>NC_083877.1:92271723-94771723 GCF_032452875.1 Bos javanicus
TACAACAAATCTCATTTGAATAGCAGAATGACGTTCTGTGAGCTCAGAGATTCTGAGAGGTTAGCCCCTACGATCCTTCCTTTTTACTGATCAGTGAATGAAATAACATTTGGAAAATGTGTGGGTCACCTGTGGCTGACCTAAACCTGTGGATCAGGGTTGCCAACATCGTGTTTCCTTCCTGGATAGAACTTCAGGCCTTACAGCAGGTAGCCAGGTACGAGCAGAGAAATGGGGCCAGGGACCAGGTGACGGGAGATCACGGCATTTTGTAAATAGCCAGGGTCCTTGGGTAGATAAAGAAAAACAGGAACCTCCAGACTGACAGGAAGCTGCACATTTTTTGATTGATAAGGTACTGTGGGCACGTACCTTATTATATTGTCTCAGTCATAAAACAATGCTTAAATGTGCACAGGGACACCAAGATATTCTATTGGTATCGCACACACAGAATATACGGCATCACAAATCTGACATAATGTTAGTACACAAGTTAGAACAAGCATCAAATATTTACTTAGAAATAGCTTGTCTCGCATTCTTAGAATTTAAAGGTCACTTGAGAAGTGATTTGACCGATTCGTTTCTCTTAGAAAAACTGTCTAGGGATATCGGGAATCAAATCTCCTTAACTCTCTGAATCTATTTTCCTTTAAAAGCCAGAGACCTTCAGGATCAGTCCACTGGGTTCTTCTTCCCCTAGCACAGCTACAGAAGCATCCCTATGGTTTGGGACATCACTCTGGGCCTTAGCTTGATTCCAGGCACTTGGATCTGATTCTCCTGCCAATCTCCCTCTCTCTCTTTCTGTTCCCCATCCTCCCTTCCCAGCAGGGAAAGCCTTGAAGGTGAGCTAAGTCTCGGAGAGGCCAGCAGAAAGACGGGAAGAAGAGGAGAGACACAACTGGCTACAAGCGATGCATTTTCCTCTAAGGGTTAAAAGAAAAAGAAGGACAAAGAGCCTAGCTTCTTCCCTCCTCCCCTTTGACTCTGACCCAATGCTAGACGGTCGCTTTCAGCAGGGTACCCAGAAGATGGTAAGGAGCTTATGCATTTGGGGCCACCTGTCCCTACCCTGCCCTACAATTTAGCATCATTTTCATGCCCAATGCAGTGTTTCTTATCCTTAATTATATTCAGCAAAGACTGTCCATCCAGAAAGAAGTCCACACCAGCGGAGGTAGCACAGCCCTCCTCTGACAGAGGCATGCATTTAAAAGACAGAAATGTTTGCTTTGGCTGGTGCAGGGTCAGGAGGGCTGTGGGGAAGGAGCCTTCTTGACGGCACCAGAGGCAGGGCTTGGGCCCCAGCTCAGCTACGTATGCTCTGGTCCCGTTACAGGCGGGGACTCAGCTTCTTGGTCTCTCAGGTAAGGATAATATTATCTACTTCACGAGCCTGTGATTGAAGATTAACCAAAAGAGTACATAAAACGTTCTTTAAACAGCAGAGTTCCAGGTAACAGCATGAATACCGGGTAGTGACCATCGCTCTAAAGGCCTCGGTGGTGGAGCATGACGATTGCTTTAATAGAGAAATAATGTTTCTGTGGTTCATGACCCCTCAGCCCGGGGTCTACTCAGCTGCTGTTCCCAGGTCCATCAGAATAACTAGTAAATGAACACAACTCCAGTAGGAAATGGACCAGCTTATTTTCATGTGGACGCTGATTTTTTTTTCCTTCATCCTTTTCGATTTATCAGCTCTTCTGAACTACTTCCTTTTGGCAGAACTATTTTTAAATCTTTTGTTATGGAAAATTTCAAACATACATAAAAGTAAGACAGAAAAGTCTAACAAATCGCCACGTAGGTACCACCAGCTTCGATAATTATCAATGTATTCAAATGTCCTTTTACCCTACCCGAATGGAATAAGCAAATTCCAGTATCATATCATTTTATTCAAAAACATTTCTACATGTATATCCAAAAGATAAGGAATAGGTTTGCAAGCATACCCAAAAATGTTACATCAGAAAACTATAATTACTTAATATCTAGTCAGTATGAAAATTTCTCCAAATATCAAAGATTCTTTGGTTCCTTATTCAAATCAATCTTGTAATTAGTTGAAATGTTAGTTAAAAAATTAGTTTAAAAATGTTGCTTTTTTAAATATAAAAGTTCTTTTTTTTATCTTTCCATCTTTATTTTCTTCCTGGCAATTCATTAAACCTGGTTCTTTTGTCATATAGATTGTCCCACAATCAACATTTTGATGATACTGTGATTTAACAAGTTCCTCCACCTCCTGCATTTCCTGTGAATTTACAGTTAGATCTAGGGGCTTGCAAATATTCAGATTTAATTTCTGGATAGGATATTAAATTGATAGGCGGTCTTATGTCCTTCCATCAGGAGGCAATTCATATTAACTACCTCTGGTTTTGTGAGCTAAGCAACCATTGAGAATCAGGGCCTAGTTATACCTGCATAGAGATTGGAAAACGGTCATTTTTTTCCCCATCATTTCTCACATTACTACTTCTTATTAACTGGGTGCTATTATTATTAAAGGTTTACATTTGCCAGAAAGTATATAGTTCCCACTTCTGCTTTTGGCCATGAGGTGTTATGTTAGACAAAATATCAGTTCCTTTCTATCTACATATTTTATTAAAATCCATTATACTGAAAAGATGACCTAGTTTTAAAAATACTCTATTCGACTTCTGGGGAAACAACTGGGAATACTATCCAGAAACCTTCACTCCAAGGCAGAGAAAACGCAAGCCCACAGCACACCATTCAAGTTCAAGCTCGATTCTTGGCAGCATATTTTAGTCAAAGTGTAACAGTTTAACACCCAGTTTTTTCATCTATAAAATAGGGATATAATACCAACTTTGTGGATTTTGTGAGGATCCATGATAAAGTATGCAAAAAGCCTGTTCCAGTGTCCAAAAAAAAAAAAAAAAAACAGTAGATGCTCCACAAAATGCAGTTACTACTGGTTTCAGCTCTGTCTCCCCCAGACCCAGCACAGATTCTGGCCAAGAGGAGTCACACAATAAATGCTGGATAAATAAATAAAGGGCTGCTGGGCTTACTCTGTCCCACGTTGATGATGGCTTAAAGATGCTGAGAATATAGAAATGAATGAAACAAAGTCTCTACTCATTAATTTACATTTAATTGTGTGAAGGAATGGAGATGGGCATTATTTGCTCCAGGATAATTATCCCAATTGGCTACTTAGAAAATAAGTACTGTTGGTAACTCACAGGGTGGGGCAAGAGAGCGGAACAGGATCGACTCAACTACATCACCAGACACATGAGAAGACATCAATTTTCTCCATCAGAATGATAAACCAGTACTATTATTACCTTTGACTTATGCAGTAGACACTTATCTAGCACACTGGGCTCAACTGTATCTTCCCAAAAGACAGGCTGATGTCCTAACCCCCAGAACCTGTGAATGTGAGCTTATCAGGAAATACAGTCTTTGCAAATGTAATCTATTTAAAATGAGGCTTCCCTGGTGGCTCAGATGGTAAAGACTCTGCCTGCAGTGCAGGAGACCCGATTTCGACCCCTGGGTCAGGAAGATCTCCTGGAGAAGGGAACTGCTATCCACTCCAGTATTCTTACCTGGAGAAGTCCATGGACAGAGGAGCCTGGAGGGCTACAGCCCAAAGGGTAGCAAAAAGTTGGACATGACTGAGTAACTGACACTTTCGCTTTTCACTTTCACACTGGACTAGAGTGGGTTTTTAATCCAGCCACTGGTGTCCTCACAAGGGACAGGGAAACTCGGATACACAGGGAAAACCATGGAGAGATAGATTCAGAGATTGAAGTTATGCTGCCATAAAACAAGAAAGGCCCAGAACTGCCAGTAACTATCAGAGGCTAGAAGAGGCAGGGAAGGACTCTTCCTTGCAGTCTTTAGAAGAGGCAGGGAAGGACTCTTCCTTGCAGTCTTTTGAGCGAGCACGTCTCTCCTGATACACTGACCCCAGGTTTCTAGCCTCCAGAATGAGGAGAGAATGGATTTCTCTTGTTTTAGGACACCCAGCTTGTGGTAACTTTTTTGGGCAGCTTGAGCAAGCTAACACACCCAGGAAACCCAACCAACGATCTGGACCAGTCAGCCTACTTGTGGCTCCAACCGTTTAGTGGGATAAAGAGAGGCGAGGAGAAGGGAGGGGGTCCTGGACAGGAGAACCGGAACCAGTTTTAGTCCATCTTACATCAGCGGGGCCCAGGACTGACTCATCGGAGCTGTGCAAGTACCAACAGGTAAGCCTGCTTTACCTGAAAAGCAGGGAGACAGAAGCCACAGAACTTGCTGACATGGATACCTTGGGAATGAGACTGCTCTTTGTGAAGTCTGGCAAGGGAGATACTGATGGCCTCTTCCACAGGATAAAGGGGGAAACACAAACACTTCAGACACCGCGGGAGAAGCCTGTGTCCCAGGCACCCACCTCTCTACCCTGACGGGTCTCGAGAAGGCTCGATGGCCTAACAGAGAAGCTGCCAAGCGCTCCCTAGTTACCCAGCCCCTGCCACCTGAGCCCTGAGCTCTGAGTGCCATGCGGAGCCTCTGCCACCCACCCCCTCACACTCAGTGCAGTAAAGAACTCAGCCTGGGAGAGGTGCTAGTCTGGTGCTCTTTATAAAGTCCTTATCTGGATACTGGGCTTCCCTGGTGGCTCAGCTGGTAAAGAATCCACCTGCAATGAGGGATACCTGGGTTTGATTCCTGGGTAGGGAAGATCCGCTGGAGAAGGCACAGGCTGCCCACTCCAGTATTCTTGGGCTTCTTCTGGTGGCTCAGCTGGTAAAGAATCCACCTGCAATGCAGGAGACCTGGGTTCAATCCCTGGGTTGGGAAGATCCCCTGGAGAAGGGAATGGCTACCCACTCCAGTATTCTGGCCTGGAGAATTCCATGGACTGTATAGTCCATGGAGTCGCAAAGACTAGGACACGACTGAGCGACTTTCACTTTCGCTTGTCTGGATCCTGGGGTAGGACCAGTGGCCTGGCCATTCACAAATGCCTTTGCAGCCCCCTTTCTGTGCCAGCTGCTGGGCTCGATGCTGGAGTCTAAGAACGAGCTACCACTTCTGATAAATCAATTATCTTAGGGATGAGGGATTCTCAGTGGGTCAAGAATCTGCCTCCAATGCAGGAGACACAGGAGACACGGGTTGGATCCCGGGGGCAGGAAGATTCTTTGGAGGAAGAAAATGGCAACCCACTCCAGTATTCTTGCCTGAAAAATCCCATGGACAGAGGAGCCTGGCGGGCTACAGTCCTTGGGGTTGCAAAGAGTCGACACGACTAAAGTGTATGGGATTAGGTATGGCTCCTTTTCTTCCTCTTACACTCTCTTTTAATTTTATAATAATGTTTTATAATGAAATACTTAAAACTCTGATCTAAGTTTAAAAAGAGATGTGGGAAAAGCTACATGTATGTGTGTATATGAATGTAGTTTATATATCATACATACATATCTCCCCCTACACACACACACACACACACACGTGCACAGGCACACATGCGTGCACACTGCTCAATCTCCCCACAAGGCACAGCACTAGGAACTAGGAAGCCAGGGCCTGCCCTCCGGTCCACCCACCCCCACACCACACTGCCTACCACTGCTTCGCAGCACATGAGTCAGTCCTTAATTGGTGGCTAATTATCTCAAGTGTGCCAGTCTTATTTCCCCAGACGAGCTCCCCGAGGGCAGGAATCCCCTCCTTTCAGCCCATCTGTTAGGACCTGCTCAAAAGCCCACCAGGCCCCAGGATTAGCAGGCCTTACAGACTGGACGATGCAATAGACGTCTCTGGACATTCCTGGAAAACAAGGACGAGCTGCCTGGGGATTATATTTGGGCAAGGAAGGAAGCAGAAGAGAGCGGGCCTGAGAGCTCTGCTCACATGTAGGGCCTGCTTATTCATGACCTATCCGTTCACCTTATGGCACCACCAAGACCGCGGTGTAGAACAGGCAAACAGATTAAGAGAGAGGCACCTGTGAGGCACCAGCACCTGGGGAACAGATGTGTGTGCATGCACACGTGCACATGTGTGTGCATGTGTGTGTGTGCGTGTACACATATGCACACTGGCATGTGTGCATGCACACGCATGCCCCCTGGCATGCATACAACACTGGGAGGCTACAGCAAATAAAAGCCTCTGTGGTGGGTTCTGGAATTGTATTGCTCCTTCATGATTGCCATGGGTGCTTTGGAGGCCTGCTGGGAGCAACCAGGATAATTTAGTCCCAAATGTCTTTGGAAATGTGGAGTACTACGTGCCAGCCATGGTGACTTAGTGGTAAGGAATCTGGAAGAATCCACTTGCAATGCAGGAGACACGTGTTTGATCCCTGGGTCAAGAAGATCCCCTGAAGAAGGGAATGGCTACCTGCTACAATATTCTTGCCTGGAGAATCCCATGGACAGAGGAGCCTGGCGGGCTCCAGTCCATGGGGTTGTCGAGTCTGACACGACTGAGTGACTCCAACAACAACCACCCGTGCCAGACTCTGAGCTAAGTCCTTTATGTCTGTTCCTTGATGTGTCCCATTCAGAGGCTCTGCCTCCGGGTAGTCCTATCCCTGTGCCAGTGGCTGGGAAACTGCCGTGAAAGCACAGATCTCCTGTTTTGGTGACACCTGCATAGATTTCCTCGGAGAAGGCAATGGCACCCCACTCCAGTACTCTTGCCTGGAAAATCCCATGGAAGGAGGAGCCTGGAAGGCTGCAGTCCATGGGGTCACTGAGGGTCGGACACGACTAAGCAACTTCACTTTCACTTTTCACTTTCCTGCATTGGAGAAGGAAATGGCAACCCACTCCAGGGTTCTTGCCTGGAGAATCCCAGGGACAGGGGAGCCTGGTGGGCTGCCGTCTATGGGGTCGCACAGAGTCGGACACGACTGAAGTGACTTAGCAGCAGCAGCATAGATTTTCTGCATGACCGTAGTTCAACACTACCGGGAGGGAGGGAAGAGGAAAGTACTAAGGGACGTTGTGAGTCCCAAACCCTTTTTCTTCTCCGCTTGCGTCCATCAGGCAGCAATATGAGCGAGGAGCTTTGACCAGAGACCCTGAAATGATTCCACAAAGCCATCTCCATGCATCTCTTTGTCCTTGAGCAGAAGGGGAAAGAGAATCTCCCTGAAGCTGCTGAAGGAGGGTTAAAAGCGTATGACCCTATATTCGAGACAGCAAAAGAGACACAGATGTAAAGAACAGACTTTTGGACTTTGTGGGAGAAGGCGAGGGTAGGATGACTTGAGAGAATAGCATTGAAACATGTATATTATCATATGTGAAACAGATCACCAGTCCAGGTTCAATGAATGAGACAGGGCACTCAGGGCTGGTGCACTGGGATGACCCTGAGAGATGGAGTGGGGAGGGTACGGGGAGGGGGGTTCAGGATGTACACCTATGGCTGACTCATGTCAATGTATGGCGGGAACCACTACAATTTGTAAAAATAATTAGCCCCCAACTAAAAAAAAAAAAAACCTGCATCCTCCTTCCTCTCCATACAGAGCGGCTACTGGAGGTGAGAGCCATAGAAACCAAACAAAAGGCGCCCAGGAGCCACACATCCTCGCCCGCCTGCTGCCAGCCGCTGTGGGAAGGGGAGGGGGCGGCTCTCCTCAACAGCTTAATGCAGATCGGGGCTGTCATCTTCCCAGGGAACAGACTCCACGGCTGGCTGAGAGCGAGCAAGTGTTATCCTCAGGCAACACAGCAGACAGATTCTCTTTTGAATCCAAAAGTCAGCAACAGAATGGATCACAAACATGTGGATGAGGTTCTAACCCCCCCACCTAATCTAAGGAGGCTGGGTTCCTCCCAGAACCGGCCCCATCCACCCACCCATCCTCACCCCCACCCCCAGTCTCTCAAAACCAGGCTCCCAGCAAGTTATCCCATGTCACAGCGGGAAGGGGCGAAGCTGGGGGTGGGGCGGTGCAGGCGGCTTTCCTGGGTTCCAGCCACAGACGGCACTCTCAGGCCACGTCCCCTGGGGTCTCATGGTAATGGGCGAGTCTGTCTGACAGCATCTATTAGCAAATGAGAATATTCAGCTTGCTGTGCAGATTTAAGAAGATTGTGAAAAAAAAATCACAATCACACCCTAAAATGTCCAAGATGCTAAGTACATCAATGACCCAAAAAAGGCAAGTACTTTGCATACATCACAAGCAAGCACTGCGTTTTAACCCAGCAAAGAAAACAGAGCCATTTCCTTGTTGGGCTTATTTTATTTATACCCTTTAAAATCGCTCTTCTGGGGATATAAATTCCATGAAAGAAGTCATCATTTTTTTTGGACATTAAACATATTTTACTGCTGAGGTCTCCAAATGGGCTTGAGTGTATTAAACCTACCTCAGTGCCTAGGACTTCTTTTGTCATCTTTGTAGAACTAAGCTGAACAGTAAGCTGTTCAAGTAAACAGCTTACAGGTCAACTGTTTCTGGGACTGAGGCTGCCATACAGAAAACAGATGATCTATCCTTTATCAATCCAAGGCATGGTGATAATAACTATAATAATAATAATCATTATATTATTATACTAGAAGAGCTGACAAGAAGCATACCTATAGTATCAAGCACTTTTCTAAAAGCATTAAGTACATTTTTCGGCCCTCTCATCAAACCTATGAAATGATTAACACCACTATTATTGTTCTGTGGTTTCCCCGTGACTCAGCAGTAAGGAATCTGCCTGCAATGCAGGAGATCCAGTTCGATCCCTGCATTGGAAAGATCCCCTAAAGGAGTTCACAGCAACCCACTCCAGTATTCTTGCCTGGAGAATCTCATGGACAGAGGAGCCTGGTGGGCTACAGTCCACGGGGTAGGACACACACAGAGCTGGACACGACTGAAGTGCCTTAGCAATGATTGTTCTAATTTCGTAGACAAAAGAAACCGAAGCTCAGGAAAGTTAAGTGTCTTGTACAAGGTCAAACTGCTCATAAGTACAGAAGCCAGTGTTCAACCCAAGCAGTTGGTTGCCAAAGGACTAGTGGGCAGATAGCAAACGTGGCTTGAACATGGAAGGGGCTGCCTCTCTAGGTAGAGCATCCTTCAACGTGAGGTGTTCAGGCAGTGACCGCTGTACCAAGGACCCATATACACACTGCTCAATATAAAATGGAGAGCCAATAGGGATCTACTGTACGGCACAGGGAACTCTACTCAGTAATCTACAGTGACCTATATGGGAAAAGAATCTAGAAAAGAGTGGATATATGAACATGCAAAACCAATTCACTTTGCTGTACACCCAAGACTAATACAACATTGTAAATCAATTCGTCTCCGGTAAAATTTATTTTTAAGAGCTTCACTGAGAACATGGGTTAACTACCCGCTCTGGTCCCTGGTGATACTCAGTTCTTCACATTCCATTACTCTGAGCTGTTAAGTAGTTACACTGAGTAGGTGTCACTATGGCCAAGCTTCAGATGAAGAAATAGAGGCTTGGAGGCATTAAGTGATTTCTTAAAGCTTGATCACTGCTAAGTGGGAGAGTGAAGCCTCCAATCGAGGTCTTCTGACTCCTAGTCCAGGGCTCAGTCCAGCACGCCAGGGATCCACATCACTGGAGGTAACGTGAAGGGGAGGACGGGCCTGGAGAAAACCTAGTCAAGGGCCAGAGTCAGCAGTACACATGCACGGCCTGGGCAGAGGGTGGTGGAAGTGCACTCTGGAGGCTTATTTAAAATGTGGGATGGTGGCAGCCCACAGTGGCATGAAAGTGACCCAGGGGAAAGGACATGATGCCCATCCTTCCAAGGGTGAGGAACTTAGGATCTCAGAGGAGGAAGGGAAGCCAGACAGCTTTAGGACAAGAAAGTCAAAGGAGCAGGTCTTCCTCAGAGGCTAAAGAATCTGCCTGCAATACGGGTTTGAGCCCTGGGTCAGGAAGATCCCCTGGAGGAAGGCATGGCAACCCACTCCAGTATTCTTGCCTGGGGAATCCCATGGACAAAGGAGCCTGGAGGGCTACAGTCCATGGGGTCACAAAGAGTCAGACATGACCGAAGTGACTTAGCACCCATGAGAGTACAAGGAGCACAAAAACGGGTAGAGAAGGTGAACTATTTTCTCACTATCAACAAGAGTTTGAAAGATACAGGTGACTGAGGATGGAGCATGTGCTCAGTCACTCGGTCGTGTCTGACTCGGGCTCCTCTGTCCATGGAAATTTCCAGGCAAGACTACTGGAGCAGGTTGCCATTTCCTACTCCATGGGACCGTCCTAACCCAGGGGTCCAACTCCCATCTCTTTCGTCACTGCACTGGCAGGCAGATTCTTGACCGCTGCGCCACCTGGGAAGCACAGGATGGAGTCAGTGAATGAGGAAAAGGCGGAGCGGGGCAGAGGGGCTCTGGCCTCAGACGGATGACGAGTGGCAGCGGGGATGGGGGAGACGGGGGATCGAGAGGGGTGGGGCTCTAAAAGGAAAGGTGTAGCTGCTGCAGAAGCTGGGGAACCTTCCCAGGGTTCCATGTCCTAGTCCCAAAGCTCTCACCAGAATACTAGTATGAGGATGGGAGAGGCACTGTGAGTTTTAGATGAGACGACATGTGTAAAAGTACCTGATGGTGCCTGGCAGAGAGCAGGGACCTGAGAACTTTTTGCTGAAATTAAAGCTGAGTCCTGTAGACCTTCCCTGGTGGCTCAGATGGTAAAAGCGTCTGCCTACAATGCGAGAGACCCGGGATCGATCCCTGGGTCGGGAAGATCCCCTAGAGAAGGAAACGGCAACTCCCTCTAGTACTCTTGCCTGGAAAATCCCATGGATGGAGGAGCCTGGTGGGCTACAGTCCATGGGGCTGCAAAGAGTTGGAGATGACTGAGCAACCTCACTGTCTTTCAGTTTCACTTTCCTTTAGACCTTGGGAAATTTTCTCCTCTCTGTTGGCTTCCGTCTTTTAGCCAAATACTTACCGTGTATACTGTTACGGGCACTGTGTTTGAGGTGATCTGAGAATGACTCGATGGACGTGAGTCTGGGTGAACTCTGGGAGTTGGTGATGGACAGGGAGGCCTGGCGTGCTGTGATTCATGGGGTCGCAAAGAGTTGGACACGACTGAGCGACTGAACTGAACTGAACTTAAGAATGAATCAGATATTGACACAGCTTTCAGTCTCACTGATAGAGACTATACTGCAAACTGATGGTCAATATTCACTTGTTCAGCAAATAATTACTGAGCATCTATTGTGTGCCAGGCACTTGGTGATGTACCAGTGATGACAGAAAGTCCCTTCGAACAAGGAGCTCATATGCGGCTAACAGACGATATCAGAAACAGACAAATATCATCAAGTAAGGTTAAGGGCAATGGAAAAATACAAAACAGGGTAGGAATACAGAATGAAGACCGGAGCACAGGAGGCCCTATGTCACATGGGGTGATCTGGGGAGGCCTCCCCGAGGAAGCAACTGAGCAGAAACACGAATGCAGTAAGGGAGGGAGGTGTGTGACCATCTTGAAGAGTAGTTTTTCCAGATAGAGGGACTAGCAAGAGAAAGAGTCCTGAGGCAAAGAACAGCACATGAGCCAGTTCTGTATGAACGTGACAAAGCAGAAAGGAGTGAGGGATCCAGTGGAGCTGCTGTGGTAGAGAAGTTACTCCTGCTGGGGGAGTGTTGGTGTATTTCGGGAAAGCATGATGAGGAACCAAGGCAGGCTTCCTGGAGGTGCTGACGTCTGAGATGGACCTTGATTGAGGGACCATATGGACCCCTGGCAAAAAACACTGGCAACCAAACCCCAAAGAGAGGAAAACAGAGGATGTGCATGGGGAACAAAGAAGCATTTGGTTTAGATGGACAGTGTAACTGATAGAAGGTGGTGGTTGACAATCAAGCAGGAAAAGTAAGACCAAAAAATGGAGGGAGAGAGAAAGGGAATCATACTTTATACGATTTCACTTAATTACTATTTACTTCAGTAAATAATCATTTTTTTCCATTAGATGAAACAAATATTTCTCTTAGTAAATAGCTCCCAATACACACTGCTGCTGCTAAGTCACTTCAGTCGTGTCCAACTCTGTGCAACCCCATAGACAGCAGCCCACCAGGCTCCCCTGTCCCTGGGATTCTCCAAGCAAGAACACTGGAGTGGGTTGCCATTTCCTTCTCCAATGCATGAAAGTGAAAAGTGAAAGTGAAGTTGCTCAGTCGTGTCCAACTCTTAGCGACCTCATGGACTGCAGCCTACCAGGCTCCTCCGTCCATGGGATTTTCCAGGCAAGAGTACTGGAGTGGGGTGCCATTGCCTTCTCCGATACACACTGCTAAGCTCATTTAAAGATGACGAACTGTGGGACTTCCCTGGCGGTCCAGTGGTTGAGACTCCTTGCTCCCAAGGCAAGGGGCAAGGGTTCGATTCCTGGTCAGGGAACTAAGATCTGAGTTCCTTATGGCTCACAGCTCCACCAAAAAAAAAAAAAAAGACAACCTGAAGACAGGTTAAACCTGAGACTGAGCCATGGATGACAGAGTAAGGAGGTCAGAGTTCAGGCAGGGAAGTCCTAGAAGGTTTGTGAACACAGGCGGCACTGTGCCACCCTGGGGTGAACACAGTGAGGACTGAGGTTGCAGGGTCAGGGACAAGCAAATGATGGTACAGACCTCAGACTATCGACTTCCGGGATTGCCTTCTTTCTTTTGAAGAGTTGGCCCTTCCACATCCCCGGATGAGAAACAGATATGGCGCTCGGACTATACTCATTACATCACATCATTTTACACATGGTATTTTAGCATCCTTGGGTTTTTGCATCCACAGGGGCTCCCAGGGTCCCTGCAGAGATCAGGCATGCAAGCATGTATGTTCGGTCGTGTCCAACTCTTTGTGGCCCCCTGGACTGTAGCCCACCAGGCTCCTCTGTTCATGGGATTCTCCAGGCAAGAATATGGGAGTGGGTTGCCATTGCCTACTCCAGGGGATCTTCCCAACCCAGGGATCGAACCAGCATCTCTTGCAACTCCTGCCTTGGCAGGTGGATTCTTTAACCAACTGCGCCTCCTGGGAAGCCCGAAAAGACGGGGGGGGGGGGATGACGATATTCCCAAGGTCACAGGGCACAGTGATTGGCCTATATTAAGTTTCTAGTACCTGATTACTAGCCCACCCAATAAGAAGTTCAGAAACAAGAAAAGCACAGACCTGCGCAATCTAGTCCTCTTTTTCCTGTGACTCATGTTCTGGGTGACACACTCAGGACCTGCCCACAGAAGGCTGGGCATTCTGAACTTTTTCTAACTGTCACAAGGCAAAGTGTCAAGAAGGTCCTCAAACTTTGAAAACTTGGATTTGGGGTTTTTAAAATAAAACAAAATAATACAAATTGTGGTATATTAATAATATAATAAAGCACTACTCAGCAATAGAAAGGAATGAATTATTGATACATGCAACATGGATGAACCCCCAAATAATAATGTGTGAGAGAAGCCAAATTACAGAAACTACGGTACGATTCCACTTAGACAAGATTTTTAAAAATGTAAGCAAGTCTGTGTAGGCAGAGTAAGGGGTGCCTGGGGCAGGACTTGGGGGTGGGGACAATTAAGGAGAAAAGGAGGATTACAAATGGACACCAGGAACTTTCGAGGGTGGCGGATGCATTCATTACCTTGATTATGGTGATGGCTTCACCGATGTAGACAAGTGTCAGAGCTCATCACACTGTACCCTTTTAATGTGTTTCGTTTATTGTGTGTCTATTATACCTCAATAAAGCTGGAGGAAAAACAGAATGTTCTGTCTGCGGATCTTAAACAAAGCCCCTATAATCAGGGGAGAACTACACATTTCCATGAACTTTGTGGCACAGATCTTGTGTATTCACGAACAGCTGTGTTCTCTGCTTTCTGGGCACGAAGCGAGACCACGTTTTCCAGCCTCTCTGGCAGGAAGGCATGGCCAGGCCTTGAATTCTGGCCGGCAGATTGTGCACGCCCACCTCCCACCCACCACCTGAATGGAGGAGACTCTGAGGGCAAGTGGGTCCCCGAACTCTGGAGCACAGCACCCTGTCACCAGTACCCACGGTGGCGAGAATGAGAAATAAACCTGAACTCTGCTGAGCCACTGAAATCTTCAGAGATGCTAGAGCAGTTAGCCTCCTCGCCAAGGCATCATATAAATTACTTAAACACCATGAACGTATCTCAATATTTGACATAAAGTATATAAAATATATATGACACATAAGACAAAATATATCATTAACACATGTATCGTACAATACATGCATGCGTGCTCAGTCACATCTGACTCCTTGAAACCCCACAGACTTTAGCCCGCTAGTTTCCTCTGTCTGTGGGATTATTCTGGCAAGAATACTGGAGTGGGTTGCTATTTCCTACTCCAGGAATATTCCTAATACCAATACTACTATTGGTAGCTGAAGAGAGAGCAAATCATTGGAACTTAAGAAGCCTTAGTTTTGCCCTCTGTGAAAAGGCAGGACATTTTTCTTCTTATCTCATGGACTATAATAAAGAGTGAATAAATTTATATATGTATTTGAAAGCTTTTTGAAAAAAATTATGTTTTTCACCTACAATATAATTACTTTAACTGCCATTACAAATGTCCGTATTTGATAGCCTTAGGCCAAGCTCACGGTATTACTCCTATCCAGGACTAATTTGTGACTTTTCTTTGTTCCAAATCAGATAGTCTCAGCTCCAGCAAGTCCCTCATATTTGATATAATCTGAGCAGCCAGAGGACGAGATGTTGGATGGCATCACTGACTCGATGGACATGAGTTTGAGTAAGCTCCAGGAGTTGATGATGGGCAGAGAAGCCAGGCGTGCTGCAGTCCATGGGGTCACAAAGAGTCGGACACGACTGAGCGACTGAACTGAACTGAACTGAGCAGCCATGACCTGAAAACCATTCACTGGGATAATTCTTAGCAATAATAATAATGCTAAGCAATAATGTTAGCAATTCAGGAACAGCAGTGAGAGCAACTGGGTGCCTATGGGGCCCAGATGTGCCCAGTCACCCACTCTGCTTCAGAGGGTGCCCCCAGACCCTGGGTTAGACCTGGTTTTGGTGCTTTCTCTGGCTTCAGTTGTCCCCACACTCCAGCTTCTAGACCACAGTCCACTTACCCAGGACTCTAGAGTCCTTTGCCTAGATAGCCATGGGCCTGCTCTCTGATCTCTTCTCCCAAGATTTCTCAACTCCCAAGATTTCTTCCAGACTCTTTCGGGTAGCACTAGCGCTGCCATGGGAAAGTGAAAGTGTTAGTCACTCAGTCGTGTCCAGCTAGCTCTTTGTGACCCCACAGACTATGGCTTGCCAGGTTCCTCTGTCCATGGAATTCTCCAGGCAAGAATACTGGAGTGGATTGCCATTCCCTTCTCCAGGGCATCTTCCCAACCCAGGAATAGAATCCAGGTCTCCCACATGGCAGGCAGATCCCGTGCCAACTGAGCCACCAGGGAAGAACTACCATACGTACAATAACAAAAAGTTCTGCCTATAATACTACATTTCAAGCAGGTGAGATCAGACATCTTCATCGAATGTCACCTCTTCATTTTGGAATTAGTGATCTCAATCTAAGTTACACCATTGTAACAGACAACTCCAAAATACTGTGGACTTATAATTATGAAGATTTATTTTTCCCATAACATCCATCGAGAATTAGCTAAGCTTGGTCCACATCCTTCTGAGGCTCAGGCTGAAATGCAGCCCCATCTCATCTGAGCATTCGTGGGAACTGCCCAAGCAGTTCTGATGCAGGCCCATGTAACAGATATCCAAGTATCTCAGAGCAAGGACCAAGCTAAAACCGTTTTAATAAAGTATGTCTCATCCTCCATGACCAATGCATGTTCATACCAATCCAGAAGGCCAAGATGGAACTGTGACTTCCTAGCCTCCTCAGAGCATGACACAGAAACCTCTCTGTGCAGCTAGAAGACAGCCCCGGCCGGAGGGTCCTTCCCTTCTCTCTCCCCTCCCCTAGCCTCCTCCATTCCCCACTGTCCTCAGCTCCAGGCTTTATTCCCAGCCCCTGCAGGCCTAGGGCTGCACATGCCCACAGTGCAGGCTGCATCCGGGCGCACAGATCTGGAAAGAGATCAGAGAGCAGGCCCACAGCTATCTAGGCAAAGGACTCTAGAGTCCTGGGTAAGTGGACTGTGGTCTAGAAGCTGGAGTGTGGGGACAACGGAAGCCAGAGAAAGCACCAAAACCAGGTCTAACCCAGGGTCTGGGGGCACCGTCTGAAGCAGAGTGGGTGACTTTGACAAAGGGAAAAGCACATGGAAATTTATGCTGGAAATGTGACTTCTACCTGCATTGCACTGGTCAAGAAGCAGGTCCCGTGGTCAAGCCTGACATCAATGGGGTAGGAATATCATCCTGTTGCAAAGGGGCCTCTGTCATGGGGAGGGATCAGGAATGTTTTGGCCACTGATACAGGCCAACTTTGTTTTTATTGCATTTTGCTTTATTGCACCATACAGAAGTTTTGTTTTTTTTTTTAACAGACTGAAGTCTTGTGGTGCCCCTGCATCTAGCAAGTCAATGTTCCAATAGTATTTATTTGCTTACTTTGTGTCTGTGTCCTGTTTTGGCAATTCTTACAATATCTCAAACTTTTCCATTATTACATGGTTATGGTGGTCTGTGATCAGTGATATTTGACATTACTATTATAAGTGCAGATGTGGTGGAAACGGCAAGAGAACTAGAAATGGAGCCTAAAGATGTGACTGAACGGCTGTCATCTCATAATAAAACCTTAACAGGTGAGGACTTGCTTCTTATGAAGAGCAAAGAAAGTGGTTTCTTGAGATGGACATTCCTCGTGGTGAAGATGCTGTGAAGACTGTTGACATGGCAACAAAGGATTCTGAATATTAGGTAAACTTAGTTGATAAATCAGCAGCAGGGTTTGAGAGCACTGACTCCCATTTGGAAAGAAGTGTTACTATGGGTAGAATGCTATCAAGCCTGCTATAGAGAAATCATTTGTGACAGGAAGAGTCAATCAATGTGGTAAACGCCATCGATGTCTTATTTTAAGAAGTTGCCAGAGTCACCTCAACCTCCAGTCAACATCGAGGCAAGACCCTCCACCAGCAAAAAGATGACAACTTGTCAAGGCTCAGGTGTTGATTAGCATTTTTTAGCAATAAAGTATTTTTGAAATTTTTAATCTTTTATTAATCTGGCTGCACCAGGTCTTAGCTGTGGCATGCGGGATCTTCAGTCTTCCTTGAAGCATGCAGAATCTTTAGTTGCAACATGCAGCATCTAGTTCCCTGACCAAGGATTGAAGCCAGGCCCCCTGCATTGGGAGTATTAGCCACTGGATCACCAGGGAAGTCCCCCAAAAGTATTTTTTTAATTATGGTATCTATCTTGCTTTTTAGACATAATGCTATTGCACACAAAATAGACTCTAGTATAGTGTGACTATAACTTTTACTATACTAGGAGACCAAAAAATTTGCATGATCCACTTTATTGCAAAATTCACTTTACTGTGGTGGTCCGGAAAGGAACCTGAAATATATCCAAGGTCTTCTTTCTTTAGACATCAGTTATTGCTGTCATTGTTGCTGTTATTGTTGCTGTTGTTCAGTCACTAAGTCATGTCTGACTCTTTGTGACCCCACGGACTGCAGCATGCTAGACTTCTCTGTCATGCACTACCTCTCAGACTTTGCTCAAATTCAGGTTCATTGAGTCGGTGATGCTATCTAACCATCTCATCCTCTGCTTTCAATCTTCCCCAGGATCAGGGTCTTCTCCAATGACACCAGACACCAGTACTGAGGGTTCAAAGAAGGTGAGCAAAGCCCAGGGGTTGAAAACAAGGATTAACAGCTTACAACTGGTTGCTTTCTCAATGCTTAATGCCTTGCCAGAAGCAGACACTCAGTGTAAGGGAGGTGGGGGGGGGGTGGGTACTGAGATATGCCAAAGTGGAAAATGCCCCCACAATCCCAGCATCCTCTTTGGGAAAAGGACAATTACTTGGCAAAAGGAAAGCAGCAAGTCTCCCGGGATACATTCTGGCTCAAACTAATAATGTGTTGCTTGAGGCAACCAATTTGTACAAACAAACCAACCCTGAAGAGGAGGAGGGGGAGGCCCCTCATGAAAGTAACCCTGGCACTGGCTTCCTGCCCCATCCAGCCCTCTCTCTCACCCCACCTTCCCTCCCACCTCTTTTCAGGAAAGCATTTTATTCCTGATTCTAATTCTGCGGGAAAATGCCATAGACACAAGTGGTTTCCCCAAGCATGCTGATGAGCCCACCCTTCAGTCAGTAAGAAGAGAACAGATAAAAAACAAATTAGCCAGCAACATAAAGTGGGACTTCTTTGGGGTTCCATTTAGCCGTTTTTCCAAAACATGAAAGAATTTTCCTCCCAGAGACTCAGTCCTAGATCTAAAACAAGAGGAATTCTGAGAACCACTTGATATTGCTACCATCATAATAACTACTCCTTATTTTATTCCAGAAACTTTCTGTTCCAGATCTCGTGGAACCTTCAGAATAAACCTGCAAGCTCAGAGTTATCATTATTATTTCCATTCTACAGTTGAGGAAACTGAAGGTCACTGAGGTTAAAGAATCTGCCAGATGTCACAGAGCAGAGAAGCAGCAGAATTGATGTTTGGTCTGTCAAACTCAGAAGATTACGGCTTTCCATTACACTATATTTACTTCCTGCAAAGAATAAGCAACTAGCATTATGCTAGTGAGAAATCAAACACAAGTGCGTGACAGCAAAACCTGAAATTCTAGCCTCCTGTCCAAAGCAAAAGAGGCTAGCACTCAACCCCTCAAAAAACCAGCCTCCAAACGAACGCATATATCATAAAAGAAATTTTAAAATGCTCCAGTAACATGTCTAATTTTCTAAAAGGAAGTATTTTCATGCTTATTTTTTCTGATTTTTAGAATTATCTATGGTTATTATAATCTAGATCCTCCAGAAATAAATGTAGTAAGGAATGGAAAGTCCACTACCCCAGTATAACCAATATTAGCAGTTGGGGATATATCCCATTAATATTTTTTCTATATAATTAGAAATATACACACACACACACAAATATAGCAAAAGTATATATACAGACTGGGGCTTCTGTGGTAGCTCAGTCGGCAAAGAATCTGCCTACAATATAGGCGACCTGGGTTTGATTCCTGGGTTGGAAAGATCCCCTGGAGAAGGGCATAGCAACCCACTCCAGTATTCTTGCCTGGAGAATTCCAGGAGCAAAGGAGCCTGGTGGGCTTCAGTTCACAGGATTGCAAAGAGTTGGACACGACTGAGAGACTAACATATACATATATAGACCAGTATAACAAAATAATCATACATCCTATTCTCTAGCCTGCCTTTTTCAATTAATATAATTGGAACACTTCCCATGCCTGCATAGCATTTCACATTGGCATTTGGGCTTTGTTTGTTTGCTTTGGCTAATACAAATGGTGCTCCTTTGCACATATAGGCACATATCGAATTATTTCCTTGGGATAAACTGATTGTTAAAAAGTGACATTTAAATTGACATCAATAGCGAGAATGCCCTCCAGAAATGTCTTTCTGTGATCCTTGTATGCAAATTCCCAGCTCTCCACTGCCAACACGAGATACATCCAATCATCTGAACTTTACCAAGCTGATGGACATCATTGTTGATCTGCACAACTGATTATAGGCATCATCATCTTTTTGCATAACGTCCGCATTTCTTCTTTTGTGAACTATTATATTTACTTTTGAGTTGGCATGTAAGCCAATGAGTCCAGCAGGATAAACCAACCCCTTCATGAACGAGCAAGCCATTCAACAGGTAAGCAGGCGAAAAGGTTGACTGAGGGGTTTATGAAGCATAAACTCCTTTCTCTTTACTATAACTATGGGAAGTGGGCCTTAAGTGGAGTGTCGGAGCCCAAAATCCAGTTTCCATAGCAAGTAGCATGGGCAGTAACGACTCCAGGAAGACGATACAGGACAGGTTCGTAACGTCAATCTGCCTGCCTCGGGCAGGGCAGGGAGAGGACTTCTTCCAGACTGTGCTTGCATAGTGTTATGGCCTGAATTATATATCCTCCTCAACATTCATATGTTGAAATCCTAACCCTGAGTACCTCAGTATGTGATCTTTTTTGGAGACAGAACCTTTAAAGAAGTCTGTGTATGCGTGTTAAGTCACTCAGTCGTGTCCAACTCTCACAACCCTATGGACTGTAGCCCGCCAGGCTCCTCTTCCATGGGATTCTCCAGGCAAGAATACTGGAGTGGGCTGCCATTTCCTCCTCGAGGGGATCTTCCTGACCCAGGGAGCGAACCCACGTCTCTTATGTCTCCTGCATTGGCAGGCAGGTTCTTTACCACTAGCACCACCTTTAAAGGAGTAGCTAGGCTAAAATGAGGTCATTAGGATGGGCCCTAATCCAGCATAACCATCCTT
Organism: Bos javanicus; assembly: GCF_032452875.1. NCBI lineage: Eukaryota > Metazoa > Chordata > Mammalia > Artiodactyla > Bovidae > Bos > Bos javanicus. The sequence continues at coordinate 92,292,233 of NC_083877.1, forward strand.
ACAAGAAGAGATCAGGACCCAGACGGACACACACACACACACACATACAGGCAACACCATGTAAAGGACCGGGAGAGAGGCTTCAGAAGGAACCAACTCTGCCGATGCTTTGATTCTGGACATCTAAGCTCCAGAATTGTGAGGAAACAAACGTCTGTCATTGAAGCTGCCCAGTATGTGGTAACTGTCATGACAACCCTAGTAAACTAACAGGCCTGGCACCCCACCCAAGACTCAGGAAAAGCCACGTGTCCACTTGACAGCCGACGCACACCCTGGGGCTGCCACTGTCAGGAGGGCTGACATCTTGCTGCTGTTTATAATGCCGTGTAGAGCGCGTCTCTGTGTTTCCAAATGAACCACAGGGTGGTGACAGGAATATGTTCTGGAAGCTCATGGCAGATGTGAATTCTCCCAAGGACAGCTGCCCTTTTACAGCAGTATCATCCATTTCCTCACTTGACCCAAGCTACGTTGCAAACTCATTGTCTCCCTTGAAATGAACATGAAAAATTAAGCCCCATTTTTTGAAGAAAGTCTATTTTAACTAAGAGTCATCTCCGACTCTTTGTGACCCCATGGACTATACAGTCCTTGGAATTCTCAAGGCCAGAATACTGCAGTGGGTAGCCTTTCCCTTCTCCAGGGGATCTTCCCAACCCAGTGATCGGACCCAGGTCTCCCGCATTGCGGGTGGATTCTTTACCAGCCAAGCCACAAGGGAAGCCTCAGAATACTGGAGTGGGTAGCCTATCCCTTCTCCAGAGGATCTCCCCAACCCAGGAATTGAACTGGGGTCTCCCGCATTGCAGGCAGATTCTTTACCAACTGAGCTATCAGGGAAACCCCATTTTAACATTAACCAGGAGCTTTTCTAAGCTCTGAGAAGTGGAAGGAAGAGATGGCCCCAAGGCAAAGTCAGGTGGCGGGTAACAGATCTGTAAGAAAATCTCAAAGAGAAGACAGCCAGCAGCTTATTGCCAAAGAGCCCCCAAGATGAATCACAGAGACCAGACCATATCCCACCCAAACCTCAGCACCAGGACATATTTGCTTGGGAGTCAAGAGACCTCCTATGGTCACAGCTCATTAAGGTGTCAAACTTCCCATTAAGGGAAAAATCGCCTTCTTGGATCTCAGGGCTTCCATCTCCACTCGTTCCACAGGGTTTAAATTTTTAGGAGTGAACTGAAGCCTCAAGAAAGAAGGGTTCACTGTTTAATTCAGGAAAAGGAAGAAAAGAAGGGAGGGAAGGAGAGTGCGAGGGAAGAGATGAAACATTCAGAGAGAAATAAAAGGAAAAATTATCGTTATGCCTGGCCAGTCTTTTAGAAATTTTTTTAAAATTTTATTTATTTATTTTTGGCTGTCCTGGGTCTCTGTAGCTGTGTATGGACCTTCTCTAGCTGCAGCGAGCTGGGGTCACCCTCCAGTTGCAGTACTCAGGCTTCTCCTTGCGTTGGCTTCTCTGTGTTGCGGAGCGCAGGCTCTAGGGCAGGGGCTCAGTGGTTGTGGCACACAGGCTCAGGGGTACCTGAGCAGGTGGGATCCTCCAGGACCAGGGATCGAACTCATGTCCTCTGCAGTGGCAGGTGGATTCTTAAACACTGGGCCACCAAGGTAGTTCTTAGGTTTTCAAACGAGTCACAGAATGGGCGAGAGACCAGGAATGACAAAGCCTGACTCTGTTGCTAATACTTTCTAGGCTTTGATTTTCTTGCCTGTAAAGTGGGAGAAATTCTACTAAATAATCTCTGACATTTTTTCTAACTTTAATGGCTAAAGAATCCAAACCAACCCCTATGATTCCAAACCAAACATGAAGACATCCATTTCCAGAGGCTCAGGGCTAATAACACACCCTGGAGAGGGCCCGTGTGCCAGCCACCATGGTTTGAGCATTTTATGCCCACTGTTATTTTGTTGAGTTCCAGTTAAAATCTTATTATCAGGGAAAAAAGCAGAGCTTTCCCTCTTGGAAGCCTCACTTTGCTAGGTGTTGAATGGTTTGCACAAAAGCTTTAGTGAGCAATTTCTATCTTAAATCAAATTAGTGGTGTTAAATCACTCACCTGGGAAGCTACTTATCAGGGATGACACCATCCTTCACAGGTGGATCCAATAAGCTTATATTTAAAATAGTGAGTAAATTAATTCAAACCTGTGGCCAGAGGAACTCACTTCTAGTGAGTAAGCCAAAGATCTCATTCAGGTTTTTCTGGAACATCTAGCAGAAAACCCAAACAGACTTTTTGGCCAACCCAACATTTTTCTTAATTTCTTTTTCTAGACTTGAGTATCTGGGACCAAAGTATTTTGAGGCAAGTTTCCCCACCTCCCTACCCCTGAGGTTGTAGGCAAGGGCATAATGCTGATGCAATGTGGCAAAAAAGGAGAGAAATAATGAAAAACATGCATCGGATGCCTCCTTGATTCCTGCCATTGTGCTGGAGACCAGACTGTAGGAATGATTCAAACATGGAAACATCCTTGTTGCCCTGGAGGACCTGAGCCTGTAGGGAAATGACTTCCATGCAAAGATCCCTCTACCAAAGGTAGAAGACACGGTAGACACACGGGGGCCTAAAGTAAAGCTCGGAGAGAACCCGCTTGGGGTGGCTTTGTTGGAATGCCATACTTAGCACGAAGTAAGGACTTCGTGTGAAAAAACATCACTTGAGTTTTATTTTAAACCAGGAGTAGGTTTGTCATATTGGGGGGGAATGAGCTATTCAGGATAATAATCAAGAGTGGAGGCATGGAGGTGGAACCATGTGATGGGGACTCTGTCCCTTCTAAACCCTAAATGTCTGTTTTTAAAAGTGTTGCCATTTGTTTATTTATGGCTGCCCTGGGTCTTTGTTGCAGTGCACAGGCTCTTCAATGCTGCGTGTGGGCTTTCTCTACTTGCAGTGAGCAGGGCGGGCTACTCCCAAGATGCGGCACTCGGGATTCTTGCTGTGGTGGCTTCTCTTGTTACGGAGCACGGGCTCTGGAGTGGACCCAGTAGATGTGGCACATGGGCTTAGATGCCCCGTGGCATGGGGGATCTTAGATCCTGGACCTGAACCCATGTCCCCTGCACTGGTAGGTGGATTCTTCACCACTGGACCACCAGGGGAGTCCCCTAAAGGTCTTTTGAATCTGTTCAGTTCCTAACAGGGCACTAACTGAGCTCAGGGCACTAACCGAGTTCACTGCCCTAGTCCAAGCCACCATGTGTGTTACCTGGATGACAGCAGAATATTAATACCACCATTAATACGGCCACTAATACAGTCAATAACTACCACAGTTTCTAAGTTGCAATGAGATACATGATACTTTGCGATAATCTGTCTTATAAACTTATAATGTGTGAATATCTATGATTTCTGTGGATGATTAAGGGGTACTGCAAATGCTACTACAGTTTGCTCCCTGCACTAATAAGTGAAGGAAAGCCTCCTTTTACTAACCTCCCTTGAGGTGAGAGACAATAACAACCTGTTATCCAAGGTCATGTGCTCAGTCGCTCAGTCCTGTCCGACTCTCTGCGACCCCAAGGACTGTAGCCCGCCAGGCTCCTCTGTCCATGGGATTCTCCAGGCAACAACACTGGAGTGGGTTGCCATTTCCTCCTCCAGGGGACCTTTCCAACCCAGGGATCAAACCCGCATCTCCTGCATTGCAGGTGGATTCTTTACCACTGAGCTATGAGGGGAGCCCCATCCAAGTTCATGGACTCTTTCAATTCTAAGTGGTATCTAGTTTAGATCACCTGTTTGGCACTAGAGGAACACAGCCTCTTAAGTTCTGCCCTGTAGGAGTGGATGCCATGACATGGTCCTTGCAGAGAGCTCTGCTACAGGACGGGCGGAGCTGCACAGCGTCAACAAGCCTGGGCATCAATCTGAATTCTGTCACTTAACTAATGTGTGCCTCTGGGTGTCATCATCTGTAAAGCTGAAGATCACAACAGTACACAGAACAATTCAGAAGGTAATCAATAAAAGGCACTGCAGTTGTCACTTCCTCTTCAGGACTAGTGCATTAGCAATTCTAAAAGGGATTTGCAAAATCTCTGGTTGGAGGTCACAGTTTTTTGTTTTTGTTTGTTTACCAAGTAGTTGTCAAAGATCTGGTTTAGATCATCTGTATGGAGCACAGCATCTAAAACTCTGCCACTCCTTCTCAGATTTTGCTTTACACAGATGGTTCAATAGTCACAAGGACTGTCACAAAAACACTTTCCCCAAATCACCTTCTTTGCACTCTGACATATGCTGGGTAAGTGAGATTCTGAGATACCAAACAGAGAGACAATCCCCCACTGCACACATATACATTCACATACAATTTAAAACATCCTTGTTGTTCTTTAGTCACTGAAGTTGTGTCTGACTCTTGCAACGCTATGGATGGTAGCTCACCAGGCTCCTCTGTCCATGGGATTCTCCAGGCAAGAATACTGGAGTGGGTTGCCATTTCCTTCTCCAGGGGATCTTCCTGACCCAAGGATCAAACCTTCGTCTCCTGCATTGGTAAGTGGATTCTTTACTACTGAGCCACCTGGGAAGCCCAAAAGGTGATAATAAGATGCAAATAAGAAAACAAAATGAATGGATACCACTGGATAAATGCCTAACATTTGAAAACACAGGGGAAAAAGTCATCTTTTCAGACTAGCTGTAACTATTTGTTCTCTTTTACTTCTTCCCTGTTATGAAGTTACACTTCAATTAGCAAATACACTTAAGCCTAGATAATTGGAGAGTAGGATTGGGAACACAGGCCGTCCAGCCCTTTATCAGAATAGTTAATTTATTCTACGAGGATCCACTGTGTAATTTCAATGTGCCAGGCACACTATGGGAACATAAAATGAATAGGATGTGGTTCCAGCTTCCAAAAAGGTCTCAGTCTAGTGGGGACTCCTGAACAAGTCATTGCCATCCGGTGAGATCGACCCAGAGGGAGGTTTGTACACGGTCCCTGGGATGTAGAGGAAGCAGTGCCAGGCCCCAGGAGGGCTGTCTGCAGCCCCTGTCCACACTCACTGCATCCACAAACATTAGCCTCTCATTCCCAGGAACCAGGTGGGGAAACGGAGGAGAGAGACTGGGACTGAATCCCAACGCTACTCTTTAGAGTCATGTGTCTTTGGCCAGATAATTGCATATCTTTAGCCATGTTTCTGCATCTATAAAATGAAATAGTAATATCTACTTCAGTTCAGTTGCTCAGTCGAGTCTGACTCTTTTTGACCCCATGAACGCCAGGCCTCCCTGTCCATCACCAACTCCTGGAGTCCACCCAAACCCATGTCCATCGAGTCGGTGATGCCATCCAACCATCTCATCCTCTGTTGTCCCCTTCTCCTCCTGCCCTCAATCTTTCCCAGCATCAGGGTCTTTTCAAATGAGTCAGCTCTTCGCATCAGCTGGCCAAAGTATTGGAGTTTCAGCTTCAACATCAGTCCTTCCAATGAATATTCAGGACTGATTTCCTTTAGGATGGACTGGTTGGATCTCCTTGCAGTCCAAGGGACTCTCAAGGGTCTTCTCCAACACCACAGTTCAAAAGCATCAATTCTTCAGTGCTCAGCTTTCTTTATAGTCCAACTCTCACATCCACACATGACCACTGGAAAAACCATAGCCTTGACTGCTGCTGCTGCTAAGTTGCTTCACTCGTGTCCGACTCTGTGCAACCCCATAGACGGCAGCCCACCAGGCTCCCCCATCACTGGGACTCTCCAGGCAAGAACACTGGAATGGGTTGCCATTTCCTTCTCCAGCCTTGACTAGATGGATCTAAAAGATTGTAAAGATTAAATATGTGTATATGTGTGTGACATACTAGATTTTCTGTAGATGAAAATTATTTTCTGGCACATACTAGATGCTCTATAGATAAAAACTATTTTTAAAGTTATATATAATAATCCTTTCAAAGGCAAAAATTTGCCTGGAAATTATCCATTCTTCATAGACAGATGTCATATATCTCACTCTTCTCTATATTTGCGATGACAGGTAAAATACCAGTTTTACTCAAAAAGAAGTTTGTGTTTCTGAGAAACTTTTGAACCTCTCTGGAGAAACTTTCAAAGAAAGCAATCACAAAGTTTTAAAACACTGATTTAAATCCAAAATGTACAACCTAGTGGAAACAAACCATAGCACAGGGGGGGAAAAAAGGTACAATCTGTTTGTAAGCCAAATACTAAGTTACATCTTAAAAATGCATTCCAATATACACTGTGCGTCCTAAGTCGCTTCAGTTGTGTTCAAGCCTGTGCGACCCTATGGACGGCAGGCCACCAGGCTCCTGTGTCCATGGGATTCTCCAGGCAAGAACACTGGAGTGGGTTGCCATGCCCTCCTCCAGAGGATCTTCCTGACCCAGGGACAGAACCCACGTCTCTTACATCTCCTGTATTGGCAGGCAGGTTCTTTACCACTGCTGCTGCTGCTAAGTCACTTCAGTCGTGTCCCACTCTGTGCGACCCCAGAGGGGGCAGCCCACCAGGCTCCCCGTCCCTGGGATTCTCCAGGCAAGAACACTGGAGTGGGTTACCATTTCCTTCTCCAATGCATGAAAGTGAAAAGTGAAAGTGAAGTCGAGCAGTCGTGTCCGACTCTTTTCGACCCCATGGACTGCAGCCCACCAGGCTCCTCCATCCAAGGGATTTTCCAGGCAAGAGTACTGGAGTAGGTGCCATTGCCTTCTCTCTTTACCACTAGGTGTACACAAATACTGTTTGATTCTACTGATTCTACTTATATGAGGTACTTAGAATAGTCAAATTCAGAGTCAGAAAGTACAGGGGTGGGGAGGTGGGGAGTTGGTACTTAATGGGGACTGAGTTTCAGGTTAGGAAGATGAAAAATTCAGGAGATGGATGACGCTGAGAGTTGCACAACAATGTGAATGAACTTCGTGCCACTGAACTGTACAGTTAAATATGGTTAAAGCAATATGTTTTATATCATGTGACTTCTACCCCCCCAAAAAAAAATTTTAAAAAGAAGAACATCAAGGATCCTGGGCATCCTAAAAACAGAAATGGGGACAAATTTATATTTGTTAATGAAAGAGAAAGGCTTTCCTGATAGCTTCCCTGGTGGCTTAGATGGTAAAGAATCTGCCTGCAGTGAGGGAGACTTGGGTTTGATCCCTGGGTTGAGAAGATCCCCTGGAAGAGGGCATGGCAACCCACTCCAGTATTCTGGCCTGGAGAATCCTTGCAAAGAGTTGGACAAGACTGAATGACTTTCACTTTCAATGAAAGAGAAAAAGATGTAGTTTGTTTAAAAGTATGTTCTACTGTCCTTTAATGTTGAGGAGACTAATGCTCAAGAGGAATATGAGTTATCACTGATATTTGTAGCTGGGTAAAGAATTTCTAAAATAAGTTAACTCATTTCGTCTTCCACACAAAATATATTCAAGGCGAAAAGAAAATCATGAAATACAAATATGCCTTAGGAATAACCAGAATCGTGGACTTGGCTGATGGCACAGTGGTTAAGAGTTCGCCTGCTAATGCAAGGTCACGGGTTCGATCCACGTGCTGCAAGCGAGCGGAGTCCGGGAGCCACAATTAGAGAGTGCTCCCCACTCACTGCAACTAGAGAAAGTCTGTGCGCAGCAACAAAGACCCAGAGCAGCCAAAAATAGATATATAATAAATCAAAAATTAAAAAAAAAAAAAAAGAATAACCAGCATCCCCTGTAACCCCATCATGCTCAATGATAATCACCGTTTACTGGGACTCTGGGCCCCTGAACCTAGTCTTCTACCAGCGGCAGCAGGATTATGAGAAAGCAGGCAACAGAGAAACATGTTACATCCTGCAAAGAGCCACACGGCCCCTGTGATGTTTTCACATCACCCTTAACCAGTCATTGAAAACAGAAACTTTCTGAGCATCTAAGAAATGCTTGTCACAAAAAAGTGAATTATCCAGTCCAAAGCTTTCTACCCATCATAAACATTTGTGTCTGAGAAAAGAAAAAGTCCAAAATCCCTGGGGATATCCTACTGCTCTGGCAGAATTCCACTGTGATCAGTTAAATGCAAATAAATCAAGAACATCTGGTCTACATTTATTTTACAGCCCACAAGGGCTTTAAATACAAAGAATGTTTGGCAAAATGTAGTCTTGAGTCTATTGAATGAGAATTTTTAAAAAGGCCAAAAGGTATAGCAGAGCGTGAGACAAAGGAGAGCGACCTTTGTAAATCCAGAGAAGTTTGTCCAAGTGTTTCCTTCTGGTTTCTCTGGATTCCCAACACTTTAGCAATGGCATGTGCTTCCAGCACAAATCTGCGAATTTATGTATGTTTGGGTTTCTGTACCTTGAGATCTGCCCAGGTAGCCAGGTAGGCACTATGGGTGAATGTAAGACCAAATTTATTTGAATACATATATAAACATAGGTGTGTGTACATATACATACATTGTTGCTGTTTAGCTGCTGAGTCGTGCCAACTCGTGACCCCACAGCCACCAAGGAAGCCTGGATATACATGTATACACACACAAATATAAATTATACATATATGTAGATCCATATGTAATATATCATTTCAGGAGGCTTCAAAATCTTTAACAAGCTAATACATGCTATGACTCTGTCTTTAATAAGCTAATACATGTTACGACTCTCCGGAGAGTCCAGCATTCTGGCTTTTCTTAGGCTTCTGCATGGGACACACTTGGGCTTCCCTGGTGGCTCAGATGGTAAAGAATCTGCCTGCAATGCAGGAAGACCCGGGTTCAATCCCTGGGTCGGGAAGATCCCCTTGAGAAGGGAATGGCAGCCCACTCCAGTATTCTTGCCTAGAGAATTCCATGGACAGAGCGGCCCAGCGGGCTACGGTCCATGGGGTCTCAAAGGGTCAGACACAACTGAGCAACTAACACACACACGTGGACACACCTGGGAGAAATGCTGGACTCAGATCCACGTGGGATACAGATGTCTGGGATGCAGAGGAGTCTCACCACCTGCAATCCTACTCCTTTCATCCAAGGAGCCATTCAACAGACAAGGAGTAAACACCTGCTGTGTGCTTCACCCAGCATGACACGCCTCCGTTTGCACACAGGACCGAGCACTCTAATCGCACGCTAAAACAACACCTTTCCTGTGCATAAAACAAAACCAAAATGCAGACCCACCACTTGGCAGCAGCCTGTGCGACGGCGAACGTTTCTGTATTTTCTCTTCCCTGGGTTGCCATGGACTTCTGAGGCAGAAGGCTGATTTTTTATTTCTTGGCCCCTCTATTTACCAACTCAGGTAAAACTAGTGGCCTTACAGAGGTACTCTGACCGCTGAAGACAACAGGGTGTGCCTGTCATCTGGCGGAAGGGGACCCTGGGGAGACAGGGTGTTACTGGGGGATCTGGCCTGTTCCCACCCATGCCATCTGCACTGGCAAGTCGAACCCCAGAGCAGACATCCACACGGCTCTCCAGCTCTGCCCTCAGCCTGTGATTTAACCAAGGTGAGGGGATTTGGGGAATGTTTGCCTTCCTCCTCCTAATTATCCCCTTGGTGAGAAAATGATAAGAGAGGGGTAGGCTGATCACAGAGTCTCTCTTCCACAATTACAGTGGGAATCGGGGGCTGCCTAGAGACACTGCCAATCCGCTACAGAACAGCTGCCCTGGGGGGCAAGGAAGGGCCAAGGCTTGCTGCGGGGGGTACAGAGCAACAGAGCCAAAGTAAGCCGGCCGGGCCCACCCGGGGCCACCGAGATCCCACTCCACACAGGAGAGGGACCACGAGCATCAGCCTCGCCCCATCCCATTCTCCACTTGTTCACCTCAACCCTCACCCAAAGCCATTCTCCACCCACCAAGACCTGCTGCGTGATCTGGCGGCTGACCGCTACGAGCTTTGTGCCCTTTGGTTTCTGATGAGGTCTGCCGATGGGAGCACCAGCACAAGTTCGGGGGGGGGTTATTTCCCTCGCCCTCCCCACTTCACCGAGCCCCTGGCAGGGGTGCTATTCTTGCAACCTATGGGACAGTCCCTGTCTCGTGACTCTAAGCTCTCGCTGCCTCTGTAAGCAGTCCTTGCATTAAACTCCCTTCAGATGAACCCCTTTGAGGGCACCATCCACTTCCTGCCAGGACCCCGACCAAAAGACACAGGGGGTAGGCCTTCTCTACAAAAAGGTAGATACTGAACATAATTATAAGCTTTGGGGACCGATAAGCAGCGTTCAGTTCAGCCTAGGACTCTGATCTTCATCATCTGAACCTCTAGGAATGAAAGCAATTTTCACATAAGAGGAGACTGAAAAAATTCAACCTGAGGCCAGCGATTTTGACTCTTCCTGCAGTGAGGAGCCCACCTCTACTTCTTTTAAGCAACCAGAACCCTGGGGCAGGAGACAGAGGAAATTATCCTCGATGAGCCTTTATTCTGTGTCAGGCATTGTGTAATTGTTATACATAAACTGTCTCACTTGGAATGAGTAGTAATTTGGCAGAGGTAAGTACTATTCTTATGGCCATTTTTCAGATGGGGAGACTGAGTCCTAAAGCTATTAAGAATCTTGCCTGAGGTCACAACGGCCGAAGGAGGATGCAAACCTGAGCAGTCTGACTCCAGCGGCTGTTTGCTCTTGGCAAATATACTGCATGCCTCCTCCTCCTGGGGAAGGCTGGGCCAGGAGATTGGGAGCAAGGAGAAGCGAAGGGAGCCAAGCACAGCTGCAGCTTCTGACTTCCCATCTACGAGATGGTCCCATCCATGAAATGCTTCCCATGGGGGAGATGGGTGTGTATTCTAGCCGCAGACCAAGAACATCAGTCACAGAGCATCAACCAGAACTGAGAGAGTGTCAGGGCAAACAAAACACAATAAAGAACTGTGGCTTCTTCAGAAAGAGATCATCATAAACCAGGATTCCTTGCAATATTATCAAATACCAAACCAAATCCTGTCTGAACCCTTTAGTCTGCAAGAGGGATCACTCTCTCCACTTGTGGAAACCCCCAGGAGCACACAGCATGACGGCAAATGTTACCCCAAATTTGAAAACGGATCCAGAGACACATTCCCAAAGGACAGCTTTGAGAAGGAGAAACAAATATTGCCAGACATGCTGGGTAAACTCATCCACAGAGAAACCATTAGTAACTCTATCCCTTTCAAAGGAAGGCAATCCCTGGGGTCAAATGGCCTAAACCCTAAGCACAGGCAACGTCCTTCCAACACTGTTGTAAACCCAAGCCACAATCCAGAGCATAGGGACAGGCTGGCAACCTCTACCTGCAAAGCCAGCAAGCATCCACCTTACACACCTACCGGAAATGCTATAAATGAGAACATGGGATGTTTCAGACTGATGCACAGCTAGCTCAATATTCAGGCACAAAAGAGTAAACAGAACAACGAAATTATCTGCAGCCTAGACCCAACGGCTGCAGCCCAATTCTCATTCCGCTTCACATAACGTTGACTTTTTTCTTTGCTTAAATCTAACCTCCCTTTGCAGAACAGGGGAGGTGCGTGGGTGGTGGGATGAAAGCGTCAGCCTTGCGCACATCACACACCGTTCAGTTACCCAAGGAGAAAACAAGCCGACAGGGCACTGTGCTTGAACAAACAGTCAGAAGACAGCCCCTTAAGACAGCATGGCAAATGGTTTCCCAGGTGAGCGAACCTGCCAACCAACCAGCCAGTCTGTGCGCGTGTTTTCCCCAACACAATTCTGAAACACTGAGGGCGCTGGCTTTCTCCACTGGATTACTATGCCTCACTTCATTCTGCAAACAAAGCTGACTGCAGAGATTTGATGAGAGGCAACCAAAAATGACGTGCAGAGCCCTCTGGCCTGGGGCTCCCTCTTACCTGTCGAGTCGGCCCCGGAAGCCAGGCCACTCTGCTCCCCAGCACTGACGAGCTGCAGGTCTGTGTACGAGGGGCCAAAACTAGGACTGCTGGTGTCTTCAGAATGTGTGGTCCAGCTGCTCTCGGAGGGCAGTGGGCATCTCCCCAGGGAGTCGAAGGAAGGGCAGGTCCAGCAGGGCATGGCCAGTGATGTGGCTGGGGACAGACCGAAAGCATGCAGGGTAAACAGCTGCACTCTGCTCATCTTTAGCGCTTGTCTGACTTTGATGCTGCTCTGATCCTATGACATCTCAACAATCATACAGGGCAAAGAAGGAGAGGGAGTGTCACTCCTGACACAGACAGGGAAAACTAATTGACCGAGACCCCACCAGCGAGTCAGGATCAAAACTGGTGCTATAAGTAAGGTCTCAGCACCCTCAAATAAAAAATTAGCTCTTCAAAGAACATGTGTGATTTTAGGCTCTACTTGTATTTCTTCATCTTCTTTAAAATTTGTCTTGGAGTATAGTTGCTCCACAATGTTGTGTTAGGTTCTGCTACATAGCAAAGTGAATCGGCCATGTATCCCCCCTGCTTCTGGATTTCCCTCCCAGTTAGGTCACCGCAGTGCGTTAAGTAGAGTTCCTTGTGCTATCCAGTATGTTCCCCTCAGGTGTCTATTTCACACATTAGGCTGTACTTAGATTTCTAACCTAGGCTGCAGCTTCCTTCAGATCCAAAGTGCACGCAGTTTCACCCTTACCCTTACATTTTCCTCCATTTTTAGTGGCGCGCCAACAATCTCAAGAAAACTCACCAACCTGCACTGCAAAATTAGAGCTAGATTGGGTTAAGGGACAGGAACTTGAATATCTATCTATGTATGCGCCTAGGAATGAGATATGTGTCTGCTTGCCTTGAGTTTGACTGTAACTGGAGTCTGTAGTCTGTTACAAATACAAATTGAGATCTACCAGGGCTGCTGACCTGCTGGACGATGAAAAATACCTTTAATGGGGAAGTGCACAGGATCTGGCTTTATCTCTGTAACCCTACACACCAAATTCAGCAAAAACCATTTTGCAGAGTCCCTTTTTTGAGTTTTCTGATGTTCCTAAGTTGTTTTTGCTCAATTGGCCATCACATGGCTTCTCCATGGTGTTTCCTGAGAGGCTTATTGCAAGTTTACTGACAAATACTGAAAGCAAGTGCTGAAAAACCTGAGGACAGGGAAGGAAGACTGAAAAAGAAAGAAACTCAGCTTAATGACTTTGACGTTCATTGACACTGTTGAACGTATCAATGCTTCCTTCCTTTTTATTGCTGAGCAGTCTTTCATGGTGTGGATGTACTACAGGTAGTCCCACCATTCATCCGCCAAAGGACACTTGGGCTGTTTCCAGTCCTTGGCTCTTATAAATAAAGGTGCTATGAACATTCATGTACAGATTTTTGTACAAACATAAGACTCAATTTCACTGGGATAAACACCCAAGAGTACAATTTCTTAGATATATGGTAACTGCGTGTTCGGTTTTATAAGAACCTATCAAACAGTTTTCCAAAGATGCTGGGCCATTTTACATTCCCATCCGCATACATGAACGTCTCCTTATTTTCTTAACAGGGTCTTTGCAGAGCAAAAGTTTTAAAAGTTTTACAAGTCTTTAACCAGCAAGAAAACAATATAGCATCTATAAAAGCAACACAAAATACGAAGCATCTGTAGTAATAAATTTAACAAAAGAGGGGCAAAGCCCCAGAGGAGATACTTGTAAAGTTAAGAGACCACTGAGAAGACCTACATAGATGGAGAGATTCTATATTCATCGATTGAAAGAACTGAGGATGAAAAGATGTTTGTTGTTCTTGTTTTGTTGCTCAGTCGTGTCCAACACTTTGTGATCCGATGGACTCCAGCCCGCCACGCTCCTCTGTCCATGGAGTTTTCCAGGCAAGAATATTGGAATGGGTTTCCACTTCTTTCTCCAAGGGATCTTCTCCACCCAGGGATTGAATCTGTGTCTCCTACATTGGCAGGTGGATTCTTTACCACTGAGCCACCAGGGAAGCCCTTGTAAAAGATGTTAATTCTCCCTAAATTGGATTATAGAATTTTGCACTCTCAATCAAAATCCTAGCATGGCTTTTCTCCCCTCCTAGTAAGCAGAATCACATGATTTAGATATGAATGAAATCAAAATTTTAATAATACAAATTCATTGTAAATACACATTAAAATAAATAAAGTGATAGAAATAACATAGAAAAAATGCTACTATAAGAAAAAAATTAAATTAGACTCCGACTTCACACTATATAGAAAAATCAATTCTAAATGGGCTGAATGTCATAGTGTGAAAGCCTACATAAGATGTTCTTTAGAAGGCATATATTGGGTTGGCCAAAAAGATCTATTACAGCTTATGGAAAAATCCAGCGGACGTTTTTGCCACCCAAACAGCTTAATGTGGTCATGATTTCAGATGTAGTAAAAGATTTTCTTTACTGAGACCAAGAAAACACCAAGCATAAAAGAAAAATAAACAAATTTCATAGCATTAAAATTAAGTACTTCTTTTTACTAAAAGTCACATAGCACCCCACTCCAGTACTCTTGCTTGGAAAATCCCATGGATGGAGGAGCCTGGTAGGCTGCAGCCCATGCGGTCGCTAAGAGTCGGACATGACTGAGCGACTTCACTTTCACTTTTCACTTTCATGCATTGGAGAAGGAAATGGCAACCCACTCCAGTGTTCTTGACTGAAGAGTCCCAGTGACAGCGGAGCCTGGTGGGCTGCCGTCTATGGGGTCGCACAGAGTGGGACACGACTGAAGTGACTTAGCAGCAGCAGCAGCAGCAGCAGCACCATAATGAGTAAAGGGGACTTCCCCAAAGACTGAGCAGGTAAAGAATTTGCCTGCAATGCAGGAGACACAGGAGATTCGGGTTTGATCCCTGGGTCAGGAAGATCCCCCGGAGAAGGAAATGGCAACCCACCCCAGTATTCTTGCCTGGGAAATCCCAGGGACAGAGGAACATGGCCAGCGGGCTACAGTCCATGGGGGGTCACAAAACAGTCGAAAATGACTGAGCTACTAAGCACACATGAAGCGTAGAAAGACTCCCCACAGGGCGGGAGATAATATCTGCTGCACATTGTGTCCGCAAGGAACTCCTAGAAATCAGCAAGAAAAAGGGAAATACCATCAAAAAATACTCTCCAATAGGCATTTTACGAAAGGAAAAAACTAAATGGAAAAAAAAGGAAAAAAAAAACAACAAACTCAACCTCATTAGTAATCTAGGAAATGCAGATTAAAACCACATGAGCATTCACTGGTCTTCGCCCTTCCCTTCCTCCCTGTCTCCCTGTGACAAAATTAGTGAAACGTGCCTAACCCGGTATAGTCAGGGCAGTGGAGCCACGGCGGCTTTTCTGTGTGGCTGGTAGGAAAGCAAACTGGAAGCACCGCATAAAACACGTTGCTGTTAAAGTCATCTGATCGATTGGAGGATAAACACACCCTGCAGCACAGCAGTTATCCTCAGATGTTTTTAAACAAGAGAATCACTTGCACTTGCACGTGTTCACTAGGATAGGAAGGCTCACTGAAAAGGCAAAACGCATGTTCACAGAAACATGTTCATAATTGCTCCAAAGTAGAATAACTCTAATATCCATCACACTGCACAGGTAAATGAACTGCGGAATATTACTAAGATGGAATGGGCTTCCCTGGCGGCTCAGTTCAGTTCAGTTCAGTTGCTCAGTTTCGTCCGACTCTTTGCGACCCCATGAATCGCAGCACGCCACGCCTCCCTGTCCATCACCAACTCCCAGAGTTCACCCAGACTCATGTCCATCGAGTCGGTGATACCATCCAGCCATCTCATCCTCTGTCATCCCCTTCTCCTCCTGCCCCCAACCCCTCCAAGCATCAGAGACTTTTCAGTGAGTCAACTCTTTGCATGAGGTGGCCAAAGTACTGGAGTTTCAGCTTTAGCATCATTCCTTCCAAAGAAATCCCAGGGCTGATCTCCTTCAGAATGGACTGGTTGGATCTCCTTGCAGTCCAAGGGACTCTCAAGAGTCTTCTCCAACACCACAGTTCAAAAGCATCAATTCTTCGGCACTCAGCCTTCTTCACAGTCCAACTCTCACATCCATACATGACCACAGGAAAAACCACAGCCTTGACTAGACGAAACTTTTTTGGCAAAGTAATGTCTCTGCTTTTGAATATGCTATCTAGGTTGATCATAACTTCCCTTCCAAGGAGTAAGCATCTTAATTTCATGGCTGCAGTCACCATCTGCAGTGATTTTGGAGCCCAGAAAAATAAAGTCTGACACTGTTTCCACTGTTTCCCCATCTATTTCCCATGAAGTGATGGGACCCGATGCCATGATCTTCGTTTTCTGAATGTTGAGCTTTAAGCCAACTTTTTCACTCTCCACTTTCACTTTCATCAAGAGGCTTTTTAGTTCCTCTTCACTTTCTGCCATAAGGGTGGTGTCATCTGCATATCTGAGGTTACTGATATTTCTCCCAGCAATCTTGATTCCAGCTTGTGCTTCTTCCAGTCCAGCGTTTCTCATGATGTACTCTGCATATAAGTTAAATAAGCAGGGTGACAATATACAGCCTTGACGAACTCCTTTTCCTATTTGGAAGCAGTCTGTTGTTCCATGTCCAGTTCTAACTGTTGCTTCCTGACCTGCATACAAATTTCTCAAGAGGCAGATCAGGTGGTCTGGTATTCCTGCCCCAACCAGTAATGCTGAAGAAGCTGAAGGTGAATGGTTCTGTGAAGACCTACAAGACCTTTTAGAACTAACACCCAAAAAAGATGTCCTTTTCATTATAGGGGACTGGAATGCAAAAGTAGGAAGTCAAGAAACACCTGGAGTAACAGGCAATTTGGCCTTGGAATATGGAATGAAGCAGGGCAAAGACTAATAGAGTTTTGCCAAGAAAATGCACTGGTCATAACAAACACCCTCTTCCAACAACACAAGAGAAGACTCTATACATGGACATCACCAGATGGTCAACACCAAAATCAGATTGATTCTATTCTTTGCAGCCAAAGATGGAGAAGCGCTATACAGTCAGCAAAAACAAGACCAGGAGCTGACTGTGGCTCAGACCACGAACTCCTTATTGCCAAATTCAGACTGAAATTGAAGAAAGTAGGGAAAACCACTAGACCATTCAGGTATGAACTAAATCAAATCCCTTATGATTATACAGTGGAAGTGAGAAATAGATTTAAGGGCCTAGATCTGATAGATAGAGTGCCTGATGAACTATGGAATGAAGCTCGTGACATTGTACAGGAGACAGGGATCAAGACCATCCCCATGGAAAAGAAATGCAAAAAAGCAAAATGGCTGTCTGGGGAGGCCTTACAAATAGCTGTGAAAAGAAGAGAAGTGAAAAGCAAAGGAGAAAAGGAAAGATATTCCCATCTGAATGCAGAGTTCCAAAGAATAGCAAGAAGAGATAAGAAAGCCTTCTTCAGCAATCAATGCAAAGAAATAGAGGAAAACAACAGAACGGGAAAGACTAGAGATCTCTTCAAGAAAATTAGAGATACCAAGGGAACATTTCATGCAAAGATGGGCTCGATAAAGGACAGAAATGGTATGGACCTAACAGAAGCAGAAGATATTAAGAAGAGATGGCAAGAATACACAGAAGAA
Source organism: Bos javanicus (assembly GCF_032452875.1). Classification (NCBI taxonomy): domain Eukaryota; kingdom Metazoa; phylum Chordata; class Mammalia; order Artiodactyla; family Bovidae; genus Bos; species Bos javanicus. The sequence goes on from NC_083877.1 coordinate 92,309,787, forward strand.
CTGTACAAAAAGATCTTCACGACCCAGATAATCACGATGGTGTGATCACTGACCTAGAGCCAGACATCCTGGAATGTGAAGTCAAATGGGCCTTAGAAAGTATCACTATGAACAAAGCTAGTGGAGGTGATGGAATTCCAGTTGAGCTATTTCAAATCCTGAAAGATGATGCTGTTGAAAGTGCTGCACTCAATATGCCAGCAAATTTGGAAAACTCAGCAGTGGCCACAGGACTGGAAAAGGTCAGTTTTCATTCCAATCCCAAAGAAAGGCAATGCCAAAGAATGCTCAAACTACCGCACAATTGCACTCATCTCACACGCTAGTAAAGTAATGCTCAAAATTCTCCAAGCCAGGCTTCAGCAATCTGTGAACCATGAACTTCCTGATGTTCAAGCTGGTTTTAGAAAAGGCAGAGGAACCAGAGATCAAATTGCCAACATCCGCTGGATCATGGAAAAAGCAAGAGAGTTCCAGAAAACATCTATTTCTGCTTTATTGACTATTCCTGGTGGCTCAGCTGGTAAAGAATCCACCCATAATGCAGGAGACCCCAGTTTAATTCCTGAGTTGGGAAGATCTGCTGGAGAAGGAATAGGTGACCCACTCCAATATTCTTGGGGTTCCACTATGGCTCAGCTGGTAAAGAATAATGTGGGAGTCCTGGGTTCGATCCCTGGGTTGGGAAGATTCCCTGGAGGAGGCCATGGCAACCCGCTCCAGTATTCTGGCCTGGAGAATTCCATGGACTGTATAGTCCATGGGGTCGCAAAGAGTCGGGCACAACTGAGAGACTTCCACTCTCACTAAGATGGAATACACTGCAATAAACACTATACCCACAGGTAATGAAACGGAAAAACCTCATAAATAAAGTGTAAAAGGAGTCGGCCACAGAATAATACATACAGTATTGTTCCACTTACATAAGGTTCACAAACAGATGAAACGCAATTCTATCATTTGAGATGCATGTGTAGGAAAGCTGTTAGGAAAAGTCGAGCAGTTATCACAAAACCCAGGGAGAGGGTGACAGAGGACAGAGGGAAATGGATGACTAGAAAAAGGAATGTCATGATCAGTGGGGAAACAGAGTGCTTCTGAGCGATGCCAGTGTTCTATTTATTAAACTGGGGGGTGGGCTGTACTATCGTCCTTTGTAATTTAACACACACTTTAAACGTGATCCTTAGTGTTTACTCAGTAGCTAATAAAGCTTATTAAAGCCACATATCAAAAGACTATTCAAGAAAGGAATCTAACTATTTGTATTTTCACATTAGCTCTTCTTTCTTCCTTTATGTAGCTGCACCTGGTCTTCGCCGTGGCACGCGGGATCTTTAGTTGCAGCATCTGAACTTTTAGGTGTGGCATGTGGGGTCTAGTTCCCTGACCAGGGATCAAACCCAGCTCCCCTGCATTGGGAGTGTGGAGCCTTAGCCACTGCACCACTAGGGAAGTCCCCAGATACAGCTTCTTTACATTTGTTAGCTAACACTCTCAAATTTCCCTCGAAAGAAAAACTAAGAATAATAAAGCTGGGAGAAGACTCTTGAGAGTCCCCTGGACTGTAAGGAGATCAAACCAGTCAATCCTAAAAGAAATCAACCCTGAATATTCATTGGAAGGACTGATGCTGAAGCTGCAACTCCAATACTTTGGCCACCTGCTGCAAAGAGCCGACTCATTGGAAAAGAGCCTGATGCTGGGAAAGATTGAAGGCAGGAGGAGAAGACGCAACAGAGGATGAGATGGCTGGATGGCATCACTGACTCAATGGATATGAATTTGAGCAAACTCTGGGAGATGGTGGAGGACAGAGGAACCTGGCGAGCTGCAGTCCGTGGGGTCGTGAAGAGTCAGCCACGACTGAGTGACTGAAGAACAAAAACCAAAGTAGCTGGGAGAGGCGATGTCTCTACATCCTACCATCTGTTCTCATTTGATCTCATACATTTTATTTATCGGCTTAGCAAATTTGAATATATCATGGTGTCTAGTTTCTGGATTGAATATCCTCAGGCCACATGATCAGTTGAACAGTGAGAGAAAGTTCTCAGTCTGGAGTTGACTCTTCTCCCAGAGGAAGACCAGACCTCTGACAGCCAGGCCGGTGAGCAGCAGGTTGCTGTCATCATGATGCTTCACATCTGATTTGCAAGGAATATAGAGAAACAAAGACAGAAATCTGCCTTCTCTCCTTTCCTATGAGGTTGTATGTAAGGACTCTGGGTCCAGACTGCCTGCTGCACACAGCCCTGTAGCCTGGGACAAATTACTCAATACATCTGTTCTTCTGTGTTTTCACCCGTAAAATGGAGCAGAAAACAGGGTCCCCCCTCATAAATGGATTAGGCCAATACTGATGAAGCACTTGGCAAAATGCTTGGCACAAAGGAAGTACTCCAAAAGGGTGGTTAGTCGCTCAGTCTTGTCTGACTCTGTGCGACCCCATGGACTGTAGCCCACCAGGCTCCTCTGTCCACGGAATTCTCGAGGCAAGAGTACTAGAGTGGGTTGCCATTCCCTTCTCCAGGAGATCTTCCACACCCAGGGATTGAACCCAGGTCTCTCTCATTGCAGGTGGATTCTTTACTGTCTGAACCACCAGGGAAGCCCCAAACAGGGTTAAGTGGTAGTTGCTACTTCCAGACATAAACTTATATCCAAATCTACTTGAAATCTTGACTGACATCTCTACAAGTTGGAAACTAAGTTCCTCTTCTCCCTTCCACACCAGCTCCCTCTCCCTTTCCGATGTTCAGAAGGACACCTTGATTCTTCTCACCTTTGGCGCCTCACAGCTTCTGTTAATGCTACCTTCAAAGGACACTTGGAATCCAATCACTTCCCACCGTCTCCAAGCTACCACCCCAATCCCAGACCCCATCCTCTCCGCGGTCATCCCAGTGGCTGTCCTTGGTCTCCCCACTTCCACATTTACCCTCCTCCTCAGTCTGTTCTCCACATAAGAGCCCCCCAGTGTGAACAGAATCACCTGTGTGTGCAAGCCTAGGCTGCTCACATCTCACCTCAGGTGCAACCCCTGCCCCCCTCCCCACATACACACAGCTTTCCTCCTCACCCACAGTCAAGGTCCACGTCCTCACTGTGCCCTTAAAAACCTACGCCATCCAAGACCCCACAATTTCCTGACTCGCTGCCTTCTCGAACTTCTCCCCCATTCATTCCACTTGAATCACACAACATGAACAGGGCCACCTCCCCAGGGTCCCATCACTTATTGCTCCTTCCTCCTAGAAGACTCCTTCCCCAGTTTCTGCAAGGCTCAGGCCTCACTTCCCTCAAGTCTTCATGCCAAAGCTACTGCTCAGAGTAGCTCCTGGATCTTCTGTAAGTTTCACATCCTCTCTCACCCGGCTCCCTTTCTTTGCCTCGTTTTTCTCCTCTTCCCACTGAACACGTTATCTGACACACATTCATCTACTTCTCGATCCAGTTTCTGCTGTGGCTTCCCCCAGCAGAATGGATCAGGCAGGACTTCCTGCTGTATCCCCAGTGCCTTGAATAGTGACTGGCCCAAAGTGGGGGCCCAAAGCTCCATTGGTTGAATAAATAATAAACAAGTTGTCAGGGCTTCCTTGATGGCTCAGCAGGTAAAGAATCTGCCTTGCAATGCAGGAAATGCAGGAGAGGCGGGTTCGATCCCTGGGTGAGGAACATTCCCTGGAGAAGGGAATGGCAACCCACTTCAGTATTTTTGCCTGGGAAATCCCATGGACAGAGGAGCCTGTGGGCTACAGTTCATGGGGTCCAAAAAAGTCAGACATGACTGAACAGGGCAAAACAATAAGTTATCAGCTAAAACAATTCATACAGCAAATACTCTTCTCTCTTTTTATCCCCTGGGATCCTGAGCAGACTAAAATTTAAAATACTTATACACACTTTGATGTCATGTGCTTTATTTATACTTTAATGCTTACTCAGTTCAGTTCAGCCGCTTAGCGGTGTCTGACTCTTTGGAACTCCATGGGCTGCAGCGCACCAGGCCTCCCTGTCCATCACCAACTCCCCGAGTTTACCCAAACTCATATCCATTGAGTCGGTGATGCCATCCAACCATTTCATCCTCTGTCGTCCCCTTCTCCTCCTGCCCTCAGTCTTTCCCAGCATCAGGGTCTTTTCCAATGAGTCTGTTCTTCACATCAGGTGGCCAAAGTATTGGAGCTTCAGCTTCAACATCAGTCCTTCCAATGAACACCCAGGACTGATCTCCTTTAGGATGGACTGCTGGTTGGATCGCCAAGGGAATCTCAAGAGTCTTCTCCAACACCACAGTTCAAAAGCATTCTTCGGTGCTCAGCTTTCTTCATAGTCCAAATCTCACATCCATACATGACTACTGGAAAAACCATAGCCTTGACTAGATGGACCTTTGTTGGCAAAGTAATGTCTCTGCTTTTTAATATGCTGTCTAGGTTGGTCACAGCTTTTTTCTTCCAAGGAGCAAGCATCTTTTAATTTCATGGCTGTAATCACCATCTGCAGTGATTTGGGAGCCTCCCAAAATACAGTCTGTCACTGTTTATTTGCCATGAAGTTATGGGATCAGATGCCATGTTCTTAGTTTTCTGAATGTTGAGTCTTAAGCCAGCTTTTAAACTCTCCTCTTTCACTTTCATCAGAGGCTCATTAGTTCCTCTTCGAATTCTGCCATAGGTGGTGTTATCTGCATATATGAGGTTACTGATATTTCTTCCAGGAATCTTGATTCCAGCTTGTGCTTCATTCAGCCTGGCATTTCGCATGATGTAGTCTGCATATAACTTAAATAAGCAGGGTGACAATATACAGCCTTGATGTACTCCTTTTCCTATTTGGAACCAGTCTGTTGTTCCATGTCCAGTTCTAACTGTTTCTTCTTGACCTGCATCCAGATTTCTCAGGAGGCAGGTCAGGTGGTCTGGTATTCCCATCTCTTTCAGAATTTTCCACAGTTTATTGTGATCCACACAGTCAAAGGCTTTAGTGTAGTCAATAAAGCAGAAGTAGATGCTTTTCTGGAATTCTCTTGATTTTTCTATGATCCAACGGATGTTGGCAATTTGATCACTGGTTCCTCTGCCTTTCCTAAAACTAGCTTGAAAGTTCATGGTTCACATACTGTTGAAGCCTGGCTTGGAGAATTTTGAGCATTACTTTGCTACCATGTGAGATGAGTGCAATTGTGCGGTAGTTTGAGCATTCTTTGGCATTGCCTTTCTTTGGAATTGGAATGAAGACTCACTTTTCCAGTCCTGTGGCCACTGCTGGGTTTTCCAAATTTGCTGGCATATTGAGTGCAGCACTTTAACAGCATCATCTTTTAGAATTTGAAATAACTCAACTGGAATTCCATCACCTCCACTAGCTTTGTTTGTAGTGATGCTTCCTAAGGCCCATTTGACTTCACATTCCAGGATGTCTGGCTCTAGGTGAATGATCACAATATTGTGGTTATCTGGGTCATGAAGATCGTTTTTGTACAGTTCTTCTGTGTATTCTTGCCACCTCTTCTTAGTATCTTCTGCTTCTGTTAGGTCCATACCATTTTTGTCCTTTATTGTGCCCATCTGTGCATGAAATATTCCCTTGGTATTTCTAATTTTCTTGAAGAGATCTCTAGTCTTTCCCATTCTATTGTTTTCCTCTGTTTCTTTGCACTGATCACTGAGGAAGGCTTTCTTATCTCTCCTTGCTATTCTTTGGAACTCTGCATTCAAATGGCTGTATCTTTCCTTTTCTCTTTTGCTTTTCATGTCTCTTCTTTCCTCAGCTATTTGTAAGTCCTTGTCAGACAACCATTTTGCCTCTTTGCATTGCTTTTTCTCATGGATGGTCTTGATCCCTGCCTCCTGTACAACGTCACGAACCTCCACCCATAGTTCTTCAGGCACTCTATCAGATCTAATCCCTTGAATCTATTTCTCACTTCTATTGTATAATCATAAGGGATTTCATTTAGGTCATACCTGAAAGGTCTAGTGGTTTTCCCTACTTTCTTCAATTTCAGTCTGAATTTGGCAATAAGGAGTTCATGATCTGAGCCACAGTCAGCTCCCAGTCTTGTTTTTGCTGACTGTATGGAGCGTCTCCACCTTTGGCTGCAAAGAATATAATCAATCTGATTTCAGTATTAACCATCTGGTGATGTCCATGTGTAGACTCTTCTCTTGTGTTGTTGGAAGAGGGTGTTTGCTATGACCAGTGTGTTCTCTTAGCAAAATTCTGTTAGCTTTTGCCCTGCTTCATTTTGTACTCCAAGGCCAAATTTGCCAGTTACTCCAGGTATCTCTTGACTTCCTACTTTTGCATTCCAGTCCCCTATAATGAAAAGGGCATCTTTTTTGGGTGTTAGTTCTAGAAGGTCCTATAGGTCTTCATAGAACTGTTAAACTTCAGCTTCTTCAGCATTACTGGTCAGGGCATAGACTTGGATTACCATAATATTGAATGGTTTGCCTTGTAAATGAATAGAGATAATTCTGTTGTCTTTGAGATTATACCCAAGTACTGTATTTCAGACTCTTCTGTTGACTATAAGGGCTACTCCATTTCTTCTAAGGCATTCCTGCCCACAGTAGTAGATATAATGGTCATCTGAGTTAAATTCACCCATTCCAGTCCATTTTAGTTCACTGATTCCTAAAATGTCAATGTTCACCCTTGCCATCTCCTGTTTGACCACTTCCAATTTGCCTTGATTCATGGACCTAACATTCCAGGTTCCTATGCAATATTGCTCTTTACAGCATCGGACTTTAATTCCATCACCAGTCACATCCACAGCTGGGCACTGTTTTTGCTTTGACTCCGTCTCTTCATTCTTTCTGGAGTTATTTCTCCACTGATCTCCAGTAGCATATTGGGTACCTACTGACCTGGGGAGTTCATCTTTCAGTGTCCTATCTTTTTGCCTTTCCATACTGTTCATGGGGTTCTCAAGGCAAGAATACTGAAGTGGTTTGCCATTCCCTTCTCCAGTGGACCACATTCTGTCAGACCTCTCCACCATGACCTGCCCATCTTGGGTGGCCCCACACGGCATGGCTTAGTTTCATTGAATTAGACAAGGCCGTGGTGCATGTGATCAGTTTCTAGAACTGCCATAAGAAGTTACCACAGACTTCACGCTTAAACAACAGGAATCAGTTTCTCTCACATTGTTCTGGAGGCAAGAAGTCAGCAAAACTGGTTCCTTCTGTGTGCTGGGGGGGAAGACTCTGTTCCAGACCTCTCTCTTCGACTTGTAGATGGTCATCTTCTCTTTGTATCTCTTCAGATGACAAACCCCTCACTTATGTGCATGTCTCCAAATTTCCCCTTTCCATCAAGGCACCTTTATTCCCCTTTCATCTGATATTCCTTGTCCTGGGTTGCGTTCTCTGGAAGCAGCTGCTGAGATGGTATTAAAAGTTTGATATGTGTCTTAGAGAATAATACCTTCCGGAATGTTTTTTTCTGCTCATCATCCTCTGAGATTTGAAGGCGGCCTGGGCAGAGATGCCAGGTCAGGAGAGCCAAGGTTACCCCTGCTAGAGTCTTCCACTTTCTGCTTCTAGTTAGATGTTCACTAACTAGGGCTAAATGATTTCTCCAATGTTGTAAACACGGTCATCCATGAATACAAAATAGATCTCATTTAACTCTTCATTTGTGGCTTTCACAGCTTGCGATACAAAGCAGTGGCCCTAGGACGGGTTCAGAGAAGCTTTGGCTCACCCCAGAAGGCTTCATGGGAAATAGACCGCTGGACTGTTAGGTAATCTCAGCTTGGGGAAAAGAGGGACTGTGTCCAACTTTCTTATAATTGCATTCCCAGCACCTAAATATGCTTTGCATGAATGAACTGGTTAATTGATGCATGCTTGGGCAGCTGATTGTGTTCTGTGTCCCAGACTGAGGGTGGATGGGTCACATGGCCCCCTGGGTGAGTTAGCATATTCTCTGGAAGAGGAGAACATCGGGGTTGTAATACAATATGTACATGTTATGCTAGGTGTATATGTAATATGTGTGTATGTGCATGAATGTCAGTGTATATGTTTTATGTATGTATGTAAATGTACATTACTATGTGTATGAGTACATGTTATCTGCATATGCTATGTCTGTGGGTCTATGTGTACGTATGTGGTAGGTGGGTATACATACTGCGTGCACAACAACGGAAAGCAAACAACTGATGATCACAAAGCAAAACAAAAAAATCACTTTCCTGTGATTTACCGAAGAGGGCATCGTTCAAGTTCCACCTAACAGCTCATTAGCCACATAAACAGGAGTCCTTCTGCAGTAGATTTCATGTCCACCTTTTACCTTTTCCTTCATTTATCCGATAAATACAAAGAAGGCCGCTACTAAGTTCCATGGACCATGTTCTGGGATAAAGAGTAAATGAGACAAAGTCCCTTTTCTCTAGTGGGGAAGACAGACAGTAAACTCATAAGCACACAGCCTAATTTCAGGGAGAGACATGTAAGGGCCTTCCCTGGTGCTCCAGGGGTTAAGAGTCCGCCTGCCAAGGCAGGGGACATGGGTTTGATCCCTGGTCTGGGAAGTTCCCTCGTGCTCTGGGGCAACTAAGCCCGCGTGCCAGGACTACTGCGGCCCGCGGGCCTTGAGCTGGTCTCCGCAGCACGAGGGACCACCGAAAGAGAAGCCCGCAGACGCAACCAGAGAAAGCCGGGCACGACTACAGGGCACGGCCAAGAAAGGAACAAATACAGGCTTACAGAAAGCAAACGAGGGCCTCACTTAAAAACAAAGGATGAAGAAGCAGAGAGGGGCTGCGGGGCGGTGGTGCTGAGCAGAGCTCGGAGAGAACTTCGAGAGAGAGCCTCAAAGGCTGGGGGAGCCGGCAGGAGCGGAGAGGCACTCGGGGGAGCAGCGGGAGAGGCGACAACCGGAGCAGAGCGGAGTTCTGTGGGGACGCGCAGGCCCTGAGGGAGGCGGGCTCGGTTAATAAAATTCATTCCTGAGAGCATCCCGGGTCTGAGGTGGAGTCCCGGAAGGTCATGAATTACCTTTACAAGCAGAGAAGAACCATGCAGGGTACTAAAAGAAAGCGAGACCCGGAGCGGAAGTACACGCAAGCCTTGCGGGGCGCCTGGCCTCCATAGTCACCAAAAGGCTGGGATCTTATCCCACCCCCGCCCACCACTCTCCCCCAACAACCTCACAGAAACTAACCGCTGGGCTCCTCTTCTTCAGGACTCTCAGCTGCCTCCTTCTTACATGGCTGACATCATCTCTGGTCCTCCCCCAAACAAGCGGGTCTTTCTCTGGTCAGACAGTTAGCTTCCCTCTGCTCCCCCAGACACAATGGGAAGGCCTCAGTCCAAACTCTGAGGGAAGACATTTGAAGGACAGGGGAAATAAAGGTTCCGGAAATCAAGGTTTTTTTTTTTTTCCCATGTTCGAAATTATGCATATCCTGCAGGATCCGCATAATGGGTCCAATTCAGCCTCGTGGCCTTGGCCTTGCCACAAAATCACTGTGTCCCTGGAAGAAGGTCAGTGCACAACACGATGAGTGAACAGGAAGCTTCCTGCAGATAATAGCGCCTTAATTTTTTTTTTTAATTTCGGGGATGAACTTTGCTCTTTCAACTTGGCTGCATGCATTTGCAAATGTATTCTAAGCACACCCACACACTTGAAAATGCACATTGGCCTTGTCTCTGAGACAATCTGTGTAACAATTTTAGGTGACAGCGAAGCTGACGTCTACATTCCTCCTGGTGCGTGGTACAATTTAGAAGTCTGAGGAGGTAAAACATTAAGTTAGGAAAATTCTGTGCAACTGGCCCACTTCAGAAACACTACTGCTAAAGCACAACACGGGAATAAAACACACCTGGTGTAGATCCATTTTCAAAAATGTTTCTTTGAGAGAAAAACATAAAGATTCAATTTTGATTTGAACAGATCCATCAGAATCTTTTTTTTAAAAAGCACTTTGGTTCCTCTCATGGTTTAACAGAATATCTATGCATTTACTTCAGAGTTCAGCAAATGAGTTTTCAGTTAAGTTTTTTTTTTTTTTGACATTTTTTACCATGTAATTCAGACTGATCACACAGCATTTTCAAACCGGAACAATATTTCCAAGGTGTGAACAGTATTCCTATGCTAATTTAAGTCCAAAGTGTAAGTGTTCCATGGGTTTCCCTTGTGGCTCACCTGGTGAGGAATCTGGCTGCAATGCGGGAGGCCTGGGTTCAATCCCTGGGTTGGGAAGATCCCCTGGAGAAGGGAAAGGCTACCCACTCCAGTATTCTGGCCTGGAGAATTCCATGGACTGTATAGTCCATGGGATAGCAAAGAGTCAGACACGACTGAGTGACTTTCACTTTACTTTAAAGTGTTCGACGTTCAGTTCAGTTCAGTCAACCCAGTCGGTGTCCGACTCTTTGCAACGCCATGAACTGCACACCAGGCTTCCCTGTCCATCACCAACTCCCAGAGCTTGCTCAAACTCATATCCATTGAGTCGGTGATGCCATCCAAACATCTCATCCTCTGTAGTCCCCTTATCCTCCCACTTTCAGTCTTTCCCAGCAGCAGGGTCTTTTCCAATGAGTCAGTTCTTTCTTTGCCTCAGGTGGCCGAAGTATCGGAGTTTCAGCTTCAACATCAGTCCTTCCAGTGAATATTCAGGACTGATTTCCTTTAGGATGGACTGGTTGGATTTCCTTGCAGTCCAAGGGACCCACCACAGTCTTCTCCAACACCACAGTTCAAAAGCACCAATTCTTTTGCATTCAGCTTTCTTTATGGTCCAACTCTCACATCCAAACATGACTTCTGGACATTATTTGTTCTAATAAAAAATCTAAAGAGAATATTTTGAAAGTGAAAGAGGAGAGTGAAAAAGTTGGCTTAAAGCTCAACATTCAGAAAACTAAGATCATGGCATCCAGTCCCATCACTTCATGGCAAATAGATGGGGAAACAGTGGAAACAGTGGCTGACTTTATTTTGGGGGGCTCCAAAATCATTGCAGATGGTGACTGCAGCCATGAAATTAAAAGACACTTACTTCCTGGAAGAAAAGTTATGACCAACCTAGACAGCATATTAAAAAGCAGAGACATTACTTTGCCAGCAAAGGTCCGTCTAGTCAAGGCTATGGTTTTTCCAGTAGTCATATATGGATGTGAGAGTTGGACTATAAAGAAAGCTGAGCACCGAAGAACTGATGCTTTTGAACTGTGGTGTTGGAGAAGACTCTTGAGAGTCCCTTGGCGATCCAACCAGCAGTCCATCCTAAAGGAGATCAGTCCTGGGTGTTCATTGGAAGGACTGATGTTGAAGCTGAAACTCCAATACTTTGGCCACCTGATGCCAAGAGCTGACTCATTGGAAAAGACTCTGATGCTGGGAAAGACTGAGGGCAGGAAGAGAAGGGGACAACAGAGGATGAGATGGTTGGATGGCATCACTGACTCAATGGACATAAGTTTGAGTAAGCTCCGGGAGTTGGTGATAGACAGGGAGGCCTGGCGTGCTGCAGTCCATGGGGTTGCAAAGAGTCAGACACAACTGAGTGACTGAACTGAACTGAACTGAAAGAGAATATTTGGGCTTCCCAGGTGGCCCAGTGGTAAAGAAGTGAAGTGAAAGTTGCTCAGTTGTTTCTGAGTCTTTGCAACCCCATGCATTATACAGTCCATGGAATTCTCTAGGCCAGAATACTGCAGTGGGTAGCCTTTTTTCCTCTCCAGGGGATCTTCCCAACCCAGGGACCAAACCCAGGTCTTCTGCATTGCAGGTAGATTCTTTACCAGCTGAGCCACAAGGGACGCCAAAGAATCCCCCTGCAAAGGCAGAAGATGCAGGAGACTCGGGTTCATTGCCTGGGTCAGAAAGATCCCCTGGAAGAGAAAATGATAATCCACTCCAGTGTTCTTGCCTGGATAACCCTGTAAGACAGAGGAGCCTGGTGGGCTACAGTCCATGTGGTCACAAAGAGTAGGACACAACTGAGAACACACTCACACACACACACACACAGACACATGTACACAAAGAGAATATGTATCAACATGGCTTGAGCCAAACTGATCTGAAGTCAGATATGTGAATTTCACATTGGCCTTCACCAAATTTCAGGGGTTTTAACAGAGGAAACAACTTTTACAAAAGATTCAAGAGGCATGATTTTATATGCCCTTTCATTCCTAACATCATCAGGTCCAGGGAACTGGTGCCCATTCTTTTTCCTGTATATGTGTTTTTAGAAAGGCTCCATATTTTATCCATATTTTTTATCCATATTTTTCTGAAAAAGATCACACAGCCCCTTTTTCCCAGACCAACCATAATGGCACTCCACATTCTGCCCTCGTGACGTCCAAAAGAAAGTTGTCTCCTTGATGGATTTAAGCGTTTCTGGACCTGTTTTTCCTTCTAGCTGTTGCTCCTAGTTATTCAGTCACCCTTGGTACGCATCAGTGGTCAGTGAACAATGAATTAAGTGGCCAGGTCACCAGGGTGGGGACACACCACTCTCTGGCTCCTCTGAGTCCCCAGTGCAGCTTCTGGCATTCAAATGCCACAAAAATAAGAGATTTACCACTACTGACAGTCTCTTTGTCCCTTCCTTTCCCTGCCTACAGCCTCCTGCATTTTAATGAAGGCAAATTGCACATTCTCCTGCCAGGCTAAAATCCAATGCCCCCTTGGCTTTATTCTTAGGTGGCACCGCTTAAAAGAGAAATTCTTTTGTGGGGTTTTGGGAGGGTTTTTTTTTTTTTTTGGTTTTCATCTCTCAGGAAAACTGTGGAGGTGCTGAGGAGTAGGGACCGAGGGAGAGGAAAGAGTGTCCCAGGGAACATTTCTCTCCCTACGGACTCCCCTGTGATTGCTTCTTTCCCAGCTTCTCTTTGCAAGCCAGGATGTTAAGGTAAGGGACAAGCTGGTGGAGTAAAGCTCCATTTTTTTGCTTCCAGGAATCCAGGCACTCATCAGTTCTCCTCTGTCACCCCCCCGCCCCTCCCCCACCTATTTCTCTGAGGCCAAGATCATCCTTTTTCTTATAAAAGGATATTAGTAGAGAGGCCACATGGGACAAGTCCAAGACACACATTTTTCCATTTTTTCCTGACACAAAGACAGCGGATTGGAAAGTGCTAGGCATTTGCTAGAAGCAAATAGAACAGATGTTAAGGAATAAAATGAGAATAAACTGAGAAACTACAATCACATTACAGGTAAGAGTCGGTTTCCATGGGTGATGCTTATGTGACTGGGAAGAGGGCTGAAGTCAAAAAATCAGTTTCCATGGAAACTTTGTTCTTGTGGAACGTCACACCCTGCCTGCATGCATGGGGCTGTAAACTTTGGAGGTAAAGCATTGTGGCTACCACAGAACATGCGCTTAATAAATGGCCTGCCCTATTAGAGGTGCTCCCCTAGACCAGCTTGACTTACTCAGCCTGCCTCCACATAGAGAGGAGGGGTGTAGATGTATACTTATGGACACTTGCTCCTTGGGAGAAAAGCTATGACCAACCTAGACAGCTTATTAAAAAGCAGAGATAGATAGCACTTTTCTGACAAAGGTCCATATAATCAAAGCTATGGTTTTTCCAGTAGTCATGTATGGATGTGAGAGTTGGACCATAAAGGAGGCTGAGCGCAAAGAATTGATGCTTTTGAAATTGTGGTGTTGGAGAAGACTCTTGAGAGTCCTTTGGATTGCAAGGAGATCTAACCAGTCCATCCTAAAGAAGATCAGTCCTGGGTGTTCATTGGAAGGACTGTTCCTGAAGCTGAAGATCCAATATTTTGGCCACCTCATGTGAAGAGCCAACTCCTTAGAAAAGGTTCTGGAAAAGATTGAAGGCAGGAGGAGAAAAGAGGGCAGAGGGTGAGACAGTTAGATAGGACCACCTATCTGGAGATAATGGAGAGGAGGAGAGAGGAGCCTGGCCTGCTGTGGTCCATGGGGTTGCAAACAGTCAGACACGACTGGGCGATTGAACAACAATGTGGCTGATTCACAGTGTTGTACAGCACAAACACAACCCTGTAAGCAATTATATTCCAATAAATAAAATAAAAAGCAAGAAAGTTAAACAAGAGATTCTTTTTTTTTTAAGTTAAAAAAAAGAAAAGAAAAGTGGAGGGAGGGAAAGAAAGGGGGAAAATATTTTAGAAACTTGGTATTTAAAGTAACCATGGCTGCTGCACCAAAAACCTGGTGTGTTCAAACAGCAGAAAGTTGTTCTCTCATAGTTCCAGAAGCTAGGAGACTGAACTCTGAATCACTGGGCCAAAGTTAAGATGTCAACAGGGCAAGGCTTCCTCCAGAGGCTCGAGGAGAGAATCTGTTCCTTGTGTCTTCCAGCATCTGGTGGCCACTGGCATTCCTTGGCTACAGCCTCCTCACTCCAGGTCTCAGGGCCAGCATCTTCAAATCCCTTTCTGTTCTGCCTTCACACTGCCTTCTCTATGTGAGCAACATCTCCCCCATGTCCCTCTTATTTATGTATGATTATACTGCGGACCCACCCAGATAATCCAGCACGATTTCCTTATCTCAAAATCTTTAGCTTAATCCATGAGCAAAAATCCCTTCTACAAATAAGACAAGGTTCACAGGTTCCAGGGCCGAGGACCTGACGGCTTTAGGGCCCACTATTCAGGCTACCACACCAGGAAAACTCAGTATTACCCAACGAACAGAGCCAGCAGCAGCGACTACAAGAAGTCTCGGTCTGTTTCTATCACGGTGAAGATACTTGCTGTAAAACACGGCACCACTGTCGTGTAATGTCTGCAGTTAATGTATGTGATGTTGCTGACATAGCACAAGTACCAGAACCTTTCGGATTCAAATTAAAACCTGAGTTGCTCAACAGCCTCCAGGATGGAAGCTGGGGAGATGTCTGCATTATCTGTGTTGAGTGCGGTGAAGCCTCACTTCTCCTGCAAGTACCCTGACCTGAGCTCTACCAACCCCTCACTCTTCCTTACTGTTAAACACAGCTTATGTGAGGAAACCCATGAAGGAGCTAGTCTAGTCGGTGAGGCTAGTTGGGGTAATAGGGATGTACCCAGCAATCCTTTACTTGGTAGGTTCCTTGATGGGCAAGAGAGGGCTCCTGGATTTTTTTTTACTTTTTATTGGAATATACTTGCTTTACAATGTTGTGTTAGCTTCTGCTGTACAGCAAAGTGAATCATCCATACATATATATATCAGTTCAGTTCAGTTGCTCAGTCGTGTCTGACTCTTTGTAACCCAATGGACTGCAGCACACCAGGCCTCCCTGTCCATCACCAACTCCCAGAGCCTACTCAAACTCATGTCCATTGAGTTGGTGATGCCATCCAACCATCTCATCCTCTGTCGTCCCCTTCTCTTCCCACCTCAATTTTTCCCAGCATCAGGGTCTTTTCAGGTATGGTAGTGATGGTGGTTTAGCCACTAAGTCGTGCCCAGCTCTTGCGACCTCATGGACTGTAGCCCGCCAGGCTCCTCTGTCCATGGGATTTTCCAGGCAAGAATACTGGAGTGGGTTGCCATTTCATTCTCCAGGGGATCTTCCCGACCCAGGAATCGAACCCAGGTCTCTTGCATTACAAGCAGGCAGATTCTTTACCAACTGAGCTATGAGGGAAGCCCTCATACATTCCCAGTGTATACACATATCCCCTCTTTTATAGAATTCCTTCCCATTGAGGTCATCACAGAGCACTAAGCAGAGTTTCCTATGCGTAGGCTGTCATTAGCTATCTATTTTATACGTAGTAGTATATGTATATGTCAATCCCAATCTCCCAGTCCATTCCACCTCCCCTTCCCCCACTTTGGTATCCATAAACTTGTTCTCTACATCTCTAGTTCTGCTTTGCAAATAAGTTCATCTGTATCATGTTTCTAGATTCCACGTATAAGCAATATTATACATTTGCTTTTCTCTTTCTGACTCACTTCACTCTGTGTGACAGACTCTAGGTCCGTCCATGTCTCTGCAAATGACCCAATGTCATTCCTTTTCGTGGCTGAGTGATGTTCATGGCAGCACTACGTGCAATATAGCCAGGACACAGAACCAGCCTAAATGTCCACCAACAGAGGAACGGATGAAGATGTGGTACATCTATACAAGGGTCCTTGGATTTACTACCATTTTCTTTGCCGCCCTGCGGCTCTGCACAGTTCTCCAGGTACTTGGGTCTCTGAGCTAGAAACACGGGCTGAGGCAGGCCTGATCCTACACGTCCAGCCTCACATCTGCTGGGAAACCAGTTGATAAGACTCTTTCTGCAGAGGAGAGTCCCACCTCCACAGAGCTCAGTTAAATGTTCATCCATGGAAACAGATGGAATTAGTAATGAATGTCTGAGCCAATGTTCTCAGGCCAAAATTATGCTTTCAACACATTTCAAAGTTGTCATTTCTTGATTCGTTCTCTAGTAACATCAATAAATCCCCTGTCCTTAGTACAATGCAAGGCTGGCACAAGGGTGAGGCAAGGGAGGCACTCACTGTGGGTGCAAAATTTAAAAGATAACTTAAATAATTCAGTAATTAAATAATATTTTAAATGCAACATTTAAAAAATATAGACTCAGCCAACTGCAGCCTATAGGCTAGCTATCTATTTCTGTATGCAGAATTTTACTGGAAAAAGAGCTAGGATTAGGGTGGAGTATGGCAGTCATCCAGGTTTTAGTTGGATTTTGTCTTTAGTCTTTAAAATGCTGATATTTTGTTCATTAAGGAATTTTTTTTGCATTGTTTTTTACTTTTTCAAATAATTTTGGCCTTTAAATTTATTTTTTTAATCACAGTATTTTCAAGCCTAATTGTTTCAAGATAGCTATTTTTCTTAAGACAACCATTATATCTTGATACAGAGCACAAATATTTTATATATATTTCCCAATTTATCACAGAGAATAGTAAAAAGATGTACTTACGAATCCAGATTCAATAAAATTAGTCTTTACCACTTTGCCAAGGATATTAATGAAATTAACTTTATTTTTTACTATATGTACACAGTAGCCATAAGTTTATTTGCCATTACTTTTATACTATTAATGCAAATGCCAATATAATAAAAAAAGCAAAAAGCATCTTAGACTTCTTATGAAAATATTTTTGATCCTACACATCCCTTGATAGGATCTTAGGAAAACCCAGAGATCTATAGATCACACTTTGAAAACTGCTGACTTAAAGGATAAGGTTTTAATGATTTAAAGTTAAAACCATTAAAGGTCAAAACCATTATCAATAACAAGCTAAGGTCCTCAGTCAGATGGGGGCAACATAATTATGACTAACTCCAAAGTTAGCTTTGCAGAAACAAGCCGTGAAGAGTTAAAGTAAATTGATCCATCTGTCGTATAACCAGTTCTGAGCAATTAGGAAATCTTTAAAGCTCAAGGTATGCACAAGATGTGAAAGAATCTGAATGCTTTGAAAATAATCAGCGATCAAGCCGGCAGGGCCATTTTAGGGCAACCGAGCAGAGAAAACTGCCCACCGCCTTCGTTTCTCACCTCCGCTGTCTCCTGGGAATGAGGCAGCAAAGGAAACTATCTCAGTAGCAGGAAGATGGAGGCAAATGTACCACACAGGGCACCCCTAGGCTGTTCAAAGGTCCTGGAGCCAGTCTGCCTGGTGGGAAACTCTCTTGCCACTTCCTAACATATAACTGTAGGCATATTCCCAAACCACTATCTGTCCCAGTCTCCTCATGGGTATTCAGTTCAGTTCAGTCGCTCAGTTGCGTCTGACTCTTTGCGACCCCATGAATCGCAGCACGCCAGGCCTCCCTGTCCATCACCAACTCTCGGAGTTCACTCAAACTCACGTCCATTGAGTCAGTGATGCCATCCAGCCATCCCATCTTCTGTCATCCCCTTCTCCTCCTGCCCCCAATCCCTCCCAGCATCAGAGTCTTTTCCAATGAGTCAACTCTTCGCATCAGGTGGCCAAAGTACTGGAGTTTCAGCTTTAGCATCATTCCTTCCAAAGAACACCCAGGACTGATCTCCTTTAGAATGGACTGGTTGGGTCTCCTTGCAGTCCCAGGGACTCTCAAGAGTCTTCTCCAACACCACAGTTCAAAAGCATCAATTCTTCGGCACTCAGCTTTCTTCACAGTCCAACTCTCACATCCATACATGACTACTGGAAAAACCATAGCCTTGACTAGACGGACCTTTATTACAAATATAATATTAAATACCTTCCTCCTATGACTCTTGTAAAGAGGTCATGAGATGATGTAGAAAAGCACTGAGCACAGTGCCCAAAAGAGTAAATATTTAGTAAATGTAACATTAAAAACAAACCTACTGGGACTTCCCTGGCAGGCCAGTGCCTGGGGCTTCACCTTCCAACACAGGGGGTTTGGGTGTGATCCCTGGTTGGGGGACTAAGATCCCACAGGCCTCATGGCCCAAAAAAGCAAACGTAAAACAGAAGCAATACTGTAACAAACTCAACAAAGACGTTTAAAATGGTCCACATCAGAAAAAAAAAACAACAACTTAAAAAAAAAACCTTCTGTACCAATTCATTGCCCTGTGTTCAGTAACTTTTCCCTACCAGCACAAATGCTCAGCCCATTGTCTTATTGGTGTTAGGTGTTCTGTAAAGGTTAAATCCTCCTTCCAGCCAGGTTGGGAAGCCTGTCTGGACCTGTCATTTATTTCATCCATGCTGCTTTGAGCATCATGGGTGTTTCACCAACAATTCACTGAGAAAAATGATGCTTAAATACTAAAAAATATACTAATATGCAAATCGTTATATAGAAATGAAAATTTTATATGACAGAATCATGCTTGATATTTGTTTAATGATGTTGAAAACCCATGTGAAAAAGGGATTGTTTTAAAAAATCCAAACTAGCAAAACATTTAATCCATCATGAGAAAAACATCCCTTTTTCTAGGTTTCTGTGGTAGAAAAAATGTTTGCTCCCCTACAAACATGTCTACATCCTAATCCTCAGAACCTGTGACAATGTCCTCTTACATAGCAAGAGACTTTGCAGAAGTGATTAGGTTAAAAAACCTGGAGATGGGGAAATTATCCTGGATTATCCTCGTGGGCCCAGCATCATCACAAGAGCCCTTAGAAACAGGAGAGGAAGGCAGAAGTCAGCCAGGGGACGACCTGACGCCTGAAGAAAAGCACAGAGAGAAGCAACACTGCTGCGTTTGGAGACTGAGGGAGAGGCCACATGCCAGAAACACGGGCAGCCTCCCGGAGCTGGAAAGGGCAGGTGAACAGAGGCTTCCCCAGGGCCTGCTGAAAGGAGCGCAGATCAGCAGCTTGATTTCAGCTCAGTGACATCCACATCAGACTTTTGAGCTACAGAATTACAAGACAATCAAGCCGTGTGGGCTCCTATGTATAAAATAGATAACTAATGGGAACTCCACCCGGTGCTCTGCGCTTAGTCACTCAGTTGGGTTTGACTGTTTTGCGACCCCCTGGACTGTAGCCCGCCAGGCTCCTCTGTCCATGGGATTCTCTAGGCAAGAATCCTGGAATGGGTCGCCAGTCCCTCCTACAGAGGATCTTCCCGACCCAGGGATTGAACCCAGGTCTCCTGCATGGCAGGTGGATCCTTCACCATCTGAGCCCCCAGGGAAGCCCACACTCAGAGCACTTTGCTGCACCCACGCTTGGCGATCTGCGGTGACCTAAATGGGAAGGAAATTCAAAAAAAGAGGGGATATATGTATATGTCCGGCCGATTCACTCTGCTGCACAGCAGAAACTGACACAGCAGTGTAAACAGCTGTGCTCCAGTATGTTTTTTTTTTTTAATGTGGTACATATATGCAATGGAATACTACTCAGCTGTAAAAAAGGATGAAACATGCCATGTGCAGCAACATGGATGCAACCAGAGATTATCACACTAAGTGAAACAAGTCTCAAAGAAAGACAAACGCCATAGGCTATCACTCATATGTGGAATCTAAAATATGACACAAGTGAATCTACCTACAAAACAGAAGCAGACTCCCAGGCACACAGAACAGACGTGTGGTTGCTACGGGGGAAGGGGAGAGGGAGAAGGAAGGACTGGGAGTTTGGGATTAGCAGATGCAAACTGTTAAATTTAGGATGGATAAAAACAAGGTCCTACTGTACAGCACAGGGATCTATATTCGATATTCAGTGATAAAACACAATGGAAGACAATTAAAAAAAAAGAATGCATAAAAATAAGTATGTGCTGCTGCGAATCTTGTTATAAATAATTTCAGACATAGTAAGTAAATAAGTTGTGTTGGTTAAGCCACTAAGTTTGTGGTAATTCGTTATAGCAGCAAATAGAAAGCTAATACAGTCCTGAAGGTTATCCCACATCCCCCCTGGCAAGCTTCAGCGCCCAAGAAAATAAGTAGCCAGCTCACCAGGGTGGGAACTAACCAGTCCCCTGGCTGCACCCAGCTTCCCAGTGCAGCTTCTGGCCGTTCAAATGCCACAGAGTCAGAGACTTGACCATTCACGACAGTCCCCACTCCTGAAGATTTGGAGTCTTAAGGTGTGGGATACAAGAACATCCACGTGTAACTGGTGACCCTGATAGAGATGGTTAGCGGTCCACACTTTTAGAGACATCCGTTTTACTCAGAGGGAGCTTACAAGTTAGGTGCTGAGTAAATACAATTGCAATCCGTAATAGATGAATCCATACGCATCCTTCCAGGGAGAGATGAACAGCCAGGAACAAAGGTAAAAGGCTAGAAATGGCCCAGAACACATAGATCCTTCCACAAGGTGCAGAGTCAAGCCCAAGGAGACCTCCGCCTGCTGTCTCCTAGGCAGCCAGGCTCAGGGCCCTGGAGCAGGCACAACAGAATCCTGGCAGCCCCGCAGACCTCTCTTGGGAAAGTATCCCTGGGAAAGCATCCACAGACCTCCATCCCAACACTCCCCAGCCCCTCACCTGGCCTACCTGTCCCCCCTGCTTCTTTAGGAGGTGGTGATGAGCTGGCCCAGGGTGCATCGTCTTCAAACTGAACCCAGCTGCTGATGGCCGAGACCAGCTCAGGTGGGCGCTGCTCGGGGCTCCCGGGAGGGGAGGCTGCTTCAGAGATGAGGCCCAGCTTTTCGGAAGAGTCATCATGCTCCGAGTGGGAAAGGTCCTGAGAGCCTCCATCCAAGGCATGGTGCTCCCCGGAGGAGCTCTCGGACTGGTCTGAGGAAGAGGATGCTCCTGGGAGGTGCTCTTTGGGGCCCCCTGAAACAGATACCAGAAACTGCCATCACCTCACAGGTGGAAGGTCACTCTAAGAACTGTCTCTTGGAGGAAAAAAAGAAAAGGCAACGGTGATCAAAGGACTCACCATGACAGGGTGTGAGAGCAAAGAGACAGCCGTGCCCACCAGCTTCTATGCTAAAGTGTTTTCCTAAAAATGTATGAAAACTATACCCTAGGATGTGGTGCTGGAGAAGACTCTTGAGAGTCCCTTGGAGACAAACTAGACAAACTAGACTCTTGAGAGTCCAAGGAGACAAACTAGTCAATCCTAAAGGAAATCAACCTTGAATATTCACTGGAAGGACTGATGCTGAAGCTGAAGCTCCAATATTTTGGCCACCTGATGAGAAGAACTGACGCATTGGAAGAATCCCTGATGCTGGGAAAAATTGAAGGCAGGAGGAGACAGAGGATGAGATGGCTGGATGGCATCACCGACTCTATGGAGATGAGTTTGAGCCAACTCTGGGAGAGAGTGAAGGACAGGGAAGCCTGGCATGCTGCAGTCCATGGGGTGCAAAGAGTCAGACATGACTTAGTGACGGAACAACAACAAAGGTTGTCCTAACAGTCTCCATGCAGGCTAAGACTGGGAGTCTGGTCTGGTTCACTATTCTTATCCTACCATCTACTTCAGTGTTTGTGTGTGTGTTGGGGGGGGGTCACACACAAAAAATTATTGTGAAGGCCAAGCAAGAAATAGAACTAGGTCAAATTGAAAAGCAAAAGGCAATAGGGATTGGTGGAGACTGTGGCTCAACAGGCAACCTTCTGTCTGGACTAAAAACACTCAAGTTCAAACTGTGTACAGTCCAGAGGACATTCATTTGTGGGCCACCACATGCAAACTCTCCACCAACGACTAGTTCAGTATGGCACAGAGACCCTTCCTCTAGCTTTGTTTCACTTTATTGGTCCTAGAACAGTTAACAGCCTTCAAATATTTGTTTTTAAATAATAGAATTGACCCCAATTGTGGTGGTGTTACGCAAATCTATTCAGGTGTTAAAATTCATCAACTGTAGACTGAAAATGATCAATTTTACTGTATGAAAGCTTTGAAAAATAAATGTACTGATACGAAACTGCTTTCTCCCATCACTAGCCAAACTGGTCCACTCGAACGTAATCAAAGCCTTTAGATGAGAGCTGTCCCAAAGAAATAAAAAGCAGGCCACATACATAATTTAAGATTTTCCAGTTCAGTTCAGTTCAGTTGCTCAGTCGTGTCGGACTCTTTGCAACCCCATGAACCACAACACACCAGGCCTCCCTGTCCATCACCAACTACCGGAGTTCACCCAAACCCATGTCCATTGAGTCAGTGATGCCATCCATCTCATCCTCTGTAGTCCCCTACTCCTCCTGCCCTCAATCTTTCTCAGCATCAGGATCTTTTCAAATGAGTCAGCTCTTCTCATCAGGTGGCCAAATATTGGAGTTTCAGCTTCAACATCAGTCCCTCCAATGAACACCCAGGGCTGATCTCCTTTAGAATGGACTGGCTGGATCTCCTTGCAGTCCAAGGGACTCTCAGGAGTCTCCTCCAACACCACAGTTCAAAAGCATCAATTCTTTGGCGCTCAGCTTTCTTTATAGTCCAACCCTCACATACATGACTACTAGAAAAACCATAGCCTTAACTAGAGGGACCTTTGTTGGCAAAGTAATGTCTCTGCTTTTTAATATGCTGTCTAGGTTGGTCATAACTTGCCTTCCAAGGAGCAAGCATCTTTTAATTTCATGGCTGTAATCACCATCTGCAGTGATTTTGGAGCCCAGAAAAATAAAGTCAGCCACTGTTTCCACTGTTTTCCCATCTATTCCTAAATTTTAAAATTTTCCAGTAGCCACATTTAAAAAAGAAAAAGAAACAGGGGAAACTATTTTTAATAATGTATTTCAACTCAATTTGTTGAAAATGTACAATTCCAACATTTAAGTGATAAAAAATTGTTAATGAAACATTTAACTAGGTCCTCGGAATTTAGTGTGGATATTTCACATTTCCTGAAGTGAAAGTGTTAGTCACTCAGTCATGTCCAACTCTTTTGACCCCATGGGCTGTAGCCCACCAAGCTCCTCTGTCAGTGGGATTTCCCCGGGCAAGAATACTGGAGTGGGCTGTCATTTCCTTCTCCAGAGGCTCTTCCTGACCCAGAGGTCAAATCCCGATCTCCTGCATTGCAGGTGGATTCTTTACCATCTGAGCCACTGGGAAAGCCCAGTTTATAGTGCGTCTCAATTCAGACTAGCCGTGTTTTAAGGACTCCATAGTCACATGGCTAGCAAGCTGGACAGCGCACCTGTAGACCCTGCTTTCCAGGTGCTGTAAATGGAGCTGGGATGATTCAGGTGGCAGTAGCAGTGGCCATGGAACAGAACCAGCTGACAAGGCTCCGTAAAAAGCTCCTGCATCCTACCTTGATCTTCATCCTCGAGCACAGAAGTCAACCTGGCCACCTTCACCATGATCACAAGTGACAGTTACTGAGTTCTCTGCATTGCCCATCACTGTTGTAAGTGGTTTTTTAATATGTTAATCACTTAATCCTCACTGCCACCCTCAGGTCGGCACTGTGATTATCCATATTGCTCAGATGAACTATCACACAGAGAGGTAAACAAATCATCCACCCAATTATCCACATCCATGATGGAGCCAGGATTTCAGCCCAAGGGATCTGGTTCGAGTGCCTGTCACTCTTTTTGACAACTATCCTTTGAAAACTGAAACAATCCGAATGGCTGTGGAGAGTAATAACCAAAAAGACTGAGTGTAAAGTACTTGGTAAATAGGAAGTTTATATTCAGGGCTTCCCTGACAGCTCAGTTGGTAAGGAATCAGCCTGTACTACAGAAGACCCTGGTTCGATTCCTGGGTCATGAAGATCCCCTGGAGAAGGGATAGGCTACCCACTCCAGTATTCTTGGGCTTCCCTTGTGGCTCAGCTGGTAAAGAATCGGCCCACAATGCAGAAGACCTGGGTTCAATCCCTGAGTTGGGAAGATCCCCTGGAGAAGGGAAAGGCTACCCACTCCAGTATTCTGGCCTGGAGAATTCCATGGACTCTATATTCCATGGACTTGGTAAATATGAAGTTTACGTTCAATGGAAGAAAGCAGCTAATACTTCTGGTTCTTCCAGGTCTTTGGGGGCTTCTGGTGTTTCCAGGTCTTTGTTTGGGAGCTCTGAGATTCCTCAGATGCTTCCTTTGAGCCTCTTAAGTGAAAAACATCTGCATCTGAGGAAGGTGATAAACTGACTTTTTCCTTATCAATATCCCACTGAGGACTTCCTGGTGGCACAATGGATAAGAATCTGCCTGTCAATGCAGAGGACACAGGTTTGATCCCTGGTCCAGGAAGACTCCACATGCCATGGAGCAACTAAGCCCGTGCACCAGCACTACTGAGCCAGCACTCGACAGCCTGCACACCACAGCTAACCAGCTTCCGTGCTGCAATTATGGAAGCCACACGCTCC
Organism: Bos javanicus; assembly: GCF_032452875.1. Taxonomy (NCBI): domain Eukaryota; kingdom Metazoa; phylum Chordata; class Mammalia; order Artiodactyla; family Bovidae; genus Bos; species Bos javanicus. The sequence continues at coordinate 92,334,537 of NC_083877.1, forward strand.
GAGGGCCCGTGCTCCACGGCAAGAGAAGACACCACAGTGCTAAACCCACACACTGCAGGCTGATTGAGAGAGTGGCCCCCGCTCGGCACACCTAGAAAAAGCCCATGCAAAGCAACCCAGACCTAGCACAGCCAAAAAAATAAATAAATAAAATGTTAAATAAAAGATCCCCTGGAAAGAACACTCCAATAGAAGCCACAACACACAGGTGTGGTCCTTCGTTAATTTCTCCACGTAGGCAATGAAAGCTCTCCTTACCCTCAGAAGGGACGGGAAAGAGTGGCTCCTCATTGAAGGAGACCCACTCGGACTGGTGGGTGGCGATCACATGGTCCAAGGTCGTCATGCTAGGAAGGTGCTGGGCATCTTCACACTGCAGGCCTCAGGCAGACCCCAGAGCGATGTCTGGGGCTGGGTGGGGGTCTGGGAGCACAGTGGAGTGGGCCTGGGGTCTGTCGTGGGGTCTCGCAGAGAGCAGCATGCAAAAGGCGGACAGAGTAGCTTCTCTTGCCTTTGGCTAATCTGCCAAGCAGAAATCTGTTTAAAAAAAATAATAAAAATTAAAAGGGGATAACCATCACATTATAACCAGTCCACACAGATCTGGGCTTGCCACAGTGTCCACCAGAAGACCCGGGTCGTTTCCAACCTATTTCCCTTTCTCTGTCCCTGTCTTGCCCTCACTTCTCATGTAGAAATATCTTCCATGAGCACGGAGATCTCTGCATGTACCTTCATATCAGATTTACAAATGTTGTTGCCATTGTTCAGTTGCTCAGTCGTGTCCAGATCTTTGCGACCCCACAGACTGCAGCACGTCAGGCCTCACTGTCCCTCACCGTCTCCCAGAGTTTGCCCAGATTCTTGTTCATTGCATCGGTGATGCCATCCAACCATCTCATCCTCTGACACCCTCTTCTCCTTCTGCCCTCAATCTTTCCCAGCATCAGGACAGATTTACAAATAATCACACACATTTTAGCAAACAGATTCTCAAATGTTCCCAATTACTATATTTTGAAAATAATTTTTATCTATAATATAATACCATCATTGTAAAACTAATACCAGCATTTTTCAAAGAGCTTTCACTTTCCTTTACCAGATGGCAAAATAAAAGCACGTTCTTTCCTATTAAATCAGCGTGGTTTCTTGCCTTAGGCAGGTAGCTCTTTGCAAGCCTGATTTAAACCTTTGGCAGAAACCCAACCATCTCCAGATGGTATCTCTGAGCACAATTTACCAGTCAAGAAAAACAGAAATGGATTTATTTTGTTCATTTGGAGTAAGGGGGTAGGGCATATTTGCTTTAGTGGAAAATATGAGTTAAAAAAAACACATTTGCATTCTAGGTTGATTTGAATTAGCATGTAAAAGGGTAGCCTGTACTCATGGTGCAATTATGTTCCACGGAAGGATACTTAATAGACTTCTAATATTGTTTGTACTATTAATGACTTTTTTTTTACAACTTCTTTTTTTTTGAATTGGAGCGTAATTGCTTTAAAACGTTGTGTTGGTTTCTGCCATACAACCGTGTGAGTAAGTACACACATGTCTCCATGAGCCTCCCTCCCACCACCCCCATTCCACCCCTCTAGGCCGTCACAGAGCACTGTGTGCTCAGCTCCGTGTTATACAGGCAACTTCCCCGCAGCTATCTACGCTACATACAGTAATGCATATATTTCCATGCTACTCCCCCGATTCATCCCACCCTCTCCTCCCCCACTGTTCTCTTGTTTGTGTCTCTATTCCTGCCCTGCAAATAGGTTCATCTGTACCATTTCTGTAGACTCCATATATAAGCATTAACATATGATATTTGTTTTTCTCTTTTTGATTTACTTCACTCTGTATCACAGGCTCTAGGTTTATCCACCTCACTAAAACTCATTCAAATTTGTTTCTTTTGATGGCTGAGTAATATTTCATGGTATATGTGTACTCCAACTTCTTTATCCATTCATCTGTTGAAGGACACCTAGGTTGCTTTCATGTACTGGCTATTGCAAGCTGTGCTGCAGGGTGGTTTTATTCCTATTTTTTAAGGAATCTCCACACTGTTTTCCATAGTGGCTGTATCAATTTACATTCCCACTAATAGTGCAAGAGGGGAATCTAACTCTTGATCTTGCAATGAATTAGTAAAATCTGAAAATGCAAAATTAATGTAATTAATTAATCCCCAGAATTAATACAAAATTAATGTTTCCACATAAGAGTTACTATCCACCTTGAACAGTATCAGTTCTTATTAACTGGATACTCAATATCCATTTTAGTCTAGAACAATTTAACTCATAGCCTTCTAGCTGGTGCACGATAGAAAGAAAATGTTGAAATTTTACTACAGGTTATTACCTGCAGTAAATATTCTATGCTGAGGATAACCAGAACAGAAAAGTTTAATAGCTTTTGTATTTTTGGTAATTACAACAATTAATTTTGCTGCATGATACTTCCTAAAATTAAATAATGTTTCTTATAGAATCTATAATTTTCAGAAACCTATTTTCATACCATACTTTGATTCAATAGAACTGTAGTTGGGTAAGACAGGTTATTACCATAATTCTTTCACAGATGAAGAAATGTGGGCTGAGGGAAGGTAGGCAACTTATCCAAAGCTTCTGTTGTTTTGAGGCTTTTGTATGGTACACTAAGATTCCTCAGATGTTGCCTCCAGGTTTCTAAGTGGAAGAACTCACATATCCTAGGATAGTGACATAGATTCTTCTTATTCCACAGTAAGAGACCACCAAAAATGAGTCAAGTAGAGGTCACCACAAGCAGGTGTGTTAGATGCTCCAAGCTAGAAAGTGACGGATGCAACACTTGAACCCAGGTCTTCTGATGCCAAATCACTCTGATCTTTGGGTCACAGCCACAAAGAAAAATACTGGAAAATATATATATAGACTATCCCCCAACTGAAGCACTCTAGAGACATCAATTCCAATGGAACTATAATGAAATGATTGGTAAAACTCCTCACTGGACATCCGCGAGGGAATCCAAGCTGTGCAGAGAATTGAAAGTTCTCTTTCAAGTTCTTCTCCTAAGATCCTTACAAGTCATGGGACCAGACATGTGCAAAGAACCTGGAGAATGACTGCTCCAACCAGATCTCACCAGATAACCATGTAGAGCTCACAGACCCAAAGAGCTGAGTCTGGTGGGCTTCCTCCATAAGCCTCTCTCCAGCCCGTCAAATGCTAGCATCGCTCAGTGTGGTAATGGCTGCAGGCCAAGCTAAGACAGTAAAATTGAAGAGTCAGATTCCCTCTCTCCAACAACAGCAGCGTGTAAACTAGCTCCAACAACGACCACCACAAAGCCACAGTACAAATCCACATGCTGACACATGCGGCCTCATAGCTCAATGGGGAAAATATGCCGTCCATCCCGTGATGATGAATCCCGTGAAATTCACGGATGAAAGTGGGTGGGTGAGGGGAAGCAGAGAAAGACAGGGAAAAGGGTGAAGATAATGGACAAAACAGCTAGAAATTTTAGAACTCAGAGATTTTAAAGACCAGTAGTCCAGCTTTCAACTTCTACAGATAAAAAACAGACAAACAAACAAAACAAAACAAAAAAACCAAAACTGAGGCCCAGGGAAGTCAGGCAGAACAACAACAGAGACTGAGATAGGCTGGGGAGTCCCACCATCTGGATTTGAATCACGTATAGTCTGTAAGCCTCAGCTCACCCCGGTGCAGCAAGAAAAACAAAACACAGCAATAGTGTAAGGATTAAGTAAGATATCAGACATCGAGTGTGTAGCACTAGTGCTAAAGAATGCTCTGTAACAATGGTGTGATCATAGCAGGTGAGTTTCCAGAAGGCTTACTGTGTGCGCCAGGCTCTAATGCAAACTCTTTAAAAATGCCAGCTATGGCCATCACTACGCTAGGTAAACGACTTGCACAATGGTTCACTGCTTACTAGTGGAAGTTTTGAGATCAGAAAGGAAAATTCGTGAAACCACCCCATTTCTGTCACTGACCCGTTCAGATTTTATAATGATTTCCCTTTTCAACTCCTTCTTACAGCAGTTCTCCCAGATGCTAAGTGGAGTCAAGCACAACACCCTCTTCCCAGATGCAAGCTCATTCTGGCTGAGAAACCAAGACACCTACTCAGAAGTATGAACAAAAGAGGAGCCCCCAAGATTTATCTCCCCTTTCTAGTCCATCCCAGATCCAGACTTGAGCTCGTTGCAGATCATGAGAAGTCTCAAGAAAGCCTGAGGGACAGCACTGAGTACCAGGAACACCCTATCCTAACCCTGTAAAATCGATTCTAGGTGTCTGCCACAAACCAGCCACATCTGGGGAACCCTGAGATGCCTGACCTTCAGGAGAGCTGGGCGCCCCCAGAGGAACCTGATCACCGTGAGGCCACATTCAGACCGGAACTGGCTTCTCTGCAAAAACCTCACCCCATTTTTAGAACATGAATCATGAAGTGAGGCTTAGACTCACCACAAATGAGCGATGACTCACCATCAGCAACAGGGTTGACCAAGAGCCACTCAAAACCTCACTGAAGTTTCTGGGCTGCCATTGCAGAGAGAAGCTTATTCCTCAACTTCCCTAACAACACTCAAATGTGGGTGTGGAGAATGCAGTTGATGGAGAAGATGAGGGCCTGAGAAACAGATCCGCCTTATGGCAACCTCTTACTATGCATTCATGAGCCCTAGGTGTCCAGAAATGTATTAGGCACTGAGATACTGAGAGATCAGGCAGCTCGCAATCTAGCTGTAGAGGTGAAGATGCTCAGAACAGCAAACACAACAAATCTGGGAGTAACTGCCTGCTGGAGGACACACTGGAAATGCTGCAAAAGTTTGGTCACAGAGAGATCTGCAAGGGCTAGAACCATCAGGGATTGAGCAGGACTTTGGATTTGAAAGATATCCTTGGCTGAAAGATATCAGGGTTTCCCTGGTGGCTCAGATGGTAAAGAATCCATCTGCAATTCAGGAGACCAAGATTTAATCCCTGGGTAGGGAAGATCCCCTGGAGACTAGGGAATGGCTACCCACTGCAGTCCTCTTGCCTGGAAAATTCCATGGACAGAGGAGCCTGGTGGGCTACAGTCCATGGGGTCACAAAGAGTCGGAGATAACTGAGCAACTAATACTTGCACTTTTTTCACTTGGCTCTGAACCACCAGAAGGAAAAAGTAAGGACACCCTTGGAACAAGGGTCAGCCTAAGTAACAATTAAGAATCAGACCTTCGTGGGGCTTGTTTCTGGGCCAGTGAAGAAGTCAGTCTGATGACAACTGGGGAAATGTGGGGAGAAAGGACCGATGGATCTTAAATCTGAGAAGAAGATTTCAGGGGGCCATGGGAAGCTTACGAGTAGAGAGTGACTCAAGAAATGTGCTTTAGGGAGATGGACAAGCCTTCACTGAGCAGGAGTCTGGTGATGGATGCTACCAGCTGCACCTGGACCCCAGTGTGTCCCACAAAGCCGGGGGTCAGCATCATTGGGAACATGTACAGGGTACTGTGCGGGACCCCACTCTAGGGCCTGACAGTACCTGGGAGAATGAGAAAGCATCGGTAGACCCCAGTAGCTTACAGGAGGTTGTCATTAATGACAGTGATGTTAAAACAATAAACTTCCTGGTGGCTCAGAGGGCAAAGAATCTGCTTGTAATGTGGGAGACCCAGGTTCGATCCTTGGGTCAGGAAGATCCCCCGGAGAAGGGAATGGCCACCCACTCCAGTACTCTTGCCTGGAGAATCCCATGGACAGAGAAGCCTGGTGGGCTGCAGTCCATGGGGTCACAAAAAGTCAGACACGACTGAGCAACTCACATGTGTCTACAGGTTCTTTAACCTATTGTGACAAGTTAGCCATAAAACACTGACAGCACCCGGGCAGAGAGTTAGGCTGTTAAGAGACCATCCAGGGCTTGAGTGGTAGGTGGTCACGAGCTACATCTTAAACGAGAAGGGAGGGATCTAGCCAAATAAGCAGAGGGGCAAAGGCATTCGGGGAACAATAGGCAGAAATGGCATGTCCAGGTCACCATAAGTCAGGCTCTGTTCATCTGAAGAGGGTGGCACTGAGTTGAGTGCACTAGGAAAGGAGGGGCTGGAACAGTGACAGTCCTGAATTTCAGAGTTTGAACTCTTAAAACTACCTTTTCTGTTTCCACAGCCATTGCTGTGGTTCAGCCCCTCAGTCTCTCATTCAGACAATTACCAGTCTCTTATCTATCTCCTTCCCTGGTGGCTCAGCTGGTAAAGAATCCGCCTGCAATGCAGGAGACCTGGGTTCGATCTCTGGGTTGGGAAAATCCCCTGGAGAAGGGAAAGGCTGCCCACTCCAGTATTCTGGCCTGGAGAAATCCATGGACTGTGTAGTCCAGGGGGTTGCAGAGTCAGACACGACTGAGCGACTTTCACTTTATCTATCTCCCTGCCTTTAGCATCATCCCCTCTAAACCTGTGGTCCAACCTACTATGCCAGAGTGGTCTGCCTAAAACCTGAAAATGCCCACGCCAGAGCTCTGCTTAAAATTAAGTTCTCAGGGGCTCCCTGCGGGGAGCGAGCTCCGCCCGTGGCAAAGGTCATGAGGAAGGAGGCTTGGCATACGCAAAGGCGGGATCGAGCCTCAGGAGTTCCCCTGGAAATTCTCAAGCATCTACCCCCCAAACCAGAGTCTGCCTACTTTCTGCTTTGTGCTTTCACCTACACCTCTGGCTTTACGGGGGGCTGTCCCCCACTACCTCTCTCTGAAAAAGAGTTAGCTTACAGCTCCAGTTAATAATTCCTGGGTGTGACAGTGTTTCAACCTACAAACTCTTTTGGAAGTCCTCTAGCCTGCCTGAATAGGTTTTTCCGGCCACATGTGATTGCTCAGAGCCTCCCAACTGTGAGAGGCATGAGATGTTCTAAACTGTCTAAATACAGATTCCTTTGAGCAGTTAAAAGATTGATTAGAAATTGTATTGGTGAAGGGCTTTTCACTTGTTGGGCCAATGTTTGCTGCTAAGTCTCCATATCCCTTACCTGCTGTGTCCTTGGCAGTGTATTGATTAATATAATTGGTGTAAGTAGTAGCTTTAATGTTTGTAACCTGGGACCCTTGAGTTAATTCTTTTTCTTGTTATAGCCCACCACACCTTTGCTCTGTAGGAATGCAACTTTATCTAATGCTTTTGGAGGGTGGCGCTTGACTTATCACCTTTAGAGAAAAATAAGTTTTCTGAAGAAAGGGTCTTAAAATGTTAACAGGCCTCCGGGCCAGAAGATGATGCAAATCACCTAAGCTTTTGCATATGATAAGTTTGCAGGAAGAAAGCCTGGCTTGCTGCATGACTCGACTCCTTCCCCCATTATCCTCTATGCATAACTTAAGGTATAAAGACTACTTTGGAAAATAAAGTGCGGGCCTTGTTCACTGAAACTTGGTCTCCCCATGTCGTTCTTTCTCTCACCTTCTGGCTGAATTATTCAGCCTCTTTTCTCCACTGAATTTCCTCACTGAGCTATCCTTATTTCAGCCTCTTTTCTTCACTGAATTTTCCTACTGAGCTATCCTTATTCTATTACTCTTTATATCCTTAATTACCGTTTAATTAAGCAGTTGTTTCCTGATCCTCGCCGACGCCGTCCCCGCTTTGAATTCCCTGGATCCACCGGGGCTGGACCCCGGCAGCTCCCCACAGCCAGAGAGTCCTTTCCCCCTTGTGTTAGCCAGAGTCCATTTCTGTTGCTTGCAGTGAAGAACTCTGATGTAGGGTACCCTTTCCCAGCTCCCACTAATCCCACTGGTTCCTCATCACCCATGTCCTCTGCATGCTGACAGTATCTTACCTACACTCATTTACCAAATGATAATGAACTGGTTGGCTAGTGGGACTATCATGTCAATTAGCCTGTGAGGAAAGGGACTGGATTTTATTCTTGTGATGTCCTCCAACTCATAGACGAGGGTCTGGCGTTTAGTAAATGTTTATTGGGTAAATAGATGAATGAATGAACAGATGAACTTATCTTACCATGTAGTAGGTGGCCTCTTCAGGCCTTCTGAACTGGTAAATATCTTAGAAAGGTTAATTTAAACACTATGTGTAAGACAGATTGGGAAACAACCTGGATACAGAGCAACTTGTCCATTCTCCTTTCTCTTTGACCTAAAACTAGGCTATTCGATTCCAATACAGTAGCCACCAGACATGGATAACTATTAAAATGTGCTTAGACCAAACAGAGATGTTCTTCAGGTATAACATACACACCAGATTTCAAAAAATATAAAAATATAAAAAATATCTATTTAATAATTTTTATATGGATTTCATGTTAAAGAGGTAATATTTTAGAATATACCAGGTTTAAAAATATGTTGTTAAAAATGAATTTCACCTGTTTAAGGTTTTTGAATGGGGTAATTAGAAAGTGTAAAACAGTACATATGCAGCCTACGCTGTATTTCTGTTGGACAGAGCTGCTCCAAAACAGTCCGTTATTCATCTTTGTTTTTGAAGGATACTTTGCACTAGACATGAAATTTGAGTATAACTTTTTTTTTTTCTTCAGTATCTTGTCTTTTTGTCCCTGTTGTTCTGATGAGAAGTTTGGTTGTAATTCTTATTCTGTTATGAAATTTTTGTTTTTCGTTTTGAGCAATTAATTATTGTATGTCTAGATGTGGTTTTCTTATAACTCATCCTACTTGATGTGTAAGATTTTGAATATGTTTGCTAATAGTTTCATTAAATTTGGGGACATTATGCCACTAACTCTTCAGGTATGTTTTTCTCTATCTCTTCCTTCTCCTATTGATCTGTCTTCACGTCCACTCTCTCTTCTGTCATCTTCTGTTCTCCTCTTAAGCCCATCCTGTGAATTTTTCATCTCAATTATTCAACTTTTTCACTCTAAGATTTTCATTAGATTCTTTTATAGGTTCTACTCATCTGCTGAGATGCCTTTATATTCACTCATTCTAACAACATTTTTCTTTAGTTCTTTAAACTTTTTTATAATAGCTGCTTTAAAGGCTTTGACTGCCAAATCCAACATCTAGACCATTTGGAGATTACCGTCTATTGACAACTTTTTTTTTTCACTATGGGTAATATTTTCCTATTTCTTTGTATGCCTCTGTGATGAAAGACTGTGATGAAAGACTGAAGACATTCTGGATTTGATCTTCCTCTGCAGAATTAATTTCTGTGGGAGTCAAACTGTCTCCCCTTGATCTTGCATAGGCTTGGTCTTCCATTTCATTGGATGAATTTGTGTAAGGTCAGAAATGTTCCCAGTTCCTCTAACTACTGCAGGACTCAACTTCCAAACTCAACTTCCCTTGCAATTTCCTTGATAGCTCTTGGCTCAGGGTAGATTTAAAGTAGGCCTTTAGTTCAGTTCAAAAGCTCAGTTGTGTCCGACTCTTTGCGACCCCATGAATCGCAGCACGCCAGGCCTCCCTGTCCATCACCAACTCCTGGAGTTCAACCAAATTCATGTCCATGGAATCGGTGATGCCATCCAGCCATCTCATCCTCTGTCGTCCCCTTCTCCTCCTGCCCCCAATTCCTCCCAGCATCAGGGTCTTTTCAAATGAGTCAACTCTTCGCATGAGATGGCCAAAGTACTGGAGTTTCAGCTTCAACATCAGTCTTTCCAATGAACACCCAGAACTGATCTCCTTTAGGATGGACTGGTTGGATCACCCTGCAGTCCAAGGGACTCTCAAGAGTCTTCTCCAACACCACAGTTCAAAAGCATCAATTCTTCAGCGCTCAGCTTTCTTCACAGTCCAACTCTCACATCCATACATGACCACAGGAAAACCCATAGCCTTGACTAGACAGACCTTTGTTAGCAAAGTAATGTCTCTGCTTTTGAATATGCTATCTAGGTTGGTCATAACTTTCCTTCCAAGGAGTAAGCGTCTTAATTTCATGGCTGCAGTCACCATCTACAGTGATTTTGGAGCCCCAAAAAATTAAGTCTGACATTGTTTCCACTGTTTCCCCATCTATTTCCCATGAAGTGATGGGACCAGATGCCATGATCTTAGTTTTCTGAATGTTGAGCTTTAAGCCAACTTTTTCACTCTCCTCTTTCACTTTCATCAAGAGGTTCTTTAGTTCCTCTTCACTTTCTGCCATAAGAGTGGTGTCATCTGCGTATCTTACCCTAGAGTAAATGTTTGCAAACTACAGTGATGACCCAAATCGAGCCCTCTGCCTTTGTTTAAAAAAAAAAGTGATATTAAAACAAAACCATACCCATTCATTTACACATTATCTATGAATGCTTTTGCTCCATAACAGCAGAAGTGAGGAGCTGTGAGAGAGATTGAATGGCTCACAGGGCCTAAAATAATTACCATCTAGACCTTTATTTATTTATGTTTAATTACCAACTCCATTTGAAATCATAGCATTTGCCCCAAAGATACAGATTTCTTGTGACTTTTCTGGATGCTCAGGGTGTTATTAAGGTGGCCTTTCCACTGTGGCTGGGCTGCATCCCCAGTATCCCTCAGGATCGCTTGACCTTTGGTCTCTGTCTCATCCTCAACCCTGGAGGCACCACTTTTTGATAAGTCTTACACAGTTTTGATACATAAATGTGCACATGAGCCTGGCCAAGGACTCCCTGGGTACACCAGACACACTTCTGTTCCCTCCTCATGCCCCAGGCAGCCCTCTGCTCTCTAGAGCCCTGCCCTGTGAATTCCAGTTGCTTCCATTGCCCCAAACTCGAATCTGGGTTTGCTTAGCTCAGCAGGACTGCTGTGCTCAGCCAAGACTCTAGCATACTGTGCTGCACTCAGGAAATTCTTTCCCGGAAAACAGTGACGGGGAACCCTGGGCTCATCCCACGAGTTGCCCTTTGCTTAGTAGCATCGAACTGTCGTGCTTCCTGTTACCCAACACCTGAAAACAGGCCTGCGACACTTTGCTGGGTTTAGCGGTTGTTTACTGCAGAAGGACCAGTCAGCTAATCAGAGCAAGAAGTGGAAGTCCTCCTTGGAAACAGTCTCTTACTAACGTGTTCATTTCTTTAAAAAAGGAAAGAGACTAGTTCAGATCATCTAAACTAGGGGGATTTTATACTGTCCTAGAAATAAAATTAGAAGTTTTATAGAACTTTTATAAGTCATGTGAAAAGGAAAGGAGGGTTTCATGCAGCTGTATGGATTAAATCCATCCCTTCAGAGCTGAGGATTTCAGGTTTCAAGTGAAAGCTGCCCAGTCATGTCCTACTCTTTGCAACCCCATGGACTATCCAGTCCATGGAATTCTCTAGGCCAGAATACTGGAGTGGGTAGCCTTATCTCCTGGGGATCTTCCCAACCCAGGGATTGAACCCAGGTCTCCCATATTGCAGGTGGATTCTTTACCAGCTGAGTCACAAGGGAAGACCAAGAATACTGGAGTGAGTAGCCTATCCCTTCTCCAGTGGATCTTCCCAACCCAGGAATCAACCTGGGGTCTCCTGCATTGCAGGCAGGTTCTTTACCAACTGAGCTATCAGGGGAGCTGAGACAATGATTTTGTTAGGTTAGGTACGCGACATAGGAGCTTCCCAGATGGCGCTAGTGGTAAAGAATTTACCTGCCAACGCAGGAGATGTGCCTTCGATTCCTGGGTCCAGAAGATTCCCCTGGAGTGGGAAGTGGCAACCACTCCAGTATTATTGCCTAAGATGATTCCATGGACAGAAGAGCCTGGTGGGCTACAATTCATGAGGCCTCAAAGAGCTGGACTTGACCGAGCGACTGAACACACACATGCCACCTAACAACCTAACATAATTTATTTAAATCTGAGAATTTAGGACTTCCCTGGTGGTCCAGCGGTTAAGGATCCACCTGCCAATGCAGGGCACATGGGTTCGATCCCTGGTCAGGAAAGACTCCACATGTCGTGGGGCAGAGAACAAGAGAATGCAATGAGAACTCCATGTGCCTCAACTAGAGAGTAGCCCCCACTCACTGCAACTAAAGAAAGCCCACCCACAGCCACGAAGACCCACTGCAGACACGTACAAATAACTTTTTAAAAAATAAATAAGCAAATCTGAGAATTTAGTGATCTTCCTTCTATATCTCCTTGTCATATGTATTCAACTAGGCAGCTACTTTAAAAAATCTCTGCATCCACTTGTTGGGTTTTGAGGTTACTGGCAAATGCTATCCAGCCGGTTATTAGGGCTTCCTGCAGAAACATCTTAAACTAGATCCTGGTGCCAATTCCAAACCCCAAAGTAAAACCTCAACTTTTTCCTGATCAAGGAAAAGCAACTCAAAGTCAAAAGGAAAACTGGGAAGAAAGGAAAAATAAGACTGTAGGAATTCTTTGCATTTCTTTAGAACTTTCTTATAAAACTGGACATTCAACCAATTTACACCAAGCATCTAGTGTGTGTTCAGAATGGTGCTCAGAAGAGAGATGCAAAATAATATCAAGCATGGTTTTACACTCTGCAGCCTTTGTCACAGTGGGCTGCAGAAATCACAGAAGTTTAATCAGGAAGTTAAAGTAACAATGCTGCTTACTTCATGAATTCTCAGAATAAACAGAAGCCTGGAAGGCCTGCCTATCCTGCACCAAAGACCCAAATCAGATTAAGGACTTGGAACATGGTTTCTTTTCCTTCTTCTCTCAAACTTTTTTCCTTTGTGAGAGAACAGAGTTCATGTTCACAGAACCTGAGCAGAGTTTACTGGAAAACACACACACACACACACTCACTTTAATTAACAGATGCCTTGATATTCTTAAAAGCATAAAATAGGATGGCCCTGGTTGTTTGTTCTTCCTATCTTGCACCATTTTTTCTTTCATTCTTTCATTTAAATATCTCATTTTTTAAAAAATAAAAAGAGACTGATACCTCGTCTTCCATTGGAAACTGGTGAATAGAATGAATACCCCCGTCTCAAGTCACACATAAAGGAGAAAGAGCTCTAAAAGGAAGGAAGACAATAAATATTTCAACTATTTATTGTTGTTCAGTTGCTCAGTCGTGTCCGACTTTTAGTCAGTATGTATCCATGACTCTCCATAAACTCACTCCATCTACTTGTCTCTTTCAATCATGTACACCACAATCCACCAGCCCTAGATGTCAGTTTTTGCCCCACCTAAAGTCATATTATTTGTGTGTGTGTGTGTGTGTGTGTGTGTATACACACATGTATACAAATACATACACATATAAATGTATGTGTGTACATGTATATGTGTACCCCAAGATTATAATTATAAATATAAACAATTACAAAAATTGATTTTTCTTCAAAATAAACAACCTTGATGGCTGTGCTATCCAACAACTTCAAGGCTCCACATTCGGAGTCAAGGGTCGAAGTCACACTTGACTTCCACATTCGGAGTCAAGGGTTGAAGTCACACTTGACTTGCAAAACAGGTTGCCTCTGATCTTGGTGCATTCCTGAGGCAGTGACCCTGAATGGCATCCCTAGGCAGCTGAACAGTATGTCATGTTCAGTGAATGACCCTAGTAGGAGGTCAAGCTGTCAAGTTTGCAGAACACTTTCTAGCACCTTTAACTCTTAGAAGATGGCTTATTCCATCTTGTAAACCCATCTCAGCTTGCTTCAGTTTTGTATCTGAAAGAGAGACACTAATATCCCCCTGTACGAAAGCAGGAAGTAGGCATGGGTAATTTCTTTTCATTTACATTTCGGATGTTCTATCCTGAGAGTGTCAGTTTCCTAGGAATCTTGAGGAGTCTGCGCATCCCAATGGCCACATTTCCTAAGCATAACCTTAAGATCTTCCAAGAAGCTTAACAAAATATTGTTATTATATTTCACTGAAACTGTCTTGGATTGTAAAATATATCAAATTTCAGAGATTATAACTATCAAAAATTGTCTATGAACATAAACAGTTCTTAGAATCCATGAAATACATTCTTATTTTTATGCTGGTGCTTTAGTTGCTCAGTTGTGTCCAACTCTTTGCAACCCCATAGACTGTAGCCCACCAGGCTCCTCTGTCCATGGGGTTTCACAGACAAGAATACTGAAGTGGATTGCCATTTCCTCCTCCAGGGGATCATCCTAACCCAGGAATTGAACCCAGGTCTCTTGCACTGGCAGGCGGATTCTTTACCAACTGAGCCACCAGAGAAGCCCGATTTTCTTATACCAAATACTTACCGAAACCCACAATTAGCATATATTTACAGGGTGCAAAGAAGCTCATGGGTTATTTTGATCCATTTTTATAATAACACTGAGATAAGCAAAGCAGAAATTTCTCTCACTTGATAGATAAGGGAACTGGCTCAGAGAGGCTATGTGACTAACCTAAGGCCACACAGCTAACCATGGCATGACAGAGGTGGGACAGGATCACAAGCCTCTTACTCTAAGTTCTGTGCTTCCTCCCCTATGCCACATTCTGCCTTCCAGAAAATAGGTACCACAGACACGTTAGCTACGGTGTCAGCATCCATTTCCTCTTATCATCCGGCATTGGAGGAGAGGTCATTATCAGCATCACGGTAATTCTTATTCCTGCTTTCCCAGCCTCCCTTGAACCTAGGGGTGGCCGCTTGGCTAAGTTCTGGCCAATGAGACAGAAATGGAAGTACAGTCAGAAATAAAGCCCTGAGAAGTGTTTTCTGTCTTTGTTTTGCACTCCCAATGAAGGTAACAGGTAGTACTCACGCTGTCCTAATTGTGCTCATGTTCTCTTGATTACAGTCATGATGGCTGGAGCTACTAAACCACAAAGAAAGGCTCAGAGGGTCACAGAGTCATTGATCCTGATGTCACTGAGCCATTGAACCAGTATCAATGATCACTCATCTCTGTATTTATTGTGATGTGAAAAAAAATTAAGTTATTAGAATCAAGTGTTCTGATACTTACAGGCAAATGCAATTCTAACTCATAAAACAGGGAGAGGAAAAAAATGTGGCAAGCAAATTTCTACAGGAGACGCCTGTCATCTCCACACCCTGGTGTTACTATTGTGATTATGTCTTTGTGCATGACAAGGCAAAAGAGGAAGGGGGCGGCAGAGGATGAGATGGTTAGATAGCATCACCGACTCAA
The DNA here is from genome assembly GCF_032452875.1 of Bos javanicus. NCBI lineage: Eukaryota > Metazoa > Chordata > Mammalia > Artiodactyla > Bovidae > Bos > Bos javanicus. The sequence continues at coordinate 92,349,624 of NC_083877.1, forward strand.
TGGACATGAATTTGAGCAAACTCCGGGAGACAGTGAAGGACAGGGCACTCTGCAGTCCATGGGTTGCAAAGAGTAGGACACGACTTAGCAACTGAACAACAACGTAATTCATGGCAAAGGGAGTTTTGCAGATACAAGAATGTCACTAATCAGCTGACCTTAAGATAGGGTGACTATCCAAGAAACTTAACATAATCAATGAGCTCTTTAAAAGCAGGGAGTTTTCTCTGGTAGCAGAAGAGGAAGTCAGGGAGCGTCAAAGTGTGAAAAGAAGTTTCTCCACTGCTGAGACAGAGGCCACAGGGCAAGGACCTGAGGCAGCCTCTAGGAGCTGAGAGTGGGACCCAACTGAAAGCCAGCAACAAAAAGGAGACAACAATCCTATGACCACAAACAGCTGAATTCTCCCAACAGCAGGCATCAGCTCGGAGGAGATTCTGAGTTCCAGATGAGAACTCAGTGGCCAACCCTTGATTTCAGCCTGTCATACACTGAGCAGAGAATCTACCCAGGCTCGGCCAGCACTGTGGTTTAAAAATGGGAGAACTTATTCCAAAAAGATCTCAAAATCTTAGAGCCTGGACATAAATTCTTCAGAAAATTTCCCAATATAGATTGGAGACTGAATTTCAACAAAAATCAACATCACCCATAGTACAGAATAAATTAAACAACAACACAATAGCAAAAGATTCAATTCCACTAAGTTTTATTTATAGCACTTTGAAAAATATTATGTCGATTTCTCTCTCCAGAAGGTTTAATTTCAAGAAACTCTACTTAATACACTGTGGTGACCTAAATGGAAAGGAAATCCAAGAAAGAGGGGACATACGCATCCGTATCGTTGATTCATTTTACTATACAGTGGAAATTAACACAACATTGTAAAGCAACTATACTCCAATAAAAATTAACTTAAAAACCAGAAAACTTGATTTCTTTTTCTGCCTTGCTTACTTCAGTTCAGTTGCTCAGTCGTGTCCGACTCCTTGCGACCCCATGAATTGCAGCACGCCAGGCCTCCCTGTCCATCACCAACTCCTGAGTTCACTCAAACTCGTGTCCATCGAGTTGGTGATGCCATCCAGCCATCTCATCCTCTGTTGTCCCCTTCTCCTCCTGCCCCCAATCCCTCCCAGCATCAGAGTCTTTTCCAATGAGTCAACTCTTCGCATGAGGTGGCCAAAGTATTGGAGTTTCAGCTTTAGCATCATTCCTTCCAAAGAACACCCAGGACTGATCTCCTTTAGAATGGATTCATTGGATCTCCCTGCAGTCCAAGGGACTCAAGAGTCTTCCCCGACACCACAGTTCAAAAGCATCAATTCTTCAGTGCTCAGCTTTCTTCACAGTCCAACTCTCACATCCATACATGACTACTGGAAAAACCATAGCCTTGACTAGATGGACCTTTGTTGGCAAAGTAATGTCTCTGCTTTTGAATATGCTATCTAGGTTGGTCATAACTTTCCTTCCAAGGAGTAAGCGTCTTTTAATTTCATGGCTGTAATCACCATCTGCAGTGATTTTGGAGCCCAAAAAAATAAAGTCTGACACTGTTTCCACTGTTTCCCCATCTATTTCCCATGAAGTGATGGGACCAGATGCCATGATCTTAGTTTCTTGCTTACTTAGGTCACTGCAAAATTAGCTTGGTCTTTTTAGAGACATGGAGCGAGGCTAGAAGGGTGCTCATTTTCAGGGTAAAAAGTTAAAACAATTTTGGGTACCTTTCCTTTGAACAGCAGGAATCCACGAACATTCAACCAGTTTTCTAAAGCAAGAATGATAATATCATGCCCATGAGTCTTCAGGGAGGGATGTGAGCACTTTGGAAGGTGGTAGAGGTGGGATGTGGAGAAGGCAATGGCACCCCACTCCAGTACTCTTGCCTGGAAAATCCCATGGACAGAGGAGCCTGGTAGGCTGCAGTCCATGGGGTCACAAAGAGTTGGACACGACTGAGCAACTTCACTTTCACTTTCATGCATTGGAGAAGGAAACAGCAACCCACTCTAGTGTTCTTGCCTGGAGACTCCCAGGGACGGCAGAGCCTGGTGGGCTGCAGTCTATGGGGTCGCACAGAGTCGGACACGACTGAAGTGACTTAGCAGCAGAGGTGGGATGAAGGAAGAGGGAGCAAAAAGGAAGGAAAGGAAAAGCAGAACCAATTGTGGAATCTCCACCCAAACATCATAAAAAAAAATAGGCTATGTCTTAATTCATTCAAAAAAATTGTTAGTAAAGACCTGCTAGATATTCAGGATATAAAATAGATACAAACCCTGCCTTCAAAGGGTTTCTATCCAAGAGCAGAAAATAGCAATGGGACAAAGCAACTATAAACAAGTAAGAACACCTGCAAGTCAATAAAGGGTTTAGAAAAGGAATAACAAGGGGCCTTTACAACACATAGGGTGACAGCAGCTCTCTCCAAAGAGGTTACATTGACTACTACCTAAAGGATGACAAGCAGGAGAATGTATTCATGGTAGAAGGAACCAAAGACACAAAGAGTCTGAGACGGGAAGAAAGTTAACAAGAAAGAACTTGAACTGAGTGGGCTTCCTTGGTAGCTCCAGGGTAAAGAATCTGCCTGCTATCGCAGGAGACACAGGTTTGATCCCTGATCCGGGAAGATCCCACGTGCTGTGAAGCAACTAAGCCCATGCGCCTCAACTACTGAGACTGTGCTATAGAGCCAGGAGCCACAACTACTGAAGCCTTCGCATCCCAGAGCCCACGGTCTGCAACAAGAGAAGCCCGCACATGGCAACCAGAGAGTAGCCTCTGCTCGGCGCAACTAGAGAAAAACCCACACAGCAACAAAGACCCAGCACAGCCAAAAATAAATAAAATCATTAAAAAAAAAAAAACACTTGAATCGAGTATAGAGGGAACCAGGAGGATGTGGCATGGGATAAAGTTGCAAAGCCAGTTCACTTTATGAACTATGTAAATACAGGGTCTTATGAGCCAGATTTGGAGAAGGAAATGTCAACCCACTCCAGTACTCTTGCCTAGAGAATCCTGCAGACAGAGGGGTCTGGTGGGCTGCTGTCCACGGGGTTGCACAGAGTCAGACACGACCGAAGCGCCTTAGCATGCATGCATGCTTTGGAGAAGGAAATGGCAACCCACTCCAGTCTTCTTGCCTGGAGAATCCCAGGGACAGAAGAGCCTGGTGGGTGGCCGTCTATGGGGTCACACAGAGTCGGACATGACTGAAGCAACTTAGCAGCTGCAGAAGCATGAGCCAGATTTAGACAGTTAGATTTTATTCTGAGCACAATGAAATGTTAATGAAGAACTTAAAGAAGAATAACAAAGTTCAATTTGCAGTTTCAGACTTGAGTGGAGAGCAGATTGGAAGATGAAAGAGTGGAAGCAAAGAGAACAATTAGGAAGCTACTATCTTGGCTGAGACAAAAGACAGTGAAAGCACTCAAGCATCCGTCAACAGACGAATGGACAAACAAACGTGGTAGATCATACAAGACAGTACAATGGAATATTAGCAAGGCTTGAACGGGAATGAAATTCTGACATGTGCTAAAACAGGGATGAACCTTGAGGACATGTGCTAAGTGAAAGAAGCCTGTCACAAAAGGACAAACACGGCATTATTCCACTTATGGGAGGGAATCAAGAGTCGTCAGATTCACAGCAGCAAAAAGTAGGATGGTGGTTGCCAGGGCCTGCAGGGAGGGTGGGGAGAACGGGAGTTATCATTTTAATGTGTCCAGAGTCTCCGTTTTGAAAGATGAGAAGAGTTCAGGAGATGAATGGTGGTGATGATTGCGTAGCAATGGGAATGCCGAATACCACAGAACAATACACTTAAAAATAATTTAAACAGTAAATTTTCGTATTTATATTTTAACACCATGACATTCCATCCAAGCCCTCAGACTTGGTGACAATTCCAAATGGACAGAAAAGGGAAGGGAGCCCAAGGAGAGTTGCCACACAGTTAGGGAGAGCTGTTCCTCAGTACTCTACATCTGACTACTCAGAAACTGGTTGGAAATGGGGCTTTTCTCTATGAGATTCTTCTAATCTCAGGCTTGGGGGTAGGGTGAAAAGAAAGAAAATGCCGCTAAACAACTCCATAAATATAGAAACGAATGTCCCTGGTGAAAACTCTATTATCAGGAGAGGGGCCAGTACCAGGCATATCATAACAAGGGGAGGAATTTCCTGAAACCACAGACAATTTTACAATGCTGAAAAATTGTTAAGCAAGACAATGTGGGTGAGAGTGCTCTGTAGACTGCAAAGTAAGCTCGGCATATCATTGTCAATCTAGCTGCAGAATGGGGAAAGGAAGAGGGGCCCAGAAAACCAAGTCAGAGGCTTTGCAGACTCTCCTGGGGCCACCAACCATCCGTCCCTCCTGGCTGATCAGGGAAGCAAAGGCGCAGGGGAGGGGAGCAGCTGGGGGCTCTTGCTTTCCTAACAGTGAGGCCCACAGACCTGTCTTCCACCTCCTCACCTGGGCCCAAGCACTACGCATGTGCAGGCTCACCCTTGTCATCCCACCGATGACCTCCCACCGTCCTTCCGAGGGAGGTACTGTTGGTATTAGCACCATTTCTGAGATGACAAAAGCTGAGGCCAGAGAGGTTACATAACCTGCTCAAGGCCAAAGAGCTATGAGATAGACGTAGGTGCTGGGGTCCCAACAAAAACCTGCTCCGACTTCCAGACTTTTCTAAGACCATTCACCAACTCATTCAACCAATCAACCAATGAGGAATACCAGCTTACAGTGATTCATGTATATAATGGAATACTACTCAGCCATAAAAAAGGAACAAAATTGGGTCATTTGGAGTAATGTTGATGAACTGAGAGTCTGTCATACAGAGTGAAGCAAGTAAGAAAGAGAAAAACAAATATTGTCCATGCATCTTTAAAAATGGTACTGATGAATCTATTTGCAGGGCAAGAATAGAGATGCAGATATGGAGGATGGACATATGGACACAGGGCGGAAGGGGAGGGTGGGACAAATTGGGAGGGTAGCACTGGCATCGATACACTGCCACATGTCAAACAGATAGCTTGAGGGAAGCTGCTGTGTAGAACAGAGAGCTTAGCGCAGTGCTGTGAGGACCTAGAGGATGGGATGGGGCAGGGAAGGGAGGGCCGCGAGGGAGGGGTTATATGTATGTAAATATAGCTGATTCAGGTCGTACAGTGGAAACTAACACGACATTGTAAAGCAATTAACCTCCAATTTAAAAAGAAAAGACAGCTGATAGTGTTCCCAGTCCTGGCTCTGTTCTAGAAGTTACCAACAGAGAAGCAGATAACACAGAATGCAGAAAGGCCAATTAGTCAACGGCCTCATACTCATGAAGGACTTTCAGTTCAGTTCAGTTGCGCTGCTGCTGCTGCTGCTGCTGCTAAGTCGCTTAAGTCGTGTCCGACTCTGTGTGACCCCATAGACGGCAGCCCATCAGGCTCCCCCATCCCTGGGATTTTCCAGGCAAGAACATTGGAGTGGGTTGCCATTTCAGTTGCTCAGTCGTATCCAACTCTCCGCGACCTCGTGGACCACAGCACGCCAGGCCTCCCTGTCCATCACCAACTCCCAGAGTTTACTCAAACTCATGTCCATTGAGTCAGTGATACCATCCAACCATCTCATCCTCTGAAGGATTTTAAATATTATTAAAAAGGAAAGAAAGTACGTTTAGTCACAGAAATACACAGAAAGGATTGAGAGATGTGCCTCCTACAACCTTAAATTCAAAGTTCCATTTACCATGCAACCCTTCACAGAGAGGTTGATGAGTGTCACAGCTCCTATAATTACCTTGTATGTACCAAAATTAGATTATATTGGGGGTTTCTATGTGCTTGAGGAGACATTAAACATGTGACTTTGGTTAAATGCAAATACACACAAAAATACCTAATACTCTTCTAACCCTGTCTTAGAACCTTTTCGGTCTTTACCGGGAACCTCAGAAAAAGGAAGAATAGAAGTCTTTCTCCACCACCTCGAAGAGGCCCTGAACTTGAAATGACAGCAGGGGTTACTGGGGACGATGACCAAAGGTTGCAGGGGTGGGGTGGGAGGGTCACACAGGGAGGCTTCCTGGAAGAGGCTATATCTAACCAGGGTCTTAGGAAGATGGCTAGCAGAAATTCTGCACTCAGGCGGGCCACCCTCACCCCACTGTCAACTGCAATCAAGGGCACATCTCTTATTAAACTCTCTAAACCTGAATTTCACCGAACAGCTTCAGAGATTCCTGTAAGGACGAAAAACGCTGCCTGTCAGACTTCCAGCACAGCCAATACGAAGAGTCCCACTGCTCCACGAGTGTTATCTAGCTCCACGGCGACTTCCACTAATAAAGGCGGAGTAGGAGTCAGCCTGCTAAAGAAACACGGCACAAACTTGCTGATGGCGTTCCTGCAGTCATGGAGTTCAGGAAGTGAAAGTGGAGGAAGGGGCAGATCTTAGAAATTTGGGAAGAAAGGGAAGCCAGTGGTGTGAGCTTCAGCCTGAGACAGGAAACGGCCAGCTCAGCTGCATGGCAGGCAGCGGGGAGGTCTAGAGAGTGAAGGGACTGCAGGCGGAACCCCGTGCGCGGTCACCTACGTGAGCGGACTCTGCGGACTATGCACAGGGGCAGAAGTGGGCCCTGCGCTGTCGCCCACCTCTTTGGACCTGACGGAAACTCTGGCTAAAGGAGCCCAGCTGTGTCGAGGTAAAGTGGGACTATCACAGTTTACAGCACAGCTTCAGGAACTTGCCTTTTAGAAATTCCTGCCAGTGGTCCCTACACCAAGAATAAGAAGGACTGGAGGAAACAGCACTTGGCCACAGATCTCAAGTTTGGTGGCTCTGTAATAAAGCAAGCTCGGTATGGATTTGTGTAGACAAGCACAGGACTTTACTCGCCCAGGTAGACGACAAACAGAAAAACGATGACCCTATATTGCCTTCTTGCGCTGAAATGAAACTTTCCTCCTGGGCTGAACTGCCAACTCTTTAAAAAAAAAATTTTTTTGGCCATGTGCAGCATGTGGTGTCTTAGATCCCTGACCAGGGATCGAACCCAGGCCCTCTGCGTTGGAAGCATGGAGTCTTCACCACTGGACCACCAGGGAAGACTCTGCTGCTTCTTGGTTAGTCTTTCCATTGCAGTGGTCAGAATCCCTCCCGCTCAGAAGCCCTCCCACCTGACACCTGCCCAGTGCCGTGCTGCACAGCTCTGGGTGGCACCATTAACATACCATGCAAAGAGGACACGTCCCCTGACCTGAGTGCTGCCCTACGGGTACAAAGTCCAGCAGCCCTGAGACAGTGCACATCCTCCCAGCCCACCATCCACACTTTAAAAAAAAAAGAAAGGCAAAGTCAAACGTTCAGGAGAAAATTGCACCGGAAAACCAGATGAAAGTGACTGCCTATGGCCATAGGAATCCCTGGGCTCATTCCTCACTCTCCAGAATAAAAACAGCAACAGTGATAGGAAGTAACAATCAAGCCTGGGTAATGAGGGGAATGGGCTTCCCAGGTGGCTCAGTGGTAAAGAATCCACCTGCAATGCAGGAAACGGGAGTTTGATCCTCGGTCTGGGAAGATCCCCTGGAGAAGGAAAGGGCAACTCACTCCATTGTATTCTTGCCTGGAAAAATCCATGGACAAAAGAGTGAGCTACAGTCCACGGGTTGCAAAGAGTTAGACAGGACTTAGCGACTGAACAACAGTTAGGAGAATGGCAGTTGAACTGAGGGCAGAAGTGAATAGCTTAAGGAAATTAGGAGTACAGAATTAATTTGGAGTGATTTGCCACCCACTACAGTATTCTTGCCTGGAGAATCCCAGGGACAGGGGAGCCTGGTGGGCTGCTGTCTATGGGGTCGCACAGAGTCGGACATGACTGAAGCAACTTAGCAGCAGCAGCAGAATATGTCCCGATTCAAGGCCTGTGAAACCAGAAGGTAGATGTAGAAAATAGGCAGTCACTTTCATCTTGTTTTCCAGTGGAATTTTCTCCTGAATGTTTGACTTTGCCTTTCTTTTTTTTTAAAGTGTGGATGGTGGGCTGGAAGGACATGCGCTGTCTCAGGGGGTCTAGAGAAAAATTAGGGGTAAAAGCTAGATTTTTTAGAGTCATTAAAAAAAAAATGATGATGTATGAAGCCAAGGGAATGAATCAATGGAGGACGTAAAAAGACAGACAAAAAAGGATGGTTGACTCGGACTTCCCTGGTGATCCAGCAGTTGAGACTCCATACTTCCACCACCAGGTGCGCAGGCTTGATCCCTGGTCACAGAAGCTCCGCACGCCAAGAAGTAAGGCCAAAAAGAGAGAGAGGGAAAAAAAATGAAAGGTGGCTGACTCTTGGAGTGTGCCTACATATAGCGGGGGTGAGGAGTCTATCAGATGGATAGAGGAAAAACAGAGGCCTCTAGGATCATGAAGACAAGAGAGATTTCAAGAAAGCAAGCTTCTCTAGTGTTAAATGCTATGAAGAGACATTATGGGGGCTGGGAATGTCACTGCCGACCTTTCAGAAAGTTAACTGGAGTGAAGGTTCCTTGAGGGAAGGCCCATGCCCTATCTCACAGTATTGCCAAAGCTCCAAGTGGCTGCACAGAAGGAAAGGGACAAGCATTCGTGGAATACGGTACGGCAGCTACACTGAACGCCCAATTGCAAGGAGTTAATAATATACTGTGATCATGAGGGACTTCCTCGTGGTCCAGTGGTTAAGAATTTGCCTTTCAATGCAGGAGATGTGGGTTCTACTCTGGTCAGGGAACTAAGATCTCACATTGTTGTTGCTGTTGTTCGGTTGCTCAGTCAAGTTCAACTCTTTGCGACCCCACGGACTGCAGCAAGCCAGGCTTCCCTGTTCTTCACCATCTCCCAAAACTTGCTCAAACTCATGTCCATTGAGTCAGTGATGTCATCCAACCATCTCATCCTCTGTTATCCTCTTCTCCTCCTGTCTTCAATCTTTCCCAGCATCAGTGTCTTTTCCAATGAGTCAGCTCTTCCCATCAGGTGGCCAAAGTATTGGAGCTTCAGCTTCAGCATTGGTTCTTCCAATGAATATTCAGGGTTGATTTCCTTTAGGATTGACCGGTTGAATTTCCTTCCAATCCAAGGGATTCTCAAGAGTCTTCTGCAACACCACAGTTCAAAAGCATCAATTCTTCGGCACTCAGCTTTCTTTATGGTCCAACTCTCACATCCATACATGACCACTAGAAAAACCATAGCTCTGACTGCTGCTGCTGCTGCTGCTAAGTCGCTTCAGTCGTGTCCGACTCTGTTTGACCCCATAGACGGTAGCCCACCAGGCTCCCCCGTCCCTAGGATTCTCCAGGCAAAAACACTGGAGTGGGTTGCCATTTCCTTCTCCAATGCAGGAAAGTGAAAAGTGAAAGTGAAGTCGTTCAGTCGTGTCCGACTCTTAGCGACCCCATGGACTGTAGCCCACCAGGCTCCTCCATCCATGGGATTTTCCAGGCAAGAGTACTGGAGTGGGGTGCCATTGTTGGCAAAGTAATGTCTCTGCTTTTTAATATACTGTCTAGGTTTGTTGTAGCTTTTCTTCCCAGGAGTAAGTGAGTGAAAGTTGCTCAGTCATGTCTGACTCTTTGTGACCCCATGGACTATACAGTCCATGGATTTCTCCAGGCCAGAATACTGGAGTGGGTAGCTTTTCCCTTCTCCAGGGGATTTTCCCAGCCCGGGGACTGAACCCAGGTCTCCCACATTGCAGATGTATTCTTTACCAGCTGAGCCACCAGGGAAGCCCATTCCCTTCCAAGGAGCAAGTGTCTTTTAATTTCATAGCTGTAGTCACCGTCTGTAGTGATTTTGGAGCCGAGGAAAATAGTCTCTCGCTGTTCCTATTGTTTCCCCATCTATTTGTCATGAAGTGATAGGATCAGATGCCATGATCTTTGTTTTTTGAATTTTGAGTTTTAAGCCAGCTTTTTCACTCTCCTCTTTCACCTTCATCAAAAGGCTCTTTAGTTCTTCTTTGCTTTCTGCCATAAGGGTAATATCATCTGCATATCTGAGGTTATTGATATTTCTCCCAGAAATTTTGATTCCAGCTTATGCTTCATCCAGCCTGGCATTTTGCATGATGTACTCTGCATATAAGTTAAATAAGCAGGGTGACAGTGTACAGCCCTGGTGTACTCCTTTCCTAATTTGGAACCAGTATGTTGTTCCATGCCTGGTTCTAACTGCTGTGTCTTGACCTGCATACAGATTTCTCAGGAGGCAGGTCAGGTGGTCTGGTGTTCCTATCTCTTGGAGAATTTTCCACAGTTTGTTGTGATTTACACAGTCAAAGGCTTCAGGATAGTCAATAAAGCAAAAGTAGATGTTTTTCTAGAATTCTCTTGCTTTTTCTATGGTCCAACAGATGTTGGCAATTTGATCTCTGGTTCCTCTGCCTTTTCTAAATCCAGCTTGTACATGTGGAAGTTCACAGTTCACGTACTATTGAAGCCTCACTTGGAGAATTTTGAGCATTACTTTGCTAGCCTGTGAGACGAGTGCAATTGTGCAGTAGTTTGAACATTCTTTGGCACTGCCTTTCTTTGGGACTGGAGTGAAAACTGACCTTTTCCAGTCCTGTGTCCACTGCTGAGATCCCACATGCCGTGGGCAACTAACCCCTCGCACCACAATGAAGAGCCTGCAAGACACAGTGACAATCCCACGTGCTGCAACTAAGACCTGAAGCAGCCCAAAGCAAAGATTCTTCTTAAAAAAAAAAAAATATATATATATATATATATATATATACCATGATCACAGTTTACATTTTATGACTCTAAATACAGCTTTTGTAAAAGAAGGCAAAACTCCCTGCATATACAGTATTAATCTTGATCACAAGGAGGAAGCACTTTTACTATGGAGGAAGCACTTTTCTACCTACTTGGCACAAACTGAAACTTATCACTGGGGAGGGGAAAGCTTTTTCCTGGGATCTTCCCTGGGAGGAATTCTCTGAATGACCATAGCACAACGAAAACTTCTGATTTAATTTCCACACATTTATTAATTGGGGATTGATATCAATCTATTCACAAAGACCTTGAAAATACTTGGAAAATGGGAAATAGACTTAACTAGTCTCAAGTCCTATGTGATCCACCCATGTTCTCCAATAAAACAGTTTGCAGATAAACACTTCTTCCATGGAAGCTTTTTACCAGGTCCTTCTACTTGTTTTAGAAAGATTGAAACTAGGACTGAGAATTATCCAGAAAATACTTCTTTAAAATCCAATAAAACCCAAGAACTACAAAATCTCACCTTGAGCTTGTTTTCCATTCAGAGAGGCGCAGTCTATCGTTCCCAAGTTGTGCTTTAAAACTAGAGTGATAACTATAGCAAATGTCTTTGACTGCTTCTTCTGTAAGACGCTGTGCTGAGGGCTTCACGTGCATTATCCCATCTAGTCTTTATAACTATTCCATGCAATTAAGTGCAAGTATTAATGTCTGTTTGCCAAATAAGAAAACCAAGGCTTGGATCTTTCTCAAGACTACATGAGAAGTAAGTGGAGCTAGGACATCCCAGGATATATCATAAATCCTCCTAAGGATCAATTTTCATGGCTGTATAATATTCTACTGTATCACTGACTCATGAGGCTCAGTTTTCATAGCTGCATAATATTCCACTGCATCACTGCCATTTAAAGATACACATTTGATGTTTTTTTTAATTAGAAAGATATCTTAAAATAGGAAATCATGGGACTGATGGCCAGCTTGCATCAGAACAAGGTAACAGGTTCTAAATGATGGATCTTTTTCTACTAACAGACCCCATTCCAGTTCGCCTAGAATGCAGCACGGACAAGCAAGAACAAGGAATTCATGACTGAAGGCTCAGACTCCCAGCTAAGGCCTGCTAGGCCCATACACCAGAGAGCACCTGGCCTGTGGTGTTCCTCTCCCTTCTACCTTTACTAGCCCCCATTTTTCTAGAGACATAGTGGTACATGTGAAGGTATCAGGCTGGATTCCTTAGAAAACAGAGGCTGAGACTAAGCTTCTATGCCAGGGCTTTGGAGGAATCCCAGGGACGTGAGAGTGAGGGAAGAAGAGAAATGAGGCTATGAAAGCAAATGTAAGATGGCGTGGGGCTAGTGGTGGCTTCACAAGAATCACAGCTTCTTGCTTGGCCACCCGGGACTTCCCCAGAGGGCCTGTTGGGAACTGCAGAACCTCAAAAGCTTCCATCAGAGGAAGTGGCGTGAGAGGAGGGCATGAATCTGCCAGTGCCTGCCTGTCTCTTGTTCCCCATTAGCAAAGTTCACTCTGTGGTGACCCAACTGCCCCCCTCAACTGGGGTGTGTCAGCTGGTCCTTTCTGCAGAAGATGGGGAAGCCAGACCCTGCAGGGCACACTTCATTGGAGTCCAGAAGCAGTGAGAGGAACCCAGCATGGCCTTGGATGGCAAGATGGTAGAGATCTGGGCTCTACCACTCCCAGAGACAGATGAGGCTAAGAAGATCTGAGGTGGTACCTGAGTGGGAACCAATACAGGAAGGTTAAACCTAGACGGGAATCAACGCTGGTACGTAATCCCACATACGCTGAGTGCAGAAGCGACGCTCTGTAGGTATTTCTGAACTCTGGGCTATTTGTGTTCATTGAGTTTCTGCAGATTCTTAGAATTCTGTCACAGGACATCATCCATTCATTTCTTCTTTATTCATGTATTGAATAAATGCCATTCGATAGCATTTATTCAGCATCTTCTATGGCAAGGCATACTCTAGTGAAATTTGAGGGACAGAGAGAGGACTAAGACCCACACTCTGCCTGGGAGAGGAAGACAGGCAAACCAAAGACGGTCTCAGTACAGTGTGACCAGGGCCACCCCAGGGGAACCGAGTAGTGCCATGAGAGCACAAGGGAGCTGCATCTAGCCCCATTCTGGAGTCAGTGAAGAGTAACTGACGGAAGACGACACCTGGGCAGGGGCTTGAAAGATGAACAGAAATTAGGTGCTGGTAGGGGATAGGAGTGGCAGTACGACATCTAGAAGAACAAAACAGGACAATACAATATGGTCAGTTCAGTTCAGTTCAGTCGCTCAGTCGTGTCCGACTGTTTGAGACCCCATGAACTGCAGCACGCCAGGCCTCCCTGTCCATCACCATCTCCCGGAGTTCACTCAAACTCACGTCCATCGAGTCGGTGATGCCATCCAGCCATCTCATCCTCTGTCGTCCCCTTCTCCTCCTGCCCCCAATCCCTCCCAGCATCAGAGTCTTTTCCAATGAGTCAACTCTTCGCATGAGGTGGCCAAAGTATTGGAGTTTCAGCTTTAGCATCATTCCTTCCAAAGAACACCCAGGACTGATCTCCTTTAGAATGGATTGGTTGGTTCTCCTTGCAGTCCAAGGGACTCTCAAGAGTCTTCTCCAGCACCACAGTTCAAAAGCATCAATTCTTCGGCGTTCAGCTTTCTTCACAGTCCAACTCTCACATCCATATATGACTACTGGAAAAACCATAGCTTTGCCTAGATGGACCTTTGTTGGCAAAGTAATGTCTCTGCTTTTTAATACGTTATCTAGGTTGGTCATGCAAAGTCACCGTTTATTACCAAAAAGGGTGTACAACAGACATCCCTGACTTTTACACATTCATCCTGAGACCTCCCCACTACCTAAGCCCATCCCTGAATATCTCCCATCACTGACCCCAACTCCTAAAGCATGCATCAGAGGTGGGATCTGGAGATAAGGGAAGGCACGGTGTGAAGGGAAGATGTGGCTAAGAAATGAGCTTCCAGTTCAGGGATGGCCTAAGATTCAGGATTAGTGTTGGGAATGTGGCGAGCTGGGGATGCAGAGCCAGAATGATGGTGTCTGTTTTGTACACAACTTCTACCCTTGAAGACAGAAAAAAGTCCCCCACTCAAAACTGCTGCAATAAAGTGTAATTATATTCATACAAAATCTAGGGGATGAATAAAAGCATGTTGTGTCTTCTGAACTATAGATAATTCAGTTTAACTCACTGACGCAATAAGCCAGAGAAGGGTAGCAAGAGAGGAGAATGGTGAGACTGAGAGTCAGATCAGACGGGTCCTTGGAGGCCATCCCGAGAAGGCTGGGATCTGGCATAAAGGGAATGGAGATTAGTGAAGCACACGATTTGACAAAGATCCTTCTGGAAGCAATGAGGACGGTGGGGTGGAGGGTGGGAAGACCAGCTGGTAGTTATAGTGATCGGGCATTGCAAGATGAGGGGTAAAGAGGGGGGATGTTCTTTATGAGTCACTTAGGAGGTAAGATCATCCAGACACAGGGATGAAGTCTATCTGGGGTTCATTTAGATCGAAGGGGTAGTGGTCAGTGGATAAAAAGGACCCTGGAAAACCAGATAGATTTTTAGTGTTGTCCTCCAAGATAAGGATTTTTGGGGGAAGAACGGCTGAGGGGTGGTAGGGACAATATGAGTCCACTTTTAGACCCAGTGAGTTCGATGGGCATTCAGGACAACCACACTGAGGCGACTATGGGTCCACTCAACAGACATGTCCAGAGACGAGTGTTCATCCCACAGACTGACAGGTCAGTCATGGCTCTGGACTAGGTCACCCAGAGAGAATGTACAATACAAGGAGCAACAGGAACCAAGGGTGGGAAGGTCAGCTGGGCTCAGGATAAACAGTCAGGCAGGACTTCACTATAAATGCCTTCTCTAGTCGGCTTCAGCAATATGTGAACCGTGAACTTCCTGATGTTCAAGCTGGTTTTAGAAAAGGCAGAGGAACCAGATATCAAATTAACAACATCTGCTGGATCATGGAAAAAGCAAGAGAGTTCCAGAAAAACATCTATTTCTGCTTTATTGACTATGCCAAAGCCTTTGACTGTGTGGATCACAATAAACTGTGGAAAATTCTGAAAGAGATGGGAATACCAGACCACCTGACCTGCCTCTTGAGAAATCTGTATGCAGGTCAGGAAGCAACAGCTAGAACTGGACATGGAACAACAGACTGCTTCCAAATAGGAAAAGGAGTTCGTCAAGGCTGTATATTGTCACCCTGCTTATTTAATTTCTATGCAGAGTACATCATGAGAAACGCTGGACTGGAAGAAGCACAAGCTGGAATCAAGATTGCCGGGAGAAATATCAATAAGCTCAGATATGCAGATGACACCACCCTTATGGCAGAAAGTGAAGAGGAACTCAAAAGCCTCTTGATGAAAGTGAAAGTGGAGAGTGAAAAAGTTGGCTTCAAGCTCAACATTCAGAAGACGAAGATCATGGCATCAGGTCCCATCACTTCATGGGAAATAGATGGGGAAACAGTGGAAACAGTGTCAGACTTTATTTTTCTGGGCTCCAAAATCCCTGCAGATGGTGACTGCAGCCATGAAATTAAAAGACGCTTACTCCTTGGAAGGAAAGTTATGACCAACCTAGATAGCATATTCAAAAGCAGAGACATTACTTTGCCAACAAAGGTTCATCTAGTCAAGGCTATGGTTTTTCCTGTGGTCATGTATGGATGTGAGAGTTGGACTGTGAAGAAGGCTGAGCGCTGAAGAATTGATGCTTTTGAACTGTGGTGTTGGAGAAGACTCTTGAGAGTCCCTTGGACTGCAAGGAGATCCAACCAGTCCATTCTGAAGGAGATCAGCCCTGGGATTTCTTTGGAAGGACTGACGCTAAAGCTGAAACTCCAATACTTTGGCCACCTGATGTGAAGAGTTGACTCATTGGAAAAGACTCTGATGCTGGGAGGGATTGGGGGCAGGAGGAGAAGGGGACGACAGGATGACATGGCTGGATGGCATCACTGACTCGATGGACGTGAGTCTGAGTGAACTCTGGGAGTTGGTGATGGACAGGGAGGCCTGGCGTGCTGCTATTCATGGGGTCGAAAAGAGTCGGACATGACTGAGTGACTGATCTGATCTGAGTCACGTTGTGGAGGCCCCAGGCTGCAGTCCACCTTCCACTGTGGGGTTGGAAAACCACCTGCTTTGCTTAGAATCAAGAGGCGTGCGTGTGCGCTCAGTCACTCAGTCCTGTCCAATTCTTTGCAACCCCATGGGTTGTAGAATCAAGAAGAAGAGCAGGTAGGACAGATTTTAGTGTTCACGTCAACTAGCGAACGCTTCAGGTAACACCAAGTTGAGGGGGCTCTGGAGGCTCCAGGATGAGACAGAGAGGCAAAAACACCGGCGGCGTTAGACAGAACCACAGGAGTTGTGTATTTCTAGTTTTCCAGCCCTAGGGGAAGTGAAACCTTCCTCACTTGTTTGCACCATGGATTTACTTATGTTTTATGCACTTACCCTGGTACTTCCACTTCATACGCAATTCATCTGTCAGGAAGGGGTCTCTGGTTAGGGCTAAGGCCAGGAGGCACTCAAACTTGAAGTTCTCCCCCTAGGAACTGATTCTTAACCTTATTTTTTTTTTTTTTTTTTTATTGCAAAGTAAGTAATTTTTATTTTTGTCATAAATGTATGTATTGTGACGTACATACATACAATAAAAGGAACGTATCTGTAAACATTAGCTGGCTAACTTCTTACAACGATGAACACTATTGACATTTGTGCCAGATGATTCTTTGCTATGGGGGCTGCCCTGTGCCATGTATGATGTTTATCAGCATCCTTGGCCTCTACTTTCTAGGCACCCGTAGCATGCCCATTGAAATCATGACAGCTAACAGTGTCACCAGATTTGTCTGCTGGGACAAAATGACCCCCAACTGAGAAGCACGATTAACCTTACTTAAAAAAAAAAGTCTGACTCTCTGGATCTCTTTGAAATATAATGTAAGTAAGAGACCCTCCCCTCCAGGTAAATACACATACAGGCAACATTCTGTCTAAATTCAGGAGCTTCAGAGACATCTCTCCTAAGGTCCTTGTATGTGAAATTCCCAGCTAACAGCTCCAACCAAGAACAACTTATCTAGTTCCCGCTGCTGTCAGACTTTTCAAAACGAAGCAAAGCCACTCCAGGGGAGCAGAGCAGAAGGAAGCCAGGCACTGTGGCTTCTTCTGACCCTGAACTGATAAAATTCCTTATTTCCATTTTCAGCACTGCAGAGGGTATCTCCTTCCCTTTTTGAAGATCCTCTCCCCTCCCACTTCCCCCAACAAAACAAGACACACAGGCATAACACCAAGACAGTCCACCCAAACGCTAAAAAGTAGGGCTGCCTCGCAGGCTGCGGGCCCTGGAGCTGGGCCCCTGGCTGACTGCAAAGCTGTCCCTGGGCCGCAGGCCCCTCACAAACAAGAAACACCCCAGTGCAGGCTGCTGACGAAGGCAGGGAGGGGTGCCTGGGTGTCTCGGATGACCAGGGACAGTGGCGAGGAACCAGGCATGCTGGGTGGGCTTGGCGTGGTGTGACAGTTGAGTAAGAATCTGTCCGCTGAGGGCTGGCCCTGTTTTCATAAATCAGGCCTTGGGCTTTGATGGATGACATGCACTGATAGATGCAGAGAGCAGATATATTAGGAAATGTCATGACTTGCAGACAAAATAATCCTCACGTTATGAAATGGGAGTAACTCGGCCTCTTGAAATAGTGACGACTCACCCACCCGCCGTCCTACTCTATTTCCTTCTTTTAAACTTATTCCTCCAATTTTTAATCTAGTTATCTACCTTTTGATTTCTTTATTATAAAAGGCATGCCCTCTCACTAAAGGAAATTGGGAAAATACAGAAAACCGGTATAAGCACTGAGGTACTTCTGAAATGATTTCTAAAAACTCCCTCTGCAAGCACCTTTCCAGCTTCCCAGGAACACTTCTATTGTTTAAGGGGAAAGAGTTCCTCTGTGGGAGCCGGGGGAGGTGTCCCCACAGACAAATGGTACAGAACCCTTTGACCCCGTGATTGCCTGGGCTCTCACCCCGTGGCTGAGCATTACTTATTCTATTGTTTTTTCCAAGTGGACGGAAATTTCCCACAGTTGGTGCCTATTCTCCTTACTTCCTCAACCTGAAAGACCAGAAAGAAAAATTTCATCACCGCAAATTCTTTCCTATTAATTCTTCCCCTTGGTTATTTCTAATGTTTTTTGCGTTCAGTCCTCACACCACCCACCTCCATCTGGACAAGGTCCGTCCAAAATTCTTGGAGGGATTTAGAAACGAGCCACACGGCTCCATACATTTGGTCCACCACTAATAGCAGTGTTCCCTTCGGTAGACGTCTCACTGACAGTAACTTTTGCAAAACAGAGAAGCCACAAATTCAGAGCCTGTAAACCACATATGCAAACACAGCAGACATTCTAATTAGAGAATTGAGAGATGAGACTTCAGAATTCTATGCTCCCTACGTCTTGGTTCTTACTGAGCTTACATTGAGAGTAAGGCAAAAAAAAAAAAAAATTCAGAATTGCAATGTTGAGTGAAGCCAAGTGTCTTAGGTTCATTTTCCAACCAACTGTAAAACTTGAATTTAAATCTTAGATGCATTTTCCAACCAGCCGTAAAACGAATTTAAAACTGGGAGGCCCAGTTCATGTACTGGAAAAGAGTGAGGACTTTCTTACAAGGCTCACAGTGGTAAAGAGCACATACGAGGTTAGCATACATTACGCAGAAATGCTGACACTGCCAGGGGTATCCACTTTCTCTGTTTTTTGGGTTTCTGAATGCCTGCGCATCTGCGGTTCGCGTCCCAGTTGCCACATTCAGAGGCCAGATTTGATCTCTGGATGCCCTGTTTCCATTACAGGGGAAACGTAAGTGGCTGACGTGTGTGTAGAACTTATTGCAGTACCTCCTTGACCTCTCTCTTTTATTTTGAATTAAAAAAAAAAAGGAAAATAGCAGCAGTGTGGGTTAAATTAAAATGTGGTTTTCAGTTCAGGGAAGATTCAAAGGACTTTAAAAATGTGTGATCCGTCACCGTTCCTCACTTCTCACCCGTTGGCAGGGACGGGAGCATTTTACAGCGATAAAGTGATTAACAGCTTCCCAGCATGAATACCCCTGCACTTCCTGAGCCCTCCAGTCTCAGAGACGGGCATTTTTACTCCCAGTTTCCATCTCAAGCAAGGTCAGGAAACACAGAGTGTCAGAGAGTAAGTCGCTTGCCCCAGAGCCTAAAGCCAGGTTGAGGCCAAGCGGTATCTGACCTGAGAACAATGACTCCGAAGTCCGTGAGTTACAGAACTCAAACAACAAACTAGCTAAGAAAACACCCGCATCAGAGAGGCCCACATGTCACTTTATACAGGCAAAGGGAAGAGCAAACGAGTGGGAATTCCCTGGTGTCCAGGGGTTAAGACTCTACACTTTCAATGTAAAGAGTGTGGGTTCAATCCCTGGTCTGGGAACTAAGATCTCACACGCCACAGCCTTTAAAAAAAAAAAAAAAAGGAACAAACCAGAAAACTGGAAGCAGCCTGACTTTTCCACTAGAGCTGGAATAACTCCTGGCTCAGCCCTCAGACCCCTCTTCTTGGCCTGCTTCCTTTCTTTCCCGATGGCTTTGGATCCATCCCCAGCTGGGGAAGCACCACCCAGAGGCCTCCAGCCCCGACTTCCCCCAACACTGCCGAAGCACCTTCGTTTCATCATCCAACAGGCCTCTCAAACTATCACATCCAAAATTGAACAGCTACTCTCTGTTCCCCCAAACTACCCCACCAGAAGCTTTCCCAGCCCAGAACGATGGCAGCTGTTTTCCAGTTGCCTTGGGTTGGCGGGGGGGCGAGAAGCTGGAAATCAAGTTATCCTGGACTTCCCTCTTCCTGTTACACTGTTTCATTCATTGAACAAAAAAGGCATTTTATAAACATATTTATCAATGATTCCTTTGGCTGTGGCAGGTCTCAGATGCCGCGTGTGGAATGCAGGATCTAGTTTCCTGTATGTATGTGTGCGTGTTAGTCGCTCAGTCATGTCTGACTCTTTGCGACCCCATGGACTGTAGCCCAAGAGACCCCTCTGTCCATGGGATTCTCCAGGCAAGGATACTGGAGTGGGTTGCCATGCCTTCCTCCAAGGGATCTTCCCCACCCTGGGATTGAACCCAGGTCTCCTACATTACAGGCAGATTCTTTACCATCTGAGCCACCAGGGAAGCCCCCAGTTCCCTGACCAGGGACTGAATCTGACTTCCTGCCTTGGGAGTGCAGAGTCTTGACTGTGGGACCACCAGGGAAGTCCCTCTCAAAGGATTCTTTGAAATGGCAAATGCCACTAGTACACTTAATAGCTATGTCATTTGCATGCAAACTGGTCATGAGTCCCTTCACTAAAGCAGTTCAGATCAGATCAGATCAGTCGCTCAGTCATGTAGGACTCTTTGCAACCCCATGAATCACAGCACACCAGGCCACCCTGTCCATCACCAACACACGGAGTTCACTCAGACTCACGTCCATTGAGTCAGCGATGCCATCCAGCCATCTCATCCTCTGTCATCCCCTTCTCCTTCTGCCCCCAGTCCCTCCCAGCATCAGAGTCTTTTCCAATGAGTCAACTCTTCACATGAGGTGGCCAAAGTATTGGAGTTTCAGCTTTAGCATCATTCCTTCCAAAGAAATCCCAGGGCTGATCTCCTTCAGAATGGACTGGTTGGATCTCCTTGCAGTCCAAGGGACTCTCAAGAGTCTTCTCCAACACCACAGTTCAAAAGCATCAATTCTTCGGCACTCAGCCTTCTTCACAGTCCAACTCTCACATCCATACATGACCACAGGAAAAACCATAGCCTTGACTAGACGAACCTTTGTTGGCAAAGTAATGTCTCTGCTTTTGAATATGCTATCTAGGTTGGTCATAACTTTCCTTCCAAGGAGTAAGCTTCTTTTAATTTCATGGCTGCAGTCACCATCTGCAGTGATTTTGGAGCCCAAAAATAAAGTCTGACACTGTTTCCACTGTTTCCCCATCTATTTCCCATGAAGTGATGGGACCTGATGCCATGATCTTCATTTTCTGAATGTTGAGCTTTAAGCCAACTTTTTCACTCTCCACTTTCACTTTCATCAAGAGGCTTTTGAGTTCCTCTTCACTTTCTGCCATAAGGGTGGTGTCATCTGCATATTTGAGGTTATTGCTATTTCTCCCGGCAATCTTGATTCCAGCTTGTGTTTCTTCCAGTCCAGCATTTCTCATGATGTACTTTGCATATAAGTTAAATAAACAGGGTGACAATATACAGCCTTGATGAACTCCTTTTCCTATTTGGAAGCAGTCTGTTGTTCCATGTCCAGTTCTAACTGTTGCTTCCTGACGTGCATACAAATTTCTCAAGAGGCAGATCAGGTGGTCTGGTATTCCCATCTCTTTCAGAATTTCCCACAGTTTATTGTGATCCACACAGTCAAAGGCTTTGGCATAGTCAATCAAGCAGAAATAGATGTTTTTCTGGAACTCTCTTGCTTTTTCCATGATCCAGCGGATGTTGGCAATTTGATCTCTGGTTCCTCTGCCTTTTCTAAAACCAGCTTGAACATCAGGAAGTTCACGGTTCACAGATTGCTGAAGCCTGGCTTGGAGAATTTTGAGCATTACTTTACTAGCATGTGAGATGAGTGCAATTGTGCAGTAGTTTGAGCATTCTTTGGCATTGCCTTTCTTTGGGATTGGAATGAAAACTGACCTTTTCCAGTCCTGTGGCCACTGCTGAGTTTTCCAAATTTGCTGGCATATTGAGTGCAGCACTTTCACAGCATCATCTTTCAGGATTTGGAATAGCTCAACTGGAGTTCCATCACCTCCACTAGCTTTGTTCGTAGTGATGCTTTCTAAGGCCCACTTGACTTCACATTCCAGGATGTCTGGCTCTAGGTCAGTGATCACACCATCGTGATTATCTGGGTCATGAAGATCTTTTTTGTACAGATCTTCTGTGTATTCTTGCCATCTCTTCTTAATATCTTCTGCTTCTGTTAGGTCCATACCATTTCATTTCTGTCCTTTATCGAGCCCATTTTGCATGAAATGTTCCTTTGGTATCTCTGATTTTCTTGAAGAGATCCCTAGTCTTTCCCATTCTGTTGTTTTCCTCTATTTCTTTGCATTGATCGCTGAAGAAGGCTTTCTTATCTCTTCTTGCTATTCTTTGGAACTCTGCATTCAGATGGGAATATCTTTCCTTTTCTCCTTTGCTTTTTGCTTCTCTTTTCACAGCTATTTGTTAGGCCTACCCAGACAGCCATTTTGCTTTTTTGCATTTCTTTTCTATGGGGATGGTCTTGATCCCTGTCTCCTGTACAATGTCACGAACCTCATTCCATAGTTCATCAGGCACTCTTATCTATCAGATCTAGGCCCTTAAATCTATTTCTCACTTCCACTGTATAATCATAAGGGATTTGATTTAGGTCATACCTGAATGGTCTAGTGGTTTTCCCTACTTTCTTCAATTTCAGTCTGAATTTGGCAATAAGGAGTTCATGGTCTGAGCCACAGTCAGCTCCTGGTCTTGTTTTTGCTGACTGTATAGAGCTTCTCCATCTTTGGCTGCAAAGAATATAATCAATCTGATTTCGGTGTTGACCATCTGTATAGAGTCTTCTCTTGTGTTGTTGGAAGAGGATGTTTGTTATGACCAGTGCATTTTCTTGGCAAAACTCTATTAGTCTTTGCCTTGCTTCATTCCATATTCCAAGGCCAAATTGCCTGTTACTCCAGGTGTTTCTTGACTTCCTACTTATGCATTCCAGTCCCCTATAATGAAAAGGACATCTTTTTTGGGTGTTAGTTCTAAAAGGTCTTGTAGGTCTTCATAGAACTGTTCAACTTCAGCTTCTTCAGCGTTACTGGTTGGGACATAGACTTGGATTACTGTGATATTGAATGGTTTGCCTTGGAAACGAACAGAGATCATTCTGTCGTTTTTGAGATTGCATCCAAGTACTGCATTTTGGACTCTTTGGTTGACCATGATGGCCACTCCGTTTCTTCTGAGGGATTCCTGCCCGCCATAGTAGATATAATGGTCATCTGAGTTAAATTCACCCATTCCAGTCCATTTCAGTTCACTGATTCCTAGAATGTCGACATTCACTCTTGCCATCTCCTGTTTGACCACTTCCAATTTGCCTTGATTCGTGGACCTGACATTCCAGGTTCTTATGCAATATTGCTCTTTACAGCATCAGACCTTGCTTCTATCACCAGTCACATCCACAGCTGGGTATTCTTTTTGCTTTGGCTCCATCCCTTCATTCTTTCTGGAGTTATTTCTCCACTGATCTCCAGTAGCATATTGGGCACCTACTGACCTGGGGAGTTTATCTTTCAGTATCCTATCATTTTGCCTTTTCATACTGTTAGGTAAGCTTTATCCATGGCAGCACTGTCTACCTACAATGATGATCGTGTACTACTTTGCTTTTGTGTGCTATTGGATAAACATGTATGTGACACCTCCTGTCTCCCAGAGACTGACCTCAAAGTGCCTTACAACTCATTTAAAGTAACTCATGTACTCCTCAAAAGAGCTGTATAAACTAGATACTTTTATTATAGGAAACTGAGGCACAGGGAAGTTAAAGAATGCCCACCACTCAAACATGTATAGTCTGGCTCTGGAGTCTTAATGAACCTACAGCTTCATCCGGTTTTCTTGCGGCCAGGACCCAGCTCTGCCAAGTGTCCAGGGTGGACTGCGTTTTCTTCACAGGACAGAGGCCACCGGAGGATGGCGCGCAGAGCCCCTGGTCCCAAGAGCACAGGGCTGCTGTGTGTGATGGTGCAGCTGGAAGTGCAGACACGCCTGCCCAATTAGGCTGATGTGAGTGACAGCCGCTGAACTGGCGCAAAGAGGTCCCCCTCCCAACTCACCCCCTTTCTAGCTAATACTTTATAACGAAAATTTTAAGGAGGAAGAGATAGGGAAAAGAAAGAAGGAAGTGTGCTTCAGCAGTCCTGCTGATAGTGCGAACCCAGAGAGCAAAAACAAGGGCCCGTTTCCTCCCACCGGGATCTCTGCGGGTGTGGTGGACAGCACAGACCGCACCCCCCAACTCCTGGCCTTAATTCTTTCTAGCACTTTTCCTTTTGTTTCCAGCTACAGCAGGGACTAAAAACTCCGGGAAATGGTGATGGACAGGGAAGCCTGGCGTGCTGCAGTCCACGGGGTCACGAAGGGTCAGACACGACTGAGCGACTGAACAACAACAGAGGATCCGGAATTAGCAAAATTCAGTGAATGACAGCTATCGACCGTGATTTTGATCATTTCGATTTCAAAAAAGCTTTTTCCCCATCTTTCAACTGCCAGGGTCTAAAGTGGAGGGAGATCTAAGAACAAAGAGTATTGTTAAAAAATTAATACTTTGTACTGGGCGAAGACACAAGCCAAGCTATTTGTGACAACTCTGGGTTCATGGAATAGACGGCGTTTAAATAATGTGTCACTGAATAAGCTATGGATCACCCCAACCTTATCCACTTAACTGTGGCATTACAATTACTCTCTTAACAACTGAAGTCAGGAAAGACAGACAAACATATTCGATTCCTAAAGCAAACAGATATAAAATCTGTTCTCATTTGAAGCAGCTCACATTTTAAAAAAAAAAGAAAAAAGCAATTAGCTAACTTCAAAAGGCAGCCAATGGAGGGATTCTATCTTGCTGGTAAGGGTCTGGTGTCTCACTTCAAAGTTCAGGCAGATTGAAAGCCACTGACAGTCCTGTTATACCGCTTGGCATCTGGCGTGAAAAATGCTGAGACTGCCATTTCATTCAGATGGTGTGTTTGCACAAACCCACAGCACTGAAATGGTACCTCCTTTCAATGAGAGCCAGGGTTCAGCCTGAAAGAGAAGGGTGTAATTATCTCATCCCCCAAATTAAAATTAATGAGGACCTTTTGCGAGACAGTTGGAAGGCCTCCGTGGGGTACAATAATAGATGGAGAAAATCTTAACTAGATGTCAAGGGCCCAAGTTCTGAGAGCCACCATCCCGACGGGAAATCTTCGAAGCAACTGAAGCTGGGCAGCACCACATGCCAGGGAGATGGCATCAGGGGGTGTGATATGCCAGGGGATTCCTGCACGACTTTCAACAAGTCGTTTGACCTTCCCAAGTCATTTTTCGCAAGTGGAGAGAGACCGACCTCCTGCCAGCTTGACAGAGTTTATGATGGGATTAGACGGTATTTATAAAGTGGTTTGTCATCCTTCACTCCAAAGCGCTTTCCTATTAATAAAGTAAAATGTTAAGAAGGTCAGATGAGAGTCTGGCGTAACTCATCTTCTAATGAATCACTGAATGGCTTTGTTTTTCAGGAGGTGATGCAAACAATGGAAGCTGTCAGGATATCCGGATTACAGGGTCAGACGGGGATCGAGAAAGAAGACTCAAAGAAGTTCAGGTTTCCCTTTTCCCCTCTCCCTTGATCCCTTCACTCAGATACAGAAGTTGAGTCACAGTCCTCAACAAGCCTGTGCTGACCATCAGAGCCACAGTTCACTTGGGTCCATTCCCTAAAGCCCGATGGTGGTGGTTTAGTCAAGTCGAGTCTGACTCTTGCAACCCCATGGACTGTAGCCCGCCAGGTTCCCCTGTCCATGGGATTTTCCAGGCAAGAATACTGGAATGGGTTGCCATTTCCTTCTCCAGTGGATCTTCCCGATCTACGGATCGAACCTGGGTCTCCTGCACTGCAGGCAGATTCTTTACCGACTGAGCTACCAGGGAAGCCCCCTAAACCCCAATGCTCCCACCCAAATGCTACTTCTCCCTCCAATCCGGTGCAACTGCTCCTCCATGAGCCTTCCCAGCCCAGGACAACCTCAGAAAAGACCCCGTTTCTGGATTCACAGCATGCGTGCCCCTTCTGAGTATGTGGCTCCTCTTGGCCTTGCTGTTGTGTATCTATTATTAATTCTGCACAAATACTATACCCTTTCTCAGATCAGAGCACCAAGTGTTACCCTTTTCTGAATTCCTCATGTCTTCTTCTGAGCCTTATACTCAGGAAACACTCAATGCCATTCATGCGAAGCCACCTTCCAAAGATATTACTGGGCAGATTAGCAATCTGCCAAGTAGCTTCACACTCCTCACTGTGACTGAATACTATAAAGGACACTGACCACCTCTTGCTGCTAGTGAGGCCACCTCCAAGCACATAAATCTGGGTTATGTGGGACCAACTGCAGTGACAGATGTGTATACAATGAACAAAAAAATTCAAGGAACTCTGAGTTTTCAATCCTGCCCTTCTATTATCCATCTATAGAAATCTGGCTGTTTCTATCTAAGTTGTCACATTTCAGAAAGACAACAACAGCACCAGAAACTTACCACCAGAAATTGCTAGACATGGAAAAAATATACACGGTATATTCCCAGGTGGCTGCTGCTGCTGCTAAGTCGCTTCAGTCGTGTCCGACTCTGTGCGACACCATAGATGGCAGCCCACCAGGCTCCCCCGTCCCTGGGATCCTCCAGGCAAGAACACTGGAGTGGGTTGCCATTTTCTTCTCCAATGCATGAATCTGAAACGTGAAAGTGAAGTTGCTCAGTCGTGTCCGACTCCTAGCGACCCCATGGACTGCAGCCTACCAGGCTCCTCCGTCCATGGGATTTTCCAGGCAAGAGTACTGGAGTGGGGTGCCATTGCCTTCTCCGATATTCCCAGGTGGAGCAGTTGGCAAAGAATTTGCCTGCCATTGCAGGAGACGCAAGAAACTCAGGTTTGATCCCTGGGTCAGGAAGATCCTCTGGAGAATGAAATGGCAACCCACTCCAGTGTTCCTGTGTGGGAAATATCATGGACAGAGGAGCCTGGCGGGCTACAGTCCACAAGGTTGCAAAGAGTCAGATATGACTGAGTGTGCATGCACACACATGACATGATCCATAACATTTATTCAATATAAACATACAGAGAGTATGCTATTTATGTAGTTATTTAATATCTGTGCTTTTTAAATGTCAAATATCTGGATAAATGCTATCCAACAATGAACAAAAACACTTTCTAATGAACATGTTCAGTGTTTCACATCCCTCCTGGCTAGTTTAAGTGTCCCTTTCCTCACTGGTTCTCACTCATGTCTAGGGTTTGGTTTGCTACATCTTTTGAAACTGCAGACCAAGTTTCCTGGAGACCTGAGATTGAGGGAACTGTGGAGTTCACTGTAGAGCTGATCAAGGGAAGGTAACACTAAGGCCAATTCTGCAGGAGGAGGAGAAACAGCCAGCCTTCCAAAATTACCTGGACAGGGTAACAGACAGATCTGACCAACGGAGCTGGCTGCAGGCCTCCTGGACACAGGCTACGGGCTTTCACATCCTTCTGGAGGTACCCAGAAACCTAGGGAATTCTCCTGCCTCCAAGAGCACACTTTTATTTATTTTTAATTCATTTATTTTAATTGGAGGCTAATTACTGGACA
This sequence comes from Bos javanicus, assembly GCF_032452875.1. Taxonomy (NCBI): domain Eukaryota; kingdom Metazoa; phylum Chordata; class Mammalia; order Artiodactyla; family Bovidae; genus Bos; species Bos javanicus. The sequence goes on from NC_083877.1 coordinate 92,377,026, forward strand.
ATATTGTGGTGGTTTTGCCATATACCAACATGAATCAGCCACAGGGGTACATGTGTCCCCCCGATCCCGAACCCCCCTCCCACCTCCCTCCCCATCCCATCCCTCTGGGTTGTCCCAGTGCACCAGCTTTGAATGCCCTGCTTCATGCATCAAACTTGCACTGGTCATCTATTTCACATATGGTAATATACATGTTTCAAGGCTATTCTCTCAAATCATCCCACCCCTGTCTTCTCCCACAGAGTCCAAAAGTCTGTTCATTACATCTGTGTCTCTTTTGCTGTCTCGCATATAGGGTTGTTGTTACCATCTTTCTAAATTCCATATATATGCGTTAATATATTGGATTGGTGTTTCTCTTTCTGACTTACTTCACTCTGTATAATAGGCTCCAGCTTCATCCACCTCATTAGAACTGACTCAAATGCGTTCTTTTTAATAGCTGAGTAATATTCCATTGTGTATATGTACCACAGCTTTCTTAGCCATTTGTCTGCTGATGGACATCTAGGTTGCTCCCATGTCCTGGCCATTGTAAACAGTGAAGGGTACAATTTTAAAGTGTCATTTGTCTATCACATTTCTGTTAGGAAAATGATCTTTTTCAAATCTCACTTCATTTGATAGCACAGGCACACCATGCTTTCGAGTTGCAGTATTGGAGAAGACTCTTGAGAGTCTCCTGGACTGGAAGGAGATCCAACCAGTCCATCCCACAGGAAATCAGTCCTGAATATTCACTGGAAGGACTGATGCTGAAGCTGAAGCTCCAATACTTTGGCCACCTGATTCGAAGAACTGACTCATTGGAAAAGACCCTGAGGCTGGGAAAGATTGAAGGCAGGAGGAGAAGGGAACGACAGAGGATGAGATGGTTGGATGGCATCACCGACTCAATGGACATGAGTTTGGGTTAAATCTGGGAGATAGTGAAGGACAGGGAAGGCTGGCGTGCTGCTGTCCATAGGGTCACAAAGAGTCAGACACGACTGAGCGACTGAACTTAACTGAACTGAATATGCACAGAGTTTCTAGTATATTCAGCCCCACAACAAACCATTTTATACTCATGACACCTTGAAACAAATACTGTAAATTGCGAGCCAGCACTCAAAAGTTGACCCTGAGAGTATTTCATTCATTCACATGATGTCCATTGGGCAGGACTATCACTGATTAGACTTTTGCCGCATCTGGGATTTATGAAAACACAGTGAAAAGAAAACAAACCCTCATTATGGTTTATTTCTTGTGTCATGTTGTACATGCCAACATATTTTCTCCTTAACGTCTGATCTTGGAATGCTTTCTCATTACAGGAGCTGTGAGTCACAGCTAAGGGAACTGCCACAACTTCCTCCAACCAGAAGCATGATCCAAACTAGGAATGACCTTGGGTTCTCAGGGGGTTATTTATCCAGGGGGCGGTGATCACAATTTGCATGATCATATGGTACAGATGTTTATTCATGAAGACCCTCAAGGGAAACGAGTAATTTTTTCGACTATTTTAAAATTCAGCCAAATGTCCACCCAGTGAGCAAACCCAGCTCTGGAAGAAATCAAAATCGGGATGACAAGAAGTGTGACGGGTCAGGACTGGAACTGCGTTGACAGACTCATGGATTGGACAGGGCGTGGGGGCAGAATGACAAAGGCAGGGTGGCACATTTCTCGCCTCTCCGAATCGGAGCTGTTCTCGTCTCCTGACGAGAGCACTGTGCCTGCAGTTCAGTGTAGCCCAGAGACTCAGTCACTCTTACAGGCCAAAGCTGGCCTCCAGCAAAACTGCCACATGGATTATCCTGGGGCCTTCCAGATTTTCTCCTCCTTCCACTAGGCCCTTCCTTTCAGGTCTTTCCCCTCAACTCTGTCATAATTCCTCCCTGTAATTCGGTGACTTTCAGAGTGTGGCGTCTGGGCCAGCATCATTATCACCTGAGTGCCTCTCTGAAATGCTCGTTCCCAGGCTCACCCTGCTGTACTGGTTCAGAGACTCTGGTATGGGGGCCCATAAATCTATTTTTTCAAGCCTTCTAGGTGATTCCAATGCACCCTAAACTTTGAGAACAGTTGCTTTGGATGATAATTATGAAATAAGGACTTTAATGTGAGAGAGACGCCCATTTTAGAAGACCTGTGAAGACCTGTGGGCTTCCCTTGTAGCTCAGTCAGTAAAGAATCTGCCCACAATGCTGGAGACCTGGGTTTGATTCCTGGGTCAGGAAGATCCCCTGGAGGAGGAAATGGCAACCCTCTCCAGTATTCTTGCCTGGAGAATTCCATGGACAGAGGAGCCTGCCGGGCTACAGTCCCTGGGGTCGCAAGAGTCAGACACGACTCAGCAACTAAACCACCACCTGTGAAGACAGGCCACCCAAATGAGCCACTTCTAGGAGTGGACTCTCAAGTCATGTGACAGACAGTGAGAGGGAGAGATCTGAGATCTCAACTGCTTCAGTCTCCCTACATTGCTACTAGAGATGCACTCACCCTGAAAATTTGATCATCTCAACCACCTTAAAACCCTTCGAGTAACACAACCTTCTAAATCAACTATATGTCAACTGGGCTTCCCTGGTGGCTCAGATGGTAAAGAATCTGCTTGCAATGCGGGAGATCAGGGTTCGATCCCTGGGGTCAGGAAGATGCCCTGGAGAAGGGAATGGCAACCCACTCCAGTACTCTTGCCTGGAGAATCCCATGGACAGAGGAGCCTGGCGGGCTACAGTCCATGGGGTCGAAAAGAGTCGGACAGGACTGAGCGCCTAACACTACTACTACTATATAGGTCCACTGAAAAAAAACCTTCAGTGGCTGCTCCCCGCCTATAGGATAAAGTCCCAGGCTCCTGGCACATAACCCTGTATCATCTGCCTCTGGGACACCTCCCTGGCCTTGTTTCCTCCTGTGCTTTCCCTCCTAATCATCTCTGCCTCCTCTGCAAGAGGTTACATGTGCCCACACCACCAGCATTAGCTCTGGCCACGTGGCTTACCTTGGCCAACAGCATGAGGCCTAAAGTGACACCCGCTCCTTCTCAGCAGACCTTTCAGGGCCATGGTCATCTCGTTCTGTCACGTTCTCTTTTTCCCCCTCTCCCATAAACAAGATTAGTACGTCCCAGCAAGAGGCTGTTTCTTCAGCCTTGAAAGTGAAACTCACCCAGTCTTGTCTGACTCTTTGCGACCCCATGGACTGTACAGTCCATGGAATTCTCCAGGCCAGAATACTGGAGAGGGTATCCTTTCCCTTCTCCAGGGTTCTTAAGGCTTAATGGGCCCCAAAATGGAGACACATGAGGAGCAGAACCATGAATGCCCTACCCTGGACATGTAACATGGGTGAGAAACAGACGGCGGTTGGTAGTAAGCCACTGAGACTGGGATGCGGTAGGCGGGGGTAGGTATTTGCTGATTTTTCCTAAGATGACTATTATAGCACTTCTGATATCCCGTACCCTCTCTTTCTGGAATCCTCCCCTCTGCCTTACTCTTCCTTCCAATCCCAGCTCAGTTCTGTCTGCACAAGAGAATTGCCTGTTAGTCTACACTCAGCTCAGGTGTATCCCCTCAACAAAGTCTCTCTCTCTCCAGAGAGACTTTCCCAGGTACAGTTCGTCATTCTTACCTTGTAGACCTCCTCTGTCTGCTACTGATCTATAACCACATCCCTGGAATGGCACTAGGGGTTTCTATTCATTAGCACCATCCTTAGAACAATTCCTCTTAAAAAAAAAAAAATTTTTTTTTTTGAGCCCTCATTTTGCAATGTGAGAGAGACTTTGGCTCAGAAAAAATCAAGCAACTTCTCTAAGTTTCCCAGCTGTCAGGGGCGGGTGTGGCTCTGAACTTGGCAACCTGCCCCTTACCCCACGTGCCTCTGTGTCTCCTCCAGCACAGCTTCCAAATCCCCCCACTCAGGTGCAGAGGGAGGATCTTCTCACCAACAACTGAAAGGGCTGGTGAATTAATCTGACATTTGAAACATATGACTTCCCTGGTGGCTCAGACGGTAAAGCATCTGCCTAGTTCGATCCCTGGGTCAGGAAGATCCCCTGGAGAAGGAAATGGCAACCCACTCCAGTACTCTTGCCTGGAAAATCCCATGGATGGAGTAACCTGGTGGGCTACAGTCCATGGGGTCGCAAGGAGTCAGACATGACTGAGCGATTTCACTCACTTTGGAAGATTTACATCTGGAAGTTGGCTCCTTACCCTCTCAGATGATAGTCATGTTCTCTGAGTGGATGTATTTATTCTAAGGCTCCTGGTAAATGTGCCAGAGACCCTAGGAGCACTGGGGCACTTTACCTGCGCCCTCTCCCCAGCTCTCAGGTTGTGGGGGTAATGTTCTAAGAAAGACAGACAGGTTCCCACTAACATTACTCTAGAGCTGCCCTCCCCAACCTTTTTGGCACCAGTGATAGGTTTCATGGAAGACAATTATTCCACAGACCAAAGTTAGGGGTTGGGTTTCGGGATGATTCAAGCACATTTACTACGCACTTTGTCTCTATTATTGTTTCATCAGCTCCTCAGATCATCAGGCATTAGATCCCAGAGGCTGGGGACCCCTGCCCTAGAGAATTTCTGGGAAGGCCCTTTGGGATTTGTCGGGGGGGGGGGGTAGGAAACAAGTAGCAGAGGGCTCAGAAATCCAAGCCAGTCTGATATATATTGATATTTTAGCTTTTAAAAAGACACATTCAGGGAATGAAACATTTATCTGACTCTTCAAATTAAACAAGGAAAGTGACACAGTGGCAAAGAACCGAAGCAGACCACCCAGGTCAGAAACTGGAAAAAAAAAAAAAAACCTCAAGTGGGAACTATAATTTTAGGTTTCTGTGAGCCGTTGGCATTTTGTTGTGTGGTTGGGCTTTTGTTTGCTTTTCTCTTCTCTCTCTTTTAAAATTCACTTGTTTTAAGGGAGGAGTAGGGAGTAGAAGAACGTTCAAAGTTTCCCCCTAAATCAGCCATAGTAATGAGGCAACACAGTCTTTTCACATGACATTCATACACTTTTTTTTCCAGGGTTACAAAGTTTTCTCAGTTACTAGTTGGAATCCATTTATCTCTCACCATTCCAGTGAAGCAGGCTTGTTTTTCTTTTTTTAAATTCCTCAAAGGATATAGTACCTTTAAATGATACCATCAGTAACATTAGTAAGATTACTTTTCCCCTTCAAGTGTAAAGAGCTGTTCAGAACTCCAAAGAGTCACTGGGCCCGTTTGGACACGTCTGATTTACTCTTTAAAAAGGCCATCCGCTCCCTATAATGAACACTAAGCCAGCGTTTATGGAATACTTAAGCGCTGGCCTCAGTGTTTTCCAGCTTGGCTCACTTACTCCGCAAAGCCACGCCATCGGGCAGGTAAAGGCAGTGTTTTGACTTTACAGTCTAGAAGAGTGAAGCGCAGGAGACCACGAAGGACCTGCCTCAGAGAAAGAGACGGAGGCCACTAGCTGTCAGAAACCAGTTAATGATTGACTCACAGCCCTGGGGCAGCTCCTTTTAGTACAGGCTGCAACAGAGGCACACACACACCAACCACATCAACTCTCTTCATCTCAGGGAGAGGGGCGGGTGTCAGGCAAATCGCTTGGCAACGCGAGGAGGAAACTCCATCCAAAGGCCGGGTCCAGGCCGCCTCTGGGCGCTGTCCAGCGGGCATCGCGCCTGAGAGGCCAGGCTGGGGTCCCTGTATCCGGGCACCCCGAAAGTGGGGCGCAGAACGCCAACGCAGTTTGGGGGAGGGTTGGGGTGAGGAGTGGACGGTGGAGAAAAGCACCGTCCGCAAGGACACCTGTTGTCGCCTCTCTCGCTCGGGCCCCACGAAGACGTCCCGGGGACCCAGATCTCGGGGCGGACACGCACGGGCAGACAGCGCCTGTGTGCGGGGCAGGGTGTCCAGGGATCACGTCTTCCCCCCCGACCCTGCACCCCTGCCCGCCTTAGCGGACTCCCCTCGCTCACTCTCACCGCTGGAAGCCCGCGGTGGGGAGCGGCTGGGGGAAGCGCGTCTCCCCGGGGCATTCCAGCCGAGGCAGCTTCGGGGGGCTCCAGGGGTGCTCGCGCAGCTCCCGCAGCCCTACGACCTCGCGGCCGGCCCGGCCCCCGCCCGCTCCACCCGCGGGGGCCCGGAGCGCGATCGGCCTCCCAGCTCGGGGAGCAGCTACCTGCGGCGCGGCGCGCAGAGTCCCGAGGGTCCGCCGGAAAGTGGCCGCGGCTCAGCGGGAGCGGCGCCGGCCCCGGGGCGCCCCCGTCCCGCCGCGCGCTCCTCCCTGCCGTGCTCGCTCCGGGGCGGCCAGGCCGCCGGCTCCGAGTCCGAGCTCGCTCTGCGCCCAGCCGCGCCGGGCGCCGCTCCCGCCGCTGCGGATTGGCCGAGGCGCGAGCCCGAGCCGCGCGCTGACTGGCCGGCCGGGCGGTGGGCGGGTCCGACGCGGCGCGGACCCGCCCCGACCCCGACCCCCCGCGCCGCAGCCCCGCGGCGCCTCTCTGCGCCCGGAGCCCGGAGCTCAGAGCCAGACGCTGCAGCCCAGGTCCTGCCGCGCGGCCAGTGCAGCTCAGGCGCGCGGCCCGGGGGTGCAGGGGGGTGGGGACCGCCCAGGAGGCTGTCCCACAGCCCGTGTCGAGGCTGCATGGTGCGGATTGCTGCTCTCCCGTCTCACTCTTATATGAGGTTTTGACTCCGCATTCATTTAACGCTTTTCCTCTCAGTTCGGTTCAGTCGCTCAGTCGTGTCCGACTCTTTGTGATCCCCTGGACTGCAGCATGCCGGGCTTCCCTGTCCATCACCAACTCCCGGAGTTTACTCAAACTCATGTCCACTGAGTCGGTGATGCCATCCAGCCATCTCATCCTCTGTCGTCCCCTTCTCCTCCTGCCTTCAATCTTTCCCAGCATCAGGGTCTTTTCCAATGAGTCCGTTCTTCGCATCAGGTGGCAAAGTATTGGAGTTTCAGCTTCAGCATCAGTCCTTCCAGTGAATATTCAGGACTGATTTCCTTTAGGATGGACTGGTTGGATCTCCTTGCAGTCCAAGGGACTCTCAAGAGTCTTCTCCAACACCACAGTTCAAAAGCATTGATTTTTCGGCGCTCAGCTTTCTCACATCCATACATGATCACTGGAAAAACCATAGCTTTGACTAGACGGACCTTTGTTGGCAGAGTAATGTGTCTGCTTTTTAATATGCTGTCTAGGTTGGTTTTACTATATATACATATATATATATATATATAGGCATACTCTCTCTCTCTCTCTATATATATATATATATATAAATATAAGCTATAGGATTATAGCTAATAATGCTATTGGCCACCTGAATCGTTGGAAAAGACCCTGATGCTGGGAAAGGTTGAAGGCAGAAGGAGAAGGGGATGACAGAGGAGGAAATGGTTGGATGGCATCACTGCAGTGATGGACATGAGTTTGAGTAATCTCTGGAAGTTGGAGATGGACTGGGAGGCCTGGTGTGCTGCAGTCCATGGGGTCGCAAAGAGTTGGACACAACTGAGAGACTGAACTGATATATATATATATATATATATATATATATATAGGCACAGGACGCAGGGCAGTAGCTCATAAACAGTGGGCACCAAATTGTGTTTCTAGACTCAGATCGTACTTGACACACAATCTTTGTGGAGCTTGCAAAGGGTAAGCGACTTGTCCAAGGTCCTAATCACGTTAAGAGATTACTAAGGACGAGAAGGACAGCGAGGTCTTCCTCGACAAGGAATCTTTACCTAGCTATGGAGATGAGTCTGAATAATAATAACAACAACCCTAACGTTTCCATGATGCGTAGTATTCGCCAGTCAGGTTTCCAAGTACTTTGCATATATTAATTCAGAAATGCATATAACAGCTGTCATAAGTATGTACAGAGGTCCTTTGTGGACAAGAGACATCAGCTCTGAGTGCGAGAGATTTTCATCTGGAAGACAATCGCCCTGCATTGCGATGGAGAGGCACAAGTTAGAATGGAGAGCAACCGTCAGGAATTAAAACTGTCCACATCTTCATCTCTCCTCCCATTTTACAGTCTTCAGTCCTCCCAACATTCTCTCACACCTGCAATGAATCTTTCTAAAGAATAAAAACAATCACTGTAAATCAGGGTGTTCCCAGAACTTTGTTCTACCACTCATCAAAGGACCCCAACCCCATCCCCAAACACCCAGCTAGACAATGAATATAAACAAATAGCACAGTTTCTGTCTTACCTTTGACTTTGGTTGCAGTAATGTCTTCTTGACAGCAAGTATATAACCATTTTCCTACAGGTATTTCCCCCTAGTTCTTTTCTCCTGTGTTGACAGAACCCTTGAGAGAGAAATTTAGTTTAATAGAGAAGTTAAAAGACCCTGGTGAAAGCCAGTATGACTCATTCTAAAGAGCCTGATTTTTGCCCTAAGGATTAAGTATTACTTCCTCAGTCGTGTCTGACACTTTGTTACCCCATGAACTGTAGCCTACCAGGCTCCTCTGTCCATGGGATTCTCCAGACAAGAATACTGTAGTGGGTTGCCATTTCTTTCTCCAGGGGATCTTCCTGTTCCAGGGATCGAACCTAGATCTCCTGCATTGCAGGCGGATTCTTTACCATCTGAGCCATCAGGGAGTGAGCTGAAACACACTTACTTTGAAGAGCCCAAGACCCTTGGAGAAAATGAGCTCGGTTTTCTCCAGTTTACATTAGTGGATAAGCAATCAATTAACTTCATACTGAAAAGATGTATTGGTATAGTGAAGCCTTACCTGGTAAAAATGAGGGCACAGCAGATTGTATGAGGAAGTCTCTTTCACCAGCATCCCTCCCACACACCATGGGTGTGGCTTTTGGTAAAGCAGAAATTCCATCTGGATTGATCATGCAGTCACTCTGAAGAAAAGAGGCTCCTTCAGCCAAAGAACTAGGCTAACCCCAGATGATTTCTTAAACTGATCAACCTTGGTCTCATCACACTAAACTCAGCCCCCCTGGAAGGATACATGGAAGACTCTGGTTTCCTGGAACTTCCCTGGTGGTCCAGTGGCTAAGACTCCTGGCTCCCAACCCAGGGGGCCTGAGTTCAACCCCTGGTCAGGGACTAGATCCTGCATGCTGCAAGTAAGAGTTTATAAACAATTTTTTTTTTTTTAATCTGGATTCCATCACATTCACTGTGAAATCCCCCTTTGGCAGGAGCTTTTTGTGTATCCATCTCTCATCCCTGTCTCCTCTAGCAAAATGCTTTGCTTGGTTCTGCTTCCTGTGTGGCTTTTCTTCTCTGGCTACTTGGCACTCAAGACAACTAAAATAGCTCTTCCTCCATAAGGCTGTCATTAGCTCTCCCAGGCAAAGGTAGAATCCCCTCACCTGTGTTATATCTGCATGACAGCATTCTAGTTTACATGGCTGTCAGCCAGTGGGAGGTAATAGGTATTCAGTAAACATGAACTGATTGCCTAAAGTCCTTAACAGGGTAACAGGGTGGCATTAAGGAGACTGGGGCCACACCCTTATGCTGGTCAACAGGGCATCCTCCAGGTCCAGACTGGTGTGGGTCAAAGTGATCACCAACCTGACCTGATAGTGAGCAAGCAGTTTCTGTATGTCAAGCGCTATCAAGTAAAGAAAAGAATAGTTCTCTCTTAAATTTATGCAAAATAAAATGCTGCAGCTGACTTAGAAAACACTTCGGCAGTTCCTGAAAGAATTAAACATAGAGTTACCTTATCACCCAGTAATTTTGCTTCTAAAGTATATATTCAAGAGAATTTAAAACATATGTGCATGCAAAAATGTGTACACTGATGTTCTCAGAAGCATTATTCATCATAGCGGATAAATGCAAGCACCCCACATTTATCAACTGATGAATGGATAAACAAAATGAGGTGCATCCATATGATAGAATGCTATCCAGCTATAGAAAGGAGTGGATACAGATACACGCTACAATATGGATGAACCTTGAGAACACTATGCTAAGTGAAAGAAGCAGAGACCCAAAGGGCATCATATTGTAGGATACCCTTTAGATGACATTTCTACAATGGGCAGATTTATGGAGACACAAAGCAGATTAGTGGTCGTCAAGGGTCTTGGGGAAAGAGAAATGGGGAGCGACTGCTGAATGGATCTGGGGTTCCCTTTTGCAATGACGAAAATGTTCTAAAATTAGATAATGATTATGATTGCACAACTTTGTGACTATATTAAAAATCACTGAATCTTTTTTTCATGTCCACAGCATGCATTCCAAGAGTGTAGAAACTGTCAGGGAAGGCAACGTCAGTTAAATCCTGAAGTGTAGTAGCTAAAAGTATAAAAGTGTAGAGAAACAGAAAAGCCTATGAAAAAGTCAGATTGTCTTGCCCTCGTGTTGCAGCTTTCAACAACAGATCTTTTTAGATCTGCATTGTCGAACTGAACATTCTATGGTAACGGACATATTCTCCATCTGAGCTATTTGTTATGAAAGCCATTAGGCATATGTGGCTATTGGACACTTGCAATGTGGTTAGTGCAAGTGAAGAACTGGATTTTCAATTGTATTTAAATAGCTACGTGTGGGTAGTGGCTACTTCCCTGGCAGGGTAGCTTTTGCAGGTTTAGAGGACTAGAGCCATCTTCACTGGCAGTTTGGTACGACACTTCAGGGCATGGGAATGGGAAAGCCTATGTCCTTCTGTCCCAAAGCTTAGCTCAACCCTGTATCCAGGAAAAATCCCTCAATACAATCTCATTCCTCCTGATCTCCTCCCTTCTGTGAACTCTTAATGAACTTCTATCAATAATACAGTGTTTAGTTTTGTCTTTATGCAAGGTGCTTCCATTCCACAAATATTAATGGACCAAGCGCCATGAAGAATTCTGGGGAGAGCAAGGTCTGTAGACAATGTCAGCCACATCTAAGGGCTGGCCTCAAAAAGGCTGAGAAAAAGAAAAGATAAGAGAAATCCTCTACTGGGATCTGGTTGCTTCCTTTTCCTCCAGCATCTCCTGCTCACACATACAATACTCTTCCAAGTGGGAAATTGTGCTACTAAGATGCTGAAGAATCTTTATTTAGATTTCCAGTTTCCCACTCAAGCCTTTTAACGTCCTTAATTCCTTCAGCACACCTTCCAATTCATGTAGCTTTTTCCCTTCTATGAACTTTCATTGACTTTGAAATTAATAGAACATAATGGCTCCAAAATCACTGCAGATGGTGATTGCAGCCATGAAATTAAAAGACGCTTACTCCTTGGAAGGAAAGTTATGACCAACCTAGATAGCATATTCAAAAGCAAAGACATTACTTTGCCAACAAAGGTCCATCTAGTCAAGGCTATGGTTTTTCCAGTGGCCATGTATGGATGTGAAAGTTGGACTGTGAAGAAAGCTGAGAGCCAAAGAATTCATGCTTTTGAACTGTGATGTTGGAGAAGACTCTTGAGAATCCCTTGGGCTGCAGGGAGATCCAACCAGTCCATCCTAAAGGAGATCAGTCCTGGGTGTTCATTGGAAGGACTGATGCTGAAGCTGAAACTCCAATACTTTGGCCAGCTGATGCAAAGAGCTGACTCATTGGAAAAGATCCTGATGCTGGGAGAGATTGAGGGCAGGAGGAGAAGAGGATGACAGAGGATAAGATGGTTGGATGGCATCACTGACTTGATGGACATGAGTTTGGGTGGACTCTGGGAGTTGGTGATGGACAGGGAGGCCTGGCGTGCTGTGATTCATGGGGTTGCAAAGAGTCGGACACGACTGAGTGACTGAACTGAACTGAATGACTTTCTAAGTGTTCTTCTGTTATGTGGTGTCACCACTGCAAGATTTATTTGTTACAGAAATCCTTACTGAACTCCTCCTTATTTTTTGCTGGAATAGTCGTAGAGGGCATGGATAAAAAGAAAGACAGGGTCACTGGGAAGTTGAGAGCCTAGCAAGAAGGCCCACAAAGACACTGTTCCATAGAGTTTGGCTTAATATTTATTTCTTTATTGCCATACCATATGCCTTGTAGGATCTTAGTTCCCCTACCAGGGATTGAACCCCAGGCCCCAGCAGTGAAAGCATTGAGTCCTAACCACTGGACCACCAGGTAATTTCCAAGTTTGGCTTATGTGTGTTGGAAGGTTCACTAAACGCACAGGGCAAGGAACAAATGAGTAGACATAGAGAAATCAGGGAAAGCTTCTCAGAAGGGGTGATGTTTGAATTGAAGGAATTTGAAAGATGAACAAGAATTTTTGAAACATTTTTTTAAAAGTAAGATGCTATTTTTATTTTTTTAAGTGAAGTATCAGTTCAGTTCAGTTGCTCAGCTGTGTCCAGCTTTTTGTGACCCCATGGACTGCAGCACTCCAGGCCTCCCTGTCCATCACCAATTCCTGAGTTCACTCAAACTCATGTCCATTGAGTCGGTGATGCCATCCAACCATCTCATCCTCTGTCGTCCCCTTCTCCTGCCTTCAATCTTTCCCAGCATCAGGGTCTGTTCCACTGAATCAGTTCTTCAAATCAGGTGGCCAAAGTATTGGCGTTTCAGCTTCACCATCAGTCCTTCCAATGAATGAATATTCAGGATTGATTTCCTTTAGGATGGACTGGTTGGATCTCCTTGCAATCCAAGGGACTCTCAAGAGTCTTCTCCAACAGCACAGTTCAAAATAGTTAACATTATATTAGTCTCAGGTTAGCTACTGAACAACACCACCACCACCAATATAACGAACCAATGTTTGTATAGATTGTGAAATGATGATCAATTCTTAAAATGTAAGATGTGATTTTTTTTCTTTATAACTTAAAATTTTTTTAAATTCATTTATGTATAATTTTATCACCCAAAGTTGGATTTGAGGCAGCATGTCAGGGAAAGCTTTGGGGACCAATGTTTGAAAGAATACATTAACATCAAAGTCCAGCTCATCATCTGTGGCAACGGTTTTCGTTGCTAACAATGGTGTTAACTGGACAATCACTCTGGCTGCCCTCAAGGCTTAATCCTGAGAGCAAAACAAAATAAATATAAGACTCTAATCAGAGGAAGTTGAAAATGTCTCACCTGTATTATTGCAATAACCTTCTTACTGGTCTCTTGTGTTTAATCTTACTTTCTTCTATTCCAGTGTATCTTAAATTCCAGTCATCTGTGTTTGACTGTACATTCTTGCAGATGTACAAAAGTCTCCATGTATCAGCTGTACTTGTTGCTATTGTTGTTGTTTAGTTGCTAAGTCATGTCTGACTCTCCTGTGACCCCATGGCCTTCAGCCCACCAGGCTCCTCTGTTCATGGGATTCTCCAGGCAAAAATATGGGAGTGGGTTTCCATTTCCTCCTCCAGGGGATCCTCCCAACCCAGTGATGAAACCCAGGTCTCCTGCATTGCAGGTGGATTCTTTTCCACTGAGCCACCAGGGAAGCCCCTATCAGCTGTACTAAGGTTCTACTTAGTATACACTTAACTGTTTCTTAACAGTATACACCTATGTCTTTAAATTCGTCTCATTTTGCTCAACTTTATTGAAAAGGAATTTTTATATCATTATCATCAATGAAAAAACCAGTATCATTTGCCATAAATAGAACATTAACCACACAAAAAATAGTAGAATGAAAATAAGCCATGTTATCTAATCTTAGCAGGATACTGTTGGCTGCTGAAAGTTTCAAGTTTGAGGTCCTGCTTTTTCTTTGCTCAAAAAGAAGAGTATCAAGATTTAGGGCTTCCCTGATGGCTCAGATGGTGAAGAATTCACCTACAATGTGGGAGACCTGGGTTCGACCCCTGAGTTGGGAAGATCCCCTGGAGGAGGGCATGGCAACCCACTCCAGTATTCTTGCCTGGAAAATTCCATGGACAGAGGAGCCTGGTGGGCTACAGTCCATGCAGTTGTAAAGAATCAGACCAGACTGAGTGACTAAGCACAGCACATCAAGATTTCAGTTCAGCTCAGTTAGAGAGGTATTAAAGACACACTGCCACCACACTGATCATTTCTTCTTGGCTAAATCAAGCAAACAGACTGAAAGATAATTGGAAAAAGAATAATTCTCACACTATGCGAGCCAATGAAATTTATTGCCCCTTTTGCATACCACTTAAAACCTGCTTCTGCATCAAGGAAAACCAGCTCTTCACAGGTACCACATAAACGCTGCTCTGATCCATCCCACCCAGAGCTATTGATCTAACCTATAAATGTCAAGAAGAGGTGGCAAGAATATACAGAAGAACTGTACAAAAAAGATCTTCACAACCCAGATAATCACGATGGTGTGATCACTGACCTAGAGCCAGACATCCTGGAATGTGAAGTCAAGTGGGCCTTAGAAAGTATCACTATGAACAAAGCTAGTGGAGGTGATGGAATTTCAGTTGAGCTATTTCAAATCCTGAAAGATGATGCTGTGAAAGTGCTGCACTCAATATGCCAGCAAATTTGGAAAACTCAGCAGTGGCCACAGGACTGGAAAAGGTCAGTTTTCATTCCAATCCCAAAGAAAGGCAATGCCAAAGAATGCTCAAACTACTGCACAACTGCACTCATCTCACATGCTAGTAAAGTAATGCTCAAAATTCTCCAAGCCAGGCTTCAGCAATCTGTGAACCATGAACTTCCTGATGTTCAAGCTGGTTTTAGAAAAGGCAGAGGAACCATATATCAAATTAACAACATCCACTGGATCATGGAAAAAGCAAGAGAGTTCCAGAAATAACATCTATTTCTGCTTGATTGACTATGCCAAAGCCTTTGACTGTGTGGATCACAATAAACTGTGGGAAATTCTGAAAGAGATGGGAATACCAGACCACCTGACCTGCCTCTTGAGAAATCTGTATGCAGGTCAGGCAGCAACAGCTAGAACTTGACATGGAACAACAGACTGGTTCCAAATAGGAAGAGGAGTATGTCAAGGCTGTATATTGTCACCCTGCTTATTTAACTTCTATGCAGAGTACATCATGAGAAACACTGGACTGGAAGAAACACAAGCTGGAATCAAGATTGCTGGGAGAAATATCAATAACCTCAGATATGCAGATGACACCACCCTTATGGCAGAAAGTGAAGAGGAACTCAAAAGCCTCTTGATGAAAGTGAAAGTGGAGAGTGAAAAAGTTGGCTTCAAGCTCAACATTCAGAAAACGAAGATCATGGCATCTGGTCCCATCACTTCATGGGAAATAGATGGGGAAACAGTGTCAGACTTTATTTTTCTGGGCTCCAAAATCACTGCAGATGGTGACTGCAGCCATGAAATTAAAAGATGCTTACTCCTTGGAAGGAAAGTTATGACCAACCTAGATAGCATATTCAAAAGCATAGACATTACTTTGCCAACAAAGGTCCATCTAGTCAAGGCTATGGTTTTTCCTGTGGTCATGCATGGATGTGAGAGTTGGACTGTGAAGAAGGCTGAGCGCCGAAAAATTGATGCTTTTGAACTGTGGTGTTGGAGAAGACTCTTGAGAGTCCCTTGGACTACAAGGAGATCCAACCAGTCCATTCTGAAGGAGATCAGCCCTGGGATTTCTTTGGAAGGACTGATGCTAAAGCTGAAACTCCAGTACTTTGGCTACCTCATGTGAAGAGTTGACTCATTGGAAAGGACTCTGATGCTGGGAGGGATTGGGGGCAGGAGGAGAAGGGGACGACAGAAGATGAGATGTCTGGATGGCATCACTGACTCGATGGACGTGAGTCTGAGTGAACTCTGGGAGTTGGTGATGGACAGGGAGGCCCGGCGTGCTGCGATTCATGGGGTCGCAAAGAGTCGGACATGACTGAGTTTCTGAACTGAACTGATAAACATTATCATTTCTCTCTCTTATCCAAAACCATTCAATGGCTCTTTACTACCAGGTCTTCTCTTGAACTTCAGGTTCTAAGCACTGCATTCTTAGAAGGTGCTCTCTCTCAGTGTCAGCCACACCCCTGCCTGCCTCCTACCACCCAGAGGGGAGGACAGGGTGAATGAACAAGCTTATTCACATGAGGAATGTCCATCCCTCATCCAGACAGCTTAAGGCCTGACCAGGGAGAGCACGATGTCACCACATTGAGCAGAGGCAAGAGAGGACTTCAACCAGAAAAGCCTGTAGGCATTGTGAAAATGGGCTGGAGAGCCCCCAGAGAAAACAGGCATCGCCACCCTGGGGGCTGGTGGGAGCCCACAGAAAGGAGGGGTCACTGTCCCGGGTGCCAGCTCGGAGTTGAAAAAATGCCTCAGGTAGCCCAGAGGCAGCACCGTAGCTGGAATATTGCCAGTCAATACCAACGCCTGGGCTCACACATGCAGCTCAACCAACATTCCAGAAGTGAACTGTCCACCGCCCTGATCTCTGAGCTTATCCAGTGTATCATGTGAGTGAGTCATCCTGAATCAGCATACCAGGACCACTCTGGCAGTCCGTCTCATGCAATCCTGCAAAAGAAAGAGTGCACAGGCCAGGGAAGCAATCCATGCTCCCGGCCAGCCTCCTAGGTAGAGAAGACGGCTACAGGGTACCAAAAAGACCCCAGCAGGACGAAGAAGCTAAGAGCTCCTTGGGGCTCCGGTCAGTTCCATGTGCACCTGGAGAGCCCCAGGGCGCTTGTGTGCATGTGTGCCAAGTCACTTCAGTCGTGTCTGACTCTTTGCAACCGTATGAACCGTAGCCCGCTAGGCTCTTCTGTCCATGGGATTCTCCAGGCAAGAATACTGAAGTGGTTGCCATTCTCTTCCCCAAGGGACCTTCCTGAACCAAGGATCAAACCCGAGTTTCTTGTGTCTCCTGCATTGGTGGGTGGGTTCTTTACCACTAGCACCACCGGGGGAGCCCCCAAGAGCACTTACAAGGGGAGAAAAGGGGACAGACAGGGCCTGACCCAGGCTCAGGGTGCCTACCCAGACAGCACTTTCAGCCCCGCCAGTCTCAGGCACAAAGTGGAAAATTGTGAGGAAGGCATTCTGAAACAGGACCCCGAGGCCTGGAGTCTGGGGCAGTACCCCCTCTGCCTGCTGTAAGGACAGTACTGTCAGTCATATAGCTACTTTTCACTGTTGAGGCTGAAAAACTCATATACTGGACTAATTTGTCCAGCCTCCTTTGCCCCTAGGGAAGGCCATGTGGCTTAGTTCTAGTAAATGAGATGTAAGAGGCAGTTTACCAGATGGGGAGGAGTGGGTGTTTGAGAAAGATTTTCCTCCCTGATTTAAATGAAAGCCTCTTTCCCTGCCCAGTCTACTTTCTTCCTTCTTTGAATATACTTTTCTGAAGATGAGATACTTGGAGCTGTGGCAGCCATTTTGTGCTCACAAGGCAGCAAGCCTAAAATAAAGCCAAAAAGTCAAGGATGAAAGAGCAGAAAGAAAGAACCTAGCTGCTTTTGCTGTCACAGAGCATCATACCTTGAAACTTCTGAGACCTGGTTGGAAGATGTGTAATTCTATCTTAATAAGGTTGCTGACATTCAAATGAGATTATACACCTGCGAGTCCTTCATAATGTACATGATGTGTGGAAATATTAGTTATTTTTATTTGTCTCATTTGACAGATAGGAAATCTTTTTAGCTTTTTAGAGGAAAATTAAATGACCCCATCCCCTGGCCCCCAACACACACACACACACACACACACACACACACACACACACAGAATAAAGAGACACTATAGGATTTTTGTTGAAAGGGAGAACTCATTTCAGACAGCCTAGAATTGACACCCAGCTCAGCCACCTCCTGGTATCATCCTGGGCTGGTTCCTGAGCCCCAGTCCCTTATTTATAAGTGGGGATAATAATATACCTACATCCCCAGAGGGTTTGGGGAAGTATAAAATGAGAAGATGCCTATAAAGAATTTAGCACTGTGCCTATGTTCGGAGAAGGCAATGGCACGCCACTCCGGTACTCTTGCCTGGAAAGTCCCATGGATGGAGGAGCCTGGTGGGCTGCAGTCCATGGGGTCGCTAGGAGTTGGACACGACTGAGCGACTTCCCTTTCTAGCACATAGTGGGCTTGCCAGGGGGTGCAGTGGTAAAGAATCTACCTCTAATTCAGAAGATGTGGATTTGATCCCTGGTTCAGGAAGATCACCTAGAGAAGGAAATGGCAACCCACTCCAGCATTTTTGCTGGGATAACCCCACAGATAGAGGAGCATGGCAGGCTACAGTCCATGGGATCACAAAGAGTCGGACATGACTGAGTAACTGAGCACACACACACACTGGCACATAGTAGGTGCTTGACAAATATTTAATATTAATTATTCTTTTACTCCACAGATGTCTGTAGCTACAGATCTCCTGGATCAGCCCTGCTCTGCACTAAAAAGGAGTTATGAGAAAACATTTTGAAAGGAAGCTTGCCTGAGGCTGCAGTGATATATGAGTATCTGGCATTCGAGAGGTAAAACAGCAGGTGGGCAAGAGCAGAGCGTTGGGAGCCAGGTGGCTTGGCTGTGAATCCTGGCTCAGTCACTTAATGGTTATTGACAAGTTATTTAGTCTGTGCCTCAGTTTCTTCACCTCTGAAATGGGTTCTCGTGAGGAGTGAATGAGATAAGGCACATCAAGTGTTTAGGGTGGTGGCTGGCACATAGTGTTAGGAATTACTACATACCATTCATATTAAATCTCTGAGTTAATTTAAAATTCAAAATAAAGTTTGTTCTTGAAAATCCCAGTTGGCTTTTACTTCAAGATGATTGGGCCGGGGGAGGGTGGATAAAAGAACACAGAGATACATCTGATGTCTTTGTCTTAGGCCCCTTTGCCTAAAAATCCACCCTCCCCTTTTCTGGCCCATAAAACCACCACATATTCTCCACTGCCCCAAGGCCAGGGCTTGCTCTCTTATGCTTCTGTCCCTCAAAAAGGACTCATCTCTCCTTTTACTGCCCATCTGTAAATTTCCCAACGTCTTTAACAAATGTTTCTTCCGCGGAGAGGTGAAAGTAAGGGGGATGTTTTTAAAATCTTGGCAGTTTGCGGACAAATACAGAGCCATAGTTCACACTGGAATTCGTGCCTCCCTCTCCAAAGATGAAGGGATTATCAGAGGACTTGGGCAGACGGGGCTTCTCAACACCAGGAGGAAAAAACACACAGAATAACAATCTGATCTTCCATGGGAAAGAGCGCCAGCCCCCACGGCTGCGTCTTGAGGAGGAGATGTACCCTTGAGTGAGCGCGAGTAAGGTTTGGACCCTGCACAGCCTCTGTTTCAGTCCCCATTCTGGCATTTAACAGCTATGTGACCTTTGAACCAAACATCTCTGAACCTATTTTCTCACCTATAAAATGAGGGTAATACCAGCCTCCAGGGGTAATTCTGATGATGAAATGGGATACTAATGCAATGCCTGGCACTAAGTACTTCATGTTTGTTAAGCGACTGAAAAGGGCTATGAAAAACCAGTACCGTTGTTGGATGGATGTATGCAAAGCCCGAAAGCCCAACAAGGCTTCACGTTGCCCACCCCTTCCCTGATCACAGACCAGTCCCCAGATTGTCCCGGAGGCCTTCACACAGCTCCTCCTACCCTCCATCTGAGGTTGATCTGCAACTGAGAAGCCCAGACGGGCGGAGACTTGGCATTCACCCCCTTCCCCAAACCCTTCTCCTCTCCAGCTGGCACAGAAACGCTCCACATTTGCAGCCTCCACGGCAATTACGAGAACCTACTCCCTTGTATTGTTTTTCTTCTCTGAACGAGGGAGCAAGCGCATGATTGCAACAGGAAAAACAACTCTGGAATTGGACACTGTCTGGACTGGTCCCCGTGTCTGAGCCCCTGGAAAGATGTTCGATGCTGGTGGGATGGGGGATGAGCTGGACAAGCAGCACATGCTCACCGTAGGCTGGCCAGCAGAGCAGCTTGCATTTCAGGATGAGAAATAGTACAATCCTAACAAACACGGAGAAGGCGATGGCAGCCCACTCCAGTACTCTTGCCTGGAAAATCCCATGGACAGAGGAGCTTGGTGGGCTGCAGTCCATGGGGTCGCTAAGAGTCAGACACGACTGAGCGACTTCACTTTCACTTTTCACTTTCCTGCATTGGAGAAGGAAATGGCAACCCACTCCAGTGTTCTTGCCTGGAGAATCCCAGGGACAGGGGAGCCTGGTGGGCTGCCGTCTATGGGGTCACACAGAGTTGGGCACGACTGAAGTGACTTAGCAGCAGCAGCAGCAGCAACAAACACGGAACTCCTAGAGTTAGTTTACAGGGCAAATGATCAGCACTTTGCGGGCATTGTCGAGCTTAATCATCGTAGCTGTCTCAGAGAAGCATTTTTTATCTTCATTAGATCAGTGAGGCAAATGAGGCTCAGAGAGGTTAAGGAGGTCTTTGAGGGCACACAGGAGTCAGGGGTTTTGTGAACGTTCCACTCCTTTTTGCAAGCCGTCAGAGCCTATTTATCTCCCAGCCCCTGCCTATAGCAACACTTCCAAACCCCTGGGAGTGCTAAGTCCTGTCTGACTCTTTGTGACCCCATGGACTGTAACCCGCCAAGCTCCTCTGTCCAGGGGATTCTCCAGGCAAGAAGACTGGAGTGGGCTGCTATCCTCTACTCCAGGGATCTTGGTGACCCACGGACCAAACCCCCCTTCTCTTATGTCCATCCCGCATTGGCAGGAGGGTTCTTTACCACTAGCGCCACCTGGGAAACCCCCAAACCCTCAAGAAAAAAAGAAAGTGAAGTCGCTGAGTCCTGTCCAATTCTTTGCAACCCCATGGGCTGTAAACCCACCAGGCTCCTCCCTCCATGGAATTTTCCAGGCAAGGGTACTGGAGTGGGTTGCCATTTCCTTCTCCAGGGGATCTTCGTGATCCGGGGATTGAACCTGGGTCTCCCTGCATTGTGGGCAGACACTTTACCATCTGAGCCACCAAGGAGTCCAAACCCTCAGGTGCATTCCTGGGACCTTGTGGAAAAGCAGGTTCTGATTCACTAGAGTCGCAGGTGGGGCCTGAGATTGCATTTCTAGCACATTTCCCAGGGCTGCTGCGGATTGGGGCACTTGAGTTAGACCAGTGGTCTGGACCTTGGCTGCCTGTCCGAATCACCTGGGAGCCTGCAAAAGGCTGATGGGCGATATCACCCAAGAGATTCCGATCCTGCAGGTCTGGGGTGCAGAGTGGGCAGATGACTCCCCCCAGCGGGAGTCTGTGTCACCAGGGCCGAGCCTGCCGTTCTGGAGGGAGGAAGTGTCTGTGGGCTCCCGAGTATACCGGGTCACCCCAGGTGCCCCTTTTGGCCCCCGCAGAGGCGTCCAGGGCTGGGGTCGCCCTTGAGGAGGCCTCTGGCAGCCAGCTTCCAGAGGGGAGGAGGCCAGAGCCGCCACCTGTCTCCTTGAAATAGGTCGCAGCTGTGCGGGGGTGATGACCTCACCGCCTCTGGCTTCTGCCACCGGCCAAGGGGCGATCTGGAAAGCTCTCTCCGCAGATCCCAGATTCAAGGCGGCTCCGGGCTCCCCGGGAGGCGTCGGTCAGCGGAGAGAGAAGGGCAGCCGCGCAGGGGCAGCTGCGGGGCCGGGCGGGGGGGTTCCGGGGAAGGGCGCGCCCCGCCCCCGCCCCCCGGGGACTCCCGGCCCCCTGCCCCACATACACACACCCCGGGGCTGCGCTGTGAGCACCAGTGACGGCCTCAGGCAGCCTCCCTCCCCAACACTGGGGGATGGTGAAATCACAAGTCCTCCTCCTCCTCCCTTTAAAGTGATGCCTGAACAAACAAATGGGCTTGGGGAGCTTCCCTGGTGGCTCAGACAGTAACGTCGTCTGCTTGCAGGGCTGGAGACCTGGGTTCGATCCCTGGGTCAGTAAGAGTGGGAGACGACTGAGCAACTTCACTTTCACTTTTCCCTGGTGGCTCAGCTGGCAAAGAATTCGCCTGCAATGCTGGAGACCTGGGTTCTATCCCTGGGTTGGGAAGTTCTTCCCTGGAGAAGGGAAAGGCTACCCACTCTAGTATTCTGGCCTGAAAAATTCCATGTACTGTATATAGTTCATACTCTTGCAAAGAGTCCGACACGACTGAGTGACCTTCACTTTCAAACAAACAAATACCAAAGTCTGTAAGTAAAAATGGAAAAATCCATCTTTTCTTCCTCTTCCACTTCCCCCAGGCAACCACAGCTAACAGTCGGGGATCTTACCTTCCACATTTTTTTCTATGCCTAAATATGTCTTTGTACACACACTGTTGTTTAGTCATTAAGTCTGGTCCCGTTCTTTTGAGACCACAGGGACTGTAGCCAGGCTTCTCCTTCCATGGAATTCTCCAGGCAAGAATACTGGAGTGGGTTGCTATTTCCTTCTCCAGAGGATCTTCCCCACCCGGAGATGGAACCTGTGTCTCCTGCATTGTAGGCAGATTCTTTACCACCAGGGAAACCCTTGTACTCATATACACACATGTAATACTATTTTTATTTTTTTAATTTTATTTTATTTTTAAACTTTACAAATTGTATTAGTTTTGCCAAATATCAAAATGAATCCACCACAGGTATACATGTGTTCCCCATCCTGAACCCTGCTCCCTCCTCCCTCCCCATACCATCCCTCTGGGTCGTCCCAGTGCACTAGCCCCAAGCATCCAGAATCATGCATCGAACCTGGACTGGCAACTCGTTTCATACATGATATTATACATATTTCAATGCCGTTCTCCCAAATCTTCCCACCCTCTCCCTCTGCAACAGAGTCCATAAGACTGTTCTATACATCAGTGTCTCTTTTGCTGTCTCGTACACAGGGTTATTGTTAGCATCTTTCTAAATTCCATATATATGCGTTAGTATACTGTATTGGTATTATTATATATTCCCTGAATGCTCAGTGGGTAAAGAATCCGCCTGCAGTGCGGGAGACCCAGGAGACACAGGTTTGATCCCTGGGAGGGGAAGATCCCCTGGAGGAGGGCGTGGTAACCCAATCCTGTATTCCTGCCTGGAGAATCCTATAGACAGAGGAGCCTGGTGGGCTACAGTCCAATGGGTCACAGAGTTGTACATGACTGAGTGACTAAGCACACAGCACACATATTATTCTAAACACTGTCATGGATATCTTTTCCCTATAGTTACATGTACTCATAAATTATTTTAGTGTATGTCAAACATCTGGAAATCAGAATCTCTTGAGGACATTTTTAAACATAGAGATTGAGAGGTCTCATCTCAGACAGACTGAACAGAATAAGTATTCATATGTAACATGGTATTCATGTTGCTGCTGCTGCTGCTAAGTCACTTCAGTCATGTCCGACTCTGTGCGACCCCATAGACGGCCACCCACCAGGCTCCCCCGTCCCTGGGATTCTCCAGGCAAGAACACTGGAGCGGGTTGCCATTTCCTTCTCCAATGCAGGAAAGTGAAAAGTGAAACTGAAGTCGCTCAGTCGTGGCCGACTCTGAGCAACCCCATGGACTGCAGCCTACCAGGCTCCTCCGCCCATGGGATTTTCCAGGCAAGAGGACTGGAGTGGGGTGCCATTGCCTTCTCCGGTATTCATGTTAGGTATCCGATATCTCTAGTGGGTTTTGTGGAGAATGTCTTGCCTTTGTAATAATGTTGCACAGAAGCAGCTGGGCCGCAGTTCCTGAACATTTAGGCTGTTCCGGCTCTTTTCTTCGTGCTACAGACAGTATCGCAAACATATGCATATTGTACAGGCACCTGCATGTGTGTGTTTCTGTAGGATAAATCTGTGGAAGAGCTAAGTCTTAGGCTTACCTAGAACTTCTTTTCCTTCTCAGAGTGCTCATGGTTAAAACAGAAACTCATAGCAGGACAGACACTGAAAACCTACATTGTCAGGACCGGTACTGCCCAGTGGAAATATAAGGAGTCAGATACATCATTTAAATTTTTCAGTAGCCAGAATCATGTTAGTAATACACTTTTATTTAAGCTGATGTATCAAAATATTATCTCAACATATAGTCAAGAATTATGAATGAAATATTTTACACCTTTTTTGTTGTTGTTAAATCTGTGACAATTGGTGTAGATTTTATACTTTACAGCACACCTCAGCTCAGACTAACCACATTTCAAGTGTTCAGTCCTCACATGGGCCAAATGGTTATTATTATATTGGACAGTTCAGATCTAGAACATTTGTTTCCCCCCCCCCCCTTTTTTTTTTTGAAGAACTGTTACTTGGGAGATAGTTATAGGAGACAAAGAGAAAACAACTGTGGAGTAGATACACTTTGCTTTTAAAGGAGCACTTAACATCCATTATTGCTAACTGCTCACAGAGAAGTGTGGTGGGGAGAGAGGTGAGAGTTTTGCAGAGGATTAAGCTGAATAATATATTAGGTTAAAGACATTTTCTCTTTGGAACAACTCTATGAGGAAGACAAGGAACATGTTATTTTAATTTGAACTTAATAATTTGCCAAGATCACACAGCCAACAGACACAAAGGCAGAACTAGAATCATGTCTTTTCTTTGATCCCACAGAAGTCTCCAAAATAGTTATTCAAAGTCCATCCTTACATTAGCGGTGCAGGGAGAGCTGTCAACAAATTAGGTGAATTACTGGAAGTCACAGGTGAAACTAATTTCATCTCCCCTAAATGGTTTGCGATTTTGTATTGTTGAAAACCTGGGCACTGATGCACCCTGGTGGAAGTGAGTTATTGCAAGCCGCCGGTAAATGCATTTGTGCGCCTTCATTGTTCGTTAACTGTTTTTATATACAAAAGTATGACAACAATTACATGGTGGTCCTTGAAATTTGAAAAAAAAATCATAGAAAAGTTGGGACTCATTGCAGGAGATTCTTCTGTCTCAGACTGTCAGAGTTGTACAGTCGCTCCGTCGTGTCTGATTCTGCGCCCCCATTGACTGAAGCCTACCAGGCTTCCCTGGTCTTCACCATTTTCCGAAGTTTGCTCAAACTCATGTCCATCGAGTCAGTGATGCCATCCAACCATCTCATTCTCTGTCACCCCCTTCTCCTGCCCTCAATCTTTCCCAGCATCAGGGTCTTTAGTGAGGCTCTCAATCAAGTGCCGGGCCCCACCCTGGCTGACGGGTCAGCCTAGAGATTTGAATCATCTCCGACAGTGGGGCTCACACTTTCAATCCCAGCAGACCCCAACCTTTTTGGTACCAGGGACTGCTTTCGTGAAAGACACTTTTTCCACGGACGTGGGGGAGCAGGGTTGGTTTCAGGATGATTCAAGCACGTCACATTTATCGTGCACTTTATTTCTATTATTATTACATCAGCCCCACCTCAGATCAACATGAATTAAGTCCCAGAGCCTGGGGACCCTGAGCCAGACCATGAGAGCTGCCTGCATCTTCAGCTTTTGTATCGATTCTGAGACCTACCCCAGACCCTCGTAATAAATGTCTCTTTTATTATTTCCAGCATGAATCTCAAAGATAGACATACACATTTTAATTGAATTCTGCTTCGGTTTGGAAATTTGAACAAGCTCTCATAAGCATCCAAGGAATGGAAGACTTTCACTTGCTGAATATACAACTAGCTCTTTTCTCTGGAGGGCAAAACGATGACCAATGATGAACTGGACCAAAATTGTCCTTGGAAGACCTCCCTGGCAGTCCAATAATTAAGACTCCATGGGCCCCACACAAGGTGCACAGGTTGATTTCTGGTTGGGAAACTGAGGTCCTGCACACTACTTGACGTGGCCGAAAAATGAAAAAAATGTCTTTGGAAAGAGAGACCCCCAGAGGTCAGCTGCCCCTCTAACTGCAGCCCCCGCACACCCTCTTTGATCCCTCCTTTCTTATCAGCTCCTGACAACCCCCACGCAGCCCAGCACTTCAGTAGGAAGGGCCACCTCCCATCCTCCACCCACAGGTCTTCAGCTCTCATCTCCACTCTTGGCCAGTCCACACTGACCAGATGGAACCCTGGCTCCTTCCACCAAACCTAAGGTGTGAGTTATTTCTTAAGATCTTACTTGCAAGCATTCAAAAATTGAATACTGATGAATTAATGGAAGGAAAGTTATGAGCAACCTAGATAGCATATTCAAAAGCAGAGACATTACTTTGCCAACAAAGGTCCATCTAGTCAAGGCTATGGTTTTTCCAGTGGTCATGTATGGATGTGAGAGTTGGACTGTGAAGAAAGCTGAGTGCCGAAGAATTGATGCTTCTGAACTGTGGTGTTGGAGAAGACTCTTGAGAGTCCCTTGGACCACAAGGAGATCCAACCAGTCCATCCTAAAGGAAATCAGTCCTGAATATTCATTGGAAGGACTGATGTTGAAGCTGAAACTCCAATACTTCAGCCACCTGATGCAAAGAACTGACTCATTGGAAAAGACCCTGATGCTGGGAGGGATTGGGGGCAGGAGGAGAAGGGGACGACAGAGGATGAGATGGCTGGATGGCATCACCGACTCGATGGACGTGAGTTTGAGTAAACTCCAGAAGCCGGTGACGGACAGGGAGGCCTGGTGTGCTGCGGTTCATGGGATTGCAAAGAGTCAGACATGACTGAGGACTGCACTGACCTGAATGGTGACAATTCTAGTGCAACGACATCACCGCTGCTGACTTAGCTGCTGCAGACAGGCCACCACATTCACAGAGCTTCCACACCCTGTAAAAAGGACATCAGTGATTCGCCACGATTTGTGTGTGTGTGTCCACGATTCTGTACGAGTTAATCATCGCCAGAATGCCCCTGGCACTTGCTTTTGGACTGAAGCCAGGGGCTCGCTCAGGAGTGGAAACCGTGCAGAGCCCACGAGTCCACACTCGGCACTCCGTTACTATGTGTTGGTGGCAACCGGACGACTGGATTTAGATAAGAGTTTAATGAGGCGTCATCCAACTGCGTGACAGCCTTAACAAGAGAAAGGGGCAGGACCCAGGAAACTAAACAGGCAAAGGGCTCCTGGCTGCCTGACGCTTCTTCATGCTAGAAGATGAGTCACCGAAGGCAGGAATGTTTGGGGGAATTTCTAGCTGCAGGATATCCAGCAAACTGTGCAAGGGTACTTTGCCTGAAGAAGACATAAGTGTGGCAGGTGTGAAAACGCAGTGTAGAAACCACAGTGGAGGTAGTCCACACACAGCTACGCAGGAGTCACTGAGGGCTTGAGGAGAGAGGAAGACGGGGAGTCCGGGAAGGTCCACTTTCAAACGCCATGCACAGTTGGCGTCCAGTCGTGGAGGTATTATGGAAAACCCCATGGTGGTGAAAAAAACAAAACAAAACACCCAGTCCAGTGTTGCAGAAACAGAAAACTGAGGCAAAAGCCACTTACTTGCTTGTCTATCGTGTCCTTAAATCCCACTCATGAGAGAATCTTTCATCTGGTGACGTGAGAGTGAAACACGACTGATTCTACTAGCACCAATATTTTAAGAACATATGCCAAAAAGCATAAATGCTAACTTAACATTCAGATTTTTTTTTTTTTTTTTTTGCTTTTAATTTAACATTTGAACAGGCAGCACAGTGCCATGGTCCAGGGCACACAATCAAAAGTTGATCCCCCATCGGGGCCACTCTGTTTTCTTCCCTTTAAGCACACCACTGTCACCAGTGCAATATGTATCTTTTCTGTGATACTTTAGTGGGTCAGCTGGTAAAGAAGCCACCTGCAGTGTGGGAAGATCCCCTGGAGAAGGGAAAGGCTACCCCCCGCTCCAGTATTCTGGCCTGGAGAATTCCATGCACTGTATAGTCCGTGGGGTCACAAAAGTTGGACACGACTGGTCGATTTTCACATACAGATACATATTCTTCCTCTCTGCTTGTATAAGAATGACACCACTTTGTAAATGTTCTGCTCCTTGCACTTTTTTACTTAATGTATTTTGGAGATCTTCTACTAGTACACAGAAGGACTCCTCCTGTGTGTGTGTGTGTGTGTGTGTGTGTGTGTATTGTATTCCTTGGGTGTATCACAGTTCATTCAAATAGTCCTCACTGATAGACATTTAGGTGATTTCCAGCCTTTTGGTATTATCAAAAGTGTTGAAATCCCTTCCACTATACATTCTTAATGGGATGATATTGCCCACCCCTCAAGGGGTGAAAGTGGATTCTTGACAGGGGCTGTGATTTATTTACAAAGCACAGCCATGCATGCAATACATAAGACACATATTCAGTCTAGACTTGGATACGGGCCATGGGATTTGAACATCCATTCAACTCACTTTGGTATCAGTAGCGGATCCCAGAACCAATGCTCTATGAATACCAAGGGTTGACTCTGCCAGGGGTATTAAAATTCCATGAGGGCAGAAGGATGTGATTAGGGAAAAAATATCTAAAATGATTCCTTAGGAAGCCAGCAATGAAAAAACCTGAACACTGTGTTGTAAGTTTAATCCCCAAGTCAACAGGATACAGGATGCAGTGACTGGCTTAGACCTGACACATTACTTTGCCAACAAAGGTCAGTCTACTCAAAGCTATGGTTTTTCCAGTAGTCTGGATGTGAGAGTTGGACTGTAAAGAAAGCTGAGCACTGAAGAATTGATGCTTTTGAACTGTGGTGTTGGAGAAGACTCTTGAGAGTCCCTTGGACTGATAGGAGATCCAACCAGTCCATCCTAAAGGACACTGGTCCTGAATATTCATTGGAAGGACTGATGCTGAAGCTGAAACTCCAATACTTTGGCCAGCTGATGCGAAGAACTGACTCATTGGAAAAAACTCTGATGCTGGGAAAGACTGAAGGCGGGAGGAGAAGGAGACGACAGAGGATGAGATGGTTGGATGGCATCAACTTTTCTTCCAGGCAGTAAGCGTTTCTTTATTTCACGGCTGCAGTCACTATCTGCAGTGATCTTGGAGCCCCCAAAAAGAAAGTCTGTCACTGTTTCCACTGTTTCTCCATCTATTTGCCATGAAGTGATGAGACCAGATGCCATGATCTTAGTTTTCTGAATGTTGAGCCTTAAGCCAACTTTTTCACTCTCCTCTTTCACTTTCATCAAGATGCTCTTGTAGAAAAGAAGGAGGAGCCTAAAATGCCTTTCCCTGAGGAAAAAAAGTTTAGGTTCCGGCTATATTTTGCTTTTCTCTCTCTTTTGTAACATCTTAATGTTTCCTCATGTTGAAGTGGAGAAGGGCCCTGTGGTCCTTGCCATCAGCCCCTCACCCCCACGTCCTCAGCCTGCCTTTTGCCTGTGGGACTGTTAGCCATTCAGTCATGTCTGACGCTTTGCTATCTCGTGAACGATAGCTCACCAGGCTCCTCTGTCCATGGGATTCTCCAGGCAAGAATCCTGGAGTGGGCTGCCTTTCCCTTCTCCAGGGGATCTTCCCGACCCAGGGATCGAACCCGGGTCTCCTGCATTGCGGGCAGACGCTTTACCATCTGGGCCAGCGGGGAAGCCCTGTGGGAAACTTCAGCCAAAGAATAATTTTCATCAGAGAAGTAAGAAAACACAGAAACAAAGGGAAATAGTCAAAGGAGACCTAATAATAATAATAACGTAGTCATTAAGCATAGTCGAGGACCTTTAGTTCCTTCTCAAGGGCTGGAGATAACATTCTGAGTCATATCCTGGGAGTTGTCTTATAGATACTGAATCCGACCCCCTCCCACAAGGTGGAGAAGTCAACTTTTATCACACGATGACCAGACTGTAGCCATGACAGAAGCTGCCACAGTTCTGAGAATTGGCCTCAAGCGAATGGGACCAAACCTTCCATGGAACTGAGGATTTAGCGCACTTAAGACAGGATGGTGCTGGTCAGACCACTGATGATCAATTTCAAGATGCCTCTCAGAGCTGACTGTGCTGTTTCTACATGTAGGCCCCTTCCTCAGCCTATGAAAGTGCTAGCCCCCTGATTTTCTGGGTTGGGGGGCATCTCCTCTGCCTTTGCTGGCATCCAAAACAAAGCAGATTTTCCTTTCCACCAACCCGTCCTCTTTAATGGCTTTTGAGTGGCAAGTGGCTGGATTCCACTTTTGATTACAATGTAATCTTAAAAATTAAAAGTAGCACTGATGTGCCGGGGTCCAGCCCCGACTGATCCAGGGTATTCGAAGGAGAGACAGCGTAGGCGAGGATCAGGAAACAATTGCTTAATTAAACGTTAATCAAGGATATAAAGAGTAATAGAATGAGGATAGCTCAGTGAGGAAATTCAGTGGAGAAAAGAGGCTGAATAATTCAGCCAGAAGGTGAGAGAAAGAACAACATGGGGAGACCAAGTTTCGGTGAACAAGGCCCACACTTTATTTTCCAAAGTAGTTTTTATACCTTAAGTTATGCATAGAGGATAATGGGGGAAGGGGTAGAGTCATGCAGTAAGCCAGGCTTTCTTCCTGCAAACTTATCATATGCAAAAGCTTAGGTGATTTGCATCATCTTCTGGCCTGGAGGCCTGTTAACATTTTAAGACCCTTTCTTCAGAAAACTTATTTTTCTCTAAAGGTGATTGGTCAGGAGCCACCCTCCAAAAGCATTAGATAAAGTTGCATTCCTACAGGGCAAAGGTGTGGTGGGCTATAACAAGAAAAAGAATTAACTCAAGGGTCCCAGGTTACAAACATTAAAGCTACTACTTACACCAATTATATTAATCAATACACTGCCAGGGACACAGCAGGTAAGGGATATGGAGACTTAGCAGCAAACATTGGCCCAACAAGTGAAAAGCCCTTCACCAATACAATTTCTAATCAATCTTTTAACTGCTCAAAGGAATCTGTATTTAGACAGTTTAGAACATCTCATGCCTCTCACAGTTGGGAGGCTCTGAGCAATCACATGTGGCCGGAAAAACCTATTCAGGCAGGCTAGAGGACTTCCAAAGGAGTTTGTAGGTTGAAACACTGTCACACCCAGGAATTATTAACTGGAGCTGTAAGCTAACTCTTTTTTTCAGAGAGAGGTAGTGGGGGACAGCCCCCGTAAAGTCAGAGGTGTAGGTGAAAGCACAAAGCAGAAAGTAGGCAGACTCTGGTTTTGGGGGTAGATGCTCGAGAATTTCCAGGGAGACTCCTGAGGCTTGATCCCGCCTTTGCGTATGCCAAGCCTCCTTCCTCAAGACCTTTGCCACGGGCGGAGCTCGCTCCCCGCACTGATGTGTGTGCAGCATAAGTGTAGAGGAGTGATTTTCAGCGTGGGGAAAAAATGATCATTCCCATAAGGAGCCTTGGTTAGATTTTGGTTTTTTTCCCTGGTTTTATTTTTTTTTAGTATCACAGATAATGGTGGCTCAGTCGGAAAAGGATCCGTCTACCATTACAGGAGAACTGGGTTCGATGCCTGGGTCAGGAAGATCTCCTAGAGGAGGAAATGGCAACCCACTCCAGTATTCTTGCTTGGAAAATCCCATGGACACAGGAGCCGGGTGGGCTACAGTCCATGGGGTTGCAAGAGTCGGACATGATTTAGCAACTAAACCACCCACAGATAGACTGCATATCTGCTTGTATACTGCGGTCCTTTGCAGGGCGACAAATCACTGCAGTATCTCAGATTTATTCATGCATTCCCTGCCCCCTTCCAAGAAACAATTTCCTCCTCCCTGGGGGCCATTTCACCCCCTCTGAGAATGTGCAGTATGACTATATTCGTCTTCTAGGATTGTTGTAACTTATTACTACAAGTTGATGGCTTGAAACAATAGAAATTTATTTGCTCATGGTTCTGGGGCCCAACAGTCCAAAGATCGAGGGGCGCTCCCTTCAGGGAGGGCCCCGGGGAGACTCCCTCCTTGTCTCTTCCAGCTTCTGTGGCTCCAGGTGTTCATGGGCTTGTGGGTGCATCCTCCAGTCTCTGCTTCCGTCCTCATGTGGACTCTCTTCCCTGTGTTCCCTCTTTTGTCTGAGCCGAATTTTCCTTCTGCCTTTCTCTTATAAGGACCGCTGTCATTGGATTTAGGGTCAGCTCCAATTATCCAGGAAATATCATCTCGAGACCCTGAAACTTTTCCAAACAAGGTCACACTTACAGGTGCTAGGGCTGGCATGAAAATGTCTTTGGGCAGCCATCACTGGGCCCCCTACAAGGACTGAAATATTTGGGGGAGGCTGGGGACATCATTCGTGCCAGTGACACAGCAAGAAAGCTTGGTGTGCCTTTCACAACCCACACTGCTGGTGCAGGGCACTTGCTAAGTCCTGTGATGCTTCTAGCAGTTACAATGGTGTCACTGTGGAAAGCATGGGAGCAGACCCCTCTAGGATCTTACCTGGCCAAGAAAGGACTTTTCCAGCCTTCATCTTCCATCAGATGTAGCCCTTTGGCGTCCTCTAGGGGAACCTGTGTGAACTGCAAAGTTAATTTTCAGAGGAAATTTTCGATAGATTTGAAATGATTAGCTAGGCAGGACATAGGATAGAAATGAAACAACAAAAAAACATGACTTAGAGAGTCTGAATTATAACGCAGTTCAATTTACCATCCACCCTGGAGACAAGTGATACCAGGCACAGTAGGAGGAGATGCCTGCGTGTGAATTCAGGTTCTCCTGGATCTTGCCCTCCACGTTACACAAAGAAAACAAGTCAAGGGAAGTTACCTGCAGGAGGGAAATAGGATGAATATGGCCAGATAACCGCCCAATATCCCCGGAGAGGAGTGAGGCGCTTTCAGTCATAAAGAGATATTTGCAGACTTCTTCATTGTCAGTGATTTTGTTGTTGTTGTTCCTTTCCTTTTAATGTTTGTTTTTATTCTATTTATTTGGCTGCGCTGGGTCTAAGTCCCAGCGCGTGGGATCTAGGTCCCTGACTAGGGATGGAACCTGACCCCCTACATTGGGAGCAAGGAGTCTTCGCCACTGGACCAGCAGGAAAGCCCATTTAGTCATCAGGTTTTCATAGCAATGTTACTTGGAAAGACTTCTGAAAAAAACCCGAAGTGAATTCCCTACCTGTTTCCTTTGCCAGGTTTTGATCATCATGTTCTCATGATGATATCTGTCTATCGGATGAAGGAAGATTCGTGGGGAAAGGCCCGTTTCCCAGACAACTGTATGCAGGTGGACCTGAGACAGCAGCAGCTCAGGGAGCACCAGCGGCCCAGTTACCCCCCTCTGCCACATCTGAGCGCTGCTCTCTCCTGGCACAGGGTCTCAATGAGCGTCCAGGTAGTGAGCGGACCTGCCCCTCGGAGGACACTGTGGTTTCTTTTCAGTGGTGGCTTGTGAACTATGGGCTTCCCTGGTGGCTCAGATGGTAAACAATCTGCTTGCAATCAGATTGGGAGATCTGGGTTCGATCTCTGGGTCGGGACAATCCCCTGGAGGAGGGCATGGCAAACCCCTCCAGTATTCTTGCCTGGAGAATCCCTACGGACAGAGGAGGCTGGCAGGCCGCAGCTGATGGGGTCACAAAGAGTTGGACATCACTGAGCGACTAACACTTGGGCACTTTCACCTACTAACATTTCCTGCTTCGTCACTTCCCGTGAGCTGCCCCCAGCGTAGAGCTCTCCTGCCTCTGTTTCTGGGGCACAGTTCCCCCCTCTGCAGGGTGGGAGTTTGAGGACCTACCATGGGCCACAGAACCCAGTTCCAGACAGACCAATTTTCCTCTTGCTCACTTAGAGCTGTGTCCCAGCAGGGATTTCCCCTCCCTGTGTGCGGATGGGAAGAACCACGAAAGAGAACAGGGAAACCTCACACCACGCGGGTGAGCCACACGGTAATAAACCTCTCACATACGTCTGCGTCGAGGCTGGTTTTCTCAAGAGCTGGCTCTGGATCATAACTCTTTTCATAATGTTGCTTTTAAGTCCCTCCACTAACTCAGTTCAGTTCAGTTCAATCGCTCAGTCGTGTCTGACTCTCTGCAATCCCATGGACTGCAGCACGCCAGGCTTTCCTGTCCATCACCAACTCCCGGAGCTTACTCAAACTCATGTCCATTGAGTCGGTGATACCATCCAACCATCTCATCCTCTGTCGTCCCCTTCTCCTCCTGCCCCCAATCTTTCCCAGCATCAGGGTCTTTTCGAATGAGTCAGCTCTTCACATCAGGTGGCCAAAATATTGGAGTTTCAGCTTCAACATCTGTCCTTCCAATGAACATTCAGGACTGATTTCCTTTAGGATGGACTGGTTGGATCTCCTTGCAGTCCAAGGGACTCTCAAGAGTCTTCTCCAATACCACAGTTCAAAAGCATCAATTCTTCGGTGCTCAGCTTTCTTCACAGTCCAACTCTCACATCCATCCATGACCACTGGAAAAACCATAGCCTTGACTAGACAGACCTTTGTTGGCAAAGTAATGTCTCTGCTTTTTAATATGCTGTCTAGGTTGGTCATAACTTTTCTTCCAAGGAGTAAGCGTCTTTTAATGTCATGGCTGCAATCACCATCTGCAGTGATTTTGGAGCCCCCCAAAATAAAGTCTGACACTGTTTCCACTGTTCCCCCATCTATTTGCCATGGAATGATGGGACTGGACTCCATGATCTTAGTTTTCTGAATGTTGAGTTTTAAGCCAACTCAAACATGTACCAAATTGATTGCTATGTCAGGCATCATGCCAAGCTCTGGGTGTCTACTGGGGGATGAGACACAGATGGTGTCTGTTCTCTAGGGATTTACCAACAGGGAGACCAAGATTAAACAGTGTGAATAATCAATAAGAAGTGCTATAAAGGAAAGACACAGGGGTGCCTAACAGGTGCACCTGATTTAATGCGGAGACGAGAGGAAAGTGGGCTGGGACAAAGGGCAGAGGGAGGCAGGCAGGCAGTGTGAGACCTGAACAGCCCTGCCGGGATGAACACAGCACATGCACACGCGCCTCCACTAGCTGTCATGACTCTTTGCTGCTGCTGCTGCTGCTGCTGCTGCTAAGTCACTTCAGTCGTGTCCAACTCTATGCGACCCCATGGACTGCAGCCTACCAGGCTCCTCGGCCCATGGGATTTTCCAGGCAAGAGTACTGGAGTGGGGTGCCATTGCCTTCTTGACTCTTTGACTAGCTCAGCTATTTCAGGTAAATGGACGTGGGAGGTCTTGTTCTAAATTTATACACAGGTTGGGGTGGTGACAGTTGGGGTTAACTTAGAATCACAGAACTCATGGAAGCCGCTTTGGTCTTCAAAAGCTCCTGGAGGCCATTTTTAATTTTGTCTTTTCTAGTTAGAGGATAACTACTTTACAATATTGAGAGTCCCTTGGACAGCAAGGAGATCCAACCAGTCCATCCTAAAGGAAATCAGTCCTGAATGTTCATTGGAAGGACTGATGCTGAAGCTGAAACTCCAATATTTTGGCCACCTGAGGCGAAGAACCAACTCATTTGAAAAGACCCTGATGCTGGGAAAGATTGAGGGCAGGAGAAGGGGACGGCAGAGGATGAGATGGTTGATGGCATAACTGAGGCAATACACGTGGGTTAAACTCCGGGAGTTGGGGATGGACAGGGAGGCCTGGCATGCTGCAGCCCATGGGGTCCCAGAGTCGGACACGACTTAGTGACTGAACTGGACTGGACAATGCTGTGATGATCTCTGCCACGCCTCAGTATGAATCGGCCATAGGTGTACATATGTCCCTTCCCTCTTGAACCCCCTCCCGCCTCCCTCCTCATCCTACCCTGCTAGGTGGTCACAGAGCACCAGCTTCTGACAGGTTCCCGACGTCATACATCAAACTCCCCCGGCTATCTATTTTTATCTATTTTACACACGGTAATGTATATGTTGGGCTTCCCTGGTGGCTCCTGCAATGCAGGAGATGCAAGTTTGATTCCTGGATGGGGGGAAGATCCCCTGGAGGAGGGTGTGGCAACCCACCCCAGTATTCTTGTCTGGAGAATCCCATGGACAGAGGAGCCTGGCGGGCTATAGTCCACGGGTCACAGAAAGTCAGACATGACTGAAGTGACTTGGCATGCCACATACAGGGAAAAGCCTGTGCGGCAATGAAGACCCAGCATAGCCAAACATAAATAAATACCTACAATTATATAAAAAATAACCAGCCAACCAGTGAATTAAATGACCCTTTGACATTGTTCATTTGCTCCGTCTCTGACCTTTACTAGACTTGAGTCTGGAAACGCTGATCATTTGTGCCCACTGAATCAGCTACCCCATTCCTTGTGGGCAAAATCTCCAGTTGATATGGGCAAAATTTGCCCATCCCATAAAGATTCAAACAGATCCTGCAAAACTTCGTTCCAGAATTAATCGAGATCTTATATAAATAAAGAAGCCCCTCAAGGCATAAAGCCCATAACGGAAGATTGCAAGACTCAAGGCCGCATAATCCACCCTCCTGACCCTTGTAACGCTCTGCTCTCCTTCTCAAGTCTCTTCACGGGAAGGCAGCATTCACTTGCTGAAGCTTTCAGTCTTGAAGGGACATAAGGTCCCGCAGAGAAAAACTGCAGTTTGCTCAAACCCAGGTTTGATATTTAGGGCATCCGATATTAGAACAAAATGCACAGCTACATCTAGATGGACTTCATGGTGACCTGTTCTCCAGAACCCCAAACTGAATGCCAACTGTGAGGCATTTTCTCAGGCTGGTTGGTTCTTGGAAACATTCCTCTTCAATTGCTTTTGGCATTGAAGACCTCCAAGGGCTGGCAAGACCTGAATGAACACCCAGGGCCACCAACCTCACCATATAGTGAGTGGTCTGCCCAAGGCCATCCAGTCACTGTGAGGACCAGAGGCCAGGCCAGATCTCTCCTCACCCTTGCTGTGGTGTCCTTCCTTTCTCCCTTTGCATATCAGGGCCACTCAGTGGGGGCTGGACTGACCACTAATCTTCTACGAAGGGCTTAGGCAACTCAGGAGGGTCAATGGGAGAGGCCCGCCACAGGCCATGGAGGTTGAGTGGGGGTCTGTCCCAGTTATCATCATGACTCAGCCACTGGATAATGACTCGTGATTAAAATGTCCCTTTCATTGGTGACGTAGGTCTGATGGGTGCAGTGCAGATTTTCTCTGGCTAAGGTTGGCCTTTCATCCCAGTTTGTAGGCCTTTCTTCTACTTCACTGCTCTCAGGTTAAGCAGTATTAACCTATTTCTAAACCTACTCTACTGTGCTGGGAGAGAGCTACGAGACTCCTTCTTTGGTTTAGTGAACTTGAGGACAAAAAACATTGCTTATGCCGTTTTGATTACTTTTAAGTCTTAAGTGAGTGATGAAATACCAATGAACACATTTAAGGCTTCTTGAAGTACTTTTTTTCTTGCCCTTGAAATAACAGAGGCTGTTGTTCACAGCTCTGGTGTGGGCAGTTCCATTTACAGCATTTGCTTCATCTGGAGTCAAATTAGGGACTGTAGGGAAAACAGTGTGCTCTTCTCACCTGTCCTGGCAGTAAATTTCCACGCAGTGCTCACGATGCTACCAAAGAACATTGTCTAAATGGTATGCAAAATAAATAACAAATGTGGAGGCTGAAAAACATTCAAGTAAATTCTGTACTAGTACCTAAGAGACAAGACCAACTGGATGGGCTCCCTTTACTACCTCCCCCTCCCTTGCACGATCAGCATTAGTTTTTATTTGTTTAAAAAAAAATTTCATTTAGAACAACAAAAAATTCAACTAATCAAATTTTCTTAAGGGGGAGGAAAATATAGGCAAAGCATGGGTGAAGAATGGGGAAACCCAGATGCACAAGCTCTGAAACCAACAGCTGGGCTTTAACATCTTGAAATAAATCTGTTTCTGGCAACCGAGGTTTCTGTTGTTCCCATTTAAATCCTGAATCACGTAAAACTCGACGACCACTTTATTTTTCAAAGTCAGAATCCTTGTTTAGGATACTTAAATCTCTATCTGATACATGTAAGGCTTAGGAGAAATTCTTTTCAATCCTGAGAAGCTAAATAAGAGAGTTGTATTAGGTGGTAGAGAGAAGGCACAAGGAAACTGGATTTGAGCAAAACCTGAAAATATTTAGATGAATGTTCTTGGGTCAATTAACTGACCACATTCTCAACTTATATGAGAAAAAAAATCATGTGGGATTTTTAAAAGTTGGATTTAACACATAATTCAGCATTAGCACTAGGTCCTGTTTAGAAGAAATTAATCCAGATGGAAAACATTTGGCCACTAGGAAAACCAGAGTTTTGCTCAAAATGTAATCCTAACAGTAAATCAGAAGGTTGGCAGAATTTTCAGGATCCCATAAGGTTGTTCAGCGTGATGGCTTTCTAAACAGTGGTGGGAATGACACTGGAAGAAATAGACAAGACCTGTAACATAGAGGCACCTCTCCTTTTGAACTGGTAAACTCTAAAGCTCATTTTATTTTTCCCCTGACTCTTCAAGTGATTTGCAAAACATTCAAAAACTGAAAAAATCCTTTTCCCCCCTATAGTTTCTACTACAGAAACTATTTGTAATTTCTTACGTGCATACATTCATGTATGCGTCATGACATAGGATAAGCAAATTTCAGGGTTAGTGTGGCCAATCAAAATTAGTGTTGTACAAGGAACAGGGAGAGGCTGTTTCTCTCCAGGCTGGATCCAGTGAAGCCCCAGGACTCGTTTTACTGACTTGTCAGAAAGGGGTGAACTGGCAACCAGGGATCACGCCCAGCGCCAGGCGGAATGGACACACTATGGACGTTTCAGCTGATGTGCAACTTCCTCACGACTCTGATTTCAGTCAAAGTTAGTCAAGGTCACCTTGGGTGGCTGACTGTCTTCCCAGAAGTAAAATCTGAGGTGCGACTTCTCACCTGCCACAATCTGCATCATCCAGACTTTTTAAAAGGATCTGCTGCTTCTAAGCTGAACAACTTCTTTTGAGTTGGCTTCGAGGACGTCAGGGCTGTGTCTGTAGCCCAGCTCTGACGTGCATCTCTGTACAGTGTTCACTCCTGATTCAATACTGTTTTCTCCTTTGTTTCCCCTTTACTGAGCTCTTACTCATGCTATGCACATTTCACTGTGCTGCACGGTATGCAGCTCTGTAAAAACCTTCTGGGAAAAGGCAACGCCTAAACACACTGTAGCTAAGTTTTAGTAAAATCAGGATTAAAGTGAATCACGCTTACTATCACAGGCCAACTCAGGTCCAAGATCTCAGGGATTTAAACATGGAAACGCTTCTTGGCAAGTGTATATTCTCTGTACTCCGGAGGATAATACTCAACTTACAGAAATCTGAATTTCAATAGCTAAAAGTAAATTTAAGATGGATTCAAAGCGCCCCCAATGAATGTTTTTCCAGAAGCTTCTGAAAATCCAAAAGGTTCATTAAAAAATTGAATCATTCAGGTTTTTAAAAAAGTCTGTGTGGAGTGGTGCCTGGCCATGGTACATGATTAGCATACAGGATAACCAGAGGTGGAATCTTTATTTCACAAGTTTCAAGATACAGTACAAAACGAATCTGTACATCTCTCTATTAACAGGATTTGTTTACACAATTATATTACACTTCACCAGCCTTTATACTGAATTTAATTAAATACAAAATAAATTTACAAAAAGTCTACCATGGTGTTCTTTCCAATGTCAGTTTATGGTCTTTTAAAATGTCTCCTAAATATCAATAGTGGTTACACCTTGATCGTATCAAATGTTATGATTTTTTTTTAAATCAAAGAGAACAGTGTCATCTTATAATTCCAAACAGGAAAACTGGTGCTGTGAGATGACCCTACATATAACCAAGACATCCTTCTCGTGCACACACAGGCTTTTCACTTGTGCAAATCATTTTTACGTGGAATATTTTCAATCTTCTTGAAATACCAAGTGGAAGGAGAAATTTAGCTTCTTTTTACTACACATTTAAAAGTCAGGTAGTGCCTCAGACAGTACAGTATTCAGAAAGTTTGTATTTTCACTTATATCTGAGACCAATGACTGATGAAAAATACTTTCATGAAAATAGAAGTTCTTTTGCTTTATTTCTTGCACAGTGGTAGTCATAATATTGTATAACATATAATTAAATTCACTTTTAAAACAAACAGTAGCTGTTATTGGGGTAAATGTAGCCCATGCTGCTCTTCTTGGTAAGGGGGGTGTTTAACGGCTGAAAAACTTTTGTTCTGAAATGTGCATGTGAAATGTTAATCCAAACCTCTGAATAAGGTGTTTGCAGATGTAGCTAGACACTGTAACACACATGCTACATACATGAAGACCTGTGGTCTTCATTTACAGGCTCGCATGCATACTTCCAAAACACTGGTTTGAAGAACATGAGGAGCAAAGAAAGGAGGTGAAAGAAAAAAAAAAGCTCATACAAAATTCTTGAGTTTCCTGGAGGCAACAGCAGCTCCTTAAATAAAGCAACAGATCATGGGCAGAAGTTTCTACAACTTCCCAGTGATAGAGAGATACAATGGCTTAGCAGTAAAACTCACAAATTAACCGCATATGCAGAAGGGGAACCCATCCTCAAGAGTATTAGGATTAATGATCCGCAAGTTAATCTCCTTTAAGTGCTAAATCATTTTGGAAGAAAAGAAACCTTCTGATTTTTCTGTGCCATTGAATAGAAACTAAAAACAAGGTAAGCCTTACCCAGAAAACAGAAACAAAAGCTCCAAGAACAAAAAGGAAAAAAAAACAAAACAAAACAGAAAACCAATAGCAAACCCCAAACACCAGTGCCACCTTCTTAGCAGAAAATAAAAAGCTAAAGAGTCTCCAGACTCTGGAACGGTTGGATAAGCAACAGACCAAACGCACAAGAGAACGGAAGCTGAGCAAAGGCCCTACTGCCGCTGCCCCAGAGGCAGGAAGACAGCCTCTCACAGGGACGGGGAGCGGGGCTACCTCGGAGAGGTGAAGCCTGAGCAAAGGCCCTACTGCCGCTGCCCCGAAGGCAGGAAGACAGCCTCTCACAGGGACGGGGAGAGCTGGGCTACCGCAGAGAAGTGAAGCCACACTCTACCTGCTAACTCTAAATCCTAACATTAAAACTCCTGAATCCTGGAGTTGGTTTAATGTCACTGACATTAACTAGCTTGAGTTACTGTCATTGTATTCAAATGGATGCCATTTGATTAGGTTAAGTATTGAGCGTTATTTTAGGAGAAACCCCGTTCCTATTTGTTTAGGTATCAGGTCCCTTGTACAGGCCGAGGAAGGGAGCCAAGGATTTCGAGACAAGTCTTTGAATGAAGTCACAGGAACTAAACTATTTTAGGTTTACCATTCAAACTGCCAGTAGCAAATGAGCCTGCGTGAAACAGGAGGTGGACAAAGGCCAACAGAAAAAAGATCGATTTGGAAGATGAATGAAAAGGACATGGGCAAGAGGTACGCCAACAGGAAGTCTGTCATCACCTGGAGAACAAGACCGGCCTTTCCCGTCTGCCTCGGGGTAGAGGCCACTGTTGAAGAATTGTCTTTTTCCAAGTACTAAGAGGGAAGGAAAGATAAAGAGATAAGAATACTGCTAAAGGAGAAATTAGGTGGATGACAGAAAAACATAGAAGTTATTTGTTAAACGTTTAAATAAAATGAAACAGTTTCTTTGAAACGGAGAGTGGCTCTGACCGTGGATCATACTTATTTTGAAGGGTGGGGAGAAGAGGCAGGGGTGAAGACATGAACATCCTGTACCAAATGCAAGCGAATCTCTCACATAAGAGAGCGAACAGAAGTCTCAGTATTTACATGAGCTGCCCAAAGCGACATTACATTTCTGAGGGTAAAATGGCCTACCTTTCAGATGTGCATTTACACATGGTTCTCGCTGTGACCACCTCTTCAGGTTTAGAAGCAACTATCCAGGAGGAAAGTTTGCTCACCAGGTTTCTCATAATACTCTACACACACACACACACACACACACACACACACACACAAAAGCACACAACTTCACATTTAGAGCCCTCAGCTTCCTTACGGACTGATTAGACCTAGTTCTAAATACAATCCCCACTTCAAAAACCAAAGTTTTACAAGTCTACAGGTAAGGAACTCTTCAAGTTTTCTGGCACATGAGGGGTTATGAAAAGAGTATAAAGATTAATAGAAACAGACGGAGGTCAGCAAGCGCAGAAAGCCTGCTCAGACGCTAAACGGGCCTCAGATTGGATACAGGCTGGCGAACGCTGCCATCCAACTGTAAAAAGGAGTATGAGTTTGGCTGACGTGTTTCATTTGTGTATGTGATGTTCTCAGTGGTCTTTGTTGGTGCGTGGTGGCTTTTCTCCGTACTCCTTAAGCAGACAGTTCTGAAGTGTAACAGCCTGCTTTTCCTCCTGTTAACAGTGGGATGCTGATGAAACATGGTAGCTACGCAGGTGGTTGATTTTCTCCCATTACATCAAGCTGCAGAAATAAAAATCTATCTGAACAAGGAGACTTTAGTAGCTTTCTTCAACCACTGATTTTAATGCATCTCTGACTCGCTAGAGTTTTAGTATTGTAATGGTAGTTTCTGTCTGCCATAGCCTGGCAAGGATATTTCACATTTAAAGAATTCAGGAGGGTGGTCTGTTCTTTTGCAGTAAGAAATGCAAAGTATTAATAAAATGAATCCTGGGAACAGAAGCGTTAACTTTTGGCAAAGTGTGTCTGTGATCCTGGTACCCCACCCAGAGTCATTCAATATTGCTTTCTAATTCTCCCGTTCAGTCCAGCCTCTGGCTCCAGATAAAGGCTCTGCATACTTGTAACAAACAAGCAAATTACAGTGAGTAGGTGGGGCAAGTTCATGTGTTAGCTCAAGGAGTCAGTTCACAAAGTTTTCTATATACTCCACTCCAAGGAAATGAAGTTCACATAAAACTCTTTAACAAGGCCTTTCAGTCTTTGAAGGAGAGAAGTATGGTATAAAGTATGACAATCAATCACCAATAATAAGAAACCGCCCAACCTTCCCTTTTAAAGGAACAAATACGCTGCATACGTATACTTGCACATGGACTGATCAAAGGTCCTTGGTTATCACAGTTCTGGAACACTTTGAGGACTTCTTTTTTTTCTTAACTTAAAAGGCAAGTTCTATTTTCAGACTTTCAAACATGTTAAGGTTAAATTTGCAACTAACTGGGTTTTCCTTTTTTCATTGATCAGTTCTAGTGTCAATGCATAAGACCTTCAAGACGGCTGACAGAACTTATGCACACTGAAAGAGTGACTGAAGGGACCCAAGAAAGACAGCTGGACACAGCGGACATGACCACTGCGAGTGCCTTGCAAATGTTTCTGGGGTGAAAAAAGGGGGGCGGGGGAAGCCACTGAGAGCTGTTATTCCGTACGGCACTGAAACGGACATTCAACTTAGTTTAGGTAAGAGTTACTTATCCCTGAAAATAAAGGCATCAGATTCCAAGCAGCTTTAGGAATTTAACGCTTCCTTGTGCCTCTTCCAGGAGGTGGTGATCACTGATCCAAAGTCCTACACCGAATGCAAGCGTTCTCAGCAAACCCTTTCCTTGTCTGTCACCGTCGGGGGGACGCGGCAGGTTACTGCGGCGGCGGCTGCTCTGGGGGCCCCTCCTGCTGCGGTGGGGCCGGCCGTGGCCCCGGGGGCCTGGGGACAGGCATGTCCTGGTGCTGCCGCTGCCTGTAGGCGATCACTGTTCCCAACAGCAACGCGATGATGGTCATGAGGTAAAGGTCCCACTCGGGTCCCAAGAGCTGGTCCATATCAAGTTGGGTGAATATGTCTCGAATCTTAGTGAGAATAATATAAAAATCATTATGATCACTTAAACGTAAAGCTAGGAAAGTTACCTCACAAATTAGGAGATAAATACAGAATTTATTGAAACAATTGGTTTTAGTAATATTTTGCAATGTCTTTTTTAGAAAAAAGATTTTACTATAAAAACTACCACATGACCCAGCAGTTCCACTGTTGGCTATTTATCTGAAAAAAACAAAAACACTTAATTCTGAAAGATACATGCACTCCGATGTTCACAGTAGCATAATTCATAATTGCCAAGATATGGAAGCAACCTAAGGGCCCATCAATTGGTGAATGAAGATGTGGTGCATATACACAATGGAATATTATTACTCAGCCATAAAAAGAATGGCATTTTTCCATCTGTAGCAACGTGGATGGACTTGGAGGGCATTATGCTAAGTGAAGTGAGTCCGACAGAAAGACAAATGCTGTATGATATCACTGATATGTGGTATCTGAAAAATTTACAAACTAGTGAATACAACAAAAAAGAAGCAGACTCAGATATAGAGAACAAAGTAGTGGTTACCAGCAGGGAGAAGGAGTGGGAGGGGCGATACAGAGGTCTGGGATGAAGAGACACAGACTGTTACGTACAACATAAGCTACGACACGGAGAACATAGCCACTAATGTCTAATAACCATACGTGGAGTGCAATCTATAAAAATGATGAATCACTGTATTGTATATGTAACTCTAGAGTGCTGCACATCAAATGTACTTCAGTAAGAAATAAACTAAAAATTAAACCCCGCCAGACTTTAACACAGTAAACAATCTAATAAAATTAAGGACTAGACAAAACAATCAGTTC
The DNA here is from genome assembly GCF_032452875.1 of Bos javanicus. Taxonomy (NCBI): domain Eukaryota; kingdom Metazoa; phylum Chordata; class Mammalia; order Artiodactyla; family Bovidae; genus Bos; species Bos javanicus. Next base: position 92,421,426 of record NC_083877.1, read on the forward strand.
AACTGAAGAAATGAAAAGAACTTGGGTTTGATCTCTGGGGCAGAAAGACCCCCTGGAGAAGGGTACAGCAACCCACTCCAGTATTCCTGCCTGGAGAATTCCATGGACAGAGGAGCCTGGCGGCTACAGTCCATGGGGTCGCAAGGAGTCGGACAGGACCAAGTGACTAAACAACAACAAAGTATCTTACAGGACTCCTTCCCGTCAGTAACAACGCGCTAATTTCCAACCATTTTCACAGGAAATATCTGAAACAAACACTGGGGACAAGGACGGGGCTGGGGAAGCAGTGTATGGGCACAACTATAACGTGTTTCCAGCGATGACTCACTCGCTACCAAAACGCTTTCTTCTAATGACGGCAGGGCTATTTTACTACGGTCGCTCGTTTATTGTAACTGAAGGTGTTAGTTCTGTATGTTTCATATGAATCATAGTTAGATTCATGTTTAACAGCTGCACAAATAATGATTTTAGTTAGGATTTAACTGTAATTGACTGCTAAAACTGAACTTTAAAATTATGTTCTTTGTATATCATATTTTAATGTTGCTTAAGTTATTCCTGGTATTTTCTGACTGCTACTTACCCACCAAGAAGAAAGGAAATATGGGGCATAATCCTTTATGTTTAAATAAAACTACATTTAAAAGGTCCCCACAATATACATTTGTAGGTATAGAATCTAATTTTTTCTGGAAAAAAATTATAAGAAACTAATAGTTTCCTGGGGTAGGACCTACCATAGGAGACTGTTTTTCTGTACTGTTTGACTTTCTTACCATCAGTACTTCTTACTCCTTTCACAGGGAAGGTGGGAGAATATCCAAGTGGTAAGATTATGGGGCATCTGATTGTTTTCCTATACCTTATTCCTTATTTAGGAGTAAGTTCCTAAAACACAACTTATTATGGAGTATTACACAACCAAATCCTAGACTGTGCTCAATACTGATAATTAGGTAAACATGGATAATAATGTAATACACATTTAATCAATAGTTTAGTTGAAATAGTCCTGAGAGAGTAAGAGCTGGTGGCCACACTGTTAGCTTTTCAGTGAAAGGAACAAAGGTCCTTTGAGTTACTGATAGCAGAGTGCACAGTGTACCCTGGATCCTGCTACCAAACAATCCTACGTTGATTACGAGTGTATAAGCAGAGGACAGGACAGACGCCAGCACCTTCAGCCCTCAGGAGCCCTATAGGTGGAGAACCTTGGTACATCGCTAGGATTGCAAAACGAATTTCGTCTTCTGGATGCTGAAGCCCAAGGCCTCAATCTACATATGTTAACACTGAGTGAGGCCCCTTCTGGAATCTAACGGTGAAAGGGTGCATCAACTCGTCCTGAAAGATGCCAACAAAAGGTTGACATCATCCCTTCCTGGCCTGGAGTGAATTAAAGTTAAACAGCCCTTCTTTCTGCATACCTTTTAGGACTTTGAGAGTTAAATGCTGCACCAGTGAATCTGTTATGAGGAATGACAGGTACTGTAAGCAAAACAGACACCTGGAGAGCCCTAGAGCCCTGTGTTGGAAACTAAGCTGGTAGTTGTGAAGAGAATGGGTAACCCACCCACCTCCTAGCAAGGATCTACCGTTGAGCACATTTAAATAATTCTAGGTATTTTTAGAAAACACTTCCGGTGCTGTTTTTAACATGTTTCACTAGCAGAAGAATCTGAAGTACAATAGCCTGGGCAGACTCTCAGGTTCCACTTCTTTCCATGTTTTAAATTCTCTTTTTAAGTGCTTGGTCTGAGTCACTGCTAGGCAGTCATCTGAGTAAATGCTTTTGAACTTAGTTAACTACTATTTCAAGTTGTCATGGGTTAGTCTCAGATTCCCCTAACCAGAAAACATCTGCACCAATGAAATGCACTAGCAATGGGCATACATGCATGCACGGTCACTCAGTCGTGTCCGACTCTGCGACCCCATGGACTGGAGCCCGCCAGGCTCCTCTGTCCATGGATGTCCTAGGCAAGAATTCTGGTGTGGGCTGCCACTTCCTATTCCAAGGGATCTTCCCGACCCAAGGTTTGAACCCGCGTCTCTGGCGTCTCCTGCATCGGCAGGCGGGCTCTTCACTGGTGTACCGCCTGGGATGCCCTTTAGCACCGGGGACCCGTCAGGCGCCCCTGGCACCTGTAAATGCTCTGCGGCACCCTCGTCCCTCACCCGACGAGGTCCCTCTACCCAGGAAGAAGGGCAAAGACCAGTCACTTACTCTCCTCTCCCCCAACTGAGCAAAACCAAACCTGTGGGTTGAGGTTATAGCATGTGTATTTTCATTAGGAGAGTCGTGGACCACTTACATTTGTTTCCCGTATGTACTGCAAGAAATAGACAACGCCCAACTTGCAGAGTGCCAGGAAGACTGGTACTTGAGCATCTGGGCTGGCTTCAGCTGCCATGTCATAAAAACGCTTTGCAAGGTGAATATCCTATAACAGAGGTAATAAGCCAAGATTCATTTCTTGTTAAAGTAAAAATAATTACTATTTACATGTTCGGAAAGTTTATTTTACCTTTCAAGTTTCATTTTAAAATTTCCCTTATTCAAAGAAAGAACTCAAGCTTTAATTAGGGAGAATTTCTTTTAATTATCTAACTGCTTGCTTTTGAAGAATCTAATGGAAACAATTTGAAAGGTCACCTGTGTGTCCCTGACCTGACACCCCCTTGCTGGACACAGTTGTATGTGAGGTCTGTGCAGAACACTGTTAACCCGGAGACTTCTGGGGTGACCTGTAGGTCTCAAGTTAATTTTTTCCTACTTATAAACCAGTCAGCGTAAGGAATTTCTAGTTTCTGTCTGGAGTAGAGATCTTTATCCTGGGGTGGACATACTCAAAAAAGTTTTCTAAGGGGTGGTAGGGGTTTCTCAATCCTCTTTTTCCCTGTCTTAGATGTATTTCTGTAAAGGGGGAAACAAATTATTACTAACTGTGGCCCAGATAAGGGCGCTCTGCCTTCAGATAAATGGTAGAATGGGATGGTGTGAGTTGCAAAAATCTCATTTAACAACCTCACTTCTCTCATGCCCTGAGTATTGTCAAAGAATACTAAATTCGTAGGTAAGAAGTCCATGACACGGCAAAGAAAGGCTAAACACTAAGACTGACTTTTTCTGCACAGTTAAATAGAAGCAGTTACTTCCGGCTCTTCTCTGTACTTGTCCCCAGGCAACTCATTAGTTAAAAAGAAGACAGCATCAATCAAAAGTGACAGGATGGTGAGTGTCTTTGATTTTTTTAAAAAAGTAACACATTTTACTTGCACTGTCGTATTTTTCAAGATCACACATCAAACTTTATGTGATCCATGGCCTGTGTGTGGATGATTCGATAGAGAAATTAAATCTTATCAATCAAATCCTGAATTATTTATTCCAATTATCACCAATCCTCATCTTAATACTTAAATTTTTCTATCTATATTGGATGCTGGATTGCTTAGTTTTTAGGGTATGAATATGTCATTTATTTAAAAAACAGAAAACAAATAAGAAAAGGTGATCATAACGCCTTATTAAAACTAATGGAACTCCTTAAAAAATTAGGAATAAAACCACCACATGACCCAGCAATCCCACTCTTATACATATACCCTGAGGAAACCAAAATTGAAAAAGACACACGTACTCCAATGTTCACTGCAGCACTGTTTACAATAGCTAGAACATGGAAGCAACCTAGACGCCCACAGACAGATAAACGGATAAAGAAGTTGTGGTACATACACACAATGGAACATTACTCAGCCATAAAAAGGAATACATTTGAGTCAGTTCTAATGGGGTGGATGAGCCTAGAGCCTATTATACAGAGTGAAGCAAGTCAGAAAGAGAAACATAAATACTGTATATACTAATGCATAGATATGGGATCTAGAAAGATGGTACTGAAGAATTTATTTGCAGGGCAGCAATGGAGAAACAGACATAGAGTACAGACTTATGGATAAGAGGAGAGGGGAGGAGAGGGTGAGATGTATGACGAGAGTAACATGGAAAGTTACATTACTATATATAAGATAGATAGCCAATGGGAATTTGTTGTATGTCTCAGGGAACTCAAACAGGGCTCTGTACCAACCTATGGGGTGGGATGGGAAGGGGGATGGGAGGGAGGTTCAGGAGGGAGGGGGCGTATGTGTACCTATGGCTGATTCATGTTGAGGTTTAACTGAAAACAACAAAATTCTTGTAAAGCAATTATCCTTCAATTAAAAATAAATAAGTTAAAAAAAATTATGGATACCAGCAGTCTCTCCCCTAACTCTAATCAAAGGAATACTATGCATTTCATTAGTCTTTATTCGTAAGAATTTGCATAAGCTTTGTATAACATTACAAATTAAATTTGTATAACATTACAAATTATGACACGAAAAGCACTGATTTTCTTGTTGTACAGCTTATTATACAGATTTTTTTAAAAATTAAGAGTTTCATCACTTTAATTCTGATTGTCTTTGCAAATTATTACTAAATGTGTAAAAACCACAACTTACGTGTGATCTTTTTAGGCATCAAGCCCATTAATTTTATTTGAATTAACAAAGTCAGGCCTTCTGATAGAAACCGAGTTGGATTTGGCCGACTGGTTTGACAGGGCAAGGAGGCTTCAGCAGCTGTGCTATTCAGCAGACTGTCCACGAACTGAACGCACAGCCTGCAGCTCCGGATTCTTGATAAAACTATATTCAACATCTAATGTTCATATAAATGTATCAAAACTTACACACTGGAAATAAAATACTCAAATTCAATAAAATAAGCACTTTGACAAAAAAGCAGTGCATTAACAAAGTGAAATGAACCACCTTCTTTTAAGCACAAAAGGTCTCTAGGAGACTGAATGAGTAAGGAGTATCATTAGCTCCTTATCAGCCCTGGGAAAGCCTTTCAGATGTGACTCCCAGAAACTGAGAAAGCGTGAGTCCAGTGGCCAGGGAACACCTCTTTTTGCAAGTCTCTAGTTTCTAATTTGTTGTTTTCAACAGAACTGAAGGGGGGACCTACCCAAGTTATCCAGTGATGGATCATTAGAAATAACTTCGATGACAGATTAATCTGATTTTTGGCATATGTTACAGACTAAGTGTTTGCATTATCCCAATATTTATATGTGAAACTCTATGCCCTAAGGTATGAAGAAGTGAGGGCTTTGAGAGGTTATCGGGGTTGGGTGAGGTCCTAAGAGGACAGCACTCATGACCGGAATTAACGTCCTCATCAGAATCCTCAAGGAGCTTGCTGCTCCTTTCTCCCTCTTTCCTCATGAGAGGCCACAGAGAGGAGAGGGCCTTCACCAGACACCAAACCTGCAGGCACCCTGGCCTTCAACTTCGCAGCCTCCAGAAATGGGAGAATAAACGCCTGCTGCTTAAGCCACTGCTCTGTGGCACTGTTTCAGAGCCCACACTGACCCAGACAGCACAGCACTCTAAAGCCATTTAAAAAGCCAATAACCTTGCTATGGAATTCTTCCCATTCCCATGTACTTACTTATGTGAACGAGGTTCCACTCATATATTTATAAAACAGAAAATAGAATGCTAAATCTATTCTACAATACTTACAATAATTTTTTAAAATGCTCTATTCATCTCAAAGATGCATTAGAGAAAGTAAAATTTTATAAAATCATGAATTTGATGAGATCAACAGTATATTCATAATTGACTATAATAATATACCCATAATATTTCTTAAAACAGCCTATAATCACAGGAAATAAAATTCAAATTCGAATTTACATACTTGTTGTTTCAGATAAGCATGACAGAGTGATCAGTATATTACACTGGTATATAACTTTTAGGAATAATGGACTAAAATATAAATTCAGGGAGAAAAGTAAAGGATACAATTTTTATTAACAAATTTGCCATGCTTTTTTTAAAAAGTTAATAATGAGGGTATCAAATTATTTTGGGATTTAAAGTAATTTAGTCATTCCATTTATAAAAATTTTAGTGTTTAAAATAGCTAGAACTTAGACTCTTTGAAACTTAAGAGAAATTTTAAATGTCAAATTAAAAATGTGTAAGAGGATACGTTTCTCAAAGTTATTTTAACACAGGTAGAAACTTGCATGACCACGGGTCTAAAGGATGACTTCAGTAGGAAGGTGTAGGAGTGAGAATAAGTTCAGCACTAGCAAACACTTTAATTCATTTCAAAGTAATTTAGAAATGACAGAATTTGGCTGTTGATGGACAGTTTCTCAAACAGGAGTTAACAACAGAGGCAGCGATGGTTTTCCACTTTTATGGATCTGTCTTTGGCCTAATACCCTAAATAGCGTACGCATGTATGCTTGAGGGTGAGAGAGGTGGAGGGTACTCTTTCGAAATACTACAAGACTGGCTTCTAACTTAGCACCTAAAACGTGAGCACACTCCAAAGGAAGCCTATTTCCTATAAAAACGAAGATGCTTTCCCCCAAATCAAAATGGCAGCACGCATACATCTGAAGTCACGCCCACCTGTTTAATGCCCAGTCCTTTCTCATGCATGTAGCCCAGGTTAAACATGGCCTGTGCGCTGTGCTGCTGCTCAGACGCGAGACGATAGTGGATAAACGCAGTCTCGTAATCCACATCCGTGCCGAAGCCATAGAAGTGGTAGTCTCCAAGCTTGATTCTAGCCACAGTATAGCCTGAAATAGCGGTTAAATGTAAAACTGCCAATCAGAAACTGTGTTTAAAGCAGATGAAACTCTTATTTCTCCTCCTGCTAACACGCTTCCATAAAACAGAATGTTCATTTGTAACACAGCGTGCACGTGCGCATTCAGTCATGCCCAGCTCTTTGCGACCCCATGGACTGTAACCTGCCAGCCTCCTCGGTCCATGGGATTTTCCAGGCAAGAATACTGGAGTGGGTTGCCAGTTCCTGCTCCAGGGGATCTTCCCAACCCAAGGACAGAACGCGAGTCTCCTGAATTGGCAGGTAGGTTCTTTCTCACTAGCGCCACCTGGGAAGTCCATCTTCTAACACACAAACTTTATAGCAATTTCTTCAGCCAAGCTACAAATTCAGTAAAAAATTAAAATCAGAAGAGTTGCCCTTCTGAAGAAGGCTTTTTAATAGTCAGGGAGAGGCAAAACAAAGTGGGTGTAATCTCTATTTCACTAACAATACTCTTCAAATGATCACTGTATTCTATTGTGTCATCTAACATTTTATATAGTTCAACTGGAGCAAAGATGGGCAGATAACGTTGAGAGTAGTATGCATGAGAAAGAAATAGTCAAACAAAAAAGAGTGGGGAAAGGCTGAAATCTTACGTTTTACACCTATATTCTATTACACATTTTATTCAATTGTCATTTTACACAACACGCTAGACTCAAACTAAAAATCAGAGTAAAGCATAGGATGATATAAATGTCCAGTACAAAGATCCTGCATTTCAATTTAAAAACCCTGGGATTAGAACTCATTCTAAGAATGAATACCAATCAGGCAAACAAGTTAAGCAACAGTATCTCTGTTTAAAGTCACAAATGAATCCTTATTATGGAAGATAAAAACAAAGATACAATACAGAAAGGCCCCCAGGTTAAACTCTTATTCTGGAACTAACCAACCACTCACCTTGTGAGGCGGCCCGGTTCCAGTGAAGCAAAGCTCTGGGATAAGTTTCATTCTCACCTACAATGGTCGCTTCTCCTGCAAGGAAAATGAAACACAAACCAGGCGTTTAAGCAAAGGCACTAGAGTTTTAGGCTTCATCTGCAAACCAGAGTGGATACATGCAGCATAATTTAAATAAGAAATGGGATACAAAATATTAAATGAAAAAATTATTGACATTAAACGAGTATGGGAATAAAATACTGAGTTCAAAGAACCATTGCATTCAGGACAATACTACTTCCCGAGGCATGTTCTGACCACAGAATTAATAATGAGACTAATTACTGAACCACTCAGTTCAGTCGCTTAGTCGTGCGTGACTCTTTGCGACCCCATGGACTGCAACACGCCAGGCTTCCCTATCTATCACCAGCTCCTGGAGTTTAATCAAACTCATGTCCATCGAGTCAGTGATGCTATCCAACCATCTCATCCTCTGTCGTCCCCTTCTCCTCCTGCCTTCAACCTTTCCCAGCATCAGGGTCTTTTCAAATGAGTCAGTTCTTAGCATCAGGTGGCCAAAATATTGGAGTTTCAGCTTCAACATCAGTCCTTCCAATGAACATTCATGACTGAATTCCTTTAGGATTGACTGGTTGGATCTCCACACAGTCCAAGGGACTCTCAAGAGTCTTCTCTAACACCACAGTTCAAAAGCATCAATTCTTCGGTGCCCAGCTTTTTTTATAGTCCAACTCTCACATCCATGTGTGACTACTGGAAAAACCATAGCTTTGACTAGATGGACCTTTGTCGGCAAAGTAATGTCTCTGCTTTTTAATATGCTGTCTAGGGCTGCCATCTATGGGGTCGCAGAGTCGGACATGACTGAAGCGACTTAGCAGTAGCAGTAGCAGCTAGGTTGGTCATAGCTTTTCTTTCAAAGAGCAAGCCTCTTTTAATTTCATGGCTGCAGTCACCATCTGCAGTGATTTTAGAGTCCAAAAAAATAAAGTCTGTCATGGTTTCCATTGTTTCCCCATCTATTTGCCATGAAGTGATGGGACCAGATGCCATGATCTTAGTTTTCTGAATGTTGAGCCAGTTTTTTCACTTTCATCAAGAGGCTCTTTAGTTCTTCGCTTTCTGCCATAAGGGTGGTGTCTTCTGCATATCTGAGGTTACTGATATTTCTCCCTGCAATCTTGATTCCAGCTTGTGCTTCATTCAGTCTGACATTTCACACTGAACCACTAGGAATCTATATGCCACTGGAAAAACAATATTTTTATATTTGCTGTAGTTTGAAAAATGTATTTAACTGAAAGCAGTTAATTTTATGATCAATGTTGGATCTATTTCTAGTGTCAACTCCATAAAACTCACTTTGATGGCTTAGAGATCTGAGGTAAAATAACTTGAGCATGTGGGCTGTTCAGTTCAATAAAGAAGTATCTTTGTGGCTTTTCTGTTTAAACAAGTTAACTTGATGTCTTAAATTGATGCTTGTGAACTGTGGTGTTGGAGAAGACTCTTGAGTGTCCCTTGGACAGCAAGGAGATCCAATTAGTCCATCCTAAAGGAGATCAGTCCTGGGTGTTCATTGGAAGGACTGATGTTGAAGCTGAAACTCCAATACTTTGGCCACCTCATGTGGAGAACTGATTCACTGGAAAAGACCCTGACGCTGGGAAAGATTAAGGCGGGAGGAGAAGGGGACGACACAGAGGATGAGATGGTTGGATGGCATCACCGACTCAATGGGCATGAGTCTGAGTGAACTCCGGGAGTTGGTGATGGACAGGGAGGCCTGGCGTGCTGCGATCCATGGGGTCGCAGAGAGTCGGACACGACTGAGCGACTGAAGTGAACCTGACGTGCACCCTGTGTTCCAACACCCAGGCAGGACGGGAGTGGGCCTTACTCTGGTCGAGGATGAAGGCTGCGTTGCTCTGTGCCACCTCGTAGCCCTGCTCGGCCAGCAGGAGGTACTGGATCACGGCGGCGTTGTAGTCCCCGTCCTTGTAGCTGTTGTAAGCAGTCATGAGCCGCTCAGACCACCGGCCCCGTTCACATACATTCTTAAACAACTGTAAGAACAGGAAAAAAGAGAGGTGTGTCAGAAATCATTTTTTGCACGTTGGCTACAAGCAATTGTTAAGCTTGCTGTCTGAATCTCTGGCAGTTTTATTAAAAAAAATATATATATATATATAAATCTGGGATACTAATTTGAACAGTAACTCACTCACTCCTCCTGTGAGGGGCCACCCTCTTATGCGGTAAGTTCCAGTAACAGCTCCACTTTACGAGGAAGGAAACTGAGGCATAGAGAGGTTTAGAAACTTTGTGTGTGCATGCTCAGTCCTGTCCACCTCTTTGCAACCCTGGGGACAGTAGCCCGCCAGGCTCCTCTGTCCATGGGATTCTCCAGGCAAGGATGCTGGAGTGGGTTGCCATCACCTTCTCCAGGGGACCTTCCCAACCCAGGGATTGGACTCACGTCTTGCATTGGCAGGTGGATTCTTTACCACTGTGTCACCTGGGAAGCCCTGAGAAACTGTGCTAAGCGTTGAACAATGTTCCTCTGACGTGCCAATCATGAGAAAGCTAAAGAGGAAAGGCTCCAGCTGGGAGATATCAGCATTCCCCCTGCAACATTCATTTAACATATACTTTTTGATGCTATGTCTCAGATACTGTCTGAGGTGCCAGAGAGACTGCAGACAATAATATCCGCTCTTATGAAGGCTAATTCCAGGGGGACAGACAAACTGAATCAGTAAGTGCGACAGTCAGAGCCTTCCCTCATTGTCTCAGTGCCAGTCGACCGAGTCTGTCTCTACTCTAGAAGAAACCATACGAAGAGAACCAGAATCAGAACCGCAGACTCTCCTCCTGGGCGAGCGCAGAAGAGCCCTCACCTCCACCGCAGTGTGACACGATCGCATGACTCCGGTGCCGCTGGCATGCATCTGAGCCAGGTTGTAGAAAGCCAAGATATGGCCTCCCTGCGAAGCTAGGTTAAAATACTTCAAGGCTTGTTTGTAATCCCTCTTGACTCCAATGCCGTCTGTAAGGAAAATCCCATGAGAGGTCAGGAACAGTGTTAAGTGAGGTTTAGCTAAAGCATCAGAGAAGCCCTACCTAGGAATAAAACTAAATGAAACTCAGAATTCTTACTCCAGAATGATATGAATCTTATTAACATAGATTTGCACATTAATACAGATTAATACATTCTACAGGGCAATACAAGATGTACACAAATTACTGACTTGGAAGGACATTCATCAGATAGAAACTCAATAGCTCTCACTTCCACATCACAGTGACATCTAGAGGAAAACAGGGAATTTAGATGTGGAGTATCCATCATTACTTACTATAGTACATGGAGCCAAGCTGCAGCTGCCCGTCCACCCAGCCTTGTTCAGCAGCTTTCTGGAAATACTTCAGTGCCAAATCATAATTCTGGAGAAAAAGAGGTCACATGATCACACGATGAGAAGGCTCGAAAGGCTGACATATTCTGAAGTCAGGAGATTCATTCATAAAAAGAATTCACAAAGCACACAATATTCCTGAAGTCATTAAAAGACCTTCTTTTTAATAATACACAGATGGTAATATTTTTTCAGTCATGGTGGATTAACATTTAAGACCGTGCAGAAAAACAAATACATTATTTTGTGAAACAACTTGTATGTCTGCTCTCAGAAAACATAAAACAACACTACTAAAACAGCAGACCAAAAATTAAGAAACAGTCACAGCTTTTCTATTAATCATCAAACCCTTTTAAACCTCAATTTTTAAACATTAAATAAGAAAAATTATTCTGTCCTTATTAGTTCCTTCCCTGAACAGCTTATCAAACATTATTATCATATTTCAAATATACATATGCCCAGAGAAAAATGAAACAAATGACACTCCTGGATTCTACTACCCTAAAATGACTAGAAGGAAATCAGAATGAGACCACATCCCTGTCTTTAATGCTAGGGAATATCTACAGACTAGAATACTCTACCGAGCTCTTAGTCTGGGCCCAAATTAAAAGAATACATGGCTTGGGAGATCGGACAGAGGTGGGGACGGTGATGAGGATCCAGGGCCTCCAGTGTGAGTAAGAAGCGCAGAGGAGTGAGGCGCAGTGGCCCCGGAAAACCCAGATGGCTCCGAGGAGGAGCGAGTCCAGGGAGGCAGAACCAGCGCCGTGTGGGCCGACACGGAGGTCACTGCTGAGCCGGGCAGCGCAGTGACAGGAGGTAGAAGCCTGACTGCTGAGAGCTGAGGAGTGAACGGCAGCAGCTCACGGAGCTCCTTCTCTGGAGACACCTGGACTGAAGGAAAGGGCTGGAAAGGAGAGAGGTGGCAGCTAGAAGGGCAAGGGGTAGCACAGAGAGCTTTCCTCACTCTACACGACAGGACTTGAGAATTTTCTTAGGCCTGAGTGAAGATGCGGCCCGGAGATACTGAAGCCTGAGAGAGATGGGAGAGTAAGTGAGGCGAAGAGCAGAGATGGAAACATGAGAAACAGTTTCACGCCCTGAGAAGGCACCAGAGACACAGCCATGCCAAGAGGCAGCTGCTACGGTGGGACGGGGTGAGCGGTGGCAGGGAACCAAACCTAAGAGAGAATGGCCCAGGTTGAGCTCTGGTTACAAATGGAATGGCCTCACCTGGGCTGACTGGGAGCTAGTTAAGGAACACTTCCTACGTCACCAGCTGACTGCTTGTTGAAGTCAGAACATTAGGACTGAAAACTTACAACTTGAACTCCTCTCCCGTAGAGGTAAGCCATTCCAAGCCCACTCTGTCCAACTGGGTTGCCCTGCCAACCAGACCAAAATGAAAGGATTCATTAAAAAAAATAGGCAAGAAAAAGTGACTGCAAGAGAAATAATTTATAAGCATATTCAGAACATGTCTTAGTAAGTTTTTCAATTCAAAACAGAATTTCCTCCTTCCCATCAGACTACACAGGTTACTGAGTTTTGGAGACCTAACATTCAATATTTGCTGAAAAACAGTAACGAGTAAATTCACTTAGAATTAAATTTTGGTGACTTACCTTATGAATATCTGGCTCACAAATCTGTGATATGAAACATGACTGATATGTTTAATCTTTCCAAAATTAAAAGTAGGTCACTTTTTTTTGGGGGGGGGGTTGGTTTTCCACTGGTAGCCTCCCACCCCAACAAAGAAGATGCTGCCACAGGGCAGAATCAACACATTGAGATCAGTGGCAAGGGTATGCTTAAGGTTGTTGGACTGTGTGGAACAGAGACAATCACTGCTTTGAAACCTTAAAGAGAAAAAATCTAGTATCCACCTAAAACTCAGGAGAGAAGCATCTTTAAAAAAAGTGTCACCATGCCCCTTCAGGAAAAACTTAACTGTCGTTGTCGTTTGGGACAACAAGTACTAGTCGTACTAATCCACTTAGTAGTAGTACTACCAGCTAGTAACGTGTACTAGTTGACAGAGAGGTAAGCGCACACACTGGCGTCAGAGGGTCTTAAATACTCAAGAGGCAGCTTTCTCGGGGCCAAAGAAAGTCTAACTTGTGTGTTATAATGATCAAAACTAGTCAGTGAAGCTTTAAACCTCAAGTTGCAATACAAACAGGGTAAATTATATAACTCCCATTCTATTACTAATTATATAAATTATATATTTTATATATATATTTTAATATACATTAAATTATATATAAATTTATTGTAGATATATATATTATATATATACTATATATATTAAATATATATTTATAATATACATTATAATAATATAATATATATTCAATGTATATAATTATATATATTGAATATATATAAATTATTATATATATATGTATAATTATATAAAAATATATATATTAAAAATTATATAATTCCCATTCTATTCCTGGCCAGGAAACTTCTCAGTAAAACTGAAACAGACTTAATATTCAATGATCTGGTCCCTAATATACACATACATGCACGCACGCACACACACACATATATGTATATAGCTTTTTATTGAGAAGGTTTCTTCCTAATCCATTCATCCAAATGAATCAAAAGCACTTCCAATAATTTATAGAATAAGTTGATTATGATTAATTCCTTTAAAAACTTATCTCTTAAAGTAACAGGAATATGGCACACGTTTCAATACACTGAGTCAAGAAGGCTTACCATGTCAGCAGCCTTTTTAAAGTAGTGAAGAGCCGTCTCGTTACTCTGAGGTACAATATCACTTCCTTCTGAGTACATCTGGAAAACAGACAGACCCCAATTTCAGTATGAGCTGTAATCATCTCAGCAATTACATTTTCCCTAAGTCATCTCATGGTTTCATGAAATCTTTCAACAAAGGGTCATAGTTTCCCACAGGATATTTTAGAATTAAAAGCAAAATCTTAACAGTAGATATTTTTAATATATTCTTGGTCATGCCAAATTTACGACTTATCTATAAACATGACTACATAAAATCAGTTCACTAATCAATCTCAGGAGAAGTAATCTTAAACCCCAAGATAAATCTTTCTTCTCACGCTGACCGAGGGCAGTCAAATGGTCAATCAGTTGTTAGGAATAAGTGATTACATGAGAAAAAGGAGAGCTGAGAGCAATGTTGTCCACTGCTTTCCCCATAATAAGATGCAAGGACAGTCTTAAACTCAGGAAAAAAGGTAACTCAAAAAGTTATTTTAAAAGGTTCCAAGCACTGAATGATTACAGAGTACCAGGTATGGGACCTGATAAAAGGGCCAAGAGAAAGGAAGATTGAATGACCAGTAGTACTGTTTTTATCCATGTGTATATTGGGGAAATAAGGAAAGGAAATATTTTTTTGAGATAGGGGAAATCAGAAATTCAGAGCAAGAATCGAGAGGGCTGAAAAGAAAAGTTCTTAAACGCTAACAAAAATAGACGGGTGATACAAATTTCTACACTGCAATAGTTACAATGTCTAAATGTAAAGTTCTCAGGCCCCAAATGACCGGTTGTGATCGTGTGGCAAATACTGATGAGATCCTTCTCTTTGTAAAGGCTTCTGAGACATATTCTAGCTGAGCCTCCTAACCCTAGGACTTGGCCAAAGATGAAAATACCCATTGGTTTACACTGTGTTAGTGTTCAAAATAATGAAAAAGGAAGTGGTGAGAATATGCCGTGACATATAGAATCTGTTCATTAATCTCTAGACTTAAATGCTTCCTTGGCTGAAAAAAGAATAGCACTGAGAAGTGGGTTATGGCTATCATACTTAAGACATTAAATAAGGTCTGCAGATAAATTTCAACACACTCTGATCATCTCGATTCAACATGGAAGTAAACAGGCAATTATGACAGACTTAGCAAAACAGCACAACGTAAAGAGTAAATCCCTTATTACTGCATATCATACACCAAAAGCAGGACCACAGACAGTGACAGTTAGCGTCAGTGGAGAATTAACATACTGATAAACAAATGCTACGTTCCCTCTAAGTTACCTAAGAAAATGTCTCAGGGTAGCACTCTAAAGGAGAAGGCAATGGCACCCCACTCCAGTACTCTTGCCTGGAAAATCCCATGGGCGGAGGAGCCTGGTAGGCTGCAGTCCATGGGGTCGCTAAGAGTCGGACACGACTGAGTGACTTCACTTTCACGCATTGGAGAAGAAAATGACAACCCACTCCAGTGTTCTTGCCTGGAGAATCCCATGGACGGAGAAGCCTGGTGGGCTGCAGTCCATGGGGTTGCACAGAGTCCGACACAACTGAAGTGACTTGGCAGCACTTTAAAATATAATATGCTTGTATTGGAAATTTTATTTCCAGCTTACTTTTGTTAAATTGTAGATGATGAACACCATATGTGCTTACTAGGTGAGCACCTCCTGCTATCAAAGAAAACGCTCACAGGACGTACAGTACCTTTCCCAAGAAGGCCATGGCGTGGGAATTGCCAGCATTCGCTGCTAAGTTGAAGTAGTCAAATGCTCTCTGCGAGAAGGAATTTATGAAAAGAATCAGTTATTAACAGAATCTGCCCTTGGCTTTTAACCAGAATAGTTACTTCAGAAACATTAAAAAAAAAAAAAAAATCTTGTTACACTGAAGCATACAAGTTGAAATAAATGGCAAGGCAACATTTGCTGGCTGCCACAGGTGCCCCCCAGTCCCTCTGGCAGCCAATCCAGCCCCTAGTCCTGTTGCCTTCACCGCCGAGCACGCCTGGAGCGCATCTACGACCCTCCCTCCCCATGGCTCCAGTCAAAGCGGCGTTCTTTCCTGGCAAAACTTCTGCAAAGCACCCATCCCTGATCTTTCTGCTTTCATTGTTGGGGTCACCCAAAGCGACTGCTCTTAAGTCTCAACAGGCTGGACCTTGCGGCTCCTTGAAGCACTGTAAGGAATAGATCAGACCCTTTATCTCAGCACTGTCACACCTTTTGCTCACTGCTCTCCAGGTACACCAACGCCCTGTTCCTTCCTGCCTGACGACCTAGACACATCTGTTCTTTTTGGCCTGGGATGACCTTACCGCCAAGGTTCAACTTAAATGTCAACCACATTTCTTCAGAGGCAAGTGTTACTTTCCAGTCAGGAACCTACCACCAGACACTTTAAGTCTCCTTTGTAACAATAATCACAATTTACTACACATTTGTTGGTGTGATTGTTTAAAAAAATAACTAATGCTTCTGTTAAACGTGAAGCTCTGCCAAGGTAAGAACCAAAGGTAAGGTCCAGCGTTGTATCCTGAATGCCTCGGGGGGAATGGGACACGTGGTACTACTCAGTGCTGGCTGAGTTCATGTGATTACATATTGGGGATGCCTTCTCTTCCGTGAAAATCTATCCCTGTGTAACTGCTTCCCAGGCAGGTAGCATACAGCACCAAGAATATCCAAAAACCTGCTGTATAAAGGAAAGCAGAAAATTCTTAACCAGATTTCTGTTCTCTCACCTGACATTTTTACTCATCAGTTCATTTGGTGTGTTCACTGGCCTAACATGAAATTTTAATGACCGAGAGACACTGAAAGTAGTTAAAATGCTGGCTGAATAGTAATTTTTAAAAAGCATCAATATTTGGTATAGTTTCAGTGATAAGTGCATTTTGTTATGCTCTAATTCTTAAAGCTGATGCATTATGGTATATAAAATAACCTTAATTAGAACATATAACTGGCATGGCAGAAAAACAGGGTTTCTTTAGTAAGCATCGCCAGCTGCAGGCAATGAGGTGGCAAACAAGGCAGACACAGCCCGTGCTGTTTCGAACCTCATATTCCCGCAGGAGAAACAACTATACTACATCCCTGACTAATTTACAGTGACAAAGGCCGTAGGGAACACAGACTTGCAGAACTCCTAACCATGGTACACGACCTGTTCCTGCAGTGCGGTAGGGGTCAGGGGAGATGTGTTAGGGGAAGAGACACTGGACCTGACTTCCAGAGGATGAGTACGAACTGTCAGGCGAAGAAAGGAGGTGGGATAATAATATTCACTCTAGACAGAGGGACTGGCCTTCCAGAAGTCCCCAGACAGGGAGCTTCTTAGTATTTTCAAAGACCCGAGTAAAGGTCTCTGTGCCTGTGACTCAGAAAGCAAGGGGCTGGCGAGGGAAACAGCCATATCCAAGGCCTTGGAGTTCAAGCTGAGGGTTTTGGCTTTCGAACTATCGGAAATCACAGACCACTCGGAAGAAATTAGAGCAAGGGAACTGCACCATCAGATGCCGTTTATATCTGCAGGAACCTGTACAAGTTACTGCTTAGGAAATGCAGGCAGGAAATTATTCATGTAAGTGACAGGTGTATGCGGGCAGAAGGGAAGAGATGAGCGATACACAGGACAAAAAGCTGATAAAAAACAGATTAAAAACTGGGGACTGGAAATGGATGTGGCTGCTACAGCTGCACACGCCTAATTTATAAAAAAACTCAACACTAGGTCTCCTCGGTTCTAGGAAATACTTTCCAGTAGGAGTTTTCAGACATATGTCTATCACATTCCTATAGAAAACCAAGACGTTGTTCTATGCATTTTTGGCAGCACCGACCACTAGTTTTGGAATTAATAAAACCTTTTGCATCACCGCAAAGTATGACCACGTTTTTGTTCTTCAGGTTCCTCAGGGGTTAGATCTTGAAAGCTCATTTGTGATGGTGACTCAATTTCAAAGCTTGATATTGTAACTGACTTTGCAAGAAATACATCTGGAGCGTCACAGCTTGCCATGGCATGAAAAGCTAAGCCCAAAGATCAGGAAGGGTACCTGATGGTTTTGTTCCACTCCACGGCCGCCGTGCAGGTGCAGCTGTCCCAGACCAACCTGAAAATGAACAAAAAGGAGGCAAGGTTTGTAAATCACAGCACCTGCATCTGGCCTGTAATTAAATCAGCTCAACAAGAAACATTTGGTCACAAAAAGGGTTCTGTCCATAACACTGAATATTAAACACTTTTCTTAATTCCTTAAGATGCTACTCTACTTTAACTATATTTTTAAAAAAATTAAAAATGTCTGCTTTTAGTTGCAAAACATCCTTCTGAAAGAGGTGAGAAAACGCATTTCCACACAAACTAAAGAAAAGTTGACATCTTTTGAATTACAGGGTGTTCTTCAGGAAGTAAGAAAATTATCTTAGGAAGCTTGGAGACGAGACAAGAAATAAAGAACAACAGAAAGGTACATCTGTGAGGAATGCTATACTTACTGGATGGACTGTATTAAAGAATAATTATCTGATGGGGTTCAAAAATACAAAGGATTAAAATACAGACAGTCTCCAACCAAACAAAGGAGGGTATGAAAGGAGAGAAAAGGAAACACAGAAAAGCAAAATAAAAACAAGAAAGACAGAAAATTAAAACCCAAATGTGTCATTAATTACTCTAATTAAAAGACCGTCAGAATAGATTTTTAAAAATGAACAAAACTAGTCATATGTTACTCATAAAAAACATACCTTAAACATTAGAAGGTTGAAAGTACAAGACAGAAAAGATATTCCATGTAAATACTAACCAAAAGAAAGTAGGGCACTATGTCAGTATTAAGCAAGTTAGTGAGTTAAAGTCGCTCAGTCGTGTCTGACTCTTTGCAACACCATGGACTACACAGTCCATGGAATTCTCCAGGCCAGAATACTGGAGTGGGTAGCCTTTCCCTTCTCCAAGGGATTGAAAGCAAAAATATTTCTGGAGATAAAAAGAGGACATTTTACGATACAAAAGTTAGTTAAACAGAAAGATAACAGTATTCAGTCTGTATGTACTCATCATGGCTTAAAATATAAAGTCAAATTGACAGAACTGAAAAAAAAAGAAATCCACAGAGTGAAAAACTGCAATCATGTCGTCTCCACACCAGACAGAAAAAGCAGACAAATTCAGTAGGGATTCAGAAGAGTTGAATAAAGAATGAAGAAACCCGATTCAACTGACACACACAGAACACTACACCCGACTGCAGAAATTCACGTTCTCTTTAGCATACGGACTATTTGCCCAAACTGACCAAGTGATGGGGGCATAAAGCAAATCTCGAGAAATCCCAAACAACAAACAGCAAAGAGCATATTCTGACTACAATGGATTAAGCAAGACTCCATCAACAAAAAAGGCAAATAGAAAATTCATGTCCAGTCATCCCTTGGTATCCCCAGGGAACTGGTTCCAGGACCCCCTCCCCTGCACAGACACCAAACTTCTCAGATACTCAAGGCTCTTGTATAAAATGCGTACGGAGGGTTCGGGATGGGGAACACATGTATACCTGTGGCGGATTCATTTTGATATTTGGCAAAACTAATACAATTATGTAAAGTTTAAAAATAAAATAAAATTGGAAGAATAAAAAAAAAAAATAAATAAATAAATAAATAAAAAAAGCTACTCTTTTATACAGTGTTTAAGTACACATTTTAATGAAAATGGACAAAACAATAAGCTAATAAAATGCTAATATTGATAACACTAAAAAAAAAAAAAAAAATGCGTACGGCCAACACACAACCTCCTGTACATGTTAAATCATTTCCAGATTACTTATTTAATGTAAATGCTATGCAAATAGTTGTGAATACTATGTAAAGAGCTGCTGAAGTGTAGCAAATTCAAGTCTGCTTTTTGGAACTTTCTGGGGAGAAAAAAAACTTTTTCTGAATATTTTTGATCCATGGTTAGTATACGGAGGGCTGACTGTATACGGAAATGAAGCAATTCATTTCTAAATTATGTAAGAGTGAAAAAAATTAATATCAGAGCTAAATATGATGAAAACACGATAGTGGGAGAATGTATTTATATCAGATATCAAGTTCTATAAAGCTATGAAAATTTGAGACAAGATTTGCAGAAGACGTATTATGCATGTGTGCGTAATAATGCTGTGTGTGTAATAATGCTGTGTGTGTAATAATGCTGTGTGTGTAATAATGCTGTGTGTGTTATTATTTGTAATAGCCCAAATCTGGGAAGAACAAAATGGATAAATTGTGGTAGTTTCATACAACAAAATACTATATAGCAATGCAAATCAATGAATTATAGCTATGCGAAAACACATGGATTGATTTCAGAAACAATACTGAACAAAACAAGCTGATACCAAAAAAATGCCATAAGACTTTTTCTTTTTTTGCTTAAGATTCAAAACCTGGCCAAACTAATCTGCAGTGTTAGCTTCTATTAGTCTTAAAATTAATTGGAAAAGTATCTACTGCTCATCCCTATACGTTTCTAAATCAGAAAGAACTGTCAACTAAAAAAAAGATGGATGGTGAAGTTCTCTTTTTTAATATCATCAAAACCACCCATGACACAACAAATCACACATGCCACTTTGATGTACGTCACACAGTTCACATTAAACAGGCCTACTTCGGTCCCTGACCTTGAGAAAATTATAGATAAGATACGCAAAGGAAATGAATGGTAAATAGCTCTGAAGAGCATCTGAAATTACAAGTGTTCCAGAGACTTTCTGTTTAGAGGAAGTGACAGTTCTTATCTTGGTGACTCCAGTAAGAGCCTTCATCATCACTGTAATGTCGCTCCACTGGAGCAACAGTTTCCAACCTCGGAGCACCCTGGAGTCACCCGGCCAGCTTTTAGGGCCCCATCAATGCACGGGTCACAACCCAGACGAATCCAAATGGAAGGTCTGGAGACTAAATGGGACTCGTTTATAGCTAATAATAGCTCAGTGAAAACGTTATAGCTCCAAGTGCTTGCCCCCGGAGGCTTAACACACAGGCAGTGAACCTTGCATGAGACCTTTAAACACATACCTGGGCTTGCACATCCCCCTTTTCAGCTAAGAACTGGTAATACTGAATCAAGTCTTCCTCGAGCATTCCGCTGTTCATTCCTGGGTTTTCGACCTCATCAGGCAGCCGTATTCTCTGCACCACTGAGCCTCCCGTCAGCGAGATATCACTAGCAACTGAAACAGGGGCAGAGCAACACGGGGATGAGTCAGAGGGGTGGTCCCACAGCGAGAAGTGCCGTTCCAGCTCCAAGTGCCAACAGACACGGTGTTAAAGGAACTTCTTCTCAACGAAATTCAGTTTCTTTCCCACACAATATTAAGAAGTGGAATCCAAAACAAACTTTTTAAAAGTACTTCCTAATCAACTAGTGTAAAGACGATTCCACTTGAGTAAGCCAGTCACAGTATTTCAAGTAGTACAACAGATTTAAAATTAACTCTTTTTTTTTTTTTTTGGTAACGTCAAAGGCAAAAAAAGCAAGTACCATGATTGGCCACAAGACGATAATGAGTCAGTGCGGATTCACAGCTCTGGAGGACCCCAATGCCAGCCCAGTATCGGTAACCCTGTAATAAATACAACCTCAGTGAGAAGAGGGCAGTTTCACGTGCTCCAGTGGCATTCTAGCGGGAACAGATAAAGTGAACCACGTGCAGAGGGGAACAGTACTATCCTTTGATACAAACACATGGCCACCTCATTTATCCTGAGTGCCACATTCTGAGGTAATTTATTCAGCAACTTTTAACAATCAGACTACAGCTAAGACCTGGGAAATAGATACTAAAGTTCTGAGAGCAATCAAAATAGATGCCATCAACTTTCTATATGCAGTGTGTGCCCGTTTACCTATACGAGAAAATTACCTAGGCGCTTGCTTTTAGACGAGATTTTAATCTTGCTTCAGACACAATTTTAACAAAAATCGATTAATCTTCCAAAGCATTAATAACTCTTAAGGAAGCAACCAACTAGCAATCTAGGGAAGACAAGAAACTACTAGAGACAGACACAGCAGTACCAGGAATAAATGACTTCAGAATAAGGGGAAGACAGCCAATTATGAAGAAGAGAAGAGAACAGAGCTCTCTGGAGTCACACAGACTCATGTAACTTCACCAACTTTAACAGTCCTCAGGGCAGAAGTATACAATAACACGTGTAGTAATACCTGGATTCTCCAGGCAAGAACACTGGAGTGGGTTGCCATTTCTTTCTCCAATGCATGAAAATGAAAAGTGAAAGTGAAGTCGCTCAGTCGTGTCCGACTCTTTGAGACCCATGGACTGCAGCCCACCAGGCTCCTCCGTCCATGGGATTCTCCAGGCAAGAGTGCTGGAGTGGGGTGCCACTGCCTTCTCCAGAAGATTGGTAAACAGCTTTAAAATGAGATTTCTGTCAAAAATACTTCATGTTTTCTGAAAATTCATCTAAAAACAACGTTTCAATGACCGTGGGAGCAATAAACATTTTTGGAGATGAGACGAACAAATGAAAAAACTTCAAAGTTAGCGAGGAATGTTTCAGAAGGTTAGAGCGACACTCTCATTTTTCACGTATTAGAAAACGGTTTACCTCTGTAACAGGACCG
This sequence comes from Bos javanicus, assembly GCF_032452875.1. NCBI lineage: Eukaryota > Metazoa > Chordata > Mammalia > Artiodactyla > Bovidae > Bos > Bos javanicus. The sequence goes on from NC_083877.1 coordinate 92,443,894, forward strand.
AGTCCAAGCTCCCTGGTGTGACGTCCAGCCCTTTACATGATCCCTGTCTGCCTGTCCTGGTGACGATCTACCTGGCATTCCCTTCTCCACCGACAGCTGCTGCTTTCTTCAGAAGGCTCTCCCTAACTCCCTCTCCTTCCCATGCCAGCGTGGGCTGGGGGCCTGTCCATGATTCCTTGATGTTCCCATGCTGTACTGTAATGGTCTCCCTACTCATGTCTCCCTCTCGAGAATAAACGCTGCTTGTGGGCTGACATTAGATCTTATTGTACTAGAAGCCCAACAACAAGTATTCAGTGTTTTAGAATACACAGAGGGAAAAGTATCCAGGATCCACCCAGCTGGCCAGAAAACCAGATTTTCCTTCTTTGTTAAGTCTCATAGTCCTATCAGTGACCAGGCCTGTTGACCCCTTCCAGATTTTGGACTTGTTTCTCTGCTTTTGGTCTTATTTCTGCTCAGTCTATTCTTTTTATTTCTGCAAGAACTTAACACCTTCATTTGGAACATAGTAATATGGGCCAGGGGCTTCCCTCATAGCTCAGTTGGTAAAAAAATCTGCCCACAATGCAGGAGACCTGGGTTCTATTCCTCAGTTGGGAAGATCCCCTGGAGAAGGAAATGGCAACCCACTCCAGTATTCTTGCCCGGAGAATCCCATGGGCAGAGGAGCCTGGCAGGCTACTGCCCATGGGGTCGCAAGAGTCGGACATGAGTTAGTGACTAAACCACCACCACTACCACCACCCATATGGGCCAGAGGTCACATGACTCTCTTAAAGTCAATTTATAAAGTAGAAGGCAGATTAAACACCTCAGAAGAAAAGCACGCGGAGGTCAGATGCTATGTTTTACCACCAAGCCATGTAAATGATCAGCACTGTCAGGTAACATATAAAGAATACTCTGTAGTAAACTTTATAGGACACTGGCTCTTTCTATAGTTAGTCCATCATCGATTTAAACGTAAAATCTGCCATAATCCAATCTAAAAAATGATTCTGACAAACAATTCCAACTTAGAGAAAATTGGGAAAAGAGTCATTTATCAGATTCTTATTTTAAGGGCAATCAGCCAAACTAATTATTTTAATGAAAAATCATGGACTCTATCAATTTTCATCCACATGCAGATTCAACTGCTCTATCCAGTAACAAGAATTTTAAGGACATTCAATTGAATATTGGGTCTTAATAAATGTAAGTAAATTGTAATCATGAAAGCTAGTAAAGTGGTGGCCACTTGCAATTATTAATGTTATTATAATTGTTAGCAATTTTTTTACCTTCCATTTAAATCTTACTTACCAAAACCATGTGGGCTATTAGGTTGCCCCCAAGAGCTCCGAATGTGTAATAAACAAGGGCCTGTGAAAGAACGAAAGATGCTTAACTGAACACGGGCACACAGTCACCCAGTTCGCACTGTGTATACAACGAAGTCTCAACAAGAGTTACCTTTGCCTGACTTGAATTAACACCAAGTCCAGAAGCATAGAGAAAGCCAAGAGCCTGAAACAAAATGATAAAAGTCATGAGCTTTAAGAAGATGCAAGGGTCTTTAAATGCTAAAAAATGTGAAAGCTGCAAATATGCACAACTGTGGAATTAAAAAGCCTCAGAAATGCATTAAAGGTTTTACAAATTATAAAATGAAATGTAAGTTTAAACAAGTAAAAAAATTTAGCTTGAAGATTAAAGACAATTTAAGAAAACCAAAGCTGAACACACTTAAATATGACTTTTACTTGATTGTTGGGGAACGGCTACTATGAAAACAAAATGCCTCCTATATCATTACATTAAAATATTATCTATTGGACTTCCCTGGTGATACAGTGGGTAAGAATCCGCCTGCCAATGCAGGAGACATGGGTTCCATTCCTGGTCTGGGAAGATTCCACATGCCACGGAGCAACTAAGCCCGAGAGCCTAGAGCCTGTGCTCGAAACAAGAGGGGCCACCGCACTGAGAAGCCCGAGCTCAGTGGAACTACAGAAAGCCTGCATGTGGTAACGAAGACCCAGTGCTGTCATAAATTTAAAAACAAAATTTTCTTTCAATATATTATCTATGTAGAGGGTGGTACACAATGATAATGGGTGAGTGAAAGTTGTTCAGTCATGTCTGACTCTTTGCAAACCCATGGACTGTATAGTCCAGATTCAGGCCAGAATACTGGAGTGGGGAGCCTTTCCCTCCTCCAGGGGGTCCTCCTCCTGGGTCCCAACCCAGGGATCGAACCCAGGTCTCCCGCACTGCAGGTGGATTCTTTACCAGCTGAGCCACCAGGGAAGCCTGATAATGGGTAAAGGAATCACTATCCTAGGAACAAAAAGAGGCAGCAAGGGGCTAAATTTAAGGGGTGAAGGGAAAAAGTCACCTCTCCTTGCTAGAGCATATACAACTTCTTAAAAACAAAACAAAACAAAAACACCAATCAAGCAAACAATGCACTGGTAAGGTTATACCCTCTGCTCTCTGAGGATCAGCCTTGATGACGTGAAAGCGTAAGCTAAAGTTGTAAAGGCAGGTGCTATTCTCATCCAAATCCCTGAGCTCTTCTGTATTGCCCAGTCTCCCTTGAAGTTAGGGAGGGCAACTGCCTTGGATGTGACCAGAAGGGACGCAAGCCAGTTTCAGGCCTGGCCCTTGAAAACATCCTGGGCTCCTCCAGATCCCCCTTCTCCCTGATTGACGGCTTGGAAGTCCTGTGCTCTGGATGGAGGACAGCTACACAATGGAAGCAGCCTGGATCCTGAGCCATTATCTGAAGACTGGCTCAGGCAGGAGCACTGCACGGGACCTGGCGTGAGCAAGAAATAACTCCTCGTTGTGTGAAGCCACTGTGATCCTGCGCTTTGTTTCATCAGCGAGCGTTAATTACAGTGGACAGAGTGCTTTGCAAGTGTAAAAAAGCACTGTAGTACTGTAAGGTTCTATTATTAAACAGAAAGAGGTCTTAAAAGTAAGGCCATTTCTCGGAATGGAATGTGTCTGAAGATGAAGAAGGTATCTGTGTGTATATTATCATATGTGAAATAGATCACCAGTCCAGGTTCGATGCATGAGACAGGGTGCTCAGGGCCAGTGCACTGGGATGACCCTGAGTGATGGGATGGGGAGGGAGGTGGGACGGGGGTTCAGCATGGGAGACACATGTGCACCCATGGCAGATTCATGTCAATGTATGGCAAAAACCACCACAATATTGTAAGTAATTAGCCTCCAATTAAAATAAATGAAAAAAAAAAAAAAGAATGTATGTGTGAATTTCACCTAAACTCATTTAGAAGGGGGAAAAAGCCTTGAAAACACAGGGGAGCAATTAACACATTACCTGTTTATAAACCAAAACCAAAACTATCTAAGAGTTGCAGACTGGTTACCAGTCCTGTAGAAAACAATGGTCACAATGCCTATTATTACTTATATAGCCTGAAAACAGACTTCCTTTGTGACCAGAAATTTTATCTTTAAGCAAACCCCACACTATTGCTAAATCTTTATTACTGAAGGCATTTTTTTTTAAAGTGGGCAAAATACCTTTATAAGTAGGACAAAAGACCCAGAAACCATAAAAAAGATGAATAAACTCAACTACATAAAACTGCTTATTTTACACGAAAACACATAAACAAAATGAAAAGACAGTATAAAGCATATAGATAAACAGCTGGGTGCAGAGGTACTCAGGTCAAGGCCTGTAAGGTTCCTAACCACAGGAGCGTCCGTCCCCACAGAGTTGGGTGCAAATATAATTCTGAGAAGATACAATTGCAAAAATGCCTTCAGATAAGATCAGTCGCTCAGTTGTGTCCGACTCTTTGTGACCCCATGAATTGCAGCACGCCAGGCCTCCCTGTCCATCACCAACTCCCGGAGTTCACTCAGACTCATGTCCATCGAGTCGGTAATGCCATCCAGCCATCTCATCCTCTGTCGTCCCCTTATCCTCCTGCCCCCAATACCTCCCAGCATCAGAGTCTTTTCCAATGAGTCACCTCTTCGCATGAGGTAGCCAAAGTACTAGAGTTTCAGCTTTAGCATCATTCCTTCCAAAGAAATCCCACGGCTGATCTCCTTCAGAATGGACTGGTTGGATCTCCTTGCAGTCCAAGGATTCTCAAGAGTCTTCTCCAACACCACAGTTCAAAAGCATCAATTCTTCGGCACTCAGCCTTCTTCACAGTCCAACTCTCACATCCATACATGACCACAGCAAAAACCACAGCCTTGACTAGATGAACCTTTGTTTGCAAAGTAATGTCTCTGCTTTTGAATATGCTAGCTAGGTTGGTCATAACGTTCCTTCCAAGGAGTAAGTGTCTTTTGATTTCATGGCTGCAGTCACCATCTGTAGTGATTTTGGAGCCCAGAAAAATAAAGTCTGACACTGTTTCCACTGTTTCCCCATCTATTTCCCATGAAGTGGTGGGCCCGATGCCATGATCTTCGTTTTCTGAATGTTGAGCTTTAAGCCAACTTTTTCACTCTCCACCCTCACTTTCATCAACAGACTCTTTAGTTCCTCTTCACTTTCTGCCATACGGGTGGTGTCATCTGCATATCTGAGGTTATTGATATTTCTCCCAGCAATCTTGATTCCAGCTTGTGTTTCTTCCAGTCCAGCATTTCTCATGATGTACTCTGCATATAAGTTAAATAAGCAGGGTGACAACATACAGCCTTAATGAACTCCTTTTCCTATATGGAACCAGTCTGTTGTTCCATGTTCAGTTCTAACTGTTGCTTCCTGACCTGCATACAAATTTTTCAAGAGGCAGATCAGGTGGTCTGGTATTCCCATCTTTTTCAGAATTTTCCACAGTTTATTGTGATCCACACAAAGGCTTTGGCACAGTCAATAATGCAGGAATAGATGTTTTTCTGGAACTCTCTTGCTTTTTCCATGATCCAGCAGATGTTGGCAATTTGATCTCTGGTTCCTCTGCCTTTTCTAAAACCAGCTTGAACATCAGGAAGTTCACGGTTCACATATTGCTGAAGCCTGGCTTGGAGAATTTTGAGCATTACTTTACTAGCGTGTGAGATGAGTGCAGTTGTGCAGTAGTTTGAGCATTCTTTGGCATTGCCTTTCTTTGGGATTGGAATGAAAACTGACCTTTTCCAGTCCTGTGGCCACTGCTGAGTTTTCTGAATTTGCTGGCATATTGAGTGCAACACTTTCACAGCATCATCTTTCAGGATTCGGAATAGCTCAACTGAAATTCCATCACCTCCACTAGCTTTGTTCATAGTGATGCTTTCTAAGGCCCACTTGACTTCACATTCCAAGATGTCTGGCTCTAGGTCAGTGATCACATCATTGTGATTATCTGGGTCGTGAAGATCTTTTTTGTACAGTTCTTCTGTGTATTTTTGCCATCTCTTCTTAATATCTTCTGCTTCTGTTAGGTCCATACCACTTCTGTCCTTTATCGAGCCCATCTTTGCATGAAATGTTCCTTTGGTATCTCTGATTTTCTTGAAGAGATCTCTAGTCTTTCCCATTCTGTTGTTTTCCTCTATTTCTTTGCATTGATCGCTGAAGAAGGCTTTTTTATCTCTTCTTGCTATTCTCTGGAACTCTGAATTCAGATGTTTATATCTTTTCTTTTCTCCTTTGCTTTTCGCTTCTCTTCTTTTCACAGCTATTTGTAAGGCCTCCCCAGACAGCCATTTTGCTTTTTTGCATTTCTTTTCTATGGGGATGGTCTTGATCCCTGTCTCCTGTACAATGTCACGAACCTCATTCCATAGTTCATCAGGCACTCTATCTATCAGATCTAGGCCCTTAAATCTATTTCTCACTTCCACTGTATAATCATAAGGGATTTGATTTAGGTCATACCTGAATGGTCTAGTGGTTTTCCCTACTTTCTTCAATTTCAGTCTGAATTTGGCAATAAGGAGTTCATGGTCTGAGCCACAGTCAGCTCCTGGTCTTGTTTTTGCTGACTGTATAGAGCTTCTCCATCTTTGGCTGCAAAGAATAGAATCAATTTGATTTTGGTGTTGACCATCTGGTGATGTCCATGTATAGAATCTTCTCTTGTGTTGTTGGAAGAGGGTGTTTGTTATGACCAGTGCATTTTCTTGGCAAAACTCTATTAGTCTTTGCCCTGCTTCATTCTGTATTCCAAGGCCAAATTTGCCTGTTACTCCAGGTGTTTCTTGACTTCCTACTTTTGCATTCCAGTCCCCTATAATGAAAAGGACATCTTTTTTGGGTGTTAGTTCTAAAAGGTCTTGTAGGTCTTCATAGAAGTGTTCAACTTCAGCTTCTTCAGCGTTACTGGTTGGGGCACAGACTTGGATTACTGTGATATTGAATGGTTTGCCTTGGAAACGAACAGAGATCATTCTGTCATTTTTGAGATTGCATCCAAGTACTGCATTTCAGACTCTTCTGTTGACCATGATGGCTACTCCATTTCTTCTGAGGGATTCCTGCCCGCAGTAGTAGATATAATGGTCATCTGAGTTAAATTCACCCATTCCAGTCCATTTCTAGAATGTCGATATTCACTCTTGCCATCTCTTGTTTGACTACTTCCAATTTGCCTTGATTCATGGGCCTTGACATTCCAGGTTCCTACGCAATATTGCTCTTTACAGCATCAGACCTTGCTTCTATCACCAGTCACATCCACAGCTGGGTATTCTTTTTGCTTTGGCTCCATCCCTTCATTCTTTCTGGAGTTATTTCTCCACTGATCTCCAGTAGCATATTGGGCATCTACTGACCTGGGGAGTTCCTCTTTCAGTATCCTATCATTTTGCCTTTTCATACTGTTCATGGGGTTCTCAAGGCAAGAATACTGAAGTGGTTTGCCATTCCCTTCTCCAGTGGACCACATTCTGTCAAGTCTCTCCACCATGACCCGCCCATCTTGGGTGGCCCCACGGGCATGGCAGAGTTTCACTGAGTTAGACAAGGCTGTGGTCCTAGTGTGATTAGATTGACTAGTTTTCTGTGAGTATGGTTTCAGTGTGTTTGCCCTCTGATGCCCTCTTGCAACACCTACCGTCTTACTTGGGTTTCTCTTACCTTGGGCGTGGGGTAAAAATGCCTTACTGACTATAAATGTTCTCAAACAAAGAAAAAAGACTGTCCAAGAAGACTGGTAAAATAATTTGCCACAAAATTAATATTTACAGTCTTACTTGTTAAAGGAAGTCAGGGCAACGAGAGTATCAGGCTGTTAAAATACAACAGCACTGTGTGCAGAGAGATCTCCATAGAAAGCACACTCACAGTTTGTCCCTTGGGAGAGCCTTCCTCGGTCAGCTTCTCAAACATCTCTTTTGCTGCCTGGATATTCTGTGTCAGGTAATCACCGAACAAGAGAGCGTAGGACACTCTCTCCAGGGCCTTGGTGTGGTTCATGCTTGCTGCCTTCTGAAGATACCGATAAGCTCTGTAAACACAAGTAACGAAAAAACAAATTAGCAACATTTTGGAATTACCATTAAAATTTGTTTTCAAGATCTAGTAAAATGTAGCTTAATTTCCTTACTGTACAATACCCTTTTGATAGTTTTACTAAAGCAGTGTTACTTACAATACATTCTGGCTACTTTCGTTTTTACGTAGGATACCAGTTCTGTTGTTAGAGTATCTTGGAATTCTAATTACATTAGCAGTAATCCTAAAACGTTCTATTAAGAAAGTTAACTTGATTTACAGTGTCAGAACAGTAATAATATGGTCTCCAGTAAAAAAATCCAATGATGACCACTACAACTGTCTTTAAAATCTTTGCACAGACTATAGCAAAAGTCAGCTGAAATTAGGGGACACAAAATGTTAGAGGACAGTCACTTGTTTTATGTTCCTTCATTTCTAAATTCTAGACTTTGTCTGTAAGAAAATTACAAAGCAAAAACAAAAACCCCCAGAAAACACCTGACAACAATTCCTTTTGTTTGTTTTATGTCACTTTGAATTCTGAATAGTATGTGTTCCGGGCACTGAGAAATGACTACAGCTTAATCATATACAGCCATTTGCTCGCAGTTCATTCTTAGGACTGGTATTTATGACCTGTTTATCCCAACAAGCTAAAATTTGATAAAAGTAATGTCCCCAATGTCTATAGATACCATATTAAGTTTTCTTGTAATGCAACTTAGGAAATCTTTTTATCTCTGGCAGTACGTTCCATTTAAAAAGCACTCAGCCATTATCTCAGCAAGGGCCTAGCTCAAAGGAAGGATGGAGTGGGCTGTGCAACCTACTCTCTTTTTTGGCTTTTCTTGTTGCTTCCGTTGAGGATTTTCATCCCGGTCTGGTACATCATTTCCGCTTCCTGCATTTGCCGTCTTCTTGCAGCCTCTTCTTCAGCTGAAAACAAAATGTCAGTTGCATTTACATGGGTAATTCTGCACCAGTTACTTGTCAGACATCAGAACACATTCCTTCTCTTGGGTGGCCATGCAAATACAATTCATGATTGTTCACCATTTCAAAATCTCACTCTAAAGATACATGGTTGTAAGTATGGCCTTTATCTGACAAAAGATAGGACTCAAGGAAACAAAATTTGTTGAAATCACTTTCCTTCAGAGAAAGCACTCTCAGTCTGCTTTTGGAGGTACTTTTCTGCTAGTAATTCTAACTTTGTATTCAATTTAACTAAAATTTCACAAGGAGCTTATGATTATATATGCCAAGGTCAGCTAAAACCAGGACAGGAAAATAAAGTCAGAAAAATATTATTATTGTCAAAGAACACTTCTGCCTCACCTGAAATGCTGTATATTTTTACAAGGAAAAAGTATTTGACTAATTATGCTAAAAAAATTAATAAGAAATTTTGATTTTTATTAACTATAGATCCCAATTTAATGTTCAAGTTGTCTATTTTCTCCTATACATTAACATTAATACAACCCTGAAAATAATAGAATTATCATAAATTTCGCAAAAGTTATTTTGCTATTGTAATATATCATTTTAATCGAAATCTGTAACTCATCAAATGACAGACATATGGATATTTCATTAGGACTAATATTTATAGAAACAGAAGTGAGTTGTTTTTACAATATTAAAAAAATCTGATGTATTAAACTGGAGCATTTAATCATATTGGCCTACCTCCAAAGATGGACCATGTAAGATGCCATATTCTAGGACAGCTTAAATATTCTACCAGAGCCACTATTCTGAAAATGTCATTTGGTATCAACTGAGATATGTTCAAGGTTTTCTGTTGCTCTTTATCTTCAAGTTTTTCCTGAAAATACAGCTTGCCTTGAGAAGTCAGCCCCTTTGTACTGACACAGTTAAATATACTGTACTTGTCAAATGTTAACCTAGCACAGTGCATTTCACTCAAGTATTTAGAAAAGGAATTCTCTGTATTTCTTTTCACCACTATTAGTTAACCTTTACTGTAATGTTCTGTTTCCTTTGTTGCCAAAAAAACATTTCATGTTAATTAATTCAGTAGCCTGCCTACGAGTCTTCAGAACAACCCACACACACCCTGGAAAACCAGCTCGACATAAGGCAGGAGTGTGACAAGCTGCCGGGTGATGGCCTGGAAGTGGGGACACGGCCCGCTTCCTGTGCTGACGTCCAGGCTTTAAGGGACAGCCACAGCATCAGTGCTGACACTTCTCGGCGAGGGAGAAAACAGACAGCTACCAAAAGGCCTCTGAACTGCTGGCCAAGACGCCACACGACGTGGACCTGTCTTCTGCTGAACGACACTCACTCTCGCAGAAGCCCCACTTCTCGTCCGCCTTGTAGTCGTAGGTGGTGGCACACCACAGTCTGCCGTCTTCCCTCCCGTCCGAGGTGCACTCGTCATATTCCTTATCCAGGAACAGGAAAGGGAAGTGGCAGGGCTCCCCGTGCGCTGTGCCTTCAATGGCGGTCAGGGCTGCAAAGGCAAGGAAAACATGGAAGCACAGGCAGCACCTCTGCTGTTAACACTGTCAATTTCAGCTATGAGAACCCAGAGACACACACGCGTGATTTGTAATGGGGAACATAAAGAGCCAGCGCTGATTTCTGTTCAGGGACAACGAGGTCAGTCAACTTAGTGAGCGTGGCTAGCTACCTAGCTCTACATCTAGGTTAAAATTCTGTCTTGAGATAACCTTAGAAGGTCAAAAGTACAGCCGCTCAACTAGTGAGCAAATAAAGCAAACACAACTGAGTCAATTCCACTGCTCAGCACAACTCTTTTTTTTCCCCCATCTGAATGCTGTCAGTTTCTTCTATAATATAAAGTTACACAGTGAAACTGCTCCCCCAGGCCAAGTTAATCACTCACATAGTCCTCTGTGATCTCACAGCATTTTATTACAGGACTGATCATCGGCACTGAGCTTCTTTCTTCACTATACTCTGGCTCCCACTAGACTCTGAGCTTGTTTTTTTTTTTTTTTGACTCTGAGCTTGTTAAGGGAGAAACCGTATCTCTAATTTGTTCTCTAAGTTCTTTCCACATATCTCCCAGGCACTGGGAATTATGCCAGGGGCTGGAAATGAGGTGGAACTGAGGTCTCCGCTACGGAGAACCTGCTGCCTTACCAGGAAGGGAGACCTTAAACGAACATATGACCGATGTTTTGGAGGGGAAAGCCTCCCCGCCAGTAACTGAAGTTTACACTGAACCTCAAGGGTGTCCAGGAGGAGGCGGTGGACAGAATGCTCCGGGATGGGGTAGGGAGCAGCACTGCAGGCCAGGGGGAAAGTGTGTAGGAATCAAATGAAAGAGAGCACAGTGCGTAAGAGAAAATCAAGCTCGTCGTCTCAGAACCTGTAGAGTGAGTATCAAAGGGGACGAGAGAAAAAGCCAGAGGAGCACCAAAAAGCCAGACTAGAGAGGTCCTGACAAACCTAACTAAGGAATTCAGATTTCATCCTGAGAACAATGGACACTCAAGAGTTTAATGAAGGAGTGACATGCTCATCCTTACACTTTCGAGAGTGGACAATGGAACGCCAGGCTGGAGGCCAAGTGACCAGTTTAAAGGCTATGACAATGGTCTCATCGAGGGGTGATGACAGCCTCAAGAAGACAATGGAATGAAAACAGTGGATGCACTCAAGTGATGCTAAGCAAACAGAGATGGTCCTACTTACTGACTAGATGCGCAGATGAGCACAGAGAGAGGCCAAGGGATGTGCCCAGGCTCCGAGGCTGCAGGATGAGTACCGGGTTGTCCCTACCAGGACAGAGCACACTAGAGGAGGAGCAGGTGACTGGGCAGGGATGGAGTGGATCAGGAGAGAGGCTGATTAAGCTTTGCTCCTGCTGCATTCAAGGCAGCTAAATAAAACAAGAGAAAATATCTCAGACATCTTCTCAGCTGTAGCCCCGCAAAAAAAAAGGCCTCCAGGTCACAGATAAATTTCAATGTGAGAGTGTGCGTAAGAATGCCAAGTGAGAAGTGTAAGAGCATGCCAAAGGGCTAGGCCTGAGCCTGGTCTCCAACCACACTCGATGAGTATGAGTACATACGTGTCAGCATCCACTGGTTTGCTTTTACATGGAAAATTTACTTAAGCAGCAGAGCTTGTAAGTAACAGTATAGGTTCTGGAGTCAGAACACCCAATTCAAACCCTACTGATTATTACCTGTGCACTTTGAGTAAGTCATTTAATCTCTCTTATTCATAAAAGTATTTGCAGACAACTTCCTAATCTACAAATAGGGACAGCAGTCCTTGCCACATAGAGTTACTCGCAAAGACGAACTGACGCAGTACACGTAAGGGGCTCCTCACGGTGCCTGCCACTTAAGGTGATGAGTCTAAGAGATGGCACATCTGTTATTATTACTGGCATGTCTGCTCTGAAAGGCTAGAAAATGTACGCTCCTTCTTTCCAATGTAAAGAAGAATACATCCTAAGGCTAATTTGAAAACTAGTTTCAGTAACTTATGAGAGGCAAATGAATTTCTAACATTTTATACCAGATAAAAGTCACTCACCATCCTGGTAATTACTGACCAGAGGCAGTAACTTCTTCTTTGATCTGTCTACTTTTTAAGAAATGATCTTTAATTCAACCTATAAGCAAAGCATCCTTTATCAACAGCCTCAGAGGGGTCACTATGACTATAGAACCCGAAAAAGGTACTCCTGTGCACTGCCAATGGGGTCAAATCTGCTTTAGAAAGACGCTATTTGTATAACTGCAGTTTGTAAACTTGAATTTCAAACATCCAATGGTTTAACGAATATTTAATTTTTTCCTATGAAAACTGAAATTTCTGTTTTAAAGGCAAATAGCTTGTCATAAGAATTCTAGTTTGCCAAAACTTGTACTTTTTAAGAAGTTCAAATATATGAAAGGATTCTTTCATGTGATGGAACGATACACCAGAAAAGAAACTAAAGAGAATCCAAAGGCAATACAAGATTTTAATCCACTACTGAATCAGCATTAACTTAAGCTAGAAGAATACCCAGGGTACACCTGCTTCATCAGTTGGGTTAAACTGAAAAATCTTGGTCAAATTATACACTGGTCAAGTAATGTGATTATAAGTAAGTTAACAGAAAATCTGTATTTCTCAGTTATGTTCTCCAAGCAAAGCCACCATAAGGAAACTGCTATTACCTAAAGTCTTCCAAAAGTTACTGACTGGGGCTTGCTAGTTTCAAGTCAATTATCTCAGGTATTCCTCACAACAGGGTTAATTTGAGTTAATTTCCTTTCCATGGAGAAATTCTGTAAGAATTTAAATTTTAAAAACAGCCATGAAAACAGTACTAGTTTTAAAAACAATGGTAATCACTGCTCTGGCATATGGAAGCTGACTGATTATGCAATCTGAATTAATGACAGCCAGCAATCAAATCTGATACTCAAAAGGGAAAACTGTGCCATTAAGTCAATTCTGAACCTTCATGCAAAAATGATATAGCATCGCAATTTATTTAGACTGTGGGAGTAAGATATTAAGCTTATGGTATTTGAGAACTTATAATGATGAACAGAACACTTTATACTTAAACTAGTAGAAATTTGCTCTCTCAATTAAAATCATTTAGGAAAGCTAGAAAGGTATTTTTTCCCCCCTAAAAAAACCTACCCTACCTGAATATGTAATCCTTCAGCGCTGGCCAGAATATAGGTAAATGGCAGGAACGTAAATTTCGTACTATTGGCAGGGGTGTAGAGGGACATTTAGTAACATCTGTTAGAAGTGAAAAGTTCCATACACCTTTAGATCAGATTTTTTCAATTGTGGGATATTTACTTAGAGAAGCATTCTCACAAGGATACAACAGAGAGGTATGTCCAAGGAGTGTTTGCACATCATCATTATTTTAAAAATATAAACCCCAGAAGAACTCAGAGAGGTAAGGAAGAGAGGGTTGGTTAAATCAACCACAGTGCAGCTGTTACAGACGGGCGTCCACACCGATGACTCAAAGGTTACCAGAGACTAGTGGAGACACAGAAGACGAAAGCTGAGTCCTTGGGGCAACCTTCTATCTCAACAACGGACAGATTCTGAGGAACCGCAGCTAAGTGAAGAAAGCGTCCTCAGAGAAAGGAAAAAAGAAAAAAACGCTTGAGGGGCCGGGAAGATAAGGACCAAGGACTGCCCAGGTCTTCAGCCATCAGGATGTGCCTGGAGGGGTGTGGATTTAATGGTCTGGCGGGGGACCAGGGCCTCACTCCACTCAGACTCGAGAATGGAAAGAGAGGAACTGAAGTCAGTGGACAGAGACCCCTTTTCCAAGCAAGACTGCTATGAAGGCGAGGGGAGCAAGACTGCTATGAGGCGGCCGCTGGAGTGGCACTGGGGGTCAGGTTTTGGTTTCTCTGATGTTCAGATATTACAGCATGTTTGAATGTTGGTGAGGACAGAGGGTGGAGAAAAACAGGACACTGGGTCTATCAGGTACCATGCGCATCTCAGGGATAATCTCAACGAGCCCAAACTCCTACATCTCCTCAAACACAGAAAAGCACTAAAATCATTAACTTGAGAAGTTCAACTTTTGTGATTAGCAGTAATTTTTTGATGACTGACTACCCGCATTCCCTCCCCACCCTGACCCTGCCCAACAACTCCTATATATCTTGGCTCTGCCCTTGCCTCTTTGGAGCAGTTCCTCAGAGCGACCTGAGAGGCTATCTCCCACACTGCAGCCCTCAGCAAGGTCCCTGAATAAAGTATTATTTGCAATCTGTAGGTTGCATGTTTTAAAACAACAAACGTGGCTAGAATTTTGCTGTTGGTTCTGAATGAAATACCCTGGAATACTTACATCTTTTCCTCATTTTTATTTTAAAATTCAAAACAAAAACATCAACTTCTTGATTCACACAAATAAAGGCAACTGTTCTGGCTTTACAAATTTCTTCATTTTTAGAGCATTTACGCTATTAAAGTGGGCTTCCCTGATAGCTCAGTAGGTAAAGAATCTGCCTGCAATGTAGGAGACCTGGTTCAATTCCTGGGTCAGGAAGATCTGCTGGAGAAGGGACAGGCTACCCACTCCAGTATTCTTGGGCTTCCCTTGTGGCTCAGCTGGTAGAATCTGCCTGCAATGTGGGAGACCTGGGTTTGATCCCTGGGTTGGGAAAGGCTATCCACTCCAGTATTCTGGCCTGGAGAATCCCATCGACTGTATAGGCCAGAGGTTGCAAAGAGTCAAACACAACTGAGCAACTTTCACTTTCACGCTATTAAAAGTAGTACAAACAAAACACGGATACAGATGATTTAAAGCAAGCATACTTGAGATAAAGCAAATGGTACAGGCCGCATATTTACTGCTGACTGAGAAATACGGTATATTAATCTTCTAAGGAAAAGAACAATTTTATGTTAGTTGCTACAAGAAGACTGCTTTCATCCAAGGTTGAGAATTGCTAACTACAGTTGAGAAATTACATGTTAATGAAGGGAGGACAGACAGATACACACAGTATACCAAGGAAGGCGCTGCTTTAAGGACTAAGATGATTTTTCAGAAAAATGAAATGCAGTCAGATGGAGAATGAACAAAACATTAAGTCAGAGGTTATACAAGCTCAGTTCTCTCTGTGAAAACAATCACTTAAAAGAAGAAGCAGCAAGTACTGGCCCATGCACCCAGAGGAAAGGGACAAACTTCAAGACACTTAGGTGACAGGAACTGTCAGAAGCCATGCACAGTGAAACCTCCTCAGGAAAACTGCTACTGAAGGACAGCGAGGGCCTCCCCTGGGGGTCCAAGGGTTACAAATCCACCATCCAGTGCAGGGTCAGTTCAGTTCAGTTCAGTCGCTTAGTCGTGTCCGACTCTTTGCGACCCCAGTGCAGGATACAAGGGTTCAATCCCTGGTCGGGGAACTAAGCTGTGGGGCAACTAAGACATGATGTAGCCAAAAAAAAAAAAAAAAAAAAAAAAAGAACAGTGAGTTTCACTAAATAATGACTGTAAAGGTACTTGAGTTTCAACAGCGCTGGTGGGGCGCTGTTCCACAGGACGGTCTCCCAGAGGAGTTTGCGTCCACAAATAACTTGCTGGACGACAGAACAAAGAAACACCGATGACAAAGAAATCTTTAAAGTCGGACCTGTTGAGGGTCATGACCTGCTTCCTTAACCATCTATCCATATTCTGTTCAGTCTGAGTACTAAGTTAAGGTTTGTTTATTCCTTGCCACCCTCTTGCACGTGACGATGAAGCAAAAATGCGATGCTATTACTCAGTCAACTTTCACACTCCAGAACCCAATTTTAAGCACGTTTAGTAAGTTTCAACGCTATGCCGCTCAAAACAGAGAAAGATGCTGGTTATTTCTCCTTTTTGTTTTTTAGACTATTAGGATAGCGTGCTTATTGCAAAAAAGATGATTCAAGTGATGGGAAAGTATACAAACTTTAAAGAAAAATCACACTTGAGTTACCACTGAAAACTACCTTTTTCTCCAAAGGTAATGACCGTTACTAGAAAAGAGATTCATTTCTCAAGTGCGAACATGTTGGGGGGAAATGGTTTTCTTTCACATAAGGGACCTATGATGGTTAATGGTGCTTCCCTGGTGGCTCAGATGATTGAAGAATCTGCCTACTACTGCTAAGTCACTTCAGTCGTGTCCGACTTTGTACCACCCCATAGACGGCAGCCCACTGGGCTCCCCCATCCCTGGGATTCTCCGGGCAAGAACACTGGAGTGGGTTGCCATTTCCTTCTCCAATGCATGAAAGTGAAAAGTGAAAGTGAAGTCGCTCAGTCGTGTCCGACTCTTCGCGACCCCATGGACTGCAGCCCACCAGGCTCCTCTGTCCATGGATTTTCCAGGCAAGAGTACTGGAGTGGGGTGCCATTGCCTTCTCTGAAGAATCTGCCTACAATGCGTTAATTCTGTGTATAAACTTGGCTAGGCCACAGCGTTTCAGGTGTCTGGTCAAACTCTATGCTAGGTTTCTATGATGGCGTTTTTGGATGAGATTAACACTTAAATCAGTGGATTTATCTGAGTAAAGCAGACTACCTCCACAATGTGGGTGGGCCTCAATCAGTTAAAGACCTAACAGAAGAAGGGCAAGAAGGAATTCCGCCAGCAGAGCCTTCAGTTCTACTTCTCTGAGGAACCCTGACCAATACAGGATCATACTAGGTGAATTATTTACGACACGGCATTTTCACTTACCACTGACGCTCCCTCCAGTGGCAGCCAGTGCAAACTGGCTAGTAATTCTTAACACCTTCCTCACTGCTACGGGTTTCCAGTAGTCAAGTATGGATATGAGAGTTAGACCATAAAGAAGGCTTAGTGCTGAAGAACTGTGGTTTTGAACTGTGGTGTTGGAGAAGACTCTTGAGAGTCCCTTGGACAGCAAGGAGATCAAACTAGTCCACCCTAAAGGAGATCAACCCTGAATATTCATTGGAAGGACTGATGCCAAAGCTGAAGTTCTAATACTCTGGCCACCTCTGCGAAGAGGGGACTTGTTGGAAAAGATCTTGATGCCGAGAAAGACTGAGGGCAAGAGGAGAAGCGGGCGACAGAGGACGAGATGGTTGGATGGCATCACTGACTCAATGGACATGAGTTTGAGCAAGCTCCGGGAGTTGGTGATGGACAGGGAGGCCTGGCGTGCTAGTCCTTGGGGTTGCAAAGAGTCAGACACAACTTAGCGACTAAACAACTCGCTTCTGTAGAGCGAGGGATGGACAGGCCAAGTGATAAGTTCTGACATTTCCTCTAGTGACTTCTGAAGGGGGCTCCTGCTCCTTTGACGCAGGCACATCTTCCTAAGGACCCGGGACCTGGAGGTCCAGCAATCACCAGGTGTGATCACTTGGGACAGACATGACAATGAAGTCAATTCACAGAACAGGAGAGAAAAGAGCTGGAGTCCTTGATGGCATGAGTCCTGAACCACCTTCTCTATGGAGTTCTGATTATGTGAGTCAAGCAAACTTCTGCTCCTGCCAGGGTTTGGTGGATTTTCTGTTATTTGCCAACAAAACATGTCCCTTTTAAAATAATCGTGAGTGTCTGGTAACGGGAATACCACAGTGTAAACCATTTTGCCTCTTAGTGGCCTTTTTTCATTCATTTTCAACAAATGTTTATTACTGAGATGATATGCAGAAAACAGATAACACAACAGACATGACTGTCATCCTTTGAGAGGCTGGCCCTCGGCTGGCATCTGGGAACTTAAGATGTGGGGAGGGTTCCTGCCACCCCAGTGACTCACTGGGCCTAAACCACTTGGACAAACAATGTGGTTGATGCTCAACACCTGTGTTCCTTCTGGGAATCTGTAATTTCAGCGGATGCCAGGCAGACAGTGACTACACGGTTAGTCCACTGGACACTCCCGGCTGGGTTGCTGAGTTCCCTGGCAGATGACAGGCACACAGTGTCACCTGTGCTGGGGAGCAGTGAGGCCTTCCCTGTGGCTCAGCTGGTAAAGAAGCCGCCTGCAATGTGGGAGGCCTGGGTTTGATCCCTGGGTTGGGAAGATCCCCTGGAGGAGGGAAAGGCTACCCGCTCCAGTATCCTGGCCTAGAGAATTCCATGGACTGTGTAGTCCATTGGGTCGTAAAGAGTCAGACGTGACTGAGCGACTTTCACGTCACTTCACACGACTCTGCTGGAAAGAACCTTTGCGCCTGTTTGCTCTGGACCTCGCCCACACTGATTTTGCTTTGTACCCTTCTGCTACAATAAATCAGAGCTGTGAGGATAACTACATGTTGAGTCCTCCCGGCAAATCACGGAGGCCAGGGATGGTCCTGGAGACCCCCAGTTTCGGCTGGCATCAGACGGGCTTCTTTAGTTTGGGGGAGAATGGACGCACGTATCTGTACGGCCGAGTCGCTGTGCTGTCCACCTGAAACCACAGCAATGTTGGTAACTGGCTATGCTCCTATTAAAAAAAGGAAGAAAAAAAAAAGCGTGGTTCCCTAACTCACACCTGACCCACTGAACAAGGGTGCAATTTTGGGAAAAGAAGGGTAAGGGGCCGGGTACGACGCTATCTCCGGTGCCCAGGTGATGATGGAATTCTCCGTGGTATGCAACAACAGCCGATCTGTTATCTGTTCTGAGAAATAAAAGCTACCTGTGGAATTTGGAAATGAGAGCTCCAACTCCTGGAGTGGGCTCGCTGGGTGCCACCACCTGCTTCCAGCCAGGCCAGCTAAAGTTATGCCTTTAGGGTCTAAGGGAGGAGAGAACGGACCCCCCTAAATGCCCGGAGGTGAATATGTTAAAATGGAGGCCAAAATGTTAAAAGTTTGCATTGCTCTCTTCTCCAAGAGGAGAGGGGGTGGGGCTGAAATCGGATCCCAGGGCTAGAACTACACTTCAGATAAACTAGGAAAAAAGTGGGGAGGCGGGCAGAGGGAGCTGATTCCAGTGACCCCAGGGATGGCAGGGATGCCAGTTTTTCAGCCTGGCTGCTGAGGCAGTCCCTATCTGACCCCTGCCCTTTCTGCATTCCAGCCTGGATCTGCCCTGGCAACGGTGACGTCACACTGCAAAACACTGAATTTACTGCTAGGAGTTTACATAAACTTGCAGTGGGGGAGGGGGAACAGAAATTTTTTTGTGACTTTAGATTTGTGGCCATGACATCTGGATGTATAGTAAAAATGGACATAAAACGTTAAATGCTGTAACTGCATGCATGGCAGAGGAGTCATCCTGATCAAGGCAAGCTCCAAAAAAGAAATGTGTTAGTGGGACACAACTTCGTTGCTTTCTGCCGCCAGTGGGTGGGCTGGAATTGAAACTCTGTGTACTGGAAACTGAACCAGCTTCCGTAACTGATGAGTTCTGCTATGGAAGACAGGGGTTTTTGCTTAATTGGAGCCTCTGGGAAAATGGAGACAAAAAAACAGAAAGAAAGGTGCTCTACAGATGGAGATGTCCTTTTGGAGTTCTGAAAAGCAGGTTTCAGTTGACTGATGGGAGCTGGTGAGAGTAGAGATCTGTCCCTTGAAGGCTGATGTGTGTATGTGTGAGTGGGGTTGATCTGGACTTCAGAGGGACAAAACCAAAACCTCTGTGGTCTGTAGCATCTAGGCTTTGCTACTGAAGAAAAGCCTCTACCTTTTTTTTTGAAAACTCCTGAATTCACAGATCCTAACTACCTGGACTTGATTCTAAGCTAAGGCCCCACACGTCTGGTATAAGCGTCCAGCCTCAATGGGAGCCGGGGCTGAACTGAAAGCCGGCATGGCTGGCTCGTAAACACAGCTCAGGCCCTCTGGCCTCTGAGCATCAGGCCGCCTCTCTGCAGTGCATCACGGCTGCTTGGCTGGACTGTCTGGGTCCCCTACAAAGGCCCACAGGAAAGGACTTTGATCTTTGATGGGACCATCCAAAATCAAGCTGCAGGTAGAGCCTGTATGGTTCCAATACAGAGCCTGACTTACATTCTTAACTTGTGGCTGGAGCCGCAAGCTGTAACTGGGGAGAAGGGACATTACACCAACGGTGGCCTCTGATCACTCTGGACTGGCTGAGTCAACTCCGACGCCCTCCGGAGCATGTCTAGCAGAGGTCAACTTCCCTGGGCTGTTCAAGATGACGGACTGATGTCTGACTTTGCCTCCCTCACTCTCTCCGGCTGTGGCGTACGCCTTAGTGCAATCTGATTAGCCAATGCAGCCGTCCTCAGAAAGGGACCGGTCTTTTCTAGGCTGGTCACTGGGGAAGTGATGTTCACAGGGTGAAAGGGCTGGGGGGTTACATAAAACCATTTTTAATTTTTTTTTTTTTTTTGGAAATTCAGGAGTTTTGTCCTGACCAATCTGTGCATTTGGTATTTTTCTGGTTCGGCTATATTAACAGTGTTTTTTTTTTTTTTTTTGGTAATGCCATGTGGCAAGTAGGATCTTCCCCGACCAGGGATCGAACCCAAGTCCCCTGCGATGGAAGGGTGGTGTCTTAACCACTGGACCCCCAGGGAAGTCCTTAAAGGGGTATTTCTAGGAAGATGTTTCGCCACCTCTTTCCCACAATCCCTCCAGACGGAAGGTCAGGACGAGAGTAGGGCATGACCAGAAAACATAAAATGACTGCTGAATGGAAGCACGGATTTTGTAACCACCCAGGAAAACGAGCCAGAGCCCCTGCACCTGGAAAGGCACAGGGGAGGGGTGGGGCGCTACGATCCTTGCCTTTCGAAGCTATTTCTGGAAGTGTCTTCCTCTTCGTGAAGGAACACCCTCTGGGCCCCTCTTGCAAGCTGTTGAGAGTGCTGTGAATTCAGACTCAGCCTACAATCACACCTGGCAGGGCTGCTGAGCGGCAGAGGGGCTGACCCAGGCGCTGCACTTTCCACGCAGAAGACCTCCAGATGTCGATCACACTCGTGAGGTGGACCAACTGTCGTCACAGACAACAAAACTCTAGGGAACTGACTGGCGGTCCCTTGGAAACCAAGCACTGAACTTAAATGACCTGGGATGGACCGGGAACTCAGGACAAGAAACCCACGTGGGCAGCTGCATCGTTAGTCAGTTCAGTCGCTCAGTCGTGTCCGACTCTTCGCGACCCCATGGACCACAGCACGCCAGAACTCCCTGTCTATCATACTGCTAGTTAACGTCTTGTTCTGGGTGCCCGGCGATCATAAACTGTTTTTTTGGGATTCCGTGGGAATCCCGGCAATTTCTTCTGGGATGGGACTTCTGTATGTGCGCCCTGACTATCACGACACTGCCTCAGCCCTAGAAGGCTTTCAAGCCAGCTTCAACTTACTGGCCAGACTTGTACTTGGCCTGAACTCATGCTGCTGGTGGTGTTTAGTTGCTCAGTCATGTTTAACTCTTTTGCGATCCCATGGACTGTGGCCCACCAGGCTTCTCTGTCCATGGGATTTTCCAGGCAAGAATACTGGCAATTCCTGGTTGCCATTTCCTTCTCTACGGGATCTTTCCCAGGGATTGAACCCATGTCTCCTGCATTGGCAGGTGGATTCTTTACCACTGGGCCACCAGGAAACTGATGCCTAGAGTCAGGTAAAAAAGGCTGATACAGAAACTTGAGGAGGGTGCTAACCCGCCTTTCCAAGGGAGATCTTTACGATTAATGGGATTTCTCAGTTGGCTAAAACATGTTAAAGAACACAGCTGAAATCAATACTGCAGGGGGTCTCCTTATTCTTGCTGTCTGGGTCACACTGATAATAATTTTGCTGTAAAGACAACCTGGCCAGTGACCAAGGGGGTCTGCGGGGACACAGAGAAGAGTGAGCGCGGCAGGCCTGAAGTTCTATCCTTGAAAAGGCCTGTTTACCAGGCCGGCCCTTGGCTCGTGTCTGAGAACTTAAGATCATGGAAGGGTTCCCACCACCCTCACAGTTACCAGCAACTCACCCCAGCTGTATAAACAACATGCTTATGCTGAACACCTGCTTCCCTTCTGGGTGAACGCGAGGCATGGAGCACTTAAGTGACCCGGCCCCTGTAGAAACTCCGGGTCCTGGGCCTCTAACGCTTTCCCTGACACTTCACACGTGTGGTCACAGCTCCTTGAAGGGAAATTAAACACGTCCCGTGTGACTCCCCTGGGGGAGGACCCCTGCAACTTGTGTCTGGCTTCCCCAGACTCACTCTGTGCACCCTTCCCTTTGCTGATTTTGCTTTGTATTCTTTTTCTGTAATAAACTATGGCTGTAGGTATGACTATATGCTGAGTCCTGTTGAGTCTCTCCAGAGAATCATCAAGCCCAGGGGTGTAGTCTTAGGGATCCCTGACAGCTGTGAATTAAGTGTGAAAGGTTCAACACGCAGCAGAAGGCAAGTGTGACTGTGTCACGTGAGTGACAGAAGATGAGGTCAGACAGGAGGGGCCTGATCATTCAAAGCCTTGTTTGGATTTTATTCTCAACGTGGCAGGAAGCCACCTGTGGCTTGTGAAAAGGAAGGAAGACCAGTCTGGCTGCTGTTAGATAACTGACCTCAGCGGGAGAGTGCAAATGGGAGCACTGGATAGGAAGTCTTTACACACAAGAGACTCTTAGCTACCCTCAGGAACTGCTTCAGAAAAGAGAAGCCTAAGTTTGGCTTTCAAGATGAGCAGAAATGTGACACATGGATCTGGGCAAGGAGTTGAGCAAGGAATCCCAAGCGGTGGGGCGAATTTGTACAAAGGCCCAGAGGCACACACCTCTGAAGAAGGGTGATGGGCTTAGTCTCCTTGGAAAAAGGCACATGGAGGGGAAGGTTCGGGAGATGAAGCCACAGAAGGTGGCGGCCACGCGCATAGAGAGGCTCTGTCAGTCACCCTGGGAGCAAGGACTTCATTTCACAGGTGAATGGGAGCTAATGGGAGTTGTAAACAGCGAAGTGACAGGATCACATTTGGGTTTTAGGAAGATCAGTATGGCAGAGACATGGATGAGAGGCTGCCAGAGGAAGCAAGTCTGGAAGTTAACTGTCATATAACCCAGTTCTAATGCAACTGCGACCACACGCACACACCAAGCCATGCAGACACAACGCAAGTTTCGTGTACGTACGTAAGTCCTCTCACGTACTGAGAACACATTAAAAACAAGCGTGAATGAAAAGAAAAAAACAATTACTGAAAGCTGAACGATCTAAATGTTTAAAAAGTTCTTGGTATGACCACACACAGCATTACTGAAGTGATTTTAAAACACATCATGTTACAAATCACTAGTAAAATATACACCAAGAACAAAAAGAACCACAACGAAATCTTAAAATGACATTCAGTGACCTTACTGTTAGCGGTACGGTTGCCATTGTTATTTTGAAATGATATATACTTTGTTTGCTTGTCTGATTGAAGATAACATACATATTGTTAGATACCAGCACCAGGGCAAGGAGACCCCAACATAAAAATAAAGAAGCAAAGATCCTGACAGGTAGAAATCCTGGCAGCCCTGAAATCCATTCTCTCCTTTCACTGTCTGAGAAACAGACAGCGAGCGGTGGGGTCAAATCATCTAAGAAACACGCCAAGAGGCCTTCCCGTTACCACCGGGAGCGCCCCTACTTGTGCACTGTAGCCGGCTGCAGCTGGTGTGATCAGACTGCTCACTGTGTGGAGACCCAGGATGTCAGTATTTACCAGGCACAACTTCCTAGAGAACACCACACAAGTCATGCAGTTATCAGGGAATACCCTGAAGATGTCTGATAACCGAAACAGCTCCCTACTGTGGGGCTGACACTCCACAGCATCGGTCAAAGCCGTTGTAAGTTAAAATCGCATGTGAAAATCAGCCAGGGCACATCTTAAATGAGGCAAGACAGGACCTGGGAGCGGCTCTGGTGGCCTAAGACCTGTGACTTGTGTCTTGTGATAGTCACATCTATGAAAATATTAGTAAAGTCGGACAGTAGGTAGGATCTTGGATTCTTATGAACTCAATTTGTCAGTCTGATCGTTTGTTATCTCACCTGTAATATTTAATCTGAACTGGAAAAAAATCAATATGAATGTTATATTTCCTAAGCCTTTCACCAGAAAAAGCCTATTAGTAATGGTAACGCAGCTGCAATGCATATCCTTGGTGTCTACATTATTCTCTCCAAAATAAACAAATTTCCCACTAAAAGGAAGGCTGAGATTCATTTTTAGGTCAGGAAACACATAAGGTGAATTTGGGACATTTTGTGCCGCCTAAAAAGAAAAAAACTTTAAAAGTTACCTACAATTAGTCAAAAGCACAAAGGAATAAACTTAAAGGGACTCTCAATAGCCAAAAATGGAAAAATGTAAACAATAAGAAAGAATGATTACAAAAGAGTAATGCATAGATATATAAAACCCATGGATTTCTAATGATGCTCAAAAGCAAAGCAAAACAAACAGAAATGAAAACATATTCACAGGTCTCTTTTGCAGGTTGCTAGGGTACCAAATCCAGAGAAGGCAACGGCAACCCACTCCAGTACTCTTGCCTGGAAAATCCCATGGACGGAGGAGCCTGGTAGGCTGCAGTCCACGAGGTCGCTAAGACTGAGCAACTTCACTTTCTCTTTTCACTTTCATGCATTGGAGAAGGAAATGGCAACCCACTCCAGTGTTCTTGCCTGGAGAATCCCAGAGACAGAGGAACCTGGTAGGAGGCCGTCTATAGGGTCGTACAGAGTTGGACACAACTGAAGTGACTTAGCAGCAGCAGCAGCAGCAGGCTACCAAATCATTATTTGAAAATATTTCAGGGGAAAGACGGAGAAGGCAATGGCAACCCACTCCAGTACTCTTGCCTGGAAAACCCATGGATGGAGGAGCCTGGTGGGCTGTAGTCCATGGGGTCGTGAAAAGTCGGACACGACTGAGCGACTTCACTTTCACTTTTCACTTTCTTGCACTGGAGAGGGAAATGGCAACCCACTCCAGTGTTCTTGCCTGGAGAATCCCAGGGACGGGGGAGCCTGGTGAGCTGCCGTCTATGGGGTCGCACAGAGTCGGACACGACTGAAGCGACTTAGCAGCAGCAGCAGCAGGGGAAAGAATCGAGCATTTATCCTACTGTATGGACTATATTTCTGGGTAACCAAATAGTTGATGAGGAAGAGTTCTTTATGAAAGAATCCCAGATAACAAATGCAGAAGGAATAAGTTAGAAAACCATATTCTGCAACTCCCACTGAAAAAAATGGATCCATACAAAGAATGCAATGGTTCTCAAAACCTCTGGGTGAAAGGTCAGTGAGGAAGCTTCCAATGGCTGGATCAGCTGACAACACCCAACCCTGCTGACAAATCCCTGAAGTGGGACAAATACTACATCCCTCCCAGGTAATGCAATGGCAAGTGTGCGACATATCTATGAATATTATCAGTTAAAAACAGTTTCACAGAGATCAGAGAACAGACTCTATATGGTTGCAATACCTTTAGACCATGAAATGTGTGCACTGTGTTTCATGTCGCTGGATATGTTCCCGTGTCTCCTAGTTTACAGTATACGGGAACTTGAACAGAATCTGTATCCTACTGTTGTGTGAAATTACAAAAATCTTAATTATGTTGAATTAGTTCATGGTGCTTTTCAGGTCTACAATATCCTTCTACTTTTCTGTATATTTATTGTTATTTTTTGAGTTTTATATTGAGATTTCTACTAAAAAATCTCAATTTATCTACTGGAAAAAATAGTGGAACTATATGTAACTTTGTTCTGTATTTCCTAAGTCTCCTGTAAATATGTAATCATACTTTCATAATTTAAAAAATAAAAAAGATTCTAGATAAAAAATAATAAATTAAAAAACTGACTTCAAAGATATACAACACATTGAGTATAGTTAACAATACTGTATATCTGTAAGTTGCTGAGAGAGTAGATCTTTAAAGTTTTCTTCACAAGAAAAAGAATTTTAACTATGTGGTAATGGATGTTAACTAAATTTCTGGTAGTCATTTCATAACATAAACATATATTAAATCACACACACACACACACGACTAAATCTACCCAAGACTTTGGACTGAACTTCTAGTTCACAGACCAGACAGCAGATAGTGGAATAAGTTCGATTACGTTACATAATATGATCCACTAGATCTAGAATGCGGGAAATCCTATAGCACAAAGGACATTCTTTCTTTAGCAAGTAAAATAGCACTTGAAAACAGGGAGGGAGACCGTTGCAGAATAAGAGAGATCTAAGCTCTTAGTGTGGATCCTGACTGAAAGACACCAATTCCAAGAAGACACTGGAAACAACTGGGAAAACAGAGCAGAATCTGGGTGTCGGGTGATAGGAACAGGAATAACAGATAATCCTGTGAGTGTTTTAACACCTGTCATTTTTGTTTTGTTAAAAAAAAAATTCTTACTTTTAGAGATATGTACGCAGGTAAAACAGTGTGGAATTTGCTTAATACTCCAGGAGAAAAAGAGAGTAAGTGGACATGGAGTAGCAAAGACACAACGAGTACAAGAGCGCTGACGGCTGCTGAAGCTGGGGACGCTGGGCACACCGGGCTCAGTACACGCTCTACTTGTGTACTTGTTGGGAAGTCTCCCTGATAAAAAAGAAAGCAATGAAAATAAATATTTGGCAAAAACTTAAAAATGGTAATACATATCTGACTGAGGGAGAAGAAAAGGAGTGGTTTCAAAGAAACTAAAGAGACTTATTTTTCTGCACAACTTAGCAATATGACTCAAAAATGTCTTAAAATTTTATATTTTACTTTCAAAGTTTACTTTTAACAACTCTAAGGAAACTTTCCATTCCCATAGAAAAGAAGTGCAAAAAAGCAAAATGGCTGTCTGGGGAGGCCTTACAAATAGCTGTGAAAAGAAGAGAAGCGAAAAGCAAAGGAGAAAAGGAAAGATATAAACAACTGAATGCAGAGTTCCAAAAAATAGCAAGAAGAGATAAAAAAGCCTTCTTCAGCAATCAATGCAAAGAAATAGAGGAAAACAACAGAATGGGAAAAACTAGGGATCTCTTCAAGAAAATCAGAGATACCAAAGGAACATTTCATGCAAAGATGAGCTTGATAAAGGACAGAAATGGTATGGACCTAACAGAAGCAGAAGATATTAAGAAGAGATGGCAAGAATACACAGAAGAACTGTACAAAAAAGATCTTCACGACCCAGATAATCACGATGCTGTGATCACTGACCTAGAGCCAGACATCTTGGAATGTGAAGTCAAGTGGGCCTTAGAAAGCATCACTACGAACAAAGCTAGTGGAGGTGATGGAATTCCAGTTGAACTATTCCAAATCCTGAAAGATGATGCTGTGAAAGTGCTGCACTCAATATGCCAGCAAATTTGGAAAACTCAGCAGTGGCCACAGGACTGGAAAAGGTGTTTTCTTTCCAATCCCAAGGAAAGGCAATGCCAAAGAATGCTCAAACTACTGCACATGCTAGTAAAGCAATGCTCAAAATTCTCCAAGCCAGGCTTCAGCAATATGTGAACCGTGAACTTCCTGATGTTCAAGCTGGTTTTAGAAAAGGCAGAGGAACCAGAGATCAAATTGCCAACGTCTGCTGGATCATAGAAAAAGCAAGAGAGTTCCAGAAAAGCATCTATTTCTGCTTTATTGACGATGCCAAAGCCTTTGACTGTGTGGATCACAATAAACTGTGGAAAATTCTGAAAGAGATGGGAATACCAGACCACCTGATCTGCCTCTTGAGAAATCTATATGCAGGTCAGGAAGCAACAGTTAGAACTGCACATGGAACAACAGACTGGTTCCAAATAGGAAATGGAGTTCATCAAGGCTGTATATTGTCATCCTGTTTATTTAACTTATATGCAGAGTACATCATGAGAAACGCTAGACTGGAAGAAACACAAGCTGGAATCAAGATTGCCGGGAGAAATATCAATAAGCTCAGATATGCAGATGACACCACCCTTATGGCAGAAAGAGGAACTCAAAAGCCTCTTGATGAAAGTGACAGTGGAGAGTGAAAAAGTTGGCTTAAAGCTCAATGTTCAGAAAACGAAGATCATGGCATCCGGTCCCACCACTTCATGGGAAATAGATGGGGAAACAGTGGAAACAGTGTCAGACTTTATTTTTCTGGGCTCTAAAATCACTACAGATGGTGACTGCAGCCATGAAATTAAAAGACGCTTACTCCTTGGAAGGAAGGTTATGACCAACCTAGATAGCATGTTCAAAAGCAGAGACATTACTTTGCCAACAAAGGTCCATCTAGTCAAGGCTATGGTTTTTCCTGTGTTCATGTATGGATGTGAGAGTTGGGACTGTGAAGAAGGCTGAGCACCAAAGAATTGATGCTTTTGAACTGTGGTGTTGGAGAAGACTCTTGAGAGTCCCTTGGACTGCAAGGAGATCCAACCAGTCCATTCTGAAGGAGAGCAGCCCTGGGATTTCTTTGGAAGGAATAATGCTAAAGCTGAAACTCCAGTACTTTGGCCACCTCATGCGAAGAGTTGACTCATTGGAAAAGACTGATGCTGGGAGGGATTGGGGGCAGGAGGAGAAGGGGACGACAGAGGATGAGATGGCTGGATGGCATCACTGACTCGATGGACGTGAGTCTGAGTGAACTCCGGGAGATGGTGATGGACAGGGAGGCCTGGCGTGCTGTGATTCATGGGGTGCAAAGAGTCGGACATGACTGAGCGACTGACCTGATCTGAAGGAAACTTTCAAACATTAAAAAAAAATACTGTTACGGTACATTTACATGAAAAAATATTTATAGGCATTAACCGTCAAATTGTAAAAGAATGTTAAATAATATGGGGAAACGTTCAAGATTAACTGTTATGTGCAAATGCAGGCTGTAAAACAGTATACACATTCTGAACCAATTTAGTCTTAAAACCAAACATCTAGAAAAAAGCCTGAAAGAGTCTCCATTATGTTAACGGCTGTTACTTCTAATTGATGGGATTAAGGTACTTTTAATTTTTAAACAGTGGTTTCTCTTTTTGTATATTTGCAATAAACTGTATTTTTAAAAGGTCAAATCTGGACCAGTTCTCGAGACTGCCTGCTAACAGAGTAAGCGCAAATGTTGCTGATCTTTGAAATGATGAACTAAATGACAGAAGGGGGGTGGGACAGGGCAGCAGGGACACATTAACAGTGAATTTTTAGAAGAACAGGTTATTTAGCACACTATTGTGAGAAAGAGCAAGTCGTAAATTAAAAAATTACAGTGTCAAGAAAGTGAAAATTAGAATTGGATTAAAGTTTTTATGTAGGCTTCAACTAGAGAGGGATAAACACCTAAATCAAATAATCCAGGATGACTGAAAAGATTACTGTAGTGAAAATCCTAACACAGTTCTGAAAGTAACCAAAGCAGAACATTAGACAACCCTCCCTGTCTGAGTTTCTATTTAGTGTACCACCCTGCTTATTTAACTTCTATGCAGAGTACATCATGAGAAACGCTGGGCTGGAAGAAGCACAGCTGGAATCAAGATTGCTGGGAGAAATATCAATAACCTCGGATATGCAGATGACACCACTCTTAGGGCAGAAAGTGAAGAGGAACTCAAAAGCCTCTTGATGCAAGTGAAAGAGGAGAGTGAAAAAGCTGGCTTAAAGCTCAACATTCAGAAAACGAAGATCATGGCATCAGGTCCCATCAGTTCATGGGAAATAGATGGGGAAACAGTGGAAACAGTGTCAGACTTTATTTTCTGGGGCTCTAAAATCACTGCAGATGGTGATTGCAGCCATGACATTAAAAGATGCTTACTCCTTGGAAGGAAAGTTATGACCAACCTAGATAGCATATTCAAAAGCAGAGATATTACTTTGCCAACAAAGGTCCATCTAGTCAAGGCTATGGTTTTTCCAGTGGTCATGAGACTGTGAAGAAAGCTGAGCACCAAAGAATTGATGCTTTTGAACTGTGGCACTGGAGAAGACTCTTGAGAGTCCCCTGGACTGCAAGGAGATCCAACCAGTCCATCCTAAAGGATACCAGTTCTGTGTGTTCATTGGAAGGACTGATGCTAAAGCTGAAACTCCAATACTTTGGCCACCTCATGTGAAGAGCTGACTTATCTGAAAAGACCCTGATGCTGGGAAAGATTGAGGGCAGGAGGAGAAGGGGGACGACAGAGGATGAGATGGCTGGATGGCATCACTGACTCGATGCACATGAGTTTGGGTGAACTTCGGGAGTTGGAGATGGACAGGGAGGCCTGGCATGTTGTGACTCATGGGGTCACAAAGAGTTGGACACGACTGAGCGACTGAACCGAACTGATGGATTATTACATACTGAAGTTCTGAATATTAATAAAACACAAGTGCAATACTGACTGTCAAATTCAGCTTATGTAACACACCCTGTAAAATTATACTCTACACATTATATGTGATGAATAATCAGTAAAACAGGACTTCTACACCCTCTACACTAGCTTTAAAATTTCAGTTGCCTCCTTGCTAAATCAGACAAAAGCAAACAAAATGTCGACTACCTGGTTTCCGTACTTTCGTCAGCTCTTCATAGTCCTTGTTTTCTGGATTTGGAGATTCTAGAAAGCTGATTTCTTCTGCAATGCTTTCCCCTTCTTGGCTTCTGAGGTTGCCTTCCTCTTCTTGAGGAGGTGATTCCAATTCGGACTCTTCTGAATCAAGGAATATCTGACCAGCGATTACTCTGCTTGCTGGGCTATGGTTCTCTACCGACTCATCTGACGGCACAGAAGTCTGAGAATATAAAGTATTTTCAGTTACCAATAGTAATCAGACTCCTTCCAATCTAATCTGACCATTACTTTCACTAATCCAGACATAGCTCCTTCAGCTCCTTGAACGTGTCCTACTTACTTGCCTCTTTAGATTTTGGTTATCTGCCTATCATGTGCCCTCGTCACCTGCCTAAACCTGATTGTGCGGATTTCAACTTGGATGTTACCTCCCCCGCAAGAAGCCTTTCTTAAATCCCTTAAGTCTTGGTTCCCCTCCTTACTCCCAGTATATCTCATACTTCCCAGTATGACAGCCCTGTACAACTTCCTGTTTCTTACCTGCATTCCTCCTAGTCTAGAGATCAGGGATCATCTGTGACTGGTCTCTTTGAATAGGCAATAATCAACCTCATTCATTCAACCAATCAATTTAAGGGCATTAATAGATTTTGTTTTTAAAGAACTTATATAAGTGGAAACAATGACAGAGGTTAAATCTTCAAATTAAAAAACTAAAAAAAATGAATAAAATCAATCTCTCATTAGGCAGTAAAACATAACTACCTTAAGGCTCTTCAACACACAGATACATACACATTTAAGTTGAAATTAAACCTAGTAACCAACACTCTTAACAGAAATATTTATTATTCTCTGGGGGCTTCCCAGGTGGCTCAGTGGTAAAGAATCCACCTGCCAATGCAGATGCCACAGGAGATGCAGGTTCAATCCCAGGGTGGGAAGATCCTCTGGAGGAGGAAATGGCAACCCCCTCCAGTATTCTGGCCAGGAAAATTCCATGGACAGATGAGCCTGGTGGACTAGAGTCCATGGGGTCACAAAGAGTCGGATGTGACTGAGTGACTGAGCACTCCAACAGGTCAGTGATTTCCACCCTTCCCTGCCCCCAGAAGAATTAGTAATGATGCTAGCTATCTTTTTCTTTTTGAAATCCAATTCTGTTCCTCATAAGATGCAGATTTCATATCCTTTCTAAGATACATAATTCATGCTTTTAAATTGGGCATCAAACACTGGTCAATGCAAATCTGAGTACACACCTTGGAATCTACGGATTCATCCTGGTTGCCCTCTTCATCTGTAAAGAAATTTTAAGACAATTTAGTCGTCTTTCTTGTTTGGCAATCACAGGTATTACTAAGTGAAAGCAGTTGATAAGTATAATAAATAATAATCAGACACTGGATAATCTAGAATTATTTAAAAATTTGTTGTATTCAACAACTGTTCAGAAAAAACTAAGTGAAAGGAAAAAGGGGTGTTGGGGGTGGTATTTCTTCCTCTTTATCCAGGAAGGACAGTAGCTTCATCTGTTACACAGACAGGAAGACCAAGAACACCACCACCAAAACCAGGTATTTCTTCAGATACCATCCAGTTCTTTTGTATACAGTTAGTCCACTATTGAGCATGAGTTACTAAATTTATAAAAATAGAGCCCTCATTGTGTGGTTTGGGATTCCACTCCTTCTTTTCCTCTGCTCAGAATCTGAAGTTACTGTAGCTTATTTTAGTGATGACTAGCATTTTAGTATTCACTAAGACCACTTTCACTAATGGGCTTCCCTGGTGGCTCAGAGGTTAAAGCGTCTGCCTGCAATGCGGGAGACCTGGTTTTGATCCCTGGGTTGGGAAGATCCTCTGGAGAAGGAAATGGCAACCCACTCCAGTATTCTTGCCTGGAGAATCCCATGGACGGAGGAGCCTGGTGGGCTACAGTCCACGGGGTTGCAAAGAGTCGGATACAACTGAGCAACTTCACTTCACTTTCAAGACTACTAAAGATGGACATCGAGAATGATTAGCGGAGTTGCCAAAGACAGTTAGGATCTGTGTTTGACTTCACTAAAGATATAACCAGATAACATCACACTGTCATGTATCCATTCACATGAGATCTAATTATTAGGAAATCAATAGCCTATATTAAATTAACAATAAATCCAATCACTACTTGTATCTTTCTTCCAAATTCATATTAGCTGTTTTGGCTTTGTCAGATTAGATTAAGATTACTTGTTATTCTCTCTGTATTTCTCTGTTAATTCTATTCTAGCTGCTTGTTATTCTTTTTACTGCCTTATATAAACACTTTCAGCAACCCAACTGGCCATTCGCAAATATTTGATCTTTGTATTCCAATTAAAAAAACAAGTGTCAGATGATCTTTAAATTTCCTTCTTACTCACTTCAGTACTGCCAGCTCCACAAGTTATGTGAGAAATTAACCATAGGCAAAAATGCTATAAACTATGTGATTTTTACTAGAAAATGTGGTGCTATGGTTGCCATTTACCTTTACTTCATATGATTATAACCTAAATATTATTGGTAACTTGTAACTCTTCAAAGTACAGCAAAAACATGTTTTGGAGTTTGTGTTAGCAAAGCACTGAACTAAACTTTAAGAAGTATAAGAAACTCATTATGTACCAAATACTCAACTCTATTTCAGGTTTTGTCTCCGTTGAATATTTCAGAAATCGGTCTAGTGGTGAGGTTCTGCCACATATAAAGGTGCTATTAATTCAAAGAAAACTTAAATGATCATTATTTTCACATTCACTACTTTTAGATTACCTTCCAAATATTTTATTTCTGGTGGGTGGGGAAAAGAGGAGAACAGCATATATCAGTCCCATAGGGCCTATAACTTTTAGGTTTATGGGTAGTGATGTCAATTAATAAACAGTCATTCTTTAGGCTCACTTCTTCACAAGTATTACCCAAAGCCCAAGTTCTAACATATGGTTCAAAGTCCATTTTCAGCAAATCTTTGGAAAAAGGAAAAAAAATTCACCTCTATTACACAACTACATTGTATGTGTGAATGTATTTAATTAGTCACAAATTTTAACTAGTTAATATATCAAGGGCAGATATTAAATGTGAAATGTATAGGGTATACCCCCAAATTCTGAAACTTATTCTATTAGTCAGAACTCTTAAATCATTAACCACCTAGCTGAGTACCTTGCTACAACAGGTCATGTATGTAGCTAATAGGTAAATAATATAGATGCCTATAAATAAATTATAAAAAATGTATATTTGAGACACTACAAGCTGTTAGGCATCAGAGTAGCAGGGTATGTTTTTGAACTCCCAGAGACATGGAAACTTGTGACATCAGGGTATTTCATACGAATTGCATCATGCTTCTCTTTCTCTTCTAACAAACCAGGAATATATACTCGGGTTACTGGCAAATTAAGAAAATTCTCACTTACTAAACTGGGAAAGCCTACTCCAGATGGTAATCTGAAAGCATCAGCTATTTTCTTTGTCAAACTAATAGGTCCATTCACATAATACTTTACAAATAAGTTTCTCATAACCTAGAAACTTCTGATAGGCAGTCAGGTAAGGATGAAAAATACTGAAGTTACATATAAATAAAAAGAATACAGTAGTGCTTTTAACAGATTACATATATCAAGCAAGAAGAAAAATGCAAAAAGGATACAGTGAAGAGTTAAGGATTTCTCACTCAACAGTACTGTATCCAAATATCATGGTTTACATTACTTTGGTAATCATATCCCCTGCTTTGAGAAAGACCAATTTTCAGTTTTATTATATTAGTTAACAAAACTGCTTAGTATCAAGGATCATCTTTCAAGGGAAAGTGGTCACTACAAATTCATCTTCTAATTGTCATGTAGATTAAACAGACAGACGGATACACTTTTAAACACAGAAAGTCTGGAAAGTTTAGTGAAAAGAGACCAGACATCCTGTTTTCGGATTTGCCACTGAATCTGTGCAGATCCTAGGATACTGTTGATTCTTAACTACTCCAAATCCAAGGCCTGGCAACTAGGCTCAAAACCTGGCTTCATGGCATGTCAGTGTTACACACGCGGTTCAACGCGGCAAGCCTGCTCAGCTTCTTATCCCAAGTGTCAAAGGGAAGAACATCACCTGCCCTGTTGACTCTCGATAAAGTTTTAAGGAACAAAGGAGAGTGAAAGGAAACATATTTTGCAATCTGAAATATATGGCGTGACTATTACCTGAAATACCTAGCAGTGGACCTAATTCACAAGACTCCATATTATTATTTGGCATTAAAAAAACAAACAAAACCAGAAACGAACAGTAAACTATTTTAACCAGTAAGCCACTTCCTGTCAAAATCAAGAAAACATGTGAGAAGTTAAAGCATGTTTCATTACAATCTGGAGAAATTGAAGGAGAAATATCTTTTAAATCTCCTTCTTTAAATTTATTTATTCAGAAGGAAAAGAAAATGTTTATAATAAAAGTACAAAATTTTTACACAGCTTCAAGGTAAGTTATTAGATAATAGCTACTAACCACGACAGGACCAAGATTCCCTTTGCTGGCTGATCAAATTCTACCTGGCAAAAATGCGACTCACCCCGGGTAACTGCTAACAGTCAAACATTTTAAGTCAACACTAAATTGTGAACCTCATTTTTAAATAGGAGCAAAACTTTTTAAGCTAAAAATGAGGCCAACACCTTGTATAAATAAGCTATTTAATGAATAAAAAAGCCAACTGAAAGTCCATGTACTCAATTTATAAAACTATCTCACTTAAGTGTCTTATCATATTTGCTCTTCATGTCAGCATGCACATCTAACATTGTTCTAGTTCGAGTTAAGTAAGGCTTTAGCCTCTACCAGAGAAATGTTTCTGCAGTTTAATATAACGGAAATCAGAGCAGACGTTTTGTGAACCTAGTCCTTTGCTTGTATCAACACAACCCAAAGATTTAACAATTTTATTATTAACAGTCTTCTATTATAATCTACTGGGAATCCCAACTGTTGATTAAAAGACTTCTTCAGTCATCATCTCCACTGAAATGACACTTTGGATATGTGAAATCTGGTCAAAAGAAAATGCAGGAAAATGTTTATATGCTTTTTCTTTAAATTCTGCAAACTGAATTCAGAGGGATACACATTGTGTTCTTAACTATTTCTTACACTTTAGTGTGAAGAATCACTTGTGCAGCTTGTTAAACAAACAGATCTGCTAACCCATTCCAGACCTAAAACTGCATTTTTAACAAACACATAAGACAAACCCTGATGCAGGTGGCTCCTGGACCACAGGGACTTCACTGCACTGATTTCATACTTCCTTTGATCAAATAACTACGAGCAGTGCTTCAGGAGTTACACCGAGTTTTAAAGATCTGGTCATGAACACAGATTAACAAGAAAAGGGGAGGCGGGGGCAGACTTTAAAGCTTGATGTTGGCAGTAAAGAACTGGCATATGCTTGCTTGTTGCTTTTGAAACGGTGTCTTACACCACATTATGGATAGAATTTTAGGTTTAGATCTCTTATTTTAGAAGCAGAATGACGTTACAACACTGACTTACAACTAGGACAGATAATTTGAGGATTCAAATAACCATCTGGGAAATTTTCTGTTGGGGAAAAAAAAAAGCGTTGACATTTATACCCTGCCTTGTTCCAAAAAAATTTAAAGCCACGGAACAGCTGTTTCGTTAACTGAAACCAATTAAAATTCAAAAGCTTTACTGTACTAATTCTTTCTTTACCAACACTTGGAAACACTAAGTGCTTCTTTACCAACACTCTCAAAACAGACGTTTTCAGATGTTGGCAGATTAAACTATTAAAGAAGGGAAATGATAATTTCCACAGCCAGGGTACAAATTAGCTAATTGGGAAAACAATTCAAAGGCACATGAATCTATTTATGCAAAAAAAAAAAGTTAAATCTAGAGGCTATACATGTTACACTGATGGAAAAAAAAAAAAACAAGTTTTTTCTTTTCTTGAAAAATGACCGTCAGCAAACATGGGTCACAGCTCAGAAACCCTGTGACACAGTGAAAAAACAAAAACAAAAAACCCTTTCTCAGGAATTTTTTCTTTAAAAGGGGTACCAGACTAGGGACGATCAGATCAAAAGCCTTCGTTCGTTGTTTTTTTTTTTTTCAATAAACAGAGACAGGATCATCTGAGGTGCCATGCAAACCCAACCAAACACTGTCAACATCCTGCTTTTTTGATGGACCTGGCTCTGCCCAGGGGACAAGCTCAGGTTGTGCGAAGTTTCTAAAGCGACGGAGCACAGCATCCCCGTGGCAGTCGTGGGTCCCTAAGCTGTCGGGGTTCACGCCCATCGAATCAGTCCTCCTTCCTAAGGAGTCGTGCAAGTTTGTCAAGTGAGGAGAGGCGTGGGCAGTGTGTTGGGCGGGGGGGACCCTTCTCTTCCTTCCCTCGCAAGCTCCCCTCAACAAACACTCTGGCCCCGGGCATCCCAAACCCAACAGAGGACCGTGAGTGACAGGCGAGGGCGAGGCTGGAGCCCCCACGGCCCTGCCACGGGAAGGAGGCCGGAGCGGGGGGCGGTGGCTCCCGGCCTCCAGTCCGAGGGGGGCGGATACTGACCCGAGGACGCCAAGGCCGAGCCCAGCAGCACTGCCCAGAGCAGCAGCGTCAGCCCGACCCAGACCCGCATCCTGCTCCCAAGGGCCGCTGCCACCCCCTGGTGCTGTCTCTTCCGCCTCGGCCACCACCAGCTCAGCCTCCTCCTCCTCCGCCGCCGCCGCCTGGCCGCTGGGCTTCCTGCTCTGGTCTCCTTCCTCCACCCCTTCCCAGACCTCCCTGTCCCAGCGGGCAGCCAATCCACGCCCGCCGCCGCGTACGCCTCGCCCAATCGTCGCGGCCCTCCCCGCCCACCTAATTTCCCCGCCCCCTAGGTCAAGGATTCGACCAATCGCTATGCGCGATTCTCACACCGGCTGTCTCGGTTGGACCACGGCCTCAGCGACATGGCCCCAGCTAATTGGTAAGCTCCTTGGTTTAACCATCCCGGAATCGGAGCGAGAGCCCGGAATTGGACGAGGGTAGTCACCCAGGAGACTACAATTCCCACAATGCACTTCATGGGCCTCTCTCTCCTGTGTGGCCTCTTGGGAAACGTAGTCCGTTGTGGGGCAATATCTAAAAGCGCCGGTTCTGTAGAAGTTAAGAGAACTTAGCTAACACCTGAACCAGACGCCCTCTCAAGGCCATGAACCCAGAGGTTGTTGTTTTATTTTTTTGGGCGCCAAGTAATTATCAAGAAGGGGCTTCTCCGGTGTGGTGCTAGTGGTAAAGAATCCTCCTGCCAATGCAGGAGACCTGGGTTCGATCCCTGTGTCGCAGAAGAACCCCTAGAGGAGGAAATGGCACCCTACTTCAGTATTCTTGCCTGGAAAATTCCATGAACAAAGGAGCCGGGCAGGCAACAGTTTGTGGGGCCCTCAAAGAGTCCCCCGGGACTAAGCGACCGAGTGCACAAATATTAAGAAACACACATTATAAGATTAATAAGAGTTTGTGGTGTGTTAACTCATTGGAAAAGACTCTGATTCTGGTAGGGATTGGGGGCAGGAGGAGAAGGGGACGACAGAGGATGAGATGGCTGGATGGCATCACCGACTCGATGGACGTGAGTCTGAGTGAACTCCGGGAGTTGGTGATGGACAGGGAGGCCTGGCGTGCTGCGATTCATGGGGTCGCAAAGAGTCGGACACGACTGAGCGACTGAACTGAACTGAAAGCTCTTCTTCCTCTTAGTTTTATTTAGAGAGTTTGGATTGGGCTTAGTGATAACAGCACTGAGGAAAAAATACAACGGCTAGACTGAACGCGAGGTATTTCTTTTTAACTTAAATGAAACAGTACCTGGTATAGGGATACCAGGTTGGCACTCACTAACCGGCCTCCTTTCCCCTACAAAACAAAAGGAAATAAATCCTACCCAGTATCAGAAAAACATCTACTTCTGCTTTATTGATTACACCAAAGCCTTTGACTGTGTAGATCACAACAAACTGTGGAAAATTTTTCAAGAGATGGGAATACCAGATTACCTTACCTGCCTCCTGAGAAATCTGTATGCAGGTCAAGAACCAACAGTTGGAACGGAACATGGAACAACAGACTGGTTCCAAATTAGAAAAGGAGTACATCATGGCTGTATGTTGTCACCCTGCTTATTTAACTTACATGCAGAGTACATCATGTGAAATGCTGGGCTGGATGAAGCACAAGCTGGAATCAAGATTGCCAGGAGAAATATCAATAACCTCAGATATGCAGATGACACCACTCTTATGGCAGAAAGGGAAGAAGAACTAAAGAGGCACTTGATGAAAGTGAAAGGAGAGTGAAAAAGCTGGCTTAAAACTCAGCGTTCAAAAAACAAAGATCATGGCATCTGGTCCCATCACTTCATGGCAAATAGATGGGGAAACAATGGAAAGAAACAGTGACAGACTTTATTTTCTTGGGTTTCAAAATCACTGCAGATGGTGACTGCAGCCATGAAACTAAAAGATGCTTGATCCTTGGAAGAAAAGCTATGACCAACCTAGAAAGCATATTAAAAAGCAGAGACATTACTTTGCTGACAAAGGTTGATCTAGTCAAAGCTATGGTTTTTCCAGTAGTCGTGTATGGATGTGAGAGTGGTACTGTAAAGGAAGCTGAGCACCAAAGAATTGATGCTTTTGAGCTGTGGTATTGGAGAAAACTCTTGAGAGTCCCTTGGACTGCAAGGAGATCCAACTAGTCAATCCTAAAGAAAAATCAACCCTGAATATTCATTGGAAGGACTGATGCTGAAGCTGAAACTCTGATCCTTTGGTCACTTAATGCGAAGAACAGACTTATTGGGAAAGACCCTGATGCTGGGAAAGATTGAGGGCAGGAGGAGAAGGGGTAGACATAGGATGAGATGGTTGGATGATATTACCGAGTTGATGGACATGAGTTTGAGCAAGCTCCAAGAGTTATTGATGGACAGGGAAGCCTGGCGTGCTGCAGTCCATGCGGTCGCAAAGAGCCAGACACAACTGAGCAACTGAACTGACTAACAGATCATGTCAATACTAGTTATTTTTACAAGGGTCACCAGATAATAATAATCTTGAAAAGGGGGCCAACAGTCTTTGAAAAACCCTTTCACGTATTTGTGCTCATCACTCTCCTTTTGTCAGTTACATTGTTCTCTTCATTGACTACCTAGGTCTTAGGTTGACTAGGTTCAGGTATCTAGGTTGACATATTTGGAGATAAAGGTGACAGTGATTACATTGCGGAAGTGGAAATAGTCTTGTGTATTAAGTACCAACTCCAGCATGCTCTCATGAGGTAGCAGGGCAGTGGCTTAATGCTCCTGCTCCTTCAAAAACTGGGTCATTCTGTTTTCCTTAGCATTCACCCACAGGCAACTCTTAGGTCTGGAACCTAGACATTCTGAGTTCGGGATTTTGGAGAAGTTCACTCTGGACAAGAATCTTCATACCATTTGTGTTCCATCTTCTCTGATGAAGAGTCGTCTTTTCCAGGAAAAGGATAAAAAAAAAACTGTTGTTCAACATTCACATTGGAGAGGATGAAGGACAAATGCTGTCCCATGAAAAAGAGTTTTCTTTTCTAATACTAAAAAGTATTAGCACGATTCATCTCTATTTTTGTCACTAAGTGCTTCCTTAGAGTTCCTCTGATTTTTAAATTATAGAGTAAAATCTAGTATATTATGTGGCCATTTTCCCCTTTCTCACTGAAAACTTCCCTGCTGGCCCTCATTTTCCCTTACCTGCCTGATGCACCTGAGTTCTAGCCATATTCACCAACACCATTCTCTCTTCTCTCTAACCTAAACTACATACCACAGCCAGATTAATTTCCCTTAAACACTGCTTTCATCTGCATTTTCAAAAATTTCCAATGGCTGGCTTTGTCATAGAATAAAAAAAAATTAGAACATCTTCTGACAAAATAGAAACTTGTACAGATAGTTCTACTTTCTCAGGAGGATTATTGGGAAAGAAACTTCTGTCTTCCACAAGAGAAGCAGTGATTATCTGATTGATAAGATTGACGAAAGCTCACTGCTTGGTTAAAATCTAACTTCATCTTTTTTCATCTTTTTTCTTTACTGAGTGCTTCTTACATTGCAAGCCCTGTGCTAGGCACTGCACTGATAAATTGCCAACTTCTCCTTTACTATTTTCTCGATTTCTGTATTAACACTCTCTTGTTTTCTCTTGGGCTCCTTTGCCGTCTGCCCACTGCTCTGCTGCTGCTTCTTAGCCACAACGCTGGCATCTTCCCAGTTTCACTGGCAGTTCATTTTAGCTGAGCCTTCTCCTTTCAGGCCAGTCTTCATTAATCCTTATTTCTCTGAGTGTCTGCAGAACAGTCACAAACTTGCCTTTTAAATTTGTGGTAGTTTGCTGAGACC
This sequence comes from Bos javanicus, assembly GCF_032452875.1. NCBI lineage: Eukaryota > Metazoa > Chordata > Mammalia > Artiodactyla > Bovidae > Bos > Bos javanicus. The sequence continues at coordinate 92,484,761 of NC_083877.1, forward strand.
AAAGACAATTATACAATTAAGTGTATAGGTATATAGCATTGAACATCTACTAGCTTTAGATGATCTTTGATTAATGATGTGTGTGTGTGTGCTCAGTTGCTCCATTGTGTCCAGCTCTTTGTGAGCCCATGGACTATAGCCTGCCAGGCTCCTCTGCCCGTGGAATAGTCCAGGCAAGAATATTGGAATGGGGTGCCATTTCCTCCTACTCCAGGGGAGCTTCCAGACCCAGGGATTGAACCCAAGTCTCCTGCATGGCAGGTGGATTCTTTACCACTATTGCCTCCTGGGAAGCCCTGATTAATAGATACACCTTACCAATAAAGTGTTCTAACAATATTTTCAAAGCACATGTTGTGTACCGTAGATTAGTCTTAAAATATCTACCATAATTTTATCTTACAGGAAATATTAAGGAGCCCTTGTGCCCCTATTACACAGGAAATTCACCTCACTCCTATTCACCTCATCTGAAAACCAGATATGTTGTTCATTCCCTCTTCACCAAGTCACTAGGTCTATCGTGAAGTTCAAAAGAGATATGGGGTGAGGAGGAGTGATTTCTTCGTTATAGAATTGCCTACACATGGTATTTCTTACTGATTCTTTGAGGCAAAGGAGCAAAACAAGTTAAAATTAGTTTTTATTAAGACTTATAAAGTTAACTTTATTACCTTAATTTGAAAAGGGTTTAGAGCTGCTAAAGCGATTGTCTTAGGCCAGCAATGAGTTACTGACATGTTCTGAGACCTTAACACCCTGGGGAAATTCTAAGCCTCCTGAGCAGGTCTTTAAAATGGTGTGGGAAAGCCAGGTTTATTTTGTCAGTCTGCTACCTTGCATGATGATTAATTAGTGAAAAGGTAGTAGATTTTCCATGGCTTTATCCAGACTGAGCACACACTCCTCAAGGTTTCCTGCCAGCATTCCCAGTTAAGTTGTGTACTCAGTCAATTTGCACAAAATGTTAGCATTATTTATTAATTCATAGACTGCTTTACTATTTGCTCAGCTGTCTGTACCCTGTTCTACTTGCTAATGTCAGTGTTCTAGTTCATTGTTACAGATTTCCAAGTTACAGAACACCTTTTTGCTCTGCATTACGACACAGCATAGGACCCAGAGGAGGTAGACAATAAGTGGCTTGTTATTCCGTTGAAATTGATGTGACCTTATTCTATTGAAATGAATCAAACAATCCATAACTATTCAGAACCTCTGCAATGTGTTGAGCACGTGAATTCAGGTTGCTCTTCGTTTAAGGATGGTGAGATAGCCTTCAGAGCCTTTTCCTGAGAACAGAGTGATGATCAGTATTTCTAGTCAAGTATCCTTACCCATGTTATTTTTAGAGATCTATTTGAGTTGGCAAAAATGTGTGAAGGCTGCCAGTGCTTGAATTATTGTATCTGCCAGTGCAGGATTAGGGAGAGAGGAGGAATTGTAGGTTTTCCCCTCAGGGCTTGGAAAAGAAGATATTTTCTTTCAGGTAGATGAGGGGAATCAAAGTCATTATTTTTATGTTTGTTTTTCATGGATAAATGAAAATATAGGTCCTTGCATCGTATTGTAAGGTAGAACCTGGCATCTCTTTCTGCACATTCTGAGCTCCTTGAGTAAGTGGATAATGGTTTTATATCCCATTGTATCACCTGGAATTCCAGATTGTATATGGCAAGTCAATAATTAGTAATCAAAACAAACAAGCTTTAAATGTTCCACTCACTTTCTATAACTGTCTCGTAGAAGTCAAGTGTAGATCCAAGATTGCAGAGAAGTGTATGCAGTATACTACCTAAGTGTGTAGCAACAGAATGAATGGGGTTGGGTGTGTGAGTGTAAGGCTCTGTTTACCAAGTTTCATCCAGAACTGACATTTACTTTGGAGATGTGTATTCTTTCTGAGCAGTATTGACTCACAACAGATAAAGGAAAAGTCAGGATAGCTTTATACCTTGAATAAACAGACAGGCATCATTTGACCTGTTTTTTTTCATAAATTTAACTTCCCTGGTGGCTCAGATGGTAGAGTGTCTGTGTACAATGCAGGAAACCTGGGTTCGATCCCTGGGTTGGGAAGATCCCCTGGAGAAGGAAATGGTAACCCACTCCGGTATTCTTGCCTGGAAAATCCCATGAACTGAGGAGCCTGATAGGCTGCAGTCCATGGGGTTGCAAAGAGTTGGACACAGCTGAGTGACTTCACTTTCTTTTCACTTCTTTCTGGAGAAAGGCTGGGTTATAATTAAATTTCAGTAAGAATTTGATTAAGGGAATCTTAGAAAATGGAGATAAACCAATGGGAGCTCCCATTGTTAGGCTCCTCTGTAGATGGCAGTGTGTTTCATTTGTGAATGTTGGGTTAGGAACATTATGTTCATAGGATAATCTTTCCTTTCTTCCTTCATTGGTTCAACAAATATTTGGGTGGCACAGTCAATGGCCTCCAGCCAAAGATCAACCAAAGGAATACACCAGTCATTGAACATACTGGGTTTAGTACTTACTGCAATGAGGAAGAACACACACACTGAAGGGTGTTTCAGGATGGGGGATTTAAATGAAAACTGTTATAGGATTTGGGATTTAGCTGAGTGATTTGTGGGAGAATCCAGGGAAGCCAGGTTTACTCTCGACTGGATGCTATTAGAAGTACCCCTGATTTCTATAATTTGGTAGAAATCTATTGATAAACCCCCTTGGACTGCAAGGAGATTCAGCCAGTCCATCCTAAAGGAGATCAGTCCTGAGTGTTCATTGGTAGGACTGGTGTTGAAGCTGAAACTCCAACACTTTGTCCACCTGATGCAAAGAGCTGACTCATTTGAAAAGACCCTGATGCTAGGAAAGATTGAGGGCAGGAGGAGAAGGGGACAACAGAGGATGAGATGGTTGGATGGCATCACCGACTCGATGGACATGGGTTTGGGTGGACTCCGGGAGTTGGTGATGGACAGGGAGGCCTGGCGTGCTGCAGTTCATGGGGTTGCAAAGAATCGGATATGACCGAGCGACTGAACTGAATTGAACTGAATCGATAAACCTCATCTTAAGGGAGATGAGACTAGAAGGAGGATAAAGCTGTCATTGGTGAAGAAGCAGCAGTTACTCATTTGGGCTAAGAGAGGACGTATTTAGTGTTTTGCGAGTGGCACAGGGAACTTGTTTTTGTCTGTGTTTGGGTAAAATTATGAAATAATTGTATCTTGGTCTCAGGGTAACCTGTCTGTGGGTGGTATTCTGTGACACTGTTTATGTCCAATGGGAGAACAACAGGGCCTAGGTGTGCGAGCCAAGGGCGGTTTCTGAATGCCGTGGGCTGCTCTTTGTTTATCCTTCTCAGCCCTTCCCAGGAGGCCCTTGATGCTGGGGATTCTGCAATGCACACAACACACAAAAGTTACGGAGTTTATATTCTAGTAGGAGGAGAAAAAAAGAATATACTATATTAGAAGATGATAAATGCTCTAGAGAAAAAACATAGAACAGAAGGAATTAGGATTCGAAGGGGAGGGTTGGAACCACTTAAATTTAAAGAAGGGAGGTCAGGAGGTTTCCCTGTAATACACATGTTTGAACAAAGATTTATATTGATGAGCGTATTAAGCCATAAAGATGTGAGAGTGAGGAACCTTCGGGAATAAGGAGAAGGAAACAAAGATTCCAGGGGAAAACCCCACCTGCTGTGCTCTAAGAACAGCAAGAAGGCCAGTGCTGCAGAGGGACTTGCAAGTGAAGGGGAGGTCAGAGAAGAGATGGGGCCGGATGGTTTAGGGATTTGCCGTCAATGTTAAGGGGTAATCAGAACACTACTATTTAATACTCAGAGACTGACTATCTGGAAGTGTGGCTTGAATAAGGGCCTAGAGTTTTCCCCTGTGCCGCGCTGCAATGACCAATTAATTACACAAAGTCTTTGTTCATCGTTTGGCCATATGCTACAGTGGCCGTTTCCCTCGTAGCTCCGTCGGTAAAGAGTCTGCCTGCAATACAGGAGACCCGGGTTAGATTTCCGGGTAGGGAAGATCCCCTGGAGAAGGAAATGGCAACCCATTCCAGTATTCTTGCCTGGAAAATCCCGTGGACAGAGGAGCCTGGTGGGCTATGGTCTATGGGGTTGCAAGAGTTTGTCAGGACCGAGCGAATAAGCACGCAGCCGTATGCTAAAGCAACCAATTAAAACAATTGTATTCAAAAGTTTGATTCATAGGAAGTTCTTACACTGGTTAGAAATTGAGATAGATAAGTGTAAAATAGCCATTATCAAGAGAAGGATGGTCAAATAAGTATTTTCAAAATATTGAAGTAATACTGTAAATACAATCCGTTTTGAAGTAAATTAGGAATTTTGATTATCTCCTATACTTGAATAGGCCCCACCTATGCTGGGATGACTTTGTATAAATCTAACTCAATATATGTTACATATATTAAAATAACAATCACTAAATATCAATATCAATAAATTTAATAATAATTAAACAATTAACTAAATAAATGTCAATAAATTAAATAAAAATTAGTAAATTAAGTATATATTAAGAAATCAAATATATATTCATATATTCATGGTAAACATGTGTATACATAAATACACATGTATATAATTAAAACAATTGAGAATGAATTGCAGACATGATACCTCTTTATCCCTACATGTATTAGTGTGTATTTTTTGAAAACAAAGCCTTGGAAATCCCATGGAGAGATGAGTGTGAGCGTGGCAGGCTACAGTCCATGGGGGTCACAAAAGAGTCACACCACATAGCTATTAAACAACAACAACAGATAATCACAGAACTGTTAACAAAGTTAGGAATTTACCACTGATTCAAATACTGTCATCTAATCTACCAATGTTATTCAGATTGTCCTGGTTTGTCATGTCTCATTACTGCTGCTACTGCTGCTGCTAAGTCGCTTCAGCCGTGTCCGACTCTGTGCAACCCCATAGATGGCAGCCCACCAGGCTCCTCTGTCCCTGGGATTCTCCAGGCAAGAATACTGGAGTGGGTTGCCATTTCCTTCTCCAATGCATGAAAGTGAAAAGTGAAAGTGAAAGTGAAAGTGAAAGTGAAAGTGAAGTCGCTCAGTCGTGCCTGACTCTTAGCGACCTCATGGACTGGAGCCTACCAGGCTCCTCTGTCCATGGGATTTTCCAGGCAAGAGTACTGGAGTGGGGTGCCATTGCCTTCTCTGCATGTCTCATTAGTCACCCTTTAATGTGGTACATTTAACGTGGTACATCCTTTAATGCCGTAATCCTTTAATGCGGTGCAGTTCTTGAAGGTGTGTGTGCTACTGTGTTTCCCTGAACCTCACTATATTGACGTTTTTAAAGTGTTTAAATAAGTTATTTCCTAGAATGTGCCCTAATTTCAGTTTGTGCCATTACACACACTTGGTAAGAATACCTTAGAGGTGATGCTGAATTCTTCTCAGTACATCACGTCAGGAACCAAATGCTGGTGGTTAGTCCAAATCCTGGCAATAATAACTTTGATCAATTGGTTAAGGAGAGATGCCTCCACTATATTTTTGATTTGTAATTAATATGTATCTTGTAGAAGGTACTTTGAGACTTTGTAACCATCTCATTAGCTCTCAAACATTCACCTACTAGCTTTACCAGTGTATTCATGTTTCTTGCCTGAATCAATAATTACTATGGTGATTGACAAATGGTTATTTTTTAATTCCATCATTCTTTCTGTATTTATTATTAGCTTTCTAGTGTAGGCAGAGCATTATCTTTTAATTTATTTATTCATTTAATTAATTTACATTGGTACAGACCCATGTATTCTTTCAGTTCAGTTCAGTTCAGTCACTCAGTCGTGTCCGACTCTTTGTGACCCCATGAACCGCAGCACGCCAGGCCTCCCTGTCCATCCAGAGTTTACTCAAACTCATGTCCATTGAGTTTGTGATGCCATCCAACCATCTTATCCTCTTTTGTCCCCTTCTCCTCCCTTCAATCTTTCCCAGCATCATGGTCTTTTCCAATGAGTCAGCTCTTTGAATCAGGTGGCCAAGGTATTGGAGTTTCAGCTTCAATATCAGTCCTTCCAATGAACACAAGGACTAATCTCCTTTAGGATGGACTGGTTGAATCTCCTTGCAGTGCAAGGGACTCTCAAGAGTCTTCTCCAACACCACAGTTCAAAAGCATCAATTCTTCGGCACTCAGCTTTCTTTATAGTCCAACTCTCACATCCATATGTGACTACTGGAAAAACCACAGCCTTGACTAGACGGACCTCTGTTGGCAAAGTAATGTCTCTGCTCTTAAATATGCTGTCTAGGTTGGTCATAACTTTCCTTCCAAGGAGTAAACATCTTTTAATTTCATGGCTGCAATCACCATCTGCAGTGATTTGGGAGCTCCAAAAATAAAGTCTGCCACTGTTTCCACTGTTTCCCCATGTATTTGTCGTGAAGTGATGGGATCGGATGCCTTGATCTTTATTTTCTGAATGTTAAGCTTTAAGCCAACTTTTTCACTCTCCTCTTTCACTTTCATCAAGAGGCTCTTTAGTTCTTCTTCACTTTCTGCCATAAGGGTGATGTCATCTGCATATCTGAGGTTATCGATATTTCTCCCAACAATCTTGATTTCAGCTTGTGCTTCTTCCAGCCCAGCATTTCTCATGAGGTACTCTGCATAGAAGTTAAATAAGCAGGGTGACAATATACAGCCTTGACGTACTCCTTTTCCTATTTGAAACCAGTCTGTTGTTCCATGTCCAGTTCTAACTGTTGCTTCCTGACCTGCATACAGATTTCTCAAGAGGCAGGTTAGGTGGTCTGGTATTCCCATTTCTTTATTCAATAGCTTATAATCTTCATTATCATTATTATTTTGATGTTCAGATCGCCTCAGATTTGGCCAGTGAGTACTCCTTCAGACTGACTCCTACATCTTTTTGACATGTCCCCATCATTTTTTTTTTTTTTTTTGCTTTTCCTAACCCAGCACTGGAACCAGACATTTCTCCAGAGAAGCCTGCTTTCTTTCAGTGGAGAAGGTGTTTACATTCCAGGAATACCCATCGCTATGTGGCGTTAAATGTTTCTAAAATCTCTGAGTGGACTCAGTTGGGAAGTGAGTGTCTGTGTGTCTTTGTATGTGTATAAGCTTGTGAATGCACACACACACCTATAATTCACATATACATAGCCATACACATCTGTACCTGTTTCTGTATTTATCTTTCTATATATTAAAACCTCTGAGGAAATGAACATCTGACATCCAGAGCTGAGCCGTAGAAAAAATAGAAGAAAGTATCTGTAGTACTGTACTCTTGAAAAAAATGATCCAGTGATATCAGGGTACTAGCTCTTCTTTTCTCGACATAGATGACATGGTAGCAGTGGATTGCATTCTGAACAGCTGCTTCAAACTTCGTGCGCCGGCCTGCACTTGGGTCCTGTGCTTCAAAAACTCACAGCGCCTCTTCAAATAAAGACAACTCCCCTGCCCTTTGCTGCATCATGACTCTGCAGTTCTTCAGTTGCTTCTCCTTTCTCTTCTCTCTCTCTGTTCTTTCTCTGGCCCTCTACTCACACCAGGCCTTCATTAGTGAGCTCCTCACGCTGCACAGCAAGGACTTCGTGTGCACCATCTTTTCACCTTGCCCCACTCTCTCAATGATTTTCACCTTAGTTTCCATCGTTATCGCTTGGTGCTTCTTAGCAGGACCAGCTACATCACCACTGCTTTTGTGCCTGCTTCTAGACATCCTGGGCTGAAAGAAAGATACTATACTATTGTATGCTGTACAGTATTATACAGTAAAGTACACAAAGCAAAACCACTCACAGAGGATGCATGCATATGTCAATGAACGCCAGACACGTGAACTAACTTATCACGATTGGACATAAGAACATGTGTTCATATCTTTGAAAGTTTGCAACCTGAATGTTCACCTGTAGTGCAAGTGTTGTAGATATGTTTTAAAGTGGATATAACTGGTGGGACTGCAAAGGCTTTCAACTGCTGAGGAAAATTGTTTGATAGTAGTTCTTATACATCAAAACATACACTTTCAAAATACCCACCTTCTGGTGAATGGATAAACAAATGGAATACTACTCAGCAAAAAAAAAAAAAAAAAAAGGAAAAGACAGACTGGTTTGTACACATCATTGATAAATCATAAGAATCTTATGTCGAGTGACAGAAACCAGACAGAAAAGAGAGTACATCTTTCATGATTTTATTCATGTAGAGCTGAAGAACAGGTGAGACTAATTATAGTGAGGAGACTCAGAATAGCAGCTGCTTGGTGTAAGGGTGGGTAGGGCCACTGGCAAGAGGCAGGAGGGAAATTTTGGATAATGGCACCTTCAATAGTCTAATTAGTGGGTAGTTCAAATGAGTAGATACATTTGTCGGAATTCACAGATCCATACATTTTACTGTATGCAAACAATACATTGGGGCAGGCAAAATAAGGAACCCTCCCAGAAGGTGTCCTAATCCCCAAACCTATGACTATGTTACCTTATAAGGTGTAGGGCTTTGCTGATGGATCAAGTTAAGGGTCTGGAGATGGGAAGATTCTCCTGGATTATCTGGATGGTCTAAATCACAATCATTCTTACAAGAGGGAGGCAGGAGGCTCCGTGTCAGAAGGAGAAGATGTGACGATGGAGGCAGGGGTGATGCCATTGCTGAAAGGGAGTCATGTGTCCAGGGGGAGACAGCCTCTAAAAGCTGGAAAAGGCAAGGCATGGGTTTTCCCTTAGAACCTCCAGAAGTAACACGGCCATGCTAGTTTCTTGATTTCAGCCTTAGAAGGTCTAGTTTTGGACTTCTGACATCCAGAACTGTAAGAGTATAAATCTGTGTCCCAAACCACTGAATTTTTGGTAGTTTGTTAAAAAGTAAAAGTGAAAGTCAGTCAGTCATGTCCGACTCTTTGCAACCCCATGGACTGTAGCCCACCAGCCTCCTATGTCCATGGACTTCTCTAGGCAAGAGTACTGGAGTGGGCTGCCATTCTCTTCTGCAGGGGATCTTTCCAACCCAGGGATCTAACCTAGGTCTCTCGCATTGTGGGCTGATTCTTTACCGTCTGAGCCACCAGGGAAGCCCACGAATACTGGAGTGGGCAGCCATTCCCTTCTCCAGCAGATCTTCCTGACCCAGAAATGGAACCGGGGTCTCCTGCATTACAGGTGGATTCTTCACCAGCTGAGCTACCATAAAGTCCATAGCCACAATAGGAGACTAATTTATACCTCATTTTAAAATTTATTTAAAAATACAGCTCTTAAAGAGCAGTCTCAGATGGTACCAAAAAAAAAATCCCCATTGTAGAACAGACCTGGGTTCCATTCTGGACTGTGTCACCTGCTAGCTCAGCCAGGGAACCTTTGCCAAGTTATGCAACATCCCTGAGGCTCAGTTTCTTAATCTACGAACTCAGAATCACTAAATCACTATTGCCTTGCTTCTCAGACTTGTCATGAATACTATAAGCAATAAAATAAGAAAAGATTCTGTCCACAGAAGACCGAAAAGGTAAACTTCATTATTGCTGGACTTGTCATCCATCACAAATGCATGACTGACTAATGGTGATTGGGCAGTTTGAATTTTCCCTCTGGTACGAAAGATAATTAGAGTAGAGGGGCAAAGGTCACGTGGAGAACTTATCAGGCTGTTCTTGTTCATTTTTTAAAAACAACTTTTTATTCTGAAATACTTTAAGACTCAAAAGACATTGCAAAATAGGTTATCTATTCATTTTCAAAGGTGCTTATTACTTCTACTTATTACACTCCTTGGAGAAGGCAATGGCACCCCACTCCAGTACTCTTGCCTGGAAAATCCCAGGGACGGAGGAGCCTGGAAGGCTGCAGTCCATGGGGTCGCTGAGGGTCAGACACGACTGAGTGACTTTGCTTTCACTTTTCACTTTCATGCATTGGAGAAGAAAATGGCAACTCACTCCAGTGTTCTTGCCTGGAGAATCCCAGGGATGGGGGAGCCTGGTGGGCTGCCATCTATGGGGTTGCACAGAGTCGGACACGACTGAAGAGACTTAGCAGCAGCAGCAGCAGCATTCCACACCTACTGGCAATCTGGGCGGATCCTAGATTTGCTCAGTGTCCAATCATATTGGAGTAACTAAGTAACAAAAGTAACTAAGGTTTGCTCTGAACTCCCACTTTACACACTTGGTTGTCATTTACACTTGATGCTAATGGTAACATGAGAGGGGTGCTTCCGTTTTTCCTATTTTGTAGACAGAGAAACTGAGGCATAGAAACGGTTAGTAACTTCCCCAAGCTGGGTGTGGGCACCAGGATTTCAGCCTGGCTCCTGACTTTAGAGACCAAGCACAAACAGGAAGAAGGTATCTTCCCCATATCACAGAATCACTTAGAGACATTTCTATATTTTATACACAAATACACATGCAAGAGAGCTTCCTTGGTGGCTCAGTGGTAAAGAATCTGCCTTCCAATGCAGGAGATGTGGGTTCTATTCCTGGATCGGGAAGATCCCCTGAAGAAGGAAATGGCAGCCCACTCCAATATTCTTGCCTGGAAAATCCCATGGGCAGAGGAGCCTGGCGGGCTACAGTCCATGGGGTCATGAAGAGTAGGATGTGATTGAGCAACTAAACAATGATAGGTGCAAAAGGAGTGCACGCACACATATGAGGGGTGGGTTTTTGTGCTAAGTCAAGGAATAAAGGCAAAAAAGGATTTATGATAAAAAGAGGGGAGGAAAAAATTGGAGACCATCTGAAAACAGTAAGCAACTTTAGCAATTTTTCAAAAGCCCTTGGGACTTTCCTGGCTATCCAGTAGTTAAGATTTCGCCTTCCAATGTGGGGGGTGGGGGAGTGGGGGATTCAAACTCTGGTCAGGGAGCCAAGATCCCACATGCCTTGGGGCTAAAAAATAAAACAGAAGCAATAAGGTAATAAATTCAGTAAAGACTTTGAAAATGGTCTGCATCAAAAAATCTTCAAAAATAAAAATAGAGGCACTGATTAGTTGGCAACTAAGACAGAGGGTGACCTGGGTGTTTTGTCCTAGAGCAGTCTCACTCAGTTCATTTCAGTTCAGTTCAGTCGATCAGTGATGTCCGACTCCTTGTGACCCCATGGACTGCAGCACGCCGGGCTTCCCTGTCCATCACCAACTCCCGGAGTTCACTCAAACTCATGTCCATTGAGTTGGTGATGCCATTCAACGATCTTATCCTCTGTCGTCCCCTTCTCCTCCTGCCTTCAATCTTTCCCAGCATCAGGGTCTTTTCAAATGAGTCAGTTCTTATCAGGTGGCCAAAGTATTGGAGTTTCAGCTTCAACATTAGTCCTTCCAATGAACGTTCAGGACGGATTTCCTTTAGGATGGACTGGTTGGATCTCCTTGCAGTCCAAGGAACTCTCAAGAGTCTTTTCCAACACCACAATTCAAAAGCATCAATTCTTCGGCACTTAGCTTTCTTTATAGTCCAACTCTCACATCTATACATGACCACTGGAAAAACCGTAGATTTGACTAGATGGACCTTTGTTGGAAAAGTAATGTCTTTGCTTTTTAGTCTCACTAAAGATACCTGACACCATTTTCAGTTATTCATGAATTCTCCAGAACACCTTGGGAGCTTAGTTGGGAAGCAGGCAGGACAGGGGCCTCTAGGAAAGACGGCCAGGTCCCTATGTCCACTCCTCTGTGCTCATTGGCCAGGCCTCCACCATTTTCCTCATCAGAATCTCTCACTTGTCAGGCTTAAGAGATGAGTTCATTGCTTAATAGCAATTAATTTCATCTCCAAGTTCTGGCAAGTCTTGTCCCCTAATGTTTCTTTAAAGTTTTGCTCCCTTTTCTATTTCAGTGGCCACCGTCCTAGTCACAACTCCCATTACTTCATGCTACATAAACTAGCCGATGGGACCATCACTCATCAGATGTATTTTCCTCAAACTCTCTTGCTTAAGAAGTTATAAGGGGGCGCTTCCCTGGTGATTCAGTAAAGAATCTTCCTGACAATGCAAGACACATGGATTCAATCCCTTATCTGGGAAGATCCCACATGCCACAGAACAACTAAGTCTGTGTGCCACAACTACTGAGTCTGAGTTCTAGAACCCGGGAGTGGAAACTACTGAGCCCATGGGCTCCAAGTACTGAAGTCCACACCCCCTAGAGCTTGTGCTTTGCAACAAGAGAAGCTACCACAGTGACAAGACTGTGCACTGAAACTAGAGAAAAGTCCATGCAGCAACGAAGACCCAGCACAGCCAGACATAAATAATTAAAAAAAAAAAAGAAGCTATGAGGGTTTCCTGTAATCATAGGCAATGAGTTCAAATTCCCCCATGTGACCACCAAGCATCTTTTTTCTCTCCTGCCCTCTACATCTCCAATCTTATATTTTTTCCCCTAATATATTTGGATTAGGGCAGCTTGGGCTGCTGTACAAAATAATATAGACTGGGTGGGTTAAGGGACTTCCAGGGGTCACTGGTGGTAAAGAATCCACCTGCCAATGCAGGAGACATAAGAGACTAGGGTTCAACTGTTGGGTCAGGAAGATCCTGTGGAGGAGGGTATGGCAACCCACTCCAATATTCTTGCTTGGAGAATCCTATGGACAGAGGAGCCTGGTGGGCTAAGAGTTGGACATGACTGACATGACTTAGCATGCACACAGGGGTGGCTTAAAGAACAGAATTTACTTCTCACAGTTCTGAACACTGGAAGTCCGAGATTAGGGTGCATGCTGCTGGGTTCTGGTGAAAGCTTTCTTGCAGACAGATGCCTTTTTGTTGTATCCTCATAAGGCACGGAAAGTGAGTAAGCATGCCCTCCAATTCTGATGTCTCTTTTTAGAAGGGCACTAATCGTTCCACAGGACCCCACCCTCATGTTCTCATCTAACCCTAATCACCTCCCGAAGTCTCCATCTCCAAACGCCATCACATTGGAGGTTTAGGGCTTTGACACATGAATTTGGGTGGCGGGGGCACACAACTCAGTCCATAGAACTACATTCTGCTTCAGGTGCAATAATACTGCGTGGACTCTCCTGTACTTCCCCTGTCTCTCCTCTAGCTGCATTATTTGCCCTTATTTTCTGATAAACTTCCATTCCAAAGATAAATTCTAAAGTCTAAGAATCATTGCTGCTACTGCTAAGTCACTTCAGTTGTGTCCGACTCTGTGTGACCCCGTAGATGGCAGCCCACCAGGGTCCCCCGTCCCTGGGATTCTCCAGGCAAGAACACTGGAGTGGGTTGCCATTTCCTTCTCCAATGCATGAAAGTGAAAAGTGAAAGTGAAGTCGCTCAGTCGTGTCTGACCCTCAGCGACCCCATGGATTGCAGCCTACCAGGCTCCTCCATCCATGGGATTTTCCAGGCAGGAGTACTGGAGTGGGCATACATCCAGTTTAATCCATCTCTTGTTGGACGTCTCCCTTTTCATAAAATATTCCTTTGTGCTATTTTAGTTTGCATGTATTTGATCTTAAGCATTTTGCTACATATTTTATTCCAAAATTATAACTGGGTTGTAATGAGGCAAGTGCCATTTCTTGCAGAATAAATACTGTTATAAAGAGAATCTCTTTATTATGAAAAGATTTTGACAACCTAATGGACTACTTATCTTTAGGATTACAAGACTCCATTATAAGCAAGATAGGGAAAAATGCACAGTAACTGGGAGTCTGTTGTGGCAAGATTTACAATCATAGAATTTTCAAGATTTATCTCTCACATTATGCATTTTTAAAACCTCATGCCTTAAGAAGTGACTTTAAGATCATATAGCAAGTTAATGATGGTGATGTAAACCTTGATCTCTTGATTTCCAGTTTAAAGTTATTTATTAAAATGTTTTTTCATTGGCTGGTAAACAATCTTTATCTATTGCTGATAAACAAATTATAACAAATTTAGCAGCTTAAAAACACATTTATCATCTCATTGTTTCCATGGATCAGGAGTTCTGGAACAGTTTAAATGAGTCTTTTGGTTAGGGTCTTGCAAGGTTGCAGCTGAGGGGTCTGAGGGGTCTCAGACTTGGTTTCCTTCTCTGAGCGCATGTGGATGTTGGTAGAATTCATATCTTTGAAGATGAATGAGAAGTTGAGTAAGGCAGTAAACTCACTGCTTTTTCAAAGCCGGCAGAAGAGTCTATTGCTTCAAATCCCAGTACAGTAAACTTTCAAAGGGCTCACTGGACCAAGTCAGGCCCTCACAGGATAACCCGCCTTTTGATGAACTCAGCGCCAACAGATTAGAGGTCTCATATTGGTAAAAACCCCTTCCCTTTTGCTATATCATGTAACCTAATCATGGCAGTGACATCCATCATAACCAAAGGTCTTGCTTCCATGCTCCAGGCCAGGGTAGGTACACAGTGTTAGTGTTTAAAAACTAGGCAAAGCAGCCACAGAGAAAAACAAAGTCACTTCCTGTTTGATTTCCTAAACCAAACACCTTATTGATGCGTTTCTTTCTAGCCATTTGTACTTATTTCTGTCCCTTGTGTCCACTAGGGCTTTGTTTTTCACTATATGACTCACAGAGAGTCACATAGTGTGTGGAATGTGGAAAGTGGAAAGTGTCAGTCGCTCAGACGTGTCTGACTCTTTGTGACTCCATGGACTGTAGCCTGCCAGGCTCCTCTGTCCATGGGATTCTCCAGGCAAGAATACTGGAGTGGGTTGCCAGTCCCTTCTCCAGTGAATCTTCCCAACCCAAGGATCGAAACTGCAGGCAGATTCTTTACCTTCCAAGCCACCAGGGAAGCTCTATAAACATAGAGTCATAGAGTATATACAACTAAACAGAGTCATATAGTATATACAACTAAATTTGACACTTCATTCATTTGGTTTTATTTTATAAGAATTTAAAAATGTTGTTATATATTCCGCACCAGCACCCTCCCCTCCCCCCTGACCTACTGTTTTCTTTTATTAAAAATGTCTTTCCAGTGGTGGCGGGGGTGGAAAATATAGATAAGCAAAAGAGAAAAAAAACAAATCAACTGAAATTGCAATATTTAGAAGTCACATCACTCAGGAAAAAGATTTTGATAGCTCTTTGAGGGGTAAGGTGAAGGCCTGAGTTCCAGGATGTTCGATGATATCAAGACTTCAGAGAAGGGCAAGTACAGTTCAGTTCAGTTTAGTCACTCAGTCATGTCTGACTCTCTGCGACCCCATGAATTACAGCACGCCAGGCCTCCCTGTCCATCACCAACTCCCGGAGTTCACTCAGACTCACGTCCATCGAGTCGGTGATGCCATCCAGCCATCTCATCCTCTGTCATCCCCTTCTCCTCCTGCCCCCAATCCCTCCCAGCATCAGAGTCTTTTCCAATGAGTCAACTCTTCACATGTGGTGGCCAAAGTATTGGAGTTTCAGCTTTAGCATCATTCCTTCCAAAGAACACCCAGGGCTGATCTCCTTTAGGATGGACTGGTTGGATCTCCTTGCAGTCCAAAGGACTCTCAAGAGTCTTCTCCAACACCACAGTTCAAAAGCATCAATTCTTCAGTGCTCAGCTTTCTTCACAGTCCAACTCTCACATCCATACATGACCACAGGAAAAACCATAGCCTTGACTAGACGGACCTTTGTTGGCAAAGTAATGTCTCTGCTTTTCAATATGCTAGCTAGGTTGGTCATGACTTTCCTTCCAAGGAGTAAGCATCTTTTAATTTCATGGCTGCAGTCACCATCTGCAGTGATTTTGGAGCCCCCAAAAATAAAGTCTGACACTGTTTCCACTGTTTCTCCTTCTATTTGCCATGAAGTGATGGGACCAGATGCCATGATCTTCATTTTCTGAATGTTGAGCTTTAAGCCAACTCTTCCACTCTCCTCTTTCCCTTTCATGAAGAGGCTTTTTAGTTCCTCTTCACTTTCTGCCATAAGGGTGGTGTCATTTGCATATCTGAGGTTATTGATATTTCTCCCGGCAATACCACCACCCAATCAGAAAAAAGTCTGTATGATGCAACCCTTACCCAAAATGTTGCCTTTAAAAATCCTTCCTTGAGCTGCAGTCTGAGAAAGTATCAGCTGATGGGGTGCCCAGAGCAAAGGCTAATAGATTCCTCATTGGGCACAGTGGCTGACTCAAGTCTCCTGCATGTTCTGGCTGAAGCCAAGCTGGGAAAGACATGTTGTTGTTGTTGTTTAGTTGCTCAGTCGTGTCTACCTCCTTGTGACCCCATGGACAGTAGCCTGCTAGGTCCCGCTGTCCATGGGATTTCCCAGGCAAGAATACTAGAGTGGGTGGCCGATGCCTTCTCCACGGGATCTTCCCGAACCAGGGATCAAACCTGCATATCCCACATCAGCAGGGGGGTTCTTTAACCACTGAACCACCAGGGAAGCCCCGGGAAAAGCATAGTCTCTGTATGAATTCACAGCGTACCGAGGGTCCCCTTGTCACAGGTCCTTTGGAAGGGGGTTCAGCACAGTGCACCCCTCACCTCCATGGCCACTGCACGGGGCCATAGGATGCATATTGCTTTAACACCAACTTGTTTTCCTCACTGGTTGTAGATTTTGGCACACTGAGCAACACAGGTCTTGCTACAGCTGCACACAAGGCCACGACATACCTGGAGAAAGTATACTCTTCAGGCGGTGGGTGCTTGGACCTCTCATGAATATTGCCTTCCCACATGAAGTTCTGTTTCACTCCCTGGCTTCAGAAAGTCTTCCCTGGATGTGATATACCATAAACAAGAATGAAATTCTGCCAACATGGACAGACATAGAAAATAACATGCTTTGTGAGATAAGTTGGACAGAGAAAGACAAACACTGTAGGATATCAGTTATACATGGGATAAAATCCAAAAAATAATACAAATAAATTTATCAGTTCAGTGAAGTTGCTCAGTCATGTCTGACTCTTTGCGACCCCCTGGACTGCAGCATGCCAGGCCTCCCTGTCCATCACCAACTCCTGGAATTTACTCAAACTCATGTCCATTGAATTGGTGATGCCATCCAACCATCTCATCCTCTGTCATCACCTTCTCCTCCCACCTTCAGTCTTTCCCAGCATCAGGGTCTTTTCAAATAAGTCAGTTCTTCACATCAGGTGGCCAAAGTATTGGAGTTTCAGCTTCCGCATCATTCCTTCCAATGAACACCCAGGACTGATTTCGTTTAGGATGGACTGGTTGGATCTCCTTGCAGTCCAAGGGACTCTCAAGAGTCTTCTCCAACACCACAGTTCAAAAGCATCAATTCTTCAGCACTCAGCTTTCTTTATAGTCCAACTCTCACATCCATACATGACCACTGGAAAAACCATAGCCTTGACTAGATGGACCTCTGTTGGCAAAGTAATGTCTCTGCTTTTTAATATTCTGTCTAGGTTGGTCATAACTTTTCTCCGAGGAGTAAGCGCCTTTTTATTTCATGGCTGCAGTCACCATCTGCAGTGATTTTGGAGCCCAAGAAAATAAAGCCTGCTATGGTTTCCACTGTTTCTCCTTCTATTTGCCATGAAGTGATGGGACCGGGTGCCATGATCTTTGTTTTCTGAATGTTGAGCTTTAAGCCAACTTTTCACTCTTCTCTTTCACTTTCATCAATAAATGTATATGCAAAATAAATGTATATGCAAAGCAGAAACAGACACACAGATGTAGAAAGCAGACTAGTAGGTACCAGCGGGGAGAGAAGAAGGAGGGGCAGGAAGGGATGTGGGATTAACAGATACAAACTACTATGTATAACATGGATAAGCAACAAAGATGCATTGTAAGGCATAGAGTTATAGCCAGTATCTCATAATAACTTTTAATGGAATATGATCTGTAAACATACTGAATTATTATGCTGTTGCCTGAGGAGGATTTACAAACAGCTGAGAAAAGAAGAGATGTGAAAGACAAGGGAGAAAAGGAAAGATATACTCAACTGAATGCAGAGTTTGAGAGAATAGCAAGGAGAGCTAAGAAAGCCTTTTTGGATGAACAAGTTTTTAAAATGTGAAGATTTGAAAGGGATATGATATTTTGGTACTTGATTCAGTTAGTAGAAAACTTTACAATATGTCCCAAACAATTTGGGTGTATAAAAAATGTAGTTTCTCAATTGTGAATTTTATGAACTCTAACTACAAATCAAGGATTTGTGATGAAAACTTAGTATCTGCATTGAGATGTGCTGTAAAAATGTAAATGTAAAATATACAACAGATTTAAAAGACTTCATATGGCAAGAAGAATGAAAGATATTTCAATATTTTAAAATATTAATTACATGTTGAATGATTATTTGAAATGTAATGGTTAAATAAAATGTTATTAAAATTAACTTAAAAAAAAAAAGCCGTCTTAAGTGAATAACACACAGAAACAGAGGAAAACAATAGAATGGGAAAGACTAGAGATCTCTTGAACAAAATTGGAGATATCAAGGGAACATTTCATGCAAGGATGGGCACAATAAAGGAAAGAAATGGCAGGGACCTAATAGGAGCAGAAGAGACTAAGAGGTAGCAAGAATACACAGAACTACACACAAAAAGGTCTTAATAACCCATATATATACGATGGTGTGGTCACTTACCTAGAGCAGACATCCTGGAGTGTGAAGTCAAGTGGGCTTTAGGGAGCATTACTAGAAACAAAGTTAGTGGAGGTGATGGAATTCCAGTTGAGCTATTTAAAATCCTAAAAGACGATGCTGTGAAAGTGCTGTACTCAATATGTCAGCAAGTTTAGAAAATTCCACAGTGGCCACAGAAATGGAAAAGATCAGTTTTCATTCCAATCTCAAAGAAGGGCAAAGCCAAAGAAGGTTCAAACTATATAATTTCATTCATTTCATGTTAGCAAGGTTATGTTCAAAATTCTTCAAGCCAGGCTTCAGCAATACAAGAACTGAGAACTTACAGATGTACAAGCTGGATTTAGAAAAGGCAGAGGAACCAGGGATCAAATTGCCAACATCCTCTGGATCTAGATAAAGCAACAGAATTTCAGAGAAACATCTCTTGCTTCGTTTGACTATGCTAAAGCCTTTGATCACATGGATTACAACAAACTATGGAAAATTCTTAAAAAGATGAGCATACCAGACCACCTTACCTGTCTCCTGAGAAACCTGTATGCAGGTCAAGAAGCAACAGTTAGAATTGGACATGGAACAACAGACTGGTTCCAAATTGGGAAAGAAGTACAACAAGGCTGTATGTTGTCACTCTGCTTATTTAACTTATACATCATGTGAAATGCTGAGCTGGATGAATCAAAAGCTGGAATCAAGATTGCTGGGAGAAATATCAACAACTTCAGATATGCAGATGACACCACTCTAATGGCAGAAAGCAAAGAGGAACTAGAGTCTCTTGATGAAGGTAAAAGAGGAGAGTGAAAAAGCTGGCTTAAAACTCAACATTAAAAAAAAGTAAGATCATGGCATCTGGTCCCATCACTTTACGGCAAATAGAAGGGGAAAAAAGTGAAAGCAGTGACATGTTTTATTTTCCTGGGCTCCAAAATCACTGCAGATGGTGACTGCAGCCATGAAATTTAAGACACTTTCTCCTTGGATGGAAAGCTATGACAAACCTAGACAGCACATTAAAAAGCAGAGATATCACTTTGCCAACAAAGATCTGTATAGTCAAAGCTATGGTTTTTCCAGTAGTCATGTATGGATCTGAGAGTTGGACCATATAAAAGGCTGAGGTGGTGGTGGTTTAGTTGTTGAGTCGTGTCTTTACTCTTGCGACACCATGGACTGTAATCTGCCAGGCTCCTCTGTTCATGGGGATTCTCCAGGCAAGAATACTGGAGTGGGTTGCCATTTCCTTCTCCAGGGGATCTTCCCGACCCAGGAATCGAACCAAGGTCTCTTGCACTGTAGGCAGATTCCTTACCAACTGAGCTACAAGGGAAGAAGGCTGAGCACTGAAGAATTCATGCTTTCCAATTGTGGTGCTGGAGAAGACTCTTGAGAGTCCCTTGGACTGCAAGGAGATCAAACCAGTCAATCCTAAAGGAAATCAACCCTGAATATTCACTGGTATACTTTGGCCACCTGGTGTGAAGAGCAGAGAATTGGAAAAGACCCTGATGCATATGGGCATTAAGGAAGGTTCAGGAAAGTGGTAGGGGCTATTTGCCTCTGCTGGATGGAAAAATATTAGTTCAGATATAAAGGACTCAAACCCAGAGTCACCTCAGGACACATTGTGAAGCAGTCTGTTGCAGCACACTTCCAGACAGCTGACTCATTGTCTGTCTCCTAAGAAATGACAAGGGAACGTTATAATCAAGAACATTAGGCTATTAGATAAAACTTGGCAAGAATAGTCTGTATTAATGTAACCGCAGAAAACTTTTAGGCAGATGCCACACAGATACTCTGTATGCGTGGCATTTCACTGCATGCGCAATAAACATCGTACACATGCGCAGTTATCAATAAAAGGACACGGCGAGCCTCCACCGGCGCGCCTATTCTGCCTGGTGGATAGGTGGCCACTTCGCTACATCATCTCCGTGTTTTTCTTTGCTGCGACACCACTCCTCATCCCCGACAAATGGTGCTCGAACAGGGACCTGATGGACTCATCCGCCTGGAGCAGGCTCCGGGCGTCGCCCATCCTATATGGTAGGATCCCGGTGAGTCTACATCATGGGAAATGCCCGTTCTGAAAAACAAGATGCGCATAGGCTTGAGTTGCAGTTTTTATTACTCAAGGCAGGGCATGAAGGAAGTCACAAGATACGTGCTCAACTATTGATGGAGATCGATTCCCATTGTCCTTGGTACTCCGAGGTGGGTTCCTTGAGTATCAAGGATTGGGAACAAATGGGGCAAAAGTTACATGAGGAGCCTCGTGCACCAGTTGCAATTCTTGCATGGCATCTCTGCCGGGACGCCATTTCTCGTTTTGGTGTCCCTATTACCCCTGCTGTGGAATATCAACCCCCTCTTTCCGTTGCTCCCATTGTCTCTCACGATCCCTCTCCCAAGCTAATGGAGACGCCTCCTAGGAAGTCCCCCATGACTGGATGCATGCAGGAAGCTCTCAATCAGGGGGATCTATCTCCATTCGCTGTTTGTCCAATACTACGAGCCCCAGGTCGAAAGTCCCTCTCTGAGCATCTTCCTTATTCAGTTTTTAAAGAGTTAAAAAGGAGTATAAATGATAATGGGTTGAAGGCAATGGCACCCCACTCCAGTACTCTTGCCTGGAAAATCCCATGGGCGGAGGAGCCTGGAAGGCTGCAGTCCATGGGGTCTCGAAGAGTTGGACACGACTGAGAGACTTCACTTTGACTTTTCACTTTCATGCATTGGATAAGGAAATGGCAACCCACTCCAGTATTCTTGCCTGGAGAATCCCAGGGATGGGAGAGCCTGGTGGGCTACTGTCTATGGGGTCACACAGAGTTGGGCATGACTGAATCGACTTAGCAGCAGCAGCAGCAGCAGCTGTTTGACTACTGGCATTTTGGAGGAAGTTGCAGAAGGATATGAGATGACACCTTGGGATTGGAAACAGTTAATAAAAATGGTGGTGATGCCTGCACAATACATGGTATGGTAACAAGAATACTCTGAGTTAGCCGCCATTGCCGCCATGAACAATCTAACTGCTGGCATTAATGTGGACCATAATATGTTAATGGGAATTAGGCCATTTGCCAGCCTTCAAAAACAGCTGGCCTTTCCACAGGAGGCCATCCAACAGGCTGCTGAAATAGCTGTTAAAGCTTGGAGAAGGATGCCGGATGGAAGGAGTGCTACTCAATCCTTTTCTAGCATTAGACAGGAGAATAATGAATCTTATTATGCTTTTGTAAATCGCTTGCAATTCACAATTCAAAGACAAATAGAAAATCCTGAGGCTAAAAAAAAAATAAAATAAAATCCTGAGGCTGCTGAGATCTTACTTAAACGATTGGTCTTTGAGAACGCTAATAAAGACTGCCAGGAGGTTTTGAAGGGTATCTATACTAAGCCTGATACTACTCTGGCCACTATGATTCAAGCATGTCAAACAGTATGTTCTGAAACTCATCAGACTACATTATTGGTGGCCACTTTAAAACCTCCTGGCAAAACTTGATTTAATTGTGGGAAGATTGGACATTTACTCTGGGAATGTCGAAATAAGAGAGCTGATAGACCCAAGACAACCAATACAATATTGTAAAGTAATTAGCCTCCAGTTAAAATAAATAAATTTATATTAAAAAAAGTGTTCCAAATGTGGGAAAGGATATCATTGGGCTAATCAATGATGATTACCAAGTCAGAATTAGGGAATCAAAAAGACGGAAACATCTCCAGCCCCTGTCCAAAGGAGCCCTCCATACAAGAACAATAAAAGAATTCAGATTTATCCAATAAACAGCTCTGCCCTGGTCAATTCTCTGTCTCTCAATCTATTCATGCCACCCATGGAAGTGCAGGAATAGGTTTTATAAATGGTGAGGAAGTCAACATTCAATTGCCTGGGGAAGTATATTTGATTCCTACTCAGTTTCGGGGACCTCTACCAAAAGATACGGTGGGACTTTTATTGCCTCCTTCTCATGCACGAAAAAAAGGCATTTTTGTTATCCCGGCGGTTATAGATTGGGATTTTACTGGTATTATAAAGGCTCAAGAATGGACATATTTACCCCCCAAAATAAATTTCAGGATTATCTATATCCCAACTGGTTTTACTCCCTTATGTTTCTGTAAACAAACTGGATAATTATCAGGGTGATCATGGTTTTGGTTCTACCGTTGTTGCTGATACCATACCTGTAAAATCAGATAAGCCAGTACTTACCTTGTCAGTGAGTTAACGGGAAACTAATCAATGGTCTGTTGGATACAGGCGCTGATTTCCCTCCTTCTTGCTGGCCTGCGGCCTGGCCTTGGGAACATACAAAGCCCCTCTGGGGCATTAGGGGCAACACCATATCTCAACAGAGCACCTTAGGGTCTCGTGTGCAGCCGGGAATGAACCCTCTAAAGTAATCGCCCGTATACAACCTTATATTTTAAACATTCCCTTTGTGGTATGGGGGAGAGGTTTACTACAGCAATTAAATACAAAGATTATTATGCTGTTTTTGTAGGGGCTTCTGCAGGAGAAAGGACAGCAGTACCTTTAAAATGGCTGACAGAAATGCCCATATGGATTGATCAGTGGCCATTAACATTAGAGCAATTACAAGCTGCATAGGCCCTTATTAATGAACAATTACAATTAGGACATATAGAAGAGACTACTTCTGCTTGGAACACTCCCATTTTTGTTATAAAGAAGAAATCTGGTAAATGTAGGCTATTGCAAGACTTAAGAGAAATTAATAAAGTAATACAACCTATGGGGACACTTCAATGTGGATTTCCTGACCCTAACTTGATTCCTTTAGATTATCAATTTATGAGAATAGACTGAAAAGATTGTTTCTTTACCATCCCTTTGTCAGAGAAGGATCGAAAAAATTTGCATTTACTTTACCAATATTAAATAATATTCAACCTACTAAAAGGTATCATTGGAAAGTTCTCCCTCGGGGCATGCTTAGCAGTCCCATCTTATGTCCATATTTTGTTGCTCAAGCTTTAAATCCTTTTTGATCCCGATTTCCTGATCTTGTAGTTCATCATTATATGGATCATATTTTGTTGGCAGGCAAATCGCCCTCTGAAGTTCAGCTTATAACATTACAAAAAATGTCACTTTCTTATGGCCTTACATAGCCATAGAGAATAGAGGAAAGTCAAAGAAATTATCCAGATTTATACTTGGGACATAAAGTTCTTGAAGATGCTGCCACTCCTGCTATTCCTCAACTCACATTGCCTGCCAAATTTTCTTGTGTACAATTACAACAATTTTTGGGTCATCTTAATTGGGCCCGACCCTACATACAAATCACTACTGATATGTTGGCTCCTTTTTACAAATTATTAAAATAATTAAAATCACCCTCAGCTTCTATTCTCAAAACACCCAAATTGGATAGAACATTATCTACTATTAATGCCCATTTAACCTCCCACTTTGTAGATCGTTTTCCTCACCCACATTCTCAGTTGAGGCTGGCCTTGCTACCTGGGTGCCCGTTTGCATCCGCAGTTCTTTTCTCCAAAGACGCTCAAAAAATATATCTATTAGAATGGTTATATTCCCCTCATTTTTTAAGCCGTAATGTACTACCAGATATGCAGATGACACCACCCTTATGACACAAAGTGAAGAAGAACTAAAGAGCCTCTTGATGAAAGTGAAAGAGGAGAGTTAAAGCGTTGGCTTAAAACTCAACATTCAAAAAACTAAGATCATGGCATCTGGTCCCATCACTTCATTGCAAATAGATGGAGAAACAATGGAAACAGTGAGAGACTTTATTTCTGGGGGCTCCATCATCACTGCAGATGGTGACTGCAGCCATGAAATGAAAAGTCACTTACTCCTTGAAAGAAAAGCTATGGCCAACCTGCTGCTGCTGCTGCTGTTACTTCAGTCGTGTCAGACTCTGTGTGACCCCATAGACGGAAGCCCACCAGGCTCCCCCATCCCTGGGATTCTCTAGGCAACAACACTGGAGTGGGTTGCCGTTTCCTTCTCCAATGCATGAAAGTGAAAAGTGAAAGTGAAGTCGCTCAGTCGTGTCCAACTCTTAGCAATCCCTTGGACTGCAGCCTACCAGGCTCCTCCATCCATGGGATTTTCCAGGCAAGAGTACTGGAGTGGGGTGCCATTGCCTTCTCCAGATTAGCCCTCCTGCTGCTGCTGCTAAATCGCTTCAGTCGTGTCCGACTCCTAGCGACCCCATGGACTGCAGCCTACCAGGCTCCTCCGTCCAGGCAAAAGTACTGGAGTGGGTTGTCATTGCTTTCTCTGACCTAGACAGCATATTAAAAAGCAGAGACATTACTTTGCCAACAAAGGTCTGGTTGTCAAACATAGTCAAAGTTATGGCTTTTCTAGTAGTCATGTATGAATGTGAGTTGGACTATAAAGAAAGCTGAATGCTGAAGAATTGATGCTTTTGCACTGTGGTGTTAGAGAAGACTCTTGAGAGTCCCTTGGACTGCAAGGAGATCCAACCAGTCCATCCTAAGGGAAATCAGTCCTGAATATTCATTGGAAGGACTGATGCTGAAGCTGAAACTCCAATACTTTGGCCATCTGATGCCAAGAGCTGACTCATTGGAAAAGAGCCTGATGCTGGGAAAGATTGAAGGCAGGAGGAGTAGGGGATACAGAGGATGAGCTGGTTGGATAACATCACTGACTCGATGGACATGACTTTGAGCAAGCTCCAGGAGTTGGCGATGGACAGGGAAGCCTGGCGTGCCGCAGTCCGTGGAATTGAAAAGAGTCGGACATGACTGAGCAATTGAACTGACTGACAGCCCAGGAGAGAGAATGTTCCTTCCCTCAGTGTCTGTAAGGTCAGAGGCTGCTCAGAGGAAAAATGATCTCAGGTTCTGAGGGGTTGCTGATCTTGGTGACATACACACGACTATTTCCTAGACAGCATGTCCATGGCATCAGGGTGTCCGAGCAGGACGGTTTCACAGTCGATGCCTTGCTCTGCCCAGACTAGGCATCTTCTAGGATTATCTGAACCCTGGATAACTCTGTCCCAAGCCCATCCTTCTCTCTCTGGGGTGTCTTCTTATGTTTTCTTTGCCAGCTGTGTGTGTGCTCAGCTGTGTCTGACTCTGTGACTCCATGGACTGTAGCCTGCCAGGCTCCCTGTCCATGGGATTCTCCAGGTAAGAACACTGGAATGAGTTGCCATTTCCTTCTCCAGGGAATCTTCCTGAGCCAGGGATCAAAACATCTTCTGCACTGCAGGCAGGTTCTTTACCATCTGAGCCACCAGAGAAGCCCATCCCTTGCAGGCTAGGAGGCTTCATTTTAGGTCATTTTGTCTTTCAGACACATTCTGTTACATTTTTTAAAACTTAACTTTTAATCAGAATAGTTTTAGGTGTATAGAAAACTTGCAAAGGTAGTACAGAGTTCCCATTGCTGCACACCTGGTTTCCCCTAATGTGAATGTGTTCTTACGTTAACGAGGTACCCTTGTCACAGTGAAAGAACCACCATGGATACATTATTATTAGCTGAAGTTCATAAGACTTCTCAGGTGGCGTTAGTGGCAAAGAACCGCCTGTCAATGCAGGAGATTTGAGAGATGTGGGTTCGATCCCTGGGTCAGGAAGATCCCTTGGAGAAGGAAATGGCCACCCACTCCGGTATTCTTGCCTGGAGAATCGCATGGACAGAAGAGCCTGGGGGGCTACAGTCCATGGGGTCAAAAGAGTTGGACACGACTGAAGCAACTTAGCACAGCACATACTTCTTTCAGTTTCCGGTAGTTTTTACCTAATGTCCTTCTGGCCCAGCAGCCCACCCAGGACACCATATTGAATTTAACCTTATCTTACTTGGCTCCTCTTCCCTGTGAGAATTTCTTAGATCTTCCTTTGTTGTTGTTGTTTGTTACTTATTTTATTTTCTTGAGATGGAGATATTATTGAGGTAATATCTCGATAACTTGAGATTGAGATTTTTTGAGATATTATTTTATTTTTTTGAGAGATATGGGCAGGGTATTTTGTAGAATCTCCCTAAATTAGGACTCGTCTAATGTTTTTCTCATGATTAGATTGGGTTTTGTGAGGAAGGTCACAGAGGGCACTCACATCAGCTCGATCGATATGGCTGATCACTGAGGTTCGGGTTGACCTTGATCTCACCTGACCGAGGTCATGTTTGTCAGCTTGCTCCACTGAAAGTTTGCTCATTGTTTCCCTTTCTGTACTGTACTCTGAGGAAGAAGCCTTTCTGTCACTTTAGAGTCTCAAAGAAAAGAGCCCGTGTCTCTAGTGATGATTGTTTAACAGGGTTCTCCATAAGCAATTTATTATTTGTGGTGCAAGGAACATTGTTGTTGTTCAGTCACTCAGTCGTGTCCCACTCTTTGCAACCCCATAGACTGCAGCACACCAGGCTTCCCTGTCCTTCACTATGTCCTGGAGTCTGTTCAAACTCATGTCCATTGAGTCGATGATGCCATCCAGTCATCTCATCCGCTTTCCCAGCATCAGAGTCTTTTCTAATGAGTTGGCTCTTCATGTCAGGTGGCCAAAGTATAGGAGCTTCATCTTCAGTATCAGTCCTTCCGATGAATATTCAGGGTGGATTTCCTTTAGGACTGACTGGTTTGGAACATTACAAAACAATACTTGGACCCATTTTCATGTATGACTAGTGAAAGTGAAAGTTGCTCAGTCATGTCTGACTCTACAGTCCATGGAATTCTCCAGGCCAGAATACTGGAGTGGGTAGCCTTTCCCTTCTCCAGGGGATCTTCCCAACCCTGGGATGGAACCTAGGCCTCCTGCATTGCAGGTGGAATTCTTTAGCAGCTGAGCCACAAGGGAAGCCCAAAAGCTTAATATCCTCTAAGCACAAGAGGATGCGTAAACCTCCTGCCTGGACAGGTGCAGGGAGCGAGCTCCGCCCCTGGCAAAGGTCATGAGGAAGGAGGCTTGGCATACGCAAAGGCGGGATCAAGCCTCAGGAGTCTCCCTGAAAATTCTCGAGCAATCTACCCCCAAAACCAGAGTCTGCCTACTTTCTGCTTTGTGCTCTCACCTACACCTCTGACTTTACAGGGGGCTGTCCCCCACTACCTCTCTGAAAAAGAGTTAGCTTACAGCTCCAGTTAATAATTCCTGGGTGTGACAGTGTTTCAACCTACAAACTCCCTTGGAAGTCCTCTAGCCTGCCTGAATAGGTTTTTCCGGCCACGTGTGACTGTTCAGAGCCTCCCAACTGTGAGAGGCACGAGATGTTCTAAACTGTCTAAATACAGATTCCTTTGAGCAGTTAAAAGATTGATTAGAAATTGTATTGGTGAAGGGCTTTTCACTTGTTGGGCCAATGTTTGCTGCTAAGTTTCCATATCCCTTACCTGCTGTGTCCTTGGCAGTGTATTGATTAATATAACTGGTGTAAGTAGTAGCTTTAATGTTTGTAACCTTGGACCCTTGAGTTAATTCTTTTTCTTGTTATAGCCCACCACACCTTTGCTCTGTAGGAATGCAACTTTATCTAATGCTTTTTGGAGGCTGGCGCCTGACTTTAGAATAATCACCTTTAGAGAAAAAGGCCTCCGGGCCAGAAGATGATGCAAATCACCTAAACTTTTGCATATGATAAGTTTGCAGGAAGAAAGCCTGGCTTACTGCATGACTCTACCCCTTCCCCCATTATCCTCTATGCATAACTTAAGGTATAAAAACTACTTTGAAAAATAAAGTGGGGGCCTTGTTCACCGAAACTTGGTCTCAGCATGTCGTTCTTTCTCTTACCTTCTGGCTGAATTATTCAGCCTCTTTTCTCCACTGAATTTCCTCACTGAGCTATCCTCATTCTATTACTCTTTATATCCTTAATTAACGTTTAATTAAGCAATTGTTTCCTGATCCTCGCCGACGCCATCCCCGCTTCGAATTCCCTGGATCCACCGGGGCTGGACCCCGGCAGACAGGGACATGAACCCTGGACCCTCAGATTAAAAGTCTGATGCTCTACCAACAGAGCTACCCAGGCTCCTGAAGGCTCTTGCCTTGCAAAGAAAAGATGGTGCATTTGCCTTGTGCTGGGCATAAGGAGGAAGGAAGCCTTCACTGGTAATGCTAAGCCCGTGTCACACTCATGTTCCTTGTTTGACAGACACCAGTGGACAAGCCTGCCAGGCCTGTGCCAGCTATTTCAGGGATTGGGGCGAGTAGAAGTGGAGGCTTATAGACTGTGTTTCCAATGAAGTAAAAATTATAAATTAAGCAAACCAGCTGTTGAATTATATTCTATGCTCCTGCCAAAAGAAATACTCCTTCACAAAAACATGTGCAAAGCTACAGATGTCAATAATTGCAAGCTGGCAAATATCAAAGGCAGCTGAATTTAATTATTATCACACATGCCCAGGTGTTCTGTTGATGGTCATGTTTAGGTGAGTCATAAAGACATAGATAATTTACAAGTTACACATTTATTCCAAAATTTTAATTTTTACTGTCTTGAATTCAGCAATATCTCCACTTGGGTTGTTTAATCATGATTTTTCACAACATTTCTGCTTTGTTAAAGAGTGCCAAATTAGGTAATCCTTCTTAAG
The DNA here is from genome assembly GCF_032452875.1 of Bos javanicus. Classification (NCBI taxonomy): domain Eukaryota; kingdom Metazoa; phylum Chordata; class Mammalia; order Artiodactyla; family Bovidae; genus Bos; species Bos javanicus. The sequence goes on from NC_083877.1 coordinate 92,513,952, forward strand.
GCATTGAAGATTTTAGATAGTTTTTTATTCCAAGTTGGGGAAACCAGTTTGCTGAGGCTATAGCAATTTGAATTGCCAATAAAGTTCTTAAAGCACTACTTAAATTCAGAAATATACCACTAATATTATACAACATGTTCAAATGTTGTGATAGGGTTGCATGTGGTAAATTGCATCTATTATAGAAAATATTACATATTTTAATTCATGACAAAATTGCTATTTTAGATCATAATTTAAATTTTTTCCTTAGAGTAATAATTAGGTCCATTCATGGATCTTCTTTCAAATTTCTCAATGTGGAGGTGTTATAAATAGAACTTAAAAGTAGTGGTTAGATATTCAATTTGTTAAAAATCTGTGTTCAATTAACAAAATACCCTGATTTATGATTTGTCAGAAGATAGCGGTCATGTATGGACGTGAGAGTTGGACTATGAAGAAGGCTGAGCGCCAAAGAATTGATGCTTTTGAACTGTGGTGTTGGAGAAGACTCCTGAGAGTCCCTTGGACTGCAAGGAGATCCAACCAGTCCATTCTAAAAGGAGATCAGTCCTGGGTGTTCTTCAGAAGGACTGATGATAAAGCTGAAACTCCAGTACTTTGGCCACCTCGTGTGAAGAGTTGACTCATTGGAAAAGACTCTGATGCTGGAGGGATTGGGGGCAGGAAGAAAAGGGGACGACACAGGATGAGATGGCTGGATGGCATCACCGACTCGATGGACGTGAGTTTGAGTGAACTCCGGGAGTTGGTGATGGACAGGGGGGCCTGGCGTGCTGCAATTCATGGGGTCACAAAGAGTCGGACACGACTGAGCGACTGAACTGAACTGAGGGTTTCTAACGTTTGTTTTGAAAATGTTTATATATAGTCATGAAAATATTTTCATTTTATTTTTCTAAATTCTTTATAGTTTATTAGAATCTCACTTCGTTGTCTATTTTATATCAGTTTCTTTCAATTTGGAAAAAAAAATCTCCGAAATTAAAAATACATAGTTTAAAAGCTTTGGAAGTGGAATATTATAATAGATCTGTTTTGTTTCTTTTTAAAAAATAAGCAATGGATCATTTGTATTCATTCAAATGAATAGAGATAGCACACATTCAAAATTAATTTCAATTTTGATGATTATTCACTTGTTATTTGGGAATATTATTTTACTGAATTCTCCTAGTACATCTTAGTCTTGTCTAAATGGGATCTAGTTACTTTAAGGAGAATGTATTCCACACCTCATATGTAATGAGGTGTTAAATTTTGGTTTAGTGTCCAATTTCATGTTCCATCATGGTAGTCCATCTTTGGGCAGGTCCAGAAAACACTACATTCAATCTCTGGAATTGTTCCAAAGAGCAGCATTCCTGTTGGTTCAGATAAGCCCATTTCTCCCAGCAGTAAGTTCTAACTATGTTCCACACAGCACAGATGCTTCTGGACTTTTGGTAAAAATTCTGGCTGACTCATCTTCTTCTGTGCCAGCTATGTTAGTGAGATTGGGCAAGCCTTTCAACCTGTTTTTTTCATCAGTCTCCTAAGTCAGTCCCTAAAACTGAAAGCTATTTTCTCAGTTTGCCAGTAAAGTCTAAACTTATTTTCACAACTGCTGTAAAACCCAGTGAAATACATAAATGTTGACTTGTTTTCCTTTTCTTGTAGTTCAGCAGCCATACATGTAATGAAGACACATTTCTGTGATATGAATTTTGATGCTTCTACAGCCTGACTGAACTGAGTAATAATAACTTTTTAAAGTTGTATATGTTTTCTTTTCTCACTTTATTACTCATCAGATTCATGGCCTCATCTTGAATTTTCAGTCCTTAAGAATGTTCATTCACTTCATTGTGTTTATCTGCATTATATTTTTGTTTATTTTAGCACCCCAAATTGAAACCATTTGTACTAAACCTGAACATTTTCCATTGTTTTCTGTAAATACTTCACTTTTATTCAGCCAAAAAGCATTATTATGCTTGGCAAGCTTTAGATATAGAGGGTCATTTTTTAAAAGAACATCACAGTAAGGGTCTCAATTGGAATCACTTATGGTTACTGAATATTATCAACTGTACTTTATACATCCCTTTTTCAGTGCTATAATTGCATTTGTATTTTTTCTGTGTGAGAATTATATTTTGCGCTGTGTAGTTGTACCTTTATTTGGTAAGGAATATGAGGTTGTAGGCCCTAGAGAAGTATTCTTGCCTGGAGAATCCCATGGACAGAGGAGCCTGGTGGGTTACAGTCCATAGGGTCACACAGCCGGACAGGACTGAAGTGACTCAGCACACGTGCGTGCAAGAGGTTGTAGCAACTTCATCTGACCTATTCATATTGTGAATTGATGAGAAAAAATTGCTAATTTGCATTTTTAAAATACCAATTACATTTTCATTAGAGAATATATAGTAAATTGTTCAGGAATTTTACGTGAGTCATGCTTGACAGAAATTTGCTCATTTTTTTGGGTTCCTAGCTTAAAAATATTTAAGCAACATGCTGAGTTCCACATTCATATATTTCCTTTCTTTCATGATCTCGATGATCTATAGCATTAGGCAATAGAACTCAAAATATGTAGAATTTAGCCACATTTTCATCTAAAATTTGAAAATAAGTTAATATTTGATGTATATTAAACATGTTTATTTTGAAGGACTCAAAATTATGTCAAAATGAAAGGTGATGAATACATTATAATGAATGAATATAAACTTTTAACAAAAAAGAGTGAGAACATTTTAATATAATTTTTCTTAAAATTTAATTATATCACATTCAATATTTCATAAAAGTAAAATGAGATGCATTTCCAGCATCCAGTGTCCATATAGCTGCCAACGTAAAGAATCAATATCAAGCTTCATACATGTTATACCTAAACCTATTTCCACAAATTTAAGGGTGATATAAACTACTGAAAATTGCAAAATGCCATTTGTAACTGCTGTGACCATCTTGAAATTTGTGAGACTCTTCTGAACTGTGAATTGGAACAGGAAGTGCATCAGGAAAAAATACGGAGAAGGCACTGGCGACCCACTCCAGTACTCTTGCCTGGAAAATCCCATGGACTGAGGAGCCTGGTAGGCTGCAGTCCATGGGGTCGCTAAGAGTTGGACACGACTGAGCGACTTCACTTTCACTTTTCACTTTCATGCACTGGAGAAGGAAATGGCTACTCACTCCAGTGTTCTTGCCTGGAGAATCCCAGGGACGGGGGAGCCTGGTGGGCCGCCATCTACGGGGTCGCACAGAGTCGGACACAACTGAAGCGACTTAGAAGCAGCAGCAGCAGGAGGAAAATATAGATGCTTGTTGTTACTGGGAAACAATAGTTTATGTTGAAAGAATCTTAGTTTCCCTTCAGACTGCTTTAACAAAATACCATTAATTGAGTGACTTATATACAGCAAAAGTTTATTGTTCATAGTTCCGGAGGCTTGGAAGTCTGAGATCAGGATGCCAGCCTGGCTGGGTTCTGGTGGGAGCTTTCTTGCAGACAAATGCCTTTCTGCCATGTCCTCCTAAGGCAAGGGCCATGCTGGGGAAGTGGAGCCTGGAGAGTGCAGGGAAGACCCAACCCCGGGCGTTTCCTCCATCTGGATGCTCTTGTGTCTTTTATCACGTCCTTTTATAATAAACTGGTGAGTGAAAGTCGCTCAGTTGTGTCTGACTCTTTGCGACCCTGTGGGCTATACAATCCATGGAATTCTCCAGGCCAGAATACTGGAGTGGGTAGTCTTTCCCTCCTCCGGGGGATCTTCCCAACCCAGGGATTGAACCCAGGTCTCCCGCATTGCAGGCAGATTCTTTACCAGCTGAGCAACCAGGGAAGCCCAGTAGACTGGTAGACAGTAAGTAAACAGCTTTCCTGAGTTCTGTGAGCTGCACTAGTGAATTAGTCACACCTGAGGAGTGGGTGGAGCGAGCCTCTGATTTGCAGCTGATTGGTCAGAAGCATGGGTGGCCACGTGGATCTGAGGTTGGTACCTGCAGTTGGGGGCGAAGCAGTCTCGTGGGACGGAGACCTTCCTCTGTGGATCTGGTGCCGCCTCCTGGGAGACAGTGTCTGAACTGAGGTCAGTTGTAGGATGCCCAGATGATGTCAGATAATGTCAGAGGACAGTTCGGTGTGGGGCAAAAGTCTGCATATGTGTTGTCAGAAGTGTTGCAAGTGTGAGAGTAAAGGAGAAACACAGGGCTTCCTGGGGAAGGGGATGGTGGGCACAGTGGTAAAGAATCTGCCTGCCAATGCAGGAGATGTGGATTTGATCCCTGGTCAGGGCAGATCCCACGTATGGCAGAGCAACTATAAGCCCAGGAACTGTAACTCCTAAGCCCAAGCGCTGAAAGTACTGAGCCAGTGCTCTAGAGCTTGTGAGCCACAACCACTGAATCCCGAACACTGGTGCTCTGCAACAAAAGAAGCCACCAAAATAAGAAGCCCCTGCTCGCTGCAACTACAGGAAAATCTAGCACAGCCAAAAACAAAATTATAAACCTCATGGATAGAAGAGCCTGGTGGGCTACAGTCCATGGAGTCACAAAGAGCTGGACACGACTGAATCGACTTAGCAGCAGTATGTACATAAAAAAGGAGACATGCGGAAGACAGACTGGGGTATTTGTTATACACAATGTTATTTTCCATGACACTTATTCCAATGTGTAATTAATTTTTAATTTTTATATTATCTGTTTACTATTTGTTTTCCTTTTGGGGGTTTGAGGGAGGTAATAAATTCCACCTCCTTTCTTCTCTGAGTTCGGAATCCATTAAGAAATAAAAGACTTAAGTCAGACAGGAATAAAAACATAAGCGTTGATGACACTGTTGGGACAGTTCCACTTGTGCTGATGTTTATGACTCATTCAAAGAGAGATGCCTGAGTTTTCCTAAAATCACCTGGGTCCTGGGAGGGTATAAGTCGTACTCACAATGCCCCATTCCCCACTTTTTCCAGGAGATGCTGTAAGCATTTCCAGAGGTTAAAATAATTAATCGCAATATCTTTTAATGGGGAGATTAAAAGGCATGCGGTCTACTGGGAGTAGAATTGCAAGGGGGAAGACTTAGGCGTCTCTGCACCACCATCTGGACTGGGTCGGAGCGGAGGCGCGTGCCGTGTGTAGCGCCCTGCGCAGACGCGCACGGGATCACTACGGGCTCTTTTCAGCACGTTAGCCAGTGTTAGTTCAGCAACCTGGAGAGTTCTCCGGGTGAAATCTACAACTGGCCTGGGTCCCTGGATGGCAAGGAGAGCCGGAAGATGGAAGCAGACACTTCAGATCGGTAGGTGGCAGGTTTAATATGCATGGGGACTTAATCCTAGGTTTGAGTTGGGCGACCCCCAGACTGGAAGATTCCGCACCCCACTGCCAGAATCTTCTGAGTTCATGTCGCGGCCTTCACAAGGTACAGGTGTGTAGTGCAGTCTGTCCAGGTAGCCTCCCAACCCTTCCCTCTCTTTAAGGCTGCATCCTTGAAAACCGCAACTGGAGGGCGGAAGATATGGGGGTCGGGGTGCGTCCCGAAGACCCGGGTCCGGCTGGTGGGTCACCCAGTGGTCATGTCCTCCAATGACCTCCTGTGACAGCCGGGCCCTTCTTTCTAGCATGTTGAGCTAGGGACGAGGGAGGTGGATATTTAGGTCCAAATGAGGGGGTTCATGGGGAGAGAGAATCACCCAGATTGCAGAGTCCTAGCCTGCAGGCATCGGGGATCTCTGGCTTAAATGAGAGAGATGCTGGTTTTCACTCCTCTGGAAAAGATGGCTTGAGAGAGTTAGCCTCTTCGTGAGGTCATCTGAGGTCACCAGGGGCCTTGAACTGGGAAACGAGAAGGGGGTGAACAGAATGAAATGGTGGGGGGGTAGCTTGGGATGAATATCCAGACTGAGTAGAAACTATATGTGTTCGCAGAGCGAGGGTGTGCACAGTCAGATTGCTTCTTGAGTGAGGCTGTGGACAGGCAAGGATCAGCCCTGGCTGGGCCTCGGAGGTGACCAGGAGGAGCTGAACCTGGCTGGGGAAGGTAAATTAAGTGAGGAGGTGGGGGCCTCCTATGGGGGCCTCGCCTGGCATAGATATTCCCAAATAAACCTCTGTCCCTCGAGTAAAAACAGTGTTACTGCTAAATCACTTCAGTCGTGTCCAACTCTGTGCGACCGCAGAGACAGCAGCCCACCAGGCTCCCCCGTCCCTGGGATTCTCCAGGCAAGAACACTGGAGTGGGTTGCCATTTCCTTCTCCAATGCATGAAAGTGAAAAGTGAAAGTGAAGTCACTCAGTTGTGTCTGACTCTAGTGACCTCATGGGCTGCAGCCTACCAGGCTCCTCTGTCCATGGGATTTTCCAGGCAAAAGTACTGGAGTGGGGTGCCATTGTTACCTGTAATTAAATTGAGATTCAGAAGCCTGCAACTCACATGAAGGGTCCCTGCTGGTGGCAAAAACAGAACAGCTTGTGCTCCAAGGGGAGCTGAATACAAAGCCACTGCTAAAGCAAGGTAGAGAAACTTGTCAGTTAGGCCTGGAGGCCAAACTGCCTTCCTGCAGAGCCTTAAGAAACACTGCTGCAAATCCAAGGTTATGTGGAGTTTTAAGTGAGTGCTCAGTGAAAGTGAAAGTGAAGTCGCTCAGTCGTGTCCTACTCTTTGCTACCCCATGGACTGGGGCCTACTGGCTCCTCCATCAATGGGATTTTCCAGGCAAGAGTACTGGAGTGGGGTGCCATTTCCTTCTCCAGAAGATCTTCCCAACCCAGGGATTGAACCCCGGTCTCCCTCATTGTAGGCAGACGCTTTACCGCCTGAGCCACCAGGGAGAATGCTCAGTAGGGTTTACTTAAGGAGGACATCTCTGCAACGCAAACCAAAATGACCTAAGCACGGCTCAGACAGTGGATTTCTATGTAAGCCAGTCTGTACACAGTCCTTATTTAGTCATCCAGTTTTATGTTGGATTCCATTTTTACCAGGCTGTCATAGGAGATTGAAAATCCAACCCCAGGGACAACGTGGCCTTCAAAATGTTAGTAGTAGCCAAGCAAACATTACGTGTCTTGTGCAGCTTGGCAGGGAAATAGGTAATGTTGCTGGCCCAAATCCTGGCCTTCTCTGCCCACTGAAGCTGAATGAAAAAATACGGAGACAGAGTTTGGAGGAAATAGAAAGGTGGCTTTAATTCTGTGCTGGCAGAGAGTGGAACACTGTAGCCTCAAGCCTCAAGCACTGTGCCCCACTTCCATGAGGAGTCTAGGGCTTGTATAAGATGAGGGCTTGCAGTCAGGAGTCGGTGATAAGCACAACGGTGATAGGACCTTGGCTTTTTCCTCTTGCGTTGTTTCACAGTCATAGGTGGCATCACTAACCCAGTAATTGAGACGGGCAGCTCGAGACCCTGTGGCCTTCTTTCTGATATGTAACTACAACCAAGGTGAACACCAGATACAGGATGTATTTAACATAGAGTCAAAGGAAAACAGGTGTGAAGTGTACCTCTTACAGTTACGGTGCAGAAAAGCAAACTTTGTTACAGACATGCAGAGTTAGGAGCAGTTAACGAAATGGCTGCCCACTTCAGTATTCTTGCCTGGAGAATCCCATGGACAGAGGAGCCTGGCTGGCTACAGTCCATGGGGTCACAAAGAGTCAGACCTGATTGAGTGACTCACACAAAGTAAAAACAAAACAAAACAAACAAACAAACAAACAAAAAACTAGGAATGTTCAGATCTGCTTGCTATTCTCTTTGTCATCTTTGTTTTCAGGAAAGGGGATGAAAAAAAAAATTCCTCTTTTTTTTTTTTTTTAATTTCCTTTCCACTGCAGCAGTAACAATGTGTAAATATTTGTAAATCTGCAGCTTCTGAACCATTTAAAGACTAAGGAGTGACCTAAAATGTCAGTTTACTTTTTTTTTTTTTTAAGGAGAGTTTAGGGTTTGATTAATCCTGAGGTATCATCTGATTCCACCTTCTCTTTTTTCCATGTATGTGAAAAAACAAGAGAGTTCCAGAAAAACATTTCTGCTTTATTGACTATGCCAAAGCCTTTGACTATGTGGATCACAATAAACTGTGGGAAATTCTGAAAGAGATGGGAATACCAGACCACCTGACCTGCATCTTGAGAAATGTGTATGCAGGTCAGGAAGCAACAGTTAGAACTGGACATGGAACAACAGACTGGTTCCAAATAGGAAAAGGAGTACGTCAAGGCTGTATATTGTCACCCTGCTTATTTAACTTCTATGTAGAGTACATCATGAGAAATGCTGGACTGGAAGAAGCATAAGCTGGAATCAAGATTGCCAGGAGAAATATCAATAACCTCAGATATGCAGATGACACCACCATTATGGCAGAAAGTGAAGAGGAACTAAAAAGCCTCTTGATGAAAGTGAAAGAGGAAAGTGAAAAAGTTGGCTTAAAATTCAACATTCAGAAAACGAAGATCATGGCATCTGGTCCCATTACTTCATGGGAAATAGATGGGGAAACAGTGTCAGACTTTATTTTTCTGGGCTCCAAAATCACTGCAGATGGTGACTGCAGCCATGAAATTAAAAGATGCTTACTCCTTGGAAGGAAAGTTATGACCAACCTAAATAGCATAATAGAAAGCAGAGACATTACTTTGCCAACAAAGCTCCATCTAGTCAAGGCTATGGTTTTTCCAGTGGTCATGTATGGATGTGAGAGTTGGACTGTGAAGAAGGCTGAGCACTGAAGGATTGATGCTTTTGAAGTGTGGTGTTGGAGAAGACTCTTGAGAGTCCCTTGGACTGCAAGGAGATCCAACCAGTCCATTCTGAAGGAGATCAGCCCTGGGATTTCTTTGGAAGGAATGATGCTAAAGCTGGAACTCCAGTACTTTGGCCACCTCATGCAAAGAGTTGACTCATTGGAAAAGACCCTGATGCTGGGAGGGATTGAGGGCAGGAGCAGAAGGGGATGACAGAGGATGAGATGGCTGGATGACATCACCGACTCGATGGATGTGAGTTTGAGTGAACTCCAGGAGTTGGTGATGGACAGGGAGGCCTGGTGTGCTGTAGTTCATGGAGTTGCAAAGAGTCGGACGTGACTGAGTGCCTGAACTGAACTGATGAACCATGAACTTCCAGATGATCAAGCTGGATTTAGAAAAAGCAGAGGAACCAGAGATCAAATTGCCAACATCCACTGGATCATTGGAAAAACAAGAGAGTTCCAGAAAAACATCTATTTTTGCTTTATTGACTATGCTAAAGCCTTTGAGTGTGTGGATCACAACAAACTGTGGAGAATTCTTCAAGAGATGGGAATACCAGACCACCTGACCTGCTTCCTGAGAAATCTGTATGCAGGTCAAAAAGCAACAGTTAGAACTGGACATGGAACAACAGACTGGTTCCAAATTGGGAAAGGAGTACAGCAAGGCTGTATATTGTTACCCTGCTTATTTAACTTCTATGCAGAGTACATCATGAGAAACGCTGAGCTGGAGGAAGCACAAGCTGGAATCAGGATTGCTGGGAGAAATATCAATAACCTCAGATATGCAGATGACACCACCCTTATGGCAGAAAGCAAAGAAAAACTAAAAAGCCTCTTGATGAAAGTGAAAGAGGAGAGTGAAGAAGTTGGCTTAAAACTCATCATTCAGAAAACTAAGATCATAGCATCTGTTCCCATCACTTCATGTCAAATAGATGGGGAAACAGTGGAAACAGTGACAGACTTTATTTTTTTGGGCTTCAAAATCACTGTAGATGGTGACTGCAGCCATGAAATTAAAAGACGCTTGCTACTTGAAAGAAAAGCTATGACCAACCTACACAGCATATTAAAAAGCAGAGACATTACTTTGCCAACAAAGGTCTGGTTTTCAAATATAGTCAAAGCTATGGTTTTTCCGATAGTCATTTATGAATGTGAGAGTTGGACTATAAAGAAAGCTGAGTGCCAAAGAATTAATGTTTTTGAACTGTGGGGTTGGAGAAGACTCTTGAGAGTCCCTGGGATTGCAAGGAGATCCAACCAGTCCATCCTGAAAGAAATCAGTCCTGAATATTCATTGGAATGACATGCTGAAGCTGAAGCTCCAATACCTTAGCCACTTGATGTGAAGAACTGACTCATTTGAAAAGACCCTGATGCTGGGCAAGATTGAAGGTAGGAGAAGGGGACGACAGGGGATGAGATGGTTGGATGGCATCACCGACTTGATGGACATGAGTTTGAGTAAACTCTGGGTGTTGGTGATGGACAGGGAGGCCTGGCATGTTGCAGTCCATGGGGTTGCAAAGAGTCAGACATGGTTGAGTGACTGAACTGACCTGATTTTATTTTTTAATTATTTATTTTGTTTCTTTTGGTTGCACTGGTCTGCATTGCTGCACATGGGCTTTCTCCAGTTGCAGGCGGTTGGGATGCCTCTCTCGTGGCGGCCTCTCTGCTGTGGAGCACAGGTTCTAGGTGTCGGGCCCTCAGTCATGTGGCTCCCGGGCCCCAGAGTGTGTGGGTTCCAGTCATTGTGGTGCCAGGGCTTCAGTGGCTCCAGGGCATGTGGAATTCTCCCGGACCAGAGATCGAACCTGCGTCCCCTACACGGGCAGGTGGATTCCCATCCACCGGACCCCCAGGGAAGTCCCCTTTTAAATGTTTTATTTAATACTGGACTACGGCCGATTAACTGTGTTGTGATTGTTCTACCTTGTCATTTCAGAAAACATAACAGGCCCACAGTGGGGCAGAGTTTTGCTAAGGATAACAAGCCCTTGCTCACAATCAGGCAGGCTCTGGTCATCTGAAGGCATTGCCCTCTATTGGACTGGAATCTGGGGAATCTGTCTGTGGCGTTTATGTGACTGGCTGGGCAGCAGGATGTCTGAGTCCTGGCTAAGTCGCTTTAGTCGTGTCCGACTCTTTGCGACCCTCAGGACTGGAGCCTGCTAGGGCTCCTGGGTCCATGGGATTCTCCAGGCAACAATCCTGGAGTGGGTTGCCATACCCTCCTCCAGGGGATCTTCCTGACCCAGGGACCGAACCCTCATCTCTTATGTCTCCTACATAGGCAGGTGAGTTCTTTACCACTAGCACCAGCTGGGCAGCAGGGTCTCTGAAGGTGCCCTCAAATCCCCCCACCCTCCTGTCTTGGGGGAGTCTCCTCCTTGCCTGACCCCTGGGCACACTCCAGAGGGCCCCCGGGAGTATAAGTGAATCCCATGCGCACTGCCCTGCAGCCTGGCCTCTGGCTGCCCCCTGTGGCCAGCTAGTTAGGAGAACACAGAGACATTCTCGCCATTTTCTTTCCTTAACCATCTCTCAGGAAGCATCCTTTGTATGCAGTGACACTGCGGGGAAGGAAGGATTGGGTTGGGACCTTGGATTTGAGGAGGAGGAGAAGGGTCAGTGCTTCCCTGGTGGCTCAGATGGTGAAAAATCTGCCTGTAGTGTGGGAGACCTGGGTTCGATCCCTGGGTCGGAAAGATCCTCTGGAGAAGGGTAGGGCTACCTACTCCAGTATTCTGGCCTGGAGAATCCCATGGACGGAAGAGCCTGGCGGGCTATGGTCCATGCCGTCCCAGAGTTGGACATGACTGAGTAACTAACACCTTCCAGGTCAGTGTGTCTGGAGACTGACGGCCTCGCCTGTCCACTTCTCATGACCACTGCTCAGGTGGGAGCAGCCTCTTCAGGTTTCAACTCACTACCAAAGCCGCAGCCTCACTCCCTCTCTGCCATGCTTTGGAGGCCTTTCAGCCTTTGGAAAGCTGCTTACCTACTGTGCGCCCCCTCCCCTTAAATAGGAGAGAAGGACAGAGGCAGGGAGGTCACAGGAGTGATGATGAAGGGAGAGTGTAAAGCAGTGATGTCAGTTTCCTTCCCTGTCAAATTCACACCCAGAGCTGGGCTCAGTACTGCCCATAGTGTTATTCAACAGATCTTTGTTGACTGAAAGTAAATTTTTGGGTTAAAAAAAAATAAAAGAAGATTGAGATTTCTGAACATGGTGGAGTGTGTTTAACATTGATTCTCTGATCTCAGAGTAAAGAAAACAGAAAGGCAATTTTCCTTTAGTATCAATCGGAATATTTTGAAGATGAAAGGGATCTTAGTGATTATTCGGTCTCCTGGCTGTTTTACAAATAGTTATTTAATGACGTATGTTTCTCACTGTCTGAATCTTGGTTCAGTAACATATACTCAAATATTTTCATTTTTGAGTTGAATATCTGTTGGATGGATACCCAAACAGCCCTTCCCTCAGATTTTCAATTCCTTGCTCAGGCTTCCTGAATGTCTGGCTGTCGAGTGGCTTATCCAGTTAGGAAACAGGTGGTGGTTTGGGGTCTTTATGCTTTAAACCTGAGTCTTGCCATGGGCTCCTGACTTCTGAAGCCAGTCCCTTGACGGTGAACAAAAAACTGCCCAAGGTTCAGATTTACAAACACGAGTTTTGCCAGGGCTGTTGTGATGAATGCAATTAAAAAACACCACACAAGGCCCGCCTTCCCCTTTTAAAGTGCTATTGCATGCTACCGCCTCTTAAGTAATTTAGATGATCTAGGATGTTAATAACGAAGGTCTGTGCTCCGAAACAAGACACAGCGAAGAGGTGCAGGACTGTGGTTCAGCTCCAGCCGGTAGATGAGACGTGAAGGCGGCAGCCATCTGTGAGGCTCGAGGAATGCCACCCGAGCTTCACCGCGGCTTGAACTGTGTTCCACGCATAGTAGGTTCCTCTTGAACACTTGTTGAATGATGAACGCGTGTGTCTCTGAGAGGGTGCTTAAATGCTTTTAAATAATGAGCTAAAAAATATATCAGAACAAGTCACCTTTTGCTCTGCTTGGGTTCGTGTTGTCATTTCAGTCGTGTCTGACTCTTTACAATCGTATGGACTGTAACCCGCCAGGTTCCTCTATCCAAGGGATTCTCCAGGCAAGAATACTGGGGTGGGTTGCCATGCCCTCCTCCAGGGCATCTTCCCGACCCAGGGATCTAACCCACATCTTATGTCTCCTGTATTGGCAGGTGGGTTCTTGACCACTGATGCCACCATACTCAAATGACATGTGTGCATGGCAGGCACTCAACACATGATGTATATGCTAATTATATGTATGTGTATATGTATTCGGAGAAGGCAATGGCATCCCACTCCAGTACTCTTGCCTGGAAACTCCCATGGATGGAGGAGCCTGGTAGGCTGCAGTTCATGGGGTCGCTAAGAGTCGGACACGACTGAGCGACTTCCCTTTCACTTTTCACTTTCATGCATTGGAGAAGGAAATGGCAACCCACTCTGGTGTTCTTGCCTGGAGAATCCCAGGGACAGGGGAGCCTGGTGGGCTTCCGTCTATGGGGTCGCACAGAGTCGGACATGACTGAAGTGACTTAGCAGCGGCAGCAGCAGTGTGTGTGTGTGTGTGTGTGTGTGTGTGTGTGTGTGTATAATGCTGTTGTTGCAAAGTGACGCTGCTGCTGGTGTTACTCATCCACCCAGCACATATTTTGTACCCACTTTGTGTACAGTTGGAGTTGCAGCTATCAGCATTTGATAACAGTGGAAAGCCTATGGACTTTGAAATCAGACACACCTGGGTCTGATTCCCAGCTGTTTCCTTTACTCTCTCCGGTGTGAACTTGGGCGTGCTGACTTCTCTGAGCCTGTTTTCTCGGAGAAGGCAATGGGACCCCACTCTAGTACTCTTGCCTGGAAAATCCCAGGGAAGGAGGAGCCTGGTAGGCTGCAGACCATGGGGTCTCGAAGAGTCGGACACGACTGAGCGATTTCACTTTCACTTTTCACTTTCATGCATTGGAGAAGGAAACGGCAACCTATTCCAGTGTTCTTGCCTGGAGAATCCCAGGGACGGGGGAGCCTGGTGGGCTGCCGACTATGGGGTCGCACAGAGTCGGACACGACTAAAGCGACTTAGCAGCAGCAGCAGTTTTCTCATATTTAATGTGGGAATTTTAGTAGCATCCTTGAAAGTAGGGTTGTTAGGAAGATTAAATGAAGTAAAAAGCATCTGTTAAGTTTAGAGAGTCACAGAATATGGTTAGTGTGGGTTTTTCCGCAGAGGCGTTTCGGATAGTATGGCCTTTCACCACCAGAGGGCAGCATAACCACAGTGTTCGGAACTCGCCTTTCTCCCCACACACAGGGCTCAGCGCTGGACACAGCGTTACCCTCTTACTGTGAGTTTAAAGCAACATTTAAAGGCCTAAGCAGCTTCTTACAATGTTTTAAACATGGCAGGTTCTAACCTCCAGGCTTCTGTTCAACTGGGTATCGATGGGAATGATCAATTAAGTATTCTGTATCCCAGATGTTGAGAATATTTTTGCCATTAAGACTCAGCTAGAGCTGGCTTTTTGAATCTTAAAAATTAGGCCAAGTTTATCTAAAAGCATCAGGCTGTTTGTGGGTATATCCAGAGCTTTACGGAGAGTTGGTCCTGCTGGTCAGCCCAGGCCTCCTGGCAGTCATGTAAAAAAGCAAATTCTTTACTCTGTGTAAGACAGTCTTTTATTCAACAGATATTTATTGAGGACCTACTATGTACTGAACTTCCCTGGTGGCTCAGATGGTAAAGCGTCTGCCTACAATGAGGGAGACCCAGGTTCAATCCTTGGGTCGGGAAGATCTCCTGGAGAAGGAAATGGCAACCCACTCTAGTACTCTTGCCTGGAAAATCCCATGGACGGAGAAGCCTGGTAGGTTACAATTCATGGGGTCGCAAAGAGTTGGACACGGCTGAGTGACTTTCACTTTTTCACTTTACTTACTATGTACTAGATGCTGATCCAGGTGTTAAATATTCAGCAGGAGGTTAAAAGAAACACATCATCACTATCAGTAAGCAACATACGAGATTTATTAAATTCCTGAATGAGAGTAAGAAGTGACAAAGAAGCAGCACAATGTGCTGAACCCTGGAAATGGGGCTGTTGTCGATGTCCTTGTTGGAGTGATCTGGTGCTGGCGCTCACCCACGGCGGAGGCCAGACTTTGCCAGTGTGATGTCCAGCAGGGAGCATTTGTATCAGTGCCTACAAACCTATGTGGCACGACACACAGCTGTGTCATTGTCCAGTCACTCAGTTGTGCCTGATTCTTTGCAACCCCATGGACTGCAGCAAGCCAGGCTTCCCTGTCCTTCACCATCTCTGGAGCTCACTCAGACTCTCATGTCCATAGAGTTAGTGATGCCATCCAACCATCTCATCCTCTGTCGTCCCCTTGTCCTCCTGCCTTCAATCTTTCCCAGCATCAGGGTCTTTTCCAATGAGTCTGTTCTTCGCATCAGGTGGCCAAAGTATTGGAGTTTCAGCTTCAGCATCAGTCCTTCCAATGACTATTCAGGACTGATTTCCTTTAGGATGGACCGTTTGGATCTCCTTGCAGTGAGAAGTTCATCTCACTGGAAGGAGTTCACCTGCATTCCTATATGCTGAATCGCTTCAGTTGTGTTGGACTCTTTGCAACCCTATGGACTGTAGCCCACCAGGCTCCTCTGTCCATGGGATCCTCCCAGCAAGACTACTGGAGTGGGTTGCCATGCCCTCCTCCAGGGGATCTTCCTGGCCCAGGGATTGAACTTGTGTCTCTTATAGTTCCTGCGTTGGCAGGTGGGTTCTTTCCCACTCACACCACCTGGGAAGCCCTAGTCTTGTGAAAAACCCCAAATCTAGAAGGAATCTCTTATTTTTTTTTAAACAGGCTAGTTTTCCTTCTTTTCTTTTTTATTTATGTAGTCTGCGCTGCATGTTTGCTGCAGCACAGGGACTCTCTCTAGCTGTGGGCGCAGTCTTCCCATGTCGGCGGCTTCTCTTATTGCAGACCATGGGTTCTAGGGTGTGCAGGTTTCAGCAGTTGTGGTGGGTGGTAGGCTTAGTTACTCTGGGCACGTGGGATCTTAGTTCTTGGACCGGGATCAAACCCATGTCCCCTGCAATGGCAGGTGGATTCTTAACCACTGGACCACCAGGGAAGTCCCTAGAATGAATCCAAAGTGGCTGTTCGCTTTTCTCTTGCTGCATCTCTCTGCCCTCCTTCTCCCTGCAGAGTAAGCACGGGCCAAGCTTGCTGCTCAGGCGTGAGGCGAAGGGTAGGAGGGTGAAAGGAAACATGGGGGGAAGTACCGGTTAATATTTCAAGTCCATTATCCTGCCACGCCAATAATAAAGCACCCACATTTGTGAATGATTTATCTTTTTTATAAATTGGAGTGGTTTCAAGGTTATCCTATAATAACTTCCATCCTATTGTTCCTCTGGACTTCAGCTCAATCATTGCTTCCTCAGGGAAGGGTCTTCTGACCTACCCTCATCTATGCTTTCATTGCACAATTTTTCTCCCTCCCATAATACTTACTCTCATTAAAAAAAAAAATATGGCAAAGTACACATAACAAAATCGTCCATCTTAACCATGTTTACGTGTACAGTTCAGGGGCATTAAGTACGTTCATATCATCATGCCATCATCACCACCAATCCATCCTCAGAATTCCACCCGTTTTACAAAGTTGAAATCGTTTCACGTTATTTGTGTGGTTCTTTGATTGATGTCTGTGTGCCCTACTAGGCTCTAAGCACCGCGAGGGCTGGCACTGTGCCGCATCGTCCTCACTGCTGTTTTGGTGGCGGTTATAGTGTGTACTGGGCTTCCCCAGTGGCTCAGATGGTAAAGAATCTGCCTGCAATGCAGGAGACCCAGGCTCCATCCCTCGGTTGGGAAGGGCCTCTGGAGGAAAGTGGGTACCACAGAGTAGTTTTTCAACTGGCGTTTGCTCACTTGCTTTTCTTAAATGCATTCTTGAGTAGGAAGGAGGGAAGCACAGCTCATGTGCCAGAGATTTCTCACAATCCTGAGCGTACATGGGGGTGCTGCTGTACGACTTCACATCTAGAAAAATTTGAGGACTTTGGTTTAATGTGGCATACTCAAGCTGCATCTTTACCCCAAAACCTAATGAAATAACAAAATAATGAAGAAACTGTTTTATGAATTGAAGACAAAACTGATTCTGCAAATCCAAAGGGTATATACTATGTTCGAGGGTTTCCCTGGTGGCTCAGATGGTAAAGAATCTGCTTGCAATGTGGGAGAACTGAGTTAGATCCCTGGATCAGAAGGATCCTCTGGAGAAGGAAATGGCAGCCCACTCCAGTATTCTTGCCTGGAGAATTCCATGGACAGAGGAGCCTGGCAGGCTACAGTCCATAGAGTAAAAAAGAGTCGGACATGACTGAGTGTGCCTAATACTGTGGCTTTTGGCTTTATATTGTGTTCTAGGGAAATTAGAAGCATAAAGCTCGACGCTAAGACATATGTTAGTTAAGAAACTGAAATTCAGTGATCAACAACTGTTTAGGAATTGAGAGAGAAAAAAAAGTCCTCTACAAGGAGGAAGAACACCAGATTTCCTCACAATGATAGTTAATGTCAGAGGACAGTGGAACCTGAGCTCTACAATCCTGATGAGGAAATATTTAGATTCTTTTACCTAAGATGACATTCAGGTGCAAAGCGATTTTGAAGCAAAAAAGAACAGCACCTGTAGGAACTTCTTGGGGAAAAAAAACCTGTCAATACATGCAAATAAAGTTAGCCACTTAATGTGTGAATCAGCATACAGAATACAAGAGTGTTTTAAGCCCTGGTGAATACTGGTGGTGAAAACTGAATTCAGATAAATTTAGAATTAAGCAACTACAGGAAATATAGGTAAAGAACAAAATGTAAATGTTATAAAACATGGACAATGTAAAAATAACATAACTAGCAAATATCAAGAAAGGGGAGGGAGAAGAGGAAGAAATATAGAAATAGAGTGAAGAAAACTCTACTGAAATATTCAGCCTTAAAAAAGACTACAATTCTCTGATGTTTTTAATAAATTCATTTCTTAACCTCAGAGACCTTAAAATTGTTATTTTAAAAAGTAAGAAAACATTTGTTTGATGTTCGACAGTTCCTTCTATTTCATTGCAGTTTCTTTTACTTTTGTAAAATCAAAGTAAATTTCAAAGTAATATTTTTTAAATGAAAAACATACATATATAAGAATAAGCTCATTTTAATGAACACATTTCCCCTCTTTTGCTATTTATCTTTCCTTTTTTCTGTACTTATGCTTAGAAAGACATATATGGTCATTTTAACTTATTAACAGTTATTCCTAGCTGTGGGATTTGGATTTTTTTTTAACTTTTGGCTTTGTGATTTTTCTACATTCTTTACACTTTTTCTAGTACGTATGTACCATCTTTATCAAAAAGAGTAGATTTTTATTTAAAAACCAAAGAAAGAGAGGAAATTAATACGATGCATTAACAGTGGTTATCTCCAGGAAGGTGGAGATTGGACCACTGTTAGATTTTTCTTTGTACTTATCTGTATTCTTTTTTAATTTTCAAAAAATTTGTAGAAGTCAGTGAGAAGGATAAGCTGAGAATATCTGCCTTAAATCAACTGAATAGCAATCATGTGAGTGTCGTTTATAGGCTGCCTAAGAAGCTCAAGGACAGGTTGATAGGAGTGGCTAGTCAGAATGGATCTGTCATGGTAAGCCCCAGGATGGCGGGCTGGCGTGGCACAGGGCCACTCTTGGGTGGCCCAGGAAAAAGGGGACAGCGTCTGGGTGCTGGGAGTCCCTTTCAGAGCACTGGGAGAATCACAGAGCTTTCAGGAGAACACTCAGACCCATTCATCATTGCATGTACTTAAATATGCCATGACTCAATTTTCCCATTGAAGCATAACACCTAGTAAAGTCTGGAAACACTCATAGGTGTTAATTTTTTCATTGACTTTGTAATGGAATTTTATTCTGCTTATTAAGTGTTCATCATGGGGGGTGGAAATGTGTCAATGAAAACTGGTGAAACAAAAGTTTTATACCAAAAATAAGAGCAGATTGATTTTGTTTCATTAACAGGAAGAGGATACGATGCCCAAACAATAAAACATTAAACTACTATGGCTAAAAAAGTAATCGCAAGTTCTGATGTCCTTAGCCACTCTGGAATGACCCTTCCCTTGGTGCTCTAAGAGAGGCAGGCAAGGTAAAGTCGAAAGAGCATGAAATTTAAAGTCAAATTCCCACTCTTCTACCTCCAGCTCTTCTATTTCCTACACTCTCTAGGAAGTGGAGAGCCTACGCCCAACTTTGCTGGTTTTGATTCAGATGATGACCTATATGTAAAGAGGAGTGAACAGTTCAAGGGAGGTAATTGCTGTTGAGCACGTGATGAGCAGCTTCCCAGGTGGTGCTAGTGGTAAAAATCCCATCTGCCAATGCAGGAGACTTAAGAGAAGCGAGTTCAACCCAGGGAAGATCCCCTGGAGAAGGGCATGGCAACTCACTCTTGTATTCTTGCCTGGAGAATCCCATGGACAGAGGAGCCTGGTGGGCTACAGTCCATGGGGTCACAAAGCGTCGGACACGACTGAAGCTACATGGCACTCATGCACGTGATGAGCAGGGTAAACCTCTTCCTTTTCTCTGGAATGACCACCGACTAGCTGTTACCTGAAAAGTATGATCTCTTTTCCTTACTGCTGTCTTGATTTCCAAATTGACTGATTACTAACCCACACAGTTGACCTTTGCCACCAAAGGTCTGTCTAGTCAAGGCTATGGTTTTTCCAGTAGTCATGTATGGATATGAGAGTTGGACTATAAAGAAAGCTGAGCACCAAAGAATCGATGCTTTTGAACTGTGGGGTTGGAGAAGACTCTTGAGAGTCCTTTGGACTGCAAAGAGATCCAACCAGTCCATCCTAAAGGAAATCAGTCCTGAATATTCATTGGAAGGGCTGAGGCTGAAGCTGAAATTCCAATACTTTGGCCACCTGGTGTGAAGAGCTGACTCATTTGAAAAGACCCTGATCCTGGGGAAGATTGAAGGCAGGAAGAGAAGGGAATGACAGAGGATGAGATGGTTGGGTGGCATCACCGACTCGATGGACATGAGTTTGAATAAACTCCGGGAGTTGGTGATGGACAGGGAAGCCTGGAGTGCTGCGGTCCATGCGGTCGCAAAGAGTTGGACACAACTGAGCAACTGAACTGACTAAACCTACACAGGGAGGCCACTGGGGCACCTGCAAAATGAAACCAAATTAAACTTTATTCAGAGGGAGGGGTGGGGTGCTCTAGCCCTGATGCTGTAAGAGAAGAACGTGTGTGTGAGACCCATGTATTAGCTTGGGTACCAAGAGCTGGAGGGAGTGCAGGGATGAGCTGGTCCACCATCCTTGCTTTCTAGGTAAACACACTGAGACCCAGAGGGAAGGAGGCTTGCTTCCTGTATTGCTAACTGGTAGTGATGCTGTGATAAAAGTACTTAGCGTCCTGACTTGGCATAAGCACTTCTCCTTTGGGTTAGGAGGGGAGTTTGAATGGAAGGCTGTGCAGTGCTCAGTCATGTCCAACTCCTTGTGACCCCGTGGGCTGTAGCCCACCAGGGTCCTCTGTCCATGGGATTTTCTAGGCAAGAATACTGCAGTGGGTTGCTCTTTACCCTCCAGGTTGAATGGAAGGACTGGCTTGTAAAGAAGTTCAGAAGCTTAGAAATTAGATGGAGGAGAGAGTTGACCCTGAACACTCCTCGCATAGCCTCTGGGCCACCCATGAGGATGATGTAATTCCAGCAGCTCATGTCCCTGCGGGAAAAGGGACACTCCCTTGTTGTCTGGGGGCATTGGTGTCTTTTCCCTTCTCGGTTCACCTGCTGATCAGCACATTGTCCATTTCTAGAAGCACCACTGGTCAATAACTGTTCTCTGTGATGTGTCTGTGGAATAGACTTGAACATGGGCATTTCTGAGCCTTGAAAACACATGTGGAGGAATACAGCCAGATATGGCACAAGGAGCATTCCTGGACACAAAAGCAAGGAGCCAAGGACAGGGTGTGATCGGCAGTGAGAGGGTTGGGAGCAGCATCAATTCAGTTCAGCTCATTTGTGTCCGACTTCTTGTGACCCCATGGACTGCAGCACACCAGACTTCCCTGTCCATCACCAACTCCTGGAGCTTGCTCAAACTCGTGTCCATAGAGTCATCCAACCATCTCATCCTCTGTTGTCCCCTTCTCCTCCTGCCTTCAATCTTTCCCAGCATCAGGGTCTTTTCAAATGAGTCAGTTCTTCACATCAGGTGGCCAAAGTATTGGAGCTTCAGTTTCAGCATCAGTCCTTCCAATGAACACCCAGGACTCATCTCCTTTGGGATGGACTGGTTGGATCTCCTTGCAGTCCAAGGGACTCTCAAGAGTCTTCTCCAGCACCACAGTTCAAAAAAGCATAGTCAGAAACAAAGTGGGTGGCTGGCAGACATAAGTGTTGAGGTCTCTTCTGTGGGTTTATTTTGATAACCTGAGAATGAGAGGATTAGTGAAGAGGTTTACTGAAGGGAATCAACAGGTCCACGGAGGCAGGATTTGTTGTCTCTTCAACCTTCTTAGGGTGCTTCCCAGGTGGCTCAGTAGTAAAGAATCCACCTACTAATGTAGGAGACACAGAAAAGGCAAGTTCAATCCCTGGGTCTGGGAAGATCCCCTGGAGAAGGAAATGGCAACCCACTGCAGTATTCTTGCCTGGGGAATCCCATGGACAGAGGAGCCTGGTGGGCTACAGTCCATAGGGTCATAAAAGAGTCAGATGTGACTTAGCGACTGAACTACCACCATCACCACCACCACCACCTTCCAGATGTAGGGGAATTTAACCGACTGCCATTCCCTCATGTGTGACTGCAGCTTGTGTCTTGGAAGTTTGTGCTTCTCGTGAGCCAAGCCCCTGGCGACAGGACTGGGCTGAGGCTTGTGCTTTGCTGCATTTTTATCTTCAGGCCCACCTGTCCTCTTCTCCCCTCACTTCTTTCCTTTCTCCAGGGTCTTCCCATTTGCAAAATCCAGAAAGCACACATTTTGAAATTCCAGGAGCACGGAACAAAGATACTTTATGAAAAGGAGACATGATCTCATGGAAGAGAGATGTTTATTTACTCCAGCCCTGGAGAAGTTCATTCTAAGGGCACAGTTTTAAAGTTGGTGAGACAGACACCTGTGAGGGAGCTGTGTGCTTAAACTAAATTAGGAATAAGAAATGGTCATTGCCCCCAGGCCCTGAAATCTAAAGGAACTATCCCAGATTTAAAGACGAACTCTCAAAGTTACTCTTTCCTCCCCACCAGCTTTAATTTCTATTTTCGTTGTCTCTCTCTTTTTTTTTTCTGAACTTCTTTTTTATGTTTGGAGAGAGGAGGAATGTGTTCTTGGGGATTTGAGAGAACTGAGTAAAAACTAATAGCTCCAGACATCAGGTATTAGTGATGGCTTTCGCAAAGTTGGTCACGGCCGAAGAGGGTGGGTGTGGAGTTGGGTTGGCTCACCTCCATGTCCATTTTCTGCAGAATTTCTCTCTTCCTTAACTTGTTCCCCTTTTGGCCTCCTCCTGAGGCTGTGGCAAGTCCATTGGCCTCCCTGGCTTTTCTGTTCTGAATGAAAGATTCCATGAACAAGATCACCCCTCCACCCCCACTGCTAACTCATTGAGAAAAGGATTGTTGTTAGGCCTGATGCTTAGTAGGTACTTAAGATAGTCATTCCAGTAATAAGTAAATAAGAGCTTCCCAGGTGGCTCAGTGGTAAAGAATCTGCCTGCCATTGCAGAAGACACAGGTTTGATTCCTCCGTAGGGAGGATCCCCTGGAGAAGGAAAGAGCAGTCCACTCCAGTATTCTTGCCTGGATAACCCCATGGACAAAGGAGCCTGGCAGGCTACAGTCCAATCCATAGGGTTGGAAAAGAGTTGGACACAACTTAGCGACTAAAACAACAGCAACAAGTAAATAAGTTCTAGGTTTAACACAAATGGAGAAGGCGAAGCTCCCAGACCTCACTCTCTCTAAGGTTGCATCTTGGCAGGTAGCAGTTCTCAGTCTGGTGGAAGTCAGGGAAAATGCATCTCAAAATAGTGAACTAGAGGGTTCAGGGTCCCTCAGCATCCCAGGATTAGTACAGGAGTTACAGGAGAGGGCAGTGCAGGCTGGAGCCACCCGTAAGACTTCCTGGAGAAGGTGGGGCTTGGACTGAATGAGAAACAGTGAGAAGCGGTGGAAGGAGCAGGGTGTCCCAGGCAGGAGGCAGGCGGTGAGCCAAGGTTGAGAGTCAGGACGGTTTGTGGGTTCTTTAGGGAGCTTCTTGGAGGGAGACCAGTTGGCCGAAGCGGTCTGAGTAGAGGTGCTGTGGTAGATGAGGTTGGAGAAGCCAGCAGATGCCAGGCTGGGAAGCAACTGAGCATCTTTATCATTTGCATCATCCCGGTTCTTGACTTGCAGGGATGAAGTGGCTCTGCTGCCCGGAGGCCCCCTTTGGGACTGAACACGTGTTTCCCCAGCTGTCAGGCGTACTACCTGCTACGAACTCATGTCTGAGCCCGTCCCCAGGAAGGGAACTGGCTCATTCCATGTCTGCCCTCGAGTCAATGACTAGTTGATGTGGGCGTGCAATGGACTGGTCCTCTTGCCCCCAAATGTAGGCCAACTCCTCAGAGCCATTTCATCTTCAGAGCTCCCCTGGGGTAGGCCAAGTACTCTGCCCAAGTTCAAGGTCTCCCTCTGTCTGATCCTGCTCCTCACTCCCTCACAGGTATGGTTCAGGGGAGCGTCCCCAGGACACATGCAGTTCTCCTGCCTCAGGACCTGTTTGCTAGGGAACCTGCCGTAAGCCAGTTGGGCTCAAAGGTGTTCTAGAAAGCAGATTCTAAGAAGGCCGTTTGCAGCGAACATTTGCCGTGGCCATTTGCCACCCTTTGCTGGTGGCAGGTGGAGTGATGCTAGCTCTTGGCATGCAATGATGGTGCAGTTCTTAGAACTGTCACCAGTGGTAAACTGGGATGGGACCCCAGTGAAAGAGGGCACACTGGTGGGCTCAGTAGCTCAGGCACAGGGATGCTTTGGGGGAAGTGGTTGTTGCAAGAACACCAACGGAACAGCTCTTGCTGGGGGCTGTACACACTGGTGACAAACTGGGGGTGATCAGTGGCACATTTAAGGTCACCAGCTAGTGAAAGCTAGAGTTCCTCCTTCATAGATGAAATACAGTAAGTCCCCTATATATGAACCTTCAAGTGGCGAACTTTCAAAGATGCCAACATGCCCAGTAATACAGGAATGTATTACTGTATGTTTTAAGGTACTATAAGATTGCAGATGTTTTCTATATTTTTTTGTATTTGTTTTTTGTGTATTTTTTTGTGTGTGAAAAGTACGATAAATCTATTACAGTATGCGTATGTGCTAAGTCACTTCAGTAGTGTCTGACTCTTTGCGACCCTATGGACTATGGCCTGCCAGGCTCCTCTGTCCATGGGATTCTCCAGGCAAGAATACCAGAGTGGGTTGCCATGCCCTCCTCCAGGGGATCTTCCCGACCCAGGGATTGAACCTATGTCTCTTTTGTCTCCTATATTGGCAGGCTGGTTCTTTACCAGTGGTGCCTTCTGGGAATCCCCTATTATAGTATAGTACTATATATAGCTGATTGTGTGGGTACCTAGGGTGGGTACCTAGGCTAACGTCATTGGACTTACGAACAAATTGGACTTATGAACATGCTTTCAGAACAGAACTCTTTCATAGGTAGGGTACTTACTGTATTCTTCTCTGTTGCATCCAGAGGGCAGAAAAAGCTAAAGAGCAGGTTCAGTATTTAATGACAAGAATTGCAGATCTCCAAGAAGGTTGATTTCACAGCTGGGCAGGTGCCTTTCATCAGGTCATGACCCTCACTGGGGGCAGAGAGGACTCTGAGACATAGGATGGGGATGTCTGAACTGATTCACTCAGGATTTTTTAATCCCCTGAGCCCCCTGGACCCCCCGGATCTACAGAAGTAGCTGTTCTGGCCTGCAGTAATCTGAGGCTTGAGGGGTTAAGTTGGGACAAGGATGTTATAGTGCAACTATAAGAAAGGAAGGTTGCGGAGATGATGAGAGGAGATGAGGTTTGTGTTCCAGTGGTCACTAATGCTCCAGTGGCTCCTGGGGTAGGAGGCAATTTAATACCTTGATGAATAAGGGATTGTAATAGGAATAAATATGGTTTATCTATGCACAAGTTAGGTATAGTAAATCTTACATGTCCTCAAGTTCAGAATGTATTTTTCTCTTTCCTCTTTTCCAATTTCCATTTTCAGTTTTACATCATGAAATAATAATAACAGTTCTCACAACAGTGATTAAACTAATAAATAACATTGTGCATTAGTGCATGAGAATGAAGAATGTACATTATAAATAATAATAGTTTATTTATGGTACTGTCTCTACTTACCCTTTCTACTCTCCCCAAGGTGCTTGGGGATCTCAAAAAAGCTAGTAAATAAATACATCCCTCCACACACATACACATAGGTGATATAGTATATAAATATTATATCACTAATAAGAAATTTTCCAAGTGACAATTCATAAAGAAAATGGTCATCCTAGAATAAGAGTCAGAGATGGATATTTATTAAATTTATATACTACTAAAGCTTGTTTTTTTTGAATCTCAAACTTGATTTAGATGTTTCCAGAATAAAACTAGACACAAATCTTAGTGAAACATTATTGACTCTCAGGTAGAAAAATACATTCATATGTTTTTTTTCTCCCTGGCAAAGCTATGCATATCCTATCAATTTCAGTGGTTCACAGATGTCTAAGTTTTTGGACTAATACATTAAAAAAAACCTTTTAGGGATCAACATAGGCAACAATCTATTTTGCCAATTAAATTTATTTGGAAAAAAGTCATTGTTTTTTTACTACTGTTATTCCATAAAAAGAATGTAAATTTAACAGTAAAAAAGGTGCATGTGTACGAAGTTGCTTCAGTCGTGTCTGACTCTGCGACCCTACGGAGTATATAGCCCACCAGCAGGCTCTTCTGTCCATGAGATTCTCCAGGCAAGACTACTGGACTGGGTTGCCGAGTACCTCTCCAGGGGATCTTCCCAACCCAGGGATCGAACACACGTCTTCTCCACTGCAGGCAGATTCTTTACTGTTGGTCCACTGGGGAAGCCCCAATTTCCTTGGTCAAAAAAAGGAATATGCTTTGTGAGAAGCTCTTGGTTTTTTCACTTATTTCATTGGAGATCAGTGAAAAATTTTATCAAGATGAGCATTGATTTTGTACATGGATAGAAGTTTCAGTTCAGTTCAGTTCAGTCGCTCAGTCGTGTCCAACTTTTTGCGACTCCATGAATCGCAGCATGCCAGGCCTCCCTGTCCATCACCAACTCCTGGAATTCACTCAGACTCATATCCATCAAGTCAATGATGCCATCCAACCATCTCATCTTCTGTCATCCCCTTCTCCTCTTGCCCCCAATCCTTCCCAGAATCAGAGTCTTTTCCAATGAGTCAACTCTTCACATGAGGTGGCCAAAGTACTGGAGTTTCAGCTTTAGCATCATTCCTTCCAAAGAAAACCCAGGGCTGATCTCCCTCAGAAGGGACTTGTTGGATCTCCTTGCAGTCCAAGGGACTCTCAAGAGTCTTCTCCAACACCACACTTCAAAAGCATCAATTCTTCAGCGCTCAGCTTTCTTCACAGTCCAACTCTCACATCCATACATGACCACTGGAAAAACCATAGCCTTGACTAGATGGACCTTTGTTGGCAAAGTAATGTCTCTGCTTTTCAATATACTATCTAGGTTGGTCATAACTTTCCTTCCAAAGAGTAAGCGTCTTTTAATTTCATGGCTATAGTCACCATCTGCAGTGATTTTGGAGCCCCCCAAAATAGTCTGACACTGTTTCCACTGTTTCCCCATCTATTTCCCATGAAGTGATGGGACCAGATGCCATGATCTTCATTTTCTGAATGCTGAGCTTTAAGCCAACTTTTTCATTCTCCTCTTTCACTTTCATCAAGAGGCTTTTGAGTTCCTCTTCACTTTCTGCCATGAGGGTGGTGTCATCTGCATATCTGAGGTTATTGATATTTCTCCCTGCAATCTTGATTCCAGCTTGTGCTTCTTCCAGTCCAGCGTTTCTCATGATATACTCTGCATGTAAGTTAAATAAGCAGGGTGACAATATACAGCCTTGACGAACTCCTTTTCCTATTTGGAACCAGTCTGTTGTTCCATGTCCAGTTCTAACTGTTGCTTCCTGACCTGCATATAGATTTCTCAAGAGGCAGATCAGGTGGTCTGGTATTCCCATCTCTTTCAGAATTTTCCACAGTTTATTGTGATCGACAGAGTCCAAGGCTTTGGCATAGTCAATAAAGCAGAAATAGATGTTTTTCTGGAACTCTCTTAAGTTTAGGAACCAGTAATTTGATGCATTTCTATGAATTAGATTTAAGAAAGCTTTCATTATTTCTACTGGCAAGATGGAGAAAGCATATTACAGGTTGATACTGGCTCTGGGGCAGCTGTTCTCAAACGTTGGCATCAGCGCTCCCTGGAGCACCTTAGAACACTCTGCTGCCCCAGCAATGAAGTTTCTTAGTCGGTGGCTGAGGGCAAGAACTTGTGTTTCTAACAAGTTCTCAGGTGATGTTCATGCTGCCTGCCTGGAGCTCACACTTTGAAAACCACTGTTCTAGATCATTGTTGTTGTTCGGTTTCTCAGTCATGTCCAACTCTTTGCAACCCATGGACTACAGCACACCAGGCTTCCCTGTCCTTCACCATGTCCCAGAGCATGATCAAACTCACATCCATAGAGTTGGTGATGCCATCCAACCATCTCATCCTCTGTCACCCCCTTCTCCTGCCTTTAGTCTTTTCCAGCATCAGGGTCTTTCCCAATGAGTAGGCTCTTTGCATCAGGTGGTAAAAGTATTGGAGCTTCAGCTTCAACATCAGACCTTCCAATGAAAATTCAGGGTTGATTTTCTTTAGGATTGGCTGGTTTGATCTCCTTGCAGACCAAGGGACTTTCAAGAGTCTTCTCCAGCCCACCAGTTTGAAGGCATCAGTTCTTCAGTGCTCAGCCTTTTTAATTGTTCAGCTCTTATATCTGTACATGACTACTGGAAAAACCATAGCTTTAACTATTTGGACCTTAGTAGGCAAAGTAATGTCTCTGCTTTTTAATATGCTGTTTAGGTTGATTGTAGCTTTTCTTCTAAGGAGCAAGTGCCTTTTAATTTAATGACTGCAGTCACCATCTGCAGTGATTTTGGAGCCCTGGAAAATAAAGTCTGTCACTGTTTCCATTGTTTTTCCATCTATGTGCCATGAAGTGACGGGACCAGATGCCATGATCTTCATTTTTTGAATGTTGAGTTTTAAGTCAACTTTTTCACTCTCCTCTTTTACTTTCCTCAAGGGGCTCTTTAATTCCTTGATTTCTGCCATAAGGGTGGTGTCATCTGCATATCTGAGGTCATTAATATTTCTCCTGGCAATCTTGATTCCAGCTTGTGATTATAGATCATTGTGCTTAGTCACTCAGTCATGTCAGACTCTCTTTGATCCCATGAACAGTAGCCCACCAGCCTCCTCTGTCCATGGGATTCTCCAGGCAAGAATACTGGAGTGGGTTGCCATTTCCTTCTCCATCTAAATCATTAAAAGAGGCAATTGTTCAAACATATTTTCTGTTTGGGGGGCTTGCCAGGTGGCTCAGTGGTAAAGAATCAACCTGCATTGCAGGAGATGTGAATTTGATCCCTGGGATGGAAAGATCCCTTGTAGAAGGAAATGGCAACCCAGTCCAGTATTCTTGCCTGGGAAATCTCATGGACAGAGGAGTCTGGCTAGCTACTGTCCATGGGGTCTCAAAAGAGTTGGGCACAACTCAGTGACTAAACAACAACAATAGCAATTTTCTGGTTTTGAGGAATGTTCTACTGATTTTGAAGTCTTCCTCTCATTACTCAGACTGTAAACTCTAGGAAAGAGGAGATGCAAATGTCTTGCCCAAACATAAAGTCCTCGAACACCTTTATCACCTTGTCTTTTGAGTAAATGCTGGCACTTTTTTCTAGAGCCTGTTTGAACGTCATCTCCTTTTTCTTTATTGCCCCCCCCCCCCCAGGTAGATTCAATCCCCTCTTTTATTTCTCTATATCCCTTATTTCCTCCCTTTCCCCCTCCTTTCCCCTCCTCCACTTCCTTTCTTCCTCCCTCCCTTCCTTCCTCCATGGTCGTCCCTATTAGGTTCTGGCTTTGTGAAGAGCAGGTGCTATAGTTCGTTTATTTTTGAATCCTAGAATCTAGCATTCTGCCTGCAGTTGATTTTGTCCATCTGTTCGGCATATCACAGCAACAACCAAATTAGTCAGTTGGGTAATTACGTAGTTCATGTGCTCTCTATAGATGGTCTGGATTATTCAGGTTAAACACTTTGTCTTCTTCCCCTCACCTCTTGTGCCCTATAATCTATAGTGTGGCGTTATTTTTTAAATCATGTGACAGCTGCTTAAACTGCCCACTTCTGTGTCTACTGTAACCAGGCAACAGGTCAAATATTGGGGTAAACATATGGGTATCTCCAGTTCCCATATTTGTCAACTGCTAGCCTAACTGGCTTTCCTAGTGTGTGCTAAGTTGCTTCAGTCGTGTCCGATTCTTTGTGACCCCATGGACTGTAGCCCACCGGGCTCCTCTGTCCATGGGAATTCTCCAGGCAAGAATATTGGAGTGGGTTGCCTTTGCCCTTCTCCAGGGGATCTTCTAGACCTAGGGATCAAACCCACATCTTTTACATATCCTGCATTGGCAGGCAGGTTCTTTACCACTAGCGCCACATAGGATTATTATCCTATTCAATATATCCCTAGCAAAAATTTGCATACTCTGCCTACCAGTTTTGGGGGAACATCAAAACGTGATGCTTCAGATATATAAATAGCAAAACTATTCAAGGTCATTTTGATTATAAATGTATCAAGTATATATATACTTTGAGTGTTTTTCCAAATTTCCTTAGGTAGGAATAGAAGCGCCTGAGTTTTCCAGTGGTTAAAGGTCCTTTCTCTTCATTTCTTATACACTATGTTTCTTTTGAAATCAGGCAACATTATAATTCGCACAAATACTGACAGGTACAAACATATGCCAGATAGAGAAGCTGAGTAACTGTGGAATAGATAGGTTCTCAACCTGCATTACATTTATCAGTGTCTCCAAGTCCATGAAGGCAGAGATGAGGGAGCAAAACATATTTGGGCTATAGACCTGGGCTAAGAAACAGAAGGGCTTCCCTGATAGCTCAGTTAGTAAAGAATCCGCCTGCAATGCAGGAGACCCTGGTTCGATTCCTGGGTTGGGAAGATCTGCTGGAGAAGGGATAGGCTACCCACTCCAGTATTCTTGGGCTTCCCTTGTGGCTCAGCTGGTAAAGAATCTGCCAGCAATGAAGAGACCTGGGTTCAATCCTTGGGTTGGGAAGATCCCCTGGATAAGGGAAAGGCTACCCACTCCAGTATTCTGGCCTGGAGAATTCCATGGACTGGATAGTCCATAGGGTCGCAAAGAGTCAGACATGACTGAGTGACTTTCACTTCATGTCAAGAAACAGAAAGATGTGCAAATAAAAGAATGGAATAGAATAGATCAAGGGAGTTTGGAATCCCAGAAATTTTAAGGTGTTTCCCTCTAGCTCATGTGAAATGTAATATTTTTCTACATGCATGGATTAATTAAATGAAATAAAAAGAATACCATCTTAAAATTTTTGGTCAAAAGATTCCATTTCTATAATATTTCGTGAATCAAGAGTTACTCAGTGCTTCTTGGGCATACTCTCATTTAAGAAAGGTGTAGTGGGCTGCCCTCCAAAAGAACTGCACAGCTAATAAACATTTGTTTAACATGCTTTGTTATAGTTCCTTCAAAGGTGTCTACGAAATGCCACACGCTATTAGGAGCAGCCTTGTTTTGTCTGTCGACAGTTCAATTACGGAAAATACTCAGAAAGCAGTTGAGAAAAGAATTTCATTAACCAACCAAGCAGCTCTCCTCTCGCGTGCATGTTTCAAAGAGG
Organism: Bos javanicus; assembly: GCF_032452875.1. NCBI lineage: Eukaryota > Metazoa > Chordata > Mammalia > Artiodactyla > Bovidae > Bos > Bos javanicus. The sequence goes on from NC_083877.1 coordinate 92,544,972, forward strand.
GAGCAGCTTGTGAATTTGCTGGTAATTGACCGCAGAACTGTGCTGTGCATTGAGCGCTTGTTTGTTGCGATGGCACGGGCTGAGTAGTACAGAGCGGGCTCCCTTGTGAGAATGTGTGCAGGAGGAGAAGGGGAGGAACAGGTTGATTTCTGGCCTTCTGTGATGGGAGGAACTATTTTTATGTTCAAGGCAAAAGCAACTCTGTCAAATAACATCTCATTACCTCTTTTATTATCTTGGTGCAAAGTGAATTCATTCTTCTTTGTTTTATAGTGTTCTCTGTCTACCATTTTCTTATCAGTTTATGATGTATTGTTTCATATTAGCATAGGGGAAAGAGGTGAGATTTCTATCCACCAATAGGGCCACATTTATCAAGGTCAGGGTACCTGTGTGTTAAGAAGGCTCAGGTACTGAACCAGCAGTTGGAGAGGCCTTACCCTCCTTCTTCCCCATCTTCTGTGACCCGGCTGTGCTTCTAGTCAGAGGGCATGCAATCCCAAGATTTGGGTTTGGGTTTAGGAAGATGGCAAAGGCCCATTTGGCCTTTGGGTAGAACATGGGCACCCTTCAGGCTTCCCACCAACTCGTCGTAGGATTTTAGAGCCTAATTTCAGGTAATTAAAAATGGCACAGTTCTTCAAGTCCTATTTGTCATCGCCCCTCGTGTGAGGGACCTCAAGGTGTGGAAGGAAGGCTGGCAGGATTTGGGTATTGCTAGATCCCTTTGACAAGTGTGTCTTAAGCCCCATCAAAGCCCTGACAATAATTTTAAACTTTTCATTGTGTTTATGTCTGTTTTTCCTTTAACAAGCTTTGATTGAGGACTTAATAGGTTTCTCTGTGCTAGAGTCAGGTGGATTGTAAATTCCTGGGAGGACAAGAGGCTACATTTTTCTCTGCAGCTCTTCTCATCCTTATTTTAGAATCTAGCAATGGGCTCCACACTTCATAGGCACTCGATAGTTACTTCTAGTTAAATGAGACACTGAATAAGGTCCCAGCTTCCTGAGAAGGTTTCAGACTGGAAGAAATTTACTAGGTACAAGAGAGAAACACCTTGTGATGACTGAGCACTGCATGCCGGGGACCTTGCTGGATACATTATCTAAGGGGGACAGGGTCTGGGGTCTCGTTCTAGGAATTGGGAGAGAGACTGTCAAGGCCCTCCATAGCGATAATTCATGAGGGAGAACATTCTGAGGGCATACCAAGTATTTATTGACTCCCGGAATGACAGTCCATGAATGTCCAACTGGAGAGCCTCACAGAAGAGTGAAGTTAGGATACAGGGGATTCCGGGGACCACAGAAAGACCACAGTGGGAGGCTCCGGGGAGAGGCGTGCATGGACCTTGACGAGAAGAAAGATAAGGATGAGTGGTTTGGAACAAGCCCCATGTTTTCTAGTGTTAAAGGAACTAACTGCTGGATAGATAGGATTGCTATTCTCATCATGGTCTGGGTTAAGAGAGGTCTGGGATACACGGAAAGTACAAGTGTGCAAATGACTGAAGAAATGCACAAAAGTATATTAAAAAGTAAGTTTTTTTTAAAAAAAAACCTTAAAATATGTATCCAAATAGAGATTTTTGAAGACAGTGTAAAGACTCTTTGCGACCCCATGGACTATAGCCTGCCAGTCTCCTGTGTCCATGGCATTTTCCAGGCAAGAATACTGGGAGTGGGTTGCCATTTTCTTCTCCAGGGGATCTTCCCCAGCCAAGGATCGAACCTGTGTCTCCTTCATTGCAGGAGGATTCTTTTCCACTAAACCACTAGAGAAGCCCCTAAGACTCTTAAACGTGAGCCAGTGTTCCTCCCATGCTCACTCTATGAGAGCCCTGATCCTCATATGACTGACAGGGAAACTGAGGCTCAGAAAGAATGAGTGACTGGAAGAAGGTCACACTGGTAAGCTGTAGACAACGGGATTGAACCTGGATCTGTCAGAATCTAAAGCCTATTTTTTTAAAAAAACTCTATCACATAGTCAAAGCAGCACTGGATCAGTCAGCAAGGGCTGTGTTGCTGATCAGAGCATCCAGAACACCCCACAGCTGTATCAATGTTTGATCCTTGCTCACAGGGCCCGGGGAATGGTGGCTGTCCCCTACCAACACCGATTCCCTGCTGGTCATGACTTTTTTTTCAGATCAGATGAGAAATGTGTTTGAGAGTCCTGTGCATTTTGATTTTGTCAGGCGAAAAGAATCTGCCTTTGCCCCAGAGCAGAACAAAATGTTTCAAAGGGCCACATCAATGTCCTTAATGACTTGATAATGAAGACAACACTACATAAGTATAGTTTAAATGTAAGCAAATGACTTGGCAAGAAAAAAAAGTATAAGCAAACTCAAATGATTTGCTATGTGTGTAATTAGAGCAGAATCCTTTCGTTTGTCTTTTAAAGCCATTAACAATGGACTCCAAAATGAATTGATGGAAAACAATAGTAATTAAAGACAGCTTTGATAATAGCCCAGGAAGAAAAGCTCAGTGTGAGTTGTTAAGTCAAAGGATACTTGGCATGGGTCCTAGAAGGAGGGATTGTGAGAATGTTCGAATTGTTCTCTTGGTTTGGACTCCCTGAAGCAGAGCTGAGACAAAGAGAGCTTCCAGGAGCTGTTAGTGAGGGGAGGGAAGGTAGGAACGAAGGGTCACCATCTGTGTTAGTGAGGAAGCTGTGCTGTGGACCTCAGGGCTTGATCTGCTGGGGGCCCAGGGGGACTGTAGAAATCACTGCTGAGGGGCTGCTGAAGGCGGCGTTTACTCACCAGCCCCTCTTGGCTCAGGGCTCCTCTTGGGAGCATTACTGGGCCCTTCTGAGCTGCCTGACAAGCTCCTAGGCCCCAGAGCAGGCCTGTAAGCTGAGAAGCAGAGGGACATCTCCTTGAGGGGGCAGCTGGGAACCTGTTGGTCCGCATGTCCTTGGAGGTGGCTGGTGAACTCAGAAATTGGCCATGGGGCCACGGGCAGGGACACCAACAGCATCTATTACAGATCGGCTTTAGTAAGATGTGACTTCCCTGGTGGCTCAGACGGTAAAGCGTCTGCCCGCAATGCGGGAGACCCGGGTTCGATCACTGGGTCGGGACGATCCCCTGGAGAAGGAAATAGCAACCCACTCCAGTATTCTTGCCTGGAAAATCCCGTGGATGGAGGAGCCTGGTGGGCTACACAGTCCATGGGGTTGCAAAGAGTCAGACACGACTAAGCGACTTCACTTTCTTTCATTTTAGTAAGATGTCATCCTTCTGAGACCAGCACCGTACAATGGAAATATAATGTAAGACCCAAATATAAGCCATATGTGTTGTTTTATATTTTCTTTCCCTTTCAATTGACTGCATCAGGCCTTACTTGTGGTGTGCAGAATCTTTAGCTGTGGCGTATGGAATCTTCATTTACTTGTTTATCATTTATTTGGCTGTGCTGGGTCTTCTCTGTGACACGTGGGGTCTTTGATTCTTGTGGCAGGCGGGCTCCTAGTTGTGGCACGTGGGATCCCTGACCTGGGATCGAACCAGGCCCCTTGCATTGGGAGTGTGGAGTCTTAGTGACTGGACCACCAGAGAAGTCCCTAGTTTTACATTTTACATTAGCTACATTAAAAAAAAAAGAAGAAACAGGTGACACTAATTTTAACAATATTTTATTTAACTCTCTATGCCCAAATGGTTATCATTTCAATATTTATTCAATATAAGGAATTACTAATGAAATATCTTATTATTATTATTATTTTTTGCTTACTACAGCATCACCGACGCCATGGATGTGAGTTTGAACAAACTCTGGGAGTTGGTGATGGACAGAGAAGCCTGGTGTGCTGCAATCCATGGGGGTGCAAAGAGTCAGACACAACTGAGCGACTGAACTGAGCTGAAGCCTTTGAAATCTCGTATGGATTTTGCACCCATAGGACATCTTGGTTTGGACCAGCCACATTTCAAGTGCAGAATAACCACACGTGGCTCATAGATACTGGGCCACACAGTTCTAGATGATTATAAGAAGGACACTCATTTGGAAATGGCATAAAGCAAAAACCTGTGCTTTTCTTTCAAATGTCAACATTGAAGTCATAATCTCCCCTAAATGTCTTAGGGTTATCCTTTCTTATTTTGTGGCATTACTAAATAATCTCTCTTTATAGACCTTTTTAGGAACTTTCTCTGTCCTTTTGATTTCAGATTCCCTTCTGGTTTATGCAGTGAAGACTGTCATGATGAATTTTTCTTGAGGACATTGATCATTATTTACAGCTATGGGGCTCTTAGCCAGTACTTGCCGTGGAGGTCTGGGGGAACACTGGGAAGGCAGGGCTCCATTTAACCTGGCTTGTCAAAGGCTGGTACCACCAAACAAGATTCTACCTATAGTTATTGCACTGAAAAGAAAGATTACATGTTAGTAAAAATATATATATTTGAACTATGTTATAATTATTGCAACTCTTTTTTTGATACTTCTCCCTTTGAAAAATATCTAGGAACTTTAAAAATGGCCTTTCTTTATAGGTGAACAGAATAACAGATCCTCTTACCTGACTAACCTCTTACTTCCAATCTCTTTCTCTCTCTCTCTTTTTTTCTCTGACTCTATTAGGCTGCTAAGACAACAAGAACAAACATTAGTTTTCTTGAAGTCAGTAGGTGGCCATGTGATAGTGTTGGCCAGTGAGATATTAGCTCAAATCTGCTAATGTCTCTTCTTCCTTATTCCTTTCTGGAACTCAAACACGATGGCTGGCAATGTGGCAGCCCTTTGTTCACCAGGAGGCAGGTGGCATGAGGCTGAAGGCCAGTACCCTGCAGATGGTAGAGAAAAAGATAGATTTGGTATCTGATGGCAATTTTGAGCTTCTTTGCCAGCCCCGTAACTACTTTCATACTTCTTGTTACATGAGACAAACAACTTTATGTTTAAACCACTGTTAATTGGCTTTTCTTATACTGACAGAAAAATGAATTTCTGTCTAATGTAGAGGCCCTGACAGAACCACCGCTGAAACAAAGTATGTCTTTGCTTTCTTGCCCATCCCTACAAATGGCTAATTAAGCAGCCACCCAGAAACACAATTAAAACAAATACACGAAACACTACAAGTCTAAAGTTAGCAATTCTCCAGAGACCCAATTAGATATTTCTTTGAAAAGGTAAAGACTAAACAAATCATTTACCTTTGTGTTCCAGCCCAGAAACCACTTATTTGAAATGACAATAATTTCTTACTCAAATCATCACTCTGTTCATTTAAAGGGGAGAAAAAAATTCATTTAGGATTACTCACCCTTGGGTCTCCAGATCTTGCTTGAGCCTGGCATATAGAAAGCAATCAGCAAATGTTTATCACATCAATAAGTTGACAGTCATGCAAATAAAAATAACTTCTTATTCAGGATTTGTTCATTTTTATCCCTTTTGAGGAAAGCTTCCTCAAGCTTTTAGTAGCTGCCCCAGCCCACAGACTATATTGGCTCAGGATGTCACTACCCCAAAGATGCCTTCTGAAACTTGTCTGAGACCTTCCCATGGGGCAGGGAGGTGAACAGACAAAAGCAACAGGCAGCCTAAATTAGGGGGTTGTTTTCCTCTGAAGATTTTCCCCTCCCAGGGTGACTGCCCAGCACTTCTAATAACTGTAAATAAGAAGCTGTTACTTTGCATGTCATCTTCACTTTCTGAAACAAATAACCCCAAATGAGTACCTCTTAGAACCATTGTTGTTCAGTTGCTCAGTCAGGTCTGACTCTTGGCGACCCCATGGACTGCAGCATGCCAGGCTTCCCTGTCCTTCACAATCTCCTGGAGTTTGCTCAAACTCATGTTCATGGAGTCGATGATGATGTCCTCCAACCATTTAGAACCATGTGGACCTTTTCTCCCTTCTCCATGAGGGTGACCCTGAAGACACCTACTGCTGGAGGATGGAAGCCTCAGGGATTTGGATCCCAAACAGGAGGATCAAGATCCAGTCTTAACACTTTCTGACCAAATCCACCTTCCAGGGTTGAAATATTATTAAAATATTGTACATTAAAAAATCATTAAAATATTATATATATATATTACAGATACATATTATATATTGTTATAAAAATATTATAAATATTATAAAACCATTGTTAAAAGAAGCTTCTCTGTTTGCTCGTCCAAATTGTCTGTGGTTTCTCTGAGGACAAATACCTACAAGCTTCCGCCTTCCACTTTTACCTGTCAGCCATCACTTGATGGCTGAGCAGCTTAGCTTTAGGTTGGAACAGATATGCTAGCTGTCTGACCTTGGAGAAGTTATGTAACTTATTGAGTGTCAGTTTTCTCATCTTTAAAAATGGGAATTATGATAGTATCAGTCTCGTGAGGTTGTTGTGACAGTTCAGTGAGATAATACGTATATAAGGCTTAGCACAGTGCGTTGTGTAGACCAAGCCCTCAGATTGTATTAAATTGTTAATTTTGAATAATTTATATTTCCTAGTAAAATAATGTTCACAACTCTCTGACAAGAATTTATTTTAGATTAAGGTATGTAGTGCTGATTTGTTTACAGGAGGATATGACCTCCACTTTAAAAAAAAACAACAAATTATTATGGTGACCTTCAGAGTCCCTTTGGTTCTCTTGTTGAATCTGCTGAATGGCTAGTTTAGAAACTATGTCCAAGAACTAAAGCATCAACTTGAAGGGAGAGGTTAAGAGCTTTCTTTCCGGGTTATCCTAAAAAGTAAGGAGAAGTGAGTCATTTAGGACTTCCCTTGTGGTTAATTTAGGATTCCCTGTGTGGATCACAATAAACTGTGGAAAATTCTTCAAGAGATGGGAATACCAGACCACTTGACGTGCCTCTTGAGAAACCTATGCAGGTCAGGAAGCAACAGTTAGAACTGGACAAATAGGAACTTTCCAAATAGGAAAAGGAGTACGTCAAGGCTGTATATTGTCACCCTGCTTATTTACCTTATATGCAGAGTACATCATGAGAAATGCTGGGCTGGCTGAAGCACAAGCTAGAATCAAGATTGCCGGGAGAAATATCAATAACCTCAGATATGCACATGAAACCACCCTTATGACAGAAAGTGAAGAACTAAAGAGCCTCTTGATGAAAGTGAAAGAGGAGAGTGAAAAAGTTGGCTTAAAACTCAGCATTCAGAAAACTAAGATCATGGCATCTGGTCCCATCACTTCATGGCAAATAAATGGGGAAACAGTGGAAACAGTAGCTGACTTTATTTTCTTGGACTCCAAAATCATTATGGATAGTGGTTGCAGCCATGAAATTAAAAGACGCTTGCTCCTTGGAAGGAAAGTTATGACCAACCTAGACAGCATATTAAAAAGCAGAGACATTATTTCGCCAACAAAGGTCCATCTAGTCAAGGCTATGGTTTTTCCAGTAGTCATGTATGGATGTGAGAAATGGACTATAAAGAAAGCTGAGTGCTGAAGAATTGATGCTTTTGAAGTGTGGTGTTGGAGAAGACTCTTGAGAGTCCCTTGGACTACAAGGAGATCCAACCAGTCCATCCTAAAGGAGATCAGTCCTGGGTGTTCACTGGAGGGACTGATGTTGAATCTGAAGCTCCAATACTTTGGCTACCTGATGTGAAGAGCTGACTCACTGAAAAGACCTTGATGCTGGGAAAGATTGAGGGCAGGAGGAGAAGGGGACGACAGAGGATGAGATGGTTGGATGGCATCACCAACACAGTGGACATGGGCTTGGGTGGACTCTGGGAGTTGGTGATGGACACAGAGGCCTGGCGTGCTGTGGTTCACGGGGTTGCAGAGTCGGACACGACTGAGCAACTGAACTGAACTGAACTGAACTGGTGGTTAAGACGCTCTGCTTCCAAAGCAGGGGGGCCTTGGTTTGATCCCTGGCCTGGGAACTAAGATCTCACATGCCGTGTGGTGTGGCCAATTAAAAAAAACAAAAAGCAGTGACTCATTCAACATTCCTTTCCCTAACCTGTGCACCTGGATCAGAACAACGCCTAGTATCAGTGTGTTACTACATCTTCCTTTTTCCTTTTTCCAGAATTCTTCAATCGTGTCTTTAGAGCCATGGTAAAAATAGAATTGGGATTCCTAACAACCAATGAAACTTCCTTTGTGTTAGTTCTGATCTTGCTTGGGCCTGAAGAGCAGCTAAGGGCTTGGCCGTCATGGAAGAACAGAGTTGTTCAGCATTTTTAGAGTTGAGAAAGTTTAACCCTTAATTCAGTCAGCACCTGGGAGAAGAAGGGAAAGGAGGAGGCGTTCTTTGTTTTGTTCCAACTAGTTTACCCTGAGTCTGCAGCTGGTTAGAGCGTCTAAGAGGCTGTTAGTTCCAATCAATTTGGCATACACTCTTGTATGTGTGCTTGATGAATTAAGAGGCAGCAATGAATTTATCTGTGCACCAGCCATAAAATTTCCATTACTTTTCTTAATGAATTTTACATTTGATTCTGAAAGCTTTTGAAAAAGTTGCTCATTTGTTTTTCAAGGCCTTCCGCTCTTCCTTCTATATAATTTGTGTCAAAATAAGGACTTTTCTTAGAGATTGAATTTCTATAAGACATTTTGCTTTGGGGACAAGGAGATTTTGCCCTTCTCAGTGTCTGAAATGGCAGAAGCCGGTATCATCAGACACTTCTTGGGCTCTAAAGTAGGTGTTGGGGAGGAAGAAAACTTTCCCTTCTAGGGAAGGAACGTTTCTAGTTTCTTCCGGCTGGTCTAAGAGTTAAATTGACCTGAGATGGGTTAATAGGACAAAAACAAACTGAATTCCATCCATATGGGAATCCTACATACATGAGAGGGTCAGAGATACCATATGCATGAAAGGGTGAGAGAAATATAAAATGAGGTATAGATGTCATCCTGAGCTAAAGAATGGGACAGGGGCCTGGGACTTCCAAGAACAGGAGGGCCATTCACAGGACAATAAGGAGAAAAGTAGATGTTTGGTAATTAGTAGTTTGCCCTGCCATATAGATGGGGCCATTAAGTCAATTTATCTTCAGTCATAACTCTTTTCTGGGAAAAATCCCCAATTTAAATTCTTCTGGGTAGTTACAGGAGGGGCAGTGGTTTCTCTTGAATCCACGGGGTCTCAGTTGCCTTTAGCTAAAGATAATCCTCACACAAAAGTGACACATTTGGGGGAGGCTTATTCGGAACTGCTGCTGCTGCTGCTAAGTCGTGTCAGTCGTGTCCGACTCTGTGCGACCCCATAGACGGCAGCCCAGCAGGCTCCCCCGTCCCTGAGATTCTCCAGGCAAGCACACTGGAGTGGGTTGCCATTTCCTTCTCCAATGTATGAAAGTAAAAAGTGAAAATGAAGTCGCTCAGTCGTGTCCGACTGCTACTTTGGGTAAAATCAGAAGTTCTAAGCTGAAGAGGCTAAGTATGGGTTTTCCAGAAAGTTCAGTAATCAATTGCAGAGTGGAAAAGCCACAATCTATAGAGCACGTTGGTGGGGAGGAAAATAGATATTCAGCCGCAGTAAGATCAGGTCTGAGTTGTCACTGCTGAGCTCTGTGCTTCTGTTTACCAGAGAAACTTGGCAAGATGAGAAGCACTGAGTGCTGTGATTGGAATCTTGACTGAAATCTGACCCTGAGAGTCTCAAAACCTCCCGGGGAGAGACAGAAGCTGATCAACCTGCATTTCAAAGCTCCAAGCAATTTTCTAATCTCACATGAAATAATGACTGGAATACATTTTTGAAAGTAGCCTGTTTCTTTGTTTTGGAAAGAAACCAAATATGCAATTTTATTAGGTAAATGTAATGTACACCATGGTCAGGTGTTTGAGAGGCTGTGACTCTGAGGAACTAAACTGTGAATGTTTATGTTATTGGCTTCTTGCATCTCTGAAGACTCTTTTTCTTTTAGAAAAATGCTACTTTTCTGTGTATTAATTTAGAATGGGCTATGGCTATGGAGGGACGGGGGAGCCTGGTGGGCTGCCGTCTATGGGGTAGCACAGAGTCGGACACGACTGAAGTGACTTAGCAGCAGCAGCATGTCTATGGAACAGACCCTGATGCTGGGAAAGATTGAAGGTAGGCAGAGAAGGGGACGACAGAGGATGAGATGGCTGGATGGCATCACCGACTCAATGACATAAGTTTGAGTAAACTCCGGGAGTTGGTGATGAACAGGGAGGCCTGGCCTGCTGCGGTTAATGAGGTCACAAAGAGTCGGACATAACTGAGTGACTGAACTGAACTGATGGCTAAAGAGTGTTACCTGGAAGGGAGCAGTAAGCACAGCAAGAGTGATCTTTCCTGGCACTAGAGCCAGGCAATGAGAAAGGAGCTGGATTAAGATGAGGCAGTGCATCCTGAACTGTACCTTCAATGCTGCATGCTCCTTAGACTCGGATCTGGAATAGTCTTCCCGTTGGTGACTGGGTCAAGCCCATCCTAGTGGCTAGTAATGGGTTTGTTTTGGAGAGAGTAGGAAACACATTCCAAGATGGTAGACTTTCAAGTGGAGTGTTTCTGGATTTGTTCTCCAATCCTGGTCATGGACAAGCCTAGACATGCTGGGAACACTCTAGAAGGCAGAGGGAAGATGGCTTGCTGAGGAGAGAAATCCCATGGAGATTTCTGAGAATGGGCTGGGCTTGGACTCCTTTAGATAGCCAAATCTAGGAGCTGCAATTTATTCTGTGCATCTCATTTTTATCTCTGAACCTAGAATAAAACCATGTTAAATATTACAGCCCAGTCTCCAACATGTGGTAAATGAAGGTAAAATTTGTGATCACCTTGTTTCAGAACCATAAAAGAAAAGAGTAGGTATTTCTGTGAGTAGGAGGAACCCTGTAGTAGAAAGGGTCTATGAATGAGAGGATTCCAAATTTGGAGAGGCCTGAGTGTGGGTGGGGCCTGATGGTAGGAGGGGCCTGACTGTGGGCGGGGCCTGATAGTAGGAGGGGCCTGAGACTGATTGGAGCCTGATGGTTGTAGCGTGAAAGTCGCTCAGTCATGCCCGACATTTTGTGATCCAATGGGCTGTAGTCCATGGATTCTCCAGGCCAGAATACTGAAGTGGGTAGCCTTTCCCTTCTCCAGGGAATCTTCCCAACCCAGGGATCGAACCCAGGTCTCCTGCACTGCAGGCGGATTCTTTACCAGCTGAGCCACCAGGGAAGCTGAGCAACCAGACTGTAGGAAGGACCTGAGAATGGGTGTGCCCTGATAGTAGAAGAGGCCTCCAGGAGGGATCCTACCTGAGTTTGTAAATGCTAAGTGGAAGTGGACTACATCTTGGGAAATGGAAAATGTAAGTTTTGACCTGATCTTTGAGAAGTAGAAAGACATGATAAAAAACACTAAAGAAGGATTGGAGCAAGACAAGAAGGCAGGGAGACTAGTAAGGAGGTTTTGTCCCTATGGTAGAGAAAATGGAAGAAAAGGGTAGGTTTGAGACAGACTCAGGATCATGCATTCTTTAGAAACTGGTTCACTTTATTGTGTCTAAAATAGGAAGTTATCATCTCTGCCTCATTTTCCCCAGTACAAAATGTTGTTGTTCTGTTGCTAAGTCATGTCCATAAACTGCAGCATGCCAGGCTTCCCTGACCTTCACTGTCTCCCAGAGTCTGCTCAAATTCATGTCCACTGAATCAGTGATGCCATCCAACCATCTCATCCTCTGTCACCTCCTTCTCTTCCTGCCCTCAATCTTTCCCAGCATCAGGATCTTTTCCAGTGGGTTGGTGCTTTGCATCAGGTGGTCAAAGTACTGGAGCTTCGGCTTCAGCATCAGTTCTTCCAATGAATATTCAAGGTTGATGTCCTTTAGGATGGACTGGTTTGAACTCCTTGCTGTCCAAGGGACACTCAAGAGTCTTCTCCAGCACCACAATTGAAAAGCATCCATTCTTCAGCACAAAATGGGGCCTTTATAATGGAGCAGCTGTAAGGATTTCCTAGGTGTTTGGCATCTTTGAAGCATTTCCTACAGCCTGAGAAGTAAACTGTTACAGGTGAGGAAACTGAGGCCCTGAGCCATTCAGTGACTTCCTGAGGCCCTTAACCATCATCATGCTCTTACAGCATCCTGTCCCAGTGACACTCCTCTTTCCCTTTAAGTGGTATTTCCTGCTGAAAAGGAAAGTAATAATTGTCAAGTTTATTGATTCTCTCTTTGAGGACAAATGTAAAATAAGTCTCTTTTATTATTTGCTTGAGCCTCCCCCAAGGTTAAAAACAGGTATAAAATTTGCACAGGCATCGCACAGAAATTCTGCAGGAGTACTCCATCCTACATTTCCCTGCTCCTGAAGTCATGATGTCGGAGAGAGTTTCACCCCTGGGGAATGTTTGAGTCAGCTGTCTGGGAGCAAGGGGTACATGCCAACATGACTCTCCATTCACGAAGCTCATTCACCAGTGTCTCCTTGGTTTATCCTGACAGCTTGTAAGGCAGGCTGTATTTTGCAGATTAGGTGACTGTGTTCCTGAGAGACTGTGATTTGCCCACGGTCCAGAAGACCCAGTCTTTGACTCCCTTGTCCTGACCTATCGTTGCCATGCTGATGGTGAACAGTGAGGACTTCTCTGCTGATCCTGCCCACTTGATTTGTGGCCTACGTGGTACTCCTGTGGGGCTCTCTGGGGAGTGGTCATGAAGGTGGGGGTTGTTCCATGCTATTCACATGGAGAGGGCCCCCCTGGAGGCCTGTGGAGATAACACAGTGTGACAGAAAAGAGCCCAGGGCGGGTTCCTGAAAGTAGTACTCACGCATGGGCCATGAACATTTTCCTCTGCCCAACCTAGTGGAAGTTTCCTCATCTTTAATCTCTGCCCCAGCCCATGAAATCTTTTGATCTGGATCTTTGCACAAGGCCATGTTCCCAGCAGGATGGGCCCATGCCATCTCATTAGTCCCATTTGCTGATTTTCAGGTTGGTCTTTAGATGCTGGATGGTTCCTTGACCCCAGTCTTCCCCTCTGAGAGCGGGGCCCACATGGGGAGGAACACAGACTTTAGAGTCCTGCCATTCAGAAGGGTGGGGAGCTGGGGACTCACTCAATGGCTGAGTGAGTCCTTATCAAACGAGTTCTCCTGACAAGCCGGGTGTTAGCACGCAAGTGGGGTTGAAGGAAGGGGCAGTGATGCTTTGTGGATAATACTTGTTACACAGCCATCGCTGAGACCCCTCTGCCATCACGAAAGCCTCAGGCTTTTGAGCTCCCTTTGCCTCATAATTGCTCCAAAGCTAAGGCTTAATAGACCTGTGGTTCCCGTGGAGCGTGGGCTCATATTTGAGAGCTAGATCCCTTGACCCAGGCTGTTTGAGAGATGAGTTCCAAAGGTTAACGTTCTGAGTGACTGACAAAGACCTTTCAAAGGATGGCTGTATTCCAGTTCCTGGGGGAGCTGTGAAGACCCCTGTCTCCTGGGGTTTTTAGTCTTGTGTCTGAGATCACAAGAAAGGCTGTGGTTTGTGCTTGTGAGTCCAGTGTGGGCTATTCTGGAGTCCTGCTTCAGGCAGCACTGAGTATCGCAAAGGATGAGATCTTTCCTATCGTGCCCATCTAGGTGAGCGATTACTTATTTGGGTGCCTGGCTCTCTTTCTATCTCTCTAGACATAAAATGAGCTCATGGAGGACGGGGCTGGCATTGTGGACATCTTTCTGTCTTCAGGGTCTGGTTACTAGTCTACCTTCAGAATATATTGAGTAAAACTTTTGATTAATTTTAAGTAGTAGATGAGCCCCTATTTATTTTTTATTTTTGCAAACTAGATTTTCACTGTGAAAATAAAGCAAGGCCATGGTGAAAATGGAGACAGTAAAAAAGAAGGAAAATACGAATGAAATTCCCACTATGCAGAGGAAAATCACTATTATATGTTTCCTATGGCTCTTTTCAGAAATGTCAGTAACCTGCGTCTCAAGCACATTTTTATTTTCGTAAGTGAGTTCATACTACACCCAGATTTCTGCAGCTAGCCTTTGTGTAATTAACTATCTGTCTTGAATATCTCTTTATAGTGGTGCATATAGATCTACTCCAATCTTTACAATGGCTGCAGTGTATTGTAGATATTTTTCATAATTTATTTGAGCAATTCCCTATTGATCGGTGTACAGATGCTTCCAGAATCTTCATTATTACAAGTAATGCTGTAGCAAATATCTGCTTATGTTTATATTTGTATATCCATGGGTTAAGTTTCTAGAGGTGTAAGTTTATTAGCTCTTACCAGTTGCCTTTTACTGCCAAAAAAAAAAAAAAATCACACCAATTTGCAGTCTCATGAATATTGTGTGTGAATGTCTGTTTCTTTACATCCTTGGTAACACTGAGAATTAGCAAATGCTTTCATCTTTGGTAGGATGATAGAAAGTAATTTTTTTCCAAATTTTTATTTCTTTATGAATGCGTTTAATTATGAGTACTTTTCCAAATTTAGTGGCTATTTTATTTTCTATGAACTACTTGTTCAGGTCCTTCACTGATTTTCTTGTTGGGTTATTTCTTTCTCTCTTTCTCTGTTTATGGATTTGTAAGGAATCTCAATTTCCTCATGACATTCCATCTTTGTCACACGTTAAAAATTGTCAGTGTCGCTTCTCTTTTGACTTTGATTATGATAGTTTTGTCATAAAGAATTTTAACGTCTCATGTAGTTAAATTTACCAGTCTTTTCCTTTATACTTCTGACTTTCGTGTCTTGTCTAGAATGGATTTTGCCATTTAAGATTTTAAGCAAAATGCACTTAATTTTTTTTTATAGCTATGTATTGTAACTGCACTGAAATAGTTGATCCATCTGGAATATATTTTGGTGTGGAGTTCTACAGGCATTCAGATTTTTTCTATGCAGAAAGATCGCCAGTCGTCCCAGCTCTCTTTCTCCCTCCCTGATTTGAAACAGCACCTTATTACATGTAACAAATAAATATTTGTGAAAATACTTGGCAGTCTTTAAAGGAGACCAACACGTCCTTTTCCAAATACATTCTGCATGTATGTATTTCCAGTTTCCCCACGTGAGTTTTTTGGAATTGTTTTTAAGGATGGAATCAAAGATTTTTTTTTTTTTTTAAGCCATCCTTTCCTATGAGATAAGAAATGGAAAAAGGGTAGTTGTGAACAGTGTGTTTTGTAAGGAAAGACTGGGTGAGTTTCACACTTTAAAAAGCTTCCCTGCAAAGGCGGGTGCTGAGGGAAGGCTCAGATTCCCTGGCAGAGCTGCAGGCCCCCTGGGTTTCTCCTCACTCGAATCCGGCCTCACCCCGGCCAGGCGAGCACTGGTCTGCTGTGTGCCCACAACGCCAGGGTCCGCATCTGCCTCCGTCCCGGGGTGTGCAAGTCACCATTTGCGGAGCTGGGCCCAGTAGAGAGACTGCCTCCCCCAAGTCCTTTCCTTCTGAATGAAGGGCTTTTGACCCACGCTCACTACTGTTTACTCTGCCATCATTTGTCGGCCTCAAAGCAGAGGGTTTGCCTGCCTGAGAAGTAATGAAATGAACCCCAGGTCCAAACCCGAAGAAACAAATGAGTCTTGTCTCTATCTCAGGGAAAGTTTCCTCTACACAGGAGATAGGTATTATCGGGGGCATTTTCTTTCAAAAGAAAGAAATTTAAAATTTGGATCCCAGATGTCCCCTTAGAAGTGTTAACTAGATACATGAGTCTGGGCAGGTTTCTCCTTCGCTCAAAAGATTCAAGGTCCACAGACAATAACTTGGTAATTTACATCCCACAGACCCAGCATGGAGAACTTAAATTTAATGTGTCCTGCAGGGGGGTGGTTCAACATGGCTCCTTTATTTACAGTTAGAATAAAAGCAAAAAAAACACATACAAAAAAACAAGTTCAGTCTTTGTACCATACCACACACAGATGGATAAAAAGCCCCCAAAGTTTACTTGTAAACCTTAGCCGGATTGTTAAAGCTTTCTAATTTTCTTGTGTCTTTTGAGCCAAAAATGAAGACATTCCCTAGAGATTTCTCTAGCATGTTTCATCCGATGCTGTCAAAGCACTTTATACTCGCTATCTAATTAAAGCTCTGAACACCTCAGTGAGAGAGGGACGCATCAACCCCGTAAACCTGACAAATAGAAGCTGGATTCCCTGAAAACCTAACTAAATAAAACAGCTCTGGTACATGAAGAGAATGCACTGAATTTAAAACATTGAGAAGTTTGCATTTTGCCTAGTTGTAAACTCCTTCGTGTCTCCTAAAGATCTATGCCTAAAATGTCTATGTTCCTGGAATGTTTGGAGCAAGTGGAGAGTTTGGAGAAATCTCTCAGGCATTGTGTATTCAGTCGTGTCCAGCTCTTGCGACCCCATAGGCTGTAGCCCACCAGTCTCTGTCCATGGGATCTCCCAGGCGAGAATACTGGAATGGGTTGCCATTTCCTGCTCCAGGGGATCTTCCCAACCCAGAAACTGAACCCATGTCTCCTGTGTCTCCTGCATGGGCAAGTGGGTTTTTTAACCAATGGCACCACCTGGGAAGCCATAAAGTAGATCAGAAAAGGAATGGAAAGGCAAGGAAGTGCGGAGGAAGAACGTAGGGGGCTTGCTGGTTGTGTGATGGGAGCCCAGACACACAGAGCTGCTGTCAGGAATGGTTCTTGCCGGCCTGGGCAAGGTTCACCAGGGGTATGTGTGGGACATTCTAGAATCCATGATGCTGTCAGAGTTCTCAGTTGCAAGTAGCAAAACCCAACTCTGGCTAACATAAACCAAAAGGACCTTTCTTGGAAGGATATCAGTGTCTCTCAGACTGAAGAGGAGACTCAGAGAGGGGGCTTGGAAAGGGGGGAGGAACAGAGTGAGCTTGAGAGGACAGGAGGTGAGCTCCTGATTCAGCAGCAAGAACAGTCTAGTCTGCTTCTTGCTGCTGCTTTTCCACCAAGAGTGACTTCTGCAGCTCCAGAGCTTTCTGACACTCACCCCAGAGTCTGTTTTGGGAGACAGCACTCCATCAGCCTGGCCCAAGTCCTTTGTCCACTTTAGGTTGCGGACAGGGGTGGAGAGAAGGGAGGCTCTGATTGCTTCAGCTTCCACAATGGGGGAAGTGTCTATGACACAACTGGGGCCTTATGTGTATTTCTGCTGGATATATTAGGGAGCGAAGAGTCTGGAATGGGTACAGCCAAAAAATTAAAAATATCCACAGAGTCACCCTCTCTATTTAGCTGTTCTTGCTTGCGACCAAAACCCAGAAATTGAAAGTGTAGGGTGTGTAAGGTGTGTGTGTGTGTGTACATAGAGACTGCTCTGGCAGAGGGATGACTGGATTCCTTCTGTCCTGGTAATACTGGGGGACGCATGATGGGCAAGGTCCGTTCTTCTCCGCACACCCTCCCCTCCTCTGTTGGCTTTTAGTAAATGTCCGCCTTGGTGGGTAACTCTAACAGGGCCAGGTGCAGCTCGATGCATGTCTGGCCTTTCTGTTCTCCTTTGGTCAGCAAGGACCATAGTGCCCTTAGGCAGAGAATAGAACTAGACAAATATACCTTTATTATTTATGCTGATATAAATATTGATTAATTTGAAAACTGGATTCCAGTAAACATCCCAGACCCTACCTTTCTTGAGTCTATAGTGCCTACTTATTGCCCCTTCCACTAAATTCCTATGGACATCTGAGGATATGGTTTTACATGATTGCTACGTGGCTGTTTGTTGTCGTTCGGTTGCTAAGTCATGTTCGACTCTTTGCAACCCCATGGACTCCAGCACGCCAGGCTCCCCTGTCCTCCATTATCTCCTCGAGTTTGCTCAAATTCATGTCCATTGAGTTGGTAATACTATCCAACCATCTCATCCTCTGTCATCCCCTTCTCCTCCCACCCTCAATCTTTCCCAGCGTCAGGGTCTTTTCCACTGAGTCAGCTCTTCACATCAGGTGGCCAAAATATTGGAGCTTCAACTTCAGCATCAGTCTTTCTAATGAATATTCAGAGTTGATTTCCTTTAGGATTGATTGGTTTGATCTCCTGCAGTCCAATTTGAAAGCATCAATTCTTCTGTGCTTAGCTTTCTTATGGTGAAACTCTCACACCCATACATGACTACTGGGAAAACCATAGTTTTTACTTTATGGACCTTCATCGGCTGGGTGATGTCTCTGCTTTTTAATATGCTGTCTAGGTTTGTCATAGCTTTCCTTCCAAGGAGCAAGCGTCTCTTAATATCATGGCTGTAGTCACTGTCCACAGTGATTTTGGAGCCCAAGAAAAGAAAATCTGTCACCACTTTTTCCCCTTCTATTTGCCATGAAGTGATGGGACCACATGCCGTGATCTTAGTTTTTTGAACGTTGAGTTTCAAGCTTTTCCACTTTCCTCTTTCACGCTCATCAAGAGGCTCTTTAGTTCCTCTTCTCTTTCTGCCATTTAGAGTGGTATCATCTGCATATCTCAGGCTGTTGCTATTTCTTTTGGCAGTCTGGATCCCAGCTTGTGCTTCATCCAGCCTGGCATTTTGCATGATGTACTCTGCATTTAAGTTAAATAAGCAGGGTGACAGTATACAGCCTTGTCACACTCCTTTCCCAATTTTGAACCAGTCAGTTGTTCCACATCTGGTTCTAGCTGTAGCTTGTTGCCTTTTTTAAAAAGCTGTTCAAGTGGATGTTAGTCTTAATCATTTCTTCTTTCCAGCATTTGAAGAGCTCTTGAAACATAATCTTCTTTGAAAAACTGGTTTTCAGAGTGACACGTCTGGGTGAAATCCAGGCCAGTCCGTCTATCATTCAGATGCTCTGATGCCACTCTTCTGAATGTGTGGAGCCCGGGGTGGTCAGCTGTGGATGTCAGTGCTCACTCGTCCTGTACGTTTGGTGCTCTGCTGTACAATCAGTCTAAAAGAAGAATTTCTTAGTTCCGTCTTCATCCTGCATCCCGGAAGGCATTTGATCCTAGATTTGTATTCCTGTCCTTGTTTCTGCTCTTCAGGTTTCTCTGTCTGATGTGTTTTTAGGTCGGTAGGTGTCAGCGTTGCACAGCTCAGACGGTGAGATCCCACACGGTGGGGACCATGCTCCTTTGTTCAGCATCCAGCACAGAGTGCAGACGACTTCTGGTGAGAATGATGTTACGGGTGGTGATGATGGTTTGCAGAGAGAGAAAGCCTGTGGCTCGAGTTGGATCAAGATTAAACGGCTTTCATTGCCTCACAGAGAATGCAGCCCATTTATGTCTCTTTGTCAAACACCAAGCTTCTGATATATGTCACCCAGACCTGAAAACTGTGTTTCACATCAGCTGAGTCTCTAGGTACTGGGAAGACAGTTTTCTTCTCTAAGCTGGGTTCTGTCAGAGGACTACCATTTTCTTCTGCTGACTGAGTTTTTGTCATAGGTTAAAGGATTTCTTTTTGTGAGGCTTATTGAGCACTTTGGCTGTGTGGGGAAAATAAGTGCAAATCTTCAGCTATTAACCTAGATACTTCTTGTGCCCCAGATGTATTTGGTTTTATTGAAGGTGCTGGCTGGGATGCAGCAAGGGAATGCAGAGATTTGAAAAATCTCTGTCACATTAAATACTCCACTCTGGCCACCTTTGCATCTATTAACCGCCTGGTAGAGCAGGACTGATGGAGTAGGATGGGAGAAGGTGCTGAATATTCAAAGAATCTCACCCTGTGACACTGACAAGAGGTGCGGGTGGATACTTCTTGGTGGCAAGGGTACTCAAAGGTTGTTTTGGTGTGTGAAATACCAGATATGAGCTCCCTTCTTCAGATGCACGTTGCACTGATTTTAGAGAGTTTCAGTGGGCAGGCGCAGTATACAATACTGAATCCACGTTCCACGTGTAGGAGATTCAGACATAGCTGCCAAGGCCCGGCTTCCACCTCAGGCACTCAGGTCTAGCCTGTGACCTTGGCAGAACCATTCAGATTGCAACATGCCCTCTGCTTTCCATCTTGTTAAGTGGGAAGAATCGTGCCACACACTTCCCTTACGATGCCGCGGGAAGGCTGAACCAGGCCTTGTTGCAAAGCCCTTCCCTGCTCAGAGCAAAGCTCTGAAGAGAGGCTGACTCCCTTAGCTCAGGTCGGTGCTGCCATCCTTTTTTTCCTTTTTATTATTTATTTATCTCATTTGGCTGTGCAGGTCTCAGTTGAGGCATGTGGGATCTAGGTCCCTCTTCAGGGATCAAAACCCAGGCCCCCTGCATTGGGAGCGTGGAGTCTTAGCCACTGGACTGCCAGGGAAGTCCCTGCACTGCACTCTTAATTAAAAGATGATTTTCCCCTCTACGTTGCTATGGTCCAGTTTAGGGATGGGAAGAATGTTGGTGTAGATAGGTCAGGCATTTTACGAGCAAGGGCATCATCGCCGCTGGCTGGACCTGGGAGGCAGGGATGAAGCCTGAGGCAACAGGGCCGGGGAGGAGCTCTTGGTCCAGGCTGCCTCTTTGCACCCCCAAGCTTTGCTGCCTGGCACACGCCTCATTCTCCTTGTCTCCAACCCACATTGAGGCCATAGAATCACTTGACCTCTTCATCTGTCTTCACTTCCATCTGGTGAACCATAACAAGCAAACAAACAAAGACTTGGTTTTTGTGTGTTTCTTTAGGCCCGATTGCATCCCCCACCCCCTACCAGGGGAATTTCTAAGAAGAGAACGGCAATATACCAAGAAACTTAGAAACAAGGAAGAACAGATATCTGATTCAAACTTAAATATGGTCCACAGGGAGGGACTGCAAGATTTGTTTCCAGGATATTTGGTGACGGTGGTTAATCCGTATAAAGAGCTGAGAGCTGTGCCTGGCACACACCAGGCCCATTAACGTTGCTGCTGTTTCTGTTATTGCTTCCTTTCCTTCACTCTGCCCAGGGTGCTGGCACGTCCTTTTTCTGTGGTTGGGGATTTCTTTCTCTTATTTCTTACTTGCTAGGAGCAAGGCACTCTGCCCCTTAGCCAGCAGGGCAGTGGAGTTGTGAGGGTCCCAGAGGTGCCTGAGTTGTGCAACACACTGCAGATTAATAGATAGTTTTTCAAGGTCAGGCTCAGGGATTAAAAGGATGAATTTAATATCTAGTCTGTACCATTGAGGAGCTTTTAATCTGATGGGAAGAAACAGACAAGTACAGTCTACTAAACTATAAAATAATTGGTGATTTGAGAAAAGTTTTTTTTTTTTTTTTTTATGTTTGGCCACATGAAGAGCCTGCAAGGCAGGAAATTTGGGATCGATCCCTCAGTCAGGAAGATCCCCTGGAGATGGGATTGGCAGCCCCCTCCAGTATTCTTACCTGGAGAATCCCAGGGATAGAGGAGCGTGGCGGATTACAGTCCATGGGGTGGCAAAGAGTCAGATACAACGGAGTGACTAAGCGCACACACGAGAAGAGTGCTAATCTTCTAAGCATCAGAGATTTTACCAAATGAGCGGTGTGCTGACTCCCACTCTCACTTATAAAGACCCAAGGGAAGTGTCACCTGGCTGGAGAGTCTCTGAGATATTGCAGAAACAGCGCAAAACAATGTTTTCACCATCTCCAGGGCCATGAAAAAGGATATAATGGACAGGCAAGGGTTTGGCGAGCTCTCACGTGTCCCAGCTGCCAGGGAAAATGGAGGTCTGTCCTTGGTTTATTCTGCAAGGGGAAGGCTCAGACATGGCAGGCTTTGTGCTGAAGCCTTACCAGTGGCGGCTGCTGGTCTTTGTGTCTCGGTATTGCTATTCATTGCTATTAATGCCCCAGGCACACAGCCCAAATGATTCATGGTGGTGTCAAGCGGTCTTGTAGTTTGAAATGTCACATTAAGCATTTCTGGTTTGCTTTTGTAACTGTTGTGATGTTAGCAGTTTATAAAGAGCGGGGGTGGGATGGGGCGGCGGTTGGGGGGGCTTTGAATTTCTATTTCAAATTATATTTCCAGCATTAACGATGCTTTTAACTTTCTTTTTGTTTTGACGCTTTGCTATCTGGGGACTTGCTGATGCTGGAGGAACTGGCCCTTCCAGGGCTAGCCAGCTCCTAGACATAGTGAACGATTCTGCCTCAAGTCTGCCTTTCAGATGCAGACCAGCAGATACAGAGCCTGCATCCCAGCCACCTCCTCTATCAGCCTGTCACTCTCAGGACTCAGGACTCCTGTTACCACGCCCTGGTCACTTCAGAGCCAGGTAACACACGCCCAGGGACAGTCCCTATGGCCCAGAGCCCCCTGAGATGATGTAAACTAGCTAATTCTCAACCTGTTTACTTTGGTTTGCCTGTTTCTTCCTGGGAAAAGCCACAGTAAAGGTTCTGGTCCCAGTCTGCTTACCCCCGAACCTCTTGATCAATTTTCATGCTTTCCTATAAAGGACACACTCCCGACCCCCGACCCCCACCCCCCAGCTGCCATGGAGTGTGTGGCCCCATCTCTTGGAATATGTGGGTATAACCAACTATCTTTTCAATGGCAGGCATCTCCTGACCTGTTGGCCTTGTCAACAGATAATAATACAGCCTACATTTTGAAATCCTTCTCCTCTTCCAGAATCCTCGATAGGACTTAGATCTAAGTGTATAAATATGGATTCAGATGTGACCAAATAGTATTGAATACATTGAACTAGATGAAAACATTCATTAAAACTTTGGGAAGTGGGGACTTGATATATACTAGGGCATTCATTTTTTAACGTATGAAAGTGAACATATATATTAGTCGAGGGTCACCCCACTCCAGTACTCTTGCCTGGAAAATCCTATGGATGGAGGAGCCTGGTAGGCTGCAGTCCATGGGGTCGCTAAGAGTCGGATATGACTGAGCAACTTCACTTTCCCTTTTCACTTTCATGCATTGGAGAAGGGAATAGCAACCCACTCCAGTGTTCTTGCCTGGAGAATCCCAGGGGCGGGGGAGCCTGGTGGGCTGCCATTTATGGGGTCGCACAGAGTCGGACACGACTGAAGCGACTTAGCAGACCATATTTGACAATAAAATTCTGACCCATAGCTCTGCAGCAGTTGGCCCAAAATAATCAGGACTTGGTCGTTGACTGCTGGCTTCTTTAATTTTTGCACCTGCCTCCAACTTGGAGCCAGCCAGAGAAAGATAGATATACTTGTCATACCAATCATCTAGGGTACCCTGCTTCTAGTTATAAGACCCTCACCCTCCCTATGCCAGAAGCCCCACTGAGGGTGTACCTTAAATTAAGCCTTCTCTTTCTTTCCTACCTCCCTGTCTGTCTTTAAGTCTCTGCCAAATGCAGGGCTTAGTGGCAGACTCCTTTGTATAGCAAACTCTGAATAAATAACATCTGTTTTATTTGTTTAATCTTCGTTTTAGTTTTTTCTTGATTTTAATAATCAACTATTATATCTCAAAACTCAACACAATATGTTTATCTACTGTCATAAGAGCCTCTAGAGAAACAGAACCAATATATTTTACAAACACGATGTATTATAATGAATAATAATGGTGTGGTTTCAGTCTGTGGTTTCAGAAGGCTTGAGTTCCAGAAGGAATCAGTGCTTCAATCAGTTTGAGTCTTAAGAAAAACCAAAGGCCCAGTCAGGCAGGCAGGGTGTGTGTGTGTGTGTGTGTGTGTGCTCAGCTGTGTCTCAACACTTTGCGACCCCATGGACTGTAGCCTACCAGACTCCTCTGTCCATGGGATTTCCCAGGCAAGAATACTAGAGTGGGTTGCCATTTCCTCCTCCAGGGGATCTTCCGCACCCAGGGATTGAACCCCCGTTTCCTGCATTTGCAGGCGGATTCTTTTACCACTGGCACCACCTAGGAAGCCCAGTCAAGCAGGGTGAGTTCTTTCTTACTCAGGAGATGGTGAGGCTTTTTGTTTTATTCAGGACTTCAAGTGATGGGATGAGAGCTGGAGGGCCATTTACCCAAAAAACCCTCACAGAAATACCCAGAATGTTTGACCAGATATCTGGGCACCCCATGGCCCAGTCAAGTTGACACAGAAAATTGACTATCATATCCCTCAAATTAGTTCCCTTTGCCAAGTTTTCGATTTGGGGCTGATTCTACCCCCAACTCCTTTCCTTTTCCACCATCTTGCAGGCTGTTTCTGTATGGTGGCACGTTTTCTCCAGCCATAATCCTGATTAGTTATGAATTTTTTCTGATCTTTACCCTTATAGACCTTCTCTTTCCTGTCCATTCTCAGGAATTTCCAAACAACTATCCTAGGTGCTTGATCACGACCACCTAGCTAGGATGTATCTTTAGATTTTTGGGGATTTAAAAAAAAATCAGAAGTTTTATTTATCTGTTTATTTGTGGCTGCACTGGGTCTTTGTTGCTTTTCTCTATTTGTAGCACATGGGGGCTACTCTCCTGTTGCAGAGCCCTGGCTTAGGGCTTGTGGGCTCAGTAGATGTGGCTCATAGGCCGAGTTGCTCCGAGGCGTGTGGCATCTTCCTGGACTAGGGGTTGAACCCGTGTCTCCTGCATTGTCAGGCAGATTCTTAACCCCTGGACCAGCAGGGAAGTCCTCTTTAGATTTTTTAAATACCTAATCGGTAGTTTATGTTTTATTGTCAGATAACACTTCATCACATGTGTCCCTCCTCCTTCAAGGGGCAGTAGCTCCCTAACATAGTGATTTTTCAACTCTGCGTGTTCGAATTACCTAGCGTGCTACAAACTAGCAACAAAAACACTTATGTCTAGACCCAGACCAGACAGTCTAGCGGGTGGGGTGAAGATAGCTCTAATTTTGAGAAGCATCTTCAGGTAATTTTATGTGTAGTTCGAGTTGAGAACCCCTGTCAGATCAAGCAAAACTTCCTTCAGTCTGATAGTCAAGGCTGTCGGCCAACCTACAAATGAGAGACTGCTGTCAGCATCTCCCAAACTTCTGAAAGAATGTCAAGGATCCCTTGTTCAATCCCATCTACTATTGACTCTATCTCTGAATCACTGACTCTGAAGTGGAGGGACCTAGAACTGTGTCATATTGAGAACATGCGGCAGTTGTTTAAGTCAGGGATGGTGGGAATGGCTGCAGAATATCTCATAGCATCTCAGGTTTTCACGTGCAGGAAATCTCCTGGGATCTTGTTGGCGTGCAGATTCTATCTGAGAAGATGGGGAAAGGGGCTCTGAAATCCTCTGAAATCCTTTTGCCAGGCCATGGGCCACACTTGAGTAGCCCTGGCTGTTCATTGAAATAACTTAGGAAGCTTCACACTACTGATGTTCCGGTCCCACCCTTGGAGAAACTGATTTTAATTGGTCTGGGTGCAGCTTGGGCAGGAGTTTAAAAATCTTAAGGGAAGTGAGTGAGTGAGTGAGTGAAAGTCGCTCAGTCATGTCTGACTCTTTGTGACCCCATGGACTATACAGTCCACCTCCAGGCCAGGGTACTGGAGTGCGTAGCCTTTCCCTTTTCCAGGGGATCTTCCCAACCCAGGGATTGAACCCAGGTCTCCCACAATGCAGGCACATTCTTTACCAGCTGAGCCATAGGGAAGCCCAAGAATACTGGAGTGGGTAGCCTATCCCTTCTCCAGAAGATCTTCCTGACCCAGGAATTGAACCAGGGTCTCCTGCATTGCAGGCAGATTCTTTAGCAACTGAGCCATCAGGGAAGCCCTGTTTTAAGGGAAATCAACCCTGAATACTTGTTGGAAGGAGTGATGCTGAAACTGAAACTCCAGTATTTTGGTCATCTGATGCGAACAGCTGGCTCATTGGAAAAGTCCCCGATGCGGGGAAAGATCGAGGGCAGAAGAAGAGGGAGTCAGAGGTTGAGATGGTTGGATGGCATCATTGATGTAATGGAGATGAACTTGGGCAAACTTCAGGAGATGGTGAGGGACAGGGAGGCCTGCCCTGCTGGGGTCCATGGGCTCGCAGAGAGTCAGACACAACTGGGCGACTGAACAGGGGCCTCACAGACAGTGATGAGATCTTCCTGGTCACTTTCACTTTTGACTTTTTTTCAGTCACTGTATATATGTACCTCTTCTACTTCAGTATCTTAAACATTGTCAGAAAATTAACTGAAAGCTTGGAAATAAGCAAAAGCATCACAGTGTGTTTAAGCCCAGGTCTGGGGTTGATTTTCTATTGACTGTTCTGTTTTGCAACTCTTTATGGACATAGGTTAACCTGTCAATTTTTTCCCGGTAGAGATGCAAATAATACCTTTCTGTTGGAAGGGGTCACCTCAGAGGTTATGGGTTATTGCCCTGTAAGGCATTAGTCAATTTTGTATGTAAGCCAGCAAACTTTTCTTAACATCCATTTATTAAATTAGCTATATATCTCACTTAGTCACTCATTAATTAGTGAGTTGAATAAAATCTTTGACATATATGATTCTGAGTGAAAGTCATGACTTTACCATTTGAAAACTGTGTTTTAAAATGCTGAAAGCTTAAAGAGGAGTTTAATCAATGCAGAGCAAAATTAATTGGATTGAAGAAGTCAATAGGAAAGTCTCATATCTGAAGAGACTCTTATTTCTTACAAGTATAAAATTGAAAAACCAATATACCAAATAACACGTGAGAGACTCAAAGTAGCCATAGTTTCAGATAGGAACAAGCCATGGTGATGTGGATGCTCTTGGTCAGGGGCTTCCTTGGTGGCTCAGTGGTAAAGAATCCATCTGCAATGCAGGAGACCTGAAGACGTGAGTTCGATCCCTGGGTGGGGAAGATCCCCTGGGGAAGGAAATGGTAACCCACTCTGCTCTAGTATTCTTGCCTGGGAAATCCCACAGACAGAGGAGCCTGGCGGGCTACAGTCCATGGGGTCGAAAAAGAGTCGGACACGACTGAGCGGCTAAGCAACAGTGGTCATGGACTAAGAGCATAATCACTCAGCAAACAGTTTTGGTCGTTCCTTCCACCATGCGTTTAATCAGTGAAAAAACCGAGGTCCAGAATGATAGGAGGATAGTGTGAGGGGTCCCAGCCATAAAGTCAGACAATCAGTGCTCATCTTGGCTCTGCCCCTAGTAGCTGTTCTCTGTAAACAGAGGGAAGCAAATCCGGATGAAAAATATCTAGCACATAATATGAGCTTCATAAATGTTAGGACTCTTCCTCATGAGCATTTCAGAAGATGAGAGAGGTGGACAACAGCAGCCTGGATTGGAAACCTGAGTTATGGGGCAAGAGTTAGAATGACTTAATACTGTTTATATAGGGCCATAAAAACACCATCTGCTGGCTCTCGCCAGTTGAGCTATTGCAAAGCTGACATCCACTGATGCTGTACTGATGGGGGAGGGATGACCAAGGTTTGGCTCTGTCATTGCTCCACGAGCTGCCATCTCGAGACAAGTCTCCAGTTTACCCATCACATAACCTGGTTGTTCAACATTTAAAGATTTATTTTGGCCTTTAAATATTTATACTCTCCTTCCAACCTTTTATTGCTCTAGTTACTGCTGAAGGAAAAACAAGACTCAGGAGGTTACTGTGTGGTTTATCAGTGGTTCCAGACTTTGCCATTAGATTGGGGGACATTTGACGTTCCATTAACGTCAGATGAGTGGATTTAATATTAAATCCTCATTTTTGTATGACGAGGCTAGATGTGCCTGGGATAAGACAGTCATTTCTTTTCCCTTTTATACTCAGTGTTCAGTGAAGAAAAGACCATTTTCTCTGCAATACATGTTGCTGAGCCAAAAGTGAACAGCGGCTAATCCTAGACTGTAGGGTGCCTGTAGGGTGCAGTTGAAGGAACCTCGAAGATCACTCTTGTTGCTGCTCTCAGCACCTGTGTTTGGATCCTCAGTGCCATCATTAGGTATAATGATGGGCTGACTCCACATCCCTGGGACATTTGGTCTCATTTGAATGATTAAAGAGAATCAAATGTATGTCCTAAACACCTGCCAACTTGCAATAATAATCGTCTGCATTTCCATACGTCTTTCTCTAAGAATTTCAAAACTCCTTGTCTTTGAAAATCTATTTATGATAGGGAGGAAGAGATAATCATTTTTATTCCACAGAGTCTTAGAGCCATGGTAGGTTCTGAATCTTTGGTTGTTTGGGTAACCATTGTTTATTCCAGACTTTGCTGCATATTGAATATGGATGCTTGAATCCCATGTCCAGGTATCCTTATGGAACTGTTATCAGGATTTTTAAAAGTTTCTAAGGTGATTGGAATGTGCACAAAAGCTCGAGGACCACATAGGTAGCGACATTTGGTCTGGAACATTTCTGTGAAGTATTAACAGAAGGAAGCATTTCAGATGACAGAGCTGTTAGAATTATTCTTCCCCACTGGCTTCTCCGTCCTTGTTGGTATTTTCACCTGTGACCAAGGGTTAAAAAGGAGGAGAGACACTTAAAATACAGACAATGCCAGAGTCATTGGGATGACCTTGGCCTTATGCTCTAACCACTATTAGGTTAGCTCAGATCACTGTCTTTTTGCAGGAATTATATTTTGGTGGAGTATTCAGAAAGAAAGTGATTAAATCAACATAAAACTGGTTTTAGAGGAAACAACAACAACAAATTCATCCCTTAGGAGTCCGTATATCGCTTGAAATTTGTAGAAAATATTTGGGAAACAGTTTTTTAGTCTGCAAATCAGGTTTAAAGGAGGGAAGATATCTTTTAATCACAGTGGGGAAGGAATTCTACAATCATGACTGGGTACAGCAGGGGCTTGTGGTGGTGGGGCTAGGAAGTGTTTATCATTACATTTACTTGAACCCTGACTTTTCACAGAGATACTCAGGCAGTCCTGAGGTTGGAAAAGCCAAGGGGTGGCCAGAGTATCTTTGATCCCTGCATTGCTGCTGGTGACTCAGCTGTGACTTCTGGTTCGGGACCAACTTCTCTTGAAGATGTATGGGTCTGAAGCTGACATTCGCAGGGCTGTTTGGTGGAAGCAGCTGTTGCCTGGAGGGGAGTAAGACTAGCTTCTCAGAGGTTGGGCTGCCTCTCCATCTGTCTGGGTGAAAAGAGGAGGAAGCAGAAGTACAAGAAAGACGGAGAAGCTATGAAAAATGGGCCCTGCACAAAGACCACTGGAAGGAGAGAAGACAGCACAACTTTAATGCCTTCACGGGAGAGTTCGTGCTCTTAACGTTTTTGGTACTAAGGATTAAAGTCATGTCTACCACTGCCCTGAATGGAGAGAAAATGAAGTGGTGAGAAGATGCATTCGGAAGGCCGGCCTGGATTCCTTCCTGCTGACAGGTTCCATAGGCCCCTGGAAGATCCCAGATTCTCATGTTTGTCTGACTGCATCCCTTGCACACAGTCACTTTCCTTCGATTGTCCTTTTGGTGCCTCTAAGTGTCAGGAAAATTTTCAGTTTGTTTGTGGAGACCCCAGGACATCTATGGACATTTGAGCAACTTTGGGTGGATCTTAGGTGACTGGGTGGATGTATTAGTTTCCTAGGCTTCCCAGGTGGCTCAGTGGTAAAGAACCTGACTCCAGGGCAGGAGATAGGGATTTGATCCCTGGTTGGGAGGATCCCCTGGAGTAGGAAATGGCAACCCACTCCAGTATTCTTGCCTGAGAAATCCCATGGACAGAGGAGCCTGGTGGGCTACAGTGAATGGGGTCACAAAGAGTCAGACACAAATGAGCATGGAGGCCATTCCATGAGTTACTGTTAGGATTAGATTATTATTATTATATTGTTGTTGTTCATTCGCTGAGTCGTGTCCAACTCTTTGAGACACCACGGATTGCAGCACACCAGGCTCCTCTATCCTCCATTATCTCCCGCGGTTTGCTCAAATTCATGTCCTTTGAGTCAGTTACACTGTTTAACCATCTCACCCTCTGTCAACCCCTTCTCCTTTTGTCTTCAATCTTTCCCATCATCAAGGTCTTTTACTATGGGTCAACTCTTCACATCAGGTGGCCAAAGTATTGGAGCTTCAGCTTCAGCATCAGTCCTTCCAGTGAATATTCAGGGTTGATTTCCTTTAGGACTGACTGGATTGATCTTGCAGTCCAAGGAACTGTCAAGAGTCTTCTCCAGCATCACAGTTTGATAGCAATAATTCTTCAGCACTCAGCATTCTTTATGGTCCAGCTCTCACATCTGTACATGACTACTGGAAAATCCATAGCTTTGACTACGTGGAACTTTGTCAGCAAGTGATGTCTCTGCTTTTTAATATGCTGTCTTCATTTGTCATAGCTTTCCTTCCAGGGAGCAAGCATCTTTTAAACTCATGGCTGAAATCACCATCCACAGTGATTTTGGAGCCCCCCAAAATAAAAGATGTCACTATTTCCACTTTTTCCCCTTCTATTTGCCATGAAGTAATGGAACCTGATGTCATGATCTTAGATTTTTGAATGTTGAGTTTCAAGTCGGCTTTTCATTCTCCTGTTTCACCTTCATTAAGAAACTCTTTAGTTCCTCTTTACTTTCTGCCATTAGAGTGGTATCATCTGAATATCTGAGGTTGTTGATATTTCTCTTGTCAATCTTGATTCCTGCTTTTGATTCATCCAGCCCAGCCTTTTGCATGATGTACTCTGCATATAGGTTAAGTAAGCAGGGTGACAATATACAGCCTTGACATACTTCTTTCCCAGTTTGGAACCAGTCAGTTGTTCCATGTCTGGGTCTAATTGTTGCTTCTTGACCTGCACACAGGTTTCTCAGGAGACAGGTAAGGTGGTCTGGTATTCCCATCTCTTAAGAATTTTAATTTTTTGTGATCCACATAGTGAAAGGATTTATAGCATAGCCAATGAAACGGAAGTAGATGTTATTCTGGAATTCGCTTGTTTTCTGTATGATCCAGTGAACATTGGCAATTTGATATGGTTCCTCTGCCTCTTTGAAACCCAGCTTGTGCATCTGGAAGTTCTCTGTTCACATACTGCTGAATCCTAACTTGAAGGATTTTGAGCATAACCTTACTAGCATGTGAAATGAGCACAGCTGTATGATACTTTGAACATTTGTTGGCATTATTATAAGTAAATGTTTGTTCTCTTTCTCTGCCTCTTCTTCACTGTTTATTTGATCTTTTTGCTGTGTACTGCTGTTATTTATCTTTTGCATAAAATGATAATAGTACTAATAATAGCTGACATTTTCTGAGTACTTTATGTGTTTAAAGCAAAAGAGTTTGACACTGAATTTCATTTAATTTCACAATTTCATTTACTTATTTGTAAATAGGGATAAACAAAATAGATATTATATAACACAGTTAAATGTATTTTAAAAAGATAATTTAGTGATACAATTTAGATGATACAGACAGACTTTATATAGCATTTCATATAGTGGACAGTCTTCTTTTGGAGAACTGCAAAATGGAGTGGAAGACAGGGAGCTTTTACAAGGTGAGGAACAAGGGGGACAAAAAAAGAAAATATCTGATTGGCTGGGGCCACAGAGTTAGCCTTCTCTGGGGCAAGAAGGCCCAGAGTTGGGTTGGTTTTTGGGGGTTGGTTGATTGGACCTACTGAGTTTCCGGTCAGGTGGAAAATCTACAGGACATGAAAGCTTTCTGAGGTTTACTTTGCTGATGTGACACCTTGGTCAGGAGTGGCTCCATTTTGGGCCTGGAAATTTATTTTGGTAATATAAATGGTATTTATTTATGTATGTAAGTTGCACACGCATGCATATAAATTATACATATAATTTATCCTTCCATACAAGTGAGGAAATTGTAACTCAGACAGGAAGAGATTTGCCTAAGAGCACATAGGTCTTTTGACTCCGGAAACAGCACTATTATCCATTACGCGTGTGTGTGCACTGAGATGCTTCAGTCGTGTCTGACTCTTTGTGACCCCATGGACTGTAGCCTGCCAGGCTCCTCTGGCCATGGGACTCTCCAGGCAAGGATACTGGAGTGGGTTGCCATGCCCTCCTCCAGGGAAATCTTCCTGACCCAGGGATCAAACCTGTTATCTCCTGTAGCTCCTGCATTGCAGGCGGATTCTATACCACTGAGCCATAGGGAAAGGCTTTTATCCACTATACTCTTCT
The DNA here is from genome assembly GCF_032452875.1 of Bos javanicus. NCBI lineage: Eukaryota > Metazoa > Chordata > Mammalia > Artiodactyla > Bovidae > Bos > Bos javanicus. Next base: position 92,576,904 of record NC_083877.1, read on the forward strand.
CCTGATTTAGGAATGGTGTGAGAACGGGACCTTCCTTCAGGTAAGGCCAATGACCTAAACATGGTTGCCTTTCAGGAGGTTCTTGTAAACACTGAGGGACAGTCTTGCCTTCTAAAGGCCCAAATAGAGATTGCTAGGAGTCCTCCAGGGTGCTCTGTGGGCCTTTGTTTGTATTCACACATATATTCTCATGTTTTCATTTTAGAGGGTGAGTTATCAATAGTGATAGCTAATTAGAAAAACCCAAGCAGGTGACATTCCATTAACGTTCCCTGAGAAACAGCTGTACTTGCTTCATTATTTCTAATGTATTTTTAGGTTATGGAAATAAAGGCCAACAGAATCTATAGGTCCATAAAGTTGGTGAACTATTAAGAAAAGGATAAGAGTAGAGACAGGAGGCACCATCTTTTGGTGGATAAGGTTAATTGGTTTCTCATCTTGATGTAAAATTTCATGGCCTAGATATTAATCTCTAAAATGGCATATCATGTTTTTATGGTCTTAAATAATAAAAATACCCACACTGCTCCTGGAACATGGTAGGTGCTCAGCAAAGAGGTCTGTATCTCTAAATGGATTAAAAGAATGAAAATAATACATGTATATAGTCAACCAAAATGCTGGTGGACAGAAGTAGAATACACATAATAGGAGGTAAACCTAATTTATTACAAATTAATAACATAGCCATTCTGAAGGGTTTGGGCAAAAAATAACCTAGGTAACTCTGGAAAAAAGCATTTTGACAGGAAGCTGTAAGCTTAGAGAGGAAAGGACTGTATACAAGTGTAGTACTTCTGTAACTAATTGCTTTATGTTTATACTAAGGTTAAGTGAGTATATTGTTAATGATGAGAGCTTTTCACTGTTGGAGAATAAGATTGCTACTAAGAAAAATGGGAAAGTTAGAATCATCTTTGTGGTGTTGGGATTGGAAGGATCAGTATGAACATCTTTAGAAGGCCAAGGAATAATGATGCTCTGGTAGCAGTGAGCATGCTTAGGGCTTAGATCTTGGTTTCTAAATCTCAGTTTTGCTAAAAGGAACCAAGACTCCTTGGAGCAGAAATGACTGATTTTAAGGCTGGATAAAGGAAACATAAGATGAGCCTGGGGCATCTTCTAGTATCAGAAAGCAAAGAAGTAATGAAAAATTAATTAGAAGGATGAAGTGATGTCAAAAGGCAACAGGAACCCACCTAATAGAGCTCCCAGTGGCAAAAGCTGACAATTTGAGCAACATAAGTAACAGTAATATTGGATTATGACTCAAAGAATAAAATAAATATTCAGGTGTCCATCCTGATATAAATAATTGGATAAGTAAATGAGGAGAAGAGACCGTTCTTTTTGTGAGAAGAATTCTAATTAATATATGCTGGAAGGAATGAGGGAAATACCAGGTCACTACTCGGCAATACTGCAGTAGTAATTGTTGCAAGGAAGGTCTGTGAAAACGCTAAAGTTGGTGGGCAAGCATTGAAGAGAAACAGTATAATAGCATAGTCTCAAAATATCTTTCCCAAGGTCTTTTTCAGCTACAAGAGAAGAAACTTATAGGAGAGAGACTCAACAGCCATTGCCTTAACCATGTAATTAAAGCTATCATCATAACTCCTGAGACATTCATAGCTCAGTTGGTAAAGAATCCATCTGCAATGCAGGAGACCCTGGTTCGATACCTGGGTCGGGAAGATCCACTGGAGAAGGATAGGCTACCCACTCCAGTATTCTCGGGCTTCCCTTGTGGCTCAGCTGGTAAAGAATCCACCAGCAATGTGGGAGACCTGAGTTTGATCCCTGGCTTGGGAAGATCCCCTGGAGAAGGGAAAAGCTACCCACTCCAGTGTTCTGGCCTGGAGAATTCCATGGACTATAGTCCATAGCATCACAAAAGGTCAGATCACTTAGTCCTCTAACATTTCATTCCTACCTTTCTTGTGGTTTATTGAGACATGTGTAAATGTGTGTGTGTGTGTGTGTGTGTTAGACTTAATCTTCTTTTACACTGTACATTCCTTGAGGTGCCATTTTGGTTTTTGTGCCTGCCACTTAGTAAATGCCAAACTGTGAGCTGTACGGAAGGGAGGCCATGTTTGGATTGTTTAGCATGATTTCTCCAGAGCCTCCTCTTGTATCAGGCCCATAATAGGCGTACAGTTAATATGGAATTGAATAAATATGAAAGGAAATCAGTTGCGAATATTCATTGGAAGGACTGATGCTGAAGCTGAAGCTCCAATACTTTGGCCGCCTGATGAAAAGAACTGACTCATTGGACAAGACCCTGATGCTGGGAAAGATTGAAGGTGGGAGGCATCACCAACTCGATGGACATGAGTTTGAGTAGGCTATGGTAGTTGGACAGGGAAGCCTGGCGTGCTGCAGTCCATGGGGTCGCAGAGAGTGGGACATGACTGAGCAACTGAACTGAAGGCAATGGATAAAGGTATTTTTAAAAACATGTGTATGTGGCTGTGCCAGGTGCTAGTTGTGGCACATGCGATCTTCCAGTTGTTGCGTGTGAGCTCTTAGTTGTGGTATGTGGGTCTAGTTCCCTGACCAGGGGTTGAACTCTGGCCCCCTGCGTTGGGAGCGTATACCCTGGATCACTAGGGAAGTCCTGGGAAAGGGATTTTGAATATTGCGTAATTCCAGCCTTTGTTCTTTCTATCCCTCTGTGATTTGTGATTATTTAAATTTGCTCTTAATTTTTAGACCAGATCCTTGCCCTGTCTCTCTGAAGGACTGTATTCAAATACTTTGTGATGGACTCCTACTTCCTTGTCAGTTTTAATTCCCACCGCCTTATTGTACACCTCACATCCTAATTCATTGGATTATTTCCAGATTCCCAAATAAACTCCGTCCTCTTATTTCTATGAGCTTTTGCCCAGGCTGTTCCTTTAGCCTGGAATATCATCCTTCCTGTTCTCAACCATCACCTTCTAGTTGCCTTCACAGGCAGCTTAAAGGACATTCCATGAATTTCTGATCCCCTTTCCTCTTCTCTCCTGTTCTACAGCAAGTTGCTAGTAGTTTTGTTCAGCCTCTATTTCATTCTTCCTTAATAGCCTAACTCAACTTGTTATATCCCAAGTTATTTACTTGTTATATCCTTTCCAGATTAGAGGTTCTCAAACCTCCACGGGCAAAAGAATTACCCGGGTAGTTTGCTAAAAATGCAGATTCCTGGAGCAGAGTCCCCCGTGTGCATCACCGTCCCAGTTAGGGCTCCAAGTGTAGTTCAAACCACTTGTTACAAATGAAGATCCTCCGGTCAGAGACTCGCCTGCCATACATTCAAGTCTCGAGAGCCTGACAAGCCTGGCACTCACAGGCCTGCAATCAAAGAAAGGGATGAATACGAATGGCCCGAAGTCAAGTCACAAAACGATGCCTCAGGCCTTTGCCAAATGGAAAGAGATTTCTCACCACTCGAGGAGAGGAGTGAAGTCCTCTGCAGAGAAGCTGGAGACAGGCCCCAACCCAAGCACACTGCAGCCTCATTTCATCAGCAGAAAACTGCTCTGCAGCTCCTGTCCTCGTCTACTTGAAGAATAAGAGGACCCGTTCGGGTCACACGGCTAACGGGAAGGCTAATATAGGCAGCAGTAATTGATGATTTGCTAGATCAGAGACCTTTGAGTCTGGCAATAGAGATGACCCTTGCTTATTGATTATCATCCAATAGCTCTAAATTATCTCCAGACAGAGCAGGGCTGGTAAGGAAAGGGGCTTTAAGGAAACTCATACGTCATCCCCGGCAAGTTAAAGACTTGGAGCTCGGCATGCACATTCCTTTCAGGTGCGTTTATAAGAGGGAGAGAAGAAATGAAATAGGCTTCTAATTATTTAAATTGGACCTACACTCTCTGTTGAGCAGCATTAGCTAGCATTCTTCCCCCGTGCGAACTGACGGGTAGGCCTGGAGAAAGAGATTAAAGATGGCAGCAATAGGTGTGGAAATAATTGGGGGCGGTAATTGGGAGAAATCCATGCCCCTTCATGATAACTGCTGTCTCGTTTTCTCTTTCAAAACCCGAATTCACATTAACCTGTTGATGGCCTCATCCAAACTGGGTAGAATTTATGAACAATAAGAATAATGACAAAAGTGACTTGCATTTAGATAATCAGATAATGAGCCACAGCCTCAATTCTAGAGTAGCTTTGCCAAGTCAGTACCCTATTTCTGGTCCCACACAAAAATCCCTCCATTATTAGTATTTTTTTTTTAATATAAATTTATTTATTTTAAAAAATTTTATTTTTTAAGTTGAATTCAGGCTTAGATCTGGTGTCTGGTTTTCCATCTGATAGTATGTATATGTTTATAGTTTGTTTTAAGCTGTTAGGTGTATTTCCTGTTCAATAGGTATTCAGTAAAGCATAGTTTAATCTGATTATTTCCCTAAATAAAATTCTGAAGAAGGTGGCATTTTCCTTTGTGGCTCCCAACTTAGTTTTGTTTTAAAAACTGTGCATAGAATTCTTTTAACCTCATTTTCAAGGCCCAAGTGTCAGTCACTCAATCATGTCTGACTCTTTGTGACCCCATGGACTGGGGCTCGCCAGGCTCTTCTGTCCATGGGATTCTCCAGGCAAGAATACCGGAGTGGGTTGCTAGTTCCTTCTCCATTCAAGACCCAGAATTCTTCACGTTTGAAATTCCTTTCAGGAAGGGAACCGATAATGTGTACTCTTTAAGTATTTTAAATTATATTTATATTGAATGTGGATGGAAACCTCTGCCTTACATTACAGCAATGTCAAGCAGTATGATTTAGGAAGAAGCATTATTTTGGAGACTGGGATCTTTCCAGTTAAAAGTCCATGCAGGGCAGAACAGGCCGTCTCATTGCGGGCATGGTAGCCTTGCCCATTTGGAGAAGATGTAAAGGGGGTGTGTCAGCCAGAAACTAGGGACGATGCTATGTTATGTTGGCCTAGGACTTTCCGCTTTCAAGTGGAGTTTGCCCTCAACTCATTAGGGGTCTCCATCAGTCCCAGCAAGAAGCCAGGGCAAATGCTTTCAGCCTTGTTTGGGTTCAGGAGGAAATGAGGCTCAGAGAGTTGTCATAGATCCAAAGGCCAACTATGGAACTGGGACTGTGTGTGTGTGTGTGTGTGTGTGCACGCGCATGTGCCCACGCTGATTTGCTCAGTTGTGTCTGACTCTTTGTGACCCATGGGCTGTAGCCCACCAGGCTTCTCTGTCCATGGAATTTTCCAGGCAAGAATACTGGAACAGGTTGCCATTTCCTACTCCAAGGGATCTTCCTGACCCGGGGATCGAACCTTCGTCTTTTGCGTCTCTGCACTGGAACTGGGACAAGGATCTTCCTACTCAGGGTCCATGCTGCAGTCTTCCTCCCGCCTCTCTCCCTCCCTGCCTGCAAGGCACAAGTGCTATGTGCCAGGCATCCTGCGAGCACCAGGATTTCCGTGAGTTTCCTGGGGAGCTTGTACATTAAGCCAGTTTCCTGACTGAAAGGGGCCTACAATAAAGTAAAAAGAGACAAGCATAAAATCAATTAAGGGCACCAAAATGTGAGAGAGGCTGTGACAGAAACAGTGACAGGGAGTCGTGTGAGAGAGAAGATGGGGAGGATTGGTCAGTGGCGTGTGGAAGTGAGAGAAGGGGAACTCTGATGGATTCAGAAAAGCTTCACGAAGCCTCTTGACGATTCCAGCAAAGTCCGCCATAAGCGTCGGCCTCAGACCTACATGAAAGTCGCCTTTCTCGAAGTGTGTTTCCAAGAGAAAATCTGTGTAGCAAGAGGTTTTGCTGCCAAATGATTTTGTGAAATATAGCATGTTCTGGTATTGGAAATTCACAATTCTCATTAAGATATCGAGGACATAGAAACCCTTCCAAAAGAAACCTGTTTAGATGTGTGTCTTCCAGCCAAGGTGTGGAATTATGGAGCTTAATGCTTTTTTTTTTTTTTTTGAGAACAATTAAACTTTTTGGAAAGCAGTGACTTAGGCAGGCAGATCTTCTCTGCAGGCAGCTGTGATTTGGCTGTGTGATGTGCCGAGCCCATCAGAAGTGGAGACGGGCCCTCTTGGATGTCAATATCCCCCAACTCAGGTCAATAAGATCACTGAGAATGCTGCTGCCTGGACGGAACACTGAGCCACCCAAGAACAGGCCTTCATGATCCTGGAAGGAGACAGGAGAAGGGGAGGAAGCAAGCTGGAGGGGCAGCCTGAGTTTTGCTGATTTTTCTGTCATTCAGCTGGCCCACGGTTCACTCAGAGGCCGTCCTGAGATGGAACTGCATTCCTGGATGCGTGACCGAGAGGTCGCTGGGGGGGATGGTGTGGGGGCCCCCAGCGAGGGAAGAGGCGACTTGCTTGGGGGGCTGAACACCGCCTTCAGTTAGAGCTCCCTGCCACCCCTTTTTCCATGTCGCTTGATTAGACCGCAACCTGGCCACTGCTGCCTCATCTTCTAGGAGAGCACAGAATCTATGCGTTCATTTCAGCTTCTGTCTGTCTCTCCCTCTCCTCTCCTCAACTCAGTCAGACTCTGTTCTCAGAGAATCTATTCTTCCCTGCCATGTAAAGCAGACTGAAGTCTCTCATCACGCTCTGATGCTGTGTTATTTTCTTCCTGGATTCTCTCATGCGATAGGTTAGTTCCACCAGGAAGGAACCTTGCTTGTAAAACTCTGAGCCTAGAACGGTGCTCAGCGCAGAGGAGGGCCTCAATATTCATCGAATAAAAGCTTTCATGTTGGCTTTTTGGAGAAATGAATACTTGGGTGTCTCATTTTCTTTTGGTAAATGAGCTGATAAGCAGAAGGAGCAGATGTGAAGAAAGAGCCACCTTGGAGCGTGCTAAACGATTTTGTTACAGGCTTTTCCTAAAGTTCCACGTGCGGGGCTCACAGTACTCCCCAGCAGTGGGTATTGTTATATCATCATTGCCATTTTGCGGATGAAGAGACAGAACGTCAGAGAGGTTTTCCTTTGCCCTTGGTCACCTGAACACCAAGTGCAGAGCTGTGTGTGTGTCTGAGGTGATGTCTGAGTTTCCATCTGTCTGAGGTCTCAGAGAGGGTGCTGAACGCAGCATCAGGAAGTGAGAATCTGCTGTAGATCTTATCACTAACTGGTGTTAGGTTCTAGTTACTTAACATTTGACTCTAGTGGAAACCATCAATTCCTACTAATTTCTTGATTCTGTTTCCACAGTCTACATTAAGATTCCCCCTAAATCTGGAAATATCAGACCATGTGGAGGGATGTCCTGAGGGCTGATGACACGATGCAACTTCATTTAATACCATCCCTCTTCTGCACTGGATCTATCTGGGTAAAATGTAAGAATCTTAAATTTAAGATAGATCCATACCCTTTTGATGGAGAAGGCAATGGCACCCCACTCCAGTACTCTTGCCTGGAGAATCCCATGGATGGAGGAGCCTGGTGGGCTGCAGTCCATGGGGTCGCTGAGAGTCGGACACGACTGAGTGACTTCACTTTCACTTTTCACTTTCCTGCATTGGAGAAGGAAATGGCAACCCACTCCAGTGTTCTTGCCTGGAGAATCCCAGGGACGGGGGAGCCTGGTGGGCTGCCGTCTATGGGGTCGCACAGAGTCGGACACGACTGAAGTGACTTAGCAGCAGCAGCAGCAGCAGACCCTTTCAGGATACTTGTCATCACTAGATGGCACTGTTGTATTAACTTTGTTTTCTAGTCCCGCTGAGCCGCCTCAAGGAGTATGACTTATGATACTATAGCTTTGGACTATCCAGTTTCCAAGTGTTAGTACAAGGGCAGAGTGGAGACAAGCTTATATAATGTATATGTTTCATTAGTAGGGATCCTAAATCCTAGTTTAGATTTTAGATTATAACAAAACTAGTTTCATGGCCATAGAGTAACAGCTGAGTGCCCTGACTGAAAAATAATGTCTTGTTGGATAGTATGAGACAAAAATGATGGTCTCACTGCATTGTGGGAAGTCTGTGGTGTCACCAATGGGGACAATATCTGACAGATGCTAGAGGCAGAGACAGAGAAGTATAAACAGGCCTGAGTACACAATAGATGCTCTAAAAACCTAGGTAATGGAATCGTCGTTTTTCTTATTTGTTTATTTTTTATTAAGGTATAGTTGCTTTAGAATAGCATGGTAGTTTCTGCGGTACAATGAGGTGCATCAACTGTATGTATACATATCTCTCCTCCCTTTTGCACCTCCCTCCCTCCCTTCCCTGCTGCCCGCTGCTACCTCTCTAGTTCACCTCAGAGCACCAAGCTGAGCTACCTGTGTTACACGGAAGGTTCCCCCTAGCTATCATTGCACTGTTCATGACATCAAAGACATTGAAGCAGCCTAAATGTCCATCGACGAATGAATGGACGAAGATGTGGCACGTATTCCCAGTGGAACACTACCCAGCCATTAAAAGGAGTGAGACTGGGGCATTTGCAGCGAAATAGGTAGACCTAGAGGACTGTCAGTTGGAGAAGGCGATGGCACCCACCCCAGTGCCCTGGCCTGGAAAATCCCATGGGTGGAGGAGCCTGGTGGGCTGCAGTCCATGGGGTCGTGAAGAGTCGGACACGACTGAGCGACTTCACTTTCACTTTTCACTTTCATGCATTGGAGAAGGAAATGGCAACCCCCTCCAGTGTTCTTGCCTGGAGAATCCCAGGGACGGGGGAGCCTGGTGGGCTGCCGTCTATGGGGTCGCACAGTGTCGGACACGACTGAAGCGATGCAGCAGCAGCAGCAGCAGCAGCAGCAGAGGACTGTCAGAGTGAAGTAAGTCAGAAAGAGAAAAATATACTAATGCGTACAGGGACTCTCTGTAGCTCAGACAGTAAAGAGTCTGCCTGCAATGCAGTAGACTCTCCAGGTTCAATTCCTGGATCTGGAAGATCCTCTTTTTTGGAAGATCCTCTTGGAAGGGGAATGGCAGCCCACTCCAGTATTCTTGCCTGGAGAGTCCCATGGATTCTTTCCCACAGGGTCCCAAAGAGTTGGACATGACTGAGCGAGTACTACTGCTAATGTCTATGTGTGGAACCATCATTTTTAAGCTAACTGAATGCATGTCTTCCCTTGAACGCCAGATATCCTTATGATTTCCCGATTTCTCCCAGTGGTACCATCACGTTCCCAGTCCCCTGAAAAATGTCATTCTTGACTATTTACTTTTCCTTGTCTGTTTTCCGTACCCTGAAAGGTTCCTTCTATGAAATCTCTCTCCCTGCCATTGCTTGCCTTCCATTCCCACCACGGTTGAGGTCTTCATCCTGTACTTTCATTTTGTAATCGTCTCTCACTTGAGTTCTGAGTCCCCCTTTCTCTACTGCCCTTGAAGTCTTTGGTCAGAATGATGCTCCTAACATGAGTCCCGTGCTGACGGGTCAGCGGTGACTCCCCTGTGAACACGACCTCTCGGCCTGTCATCTCGGGCCTCCCCACCTCCCATCACCCAGATCTCCTGCATTGCATTGCAGTTTCCTTTTGAGACACATCTTCAGTTCTCCTAATTAAATGAAAAGTGAAAGGAGAGGATGCAACTCACTGTCTTGCACATAGTAGGGGCCTAGTAATAGGTAACTGCTGCTGTATCCATATGTCTTCCCAGGTGGCGCCAGTGGTAGAGAACCCCTTGCCAGTGCAGGAGACAGAAGAGACACACATTTGACCCCTGGGTCAGGAAGATCCCCTGGAGGAGAGCATGGTAACCCACTCCAGTATTCTTGCCTGGAGAATCCTGTGGACAGAGGAGCCTGATGGGCTGTACAGTCCAGGGGGTGGCAAAGAGTTGGACATAACTGAAGTGACTCAGTATGTACGCACGCTGTATCCATTATTCTGTTTAGTTCTTTTCTCTACTAGAGCATGAAAACAGTCATTTGTGGCATCTCTACATACCAGTCTTGGAACTTGGTGTGTCGCTTCTATGATTGTATTTGATCATCATGACCTGTCCACCCTGGGCACCTGGCAAGGAGGCTCCACGGCTTGCTCTCCCTGGGTTGTCCCCCTCCCTATGGATTGAGGGTCCTCAGGCTGAGCATGCCTGCTCATCCCGAGGCTGCCCCCACCCTGGATAACTGGGGTCCTGGACCTCCTCTGTCTGATATTCCTGAGTCTACTTTCAGAGCCGGCATGGGCCTCTTTTCCTGGTGTCTTCCCCTGAGATAAGCACCGTGCTCACCATCCGAGGGGGTGAACGAAGGCGGCTGATCGCAGTGGAGGAGCATATGCAGACAGGACTTGGTCTGGGGTGGCCCCTTGCAGGTGTGTGAGGTCCCAAGCCGGTCACGATGGAGCCGGGGCTGGAGGGGAAGCAGGCTGCAGTCTTCCTGTGCTTCATGTCAGGGTGGGCTTATCTGTGAGCGAACCTATGGCTGAGGGTTATCATGCCCATGCTATAGAGAAACCTGAGGCCAAGAGAGATTAAGCAAAGAGTTTCATGATTCTAATGTGTGTACTTTTCTTTTCTTTTTCAATTTACTTATTTGGCTGTACTACATCTCAGCTGTAGCATGCGAGATCTTTGAGCTTCATTGCAGCATGCAGGGTCTTTTAATTGCGGCATGTGGGATCTAGTTCCTTGACCAGGGATTGAACCCAGGCCCCTTGCCTTGGGAGCATGGCGTCTTAGCCACTGGACCACCAGGAAAGTCTCTGCATGATTTCTTATATTTAAATATTTCTAAATTAAGGAGGCCTCTTATAAGCCACACCCTCTGTGTTGTGTTTATTCGGTTGTTCCTTTATACAGTATAGTGTGTGTGTGTGTGTGTGTGTGTTTGTGCTCAGTCATGTCCAACTCTTTGCAACCCCATGGACTGTAGCCCACCAGACTCCTTCTGTCCTTGGGATTCCCCAGGCAAGAATTCTGTAGTGGGTTGCCATTTCCTTCTCCAGGGGATCTTCCCAACACAGGGAATGAACCTGCATCCCTTGCGACTCTAGCATTGGCAGACAGATTCTTGACCACTGTGCACCTGGGAATTGGTGGTATCACAGAGTCAATAAAATTGATAGCTTGACTGGTTCACACAGGTAGTAGAGCTGGGATTTAAGCTCCTGTCAAGCTGACTTCAGTGCGCATGCCCTCACCCGGCTGCCCCAGGCACATCTTCCTCACCCCTTTCTCTACTCTGCTATGTCCTCTCAGATTTTCTAGACTGTTGAGATGACACCATAGAACACATGCTATGAGAACACCGTAACCTATTTTGGAAATATATTCCATTGGTTTTAATAATGTATTTCCTGATTCTTTAGCTCATTGTGAGTTTCTTGGAAACAGGGACCGTAATCTTTCTAGATGTTTGTATACCATATGTAGTAATAAGAGCAGAGAATTCTCAAGTCAAAGCTAGATTTGAGTTCCCTTTCTATTCCTTCCCAGCTTGATGATGCATGGAGCTGCCTTAACCTTCTTGAGCCTCAGTTTCCTCATCTGTGAAATAGGTCTAATAGTATCTCAGAGATCTGCCGTGAGATTAAAACACTTGGCAAATGGTAATTCTCAGTACACAGGAAAAGCACAGTGAAAGGTGAATAAATGAATAAATTCATAGCTCAGTCTCCACAAGAGCTTATGCACTAGGTTTCCGTGTATCTGTGTCCTATCCAGATATTCCATCAGCAGTCATTCAGCAAATGTTTATCAACTGTTTACTGTAGATGAGGCATTGTGCTAAGTTGTGGGGGTACAATATTGACCAAGAGAGTCAAACTCCCTGCTTGCATTACAACTGGAGAAAGAAACTGGAGGGGAAGTGGAAGTGAGACAGAGGATAAAACAGAGCTGAGGTTAGGGACTCAGGGAAAGGCTGGCCAAGGAGGTTGAGCTGAGTTGTAAAGAATGAGAACAAAGCATGTAGCTTGAGGAGTGTATTAGTCTGGATTTCCACAGAAACAGATTTATTATAAGAAACTGCCTCATTGTTTATGGGGGCTGAGAAGCCCTAAGATCTGTAGTCAGCAAATTGGAGACCCAGGAGGGCTGATGGTGTAAGTTCTAGTCTGAGTCTAGTCTGAGTCTGAATGTGAAGGCAGGGGAAGATCAGTGTCCCAGGTCGAAGACAGTCAGGCAGAGAGACAGAGAGAATTCTCTCTTATTCCACCGTCTTGTTCTGTTGAGGCCTTTGCCAGGTTGGATGAGGCCCATCCACACTGGGGGTGGTCTTCCCAGGTGGCACAGTAGGATTTTTTACTATCATTGCATTTAGTGCCCATGCAAGAGACACAGGTGATGAAGGTTTGATCCTTGGGTTGGGGAAGAAACCTTGGAGTAGGAAATGGCAGCTCACTTCAGTATTCTTGCCTGGAGAATTCCAAAGACAGAGGAGCCTGGTGGGCTACAGTCCATGGGATCGCAAGGAGTCGGACATGACTGAACGACTGAGCACGCACGCACCCACACTGGGGAGGGCATTCTGCTTTTCTTAGTCTACTGATTCAAATGTTAATCTCAGCCAGAAATACCCTCCCAGATATACCCAGAAATACCAGTTAATTAAAAGCATGGGAACCCTGTGACTGGCTCAATTGGCTTTATAAAATTAAGCATCGCAAGGTGGAAGTATTTTATGCCCTGAGATTGGCTTTAGAGTTTTGAATAGGAAAGGTCCCAGAAGCCTCACTGTCCTTCCTATGGTGAGAAGTTGGGTAGTTTGTGGATGGCAGCCCTTTATTTAGGAAAGTATATATCCTCTGGCTCCCTTTTCCCCTCCACCCATCCTAGAGGACAGGAGAATGTAGTTTCCTCATCTCATAAATAGATCTTATCTGCTCTCTTCTGTGATGGATGTTATAGACCCTCAAGATGGCCTGTTTCCCTGGGGACAGCCGTTTCTCACTTTTAACTTAAAGGTCTTTAAGGTATGTGTTTGGGGTCTCTAGTCAAGGATTTCTTAACCTTGGCACTATTGAAGTTTGGGGTTGGATAATTTTTTTGCTTTGGGGGCTCTCCTGTGTAGATGTTTGATGCACCCCTGGACGAATCCCCTGGGTCAAGTGCAGACCCCTTTTGGTTATGACAGCCACAGATATGAGTCATTGCCAAATAGCTGGTGGGGAGTAAAACCTACCCGGGTTGAGAACCACTGCTGTGACCCCCATGGAGATTCGCCATACGGAGCCTGTGCCTGGGGAGGCTTTTCATCCCCAGGGAGAGGAACCTTCCCTGACTTGGCCACAGGAATTGGGAGCACAGGATCTTCCTGTCTGCTGAGTTTCCAGTAAGAGAATCAGATTGCCAAGGTGATTGGATTGCATTTCTAATAAGTCGAGCTGCCAACAGCTGTTTGTGGTAATTGAGGACAGCTGTGATGCTGGCTCGGCTGAAACCTCCACAACCTTCCCTTGCCCCTCCTGGTATTTGAGCCGGCCCCCAGCCATCCTGTGCATTAACCTCTTGCAGGAAGATGCTGGCAAGGTCAGGGTGTTCGCTGAGAATGGTATCAAACCAGACATCGTCTTAGGTTTTGATGCTATTGCTTTCATTGGAGAGCAGAGCAGTGTTCATTTTTGTAAACTGCCTCTGAAGCACAGGAAAAAAAAAAATGTGAATATGGTATAAAAAAGAATATCACAACCGATAATGATGATAATGATAATAATAGCAACAGTAACAACTCACATTTATATTGATTCATCCCATGTGTGCTATTTCCTGTTATCAGAGCCTTCCCGTATTATTTCATTTCTTCTTTATAAGAATGCTCTGATGTAGGTAGGTGAGTCTCGTCTGTTACAACTGAGACACAGCAAGAGATATGATTACACTTGAGTGACTGATTCTAGTGTTTGCAATATGGACTAGGGAGAAGGAGAATGTAGTTTCCTTATCTCATAAATATATCCCATCTGGTCACTTCTGTGATTGATGTTATAGACCCTCAAGATGGCCTGTTTCACTGGGGACAGCCATTTGTCACTTTTAACTTAGAGGTCTTTAATGTATGTGAGCTCAGTTGGTAAAGAATCCACCTGCAATGCAGGAGACCCTGGTTTGATTCTTGGGTCAGGAAGATCCCCTGGAGAAGGGCTAGGCTACCCACTCCGGTATTCTTGGGCTTTCCTGGTGGCTCAGCTGGTAAAGAATTCGCCTGCAATGCGGGAGACCTGGGTTTGATCCCAGGGTTGGGAAGATCCCCTGGAGAAGGGAAAGGCTACCCACTCCAGTATTCTGGTCTGGAGAATTCCATGGACTGTATGTATAGACCATGGGGTCGCAAAGAGTCGGACACAACTGAGCCACTTTCATTTTCACTTTCACTTGGAGTCTCTAGTCAAGGATTTCTTAACCTTGATGCTACTGACAAGTTCTATTTTAATTCTATTAAATTATATATGGATATATTTATTCATAACTAACCTCACACAAAAGTCTGGAAGCAGACATACCAAAATGTTAAGTCAGTCTCTCTCAGGGTAGCTGCCTTGGGGGTTATTCATTTTTTGTGTGTAAGTATTGTTTTTATTGGAAGCTATATAGAAGTTCTTAAAATTATATATTGAAGAGGTGATGGGAAGAGAAGCAGTGAGCTGAGAGGATATTTTAGAGGCAGAGTCCTCCCCGGTGGAGTGTATTCTGCGGAAGAAAGGTGGCCCTCCGACCACCCTGGGGCTGATGCCTCCAGGATTGTGCCAAATAACTGCTCTCTAGTTGAATTTACATTGCATCACTCTATGTCCCCGTGCATTGCAGACCTTTTGGTGGGACTCTAGAATTCCTCTGAAACAACTCACTTTCCCCCTCCCTAAAGTCTTACAGGCTGTTGCAGGGCAGTTTTCTCCGGGGCAGCCTGAGGCAGTCTGTGTTCAGCTCTGCATTCCTCCCCGTGGCCTTCCTCCCCAAGGAAGGCTACACTCAAGGCTGGCTTGCACATTTAGTCCTGACCTGCCCTTGGGCTTGGCTCTCTAGGGAAGTGTAGTGATTTCCCAGTCAAGGCTGTAGCTGCTGCAATCGCCCCCAGCCTTCTCTCTTCCTGGCAGGGTGGAGACCCCTCTCTCAGGCACCGCATCAGCACTGCTTGCCTGGGTCTGGACCCCCTCCCAGATCACACCCTGCAGATCATTCTCCACAAGAGGAGCTGCCTTGGGGGCAGTGAGAGTAACATTCTAGTTTCTTGGAAATCCTCACTGTAGTTTTCTTTTTCTCTGGAAACCTCATCTCTTTCTGGGGCTGATTAGGGGCAATTACATAGTTGGCTTTACAAAGAGTGGAAATTGCAGGGCAGGCAAATTCTGCCCAGTCTCACCCTCCTGGGGGTGGTGGAGGCTTCTGGGAAGGACCGTTTGGGCTTGGACTCCGGAGTGATATAGGGATGAATGGGTCCATCTCCCCTCCCCCATGACCATCCTATCTCCTTCAAAGGGACAGGAAGGAAGGAAGGTGTGAGCATGTTTCTCACGAAAAGCAGAGGTAACCAGAGAAGCAGGAAGCTGCTGGAAGGCAAAAATACTTTTCAGATTATCCTCATTTACGTGAAACCCCAACAAAGCCCTTAGTAATTCTAGGTATCCGCCTTGATATTGTGCCTTTAAACTCAGACAACTTGCTACGTCCCTCACTGGTGCTGGCTAATTAAAACCATCAGGTCCCAGGTCCTATTCTTGGTAATTTCTTTGTTTTTCTTGGGTTAGTTCTTGCCTTTGCTCTACACACACAGACACACAGACACACACACTCACTCATACACTCTTACTCACTCAGTCACACTAGGCGCCATCTTCCCTTTCTGGTTCTTGTGCAGCCTTGGGTTCCAGCAGCTTTTGCATCTCTGCTCTGCAGATTATACTGATGATAATGTAATTACTCTGTTGAAGCATATGCGTGCTAAGTTGCTTCAGGCTTGTCCAACTCTTTCTGACTCTATGGACTGTAGCCCATTAGGTTCCTCTGTCCATAGGATTCTCAGGCAAGAATACTGGAGTGGGTTGCCATTGCCCTCTTCTAGGATCTTCTGGACCCAGGGATCAACCCCAAGTCTCTTATTGTCTCCTGGATTGGCAGGTGGGTTCTTTACCACTGGTGCCACTGGGGAAGCCCTCAGGAGCATAGCCTGAGACGTCTTCATTTTTCCTATGAACCTTCACCTATGCTATGACAAGAATCTCTCTTCTCTAATCCTGCTGACAGGTTCTGTAATTTCCTGGCCATTTTTAGATCTTTCTAAAGCAGTTTTTTAAAAGATTTTTTTTTAATGTGGACCATTTTTTAAAGTCTTTATTTAATTTATTACAATATGGCTTCTGTTTTATGTTTTGGGGTTTTGGCTGGGAGGCGTGGAGGGGCGGGTCTTAACTCCTCAACCAGAGATGGAAACAAGACCCTGTGCATTGGAAGGCAAAGTCTTAACCACTGAACTGCCAGGGGAGTCCTGCCATTTTTAGATGTGAAAGGTTGAGATCAGTTTAAACTTCAGTCTTTAGTATGATTTGAAGCTGATCCACAACATCCCACCCTCTCTTACTCTGACAGATGTTTGACCCATTGTCCGAGGTCTAGGGTTCTTCTACCTCCAGCATATTGGTGTGGGTGGGAATGGCCTTCATGGAGATGCCCTCTTTTCACTTGCTCTTTTTTGGGATTAACTTGGTTGGAGGGTCATGGGAGTCTGGGGGGAGAAGGTACAGGCAGGTTTATCTCACCAGCTGCATGCGTGGTGGGGAGCTGACCCAGGTATCTCCAGGCACTGTGGGCTTCTGTCTCTTTCTGGTGCCGAGTTTAGTGGTCAGTCCTCTCCAACACTGAGGTTCCCCCAGAGAGGGCAGCTGTGTTTCCAGAGGCCCCTGAGCTAGGCCCAGGCCCCTTTCTAGGGAGGCAGCTCCTCTGTGGGTGGCCACCAGAATGGCCCCCATGGGGCTCCACAATCAGTGCTCTTTACTTGAAGAGCTGTCCAGATGTTTGCTGCAGGAGCCCCGGGTGAGGCGGGCCCACCCTTCCCTCTGTATGCAGCCTGCGCCTCAGTCCCTTCTCACCCTGATGAAGTGGGCTCTGCTGGCAAACTTCACACCTTCAAACAGGCACAAGGCTCCATGGTCAAGAGTATCATCTCTCATCAAGAGTCATAGGTACAGTTCTCCTGATAACTCTATGATAGCTGCATTTTTGCAAATGGGTTCTGCAATAGAATCTCTCTGATAGACTCTTTTTTAAAAGAGTTTTTATTTTTTGGCCACACTGCCTGGCATGTGGGATCTTGTTTCCCCAGCCAGGAATCGAACCCATGCCCCCTGCACTGTAAGTGTGGAATCTTAACTACTTGACCACCAGGAAAGTCCCTCTGATGGGTTCTGCTGACACTTGCCAATCCTTTTCTTGATTATAGAGAAGTAACCTCCATTCACAGACCCTACATGCACTGGCGGGACCCACAGCCCCAGTGCCTCTGTACTCTCCCCTTCTGGCCTCTCCAGGGTTCTCCTTCATGGATCGGGAAGGGGTGGAGATTTGTAATAGTGGGTAGTACTGGAAGGGCCATTCAGTCTTTGTAAACTAAGAGACCCCAGGTATTGCCAGCTTTCTTTAGAATGTGGGACTCATGGACCCTCTTCATTTATAGCCTGGGGTCTTTGTTACCAACTTTGGGGACTCACAAAAATTATCAGTCAGCATCCTCTTACTGTTACTGGTTCCAAATTGGGAAAGGAGTACATCAAGGCTGTATATTGTCAACCTGCTTATTTAACTTATATGCAGAGTACATCATGAGAAATGCTGGGCTGGAAGAAGCACAAGCTGGAATCAAGATTGCCGGGAGAAATATCAATAAGCTCAGATATGCAGATGACACCACCCTTATGGCAGAAAGTGAAGAAGAACTAAAGAGCCTCTTGATGAAATTGAAAGAGGAGAGTGAAAAAGTTGGCTTAAAGCTCAACACTCAGTAAACTAAGATCATGGCATCTGATCCCATCACTTCATGGCAAATCGATGGGGAAACAGTGGAAACAGAGACAGACTTTACTTTTTTGGGCTCCAAAATTACTGCAGATGGTGATTGCAGCCATGAAATTAAAAGACGCTTACTCCTTGGAAGAAAAGTTACAACCAACCTAGACAGCATATTAAAAAGCAGAGACATTACTTTGCTGGCAAGGTCCGTCTAGTCAAAGCTATGGTTTTTCCAGTAGTCATGTATGGATGTGAGAGTTGGACTATAAAGAAAGCTGAGTGCTGAAGAATTGATGCTTTTGAACTGTGGTGCTGGAGAAGACTGTTGAGAGTCCCTTGGACTGCAAGGAGATCCAACCAGTCCATCCTAAAGGAGATTAGTCCTGAATATTCATTGGAAGGACTGATGCTGAAGCTGAAACTGCAATACTGTGGCCACCTGATGTGAAGAACTGACTCATTGGAAAAGACCCTGATGCTGGGAAAGATTGAACGGAGGAAGAGAAGGGGACGGCAGAGGATGAGATGGTTGGATGGCATCACTAACTCAATGGACATGAATTTGAGTAAACTCCGGGAATTGGTGATAGACAGGGAGGCTTGGTATGCTGCAGTCCATGGGGTCGCAGAAAGTCAGACACGACTGAGTGAACTGGACTGATCCTGTTACTTTAGCTAAACTTTTCAGTACTTACATGCCAGACACTGGGTTGGACCCTGCATTGATGAGTTCATTTAAGCTCAAAGTGAGCCTGTTAGGGAGAGACTATTACCATCCGTCTTGTATAGTTTAGGAAACTGAATTACACAGAAATTGTGTTAACTGTCCAGGCAATGCAGCTGGCCAAGATTGGAACCTGGCAGTCTGATTTCAGAGCTCATGAGCTTAATTCTTACCCTGTGTTCCTTTCTAGCTTGAGAATGTAGCTTAAATTCCACTTGGCTCATGGATCCTGTCTTCATGCTCCTTTGGTTCTGCAGTTGGGGGCCTGAGAAATTAAACTGACAAAAAACAGATTAACAGGAGAAAAAAAGGATTTATTCCTGTGTATATGGGAGTTAAAAAAAGAAGTAGCTCACCATTTAAATGATTAAAGTGAGAAGCTTATATTTCTAACTTAGTAGGGGAAATAGAGAAAATGAGACTTCTATAGGCTTCTTTGGGAAAGACAAATGAGTTTTAGGAGAACAAATGGAATATAGAAATATTTGTGATAATGTTTGTTTATGCAGGTGCGAGGGGTTTTTTCGTCTCCTTTGTGGCTGCAGAGCTCCTCTGGAGAGGGGATTCGTGGTAAGTTTCCTCTCCATCACCTTCTTGGGAGCAGATCCATCCCCTAAGAGGAGATTTATGGCAGCTTCATTTTTCAGAAGTTGATGCTTTTAGTTAGATGAGGAAGGTTCTGAGACAACTTGAATGCACTAGCTGAATCTCAGGTATCTTCAGCTTAGAGTGGTCTTTATGCCAACTCTGGGGTTCGGAGTGGGTTCCCATGGTAACATTCTGCCTAGCACAACAGGTCTTCGAAAGGGGTGACTTAAACACCAGGTGAGGCATAAGCCTGGATCAGAAGGCCAAAGACCCAGGCAGAAGATGGCTCGGGAAAAGCTAGGAATAGCGGCATTAGCATTGTTTTCTGCTTCAAAGTGCATCAAGCCCTGGAGAAAGCCTGGCGGGAAGGAACGGAGATTGGGATCGAGGCATAGAGTGCTATCTTAACCATATCCGAGTGGACGAGAAGTGCACCTTGGGGTGGTGACAAGCTTTTGTACAGGGTACCATCAGTGGGGAAAAGCCAATGGAATAGAAAGCTTGGGCATTTAGATTCAAGTTCTAGCTCCTCCATTTACTAACTAAACAACCCTGAAGATTTGACAGAGCTGTGGCTTCTCTCTGAAACAGTGAAGGTTCTTTTTTATCTCGTGGGGTTATAGAGAGGTGCAGAAACAATAGTGGGTGGGGTTTTTACATTCATGCACTCACATATATATAAATGAAATATTATTATCCAGAATGACCTATTCTCTTAGTGGGCTGGATAATTGAATAACTAATTAAATTTTGTCCTCCAAGTCTCCTGCAAGAGATACATTGGACTCTGTTGTTGATGACATAATGGATAATGTTGAGTTATGGCCTTCAAATCCTGAAAGATGATGCTGTGAAAGTGCTGAACTCAATATGCCAGCAAATTTGGAAAACTCAGCAGTGGCCACAGGACTGGAAAAGGTCAGTTTTCATTCCAATCCCAAAGAAAGGCAATGCCAAAGAATGCTCAAACTACCGCACAATTGCACTCATCTCACACGCTAGTAAAGTAATGCTCAAAATTCTCCAAGCCAGGCTTCAGCAATATGTGAACTGTGAACTTCCTGATGTTCAAGCTGGTTTTAGAAAAGGCAGAGGAACCAGAGATCAAATTGCCAACATCCGCTGGATCATGGAAAAAGCAAGAGAGTTCCAGAAAAGCATCTATTTCTGCTTGATTGACTATGCCAAAGCCTTTGACTGTGTGGATCACAATAAACTGTGGAAAATTCTGAAAGAGATGGGAATACCAGACCACCTGATCTGCCTCTTGAGAAATTTGTATGCAGGTCAGGAAGCAACAGTTAGAACTGGACATGGAACAACAGACTGGTTCCAAATAGGAAAAGGAGTTCGTCAAGGCTGTATATTTTCACCCTGTTTATTTAACTTATATGCAGAGTACATCATGAGAAATGCTGGACTGGAAGAAACACAAGCTGGAATCAAGATTTCCGGGAGAAATATCAATCACCTCAGATATGCAGATGACACCACCCTTATGGCAGAAAGTGAAGAGGAACTCAAAAGCCTCTTGATGAAAGTGAAAGAGGAGAGTGAAAAAGCTGGCTTCAAGCTCAACATTCAGAAAACGAAGATCATGGCATCTGGTCCCATCACTTCATGGAAAATAGATGGGGAAACAGTGGAAACAGTGTCAGACTTTATTTTTCTGGGCTCCAAAATCACTACAGACGGTGACTGCAGCCATGAAATTAAAAGACGCTTACTCCTTGGAAGGAAAGTTATGACCAACCTGATAGCATATTGAAAAGCAGAGACATTGCTTTTAGCAAAGCAAAGACATTACTTTGCCAACAAAGTTTCATCTAGTCAAGGCTATGGTTTTTCCTGCGGCCACGTATGGATGTGAGAGTTGGACTGTGAAGAAGGCTGAGCACTGAAGAATGGATGCTTTTGAACTGTGGTGTTGGAGAAGACTCTTGAGAGTCCCTTGGACTGCAAGGAGATCCAACCAGTCCATTCTAAAAGAGATCAGCCCTGGGATGTCTTTGGAAGGAATGATGCTAAAGCTGAAACTCCAGTACTTTGGCCACCTCATGCAAAGAGTCGTCTCATTGGAAAAGACTCTGATGCTGGGAGGGATTGGGGGCAAGAGGAGAAGGGGACGACAGAGGATGAGATGGCTGGATGGCATCACTGACTTGATGGACGTGAGTCTGAGTGAACTCCGGGAGTTGGTAATGGACAGGGAGGCCTGGCATGCTGTGATTCATGGGGTCACAAAGAGTCGGACACGACTGAGCGACTGATCTGATCTCTGATGGCCTTCAATGCCTATGATACTGCATATGAGTTGAAACATATTCATCAATAATTGTAATAAAGATACAATTTGATAGGGCCTGGAAGAAATTATAGAAAAAAATGCCACAGAAATTCAGAAGATTGGAATCCTTTTTGACAGCAGTTGATCATGGAAGATTTTAGAAGGAGATGCATTTTGAGGTAAACCTAGGGAAATTGTTACAATTGAATTGGTAAGGAATTTTTAGCAACAGATACAGCATGACTAAAATATATTTATTAGAAAGTTATGTTGACTTGTGGGTTTCTCTGGTGACTCAGCAGCAGAGAATATGCCTGCAATGCAGAAGACCTAGGTTCAGAACCTAGCTCAGGAAGATCACTTGGAGAAGGGAATAGCTACCCACCCAGTATTCATGCCTGGAAGTTCTTGGTTTACATATTGCTGAAGCCTAGCTTGAAGAACTTTGAGCATTACCTTGCTAGCATGTGAAATGTTGACTTTAATGGGTTGTTCAACAGAGGGCTTGCAGAAGAATAATAAACTTGAATTGATGGGTTGAAACTAGACCCTGGAGGCCACAAAATGTCAAGTCATGGAATTGACTGTGGGGAACTCTACAAGGAATTTGAACAGTCAGATGCCATGGTCAGAGCTGTCCTTTCGACCGCATGCTCCACAGACTAGTGTCAAATGTGGATCTGAAGTGATGAGACCATGTGGCCATGGTTGTGATTCGGTTGCAGCTGTGAGTCTAGATAACAAGCGATAGTAGAAATGAGAGAGAAGATATTTTAGCTAACACATTTCTCTAGTGCCAGGAGACATTTGACTTATTCTCTTCACTTACTCATTAGCTCTTTCAACACATACTACTCACTCAGTGGTTACTACATGTCAAGCAAACTTCTGGGAGAGAGAAAAATTACATAATGCCCTTGGCCTAAAGATTATTGTCTGGTAGCGAGTGATGAGTAAGCTGTTTGCAGATAAGACACAGGGTTTGGCAGGAAAGCCAGTTCAGATTGGAGGAGTAGACACACGGGAGTGTGTTTAGAATCTCCAGGCCTGTTCTTGCAAGAGAGGGTCAGATAAATGGTCAGGAGTGAGATCACAAGCTCGTTTGAAAGATTCAATTTAGTCGCTATTCTGTAGGGATTGACCAGTCACCAAACTCCTTTCAGAGGAGCAATAATAAAACACACATTGCACTTTAGAAAGGTTGCTCTGGTGACAAGGTGGAAGAAACATTGGAGAGTCAGGGACTGAGGATGAGGTGAGTGGAAAGGGGTCGTTTAAGAGACCGTGGCAGTGATCCAGGCAAAGGGAGACATGACCCCGAGGTAAGTGGGGGTGGAGAGGAGGCCACATGGGGAAGACGTTGAGAAATGGAGTCAAGAGCTTTTAGGCATTAACGGGCTTTAGAGGATGAAAAACGAGTTGAGGTGGACCTTCAGATTTATAGTTTGGGGTCTGGTTGTCTGCCAAGGAATAAAACCCAAGTTATGTGGTCTAGTTTACCCCTAGTCTGTGTGGACTGATTTTACCTTGCAAATACTTGAAATGTATGTACCAGTCCTAACCTCTCTGCCTTGCAGAAACAAATAGCTGTAGTCAATCTGATGGGCGAGGAACATGTGTAGTTAGCTATGGGCAATGCAGTATTCCTGGCGAGCTCACTATTTCATCACAATGTGACTGCTCACAGGTCATCTCTCCATCCTCCCAGAATGCTACCAGAGGAGGGACCAGCTGCCAGGTGTCCACGTAGTTCTCCAACTGAATCACACCAAAACATTTTTAAAGCATCCTTTTAGCATCTGCTGAGCTTGGGGGCTGTCGTTTAAAATGGTTACTAAGCTGGGAAGAAGTTGTCCCTTGTTTACCTGGAGGCAGCCAGCAATGAGGAGTCCATCAAATTGGTTAAGAGCTGGACTGGGAAAGAATTGTGGACAGTCTGGGGTTGGCTGGGGCTTGTATAACCTTGGCAGTAGAAGCAGCAGGGAAATACAGCAAAGTTTAAAAGGTGCAGATATAACACACCAAAAAAGCTTCGGATCTACTGGCCTGTGTTATGGGAGTTGCCACAATTTCATACCACAAGCCTCTTATTTCTCACAGCAGGCTTTTCTGTATCCCAAGTACTTCTCTCTAGGCCCAGCAAAGGATGGAAGATCATCCAGGGTCATAGGTAAAATCTCTCAGTGAACATCATTTCAGGGTCTTAGTAGCCATGCGTGGAATCTTGAATCTCCAGTTCAGTTCAGCTGTTCAGTCATGTCCAACTCTTTGTGACCGCATGGACTGCAGTACGCCAGGCCTCCCTGTCCATCACCAACTCCTGGAGTTTACTCAAACTCGTGTCCATTGAGTCGGTGATGCCATCCAACCACCTCATCCTCTGTTGTCCCCTTCTCCTCCTGCCCTCAATCTTGAATGGGCTATTATAATTGCTCTTTAGGGAAGATGAAGCAATTGTCATCCCTGTGAGAGGGCTTGGAAATAAAATTCCATACCCTCTTTTGGAAATTTTTTCCACAAGTGGGTAAAATGTTGGCATGCTTGAACCTTGACCTTTATGAAAAATGAGTCTCTTCAAAGTGGTCCATAATGTGAATGGTAAGTGAGTGAGTGAAGTCACTCAGTCATGTCTGATTCATTGCAACCCCATGGACTGTAGCCCACTGGGCTCCTCTGTCCATGGGATTTTCCAGGCAAGAGTACTGGAGTAGGTTGCAGTTCCTTCTCCAATAAGAAAGGCGTAAATGTCAGTCTCCACTCTGGGGTTTGAGGGAGAGTCCTGTTGTGTGGTCTACAGGAATCAAGGCAAGGCTGAGTTTGTCTGCTGAAGGTATGGTGCACTTGACGTGGTGAATGTTTGCTTGCTTTATTATTCACTAGGCTAGAAAATGCCTTCCCAGGTGGCTCAGTGGTAAAGAATCCACCTGCCAAGCAGGAGACATGGGTTTGATCCCTGGGTTGGGAAGATCCTCTGGAGAAGGGAATGGCAGCCCACCCCAGTATTCTTGCCTGGAGAATCCCCATGGACAGAGGAGCCTGGCGGGCTACAGTCCATGGGATTGCAAAGAGCCAGACGTGACTTAGCAAGTAAACAGCAGCAGTAGCAAGAGAAAATACCTAGGCAGGGACTTGTCTGTTTTGGTTTTCACTGTGTCCCAGT
Source organism: Bos javanicus (assembly GCF_032452875.1). Classification (NCBI taxonomy): domain Eukaryota; kingdom Metazoa; phylum Chordata; class Mammalia; order Artiodactyla; family Bovidae; genus Bos; species Bos javanicus. Next base: position 92,601,569 of record NC_083877.1, read on the forward strand.
GCCCAGAACATTGTGGGGTCCACAGAGACTCTCCATTCATATTTGTGGGATGACTGAAAGATGAACAAATGAACTCAAGAGGCATCTGAAGCCCAAAAAGAGGTGAAAAGGGCAATCTCTAGGGTGTTACCATGTAACCATGGTAACATGTTACTGTGTTCAAAAGATTCAGAAATGGTTCTGGAATAGGGATGAGGACCTCGGATCAGGGAGTGAAGTCAGGTCAAATGCACCCGAGGAGAGACAGAGAATGACAGAAAAGAGTTGTGTTCACATGTCCAAGCAGGAGAAGGGGATGCGAAGGTGCAGGCTGCTGGTGTCTGGTGGGGTCCACGGGCCTCAGAAAGGCAGGACAGTGTGAACTCCAGCATTTTGGTTTTGGTCTTCAACATGGCCTTACAGAAACAGTTTGTCTTCTTCACTCTAAAATTTCCAGAAAAGCTCAAACATCCCCAGGTACCCATCTTCCACATTTATTTCAGAACAATGAGCTGTGCCTTACTTTGCACAGTTTTGGTAAAGCTCTTAGTGCCTTTGAAACACAACTGAAAGGGGAACCAATATTTATGAAGCCTCTATCCTGTGCTTCACCTCACTTTAGGTATTTCTAGGGTGCCTCCATGGCTCGGCATTTCCAACATTGGAAGTTACAATCTGGTACTGCCCAAGGTGCTTGACCTATATAATTCATTGAATTCTCACAATAGTCCTGCAGATTAGACACTCAATTCAGTTCAGTAGCTCAGTCGTGTCTGACTCTTTGCGACCCCCAAGGACTACAGCATGCCAGGCTTCCCTGTCCATCACCAACTCCTGGAGCTTACTCAAACTCATGTCCATTGAGTCGGTGATGCCATCCAACCATCTCATCCTCTGTCATCCCCTTCTCCTCCCGCCTTCAATCTTTCCCAGCATCAGGGTCTTTTCAAATGAGTCAGCTCTTCGCATCAGGTGGCCAAAGTATTGGAGTTTCAGCTTCAACATCAGTCCTTCCAATGAGATTAGAAATTACTAGCTGTATTTTAGGGGCTTCCCAGGTGGCGCTAATAGTAAAGAATCCAACTGCCAATGCAGGAGATACAAGAGATATGGCTTCAATCTCTGTGTTGGGAAGATCCCCTGGAAAAGAGAATGGCAACCCATTCCAGTGTTCTTGCCTGGAGAATTCAATGAACCAAAGAGCCTGGTAGGCTACTGTCCATTGGGTGGCAAAGAGTTGGACATGACTGAGCACCAGCTATGTTTTACCAACGAACCTCTGAGGATTAAGAAGTAACTTGCTCAAGATCATATAGGGAACAGGTGATGAAGGTGAAATTTGAACTCCAATTTACTTTATTTCCATGTCCATATTAATAAGAGCACTACAGTCCTGAGGCTGGGAAAGATTGAGGGCAGGAGAAGGGGTCTACAGAGGATGAGATGGTTGGATAGCATCACCGACTCAATGGACATGAGTTTGAGCAAACTCCGGGAGATAGTGAAGGGCAGGGAAGCCTGGCGTGGTGCTGCTGTCCATGGGGTCGCAGAGAGTTGGACATGACTGAGCGACTGAACAACAACAACAACAGTCCATTGGAGGGACCAGTGGCGGGAACAAAGTTCCGCTGCCAGGAACTCATTGTAACCACGAATACCCAGCAATGCCTCAAAGCTGCGTTGCCCTTACAGGGAACCAAATCCTGCCTCTCAGGTGAGGCCTCAGTGCTTTTGCACATTCTTGTTTAATGGTCTTATTTATTTTATGTTTTACTTTCATGCCCACAGCTTGTTAGCACTTTTCCCCCACCCAAAGAGAAAGTGGTTTAAAGGATTTTAAAAACTGAATTATATCCAAGGCTTGGCTTTTTTTGGCAGACTTGCTTCTGTAGCACAAAAGCAGCTTAATGTCAGCTTGACAACTTGATAAGTCTAGTGCCAATTTTTACGATGGAAAAGCCACACTGGATTCAAGACTCAATGTGCTACTCTGAGAAGCAAGACAGAATGACCTCATGGCTCTGCCCTCAAGCTGTGTTGGGGGACAAAGGATCCCTTAATGGTCAAGTTAGCATTTAGTGAGATAGACAGGCCGATAGGTCACCACTCATACAGGGCTGCCCAGCATGGCAGACCCCCTCGTGCCCTGGGTCACATTGCCTTAGCCACCTTCGCTTTCAGCTGCGTATGCAGGGGATTGCTCCCTGTGAGCTCTGCTTCTGTCTTGCTAAGAGTGTTCTGCTTGAAATACCAGCCATGTGTTTCCACTTTTTGTCCTAGAGACAAGGAGCCCACTCAGCGTGCTCAAGCACAGCTGGAAAGTGTGTGTGTGTGTATTTAACACTCTTGGGGTCACCCTCCAACCAGTGGATGCTGAGAGCCAATGGATAAATGCTCCAGCCTCAGGTCCTTCAGGCCGGTAATTTTAGGAGACTTTCTGTATGGTTCTCAGAGGATCCCAGTGTACTGAAGCGTGGTGACTTCAGCAGTGTGCCCCTACATTGGCTTCTCTATCTTCTTCTCACTTCCCCCACCCTCTCATTTCTGTTTCCTGGGATTACCTTCTCAATAAGTTGTTACACCAAGTTCTTGCCTGAGGCTTTGCTTGGGAAACCCAAAGTGAGATTAATAACGTAGATCTGAAGCAGAATTTTTAGCACTGTCAGAGGGAAGCACTTTCTCAGCAACTCACTCTAACCAAACTCACATGACACTAATGTATAGACTGCAGTGAAAGATGCTAATTTATAAGGATGACTATACTACCAAGTGGACCAGAATACTCAGATGTACTGGACACAGCACGCTCTTTGCTTCTGGACAGAGTGAGTGGTAAACTGATATTCCTGTTCTTTGACTCCTCTTTCTGTAACATCCATGCAGGTAACTTCTACTCTGTCAAGGCATTTCTCCCTTGTGTGTCTTTTGGCTGCAACTTTCTTCTCTTACATACAGCAAAGGTTCCATTTGATTTTCAAAATCTGTTTAGTAATCTCTTAGAGTGCATCTTGAGTTTACACTTCTCAGGGACTCACTTGACTGAACTTTCTTGTACTAATGTAAATCTCCTGGTGTTCTCCCTCCTTCAGGATGTCCCTGGTGGCTTAGATAGTAAAGAATCTGCCTGCAGAGCAGGAGACCCAGGTTCAATCCCTGGGTCAGGAAGATCCCCTGGAGAAGGGCATGGTTACCCACTCCAGTATTCTTGCCTGGAGAATCCCAATGGACAGAGGAGCCTAGCGGGCTACAGTCTGGGGTCACAAAGAGTCAGACACGACCAAGTGGCTAACACCTTCACTTTCACTACCTCCCTCAACCACCTTCTGGTGGTGGAGTGAGAATATGGAAAAAGATGGAAAAAGGAGAAAAGTATAGGGGAAAACATGAGTGTCTTTCCGTTTAAAGCTCAGTACACAAGATGATGTCCACAATGATGCCCTGTAGCATCTTAAACCATTTCATTATTCTCTGTAAACGCTTAGATAGGGTATTATCTCCAAACAGTTAAATGTGTTTGCAACTCAAAGATTTGTAGCTCATTTGTAACTGAGGCACATGCCCTGGTAATTTGGGATAAGCATGTGTAACGTGTGTTTCTTGAAAATTCATCTTGCAGAAGAAAGTCATTGCTGGCACACGCTGTGTAAGTTCCTAGCCCCGGCTTCCCTCTGTTCTTACTGCCATAACCCATTTTGATCTCTTCCTTCCGCTGGACCATATCGAGAGCTTCCAGGCAGTCTCTTTGATTACAGGGATTCTTCTAATCCAGTAGTCCCCAATCTTTTTGGCCCCAGGGACCGGTTTTGTGAAAGACAATTTTTTTTTTTTTCACCCGTGAATGGGGAGAAGGGGGATGGTTTGGCAATGATTCAAGCACATTACATTTATCATGCCCTTTATTTCTTTTATTATTATGTCAGCTCCACCTCAGATCGTCAGGCATTAGATCCTGGAGGCTGGGGACCCCTGCTCTAATCCATCCTTAACAACAATGCCAGGCAGATCTTCCTGTTTCTGTCATTCAATCTGATTGTGTCACAGTCCTGCTTAAAACTCACTAATGGCTCTGGGTGGATATAGATGCAGTATTTTCCATTTTCCTTTACTTGCATGAACATTTGAGGAAAGTTTTGCTTCCTCGTTGAATTCAGACTTGTCCACACCATTTGCTTTGTCATCCCTGGTCACCTCCGGGTAAAAGCACCTATGGATTGTCCCCTCCAAATTCATATGTTGAAGCCCTGACCCTTCATGTGACAGTGTCTGGAGACAGGTCTTTAGGAGATTCAGTTCAGTTCAGTCGCTCAGTTGTGTCTGACTCTTTGCGACCTCATGGACCGCAGCATGCCAGGCCTCCCTGTCCATCACCAACTCCCAGAGCCTATCCAAACTCATGTGCATTGAGTCAGTGATGCCATTCAACCAGCTCAACCTCTATAATCCCCTTCTCCTCCTGCCCTCAATCTTTCCCAGCATCAGGGTCTTTTCAAATAGTCAGCTCTTTGCATCAGGTGGTCAAAGTATTGCAGTTTCACCCTCAACATCAGTTCTTCTAATCAACACCCAGGACTGATCTCCTTTAGGATAGACTGGTTGGATCTCCTTGCAGTCCAAGGGACTTTCAAGAGTTTTCTCCAACACCACAGTTTAAAAACATCAATTCTTTGGTGCTCAGCTTTCTTTATAGTCCAACTCTTACATCCATACATGACTACTGGAAAAACCATAGCCTTGACTAGACGGACCTTTGTTTGCAAAGTAATGTCTCTGCTTTTGAATATGCTGTCTAGGTTGGTCATAACTTTCCTTCCAAGGAGGTAATTAAGGTCAAGTCCTTATTTAACCATGAGGTTAAAGATGGGGTCCTAATCCTCTGAGACTGTGCCTTTATGAGGAGAAAGAGATTTCTCTCTCTCTCTCTCTCCTCTCTCTTCCTGCCACATGAGGACTTGGTGAGAAGGTGGGTATCTGTAAGTCAGGAAGAGAGCTCACACCAGAATCTGACCTGTTAGTACCCTGGTCTCAGACTTCATGTCTTTAGGACCGTGAGAAAATAAATTTCTGTTGCCTGAGCCACCTAGTCTATGTTGTTCTGTTATGGCAACTTGATTATTCTAATAAACTCTGAAGCTTTATCTTCACAGAACAGTATCATTATGTGATGGAACTTTCATAGTCTGAGTTTCTGGGTGTGGTCAACAGAATAATGAACCTCCAAAGAAGTCCACACCATATTCCCTGGATCCTGTGCAGATATTACCTTTTATGGCAAAAGGGACTTTGCAGATGTGATTAAGGTCATGGGCTTTGAGATATGGAGATTACCCAGGACTTACCTGGGTGGACCCAAACTAATCATGAATCCTTAAAAGTGAAGAACTTTCTAGCCTTGTAAGTGTTAGTCATTCAGTCTTGTAGAATAACAGTGGTTGACTCTTTGCAACATCCTAGACTGTAGCCTTCCCGGTTCCTCTGTCCATGGAATTCTCCGGGCAAGAATACTGGAGTGGGTAGCCATTCCCTTCTCCCCAGTCCTCTGGAAAGGGATCTTGAGGATCCAGGGATTGAACCCAAATCTCCTGTATTTCAGGCAGATTCTTTACCACCTGAACCACCAGGAAAGCCCTAGTCAATCAGAGGTAATTACTCTCTCAGCAACTCAACTCTAACCAAACTCACATGACACTCATGTATAAACCGTAGTGACATATTGATGTATGAAGATGACTATACTACCAAGTGGACCAACTGATTCTAGCTATGGTCAGACAGAAATGTTATTCTGTAAGAATGGTCAGATAGATACTTTGAAGATACAGGAAGAAAGCCACAGACCAAGGGATTCAGGCAGCTTCTAGAATCTGGAAAAGGCTAGGAAGTAGGTATTTCTCTAGACCCTTCAGAAAGAGATACAGCATTGTTTACGTTTTGATTTTAGGCCAGGGCGACCTGTGTTGATTTCTGAAGTACAGAATCATGAGAAAATAAATTCATGTTGTCACAAGCCCCTAAGCTTGTAGTGATTTGTTATCGCAGCAGAATTTTTTATTTATATTTCTAATATATTGAGTATGATAGATTGTATAAAAGGTCACAAATCCTTCCTTTCTTGCATCCATATCTCTACTAGATGACCTTGTAGCTTCTTGTAGAGGTGGAGACTATCATTCTCCCTGCCTTCAATCTGAATTGATCATCTCTTCCCTTTCTGAATGGGAGTGATTACTGAGATTATCTGGTCTTCATTTCCCCACTGTGTGTTGAATGTGTGTCTGTGATAATGGGAAGATGGGGCGGTGGTTCAGTCTACTTAACATTTTTAGTTCCCAGGTATCTGGCCCAGTGGGAGCTGTGTGTCAGGATCTGATGTAAAAACTAATGTCATCCCTCCTTCCCTTTCAATAAAGAAGATTACTAAAGGTTTCCAGCGTCTTCAGCTTTGAGCTTCATGCTATGATTGGCTGAGTCCCCAGAGTACTTTAAAAAGGGGAAGGGGTTCTGGGGCAGCTGTGTCCTTCCCACTCTTTAACTAACTCTGAGTTCAGGGGAAGGGAAGAAACATTAGTGGATAAAGTTGGTAAGGCAGGATATGGAGCAAGGAGCAGGCTGAGACCAGGCCTCTGTGGGAAGAAGTAGAGAATATTGGAGCATGTGCTGGGCATTGAATGGCCCTCAGACTTATGTTGTGAAAAGCCAACATCAGGTCCCTAAAGGGCACACTGGCAGAAGGGAAAAGATAGTGTTTAGAGCCCACTAGACAGGGAGGATATGAGTGGATGTTTGATTCAAAATAACAGAGGTTTGGTACTTCTGGAGTTGGATTAAATATAACCCCATGCACCATGCTCTCAGAAGACAGTAATAAATTGTAGCATTGCGAAGTAAGTGCTTTTTTGATCATCCTAAGCTATGTGGGGGAAAAAAGTTATGCTTTGAATCTGCTTTTTAAAAAAGTAGATTGGTATAGAAATACACTTTATGAAAATCTCAAACTCGGTAAAGCACAACTAAAACACAGTTTGTATGGATTTAAAGAAGAGAGTTTCATTTATCTGGAACATTCCTTTATAGAGAAAAGTTTCCTTTTCTCTGATGATTTATTCATTCACTAGATCAGGGGTGGGCAACATCTGTCCTGTGGATCAAATCGACCAACACCCACTTGTTCATCCAGTGCCTGTGGCTACTTCGGGGCTACAGTCCACAGAGCAGCAGGATGGCTGAGTAATTGCAACCGAGGCCACCTGAACTGCTAGCCCGAAGTGTTTCCTCTCTGGCCCTTGACAGAAGTTTGCTGACCCCTGCATCAGGCGGCTGTGCTGCATCTCCAGCGTACCTTCTATTTTGCTCCGCATGTGCCAGAAGTCCTACTTGCTGCCCATGTCTCAGGAGCCCCCATCATAAAAGCCCTCATTTGTTGTTATTTGTTGTTTAGTCACTAAGTTGTGTCTGACTCTTTTGTGAGCCCATAGACTGTAGCTCACCAGGCTCCTCTGTCCATGGGATTCTCTAGGCAAGAATGCTGGAGTGGGTTGCCATGCCCTCCTCCAGGGGATCTTCCTGACCCAGGGATTGAACCCGTGACTCCTGAAGCTCCTACATTGGCAGGCAGATTCTTTACTCTCTGAGCCACCAGGGAAGCCTCAGAGCATCCTCCAAAGTGAGCATTCCTGAAAAGCTGCCCCGTGGACTGGGAGGTGGGGAGTGACTGGTTGGCCCACCTTGCAGAGGCAGCTGTGGTCAGGGGGGGCCCCCACTGAGAGCTCAGGAGGAAGTGTGAATGGGAAATTGCTGGAGGACTGAGTGCTCTTAAGGCTGCTAAGCTTGCTAATGTTTGTAAAGAATGGCTCGAATCCCATTTCCAAGTTAAATATTGCACTGAGATTTTGCCTTTGTTTCTGAGTGACTTGCCACTGTTTAAATGGACTTCTTCAGGTCATCTTGATTCTTAAAGGAAGTCATACAGCAAGCCTCACTTGTCCTAAGGGATTCCACTCTCTCTGAGGTGAGGGAGATAACACTTTTCAAAGGAAACTCTGACCTGAGCAATAAGCAATAATAACTGTAACAATTGCCCATAAGAACTGGCTCAGGAAGATACTTAACAGCTGGAGAAGTTGACCTCTAACCTTATCCAATCATTATCTCCCAGAAATGCCCCACGCAGGGAAAGAATAAACATGCAAAGAAAATCAGTTATATACACACACCCAAAACAAACCCATAATTAAGAAAAAAATAATAGCTCTCAACACCAAACAGCTTTTTGTTGTAGACCCTAATTTTTGCCTAAAAGACCAGTACAATACTTTATAAGAAAACAAAGCACTTCTCTTAACCTTTGGTGAGTGCATAATTAGGAGTATCATATGAAAGATGGTGCTGTACTCTGCTCACGGAAGTCATGTCTTTTGAGGCTTTGGAATTACAACAAGCTGGTTGAGAGATGCTAATTAGAAATGCAGCAGCCGGGGCTGAGAACAGCTAAGCTTTCCCGAAATTATTCAAGCTAGAGGGAGTGATCTCGTTTTGTCTGGTTCCAAGAGCATTCTCATTTGAGAAAGAAAATAACAATGATGGAGGCAACCAGTGTTTTATATCTAAGATGAAATTGGCCTGTGACCTTTGTGAGAGGAAAAATCCCCTGCTTCTCTGCCTCTGGTCACATTTCTCAAGCAGCTATTTGAAGCATCTGGAGATTTCTCTCAAAGATGCCTGCCAGGCATTTGCCCTTTGGTTACTCTTCTACTATTTTTTATTTATTTATTTTTTTGTACAACTCTTTGGGTTAACAACCTGGTTAAGTTTTATTTATTTTTTTTTAGAAAAGTATATGAATATAGGTTCTTTGTAAGTAACCATTTTTTCCCCTTATGCTTCCCTAGGACCTAGCATGAATTCTGTAAGTAGTAGGAACTGGATAAATAATTTGGTGAATAAACGAATGAGTTTCTCAATTTAACGTGATATCGTTTACTACCATGGTCAATTTAAAAAATCAGCTGAGATTTTTGTATCCTGGTCTGTCACCCCACTGCCCTGCTTTTGGTGCCATTTGGAGATGTTCTGTTCAGTGCTTTTTGTCCCTGGAGAAGAAAAAAGTTCTGTTTAAAATCTTCATCTTGGGTGTGGGTTGAATCCAGTGCGTAAAGTATCATCTTCAGTATGATATTCTAGAAGATTCCTGTCTTCCTGTTCACAGAAAATGAATACAATCTCAAGTAACAACTTCCTTCTTACTCTGGATTGAAGTAAACTCTTCCTTCTGGTAGTTTCTATGGAAGATTTTTTTTTAAATTAATTTTTATTGGAGTCTCTGGTGGCTGAAGAATTTGATCCCTGGGTTGGGAAGATCCCCCTGGGGAAGGAAATGGCAACTCATTGCAGTATTCTTGCTTGGAGAGTTCCATGGACAGAGGAGCCTGGTGGGCTACTGTCCATGGGGTTGCAAAGATTTGGACACGACTGAGAGACTAACACTTGCTTTACAATGTTGTGTTGGGCTTCCCTGGTTGTTCGGTGGCAAAGAATCTGCCTGCCAATGCAGGAGACTCAGGTTGGATCCCTGGGTTGAGAAGATCGCCTGGAGAAGGAAACACAACCCACTCCAGTATTTTTGCCTGGAAGATCCCATGGACGGAGGAGCCTGGTAGACTGCAGTTCATGGGGTCACTAAGAGTCGGACACAACTGAGCGACTTCACTTTCACTTTTCACTTTCATGCATTGGAGAAGGAAATGGCAACCCACTCCAGTGGTCTTGCCTGGAGAATCCCAGGGACGGGGGAGCCTGGTGGGCTGCTTTCTATAGGGTCGACAGAGTCGGACACGACTGAAGCGATGCAGCAGCAGCAGCAGCATCCTGACAGTGTTTGATTCACCTCTTGAAGGAGATGAAGTGCTGCCATTTACTGTTCTTTTGACTCTGGGCGGGTTATTAAACATGGCCTCAGTTTCCCTGTCTGCCAACTGTCTGCCAATAGTGATAGACTCTAGATCATAAGGTTGAATATTTTAACCTGTCCAGTGGCAAGTGCTCAGTACATGTTAAAAACAATTAAGTAGGGACTTCCTGGTGGTCCAGTGGTGACGATTATGTGGTTCCACAGCAGGGGGCACAGGTTCCATTTCCTGGTTGAGGAAGGAGGATCCCACAAAACACAGGGTGCAGCAAATAAATAAATAAATGGGCTTTAAAAAAGCAAAAACCAAAACCAAACATCAAAAGCAAAAAATAATGGTATGATTCAAATTTTTGAGGACAGAAACAATCTGACATTTCACAGCAGCGGCACAAAGTTCAATCGATATTTGTTGCACTGGCTTTATCTCACACGGCAGCAAGAGGTTTCGATACAGTGCACAAAGTAACTCTGGGATTGGTATTTCTCCTCAGCGTCATCACAACAAGCTGCCCAGCTGATTGGAGCCCTAAGTCTTTGATTCACGGGGCTTAACCTTTGCTTTCTTTTCTCAGAGCCTCCAGTTCAGGCACTTAGCTTTCTACCTCCCACTGAGTCTCGGAGGATGAGTTGGTTTAGGCTGACCGCTGGCTCCCGATCTTTGGAGAAAGGCTCTTTATAGATCTCTGCACTTAGGAAGCAGCTGTACAGAACCCTGGCCGAGAAGCGTTGTACAGACAGTGATGAAAAGAAGCGGGTGTCCCTGGGCTTATTGCTAGGGTAATGAAGGAAGTCCAGTGGGATTATGAAGGATCTCGTTACTAGGATCACAAAGTTCTTTCATAAACGATTTAGAGCACATTCGCACGTTTAAAAGAAACTCTCTTTCTAAATTGCCTTCCTCAGTGCTATGTTAATATGAATGCAGATGTCAGTTTTGCAGACTGCCTCTAATATGTTTATAGTCAAGGTTTGAGCAGAGTGTCTCCCTTTCTGATAGGTAATATGTTGTTCATTGGTTAAAATCCAATATCTTTATTAAAAAATGTATGTCAGATGCAGTCAGGGCTGTGATGGGCCTCTACCCCACGCAGGTTAGCACAGTTTTGGAAGCTCTAGGCAATGGGAAATGTGGCTGGAGATGGAAAGATTCTAGAGTGTTCTTGTGTCTTATCCAGGGAGGGAACTTTCTGTTTTAGGTGCTGGGAAACTGCTAAGAGTTTTTAATCAGAGGTGGGTGTGCGCTTGGAGTTTGCTTTGGGGCCTTGGTGCTGGTTGCTTAGACTTGAGCCTTCTCAGTGAGCTAGGAAATGTGTCAGCTTGGCATTCTTTCAGCTGCCAAAACAGAAAACCCAGCTGGTGGTGGCTTAGGCTATTAGCCCTCCTTACTCCCTGCATTAAATAAGTCTGGAATTACAAAGCTTTTTGACATTTGTTGATGGTATCAAGGCTCTCTCTTGGCCTCTTGGCCTTTCCCTTGGGCTGCAGTCTCTCTGTTCGAGGAAGAAGCGGAGACAGGTTGGCACCAGATGTATCTTTCCATTTTACTGCGGGATCTGAAGCTTCCCCGGAAGCCCCAGTAGACTTAAGCTTGCCTCTTATTGACCAAAGCTGAGTAATATGGTCAACTAATTGCATGGGAATATGTGGAAAAGGAGGGAAATGAGAACCAAGTGAATATTTGGAGTAGTCAGACTATCATAGAAGTGGGAAATGGAGAAAAATGTTGAGAAAGTTACAGACAGCCTACTCTGCTATAGTGAGCTGTGCAATGTCCTTTAAGAAAACTTTTTATTGTTATGTTTCAATCAACCAGAGTCAGCCTCTGTTGTTTTCCAAGAGGACCCTCTATGATAATGCAAAGCTTGGCATCTAATACAAGCAAACATGGAGTGATTCTGGAATTAAGATGGTTCTAAAAACTTGATTGACTTAGAGAATGGAGCCTCCATTGAGTGAAATAAGGAGGATACTAAAGGGTAAATGGTTTATGTTGTTTTTCAGTTACTCAGTTCTGTCCAGCTCTTTGCAACCCCACTGACTGCAGCACACTAGGCTTCCCAGTCCTTGAGTATCTCCCAGAGCTTGCTCAAACTCATGTCCATTGAATATGTGATGTCATCCAACCATCTCATCCTCTGTCGTCCCCTTTTCCTCCTCCCTTCACTCTTTCCCAGCATCAGGGCCTTTTCCAATGAGTTGGCTTTTTGGATCAGGTGGCCAAAGTATTGGAGCCTCAGCTTCAGCATCAGTCCTTCCAATGAATATTCAGGGTTGAATTCCTTTAGAATTGAGTGGTTTGATGTCCTTGTAGTTCAAGGGACTCTCAAGAGTCTTCTCTAACACCACAGTTCAAAAGCATCAATTCTTTGGTGCTCAGCCTTCCTTACGGTCCAACTCTTCCATCTGTACATGACCACTGGAAAAACCATAGCTTTGACTATACGGACATTTGTTGGCAAAGTAATGTCTCTGCTTTTTAATACACTGTCTAGGTTGGTCACAGCTTTTCTTCCAAGGAGCAAGCATCTTTTAATTTCATGGCTGCAGTCACCATCTGCAGTGATTTTGGAGCCCAAGAAAATAAAGTCACTGTTTCCATTGTTTCTGCATCTATTTGCCACCAAGTGATGGGACCAGATGCCATGGTCTTTGTTTTTTGAATGTTGAGTTTTAAGCCAGCTTTTTTACTGTCCTCTTTTTCCTAGAGGGAGAAGGTGGGAAGATTTGGGAGAATGGCATTGAAGCATGCATAATATCATGTATGAAACGAGTCACCAGTCCAGGTTCGATGCGCGATACTGGATGCTTGGGGCTGGTGCACTGGGACGACCCAGAGGGATGGTATGGGGAAGGAGGAGGGTTCAGGATGGGGAACACATGTATACCTGTGGTGGATTCATTTCGATATTTGGCAAAACTAACACAATATTGTAAAGTTTAAAAATAAAATAAAAAATTAAAAAAAAATCTTTAATTCCTCTTCACTTTCTGCCATAAGGGTGGTGTCAGCTGCATATCTGAGGTTATTGATGTTTCTCCTGGCAATCTTGATTCCAGCTTGAGCTTCATCCAGCTCAGCATTACTTTATTTACTGTATCCTCTTCTTAAAAAGAGAAGTGGGTTGACACAGTTGAATCTCTCATTGGTAAAATTTGTGGCAAAGATATATATATATATATATATATACACACACATACATACATACATACACTAGCCATGTATACAGATGTACTAGAACTTGGTTTGTTTAGGGAATGTCTATTGCCTCCCCCCTGGCCTGCTTCCCCCACCCCTGCTGGCCCTGGACTGTGATCAGTCCTTTTGAAATCCGTGTTCCCTTGACCTCACGTGCAAGTACCTTTTCCCTACCCGTGCACCCATGTGATGTCTCTGGACTTGGTCGTGGTCTTGGTCTAGAAACAAATAGATTTTTGTTTCTTCTTGTAGGAGGTCAGAGTGTATCTCTCCTTTCTTTTTTAGTTTTTGGGCTTTGGCAAAGATATTTTTGAACTGGGGAAAACTCCCTTTGCCTATTTCAGAGGCCATGGTCACCTCTTCCACCTTCTGGTTAGCTTTTCCTGGGACATTCATAGGTCATTTTGAATTTTCAGTTATTTTTATGGTTGTTTTGAGAAGGGAATTCCAGCTTGTATTTTCATAGGCCTTGTTCCGTAAGTAATAGAATTAAGTTTTAATTAAGGCAGTCAGTGAGGTTGACTAAGTGATGATCTAGTGAATCAACTACACTACAAGTTCTTATAAATGCAATCCTTCGTCACTGATTTTTTTTTTTTTCTTTTATTACTTTTTCCTTTGGGGCAAATGTTTTGAAAATTGACAATAAGAAAGCCCTCTCTTGGGGTCATCCTAGAAAATGTCAGTGTCTTCACACTGTCAGTTACTGTTTCTACCTCAGTGCCTTTGCACACTTGCCTTCTGTGCCCGGCTACCTTCTGCTCCTCTTTTAAGGCACTGGGTGGGATCACCTCCTCCAGAAAGCCTTTCCTGATTCCCTAAGTTTAGATATCATCCTTTGGAGAGGAGGCCCCTTGTTTTATTTATTTCTTTATACCATACAGCCAGAACAGAACCAGACACATGTTAGTTTCTCAGTGCTTGCTGGTTGAATGAAAGCGTGAGTCAGTATTAGAGGACTTAATAGCTAACGGATGTTAGTCTTGATCAATGGGAGAAAGAAAGTGCAAACTGAACAAAGAGAGAAATAGAGGGAGCCCCAAGCCATTCCTAGAGTCTGAGAGGACCAGGAAAGAGGAGTGAGGAGAGGTGGAAGCACAGGCAGTGTCTCTCCATCCAGCTCATATTGCCTTGGATATAGGAATACAAGGGGGTTTACCTGGCAGTCATAATGGGAGATTTTTTTCACTTGTCTCTCAACTCTAGAATTTTTCTTGTCTCCTTGCCACACCCTCCAATTACTCAGATCTGCAACGGCTTCGCTCCCCTAGCAGGACAAATTCTCTCAAACCATGGTTTCCAATTTCCCGTACCCTGATGGGAAAGCTGTTCCTTTCCATCTCTCTCTCTTCAATTTTAATAGCTCTGGAAAGAAGCTATGATGCTTGTATCTCTCTACCCTTTTTAATCTTCTGGGTTGTCAGGCCAACAAAATAGCTAGATCTATGCTATATACCAAATGCTTCTATGTCACTTCAGAAGCAAAAAGGCTATTTAGCAGTTTAGAGGCACACAGACCTGGTTTATGATTAAGCTGGCTCATCTGGTGGATTCACATACTTTGTACCTTGAAGGGCAATAGTCATTCACCACTGCAGTGGTGCAATATTAAAACGTATTGCAAGAAATCTCATCCTTCCAGGCTCCTGAACTATTCTGAGCTTCTTTCTCTTCCCCCTCATGGCCCCCAACTTTGTCCATAGTCAGTTGCCTTTTTCACATTGGCTGGTGTAAGGACTCTGAAGCATTTCAGCCTTCTTAATGCATCCTTTCCCAACTTGAACCAGCTGTCCCTCTTTGTGGCTGCATTTTGATGCTTGAGATGATTGTCTATATTCTGATTTGAAAAGTGCTCTTCTGTTCTTGGGAGTAAGGTGGTATTTGGAAATCTGATGAATAAACAGACTCAAGTTTCCTCTTACCATCAGAAAGAGGAAGAAAATTCTTCCCTCCCATATTCCTGTAATTTTTTCCTGCAGAAGGGAAGTTAAATCTTTCCCTCCTCTGCCTGCCATATCTTCTTCCTTGTTTGGAGAGGGCAGTGGGTTAGTGGTTCCCGGCTGAAACAGAACTGCCCCACTAATGAGAAAATGACAGTCAAACTCAATTTTCTAATTTTAGACTCAAAATCAAGTAGCTTTTAAATTTTGAAAGATCTCATGTCATTTATTTCAAGAGCGATGTGTTATTTAGTTCTTGGCCTAAACTGGGCCAACCTACTGGAGTATTTGTGATCATCATGCTGCCTGGGGTTCCAGAATTGCTGCTGGGTCTTTGTAAAATGGCTTCCCTTTTCTCCTTGGGGATTGTGAAAATGTACAAAGAAAATCACTGTGGCTGGGAAAATCTGCTTTATTATTCAGAAAGCACTGCTGCTTGCTTCTGTGGGAGTGTTTCCTAGGGATAGTCTTAATTATTGATGGCTAAATTCTCATTACTTTATGGAAGTTGAACTTTTAAGGGGAACAAGAGGGAACTTTCCTTTGCTAATTGGTAGTATACAACGTCTTCCTCACAGCTATGTGTTTTGTGCTAAGTCACTGAGTTGAATCTGACTCTTTGAGACCCCATGGTCTGTAGCCCGTCAGGCTCCTCTGTCCATAGGGATTCTACAGGTAAGAATACTGGAGTGGGTTGCCATGCCCTCCTCCAGAGGATCTTCCCAACTCAGGGATCGAACCTATGTCTCTTAGATTTCCTGCATTAGCTGGTGGGTTCTTTACCACTAGCACCGCCTAGGAAGCCCCCACATCTGTAGATGAAGTTATCTGCAGAAAACTGAGGTCAGAAAGTACGGAGAGAGGAGAAGAGAAGGGGAGGAAAGAGGAAGGAGAAACAGGTGAGGAGAATATAAGCTGACTTCATGTCTGGAATCCTTTGAGACCCTTCCTAGCTTTAGTAAGAACTTAACACTACTTCTCTTTCATGTATAAGTATGTAACAGAGAGACAAATCCCTGTGGAAAAAAAACAACACCGCTGCCTTCTGTAAGGATGTTTCTCTTTGTAGGAGAAGCGTCTTTGTTCTGCTGGATCCTTGGTGGGCTTGGATATGAAATCTGAATATGAAGAGATAGCCTGAGGTTGAGGGGTTGAGAGCAGGGGTTGAGAACACAGACTTGCTCTCCAAAGTACGTGGAGGAGATATTAGAGTTGGGGGTGCGGAGTAGGATCTTGAAGAGACAGCATGTGGAAAGGGGTGGAAGTGGACGGAGAGTAATACAGTCTTTGTGGTGACCCAAGAGGTTAAAGTGGCTCTTGACAACCTCCTATTGTTGTTCAATCGCTAAGTCATGTTTGGCTCTTGGTGACCCCATGGACGGCAGCATGCCAGGCCTCCCTGTTCTTCAGGATCACCTGGAGTTTGTCCAAGATCATGTCCATTGATTCGGTTGTTTGTTGTGCAACACCATTTTGGCAAAAGTTGACTTAAACAAAGAACTCTTAAGTCACCCTCCTAGTGGTGGGTTATTCAAGGGTCTTTCAGTCTAATGCTTAACGTGATGTTTTTATATTGTTGTGATATAATCCCCTTTCCCAGAGAGTTCTTCGTGTAAGTCAACTTTTGCCAAAATGGTGTTGCACAACAAACAACACCCAAACCTCACTTACAACAGGAATTTTTCTTTTTTGTTCGTGGGTCTCTGGGGTTGACTGCAGTGACTGTGCTACAGGCTGCAGGTCTCTCCCTGTGGGTTTTATTTTGGGGGGCCAGCAACCTTCAGTCTTTGGGAAAGCCCTCTCTGGGCATGGTTACCACTCATGAGCAGTGCCCTGAAGTAGGGTTTTTATTTGCTTCTTTGTGTACTTATTTATTAATAGAATAAGGGAAAGGGGTAAGTTGTAAATCATGTTGCTCCATATACATCAGGATGACATGATATTGGAAATCATTCAACAGCAGTAGGAGCACAAAGCCAGGTGACCAAGACTATGAAAGTTGTCTCACACCTATGTCTATCATTTGCAGAAATCCTGTGCTTGTAGAACAGTTGGCCTTTTTCCATCCACACCATCCACACTCTGAGCATTCACACTGATCCTTTTTTTTTTTTTTTAAAGGGGCAAGAAATTCTAACTTACATCTCTGTTACATGTGAGCTTTGAGACCAGTAAAATTATTCACTCTGATCGTACCTATAGAAAACCAGCCCACATTCTTGAAGTCATTTCATTTTATACAATCATTTTGGTTTTCCAAATAAAAAAATCACTTTATTGGTTCTCAGACAATCATCCTAGTAGAGCCCTTGGATGAGTCAGTTTCGTGTCCAGGTTTCTGGTATCACCTCTGCCTATATGGCTCACCAGGTGAAGAAGCCACCTGCTATGCAGGAGACCCAGGAGATGCAGGTTTGATCCCTGGGTTGGGGAGAACCCCTGGAGAAGGAAATGGCAATCCACTCCAGTATTCTTGCCTGGGAAATTCCATGGGCAGAGGAGCCTGGTGGGCTACACTCCATGGGGTCACAAAGAGCCAGACACAACTGAGCGACTAAGCACACATGCCTCTATAAATATATCTGGCAAGGAAAGGGAGAGACTTTTTTTTTAATTGCTGAATGCTGTAAACTATTGAATCTGAAAGTTCAACTCCTGTGTTTTCATGCTTCTTTTACAGGCTCCACTAGGGGACTCAAGAAAAAAACGAAAACAAAGTGAAAACCCACAGCGCAGTGTATGTCTCAGTTTCCACCAGCTTTCTGTGGCTTCCGAAGTGCAAAGTGGCTCTTTTATAGATTAGAACATTTGCAAGTTGGCAGTTTTTGATAAGTGTATCACCCATACAGTCATTTTTAGACAACTCACCACCATAATCATTTTCTTTTCCCCAAATGGAAGCTTATTTTCTGTTTCATTTCCTTCTTCTATTTTGCAGAATAATCCTCTGCCTGATCTGAGAAAGAGAAAAAGGAAAATACTAATATTCCTTTTCTCCACAATGACGCAGGGACAAAGAGAGAGTAAAGTATATTTTTTAAAAAAGGAAGGATGAGGTTAAAGGAAATAGATCAGTCCCTTGAGTGGATCACTTTTGTCCTGGAGGATCTCCCTGAGGAGCTCATCTCTTTATGGCCTTGTTGTTTCCCACGTCCACTGTTTACTGTTCTTATGCAGAAAACAGGGTGGGGAAGCAATTTCGGTCATTTGTCCTCATTATTGTCCCCTTCTTCCCTATTGCTGACTCTTCAAGGGCTGCCTGCTCACAAGTGTGGACTTCTCTTTTCTGCTGTTACTCTTTAAATACACTCTTTAATCTGTGTTTTGAAGAAATATTGTATTAGTTTCCGGTCGGTTCAGTTCAGTTCAGTCGCTCAGTCATGTCCGACTGTTTGTGACCCCATGAATTGCAGCACACCAGGCCTCCCTAACCATCAACAACTCCCGGAGTCCACCCAAACCCATGTACATCAAGTCGGTGATGCCATCCAGCCATCTCATCCTCTGTCATCCCCTTCTCCTCCTGCCCCCAATCCCTCCCAGCATCAGGGTCTTTTCCAATGAGTTAACTCTTCACATGAGGTGGCCAAAGTTTGGAGTTTCAGCTTCAACATCAGTCCTTCCAATGAACACTCAGGACTGATCTCCTTTAGGATGGACTGGTTGGATCTCCTTGCAGTCCAAGGGACTCTCAAGAGTCATCTCCAACACCACAGTTCAAAAGCATCAATTCTTCAGCTCTCAGCTTTCTTCACAGTCCAACTCTTACATCCATACATGACTACTGGAAAAACCATAGCCTTGACTAGATGAACCTTTGTTGGCAAAGTAATGTCTCTGCTTTTAAATATGCTATCTATGTTGGTCATAACTTTCCTTCAAAGGAATAAGTGCTTTTTAATTTCATGGCTGCAATCACCATCTGCAGTGATTTTGGATCCCAAAGAAATAAACTCTAACACTGTTTCCACTGTTTCCCCATCTATTTCCCATGAAGTGATGAGACCAGATGCCATAATCTTAGTTTTCTGGATGTTGACCTTTAAGCCAACTTTTTCACTCTCCACTTTCACTTTCATCAAGAGGCTTTTTAGTTCCTCTTCACTTTCTGCCATAAGGGTGGTGTCATCTGCATATCTGAGGTGATTGATATTTCTCCCGGCAATCTTGATTCCAGCTTGTGCTTCTTCCAGCCCAGTGTTTCTCATGATGTACTCTGCATATAAGTTAAATAAACGGGGTGACAATATACAGCCTTGACGTACTCCTTCTCCTATTTGGAACCAGTCTGTTGTTCCATGTCCAGTTCTAATTGTTGCTTCCTGACCTACATACAGGTTTCTCAAGAGAAAGGTCAGATGGTCTGGTATTCCCATCTCTTTCAGAATTTTCCACAGTTTATTGTGATCCACAGAGTCCAAGGCTTTGGCATAGTCAGTAAAGCAGAAATAGAGGTTTTTCTGGAACTCTCTTGCTTTTTTGATAATCCATCAGATGTTGGCAATTTGATCTCTGGTTCCTCTGCCTTTTCTAAAACCAGCTTGAACATCTGGAAGTTCATGGTTCACATATTGCTGAAGCTTGGCTTGGAGAATTTTGAGCATTACTTTACTAGCGTGTGAGATGAGTGCAATTGTGCGGTAGTTTGAGCATTCTTTGGCATTGCCTTTCTTTGGGATTGGAATGAAAACTGACCTTTTCCAGTCCTGTGGCCACTGCTGAGTTTTCCAAATTTGCTGGCCTATCGAGTGCAGCACTTTCACAGCATCATCTTTCAGGTTTGAAATAGCTCAACTGGAATTCCATCACCTCCACTAGCTTTGTTCATAGTGATGCTTTCTAAGGCCCAGTTGACTTCACATTCCAGGATGTCTGGCTGTAAGTGAGTGACCACGTCATCGTGATTATCTTGGTCATGAAGATCTTTTTTGTACAGTTCTTCTGTGTATTCTTGCCACCTCTTCTTAAATATCTTCTGCTTCTGTTAGGTCCATACAATTTCTGTCCTTTATCGAGCCCACCTTTGTATGAAATAGTCCCTTGGTATCTCTAATTTTCTTGAAGAGATCTCTAGTCTTTCCCATTCTGTTGTTTTCCTCTATTTCTTTGCATTGATTGCTGAGGAAGGCTTTCTTATCTCTCCTTGATATTCTTTGGAACTCTGCATTCAGATGGGAATATCTTTCCTTTTCTCCTTTGCTTTTCACTTCTCTTCTTTTCACAGCTCTTTGTGAGGCCTCCTCAGACAGCCATTTTGCTCTTTTGCATTTCCTTTCCATGGGGATGGTCTTGATCCCTGTCTCTTGTATAATGTCACAAACCTCTCCATTGTTCATCAGGCACTCTATCAGATCTAGTCCCTTAAATCTATTTCTCCCTTCCAGTGTATAATCATAAGGGATTTGATTTAGGTCATACCTGAATGGTCTAGTGGTTTTCCCTACTGTCTTCAATTTAAGTATGAATTTGGCAATAAGGAGTTCATGATCTGAGCCACAGTCAGCTCCCGGTCTTCTTTTTGCTGACTGTATAGAGCTTCTCCATCTTTGGGTGCAAAGAATATAATCAGTTTGATTTCGGTGTTGACCATCTGGTGATGTCCATGTGTAGAGTCTTCTCTTGTGTTGTTGGAAGAGGGTGTTTGCTTTGGCAAAACTCTATTAGCCTTTGGCCTGCTTCATTCTGTACTCCAAGGCCAAATTTGCCTATTACTCTAGGTGTTTCTTGACTTCCTACTTTTGCATTCCAGTCCCCTATAATGAAAAGGACATCTTTTTGGGGTGTTAATTCTAGAAGGTCTTGGAGGTCTTCATAGAACTGTTCAACTTCAGCTTCTTCAGCATTACTGGTTAGGGCATAGGCTTGGGTTACCGTGATATTAAATGGTTTGCCTTGGAAACGAACAGAAATCATTCTGTCATTTTTGAGATTGCATCCAAGTACTGCATTTTGGACTCTTGTTGACTATGATGGCTACTCCATTTCTTCTAAGGGATTCATGCTTAGACCTGAGTTAACCAGCTAAGAATACTATTAATAGAAAACTACTTGAAACCAGTTAGCTTTTAAATCAGCTGCTGCTGCTAAGTCACTTCAGTCGTGTCTGACTCTGTGCAACCCCATAAACAGCAGCCCACCAGGTTCCCTGGTCCCTGGGATACTCCAGGGAAGAACACTGGAGTGGGTTGCCATTTCCTTCTCCAATGCAGGAAAGTGAAAATTGAAGTCGCTCAGTCATGTCCGACTCTTAGCAAACCAGTGGACTGTAGCCTACCAGGCTCCTCTGTCTGTGGGATTTTCCAGGCAAGAGTAGTGGAGTGGGTTGCCATTGCCTTCTCCAGATACTACACTTGATCTTAGCCCAAAAGTCGAGAAGTCCTTAAATCTGAGGGTTCCCTATTCATATTGTAAAATGTTCCTTAGTCACACTGTAACTGACCTGGGTTCTTGGACTCTAATCAACAGAAATTGTTAGGAGGGCAGAAGACAAAATTCAGGTAACGACTTACTGGGACTGGTGTTGCAGCCCAAGGGAAGAAAAACAAGCAACAGGTTTCCTTGCTCCCTCCCTGACTGGGAATAAGGGGGGCTTGTGGACAGCTGGTCCCTTGAATGAGGCAATGGTGGGGTGGATGGTGGATTGGCTGAAGGGCTGGCTTGGGTGGTCTACCCACCTCTTTGGTGGTACAGCTGGTGCAGGGGTCACGTGCAGTTTCTTGCATTTGCTCCCAGCATCTCAGAAGTGGTGGTTTGGATTTTGGCCTTTTTGTATCTTTTTGTTCAGAAATTTGCCCAACTGCTCATGCGTGTAGTTATTTTTAGCCCCTTATTGTTTCTTTGTATTCTGTCGCTGGAGGAGATGGTTGTCCAGGTGCAAGCGTGGTGGTAGTGTCCCAGGTCCCCGCCTATCTCAATACAAACAGAATTTTAAAGCCACAAGAAATTTAGAGATTGTCTATTCCTACCACTTTGTTTTATAGATAAAGTTCCAGAGAAATTGAAGGCTTTCCTAAGGTCACACAACCAGTTATCGGTCGTACTGGGACCAGTGCCCAGTTGTCTTAATTCTGTCCTTTCCATTACATTTGATTTAATTCTAGAGTTTAGATTACAATGAAAGGCACAGACATATTAAAGTTAATCATTATCCTCTAAAGTGGCAGATTGAGTTTTAATAGGGAGAATGCTAATATTCTCTGTAGGGAAAATAAGGAGGCAACTGGGAGAGAGTAAAGCTGCTCAAGAATAAAACAGCTTCCCAGACTCTCACTTTTGTTGGAAATCTATCTAACAAGAAAGTTTATTCCAAAGCAGGCAAATTTAAAGAAAAGGGGTTTGACACAAGAGCAGAGAGTGACTGGCATAGCTCAGCTGGAAAAATTTCTCTGTATCATTCTGGGAGTCTCCAGAACAAAGAAACCCAATGTCATTAACAAAGGAAGGAGGATTGGAAAGGACTCCAGTGTTTTTACACTTAAAATGGATCCTTTCTTATTTCTAGGTTTACACATACGATTTTGGAGGTAGAAATTTCTTACAAAACAATACAACAATATAGTCTCTTCTTTTTATTCCTGTAACAATAATGCTGAATTAAAAAAAAAATAAAAAGACAACTCGAATCTTCAAAAAGACTGCAGTACCTTTCAGATATTTTTGAGTTGCTTGACTGCTTCTTCCTTGCAAGGACCCCCCTGTTTCGCTCAGCTCTGCATCGACTTTTAATTTTTTTCCCTGACATTTCCTTTTCTTATTTTAAAATTTATTTTTAATTGGAGGATAGTTGCTGATAGAGTTTTGCCAAGAGAATGCACTGGTCATAGCAAACACCCTCTTCCAACAACACAAGAGAAGACTCTACACATGGACATCACCAGATGGTCAACACTGAAATCAGATTGATTATATTCTTTGCAGCCAAAGATGGAGAAACTCTATACAGTCAGCAAAAAGAAGACCGGGAGCTGACTGTGGCTCAGATCATGAACTCCTTATTGCCAAATTCATACTTAAATTGAAGACAGTAGGGAAAACCAGTAGACCATTCAGGTATGACCTAAATCAAATCCCTTATGATTATACACTGGAAGGGAGAAATAGATTTAAGGGACTAGATCTGATAGAGTGCCTGATGAACTATGGATGGAGGTTCATGACATTGTACAGGAGACAGGGATCAAGACCATCCCCATGGAAAGGAAATGCAAAAGAGCAAAATGGCTGTCTGAGGAGGCCTTACAAAGAGCTGTGAAAAGAAGAGAAGTGAAAAGCAAAGGAGAAAAGGAAAGATATTCCCATCTGAATGCAGAGTTCCAAAGAATATCAAGGAGAGATAAGAAAGCCTTCCTCAGCAATCAATGCAAAGAAATAGAGGAAAACAACAGAATGGGAAAGACTAGAGATCTCTTCAAGAAAATTAGAGATACCAAGGGAACATTTCATGCAAAGATGGGCTCGATAAAGGACAGAAATGGTATGGACCTAACAGAAGAAGAAGATATTAAGAAGAGGTGGCAAGAATACACAGAAGAACTGTACAAAAAGACCTTCACAACCCAGATAATCACGATGGTGTGATCACTCACCTAGAGCTAGATATCCTGGAATGTGAAGTCAAGTGGGCCTTAGAAAGCATCACTACGAACAAAGCTAGTGGAGGCGATGCAATACCAGTTGAGCTATTTCAAACCTGAAAGATGATGCTGTGAAAGTGCTGCACTCGATATGCCAGCAAATTTGGAAAACTCAGCAGTGGCCACAGGACTGGAAAAGGTCAGTTTTCATTCCAATCCCAAAGAAAGGCAATGCCAAAGAATGCTCAAACTACCGGAAATTGCACTCATCTCACACGCTAGTAAAGTAATGCTCAAAATTCTCCAAGCCAGGCTTCAGCAATACGTGAACTGTGAACTTCCAGATGCTCAAGCTGGTTTTAGAAAAGGCAGAGGAACCAGAGATCAAATTGCCAGCATCCACTGGATCATAGAAAAAGCAAGAGAGTTCCAGAGAAACATCTATTTCTGCTTGATTGACTATGCCAAAGCCTTTGACTGTGTGGATCACAATAAACTGTGGAAAATTCTGAAAGACATGGGAATACCAGACCACCTGACCTGCCTTGAGAAACCTATATGCAGATCAGGAAGCAACAGTTAGAACTGGACATAGAACAACAGACTGGTTCCAAATAGGAAAAGGAGTTCGTCAAAGCTATATATTGTCACTGTGCTTATTTAACTTCTATGCAGAGTACATCATGAGAAACGATGGGCTGGAAGAAGCCCAAGCTGGAATCAAGATTGCCGAGGGAAATATCAATAAGCTCAGATATGCAGATGACACCACCCTTATGGCAGAAAGTGAAGCGGAACTAAAAAGCCTCTTGATGAAAGTGAAGGAGGAGAGTGAAAAAGTTGGCTTAAAGCTCAACATTCAGAAAACTAAGATCATGGCATCTGGTCCCATCACTTCATGGCAAATAGATGGGGAAACAGTTTCAGAGTATTTTTGGTGGCTCAAAATCACTGCAGATGGTGACTGCAGCCATGAAATTAAAAGACACTTTCTCTTTGGAAGGAAAGTTATGACCAACCTAGATAGCATATTTAAAACCAGAGTCATTACTTTGCTAACAAATGTCCGTCTAGTCAAGGCTATGGTTTTTCCAGTAGTCATGTATGGATGTAAGAGTTGGACGGTGAATAAAGCTGAGCGTCGAAGAATTGATACTTTTGAACTGTGGTATTGGAGAAGACTCTTGAGAGTCCCTTGGACTGCAAGGAGATCCAACCAGTCCATCCTAAAAGAGATCAGTCCTGGATGTTCATTGGAAAGACTGATGTTGAAGCTGAAACTCCAAACTTTGGCCACCTCATGTGAAGAGTTGAGTCATTGGAGAAGACTCTGATGCTGGGAGGGATTGGGGGCAGGAGGAGAAGGGGATGACAGAGGATGAGATGGCTGGATGGCATCACCGAGTTGATGGACGTGAGTTTGAGCAAACCCTGGGAGTTGGTGATGGACAGGGAGTCCTGGCGTGCTGCAATTCATGGGGTCGCAAAGAGTCAGACACGACTGAGCAACTGAACTGAACTGAATTGCTTTACAGAATTGTGTTGGTTTCTGCCATATATCAACATAAATAGGTCACAGGTACATGTGTGGCCCCTACCTCTTGAGTCTCTCTCCCACCTTCTATCCCCCACCGCATCTGATGCACCACCCCCACCCCCCATTTCTTTCCCATGGCAGCCTTTTCTAATGGTGAGAAGGGGCTGAGAAAAGGGATTTCTGTGATTTTCCTCATAACTTCCTTGGAAATCAGGGGTAGTAGTTGAGAACCAAGAGTTGTGAGTACAGGTGACAAAGCAGGAGTTGGGAAGATGTGAAAATATTGATTGTTTGGGGCTTAATTATTCTTCCAAAGGGAGAAAACATATTGCTTCCCCCAGGTGAGGAAATTATATAAAGTTGAGTGGTCAAATTGATGGAAGGGGAAGAGGTAGTGTGAGTAGTCACAGGTAAATCTGGAGATAGAGGTGGAAGTTGCCATTTTTAGACATTATTGGAGGAAAGGTGCCTTTCCCCTCCACCCCCCAAGACCCAGAGTAACGGTGCCCAAGTAGAGAACTTCCAGGGAGGTGCCCTTCCATCACCAAGCCTGCCTCTTCCCTCCTGCCTCCCCCAACTCCCTCCCTTGCTGGCTTCTTTCCTTCTGTCCTTCATTGCATCTTTATCTCTAAGGCTGTTAAATATGTGTTTTAATGTTTGTAGGCCCTTTTGATTTTATGTTAAATAGTTAATTTAAAAATTTAATAATAATATCAGCATCAATACTGGCTACCTTTAAATTTTTTATCTTATTGAAGTCTAGTTGATTGACAGTGTTGTGTTAGCTTCGCGTGCACAGCACAGTGATTCGCTTTCAGATTCTTTTCCCATATAGTTCATTACAAAACATGAGTATGCTTCCCTGTGCTTGTTGGTTTATTTTATATATAGTAGTGTATCATCTTAATCCTAACTTCCTATTGTATCCCTCCCCCATCCCTTTCCCCTTTGGTAACCACGAATTTGTCTTCTGTATCTGTGGATCTATTTCTGTTCTCTAAATAAGTTGTCTTTTTTTTTTTTTTTAATTTAGATTCCGCATATAAGTGGTATCATATGGAATTTGTCTTGGGTTTCCCAGGTGGTACTAGTGATAAAGAACCCACCTGTCAATGCAGGAGATGTAAGAGATGTGGGTTTGATCTCTGGGTTGGGAAAATCCTCTGAAGGAGGGCACGGAAACCCACTCCAGTATTCTTGCCTGGAGAATCCTGTGGACAGAGGAGCCTGGTGGGCTATCAGTCTATAGGATCGCAAAGAGTCAGACGTGACTGAAGCGACTTAGCATGCATGCACAGTTTCCTTCACTTAGTCTAATCATCTCTTAGCCCATCCATGTTGCTAATAATCTCTCAGCCCATCCATGATTTCATTCCTTTTTATGGTTGAATAATATTCCACTGTGTGTCTATATGTATACTGTTTATTGAGCATATCTGTAATATCTTTCTATGTATTTAATCATCATCATAAGACAATATATAACTGTGTATGTGTGTGCTCAGTCGCTTAGTCGTGTCCAACTTTCTGTGGCCCTGTGGACTGCCAGGCTTCTCTATCTGTGAAATTTTCCAGGCAAGAAACCTGGAGCAGGTTGCCATTTCCTACTTCCAGGGAATCTTCCCAACCCGGGGTTGAACCTGTGCCTCTTCTGTCTCCTGCATTGGCAGGTGGTTTCTTTATTATTAGTGCCACCTTGGAATCCATAACTGTGCTTTCTTCCACTTGCGAAATGAGGAAATAGGTTAAATCACTTATGTTGTTTCTGTCAAAGAGGCATTGGAAAAGCATTAATTGGAACACATGCTTCCCTCATTTGAAAGTCTGTTTTCTAGACTTTATTATGTTATCAATATCATGTTATTATGTTATCAGCTGCCCCCCACCCCATACCGTCTCCAAAATTCCTGGAACTCACATCTCTGCCCCCTCTCTAATTCCCACATGTAGCATCAGAGTTTTTAGCAAAGAATCTCACTGTGGGAATGTATTTAGCTTTAATAAGAGAGATGGGGCTACACTCATGACCGGGTCTATGTGTCAAGGGTTTGCTGTGCAAAGGAAGAGATGCTTTGGTCAGTTGGCGTGTAAGATTCCAGAAGCTTTGTTAGAGGAAGTATGGAAGACATGAATACATTCACTGTACTCCACAGACAGTTATTGTTTGTGAATCTGTAGCCTTCAGAAAAGAAACGATTCCACTTGAAAACAAAACCACCCAAACAGTCCTCCCCTTTCTTACTTCCAAGTGTTTGTTAAGTGAGTTTTATTTCAAAATACTTGTTTTTTTTTTTTTTTAATGGAGAAGAATCTCAGTGTCAAGGGGTCCTGGATCAACCCCTCTGATGGAAGCTCAGTCTTTTTCTCAGCAAGGGAGTAAAACTCTAGGCTAAAGAATTTAATTTCCACCCCATCTGCCTTCCACTCCTCTTTCCCCTGCCAGCCCCACCATCTAAATGTTCTTGCCCAGAGGGCAGGGATGAGAGAGACTTGCAGGTAACCAGGGTGAACTGTGCTATTTAGCAAAAGCTCTGCTTGGTAGGCAAAGTAGTCTTTTTTTCTCTTTGTCAGTCTAGTGAAAAGAGAAGTACGTGAAGAGAAACACACCTCTTCTGCTCTCCCAGTAACCGATTCCTATACCTTGGACAGTAGTGATTACGTCTGGGGGTCTCTCCAGCATGCCACAGGTCCTGTGTTTGATCTCCAGGTACCGGGAACCTGCACCCTGACAGCAGCAGGCGTTTGTTTGGTCAGTCCTGAAATGTCTGGTTCGTTATGATGTTTGGCAGTGATTGATATACAGGAAAAATGATAGCGAGAAAACTCATCAAATTTAATTTTATTTCAGACTCTAGATGGAATTTTACTCCTGAATTCAAGAGGTTAGAAGGCCAGAGCTGGTTCCCTTGCCTGCTGGTCTTTGTAGAAAGCATAGTAATTAAGATTGTTGTTGTTGTTTAATCACTAAGTCATGTCTGACTCTTTTGCGACCCCTTGGACTGTAGCCCGCCAGGCTCCTCTGTCCATGAGATTTCCCGGGTGAGAACACTGGAGTGGGTCACCATTTCCTTACCAAGGGGATCTTTCCGACCCAGGGATTGAACCCGTATCTCCTGCATTGGGAGGTGGGTTCTATACCCCTGAGGCACCAGGGAAGTCCATGGTAATTAAGATAGCCCTGTGAAAATGACTGCTGTGCTATTTGCCTGGCTTTATCTATAATACAGTTAAAGATCATAAACAGTATTTACTGAGTAACTACTCTGTGTTAATGGATTCCCAGGTGGCACTAGTGGTAAAGAATCTTCCTGCCAGTGCAGGAGACACAAGAGGCACAGGTTCAATCCCTGGGTTGGGAAGATTCCCTGGGAGTAGGAAATGGCAACCTGCTCCAGTATTGCCTGGAAAATTCCATGGACAGAGAAGCCTGGCAGACTACAGTCCATGGGGCTGCAGAGACTTGAACGTGACTAAGTGACTGAGCTCACACACACACACACAACACACACACACACACACATTCTGTGTTGTTTGTTTGTATATAAACTTATTTAACACTCTGTGTTCAATAGTATTTCTCTAAATCTTCACAACAGTTCTATGAGGTTGGTAAGCCTTTACTCATTTTATGTATAAGGAAACTGAGGCTCAGAGAGTTGGAAAATTTCCTCAAAGTCGTGTTGAAAGGACTAGGACTCAAAAGGCCATGAATGCTCTTTTAATATAATACGCCATTATAATAGCCAGGATTTGCTGGAGAAACAAAACATTTTCTCTATTTTTTATGACAGTGTTACTCAGTCGTGTTTGACTCTTTTGTGACCCCATGGACTGTAGCCCACCAGGCTCTTCTGTCCATAGGTTTCTCCAGGCAAGAACACTGGAGTGGGTTGCTGTTTCCTTCTCCACAGGATCTTCCTGACCCTGGGAATGAGCCTGCGTCTCTAATGTCTCCTTCCTTGGCAGGCGGGTGCTTTACCACTAGTGCCTCGGGGAGGCCAAGTCTATCTGTTGGTGGTACCCAAAGATACCTCACAGGGGTGTTGTTTTTCTTTAAAATATTATGAATTCTCCTCAGATATATTCCAGATTCTTTAAGTAACCCCATTATGGATTTATTTACCAATTAATTTGTTCCAAGTACTATTAAAAAATAATATGTTGAAAATCCTAAAGGCAATATTCATGGTACTAAAAACGTCAAAAGTGCAGATGAGTACGGATTCAAAAGTAAACATTTCTCTTTTCACCCTTTTTATTCCTCAGGGCTATCTCTCAGATGCAACCATGGTAAATAATTCTTTGCATTTATGCCAGAATTGTTTCATGCACACGCAAGAACATATGTGTATGTATGGGGACCTGCGATCCATTTATCTCTTCATTACTGGGGAGGATACACTCAGGGAAAAGAATCCTAAGCAGATGATCCAACCTTATCTCCTTATCAGCATGGTATCTAGACCGCTGAGCAACAGGCTAATAATACTTCTTAGCTGCAGAGTCTTTATCTATGGAATGTTTTGAGTAGAACCACCCTGAATTAGGATTGCTTATGGTAAACAAATTTGAGATCCATGGATTTATGAGGCATGACTCTCCGGAGAATATCACTGAAACTATATGATTCTCCGGAGAATAAAAATGGAGGAAGTATTTCTTAACTAAAAATCTTCTTGCTATTTGAAATGACCCATGAAACTCATTAGAGAACTCATCTATTATTCTGGACCAGAACATCATTCCTGATAAGAGAAGCTGTACACATGTAGCATAATTAATTAAACCAGTACTCTACTGATGGAATTTAAGTTGTTTCAGTTTTGTTTATCTTGTTACTACAATGCTACAGGGCACATCTTTATAAACATATGTTTATATATTTGTTTCAGTGTATCTGTAGTTATTAAGAGCATATTAGGTCAAAGATTTGGAGAAGGAAATGACAACCCACACCAGTACTCTTGCCTGGAAAATCCCATGGACGGAGGAGCCTGGTAGGCTGCAGACCATGGGGTTGCTAAGAGTCGGACATGACTGAGCAACTTCACTTTCACTTTTCACTTTCCTGAAGTGGAGAAGGAGAGTCCCAGAGACAGAGGAGCCTGGTGGGCTGTCGTCTATGGGGGTCATACAGAGTCAGACACGAATGAAGCGACTTAGCAGCAGCAGCAGGTCAAAGGTTATGTTTACCTGCATCTTTACCCATTTCATTCTTCCTTCCCCCCACTACCCCCATATAAAAATATTGGAAAGACAACCTAAGACCTGGTATCATTTCATCTGTAAAAACTTTAGTGCATTGCTCTAAGAGTTACGGAATCTCTTTTTTAGCACCATATCTTAGGGAAAATGTTATTCCATTCATCAGTTTAGTTCAGTTCAGTTCAGTCACTCAGTCATGTCCGACTCTCTGCGACCCCATGAAGTGCAGCACGTCAGGCCTCCGTGTCCATCACCAACTTCCGGAGTCCATCCAAACCCATGTCCATTGAGTTGGTGATGCCATCCGACCATCTCATCCTCTGTCGTCCCCTTCTCCTCCTGCTCTCAATTTTTCCCAGCATCAGGGTCTTTTCAAATGAGTCAGCTCTTCACATCAGGTGGCCAAAGTATTGGAGTTTCACCTTCAACATCAGTCCTTCCAATGAACACCCAGGACTGATCTCCTTTAGGATGGACTGGTTGGATTTCCTTGCAGTCCAAGGGACTCTCAAGAGTCTTCTCCAACACCACAGTTCAAAAGCATCAATTCTTCAGTGCTCAGCTTTCTTTATAGTCCAACTCTCACATCCATACATGACCACCGGTAAAACCATAGCCTTAACTAGATGGACTTTTGTTGGCAAAGTAATGTCTTTGCTTTTAAATATGCTGTCTAGGTTGGTCATAACTTTCCTTCCAAGAGTAAGCGTCTTTTAATTTCATGGCTGCAATCACCATCTGCAGTGATTTTGGAGCCCAAAAAAATAAAGTCAGCCACTGTTTCCCCATCTATTTGCCATGAAGTGATGGGACCGGATGCCATGATCTTCGTTTTCTGAATGTTGAGCTTTAAGCCAACTGTTTCACTCTCCACTTTTACTTTCATCAAGAGGCTTTTAGTTCCTCTTCACTTTCTGCCAGAAGGGTGGTGTCATCTGCATATCTGAGGTGATTGATATTTCTCCT
Source organism: Bos javanicus (assembly GCF_032452875.1). NCBI lineage: Eukaryota > Metazoa > Chordata > Mammalia > Artiodactyla > Bovidae > Bos > Bos javanicus. The sequence goes on from NC_083877.1 coordinate 92,632,869, forward strand.
GGCAATCTTGATTCCAGCTTGTGTTTCTTCCAGTCCAGCGTTTCTCATGATGTACTCTGCATAGTGTTAAATAAACAGGGTGACAATATACAGCCTTGATGTACTCCTTTTCCTATTTGGAATCAGTCTGTTTTTCCATGTCCAGTTCTAACTGTTGCTTCCTGACCTGCATACAAATTTCTCAAGAGGCAGATCAGGTGGTCTGGTATTCCCATGTCTTTCAGAATTTTCCATAGTTTATTGTGATCCACACAGTCCAAGGCTTTGGCATAGTCAATAAAAGCAGAAATAGATGTTTTTCTGAAACTCTCTTGCTTTTTCCATGATCCAGCGGATGTTGGCAATTTGATCTCTGGTTCCTCTGCCTTTTCTAAAACCAGTTTGAATATCAGGAAGTTCACGGTTCGCATATTGCTGAAGCCTGGCTTGGAGAATTTTGTTTCCATACTTTGTTTAATTTAGATTCAACTTGCTCCTACTCTAGTTTCCTATGTTTGAAGTTTGGATTGTTGGTTTTAGGCCATTATTTTTTTAATATAAGCATCTCATGCTATGCATATCCCTTTAATAATTGTTTTAGCTGCATCCCTGAAATTTCAATACACTATATTTTTGTTTTTATTTAGTTTAGTAACTTATAATTTCCATGTGATTTTTTCCATCTTTTACTATTATTTACTGAAGTATAATTGACTTACAATATTATATTAGTTTCAGATGTACAACAAAGTATTTCAGTATTTTTGTAGATTATACTCAATTTATTGTTACTGCAGGATAAGGTCTCTATTTCCTTGTGCTGTATGGTATATCCTTGTTGCTTATTTATTTTATACATGGTGGTTTGTGTGTCGTACTCTCCTACCCGTGTCTTGCCCATCTCCTTTCCTGCTCCCTGTTGGGAACTACTAATTTGCTCTGTATCTGTGAGTCTGTTTCTGGCTTGTTACAGACATTTGTTTAGTTTTTAGATTTCACATATTTAGATTCGAAATATTTGGAGATTTTCCAGGTACCTTTTTGTTATTGAATTCTAATTCAGATCCTTTGGGGCCAGGTAACCTACTGTGAATGATTTCAGTTCAATTTATTGGAGACTTCGCCCAAAATAAAGCCTTTCATGGTGATTATCCTTTCCTTATGCATTTGAGATAAATATGTATTTTACTGTTCTTGGGTTGAGTTTCTTTAAATAGCAGTTAGGTTAAGTTGTTTCACAATGTTGTTCACTTCAGTTCAGTTCAGTTCAGTTGCTCAGTCGTGTCCAACTCTTTGCAACCCCATGAATTGCAGCACGCCAGGCCTCCCTGTCCATCACCAACTCCCGGAGTTCACCCAGACTCACGTCCATCGAGTCAGTGATGCCATCCAGCCATCTCATCCTCTGTCGTCCCCTTCTCCTCTTGCCCCCAATCCCTCCCAGCATCAGAGTCTTTTCCAGTGAGTCAACTCTTCGCATGAGGTGGCCAAAGTACTGGAGTTTCAGCTTTAGCATCATTCCTTCCAAAGAAATCCCAGGGCTGATCTCCTTCAGAATGGACTGGTTGGATCTCCTTGCAGTCCAAGAGACTCTCAAGAGTCTTCTCCAACACCACAGTTCGGAAGCATCCATTCTTCAGTGCTCAGCCTTCTTCACAGTCCAACTCTCACATCCATACATGACCACTGGAAAAACCATAGCCTTGACTAGATGAACCTTTGTTGGCAAAGTAATGTCTCTGCTTTTGAATATGCTATCTAGGTTGGTCATAACTTTCCTTTCAAGGAGCAAGCGTCTTTCAATTTCACGGCTGCAGTCACCATCTGCAGTGATTTTGGAGCCCAGAAAAATAAAGTCTGACACTGTTTCCACTGTTTCCCCATCTATTTCCCATGAAGTGATGGGACCAGATGCCATGATCTTCATTTTCTGAATGTTGAGCTTTAAGCCAACTTTTTCACTCTCCACTTTCACTTCCATCAAGAGGCTTTTGAATTCCTCTTCACTTTCTGCCAGAAGGGTGGTGTCATCTGCATATCTGAGGTGATTAATATTTCTCCCAGAAATCTTGATTGCAGCTTGTGCTTCTTCCAGTCCAGCATTTCTCGTGATATACTATGCATATAAGTTAAATAAGCAGGGTGATAATATACAGCCTTGATGTACTCCTTTTCCTATTTGGAACCAGTCTGTTGTTCCATGTACAGTTCTAACTGTTGCTTCCTGACCTGCATACAAATTTCTCAAGAGGCAGATCAGGTGGTCTGGTATTCCCAGGTCTTTCAGAATTTTCCACAGTTTATTGTGATCCACACAGTCCAAGGCTTTGGTATAGTCAATAAAAGCAGAAATAGATGTTTTTCTGAAACTCTCTTGCTTTTTCCATGATCCAGTGGATGTTGGTAATTTGATCTCTGGTTCCTCTGCCTTTTCTAAAACCAGCTTGAACATCAGGAAGTTCACGGTTCATGTATTGCTGAAGCCTGGCTTGGAGAATTTTGAGCATTACTTTACTAGCGTGTGAGATGAGTGTAATTATGCAGTAGTTTGAGCATTCTTTGGCATTGCCTTTCTTTGGGATTGGAATGAAAACTGACCTTTTCCAGTCCTGTGGCCACTGCTGAGTCTTCCAAATTTGCTGGCATATCGAGTGCAGTACTTTCACAGCATCATCTTTCAGGATTTGGAATAGCTCCACTGGAATTCCATCGCCTCCACTAGCTTTGTTTGTAGTGATGCTTTCTAAGGCCCACTTGACTTCACATTCCAGGATGTCTGGCTCTAGGTGAGTGATCACACCATCGTGATTATCTGGGTCGTGAAGATCTTTTTTGTACAGTTCTTCTGTGTATTCTTGCCATCTCTTCTTAATATCTTCTGCTTCTTTTAGGTATACTAATTGATTTTTATTTTATTTTTTGGCCTTATTCTTTTACAAGTTATAGAAAGAGTATACAGTATAGTTATTGATACAGTATAATTATTTGTCTGTATCTCCTTTCAGCTCTCTAATTTTTTTTCATATATTTTTAAACTCTGTTATTTGGTAAGTTTAAAATGTGAGAATTTAGGATTCTTATGTTTTCTTTTCATTATTATAAAACATTCTTCTTAATCCCTGATATATTACTCATTCTGAAGGCTACTTTGTTTGATATTAATAGAGCTACACCAACTTTTTTTGATAGAGTGATATTATGTTTATTTGAATCCAAATTCACCATTTCCAAATTATGTGCTGATATGTCCTGGGGGTCAGGGGGGAGTGGGGACAGGGAGGGGAGTCTGTCATGGGACACCATGGGATATTTTAAAATTTCATGGGAATCACAAAACTCAACATCTAATTGGATACTGCAAGGTCAGGGTCAAGATATGTCACTGTTTCCCAACTAACTGGAGCTATGTTTCTTTTGATGATGTCATATTTTCCGCAAAGCCGGGTTTTCTTTTCTTTTTTAAACTTTTCATTTTGTATTGGGGGGTAGCCAGTTCACAAAGTTGTGATGGTTTCAGGTGAACAGCGAAGGCACCAGCCGTCCATGTACATGTGTCTGTTCTCCCCCAAGCCCCCCCATCCAGGCTGCCACACGACGTTGAGCAGAGTTTCATATGCTCTACAGTACATTCCTGTTGGTTGTCCATTTTAAATAGAGCAGTCACACCAGCTTTTTATTACTGCTTGCATGGTATGTTTTCGGTACTTTTGCCTTTAAGCTATCTAAGTCTTTATATTTAAAGTGGATATCTTGTATACAGCAATATAGCCAGTTCTTGATTTTCTTAGACCATTTATTGGTGTGGCTGGACTAGTTGTCAGTCACTAAGTTGTGTCCGACTCTTTGTGACCCTGTGAACTGCAGTACACCAGGCTTCCTTGTCTTTCACCATCTCCTGGAGTTTGCTTGGATTCATGTCCATTGAGTTGGTGATTTCATCCAACTATCTCATCCTTACCTAGAGCCAGACATCCTGGAATGTGAAGTTAAGTGGGCCTTAGAAAGTATCGCTATGAACAAAGCTAGTGGAGGTGATGGAATTCCAGTTGAGCTACTTCAAATCCTGGAAGATGATGCTGTGAAAGTGCTGCACTCAATATGCCAGCAAATTTGGAAAACTCAGCAGTGGCCACAGGACTGGAGAAGGTCAGTTTTCATTCCAATCCCAAAGAAAGGCAATGCCAAAGAATGTTCAAACTACTGCACAATTGCAACTCATCTCACATACTAGTAAAGTAATGCTTAAAATTCTCCAAGTCAGGCTTCAGCAATACATGAACCGTGAACTTCCTGATGTTCAAGCTGGTTTTAGAAAAGGCAGAGGAACCAGAGATCAAATTGCCAACATCTGCTGGATCATGGAAAAAGCAAGAGAGTTCCAGAAAAACATCTATTTCTGCTTGATTGACTATGCCAAAGCCTTTGACTATGTGCATCACAATAAACTGTGAAAAATTCTGAAAGAGATGGGAATACCAGACCACCTGATCTGCCTCTTGAGAAACCTGTATGCAGGTCAGGAAGCAACAGTTAGAACTGGACATGGAACAACAGACTGGTTCCAAATAGGAAAAGGAGTACGTCAAAGCATATATTGTTATCCTGCTTATTTAACTTCTATGCAGAGTACATCATGATCTCATCCTCTGTTGCCCCTTCTCCTCCTGCCTTCAATCTTTTCCACCTTCATGGTCTTTTCCAATGAATCAGCTCTTTGCATCAGGTGGCCAAAGAATTTGAACTTCAGTTTCAGCATCAGTCCTTCCAATGAGTGTTCAGGGTTGATTTTCTTTAGGGTTGACTGGTTTGATCTCCTTGCAGTCCAGAGGACTCTCAAGAGTCTTCTTTGGCACCAGAATTCAAAAGCATCAATTTTTCAGGGCTCAGCCTTCTTTATGGTCCAACTCTTGTATCTATACATGACTACTGAAAAAACCATAGCTTTTACCATATGAATCTTGGTCAGCAAAGTGATGTCTCTGCTTTTTAATATGCTGTTTGTATTTGTCATAGTTATTCTTCAAAGGAGGAAGGATCTCTTAATTTCATGGCTGCATTCACAGTCTGAAGTGATTTTGGAGCCCAAGAAAATAAAATCTGTCACTGCCTCTACTTTTTCCCCTTCAATTTGCCATGAAGTGATGGGAGTAGATCCTATGATCTTAGTTCTTGAATGCTGAGTTTTAAACCATCTTTATCACCCTCCTCTTTCACCTTCATCCAGAGGCTTTTAAATTCTTTGCTTTCTGTCATTAGAGTGGTATCATCTGCTTATCTAGACTGTTGATATTTCTCCTGGCAACCTTCATTTCAGCTGTGATTCATCCAGCCTGGCATTTTGCATGATGTACTCTGCATATAAGTTAAATAGGCAGGGTGACAATATACAGCCTTGGTGTACTCCTTTCCCAATTTTGAACCAGTCTTTTGTTTCATGTCCATTTTTAATTGTTTATTCTTGACCTGCATACAGATTTCTCAGGAGACAGGTAAAGTATATTTTGCTGTATGCTTTCTATTTGTCCCACTGGTTTTTGTTCCATTTTCTTGTCCTCAGTGGATTAACTAAATATTTTCTGTCCCTTGATTTTTATCTCCACTCTTGGCTTTTTGGGTATTCCTTTTTGTTTTAGTTTGCAGTGAGTTTTCTAGTATTTACAGTATGCATCTTTGACTCATTACAATGTAATCTACCTTTAAATAATATTATGCAAGTGTGTACAAAATGTTAAAGCAGCATCCTTTCTGCTTTGTGCTTCTGCTGTCAGATGTTTTACTTCTATTTGAGTTATAGGCCCTATTTTTTTTATTATCACTATTTTCTCTTTAAACACCCAATTATATTTTAAAGAGTTTTGAAATGAGAAAAATGTCTTTTTTTATAACTATGGAACTTTTGGGAGGGGTTTGTTTGACATTTTAATTGTATTGTCCATTTTTTGTTTGTCTCTTTTGAAAAGATTTGGAAGTTTAGCCACATGGCCACCTTGCCTGTGTCCTCAAGTCATTGTCTAATCTGTTCACATGTGTAGCCCATGTAAGTTCTCAGGGGTCACGAGTTAGTAGCTGTACTTGTTTGAAGAAATACTTCCCTTTGCTTTCCCTTAAATGCTAGTGTTTAAAAATGTGTGTGTGTGTGTGTGTGTGTGTGTGTGTGTGTGTGTGATCTGGGACAAAAGACTCTTCTAAACAAAAGTAGCAGTAGTAGTTTAGTCACTAAGTCATGTCTGACTCTTGTGACCCCATGCACTGTAGCCGTCCAGGCTCCCCCATCCATGGGATTCTCCAGGCAAGAACACTGGAGTGGGTTGCCATTTCCTTCTCCAGGATTCTAAACAGAGATACCAGTTTTTTAAATGGGGATTTGAAGGATAGTCTTCGTTGCCAAAGCTATTGCAAAAATACCATAAACATTGCTTAAATATTCAGGCTTTATGTTACCGTCTCCTTTGGAAGTGTTGGCTAACTGCAAGGGTTTTGTTTACTATAATGCACGAATTCCTCACTTATCCACTGGTCATTACTCTGGCAACCTCATCTGCATGGAACCCTGGAGAAAATAATGAAGTAAAACAAATGGTTTCTACACAGTTCAACTAGATGGATCAAGGTCATTAAAAATAAATTTCATATATTTGACTAAAAGAAGAACTCCTGATTCAAAATATGCTTGCTTTCATTAAAAAATGTCATTCTAACCAGCTAGGCTGATTGGTTTCTTTGCCTTCAGCAAAAGGAAGAGAGAGGGAGATAGGGTTGGTAGGGAGAGAAATGAGGAATAAGCAGATACATTGTGTAGAGGAAGACATAATAACCAAAGTTGGTGTATTCCTTTGGACTGCAGTCTCCCTCAGCACAGCTAACACGGTCCATCTGTGATCTCTGCACTGTCGCTGACACGTGATGTTCCCTAAACGCTGTCTAAACAAAGAAACAAACAAACATGTGACTCAGAGGCTGAGGGGACACAGAAGAACCGCATGATGTTGAAAGAAGAATTTTAACAAAGGTAACACTTACAGGCTACTCTGCGATTAGGCAGAGTTCTTTCTGCTACGCTGCATGCTGCAGCAGGAACATTTCTATTTAGGGAGAATAGAAGTCAGCATGAAGCACGAGCTCCCCTTGCTACCAGCGATGTGTGATTCAGAAAAGGTTACATTTTGGAGCCTGGGCGAGTACTTATTGCCTTCAGAAATGATTTCTATAAAAACCCCACACCTTCCTTTCTCCCCCCTCCCCCCAACTAAATCTCCATTTCTATCTTTGGCCCTCTATCTAGTTGTTTCGCCTCTTCATACTGAAGAAATCCTTTTGTGCCACGGATATCTCCTTTACCTGATAATGTTGCTAAAGTGATATGTTTCTGTACGCAGTGTAGATGCTAGAAGTAATTCTTTGTTCAACAAATTCATGGATGAAAAACATGTTCATAGTGATTTATACATACCCGTACCTTAAATTCTAACCTTAAATTCTAGTAAATGTGCACACTTTGTAAAGAGGGACAGATAGTTCTGCTCTTTTAATGATGATCTATTCATTCAGTTTGCCCCCCAATATGTTATTCTCCTCAAGATTTTTAAACTGAAAATTGCTACTAATGATAATCATCAAGACAGGTGGCACTCACTGAGTGGTGAGTGGTGAGTGTGTGTGTGTGTGCGTGTGCATGTATGTGCCCCAGGAACTCTGCAACAAGCTTTCATGGATGATTATTTAATCTCACTACACTCGAGAAAGTAGGATATCTAATCTTATACGTGGGGAATTGAGACTTGCAGAGGTGAGTTTACAGAGTCCAAGTTTACACATCTAGTCCAGGGCAGAGCTGGGACCTGAGTGTTTGTGGTCTGACTCCCAAACCTATGCTTTAACATTCATACGATGTGCTGCTTCTTTCTCCCGTCATCTCCAGAAATAAAGTAGCAAACAATAGCTCAGTATCTGTTTTAATCACACTGAGTAAAATATAGCTTTCCTTTGCTGTCATTCAGTCATGACAATGGCAGAGTGCAATTAAACTAACCCTTAGTTTGAGAAGGGGCTCCCCAGGTGGCTCAGTGGTAAAGAATCCGCCTGCAATGTGGGAGACCCCGGTTTGATCCTGGGTCGGGAAGATCCCCTGGAGAAGAAAATGGCTAACCACTGCAGTATTCTTGCCTGGAGAATTCCATGGACAGAGGACCCTGGCAGGTTACAGTCTATAGGGTTGCAAAAGAGTTAGACACGACTGAGTGACTAATAGTTTGAGAAGAGAGTAGGAAAATACATATATCTATTCATAGGTACAGTTAATTAATTTGGTATGGTCAGTTACTTGTCTCCCTCCCCTCTCCCTCTCCCTTTTCTCCTTCCATCTTGCTCCTCTCCAGTTTGCTGGCTGTTCGGAATAATCTGGATAACTTCATTATTTCATGACTTCCATTTCCTTTTGGAGCACTTTGGTCGTAGTTTTCATTTCTCTTCTCAACTAGCTAAATCTTAATTCATATCACAATGTCATTCCATCCATCTGGATAACATTCATGAAACACACTTTTGAAACTATTTTCATTCAGAGGGCCCAAAGAATAAAACAAGCCAGGCTGATTGTATGGTTCTTGTGTAGCAACTGACAGGAAAATACTCAGTTTAATTTTCTTGGTGTCCAGATAGGGAACAAAATATGCCACCAATTTCTTTTCCTAAACAGAGCAAACCAATATGTACACATGCCTGAGGGCCTAGGGACACAGGGATGCTTTGTATATGACTTTAATAAAAAACGTGTTTTTCTTTTAAAATCTTCCATGAGCGAGATGGGAATCTAGGGGTTGAGGATGAGCAAAGGATGCCTGCAGTTGGGAATAAAGAAAAATGAGGCGAGCGAGAGCGAGAGGAGCTGATAAGATAAAATGCATTTAGGCTGTCGATCAGATGTCAGAAGCCATGCCCTGATGTTCTGAAATTGCCTTTTTATGTTGCATTTCTCAAAGGTGAGCTCAGAGTGCAAGCTTTAGTGTTCTTCTGGGAAAAAGCGAAACAAGAATAAATACAGTAGCGACAGCATATGCTATGATTTCTTCCCAATCTCAGTTTACCAAGATTATTAACAGAGACTTTTTAGACAAAAATGAGAGCAGTGGTTTGTTTTCTGGTTATATTGCCTCTCCGTGCTGCTTCTCTCTGTTGCTTCTTGCTAGCCTGGTCTTTCTTCTCGAGGTTCCCCATTTTGAGTATCATTAAGCATGTCAATATCTGTTCTCCAATCCCTGTCTTGACCTTAATGGTCACAGCCGAGAAATTATTTTCTTGCCTTCTTTGTTTGGCTGGAGTAATTCCACTCATTCTGTGAGCTTATTAATTTTCCCCCCTCATGTTTGATAAGGACATTTTACAGGGCAATCATGACTCAGAGTGCAGAATGGAATATAAAGTTAGAACTCCATTTTTTTTTTTGTAAGCAGTTAATCAGAGGGTGAGCAATCTGAAGTTGTTCCCTGACTGAAACATTCACATCTGATTGCTTTCCTACTCAGCTCCATTGTCAACCGCCTCTGGGTATCTCAAACAGCTCAGTAATGGCAGCACCTGGGTTGGGGTAATGGTCACAGTCCTGTTTTGATGGTTTGCTTTATAGTTTTTTGCAGACTCAAATAGCCTGAGTACAGGTGCAGTCTGAGGAAGCTAAATGCTGCGGTATTAGATCTAGAAACAGTTGAGATCTAAATGCCTGTGAACTCCAGGTCTTAACCCTCTCACCTCCTTATGCTTCCCTTGTGGTCTTAACTTGACCCAGGAGGGTGCTTACAATCTGCTATCTTCTTTGCTTATTGATCTAAAGACAGGGTGACCTTGATAGAAAACTTCTGGTCTTTTGCAAGCATTGTAGGTACTTAGCAGGAATTGCAGGCTTTCTCAGCTCTACTTTTACTCTGGAATCTGGTCGGCAGGCAGATCTATTCATTCCCCTCCCTGTGACTTGACATCAAATCTTCTACCAGGAGGACCTCGACTCCCGGGGGAAAGGGGAAATGAGGGATGAATGAACCTTCTATTGGTTATAAGAATGTGACCAGTACAGAATTTCTCTTTTATTTTTCTAAAGCCCTTCTGCATTTTTCAGTCTACTTCTCTGAGCTAACCAGGCCAAAAGGAAGATGATTAAGTCTCAGAAGAGGCACGAATTGGCCTGAAGGAAAAAGTTTTGGGGTGGACAGTTTGAAAGATGGAGAGCAAGAGTGATTAGGCAGTGGAAGAGAAGTCCCACCACTGCAGAGACCTGGGGAAAGATCAGCTAAGATATCAACATTAATGAGACAGAGCAAAGCCCCAGAGAATAAGCAAGGCTTGACTGAAAGGAGGAGGGCAGGAAGAAATCATAACAGGCAGATGACAAGGAATGCTTTCCTGCTTGCTTCCCACCTTACAGTGTTCACAGGACAGTTTTTTTTGAGAGACAGTAAAACATCTTGATGGCAATTCTAGGCTATGTATTTAAACCGTGAAGATGATTCTTCATTTATTCAACACATAACTTTGTTTTTTTAGCTCCTACTTTATGCCAGGTACTGAGTCAGCCTCTGAGAATGCAACTGTATAAGATAGAAATGATACAGTCTTGTAGGGGAAAAAGTTGGGGGCTAGTGGCTCCCTGTGTGGAAGAGAGATAAGGAAGATGGACTAGGGACCCCCAAAGCTCAGGGTGCTGGGGAAAATTCTCCTCCCTCCCTGGTGGGAGGCGCTGTCCTCAATCACAGCTTCTTATGGGACTGGAGTCCCAACCCTCCAGCTGCCTGCTTTTGCCATCTTGTAAGGTGGCCAGGTTCTGGCAGCTGGGACTGTGAGGATTCTTTGCAAGGTTAGTACCCTCTCCCTCCCCCTAGGACCTACTTCCTGTCTGAGTGTTTTCCCACCAACCAGCTTGCTTTCCTGCTTGTTCTGGAAGAAGGTAGAAGATGAGGGCTTTCCTGGCAGTCCCGTGGTTAAGACTACACTTGCACTGCAAAGGCTGCAAGTTCGATCCTTGGTCGGGGAACCAAGATCCCATATGCCAGGCGGTACAGCCAAAAAAAAAAAAAAAAATGAAATCAATACATGACTTTAAACAAAGAAGGTAGACTAGCAGGAGGGCAGCCCTCGGTGTCCCTCCCACAGCAGAAACCTTGTGTCCACAGGCTCCTCCCTCACCCTGCAGGCTGTGTGAGGGATGATGAGAGAATGTGGGCTGGTGGACCTGTTTTGGTTGAGCCTCTTTGCAAATTTGCTCGATAAAGTAAGTTCATACCTTGACTCTTGCTATAAGGTTTGACATTTGTCTTTCCCATAGCTCTGCTGCTCCTGCTGCTAAGTCACTTCAGTCGTGTCCGACCCTGTGCGACCCCATAGATGGCAGCCCACCAGGCTCCCCCATCCCTGGGAACACTGGAGTGGGTTGCCATTTCCTTCTCCAATGCATGAAAGTGAAAAGTGAAAGTGAAGTCGCTCAGTCGTGTCCGACCCTCAGCGACCCCATGGACTGCAGCCTTCCAGGCTCCTCCATCCATGGGATTTTCCAGGCAAGAGTACTGGAGTGGGGTGCCATTGCCTTCTCCATCCCATAGCTCTGCAGCCACTTAAATTGGAATAACAAATACGTGTTGTGGCTGGCGCTCATTTTAAACAAGAGCTGAATGTCTTTACGAGTGGCATGTGCTGCCGTGGTCTCAGATCCCCATTGGCTCACTTATTTGTTACCTGCCCGGCCTCTGCACACACTTGAAATTGCCTTCCTTGTGAGTGCAAGTGTGGTATGTTACATACGGGGACGCACAGGGCACCATGGGAGCATATGGGGGTGGGGGGCTGATCTGTGGGACTTCAGAGGACGTGGCGCTGAGGCTAAGACATCAAGGCTGAGAAGGAGTTAAGTAGATGAAGAGATGGGTGAAAATGTGATGGGCACAGACATGGAAGTTTTTCAGGCAGAGGACCCATGGAAAAGGCCCTCAGGACGAAAGACTTGGTGTCTTTATAGGAAAGGAAAATTCAACGTGTGTGTAGCTTAAGCCCAGAGGATCTGCAGTTTGAAGAATATTTCTCAGATTAGTGATTAAATTGCTCCAAAGTCTTTTACAGTTTCTTTCCTGCTTCCTGTGGCCAACATATAGGGGAATCTCAGACTGGAGTTAAGGGTAGAATCTGTGTATAGCCTCAGAGTAGAATGGAATTGATGGAGACAAAAATCTTTTGTTTCTCCTCCATTTTTCCTTTTTTAAGGCCACTTCTCCTCTCTACATTAGAGAACTGTTTAAAAATGCTAAATAACTTGGAAGAAAATCTATGAACTGCTGTGTAATTTCTTTCTAATCTTCTTTATATTTTCCCTCTTTAATCCCTCCTTGCCTTTGTTTCTTTTTCTTTCTGAAGAAGGACTTAGGTATAAAAATGAGCAAAATAATTCCTTGCAGTTAATTTTATCTTCAGTAGTTTGGAAATCAGGTACAGCCTGGTCCCTAGAGAAGCCCTAATACCTCTTATTGGAAAATAAGACCTGCAAGGACAAATATGATCGAAAAATACGAGGTTCAGTTTTCCCTGTTGAAAATAAAGAGCTCTCTCTCCTGTCGCTTCTTCTCAGAACATTTACCCTAGAAAACTTGTAAGCAGGTACTTTCTCTCTGTCTTTGAAATGCATCATTTTAGAAACAGAATAAGCCTTTTTGTCAGCTTTATGACCCAGGACTGTCTTTCTGAGGACCTGGGAGACTTCTCTTTGAAACCCAAACATCAAAGGGAATGGCCCCCTGCCTCCCAGCTTCTCTGGGAGGATGGTGGACTGACTTCAGTGGGTGCCTTGTTCCACGTTGTAAAACTACCACCTGTCACAGACATCGCTCTCTGCTCCCTTGTGGATTAAGTTACTGAGCTAAAATAGATGGTCACCCCAATTACTGGGTAAAGTTAGGATGAATTATGTGTGACAAATGGTGCTCTCCAGTCCTCTTACTTGAGGATTAGTTATGGTTTATCTTGAAAACACTTTCTTTCTGTCCTTGAAAACTCTTAGCAGATTGCCTGTGATGTACATCGCATTCTGGTTTAATGCTTTTTCAATAATGAGTGATTTTTTTTCTGTATAGAGAGGATCTGAGGGTTGGAAAAAGAGGTTTTCTTCCCCTGTATTTCCCCAGGAGATCTTAAAGAGGGTAATTTTTTTTTTGGACGCTGTTCCAGAGCCATGCACTGGCCTTTCAGCAGAACCCAGTACTTTGAGAAATGGAAGCTGTCCTCCTCTAGCACTCAGTTGCTGGGCCTGATACAAGTTCTCTTTGGCAGATGAATGCCAGCCCTTTCAGATTTTCCCAGGTGAACCAAGCACTGTGTGCTTTCAAAAGTTCTCAGCAAGGCTTTCATTTCAAATTCATAAAAGTTATCAGCCAACTTTCAGCAATTGTTTAATAAAAAGCAATCAGCCAGCCAAAAATATAATGGCTTTTATGTCAGAATATACTGGAGACAGCTGCTAAGCGGGCCACTAGCAGCCCCTGGGCCACATGCCCCAAGTCCCAGGCATATGCACAGACAGGCACAGCAGCACAGCGCATATTGGGCGTAATAAACCCACCCCCACTCCCGGCCTCTTCCCCCCAACCCAGTCTCCCCACTCCAGAGAAAGTAACAGAAGGAGACTCTCTGGAGTAAATTGTCACAGTCAAGATGCACAAAACTCATTCATTAGGCAAGGATCTAATCTGGCGATAGACACAGAAAGCCCTAGTTCCCTAGCCTGGTTTGGATAAAATCCATGCGAATCTTATTGCATTGCAGAAAAATGATTAAAAAAAAAAAAAACCTCCACCAAACAACTAATTCAACAGCATTCATCAACAAAATTGAACTCAGATGAGAGACTTTTCTTTATCTGTTTGCTTCTTCCAGTCTAATATGGATAGCGAAAAAGTTTCTGGAGTTTTCTCTTCCTTGCAAAGATGGTTTTATTCCCCTCAGTGTTTTTTGACACAGTCACGTTCATTGCTCTGTCTTGCTCCTCGGGAGATGTTCCAATGATTGAGATATTCATGATAGCCTCATATGTCTTTTGTTGTCATTAGAAACACAAATCCAGATAGGTGCTTGTTTTAATCGTGGGGGGTGGGAAAAAAGGAAACTCTCCTGAAATTTTTCACCAGCAAGTAAGGCCATTTTTTTCCCCCATCAAAAGTATGTTTATTTTGAGAACAAAGCGTAGGCAAACCACCTTTTGTTTATACAGCGCTTTCCCATCCCAAAGGATGCCATGGTTTATAAACACTCTGAAGCTGTTTTTAGAGCATTCACGTTGCCTGTCTCCTAAGGACAGATCCTGGAGGGTGCTCTGTATCCACACTTCCTGGACTTTTCAGAGTGCCAGCAAAACCTTATTGCATAGCTAAGAAAAATGTGTAATGTTTTAGAAGATAATGGGAATATTTTCCCTGAAACATTAAATAGCAGAGTGTGGGCCATAGAGTTCCAGAATAATCCTTGGAATTATTCTGTGGATCTCCAGAGGGTCTTCAAACTTCAATTCATCCTTCAGTCCTTTCCCTTCCCCCAAGAAAATTTTCAGCAGAGCTAAAGAACACCCCTCATTTCGATAGTTTGCTAGGAGGACTCACAGGACTCAGCGCAGAATGGACATGGCTAAGATTCATTACAGTGAAAAATACAAAGTGAGTCAAGGCAAAAGGCATGTGGAGTGAAGTGGGGAGGAAACGAGACTGAAGCCTCTCCTGGTGGAGAGGACATTCTTCACTCCCCAGTGATGAGTTGTGGAAACATATGTGGAATGTTATCTACCCAAGAAGCTTGTAGAGATTTAGTATCCAAGTTTTTAAATTGAGGACCAAGTGTTTAAACAGAGGATCAGTACCCTCTGCCTGACACGTCCAAATTCCGGACTCCCAGAATAAAAGCAGGTGTTCAGAATAAACTATATTGTTTGTGCAGTTTAGGCACAGTGAGCCATTCTTATCAGTTCTGGAAATTTGTGGGAAAACTCCCCAAATCCCAGTTCCCAGATGTCAGCCAAGGGCTAAGCTTGCAGCAGGCCTCTCCAAAGATTGCATTCTCACAGATTGCAGTCTCCTGTCTCACAGACAGTTAACTGTGTTAACTCTTCTTTGCACAAGTAGCATTATGGACTGATCATTCCAGCCTCTCTTCTTTCCTGCCTCATCCCCTGAGATGGGGATTGGGTGGGGGGTTAGGAGGCAGCCGGTGGGGACCTACTGTATAGCACATGGAACTCTGATTAATGATTTGTGGCAGCCTGAATGGGAGAGGAATTTAGGGGAGAACGGATACACGTGTATGTACGGCTGAGTCCCTTCTGTGTTCACCTGAAACCATCACAATGGCTGTACGGTTGTATCACAACTATTGGCTGTACCTCAATACAAAATAAATTTTTTTAAAAAGAGGCACCTTGTGGGAGTCAGCTCCTGAGAAGAGGGTAGACGAGGGGCAGAAAGGTTGGTGAGAAGTAAAAGGCAAGGATTGGACTCTTAAGGTAGGTCCAGGGTAGTGAGGATTCCAAGAGGTAGTGTGGTGAAACTTAAAAAGCAGACATTTTAGAACTGGGCTGAGTTAGGTTCAAATCCTGCTTGATATTTCTATAGCACTTAAAGAAAAAATTTCAGATCTTTCTTGTCTCTGCTCATACAGATAAGCCTGTTGTTTGGTAGGAAGTGAGGTTGTGCATTTCAGGGGAAATATCAGAGAGAGGAGACCTCCAGGGCTGCTAGTTAGTAGGTGAGTCAAAAATGAAATTAGTATTTTTGAGTACAGATCCAGTGTTTTAACTTTGGGTTGGTTTTCTGATTTTTTTTTTTTTAATGATTATATTTGAAACCTTAATGTATATAAGCATTTACTGGTGAGCATGCTAAGGGTCATATGAAGATGTTAGTGATGTGGTCTCTGCTTTCAAGATGCTTACAGTCTAGCGTGAACCTCATGGGGCACAAGAGAGATTTTAAATGCATCAAATGCATTTATGAAATTACATATTTTTTAACTCTATGATGACAGAGGATAGAACAAAGTGAGCGATAGAGAGGATATTTGCCATGCACAACAGCTTCTTCCCATAACTCACCATTAATGTATCACCTATCAATCTGACTCCTCTTGTTAGACTTGTATTTCAAATTTTTGCTATCATTTCAGATTATATCATCTCCTGAGTCAACCAATTAAAGTAGAGCTCTTGGGGAAGGAGCATCTTAATCTACTTGTCTGATGTGTTCATCCAAATAACAATAGCACCAAGTTTGATTTTATTTCTCTAGCCTGAGGGTTCTTATCTTCCTTACCTGTCTACAGATAAAAAGTCATCTTTTTTTTTTTTTTAACTGTTTCTAGGCTTTATTCAGGGACTTCCCTGGTGGCTCAGATGTTAAAGAATCTGTCTGCAATGCGGGAGACCTGAGTTCTATATCTGGGTTGGGAAGATGCCCCAGAGGAGGAAACGGCAACCCACTTCAGCATTCTTGCCTGGAGAATTCCACGGAAAGAGGAGTCTGGTGGTCTACGGTCAGGCTGAGCGACTAACACTTTCACTTTCAGGCTTTATTTAAGTCCGTAATTGTTCAGACTATTGTCCAGAAAATTGTCTGGAGAATACCAGCATGAAAACCAGAACAGCAAACATGTTCTCAATTCAGTCTTTGTGTGGCTTTGAGAAATGTTTTGCTAATTTCATGGGAGGAGTCTCACATTTGACCTTTGTTTTTAGGACCACCAGACTTTTTACCCAAGCACCTAGCCAGGTCTCCTGGTTTTCAGTTCTCTGCTACACTCCATGGCCTCACATTCAAATATATAGACTTATACAACTAGAGTTTGTGTACTCATTCTATTAAAGGCTTTTGATTCATCTGCTCTGTATTTTACAATCATTTTAGAATAGAGGCCAGATCATATTGTGATTGACGATATCAATTCTTAAATCATAAGTGCTTTGTTCTAGTCCCAGCCCAGACACTTGGCAGCTGTGAGACACTGGGCAATTTACTTACTCTCTGTTTTCAATTTCCTCACTTGTTAGATGAGGAATAAAATATTAGTACCACTCTTAGGATTAAATAAGAATATTTTTGACATGCTTCAAGCAGTGTCTGACACTTTGTTATGTTTGAAAAATATGGAAGTTAGAACAATTGTCTTATTCAATATTAAAGTCTCTCTTAGATTCTTTTTATTACAAATAATTGCTTTGAGTTGTGTCTTCCATGATAAACCTTTACTAGTTGAAAGAGACTGGTACAGAGATCCAGTCTTCTTACAAATTCACATTTTTTTAGTCTATAACATAGTTCTCCCATGTCAGAAATCTGATTTACACCAAATCAGAACCAGAACTGAGAAATTCTGTTGAAATAAGACTGTGCTTATGATTAACAGGAGAGAGAATACCAAGAGTTCCCCCCTTTTTTTTCTGGTTGAAAATGTGCTTACAAAGCTCTTATCCTGACAGATTCTACAATGTTTCTTCCTTTTTTTTTAAAATTTACACTAACGTTTTGAATTCATTCTTCCTAGCAAATAGGGCAGTTGAGGCAGAGACATTAGTTTGAGTGGGTGCATAGGTCAGTGTTGCTCTAAGGAAAAAAAGTATTGATGTGTGATCAGGCGTAACTGGAACATACAAGAAAAAAAAGTTTAGGGAGAGAGAGAAATTCTCTTGAAATGAGAAAATAGAAACAGGGTGCCCAGCACACAGTAGGCATTAAGCAAATGCTGACTCCTGTCTGTTGCTTTGCGTGGCGCCAGGAGCAATTTCTTTCCGCTCAGTATTTGTGTTGACCTTTCTTTCCCTTTAGTTAAGAAAACACAAGGTGTTTTTTTTTTTTTTCTTTCTTTCTTTTTTTTTAAAGGCCAGTACCGTAAACTGTGTGATGTTCAGCTTCTGCAGAGGTGTGAAGAAGTCCTGCTGTTAAAAGGGGAGTGAGGTGTTTTTTTGTTTTTTTTTTTTAAATTGGGTGGAAGCCCAGAAAATGTTAGACAAGCCAAGGTGAAAACTCATCCTGACTCATGACAACGTGCACACGTGTGTATGTTTAGGGGTGTGAATGTGTGTGCCAAGAAGAAGAAAGGAATTAATCCAAAGTGCAAGATGGCAAAACGGTTTGACCCGTTACTCACCGCCCAACGTGTGGTTTCCCTCCTTAGCCTTTGTTAGAGGCTAGAGTTAGCCAGCTTTAAATTTCCGATTTTAGAAATACATAGTCCAATTAAAGTGGCATTTTGTGAGCTGAGCAGACAGATCGTGACCATTTATTTGGTCAAACCAGAGACCAAGACTTAATTATTTGAACCTCACAGACTTTTCAGAACTTAGGATCAGAGTAGCGGCTCCTATCCACTGAAGTTTAGTACAGTAGGGGGCCCCCTTAAGGGAAAAGGTTTGTGGTTGGACAGACTTCCTGTTTAAAAATGTTCCTCCTGAGTCTGGCTCCCTGGGCTATCGTGCAGGTTCTCATTAGCTATCTATTTAATACATAATATCAATAGTGTATGTCTGTCAATCCCTACCCAGTGCTCTATGGTGACCTAAATGGGAAGGAAATCCAAAAAAGAGAAGATATATGTATATGTACAGCTGATTCACTTTGCTGTACAGTGGAAAGTAACACACCATTGTAAAGCAATTAGAGGCCAATCAAAATTAATTAAAAAATAAATAAAAGCACTCCTCATATTTCCTTCAGTTACAGACACAGCTTTAAACAGGAACATGCTTACCAAAGCTTCAACAGCAGATGTTCAGAATATAAACCCCTTGTTCATAATAGATTGTTGAAGGGAGTGAGATATGAAAACGTAGAGCCCTGAAGATAACTGTAGATTAAAGGTAAAAAATTCTGTTTCCTTTTCAACTCCTTTTAGAAGAGCATATTTCAAACCGAAATGCTGCAAACTTGACTCTCCTGGTAGAGACACAAATTTGTATCCTCAGCCAGTCCATCCAAAGGAAATCAGTCATTAATATTCATTGGAAGGACTCATGCTGAAGCTGAAACTCCAATGCTTTGGCCACTGGATGCAAAAAGACTCTGATGCTAGGAAAGATTGAAGGCATGAGGAGAAGGGGACGACAGAGGATGAGATGGTTGGATGGCATCACCGACTCAATGGACATGAGTTTGAGCAAACTCTGGGAGTTGGCGATGGTCAGGGAGGCCTGGAGGGCTGCAGTCCATGGGGTCGCAAAGAGTCGGACACGACTGAACGACAACTGAACTGAACTGAGGGGCACAAATGTGTGGGCTTCTCCTTCCTAATGAGGAAAAGTGGAGGCTTTTGAAAAGCTGGTGTCAGCCCTGCCCCAAGCCGGCGTGTTTCGCAGGAAGGACCCCAGTTAGGGAGGGTGGCAAAGACTGCAGCCACCTCGAGGCCTCCGGTTGCCCTGTTATCCGATCCTCACCTGCTTCCCTGCGAAGAGGAAAAACAAATTTTTCTCTAATGGCCCAGATCGTCTTCGATACTTACCAGCAGGAGTCTCTGACAACTTTGTTCTCTCAGGTTTTAGAGATTTAAAGAGAAACAAAATATTACACTTCCAACTGGTGCAGGAAGAAGCCAAAATCTACCTCATTAGTGAATGGAAAACATGGGCCCCTTTGGGCCAGATCAGGAGGTCAGTGTGTATCTGGCTGAAAGGCCCTATTTATTAACCAAATACCCATTACATGGGTCACATCCAAGGCCAGCCTGATGAGTAGGCAACTCCCCATATGGTTTCATTTCAGGGGCTGAAATACCACTCCCTTGATCCTCCAAATGGAAAATATGGCTCCTGTGTGCCCACTGATGCCTGAAATGTCTTTTATAGGAAAAAATGCCTTCCATTTAGAAGTCAATAATAAGGTTCATAATGAACACACCTTAGGTGTGACCTAAGAACACACAGAGGTGTGAGTGACTGAGTCTGGACTCTCTTGAGAGTGAGTTTAATGGTTCAGGGAAGAAAGAGCCTCTGCCTTGAATGGGAAGAAAGATATAAACAGGGAGTATGTGTGTGTTCTCTGGTGTGTCCGACTCTCTGCGACCCCATGGACTGTAGCCCGCCGGTCTCCTCTGTCCATGGGACTCTCCAGGCAAGAGTACTGAAGTGGGTCACCATTTCCTCCTCCAGGGGATCTTCTGACCCAAGGATCTAACCCACGTGTCCCACATCTCTTGCGTTGCAGGTGGATTCTTTACCACTGCCCCACCTGGGAAACCCAACAAGTAAACGGGGAGAAGGGAGCAGAAAGGGAAGATCGGAGCCAGCCAACTCGCTTCATTTTCTGTTGGTCACTTTCAAAGAGAGATGGAAAGCACTCAGTGTCTGGCACACAAAAGCTCTTAATGTTAATTATTCTTATTTACAGTTACGGCAGGTTCAAGACGGGCCATGCCATTTTGGAGGTGAACCTACAGGCTCCCTACTCTGAAGCTATACAGTGCCTTGCACATAAAATCAATTGAAAATTATTCCTGTTCCATTTTCTCTAACCTCTCCCCATTCTAACATTTTCTCTTTGCTAATCTTTTGCTTAAGGGAATCTAAAGGAGTCTTACAGGCTTTATCTTAAGAACGGGGGCACAATTAGAAGCATATCTAAGCTAACTGTTGGTATTCAGCCGCATACCACACGTCTCTGTCACATTTGTGTATCTTGTCTTTCCTAATGTCATGAAAGAATCCTTGATTAATATCTGTCTAATGCTGGAACCCTGTGACTGTAATCATCTATTCAAATGGCTCACATCCAGGCACATCACCTGCACACAGCCTTCTCTGATTATTCCAGTTCACAGCGAGTTCTTTATCTGAACGTCTTGAATGGTACCAATTACTCTTAGCTCTCATTTGGTGTTCATATATACACTAAGTTGCCTACATATGAACCTGCAAGTTGCAAACTTTCAAAGATGTGAATGTGCTTCTACCCAGACATCACTGGATCCTGTTTTCAGGAGGGTGGATAGAATCCAGCAAGGAACCAGAACCTGTACCATCAACATCAAATATGATTGACGTTGCAGCTTGCCCTCTGTCTCCTATTTCTGACGATCTTTCAGCTCTACCATCTCTCTCTACGCCTCCCTCCTCCAATCAGTAACTCTTCTTGCCTATTAACTCAAGGCCAGCCCCCATATGCCAGCTGTTGTACCACACTATGGTACTTTTCAAGGTATACTGTAAAATTTAAAATATTTTCTTTATTTTTTGTATGTGTTTGTGAAAAGCATTATAAACCTACTGCAGTATAGTACTGTATAGCTGATTGTGATAGTTGGTACCTAGGCTGACTTTGTTGGACTTAATGAACAATTTGGACTTAGGGATGCTTTCTTAGACTGGAACTCGTTCATATGTAGGGGACTTACTCTGCCTCCTTGGTAAAAAGCTTAATAGGTTTGTCTAGTTTTGTTATTAACATATACATGGTTATTTAGCATTTAATATGTATGTGTGTTTTTATCTTTCCAACTGGACCATAAACTACTTGTTAAGGTCCAGGTGGTCGGTGGCCTCTGAGATAATCTGCAATGATCCTCCTGTCCAGGTATTCATGCCCTTGGGTAATCCCTTCCCCCCCAGCTGCCCAATGAACTTGCTCATTTGATTGCAATGACTAGAATAAGGCAGAAGTGTCAGGATGTCACTCCAAAGATTAGGCTACAACAAGTCCACGACTCCTGTCCTTTTAGCACGATCCCTCTTGCCTGCTTGATGTGGTGGAAGCCAGTTGCCGTGTTGTGATCTACCCTGTGGAAGGAGCTGAGGAAAGCCTCTGACTAATAGTTGGAAAGAAATTGAGAGCCTCTGTCTCCCAGTATATAGGGAATCACATCTTGAGGACAACCACATGAGTGAGCTTGTAAACAGCTTCTCCATCAGCTGAGCCTTTGTATGAGAATATAGCCCTGCTTGATACCTTGACTGCTATCTTATGAGAGTCCTGGAGGCAAAAGCACCCAGGGAAGTCATGCTTGGATTCCTGATGAACAGAAACTGTGAGATAGTAAATGTTTGCTGTTTTATGCTGTTGATTCTTGAATTACCTTGTTATCCAGCAGTAGATAATTAATGCAGTCCATTTCTTGCGGTCCACTTATGGGCTAGTACTGTAAGCCTGGAACAAACATGGAGAAATCTGCTTGTGGTTATCTAGAGAATATCTGTTTTTGTTTTTTTTCCGCCCCCCTTATCTGGTGGACAGGGTGAGAGACAGAACCTTGGATTTGGTCCCACAAGGCCTGGATCCCTTAACTGCCCTCTCGGTGTACGAGGCCAGGTCAATAAACAAGAGAAGCTCAGGAATAGTGACCAAATCAAGAGGACCCTTCAGGGGCTCAATGACACTGTGCCTCGATGTCGGACACGATTGAAGGCCCATCTCTGCTCCAGAGCCCCTCACGGGATTGCCTAAGACCTCAAAGACCCCAGGGCATTACAGGCTGGCTTCTCCCTCTGCCAGATTCTACCGTCTTCAGCTTCTCACAGTGTACCTCTCAAGAGCACCTCCAATAAGCCCTTTGTACACAGCTCCTCATCTCATTCCAAGACAGTCAAGACCAAGGGGAAGCAACCAGTGAGCTCTACCACTCACTGCCATGAGCAGGAATGTGGACCGGTCATCAGATGTTGTTGCTCAAGAGAAGATGGATATGTAAGTGTGTAAGTGAATTATTCCAGTCTTTCCATATTGGCAGATAATTCAGATTCAAGGGGAAAAACATCTCTGAAGTGAAACAAAACACATCTGTGGGCCAGATTCAATTAATGGCCCATGGGTTTGAGTCCTCTACTCCCCGTATCTGCATGGATTTGATATCTCTGTTTATAGTGCTCCACCATGTGATTTCCCTGGAGGTTCAGTGGTTAAGACTTTACATTCCCAACGTAGGGCACATGGGTTTGATTCCTGGTTGGGAAACTAAGATCCTGCATGCTGCAAGGTGCGGTCAAAAAAATAAATAAAAAACCACAAAAACCATACTGGTGCATCACTTGTTTAAGAGAAGAACTGGACATTTTGTGCATGAGTGGGAGTGGGGCAAGTGGGCGAAGCTGAGCTTTCTTTGGCTTCGGTGCCGTGTAACTGAGTCCTTCAATAACATGATTCCCATTTCCCTTTCCTTCTTTCCCTGCAAAATGTGCTGAACAAGTGGGCTTCTAGCTTTTCTTGAATATGAAGAGTAGACATTCCCTTCTCCCATCATGTTTTTGATCCTCTTCCTAAAGGTGTCGGATACTTAGGGTGAGCAAACACCCTGTTTTACGTGTGTCTTCCCCATGTAATTCTTAATACAGCGATGTAATTCTCTCCTTTCCTCTCCCTGACATGTTCCCATGTGGATAATGAGTTTTGCCTCTGATGGGGGAAGGATGTACTGTTACCTCTCTGGATATCTTTTTTTCTTTCTCTGTGAATAAAACCTTTGGACTTTCAGGATAATTAAGATATGCTGCCTTCTAAAGAATGAAATTCATTAAAAGCAACATTTTTCTCTTGCAGGCTGACATCATCCCCGATGTCCCAGTGCAGCAATTTGACCCAGTACTACTTTCCAGGGGAATAGTTTTCACACTCACTTCACAGTTTAAACCAATTTGATTTCACTACTAATTTGCTTTATTTTAACTTGGATATGCTGAAGTAGTCCAGGCCGCTTCCAAGCACTTACCGCCTCATTAGCCGATGGCTGTAGTCTAATGACTTTCAGAGCAAATGAGAGCTTCCAGGGTGGTGGACGCCCATGGAAATAGTTCTTTGCAAACTAAAGGAGAGGACGTCAGAATTGGATTTAATTCCACCCTTTGTTAGCTTTGGGATAGTTAGCATTTATTTAAATGAACTTGTAATTATTTTCAGATCGATAGGAAATTCCTGGGTAAATAGACTGAAACCATCACTTGGCATTTTGTCTAAGGCAGGTTCAGTTCAGTTCAGTGGCTCAGTCGTGTCCGACTCTTTGTGACCCCATGAAGCACAGCACACCAGGCCTCCCTGTCCATCACCAACTCCTGGAGTTCACTCAAACTCATGTTCATCGAGTCGGTGATGCCATCCAGTCATCTCATCCTCTGTCATCCCCTTCTTCTCCTGCCTCCAATCCCTTGCAGCATCAGAGTCTTTTCCAATGAGTCAACTCTTCGCATGAGGTGGCCAAAGTACTGGAGTTTCAGCTTCAGCATCATTCCTTCCAAAGAAATCCCAGGGCTGATCTCCTTCAGAATGGACTGGTTGGATCTCCTTGCAGTCCAAGGGACTCTCAAGAGTCTTCTCCAACACCACAGTTCAAAAGCATCAATTCTTCGGCGCTCAGCTTTCTTCACAGTCCAACTCTCACATCCATACATGACTACTGGAAAAACCATAGCCTTGACTAGACAGGTAGTATCATCTAATTCCCTTTGCTAGTGTTTTGTTTAAGGGCAAGTATGAGAACAGCTTATAAGCCGTGAGTCATAGAAGAAAATCAGTTGTGGTAATTTGAGAAAGATTTTGCTATCTGGAAAGACAAGAGATGGTGATGAGGCTGGTTCTGTTTTTCTGCCATGAAGTGGTGTGCCAAGACTTTGTGATTGGTGCTATGGCAGCTATCTCGGAAGCATGAGGTTAAAAGCTTAGAGACAAAGAACCAACATGCGGAGGAGAATCTTGCAGAAGGAAGGAAAGAATTCAGGTGTTTGATAATGTTCTGAAACAGTTTCTCTACCTCTAGATCAGCTACTTCCAGACTTATTGTCCTGTAAGAAAGTGAAATGTCTTTATTGCTTAAGACACTCTTGATTTGAAATCTATCAAAATATCTCTGACAAGGTCCAAGGAAGCTCAAGGAACAAGATTATTTTGCCTGTAAGTGCCAGAATTTCCTGGATATTGATTTTCATATATTTCAGGTGACTTGAATCAGAATTGGAGAAGCCTTCTGAGCATCAGTGTTTCAAAGTCTTAGCTATTTAGATTAAGTTTCTTCACTGTTATGCTTCATAACTGAGCAGTGCCGCAGCTCTTCCTTTGACATACGGCAGGGGCATCGGTTAGACATGTCAGGTGACAGCATGGAAGTTTTAGCTTTGGTGCATTTTGCCTTCACGCTTCCCTTTGCTAATTATTTGTGCAATTAACATATATTTATTGAGCACTTGATATGTGTTAGGTTTGGGAATTTAGGCAGAAATGTTCCCCTCCTTCTTAGAACTTACATTCTAGTAAGGTTGTATAATTTCCATATTCATCTAGCCTTTTAAAAGAAATTTATTTATTTGATATGGACTATTTTAGAAATCTTTATTGAATTTGTTACAATATTGCTTCTATTTTATGGGGTTTTTTTGTTTTTTTTTTTTGGCCATAAGGCACATGGAGTCTATTGAACCCATGCCCATGGATTGGAAGGTAAAGTGTTAACCACTGGACTGCAGAGAAGTCCCTTATCTGGCCTTCTGATGCAGAATTCTAAGGATTCCCCAGATGTTGAGGTGCAAGAAAACTTCCTAGAATAGATGTGTGGCTCTTTAAAAATGTTAGTAGCAGGAAACTCTTTTTGTATTCCTTTTATTTTCTATGGTATTGGAAGATATTGAGATAGTGGTGAAATGTTGCATTGAGATTTTCTTATCATTGCTAAAGCCTATTCAAAAGAACTATTCTGGAACCAGGATATTGTACGCTTTGTAGATGACTCATCTGGAGTTTTCAGATTAGTAATAGTAACAGGGGCTTCCCAGGTGACTCAGTGTTAAAGAATCTGCTTGCCAATGAAGGAGACGCAAGTTCAATCTGTGGGTCAGGAAAATCCCCTGGAGAAGGAAATGGCAACTCACTCCAGTATTCTGCTTGGGAAATCCCACGGGCAGAGGAGCCTGGCGGGCTACAGTCTGTGGAGTTGCAAAAGTCAGACACAACTTAGTGACTAAACAACAGCAATAGTAGTAGATTAGTAATTAGAAATTGCTAGTTTGGATTTCTTTATGTATGAAAAGTGAAAGTGAAGTCACTCAGTTGTGTCCGACTCTTTGCGACCCCATGGTGTGTGGCCTACCAGGCTCCTCCGTCCATGGGATTTTCCAGGCAATAGTACTGGAGTGGGTTGCCATTTACACACACACAAATACACATTCAACTCCCACCATAATAATCCAGGTCATGCATACCAAAGTGGGTGATGGTAACTCATAACAAGTTCTCCCAGCTTTTATGTTTGTATTGAATCAACTGTGAATCCTAGGATTCCAGGACATTCATTGGGATGAAAGGGAAGTCACTGTACCTTGAGTGGGTCCTCCACGTTCATATATGGGTAAGGACGATCAATTTGAGAGTTCTTGCCAAGCAACTCTACTTCCATAATCACCTGCGGTTTATTTGGATTTTCTGGATGGGCGAACCATTACTTACTGGTCCTAGAGTAGCCTGTCTTTATCATGAAATGAATGCATTGAGCTAGTGCGTTGTAGCTTTCTGCTGATTTGTCTCCTTCATATCTTAGATCCCTATGGGGCTGTTCAACCACCCAGCATTAATATTTATAGAGAGTGCTGGGTCAGACAAGGCTGGATCTTTGTTTGGCAGCTTTCTTTGGTGGTTTTGGTATTCTGTGGTACAAAAAAATATACTCCCTTATAGTTGTATTTATGGAAAGTAAGTTGATAGTGTTTTCTTTGATGTCTCCTTTGCTTTTCCACACAGTCTCCTTTTATTCTCCTTTGGTTGAAATTCTAATTAAGGTTATCTTCAAAAGTCCCTTTAGCAAAATTTGCTTAAAACAGGGGTTTATTTTTAGGCCAGTTTTCTCCATTTCTAATGCCAAACCAGAACAGTGATTGTGCTTACCTGTCTCCCAACTCCCTTTAAATGTCTAAAATAAACCTCTTGGTCTCCTTCTTCTATCATGGCCAGATTTTCCAATCTGTATTTCAAAAATGGTGCCTGGAATTGGTGACCATGACCTTGTTCCAGTACTTATTTTAAGAAGCAAGTTATATTCTAGATCTTTGCCTAGCCTAATGGTTGGAGGCATGTAAATCAGCCTGTATTATTACTATTTTTTCAATTTTCCCAGGGAAACATTCATATTTATTTGTGGTCCTATGTTTCAAAGAAATTTGCTTCATTAAAAAAAATTAATCGGTTAGAGCCAATGGGGCAGAAAATAGCTTAGTCCTGTGATGAACTGTTTGCTATATGTGTGGTTATAAAAACCTTTAAGGTAAATTTGAAACAGAAAACCAAGCAACAATCTGCACTGTTGTCTCAGCTGTGTCTAGGAACTAGATCCATGGATGGTGAATAGTGAAAAATATTTTGCATCATTAAAGTCTACTTTTTCATTTCTAAAATGTATACCCTTACTGTAAGATGCGACTATATCCATATGTGAAGGATGAACATTTTTCTGGACTTTTTGTAGATTTGATCAACCAGTTCATTAATGATATTAATTCTGTATTATATTAATTGATTGACTATTCAGCTTCTGCCTCGGTGTGAATCTGACACTTGGACTTAACAAGGAGTGATAGCCTACTTGTGTTTTAAGGAGTAGAAACCAATTGGAGCAAAAGTAACGGACTTCTTAATTTTAAAATATGCCTATTTCTGATGTGGAAATTAGTAATTCTTCTAGCAAAATTAGGACTTGACTTTGAGATGGTCTGATTACAAGCCTATTAGCCTTCTTCTCTATTCCTTTAAGACTTTCCCTCTCAGTTACTCCCTGCTGCTAAGATGATGTTAGTGCTAAATAGCATTGTCCCTTAGGCAGACCCGAGTCCTCAGACCCAGCACTCCCATCTTCTCTCCTTCCCTGCCCCCTCCCTCTGTCTCCCTCCAGTTCTCCAAAAGCAGTTCTTGGTGAGGAGTGGAGAGGGTGGAGAGGCAGTATTAAATGCTTTGATTTCACAGACCTTCAAGCTCTTACTGGCAAGACAGTTGAACAGAAATAATATTGTTTAAAACTTCTGTAAGTATAGTTCATTGACAAGAAGCTGAGAGACTTGAGTAACTCAAGATCAGATGTGCAAGGAATATGCATGCGTGCTAAGTTGCTTCAGTTGTGTCTGACACTGTGTGACCCTATGGACTGTAGCCCGCCAGGCTCCTCTGCCATGGGATTCTCCAGTCAAGAATACTTAGAAAGATGGTAACAATGACGCTGTGCGCGAGACAGCAAAGCAGACACAGATGTAAAGAACAGACTTTTGGACTCTGTGGGAGAAGGGGAGGGTGGGATGATTTGAGAGAATAGCATTGAAACATGTATATTACCACATGTGAAATAGATCACCAGTCTAGGTTGGATGCATGAGACAGGGCACTCAAAACGAGTGCACTGGGATGACCCTGAGGGATGGGATGGGGAGGGGGTTAGGAGAGGGGTTCAGGATGGGGAACACATGTACACCCATGGCTGATTCATGTTAATATATGGCAAAAACAACTACAATATTGTAAAGTAATTAGCCTCCAATTAAAAAAAAAAAAAAAAGAACACTGGAGTGGGTTGCCATAGCCTCCTCTAGGGGATCCTCCTGACCCAGGGATGGAACCTGAGTCCTGCATCTCCTGCATTGCAGGCAGATTTTTTTTTTTTTTTGACTCCTGAGCCACTGGGGAAGCCCATGCGAGGAATATTGCTTCTTTATTCTTCTATAATATGACAGTATTTTTCCAACGTTCCTTCAGCTGTGTTCTCCATCAGGTGCAAGGTTAGGAGGATTTACGGGTTGCTGTGGCCTTGTTTGAGTGTGTTGGGGAGGGGGGGGCGGCTTGTAGCCCTCCAGGTCATATGTCTACCCAGGAATCTGCTTAGATATACATCACCAGGTTTGGCCCTTGATTGTTAGTCGAAATAAGAGAGCTGTGCAGATGCACCTGATCTGGGCAGCAGAGCCTCTTCTCTGTTAGCAGCTTTAGGCTCTGTGCCATGTTTAATGCCAGTGATTATTCTGATGCCACTGACGCCAACTGGTACATAGGGTGATCTAAGAGCAGAATCCCGATACTCACTTGACTGCCCCCCACCCCCCCATCCGCATCCCCCTCCAGGGGAGTCTTGCTGAATGCAAACTGCTGTGCCAGGGAAGGAGGGCCCTGAGGGCCTCTTCATGGACTCCACCACCGTCTCCCCTGCATCTTTCCCGGTGGCTCTCGTTTCCTTTAGCCAGATATAGAGAAGTTCTCTTTGACATAAAAGCCCTGGTGACATGGTGCAAGAGAGGGCTTCCTAACCTAGCTCTCTAGCCAGTGTCTTTTCTTTCCCCACTTCCATCCCTGGGGTCTGGCTGTCTGGCCCAAGATGAAGGAGATGGGTGCTGACATAAAACTCTACAAAAAAGTATTCTCTTTTATAAATCATTTCTAGCTTGTGTTTATGCATTTTCCATTGTGTAGATAAGCCAAGAGTTTGTGTATCTTGTCAACCTTTCCCCTTTGCTGACTCCTTCACCTCAGAACCCCATGGTTGAGTCGTGACTGTCTTTGGCACCAGACGTCACTAAGCTGGTTTTCTTCCCCGCCACTGGCTAGCCTGGTAGCTTGAGGGCTGCTTGCTGTTGAGATGAGTGATTCGTCCTTTCTCCCGACTGAGCAAGCTCCTGCAGTGCTCACAGAATCCGCCTTCCGAAAGTATGAAAAGGATTCAGTGTGGCCTGGATGTTGCATGCAGTGGTAGCCAGGATGGGAGCCTGCTCTTACAACTTCTTCCTCATCTACACCTTGGTCCGTGGATTCATGAAACAGTAGAGCTGGAACAGCTTAGTGCATATATTCTTAACAAACTATAGAACAGCATTTTAGAAAGATATTACATGCAGTGTTCTGATTTCTTTAATCATAGGTTAATTTTATCTGTAGGCATAATTAGAATGTGCTGTCCGGCTTCCTTCTCTCAGAGAGAAAGTTCATCCACATTGCATGTCTGAGTAAATCATTGCTTCCCTTTGCTGAGTAGTATTCTATGTGTGGCTGAACTACAATTTGTCAGTTCTTCTGCTGAGGGACATTTGATATAATACTAAAGTTTTCGGCTATTGTAAATAAATCTGCTATGAACATTCATGTTCAAATCTTTTTGTAGACATAGGTGTCCATTTCTTTCTTGGGTGTATATAGAAAGAAAATACCAAGAGTGGAAATGCTATGTCATAGGATACTCATATGTTTGACTTTTCTTTCTATTTTAGGTTAGTAGTTTCTTGATACTTTCCTCATCTGCAGTCTTTGCAATCCTGTTATTTCTGACATGCATAGTTGAATATATATTTCTCTAATGTTATATGAAATAAAGAAATTAACTGGATCTCTCAATCAAGGTTATTTACTGCTTCTGATCATTATGTTGAGACCTAAAGATATAGGATGATTATATGTCTGATTTGCTTATGCAACTCCTGGTTTATTTCTATTTTCTTGGCATGATTCATAATTGTGCCTCTTTAATCTAAGGCTACCCCTGTTTGTTCAGTAAGTTACATGTATACAATCAAATGTGCACAGTTAACTAAACATTTTAAATCACTTTGTCCTCTCCATGCCCCTTTTATGTAGGCAGCCACTAGAATGCCTTTAATTCTTTCTTTTTGGCAGCCGAGTGCTGTAGGTAAAAACAGACTCTGGAGTGACTTACTAGGCTTGTAATCATCTGTAAGCTGCTCTCTTTGCCTCACTTTCCTCATCTGTAAAAAGATGATAACAGTATGACTTTATTCATAGGCTTGTTTTGATGATTTAATTAAATGTAGTGTCTGCAGCAGTGCCTATGCCATTCTTATTCATGTGCTATAAAAATGCTGCTTCTGAATGGATAAAGATGTGGTACAGAATACAATGGAATATTACTCAGCCATTAAAAAGAATGAAATAATGCCATTTGCAGCAACGTGGATAGACCTGGAGATGGTCATACTGATGAAGAAGTCAGGCAGAGAAAGTGGAATATCGCATGGCATCCTTATGCAGAATCTACAAAGAAATGATACAAATGAACTAATTTACAAAAGAGAAACAGAGTCACAGACTTAGAGAATGAATTTATGGTTACCAGGGGGAAGGTTGCGGGGAAGGGATAGTTAGGGAGTTTGGAATGGACAGGCACACACTGATGTATTTAAAATGGATAACCAACAAGGTCCTACTCTATAACCCAGGAAACTCTGCTCAGTGTTTTGTGGCAGCCTGGATGGGAGCGGAGGTTGGGGGAGAATGGATACATGTATATGTGTGGCTGAGTACAGTTGCTGTTCACCTGAAGCTATTACAGCATTGTTAGTTGGCTGTGCTGCTGCTGCTGCTGCTGCTAAGTCGCTTCAGTCGTGTCCGACTCTGTGTGACCCCATAGACGGCAGCCCACCAGGCTCCCCCATCCATGGGATTTTCCAGGTAAGAGCACTGGAGTGGGGTGCCATTGCCTTCTCCGTAGTTGGCTATACTCTAACATAAAATGGGCTTCTCTGGTGGCTCAGTGGTAAAGAATCTGCTTCAGGGTTACCAAACCTGAAGATCAAACCTGAGAGATGCAGGTTTGATCCCTGTGTCAGGAAGGTCTCCTGGAGGAGGAAATGGCAACCCAAATCCAGTATTCTCACCAGGATAACCCCATTGATAGAGAAGCCTGGTGGGCTGCAGTCCATAGAGTCACAAAGTCAGACATGACTGAGTGAGCACAATATAAAAAATTTTAAAAAATGTTGCTTCTGATTCCCTGCTCTCTCACAGGTCATAGGTTTTGCTGAGATATTTTACTTCTTTTAGCTCCACACTTTTGTTAGTTTCAGCTTCGTTATGTGACTCTTCTGGCTTAAGAATTCTTAATATTGCAAATTCCTAATTACTCTGTCATTATCCATTCAAAGTTTATTGCCTACTGCTGTTTTCTCTCCTTGTCATTGTCCTTATCTTGCCATCTGTTCTGTTCACTTATTTGATTAGAGTCCTTTCCTAAGTATTTTCCTCAGTTGGGTTCTGTAGGTGATATGCTCTCAGAATCCTTTATATATCTGTAAACAGACTTCTTTCCTCTGAGTATAAGATTATTTTGTTGTAATCCTTTTCTCTCATTACCCAGATAAATATTATTCTCCTGTTTTCTAGCATCTAAAAATTACAGATAAAAGATTTTTTTTACATTGAAGTACACTTGATTTACAATGTCATGTTTGTTTCAGGGATACAACATAGTGATTCAGTTATATATACATGTAGGTATCGATTTTTTTAGATTCTTTTCCTTTATAGGTTACTACAGAGTATTGAATATCGTTTCCTGTGCTATACAATAGGTCCTTGTTGGTTATCTATTTTATATACAGTACTATTGTATGTGTTGGAGAAGGCAATGGCACCCCACTCCAGTACTCTTGCCTGGAAAATCCCATGGATGGAGGAGCCTGGTAGGCTGCAGTCCATGGGGTTGCAAAGAATCGGACACGACTGAGCAACTTCACTTTCACTTTTCACTTTCATGAATTGGAGAAGGAAATGGCAACCCACTCCGGTGTTCTTGCCTGGAGAATCCCAGGGACGGGGGAGCCTGATGGGCTGCGGTCTACGGGGTCGCACAGAGTCGAACACGACTGAAGTGACTTAGCAGCATTGTATGTATTAATCCCAGCCTCCTGATTTAGCTCTCCCCTCACTTTCCCCTTTGGTAACCATATGTTTGTTTCCTATGTCTGTAAATCTCTTTGCTTTTGTAAATAGGTTCATTTGTATCTTTTTAAAAATTTTAGATTCTGCATAAAAGTGATATCAAACGGTATTTGTCTTCCTTTGAGTTACTTCTCTTAGTATGACAGTCTCTAGCTCCATCCATGTTGCTACGAAAGGCATTATTTCATTTTTTTTAATGACTGAGTAATATATATTGCATATATTTCACATCTACTTTATCCATGTATCTGGCAATGGACTTTTAAATTGGTTCCATATCTTGGCTCCTCTAAATAGTGCTTCAAATCAAATACTAAAAAATTTGATGCTAGTTCTTGTGTTAATTTGCTAGGGCTGACATAACAAAGTATTGCAGACTGGTTGCTTACTTATTAGACGTTTGTTTTCTTATGGACCAGAAGAAGTTCGATATCAGTGTGTTGGCAGAGTTGATTCTGAGGCCTCTTTCCTTGGCTTGTAGATCACTGTCGTTTCCCTGTGCTTCACCTGATTTTCTGTCTGCCTATGTCTGTATCCTAATCTTCTTTTAAGGCAACTGGTCATAGTGGATTCGGGCCTAATCTATAATGCCACTTAATTTAATTGCCTCTTTAAGTATAGTCACATTTTAGGTACTGGGGGTTGTAATTTCAGCATATGAATTTTGGGGTAACAAAATTCAGCCGATAACAGTTTTATTCTTTTTCCTTTTGTCAGGGCTCCCCTTTCTCCTCCTCTTTCTCTCTCACTGTGTCTCCCTCTCTCTCCCATTACCCTTTCCTCCATCTCTTTTTTCCCTCTTTCCCTTCCTCATCACTCTGGAACTTAGCCCTTCAAATCTGCAGGATCAAGTGTTCCCACCAGGAATACTTCTTTGCTATTTTTGTCTATCTTCTAGCTTTTCCTTTTTCTTTTTCTGAAACTCCCATAACTTGGTCATCTTTTAAAATCTTATCCTTCCTGTATCATATCTACCTCTAAGTGTATTTCCTCTATGTTGTGAGATATTTATTCTAATTGATATTCCAAGTTACTAATTTAGCTTTCAATAGTGATAATCCTGTCCTTAGATCAACATTTTCTCTTTATAAATAGGAAAGCTACTTTGTCCTCCAGGAGTCCAGTGTCCCTTGAAAGTGTGTAATTGGAAACTTGTTTTCTTCATTGTTGGGATTGCTAGATTTCCTTGGGTGCATTGTTGATTTCCTTTGCCTGTGCTCTACTTATTTTCATTTTCTTTCTTCCTTTTTTTTAAGACATTTATTGTTTTAATTTTTGGCCATGCTATGTGGCATTCAGGATCTTAACTCCCCAACCAGGGATTGAACTTTCACCCCCTGCAGTGGAAGTGAGGAGTCTTAATCACTGGACCCCCAGGAAAGTCCTAATCTTAGTTTTCTCCCATCCAAGTACTAGCCAGGCCCAACCTTGCTTAGCTTTGAGATCAGACGAGATTAATCTTAGCTTTCTAAGGAGGACTTTGAGAGTGGCAAGCCCAGGGGCGTTGGTTTGCATGGCAGCACTTGTAGCTAAAATGGTAAAGAATCTGCCTGCGATGCAGGAGACCAGGGTTCGATCTCTGGATTGGGAAATTCCTCTGGAGAAGGGAATGGTAATCCACTTCAGTGTTCTTGCCTGCAGAATCCCATGGACAGAGGAGCCTGGAGGGCTATAGTCCATGGGGTCGCAAAGAGTTGGATGTGACTGAGTGACTAACACACACACACTTGTTCCTTCTCTGTGGATTGAGGGTGTAGCCAGCGGTGAGCAATGGGTCCTCTCTCCAACAGCAGGAAAAAGCTTCTTTGCTCTCTGATTTCATTGGTGCAACCACTGCAAGTCCTCGAATCAAGAAGAAACCCAGTCCACCTGTGTGTGCTTTACAGCTCTTCATGGAAGAAGAAGTCTGCAGATTTCCCCAAGGCCACACAGAGGGGTTGGAGCCCCTTTTCTTCTTTGGATGCCATGGATTTCTTCAGTTCAAGCTCTGTCAAGGAACGTGGGGTCCAGAAACTTGCTCCATGTGTCTTGGCTTTAGGTTTGCAGGATTCCCTTGGAATCACGAGGGAAATTGTCCTGTACATGTGCTATCTTCTATGACCTCATCAGATGAACCCCAGGCTTCAGATCCATTTTATGTGATCAATCATCCTGATGGTCTCTTAGCTTGTGTTTTTCTAAAGAAAGCTAGACTATGGTTAGGTTAAAACTGGGAATGAACAACAGCTGGAATTCACTTTAAGACCACCATAGACTCTGTGCTGAATCTGAAAGCTTTCATCTTAACCTGTGTCAAAACTTTCTACTTCTTAGAATTACGTAAGAATATTGATTATGTATTCTTTTCAGTACTTATGACATTCATCTTGTATTTTGTAGACACATTGATAGCAGTTATTTAGATTTAATTTCATACATTTATGGTTTCAATGTCAATCATCATCAATCCTACTGTCTGCCTTTTTTTATTTTTCAGTGACAGTTAAACAATTCTTGAAATCTTTATTTTGGTAACTCTTGTAAATTGGTAAATCTTCTGAAATATGAGTGATTAATCTTAATTAAAAGATTAAAAGTTAAAGTGTTGGTCACTTAGTCATGTCTGACTCTTTGCAACCTAATGGACAGTAGCCTGCAAGGCTCCTCTGTCCATGGGATCCTCCAGGCAAGAATACTGCAGTGGGTTGCCATGCCCTTCTCCAGGGGATCTTCCCAACCCAGGGATTGAACCCAGGTCTCCCGCATTGCAGGCATATTCTTTACTGTCTGAGTCACTAGGGAAGTCCCAATTAAAGATGAAAAATACTTAATCATTTGAGGCGCTGCAAATTTTAAGACATCTTCACTCCTTTCCTCCCTTCCATTACACCTTGCTTTTCATACTAGAATCATAACATTTGTGGTTTTAATTCTTGGATCACAATCTATTTTCAACAAAGCCTTATAGATGTTTTCCTATTTTATTTTGACCGGGGCAGATCTAGATTTTGTGGAGTCTGAAGCATACACAGTTTGAGGGAACCTGTTTGAGAAAAAGAATATAAAACCAGGAACATAAAGCTAGTTATAAAAGTTAAGACTTATTCAGAAAGTCATCATGCAAGTGTTGGATCTTGAAGCTTAAACTTTATTAACTTCATGGCCAACTTGTTTTTATTTATGGCACTTTATCTTGTGAAGGAGAAGTCTGAAGCTGCTTTGATTTTGGTTGCTTAGTGGTCAACATTTCACTCCTCTGCTGAATGCTACTGAGTTTATTTTCTTTATGTTTGAAATTTAAGATTGTCGTGGGATATATTTAGATTTTGGTCTCGTTTAATCCGTGTTATCTGATATCTGGTGAATTTGCAGATCTTTCATCTCAGGAAAGTTTTCTCCCACCATATCTTTAATCTTTTCTTTCAGTAAAATTTGTTTCTTTTTTTTTCCAGTGAACTTTTTGTTGAATCTTTTATTCTCTGCCCAGAGCTATCGTCATCTTTGTTATCCTTTTTACTTTCTTCTTTTTGCATTTGGGCAAGCAAATTTGTCATCTATTTTGCTTATTTTCCTTAGCATCAGCTTACTATTTCTAATGGATTTTAAAATTCTAGTAGAATTATCATTTTGTCAATATTCTATTTTATATCACCTTGTTCTAATTTTTATTCCTTCCTGCCTCTCATTCAGTTCCATTTTCATCTCTATTGAGGGTATTAATTTTTTATCTTTTGTTTCATAGAGTATACATATTTTATTGCAAACATAAAATAAAGGCTAAGTTTTATTTACACTTCCTATCATAAATATTTTTCAAAGGCAAATTTTTCCTCTGCCTTTGAGTGCATAGTCCCTTTTTTGCATATTACGGAATCTCTCTATTTTATATATAAATTTATTCATATTCATAGAATGAATAGGTTATATTCAGATCTGGCATTTCCTTTTAAAAAGTACTGTTTATTTTCCACTAGAATGTTGTGAAAATCCTTTTTGATCTTAAGTTGTAGGGCTGGCTACCAGTTTGGGAACTCATCAATGTTAAGAAAGAGAGAGGGACTTTTGTTTATATAGAGATTTTCCTACATTTGATTAAGGACTTTTGTGTTTCCATTTCCTTTCTGGTGTTGCACCTGCCCCATCAGGCAAGACTGGTTTGATCCAAACCCTGGATCAAAACCAGGGTTTGATCCCTGGTTGGGGAAGTAAGATCCCACACACCACGGGGCAACTGAGCCCATCTGCCACAACTACAGAGCCCACACCGTTGCTACTAGAGACGCCCAGACGTGCAACAAAGACACAGCACAGCCAAAAAGTAAGTTAATTAATCAAAAAAAGACGTGTCATCAGTACTTCTATAGGCAGTAACCTGGGTAAAGCCCACCTCACTGCAAATAGTGATGTAAATTTGAAATAAAGTATAAATTCAGATTTATAGATGGGTACCAGAAATCAGTAAAGGAAAACTTAGGAATCCCCTGGAAACTTTTGACTCTAGTAATAGAATTAGATGACTATTTAGCCCTGATTTTGGTACCTAACCCAGGCTTCTCAGGCGGCGCTAGTGGCAAAGAACCCACCTGCCAATGCAGGAGACATGAGAGATGTGGATTCAGTCCCTGGGTTGGAAAGATCCCCTGGCACAGGGCATAGCAGCCCACTCAGTATGCCTGCCTAGAGAATCTCATGGACAGAGGAGCCTGGCGGGCTACTGCCCATAGGGTTGCAAAAAGTCAGGCACAACTGAAGCGACTTAGCATGTACCCACATGGTACTTGACCCAGAAAATAGCACTCTGTTATGACTTCGCATGGTTAGTTTCAGGTTACTTTTATACACTGTAATGGTCGATTTCTCTCCTACTGAGCAGCCTCTAAAATTCTGTGGCTCTCTCTGTGGGACTGTGACCTCTGCTTGTACACACTGGTTTGGGTGTTTGAGAACCCGAATCATGACAAGCAATTCAGTTTCTGCCGTGCGCTTCTGTTGTGGAATTGTGCTTAAGAAAAACATCTACAGATCTGTGATAGTGTATGTGAAGAAAGAGGGACGATGAAAAAGCCTAAAGGGATTTATCAGAGGTATTCCAAGAAAAATGAAGAAAACAGGCAGGACATTTTTCTCTACTTATTCACTGATGAATGTAAGAAGTTTAGAATTGAGATTGTGACCCGTTCTCTTCTTTTATTGCCATTGCAAAGGATGTTGAGAGCGTGTGCTTTCAAAGGAAATCTTAGATCCTAATTTCAGCCTGCACAAGCAAACCTTACTACTAGCCCTTGTCTATTATTTGCTTTGTACAATTTGCTGCTCCTCGAACCTCCAAGTCCCTTTCCTTTGTCCTGTCGCTTCTCTTTAAATGTATCCTCTTTTGTCCAAATGGTATAAAAGCCTCCAAACTTAGTTCTTTCTTTGGGGATTTTTCTCTTATTTCCGTAAAGTCCCTTGTGCCACATAAAACTTCTAACATCAAATGCATTCATGAGCCTTCTCTCCTGTTAATCTGTCTATTGTCAGTTTGTTTCACAGACACACCCAGAGAACCCAGAAGGGTATTGGAGAATTTTCCTCCCCTGCAAGTTGTTTAAACAATTCCAAGAGTCAGATCAGAGAAAGATGGCGCATCGTTGTCCAAACTGGCCTGGGAACTTGTTGAGATCCTAGTTGGCCAGCTTGGGTCACGTCCGCCTACCACAGATACACCAAAGCATCCTCTCGAGCATTGGGTTGGGCCTGAGATGGAGCCCTGCCTTGATTGCATTGGCTGAGAGGGGGGTAGGGCTATTGAGAGAATAGAGAATGGATACTTGGGAGGCCAACAAAAGATGTCCAGTCTGCTATGAAAAAAGTGTAAGTAGGGAGAGTTCTTGGAGAAGGCAATGGCACCCCACTCCAGTGCTCTTGCCTGGAAAATCCCATGGATGGAGGAGCCTGGTAAGCTGCAGTCCATGGGGTCGCTAAGAGTCGGACATGACTGAGCGACTTCACTTTCACTTTTCACTTTCATGCATTGGGGAAGGAAGTGGCAACCCACTCCAGTATTCTTGCCTAGAGAATTCCAGGGATGGGGGAGCCTGGTGGGCTGCCATCTATGGGGTTGCACAGAGTCGGAGACGACTGAAGCGACTTAGCAGCAGCAGCAGCAGGGAGAGTTCTTCCCCAATTCAACCTGCTCGTTCAGCTTTTACTGTGGTTTTGCAAACAGAGGATCAAGGGATAACTTAATAGTGACCTTCAAAAGTAAGTTATATTAAAAATTAAAGATGATGAGGGCCTATCACTTTCCATGTCTACCTAGGACAGAACTGACCACAGTTGGGGACAGGGGAGCGACATGAAGTAATGAAGAGCTTGGGGCGACGGGGAGTGGCTGTCCATGAACTGGACCATTCCAGGCAGTGAAGTGGCGGGACCCAGCCATCCCCAGATCAGATGAATTCTGATCAGGTTTAATGGTGCTCAGACTGTGGGAGTGACAGTTTCTGTTTGAGTCAAGCTCTCTGTTTTATCTCCTGTCCCATTTTTTAATGCTTCCATAGGGCCCTCTCACTTTTTATAAATTATATGCCTCATTGTATTTGAGTTCCTCCTGCTTTTGACAGCTCTGTGGCTTCCAATTTTGCTTCTGCTGCTTTGATTATTATTCCTGATTTGGTTGTTGATGAGACATGTGGTTTGCTTCAATTAGCTCTGTCACTCTAACAAATGTGTGTGTCTCGCAAGTGTCCTAATTGAAGTTGGGGGGTGGGGGGGGGGGTGGAAATTACAGGCAATTACGACCATGCCATCCTCCGCTCTCACCGCTCTTTTCCCCTCATCATCGGGGCGCATTCTTCTGTATCTCCATTTTGCAAGCACATTGAGCAGCCTCTGTCCTTAAAATCCCATTAATTTTTGCAGAACACGATACTGCTGCTGTCTCAGGGTGTCATACGTTAGCGCTCCGGAAACCCCATCGCTTTCATTTAGTTTCATCAAGTATCGTCTCCTCTCTGCCAGTTTCCACCATGTTTCACGTTCATCCTGAGATGGAAGGCTACCTTCACCGCCTCGTGTGGTCTGGATTCCCCAGACCTGTGGCCTCATCAATTCAGCCTCCTCTCATGTGGGCTTATATTTGGTGCACTTCAATTCAACGCTCCACAGGTCTGTTGAGCATCTGAGACCACTTGAAGTGCCAGGCAGCGTGCTAGGAGCTGGGACTACGAAGATGGTTAAGCACAATGAGGTGAAGACGACATGGGATGGGGAAAAAAAATGGCCGGATTTCTGAGCCTGACGAGCTATAGATTTAAATCCCACGCTATCTGTTTGGCCTTGGGCAAATCACTTAGCTGCTTTTTTTTCATCTGTTAAAATTATGCTAATAATACTTACCTGGCAGGGTTGTTGTGAAGATTGCAGATAATGTATGCCAAGTAGCTAGCTGAGTGCCTGCTGTACCTCAATAAATGGGAGGTATAATTATTATTATGAATAAGATGCAGCGTACTTAAGGAACTCACCATCTACTCACAGAGAGAGAAGAGTAGATTAACTTGAACAGTATATTGTTATATGCACAGTAATGGAAAGATGTCGGCAGTCATGGAGTAGTCCCTGGGGTTCTATATGCCCTCTCTTGAGCTCACCTTCCTGTCCTCAGCCGCTTCCTCATGCCTCCCTCCAGTCTCCAACGTGCTTCAGCCACCCAGCCTCTCCGCTTCTCAGTCTCTTTGCAATCATCCTTTTGTTTCCTCTTCCCACAAAGCTCCTCTTCCAGGTCCCTACATGCTGGCTCTTTCTCATCATTTAGGTTTCAGCTAAAGTGTCACCTGCTGAGGAGAGTTTCCATAACCATCCAATCTAAAGAAGCCCCATCCCTTCACCTCTAATTATTTTTTTTTTTTACTCTGTTTTGTTTATGTGCTAAGTCACTTTAGTCGTGTCTGACTCTTTGTGACTCCCATGGACTGTAGCTCGCCAGGCTCCTCTGTCCATGGGGTTTTCCAGGCAAGAATACTGGAGTGGGTTGCCTTTTCCTCCTCCAGGAGATCTTCCCACCCCAGGGATCGAACCAGTATCTCTTAGTTCTTCTGCAATGGCAGGCAGGTTCTTTACCACTAGCGCCACCTGGGAAGCTCCGCTAGCAAAACAAAACAAAGCCCCAGTTTTGTTTACTTTATAGAACTTCTCTGTGATGGTCTAGTTTGGTGGTTTTGATGTTTATTTTCTGTTGCTTCCCTTCAGGATGTAAATGCCATGAGGGCAGAGAGCATTTCTGTTTTTGGTCAGAGTTGTATTCTCAATGTGGTTGAGGACGAAATTCTCAGCCACGGCTGCAATCTAGAGCAAGTACAATAAGTGTTCAGGGGATGAGCCGTGGTAGGGAGGAATGAGGAGGAGACTTCAAAGAGAAGGGTTCAGCAGTGGTGGGTCTGCACTTTGCTCCTGCGGCTGTTTCTGTAATTGACAAAAGCCCACTGCCATCTACACAGATGCCATCATGGGTTCCTGGGTCTAAGACAAGAGGCTGAAGTCAGGGGAGGTTCACAAGGTGGTATCTAACTTTGTACTTCTCAACCTAGTTCAGAAAACTGGATTTAAGTATCTTTTTTAGATAATCTCCTATTTGAGTTTGAAATGTCTGAATTTTTGTTCCTGGACCCCAAGCAGATTCTGGGTAGGGAAATGGTCAAGGCACCAGATGGTGGCCCTTGATAAATCTCCATGGAAATATGTCTTTTATTGTCCCTTTTCCTATGGCTTCCCAGTGGGAGGTGGGGATATTTGTAGGAATAAGGTAGAATAGGCATTTGGATTTTTGTGTTGTTGTTGTTCAGTCACTCAGTTGTGTCTGATTCTTTGTGACCCTATGGACTGCAGCACACCAGGCTTCGCTGTCCTTTACCATCTCCTGGAGATTGCTTAGACTCATGTCCATTGAGTTGGTGATGCTATCCAGCCATCTCATCCTCTGTCGTCCCTTTCTCTTCCTGCCCTCAATCTTTCCCAGCATCAGGGTCTTTTCAAATGAGTCAGTTCTTTGCATCAGGTGGCCAAAGTATTAGAGCTTCAGCTTCAACATCAGTCCCTCCAATGAATATTCAGGGTTGATTTCCTTTAGGATTGACTAGTTTAATCTCCTCGCAGTTGAAGGGTCTCTCAAGAGTCTTCTCTAACACCACAGTTCAAAAACATCAATTCTTCAGCTTTCAGCCTTCTTTATGGTCAAACTCTCACATCCATACATGACTACTGGAAAAGCCATAGCTTTAACTACATGGACCTTTGTTGGCAAAGTAATGTTTCTGCTTTTTAATATGCTGTCTAGGTTGGTCATAACTTTTCTTCCAAGGAGCAAGCATCTTTTACTTTCATGGCTGCAGTCAACATCTGCAGTGATTTTGGAGTCCAAGAAAATAAAGTCTGTCACTGTTTCCATTGTTTCCCCATCTATTTGCCATGAAGTGATGGGGCCGGATGCCATGATCTTAGTTTTTTTGAATGTTGAGTTTTAAGTCAGCTTTTTCACTCTCCTCTTTCACTTTCATCAAGAGGTTCTTCATTCTTCTCTTTCTGCCATAGGGGTGGTGTCATCTGCATATCTGAGGCTATTGATATTTCTCCTGGCAATCTTGATTCCAGCTTGTGTTTCATCCAGCACAGCATTTTGCATGATGTACCCTGCATATAAGTTAAAGTAAGCAGGGTGAAAATCGACAGCCTTGATGTACTCCTTTTCCAATTTTGGACAAGTCCGTTGTTCCATGTTCAGTTCTAACTGTTGCTTCTTGACTTGCATACAGGTTTCTCAGGAGGAAGGTGGGTAAGGTGGTTTGGTATTCCCATCTCTTTAAGAATTGTCCACAGTTTGTTTTGATCCATACAAAGGCATTAGCATAGTCAATGAAACAGAAATAGACATTTTTCTGGCATTCTCTAGCTTTTTCTATGATCCAGTGGATGTTGGCAATTTGATCTCTGGTTCCTCTGCCTTTTCTGAATCCAGCTTGAGCATCTGGAAGTTCTTGGTTCACGTACTGTTGAAGCCTAGCTTGGAGAATTTTGAGCATTAGTTTGCTAGAGTGTGAGATGAGTACAGTTGTGCGGTAGTTTAAACATTCTTTGACATTTCCCTTTCTTTGGGATTGGAATGAAAACTGACCTTTTCCAGTCCTGTGGCCACTGCTGCGTTTTCCATATTTGTTGGCATATTGAGTGCAGCACTTTAATAGCGTCATCTTTGAGGATTTGAAATAACTCATCTGGAATTCCATCATGTCCCCTAGCTTTGTTTATAGTGATGTTTCCTAGGGCCACTTGACTTCACACTCCAGGATGTCTGGCTCTAGCTGAGTGGTCACAGGTCATTATCTGGGTCATTAAGATCTTTTTTTATATAGTTCTTATGTATATTCCTGTGTATATTCTTGCCACCTCATCTTAATATATTCTGCTTCTTTTACTTCTATACGATTTTTGTCCTTTATTGAGCCCATCTTTGCATGAAATGTTCCCTTGGTATCTCTAATTTTTTTGAAGTGATTTCTAGTCTTCCCCATTCTATTGTTTTCCTCTATTTCTTTGCATTGATAATTTAGGAAGGCTTTCTTATTTCTCCCTTCTATTCTTTGGAACTCTGTATTCAAATGGGTATATCTTTCCTTTTCTCTTTTGCCTTTTTTTTTTCTCTTCTTTTCTCAACTATTTGTAAGGCCTCCTCAGACAACCATTTTGCCTTTCTGCATTTCTTTTTTCTTGGGGATGGTTTTGATCACAGCCTCCTGGATCATGAAACTCCGTTCATAGTTGTTCAAGCAATCTGTCTATCGGATCCAATCCCTTGAATCTATTTCTCACTTCCACTGTCTAATCATAAGGGATTTGATTTAGGTCATACCTGAATGGTCTAGGTTTTCCCTACTTTCCTCAATTTAAGTCTGAATTTTGCAACAAGGAGTTCATGAGTTCCTTTGGGTTTTTGTGAGGCCAAGTTATTTAGCTTGAGTCATGGACTTCTAGAAGTAAGTGCTATTTTTTTACAACTAATTAAGTTGGCCCTCCAAAGCCTTGGGTTCTGCATCTGTGGATTCAACCAATCGTGAAATAAAATATTTGTTAAAAAAAATACTTCTAGAAAGTTTTAAAAAGCAAAATGAATTTACTGTGCTCTGGGGGCTATTTGCATAGCTTTTGTATTGTATTTTCAATTGTTTACTTTGCATTTACATTGTATTAGGTATTTTAAGTAATCTGGAAATGATCTGAAGTGCAGCTGACTCTTGAACAGCACAGTTTTGAACTGTGTGGGTCCAATTATACAGAGATTTCTTTCATTAATACTCTAGTACTATACTATCTGAGCTTGGTTGGATCTGTGAGTGTAGAATCACAGATACGGAAGGACAACTGTGTAGGGGAATATGCCTGAGGGCTGTATGCAAATACTGTACCCCTTTTCTATAAGGGATTTGAGCATCTATAGATACTGGTATCCAAAGCAGTCCTGAAACCCTACAGACACGGAGGGCCAACTGTATTTCTGTCCTAGAATCTGAGTCAGGTTCAGAGCGATAAGGCATTATAAAGTCCTAAGTCGTGTTTCTAAAACCATGTGAACTTGATCAAAAGTGAAGATTGAGAAAAATGTAGAGGACTCAGTGGGAATTTATTCCTTCTGTTGGAAAAACAATGCAGAGGGCAAGAAGCACACGTCAAAGCTCCCAATACACCAAGGGGGGCCAGTCACACCCTGTTCCTATAGAAAGGATGAGTTTTTGTTTGAGCTCCATCAAGGCTTGCAGCTTTCTGAGGCAAAAATATCTGCAAGGCATCCACTTAGCTTCCAATCAAGTGGTTAACTAAGACTTTATAGTTGCTTCATTGGTGCTTCTGGGGTTTCTCACCACTCAGTCAGAATTTTAATTTGCATCCAGATATATTTATGTTTTCTCTTAACTGTCTCTCTCCATCTCAATCCAAAAAGGAGCCTGAAGACTTAATGCTACTTAAGTTTTATCTTTATATGATTACATTTAAATGTAATTTCAGTCCTTATTATGATACAGGAGAAACAGATAGGGCTGAAGGACTGAATCTAATTCATCGCAATTCATCTTTAGGCCTTGGCAGTGTCAGAAGCTCATACAATCTATTTTAAACTGTTAGTCCTTTTGACACTTATAAGCCTACCTTGGCTACATAAATTGAAGCTCAGAAATAGAAATTTGTTTATTCACATACAAGAAAAGTTTTTTAGAGGAGTCATATAAGCACATTTAAGAGGAATATTGTTTTGCTTATTAAAATGGACTCAGATATCATAGTATTTGGATTATAATTAGCTTCCATCAGAATATTC
This sequence comes from Bos javanicus, assembly GCF_032452875.1. Lineage (NCBI taxonomy): Eukaryota > Metazoa > Chordata > Mammalia > Artiodactyla > Bovidae > Bos > Bos javanicus. The sequence continues at coordinate 92,677,830 of NC_083877.1, forward strand.
ATATGCAGACTGTAGGTGGTGAGCGTTTAAGTGGTTGAGACTTAATTTCCATTAGCAGATGCTGTCAGTGTTGGGATCTTTAATGATGTCATGGGTACTGCCTTGAGCCTGCATGCTCTATATTTGGTACAAATTGGGTTGTTCAGGACAATTTCCCGTATCATGACAGTTTCCCCGGTAACTATACCTATGCCTCTTCTATTTTTTTTGGAAGCAGACCTCAACCGTTAGGTGATAGGCATCAATACATGAGCTAAAATGAGCCAGGAGTAGTGCTCAGTCTTCTTTAGTCTGGGCATGGTCATAGTCTGGCCAATATTAGCCCATCATGGGGTGCTCTTTCAAACATAGGCTGGGAGAGAAAGACACTTTTGTCTTTGAGTCAGGTACTTGTTCGAATGTGAGTCCATTGATCTGGCCAGTTACATTTTTAGCACAATGAGGAGGAAGTCTGTTTGCATGAAGAGAAAATAAGGACTTCAGGGAGAAGCAGAGATGAGAGAGCCAGCCACACTTGAGTGCCTGCTCTGCTTGTCCAGCCACACCCTTGCCTGTGCAAGGCACATGAGCAAGTATTTTTTGTTTGCTTTGCTTAAGTCAGTTTGAGTGGGGACTTTTGAAAAATAATCAAGAAGTCCTTCACTAGCATAAACCTATTTCACACCAAAGTGGCAGTAGGGACAAGGGTTGGCATATGTTTCCCATGTGGAGAAGGAAATGCCAACCCACTCCAGTATTCTTGCCTAGGAAATCCCACAGGCAGAGGAGCCTGGCAGGCTACAGTCCATGGGGTCATGAAAGAGTCAGATGTGACTTATCGACTAAACAACAACATCCTTCCCACAAAGTCAACATGGTAGAAAACATTGAAACTTTGATTAGGATAGAGGAAGTGAAACACAGACCCAGTTAGAAACAGAGATACAAAACTATGGCCTCCTTACAAAAATAATGAGGGCATAGAGATGAGAAACTAACATCTCCTGAGAGATGGTAAGGACTCTCAGAAGAGGATCAATAGCCACTGGGGACCACTTGCTCAGATGCATGGGCTAAGTAAGGTTCCTAGCAGTCCCACTGAGAAGAGAAGCTGAGAAGTTACATAACCCACTCTATTATATGGACTTCCCTGGTGGCTCAGACGGTAAAGCATCTGCCTGCAATGCGGGAGACCTGGGTTCCATCTCTGGATCAGGAAGACCCCCTAGAGAGGGAAATGGCAACCCACTCCAGTATTCTTGCTTGGAAAATTTCAGGGACGGAGAAGCCTGGTAGGCTATAGTCCATGGGATCCCAAAGAGTCAGACACGACTGAGCAACTTCACTCACTCACTCACTCTATAATATAACTGTAAAAAGATGCTTAATACCCAAATGACTCATAGCTAGAAAAGTCTTTTTACTACCTCTTTGGTGTTTATTTAATGTCTAAATCATTTCTATTATTAACAGCGATTTTTAAGGCAATAAATAATAAGCATTATTCTCAATATTCACATACTATTAGATTATGATAAATTAAATCTTACAAGTTTAAACTACTTTCCCCAAGTACTTAGACACTGACTGAAGACTTAAATTTGTTTCATGAAGCTTTCTTGATGATTTAATTAAAAGCACAGATACCTAGGAGTTTTTTAAAAAGCTTAAACATGCTAGGATTCAGAGAGAACATACAGAAAATATCTCAGTGGTTACCAAATTATTATACTTACAATGTAATTTAGTACCATAATGCAAATAGAATGAATTGAAATGTAGCTTTTCATGTTTCTATTCTCATATTTATTCTTTTTTCTGTTCTTAATCTTATTTTAAATTTTGATTTCTGATTCCTTTTTGTATTCTTATTTTTACTCTTATTTTGATTCTTTCCCAGGATTACCTTTCTAAACTTACTCTATTTTCATCCCATGCTTGTGATAATATTACCAGACTCCACTGAAAAATACCTTCCCAGACTAGACAAGATGACTTGCCTGAACTGTTGACTAGTTGGTTGTACAGACTAGAAGTGTGCCCGAATGTTGGAAAAAGGTGAAGATACTGCTTTTGAATCATTGACAGAGCTGGAAAATATATTTCTTGCTTAAAATTAGGAGCTCACATTGATTCTTCCCATTTAACAATTTATATTTCTCTCTTCTTTTAGTGCGGTTTTCATTTTTCACCAAGACTTTCGATCATATTGAAAATTTGTTCTTAGTTTAATGTGCAGTAAAATATACCTACTTCTTGTGTCAAAGGGTAATAAATCTAGTGATTCTCCAAATCTTCTGCATCTTCATAAAGTCCCAAGTTCCTTTGTGATGGAGACATTCTGTCGCTGTGCTAGGTTGGACCTCCTTCACTTTGGGAGTGGGGCCTGGGTTAAACAGCCTCCCTTATCTGTCTTAACAAGACCTGATGTTCTGTCCAAGTGTGTGACACGTAGTCCTAGCACTTGGAGCTCCACTGACTCTGCAGACAGATGGCGCGTATTAAAACGGGCAGGTTTCTGCTGCTGGGACTGAAGTAAGGTCACAGCCTCATTCCCCGGATGTAGCCCAGGCAGCGTCGCCTGTTTTTGTGAGGACTTTGGAATACCTCTGCAGGAGAGTTACCGTGGCAATGCTAAGTGCAGCTGGCTAGCTGTTGTTAGCTTTTCTTGCCCGTGGAAAGTCTAACTAGAATGTTTTGAAAAGCGGATGGACCAAAGAAGAGCCAGAGCATTTGTCTCTTCACAGAGTCTGGGAGCAGAAATCCTTGCCCCTTTGCGAGTGACTGCAGAGCCGGACACTCCTCAGACGGAGGTTCTGCCAGGCCGTCCACTAAGCTGCTGATACCGGTTGCTGCTAACATCTCCTTACACCAGCAGACCCAGTTTTCTGCCTCAACCAGTCTTAAAACGCCACACTCCTGCCTCTCCTGACAGTCAGCCCACAGCTTGCCCTAAATGTTTTCATTTTATGTCTGGCAGTTAATAGGAACATGGTTTGTGACACGCAAAACACATTTGGACTAATAAAAAATGAATAAGACCACCGGGTGGGCTCTCCCTTTAATCGAGACCTTGGGCTCATTTCTGCCCCATTTACTCAAGGTTGGGGCTGAGTTCCATTTGCGAAGTATCACAAGTGCAATCACTTTTTTTTTTTTTTCCTTTCTTTCTTTTTTTTTTTTTTTAGTGTGAGCATTTTCTGACTTTAGTCTGGGTGAACACAAATTTTGTTGTTGTTCAGTCAAGTCGTGTCCGACTCTATGTGACCCCGTGGGCTGAAGCTCCCCAGGCTCCTCTGTCCTCGGTTATCTTCTGGAGTTTGCTTAGATTCATGTCCGTTGAGTCGGTGATGCTATCTAACCGCAGATTTTAAGCAGATGCAAAACCAGACTGTGCAACTTTTAAGAAAGCGTCAGGTTCATTCAGCTCTGCCATTAGGTGGCAGCAGAACCACGTGGAAAGCGTCAAAGAAATAAAGGGAGTAAAGATGGGGATGTTCATGATGACGATGATGATGGTGAGTGACACACATAGATTGGACTCACACGCTGCCTTTATTCCAGTGTAATTTTATTGTTGTTGGTTCCCCATTGATCCTCACAATATACAGGGCAGGTGGGAAAGGGAAAGTCTTATTCCCGTGGTGTGAGGTGAGATTAATTCAATTTAAAATTGTTGGGAGACTTGACCACTAAACCTAGCAAATTACTATCAGAACCAGTCTTGAAATTTATGTCTTGGGACCCAAATCCAGGCTTCTGTTCACCTGCACTCCGTTCCACAAAGCATTTTAATCCTCTTTAAGTATGAATTTATTAATCCTGATTAAATAGGAACTTAAACTTGCCAAAGAACTGTATTTCATCCTCTAGATAAAGGGAAGAAGTAGAAGGCAAGAATGTGTAGGGTTAAAATAGAGATCTGCAATGCCTGAAAAATTGAGAGAAAAAATATTGTCCGAGGGTGACCACATCTGTGAGTTTTGGGGGCCAGATCGCCTAGTTTAGTGAATAACAGGCATTTGTAGTTTCAGCGTCTGCTTCTTCTGTGTCATTTACGACATGTAGGAGCTCCAGCATGACCCTCAGACCACCTGAAATAATATTCGGTGGCCTACTGCCAGGGTTGGGGGTGCAGGGCTGCATAATGCTTCTATTAGTCAATGGCTTCACACAATGGAAGGAGAAAAGGTAGTGCCTATACAGGGGCAGTGAGACCACCCCAAGGACAAGAACCGCACTCCTCCCAGATTTATTTTGCAGTCACTAATCATCAAAAGCACGGCAAGGCTCTGAGCTTGGGAGGTCTGTGGGTGGGATAAACTCTGAACCATCCTTGGGTATCAGGTGCCTGGGCTTGAGGGAATCGGGAACAGAACAAGTTATCTCAGTTTCTGTTTTCATTCTCTACTTCACCTCTGAAGCAAATTGAGAGTCTTGAGTCAAACCAAAAAATTTCTTCCTCTCTTGAGGAAAAGTCCAGTTCACAGTCTGGGTCACAAGCAGGTAACAGTAATTGCAGTTTAGTTAGCAGCAGAATCTTTCCCAGGTTTATTGAAGAACTGGTACAGCACACAGGCAAATGCCAATGATACAGTTAAACTGCAGAGACTGAGGAGCCGTAGTTGGGTTAAGGCCTCTGGCTGGGTGACACATAAAGGGTACAGAAGACGTGGTTTCTCACCGGTGAGAGAGATGTTAACCACATAGATTTTCCACGTACTTTTATCCATCTTTGCTTGCATAGCGACTCTATGCAAGATCTGGATTCACGTACAGTGATTGTGTTCTCTGTGAAGGGTCTGTGAACTCTGAAGGCCTCTGTGCCAGTGGGAACGCAGAAGATCAGAGGACAATGGGAAACTTGGAGGTTAGAAAAGGACTTGTAGCAGAACCAGGAAAGAAACATTTCTTGTATTTTCTCGAATTTAGAAGCAAAGACCTGTCTTTTCCCAGAACACACGGGGAACAAGTCTTGGGGTCTCAAGGCAGATGGTCATGGTGCGGCTTCATTAGTGTCTTCGAAAAGAAATTCTCTGGGTACAAATATTCCAGCACTTGATATAAATATTAGTGGGATTTTTACTGTTTTATGTTACCCAAGCTTCTACCTCTTTCCTGTGGTGTGGATCGCTGAGCCCAGAGGAAGGAAAGAACTACTGGATAGTGGGGCACTGTTTTGCATGTATCATTTCATTTGCTTCTGTTATTCACTGAACATTGATTGAAAGCTACTATGTACCTGGCCCTGTGATATACCAACAGATCTCTTGATATCATGCCTGTAGTTCATGCCTTTGTGAATCTAATAGGGAAAATAGACATTAATTAAATCAAGATGTATACACTAAGATTTGGGTACCAATTTCAATGTGTGTATGCGTGTGTGTGTGTGTGCACGCATGAGCACATGTGTGTGTGCGTGCATGTGTGTGTGTGTGTGGTTTCCCATATTGTGAAGCAGTTCTCTGACACCAGCTGAGTCCTCTAATTCAACTCAATTCTCACACTCTCTACCCAGAGATAACATCAAGTTCCAAGCTTAAGGGCTCGGTCTGACAAGACTGCCCAAGTCCAGGTTGTGGCCTGTGCTTCTGACGGGATGGCTATAAACCAGAGGTTCCCACAATGGCCTCCTTGGATTCCATTAATTTGTTGGAGCAGCTCCCCAGACTCAGAACATTTATCTGATAGATTTTTCCAGTTTGTTATAAAAAGATACGGCTTCCCAGGTGGCGCTAGTGGTAAAGACCCTGCCTGCCAGTGCAGGAGATGTAAGAGACATGGATTTGATCCCTGGGTTGGGAAGATCTCCTGAAGGAGGGCATGGCAACCCACTCCAGTGTTCTTGCCTGGGAAGTCCCATGGATGGAGGGGTCTGGCGGGCTACAGTCCGTGGGGCCACAGAAAGTCGGACACGACTGAGAAACTAAGCACACACATACAGTGACCAGGGAAGTTTTGTGGTTTAATGCAGCTGGATAGAAGGCAGAAGGAGAATGAAACATGTGATATGCAGCAACCTGAAGATCATGACTTTAGTAGGACACACTGAATATGAGATGCCATTCTTTGAGAAACCAGGCAGAGGGATAAATAAGTCTGGGCTTAGGGGAGAAGTCTGGACTGGGCTGTAACTTTTGGTTTTCATTGGCATATGGTGTTTTCCGGTGGCTCAGATGGTAAAGAATCTGCCTGCAATGCAGGAGACTGGGGTTCGATCCCTGGGTCAGCAGGATACCTTGGAGAAGGGAATGGCAACTCAGTCCAATATTCTTGCCTGGGAAATCCCATGGACCAGAGGAGCCCAGTGGGCTACAGTCCTTGAGAGTTGGACATGACTGTGACTAACACACATACGTGGTGTTTAAAGTCATGAAAAGGACAAGATCATTTTGGCAGTGTGAAGAAGAAAGAGTACCATTTTATTGGTTTGACTAAAAATTCATTCAGGTTTCCAAGAACATCTTGAAGAAAAATGGAACAAACTTTTTGGCCAACCCAGTTGAATGCAGTCTTTTGGAAGCTGCTGGGAAGATAGTAAAACGAGGGCTGATAATACCCATTGGATTTAACGACAGGGATGACTGACCCCTTTGGAGGGTGTTCTGTCAAGGAGAGCAAATGACACTGCCCTGGTCCCCACACCCAGATGTGTATAAATAAGCCACACCCGTTTGCAAGTCTTGCTTTCTTGGTCATTTAAAATTTTAACCCTCGTTTTATTTGTTCATCTCAGTATTAGACTCAGAGGAGAGAAACCACTGCGTGTCATCCTTCAAATTCCTCTTCAAAGACATGTATCTGGGAAAATCCATCAAGTAACTGATGAGTAAAAGGATGAAAGGTAAGAAGCAGCAGCTATTCCATGTCTCTCAGCCCCACATCCTGGTTCTCACTGTGTGCTTCCCTACCCCGTCTTGCAATGGGGCTGCTTTTTGTGAGGCTGGTTAATCAATATCAAGCTCAAACTCCACATATTCTGGCCCAGTGTCCTGTGAGATCCATTTGTACCTGTAAGACCGTGTGTCCCAGTGTTTTCATTGTATAATATGGTCTGCATAAGAAGAGAGGAAGGGCTTTCCTTCCAGAGAGGCAGGGTTGATAGTCTGGATGCTCTACCACCCTTGGCATGAGCGATTTGAGCCACGTCTTGTCCAGTCCTTCTTCTTCCCCTCTAGGGTTCACTGGAGCTTTCAGCTCATCTGTAACGGAAGCACTGCACGGGCAGGGTTTGCATCCTTGGCGGTGGAAAGCAGATGACCATACTTTTGATTGCTGTGGTCTCCATTGACTTTGGGGGACTTTGAAACTTCTAGAAGAATGTCCTGAGGTTAAAATTTAGAAAGAGAGAGCAGGCCGCATTAATTTGCATAATATTCTTGCTGCATCATAGAATTTTTCAGCTGTAAGCAGAGACCCAGTGGAGAATGCATGACAGAAGGCAGACGATTGGGGCATCTGTAAAGGGGAAGCTGAGTAGAGCCGTTGAAGGGCTTTAGCCAGGGAGAAAGATGTGTTTGCTGAGATTTCTTTTTTTCCTTTAGGAAAATGAGCTAGTGATAGGCAGCAGCCCCTGTGTGAGAGGAGAGGGAGGGCGGGGCGTTCTGAGGGCTGTGTGGAGGTCAGAGGGGCTGGGAACTAGGGTGATGGGGATGGAAGTCCAGTCCTGAGCTTATAAGCATCCTGGCTCTGGGCTTATTTCTTTCCAGTGACCTCACTGTTTATTGTTCACTCACTCAGTCATGTCCAGCTCTTTGTGACTCCGTGGACTGCAGCACGCCAGGCCTCCCTGTCCCTCACCAACTCCCGGACTTACTCAAACTCATGTCCATTGAGTCAGTGATGCCATCCAACCATCTCATCCTCTGTCATCCCCTTCTCCTCCTGCCTTCAATCTTTTCCAGCATCAGGGGCTTTTCTACTGAGTCAGCTCTTCACATCAGGTGGCCAAAGTATTGGAGCTTCAGCTTCAGCATCAGTCCTTCCATTGAGTATTCAGGGTTGATTTCACTATAGAGACTCAGAAATGCATTCCAGGAATGTCTGGAGGATACCTGGAGGAACATCTTGTGTATGAGCCTAAGAAGGGATATGGCAACCTTGGACAAGAACCTTGAGGGGAGTAACTATCACAGAGTAATGCCTGGGTTCAATTTTGGGGGAATGGGGGAAGAAGTAGTTTTCACTTCTGGAGACCAACTTTGTGCCAGACAGTGAACTAAAGTGTTCTACTTATACTATCTTATTTAATCCTCAGAACAAATGTACAAGGTAGCTGTTTAGTCTTCTTTTATTGGTAAGAAAACTGAAGGTCAGAGAAATTCACTCACTGAACAAGCAGTAGTTATAATAAGAGCTAACATTTATTGGGTACATGCTGTATACCAGACACTATTCTAAGAGCTTAGCTCAATTATTTCATCTCCATCTTCATAATAATCCTATGAAATAATACCATTTGTATAACCAGTTTACAGATGGAAAAACCAGGCAGAGAAAGTTTAAGTAACTTGCCACAGGCCACATAGGTCAATGTCAGAGCCGTGGTTCAAATCCAGACAGTCTGACTCGAACTCTGAGACCTTCACTGGGACATAACTTAAATGTCAGACATGCTCCCAGAACATGCTGAACACTGAGGGCAGAGCACAGATGAGGCAGACATGATCGTGGCCTTCATGGAATGTACTCCTTAGCACGTGAGAGGTCAAGTGAGTCGTCTGGGGTCACACAGGCTTTCCAGGTGGTGCAGTGGTAAGAAATCCACTTGCCGGTGCAGAAGACTCAAGGGACATGGGTTCAATCCCTGGGTTAGGAAGATCCCCTGGGGTAGGAAATGGCAACCCGCTACAGTATTCTGGCTTGGGAAATCCCATGGACAGAGGAGCCCGGCGGGCTACAGTCCATGGGGTGGCAAAGAGTTGGACGCCCCTGAGCGACTGAACACAGCTCAGCAGCTAGGGTTACACAGCTGTCCTGGGTTGGAGGCTTGGACTGAGGTCTTTCAAAAATGTCACATCTCACAGGGCATCTAAGCACCCACCAATGCCTCCTGCACATCTGATCAGAACTCGAGGCCCTTGGAACAGTCTGTAGGCTTCCTTGTTCTCATTCCATGTTCAGCCATTGTATCCTGTTTCTTCACCTTCTCTCTTCTTGTCTCTGACTTTGTCTCATCTTTCCTAACCTAATGCAGCAAATCTAAAACCCCAAGAAAGCTGAATAGAGCTCCTCAGAATAAAAATATGAAAACTGTCATTGCACTTTCCTTTTAAAGTGATCTGAGGCAATCTGGAGCATATCAACCTCTCTCACTGTTCAGCCCTGAAATGAGGACTTAAGGTGTGTAAGGGGAGTAACCTCAGTCTGAATGAAGTAGCCTACTAATAAGGATTAGTTCCTTTCAACATTAACTCCCTTCCTTCCCCTTCTCTTTCTATGGGTGTCAGATCTGACCTGCATCATAGTCTGAAGACTCACCCTGCTTACCTCTGCTCTCTGCCCTCTTTATCTGTCATGCAATGTTCCTCCAACAAATGCCTTATACTTCTGTCTTGGCATCTGCTCTTTGGAGAAGCCTAACTGACTCCGGGAGTGTTCATCAGGGTAGGCTTGATTATGCTGCAATAACACGTTAAACTCTGAATCTCAATAACTTAACAAAAAGAGCTTGATTGCTCTCATGCTCTGTAGCCAATGCAGATTGGAGCTCTATTCATCAGGTATCTAAGCTGACGGGCTCAGGCCTACCCCTGATTTTAAGAATTGCCATAAAGAGATCTGGAAGAAGGGAGAACTTTTATGGCTATGCCTGGAGGCGACTTAGATTACCTCTGTATATCACATGGACACATCGTCACCTTTAACAGTAGCTAGCATCATCGTCTTGTATAGAAACCCAGGATGAGGCAGGATAGTAGGGAATAAGCACTGTCTGTGCTTCACATGGTAACAATGTGTTCAGTTCAGTTCAGTTCAGTTGCTCAGTCGTGTCCGACTCTTTGCGACCCCATGAATTGCACCATGCCAGGCCTCCCTGTCCATCACCAACTCCCAGAGTTTACTCAAACTCACATCCATCTCATCCTCTGTTGTCCCCTTCTCCTCCTGCCCCCAATCCCTCCCAGCATCAGGGTCTTTTCCAATGAGTCAGCTCTTCGCTTGAGGTGGCCAAAGTACTGGAGTTTCAGCTTTAGCATCATTCCTTCCAACGAACACCCAGGGCTGATCTCCTTTAGAATGGACTGGCTGGATCTCCTTACAGTCCAAGGGACTCTCAAGAATCTTCTCCAACACCACGGTTCAAAAGCATCAATTCTTCGGTGCTCAGCTTTCTTCATAGTCCAACTCTCACATCCATACATGACCACTGGAAAAACCATAGCCTTGACCAGATGGACCTTTGTTGGCAAAGTAATGTCTCTGCTTTTTAATATGCTGTCTAGGTTGGTCATGAAGAAGGTGATGGCACCCCACTCCAGTACTCTTGCCTGGAAAACCCCATGGGCGGAGAAGCCTGGTAGGCTGCAGTCCATGGGGTCGCGAAGAGTCGGACACGATTGAGTGACTTCACTTTCACTTTTCACTTTCATGCATTGGAGAAGGAAATGGCAACCCACTCCAGTGTTCTTGCCTGGAGAATCCCAGGGACGGGGGAGCCTGGTGGGCTGCCGTCTATGGGGTCGCACAGAGTCAGACACGACTGAAGTTTACAGTATTACAGTATAGGTTGGTCATAATTTTTCTTCCAAGGAGTAAGTGTCTTTTAATTTCATGGCTGCAGTCACCATCTGCAGTGATTTTGGAGCCCAGAAAAATAAAGTCTGACACTGTTTCCCCATCTATTTCCCATGAAGTGATGGGACCAGATGCCATGATCTTCGTTTTCTGAATTTTGAGCTTTAAGCCAACTTTTTCACTCTCCTCTTTCACTTTCATCAAGAGGCTTTTGAGTTCCTCTTCACTTTCTGCCATAAGGGTGGTGTCATCTGCATATCTGAAGTGATTGATATTTCTCCCGGCAATCTTGATTCCAGCTTGTGCTTCTTCCAGCCCAGCGTTTCTCATGATGTACTCTGCCTAGAAGTTAAATAAGCAATGTGACAATATACAGCCTTGATGTACTCCTTTTCCTATTTGTAACCAGTCTGTTGTTCCATGTCCAGTTCTAACTGTTGCTTCCTGACCTGCATATAGATTTCTCAAGAGGCAGGTCAGGTGGTCTGGTATTCCCATCTCTTTCAGAATTTTCCACAGTTTATTGTGATCCACACAGTCAAAGGCTTTGGCATAGTCAATAAAGCAGAAATAGATGTTTCTCTGGAACTCTCTTGCTTTTTCTATGATCCAGTGGATGTTGGCAATTTGGTCTCTAGTTCCTCTGCCTTTTCTAAAACCAGCTTGAACATCAGGAAGTTCACGGTTCACGTATTGCTGCAGCCTGGCTTGGAGAATTTTGAGCATTACTTTACTAGCGTGTGAGATGAGTGCAATTGTGCGGTAGTTGGAGCATTCTTTGGCATTGCCTTTCTTTGGGATTGGAATGAAAACTGACCATTTCCAGTCCTGTGGCGACTGCTGAGTTTTCCAAATTTGCTGAGCTTTATCTATTTGCTAAGGTTTAAATTGTCCCTGTTTTATGAATGGAGCCCCTGAGGATGAGAGAGGGCAAGTATTTTTTCCCAAGGTCACAAACTTAGCAAGAGGTAGAAGCAGAATTGGGAGTCACGTAGTGTAGGATTACAAATCACGCTTTTAACCCCTCTTCTATGGGCACAGAAGAAATGACTGCATGCCAGGGGGTTGTCGGTGGCTGACAGATCTCTGAATCTTGGCTCTACACACCCCAGCCTCTCCAGAGGCTGTCGAGGCTTCTGAGGAACATCTGGGATGTCGGAAAGCAGGCCTGAGGTTTATGCCAACGCTGTTACACCGCGTGTCTTCCTTTACTGCTGCGTTTTCATTTCTGAATAGGAAAGACAGTGTTTGGGTGGGACTTCCCACATCTCCAGCCAGGAGACAGAAGGAGCCTCTTTGTTTGGCTTTCCTGTCTTTGGATAGAACAGAGCAAGTGGCAAAAAATGAGTTGAACAAGTTTGGGGGCCATATATATATATATATATATATATATATATATATATATTTGCCTTTTTTGATTATAGTTAATAATTTTAAAGAGTGCTACAAAATGATGTGGCTTTTGAAAGAAATGCTTTTTTACCCATTTTCTTTCTGGCCAAGTTTTTGAGAAAAGAAAACTATAAATAGCTGACAATAAAAGAAAATTGCTGCTCTGATCTGCGAAAAAGGAAAGAGAAATACAAAAGGACCGCCCTGAGAGGTTTTCAAATACAAATTATGGCTCCCCACCCCACCGCGCCAGGGTCCAAGATTACCACTTCTTGGAAGATGGATAGGGCCGAGTGCGATGGATGCTTTGCCTTTCTTGTTTATTTTCAAAGATGCTTTGACTTAGTTGCTTTTATTCTGCAGAACTCAGAGCTTTTCACATCTATTAACGTTTTAAATGAAATGAATTTCCCCCCAAAGTAAATAACTTCCAGATAGAGGTTTCTCATTTATAAGGCAGCCACCCAGTCCTTTTAGTCCTCTGTCTGCATTTCTTTTTTCCCCCTCTCTCTTTTGTCCTCGTGCGTCCTTTGGAACAGATGTGTTGGGGAAGAGGAGAGGTAAAAACTAAGGTGCAAAGAAAAACTGGCACCTGTTCGACTCTTAACTGGATAGCGCCCCTTTGTTTTTTTCTCTCCAGTAAACCATTTTCAGTTTCCTGCCAAAATGTTTGTTTGCTATTGATTAAACTTCACGTTTTTATTACCCAGAATTAACTATAAAGTTTATGAAAATGGAAGGTGAAAAGAGACAACTTCCCTGTGAGTTGTTCTATTTTCCTGTAACCAAAGGGCTTCCCTAAGCCGAAATTGTCTCTTCGTTTGAAATACGGTTCTTATCAACGGGACATAATTGGCCCACAGCTCAGATACGCAGACCATTCTGAATGACTCATAGAGCTCTAGTTGCTAGATGTTTTCGGTTGGGTACGAAAAGTTGGTTTCCAGGGGTTGTCTCAATACAGAGAGTCTGGGAAACTGTGATCTCTGGGTTCACTGAAGATAAACTGTGATCTCTGGGTTCACAGTTTATCACTGAAGATAAACTGCTTTAGGTTTTAGGGACCCACTGACAGGCATGCACAATTTTCTTTCGAGTTGTGTCTCTCTTTCGTGCTGGGGGACCCTCCCTGCTCCTGTGGACAGAGCACAGGGACTGATGTTAGACTTGAAAGAATTAATGCATTTATGTTGAATTGTCTCCCAGTGGCAGGTGGGAGCTCTGTCAGAGGCAGGAATGGAGAAGAAGCATGCCTCTGAGATCAAAGTCTTCCTGACAACTTGACATGAAGAAAGGGGAAAAGAAGGAAAGTTGAAAATGAGAGAGAATAAAGTCAGAGATGAAGCTTGCCCAGGGGCATTTTAGACATAGATCTTGTGATATTAGCATTTCCTTTTTTTAAAAAAAGGAATGAAATAAATTGCTTTCCAGTGACCCTGAAGGTCATGAGCACCAGCTTCGGCTTCGAAAGGCTGAGAGAGAATGACAGTGAGGAGGGATGATGGGTATGGGCTTGAGAGTGCAATCGGACGCGTGTACAGCTTAGTAAGCCTGGGCGTTCCTAGCAAGTGCAGGCTGAGTCACCCTCAGCCATCCCCAGAATTTAGTTTCACTGTCACCTTTGAGTCCAGTTAGAAGGCCCACTGGATTAGGAGCCAAAAGCAGGGATGTCACCTTCATCTGTCCCTGGTAGTATAATTTGTTGTATAACTTCATGGATCTCTGCCTCAGTGTCATTATCTGTGAAATCAAAGATTTGGGCTGGATAACCTGTAATCCTTGCGGTTCTAGCTAAGTAAGTGATGTGTGATATGTCTACGATTAGACCTCCTATTCCTCCTTTTATCAATTTCAGTCAAGAAGCCAGTCAACAAGCACATGTGTACTTTGTGCTAGGCACTGTGGAGGGAATGCAGAGGGTATAAGGAGATCAAAAGCCTGGTTCTTATTTTCTGTAAAACCCGTGTGAGGCCCAACTGTGACTTTTTCAAATCGCTGTGTCCCCAGAGTTTATCACAGTACCTGACATGCATAAGTGCCTCTAGAGATGTCAAACGGCTGACCAAGGAACATTGTTTTATATCTAGTTAGAGAGATCAGGCATTAATAAAAGGTGCCCAACAATGCAAGTTAAGAAAAATTGTTACCCAATCAGTGATCAGAGTGCAACTTACAGAACTTTTGAGAAGGTTTGCCTCTCTTTAGGGCAGAAATAGTGTGACTTCTCCATAGAGACGGTGATTTGACTTCGATGGCTAAAATCCAGGCATCCAATTCATGTTGGATCTTTTAGGTAGAAATCAATTTCTCAGCTCAGCCTAAAGGAAAGCACAAATCTGGCTTGACTGTTCTTTCCTGTTCTTTCGTACAACAAGTGTCATAATTCAGGGCTTGGTTTGTTGTGTGGAAAGGGTCACAATGAGACTCAGGAAATGTGTATCTGAGGTCTGAGGGGGTGGGGTGCACAGCAGCGAGCACTTCCCGCTTGGCAGTGTATTTCTCAGGGCGGATGCTGGGAGAGCAGAGCTCATGATGGCCCCGGGGGCCTATCTGTTCAATGAGTGTGCTTTGGACCATCTTGCTGTGCTCATTTGCTCCATCTACATCCCCTTTTCTCTGTGCTCAGATACCACCAGGGTAGTAGGTGCTGTGCTGGGAACCGGAGAGACAGAAATACGGCATAGATATGAGCTCTCCTCTTGAGGAGACCAAGTCAGTGGAAGAGGGGGCCACTGTAGCAGAAGAGTTACCGTGCCTTCACTGTAGATATGAATAAATGACTGCTGTTAAAACTTAGAGCTCCAAGGGACAAAGTGGAGTGAAAGTGAAGTCGCTCAGTCGTGTCCAACTCTTTTCGACCCCATGGACTGTAGCCCACTAGGCTCCTCCATCCATGAGATTTTCCAGGCAAGCGTACTGGAGTGGGTTTCCATTTCCTGCTCCAGGGGATCCTTCCGACCCAGAGATCAAACCTGGGTTTCCCATATTGTAGGCAGACACTTAACCATCTGAGCCACCAGGGAAGTCCTTAGCAAATTGGGAAAGACTTCTGGGTACCAAACCCATGCTAACTGTGGTGGAGGATTCAAAGAGGCAATTGCCACGTGAGCCAGGCATAGCCCTTACCTACAATCTGAGGTCCACTGCTCTGAGAGGTTTCCTTTCAGGGACTGAAAGAGAGAGAGAGAGAAAAAAAAAAAAAACTATTTGTTATTTGCATAGAAAAAAGAAACCCTGAATTTCTGTATTATTTTCCTATTGCTTTTGTAACAAATTACCCTAAACTTCATGGCTTAAACAACATGTGCTTGGGGCTTCCTGGTGGCCCAGTGGGTGAGATCCTGCATGCGACAACCAAGTCCTGGTGAAGCCAAAAAAATAAGTAAATAAATAAAAACAAACAAAAAACCCTGCATGTATTATCCTAGTTCTGAATGCCGACAGTGCCCAAATTAAGGTATCAGCTGAGCTGAGGTCCTTCTAGAGGCCCTAGGAAAGAATTTGTTTCTTTACCTTCCCTTGCTTCTAGAGGCTGCTTACTTTCCTTGACTCATGGCTTCAAAGCCAGCAGTGTGACATCTTCCAGTCTCTCTCTCTGACCTTCCTGCCTTCCTCTTACAAGGACCATTGTGATTTTATTGAGCCCAGCCAGATAATACAAGATAATCTCCCCATTTCAAGACTCTTGATTTAACCACACCTTCAAAGTCTCTTCTGCCATCTTTGGTAACAAATCCACAGGATTAGGTTGTGGACATCTTTAGGAGGCCATTTCTCAATCTGCTTGTGTGTATATGTGTTAAGTTGCTGTAGATGTATCCAACTATTTGCAATTCTGTGGACTGTAGCCCACCAGGCTCCTCTGTCCATGGGATTCTCCAGGCAAGAATACTGGAGTGGATTGCCATTTCCTCTCCCAGGGGATCTTACAGACTCAGGGATCAAACCCACATCTCTTATGTCTTGTGCATTGGCAGGCAGGTTCTTTGCCAGTAGCACCACCTGGGAAGCACTTAGTCTGTATTAGTACCCAAATGCTCTTCCGAGAGTCTGACCTCTCCTAGATCTCCCCATCACACTATCTCGTCTGTTTCCCTCCACAGAGAATGAAAAATGGGAACAGTATGACTCGATGGTTCTGGATTATCCCTTTAGTGTAACAACGGACTGGTTATTTAACCGTTCAAAGCCTCAGCTTCCTCATCTATAGGATAGAGATAATAAATAATCCAATTCATAAAGCAGTGGTGAGGATGAAATATGCGACCATGTACATAGTTCTTATCTGGAGACTCTTGCACATAAGATATACTGAATTAATGCTGTTTATGAATTATTGTTGTTCTAATTATTATTAGGAAGCTGGGAAGGGATGCAGGGAGAGAGGAAGAAAGTCTCCAAAAACTTGAGCTGTACCGAGAACTCAGCTTTGTCTTGGTTTTGGCTTGGGAGATTCTTGGTTTTCATGAAAACTGATTTCCACTGAGTGACTCTTTCTTCCATCACCCAAGTTCAAGGGCCCCAGTGTGTTCAGACTGACACCATCCCATCAGTGTGCCCGAGTCCAGCATTTTGGACTAGGGAAGATAGGGTCACTTTTAGACTTTTATTCATGGGGGAATTTTAATTATAGGAGCTCTTTGGAAGTAGCATGCTCTATAATGTCCTAAATCCATCTTCTGATCTTATCCTGGCATTGCAAAGAAATTTGTTTCATCTCATTTATTTGCTCTGGTACGTGCCTGTCACCAGGGCAAATACCAGCTCCATAACCCTCAGTTTCTCTTTATAAATGCTGCTCATTAAACTAATAAAATCTTTGGTGAAATTTCAATAGATGTGACAAAGGGAGATGAACATAATTTGGAAATGAAGGGGAAAATATATTTGGGCAAAGCGTTTGCCAGATCATTGGGTATATTTCTGCCTAAGGCTCCAGCTTCAGCAATGAGTTGCTCCAAATTGTTCTTTCAGCTTCTTCTATGCCTTCAACGTTTGAACACATGTTTTGCGTATTTCAGTATTCTTAAAGGGGCTCCAAAACTCTGGTGGAATTGGGAGTTCAGCATCTGGGTGGATCTGAGTTGGGACGGATAGATGGATGTTCAGCATCTGGAAATGGAGTGGTGGTAGGCATCTGATTGTAAGCGATATCGTAGGTCCTGAGTTTTTATGTAAAGGGCCTCCCTGGATTACAATTTGTTTATTTTTCTCTGCTTCTGCCCAGTTATGAAATATCCAATATCTCAGGATCACATAAGCAGATATAACCTCAACATTCTTACTAATTTTTTTTTCAGAACTATCTCTCTGCAAATGAAAGGTACCAGTAATCTTCAGACACCAGGTTTGGTAAGCCCAATAAGGACACGGAATTTTGTGCCAGCAGCTGTAGCAAGTGGTTTAGGCCGCACATGGGTCTTTAAAAGCCAAAGAATCTCTTGGGAGAGAAGAGATGGTATATTTATTGGTGCTGCAAGGTGCTAGATGGAAAAGCTTACAGGATCCAAATTCTATTTATCACAAAAGAGACCTTGCCAGCTCCCAACAGGTGTGACTTGTTTGGGTGGTAAGGATTGTTCCTAAGGGATAGAATCATAGTTTGGATAGGAACTTTTATTTCTACACAACTTAATCTGTAGCGTGGAACTAAAAAAAAAAAAATAATTGGGGGATAATTGCTTTATAATGTTGGGTTGGTTTCTCCTGTACAACAATGGGCATGCATCTGTCATAAGTATACATGTGTCCCCTCCCTCTTGAACCTCCCTCCCACCTCCCACCCCATCCCACCCCTCTAGGTTGTTACAGAGCACGGGCTTGAGCTTCTTGTGTTATATAACAACTTCCGACTAGCTGTCTCTTTTACATATGGTAATGTACATGTTTCAAAGCTACTGCCTCAATCTGTCCCACTCTGTCCTTCTTCTGCTATGTCTACAAGTCTGTTCTCTGTGTCAGCGTCTGCATTCCTGTAGCATGGAATTTTGATGCCCCTTTATACATGACTATCTGAGAATGCCTTAAAAATATTAACTGGTGGTTTTCTCAGGGTTCTGGGATGATAATAAAAGTTATCATCAATTAAATGCCTGTGGCAAGTTGCTTTTAGTGCATTTTCTCTAACCCTCATCACAATCCTACAAAAAGGATATTAGGACTTTTGCTTTAAAGATAAGGAAAGCAATACTCAAGGTGGACAAATGCAATGACTTGTTCAAAATCACATAGTTATTAAGCTATAGAACTGGGATTTCTGGAAAATTCAACTGAAGAATTGGTTGTGGTGGGGGTTCTCTACACTTAGAAGATAGAGACGATAAGTTTGAGAAGAGACCATTTGAAAAATGATGATTTAGTTAAAAAGAAAAACAAAAAAACTAACCCACTTAATTAAATTAGATTCATCCAATATATTATATACTATAGCGATCTTTAAACTGTAATTTGTAACCCAATAATGAGTCATGACATTTATGTAATTATAATCTAAAAAACTTGAATTTTAGTGAAATTGAATAAAATAAAACGGAGGAGACAATATCAGAAGACAACTCGTGGAATAGGGCTCAGTGACTTCTGAAAACATGTGTGTACGTGTATGTATGTATGTCCAAGAGGCAAAAGGGAAAATGTATTATTTTACTGTGGGTTATGGTGAAAGGAGTATGGAAAATACAGGATTTCCTTAATAACACTGTCTCGTTTATGCATTTCAAGAAATACATACCCTAGTTCATCCTTTTAAAAGTTACTGTTGCCAATGAAATGACCATCCCCAGGTGTGCTGTGGTCAGAAGCATAGCCCACTGTCACAAGAACCTCAGGGCCAGAGTTTCTCTTGCAGTGAATTCAAGAGTCACAAGCAGTGACCATTGGGTGCCACAAACATGAATAGAGACAGAAGCATGACTCCTAGTTTGATTGACCAAACCCTCTAATCTTGATTGTCTTTGTCTTAGTTGATGTTGCTGTTGTTTAGTCACTAAGTCCTGTCTGACTCTTGTGACCCCATGGACTGTAGCCCTCCAGGCTCCTCTGTCCACAGGATTTCCCAGGCAAGAATACTGGCGTGGGTTGCCATTTCCTTCTCCACAGATCTCCTTCTTCCCAACCCATGGATAGAAGCTGCATCTCCTGCATTGCATGCAGATTCCTCACCAGGTGAGCCTCCCTTCCACTAGGGAAGCCCCTGGTTACTTGGCTTAATTTGGTCATGTTGTATTTGTGTGCTTGTTTGTTGTGTGTGTGTGTGTGCTCAGTTGCTCAGGTGTGTCTGACTCTTTGTGACCCCACGGATTGTAGCCTGCTAGGCTCCTCTGTTCATGAGATCTTCCAGGTAAGTATACTTGAGTGGGTTGCCGTTTCCTACTCCATATATGCTTGTTCAAATCATTTATTTGAAGAAGGTATAATATAAACTAATAAACCTAACACACAAATATTAATATACCCATCATTCATTTAATAAATGTTTACCGAGCACCTCTTTGTGCAAGTCACTATGCTAAGTGCCAGAAATGGGAAAAAAGAGTGTATCCCGTGTTCACTGTTCTTGATGAGTTTATGTGGCTATAGGAGAGGTCGATGAATAAAGAAATAATAACACAAAAAATGGTGTGCGTACTCTGGTTGATGTAAACCCAGAACGGCACGGCTGTGGTCTGAGTGTTTGTGTCCTTTTCACATCCATATGTTGATGCCTAACTGCCAGATGATGGTATTTGGAGATGATAACTCTGAGAGGTGATTAGGTTATGAGGTCAATGGATCTAGTGCCCTTCCCTATAAAACAGACCCCAGAGATTGCCCTTTCTGCTGTATGAGGATACAAGAAGAAAATGGTCATCTACGGACCAGGTAGCAGACCCTCACCAGACCCAGCATCTGTTGGTCTTGGGCTCCTTGACCAGCAGAACTGTGAGGTATAAATGCTTGTTGTTTTCAGTCACCCAGTCTATGGTCTTTTTGTCATAGCAGCTCACATAGACTAAAACAGACACCCAACCCAGCATGTGTGTGAGCATGTAGGGTAAGTGTGTGAGGTGTGGGGGTGGGGAAAGGGGTATCAGATTAGGTTACAGAAGGCTTCTTGGAGAAAGTGGTGCTTGGGAATCATATAATACAGTGGTTGTCAAAACGTATTGAGTAGCTGCTGCTGCTGCTGCTGCTAAGTCGCCTCAGTCGTCTCCGACTCTGTGCGACCCCATAGATGGCAGCCCTCCAGGCTCCCCTGTCCCTGGGATTCTCCAGGCAAGAACACTGGAGTGGGTTGCCATTTCCTTCTCCAGTGCATGAAAGTGAAAAGTGAAAGTGAAAGTGAAGTCGTGTCCGACTCTTCGTGACCCCATGGACTGCAGCCTACCAGGCTCCTCCGCCCATGGGATTTTCCAGGCAAGAGTACTGGAGGTATTGACTAGATAGCTCGCTAAAACACAGAAATCCTGAGCCCTACCTTAACAGTTTCTGATTCTGTAGATATGAGATGAGGTCTGAAAATCTGCATTTCTAACAAGATCTTGGGTGATGCTCTTGGTCCAGGGACCATACTCTGAAGACCGCTTTCAAAATGCTTATAGTTGCAGATTCCCCCTCACCTTTTTTAATATGAAATCTTATCTGGACTGTTCAAATATAAAATAAACAAAAGTGGAGATGGCAGCAAGGAGCCCTTTCTCCCCAGCCTGCACTCTTTCCCAGTGGTGGCTTCTGAATAATGGACATTATGGATCTAGAAGAGAATCTGATTCCATAGTTTTACAGTTTTCCCTGTGTCATCTCCCTCTTTCCCCTTCTCTCTCTCCTTTCTATTAAATCAAGTTTGATGAAGAAGCCAGTCAAGTGATTTTAGACAATCCCTGTAGATCAGTGGGCAGAAGTTTTGGTAAAGAATATGTGGGCTTGTTTTCATGTCTCCTTTTTAAAAATATTATTGTGGTGATAAGTTTGTTCTTGGACTTATTTCTCCAAAACCTTACTTTCTGATGATTCATTAAGTGTATCATTTTTATCTGAGATCGACAGGTATTAGCCTCCCATCATGAGTTATTCTGAAGACTTCTCTGTGAGTCAGTATCTATTGGAAGTGAAAGTGTTAGTCGCTCAGTCGTGTCCCTTCTTTGCAACCCCATAAACTGGGGCCTACCAGGCTCCTCTATCCATGGAATTATCCAGGCAAGAATATTGGAGTGGGTATGCATTCCCTTCTCCAGGGGATCTTCCTGACCCATGGATTGAACCTGGGTCTTCTGTGTTGCAGGCAGATTCTTTACCATCTGAACCACCAGGGAAGCTAGTCAATATATGAGAAATATGCTTTGGATAAAAAGCAAAGCACAGTTTGAAAATTTTCTTCAATGGCTGTCTGAAATTAGTTTACAGTGAAGTATTATCTACTTGATGCCTAACATTGTAATGAAAATGGAAAAACTGATCAATACATCCAGATATCCAGAATGTGAGAAAAACATCTATTTCTGCTTTATTGACTATGCCAAAGCCTTGGACTCTGTGGATCACAATAAACTGTGGAAAATTCTGAAAGAGATGGGAATACCAGACCATCTGACTTACCTCTTGAGAAATCTGTATGCAGGTCAGGAAGCAACAGTTAGAACTGGACATGGAAAAACAGACTGGTTCCAAATAGGAAAAGGAGTACGTCAAGGCTGTATATTGTCACCCTGCTTATTTAACTTCTATGCAGAGTACATCATGAGAAACGCTGGGCTGGAGGAAGTACAAGCTGGAATCAAGATTGCCGGGAGAAATATCAATAACCTCAGATATGCAGATGACACCACCCTTCTGGCAGAAAGTGAAGAGGAACTCAAAAGCCTCTTGATGAAAGTGAAAGTGGAGAGTGAAAAAGTTGGCTTGAAGCTCAGCATTCAGAAAACGAAGATCATGGCATTTGGTCCCATCACTTCATGGGAAATAGATGGGGAAACAGTGGAAACAGTGTCAGACTTTATTTTTCTGGGCTCCAATATCACTGCAGATGGTGACTGCAGCCATGAAATTGAAAGACGCTTACTCCTTGGAAGAAAAGTTATGACCAACCTAGATAGCATATTGAAAAGCAGAGATATTACTTTGCCAACAAATGTCCATCTAGTCAAGGCTATGGCTTTTCCAGAGGTCATGTATGAATGTGAGAGTTGGACTGTGAAGAAAGCTGAGTGCCGAAGAATTGATGGTTTTGAACTGTGGTGTTGGAGAGACTCTTGAGAGTCCCTTGGACTGCAAGGAGATCCAACCAGTCCATTCTGAAGGAGATCAGCCCTGGGATGTCTTTGGAAGGAATGATGCTAAAGCTGAAACTCCAGTACTCTGGCCACCTCATGCGAAGAGTTGACTCATTGGAAAAGACTCTGATGCTGGGAGGGATTGGGGGCAGGAGAAGAAGGGGATGACAGAGGATGAGATGGCTGGATGGCATCACTGACTCGATAGACGTGAGTCTCAGTGAACTCTGGGAGTTGGTGATAGACAGGGAGGCCTGGCGTGCTGCGATTCATGGGGTCGCAAAGAGTCAGACACGACTGAGTGACTGAACTGAACTGAACTGAAAATGGATTGACAATTTAACAAACTTAAATTTTCTTGTCTTTCCAGATGTTCTGCATAACAGAGTAAACATAGTTCATTTGCTAAATGGCAAATTGGTCATATTAGTGGTAAAGAACCTGCCTGCCAATGCAGGAAACGTAATAAATGCAGGTTCAATCCTGGATCAGGAGGAGCCCCTGGAGGAGGGCATGGCAATGCACCCCAGTATTCATGCCTGGAGAATCCCATGGACAGAGAAGCCTGGCAGGCTATGGTCCATAGGATCGCAAAGATTCAATACAACTCAAGTGACTTAGGATGCATGCATATATAACTGTGTGAATCCATATTAATAATCTGTAACTGTAATTACTAAATAACATTTTAGTGTCTTCATTTTCATCATTGGTTGAGATGAAGACTCTACACCAGGAAAAAAAAAAAGACAAATGCCTTCATATTTTGGAAAAGAAAAACTCTTGAAAGCTTGTTTTGGGATTACTCCAAAGTTTTGCCTTATTCTTAGATAACTTATACTGTTTTGGTGAGCTATTAGCATAATTATTAAACATGGAGGATTTGCAGAAGGCTAGAATTCCAACCAAGTTTTACTCAGAAACTTAGAATGCTTAACTGAAACTTGTCCCAACTTTTTGCCTGGTTTGGGACTTTGCAAGCCTCATCTGTTAAGGTATTTAGCACTTTTATTTAGAATCAATGAATTCAAAGGCAAACAGAAATAAAAAGTGGTTATTAAACAAAATACAATAAACATTTTATGAAATGTCTAGCTCCAAACTACTTCCACAGTTTTGGAAACATTTCTTTTTTGAATTGCTATGCATATATCTGATGCTGATATTAGTTCTTTTGGATTTAAGTCTGAGATCTGATCATTTTTCAGTTTATAACATCACCAACTCTTCATTTAAATGAGATACCAAAATGGTGGGACCTGATATTACCCATTGCTAATTTGCATCTGTTTTTCATTTTCCTAAAACCAAATAATTGGGGGGAGTGGATGGTGGTTAATGTATTTTAATGTTTATAGAAGCCAGTGCTTGACTTGATTTCTCCAGAGAAGGGGCACTTTTTGCCAAGAAGACATCTGGGAAAGATCCATCAGTGATCACAGATTCAAAAAAACATTCACATATTCTTTTGGAGTTGACAGAGATGTGTGAAAACCTCACACATCTGGAAGACAATCAATCCTTATAGTTAGTCAACATCTGGAAATGTAACCACCCGAGGTTGACAAAACTGGTGATTAAATGTGATGGAAGTTCACCATCTATAGACAAGTACAGAGTAACTGCCTGTGAATTATGAGAACATACATGCATCTTGCATGCTATAATGAGCCATTAGCACCCAGCTTGCGTGAGCTGGAAAGGCATCAGAACACTGAGGTTTGTATGGAGATGTTTCTATAAGTTTTTCTGATGTGCTTTTCTTGCAGAGCAATGTATAAAAACTACACTATAAATTCAGACAAAGCAAAACAAAAAGTTTAGCCTCGCTAAGCTTCCTTATTCCTTTTCCTTCATGTTTTAACTTGCTGTTTTCATTTTCTGGCTTCGTCCTCATTCTTAAGCCATTTATTTTTCTGTGTATGAGTGTCAAATACCAACATTGTTGCTACTTCTCCTGGGTCCTTCTTCAGATGCATTTTATCACCCTTTGAGCAATTTCAGATATCCCATAACAGTAGACAGTATCTACATTTCCTTCTGTTTTAACCACAGAAAATAATTCACTTTGCTTAGGTAACTATTACATATGACTCCTAAGAAGAACCCAAGTAAAACCAATAAAAGTGATTAACAGCTTCACTCTCTTCTGTGAATTTTATATTCCATTCTCTTGCTCTTTCTGCCCTTATTTTTTGGTCTAAGTTTTCCCCTAAGATTTTTGTAGCTCAGAAGACTTAGCACCAAACTACATAAAAGACAGGCTGTTTTGACCTTCCTCTTTCTCATCTTTCCTTCCTTAGAACAAGAAAATCAGTTCTTTGTAGCTAAATGAGAAAGAAATCTAACTTTTCTTACTGAAGCAGAATTTGCTCAAGTAGAAAGAAGTAGTTTTGTTGTCTGCCATCCATGGCTAAAGATACTCAAGGTTCACCTTCATGAACGCTATTCCCACTACTTCTTGTTCAACAGAATCTTTACAAAACGCTGCACGTGTTTCAGGGCTTCCCAGGTAGTAGCACTAGAGGTAAAGAACCCGCCTGTCAATGCAGGAGATGTAAGAGACGTGGATTCGATCCCTGGAAGATCCCCTGGAGGAGGGCAGGGCGACCCACTCCAGTATTCTTGCCTGGAGAATCCCACAGAGATAGGAGCCTGGTGGGCTACAGTCCACAGGGTCACACAGAATTGGACACAGCTGAAGTGACTGAGCACGCACGCAAGAACACGTTTCAAGATGAAGAAAGTCAAGGTATGAAAAACTTTAACTGTGTCCTCTGTAAGCCAATTCTAAAAGTGAATCTTTGTGGCGGGTCTTCCATGGAGCAAATTCTCAATTTCATTGAAATAATAGAATTAGTCATCCTATTGATTGTGCTATTAAAATCGGATTCTCCCACCAACAAGTAGAAAAAGAACTGAATTGAGATTGCAAAACTCCGTAGAGCTCTCAGAAGTTAGAATGAGCACCACAAACTTGGTAGTTCTTGGTAGTATTTTAAACTAGGCAAAGCTCGCTTGAAACTTTCTAAAAACTTTCTCTTAAAGGTCAGCAATGAAAATACTTTCAGCTTATGGGCCACAAAGTTTCCATTGCAGTTCTGTCATTGTGGTGCAAAAGAAACCATAGACAATACTGAACAAAAGAGAATTCCAACAAAATTTTATTTACAAAGCATGAGTAACCTGAGGGCACAGTGTTTGCTAGTCCCTGATTTAAACACAATACGAAGCATTTAGGGAAAACATAGAAACATCTTCAAATTACTATAAGGTATTGATTTAAAACTCCCAAGAAAAAAATCGCTGACACTTTGATCAACAGAACTTTTCTTATTCTTTATTAAGGTGTGCCTTTTGTAATAAGAGAAAGGCAGTTCAGTTAGTTCAGTCGCTCAGTCGTGTCCAACTCTTTGCGACCCCATGGACTGCAGCACACCAGGCTTCCCTGACCATCACCAACTCCCGGAGTTTACTCAAACTCATGTCCACTGAGTCGGTGATGCCATCCAACCATCTCATCCTCTGTCGTTCCCTTCTCCTCCTGATTTCAATCTTTCCCAGCATCAGGATATTTTCTCATGAGTCAGTTCTTCGTATCAGGTGGCCAAAGTATTGGAGTTTCAGCTTCAGCATCAGTCGTTTCAATGAATATTCAGGACTGATTTCCTTTAGGATGGACTGGTTGGATCTCCTTGCAGTCCAAGGGACTTTAAAGAATCTTCTGCAACACCACAGTTCAGAAGCATCAGTTCTTCAAGGGCACTCAGCTTTCTTTATAATCCAACTCTCACATCTGGAAAAATCATAGCTTTGACTATATGGACCTTTGTTGGCAAAGTAATTGTCTCTGTTTTTAATAAGCTGTCTATGTTGGTCATAACTTTTTTTTTCCAAGGAGCAAGCGTCTTTTAATTACATAGCTGTAGTCACCATCTGCAGTGATTTTGGAGCCCCCCAAAATACAATCTGTCACTGTTTCCATTGTTTCCCCATCTATTTGCCATGAAGTCATGGGAGCAGATGACATGATCTTTGTTTTCTGAATATTGAGTTTTACGCGAGCTTTTTCACCCTCCTCTTTCATTTTCATCAAGAGGCTCTTTAGTTCCTTCCTTTCTGCCATAACTGTGGTGTCATGTGTGTATCTGAGGTTATTGATATTTCTCCCGGAAATCTTGATTCCAGCTTGTGCTTCATCTGGCCCAGCATTTCGCATGATGCATTCTGCATATAGGTTAAATAAGCAGGGTAACAATATATAGCCTTAGCACACTCCTTTCCTGATTTGGAACTAATCTATTGTTCCATGTCCAGTTCTAACTGTTGCTTCCTGACCTGCATACATATTTCTCAGGAGGCAGGTCAGGTGGTCTGGTATTCCCATCTCTTGAAGAATGTTCCGCAGTTTGTTGTGATCCACACAGTCAAGGGCTTTGGCATATTCAACAAAGCAGAAGTAGATATTTTTCTGGACCTCTTTTTCTATTTTGATGATCCAATGAAGAGATCCAAGAGAAAGGCACTGAACCACAATTATGATGAGTGTACTTAATTCTCTAATCCTTGGTTCTACTGTCTTCTTTGCTTTGGTTGTTTTTCCTTCTTATTCCAATTTTCTCCTTTACTGCTTTCTATAAATATTTAGACTTGTGTACATGTCACATTCATATATCCATTCAGTAAGAATACATGGGCTATTTTGATAGCATTTAGTCTCAGCTGATTTTCTTGTAGAACGGGAGTGGAAAAACACTTCAGTCTCAAGAAACAAAGTTTGTTAGCCAACTTGCACAGTTTGCATATCTAATGGCAATGAAGAAAGACAGATCTTCATGTCAACACGCTTTTCTGCCACCTCTTCAATGACTGAAACGTCTGCAGTCAATTATGTGACACAACATTGTCTAACTGATGGACTGTATGTGTATGTGAAGCTATTATAATAGATTAGCTCCTATTAAGATAAAACCACTGTGTGGAAAACTCGCTGCCTGCCAAATGCAGGCTTCTCATTTGATCAATGTTATAGAATTTCTAAGCGTTTACACTCAGAAAAGTGACTATAGAAAAATAGCAGCCTCACATTCAGTACATTTGCCCTTTCTCCTTCTTGCTTCAAGCACATCTGCTGATTTCATGGTTTGACACTTTTTTTTTTTAAAGTCTTTTTAGTGCTGTTGAGTCTGTTGGATCCCATTCAGCCTCCTAGCCTTACAGACTAAGTCAACCAAGTTCAGATCAGACTCTGCTAATCTCAGATGACAGCTTCTTGATTATTTATTTTTCTATGTTTTCTTCTTTTGGCTGTGCTAGGTCTTCGTTGCTGCGTGTGGATCATCTCTAGTTGCGGCAAGCAGGGGCTACCCTCTAGTTGTAGTATGTGGGCTTCTTATTGTGGTAGCTTCTGCTGTTGTGGAGTGTGGGCTCCAGGGCAAGTGGACACAGCAGCTATGGTGCACGGGTTTAGTTGCCCTGCAGTATATGATATCTTCTTGGACCAGGGATCAAACCCATATCCCCTTCATTGCAAGGAGGGTTCTTGACCACTGGACCACTGGAGAAGTCCAGATGACATCATCTGAAAATTCTTTTTTGACTCTAAACTTAATAGCTATGCATTTAATTATGAGGTTCAGTGTTCTAATCATCTATTCATTGTGTAACAGAAAGTGAAAGTGTTAGTGGCTCAGTCAGGTCTGACTCTTTGTGACCCCATGGATTGTAGCCTGCCAGGCTTTTCTGTCCATGGGATTCTCTGGGCAAGATTATTGGAGTAGGTAGCCATCCATCATCCAGGGGATCTTCCTGACCCAGGGAGCGAACCTGGGTCTCTGCATTGCAGGCAGATTCTTTGAGCTGCCACAACTCACCCCCAAATTTTGTAGCTTAAAACAGTAACAACATTTTATTTTTCTTACATGTCTGTAATTTGGTTGGGAATATGTAAGGGCAGTCATTTCTACCCCACTCAGCATCAGCTAAGGCAGCTCAAAGACTGGGGACTGGAGTCATCTGAAGACTTGTTGACTCATATACTTGGCAGCTGATGCTTGCTGTTAGCTGGAACTTTAGCTGCAACTGCTGGCTGGAACATCTCTATGTGGCATTTTCATGTGTCCTGAGTCTCCTTACAACATGATGGCTGGGTTCCCAGGGCAAGCATCTAGATGGAGAGAGCCAGGAGGAAGCCATACTGCTTTTATGGGCTAATCATGTGAGTCATGCGGAATCCCTCTTCCCCTGTTGTATTTGTCAAGGAAATCACAAAGCTCTGCCTGATTCAAGGGAAAAGGAAAAATTGATAGAGGTGTGGTGAGGTGCTGAAAGAGCAAGTGGGACTGGAAATATTGCTGTGGCTGTTTTTGCAAAATATAATCTGCCACATTTGTGTTATAACAAGTGCATATATTCGTTTTTTAAAAAATTTGTTTATTCATTTATTGTTGGCTGTGCTAGGTCTTCGTTGCTGTGCACAGGCTTTCTCTAGTTGCAGCAAGGGGGAGCTACTCTCTGGTTTCCGTGTGGGGACTTCTCATTGTTATGGCTTCTCTTGTTGTGGAGCACAGGCTCTGGAGTGTGTGGGCTCAACACGCAGGCTCAGTAGTTGTGGTACATGGGCTTAGTTGCCCCGCGACATGTGGACTCTTCCTGGACCAGGGATCAAACCTGTGTCCCCTGCATTGGCCGGTGGTTTCTTAACCACTGGGCCACCAAGTAAGTCTGACAAGTGCTCATATTTGAATGGAACTGCTGTGGAATATATGTGCTAATATCACTGTTTGGGAATTCATCTGCCTCATCGATAATTTAAAAAGAAAAAAAAAAGTGAGTCTATATCCCAAAGTCTCTGCTTAATATCCCTCTATGCCTTATTTCATTTAATCTCCAGCATTACAGATGAAGAAACTGAGGTAGGAGGAGTTCAAGTTACTTACATAAGCTCTCAAAGCAGGCAAACGTGCCAAGGCTAGTGGATTTCAGAATCAAGTCTGTCCAGTTCCAAAGGTCATGTCTTCTGCTACCCTGTAGTGTTCCACACATAAAACTCTTTGTTCTCATGTTTTAGTTTTAGTTTTTGTTGTTGGACAAGGGCAAAATTCAGATAAAGTTTCAGGTGGTCCTTAAAAGGGAGGAAAATTGCCAAATAGTTTACCTCCTGAAATGATTCTATATCTAAAATTGGTCTTTGAAAATTAGTCAACAAGAGTTGATAGTTAATATCCAGTTTTTTTTTTTTTCCTCTTGCACTAGAGAAAGCAAAGCAGAATGATAGCCTGGCTGTTATTGGGAGCTAAGGATTAGGGGAAATATTGAAGCATGTCTCTGATTAATAGCTAATGGCATTGAAACATGTATAATATCATGTATGAAACGAGTCGCCAGTCCAGGTTCGATGCACGATACTGGATGCTTGGGGCTGGTGCACTGGGATGACCCAGAGGGAGGGTAGGGGAGGGAGGAGGGAGGAGGGTTCAGGATGGGGAACACAAGTATACCTGTGGTGGATTCATTTTGATATTTGGCAAAACTAATACAATATTGTAAAGTTTAAAAATAAAATAAAATTAAAAAAAAAAAGAAATGGGACAGAAAAAAAAAAAAATAGCTAATGGCATGTATGACCACAGTGTGACTATATAATTATGAGGCAGTTCTCCAAGGGTTAATGATTAATAAGGGTATAAAATGTCCTTAGAGTTAGATATGAGGACATGGAAGAGTAGATCAAAGCTGGCCAGGGGTCTGGACTAAAAAGGAGTCAAGGAGTTGTGTTTCTGTGTTTGTGGGCCAGGCCCATGTAAGAGAACGGAGTGTCTTTTCTGGGACTTCCTTGATGGTCCAGTGGTTAAGAATCCGTCTTGCAATGCAGAGGACGTGGGTTTGATCCCTGGTTGGGGAGCTAAGATCTGACATACTGCAGAGCAGCTAATCCTATACACCACAACTACTGAACCTGCGTGCTCTGGAGCCCATGTGCCACACCAGAAGATCCGCAGCTAAGATCTGGCACAGCCAAATAAATAAATCTTTTAAAAAAATTTGTCCCTGGATTTGGTTCTTCTACCAAATTTATGTGTCAGGCCTGCCTGCCAGATTGCCAACAGTTTTAAAGAGAAGCCTTTGTGAAGGCTCTCTGCCTACACAAGGTTACCCTTTAATGATTGCTTACCCCATTCATTCAGTAAAAACAAACAACAAAACCCAAAATGTAGTTAACTTGATCCACTATTTTTTTTTAACATATTTGGCCCTGACTTGATCCAACCATCTGTGTTATGGCATCATGTGAATATAGCCTTATAAGGATTCACCTCCTGTCCTCTGCCTTTCCCCCCTACACAATTAGCTGTAGAGAAATCTATGGTTTTTTAGGAAAGTTACTATAGGAATTTTTACTTTTTTGTTAACAGTGGGGTAGCTATTGAAAGACTCATCTGGGTCTGGTTGACAAAAATTTTGCCTTGCTGTCTACAACAACACACTGCCTTACTACAAATGGTCTCCCAAAGACAATTTGTAGGTCATAGCTGTGAGATTTCTCTTTTTCGTGTGCTAGTAACAATTTCAGTTGCTTCCAGCTCAACATCTGGAAGCACATTTGGCTTCATAGTTGGAAAATAAATTAGCATCCCAGATCATGAGTGAGGGACTGACCTCGCACTGGACGACAGCAACCATGCCTTCCGTTGATAGGCTAGTCTTCCTCGGCTACGGGGAAAAGAGCTGGAAAGCATCTCTTCTGGCATTAGTGCCATCTCTCAGAATAGCCTGAGTCTGCTCACAGTAAACTGGACATTTGCCTGAGGACATGGAGCAAAAGATGACACTAATTGAAAGTTGGCATCCTGGAAAACATTGTCAGAGTCATCTCCTGCAGGAAGATAACCCTTACCTGTGCCAGCACTGAACCGTGGGCTCCATGGACCTGCCTGTGTCTGCTCACACCTGTTCCAACATGGATGCCAAGAGATGGGGGATCAGGAGGAAGCAGACACACAGAGCCTTTGGGAAGCTGCAGAAGTCATTGGGCCCTTTGAAAGTCCTCTGGAACTATAACAGATTGGACAAGGAGGGTATGCCCTATGTAGATGTATTTGGCTGTGGTTACGAGCATTGAGAATCCCGTATCAAGCACCAATCTGAACAGACTGAGCAGTGAAGGAAAAAAAAGACATAAGAAACCGGAAACAGACACAGTGAGACAGAAGGTCTACCTTACCAGTAAGTTTTATTTTTATTGGAACATTTGATTTTTCAACTAGGGGTGATATACAAATATGGAGGTAGAAATGTATTACATTAATATAAATAAATAGGCTTGTACACGCTAGTATCTTCTGCTGTTTTATGGCTTGGGGCAGATTATAAGTCAGATCATGGCCCAAGAAAGGTAAATTGTATGCACATATAAAACCTGATATCACAATTAGCATAAAGTGAAAGTTTCTCAGCTATGTTCGACTCTTTGGGAGCCCATGGGCTATACACTGCATGGAATTGTCCATGGCCAGAGTACTGGACTGGGCCGCCATTCCCTTCTCCAGGGGATTTTCCCAACCCAGGGATCAAACCCAGGTCTCCCACATTACAGGCAGATTCTTTACCAGCTGAGCCACCAGGGAAGCCTGAGAATACTGGAGTGGGTAGCCTATCCCTTCTCCAATGGGTAACCACATTCTCCTACATTGCAGGTGGACTCTTTACCAGCTGAGCTACCAGGGAAGCCCAGTTAGCGTAAAAGAGGGTGTTAATCCTAACTGTGAAATATAAAGTGATTACACTTTGTGATCAAACCTCTCTTATTTTATTCATCTCCTACCTTTCTCTCATCAAGGGATCCCAAGATCCCTTTTAGTTATATGGGAATGCGTCAGATGAAGAAACAAGGAATTGATACAGATGAGTCTTTGTAGCCAGGAGAGATACCACTTCTTTGCCAGTATGGCATGGTAATTCCTTTTGTTACTATTCATTTAGTTTCACAGAAGTTTATTAGGATCCTGTCTGTAGTCTGCTAAGCACTTGGCATACAAAATATTTAGGCCCCTTTTAGCTCTTGTCCAGATTATTGCACTTGTCTCTTAGTTAGGGATCTTGCTTTGGGTCTCATCACTTTACCATTACACCTTCTCCCAACTTGCTCTGCAAATTCTAGATTAAGTCATCATGCTAAAATATAAATTCCATTAGTTTAGTTCCATGAGTAAAATTCTTTAGTGGTCATCAGTTGCCTCATGATACAGTCCTAGCTCCTTGGCAGGACACCTAAGATTCTGATGACTACAGTCTGCTGTCTGGCCACCACTCAGCAGCCTCTGAGGTATGTTTAACTGAGCACAGTTAAACAGAACTACTTGGAATTACTGGAAAGCCCCTTGTGCTTTCTTATTGTTAGATCTTTGCAAAAAGTGCTCTCTCAACCTGGATTGCCTTCTGCCTCTCTGCATGTGGTCAGTGCCTACTCACCTCTCCTGCCTTCATAGAAATAAACCACTTCCTTTGGGGAGCTTCCCATATCTTTCCTTCTATGCTGCTGCAGTGCCCATCAGCTTAATCAAGCAACCATCTCTTGTTAAATAATGATTTATTTTATCGCTCACTGGTACATTTATCACTCCTTTATGTCTCTCTAGAGTAGTTAAGTCTTTGATTAAAATATGATAAATCTGTACACTCCTGCTCTTTGTTTTCTCAGTGTCTTGTAC
Organism: Bos javanicus; assembly: GCF_032452875.1. NCBI lineage: Eukaryota > Metazoa > Chordata > Mammalia > Artiodactyla > Bovidae > Bos > Bos javanicus. The sequence goes on from NC_083877.1 coordinate 92,710,897, forward strand.
ACACACCATCGATTTTGCAGCTGTGTGCATATTCTCATACTTATTTAGCACTTACTGTGGCCAAGAATAGTTTTTCACTTATTGTTATTTAATCTTCAAAACAATTCAAGGTAGTAGTTATTACTGCCATCATCTCATTTTTGGCTACATTTAATTAGTTTCCCCAGGTGTTTAGAATAGCAGATTCTAAGACTTAAACCCCGATCTCTAAGACATCAGAACCTATTTGACTCTCTCTTAAGACACAGTATAATAAGTTCCTTTTCTCTGTCTCTCCTCATTTAATTCTAAACCTTCCAAAGTTAAGAATTATGTTTTAATCAGAGTTACATTTCTACAGTGGTGGCTTCCCTGGTGGCTCAGATGGTAAAGAATCCGCCTGCAATGCAGGAGACATGGGTTCGATCCCTGGGTTGGGAAGATCCCCTGGAGAAGGGAATGGCAACCCACTCCAGTGCTCTTGCATGGAGAATTCCATGGACAGAGGAGCCTGGCAGGTTACAGTCCATGGGGTAACAAGAGTTGGACATGACTGAGTGGCTAACACACAGCTCCAGTGCAGGGTTCCCAGGTGGCGCTAGTGGTAAAGAACCCACCTGCCAATGCAGGCTATATAAGAGATGCAGGTTTGATCCCTGGGTGGGGAAGGTCCTCTGGAGGAGGGCATGGCAACCCACTCCAGTGTTCTTGCCTAGAGAATCCTATGGACAGAGGAGCCTGGTGGGCTACAGTCCATGGGGTTGTAAAGAGTTGGACATGACTGAAGTGACTTCACACATATGCACAGCTTCAGGACATAGTACAATGTCTTTTATGGAACTCATTTTGAGAACACAGAGATAGGATGGGAAGGCCTTTGCACCTAGCCTTAAGTTGCTCACAGAACTAGAGGGCAGACCCCTAAAGTGCTAATTTTGATATAAAGAGATAAATGGACTGTTATATATAGGCATAGACTAGTATGAAAGTGAGGAGGAGGGATATAGAGCCCACGCTTCAAGTGCCTGGTCTTCTCAAAGAGGTAATGCTTGAATTGAATATAAACACACTTAACTTCTTAGAAGCACTTCCACTAAATGTGTATCTAGGGAGAAAGTCAAGTACTATACTAGTCTTCATGACACAAAATTAAAGATAACCTGCAGTCATATTTTTGAAACATGTAGCATGTGGCAGAAGAGGTGTGGAGTTATTGGTTATATTTTGTAAAAAATAAAACAATGTTATAAAGCCAATTTACCATTGTTAAATTGCTGTTAAAAGTGGTAATGTGTTAGAGTCAAGGGTTAGATTTAAAATTTTTGACTTGGCATTTTTAATGTGACAAGTGATTGTTGGAATCTTGTTGAATAAAAACTCTGTCTTCAAGTACTGTGAACTTGAACCTCTCACCTCAATTTTGTCAAAACTTTGAAGTACATAGAAACATTACCATTTCTATAATAGCCAGGCTAAAAAGTCTGTTTAGAAACTACCTTCATAACCTCTTGTCCTCATTCTTTTCATCTTTACAAAGCAGAGGCTGGGTTGAAGACTCCTGAAGGATCTTTCCAGCTCTAGCAGACTCTGATCCTCAGTTTTGTCAATTATTTATTCTGAACACATAGTAAAGTGTCCACTGTTTTAATAAACACAGATAATCATATTCTGAAAAGAAAAGTGGTATTATAGATCAGGTGTTTACAACTTTGAGTTAAACTTCAAGCACTTCTAGAAAGTGAAAGTCACTCAGTAGTATCTGACTCTTTGCAACCCCATGGACTGTATAGTCTGTGGAATTCTCTAGGCCAGAATACTGGAGTGGGTAGCCTTTCCCTTTCTTCAGGGGATCTTCCCAACCCAGGGATTGAACCCAGGTCTCCCACATTGCAAGCGGATTCTTTACCAGCTGAGCTACCAGGGAAGCCCAAGAATATTGGAATGGGTAGCCTATCGCTTCTCCAGGGGATCTTCCAATCCAGAAATTGAATGGTCTCCCACCTTGCAAGTGGATTCTTTATCATCTGAGCTACAAGGGAAGCCCCAAATGTTGAAGAGCAACTGCCCAACGTGGGCCTTGAACCCCCAGCCCTGGGATTAAGAGTCCCATGCTCTACCGACTGAGCTAGCTGGGCAGTCAAGCATTTCTCATCTGAATTCAAAAGAGCTTCTGAATTTTCTATATGACTCAGGGAACTCAAATCAGGGCTCTGTGACAACCTAGAGATGTGGGGATGGGATAGGAGGTTTAAGACTGAGGGGACATATGTATACCTGCGGCTGATATGTGTTGATGTATGACACAAACAAACACAATATTATAAAGCAATTATCCTTCCGTTAAAAATAAACAAATTAAAAAAATAAACAAGAGCTCCTGAGATGTATACCTGGTTTCTGAGGATGGTCTTTGACATCCTCAGAATGTCAAAGTGAAGGTTGCTGTCCTTGGTGCTGAGACTGATGTTTGCATAGATGCTCTTTGAGTAAGTGTGTGTGAGACAGAGAGAGGGAGGGAGAGAGGGTGGGAGGAAATGGGGGAGGCGGGGAGAGGATATGAGTGGGGCAGAGGGAGAGTTGGCTAAGACACAGGAAAAAAAAGTCTCCCATTTAACCAGGAAGCATCGTTTTTATTCTGCTAAAATCATGTAGGGAAGCTTCAGAGATTTTTCTGGGAGTCTCCATTATTTGATCTGTATCTTTTAAAACTGTGACTGAATTTTTACGTAAGAGGTTAAGAATGGTTCCCTCCTAGCATTTCATTTCCACGTTGATTTCACAGTTTGCCATGGCACCCCACTCCAGTACTCTTGCCTGGAAAATCCCATGGACGGAGGAGCCTGGTGCACTGCAGTCCATGGGGTCGCTAAGAGTCGGATACGACTGAGCGACTTCCCTTTCACTTTTCACTTTCATGCATTGGAGGAGGAAATGGCAACCCACTCCAGTGTTCTTGCCTGAGAATCCCAGGGACGGGGAGCCTGGTGGGCTGCCGTCTTTGGAGTCGCACAGAGTCAGACACAACTGAAGCGACTTAGCAGCAGCAGCAGCAGCAGCCTTTGTATATATGTTCTGTCAGGGAGTTTCTTCCTAATATTTTCAGTAAACTTAAATACCCATTTTACATTATTCCTTTGTGTTCTCCCCTTCACAGACAAGGAAGAGATTAGTTCAGTTTCTATGAACTTAAAAATAAATCAAGTTACGATTAACCTATTTTCATAATTGGAAAATACTCTACTTCCTTTCCTCCCATATAACAAAGTGTCTGCTCCTCTTGTTCTTACTAACAACCAAAATTCCTTGGGCTGATGATATTATTTGTTGTACAACATGGAAGAATACCATGAGCCATTATTTTTCCTGTTTTTTCTCTCTCTCTTTTAAAGTATTATGAAGCTTTTGCCTTGTCTCTCCATTTTCTTATCATTTCACTGATCATATATCAGCATATTTCACACCAGGTACTGTGTTTCAGATCAGTTTACTTTATTTCCTTTTTAACCTTCCTTGTACAACTCACCGGCAACCCACTCCAGTACTGTTGCCTGGAAAATCCCATGGACTGAGAAGCCTGGAAGGCTACAGTCCGTGGGGTCGCAAAGAGTCGGACACGACTGAGCGACTTCTCTTCACTTTGTACAACTCACAGGCTTCCCTGATGGCTCAATGGGTAAAGAATATGCCTGTAATACAGGAGACATGGCAGGTATGGGTTCAACCCCTGGGTTGGTAAGATCCCCCAGAGAAGAAAATGGCAACCCACTCCAGTATTCTTGTCTGGGAAATCCCATGGACAGAGGAACCTGGTGGGCTACAGTCCACAGGGTCGAAAAGCATCGGACACGACAGGGCAACTAAGGACATACACATACAACTCACAGTTTTCCCCCAATTCTTTCCCAGTTATCTTAGAGACGTTTATCCCCCTCTCTTTGTTCCCCTTGTGAGAAGGAGGGGCTAATCCAGACTATTCAGTATAAGAGTATTGCTAGCAATATCTCTGTAGTAAAGGGAATGAAAGCTGGAAACTTTGATGTGGAATTAGGGAGAATAAAGAACCAGTGCCTTGAACTTATAAGCCCACCAAAAATGCATTCAGAACCTTTAAGAGTCAACATTTTCTTTCTTATATTTCTCTACTTAAATTTACTTTCACCAAAGAACAAAAATTTTGATTTTTCTACTTTGTTTCCCCCTTTTTTTTTGGCATTTCAATCATATTGTCTGCTACAATTTTTTTCTAATGCCATTGTACAATATGTCAGTTTTAACTAAGGTTAAAAAAGCTCTTGTGAACTGGACCCTTAAGATGATGTATAACATTTCATTATGTTTTTGAGGTCAAAGCAGTTGGCATATAACTTTTGGAAAATACTCATTTTCATCATGGGGCTTCTCTGTATTAATTTCTTAGGCTTGATGGATTTTATTAAATGTTTCACTGCCATCCATTTATTTTTAAAACCAAGTGCCTACTTTTTTTTGCATCAAACAAATAACCATCTTAGTAGGTTTTTATTTATTCACACTCCAGCCTTTAATATTCCTTCAAGTTCACATGGCAGTTATGCATGACAGTTATGAATAGAGTCCTCGTACGTACCAGGCATTGTACTAAGTTCTGGGGCAGAGCTATTTAAGAAGCAGTTGTTTGTGCTACAGTGTGTGTTAGTTGCTCAGTTGAGTCCAACTCTTTGCAGCCCCATGGACTGTAGCCTCCCAGGCTCCTCTGTCCATGGAATTCTCCAGGAAAGAATACTGGAGTGGGTTTCCATGCCCTTCTCCAGGGTATTTACCCCACTCAGGGATCAAACCTGGGTCTCCCACATTGCAGGCAGGTTCTTTACCATCTGAGCTATTTGGGAAACCCTTGTGCTACAGTAGGGGGTACCAGATGAGTAAGCATAATTATGAGACTGAATTAACTCAGTTAGTTGAATTATGGCAGAGGTGTAAAGTGTCATGGGCTTCCCTGGCAGCTCAGTGGTAAAGAATCCACCTGCAAATGCAGGAAAACTGGGTTCAGTTCCTGGGTTGGGAAGATCCCCTGGAGAAGGTCATGGCAACTCACTCCAGTATTCTTGCCTGGGAAATTCCATGGACAGAGGAGCCTGGTGGACTACACAGTCCAGGGGATCACAAAGAGTTGGACATCACTGAGTGACTAACACTTTCACTTTCACTCCCCATGGAAGTAAATGATAACAAGACTGAACTCTGATTATCACATTGGTGATGCTCAAGTCCTGGTTTAATCTACTTACATGTCTAATCCTTTTGATTGTCACTAGGACTTTATTAGGGACTTCCCTTGTGGTTCAGTTGTAAAGAATCCACCAGCAAATGCAGCAAACCTGGATTCGATTCCCTGGGTTGGGAAGATCCTCTGGAGGAAGGCATGGCAACCCACTCCAGTACTCTTGCCTGGAGAATTCCATGGAATTCCTGGTGGGCTACCATCCATGGGGTCACACAGGGTCGGACATGATTGAAGCAGCTAAGAAGCAGCAGCAGCAGGGCTCTATTAGGTATGTATAATTATTTCTATCATCCCTGCTTCAAAGGAGGTAAATGAGATCTACATAAATTAAATGATTTGCCCTAAGAATATGGTTTATAAGAGATAGAACAAGAACTTGAATTCAGGTTTATTTAGCATTGAAGCCCAGGTCTTTTTTTTTTTTTTTTTGATGTGGACCATTTTTAAAGTCTTTATTGAATTTGTTACAGTTTGCTACAGTTTTGGTTTTCTGGCTTCCAGGCATGTGGGATCGTAGCTACCCAACCAGGGACCTAACTCACACCTACTGTGTTGAAAGGTGAAGTCTTAACCACTGGTCACCAAGGAAGTCTCTAAAGCCCAGATCTTTATCTACTCTTATACTCTTGCTTCCTGCCCTATTTTATTTTGATTATTGAGTATGATAGACACTTATCTCATGGGTTTTGATTCCCAGGTAGAAGACTAGGGTAGACATTAAACTATACATTTTATGGGGGCATGTACCATGCGTATTTTGCTAAGCTGGAACCCCGACTTGTCAAATAGGACTTGATACTCAGAAGACTCTTAAATTTGTAAAAATGAAGGCTGAGCTGATGTAACAAAGAAACTCCAAAACACAGATGTTTATTTCTTTCTTACAAATAGTCCATGGCAGGTAGGTAGCCTCCACTTTTTCATTTTTAACAAGCAGACAAAGTAACAGCAAAAGTCCAGGTTAAGGGCTTTTTTTTTTATGTCAAAGTTGCCCTTGTCACTTCCATTCAGTCTCCATTAGTGCCAACTTAGGTCACCTCCCTTCCCTAGAAGATGGGTGAGACAATTTAGATCTTAACTGGACAGCTACTTTCTCAGGGAAAGGAGGAGATTAGATTTGTGGGCACCACCAGCAGTTTCCATTACAGTGCTCAGTGAACATTTATTGAGTGAGTAAATGAAGAAAATCAAAGCCTGTAAAGAAGCATGAGCCCCAATGAGACCAAGACAAAGATGTTAGCTTCATCCACCAACTTAGAGACTCATTTCAGCATGCCAGTATGTTTTTCCAGCTAATTCTTGCAAAACCATCTTTAGTCGTAGCCACCTAGTGTACGTATCACTTCACTGTAATGTTTGCCTTTAATCTATGACTGTCAACTTTTCTCTTAAAGGTCTAAATGGGATCGAAGCCAGAGAAGAGTTTATGTGAGCTCCGTGGATTGTACCACTCTCTTAAGGGAGATAAGGGACCGGTCATACAGCACTTATCTGCACCACCTGTCAGGGACCCTTCACCTTGGGGCAGGGAGACTGTTAGCTGGTTATTTGTGATCTTCTTTCACAACTGCCTTGGCATTAGAAGAGAGTATCTCTGACACTGGCAAAAATGTGGTCGCAGTTCTCCTAAAAGACATTTTCTACCTTTGGGCTTCTAGACTCTGTCAGATCAGTTCCTAGCTGGGAACTCTATCCTAGCAGCTTCTTCTTTTCGGCAATGTAACACTTTTCTTGTTTCATTAGAGTGTTTTCACAGCCCCTGTAGGAGCATGTATTGTATGATGCTTGACTGGTAGCAGATAATTCATCCCACACGGCGTGTGACCATTTTTATTTGTTGCCTAAGGGTATGGTAGATCCTTATTAATTTCACTGAGTCAACAGCCAGAATTATAGTAGACTTTGTGAATGCAGAAGAGAAAAAACTACAGGTCAGGAGCAGGAGTCAGTGAGGTCATATTCTTCCAAACTTACCAAGAACCTTTCTCTCTCACTTGTAAGGCTGACCAAAAAAAAAAAAAAAAAAAATTGCTGCTGAAACCTCATCTCTTTAAGCTCTTTCATTCCTAAGAGCTTACAGTGACTCTGCAGACCTACATCTCATTTATTTTCACTACATCCCTGTGGAGTCAGAAGCTAGTTTTTCTTTTATTGTCCAGAGGAAAGGCAATGCCCTAAGAAGTCAATGACTTGTGTTCAAGGTCAAAAAATAAGTCAGGTTGTAAAGCCAATGCTTGAAATCAGGTTTCTGACTTGTCACCTAGTGGCTGCTTTAAGACAACAGTATTTGGGGAAGAAACATAGCTGGGAGAGCTTAAAATATATGATGAAGACGCGATGTATGATATAGCGAGGTTCTGTAGTTCACAGGTTTAAAACAAACTTGGCAGTATTCAATGCTGTGATCTGTTCTCATTCCCTTAAGCCACAGGCAGGATCATTATTCTGTATTTATTAATAGTTTGGAATAATGCCCTGGAATCAGAGTTCTTAAATACCACTAATGATTTCACATATTTCAGGAAGAATGGAGGATATTGGCCATGACACATAATTGATGCCCATTAAATTGTTGTAAAATAGAAGGGCTGTTACAACAAATTAAAAAGTGGGTGAACAAAATCATCTCAGATTTGTAGGGTTGGATTAAGTTCTCCTTAACGCCTTGTGGTAATTTTGTGCAAATCAGACAAAATGCTTTCCTTCCAGGTGCACACAGCCCTAAGTCAGGGTACAAAAGTTGGTAGGTGAAGCCCTGGCTGGATTTCAGATTCATTTATCCAGTCCTTTAGCTGGATACTCTTTGGGGCCATCATGCGGGGGGATCAACACTCTTCAAGGTCACTGGGCCCACCTCCACACATCAGGGAATATAATATGTCTACCCCATGGTAGGAGTTAATCCATTGTTAAAGACCTCTTGGAAAAATAGTTTCAACACTTCATCAGTCTCTCATAATATTCTGAAATCCTGGAGTTTAGGATAATGTTCATCTCTATCTGAAGGGAGACATCACACATGATCACTCTTAAGAGGAAGCTGACATTTTTACCTAATTCATCAGGAGGTCAATCTTAGGCAAGTCAGAGCTCTAAGAGATTATGGAAAAACCCAAGTTATAGTAGGTCCATCTTATACATTCATCCTTATAATAGTGGAGGGATCATTTGTCTCTCTTCTTTGAGAGCTTGGGATTACCAACTTCCACTTGGAATCCAGGTTCAGTTCAGTTCATTTCAGTTGCTCAGTCATGTCTGACTCTCTGAGACTCCATGGACTGCAGCACTCCAGGCCTCCCTGTCCGTCACAAACACCCGGAGTTTACTCAAACTCATGTCCATTGAGTTGGTGATGCCATCCAACTATCTCATCCTCTATCATCCCCTTCTCCTCCCACCCTCAATCTTTCCCAGCATCAGGGTCTTTTCAAATGAGTCACTTCTTCTCATCAGGTGGTCAAAGTATTGGAGGTTCAGCTTCAGCATCAGTCCTTCCAATGAATATTCACGACTGATCTCCTTGAGGATGGACTGGTTGGATCTCCTTGCAGTCCAAGGGACCCTAAAGAGCCTTCTCCAACACCACAGTTCAAAAGCATCAATTCTTTGGCACTCATCTTTCTTTACAGTCCAACTCTCACATCCATACATGACTACTGGAAAAACCATAGCCTTGACTAGATGGACCTTTGTTGGGAAAGTAATGTCTCTGCTTTTTAATGTACTGTCTAGGTTGGTCAGGCTATGGTTTTTCCAGTGGTCATGTATGGATGTGAGAGTTGGACTGTGAAGAAAGCTGAGCACTGAAGAATTGATGCTTTTGAACTGTGGTGTTGGAGAAGACTCTTGAGCGTCCCTTGGACTGCAAGGAGATCCAACCAGTCCATTCTAAAGGAGATCAGTCCTGGCTGTTCATTGGAAGGAATGATGCTAAAGCTGAAACTCCAGTACTTTGGCACCTCATGCAAAGAGTTGACTCATTGGAAAAGACTGATGCTGGGAAGGATTGGGGGCAGGAGGAAGAGGGGACGACAGAGGATGAGATGGCTGGATGGCATCACCAACTCGATGGATGTGAGTTTGAGTGAACTCCAGGAGATGATGATGGACAGGGAGGCCTGGCGTGCTGTGATTCATGGGGTCGCAAAGATTCATGGACATGACTGAGCGACTGAACTGAACTAAATAAAGATAATGGTGGCCTCCTTCAAAAGGCCCCATGCATGCACTGCTGTGCTCAGTGCCCCCAAGCATGCAGCAGGCCACCACTGACCCACACCTCTGCTGTAGACTCCTGGACACTCACGGGCAAGTCTGGGTCAGTCTCTTTTGGGGTCACTGCTCCTTTCTCCTGGGTCCTGGTGCACAAGGTTCTGTTTGTACTCTCCAAGAGTCTGTTTTCCCAGTCCTGTGTAAGTTCTGGTGGCTCTATGGTGGGTTAATGGTAACCTCCTCCAAGAGGGCTTATGCCATACCCAGGTCTGCTGCACCCAGAAACCCTATCCCTGTGGCAGTCCGCTGCTGACCCGTACCTCCTCAGGAGACACTCAAACACAGTTCTGTGTCAGACTCTGGGTCCTGGTGTGTACAAGGTTTGTTTGAGCCCTCTGAGTGTTGCTGGAGGGTATGGGGTTTGATTCTAAATGCAGTTTCACCCCTTCTACCATCTTGCTGGGGCTTCTCTTTGCCCTTGGACATGGTGTATCTCCTCAAAGTTGCTCCAGCGCCAAGCAGCCATGTGTTGGAATCCAGGTTAGTGTGATACATAAAAATGATGGAAAAGTAGGGGATTAAAAGAAAATACACCAAAAGTAGAACTTTTGCAGGTTTTTTGACCTTGCCCACCTCAAATGAAAGCAGTGCCTGGTGCTCAGTGACCTCTCTGAAAAGAAGAGCAGTGATTAGGTCCACACAGATTATGAACTTGCAGTGAATTTAACAAGCTTCATAAGAGGCCAGTCTATAATAAGTTTACCACTGGAAGTGGAAAACGTCAGACAGAAGTGCTGATTTACAAATATGCATCCTGGCCAAACTTTGGATAGCCATTCACAGAAGAGCCGAAGTTTCCATGAATCAGAAGTGTAAGTAACAACTGCCTACGTAGGTGGAAGGAAGCACCAGAGCCTCCAAGATATAACTAGCTCCTCCAGAAGCCCTCTTTCTTATATGATTAATTTGCATCAGAATATAATTGTAAGCACATGGTCACACTAATGTTGGATGATGGGTATATTTTAATTCACAGCTTCAGAGAGAAATGAACAGAAATGAAGTGACCTGCTCACATGGCCTTATTGTTGTTTAGTCACTAAGTCGGGTCTCTTTTGTGACCCCATGGACTGTGGCCCACCAGACTTCTCTGTCTATGTGATTTCCTGGGAAGAACATTGGAATGTCTCCTGCATTTCATTCCATTGGGCAGCAAGACTGGGAAATGTTGAGGAATGTTAGTTTCCATGCAGCTTCTTGGCCTCTGTGGCAAGCTTTAAATATTGGGAACAACCAGGAGATCCCTCTTGGCTTTGTCTTGGACAAACCGTGGACTCTTCCCTCCTGTGGTTGCACTTGGCTGGCTCTGACCTTGATTCTCTGGTTGCTTAAGCTGTGATTGCAACATACCCTACCTTCTTAGGGGTTGCTGGCCATACAACTCTTGACCTGAGACCCTCATGCATGCTGAATCCTTTTTAGTGTGGCCAGAGGGAGGGGAATTTAATTGCTTTGGCTCAATGATGGATCATCTGCACTCTTTGTTTCTGAAGTCTTGTCAGAGGCATTTTCTAACTCAACCTTCCAAGATCTTTCTCTGTACCCAGTTGATCCTCTTATTTCTATTTCTCTTCATATTACCTCCTTGTGTTTCCATCTTTTAACATAATAGTTATCGACTATACTTCAAGGTCATTGAGGGTAAGCAATACATATATGTATAACCTCATAGATTCCATGGGTTATGCTGGGCACTGGAGAAAACCCACAAGTCTCTATCTCCATATTTATAACATACACATATGTGTGTATGTATGTAGATTTATGGGCTTCCCAGCTGGCATTAGTGGTAAAGAACCCACCTGCCAATCCAGGAGGCGTAAGAGAGGCGGTTTTGATCCTTGGGTCAGGAAGATCCCCTGGAGGAGGGCATGGCAACCTACTTTAGTATATTCTTGCCTGGAGAATCCCATGGACAGAGAAGCCTGGTGGGCTATAGTCCAAAGGGTCGCAAAGAGTTGGACACGACTGAAGCGACTTAGTGCACGCATACACACACACACACACACACATATATATATATACTGAGTAAATAAACCACTGAGTGCATTAATGGATCCAACTCAGGGGCTCTTGAGAGGACTTGGCAATATATACGTCCATATTATAGGTTATTGAAAGATAAGAGATTGAATTCACATTTCCTTGTATAAATATATATATATGCACTACTTTGAATCATGGCCCAAAGTCCATAGCTTCTCAGGCAAACTAGCAATGCTTCAGAACTTGATAATTTTCACATTTGTAGGTGCTGGAAGGTTCTAAGATGATGGCTTAATTGAAATTTCTCCAGCTTCTTCAATTGTCAGAACTCAACGCTATTCTGAGAGGGAGCTCTGCAATCCCCATGGTAACAGAGCTCCATTAAAGGCATGACATCACAAAGCTGTGCTTGTTTGAGGACACCTGGGAATTTTAGTATAGACGGAAATGCCATTAAAGGCAAATTATACATACATAGTCTGTGTAATTATGTGCTCATGTATAGATATGCCTAATTTAGTCTCACTTTTCATTTCATCCCATTTATCATTAGGCTTTTAACTACTCGAATCTCAACCATGGATATAGTTCAAGGTGCTTTATCTTCTTGGAGAAGAGCTTGTCTGAATTTGGGGATAAATATCTACCACTAATGTGGTGCTGCTCTTGAGAAGAAAGGAAAAAATCAAATCCTTTGCTTAGCTACTTATATTCCTTTTAAACAAAATTAAGGGAATGTTGATTCTTATATCCTCTGAAATGGATAAACTTATCATCTCCATGCAAAATTATCCAACACCATGCACCCTGTCTGGCTCTTCATAGTTTAGGTCAGTTCTAGAAGCTTGTCTGAAGGGAGAATTTTAGAGTTTTTAGGAGAATTTTAGAGTTATGAGAAGGGGTTGTATAGAAAACTTGGGTCAGGTCACCTCAAGGGTCTTTTATGTCTTTTTTTTATTTCAAAAATTGGTCAAAATATTCAAACCATTAGTTATTTTGTAGTTGCCTCTAAACACTTTGATCGGTGTCTTAGTTCTGGATTTCCTTCCTATCTGAAATACTGCTTTTAATGGCTCCATTTTCATATTATACAGTGGAGAATGGCGAGTGTCAGACTGGATTCACTCTGGGAGTGCAGGAAAATATGACAAGGTGAAAGGCTAGCTATGAAGTTGGTTAGCTCATAAATAATATAAATCTGATAGGGCTTATAAGAAAAAGCAGTGAATCATTTGCATGGCTTGTGTTGTAGGAACACACGTGTCTAAGTGTTTCCACCAGGTGAAGAGGTGCTCCAGCTGAAGTATTTGCCAAGGCGACTTTCTCTCCAGGGTGTTTTTAAAGGTTCTGATAGCACCCTGTTTCCCCAGTCCTCACCTGCTTCCCCATATATTTCTTGGAATTGGTAGATATGAGGCTGAACACTTGGCTTTGTTTATTACATTGAGTCGAACTGAACTCAGTTCTTTTAAATGAAAGTCTAATGCCGTTTTTTTCTAAATAATAGCTATATGTGGTCTCTTCATTGACATTCATATTTTTGTTATGGAAAAAACTTGTTACATTTTCTACATTTCAAATGAGTTCTGAGCAGTGGTCTCCATAAGGATTTTCCTGAGGCCTAGGTGAACAAAATATCTGAGGATCAAAAATTGCTTTCTCTATGTTAAATCCCATACAATTATAAGTAATTTTTTTTCCAGTGGCAAAATGTTCAAATAGGAGGTTAACATTGGAAGGAAACTTAGGAAACATGTAGTTGAATACCTTCATTTTTTGAAAACAAAGAGACTAAGCCAGAGGAACAGGCTATGTAGCAAAGCAATAGCAGGAAACTAGGAATCCCAGCTACATAAGTTTCTTGCTAATATGTGGAAATATAGGTAGAAATGTACATACAATATATGTATGCCCATAATATATGTGTGCATACAAAATATGTACCTACACACATTTACATATATATGAAAATATGGTTTGAATTCTCATTTTATCTCACTTCTTATGACTCAGATGTAGTCTGTAAGGGCTTCCCTGGGAGCTCAGCTGGTAAAGAACCTGCTTGCCAGTGCAGGAGATGTAAGAGAGGCAGGTTCGATCCCTGGGTTGGGAAGATCCCCTGGAGTAGGAAATGGCAACACACTCCAGTGTTCTTGCCTGAAGAGTTCCTTGGACAGAGGAGCCTAGCAGGCTAGTCTGTGGGGTCGCAAAGAGTTGGACATGACTGAGTGCACACACATACACACACACAACACATAGTCTGTGAGCCTATAGCACTGCCATCACACACACACACACACACACACACACAAGCCGCACACAGCTCTGTGACCCTGCAGCACTGCTGGGTCTTTGTTGCTGCCTGAGGCTTTTCTTGGTTGCACTGAGTGGGGCTACTCTCATCTAGGGGCGTGGGCTTCTCTTGTTGCAGAGCACAGGCTCTAGAACTCAGGCTCCGAAGTTATGGCACACAGGCTTAGCTGCTCTGTGGCTTGTGGAATCTTCCTGGACCGGGAGTCGAACCCGTGTCCCCTGCAGTGGTTTAAATAGTAGTCTGATTGAGGCCAAATCCACTGATGTCCTTGGAGGCCCTGAGCTATTGTTTCAGGGGTTCTGAGAAAGTCCCATTAACCGCTAATTCTCTGCCATTTCTTGGGAATTTCAGAGTAAGAGCGTCGTCAAGCTTTGGGTTAAGATTTGATGTTATTAGACCTTTGTACATTAGTGTCACTGAAAGATCGAGCACCAGTCCCTGAGGATGGAAGAAAAATACAGGAGCCCCGAACTCCTGGGACTAAGACAGGTGGAGATGAGCACCAACAGAGGCTGATCCATCGGAGAGGTCCTTTGTAGACAGTTGAGGAGAGGTAGCCTTCTTAAGAGCTGAGCTGACTCTGACGAGGTACCCAGTGGCGGGGAGCCAGTAGAGGGGAGCCTGCTCACTTTGGATCTCAACTGAGCAGCTGCCACCGTGTGTGGACTTGGTACCAGGAGATTCGCGTTGTTCCACCCTGGGTCTCTTTGCCTAAGCTATAAAGGCGGTGGGGTTTTGGGTGTTTATTAGATATTTATTTCCTTTTGTTTGAGAGGTGTAAAGAAAAGGAATTCTTTTGTTTTTAGTCTTCTTTTTTTGTGTTAATTTATATATTTTAATTGGAGGCTAATTACTTTACAATGTTGTAGTGGTTCCCACCATACATTGACATGAATCAGCCACAGGTGTACACGTGTCCCCCATCCTGGACCCCCGTCCCACCTCCCTCCCCACCCCATCCCTCAAGGTCTTCCCAGTGCACCAGCCCTGAGCACCCTGTCTCATGCATCGAACCTGGACTGGTGATCTGTTTCACATATGACAATAATATACATGTTTCAATGCTGTTCTCTCAAATCATCCCACCCTCGCCTTCTCCCACAGAGTCCAAAAGTCTGTTCTTTACATCTATGTCTCTTTTTCTGTCTTGCTTATAGGGTCATCATTGCCATCAAGAAAAGGAATTCTAAATTGGAAAAGTGGCAAGCTGGGGTCTGTGAAGACAGGTTTAGGAGGGCTGAATAAGGAGGGGACAGTTCACATCTGCTTGGATGCTGTATTCTTGCCTGGAGAATCCCACAGACAGAGGAGCCTGGTGGGCTGCAATCCATAGGGTCTCACAGAGTCAGACACAACTGAAGCCACTTGGCACCCACTCCTCCCTGGCCCTTTATTCTGGTCAATGGTGCTCTTAAATTTGGGGAATAGCCCCACAACCACGAGCTGCCCCATTGCACGAGCTGATTCTCTGACCTTCAAAGGTTTGGGCACTCTGTGAATGCTCACCACAGACATCCCTCTGAGGGTTGAGGAGGAAACAGGCGCATCTAGTCTAAAGGGATATTTTGGGATTTACGAAAGGACATTTTTTTTTTAGCTGCTGAGCTGACAATGCCGATCTGAATGTCCTCCACTATTTTCCTGTCTTTATTTTGTAAATGATTAATATGTTAAAAAGAATCCCTGCTCTGCATGCATTCATTGATTTTATGTGTATGTGTTTGACTCAGTTTCCAGGGTGGAAAAACATGTTTGCTACCCAGTTTATAGTCCTTCAGAGTACATCATGAGAAATGCTGGGCTGGATGAAGCACAAGCTGGAATCAAGATTGCTGGGAAAAATATCAATAACCTCAGATATGTAGATGACACCAGCCTTATGACAGAAAGCCAAGAAGAACCAAAGAGCCTCTTGATGAAAGTGAAAGAGGACAATGAAAAAGTTGGCTTAAAACTCAACATTCAGAAAACTAAGATCATGGCATCTGGTCCCATCACTTCATGGCAAATAGATGGGGAAGCAATGAAATAGTGACAGACTTTATTTTTGGGGGCTCCAAAATCACTGCAGATGGTGACTGCAGCCATGAAATTAAAAGACGCTTACTCTTTGGAAGGAGGAGAAGGCAATGGCACCCCACTCCAGTACTCTTGCCTGGAGAATCCCATGGACAGAGGAGCCTGGTGGTCTGCAGTCCATGGGGTCGCCAAGAGTCAGACATGACTGAGCGACTTCACTTTCACTTTTCACTTTAATACATTGGGGAAGGAAATGGCAACCCACTCCAGTGTTCTTGCCTGGAGAATCCCAGGGACGGGGGAGCCTGCTGGACTGCCGTCTATGGGGTCGCACAGAGCTGGACACGACTGAAGTGACTTAGCAGCAGCATCAGCACTCTTTGGAAAGAAAGTTATGACCAACCTAGATAGCATATTAAAAAGCAGAAACATTGCTTTGCCAACAAAGGTCCGTCTAGTCAAAGCTATGGTTTTTCCAGTAGTCATGTATGGATGTGAGAGTTGGACTATAAAGAAAGCTGAGTGCTGAAGAATTGATGCTTTTGAACTGTGGTATTGGAGAAGACTCTTGAGAGTCCCTTGGACTGCAAGGAGATCCAACCAGTCCATCCTAAAGGAAATCAGTCCTGAATATTCATTGGAAGGATTGATGCTGAGGCTGAAACTCAAATACTTTGCCACCTGATATGAAGAGCTGACTCATTTGAAAAGACCCTGATGCTAGGAAAGATTGAAGGTGGGAGGAGAAGGGGATGACAGAGGAGATGACTGGATGGCATCACTGACTCAATGGACATGAGTTTGAGTAAACTCTGGGAGTTGGTGATGGACAGGGAGGCCTGGCGTGCTGCAGTCCAAAGGGTCTCAAAGAGTCGGACACGACTGAGCGACTGAACTGAACTGAACTGAACTGAATTTACAGTCTTTCAGCCAGGATGACATGAGAAACTGATTTCGGTCTCCTCATTCACCCAACCTGGATATGTGGGGCATCAGCCACATGCAGACTTTTTGCAGGAGTTGGAGATAAAGATGAACCAAGTATAGCCTTTGCTTTTAGGGAACTCTTAGTAGATGGGAGGGGAGATAGATATGCAATAGGCAATTGTAATACAAGACACAAATGAT
The DNA here is from genome assembly GCF_032452875.1 of Bos javanicus. Taxonomy (NCBI): domain Eukaryota; kingdom Metazoa; phylum Chordata; class Mammalia; order Artiodactyla; family Bovidae; genus Bos; species Bos javanicus. Next base: position 92,727,858 of record NC_083877.1, read on the forward strand.
ACAGTGGAGGTGGCAGCAGAGTGTTATGGAAACATGTAGGAGGGTGAGGCAGGCTCTGGGAAATTAGCTGAGGCTTCAGGGAAGCTATTTGATCTGGTGATTGTGAAGTCACAGTACTTAATTTGCATGTGTTATTTCTAACCTTGAGAAGACATTTGATTGTTTGGGGGTTCAGCAACGAATCTTTCCCCTTCTCTGTGTTCCCTCTATCACCTAGCAAACAATTACAGTCAGCAGGAATGCATCAAGGCAAATAGCGCAGGGTTAAAGGTAAAAGTTCGGAGAAGGCAGTGGCACCCCACTCCAGTACTCTTGCCTGGAAAGTCCCATGGACGGAGGAGCCTGGTGGGCTGCAGTCCATGGGGTTGCTAAGAGTCGGACACGACTGAAGCGACTTAGCAGCAGCAGCAAAGGTAAAAGTTGCTCTTTGCTGACTTGGGTAGGCTCCTGGAAGCTACAGAGAACACTTAAGTTTATAGTTTATCTGATTAAAGTGTTTGCCAGCAGCTCCTTCTGTGAAACAGGTAAGCAGAGCAAGTCTGCTTGCAAACAACGTCACAGATCTTGCATTTCAGTCTTCCCTGCTTCTGGTGTACTTAGCAGGATGTCATCTGCCTGATGCACAAGGAAAATGAAATAGCTGGTGTGAGGCCCTGGTTACAGTGAAGAAGGGGGGAAGCAGGAAGGAATTCAATCTTTGCCTTAGAAAAATCTAATTCTCTCGAGGTATATTGAAGTCTGCAAAGCAGTTATCTTTCTGAGCAGCTAGATGTAACCTGGAAAGGCAGCTCCTAATAGCCTTGGTGAGATTAAGTGAAGTTTCTCTGATTGTGGTTGGCACACACAGGTCACGTACGGTTGATGCCCTTGACCCTGGTCAGCCTGTATCTTCAGTCCCTTTCACAATCCTCATCTACCCTGAGCTTTTCACCTCTTCCTCGCTGCCCCCAATTCACTGGCATCTCTATAGGAGGAAGGAGAAATGAGTGGCTCGACAGATTAGAAGGATACATTTAATAGAAATTGATGGAAGTGGCTCAGGAAGGCCACTATCCTATTATCCCTGTGGTGAGAAAGGTTATCAGGGCTTGACGGAGGCATGGTGTCTTGCTGAAATATTTTGTGATGAGGAGTGTTGGTGCTTACTGGACTTGCAAGAGAGGTGGGAGAGAACTTGAAAGGGAAATTAATTTGAACTGTAATTGATACTAGGTCAATCACAGGATAGTGGGAGGGAACAATGTTGAGGGATGATTTTGGGGCAAGGGTGGGAAATATTGCTCCGAAGTCGATACCTGCACCCTTTGTGGTAAGAAGTGTCAGTTGGTGGGTCTGGTTATAGAACAAGGGGCCAGTTGGTGGGTCTATTATAGTCAGACTTTCAAATTGAAATACAGTTGGTAAACATGCAAACAGGTTTCATGGCACCATTTTATCTCTAATATTCTTTGAATGTAAGAGTTAATCCCTTGAGAAATTCAGACTCCTTAAACAAAAGGTGCCTCAGCAGCTGCATTTGTTCTTTCTTTCCTCCCTCCTTCCCTCCCTTCCTCTCTTTTCCTTACTTTTCTCTTTTATTCTTATTTTCTTATGACTTTGGTAGCTTCTTGCTTATCCCATAATTTTCATAAGTTAAAAGGCTTGTTATTGTTGTTCATTGTTGTTTAGTCACTAAAGTGAAGTCACTCAGTCGTGTCCGACTCTGTGTGAACCCATAGACAGCCTCCCACCAGGCTTCCCCGTCTCCAGGATTCTCCAGGCAAGAACACTGGAGTGGGTTGCCATTTCCTTCTCCAATGCATGAAAGTGAAAAGAGAAAGTGAAGTCGCTCAGTCGTGTCTGACTCTTAGTGACCACATGGACTGCAGCCCACCAGGCTCCTCTGTCCATGGGATTTTCCAGGCAAGAGTACTGGAGTGGGTGCCATTGCCTTCTCCGGTTTAGTCACTAAGTTGTGTCCCACTCTTTCGCAACCCCATGCACTATAGCCCACCAAGCTCTTCTGTCCATGGGATTCTACAGGCAAGAATACTGGAGTGGGTTGCCATTTCCTTCTCCAAGGGATCTTCCCAACCCAGGGATTGAACCTATATCTCCTGCATTAAAAGAGTAGAATATTTAAAAAAAATCTTTATTTCCAAAATTGAACTAAGGGTCAGGTTTTTTTTCCCCAAGATGCAATGTCCTGAATTGCATTTGAATAAAGTCTTTGTTTTTCTGGTTCTTTTCCTGCTGTTCTAGCAAATTATCTGAAGGACCATTGTGTTTTATTTTGTGTTGTCTTCGTCTATATATTTTTTAGCCTTCTAATTAAATTGTTCATATTTTATTTTAAAGTATTTTTTTAAGTTTTCAGATTTTTATTTATTTTTCTTTTTTTAAATATAAATTTATTTATTTTAATTGGAGGTTAATTACTTTACAGTATTGTATTGGTTTTGCCATACATCAACATGAATCTGCCTCAGGTGTACACATGTTCCCCATCCTGAACCCCCTCCCACCTCCCTCACTGTACCACCCCTCTGGGTCATCCCAGTGCCCCAGCCCCAAGCATCCAGTATCCTGCATCGAACCTGGACTGGTGATTCGTCTCATATACGATATTATACATGTTGCAATGCCATTCTCCCAAATCATCCCACCCTCTCCCTCTCCCACAGAGTCCAAAAGACTCTTCTATACATCTGTGTCTCTTTTGCTGTCTCGCATACAGGGTTATCGTTACCATCTTTCTAAATTCCATATGTATGATACTGTATTGGTGTTTTTCTTTCTGGATTACTTCACTCTGTATAATAGGCTCCAGTTTCATCCACCTCATTAGAACTGATTCAAATGTATTCTTTTTAATGGCTGAGTAATACTCCATTGTGTATATGTACCACAGCTTTCTTATCCATTCATCTGCTGATATATCTCCTTTAAAAATGTACCTATCCTAGATAATAGCCAAAAACTTCAAAAACTTAAATTAATATGTGATCAGAAGAGAAGGCAATATGAATAATTTTCGACCATGGATGTCTAAGAAATAAATCAGGCCCGGGAATGAATGACACCTTTATTCATTTTTTAGTATGGATATTTGTTGTGGTAAAAACAACAAAGGAGATAGGAATACTAGATATTGCAAATTAGGATCTATAGGAATTTCTTTGAAAGTGCTTTTTTTTTTTTAATTTCTAAATATTGTGAAAATGGGAATATCTTTATTTTCTGTCTTTTATTCTTGGATCTTCAAGGACCATGAAAGTGTAAGAGCAAGAAAAATCTTTGCCGTTTTAACCTATTGATTAGTAAATGACTTCCACTTCTAAATTATTTCTATTTAATACCTCTTCTCTTATTCCCTATGTTGCAATCTGCAATCCTTCAAAGCCAAGTTATGGTTAACTCTCTCAGTGAAGCTATCAGCACCCTGGCTGAAATTCCCTTTTCTATCGGTCATCCTTTAAAATAGTGGTTCTCAAAGTGTAGTTGCTTGACTTGTAGCATCAGCAACACCTGGGCACTTATTGTAGATGCAAATTCTTCCCTGCTTTTTCTCCCAAAGCACTGAGTCAGAGGGGCTTCCCTGGTGGCTCAGTGGTGAAGAATCCTCCTGCAAATGCAGGAGACTCCGGTTTAATCCCTTGGTCGGGAAGATCCCCTGAAGAGGGAAATCCCCAGAATTCTTGCCTGGGAATGCCCCATGGACAGAGAAACCTGGTGGGCTACAGTCCACCCGGTTACAAAAGGGTCGGACATGACGTAGCAGCTAAACAACAACTGAGTCAGAAATTCTGGTGGTTAGACTCCGAAATCTGTGGTTTAACATGCCCTCCAGGTGATTCTAATATACACTAAAGTTGAAAAGCTCTGACATTTAGCATTCTGTCTCATATTTACATGGGAAATGTGTAACATCTGCTCTATTAGATACTGTGCTCCAGGGAGGATATCTATACCATATTTGATTTTTAGCCTCCTATAAAAGGTAAGAGACATTGAAACATAAAAGTTTGTAGATGAATGGCCGTAATAGGGCATCGATCTTATGTTAGAGAGAGGGGAACAGAGTCTAAATCCAATTTCTCAATTTTCCAATTTTCCATCTGCTTTGACTGAGTGGACCGGATAATTACTAAACCCCTGTTTTGCTTTATGTGGTGTCTGTCTGAGCACAGAATAGATGTGCTCCCGTGTTACAGTCACTAGACATGTGTTCATTGAGGATGGTCTGCTTGCCTTTTTGAAACCCGGCGATTGGAATACTATTGCTTAATGCCTTGGTGGAGTCTGTTGGTCAAGTTTAAGTAAAGGGCAAATCTAAATTTATAGAACGGTTTTTCAAGCATTTTTGTTCTTCAGAAGACACTGTTCCATCCCATCAAAATGGATTCTCACTCACTTCAGGTGTTGCCCGTGAGGCTGTCGAGCTCTGGGTGTCTAACCTTGGTCTCTTGTCATCAGCTATTAAAACTGCTAAAATAGAAGACTGCTTAACCACTCCAGCTGTTAAAACATTAGTACATGCTTTGGTGAGCTCAAATTTAAGTACTTTGAACAGCCCTTTAGGGGATCTTGCTTCTCTCTTTTTTGAACTTGTAGTCAAAATTCAGCAATAGTTTTAACTTCTTCAGTCCCTCAATGTGCTCATATTTCTCCATTTCTCCCCCCAAAGATCTAGTTAGACATTAGTGTAAGGATTAATTTTTAAGCAGTTAGTTTTGTAAATAATTTTCATCAGTCAAGACTGTGATTACTTTTTTTTTTTTTTTTTGCTTTGCCTGCTGTCACTCCATAGTTTACAATTTTGTTTTGTTTCTTTGTTTTTTCTCTAAAATTCTAAATGATTCTTACAAGGTAGAATGGGATGAGCTAAAAAGGAGTCAGGGGAGCCTTTTTTTCTTACCTGTCTGATAGATCTATGGCATAACAGTCGCCCACATCCTTTGTGTTTCCTGAATTCTGTATTAATCCCTTTGTCTTTCTTGCCTTCTTTTGCACTCACATTCTGTGTTATACAAATGTCAATTTATACATTTGGCTGCTAAGTTTTACAGTATTTTCCTTCAAACTTTCTGGTTTGCATATTCATCCTTATATTCTTAATATGGACGTTTCTTAAGAAATACATCTAACGGTCCCAAATTTTAGAACTCAAGCCTTTACCTTTCTATAAAACTCCACATCTCTGTTCTACCTATATTCACCCTGATTATCTAAGGTGTTGCAACGCAAAGCATGGTTTCTGTTTCACCATCATTATTGTTATTTGAGAGTGTCAGAAATGTTGGCTCCTGGGCCTGCCTTAGCCCCTGATGCAGATCAAAATCTGCATCTTAATAAGATTTCCCCCAGGTGATTCCTGTGAAAATTAAAGTTTGAGAAGGACTGTTCTAATGGACACCTCACACTTAAATAGGGACAAAATAGGGTTTTTGATTCCTTTTTCCTATCACTTCCTACCTAGGTGCTCTTTCCTATACCTGCTCCCTTCCCACTCCAGTTTATTTCTTTCCCTCAGTCCTATCATACGTTTTATTAAAAGTCCTGTAAGATCTACCTCTGATGTATATTATTGATACAAATCCATCCATTCTTCATGATAACTACCAATGTACTACGTTCATTATATTACTCATCACTATTTGAGGTTATCTTATGTTTCTATACTTATGTTTTGTCCTTACTGCATCTAAAATGTAAAATCCTTAAGAGCAAGATCTTGTCTGTCTTAATTGTCTCAATATTTTTAATACTTAACATGATGAATGGAATGGAGAACGTGCTCCAAAACTATTACTTGAATCGATTAGTGAGGTTTTTCACACAACCCAAACAATATCTATCATGTATTAGATGCCCCATGACAATTTGAACAGTTTATGAGTTGGGGCTCAACACTGGCTTCTCTCTGTGACCCAAATTCTGAAATGGAGAAATATTTCATACTTAAGAAAGAATTTTCTTTCTGAGTGAATTAACAGGTAAGTTAATAATCAATACTCGCAATCAAATGATTTAAGTTTATATCCATATTTAGTCACATATCAAATGTGTGATTCTGGTTGTTATTTAAAATTGAGTTTCAGTTTTCTCATTTGTAAAGGGATATTATATTACCTGTAAGCTATCTGCCATGTGTCTTCCTGATTGAATGTATTCTATGGAGAATGTTTCACCTATCCATTTCCCTTCCCCTAGTTTATAATTGTCTGGGACACGTCAGCTAATAGGCCTTTTTTGCTCTCATATTGCTACAAGATATTATGTTAGCATCTTTGAAGCAATTATGATTTTTAATTGAAGCTGAATATATTTAATTACATAATTTTTAGCTGTCCAGGTTTAATTTCACCAAAATTATATCAAACTGGGACACTCTGAACAATGACTTACAAAAAGGAAAAATAAAATGGGTAAAACTTTGATATGTACTTACTCACCTAGTATATCTTATTCTTTTTCAGTTTCTTTCATACCTGTTTGCTAGGTATGAATTTTCTCTATCTATTGTTCTTATCAACAAAATAAACTTTATGTAGCTCACATGTACATGTGCTTCTGATCATGTAGCCTCCAGTTAAAAAACAACACTCAAAGATTTTGAAGCCATTGAACTGGAAAGTTCTCTAAGATCTCTGTTTTAAAACATATAAACATATACATATAGGTCGCTTTTAATGGTTTATTAAATACTTATATATTACAGACAAATCTACTTAAGTAACTCAATAATGAGAGACTCAGTATATATATATAAAAAAAAGTACATAGGCTTTCCAGGCAACATGAAGAAATAGGGACCAAATTTAGTTTCCTACTTGAAATAATAAAAAAGCAGATAAAATTTATGAAAGACTATTCTTGAGGTCTCAGTCGACAAGTGGCAAATAAGATGAGCCCTAAGAATTCTTGATTACTGTCTAGATTGCTGTTCAGGCAAGGAAAATGCAGCTGAGTACAGTGCCTTCCTTCGAGTCAAAGAGATGGAACTGGAAGGCGGGGAGGCTGAGGGTCTAGAGCCAGAGAAAGGAGACAGCTACAGAAACGGGAGCTCGGGAGACCTGAAGGTCTCTATCACATCTACCCTTGAGTATTGATTAGTGCATGAGTGAAGCTCGACTAAGACTGGGGAAATTATCTTCCAAAATGATTTGAGGGAAGAGTGCTCAGAACTGACACAGGGCCATAAATAGTAACTGCTCCATTCGCTACAGTAGAAAACCTCATAATTGAATAAGCAAGAGGGTTTTGCTTCAGTGGTGGGGTAAAATTAGGTCTAGCCTAAATGTAGATGTATATAGTAATAAATATATATTAAAGCTTCAAAATAAGTCCTGAAAATAGAAAATTGTTTCAAAGTAACTTAGCTTTGTTCCAGAATAAAGCTCAAGAATATCTGCAAGAAAACCAAAATATCTAGGACTCAACAAGATAAAATTTACAATGTCAACAATTCAATAAATTATTAAGAATACAAAGAAGCAGGAAAACACAGCACATAATAAAGAGAAAAATTAATCAAAACCAACCACAAAACGTTAGAGTAAACTGAATTAGTATATAAGAACATGAAAACATTAATTTTTTCTGTATTCCATACTTTGAAGAACCTAAAGGAAAGATTAAACATGTCAAGTAGGAAAACAAAAGATTTAAAAAGACCCAAGTTAAACTCCTGGGCATAAAAACTAAAATATTTGATATGAAAAGCTACTCTAGATGTGCTTAACACCTGGTTAGACATTGCAGAAGAAAAAATAGTGAATCTGAAGACATTGCAATAGATGCTCTGCAAAATGAGATACACAAAGAAAAAGTCAAAAAAGGGGGGGGGACAGAAAATGAGTGGGTTCTGAGACCACTTTAAATGCCTTTATATATGTGTGATTGAAGTCCTTAAAAGAAAGGAGAGAAGGAATTTAAATTTTGTCTGATTTTGCTCAATAGTTTGTTTGCTCATTATGTCTGATAATTTTCAAAATTTGAGGAAAACCGTAAACTCACTAATATAGGAATTTCAAAGCCCAACAGATCCTAAGGTAAGGTAAGGTAAGGTAAGTCACTTCAGTCGTGTCTGACTCTGTGCGACCCCATAGACGGCGGCCCACCAGGCTCCCCATCCCTGGGATTCTCCAGGCAAGAACACTGGAGTGGGCTGCCATTTCCTTCTCCAATGCATGAAAGTGAAAAGTGAAAGTGAAGTCACTCAATCGTGTCTGACTCTTCGCGACCCCATGGACCACAGCCCACCAGGCTTCTCCGTCCATGGGGTTTTCCAGGCAAGAGTACTGGAGTGGGCTACCATTGCCTTCAGCACTTCATAATTAAAAGTTTTAAAATAAGTGACAAAGAGAAAGCAAAGATAAAACAATTAGGAAAAAGATGTGTTGTATACAGAGAAGCCAAAGCAGCAGACATCTTGTTGGAAACATGATAAGCCAGAAGACAGGGAAACAGTATCTTTAAAGAGCTGAAAGAAAGAAAGGAAAGAAGGAAAGGAAGGGGAAAGAATTGAGGAAAAGAAAGAAGGACAGAAAGTTAAGGATGGAAAGAAAGAAAGAACAGGAAGAAGCAGACATAATACTATACCCAGAAAAACCTTTCAAAAACGAATGAAAAATAAACAACATTTTAAGATGAAAGAAAAGAAGTAATTCATGACCAACCAACCCAGACTATAAGAAATGTTAGATGAAGTCTTAGAAAAAAAAAAAAAATCCAGATCAATAGAACAGATACAAGGTTGATAAATAGACCTACACCTATAAGCTCGATTGTTTTTTGTCAAAGGCAAAAGGTTATTCAAGAAAGATTGGTCAGTCTTTTCAACAGATGAGACTGCCAGAGTAAAACCTTCAGCTCAATTAACTCAAAGTAGAGTGTAGATTTAAATCAAAGACAAAAATAAAATTTCTATCAAAAATATGGGAGAAAATATGTATAGGTTTTGATTAGGCAAAGTTCTCTTAGGATTCAGCCGCATGGCTTTTACAGAAAAAAAAAAAATTGACAAGTTGGTTTTATTCAAAGTTAAGACAATCTGCAAACTTAAGACATCCTATAGACTGGGAAAAAGTATTGGCAAGTCACATATAAGACAAGGGACTTTACATATAATATATAAATATTCTCAAAATTCAAGTAAGAGAAGATGCAATAATTTTTTTTTCCAAAGAAAATGGTCAAAAATCTTTGAGTAGACAAATAAAAAATAGATATATGAATAGCAAATGAGCATGAAAAAGATACTCAGCATGATGAATAGCAAATGAGCATGAAAAAGATACTCAGCATGATGAATTACTAGGGAAATGCTAGTTAAAACCAAAATGAGATATCACTACAAACCTTTTAGAATGTCCAAAATGAAGAAGGATGAAGATATGAAGTATTGGTAAGAGGTAGACCAAATGGAACTTTTTATGCACTGCTGGTGGGAATGTAAAATGGTATAGCCCGTTTGTAAAACAGTTTGACAGTTTCTTACATCTATCAGCTTACACCTACAAAATGCCCCTGACATTCCATTCCTGGGTACACACCCAAGAGCAGTGAAAATATAGGTCCAAGTAAAGGTTAGGTCATGCATGTTCATAGCAGCTTTATTTGTAATAGGCCAAAACTGGAAACCACTTACCTGTTTATCAAGAAGTGAATGGATGTCTGTTCTATATATAAAAACTTCAGTTCAGTTCAGTTCAGTTTAGTTGCTCAGTCGTGTCTGACTCTTTGCAATCATGTGGAATGCAGCACGCCAGGCCTCCTTGTCCTTCACCAACTCCCAGAGCTTTCTCAAACTCATGTCCATTGAGTCGGTGATGCCATCCAACCATCTCATCCTCTGTCATCCCCTTCTCCTCCTGCATTCAATCTTTCCCAGCATCAGGGTCTTTTCCAATGTCAGTTCTTCACATCAAGTGGCCAAAGTATTGGAGCTTCAGCTTAAGCCTCAGTCCTTCCAATGAATATTCAGGACTGATTTCCTTTAGGGTTGACTGGTTTGATCTCCTTGCAGTCCCAGGGACTCTCAAGAGTCTTCTCCAACATCACAGTTCAAAAGCATCAATTCTTAGGCACTTAGCTTTCTTTATTGTCCAACTCTCACATCCATACATGGCTACTGGAAAAACTATAGCTTTGACTAGACATATCTTTGTCAGAAAAGTAATGTCTCTGTTTTTAGTATGCTGTTTAGGTTGGTCATAGCTTTTATTCCAAGGAGCAGCATCTTTTAATTTCATGGCTGCTGTTAATCATCTGCAGTGATTTTGGAGCGCATGAAAATAAAGTCTGTCACTGTTTCCATTGTTCCCCCATCTATTTGCCATGAAGTTATGGAACTGGATGCATGATCTTAGTTTTCTGAATGTTGAGTGTTAAGTCAATTTTTTTCACTCTCCTCTTTCACTTTCAATGAGAGGCTCTTTAGTTCCTCTTCACTTTCTGCTGTAAGGGTTTTGTCATCTGAGTATCTGAGGTTATTGATATTTGGCCTGGCAATCTTGGTTCCAACTTATGCTTCATCCAGTCTGGCATTTCTCATGATGTACTCTCCATATAAGTTAAATAAGCTGGGTGACAATATACAGCATTGATGTACTCCTTTCTCAATTTGGAACCAGTCTGTTGTTCCACGTCCAGTTCTAACTGTTGCTTCTAGACCTGCATACAGATTTCTCAAGAGGCAGGTCAGGTGGTCTGGTATTCCCATCTCTTGAAAAATTTTCTATAGTTCGTTGTGATCCACACAGTCAAAGACTATGGTGTAGCCAATAAAGCCGAAGTAGATGTTTTTCTGGAACTCTCTTGCTTTTTCCATGTTCCAGCGGATGTTGGTAATTTGATCTCTGGTTCCTCTGCCTTTTCTAAAACCAGCTTGAACATCTGGAAGTTCACGGTTCACATATTGCTGAAGCCTGGCTTGGAGAATTTTGATCATTGCTTTACTAGCGTGTGAGATGAGTGCAATTGTGCGGTAGTTTGAGCATTCTTTGGCATTGCCTTTCTTTGGGATTGGAATGAAAACTGACCTTTTCCAGTCCTGTGGCCACTGCTGAGTTTTCCAAATTTGCTGGCATATTGAGTGCAGCACTTTCACGGCATCATCTTTTAGGATTTGAAATAACTCATCTGGAATTCCATCACCACCACTAGCTTTGTTCATAGTGATTCTTCCTAAGGCCCACTTGAGTTCGCAGTCCAAGATGTCTGGCTCTAGGTGAGTGATCACACCATCGTGGTTATCTGGGTCACGATGATCTTTTTTGTACAGTTTTTCTGTGTATTCTTGCCACCTTTTCTTAATCTCTTCTGCTTCTGTTAGATTCATACTGTTTCTGTCTATTGTGCTCATCTTTGCATGAAATGTTCCCTTGGTATCTCTAATTTTCTTGAAGAGATCTCTAGTCTTTCCCATTCTGTTTTTTTCCTTTATTTCTTTGCGTTGATCACTGAGGAAGGCTTTCTTATCTCTCCTTGCTATTCTTTGGAGCTCTGCATTCAGATGGGAATATCTTTCCTTTTCTCCTTTGCATTTAGCTTCTTTACTCAACTATTTGTAAGGCCATTTCAGACAACCATTTTGCCTTTTTGCATTTCTTTTCCTTGGGGATGGTCTTGATCACTACCTCCCATACAATGTTACGAACCTCCATCCCCAGTTCCTCAGGCATTTTATCAATCAGCTCTCATCCCTTGACTCTATTTCACACTTCCACTGTATAATCATAAGGGATTTGATTTAGGTCATACCTGAATGGTCTAGTGGTTTTCCCTACTATCTTCAAGTTAAGTCTGAATTTGGCAATAAGGAGATCATAATCTAAGCCACAGTCAGCTCCTAGTCTTGTTTTTGCTGACTGTATACAGTTTCTCCATCTTTGGCTAAAAGAATATAATCAATCTGGTTTTGGTGTTGACCATCTGGTGATGTCCATGTGTAGAGTCTTCTCTTGTGTTGTTGGAAGAGGGTGTTTGCTATGACCAGTGTATTCTTTTGGTAAGGCTCTGTTAGCCTTTGCCCTGTTTCATTCTGTACACCAAGGCCAGATTTGCCTGTTACTGCAGGTATCTCTTGATTTCCTACTTTTGCATTCCAGTCCCCTGTGATGAAAAGGACATATTTTTTTGGTGTTAGCTCTAGAAGGTCTTGTAGGCCTTCATAGAACCATTCAACTTCAGCTTCTTCACCATTACTGGTTGGGACATAGACTTGGAATAGTGTTATATTTTATGGTTTGCCTTGGAAATGAACAGAGACCATTCTGTTGTTTTTGAGATTGCATCCAAGTACTGCATTTTGGGCTCTTTTGCTGACTATGAGGGCTACTCCATTTCTTCTAAGGGATTCTTGCCCACAGTAGTAGATATATGGTCATCTAAATTAAATTTGCCCATTCCAGTCCATTTTAGTTTATTGATTCATAAAATGTGGATGTTCACTCTTGCCATCTCCTGTTTGACCACTTCCAGTTTGCCTTGATTCATGGACCTAACATTCCAGGGTCCTATGCAATATTGTTCTTTACAGCATTGGACTTTACTTCCACCACCAGCCACATATTACGTCTGCAGATGAAATGCTATTCAGCAATGAAAATGAATGGACTACTTACAGATGCAACAACCTGAGTAAATGTTCAGAACAGAGTTAACACTAGCAAGCTTGAGACTGCTGTCCTTAAAAAGATATGCTTAAGCGTTTGGCTCTGGGTTAGTAACTCTAAGCTTAGATTTCAAAAGAGTTCCCACCATTTCCAGAACTGTCCAAAAATGACTCAGTATGCCTAAAGTGTACAAACAGTGGAGTTTATGCTGAATACCTGCCTGCCTTCTGAGAGTCTGGAATTTTGGTTCATATCTGCCAGATGCTGCACACGTGACCAGATACTTCAGGAACTGAGTATCTAATAAGCTTCCCTAGTAGATAACATTACACACGGGTTGTCCTGATTTCCCATCGGGAGAATTAAGATGTCCTGTGTGACTTCAGTGAGAGAGGACTCTTGGAAGCTTGCGTCTGGTTTCCTCTGGACCTTGTCTCATGTTCCTTTCCCTTTGCTGATTATGCTTTGTATCCTTTTTCCTGCAACAAGTCAGAGCCACCAGCATGGCAAGATGAGTCCTGTGAGTTTGCCTAGGAAATCATCAAACCTAAGGGTGGTGTTGAAATTCCTGACACAATAAATCTCAGAAATGTTAGGCTCTGTGAAAGAAGCTAGACTCTCTCTACTTTAAACAGAAGTGTACACACTACACAATTTTATTTATGTATTTTAAAATACACATTATTTATAAAAATTTATTAGGTAACTATTTAATATCTATATAATTTTATATTTATTTATTAAATATATATATATAACCTTAAAGAATAAAAACTAATCTATAGTAGAAGAAAAAAAGTCAATTGTGTCTTGGAATGTAGTGGAATGATGGTGGGAAGGGCAGAAGGAAAGAAGTAGAGAAAGGGGTGCGAGTGAAGTTTGGTGGATGATGGGTATGTTCAGTTTTTGAATTATGGGGATGGTTCAATAAATGTATACAGGACTTCCCTGGAAGTCTAATCAATAAGACTGTGCTTCCAATATAGGGGGCAAGGATTCAATCCCTGGTCTGGGATCATTACTGCTACATGGCCCAACCCCCCAAAAAATACAAAAATTTTTTAACGTAAGCATATGTTAAAACTTATCAAATTGTGCCACATAAATACATGTAGTTTAGGTAGGTCCTTAGGATACCTAGAGGAAGATGTTCTTTTTTTTTTTATTTTAAAAAGTACCTAGCACTTTCTATGTAATAGGTAGTATGTTCAGCACTTTCTGTGGGTTGTATTGCTTTTTATTAAAAACAAACAAAAAACCTCCTGAGGTAAGCACTGGTTTACCTCCTGACTCCTGGTTTGGCTTTCTGAAAGTTTCCTTACTTCATCTTCTTGTCCCTTCCCCCCTCGATTCTGTTCTTCAAGCCCAACTTCTGCTTCAGATTTCCTGTTGAGTAACAGTTTATTCGATCCCCTTTCCTCAGCCCATTAACTTATGCTGTGTCAACTTTATCTTTTGACTGTTGATTCCATGGGATTCTCAGCAATGACAGCACCCACTCCTCTGGGCAAGAGACCCTCTTTCCCGCCCTGTAGGCTTTCCTGGTGGCTCAGTTGGTAAAGAATCCATCTGCAATGCAGGTGGTGGATTATATCTTTTTAAAAAATGAAATAATATGTAAATAAATAAAATCAGAACGTTTACTTAGTCTCGTTCGACTGTTTACGACCCCATGGACTATAGAGTCCATGGAATTCTCCAGGCCAGAATACTGGAGTGGGTAGCCTTTCCCTTCTCCAGGAGATCTTTCCAACCCAGGGATGGAACCTAGGTCTCCTGCATTGCAGGTGGATTCTTTACCAGCTGAGCCACAAGGGGAACACAAGAATGCTGGAGTAGGTAGCCTATCCCTTCTCCAGTGGATCTTCCTGAACCAGGAATTGAACTGGGTTCTCCTGCACTGCAGATGGATTCTTTACCAATTGAGCTATCAGGGGAGCCCAATAGGTAAATAAAAAAGTCAGAACATTATGCTTGCAACGCAAGAGACACAGGTGGTGCTGGTTCGATCCTGGGTCAGGAAGGTTCCCTGGAGAAGGAAATGGCAACCCACTCCAGTGCTCTTGCCTGGAAAATCACATGGGCAGAGGAACCTGGAGGGCTACAGTCCATCATGGGGTCCCAAGAGCTGGACATGACTTAGCAACTTAGATGGATGACTCCCAGAGCTCAAGCTAAGCTCTTGTCCCTAGAGAAGAAGAATCAGGCAAATCAGATAAACTCTCAAAGATTAAAATGAAAAAAGAATAAAATAGGCTGTCTGCTCCTGTGTTTTGATGTATGTTTAACTTTTTGCTGTTTGGAGCCCTGCTGTACATCATCTGCGATTGTTAAATTTGTCATATCAATCAATCAGAGGCAATTATGAAACTGCCAACTCCATCTTTTTTATTCAGAAGGCTGTCTAACTCTGTGGCTATTAATAACTTTTTTATCTCTCTTCGTTTATTTGCTTCTTTTCCAACATTTTGATCCCTGGTACTGATATGGTTTGTCAGTTGCAGGTAGAGGATATTATTAGGAAATTAAATAATATTGGTTGCAGCAGACTCAAGTAATGGGGAATAATTTTCATGGTGATGCTTAGAATGTGCACTGTACTGTTTTCAAAGGGAGAAAAAAGATCCTTTTCTTAGAGTGTGGACGTGAATGTTATCACTGAACTGTGTAAGAAATTGTTTCACTGGTAGAGGAGATAGTGTAATCGCCAAAAATTTCATGTCATGTGAGATTTGCAGTCTGGCCAGGAATCAGAGTTCACATTTAATTTATCTTTCTCACATCTAGCAATACGAAAGAGTGAGTAGTAATGAAAATAAATCCTTGCTTGAACAGCCTTGGAATTTTAAGTTGGCATCTAAAATTGTGCTTCCAAAGGTCTCATTTCTGTGGAGCCAGGGAGTCTGTATGGGTAGGTCAAGTTGCCAGGTGTGTATCACCTGGGCTTGCGAGTCTCTCTGCCCCAAGACCTTCTTCTTTATTGGATATGATACAGGAAGAGAGGGATTCAATTTCAAGGTAGCTTATAGAAAAGGGAGAAAAAAAATCTTTACATTTTATGATAACCTAGTTTGATCATTAGGCCAAACTTTCAGGATATTCTTTTTCTTTTTTTCTTAAAAAGAAAGACTGGAGACTTCACCATTCAGCACAGCAAGAGAATATTTTTCTTAATTGTACTTGCATCTGGATAATCTACCTTAGATCCTTTTAAAAAATGAAATAATATGTAAATAAATAATATATAAAGTCAGAACATTTACTTAATTTCTCAAGTTCTCAGCTTCCTCTTCTGCATAGTGGAAATAAGTGGGGGTTGGGAATGGTATATTTCATGTAACCAAATTTAGCACTGCTCATTTGGCCCGGTTTGTTACAGCAAGGAGGGCATGGTAGGAATGGTTGCTCAAAATGAATAATTACTTAACTTTTAAAAAGAGAACAATAGAGGTATTAATAAAAATACTTTTGCTTGCAGGTTACAGAAACCCAAGTCAAACTGACATGAGCAAAGAGTAATCTTGGCTCATTTACCTTTCAAGTTCATGGGTGGATTTTGTTGATCCCAACTGGATCGAGGGACTCAGATGATGCCTTTAGATTTGTTTCTCTCCTTCACTATCATTTATTTATACTTTGTCTCATGTGGGATCCAGTCCTAAGCATTCTGTTTCTAGAAGGTGATTTCTGCAAACTCTGTACTTAAATTTTGACAGCTCTCTCAGTCCAATTGCAAGAACCACTATTTTCTCTAAATAGTTCTACAAAATTTTTTATTGGACCGGCTTGTGTCCTGAGTTCATTCTTGGACCAGTGACAATGGAGATTCATTGTTCTGATTATCAGGCTTAGAGCATATATTTATGTCAGAAACCAGGATGGAGTTTATACCATTCAAACCATGTAGGCTAAAAGTAGTGCTGAAACAAGGGAAAATGTGGATTGTTTTTTCTAAAAGAATAGATTCTGGGCTGGTGGCTCAGGCAGTAAAGAGTCTTCCTGCAGTGTAGGAGACTGGGTTGGATCCCTGGGTCAGGAAGATCCCCTGGAGAAGGGAATGGTTACCCACTCCAGTATTTTTGCCTGGGAAATTGCATGGACAAAGGAGCCTGGCGGGCTATAGTCCATGAGGTTGCAAAGAGTTGGACACAACTGAGTAACTAACACATTCACATTTTTTTTTTCACTTTTCAAGAATTATTAATAGCTGACAATTATGTAGTGCTTACTGGGTGCCAGGCACTGACTGATCTGAATGCCTTAGATATATTAAATTACTTAATCATCAAAATAACCACTTTACAGATGAGGAAATTGAAGGACAGAGAAATTAAGTAAATTGCCCCGAGGTCATACAGCTTGTAAAGATCAGAGCTAGGGTTCAAATGCAGGTAGTCTGGCACTAGATTTCACTCTCTCTAAATCACTAGGGAACACTGCCTCTTGGAATAAAGAAACATCTACTTCCACTCAGACTCTGGAATTGCAGCTATTATTTTTGCCTGTTTTGCTTAAAAGCCGTTCGACATGGAAAAGACCACGATTTGATTTTGGTCCTTCTCTATGATGTAGTGGTGGTACTATTACCTGGAAGATTAAATACTAGTAAATCAATATGTTACTAACATACAGTAGGCACTTGACAACTGGTAACTAAAATAACACATTGATATGCCCTGGGGTGTTCAAAGAGTCCCCAACCCTCTGAATTCCCAAAACACATCGATCTCGGAATGTGAAATTGTACTTTCTCCTCTACTCACCAAGAAAATGGTTAAAAAGCAGTTCTGCCTGATTTACATTTTAGTGATTGCCTCATCACTGATTTTGCATTAAATACAGAGGTGTGACTAAATAATTCTGTCTTGCAGCATAAATTAAGAGAACGAATGTGCTTGGAATTAAACTCCCCCTGCTCCTTCTCCTCCTCCTTATCCACATAAAATACCATTTACTGAACACCTACACCCAGCATGTGGCATATCATTCTGTGCTAATTTTCTTGGCTTTTTTGGAAATGCCCTTTATTGCAGTAAGGAAATAAATCATTGAAAAGTATGGCATTTCTTTGCAATAAATAAGTAGGGGTTTTATAACTCTTGAAAAGAGATAGTATAAATATGTATTTTAGTAACATTTCATCACAAACATCGATGACAGGAGTTTTCCAACTGGGGATCATATATGCAAACTAGTGAGACAAAGCTGTTAAATTTTGGGAGACTCAACTGAGTTTGTTTTTCTATTTCTTTGGCTACCTAGGAAAACGGGTGTTTTTTTTTTTTCTCCTTCATGTATAATCTTGTTTTTCTCCTAAAAGGTAATTTTCCCATCTGCTTTAAGAAGTAAAAATGACAATAAAAATATTATGACATATTTCAGAGTTTGGCTGTGTGAACAGGTAAATAATACAGTTTCTGATAAAGTACCAGGGAACCAGAAAATGGAGTTCTCTTCTTCTTTGACTAAAAAAGGATGTTAGGGAGAGAATATTTAGCTGAGAATGTGGAGGACACGAAAGGAGGCTTATCTTTTCACATGGAATGCCTGGGAATAACCCATAACATATTAATTTTTCTGATTACATAGTCAAAACCAAAATGTCCCTTGGCCTGGCACATGGTAATCTATGATCAACTGAAACTTGCTAACATAAACTTTCCCTTTGAGCTTTTGTGCCCCTATATTCTTTGAAGTGTTGTTCAGAGAGAAGCAGTATCAGTGTCCTAAGCAGATTTATGGGCTTCCCTGGTGGCTCAGCTGGTAAAAAATCTGCCTGCAATGTGGGAGACCTGGGTTTGATCCCTGAATTGGGACGATCCCCTGGAGAAGGGAAAGGCTACTCACGCCAGTATTCTGGCCTGAAGATTTCCTTGGACTGTATAGTTCATAAGAGTCAGACATGACTAAGTGACTTTCACTTTCACTTCCAGGCAGATTTTGGCTCCAATACCTGCTGTTAGTATGTCTGTACCATTGGGAAAGTTATCTAGGAGGCAGGTCAGATCTCCAGATGATCTGTTAAGCAAATTACCAGCTTTTGCTAAACTTACATAAATTTTCAAAGTTTAACAAGAATATGAATTATACAAAAGTTGACATGCTAACTGAGCAAAGCATTTTAAAAATGATAAAATTTTCTATAAGAAATGCTGTTTTCCAATCAACATTTTCCCTTTTCTTATTTTTTAAAATTTTTGTCCACACTGCATGGCACATAAGATCTTAGTTGCCCAGCTCAGTACTGAACCTGTGCCCCTCCCTGCAGTGGAGGCCTGGAGTCTTAACCTTTGGACGATCAGTAAAGTGCATACATTTAAGATTGTTTCTGGTCCTTCTTTTGGATTTGAATTTCAGTGCTTTGGACTGTCATTTTTAACTTTTTTTAACTTTAAGTATTTTTAATATTCTGTTGTTAACACCTCAAATGGTATCAGCTTTCAGTTTGTGCATCTGTAGCCATTTTAAATATAAATTCAAAAGCATGTGAAATAATCACTGTTATATTAAATTAAATTTTAATTTCAAATTAAATTGGATTTCAACTTTAAGAGGAATTAAATCTTTAGATTAAATCCAATTTTCAGTTATTTAAAGTAGATTTAATTACATTAAGTATTTAAATTAAATTGAGAACTTAAATCTGTGATCATCTTGAAGAAATAAATATAACCTAAAAAATTCTCATCACATAAGAAATGCAGAAACTCTGTTAGCTGGTAAGAAACAATTGAGATAGGCCAATGTGTTACATGTTTATTGAAATACTGGACACAAAGAATTACAAAATTGAAGGTGTGTAAAGAATGTGGGACTGTTCAGGATATTTTGCTGTGGTAGATCATACTATGATTAGTGCCACTAATACCTTGACCATAAGTCAGAAAGTGTGAAGGAAGAATTTTAGAAATAGACTAAAAAATCCTAAAATTGCTAAAATCTGACAAAACAAATAATATTAAAATGAATTTAGAAATCAGTAGAAACTAAGAAATTTCCATAATGCTTGCTGACATTTCTGTTTTGCTAATTTCTTTTTTAACAGAAGTCAAAATTCAGCCTTCCTTTTAAGCATTTAAAGTGTTCCTCCTTGATTTTCAGTTTCCTCATCTATTTAGGCTATTAAAATCATTTTCATTAAGCCAGTAAATTTGATAGCTAGAACAAATTAGATATTTAGGAAGCAGAATTTTGCTGAGTTAATTTTAAGGGCATTAACTCACTGCCAGCTGCTAACTTTTCTACGCCTCAGTTTCCACATCTGTAAAATGAGAATGTCAGTAGCATTGCCTCCTTCCTTTTTGTTCTCTCATCTATGTTTCTCTTGAGCTGTTTATGTGTTGAGATGAAAGTATCTAGTTTTATCTCTGTAAATGCTGCCAGGAGACCTGACACATATAGAATAATAATGTTAATAATAGCCCATTTTCATGCTAGACATTGTGAAAGTGTTTTACCTAATTTATTTACTTCTGAAAAAAAGCCAGCAAGAAAACAATATTACCTCCTCACTATTGATGAGGGCTCAGATGCTCAAGAAAGCAGCTTACATTGTGAAAAAGAGGCACAGGCAGCAGATAATGAATCTGAACTTCAAATGCAAGTGGTATCACTCCATGTTTGCTGTACTGAATCCCTGAGGATACCTACCGATAGGCCCCACCCCTCTCTTTTGATACATGGTATGGTGCTCTACTATTACATTTTATGTTTTTTTTTTCTTTCTCAAAAAAATGTTCAAATATAAGGCCCTCTCAAGAGGTTAATATGAATACAGATACTCCAATGTTCACTACAGCACTATTTACAATAGCCAGGACATGGAGGCAACCTAACTGTCCATCAACAGAAGAATGCATAAAGAAGTGGTACATATATACAATGGAATATTACTCAGCCATAAAAAGGCATGAAATTATGCATTTTGCAGAGGTGTGGATGGACCTAGAGACTCTCATGCAGAGTGAAGTGAGTCAGAGAGAGAAAAACAAATATTGTATAATATTGCTTGTATGTGGAATATAGAAAAATAATATTGATGAACTTATTTGCAAAGCAGAAATAGAGACACAGATGTAGAGAATGAATGTATGGGTACCAGCGGGAGAAGGAGCGGTAGAATGAACTGGGAGATTGGGGTTGACATATGTACCTATGTGTAAAAGAGGTAACTAATGAGAACCTGCCATACAAGCACAGATAGCTCTACTCAATGTCCTGTGGTGACTTCAATGGGACTGAAATCCAAAAAAGAGGGAATATATATATATATACACACACACACATGGTTGATTCACTTTGCTGTACAGCAGAAACTAGCACAACATTGTAAGGCAACTATGCTCCAATAAAAAGCATTAAAACAAAACAAAAAAAGAGGTTAATACGGCATGTAATTCAGATATTGTCTTCGGTGTATATGTGGCCAGACCCTGTGAGGATGAGAGAGAGAAGGAAGGTAGGATGGGCAGTATGACCAAATGGTGAGTTAAAGGGAGAAAGGAGAGGAAAAACACCTACAAGTAAAAGCAACTATCCAAATGTACTTCTATTTTGACCCTCAGTAAGACTGCGTTAGTCACTCAGTTGTGTCCGACTCTTTGGGACCCCGTGGACTGTCGCCCGCCAAGCTCTTCTGTCCATGGAATTCTCCAGGCAAGAATACCGGAGTGGGTTGCCCTTCCCTTCTCCAGGGGATCTTCCTGACCCACGGATCAGACCCAGGTCTCCTGCATTGCAGGCAGATTCTTTACCATCTTGAGCCACCCAGGGAAGCCTAGTAAGATTAGTGTGGATTATTCTGAATTGAAGAGGATTTCTGGGTCTTTTGTCCTTATTATTTCTCATTAGTGTCTGTGGAATGACATAAAGTAGATTTGTTGAAGATGTGTAATCAGCTAGAGCCACAAACACTGCTTTCTCTCTGTTTTGGAAGAAGTTCTTGATGTCTTTGCCATCTGCAGTTGACTACTGTGAACGCGGTGAATTTACACATTCTGAGAATTAACAGAGAACACCTGCAATCCTTTTCTAGTCTGAAGCCTCACCTGAGGTAAAGTGTTAGCTTGCTCATTGAAAAGGACATGTATGTTTCAGACTGTTGGCCTTAGAGCCACAAAGATGAAATGATATTGTTCCTGCCTTTTGGTGGTAATAATCTAAAGGATGTTTTCGGCTTCCGCTGGTGGCTCAGCAGTAAAGAATTTGCCTGCAATGCAGGAGATACAAGAGACATGGGTTCAATCCTTGAGTCGGGAAGCTGCCCTGGAGGAGGGCATAGCAACCCAGTCCAGTATTCTTGCCTGGAGAGTCCCATGGACAGAGGAGCCTGGCAGGCTATGGTCCACGGGATCACAAAGAGTCAGACACGACTGAAAATGACTGAGCACAGCACAGTCTAAAGGAGAGACGGACACACAGGAAACTATGATGTAGTTAGTAAGTATAGTATAAGAGATATAAGGCAAATGTAGTTTCCAAATTGCTGAGAGCTGAATTTGTGTTAGACATTGTCCCAACATTGTATGTCTATTATGTAATTTTATTCCTATAAAACCCACTGAGGTGCTGTGTGCTTGGTCACTCAGTTGTGTCTGACTCTCTCCAACCCCATGGACTGCCATCCACCAGGCGCCTCTGTCCATAGGGATTCTCCAGGTAAGAATACTGAGTGGCTTGCCATCCCCTCTAGTTTATCTTCCCAACCCAGGGATCAAACCCAGGTCTCCTGCATTGCAGGTGGATTCTTTACCGACTGAGCCACCAAGGAAGCCCATTATCTCTTGTATAAGGGTAAAACCAGGGGCTCCAATAGAAATGTAAGCCATATTGCCATTGTATTAAGTTGTAATACAGGCTGGAGACTTAAATTTCTGCCTTTGGAAAAGAATACAAAATTCAATATACACATTTCAGTTGAGATCATAACACACAGTGCCAGACTCTTGGGTTGAATCTGGTCTTAATTTACTTTTTGCTAGCTGTGCAACTTAGTATAAATTATTTAATACCACTGAGTGGTATTTCATACTACTGAGTCTTAATTTCTTCAGCTGTAGAATGGAATAATATTAATATATAGTTCATAGGCTTGTGATGAAGGGTATGTTGATGAAAAGTCAAGAGATAATCTGCGAAAGAAATGGGAAATTTTTATTCATGCCAACCTTAGGTTTATAACCTGGGAGACAGTCTTTCAGAAAACTCCAAGGACTGTTCTTCCCAGTAGAGGTCAAAGGACAGTTATATATGTTTTTGAGACAAAGGATTATACAACAAATGATGTTTTGGCAGTTTGCACAATTCAGATTGGCATAGACAAAATGAGTAGTGGGTCCTTCTGACCCCTTACAAGAACAAATGTTTTTTCTTAAGGTTATCTTGTTAATGTAGAGGCACAATAAAGGGGAGGGAAGAGGCCCAAACAGGCATTGAAAAACTTTAAATATTTCTTGTCTTGGCATAAAATATGAATTTTATTTTATCAACAACATGAGACTATATTGCAAAGTACTTAGCAAGGTGATTAGAGATTAGTAGGGAATAATCAATAAACACTAACTCTTATTAAAGGCAGTCAAGTAATTTACACATTATTTCTTTCACCATTAATTTTAGTACCATATGCATTATGTCTGAGTTTTGAGAGGAAGTGGTATGGTAGTCATGAGGTAACTTGTAAGGTGGCTAGTGAGGCAAAATATCAAAGAAAAATATAACAACCAAAGTGAGGAAATAGTTCTAAGCTAAATAATCTATAATTAAAAATTAAAGAAATTTTATAAATTTGGATCAACTTAAACACTATTTAAGAGATAGAGGCCCAACCATTTCCAAAATAGTAGAATGAGCTCAAAGCTCTGCAAGAAGGATAAGCAAAAAAAGTCTGCACCTAGATGCATGACAGTCAAACTGTTGAAAAGCTAAAGACAAGAAAAAAGCTTTGAATGCAGCCAGAGAAAAGTGACTCAACATGTACAAGGGATAAAGAGTATGAGAAATGGGTTATAACTCATCAGTGGAGCCAGGAAGCAGTAGAATAATGTGTTCAATGTGCCAAAGCAGGGAAAAAACCTGTCAATCATGACTTGTATAATCAGAAAAATTATCCTTCAAAAGTGAAGGATGAAAACATTCTGCAATAAACAAAGACTGGGAGAATTCCTTGCAAGGCAGTTTACATGATATGCTCTGATTTAGTCCTAACCAAATACCGTTATAAAGTTTTCTTTTTTTCTTACTCATGTTTTACAGATGCGAGCACTATAAAGCCAAAGAGACGCTGAATAAACCACTCGAGGCCATATAGCTAGTGAATGGGACTTGAACCCAGATCGGCTGCATATCATAAGGTGTTCTCACTCGCTGTGCCTTCCCATGAAGTTTCATTCCATTAGTCTCCCTGCCTACAAGCTACTCTCTTTGGAACTAATCTTTTGAAGTGTTGTCGCTACCTGGACACTTCTGAATATCACTTCCGTGATGTCACTCTGTTGTTCAGAGTCCTCAAATGGCTTTTCCTTACCTATAGCATGGAGGCCAAATTCTTGAACCTGATTTCTAAGGACTTTAAAATTTTGGCACTTAAGTTCCATTGAAACATAATCTCTTAATATTTTCCCAGGTTTATCTCATATCTGCCAACAGTCTTCTCGCCATCAGTTGAAATCTTCACTTTTGTGGGGCAGAGACATAACTCAGAGCTCATGTCTTTGAATTCTTCTCGGGTATTTCCACTCTTTTTTAATGGCCTTTCTTTTTACATATTGCCATTACCCTATTGAGTTTATGTGTTACTATGTGTGTGTATATATATATAGACATAGTGGGAAAAATCAGCTTGCTTCCAATCCAGTTAAGCAAGCTGTATTTTTTTCCACTATGTCTTCAGCAGGATTTAGCACAGGACCTTCTCTATTATAGCATTCTATTAACTATTTATTGAATGATACCTTATGGTTTCTGGATAAAAAATTAAATATTAAAATCAAATAATAAGAAAAAAATCACCATGTCCTGGTATTTAAAGTGGTCCCATTTGATTGGAAACTTCTGTCAGTCTGGAATCCTGTTAAAATCAAGTCTGAAGGAAACAGAAACCTTTTCTCTTTTCTTGCTCTAGTCTCAAGAGGCCACTATAGTTTTTCAGAACCAACACTTTGAATTTCTTCTCAGCCACCATTGCTGTGGAACCAAAGAGAGTTAAGACAGCTGCTAGTGGTCATGGAAGCTCACAGCTCATAAATTTGAGAAGATGGTAACCAATTGAAATTTGATGGGGCAGGTTTGGGAAGGGTTTTTCAAATTTGGAATATGAAACACTGTGTAAATCTCATGCTTATTATGAAGAGCAGGTTGATTCAATTAATGGACCCAAAATAGATTCTATCTTAGGCACGTCATAAAAGTAGTGTGAAGGATTATTATTCACGGAAAAATAATTGACTTCCTAGTGGATGTTGAAGACTTAAAAATTGCTCTTTGGGTTTTGCTTTTTTGTTTTGGTTTTTTTTTTTCATTTGTTTTGGTCTGTGAATCTGTTTACTTCTCAAAATATGGTCTATCTTTAACAACACAGCTGGGTCAGCCACTAGTGTGAATGTCTTTCTGTTTCTCTTTTTCCTTAAAACTCTCCTTTGACCTCTTTCTTACTTCTCTCACTTTGGAAAAAAAAATCACATCTTGTAAGGAAAATCCTTTGCCCCATACATATTAGCTCCATTTATTCCATTAAATATGCTATAACTATTCCTGCGTTTTCTGAGTCATCCTTCTGACTATATATTCATTCAGTTTACCAAAAGTAAAATAGTAAAACACTGTGATTAGTGATTGGTAATTTATGTTTGTTCTTTGCCCAGACCCTAATTAAAGTTTGCATTATCTAAGGGGGATGAGGTGAGGGAACTATGGTAGGAAGAAGGTGAATTCAGGTGAAGAAATAGGAGGGCCTTTTTTTTTTTTTTTTTTTGTAAAGTGTGGAGCCTGAGTCCTCATGTTTCCATGTTCTCCCATTCCTACCTGGATTGGGGCCAAAGAGGCGGAAGGGTATGCCTACAATTATTGCTATCCTCGGAACCTCAGCCAGCCAGAGGAGCCAGAGTCAATACTTAAGGCAGAGCAGACAACTCTGAGGTGGATCCGAGCCACAGTCAAGGGACTACCTGGATTTGAGTTACACACCCCGAAGCTCTGGCTTGGCAAACTGTATGGACTTTTTTGTTAATCTTACAATAATGTGATCAGCCATTTTTTTCTAAGTGAATAGTTGGACTCATACCCCTCTTTAGAAGGATTTTATGCAACTTAATTCTTGCTGTATGCCAGCCACTGTCCTACCGACTAGAAATACTCCCTGGTGAATTTGATAGACATTAACCTTTCCTCATACTACTTAGTTTAGTGGGAAGAACAATCTCTTCCCTTGATTTTTTTGCCCTCCATTTCCAATCAAGAAGAGCAAAACCATTTACTCATTATCAAAGTTGTTTGTCTAAATTCTGCCAGTCAACCAAGTATAACAGCCTAATATTTGAATGGGGTGATCTAACAGTAGTAACCACTACAACAAAATTCGTATAGGATTTTGGTATTTATAACACACTTTCACCTCTAAGATCTTTTTCAACCTCATTGAGCCCCTGATTTCTCTCCTGGAAAATAAGGCGTAGCAATATCTATCTTGAATGAATGGATATGGACAGCCAACCTAGGGCTGTTCCTGCCAATTGTGAAGGCCTGTGTTTTATATTAATAGATGGTGAGCATGAACCTTAGAGAGGACGTGCGAATTGTCCATGGCTGGAAACAAAGTCAAAGGAAAAAAATAGAATTTAAAATAGATTCTTTGGACACTGAAGTCAATGGTTTTCCATATATTTTATTTATTGCTCAACTGATCCATCAATTAGGAGCCAGGAGTATCCCCTCAGAACTTGTTCAGATGTGGTGTTCCAGGAAAGCTGATCACATTTTACTCATTTTGGCAGCCTATATAATAATAGTGAAGAGAAAGAAAGAAGAGAGACAGCGAACATCACTTTAATGTAATAATACAATTCATTCTCAAGCTGACTCCTGGAAATAATTAATTTTGTGCATATCTTTCTAGTCATTAGAATGCATTAAATTTCCAGGCTGTTCTTTCTTGAGCCCTAGTAACAGGGAGATGTTTTTGCCTTTGTTATATAGAATATTAAGAGCAGAAACTGACCTTTGAAGCCATCTAATCAAACTCCTTAGTATTCAGATACAGGTACAGCTAGAACAATGTATCTATAGGCTAAGGCAAAATTCTCAAAAGGGAACATAGTAACTCAATGAATTATTTTCCACAAGTAATTGCTTTTAAAATGAACATTCTATGACTTGTCACAGGATAATACTTGTAAATTTGTCTGAATTTAAATTTTGATAAGATTTGATATGTTACATCATTGTTTTAGGCCCAACAGGGACTTTGCTGAACCAGATATATGGTTTTGTCATTCAGTTGCTCAGTCGTGTCTAACTCTTTGCAACCCCATGAACTGCAGCACACCAGGCTTCCTGTCCTTCACCATCTCCTGGAGCTTGCTCAAACTCATGTCCATTGAATCAGTGATGCCATCCAACCATCTCATCCTCTGTCGTCCCCTTCTCCTGTCTTCAGTCTTTCCCAGCATCATGTCTTTTCTAATGTGTCAGTTCTTCGCATCAGGTGGCCAAAGTATTGAAGCTTCAGTATCAGTCCTTCCAATGAATATTCAGGACTGATCTCATTTAGAATTGACTGGTTTGATCTCCTTGCTGTCTAAGGGACTCTCAAGAGTCTTCTCTAACACCACAGTTCAAAAGAATCAATTCTTTGGCACTCAGCCTTCTTTATGGTTCCATTCTCACATCCATACAAACTATTGGAAAAACCATAGCTTTGACTATAGGGATCTTTGTCCTCAAAGTAATGTCTCTGATTTTTAATATGCTGTCTATGTTTGTCATAGCTTTTCTTCCAAGGAGCAAACGTCTTTTCATTACATGGCTGCAATCATCATCCACAGTGATTTGGAAGCCCACGAATATATAGTCTGTCACTGTTTCCTTTGTTTCCCATCTATTTGCCATGAAGTGATGGGACTGGATGCCATGATCTTTATTTTTTGAATGTTGAGTTTTATGCCAGCTTTTTCACTCTCCTCTTTCAACTTCATCAAGAGGCTGTTTAGTTTCTTTCCACAGGCTCTCAAAAATATTTGCTGTGTGAATGATTAAAGCAAGTATGACATACATATGTACTTTGGAAAAAATAAACACAATTCATTAATCTAAGACCCTTATTTTCATATTTAGTCACATCATCATTATCATTATCAATGAAACTTTATTGAATGCATTCCATATACAGTTGTAATAGGAATGGAAAAGTACCTGGTGGCTCAGATAGAAAAAAATCTGCTTGCAATGCCAGAGACCCGGGTTCAATTCCTGGGTTGTGAAGATACCCTAGAGAAGGAAATGGCAACCCACTCTTGTATTCTTGCCTGGAGAATTTCATTGACAGAGGAGCCTGATGGGCTATAGTCCATGGGGTTGCAAAGTGTTGGACATGACTGAGAGACTAATGTTTCACTTCACTTCAAAGAAAGGATATTGTGTAGAAATAAATAGATGAGTGTAGTGATTAAGATTTGAGTATGTGCATGTGTTTGTGTATGTTCACTGGGAAAGGAGATGGTGGTGGGGCTTATGAATGGGAGAGAGGAGAGTAAGATGTTGTCAATATGGCAGTGAGATAAACTGATAATGGAAATAGAGTGACTACTACTGCACAGTCTGTCCCTGTTGTTTATGGGAAGTAAGTTGCTCACATGTAGGAATTCAATTATAGGAGAAGCAAGGTAGTAAAAAATGTCAATTATCTTACATAGTAAAAAGGAGAAAAAGAGTCACTGAAAAATGTACTGGACTGGTCCCCAGGTTTTGTGTGTCACCAACATGGTATCTTAGTATAATAATAGCTAACTTGAATTGAAAACTTATCTTCCATCCATGATTAGAAGCACTTTACATGTGTTCAATGATTTCATCCTCATCACAGCTCTGTGAGGTAGGTAATAATATCACCCGCATTTTACAGTTGAGAAAAATGAAGCTGAGAGAGTTTAAATGCTTTGCTCAAGATCACTCAGCTGTTTCATGGAGGAACCAGATTCTGAACTCAAGACAGTCTGGTTCCAGAGTCTATCTACTCAGTACTTTGTTATCTTACCTTAGAAGCTTTGTCGTGAAAGGACGTTTAGGGATCATATAGTATAATAAGCCTCACTTTGCCGATGAGAAACCCAAGGTCCTGAGAATTTCAGTGCTTTGCCCGGGGTCACAATTATTTTGTGACAGAATCTGAACTGTGACAGTTTGTGCTCTTGTGTGCAAGGCTGAATTAATTGGGGACAGTTATGATGACATTAGCCTGCAGGTACCATATACTTTTATTATTGCTGCCATTCACAAACTGGTCTTGAAAAGCTGGGAAAATGGAGTAGCCCACAAAGTTTTCAAGTTTTCTTTCTTTATGCAAGTCAATTAAGTTATTCTATAAATGAATGGATAAGTGACAGTTTCCCTTGAGGAATACACAATGTCAGTTCACTGGCTACTCAGGTTTCTATGTATGAGAAAAGACAATCCCAAAGAAAAAATGAGTGGTTGCTCCATGCCAGGGCAGTTAATGAGAGATGCAGAGGATTGAAGAGGTGGTCTTATTTCTCTTTTCTCCCAGGTAGCTTCCTCCACCAGACACTCCAGAAAGGAATCTGTCCACAATGTTCTCAGGAAAGAGATTCTACAACCATCCCTTTCATTGCCGACAAAATAATAAGAAAGATAGGAAGGACATATCTGGTACCATTTCATCCTTCCAACCTGAAAAAGCTCCTCTGGTAGATGTCTTGAGGCTAACTGGGGCATGCACATCAAAGAGAATTTGGCTAACCTGAAATATCATATTTCACAAGGAGTTCAACAGGGCCATTTATCACAATTGACCTTATGAGAGAAGGGCCAAGCATCCTTAGGATACCCAAGGTTGCAAAATGCCACCACGTTTGGCCATAATATTTATCATGTCAGCAGATCTATAGTCAACACTATGCACTGTGAAATATGGCAGCATTGCTGGGATATTTGTCTTTGTTGGGGCTGACAGATACGCCTTGCATTTCCACTTAATCCACATTCATAGCCCAGCACCATCTATGATGACCCATCAGGACAATCTGCTTGGAAACACGACTTGCAGCTCTGATAAGCTAGGGTGGATGGAGTGAAGGCCCGCACAAAGCATATGTTTTGGGGGCATGCTGTTAAAATGCTGAAAAAGTTTCCAGTGACTCTTCCCCCACCCCAGATAATTATTTTAAGAAAAGTAACACATTAGAAAGGAATTTCAGCTCTTGACAGATTAACACATTGGAGACACATATTTTTCATTTTCTCATTTTACAGAAAAGAAGCAGAGGAACAGGCACAGTGAGATATCTTCTTCCTTTCTGAGTCCCTTCCTGGGCAGAACTGTGAGGGGGCAAGGCTGGTTATCAAAGCTGCTACCTGCCAGCTCTTTTCTCACTGATGTGAGGCTTCTGTTCCTAGTGCTCTTGGGATCTCTGCTTTGTTCACTTTTTCTTAAACTCTGCTCAAAGCAAGTTCTACCCCACTGCGTTGTAAAGGATGGATATGGCTTCAAATCTTGTGACTTTTTTCATTATAATGAATATAAAATTATTGAGTTAGAAGAGCTTGGCATTTCAGTTCTTAGTGTCACCCTGATAGTGATAGTGGTCAGACAGAGGGACTAGCAGTTTACCTTTGAGTGTAACAGATTGCACACTAGGAATAGCTTAGGGGAAAGCTCAGAATTGGGTTTTAGGAATTTGGGGTTTGAGTCCAGTTGGTGCTGATTGATGTTGGCCAAGTCTAGAAACCCCTGTAAAGATCTGTGGAACTCTTGGGTAAATAACAGCAATTCTTTCTCAGGATTGGTACAAAGATTGAATAGAATTTTATACATGTCTGTATATATGTACATGTATATGCTTCCATAGGTTGTATGAAATGGACATGAATCTGAGCAAAATCTGGGAGATAAGTGAAGGGTGAGGAGCCTGGCGTGCTGCAGTCCATTGTGTCCTCAAGATTCGGACATGGCTTAGCAGCTGAACAACAAGAAAATAGGTTAAAGAGCATAATAACGTGATTTTTTTTGTTGTTGTAGAGGCAACGGAAAGAGAGCTGGATTTGGAGTCAGAATTCATGTGGGAAATTTTTAACTTACCAATTACTAGTTGTGTGATATCAGGCAAATCCTTTAGTTTCTCTGAGTTTCCTTCTTTCTGTCTTTTAAAATACTGAGAATAACTCTGACAAAGATATAAGATGTATGTGATTGTAGTCTGGAAATTCTAAGGGTAGTATGCAAATGTTTTTAAATTTATACCTCATCATGTTATAGAATGGAGAAGGCAATGGCACCCCCACTCCAGTACTCTTGCCTGGAAAATCCTATGGGCAGAGGAGGCTGGTAGCCTGCAGTCCATGGGGTTGCAAAGAGTCGGACACGACTGAGCAACTTCACTTTCACTTTTCACTTTCATGCATTGGAGAAGGAAATGGCAACCCACTCCAGTGTTCTTGCCTGGAGAATCCCAGGGATAGGGGAGCCTGGTGGGCTGCTGTCTATGGGGTCACACAGAGTCGGACATGACTGAAGTGACTTAGCAGTAGCAGTATGCTATAGAAAGCATATTCATACCATAAAAACCTTCATTTTGATCTCAGATAATTTGACTCTTCTAAGACAAGAATCCCTTGGAAGAAATGGAGTAGCCTTTATAGTTAGTAAAAGAGTCCAAAATGCAGTACTTGGGTACAATCTCAAGAAAACAGAATGATCTTTGTCTGTTTCCAAGCAAGCCATTCAATATCACAGTAATCCAACTCTATGCCCCAACCATGAATGCTTAAAAACCTGAAGTTGAATGGTTCTAAGAAGACCTACAAGACCTAGAACTAACACCAAAAAAAAAAAAAAAAAAAAGATGTCTTTTTCATCATAGGGAACTGGAATGCAAAAGTA
Organism: Bos javanicus; assembly: GCF_032452875.1. NCBI lineage: Eukaryota > Metazoa > Chordata > Mammalia > Artiodactyla > Bovidae > Bos > Bos javanicus. The sequence continues at coordinate 92,759,565 of NC_083877.1, forward strand.
AGAAATCAAGAGATACCTGAAGTAACAGGCAAGTTTGACCTTGGAATACAAAATGAAGCAGGGCAAAGGCTAACAGAATTTTGCCAAGAGAATGCACTGGTCATAGCAAACACACTCTTTCAACAATACAGGAGATGACTCTACACATGGACATCATCAGATGGTCAATACCAAATCAGACTGATTATATTTTTGCAGTTGAAGATGGAGACGCTCTCTACAGAGAGCAAAAAAAAAAAAAAAAAAAAGACCAGGAGCTGACTGTGGCTCAGATCATGAACTCCTTATTGCCAAATTTAGACTTAAATTGAAGAAAGTAGGGAAAACCACTAGACCATTCAGGTATGACCTAAATCAAATCCCTAATGATTATACAATGGAAGTGAGAAATAGATTTAAGGGACTAGATCTGATAGACAGAGTGCCTGAAGAACTATGGACAGAGGTTCATGACATTGTACAGGAGGGAGTGATCAAGACCATCCCCCCAAAAATGAAATACAAAAAGCAAAATGGTTGTCTGAGGAGGCCTTACAAATAGCTGAGTAAAGAAGAGAAATGAAAGGCAAGGGAGAAAAGGAAAGATATACCCATCTGAATACAGAATAGCAAGAGAATACCAAGAATACCAGAATACCAAGAATAGCAAGGAGAAAAAAGAAAGCCTTCCTCAGTGATCAGTGCAAAGAAATAGAAGAAAACAATACAATAGGAAAGACTAGGGATCACTTTAAGAAAATTAGAGGTACCACAAGAACATTTCATGCAAAGATGAGCACAATAAAGGACAGAAATGGTTTGGACCTAACAGAAGCAGAAGAGATTAAGAAGAGGTGGCAAGAATACACAGAACTATACAAAAAAAGTCTAAACGACCCACATAACCACAATAGTTTGATCACTCACCTAGAGTCAGATATGCTGGAGTGCGAAGTCAAGTGGGCCTTAGGAGGCATCACTATGAACAAAGCTAAGGGAGGTGATGGAATTCTAGCTGAACTATTTCAAATCCTAAAAGATGATGCTGTGAAAGTGCTGCACTCAATATGCCACCAAATATGGAAAACTCAACAGTGGTCACAGAACTGGAAAAGGTCAGTTTTCCTCCCAATCCCAAAGAAAGGCAATGCCAAAGAATGTAAAAATGCTGCACAATTGCACTCATCTCACACCTGGTACATTCAGTTCAGTTCAGTCACTCAGTCATGTCCAACTCCGCGACCCCCATGGACTGCAACATGCCAGGCCTCCCTGTCCATCGCCAGCTCCTGGAGTTTACTCAAACTCAAGTCCATTGAGTCCGTGATCCATCCAACCATCTCATCCTCTGTGATCCACTTCTTCTCCTGCATTCAATCTTTCCCAACATCAGGGTCTTTTCCAATGAGTCAGTTCTTCACATCAGGTGTCCAAAGTATTGGAGTTTCAGCTTTAGCATCAGTCCTTCCAATGAATATTCAGGACTGGTTGGATCTCCTTGCAGTCCAAGGGACTCTCAAGAGTCTTCTCCAACACCACAGTTCAAAAGCATCAATTCTTCTGCACTCAGCTTTCTTTATAGTCCAACTCTCACATCCATACAGGACTATTGGAAAAACCATAGCTTTGACTATACGGACTGTTGTTGGCAAAGTAATGTCTCTGTTTTCAAATATGCTGGCTGGGTTTGTTATAGCTTTTCTTCCAAGGAGTAAGCATCTTTTAATTTCATGGCTGTAGTCACCATCTGCAGTGATTTTGCGGCCCCCAAAAATAGTCTGTCACTGTTTCCACTGTTTCCTCATCTATTTGCCATGAAGTGATGGGACTGGATGAGATGATCTTAGTTTTCTGAATGTTGAGTTTTAAGCCAACTTTTTCACTCTCCTCTTTCACTTTCATCAAGAAGCCCTTTAGTGCTTCTTCGCTTTCTGCCATAAGGGTGGTGTCATCTGCTTATCTGAGATTATTGGTATTTCTCCTGGAAATCTTGATTCTAGCTTATACTTCATCCAGCCCAGCATTTCTCATGGCATACTCTGCATATAAGTTAAATAAGCAAGGTGACAATATACAGCCTTGATATACTCCTTTCCCTATTTGGAAACAGTCTCTTGCCCCATGTCCAGTTCTAACTGTTGCTTGTTGGCTTACATACAGATTTCTCAGAAGGCAGGTCAGTTGGTCTGGTATTCCCATCTCTTGAAGAATTTTCCACAGGTTGTTGTGATCCACACAGTCAAAGCCTTTGGCATAGTCAATAAAACAGAAGTAGAAGTTTTTCTGGAACTCTCACTTTTTTGACGATCCAAGGGATGTTTGCAATTTGATCTCTGGTTCCTCTGCCTTTTCTAAATCCAGCTTGAACATCTGGAAGTTCATGGTTCATGCTAGCAAAGTAATGCTCAAATTCTCCAAGCTAGGCTTCAACAGTGCGTGAATGAAGAACTTCCAGATGTTCAAGCTGTTTTTAGAAAAGACAGAGGAACCAGAGATCAAATTGCCAACATCTGTTGAATCATCAAAAAAGCAAGAGAGTTCCAGAAAAACATATACTTCTGCTTCATTGATTATGGCAAATCCTTTACTGTGGGTATCAAAAAAAAAAAAAAAACACTGTGGAAAGTTCTTAAAGAGATAGGAATACCAGACCACTTCACCTTCCTCCTGAGAAATCTGTATGCACATCAAGAAGCAACAGTTAGAACTGGACATGGAACAACAGACTGGTTCCAAATTAGGAAAGGAGTACATCAAGTTTGTATATTGTTGCCCTGTCTATTCAACTTCTATGCAGAGTACGTCATGCGAAATGCCAGACTGGATGAAGCACAAGCTGGAATAAATTTGCCAAGAGAACTATCAATAACCTTAGATATGCAGATGACACCACCCTTATGGCAGAAAGTGAAGAAGAACCAAAGAGCCTCTTGATGAAAGTGAAAGAGGGGAGTGAAAAAGTTGGCTAAAAAATCAGCATTCAGAAAACTAAGATCATGGCATCTGGTCCCTTCACTTTATGGCAAGTAGATGGAGAAACAACAGAAACAGTGACAGACTTTATTTTCTTGGGCTTCAAAATCACTGCAGATGGTGACTGCAGCCATGAAATTAAGAGACATTTGCTCCATGGATAAAAAGCTATGACCAACCCTGCCAGCATATTTGAAAACAGAGACATTACTTTCCTGACAACAGTCCCTATAGACAAAGCTATGGTTTTTCCAGTAGTCATATATGGATGTGAGAGTTGCACCAGAAAGAAAGCTGAGCGCCAAAGAATTGAACTGTGGTGCTTTTGAACTGTGGTGTTGGAGAAGACTCTTGAGAGTCCCTAGGACTGCAAGGAGATCAAATCAGTCAACCCTAAAGGAAATCTGTCCTGAATATTCATTGGAAGGACTGATGCTGAAGCTGAAGCTCCAATACTTTGGCCGCCTGATGCGAAGAACTGATTCATTAGAAAATACCCTGATGCTGGGAAAGATTGAAGGCAGGAGGAGAAGGGGATGACAGAGGAGGAGATGGTTGGATGGCATCATCAACTGGACGGACATGAGTTTGAGCAAGCACTGGGAGTTGGTGACGTACAGAGAAGCCTGTGGTGCTGCAGTCCATGAGGTTGCAAAGAATCAGACATGACTGAACGACTGAACTGAACTGAATTTGACTCTAAAAGGTATAGCAGACAGTTTGCAAAAGGGAATCTGGTTTTCTGGATAATTTGCGTTTTATATAAGATTAAGACATTTGTCACACCTAGAAAAAGCATTTCTAATCCGTAATACTAAGACTAGAAAGAAATTATCCATTGGTCCTTTAAGAGAGAACATGATGACCAATGACTTCAACAATGTCATTATAGTAAACACAGGATTCATTGGGCTGTAAATAGGTGTTTATTTTAGAGTTTTCCTAGAATTGGAATGCCAGAAAACAGGCAAAGGATAGATATAGTTCCGAGAGAACAGTTTTTTATCCCCTCAAAGCTGGGGTAGTAAAATTCTCCCCCTCCCCTGTGAATCATTGTAGACATAGTCACAGGTATTCAAAGATGAGGTATTCTCTCACATCACTTGCAGTGATTCCTGATGCCTTTCTTGCAAAGTTCTTGTGGCTTGTATACAACTTTCTATACTATAGTTTCTAAATGGGCAGTAGAAACTGCATTTCCTTGCTGAATCTTTTAACCTGCTGATTGATGCTGTCATGACTAAAAGAGAAGTCCATGTACATGGTGGAAATATCTGAGTTACCTCCTTTCTGGGGAGCCTATATTAAAAAATCTGAGTGCTTGTTAAAAATGCAATTTACTACCAAATCAGAATCTCACGTGTAGGAGACCTGCATTTGTTATAAGCAGCAGGAGTAATTTTTATGAAAATTAAAGCTTGGGACCCTGACTGAAGACTCAATAAAATACTGTCACTCAGCACCATCATGTCCCAGACAAACTCCACATGTGTTCTCTGTTCTGTTGGTGTCTGTGAGCGTAAGTCTGTGTCTGCAAAACATTAGGAGTGGAATTGGCATTACCTAGAATTTAATCAGACTTCCTGCACACAATCCTGTTGACCACAAGAAGAAAGTGACCTCCTGGAAATAGTATATTCCACAATGGTTTGGATGACTTGCTTTTGGGCCAGGAGGTTCAGCTAACTGCCTTGTGACCTACAGAAAAGCTTCATTCTAGACACAGCCCAGAGAACCCCTCTGAATTCTTGGTCCAAATTGATATACCTGATAAACATCATGTCCTGCTGGTACTGCTGACTGAAATTAACGTGTACCTTCACCTGCTTCTTTTTCAGTATTCTGCCATCATAAATAGAAAGTCCATGTTCGCCATGCAGCCAAACAAGAAACTTGAGAGCCAAATCAACTTTTCTTTCTCCCCTATTTCCACATCTAATCAGTGAACACATCCTGTGGATTCTTCATTAACTAACGCTATGGTTACAACTTTAACTAACACTATGGTTACAACTTTATAGTCCTTCCAACAGTGCCCTAATCTTAGCCCTTCATCATCTTGTAACTGGCCGTTTGCGTCCACTTTCTAATGTGAGCTAGAGCATCAAACGCAAATTCACCGAACATCCCTGACACATCTACTGTAACTCATCATTGGACTGAGTATTTCCACATATTTATCTCACTTCATTCTCATAAAAATTCTGTTATTATTGATCCCATTGGCAGCTGGAGAATTACTTAAGTAAGATTAAACAGTTGCTGAATGGCAGAGCCAGGATTTCAATCCCAAGCTCCTAACTCCTGACTGGGCTGTCTCGGGTCTCTCACCCCGAATGCACCCTTCACCATACTACTATGGTTATCTTCCTTGAACACATGTGAAGTCCTGGTACTCCCTGCTAAGAAACTAAAGTTAGTTCCCTGCTAACTTTCACAACAGTGTTTCTAAAATATAAAATTATGTACGTTTTTCAATAAAAAACGTGGCTATGCATCGAATGTAGAGACATATATTTATTTATGAAATACGTTCACCAATATACTATTTTCATTGTTGTTTAGTTGCTAAATCATGTCAACTCTTTTGTGTCCCTATGGACTGTATGCCACCAGACTCCTCTGTCCATGGGATTCTCCAGGTGAGAGCACTGGGGTGGGCTGCCGTTTCCTTCTCCAGGAGATCTTCTTGACTCGGGGATTGAACCTAAGTCTCCTGCATTGGCAGATGGAGTCTATACCACTGAGCCACCATGGAAGTATGTGTATATATATATACACACACAGAAATATGAATTTGAAGGAAAAGAGAATTAAAATACAAATTGAACTTACAGTCTATTTTTTCATGCCCTTGTGGATAATTTTTAACTTTCTCAGGGAATTTCATTGCACTTCAGGCACCACTGAATTCAAGTTTAAGGGCCTCTGTGATCTGGCCTCAGCCCAACTTTTAGAGCTTATCTTTTAGAAATTTCCTTTCATCTTTCTCTACCTAAGCCTCACTGCTTTACTCGCAGCTTCTTGTAAACACAATGCATTTTCATGTCTCTTTTTGTTTGCTCCAATTGTTTCATCAGTCATAAGTGAGCATTATCCCCCCCTTTTTTTTTGTCAGCAGAAAACTATTCTCTTAGACTAAGCCAAAAAAAAAAAAATCATCTCCTCCATCTAAGACCCCAGTCAAAACTAATCACTCTTTCAGCACATGGCTTTTATCTCCATCATGACCTTTATTTTATTCTTCTGTTTATTCTGTTCTTTAGAACTGTGTCCTTCTCTTCCTTCTTCAATATGCTGAGGTCTTTGAGTATAGTAATTATGTCACATTCATTTCTGCATTTCTCATAAGATGTGCTATATTGTGGATAGCTCAGTTGATAAAGAATCCGCCTGCGATGCAGGAGATAGCTCAGTTGATAAAGAATCCGCCTGCGATGTAGGAGACACAGGAGATGCTGGTTTGATCCTTCGGTCAGGAAGATCCCCTAGGGAAGGAAATGGTAACCCACTTCATTATTCTTGCCTGGAGAATTACATGGACAGAGGAGCCTGACAGGCTACAGTCCATGGGATTGCAAAGAGTCGGACAGGACTGAGCAACTGAACCATCATAGGATCGAGAAGTTCATTTGCTGTATTAAGTTCTGGTGCTGTATTATAGACATTTGTTAACTGAATAAGGGTGTTGGCTTTTGTGAATTTGAAAATGTTCTACACGTAAAAACATCAAAATATTAATACAGACTATTCCACCTTCTTTGTTTTGATACATATTTTACGCCAGGCAATGACATGTAGATGGTGGCCCATTTTCATGAAAACTTATAGCTGCATAAAGCACACTTGAGCTGCATTGTAACAGGAAAGTTGGTACTCTTTGAACATAGTTCCAAAATCTTGAAGACTAGTTGCATTTAGCAAGAACTGAAAGCATGTTAATTCTTCTCTATTTCTTTCCTGTCTATTTAATATTCTCATTGGCAAATGGAGAAGAAAGTTTGAACTGGAAAGAAAATTCATAAGCATATGAATCAAACAGACTGGTTCCAAATTGGAAAAGGAGTGCGTCAAGACTGTATATTGTCACTCTGCTTATTTAACTTATATGCAGAAATATAAGAAATGCTTTTATGAGAAATGCTGGGGTGGATGAAGCACAAGCACAAGCTGTAATCAAGATTGCTGGGAGAAATGTCAATAACCTCAGATATGCAGATGACACCACCCTTATGGCAGAAAGCAAAGAAGAACTAAAGAGCCTCTTGATGAAAGTGAAAGAGGAGAGTGAAAAAGTTGGCTTAAAGTTTAACATTCAGGAAACGAAGATCATGGCATCCAGTCCCATCACTTCATGGGAAATAAATGGGGAAACAGTGGAAACAGTATCAGACTTTATTTTGGGGGGCTCCAAAATCACTGCAGATGGTGATTACAGCCATGAAATTGAAAGATGCTTACTCTTTGGAAGGAAAGTTATGACCAACCTAGATAGCATATTGAAAAGCAGAGACATTACTTTGCCAACAAAGGTCTGTCTAGTCAAGGCTCTGGTTTTTCCAGTGGTCATGTATGGATGTGAGAGTTGGAGTATAAAGAAAGCTGAATGCTGAAGAATTGATGCTTTTGAACTGTGGTGTTGGAGAAGACTCTTGAGAGTCCCTTGGACAGCAGGGAGATCCAACCAGTCCATCCTAAAGGAGATCAGTGTCCTGAATATTCATTGGAAGGACTGATGCTGAAGCTGAAACTCCAATACTTTGGCCACCTGATATGAAGAACTGACTCATTGGAAAAGACCCTGATGCTAGAAAAGATTGAAGGCGGGAGGAGAAGGGGACGACAGAGGATGAGATGGTTGGATGGCATCACAGACTCAATGGACATGAGTTTGAGTAAGCTCCAGGAGTTGGTGATGGACAGGGAGGCCTGGCGTGCTGTAGTCCATGGGGTTGCAAAGAGTTGGACACGACTAAGCAACTGAACTGAACTTCACAGAAGTGGAAACTGAGGCTCACAGGTTTCAAGTGACTTGCCCAAACAGCTACTTCCAGTTCATGTTGAGTCAGGACTGGAGCCTGGTTTCTAGTCTGAGTCAGTGTCGTTCTCTGGGTTAACACTGCCTCTTTTAGTTGTTTTCCATTCTTTGTATCATTAAACTGTGACGCAACTTGTGGGCACTAACTGAAAGAACTGTGAATTGTCTTACACGTACTTCTCAAACTTGGTTTCACATGTACTTTCCAGAAGTCCCTGAAGCCACAGTATAAACATCTTACATTTTCCTGGGAATTTAAGTTTTCCTCAAAATTTTTTTAGAACAAACACTAAGTTAGACTGATTTCTATAGAAAAATTTTGTAGTTTTAGATCCTATACCCCTGCATGTGCAGATATTCACACCCTCTTTGCAGTAAGGAAATTTTGGTGGAAAGTCAGAAAATTACTGAGCTGGGTTATGCCTTGTTATAGAGGAAATCTGTGGTTTAACTTTCTGGGAGGAAAGCATAAATTAAAGCTAAAAGTAATGAACCTTTCTTTTTTACTTTTATTTATTTAAATTATAAAAGTATGTAACACTTTTATAGGAGACTTGGAAAATACAGAATGAGGTTGCGTATAGTTCCACTGAATATTAATATTATTTTTAAGTAGATAAATTAAGATTTGTAGCTGGAGTTTCAATGTCATACTCTCAAAAATTAGTAGCACTTATATACAGAGAAGTAGAACGATATAGTGGATCACAATAAACTGTGGAAAATTCTGAAAGAGATGGGAATACCAGACCACCTGATCTGCCTCTTGAGAAATTTGTATGCAGGTCAGGAAGCAACAGTTAGAATTGGACATGGAACAACAGACTGGTTCCAAATAGGAAAAGGAGTACGTCAAGGCTGTATATTGTCACCCTGTTTATTTAACTTATATGCAGAGTACATCATGAGAAACGCTGGGCTGGAAGAAGCACAGCTGGAATCAAGATTGCCGGAAGAAATATCAATAACCTCAGATATGCAGATGACACCACCTTTATGGCAGAAAGTGAAGAGGAACTAAGAAGCCTCTTGATGAAAGTGAAAGTGGAGAGTGAAAAAATTGGCTTAAAGCTCAATATTCAGAAAACGAAGATCATGGCATCCGGTCCCATCACTTCATGGGAGATAGATGGGGAAACAGTGGAAACAGTGTCAGACTTTATTTTTTTGGGCTCCAAAATCACCGCAGATGGTGACTGCAGCCATGAAATTAAAAGACGCTTACTCCTTGGAAGGAAAGTTATGACCAACCTAGACAGCATATTCAAAAGCAGAGACATTACTTTGCCAACAAAGGTTTGTCTAGTCAAGGCTATGGTTTTTCCTGTGGTCATGTATGGATGTGAGAGTTGGACTGTGAAGAAGGCTGAGCGCCGAAGAATTGATGCTTTTGAACTGTGGTGTTGGAGAAGACTCTTGAGAGTCCCTTGGACTGCAAGGAGATCCAACCAGTCCATTCTGAAGGAGATCAGCCCTGCGATTTCTTTGGAAGGAATGATGCTAAAGCTGAAACTCCAGTACTTTGGCCACCTCATGCGAAGAGTTGACTCATTGGAAAAGACTCTGATGCAGGGATTGGGGGCAAGAGGAGAAGGGGACGACAGAGGATGAGATGGCTGGATGGCATCACTGACTCGATGGATGTGAGTCTGAGTGAACTCTGGGAGTTGATGATGGACAGGGAGGCCTGGTGTGCTGCAGTTCATGGGGTTGCAAAGAGTCGGACATGATTGAGCGGCTGATCTGATCTGATCTGATCTGAGGATGATATAGTAGACATAAAAAGTGTGCATGCTCACTCAGTTGCTTCAGTCGTGTCTGACTTTTTGTGATCCCATGGACTGTAGCTTTCCAAGCTCCTCTGTCCATGAGATTCTCCAGGCAGGAATACTGGAGTGGGTTGCCATGCCCTCCTCCAGGGCATCTTCCCAACCCAGGGATCAAACCCGAGTCTCTTGTATTGAAGGTGGATTCTTTACTGCTGAGCCACCAGAGAAGCCCCAGACATGAAAATACTGTGAACCAATTCAACATAATTAAGATTTATACAATTTTCACACAACAGTAGGATACAAATTTTATTCAGATTCCCATAAACTGAAAGCTAGGAGACATTGGAACATATCCAGGGACATAAAACACAGAGCAAAAATTTCATGGTTTAAAAGTATTGAAAACATACAGAGTGTCTTCTCATAACACTATGAAATTATGTTAGAAATAAATATCAGAAGATATTTGAAAATAACCCACTTATTTTCAAGTGCAATGTGACATTTACTGAGATCTTTGACTTAGACATGGAAAGCCTCAATAAAGAGACTCAAAAAAAAAAAAAAAACACAGAGGGTGATTGCAGAGAAGAAAGCATTTGAGCAATTTGCATCAAAATGAGAAGTTAATATTAAAGACACTTCAAACAAAATCCTATGTATTTGAAAATTAAATGTCTACTTTTAAATGATGGGTGTATCTAATAAGTCATAACAAGGGAAATTAGAAAATATTTGTAATAGGATAAAAATGAAGAGAGAATTTACCAGAATATGTTGCATGAAACTGAAGCTGCTCAATACAGTTAAATACAATGTGGAGTCTGGAATAAGGCATGAAAAACAAATAATGGACACTAGCAGAAAATTTTGTGAAATTTCAACACAATCTGTACTTTAGTGACTTTTGATTTCTTTTTTTTACCTCTTCTACAATCTGACTTTTGCCTCAACCATTGTATGGAAATGGCTCTATATGTGGCTTATTGATAATCCAACGGAAAATTTTTCCTCTTCTTTCTTTTTTCCTTTGTCTCTCCATCCTTCCCTTTCTCCCTCCCTCTCTCCTTCCTTTCTTCTGGTGAAGAGGACTTAGTTTTAGTGAGACATAATTAACATGCCATAGAATTCGCCCATCTAAAATGTGCATTTCAATGACAATTTATATTTTTAAAATTGACTGTTTATTGAGATATAACAACCATATAACATTGTACAAGTTTAAGGTATACAACACATTGGTTTGACACATTCACATATTGATATACGATCACCACAGTAGCTTAAGGTAATGCCTCTATCATGTTCCAAAATCAGTATTTTTTGTGGTAAGAACATTTAAGATCTAGTCTCTTAGCAGCTTTGAAGTATAAAATGCATTATTGTTGACAATAATCGCTATGCTGTGCATGGAAACAGCACAAATGGGGTTTTAGGAATCATGCTACATCTTCTTGTTTCTACAGCTGGATAAGCGCTTAAGTGTCTTCATCACCCTGTTAAATTGTTCCTTTTTCAGAGACAAAGATACCATGATGAAAGTTGGCAGTATGATTGCCGAGAGTGGTCTTCAGTCTTGCAGTACAAGTGGCCAAGAGGGAACATCTCAGCCCTTGCTGTCTTGAGCTCCCCATGGCCTTTAACAGTGCTCACTGACCTTCCTTCCTGAAGATGTCTTTTCTTCCTTTGGCTTCAAAGGCTCCACTCTTATTTTGTCTCCTGCTTCTCAGGACAAAGATTCTTCCTGCCTTCTTTTAAAGGTGCTTTTGCTTTTCTCTTGAGCGGCAAACTCACACAACTGGCTTCTGCACAGTTCCTCTTAGAGCTTAGACAGATACTTCAAACTCAGCAAACGGACCCCATTCTTCTGATCGCCACCCTCACTGCCGTGCCTCCTGGCTCTCTGGACGGTCTTTTATCACCCTGGCTTTCATTTACTATTCCTCCAGGGGTTCCTGTTTTGTGGTGTAAGTAAACACTAACCAGCCAGCTATCTGAGCATCTCTCTTCATTTTTCCTTCTCTTTCACCTCCCTCATTCATTCCATCACCATGAGCTACCTCCTATATATATATGTATTTTTTCAATTTTATTTATTTTTGGCTGTGCTGGATCTTCCTTGCTGCACGTAGACATTCTAGTTGTGGAGAGCGGGGGCTACTCTCTAGTTGGGGTGTGTGGGCTTCTCATTTCAATGGCTTCTTTTGTTGCAGAGCACCGTCTCCAGGGCAGGCAGACTTCAGTGCTTGCGGCACACTGGCTAAGTAGCTGTGACACACGGGCTTAGCTGTTCTCCAGTACGTGGAATCTTCCCAGACCAGGCATCAAACCCGTGTCCCCTGCACTGGCAGGCAGATTCTTAACCCCTGGACGACCAGGAAAGTCCCCTCCTAAGTATTTTCCAAAGCCATTCACCAAAACTTCAGTGACTACCACCCAAGTCTAGATCACAATTATGTCTCACCTTGCTTTCCCCAACAAACTCTTCATTTGTTTCACAGTCCAAGTCTTTGCTCGTCTAATAAATACAAGTCAAGAAGAAGAAAACATTCCAGGAACTGTTAGAAATGTAATGAAACTGTCAAAATTATCAAGTTACAGTCTTCTCTTTCATGACAGTTTGTAAAAAAAGTAGCTCAAGAGAAATCCTGGTAGACCACACAAAGGAAAAATGTAAGTGTTTGACTTGTCAACTGATAATGACACTTCAATGATATCACCCTGAGGAGAAAAAGACCATGATCAAATGCAAGTATGTCACAAATACAATTTTAAGCACACCATACCTATATTCAGTCTTACATCTGCCTTCCAAGAAGCCAGATGGAATCTTCCTTACATGCAAACCAGGTTCCATCTCCTGCTCCATACCCTTCAGTGTCTCCCTGTTGTCCTCTGGGTAAATTTAAACACCTTAATTTGGTTTCTAACCCTGATCTTGTCTTCACTTATCGGTTTTCACAATATCTTGTCACTACAGCCAGGCCTAACTCCTTTCAGTTTCCCAAATTCATCATGCTCCTTGCCTCCATCTGCATTACCTTCTCCAAATTTGATTGACTAAAGTAGGGCTGTGCTGCTAAATGTTTACCAGTTGCCTGTCTTGGGTGAGAAAGAGAGAGAGATCTGATTCACGGCATTTGAGGATTTCCATGGTGTAAATGTTCTCACTATGGCTGACTTCAAGCTACCAGAATGTTATGTCACTGAACATGACATACAATTCAGTTCAGTAGCTCAGTCATGTCCGACTCTTTGCGACCCCATGGACTGCAGTATGCCAGGCCTCCCTGTCCATCACCAACTCCTGGAGTTTACTCAAACTCATGTCCATTGAGTCCGTGATGCCATCCAACCATCTCATCCTCTGTCGTCCCCTTCTCCTTTCACCTTCAATCTTTCCCAGCAGGACTGATTTTCTTTAGGATGGACTGGTTGGATCTCCTTGCTGTCCAAGGGACTCTCAAGAGTCTTCTCCAATACCACAGTTCAAAAGCATCAATTCTTTGGTGCTCAGCCTTCTTTATAGTCCAACTGTCACATCCATACATGACTATTGGAAAAACCACAGCCTTGACTAGATGGACCTTTGTTGGCAAAGGTCCTTTGTTGGCAGGAGACACAAGAGATGCAAATTCAAACCCTGGTTAGGGAAGATCCCCTGGAGCAATAAATGGCCAACTCACTCCAGTGTTCTTGCCTGGAAAATTCCATGAGCAGAGAAGCCTGGCAAACTATAGTCCATGGGGTTGCATAGAGTCAGACACAACTGAATGACTGAGCACAGACACATACACAGTTAGCTCCAGCAAGCAGATGTGAGCCTGAATTAGCTCACCCCTGGGCTAAATCTTGTAAAACCTTCAGCTTCTAGCTTGGCTGTCCCTTTTGCTGAGAATGCTTTCTTGATCATGTCATATGCTTCCACTGCAGCCTGCTCACGGCCTCACACATCACATAATGTTGCTCTTTTGTGTGCACTTATCTAATTCCCTGGTGGCTCCGAGGTTAAAGCATCTGCCTGAAATGAGGGAAACCAGGGTTCAATACCTGGGTTGGGAAGATCCCCTGGAGAAGGAAAATGGCAACCCACTCCAGTACTCTCGCCTGGAAAATCCCATGGAGGGAGGAGCCTGGTAGGCTACAGTCCATGGGGTTGCAAAGAGTCGGACACGACTGAGTGACTTCGCTTTCACTTTCACTTTCTTTATCTGACTCTACTGCTAGACTGTAAGCTCCTTAGGGGTAGAAGTTGTGTCTTGTTCACCATCATCTCTCCAGAATCTTCCAAAGCACTTGACACATAGTAGTTCTTCAATAAATGTTTGTTAAATAAGTGAGTGAATGTCTAAAACCCAATAATAAGAAATACTATCAAGTACTACTTGGTGTCAGCCAGGGTCCTAACTGATTTGTATTCATTGTTGTAATTGTTGCTGTTCAGTTGCTAAGTCACGTCCGACTCTTTGCAACCCCATGGACGGCAGCTCTCCAGTCTTCCCTGTCCTTCACTATCTCCCAGAGTTTGCTCAGATTCATATCCACTGAGTCAGTGATACTATCTAACTGTGTCATCCTCTGTCACCCCCTTCTCCTTTTGCCTTCAGTCTTTCCCAGCATCAGAGTCTTTTCCCATGAGTTGGTTCTTCGCATCAGGTGGCCAAAAGATTGGAGCTTCAGCTTCATCATCAGTCCTTCCAATGAATATTCAGGACTGATTTCCTTTAGGCTTGGCTGATTAGATCTCCTTGCAGTCCAAGATCATCTCATTTAATTTTCTTCAAAATCCTGTGGTTGGATGTTTGATTATTGCCATTTTGCAACTGAGAAAGATTAAAGCTTCGAGCAGCTAAAGATTAAAGTCACATAGTCAGAAAGTAGTAGAGCTATGTGTAAATTCACACAGCATGATGCTACCTTGAACACTCACCAACTACATTATTCTGTTTTTGTGACTTATTCTCATTTTAAGTTGAATAAAACTAGCATTTTTACATAGTTGACTTCTTTGAAAAATATTCAAGATCTAAGTCATTTTTATTCAGGGCTTCTACAGAGTGCCAGCCTCTCTCAAACACTGTCACGGACACACTGTAAATTAATGCAAACTTAATGGTAAGCAATTGGCGCCATGGCCTCTTAAAATATTCATTTGCTTTTAATTAGTGCGGTTCTCAAAAAATAATCAGAAACATGGATGGCACTTTGTGGCCAAAGTATTATTTGTAGTGGTTTTAAAACCAGATTTTTACTGTAGAACGGTTTTAGATTTACAGACAAATTGCAAGAAGTAGTACATCCATATGTAGCATATCCAGTTTCCCCTATCATAAACTTGCTGTCTAGTGAAATATTTGTCACAATGAATGAACCAGAATTGATACATTATAATTCATTAAAATGTATACTTTATTTCCATATTTTTAATCTAATAACCTTTTTCTTGGGGCTTACCAGGTTGCACAGGCTTCCCTGACAGCTCAGTTGGTAAAGAATCTGCAGGAGACTTGGGTTTGATTCCTGGGTCAGGAAGATTCGCTAGACAAGGGATAGGCTACCCACTCCAGTATTCCTGAGCTTCTCTTGTGGCTCAGCTGGTAAAGAATCCACCTGCAATGTGGGAGAATTGGGTTCGATCCCTGGGTTGGAAAGATCCCCTGGAGAAGGGAAAGGCTACCCCCTCCAATATTCTGGCCTGGAGATGGACATGGGGTCACAAAGAGTCGGACACAACTGAATGAGTTTCACTTTCACTTGCCCAGGTTGCACAGCGGTAAAAAATCCGCCAGCCCTGCAGGAGACTCAGGAGATGCGAGTCTGATCCTTGGGCTGGGAAGATCCCCTGGAGTAGGATATGGCAACCTGCTCCAGTATTCTTGCCTGGAGAATCCCATGGACAGAGGAGCCTGGTGGGCTACAGTCCATGCAGTTGCAAAGACTCGGAAATGACTGAGCTTGCCTGCACATAACTTTTTTCTGTCTGGGATCCCATCCGAGATATCATATTACATTTAGTGGCCATGTCTTTTTAGATTCTTTTCGCCTGTGAATTGCACAGACTTACTTTGATTTTGAGGACCTTGACAGTTTTGAGAAGGACTGGTCACCTGTTAAAGTAGAATTATCCTCGATTAGAATTTCTCAGGTGTTTTTCTCATGATTAGAGTGAGGGTGTGCATTTGGGGGCTGAAAATCACAGAGGGAAAGTCCATTTTGATCACATCATATTTAGGGTATGTGCTATCAACATGACTTAATTACTGTTGATATTGAACTTGATTACATTGCTGAGGCAGTGTTTGTCAGATTTCTCCATTGTAAAGTTACTCTTTCTCCCCTTCCCACCCCGTCCACCGCACCCCCCCCCCCACCCCGCCTTTTCTATACCATACTCTTTGGAAGAGAGTCACTAGGAAGAACAGGGAATTATGCATCTATCTTGAGGACAGATTATTTACATAAATTATTTTGGCTTTTTTCCTCCATGGAAGATGTGCCTATTCCTCTATTAATATATTCACTTAATCATTTATTCATAGCAGTCTGAATTCATAGATATTTATTTTATACTTTTTGGTTATGATCCAATAGTATTTTATTTTACTGCTCAAATTTTTCCAGCTTTGGGAGATTTTTAAGTTGGTTCCTGTATCCTTTTGACATACCCAATCATTATGCTTTTTTTTTTCTTCTTTACTTTCTGACACTACTGGATATTCCAGACTCACCTTGTGTGTTTTCTGTCCCAGTGAAGGAGTCTTTGTTCCTTTTAATGAAGAATGATGTTAGAAAACAAGATCTGGGCTTGTTTCTACCACGGTGTTAGTACTTCTAGGCCCTCTCAGCTGATGGAGCAAAGAAATATACGTGTGGGTACTAACCCACATATGTACACATATCTATACATATTTCTAAATGTAACCATCTACATTTATATTAAGGTAAACATGAATTCATACTGATGTCTCCAACTCTAATATTAAGACACAGATCACTTTAGCCTCCAACCGCATGTTTGTTTGTAACTTCCCCTTAGAACAGTAATAAATCTGATTCTTAACACCCACCATGCATTACTTAATTCTTCAATTCCAACTGTTCATGTGTATTGGTTTCAGAAATGTCAATTCTTATTCCCATGGAAACAGTTTTATCAGTAAGGCCATAGTGCTTATGTATGGTTCATTTTGCCTTCAGTATGTTTAAAATTAATTTTTACAGGCATATAGTTGCTTTACAGTGTTTTGCTAGTTTCTGCTATACAGTTAAGTGGATCAGTTATTTGTATATATATTCCCTCTTTTTTGGATTTCCTTCCTATTTATTTCACCACAGAGCACTGAGTAGGGTTCCCTGAGCTGTACAGCAGATGCCTTTAAAGACTCTACTCCGTCATTTAGGGCAGAAAATTTACCCCATGCCCTTCAATGATGTTGTTTCATGCATTGTTTTGCCACAGTTTGCTTTCCATCATGGGGTCCCTGACCTCCTAGATGATCATTTTAAAAATTATTTTTATTATTCCATATCATAAGATACAATCTTCGTGCTGTTAAGTCAGATGAGTCTTGACAAATGAATAGTGTCTTGTGGTCACAGTTAGAGTTATCATATAGAACAGTTTCGTTCCTCTAAATAGTTCCTCTTTGATTCACCTACTGAACCCTCTCCTCACTCCCAAAGCAACTGAAAACAATTGATCTGTTTACCACCTCTAGAGCTCTCCCTTTTACAGAATGTTATATAATGGAAATCATGCAGTATGTCACCTTTTTCAACCATCTTCTTTGACTTAGCAATATGCATTTAAGATTCATCCATGTCTTTGCAGTGGCTTAATAGCTCATTCCTTTTTATTACTGAATACTATTACTTTGTATAGATGTACCACAGTTTATCCATCACTGTTGAAAGACATCTTGCTTCCAGTTATTGGTGATTATGAATTCCAATGAATTCTTAAAACAATTGATCCATTGGAAATAGCAGGAATAGTCAACACTGAGCAAATCTCTGACTACACAATAGTACATCAATATAGTGACATATTCAGGAATATTTTAATAGCATTGGAAAAGTAAGTAAAAGTAGGACATATATATTCGATATATCTCAATGATATGAAACATGAATATGTATGTATGTCTGGAAGGAAATACAGCACAATGTTCACAGAAATCATCTCTGGGAATTAGTATAATAAGGGATAGTTACTCTTTAAATAGTTTTCATATTTTTTACATGAGTGAATTAGAAAAAATAAATCAAAGTCATTTCCAAATCACAAATCACATTTTAGATTCTGTAGGGAACTGTAGTTGCATATAGTCAAGAAACATTTTAGGACTTTTCCTCTTCTTCCCTCCATTTCCTAGAGAGTGCCTTTCTGGACTCTCTTCTATACTCTAGATTCATCTTCATTCCTCTGGCTTTTAAAAACCGCTAAGGGTAGGGCTTCCCAGGTGGCGCTAGTGGTAAAGAACCCACCTGCCAATGCAGGAGACCTAAGAGACGAGGGTTCAATCACTGGGTCAGGAAGTTCCCCTTGAGTAGGAAATGGCAACCCACTCCAGTATTCTTGCCTGGAAAATCTCATGGACAGAGAAGCCTGGTGGGCTGCAGTCTTCTTTCCTGGAAAATTCAGTGGACAGAGGAGCCTTGTGGGCTACAGTCCATGGAATTGCAAAGAGTTGGACATGAGTGAGCACACACACACACATATAGACACATATTTGTATTTATAGATATTATATATATAGACACACATATAAATATCAGATCAGATCAGTCGCTCAGTCATGTCCGACTCTTTGCAACCCCATGAACTGCAGCACACCAGGCCTCCCTGTCCATCACCAACTCCCGGAGTTCACTCAGACTCACGTCCATGGAGTCAGTGATGCCATCCAGCCATCTCATCCTCTGTCATCCCCTTCTCCTCTTGCCCCCAATTCCTCCCAGCATCAGAGTCTTTTCCAATGAGTCACCTCTTTGCATGAGGTGGCCAAAGTACTGGAGTTTCAGCTTTAGCATCATTCCTTCCAAAGAAATCCCAGGGCTGATCTCCTTCAGAATGGACTGGTTGGATCTCCTTGCAGTCCAAGGGACTCTCAAGAGTCTTCTCCAACACCACAGTTCAAAAGCATCAATTCTTCGGTGCTCAGCTTTCTTCACAGTCCAATTCTCACATCCATACATGACCACAGGAAAAACCATAGCCTTGACTAGACGAACCTTTGTTGGCAAAGTAATGTCTCTGCTTTTGAATATGCTATCTAGGTTGGTCATAACTTTCCTTCCAAGGAGTAAGTGTCTTTTAATTTCATGGCTGCAGTCACCATCTGCATATATTTATCATATATGTGTGTACATATATAATATTAACACATATGTGTGTATATATAGTAGCAGTAATAGTAAGGGTTTGTATGCAACTTAACATCCCCTTACTCCTTCCTGTCTACCTCCCGTTAAAATCCTGAGAAATATCGCCAAGCAGATCCTCTTATTTTCCCATTGGGAGTAGTACATTTGGGCATGTGGCAGTCAGGACCTTTATTTTATAGAATACTTTGCATCCTGTATTTGTTGGCAAGATTATTTACATTCTCTCAGCTTATGGGTGTCATAATGCTTCAGCCTATTAAATTTAAAGTATTTATTATTATATTATTATTTGTTATTGTATTCATTATTGTTATTTTTCTAGTGAGGGCTGGCATTAACACTTGTGAAAAGAAAAAGGGGAAAAAGCCCTAGTTGAAGTGAATGTATGTAAACTTAGCATGCTACTTCTGCTTCTGTCACCTCAGACAGCTTTATTTTTCCAAAAAGGCAAAACTAATGAGGGGAGCTCACAGTGGTTTTGTAGGTGGATGATTAGAATAATAACAGAAAATACAGGCTGTCAGTTCATTCACATTTAAAGGAGCTCTTAAATTTCTGTTTCTGTTTAAAATAGGTTGGTGTAGTATGTATTTCCATGACCATTGGCAAAACTATTTAGACAAGCCTTATTTCTCTTGGAATATTATGAATTCATTATGTTTTCACCAAATGTTGAAAATTTAAGATTTTTTTCTCTCTTAGTGTTAGGGACACTGGGGAAATGTTTGTATTAATTTCAACTCACACCCCTTACCATGTTGGAAGTTCTGCAACTGATGAAAACATATATATCCAATGACTGTCAACACATGAGCTCTGCTCTGAGCAGATTTATTTTGAAAGAAACACCTTTGAAATGGGGAAAGAACTGTACGTCAATAGAGTAAAAAATGGTTCTTGCCAGTGTTTGAATCAGCAATGGTTTCTAACAAAGGTTAATTCTTCTGGAAAAAGAGATGGTTCCAAGCCAATGGAGGTTGTGAAGATTTTCTGAGCTTCTGCTTTGTTACAGGCAGTGTGTTAATTGCTGGATTTGAAAAAGTGAATAATCTTTATTTAGTCTGTCCATTCAGAATGTTCATACTCTAGCAAGAGAGATAGGAATACAACTCTCTCTACAACTGTGTGATGAAGTAGAGCCTAGGACAGGAAACATTGCACTCTGATGTGCTATTTCTGAGAATGTGAAGGTACTAAGAAGGATTTGAGGGTGCCATTCCCAACTGCTTGTCCACAGTAGTTCTTTAATTTTACATCATTTCTGCAAAATAGTGGGTTGGTTGATCACAAGCTGGAATTAAGATGGCTGGGAAAAATATCAACAACCACAGATAGGCAGTTGATATCACTCTAATGGCAGAAAGTGAAGAGGAATTAAAGAGCTTCTTGAAAAAGGAGACTGAAAAATTTGACTTAAAACTCAATGTTCAAAAAACTAAGATCATGGCATCTGGTCCCATCACTTCATGGCAAAAAATGGGGAAAAAGTGGAAACAGTGGCAGATTTTATTTTCTTGGGCTCCAAAATCACTGCAGATGATGACTGCAACCATGAAGTTAAAAGATGCTTGCTCCTTGGAAAAAAACCTATGACAAACCTAGATAATGTATTAAAAAGCAGAGATATCACTTTGTCAACAAAGGTCCATATAGTCAAATCTATGGTTTTTCCAGTACTCATGTATGGATGTAAGAGTTGGACCATAAAGAAGGCTGAGCACTGAAGAATTGATGCTTTTGAACTGTGGTGTTGGAGAAGACTCTTGAGAGTCCCTTGGACTGCAAGGAGATCCAACTAGCCCATCCTAAAGGAGATCAACTCTGAATATTCACTGGAAGGACTGATGCTAAAGCTGAAGCTCAAACTCCAATACTTTGGCCACCTGATGCAAAAAACTGACTCAGTGGAGAAGACTCTGATGCTGGGAAAGATTGAGGGCAGGAGAAAAAGGGGGTGACAGAGGATGACTGAAGGATATCACTAACTCAGTGGACATGAGTTTGAGCAAACTCTGGGAGATAATGAAGGACAGGAAAGCCTGGCATGCTACAGTCCATGGGGTTACAAAGAGTCGGACACGACTTGGTGACTGAAGAGCAAAAACTTGTTCGTAGAGATGACCTTGGAATGCCATGGATGATTTGAGGACTGTTAAGAAGTTGGGTAATTTTGCAGCTAAATGCTGAGAATGCCATGGTACTGCTTCTAAAGAAGGACATCTAATCTTCATTCCCTGAAGCCCAGATCTAAATTTGTTAGAGGAAACAGGTAGGAGCTCCCTGAAATGAGGAGGCCAAGTTATGTTCCATAGGACAAGCTCACCCACCAGAGGCATGATTCTCACCTCGTGTCTTTGACTTATTCTTATGTTAGAAGCAAATTTTAATGGAAAAACACTGGCTGTACATGCTTCATGTCCAGCATACGAGTTTCTCAGGAGATAGGTAAGATGGTCTGGTATTCTCATCTCTTTAAGAATTTTCCACAGTTTGTTGTATGCAGGACAAGAAGCAGCAGTTGGAACCAGACATGGAACAATGGACTGGTTCAAAATTGGGAAAGGAACACGTCAAAGCTGTATATTGTCACCCTGTTTGTTTAACTTATATGCAGAGTACATCTTGCAAAATGCCAGGCTGGATGACTCACAAGCCAGGATCAAGATTGCCGAGGGAAATATCAACAGTCTCAGATATGCAGATGATACCAGTCTCACGGCAGAAAGTGAAGAGGAACTAAAGAACCTCTTGATGAGGATGAAAGAGGAGAGTGAAAATGCTAGCTTAAAACTCAACATTAAAAAACAAAGATCGTGGCATCTGGTCCCATCACTTCATGGCAAATTGATGCGGAAAAAATGGAAACAGTGACAGATTTTATTTTCTTGGGCTCCAAAATCACTGCAGACTGTGACTGAAGCCACAAAATTAGAAGTTGCTTGCTCCTTGAAAGGAAAGTTATGACAAACCTAGTTCAGTTCAGTTCAGTCACTCAGTCGTGTCCAACCCTTTGTGACCCCATGGACTGCAGCACACCAGGCCTCGCTCTCCATCACCAGCTCCCGGAGTTTACCCAAACTCATGTCCATTGAGTCAGTGATGCCATCCAACCATCTCATCCTCTGTCTTTTCCCCTTCTCCTCCTGTCTTCAATCATTCCCAGCAATGACAAATCTAGATGGCATATTAAAAAGCAGAGACATCACTTTGCCTACAAAGGTTCATATTGTCAAAGCTATGGTTTTCCCAGTAGTCATGTACAGATGTGAGAGTTGGACCATAAAGAAGGCTGAGCACAGAATTGATGCTTTTGAACTGTGGTGCTGAAGAAGACTCTTGAGAGTCCCTTGAACTGAAAGGAGATCCAACCAGTCCATCCTAAAGGAAATCAGTCCTGAATATTCACTGGAAGAACTGATGCTGAAGCTGAAGCTCCAATCCTTTGGCCACCTGATGCAGAGAGTTGACTCAGTGGAAAAGACCTTGATGCTGGGAAAGATTGAGAGCAGGAGGAGAAGAGGGGGACAGAAGATGAGATGGTTGGATGGTATCACCAACTCGATGGATATGAATTTGAGCCAACTCTGGGAGATGTTGAAGGACAGGCAAACCTGGCGTGCTGCAGTTCATGGAGTCACAAAGAATCCAACACGACTTAGTGACTGAAAAATGAACATATATGTAAACCTGAGATTATAATTGGAGTGAAAGACTAGTGCATGATTTTCTATATATTGTTGGGGAGGAAGAAAATTTCCTCTACCCTTCTAGGTTCTTCTGGCTGGTGTAAGAATTAAATAGACATGAAATGGATTAACAGAAGAAAATCAAACAAATGCTTAATCATATAGATATAGATATACATATGGAAGTGACCCAGGAAGACTGAGTAATTTACCAAAATGGCTGAAATATTCACCTTAAATATCATCTTCTGCTAAAGACAAAAGAGAATGTTGGGTGTAGAGGTCTCTGGGACTTCAAAGTGGATGAAGGCAATTGACATGGAATATAAAACTAAATGTTTGGTAAATAAATGTTTGCTGGACCATGCAGAGACAATGGGACAGAGAGAGGAGTTTTAACAAATTCACTAGGTTCTTTCTCGTCTATCACACCTAGTTCACAGTATAGTTCCCTGTGGTGATAGCTCTCTTCCTAGAACAGGTCCTCTGTCTTCTTTAGACAGTAAAGGCAGATGTGAAAAACAAGACTTCCTGAGTCTTTGATTGTTGATTGTTAAACACTCAAAAGAATCCACATTCCAAAGAGAGATTTTGGGGTGGCAAATTTTGTTCCCTTATGGTATCTCATCTTGGCCACAGGAGGCCAGGACTCCTGTCGGGAGGTGGAAATGATTGCTCTGTATCAGTGAGCAGATGCTTATGTAAAAAGGATGTGCAGTAGGCAGATATACACTTCGAGGTGTATTATGGGCATATCCAATTACCTTTCTATGATTTTTGTATGACTCTTTCCTCATAGTATACATTAGGAAACATTATGAATTGTCATAAGCAAGAAATCCTATCAGTATTTCAGCTGTGCCTTGACAGGCAGTCTTTAAACTATAAAGGCTCTGCTTTATAAGAGTTAAAGTGAGGCCCATTATCTGGACTTCATGTGACTTTCCTCACAGTAACACTACAGGAGGTATAAAAGCAGAAAAGGGAGGCTCTTATTTATTGGACTAATTTGATTTATGCTTCAGTCTGTGTTAAGTTTTTATTATGTAAATTTTAAACACACCATAAAAGTATAAAGAAAACTATTAAAACACTATTCAATTTGAGTAAATCATAACATTTTGCCATGTTGGCTTCAGATTTTCAAAAAGCTTATTAAACAATGTTTATTATGAAGAAAGTGTTATCTTAGCAAGAAATAGTCTCTGTTCCTGCTTGTGCCATATTCTGAAGCAATTTTTTGTTGCTAAAGTCCTGAACTTGGTTTAAATGAGCTTTCAGATTTGGCCCTTGCTGATCATGGGAAGTAGATGGGGAAACAGTATCAGACTTTATTTTTTTGGGCTCCAAAATCACTGCAGATGGTGACTGCAGCCATGAAATTAAAAGATGCTTACTCCTTGGAAGGAAAGTTATGACCAACCTAGATAGCATATTGAAAAGCAGAGACATTACTTTGCCAACAAAGGTCCGTCTAGTCAAGGCTATGGTTTTTCCTGTGGTCATGTATGGATGTGAGAGTTGGACTGTGAAGAAAGCTGAGTGCCGAAGAATTGATGCTTTTGAACTGTGGTGTTGGAGAAGACTCTTGAGAGTCCCTTGGACTGCAAGGAGATCCAACCAGTCCATTCTGAAGATCAGCCCTGGGTGTTCTTGGAAGGAATGATGCTAAAGCTGAAACTCCAGTACTTTGGCCACCTCATGCGAAGAGTTGACTCATTGGAAAAGACTCTGATGCTGGGAGGGATTGGGGGCAAGAGGAGAAGGGGACGACAGAGGATGAGATGGCTGGATGGCTGGATGGCATCACTGACTCGAAGGGTGTGAGTCTGAGTGAACTCCGGGAGATGGTGATGGACAGGGAGGCCTGGCGTGCTGCGATTCATGGGGCCGCAAAGAGTTGGACACAACTGAGCGACTGAACTGACTGACTGATCCTATACCTTCATCATTTGCCACTGCTGCTGCTTATCAACCCCAAATACACAAAGTTCCAACCATATTGAATTTCTTTCAGTTTCTGGAAGAAGCTATAATCTTTCTTACTCTTCACTTTGGCAGTGGTTCTTTCTGCCTAGAAAACTTTCCTCTCTGCCTCCTCTCCTGAAGATTCCCAGCAAGATCTCAGCCTTCATGTCCTCTGGAAAGTTTCATCTGACATCCAAGTCAGGAGCCTTCCGAAGGGTTCTTCCTCTCATGCAAATGTTCCCAACCCCCAGGCCATGGGCAGGCCTGTGATCTGTTAGGTCTGTGGCCTGTGCCCACACAGTAGGAGGTGAACAACAGGCCAGAGAGCAAAGAAGCTTCATCTGTATTCCCACTGCCATGAGAATCTAATGCCACCGCTGATCTGCCAAGAGGCAGAACTCAGGTGGTAATTCAAGTGATGGGGGAGCGGCTGTAAGTACTGTACTTATGAGGGGTCTAGGTTGTACATTCCTTATGAGAGTCTAATGCCTGATGACCTAGGTGGAGCTGAGGCTGCAAATACAGCTTATCATTAGCAGTGAGGTTTGAATGTACAGAGACCATAACAAATCAATTGCTTGCAGATTCATATCAAAACTCTTATCAGTGAGTGGCAAGTGACAATTAAGCTGCATCTGGTGGTAGGTTTTCTAGTGGCAAATGAGTTGATGTACTTTAATTGTACAGGTGTATCTGCCCCCACAACCCCCATCCCCAACCTTGGTCCATAGAAAAACTGTCCTCCATGGAAGTGGTCCCGGTGCCAAAATGGTCAGGCACTGCTGCTCTAATGGGTCTAATGTCAAACACTGGTTAAAATGGCTTGCCTTGTGGTTCAGCAGTAAAGAATCTGCCTGCCAATGCAGGAGACATGGGTTCGATTCCTGGGTCGGGAAGATTCCCTGGAGAAGGAAATGGCAGCCCACTCCAGTGTGCTTGCCTAGGAAACCTCACAGACAGAGGAGCCTGGAGGACTCCAGTCCAGAGGGTCACAGAGAATCAGAGGCGACTTAGCGGCTAAGAACAAGAGCAACTGGTTAAAACAGTGAAGATGATAAATGTGGTAGATGACAGTAAAGAAATGAAACTATGTGTTTTGGGATTTATAAACAGTTTTGAAAATTTTCTTGAAATAAGTATATTGTTGGAGACTATGGATCCACTAAAAAGTTATGTGTATTATCCAATTATTTTATAATTTCCATGTACCCCATATTATATACTGCCTTGCATTAGCCCTTCACACACCTATCATGTGAAATATATAGAGTATATTATGTATATTATGGGAGTATATAGTTACATATATGTATATAAACAAATTGAAGACTTAGGAACATGTTAGCTTTGTCTCACTTCTCCTATTGGAACCATGGTGACAACTTTCCTACCTATCAAGTTTCATTCATTGCTTAATTTTAGAGTGAGTTGTTTGAATACATATTATATACACAGAGTGCACATTTACTGTTATAGCACACAATACCTACCACAACATCAGCATAAACATATGTTATTTGATTTATTATTTGCTTACAATTACACTTTTAAAATGAGAAGAGGGATTTTTTTTGAAATAATTTGAAAATAATGGTTATAAATTTTGAAATGCTAAAAAAAAAGACTTTTTATAATCAACCTCAGCAACAAGGTTCTCCTTGTGCTTCTGAACATGTTCATTTTCCCTCCAAGTATTTATTGAGGCTTCTGTGGTTTTGGTCTTGAATTTATAATAGTGAACAAAACAAATATGGAACTCTTAATCTAGCACAGACTCAGAGATTAAGAAAATAAATCAATTATTTAGGCAAAAACAAGAACAAATAAGTAATAAATAAGGGGGTGCATCTCTAAACTGGATGTTTAGGAAAGGCTTATCTTAGGAAGATATATTTTACTTGGGAGCTGAAGTCTGAATAGAAGAGAGGTGCATTCAGAAGAGTGGAAAAGGAGCCCAAACTGAAATTAAACAATCAGCAGACCACACAGAGCTTTTTAGGCAAAGTTAAACAGTGTGAGGGGAAAAAAAAAACTAATTCTGAGGTCCTACGGTTTAATGCTATTTCCCCTTGTGTGTGTGTGTTCCCTATTACTGAAGGTATGAATTTTAGCTTGGGAAACAACTTCAGATATATGTTTATTTTAAAAAATGATGTATATAATTACTATCCTGTTTTCAAGATGTACTGTGACCAGATATGAAGTGACGGAAAATCTAATTTACACCCATTTGGCAGGTCACATCACAGCTCCTAATCAGGCTCCTAATTTTTTCCTTTGTCATGATATATGTGGATTTTGCTGCATTCCTCAAGCTGTTGAAGACTTTGAGCACTGTTGGTGGTTTATGAACATTTTAATAATGACATTTGATAGAATGTTTTGACTTCCACTAATACTTGTTAAATTTATTAAACAAGAAGGCCATTAGACTGAGGTATTTCTAATCCCTTGGCATCTACAAGTAAGCCAATCAAAATATAAGCTTTAAATATCTCAAGGTTACATGTCTAAACCTAAAAAGGACAACAATCATAGACAGCCAACTAAGCTTTAACCTGTAGACAGTAATTTCTTGCTTTGCTTCTGCCTGTTCTCTATAAAGTCTTTTGCCGCCTCTCACTGGAGGAGCCCTTCTACCATTTTCAATATGGTGTTGCTTTATTGGAACTCATTTTCATTCAGATAAACACTTAAAATTTTGAAGTGTCTCAATTTATCTTTTAACATACTCAATGCAGATTAGACTACATATATACTGAGCACTGGAAAGGACTTTAAATTTTTTTTGTTTTTATTAATTTTAGTAAGAGTATAGTTGCTTTTCAGCGTTGTGTTAATGTCTGCTGGGCAGCAACGTGAATCGGTTATACTTTTTAGATTCCCTTCCTATTTAGGTCCCTACAGAGCACTGAGTAGTGTTCCCTGTGTCCTACAGTAGGTTTGCAGTAGTTCATCTGTTTTATACATCGTAGTATAGATATGGGGCTTCCCCGGTGGCTCAGGTGGTAAAGAGTCCTCCTGCAGTGCAAAAGATCTGAGTTTGATCCCTGGGTTGGGAAGATCCCCTAGAGAAGGGAACGGCTACCCACTCCGGTATTCTGACCTGGAGAATTCCAAGGACAGAGGGGCCTGGCAGGCTACAGTCCATGGGGTTGCCAAGAGTCGACACCACTGAGCAACTTTTCACTTCGCTTCACTTCACTGTGTATACATGTCAACCTCAATCTCCCAATTCATCCTCCCCCCACCGCCTTCCCCACTTGGTAATCATAGGTTTGTTCTCTACATCTGTAACTCTATTTCTGCTTGGAAATAAGTTCATCTGTATTGTTTTTCTAGATTCCGCATGTAAGTGATATTGTACAACATTTATTTCTCTCTTTCTGACTTACTTTACCCTGTATGACAACATCTAGGTCCATCCACCTCTCTGCATATGGTACTGTTTCGTTCCTTTTTATGACCAAGTAATAGTCTATATCCCAGAGACTACTCTTGCCTGGAAAATCCCATGGACAGAGGGGCTTGGTGGGCTACAGTCCATGGGGTCGTGAAGAGTCGGACATGACTGAGCGACTTCACTTTCACTTTTCCCTTTCATGCATTGGAGAAGGAAATGGCAACCCACTCCAGTGTTCTTGCCTGGAGAATCCCAGGGACGGGGGAGCCTGGTGGGCTGCTGTCTATGGGGTCGAGCAGAGTTGGACATGACTGAAGTGACTTAGCAGCCATAGTCTATATCCATTCCTCTGTTGATGGACATTTAGGTTGCTTCCATAGTCTGGCTATTGTAAACAGTACTGCATTAACACTGAGTGCATGCATCCTTTTGAATTCTGATTTTCTCCAGATACCTGCATAGGAGAGGAATTTCTAGGTCATACGGTAACTCTATTTTTCGTTTTTTAGGAACCTCTATACTTTTCTCCATACTTGTGGGGATTTACATTCCCACGCCACAGTGTAGTAGGGTTCCCTTTCTCCACACGTTCTCTGGCATTATACCAAGCACCGGAAACTATCCAAGAATCCCCATTAGGTCTCTAAGCATTTGATTTTATACCACTAGTATTAGAAACTTCATACCTCTCAAGTTTGTTTTATCAACTCTAGCTTGAAAAACTTTCTTATGTTGATATAAAATCTGGCGTCTTATAAACACCACTCATTTTGCTCTTGGAGCAAAACTGAACAATCTACTTCTTAGCAGAATTTCAAACATATGGATGCAATTCAGTTTCTTCCTGATTCCTTTTCTAATTAAACATGAGTTTATCCCGTTTGTCTCTAACTTATGGACGGGTCTACCTACTAATGAGTAGTTACTTTCTGTATCCTAGACACTCTACACTCGACCCCATTGGACTGCCTTTTGTGGTCACTTTGACTCCTGCAGTTATCACTCACAGCTCTTGGGTATTTTTCAGTTTCCTTCTCAAAGAAAATGTAAATATTTTTGACCTTTAGAGAGCTTTGTCTGCTTTACAAAATTTGAGAAGTTCATCAGAAATAAGTTCTACCTTATTTATTTATTTATTTTTTCTTGGTAAAGTCTCTGGAGCTCTTTATTTATTTATTTTTTAAATTTTATTTTATTTAACTTTACAATACTGTATTGGTTTTGCCATATATCAAAATGAATCTGCCACAGGTATACATGTGTTCCCCATCCTGAACCCTCCTCCCTCCCCATACCATCCCTCTGGGTCATCCCAGTGCATCAGCCCCAGGCATCCAGTATCGTGCATCGAACCTGGACTGGTGAGCTGTTTCATATATGATATTATACATATTTCAATGCCATTCTCCCAAATCATCCCACCCTCTCCCTCTCCCACAGAGTCCAAAAGCCTGTTCTATACATCAATGTCTCTTTTGCTGTCTCGTATACAGGGTTATTGTTACCAATATGCTCATAGATTCTATCAAGGTGAGATTTCTGGCAGAGCTGTTTTGTTCACAGGTATAGCTAAAGAAGTAAAGGCAGTATTTCTCAGAAAAATGTATTTCACCAGTCTTCCAGTGATTGAAATCTTGTTAGACAGAGATGGTTTTCTGTAGAATGGTTTTAGAAGGAGATGATTTTTACAGACCTATTGTCAGTATGTGTAACTTCTTTATCCAAAAGGCAAAAACACATGTTGTGATTGGATTAAGTCATTGACTTGTAACTGAGTTTAGCAGACACCCTAATAACTCCTTGGAGTTACCCACACAGTATGGAGGGGTGGTGGTGGTGGCGGCTGTGTATATACGGTGTGATACCCAGCTCAAACCAGGGGATGCACTGCTTGTAGCTCTCTCTCTCTGTTTTTTAAATCGGGCTTCGTCATAAGATTTAGTTGGAGTGGCTAAAAACTATTTTGAAAACCATGGAATCTTCTGAATATTTTGGATACTATCTTAGGTTTTTTCCTTACGAATAGTGGGATATTCTCGTTAAGCCTCTTGCTGAAGCTGGAATCTTTTGTGGCACTGGGCTTTTATTTGTGTCAGTTCCTGAAGATGCCACCTACGAGGGCTACTGACACTAAATGAAGAAGTAAGGATCAGGAAGAAGGTAAGCTCAGGAGCTGCTAGCACCCTGTCGTCAGGCAAAAGTCCTTGATGATGAAGAAGGGGAATGAAATTACAGTTCCTGTGGCTGTAGAGAAATGGAATTGTTCCTATCGGGAATGCTTTCTAAAGCTTCCCTAAGGCTGTGGGGCTCTTTAAATCAGCAAGCCCCCTTTCTTTTCAATCATAAAGTGGAAAAAAGCACCTCCTTTTCTTTTTTCTTTTTTGTCTTTCAAGAAATCCAAACTGTAAGCATTGTTGAGTCAACTCATCTCTCTTTGAAGAGGGAAATGCCGTCCCTGTGTAGGTTGAAGGTAGGAGATTTATGAAGAAAAGAAGAGCAGAGAAATGGATCATAACAGATTGTATTTAATATTTCCTTCACTTTACAATGTTCTGCCTTGCTTGACATGTTTACTTTACAAACACTTATTTTCCTGGCTCAGAGGTGCTCTCTGAACACCACGGTGCATAATTAATGTCAAGGTGGAAAGTGATTATGCTGCAAATGCTGTTCCCTCTGCTCTGAAAAGTATTTTTAAAGCCAATTTAGGTCACACATAGTTCAGTCTCTTAGAAATTTTTCTTAATTGTTCAGCTAAAGAGAATGCCTCGGGGTGTTTATTAATGGATCTTCCAGTGGGCTGTCTGTCCTGGGGAGTGTGAGTGTGCTGGAGGGTGGGTACAGTTTCTCTCAGGATGTGGTGGTGGGGTGATTATTGTAGGAGAGAGGAACCCCAAGAAGGTTATCTTTTTTTTTTTTTTTAGGCCTCAGATATGTAAGCAAAACAATCAACAACACAGTTTAGCTAAAAACCATGTGACACATTATACACTTGTTTCAAAGAGGAAAACTGTTCTTATTTTCTTCATTGCAGCAAACTTCCCAGGTTTGCATGAGACGAAACATGTCAGGATAGGAATCAGATGCAAATACATTTTTTTTCTTTGTTTTAACTGGAGGATAATTACATTATTGTGTTGGCCTCTGCCATATATTTATTAACTTTTTTAAAAAAGATTTTTTTTATGTGGACTATTTGTAAAGTCTTTATTGAATGTGTTACAGCATTGTTTCTGTTTTATATTTTGTTTTTCTGGCCCCAAGGCACATGGGTTCTTAGCTACAGGACCCTGCACCCCTTACATTGGCAGGTAAAGTTTCAGTCACTGGACCGCTAGGGGAGTTTCAAAACATATTTTTAAATGGACCATTCTTTTATGTTCAGTTGTCATTTGCTGTCCTTTCTGAGTCCTCTGCTGATGGAGATGTAGGCTGGCAAAACTTGCAAGGGCAGTCAATGAAATCACCCTGATGCAAAGTTCTCAAGCTTTGAGGGGCATTTATAGTTGCTAAGGAGCTTCCCAGGTGGCTCAGTGGTAGAATATCTGATTGCCAATGCAGGAGATGCCAAAGACTCAGGTTTGAACTCTGGGTCAGGAAGATCCCTGGAGGAGGAAATGGCAGCCCGCTCCAGTATTCTCGCTTGGAGTATCCCACAGACGCGGGAGCCTAGTGGGCTACCATCCATGAGGTCGCAAAGAGTTGGACACGACCGAGCATGCACACCCTTGTACAGTTGCTAAGATTGGAGCCAGAGGTGCTGTCCTATGGGTGAGAGTCAGTGTTGTGGGGCAAAGGAAGAAACGATTTCCCTTGGGTTTGTCCTCTGCACAGAAGATACATCAGCTTAGAGTAGAAGAGCACTGGCCAGTGGCACCTCTCCTTTCTCCTAATTCTTCCTTCCAATTTGGGGATTCACTCGGAACTCCAGAGTTGATGTGGACAGTGACCAGAATATGCTACTTTGGCATGTGAGTTATTTCAAGATGTAGGACTCTGAGACTCAATAGGCCCAGAAAGAAGCCTTCTTGGAGTTTCCCTTAAGCAGCAACTTCTGGGAAATAAAGCTACCATAGATTTCTTTTTCAGGGCAGGTCTTTCCCAGAAGGAGGAATGAGAATATAATCTACCCCCAATTCCTTTTCTGGGGGAGTTTTATGGCCCTAAAGTAGACAGAAGTCCACTCATATTTGTATAGACAAACACTATCTCCCAATTGGTCTTCTAAAATACCATTTATCTGTTGTTGAAAAAAAAATCCCCTATTTGTTCTTAAAAGCATCATTTCTCCTCCCCACCCCCATTCCTTTACTGGAGTGGGGTGCCATAGCCTTCTCCAAAATTAGGTATATAATCCTCTAACTTGAACCACTTAAGGAGCCAGCTACCTCTTTTGTTAGCTCTCATGTGCTACAAAATAAACCCTTTGCTCTGGTTAATTGGTCATTTGTCAGTTTAGTTTGCAGATCCCCATTACTGAATCTAAGAGAAAAAAAAAATTCCTCTTCTATACCAACTTCCCAACTTCATCACATCATTTCATAACACACATATTTCCACATGTTTTTCTTGGATTTTATGTCAACATACTATTCCTTGTGTACATGTGCCATGTGTCTTAAGTTTGTAATGAAGAAGCAGAGTTTAAGAAAAAGATACTTCTGTGAGGGATTTGATAGAGTGCTGCAGGTAAAACCTGAACAGGAATGAGGAAAGCAGGATGGGGTAGGGGAAGAAGCTCTTCACAGATGCTGAAGCCTGGTCTAAGCCTGGACCCACAGGGAGCTATGGATCATGACACCATACACTTGTTTCTCCTGGAAGAAGGTTGCTAGTTGTTTCATATTCCATACCAGTCAGTCACTGGCTGTGGGCTTCCCTGGAAGGAGGCCGCAAGCTCACCAGCATTTCCAGGAGGGTGACCCCAGTCAGGAAGCCTCTGTAAGCGGCTGAGAACCAAACTCCACAATAGCAGGGAGAGGAAGGAAATCTTGCCAGGACACCAACAGCCTCTGCCACAGCATACAGAATATCTATCTTGTATTGTCATTTGTTTATGGCAGGGATGCTCCAGGACTTTAGACCATTAAGCTGAAGATCTTTGTGTGAAGGAAATTATTGGAAATATAGCGCAAGGGTCAACAAATATTTGCTATAAAGGGCCAGATGATAAATAGTTTAGACATTGTGGTCCAGATGGTCTTTGTTGCAACTACTCAACTTTGTTGTTTTAGCATAAAAACTGCCATAGACAATGTATCAACAAATGGGCAAGGCTGTATTCCAATAAAACTTTATTTACAAAATCAGATGGAGGCCTCAATTGGCCCACAGACTGTGGTTTGTTGACTTCTGATATAAGGGATAGAGCAGGAAATAATCATTCATGTTTCCAATG
Organism: Bos javanicus; assembly: GCF_032452875.1. Taxonomy (NCBI): domain Eukaryota; kingdom Metazoa; phylum Chordata; class Mammalia; order Artiodactyla; family Bovidae; genus Bos; species Bos javanicus. The sequence goes on from NC_083877.1 coordinate 92,793,169, forward strand.
TTTCTACCCTCTGCAAATATAATTAATTTTTCCTTTCAAATAAAAAGCTTATAACTAACATGTTTTCCAATTTTGGTTAAGAGTATAGGCCTTAAGGGACTTCCCAGGTGATCTAGTGGTTAAGACTCTGCACTCCTGCAAGGGACACAGTTTCAATCCCTGGTTGGGGAACTAAGATCTCTTTTAAAAAAAGAGAGAGAGAGCGTAGGCCTTGCAATTAAAAAGATTGGGATTCCACTTTTACCACTTTGTAGACCATCAGTTTCACAAGGTCATGTGGAGGAATAAATAAGAAAAAGTATCAAATGCACTTTTAGTATGGTGGTTAGCACTTCAGTTCAGTTCAGTTCAGTCGCTCAGTTGTGTCTGACTCTTTGAGACCCCATGAATTGCAGCACGCCAGGCTTCCCTGTCCATCACCAACTCCCGGAGTTCACCCAGACTCACATCCGTCGAGTCAGTGATGCCATCCAGCCATCTCATCCTCTGTCGTCCCCTTCTCCTCCTGCCTCCAATCCCTCCCAGCATCAGAGTCTTTTCCAATGAGTCACCTCTTCGCATGAGGTGGCCAAAGTACTGGAGTTTCAGCTTTAGCATCATTCCTTCCAAAGAAATCCCAGGGCTGATCTCCTTTAGAATGGACTGGTTGGATCTCCTTGCAGTCCAAGGGACTCTCAAAAGTCTTCTCCAACACCACAGTTCAAAAGCATCAATTCTTTGGCGCTCAGCCTTCTTCACAGTCCAACTCTCACATCCATACATGACCACAGGAAAAACCATAGCCTTGACTAGACGGACCTTTGTTGGCAAAGTAATGTCTCTGCTTTTGAATATGCTATCTAGGTTGGTCCTAACTTTCCTTCCAAGGAGTAAGCGTCTTTTAATTTCATGGCTGTAGTCACCATCTGCAGTGAAGATAATACTTTGCTATTATCATTGTTGTTTCGTCCCACAGGATATTATTTTATAGCTAATTCCTGGCATTTATCACTATTTGTATTCGATGTCTGATTTACTTCTGAGATATGAGATTGAACATAAAGTTTTGCATAATTAGTATAACTACACAAGGGAAGGTCTCTTTTCTTACATCAGGCTGACCCAAGCCCAACATGCATGCTTCCTGATCCTTGTCTTCTTCTCTCTTTGCTTGGCAGAGAGAGATTGGAAAAAAGATTTATAAAATAGATCCTCTGGAGATTGAATTAAGGTTGTGGAGGAATTCTAATGGATGGGATTCTGATAGAAAATCTGACATATAAATGGATCCTATTTTCTGTAACAAAGAACTAAAAAGGTGACCTGACATAGTACCTGGACTTGGCCACTCCCAGGATCACCAACTCCCCCCAGTTGTTCACTGAATGCCTTGTACCTTTGGGTGTAAGTCAAAACAACTTTCACTTGTTTCATTTAAATTCCATTATAGGATAGAGGCAAGCCTTGGATTGGGGGCTTGATTTAAAACAGAGCTGTCTCTCTCTGTTTCTCAGGCAGGAAAAATGTGAGCAGAAATTACTCCTGTCTCTAAGGAGCCTGTGGAGTTGGCCTCTGTTCCAGAGAAGATGCTGGAAGGCTTGGTGTTGCTGATGTAGATTCATTGAGAAAAGTGTACTCCTCAGAGGTAAGCCATCCATCATTTCTCAGTCACTGGGCTTTTGCTTCCCAGACGACTGCGTAATATCCAGGTTGGACAGACAACGCTGCATCAGCCCAGGGGAAACGAATGGCACCCCTTCGGTAGATTAAATGGATTGAACCATCCAAGGGAATCTGTTTTATGGAATCATTTGGCTTACTGAACAACCTCGTGTTGCAGATAAATAAAATCCTACAGCAAAGGAGCCAACCCTGCTTTTTAGTTATTTTTCCAGAAGTAGAGCCATTCGTTGCCAGAGAAAGTTCAGCCTCATGATAATGGGGCTGTGAAAGCGCTGCACTGGGAGTGTCCTTTGCATTTCAAATAAAGTTCCAGTTCCTCCTCATGGCTGTAAACACCTCTGTCGGATGCTACTGGCTTCTTTAGCCACATGCTTCAGCCCCATTGGCGTTCCCTTTGTCCCTTAAATGTGTCAAGTGTATGCCATTCTAAAGACTGTGCACTTGCTGTTTCCCTGCCTAGAAGACCCTTTACCGGGTCTTCCCCAGACTGATTCTTTGTGATCACTGATTAAACACGGGTGTTGCTTTCTTGGGAGAGTTCTTTGCTGACAACTCACTCCTTCTCTGAAGGCATCCACATCACTCTCTGATATATCATCCTGAATTGTTACCTTCATTGAACTTCTCATTATCTAAGACTCTCTTATTTACTTGTTTGATTCTCTCTTTTAAAGTATAAGTTTCATGAGAGGTTGTTCTTTCTCCCTCTGTCTTTGGCTTCTAGACAATGCCTGTCACAAGGTGATTCTTAATTAGTATTTTCTGAAAGAATGAATTAAATGCATCAGATAGTCGGAACCATGTTCCAAATGACTCCTGTAAATATTGGAAAGTTTCGTCTTCTTGTTGGGTCTCAGTTTTCTTAAAATGGACGGAATGGAGAATATTAAAGAATTTATATACTTCTGTTTTATGACTCTAAGGGGCATTTTCTTTTCACTGACTTCAAATTTTGCTGGCCATACAGAAAATATTACAATACTGGAATCAGGACTTAGTGCTCTGTGTCTTTCTCTGTGGCTAAAAATCACCGAAGGATTCCAAGAAATCTGTTTTTGTGACATCACAGAAAGTTTATTTTCATTTGATGTAAATACAATTCATATGAATAGTTAAAGCAGAGGGTAAACTAAAACCATTGGCCCTGAAAATTCTCAGATATGAGATACAAATATTACTTTTCCTGCATCGTCAGCAGATGACTTTGCATTAAGTGATCTTTAGTGATAATAGTGAAATATGGCATGCTCACCTGAGTTCATGTCAATAACATTTAAGAAATCACCAGCTTCAACTTCAATTTAAATTTTTTTGAAGAGGATAGAAAATCTCTCCTACCACACATCCCTCCATGCAGCATCGGGCCTGTCATTTATCTTGAAGATTACACTTTTATCAGCAGGATGTTAAATTCTTCTTCCTAGAAGACTATACTTGTCTCGCCCAATTGCTCATTTCTGTGCTGAGATCACACGCTGTGTGCCGTTGCTTAATATTATTTGGCCAGTCTGTTCATTCACACTTCATTCCATGCACATAGCAGTGTGTATAATTTTCAAAACCCAAAGAAACATTTTTATCTGTATATTTCATTTTTGCTCACAAATATTTATCAAGTGTCTACTCTGCCCAGCACTTTGGGGAATAGGAGAGTAGACAACTTGGACCTGCCCTGATTTATATTCCATATTAGGTGTTACAAGCATTCATTAAAACTCTACTGTTTACTAGGTATCAGCTGGACACTTTCTTTAATTATGTCATTTATTTCTAAAAACCATCATGCTTTATATAGGTGTTATTGTCCAAAGCTGGCAGACTGGAAAACTGAAGGTTAAAGGTTCTTGCAGTTTTCCTAAGATTAAATTTATGTCAAAGTTAGTACTCAAAATTAGTTTTCTGATTCCAAGTCCAGTGTCTACTGCAGAAAGACAAATGATACTCGTGCGTGTGTGCCAAGTCACCTTGGTTTTGTCCAACTCTTTGCAACCCTATGGACTGTAGCCCACCAGGCTCTTCTGTCCATGGAATTGTCTAGGCAAGAATATTGGAGTGGGTTGCCGTGCCCTCCTCCAGGGGATCTTCCCTATCCAGGGATCAAACCTACGTCTCTTAAGTCTCCTGAACTAGGCAGGCAGGTTCTTTCCACTAGCGCCATCTGGAGCATTCATGAAATGACTACAGTACAAGGCAGATGTCTTTAAATACTGCAGGGGATGGTATGGGGAGGGAGGAGGGAGGAGGGTTCAGGATGGGGAACACATGTATACCTGTGGCAGATTCATTTCGTTATTTGGCAAAACCAATACAATATTGTAAAGTTTAAAAATAAAATAAAATTTAAAAAAAATACTGCAAGGGAAGAGGAACGGTTACTTCCATAGCTCCAGTTTAAGGACATGAGTGTATTGGGTTACTTCAGAGAAACAAAACCAGAAGACTATTAATTTATTCATTATCAGGATTTGTCTCACACAGTTGTGGAAGCTGACAAGTTATGAGATTCTCAATGGGCAAGCTCGTGACTTAGCAGAGCTGAAGGCTTTTGAGTTTCAGATAAACGCCAACAAGCTTGATAGCCAGGTAGGGCTGATCTGGCTGAAGGAAGGGAAAATCTGAAGGCAGGAAAAACTCTTTGTCTTAGTTCAAGACAAAGAGGAGTTCACTTAGTCTTATTCATGGCCTCATTGATTAGATGAGGCCTACCCACATTCAGTTCAGTTCAGTCGCTCAGTCGTGTCCGAATCTTTGTGACCCATGAACTGCAACACACTAGGCCTCCTGTCCATCACCAACTCCAGGGGTTTACCCACACTCATGTCCATCGAGTCGGTGATGCCATCTAACCATCTCATCCTCTGTTGTCCCCTTCTCCTGCCTTCAATCTTTCCCAGCATCAGAGTCTTTTCCAGTGAGTCAGCTCTTCTCATCAGGTGGCAAAAATATTGGAGTTTCATGTTCAACATCAGTCCTTCCAATGAACATCCAAGACTGATCTCCTTTAGGATGGACTGGTTGGATCTCCTTGCAGTCCAAGGGACTTTCAAGAGTCTTCTCCAACACCACAGTTCAAAAGCATCAATTCATTGGCACTCAGCTTTCTTTATAGTCCAACTCTTACATCCATATATGACTACTGGAAAAACCATAGCCTTGACTAGATGGACCTTTATTGACAAAGTTGTCTCTGCTTTTTAATATGCTGTCTAGGTTGGTCATAACTTTCCTTCCAAGGAGCAACCATCTTTTAATTTCATGGCTGCAATCACCATCTGCAGTGATTTGGGAGCCCCCAAAATAAAATCAGCCAATGTTTCCACCGTTTCCCCATCTATTTGATATGAAGTGATGGGACCGGATGCCATGATCTTAGTTTTCTGAATGTTGAGTTTTAAGTCAACTTTTTCCCTCTCCTCTTTCACTTTCATCAAGAGGCTCTTTAGTTCTTCTTCACTTTCTGCCATAAGGGTGGTGTCATCTGCATATCTGAGGTTATTAATATTTCTCCCAGCAAACTTGATTCCAGCTTGTGCTTCTTCCAGCCCAGCGTTTCTCATGATGTACTCTGCATATAAGTTAAATAAGCAGGGTGACAATATACAGCCTTGATGTACTCTTTTTCCTATTTGGAACCAGTCTGTTGTTCCATGTCCAGTTCTAACTGTTGCTTCCTGATCTGCATACAGGTTTCTCAAGAGGCAGGTCAGGTGGTCTGGTATTCCCATCTCTTAAAGAATTTTCCACAGTTTATTGTGATCCACACAGTCAAAGGCTTTCACATAGTCAATAAAGCAGAAATGGATGTTTTTCTGGAACCCTTTTGGTTTTTTGATGGTCCAGTGGATGTTGGCAATTTTATCTCTGATTCTTCTGCCTTTTGTAAAACCAGCTTGAACATCTGGAAGTTCAAGGTTCACGTATTGCTGAAGCCTGGCTTGGAGAATTTTGAGGGTTACTTTACTAGCGTGTGAGATGAGTGCAACTGTGTGGTAGTTCGAGCTTTCTTTGGCATTGCGTTTCTTTGGGATTGGAATGAAAACTGACCTTTTCCAGTCCTGTGGCCACTGCTGAGTTTTCCAACTTTGCTGGCATGTTGAGTGCAGCACTTTCACAGCATCATCTTCCAGGATTTGAAACAGCTTAACTGGAATTCCATCACCTTCACTAGCTTTGTTCATAGTGATACTTCCTAAGGCCCACTTGACTTCACATTCCAGGATGTCTGGCTCTAGGTGAGTGATCACACCATTGTGATTATCTGGGTCATGAAGATCTTTTTTGTATAGTTCTTCTGTGTATTCTTGCCACCTCTTCTAATATCTTCTGCTTCTGTTAGGTCCATACCATTTCTGTCCTTTATTGAGCCCATCTTTGCATGAAATGTTCCCTTGGTACTTCTCATTTTCTTGAAGAGATCTCTAGTCTTTCCTATTCTATTGTTTTCCTCTCTTTCTGCCGGGGTCCTGCCCCGGCTGATCCAGGGTATTCGAAGCGGGGACGGCGTCGGCGACCTATTTATTTAAATATTTTATCAAAGATATAAAGAGTAATAGGATGAGGATAGCTCAGTAGGAAAATTCAGTGGAGAAAAGAGGCTGAGTAGCTTGGTTTACGCGGGAGACCAATAAAACTTCAAGACAAGAAGTTTGCACCACTTACGTAGGCCGCAGGCGTCCTTCCGTTCTCCCGAAGGAGAGGAGACACTGAGGCCTCCCCGGTCAGATCTTAGAAGCCCAGGCATAATTAGTAAGCATGGCGGGTTCCACGCTCCAGATGGAGACTCAACCAGAGTGAGAGAGAGAGTGACATGGGGAGACCAGTATTTCGAGAAACTGATCCCAATTCTTTATTTTCCATGGTCTACTTTTATACACTGAGATGTTATGCAAAAGTCACACAGGGTCAGCAGTCCTGACTTTTATCAAAGTCAGGTGCTTCATACAAATGTATACAGAGGTCTTAGGGGTGTTACATCATCTTCTGGCCAGGGGCCTGCTGACAATTTATGACCCTCTCCTTGTGACAGCAGTCAGTCAACCAGGACACTTATTTTTCCAGGGGTGATTATTCTTAAAACAGACACCACCCAAATAAAGTTACATTCCTATAGGGTGAGGGTGTAGTGCGTTTTAGTTAAGGAAAGAATTTACTTAGCCTAAGGTCTAACATGATTAATATCAAAGGTTAATACTTATTTCTTCTATATATTCATTAATGTGTGTAAGGGCAGGGGATGTGGAGACTTAGCAACAAACATTGGCTCAACAAATGAAAAACCCTTCACCAACACAATTTCTAATCAGCCCATTATACTTATACTAATAGTTTTCTAACTTTTCTAAGGAACCTGTTTTTAGAAGGTTTAAAGCATCTTGTGCCTCTCACAGTTGGGAGGCTGTGAGCGATCACATGTGGCCGGACAAGCCTGTCAGGCAGGCTAGAGAACCTTCAGAGGAGTTTGTAGGTTAAAACACTCTTATCACGCCCAGGAATTATTATTAACTGGAGCTCTAAGTTAACTCCTTCTCTGAAAGAGGTGGTGGGGGACAGCCCCCCATAAAGTCAGAGATGTAGGTGAGAGCACAAAGTAGTAAAGTAGGCAGGCTCTGGTTATGGGGGTAGATGCTCGAGGAGTTCCAGGGGGACTCCTGAGGCTCGATCCTGCCTTTGCATATGTCGAGCCTCCTTCCTCATGACCTTTGTCACGGGTGGAGTACCTCACTCTGGCCCCCAACATCTTTCTTTGCATTGATCGCTGAGGAAGGCTTTCTTAACGCTCCTTTCTATTCTTTGGAACTCTGTATTCAAATGGGCATATCTTTCCTTTTCTCCTTTGCTTTTTGCTTCTCTTCTTTTCCCAGCTATTTGTAAGGCCTCCTCAGATAGCCATTTTGCTTTTTTTCATTTCTTTTTCCTGGGGATGTTCTTGATCCCTGTCCTCTGTACAATGTCACGAACCTCTGCCCGTAGTTCATCAGGTGCTCTGTCTATCAAATCTATTCCCTTAAATCTGTTTGTCACTTCCACTGTATTATCATAAGGGATTTGATTTAGGTCATACCTGAATGGTTTAGTGGTTTTCCCCACTTTCTTCAATTTAAGTCTGAATTTGGCAATAAGGAGTTTATGATTTGAGCCACAGTCAGCTTCTGGTCTTGTTTTTGCTGTCTGTATAGAGCTTCTCCATCTTTGGCTGCAAACAGTATAATCAGTCTGATTTCAGTGTTGACCATCTGGTGATGTCCATGTGTAGAGTCTTCTCTTGTGTTGTTGGAAGAGGGTGTTTGCTACGACCAGTGCGTTCTCTTGGCAAAACTCTATTAGCCTTTGGCTTGCTTCATTCTGTATTTCAAGGCCAAATTTGCCTGTTACTCCAGGTGTTTCTTGACTTCCTACTTTTATGTTCCAGTCCCCTATAATGAAAAGGACACCTTTTTTGGGTGTTTGTTCTAAAAGATCTTGTAGGTCTTCATAGAACCGTTCAACTTCAGCTTCTTCAGCGTTACTGGTCGGGGCCTAGACTTGGATTTCTGTGATATTGAATGGTTTGCCTTGGAAACGAGCAGAGATCATTCTGTCATTTTTGAGATTGCATCCAAGTACTGCATTTTGGACTCTTTTGTTGACTATGATAGCTACTCCATTTCTTCTAAGGGATTCCTGCCCACAGTAGTAGATATAATAGTCATCTGAGTTAAATTCACCCATTCCACATTGGAGGGGGGCATTACTCAATCTACCCATTCAGAGGTTAATTTTTTTTCTTAGGTAATTTTTTTTTTCTGAACTTTGCATTCTATTAGTTTTTTGAGTTGAAGGAAAATTGCGTTACAATGTTGTGTTGGTTTCGACAATACAACAACATGAATCAACCATAAGTAATGGCCATAAACCATGAGTTACATATATCCATTTTCTCTTGAGCCTGTCTCCCACCCCATCTCCATTCCACCATTCTAGGTTGTCAAACAGCACTGGACTGAGCTCCCTGTGTTATACAGCAACTTTCCATTGACTGTCTCTTTTACACATGGTAATGTATGTATGTCAGGACTTCCCTGGCGGCTCAGTGGTAAAGAATCTGCCTGCAATGCAGGAGACTTGGGTTCAATCCCTGGGTCAGGAAGATCCCCTGAAGAGGGCATGGCAACCCACTCCAGTGTTCTTGCCTGGAGAATCCCTATGGACAGAGAGGCCTGTTGGGCTGCAATTCATAGGGTCTCACAGAATCAGACATGACTGAAGTGACAAAGGAGCAGCAGCTGCAGCAGTATATATATGTCAACGCCACATCCAGAAACGCGCTCACTTCCAGAATAATGTTTGACCAAATCTCCAGGCACTGTGTGGTCCAAACTGACATGCAAAATTCTCTATCACAGTGGGTTTTTGTCCTCCTCTCCCTTGATATGAATTAGTTGCTTCTGCATTGAAATTCTTATGTTGATATATTTGTTGTTGTTGTCCTGATTGAGCCAGATGCATGATTTTGCTTGTTCTGCAGTGCCCAGCATCCATCTTCTTTCACACCGGTTCCTGATATCCTTTTAGGAAATTACCTCTCTTCATGTACCTGTTCTCAGGGTCTCTAGACATCTAGGTGCCTCACTTCACTTGAAGGGTAGACACGTGACCCACGCTAATTTCAGCAGCCCCTCTCTGGCGCTGTGAGTCTTAAGTAGAGCAACACAAAGGGGGAAATGATGGGGTACGTATGTCAGTGGCAGAGGCTCTTTGAGTAGGTCCTGCAGCTTATGTGCCTGCAGCTGCCAGGTTTTAAGCCTTGTTCTTTACCATCAGCATCCTTCAAATAAATTTCCTTTTTTTCCCCCCTTGTTAGCTACATTTATTTTTGTTGCTTACCATGAAAGTACTCTATCCCTTATGAAAGCCTTACACGATTCTCTACCCTTTTGTGTCTAGTCTCAGTGGGGCTGAACGTCAACTGTTTTAGATTTGCCACTGGGATGGATTTCCCAAAAGATTAAGCATTCATCTGAAGCCTGGACTACCACAGAGAATAGAAAAGCTATTTTTTGAAGTGCTTTCATTTTTGCATCGTCAATTTTGGCTTCTTTTGACTCCTGCGGTCCCCACATCCCGACACTGGGACTAAAGCCATTATTTTGCTTAATCTTAAAATCTTCTTATAATACTCACTTTTCAAGTGGGAGTCCTGGAGTTATTCAATCTTCCACATTGCCTGCTTTTGCAAGGAGTAAAACAGCTGATTATGCAGCACTTTCTCTACCACCTTGGTGGAGTTTCCATATAGGAAGACCTCATTACCAAGCCTCTCCATCTCTGATGAAGGAGCAAAGACCGCAAGAGTCTAAGTGAGTAGATGGAGACTTAACAGCATGGAAGAGGATCCAGGAACTAAACTCAAAGTTTTCCCCTTTGTTGGCTTTAATGACTTGGCCCTGTAGTGTTGATCTCTGTCCCTCTGTCTTTCGAACGCTGACCTGCCCCGCTCATAAATGCTCTGGTGTGTCTCCAGCTCTGACTCTGGCACTGATACCCATGGATACATTCCAGAACTGGATTGGGAACATGGACCAGGAATCAGAAACATCTGCTTAGAAAACTGTGTCATTCCTGCCATTTCTCTCATTATTCCACTTTGCCTTGGCAGATGAGAATGGGCTCCTTTGACAGTTTCCTGTGGCTCCTTTAGAGCCTTACGTATCCCCAGATCACCATCTGGGTTCTTCCCGTTGCTGTCACGTGGATCTCACCATGGCTGCGTTTCCGTATTCAGCATCTCATGCCTCTGTGCCCTTGTTCTGTTTGGCTCATGTTTGAACAGTGTCATACTCAGCACAGTCTCATCCTTACTTTTAATAAAGCATGTAGAGTGTGTCACGTGTAAACCTTCAGCTCTGACAGTCACATCAGCAGACATCCAATGTTACCGTATATAACCCAAACCTGCTTTGTTATTCCTCTTACAGTTCATGCCTCAGTGACTGTTCTAAGTTGTCTGCTGTATTACATAAACCTGTTCACACACTTAATCCGTGTATCCACTGGGCATCACATATTGCTAAGGTCAGGAGTTTCCTTTCTGTGAGATTGTGCAGTTTTACTCCTTAAAGCAATATCATGTGCTTAAGGTTCAGGCTTTAAAAATATTCAGGTAAACTTGCCTCCCTTATTATGGCAACTGAACATTTTTGCGGGTCTGCAGGAGCAACTCACAGGGTTTTCTGACCCATTCAGAAAATGAATGAATCAGGTGCTTAAAAGCCAGTACTTCTTTTTAAAATTTTTTATCAGAGTATATTTCCTTTACCATGTTGTACTATTTTCTGCTGTACAGCAAAGTGAATCAGCCACACATATGCATATATCCCCTCTTTTTTGGATTTCCTTCACATTTGAAAGTCAGTACTTCTCCATTGCACCTTTCTCGCCCTTGGCTCAGATCTAATAACATCTATAATACATTTATCCTTTTACAGTATACATTTGTGTTGTGTCTTCATTTTCAGAGAATACTTTTGGCATTTAAAGTCAAGCATATGAAGCACTTTCATATAAGTGTTTTTAACAACCAGACTTAACTCAGCATAATTTTTATTTTTATGTTCCCCAAACAGGAATGACTTCTTCTCAACTCTACATTTCTATTCTCATAATAATGGTTGGAAAATACCATTTTTTGGACATGAATGTAGGAGGTCAGAAGGTGTCCACATTTCACAAATTTGTCTAATCCCTTGTAGACCTTCACACTAAGATTATGGTAATCCCATCTTCTCTTTTTCGAGGTTAATTCCTCCTTCTTTCTCTGGCCCCTTGAATTGCATTCAGTCCCCCCTTTGATTGCTCCTTTGATCTCCCTTTCTTACCTAACAAATGAAGCCCAGCTTCTCTCTGAGCAAATGTGCTCAGGGTTCTTCTTATCAGAAAATGGACTTCTTTCAACTGTATTAATGTCCCTGCTCTCATTTTTCACTCACCACCCAAACTTTGAACCTGTAGTTTCAACTCGTAAGTTTGTTTCATGACCTCCTATTCATCCCTGGGCTTCCCTGATAGCTCAGTTGGTAAAGAATCCGCCTGCAATACAGGAGACCCCAGTTCGATTCCTGGGTCAGGAAGATCCCCTGGAGAAGGGATAGGCTACCCACTCCAGTATTCCTGGGTTTCCCTTGTGGTTCAGCTGGTAAAGAATCCACCTGCAATGTGGGAGACCTGGGTTTGATCCCTGGGTTGGGAAGATCCCCTGGCAAAGGGGAAGGCTCCCCACTCCAGTATTCTGGCCTGGAGAATTCCATGGACTACAGTCCATGAAGTCGTGAAGAGTCAGACACGACTGAATGACTTTGACTTCACTTCATCCCTGATGAATAGTTTACATGAATAGTTTGTAAGAGACTCAGCCATCACTGCTCCACTACAACTGTAGAGATGAATGATTGAATCTGTCAAGAGGCGGGAGTGACATTTGAGCTTGAGCTCAGTGTGGGGCAGGGCATGCCAAGAGAGGAAGGGCAAGGAGAGAAGCTGGAGGCAGGACTGAAAAGATCCATTTGTCAAGTGCGATGGTTGGACTCTGAGATAGGAAACAAGCTTAGTTGATAGCAAGTTTTCATTTGGTAAATTAGAGAAGAGTGAAAGCAAAGCAAAACCTTGATGGGCTACACAGAGAAAAGTGAGCGGAGACTTCAGCCCTAGTTTTCCTTCTGTCATTGCTCTTCCCAAGAGTTCCCAGCATCCAAGCTCTGATTGGTATCTCCATCCCCAGGCGCAATGGACCAGTGCACAAGTCTCAGCAACCTTTCACAGGTTACCTTTTAGGAAGGCTCTTGGTTTATCCAGAAGTCCTAGTCATGGTCTGCAGAGTCCTCTGGTTTATTTTTATTTTGTATCATTATATATTTATTAGAAGGACCGATACTCAGAACCATGATAACACCAAATGCCAGTGGGGCTATGGAGCAACAAGAAACTCTCATTCATTGCTGATAGGAGTCCAAAATGGTACAGCCACTTTGGAAGACAGTCTGGAGGCCTTTTACAAAACTAAACATACTCTTTTTATTTATTTATTTTTGAATTAATTTTTATTGGAGTATAGTTGCTTTAAATGCTGTGTTAGTTTCTAATGTCCAGCAAAGTGAATCATATATCTTTTTTGGATATCTTTCTCATTTAGGTCACCACAGAGCACTGACCAGAGTTCCTTGAATTACATAGTAGGTCTTCATTAGTTACCTATTTTGAGGTTGCTGTTGCTGTGTCACTAAGTCATGTCTGACTCTTTGCAAAGCTGTGAGCTCCAGCACTACAGGCCCCTCTGTCCTCCACTAGCTCCCAGAGTTTGCTCAGATTTGTGTCCATTGAGTCAGCGATACTATCTAACCATCTCATCCTCTGCTGCTCCCTTCTCCTTTTGCCTTCAATCTTTCCCAACATCAGGATCTTTTCCAGCGAGTCAGCTCTTTACATCAGGTAGCCAAACTATTGGAGCTTTAGCATCAGTTCTTCCAATGAATATTCATGGTTAATTTCCTTTAGGATTGACTAGTTTGATCTCCTTGCAGTCCAAGGAACTCTCAAGAGTCTTCTCCAGCACCACAGTTCAAAAGTATCAGTTCTTCAATACTCAGCCTGTTTTTATGGTCCAGCTCTCACATCCATACATGACTACTGAAAAAACCATAGCTTTGACTAGACAGGCCTTTGTCGGCAGTGGTATCTCTGCTTTTTAATATGCTGTCTAGGTTGATCATAGGTTTCCTTTCAAGGAGGAAGTGTCTTTTAATTTGATGGCTTCAGTCACCACCTACAGTGATTTTGAAGCCCAAGAAAATAAAATCTGTCACTGTTTCCACTTTTCCCCCTTCTATTTGCCATGAAGTGATGGGACTGGATGCCATGGTCTTCATTTTTGAATGCTGACTTTCAAGCCAGCTTTTTCACTCTCCTCTTTCAGTCTCATCAAGAGGCTCTTTAGTTCCTCTTCACTTTCTGCCATTGGAGGGGTATCATCTGCATAAGTGAAGTTGTTGTTATTTCTCTCAACAGTTTTGATTCCAGCTTGTGATTCAACCAGCCCAGCATTTCACATGATATACTCTGCATATAAATTAAATAACCAGGGTTACAGTATACAGCCTTGTTGTATTACTTTCCCAATTTAGAACTAGTCTGTTATTTCATGTAAGGTTCTAATTGTTGCTTCTTGACCTGCATTGTTTCTTGACTCTACTACACATGGACATCACCAGATGGTCAATACCAAAATCAGATTGATCATATTCTTTGCAGCCAAAGATGGAGAAGCTCTATACAGTCAGCAAAACAAGACCAGGAGCTGACTGTGGCTCAGATCATGAACTCCTTATTGCCAAATTCAGACTGAAACTGAAGAAAGTGGGGGAAACCACTAGACCATTCAGGTATGACCTAAATCAAATCCCTTATGATTATACAGTGGAAGTGACAAATAGGTTCAAGGGATTAGTTCTGATAGATAGAGTGCCTGAAGAACTGTGGACAGAGGTTTGAGACATTGTACAGGAGGCAGTGATCAAGGCCATTCCCAAGAAAAAGAAATGCAAAAAGGCAAAAGGATTGTCTGAGGAGGCCTTACAAATAGCTGTGAAAAGAAGAGAAGTGAAAAGCAAAGGAGAAAAGGAAAGATACACCCATCTGAATGCAGAGTTCCAAAGAATAGCAAAGAGAAATAAGAAAGCCTTCCTCAGTGATCAGTGCAAAGAAATAGAGGAAAACAAGAGAATGGGAAAGACTAGAGATCTCTTCAACAAAATTAGAGATGCCAAGGGAACATTTCATGCAAAGATGGGCACAATAAAGGACAGAAATGGTATGGACCTAACAGAAGCAGACTATATTAAGAAGAGGTGGCAAGAATACAGAGAACTATACAAAAAGATCTTCATGACCCAGAATGTGAAGTCAAGTGGGCTTTAGGAAGCATCAGTACAAAAAAAGCTAGTGGAAGTGATGGAATTCCAGCTGAGTTATTTCAAATCCTAAAAGATAATGCTGTGAAAGTACTGCACTCAATATGCCAGCAAATTTGGAAAACTCAGCAGTGGCCACAGGACTGGAAAAGGTCAGTTTTCATTCCAATCCCAAAGAAAGGCAATGCCAAAGAATGTCAAATTACCACACAGTTGCACTCATCTCACATGCTAGAAAAGTAATGCTCAAAATTCTCCAAGCTAGGCTACAACAGTATATGAACCGTGAACTTCCAGATGTTCAAGCTGGATTTCGAAAAGGCAGAGGAACCACAGATCAAATTACCAACATCTGTTGGATCATTGAAAAAGCAAGAGAGTCCCAGAGAAACATCTACTTCTGCTTTATTGATTATGCCAAAGCCTTTGACTGTGTGGATCATCAAAAACTGTGGAAAATTCTTTAAGAGATGGGAATACCAGACCACCTGACCTGCCTCCTGAGATATGTGTATGTAGGTCAGGAAGCAACATTTAGAACTGGACATGGAAAAACAGACTGGTTCCAAATAGGAAAAGGAGTACGTCAGGCTGTATATTGTCACTCTGCTTATTTAACTTATATGCAGAGTACATCATGAGAATTGCTGGACTGGATGAAGCACAAGCTGGAATCAAGATTGCCGGGAGAAATATCAATAACCTCAGATATGCAGATGACACCACCCTCATAGCAGAAAGTGAAGAAGAACTAAAGAGCCTCTTGATGAAAGTGAAAGAGGAGAGTGAAAAAGTTGTCTTAAAGCCCAACATTCAGAAAACTAACATCATGGCATCCGCAGCAATGAAATTAAAATATGCTTGCTCCTTGGAAGAAAAGTTATGACCAAACTAGACAGCATATTAAAAAGCAGAGACGTAACTTTGCCAACAAAGGTCTGTCTAGTCAAAGCTATAGTTTTTCTAGTAGTCTTGTATGGATGTGAGAGTCAGACTATAAAGAAAGCTGAGTGCTGAAGAATTCATGCTTTTGAAACTTGGTGTTGGAGAAGACTCTTGAGAGTCCCTTGTACAGCAAGGAGATCCAACCAATCCATCCTAAAGGAAATTAGTACTGAATATTCATTGGAAGGACTGATACTGAAGTTGAAACTTCAATACTTTGGCCACCTCATGTGAAGAATTGACTTATTTGAAAAGACTCTTAAGCTGGGAAAGCTTGAAGGTAAGAGGAAAAGGGGATGACTGAGGATGAGATGGTTAGATGGCATCACTGACTCAAAGGACATGAGTTTGAGTAAACTCCAGGAGTTGGTGATGGACAGGGAGGGCTGGCGTGGTGCAGTCCATGGGGTCACAAAGAGTTGGACATGACTGAGTGACTGAACTGAACTGAAATGACCTGCATATAGGTTTCTCAGGTAAAGTGGTCTGGTACTCCCATCTCTTTAAGAATTTTCCAGTTTGTTTGATGCACTCAAACCTTTAGGTTTTACCATAGTCTGTGAAGCAGAGGTAGATGCTTTTCTGAAATTCTCTTGTTTTCTCTATGATCCAACTAATGTTGGCAATTTGATCTCTGGTTCCTCTACCTTTTCTTAACCCAACTTGTACATCTGGGAGTTCTTGGTTTACATACTGCTGAAGCCTACATTGGAGGATTTTGAGCATAACCTTGTTAGCATGTTAAATGCACGCAATTGTGTGGTAGTTTGAACATTCTTTGGCATTGCCCTTCTTTGTGATTGGAATGAAAACTGACCTTTTCCAGTCCTATGGCCACTGCTGAGTTTTCCAAATTTTCTGGCCTGTTGAGTGCAGTACTTTCAGAGCATCATCTTTTAAGATTTGAAATAGCTCAGCTGGAATTCCATCACCTCCACTCTCTTTGTTCATAGTGATGCTTTGCAATGCTCACTTGACTTCACACTACAGGATGTCTGGCTTTAGGTGAATGATCACATCATCATGGTTTTCTGGGTCATTAAGAACTTTTTTTGGATTCTTCCATGGATTCTTGGGCTTCCCTAGTAGCTCAGCTGGTAAAGAATCCACCTGCAATGCAGGAGACCCCAATATGATCCCTGGGTCAGGAAGATCCACTGGAGAAGGGATAGGCTACCCACTCCAGTATTCTTGGCATTTCCTAGTGGCTCAGCTGATAAAGAATCTGCCTGCAATGTGGGAGACCTGGGTTCCATCCTTGGGTTGGGAAGATCCCCTGAAGAAGGGATGGGCTACCCACTCCAGTATTTTAGCCTGGTGAATTCCATGGACTGTATAGCCCATGGATAGCAAAGAGTCGGACACAAATGAGCAACTTTCACTCACTCACTCCATGGATTCTTGCCACCTCTTAATCCCTTCTGCTTCTGTTAGGTCCTTACCATTTCTTTCCCTTGTGCACATCCTTGCATGAAATGTGCCCTTGATATCTCCAGTTTTTGTGAAGAGATCTCTAGTTTTCCCATTCTATTGTTTTCCTCTATTTCTTTTCTATTTTATCCATAATATGAAGAGTGAATGTGTGTCAATCTCAATCTCCCAATTTATCCTTCTCCCTTTGGTGTCTATACATTCATTCTCTACATCTGTGTCTCTATTTCTCTTTTGCAAATAAGATCATCTGTATCATTTTTCTAGATTCCACATATATGTGTTAATATATGATACTTGATTTTTTCTTTCTGACTCCATTTTGTATGACAGTGATGTTCCTGGTTCATTGATCTTGTATTCTCCTTGGTAACAGCTTTCCTCTTCCTAACAGAGATGATTGCCTCTCTCTCAGCAATTCACAGTTTGGAAGAGTGTTTCCTGTCTGTTGGATACTTGTCCATGAAGTCCAGCTTCATTTGGGGACCACAGAATGAGATGTGCGTTAAAAAAAGAAATTTGAAGGATTAAACTTAGAATGGCCATGTTGACAAGGAGCTCTGTTTAAGTCATATGACAGTCATTTCTCTTTCTTTGGAATCCTAGGCTATCTCCAGGTGAAACTCTGAGTTCCCTATTTAGGCTTAAATGTATCAGGTCACAGACTCTGCAGTTTTTCTCTCATGATGTTATATAATGCTTTTTCTTTTTTCTCTTAGAGAATAGAAGCCAGGTTGAGAGGGACCATCACATCAGATGACTAATAAGCCTAGCTCCTGGGAAAGAAAAATGTAACAGTTAAGCCCATGTACTCTCATGCCAGACTGCCAATTTAAATGTGGTTGGAAATTTCATCCATTCACTCATCCAGCTCTAACTTTAATTTTATTCTTTCCTCTTGGTTATCACAGTTGTGCCAAGGATTGCCACTGTAGTTTAGACTAAGACCAGAGAAAATTAAACGTGGTAGGTATTCTTTGTTCTGCTGCTCATGACAAAAGTACATGGTTTGAAACATTTTTGAGAACACTGGTTTTCAGAGTTAAAGATTGTGATCGGATATCTAACATCTTGACCTGGGAAACAGGTTTAGTGAGAGGCGAGAGACAGCTGTGTGGCCTTCTCTCAAAACTGTGAACTGAATCAAATATACTTTTGTAGGGAGAAAGATGTCATCGGACATCTTTGAAAGATGGCATAATGACTGGAGCAGATGTCATTTGAAAATGACTGTCTGTGCAACACTCTGCCCCATTCCAGAGAGAGATTCTACATTCTTCCCTGGGATGATAATCCTGTTTTCTCTAATCAGGTTTTGGTTTGTATTCAGAGGAGGAAACATGTAAAATTAGAATCTGGAGGGCTTTAATAATGAAAAGTGAACTAAAGGTATTAAAAGCTTATGATGCAATCTCCTGTGAAGAAGAACCCCAGATAATTTCTGTAGACACTTTCCTTTCAAGGAAATGGAATATAACTCCCTGTTCTTAAAGTCTGACCTGCACATGGTGACTTCATTCCAAAGAGTACAGTATGAAGAGGGGGAAAGAGAGTAGGCTTATAGTAGAGAAGCCTAACAAACACTACTTCAGCTTGGGGATCAAGGCCAACATCAACAGTCATAAATCACGTTGATAGCATATACCCTTGACATGATATGATGGAAATGACACTACCTCTGCGATCTTCCTCTGCAAACCCCATTACTCCAGAGTAATCGTGAGGAAAATACCTGACAAGTTCCAGTACAGAGACATCTCACAAAACAGCTGACTGCTACTCCTCAAAAGTGTCAAGAACTTCAAAAACAAGGAAAGTCTGAAAAACTGTCACAGATAGAGGAGTTTAAAAAGACATTACAACTAAATGTAGTGTAGAATCCTGGATGGGATCTTGGAATGAAAAAAAAAAAGGGTAATTAGTTGAAAACTAAAGAAATCTGAATAAACTATGGACAAATGGCAAGCCACTCCAGTGTTCTTGCCTGGAGAATCCCAGGGATGGGGGAGCCTGGTGGGCTGCCGTCTCTGGGGTCACACAGAGTCGGACACGACTGAAGCGACTTAGCAGCAGCAGCATGGTTAACTAAAAAAAAAGTTATGGTACACCAGTCATTTTTTTTATGTCTCAACTAGTTTAATTCTCACAGTGAAACCACACCTACTTTGAAAGATAGAATATGTAGCTGGAGGCTTTGTATCCTAAACCTAAGGTTTGAGAGGTGAAATGACACCCGAAGTTACACATCTCACGAGTGACTGAGCTGGAATTTAGGCCTTAGACTGTATGACAACATAGAACAGATTTGCAATCCTGCATTGACTTCTGCGTCAGTTTTGTTTCTTCTTCTTCTTTTTAGCATATTTATTTACTTGGCTGTGCTGAGTCTAGGTGTGGCACGTGGGATCTTCAGTCTTCATTGTGGCCTGTGGGATCTTAAGTTGCCGCATGCAAATTCTTAGTTGTAGCATGTGGGATCTAATTTTCTGATCAGGGATCAAACTCTGGCTCCATGTGTTGAAAGTATGGAGTCTTAACTACTGGACCACCAGGGAAGTCCCTCTATATCAATTTTCACTTGTGGCTATAAAGAATTATCAGAACTTTAGCAGTTTAAAACAACACCTAGTTATATCATTGTTCTGTATATAAGTAGTCTGAGTATTGTGTATTTCCATTAGTTAGAGTCTCACAAGGCTGAGATCTAGATACAAGCAGAAGTGCTTTCTTTTCTAGAGCCTATGGGGATGAATCTGCTTCTAACATCATTCAGATTGTCTGAAAATTCAGTTCCTTGTGGTCATAGGACTGAGGTCTGGATTTCCTTGCTGGTTGTAGGCAGGAAGCCTCTCTAGACTCAAGGACTCCTGCCTTCCCCATCACATTGCTCCCTCCATCATAAAACCAGCAACAGCACACATTGAGTCTTTCTCATGCTTTGAGTCTCTTTGATTTCCTCCCTTTGCCTTCATCCAAGAGAAAACTCTGATTTTAAGGGCTCTTGTGACTACACTGGAACTTTCCTCTTGGCTCAGTGGTAAAGTCAGGAAGATCCCCTTGAGAAAGAAATGGCAACCCACTCCAGTATTCTTGCCTAGAAAATTCCATGGACAGAGGAACCTGGCAGTCTATAGTCCACAGGGTTGGCAAAGAGTCGGCCATGACTGAGCACATCGGTACAGTGGTAAAGAATCGGCTTGTCATGTAGGAGATGTGAGTTCCATTCCTAGGTCAGTAAGCTCCCCTGGAGAAGGAAATGGCAACCTGGTCCAGTATTCTTGCTTGGAAAATTGCCTATTGGATAATACATGGATAATCTGCTGGATATGAGAATGGTACAGTCAGGTCTATCCTAATTTTTTTCTACTTAAACACAGCATTTTCTTTTAAGTGTAAGACAACTGCAGGGTAACCACTTGGGGCAAATAATTTGTAGGCAGTATGTTACATTCAGATCCTATTTCTAGATTTCATGAAAGTGATCACCGTTATTTCTTTCTTCTTAGATGAATAGCTTTTCAATTTTAAACTTTCCAAACTTAGAATGTATTCCCCAATGCTTGCATATATTTAGGTAGTGATATTCTCTCTGCCCCACCAAAAGCTTATCATTTCTCCTGATCATCAAATATGATGATCTACCATCAAATATGACTTCCTCACTCTCCCCTCCCTCCCCACTGGACTGAAGGTGCCAGGGGCGCGGGGGCCACATCTGTTGTATGCACCTGGAGCCTGGCACGGTGACCACAGGAGGCAGTCATCACTGCAGAGTAAATGAATGAATGAATATGAACGGGCAGCATGTTAGAACCATGGAAATGGGTGTTTTTTGAGCGACTTAAGAAAAAGTCCTTGTTTAAGATCACCTCTTCTCTTCTTTATCCATTCTTCTGTTCATGGACCTTTAGGTTGCTTCCATGACCTGGCTATTGTAAATACTGCTGCAGTGAATGCTGGAATCCATGTATGTTTTTGAATCATGGTTTTCTCTAAGTATATGCCGAGGAGTAGGATTGCTGCATCATATGGTAGTTCTATTTTTAGGTTTTTAAGGAATCTCCATACTGTTCCCCCTAATGGCTTTATGAATTTACATTCCCACCAGCATGTAGGAGGGTTCCCTTTCTCCATCTCCTCTCTAGCATTTACTGTTTGTAAATTTTTTGATGATGACCATTCTTACAGTGAGGTGATACCTCTGTATAAAAAATAACAAAATAATGTCATTTGCAGCAAAATAGATGAACCTAAAGACTGTCATAATGAATGAAGTTAGATACAGAAAGTGAAATATCATATGATATTGCTTATATGTGGAATCTAGAAAAAAGGGTACCAATGAATTTATTTATAAGACAGGAGTAGAGTCACAGATGTAGAAAACAAACTTATCGTTCCCATGGGATAAGGGTTAGGAGGGATAAACTGGGAGATTGAGATTAACATACATACACTGCTATATAAAAAATGGACAACTAATAAGAACCTGCTGTACAGCACAGGGAACTCTGCTAAATACTAAATACTCCGTAATGGTCTATATGGGAAAGGAAGCTAAAAAAGAGTGGGTATATGTAAATGTATAACAGACTGACTTTGCTGTACACTTGAAACTAAGACAACATTGTAAATCAAATATATTCTAATAAAAATAATAAAAAAGCACCTCCTTTCTGTTTCTTCCCAAGGAGGCATATTTGATCCTTAGTTTCTAGGGGCTCTCCTGGGCCACATTTTCAGGGGCCCTGCCACTGCTCATCAAAGGTTACAGCCTGCCTGTGGAGCTCCTTTAGAGCCCAGGCTCTCTTTTCCTTCCATGTGGTAGAAGTTGTACACTGTCACAGCAAGAATGTCCTGTAACCAACTCTCCAGCATCCTCTTCTCTGGGGTTTCTCCCTTTTATGTGACAGGGCTGCATGCGTGCTAAGTTGCTTCAGTCATGTCTGGCTCTCTGCGGCCGCATGGGCTGTAGCCTGCCAGGCTCCTCTGTCCATGGACTTTTTCAGGCAAGAATAGTAGAGTGGGTTGCCATTTCCTCCTCCAGTAACGGGGCTGAGGGTGATAAAATTCAGGTTCTAGTTTAAGGGGAGAGAAGGAGCATTTATTTATTTATTTATTATGGGAGTATAGTTGATTTACAATAGGATATTAGTTTCAGGTGTACAACAGTGATTCAGTATTTTTCTAGATGATACTCCATTTAAAGTTATTGTCAAGTATGGCCTGTATTCCCTGCGCTGTACAATATATCCTTGTTGCTTATGGATTCTAGATCTAATTGTTCATACCTCTTACTTCCCTACCCCTGTATTGCCCCTCCTTTCTCTCTCCCCACTGGCAATAACTATTTTATGTACCTGTGAGTCTGTTTCTATATTTTTATATTCATTCATTTCATTTTTTAGATTCAAATGTAAGTGGTAACATACGGTATTTGTCTTTCTTTGTCTGACTTACTTCACTATACATACTTTCCAGGTCCATTCATGTTGTTGCAAATGGCAAAGTGTCTTTCATTTTTATGGCTGAGTTATATTCTGTTGTATGTGTGTGTGCTAAGTCGCTTCAGTCACGTCTTGACTCTTGCGACCCCATGGACTGTAGCACGCCAGGCTCTTCTGTCCATGGGTTTCTCAGGGCAAGAATACCAGAGTGGGTTGCTATGCCCTCTTTGTCTATGTGCGTGCGTGTGTGTGTGTGTGTGTGTGTGTGTGTGTGTACACACACTCCCCAAGTCTTTTTTTTTAAAACCATATCTTTATCCATCTATCTTTGATGGACATTTAGGTCGCTTCCGTATCTTGGCTATTGTAAATAATGCTGCTATGAATAGGAGGGTTGCATGTATCTTTTCAAATTAGTGTTTTCATTTTCCTTGGGTGTATACACACCAATAGAATAGTGGGATCACATGGTAGTTCTATTTTTAGTTTTTTTAAGACCCTCCTGTTTTTCATGGTGGCTATACCAATTTACACTCCTACTAACATCCTACTCAATGGTGAAAAACTGAGAAGGAGCTTTTAAAGGAGCGTGAAGTTTAGTGCTCAGACTCCCAGGGTCTGCTTGCAACTTTGCCTTTATTAACTGTGTGAGCTTGGTAATGCTAGGCATCCTGTCTGCTCCATTCTCATGGCAGGGGTTGGTCATGGTAGTAAATGTTTCATATAAGCGAAAATGAGATCATGCCTATAAAGCCTTTTACACAGTGCTTGGCATCTAGAAAGCACATCTCCTTTATAGCCACTTGGCTCACACCTTCACCTACTTCATCCATTTGTTCAGATCTCACCTCAGCCCGGCCTCTCTGAGCATCCTGCTTCTTATCTCAACCTGCTCCCCACTACAATCCAACTGACACTTCCAATCCACTTATCATGCCCCCATTTTTCTTTATTCTAGGGCCTTTATCTAAACACTCTCATGCATTACATTTATTTTTTTAATATCAGTTGCATTTTGGAGTGGGGGCTGAGATGGGAATAGGGCTACCCTTCATGAGAATTTTGTTTTTCCCTTTCAGAAATTAAAAAAAAAGAATACCTTCTAAGCTAAATATACCCCTATGGCATCATAGATGAATCCTCTACTGAGCCTTAATTTAAACTTCAAATCGCCCCCATATGGTAAATAAATACCAGATAAATATCTGGTGACTTTGTAATGCCTTTCACGTGTTCTACAAGTTAACTCCTTGGATCCTAGCTATGGTCATCACTAAGTGCAGATTATACTCACATTATATATTTATACCTGTAAATGAGTAGTCTCGGTGTTCCATTTGGATTAAAGGTGTTAGCAAGGAGACTTCCCTGGCAGTCCTGTGGTTAAGACTTTGCCTCCCAATGCAAGGGGTGAGGGTTCAGTCCACGGTCAGGGAGCTGCCATCCCACATGCCTGGTGGCAAAAAACCCAAAACATGAAACAGAAACAGTATTGTAACAAATTCAATGTTGTGTTGTTGTTTAGTCACTAAGTCATGTCCAACTCTTTTGTGACCCCGTGAACTGTACCCACCAGGCTCCTCTGTCCATGGGTTTTCCTAGGCAAGAATACTGGCTGGAATGGGTTGTCATTTCTTTCTTCAGGGGATCTTCCTGACCCAGGTATGGAACCCAAATCTTTGCATTGTAGGTGGATTCTTTATCACTGAGCCACCAAGGAAGCCCGTAACATATTTAATAAAGACTTAAAAAGTGTGCATGCATGTGTGTGTGTGTGTTAGTCGCTCAGTCATGTCCGTCTTTTTGCAACTCCATGGACTATAGACTGCCAGGCTCCTCTGTCCATGGAATTCTCCAGGCTAGAATCCTGGAGTGTGTTGCTGTTACCTTCTCCAGGGGATCTTCCCAACTCAGGCATCAAACCTGGGTCTCCAGCACTGCAGGCAGATTCTTTATCATCTGAGCCATCAGGAAAGATCCACCAAAAAGAGAAAACACGTGTTAGCAGGTACTTGCCTTGGTCTGGGCTTGTCAACTTGGGAGGACTGTGGGGACCCCAGAGATTCTAAGAGGCAGATTTTTTACTGACTAGTTCTTCAGTTTCTTCTAGGGTTGAAGCTCTCCTTACTTGGCAGTCTCCCTGCAACACTGGGAACTCCTTTATTCTTTAATCCCTCTCACTGATAGTTAAAGCACAATTACTACCCCTCCCTCTCTCCATCTCTTTCATTTATCTCTTCCCAAACTCTCGCCCTCCTAATGCAACAGCGTCTGCCACCCTATTTCACCCTCCCACTGTGCCATTTAACGTCCCTTCCCTCTGGTCATAACTGACACTCAGTTTTCCTCTCACATTACCCTGTTACTGGTAACCTTTCTTGGACTAAATCTTATTTAATTTACACATATAGTATCAAAGCTTCTACTCAGGTTTAGTTTAAACTACAGATCACTCTCAAATGTGGCCATAAATACCAGACAAATATCTACGAACTTCTTTTTCTTATCATCCTTTGGTGTTCCCTAGAACTTTAGGACCAAAGTCAGGGTTTGGTATATTTCCTGCAATATCCAGTTCAATCTTTGTACTTTCTCAAGTGACTTTTCTGCTTTGTAAAGCCTTTCCCAATCTTCCTGACAGGCTATGATCTCTGCCTTTGGCTTCGTTTCTTTATTTATAATTATGCCTCCTTTGATATTCTTACTGTCCAATTTTACCTATTTTCTCATTTTAGTCATCTCTAGTGCCTTAAATTGTAGGTTTTTATTATCATTCAGGCATGGAGAGGCCATCTGACATTGGAAAGGAAATAACATAAAGTTCTGAAGAGAAGGGGCCATGCCACAGCCATGCACAGTCATGCAGAAAAGCATGGGGGTCAGCGGAAGGAGCAGGGGAAATGTCAGCAAGAACTCCCATTGCAGCTTCCATGGGATGAAATGATTGAGGCAGAGGGAGCAGGTTAGGATTGGCTCGTTTGAATACATTCATTGGGTTCTGGAGTCCCTAGGCTTTCCTGAGTTGCCTGGTTCCTGGCCCTGGGATGATTAGGGCAGGTAGACAGATGTGGGAGGTAGTTAGTGGGTAGAGACTTTGCATCAGTTGGTTTGCAGACAAAAGGAGCACTAGCAGAAGAGTTCTCTAATATCTCTGGTAATTGGCCAGCCTGGGAGGCACAGTCTCTATAGAATCAACAAGACTCCAGATCTCAAAGCCTCAGAAGATACAGGAAATAATCAAGCATAATTAACACTTCTAGTCTCCTAGATTCTCTCCAGGTCTCTTAATGACTGGATTTCTACTTTTTTCCCCCACTTAACTGTCTCCTTCCCATTCCCCACCCAGGTATCTGTTTTCCTACTCAAGAATTTAATTTTCCAACAATAGTCTAACCCTGTGAGTGCCAGTGATCACCATCTTGACTTAAGATACTGAAGCATTGTATTGGATTGATTATGCTTCATACTCACTCTGGATCTTGTTCTCTGGAATTCCCCTCACCACCAGCATTTTTCTCCTCTGTCTCCCTTTGTTTATGCCACTCACCAGGTTCTTCAGGCTTGTTTAGGCCCCTGACAATGGGAAATTCTTTCAATCGCCTTCTCCATTTTGAGTTCACAGAATTCTCCACCACTTCCTGTCAACTTTCAGATGCTTTGATTGACCTGCACAATGTCTTTAGCCACTCCCTTCCATCCTTTTCTCTTTTTTTAAAGATTACTTCTTTGGCTGTATTGGATCTTAGTTGTGGCACCAAGATCTTTGATCTTTGCTGCAGCTTGGAGGATTTTAGTTGTGGCATGTGGGTTCTAGTTCCCTGTGTGTGTGGTAGTCACTCATCATATCCAACTCTTTGTGACCCTATGGACTGTAGCCCACCAGGCTCCTCTGTCCATGGGATTCTCCAGGCAAGAATACTGGAGTGGGTTGCCTTTCCCTTCTCCAGGGGATCTTCCTTATTCAGGGATTGAACCTGGGTCTCCCGCATTGGAGGCAGATTCTTTACCACATGAGCCACCAGGGAAGCCCTTCTAGTTCCCTGACCAGGGATCAAACCTGGACCCCCATCATCGGGAGCACAGAGTCTTAGTATATGCACAATGAGGGAAGTCCCCACTCCCATCCATTCTTATTTCCATCATGTGGGCTTAAAGTCTGGATACTTCCTTCCAACCAGAATCTGCAAGTTTACCTCTGCTACATTCTAAGTAGTGTTATATATTTGTTGTCATTCAGTTACTAAGTCATGTGCGATTCTTTAAGACCCCATAAGCTACAGCGTGCCAGGCTTCTTTGTCCTCCAACATCTCCCAGAGTTTGCTCAAACTCATGTTCATGGCCATCTGGCCATCTTGTCCTCTGTCATCCCCTTCTCCTTATGCCCTTAATCTTTCCCAGCATCAGGGTCTTTTCCAATGAGTCAGATCTTCGCATCAGATGGCCAAAGTATTGGAGCTGCAGCTTCAGCATCAGTCCTTCCAACGAATATTCAGAGCTGATTTCTTTTAGGATTGACTGGTTTGATCTCCTTGCTGTCCAAGGGACTTTCAAGAGTCTTCTCCAGCACCACAGCTCGAAAGCATCAATTCTTTGGCGCTCAGCTTTTTTTATGGTTCAACTCTCATATCTATACATAATTACTGGAAAAACTGTAGCTTTGACTATACAGACCTTTGTCAGCTAAGTGATGTCTCTGCTTTTTAATACTCTGTCTAGTTTTGTCATAGCTTTCTTTCCTTTTAAGGAGCAAGGGTCTTTTAATTTCCTGACTGCAGTCACCTTCCACAATGATTTTGGAGCCCAAGAAAGTAAAATCTGCCATTGTTTTCACTTTCCTCTCATCTATTTGCCATGAAGTGATGGTATGTACAGTGCTACTAGCTTAATCTTCCCTAAATATTATTGTTGCTGTGACACTTTCCTACACAAGAACATTCTTCGATGTCTCTACATCCTCTGAGTGAAGACCAAAACAGATTATTCCAAGACTAGTGGCCCTTCATGGATGAACCCTGCTTTGATTTTTTGTGGTCAGGTATATACTTTCTTTCCAATGAACTATGTAACTCTTTGGAGCTACTCACATTCTATCTTGATTCAATTATTTGTATACCATTAGACTGTATGCTTGTTTACAGCAGAGTCTATCTTATTTATCTTTGAGTTTCCTATAATGATTAGCAATAAGCCTTATAAATAGCAGGTATTAGAGGTTACTTTAATGGAATAGAATCTCAAAGCATCACGTTAAGAACCCTAGTCCCTCAGCTAAATCCTTAATTAGATGCCATTTCTAAGAAAATAAAGATATTTTATAAGTAACTGAACATGCATACACAAGCAATTGCTCTACAAATGTTTGTTTGAATCAGACATTTAAACCGAGTCCCAAATTGCAATATGTACTATATGCTCTTCTTGGGCTTTCAAGTATACATTTAATGTGCAAGAAAGAGTTAAACAAATACTATGTGTTATATCCTAGGAAAGGACAGTGAGAATAACTAAGTTGTTTATATAAAAGCCAAATTAATCTAAGACACAGAAATAGTCAAGTACATCATCAACTCCCACACATTACAGGTTTTGAGAGGGCAGCTAGATTATCTTGCCTGGAGGCACTGAGGAGCAGCCACAGCAGAAAGTCTGATCTGCGATCCTATATTGAGTAGGTTGGCCACTCCCTAGGTAGTCACTTGGTAGCATCAATGCATGTAAAAGGAAGCAGGAAAGAGAGTCATAGACTTTTAGAAGTAGAGAGGTTCTTAGAGGTCATTTGGTTCAATCTCCTGCTGGTAGCAAGAATCTTTCCCAAGGGCCACCGGCATATGGCGTCTGTTGAATATCCCGCAGAGAATGATGATTGCTCTTTTGAGGGATCTCATTTCACTTTAGGACAGAGCTAATTATTAGGAAATCCTTCTTTCTATTGAGTTGAAATATGCTTCCCATAACTTTTACCCAGTGGCCCTTCATGCTATCCTCTGGAGTAACACAGAATAGGTTTAATTCATCTTTCTTATAATTGCCCTCCAAATAGCTGAAGCTCACTATCATGTCCTCTATCAGTCTTTTCTAGAGGCTAAATAAAAATCTCTGTTCCTTACATAAATGACAATTCTAAGGCACTTTATTTGCTTCTTGCCTTTGAAATTTATATTATACCAATTAGCATGTTAATTTGTGCATATTTCTGCTCTCTTTCCTCCTCTTTGCCCTATTGCTGAATGCAATTGACTTTTTTTTTTTTGAAACTTTTATTCTTCTGATCACCTTTCTCAAGATCCACCCCAGGTCTTCAATATTTTCTTCAAATAAAACTGCCAGAAGAGAAAGGAGACAAAAGGAGCAATGCATTCTCTTTAAGAAGTGTCTTTCCATTGATTTTAAAGGGAAATATGCCGACATCATGGTGGTGAAGACTCTAATGAAATTATTTTAGAGGAAGCAATGTGAAGATGAGACAAAGAGAGACTTAGCCTAGAATTCAAAGACCACTACCGTTGAGGAGGGCTGACTCCGACACTTCCCTCCTACGGTTCCGTCTTTGGTGCTCCTGGTTGAGATATAAGACTACAGATTACCCTTTGCCTGAGCTCTAGAAAATTTGGGATGACTGTGACTTCTCTTGATCGTGTCAGTGTAGTTCTCTCAGGGCAGTCTCAAATTTCATGACTACAACAAAGCTGATATTCCTGGCTTGCAGAAGGTGCAAGATCAACTAGAGCCACCAGGAC
This sequence comes from Bos javanicus, assembly GCF_032452875.1. Classification (NCBI taxonomy): domain Eukaryota; kingdom Metazoa; phylum Chordata; class Mammalia; order Artiodactyla; family Bovidae; genus Bos; species Bos javanicus. Next base: position 92,822,330 of record NC_083877.1, read on the forward strand.
TTGGCCTCCTGAACCTCACTCTAAGTAGTGACATAAACTGATGAAGTATCCCCTAAGATTAAACAGGGTGCTTTTGTTCCTGCTCAATTTGATCATGTTACTTTTCTCTCTCTCTTTCATTGCCTTAAGAATCTCTTATTGCCTGATTCTGTCCTCCAGTGAGTATTTCTGTCATTTTTCATTTGATAAGTATGACATGAATGTCTTAATCTAAGCTTTAGATAAAGTTATTGAATAGAATAGAACAAAGAACCTCGATCCTTAACTCTGCCATTTGGGACTTCCCTCCAGGCAGGGATGGATATTTTAATCAATATCATTTAGGTTCAATGTCCTACACTTTGTGAAAACTCATAAGAGTATTGGTCAGCAAAGATTTCTTATTCTACCCATAAGAATGAAATTTACATCACAGCTTTGCTGAAATATTGGGTAAGGCTTGATTGTCTTGCCCAATTGTCTTATCAAAAAGAGAAGGGAATGCATTTTGTATTGAGTTCATGGCAGTTCCTGCGAATCATCTCATTCTTCTTCTGTTTGTACACAAGTATTCTCTTTAGCCATTAGGATGGGTATGCAAGTGACATTCATGAATTTTATTTCTAGGTAATTTCTAGAATCTTTTCTTCATTCTAAATTGTTCTTTTCCTTTGGTACTTTTTGCCTTCTTGCTTATGAATATCTCAAAGACACTCAGTGTTCTTTTAGCACCATGATTTAACTAATTGTGGACTGAAAACTTGATGTATTTAATGCTGTATGATCCAGCCAGGTTTTGAAGTAGTTCTAGAAAAATCCCCAACAGTATCTCAACTAGTACTATCCGACTGAACTTTCTATGATGATAGAAATGTCCTATGTCTACACTGCCCAAAACAGTGGCAACCAGTCACATATGCTTATTGAGCACTTGACATTTGCCTAGTTCAACTGAGGGGCTGAATTTTAAATTTTGATTAAATTTAACTTTACATAGCCACATGCGGCTAAGAGATACCATATTGAATAGAACAGTTTTAGAATTCTGGACTTTTTCTTCACAAGACAGATTTCTTTAGGACCTTCTTTCTTTGTTTAGTATCAGAATCATTTGTGATTGTGTAGTCAGATTTAAAAAATTTAATGTGTCTCTCTCCTCATGGCATTACCCTTACCTTTTCAAAGAGATGTTTCAAATCTGCTTGTATTGATATATGTAGATATTTCTTCTGCTCCTCTTTGACTTCCTAGAACCAAAAAAAAATTAATATTAAGCATAGTATTCAAGAAGAGCCATTCCAGGCTTAGATAGCTGACATTTGCTTAGAAGGAATAGGGGTAATGTTTTTTTCTTTCTTTAACAGCACTTCCATTCCTCACATCATGCCCCCTAAGCCCCACTCAGTATCCATCCTGACCATCACCCTTTCAATTTGCAGGGGATGAGCTCTTGACGTTTCAAGGACTGGACGCAGTGTAAATAGAAATGTCTGTAATTAGAAAAGTACAAGATGTTAACAAGAACTTAATGCTTGTGACAGGAATGCATCTCTTAAATATGCATCTCTTTAAATTATTTAAAGGTGGAAGCCACGTGTTATAAAGAAAAAGTAATCCTTTACTGAGGTCCTGATGCAATTAGAACTGGAAAGATTTTTTTTCTTTTTTTTTTTTTTTGCACAGAGATATATTGGAGAGATATGGCTTGTATCTATATCTTTAACTTTGTAGCTTGGGTTGCTAGATCAGCATGTCATGATTTAGAAGTGGTGTGTGTGTGTGTGCGCACAAATTTATATATATATACAGACCCTAGAATCATATAATATGTTTGAGCAAATCTGTATCTACAATGGCATATGTTAATTCCTACATCTGAGTTTGTTTTCCACATTTTCTTTCGAAAATTAATTTTTCTGACAAGAAACCTAGGAGGTGCCCCAGAATTTGTTAACTATTTTTGGAGCTGGGGGTAAGGGAGGAACTGAATGCTTAATCCTCAAAAATTCACAGATGACTCACAAAGGACAGTAGTGACACCCTGCCTTTGCAGACTTAAATGTGGACTTCGGCTCAGCACCTTGGCTCCATGCAGTGCGGCTTCTCTGTTGACCCGGGCTTGTCTGACAGGCGCAGCTCACTCAGCGCTGACGCTCCGTGACAAAGCCGCCTCACCACACGCTTCCCCCTCTTTGCTTCCTTTCTGACAGACTTGAAGGATTAGCAGAATGACCCGACCAAATCTCAGAAGGGTTATGGGGTGGGTATAATGCGTTAGCAACCGGTGAAGTGTTTTGAAAAAAAATCTCCCGTAAGTAAAATACTAAGTGTTATTTTCTGCCTCCTGCCACACAAAGCCCATTTACAGGCTCTATTCCCTTGGTGTTTTTTTGACGCAGTTGGAAAAGGAACAATTAACTCTGGCCATTGTAGTCTAAGTAATTACTGATTACCCCCTACCTTCTCAGAAAAATGATGCAGAATGGGAAGTAAAGCCACACTGTGACCTGTGGGCGGTTTCCAGTGTTCGTGGCTCACAAATGCTGTAGCCTGGATCCGCTTACTCCCGTGTCGTCCCCAGCCGGATGATGGACGACGTGGCGCTTGATTCCAGAGAAGGGAGCCCGAGGCTCTTACCGCATCACTGCGCTAATGGACCCTGAACTTGTTTAAGAGAGAGCAATTAATTTTTAAGCCAGCTTGGCCGCAGAAGCTTCCAGAGCTGACTTTGCTTTGTGTCCTAGAAGACACAACCCTCACATATCTCTCCTTGGTTCCTCCTTGAAAGGGCAAACGCATACAGAGCTGAAGGAAAGCAGGGAATGTAGGTGAGCTTTCTTCCCATCCACGTCTTTACTTTCTACTGTTTGCCTGCCTTATACTTGTCCTCTTTGGGAAATTCCCCTCAAGAGGGTGGGAGCTCTCTGCACTCTTAATGAGAAGTAATATCTCCTCCCTTCTTCCTTTCCTCCTTTGCTTTCTCACTCCCCATTCACTTCCTAAATATTGACTGGGAATCTATGGTGTATCGGTACCATATTAGGTGGTTAGGCAGAATATACACCCTAAAATATGCTACTTTGGCTTAAGAATTATTTTGAGTTAAAGACACTTGCCAAACAGCAGGTGTAAGAAGGGCATGCTTCCCTTTTCTTCCTGCAAACTCCCATGTGAGAGACGCTTTCCCTGTACCAAGAGGAAAAAAAAAGCTTCAGTAGGGGTGTCAGAGCTGAGAAAATTCTGTCTAAACAGAGCTTGTCAAAAACATTCTTCTTTTGCTTTAGACACTCAGAATATTAGTTACTTTTCCACAGTTGCCTTTCTTTGTTCAATCTAGTATAAAAGCATTTAGGTTTACCACTTCTTTGGGTCTTCGTTTCTTATTGAGGGCTCCTATGTCACGTAAAATTCATATAAATCTGTATGTTTTTCTTCTGTTAATCTCTCTTGCTGCTGCTGCTGCTAATTCACTTCAGTCATGTCCGACTCTGTGTGACCCCACAGAAGGCAGCCTACCAGGCTCCCCCGTCCCTGGGACTCTCCAGGCAAGAACACTGGAGTGGGTTGCCATTTCCTTCTCCATTTTTAATCTCTCTTAGGCCAGTTTAATTCTCAAGCCCAGCCATTAAAGTCTAAGAAGGTAGAAGGAAAATTTGGCCTTCCCTCCAGTGGTGATAAGTAGAGGGGATCTGGATTAATAAGGCACCTTTCTGAAGTGGGTAGTCTCTGGTCTATGGCAGAGACTAACTGGTTTCATCCACCAGTTTCCCTGGTCACCCCAACACAGGTTCACTGGAAAGAGAGGTGCTGATTTTAGCAGAGGGAGAGAAGTTTACTGGACTCGTCAGAGAATTTAAGGGTAGGAGGAGAAATGGACAAAAGGAAGCAAGGTGTTCATAGACTTCAAGGAACACGATTAAAGGTTGGCAGCTCTTGTGTTAAAACCATTAGACACAGTTAACACTCTGGCAACTCAGTAAACAAGAGCTTTATTTCCTTTGAAATAATTCTGGTGGGTGGGGGAGAGAGCAGAAGGAGAAACATAATTAGGGGGTAAGTGAAGAGGCAGGAGGGCCCTTCCAAAGCATGTAGTTGTGTGTGTGTGTGTGTGTGGTGAGGGAGGGGGACGCTGGAGGGGAGCTGCTTTTTTAATGTGTGACTCAGCCAGTTCACCCTTGCATTGTTACACGCTAAATGGTTCTTTATTCTTGTTCCATAATTGAAGCAGATTACAGTTTAGAAGTAATATTTAAAAATGGATTATCTAAATGTATACTGCTCATTATGTTAGCTGAGTACATTGTGTGCATAGCTTGTAAAGCATTTTAGGGATTAAGTTGTAATTAATTTTTTATCACTTTAATTTCTTATGTTGCTCCCTATGCCTCTTGGACTGTGATATTCTCTAACAGGAATTTTCTAAATACCTGAATAGTTTTATCCAGTAGCTAAGAAATAGTTCTTGGGACCACTCATGTAGAGCCAACCCAGATCAACATATGGCAACAGGGGGAAAAGGGGACTGGCTTTCTTTGACAACGTTCCCTTTGACTGTAAATAATACATTTGTTGTAGGACTACTCGAACTTGTTGTTTAAATTAGATTTTACTAAAATACATTTGAGTTTAGAGAATTTAGTGGTGATGGAATTTGTCCACATAAAAATGTAGGTAATAAGCAGAATGTTCATTGTAGTCACTCAAAAGCAGAGACATTACTTTGCCAACAAAGGTCCGTCTAGTCAAGGCTATGGTTTTTCCTGTGGTCATGTATGGATGTGAGAGTTGGACTATAAAGAAAGCTGAGTGCCACAGAATTGATGCTTTTGAACTGTGGTGTTGGAGAAGACTCTTGAGAGTCCCTTGGACTGCAAGGAGATCCAACCAGTCCATCCTAAAGGAGATAAGTCCTGAATATTCACTGGAAGGACTGATGCTGTAGCTGAAACTCCAATACTTTGACCACCTGATGCAAAGAGCTGACTCATTTGGAAAGACACTGATGCTGGGAAAGATTGAGGGCAGGAGGAGAAGGGGACTACAGAGGATGAGATGGCTGGATGGCATCAATGAACATGAGTTTAAGTAAACTCTGGGAATTGGTGATGGACAGGGAGGCCTGGCGTGCTGTAGTCCATGGGGTTACAAAGAGTCAGACATGACTGAGCGACTGAACTGAATTGAAAAATAGATACTTAACAAACTGGTCATAAATGAGAGGTTTCTGTAACATGATAGTTATTTTTTATACTCTAATATATTTAAATTGAGGGCTTTGTTGGGTTAATACAGTATTCTAAGGGCACCCTGGAAGGGCTCTTATGATTTACATTTCTATAAAAATGGAAATGCTGAATTACTTAAGAGCCAAAATACCATGTCCAAACACAAAAAGAGATTCTGGTCAAGCTGGATATTTCTAGGACAATCTGATTTTAAATAGGGCTTACTTGGTGTCTCAGATGGTAAAAATCTGCCTGCAATGCAGGAGACCTGGGTTCAATCCACTCCATTAGTCTTGCCTGGAGAATTCCATGGACAGGGAGCCTGTCAGGCTACAGTCCATGGGTTCACAAAGAGGTGGACACGAAACAGCCCTGTGACCTCTATAGTTATCCTTCCTGACAATGTCAAGCTCTATCTGAGCCCTGTGCTCCCAGAAAAGAATAAAGATTAAGAAATTCTCCCCACTCTTTGTGTTCTGGAAATGATTTAATGCAGAGAAACTCTCTTCCTCATGTAATTTAGATAAGACTCACAAATACCCAACCTTTTATCCATGATAAAAGGTTTATCCATGATAAGGCCAGGTGCAGACCCTCCGAATTCCCATCCTTCACCTTGTAAATGATTAACTGAACTATTTTGTCTCTACTCATCAATAGAAACAACATGTGTGTTAACCAAACTTTGGTTAAGATTCCCTCCTTCTCTTGTCAGTGAAGTTCAGGCTGTGACTCAGCCTGAACCTGCAAATGCAGTGCAATTCGTGGTCTCTCAGCTGTGTCTGACTCTGTGTGACCCCATGAACTATAGGCCTCCAGGCTCCTATGTCCATAGGGATTCTCGAGGCAAGAATACTAGAGTGGGTTGACTTGCTCTCCTCCAGGGGATCTTCCTAACCCAGGGGTGATACCCAGGTCTCCCACACTGCAGATGGGTTCTTTACCATCTGAGCCACCAGGTAAGACCATAAACGCCTGCACATAAGCCCTCCTTAACAGTCTGTGATGGACTGAATGTTTGTTGTTGTTCAGTCGCTCAGCCATGTCCAACTCTTTGCCACCCCATGGAGTGTAGCACACCAGGCTTCCTTGTCTTTCACTATTCTGAGAATTTGCTCAAATCCATGTTCATTGAGTCAGTGATGCCATCAAACCATCTCATCCTCTTGCCCCCTTCTCCTGCCCCCAGTCTTTCTCAGTATCAGGGTCTTTTTCAATGAGCCAACTCTTCACATCAGGTTGACAAAGTATTGGAGCTTCAGCATCAGTCATTCCAATGAATATTCAGGGTTGATTTCTTTTAGGACTGAATGGTTTGACCTCCTTGCTGTGCAAGGGACTCTCAAGAGTCTTCTTTTCTCTAGCACCAAAGTTTGAAAGCATCAATTCTTCAGTGCTCAGCCTTCTTTATGGTCCAACTCTCACATCCATACATGACTACTGGAAAAACCATAGGTTTGACTGTATGGATCTTTTCTGGCAAAGTGATGTCTCTGCTTTTTAATATGTTGTGTCCCCCCAAAATTCATATGTTGAAATCTTGTGCCCCCAGTATGATTGTATTTGGAGGTGGATGTCTTTTGGAAGTAATTAGGATTAGCTGAGGTCTAGGGGATTGGGGGGTATGAAGGCTTCTTGGGTGGGATTAGTGCATGAGAGAGCTTGCTTCCGGTTTCTGCTCAATGCCATGTGAGGAGACAAGCAGTAGCCAGAAGTCTCCAGACCAGAAGAGGCTCTGGACGTTGTTTTGTTCTCTACTCTAGGCCATAAACTCTGTGCCCACCTTCTTGAAAACACAGCTATAGAATAGGTATTGAATAGAATAGGCAGTGAGCATTTATTTCTAGAATCTGATATTTGATGGCAGCCGCAGACGTCTGTGGCATGAAGTGACCTCTGACTTTGCTAAGGCCCCCATTTCACGTTCATGCTCTATGAGAACTGGGGTGGGTGGGAGAGAGAAATTTACCTGCGTTGGCTTTATTATTTGAAAACAGTGTTAAGAGAAAAATAGCGTTTTAGTCATTTCCACATATTTTGGGGTTCCTTTGGAATGCAGGCTTTCTGCTGTTTTCATTAGTTTTCCCAGCCCTCAGGACAGTTCTCGATATACTCTATACGCAGCAGGTATTTTTGTCAATATATTATTGAAAACAGTTGTATCTTGGGGCCTCCTGCTGCAGATCTAGAGTTAAAACAGTTCCCTGGCTCTAGCTGGGGGGGATCAGAGTGGAGAACAGGTGAATAAGGGAGGCAGCATTTTCCTCCTGACTCCCTCTCCAAGGTCAGAGCGGGAAGAGAGTGTCTACAGTCTGCGGAGCATTCTTCACATGGTTATTGCTGATCCCGTTGGGCTTAATTCTCTTCTTAATGAGCTGCACACCTGTGTTGCTGGCTGGCTGCCCTCAGCACAGTGGGAGCAGGCAAAGGAGGGTAAATTCCTCCTTCATCCAGACTCCTAGGATTCAGAGCTCTGCCTATCTGTGTTTTTTTGAGCATCCCAGGTGTGGGTGGTAGTCTGAACATCTTTCCGTTATGCTAAACAGCCAACATCAGCTTCGTTATGCAGACTGAGGTTAAAGACAGTGAAATTTCTCAGTCATTTCCAGGCATGCCGCAGCCCCAGCCAATTTCACAATTCCACAGGAAGTCGTGCCTGACTTTTTTGTTAACTTCTGGTTAGTGGACGCTAATCAGCTCCAGAAGATGGTGGTGGAGACTGCCTAAGCCTTAGGCTTTTGGGGGATGACCTCACAGAAAAGAATGCAACATGAATCTTGAAAGCTGAAAAGACTTTATTCAGCCCATCATTCTTTGTGGGCTTTCTTATCAGCATCTAGGGTCAGGAGGGAGGTGGACAGTGGCAATTTAGATTCTGTTTGACCACTGTCACAACTCAAGAAAATGTCTGGATGATTTTTTATCAAATTTACAGGGTATATTTAGGGTAATAGAACTTAAAATGCAACCTATGGGAGATGTGTAGAATTTACTTCATGGGCCCAGGGGAGCACTTTGATGCAAACAGTCCTTCCCTGGAGAAGCTGAAGCTGAGACATTATTAAGAGTCCCATGGTGGACCATGTCTGAAGACACAGGTGAGACATGGGGAAATGTGTAAGGCAGAGAAAGCAAGTGATGTCTCCAGTGTGACTCCAAGATCCAGAGTCCTGGGAGGACACTCATTGCGGATGCCTATTTACAATTTAGGGACTTGGTTTTCCCACCTGGGCAGCTCTGTGTGGCATCTTCCATGGTGAGAGGTGGCATGGGAATAAAGGGGACTAGAACACGCCATTCCAAAATCTGCCCTTTTGACATAAGAATTACTTTAAGTTGAAGGCAATTCAGCAACAAATGCAGAAAGAGCTCTTTGTCCACCCCATCTGCTTAAAAACAGAATGTAAGTGTTCTCTTTCCTTCCTCCCATACCAGGAAGAGAATAGCTCTTATCGCTGAGGGGAGCATGTAAATACTGAGATGGGTCTGCATAAACAAGTCTTACTCCAATAACCCTGATCTTTCCTTGGTTTCCTCTGTATATATTTACCTTCCCGCAAGTATTGCTCCTAGAATTCAAGTCCCTTTTCCTTTGTCCTGTTACTTTTTCATAAATTTATTGCTCTGGGCCAAATGACATAGAATCACCCTGGGTCTGATTCTTGGGTCTAGATTTCTTTTCTGTGAAAGCCTCCCTGCATGTAAAAATTAAGATATTATCATCAAATAAAATTCATATGCCTTTCCTCCTGTTAATCTGACTTTTGTCAATGTAATTTGCAGGGGCAAATGAATCTAAGAGGGTAGAAGAAAGATTTTTTTCTCTCTCTCTTCTCCTACAGGTACCGTGGACTTGTGGGCACTAGTGTTAAAGAACCCACCTGCCAATGCAGGAGACATAAGAGATGCAAGTTTCATCCCTGGGTTGGGAAGATCCCCTGGAGTAAGAAATGACAATGCACTCCAGTATTCTTGCCTGGAGAATCCCATGAGCAGAGGAGACTGGTAGGCTGTAGTCCATAGGGTCACAAAGAGTTGGACACAATTGAAGCAACTGAACATACATGAATGCATAGGAATCATCTCAAAACCCATCTATCTTTTTCTGTATGGACTTCTAACTTGCCAAAACCGCTGGTTATCAGACTTTTGGTTTTAATCCCATAGTCTTATCATCTTACAGTAAGTATATAGTATATATTAGTTTAGTTATACTTGTAGTGCTGTACTTGTAGGGGCTTGCTGGGTAGCTCAAACGGTAAAGAATCTGCCTGCAATGCAGGAGATCCAGTTTCGATCCCTGGGTCAGGAAGATCCCCTGTAGAAGGGCATGGCAACCCACTCCAATATTCTTGCCTGGAGAATCCCATGGACGGAGGAGCCTGGTGGGCTACAGTCCATGCGGTTGCAAAGAGTTGGACACGACTGAGTGACTGACACACACACAGTAGTGCTGCACCATCATTTCTGTGCATTATAAACATACATAGAAGTGGTTTAATTGCAGAGTATCAGTATTCTATTTCTTTCCTACTCCCTGATGGATCTTTTTTTATGGTAGTGGTTTTTGCCATACATTGACATGAATCAGCCATGGGTGTATGTGTCCCCCATCCTGAACCCCCCACCCACCTCCCTCCCCATCCCATCCCTCAGGGTCATCCCAGTGCACCAGCCCTGAGCACCCTGTTTCATGAATCAAACCTGGACTGGCGATCTGTTACACGTATGATAATATACATGTTTCAATGCTATTTTCTCAAATCATTCCACCCTCACCTTCTCTCACAGAGTCCAAAAGTCTCTTCTTTATATCTGTGTCTTTTTTGCTGTCTCGTATATGGGGTCATCATTACCATCTTTCTAAATTCCAAATATATGGGTTAGTATGCTGTATTGGTATTTTTCTTTCTGATTTACTTCACCCCGATAGATATTTGAACCCTCATCCCACTCTGAAGAGCCATCTCCAAAACAGTCTTCTTTCAAGACCCAGAGCAAACTTAATTACAATAATTCTGGTTGTTTTGTTCTTGCTGTTTGCTCCCTGCATCTGTAATTGTATAACTGGATTTGTTTCTAGCCGCATGAAAGCTTTTAAGTTACAAATGGTTGCTCAAACTCCTGCTACTGCTGTAGCTTCCTCCAATTACTATTTGGGGCCCCTGGATCAGATATCCTCAATATGAGGATTAGGAGAATATGTTGCCTCACCAATTTAGGGACAACGCTCCTTCTCAGCTCGGAAGCAGTTATGGAATGAGAACGACGTCCCTTTTCCCTAGGCAACATAATTCTCCTAAAAGAAAAGGGGGAAATGAGAGAGTCATTTCCTAGGCAGGTTGATAGGGAGTCTAGGGGTCCCCAAGGAGAGAGGGGTCTGGAATTCTCAAGGAGGAAGAAAGGACAAACTTTTTTTATTTCTCCACATTCCTTAGGATTATATAACAATAATGTATCCTGCCTAAGGACAGTCTTTGGATTCAACCTTCTGTTATCTTAAAATGATAATTATAGGAGTAGGTCTGATGAGGTCTTTACAACCTCCAGACACTCTTTGGATTATATAACCTCATTGTTAACACTAGCAAGCGGGTACTCTTTCTGCCCCCTTCTGATGCCTATGTCAGAAGCTTTCTCTATCTCCTTTATACTTTAATAAAACTTTATTACACACACACACACACACACACAAAATATGAATATAATCTTCTCATCTGCTTCAGACTAGGGTGGCTTCCCTTTGCACTTAGAATGCAACCCTGTCCTGGAGGCCAGCGAGCCCTCCTGCCCTCTTTTGGTCTGTCCTGTCTCCTTCTACCCCTGCTTCTCTGCCACTCTTGGCCTGACTCATTAGAGTCCTGCCATCTTGGTTTTCACTGAGTTTCTCAAAGGCTGTATCCTCTCGCCTGTCACTGAGGTTTCATGTAAGTTAGTTTGAAGGCTTTCTCTACTCCTCATCTAATTTTCACACATTCTTTGAATCTGTTCTTTCATTTCCTCGAAGAAACCTTCCCTGACACTAGCCCTCTCTTTTCCCGCTAATCCAAATCAGTTTTCTGCATACTGAGGTCTCATCTCATTTTAATGTTTTTCTTCAGAGAACTTATTACAATGGATAATTATACTTTTGGCATTGTTTGCATGATATCCACTTCTATCAATAGCATCTATCAACAGATAGACTTCTGTGTGTCCTGCTTGGAACTGTAACCTTTTAAAAACATCTTTTCATCCTGGTGACTTGTACAATAGAGCTTCCCAGGTGATGCAGTGGTAAAGAATCTGCCTGGCAATCCAGGAGACGCAGGTTCGATCCCTGGGTCAGGAAGATCCCCTGGAGTAGGAAATGGCAACCAACTCCAGTATTCTTGCCTGGAAAATTCCATGGACAGAGGAGCCTGGTGGGCTACAGTCCATGGGGTCGCAAAGAGTCAGACACAACTGAGCATGCACATGGCACCAGCACAGTATTTAACAAATAGTGAGTACATGATACAATTTTGATAATTGAGCAGGTGAACAGTGATCATATTTTCCAAACCAAACAGCATGGTATACAGATTTGGAGGACAAGGACCCAGCCTGTTGGGAGTAAAGACTTCATAAAATCTAGGATATGGGACTGGTGCATTTCCTTCTTATTCTTATTACCCATGTGTCGAGCTGGTACTTGAAGCTCTTGTGATATGTGTATCAGGAAGACAGTATATCCAAAACTAAGCATATTGCAGAATGTGATGGGGTAATGCTTCTGCTTCTAAATGTGCCTCTCACCCCCTTTATTTTAATGCTGTCATTTTCTGCTAGGAGTTGCTGATGCGACAGTCCAGATCTCACTTTTATTGGGTTGCCTTGATTAGGGAATAACCCAGCCTTCCTAAATTATTCACAAGTTTCAGGCATTGCTGAGGACTAGCAACTGTCAAATATGGTAATTATCAGCTAGGCGGGAAGAAGGACCTGATTTAAAGTTATGCATGTAAATTAGCAGGCAAAGCAGCAGTGGAGAAGTGAGCCTCTCCCTTCCTAAGTGCCCAGACCATTAAAGGCAAATGGGCATCTGCAGGGGCCTGTGCTGGCTGCCCCCCACCCCTCACAGACAGAAAAGCAAATGCCACTCACGGTGTCGGTGATCCTGGGGCAGAGGGTCTGACATTGACTGAGAGCCTGTGCTGTTTGGCCAGTGCTAACCTGCCTACACACATGTGACAGGAACATATTTTGAAACATCATTTGGGGCGTTTTCTTTTTTAAACTACCTTCCTGATAGTCAGATTTCTGGTGTCTTCTGTATCTCAGCCCTGACACCTGTGCCCTACCTGAGGGGACAAGGGAGGTCACCATATAGTCAGAACACAAATGTCAGAGAAACACAGCTATCTATTCATTTATTTCTTTAGCAAATAATTTGTACAAATCTTCAGTTATACTCGGAGTTCTGATTCTAGAGATACGCTGTGATTAAATCATGGTCCCAGATGCTGGGAAAGATTGAAGGCAGGAGGAGAAGGGGACGACAGAGGGACGAGATGGTTGGATGGTATCACTGACTCCATGGACATGAGTTTGAGTAAGCTCCGGGAGTCGGTGAAGGACAGGGAAGCCTGGTGTGCTGCAGTCCACTGGTTGTAAAATGTTCGACATGACTGAGCAACTGAACAACAACCTACCTCATGGAGCTTCCATCCTACCTGGGTAGAGATAAACAGATGATAAACAGAAACTAATAAGTAATCCATAAAAGTGCTATAGCAATAATGATAATACTAATCGTGAAACCAAGTTGAAAAGACAGGAAAGAAAGTAGGGGAGAGTATTTAAATATTTTAACCTTAATGATTTAAAATGTCATTTAAATAGTATTGCTGATTTGGCAAATTAAAATACAAGATGGTCAGTATGTGTATTATTTGTGGTTAACTGGAATTAAAGTGTAACTGTGTGGTTTCTCTTTTATTTTGTAAGTGGAAGTTTCTCAGTCATGTCCAACTCTTTGTGATCCCATGGACTATAGCCCACCAGGCTCCTCTGTCCATAGTAGAGTGGGTTGCCATTTCCTTCTCCAGGGGATCTTCCCAACCCAGGGATCGAACTCAGGTGTCCTTTACTGCAGGCAGACTCTTTAGTCTGAGCCACCAGGGAAGCCCGACTTACGAAGAAGGAAGGTTATTCAGACCAGACTGTTTGGAGCCTTGTGAGCCATGGTGTAGATTGTGGATTTTAAGTAAGATAGAAAAGCACTGAAGAAATCATTTCAGAAGAGTGATATCATCTGATTTTTACTTTAAAAATATCACTTTGGCTTCAGGGTTGAGAACATCCTAGAGGAAAGAGAGAAAGTAGATGTAGGAGAGGAAAAAGTTCTTTTTTTTTCTTTCTTCTAGCCGTCTTAGGTTCATTAGCTAGGACCCTGTAAATTAAACTGATGAAGGACAGATTAGTAAGAGACAAATAGAAGTTTATTGCATGCATCACACATATACATGAGAGAACTCAGTGATGAGTAACTCAAAGGGGTAGCCAAAACTTGGGCATATATAGCATCTTAACAAATGAATAATAAGTTTGCTGAGAATTGACGATATAAAAGAAAGGGACTTTGAGCTTCTAGGGGTGGCAGATTGTGGGATGGTAAATATAAGGGGAGAGCTGGTAAAAGATAAATATTGTTATAGTGAGGTTTGTTATATAGATCAACCTTATATAGATCTTTGTGCGTTTGGTGGATAAGAGTCTAGAGTTTTCTCCGGTGATTAAGACTCATCCTGACTTTTCTAGTGGAGAGGGGGTGGACTGAGAGTTTTCTTATGGTTGCTTCTTCTTAAATGTCTTCAGCTCAAATGACTCCTTGTGTCAAAGTGGCATATTTTGGGGGTGGCTTACTCTGAGCCCTTCCCAGAAAGGCCAGTGGAGGAGGCTGTTAGAATAGAACTGGCATAAGATGGTGTGGCTGTCAGGGGAGTGGGTGTGGTGGAGGTGATGATAAGAACTTAGATTTTGTATACATTTAAAAAGTAGAATTAACAAGAATTACCAGAGGATTTCATATAGGGGTGCTAGGAAAAAAATGACTCGAGAATGATTCCAAGACTTTTGGGTCTGAGTAACCATTTCAAAAGATGATAATGTCAGTAAGAATAACATATTTTTATTTCCATGAAGTTTTTCCAGTTGGAGACAAATACGAGATAGACTGGAGAAGAAATGGAGAGACAGGGAGGAATGGCCATTTGAAATAGAAAGATCTTAAGACTGATGATTGTCCAGCATCTGGAACTTCCAGGGAGCTGTGTGGAGTCCGAGTCACACTTGCCCTTGTGACTTTCTGATGAGAGCTGTCACTTGATTGTTGTGGCTCAGTCACTTGGTCGTGTCTGACTCTTTGTGACCCGTGGACTGCAGGATGCCAGACTTCCTTGTCTTTTACTGTCTCTCGGAGCTTGCTCAAACTCACGTCCATTGAGTCAGTGATGCCATCCCATCATCTCATCCTCTATCGCCCCCTTCTCCTCCTGCCCTCAATCTTTCCCAGCATCAAGGTCTTTTTCAAGGAGTCAGTTCTTCACATCAGATGGCCAAAGTATTGGAGCTTCAGCTTCAGTATCAGTCCTTCCAGTGAACATTCAGGGTTGATTTCCTTTAGGATGGACTGGTAGCAAAGTGTTGGCTGAAGTTGAGTACTGAAACTCACTTCTACATCCAAACCCACTCATATGAACAACTCTCTGCCTTCAATGGCTTGGGACTCTAAGGAGTATTCCACTTCTTCATCCTGAATATTTAGAGTGTGATCATAACAGTGGACAGCAAAGCCCCCAGAGATGTGATAGGCAGGTAAGCAGTCCCCCCGCAAAGATGTCCACGTCCTGATTCCTAGAACCTATGAATGTGTTATGTTGTTCAGTTGCTTACTCACGTCTGACTCCCTGAGTCCCCATGGACTGCAGCACACCCTGTTCTTTACTGTCTCCCAGAGTTTGCTCTAACTCATGTCCATTGAGTGAATGTGTTATGATGGGTGGCAAAAAGGAATTAAGGTTGTAGATAGAATTAGAGTTGCTAATGTGCTGATCTTAGCATAATAAGATTTTCCTGGATTGTCAGGTGGGTCCAGTGTAATCACAGGGTTTTTTAAAAGTGAAGGAGGGAGGCAGATAAGTCAGAACCAGAGTGATGTGATGGGAGAAAGCCTCATCTGCTTTTAAGTTGGAAGAGAATAGCAAGCCAAGGAACACAGATGGCTGCTAGAAGCTGGAAGACAAGAAATCATTGTTTCCTCAAAGCTTCAGAAAGGAAAGAAAGCCCTCCTGACACCTTAATTTTAGCTTATTTCAGACTTCTGACCACTATAAATGTAAGATTCTAAATTTGTGTTGTGTTGTTATAAGATTCTAAGATTGTGACCATCTGTTACAGCAGCAATGCAAAGTCAAGACCCTGCCCAACACTGAAGTAGATAAGACCACCTGATGTCTTCCATCGAGTAGAGTGAATGATGATAGAACACATTCGTCTTCATACATAGAGTAGACTTCAAATTTTACTTGGCAGGGGGAGCCTAAAATGAGACAATTACCCTGATGGTTGAGGGCAACATATAAAATGTCATATTTCTTCCAACTATCCAAATCCTTGCTTGAGTTATGAGTTACTATAGACTGAATGTTTGTGAACACCCCAAATTCACATGTTGAAAATTTAACCCATAATGTAATGATATGAGGAGATGGGGCCCTGGGAATTGATAAGCTCCTGACGGCACAATCCACTTGAATGGGATTAGTGCACTTATTAAAGAGACCCCAGAATGCTCTCTTGTCTTTCTGCCATGTGAGGACAGACAGACAAATTGGCTCTCTAGGAACCAGGATGCAGGCTCTCACCAGACACCAAATCTGCTGCCACTTTGATCTTAGACTTGCCAGCCTCCCAGAATTGTGAGAAATAAGTTTCTGTTGTTTATAAGAATTTTGTACAATGGAAATTTATTTCTCACATCTTTGGGCTTCCCTGGCATCTCAGATGGTAAAGAATCTGCCTGCAATGCTGGAGACCTGTGTTCCATCCTTGGGTCGGAAGATCCTGGAGGAGGGAATTGCTACCCACTCCAGTGTTCTTGCCTGGAAAATTCCATAGAGAGAGGAGCCTGGTGGTCTACAATCCATGGGGTTGCAAAGAATCGGACATGACTGACTAAGCGGCTAACACATAAGAGTACTGGGGTGGGTTGCCATTCCCTTCTCCAGGGGATCTTCCCCACCCAGAGATGGAGCCTGTTTCTCCTGCTCTGCAGGTAGATTCTTTATCATCTGCACTACCAGAAAAGCCCACAGATATGTGTGTTAGTCATTCAGTCATGTGCAACTCTTTGTGACCCCATGGACTATAGCCTGTCAGGCTCCTCTGTCCATTGAATTCTCCAGGCAAGAACACTGGAGTGGGTGGCCTTTCCCTTCTCCAAGGGATCTTCTGCCCCCAGGGGTTGAACCTGGATCTCCTGCATTGCAAGTGGATTCCTTACCGTCTGAGGCACCAGAGAAGCCCATAAGTCACCCAGGTTATGCTATTTTGTTACAGCAACCTGAACTAAGACATTTGCTCAGCTTCCCAGAATGAACTAGGAGTCTTTGGGTTCAGTCTGTTCTGTGTAGAACATGGACCTTTTCTGTAGTCTTTACCCCTATTCTGTAAGTTCCTTCAAAGGGCAAGCTATGTTTTATTCAGTAGTATTAACCTAGTACTTAGCAAATGACTGCTGGACAGAGAAAGAAATGAATGAATAAATGAGTGAGTGAATGCCTCTCTTTCCTGTTTTGACAAATGTGTATGGTGGGCTGGTGTGTGTGTCACAACTGTGTGTTGGAAGATCACAAGTTAAGCTTGAATTCATGCAAGCCATTTTGCAAGGCCTAGTTTGACAGACCCATTTGTTATGCAAGGTCATATTGTTGTTATTGTTGTAATTGTTGTCTCTCAGCATAAATATGGGCCCGGAACCAAGCGTTAAAATGCAGTAAATCCTTGGCATCTATTCTCTTTCTTTGTAGCTTGGCCTGACCTCTGACAAGCCAGAGGAGAACCAGCTTGAGTAGTGGCCTGTGGCCCTGCCAGACTGCTGTAAGAATGACAGCTTTGGCTCACGAATGGGAACAGGGCATCAAGAGGGGGATTCGGTCAGTCTGCAGGGGAGACTGGAACTTGGTTGGCTTGGAGGACTGGAACAGAGGGCGAGGCAGGGTGGAGTGAGAGAACATTAAACTGAGTGAGGGCCGGGTTGTTTCAGGTTAATCTGAGATGCATTTGTTCAGAGATTGTTTGCTCTTCTGAATGCTTTGTACAAAGGCACTGTGCAAAATACCACTAAGGAGGCAGGGAGTCATCACAGCTGATGTTTCCTTCCTGTTTATTGTGTGTGGTGGGCACTGTGTTGAGCAGTGTTAAAGTAGTATCTCATTTACTCCTCAGAACAAGTCCACGAGTGCAGAGCAACTATGACACTCAGCAAACTGATGAGGAAACTTCAGTTTCATGACAGTAAAGGCCATGGGCACCCAGTACATGGCAGAACTGGGTATTTATTTATTTATTTTAATTGGAGGCTAGTTACTTTACAATATTGTAGTGGTTTTTGCCATACATTGACATGAATCAGCCACGGGTGTACACATGTCCCTCATCCTGAACCCCTCTCCCCCCTCCCTCCCCATCCCATCCCTCAGTGTCATCCCACTGCGCCAGCGCTGAGCACCCTGTCTCATGCCTTGAACCTGGACTGGTGATCTATTTCACATATGGTAATATACATATTTCAATGCTATTCTCTTAAATCATCCCACCCTCGCTTTCTCCCACAGAGTCCAAAAGTCTGCTCTTTATATCTGTGTCTCTTTTGCTGTCTCGAATATAGGGTCATTGTTACCATCTTTCTAAATTCCATATATATGCATTGCTGCTGCTGCTAAGTTGCCTCATTCGTGTCCGACTCTATGCGACCTCATAGATGGCAGCCCACCAGGCTCCGCTGTCCTTGGGATTCTCCAGGCAAGAACACTGGAGTGGGTTGCCATTTCCTTCTCCAATGCATGAAAGTGAAAAGTGAAAGTGAAGTCGCTCAGTCCTGTCTGACTCTTAGCAACCCCATGGACTACAGCCCATCAGGCTCCTCCATCCATGCGATTTTCCAGGCAAGAGTACTGGAGTGGGTTGCCATTGCCTTCTCCGATATATGCATTAATATACTGTCTTGGTGTTTTTCTTTCTGACTTATTTCACTCTGTATAATAGGCAGAGCTGGGTATTTAAACTGATGTCTGATTCAAAAGCCTGTTCTCCTAACTTATGCATATACTGGCTTGGTCTTTAGCCACTGAACCTCATACTTAAATTGCTCTACTTTTCTCTTAGTAGCAGACACAATTACAGAAATTATAATATGAACAAAATGGGAGAAATGCTGCAAGGAAGGAGTGGACTTAGCATTATGGGAACAGGAAACTTCTGAGAATGCCATTTAGGCAGGAATACGCAAATAATCAGAGAAGGCAATGACAACCCACTCCAGTACTCTTGCCTGAAAAATCCCATGGACAGAGGAGCCTGGTAGGCTGCAGTCCATGGGGTTGAGAAGAGTCGGACGACTGAGTGACTTCACTTTCACTTTTCACTTTCATGCATTGGAGAAGGAAATGGCAACCCACTCCAGTGTTCTTGCCTGGAGAATCCCAGGGACGGGGGAGCCGTCTATGGGGTCGCACAGAGTCGAACACGACTGAAGTGATTTAGCAGCAACAGCAGCAGCAGCAATGCAAATAATAGTGGTAGCTATTGAGTGTTTACTGAGTCAGGCATTTTACCTCCATTCAGTCACTCATTCAAAAAATATTTACTGTGAACCTACTATGCATCGGGCACCTTTCTAAGAATGAAGGATGCATCAAAAAATGAAACAAATATACTTGTTTTCTTTAATCTTGCACTGCAGTAGAGAGAAACAAAGAATAAGCTGTATATAGTTTATACACACACACTCACACATATGTTCATACATACACATTTAAAAATGTTACAGGATATTAAACACAATGGGAAAAAGGAGGAGGAAGGCAAGAGGGTATTTTAAATGGAGTCCTCAAGAAATAGCGTGTCCGGAACTATCTCTTTGAATCCTCACAACACTTCTGAGTCAGGGACTATTTCTGTGTCCCCTTTCCAAATGGAGAAAAAGGGCTTAGAGAAACTAACTAGATTGCTCAAGAAGATAATGGATCTGGGATACCAGCTTGAGCATATGGACTCCAGAACCTGTATTCCCAAACCCTATGCTATTCTTACTCCCCAGTAGGCTTTTAAAACTTTTCTTCTTCCCCCTCATCTAGGAACTGATTGAGCTGTTATGGCTGTCGGGGCCCTGTTTGACCTTTCCTGTGACTTGCTGAGTCTGTTTCTCTATGAGCCCAGCTCAGCCTCATCTTACTGAATCCCCAGCAAAGGTCACAAGAGCTTCAGCAGCTTCAGTCCCCGCCATCTGCCCACCAGAATCCACCTCCAGCTCAACAGAACCGTGTGTGTGCAGCCTCAGGGGTTCAACATTTGTTTCTCCTGCTTTCTCTACCATGAGCCAGGTCTTCTGATTAATGAACCGTATTTGCACCTATTACATCCTGTGGAAACTGGGTCTTGGGCCAGCAGAGGCCATTTCAGGGACCAGTTTTCAAAGCTGGGCTAGTACTCTCCAGCCTGAGGATTAAAAAGCCATTCCTGTCCCCTTCTTCACAAAGGCTTCAAGTCCAATAACAGTTTGGAGCCACTCTGAGTCAGCTCCTAGTATGAGATGGCTATCGTTGGAAAAGAACTGGATTGGCGATCTCCAAATAGCATCACAGAGTGCTTTTCTGGAAAGCCTGGTCTTTGAGGAACCCGCCTAGTCTGATCTTGAGGTCCCTTCTAGTGATCTTTGGTGTACACACGGGTACTTTGTTGGGTCTTCTAAGTTCACAGGGGATAGCCTAGGGCAAGATTATCAGGAATTTTAATTTACCCTTGAAGCATAATATTTTGTCATATACTTAGTAGGCACCATATTCCTATGAGGTAGATACAATACTCTTAGCTTCATCTTATAAATGGCCAAACTGAGGTACATGGGAGGTTAAGTCGTCTAAGGCTAAATTATGAGAAGCAGGGCTGGATTAGAAATGGAGTGCTGTCATAACACCTGGAAAATATTTTCTCTAGATGCTGGGGACACATCCAGACAAGAGATCCCTGACTTCAGGAAACTTACAGCCTAGAAGGGAGACAATCAGGTAAAACAAAAATACCAGTGAGGGGTTATTTCTTAGAAGTGGGATAAAGTACAGGTAGATGACTGGGCCAGAGCATCCAGGGGAATGAGTGGGACTTTGCTTCTCTTTCCTCACTCACAACATTTTTGTCTCTCCAGTAGCATCCTATGCTTTATTTGACTCACTCTCTCCATAAAATGTGTCTGGCTGTTTTCCAGCTCCTCATGATTCTTTTTGGGGACCATCTTGAAACGTGTTCAAATGAGGCAGCCAGTTTTAACAGCTAATCTATTACCTTAAGCTCTAAATTATCTGTCACTGATAACAAAGTACTCCAAAATGTGATGGCTTACACAACAGCCTTTTTATTATGTCATGATTTTCTGGGACAGGAGTTTAGCTGGACTTTGCTGGGCTGTGCTGCTCTACCTGGCAGTGACTTGGGCCCATGATGGTATCACCTGTGTGCCTGGCATCTTGCAGGGGCACATGGAAGGCTGAACTCCCTATCTGTAGTTTCATTGCAGGACTTCCCCGTGAGGCTTTCTAGCAAGTCGTCAGAATTCTTAGCATGTTGATCCAGCTACTGAGGGAGACCATGGTTGAGGCCGCCTGCTCTCTTAAAGGCTGAGAACCAGCAGAGCATGACTTAACACTCTTCTTTGTTGATTAAATCAGGTGCACGCTAGCCCAGGTCCAAGGAGAAGAGTACACTCCACCTTTGGTTGTGAGGAATGTCAAAGAATTTGTGGCCATCTTTCATTTACTACAGTTTCTGGTTCACTTGGCATTGAACTTGTATGAAGGAGTAATGTATTTCTAATAAAATATTGCCTCTGAAGACTGGTTGAAGCTGAGTTGCTACAACCTTTAATATATATTTAGTGTTCAAATAAGACAACTTGACTTTCTCAGAGCAATGAATGTAGAGTGATTGCCTTTTCCTGCATACGTGCCTGCTCATTTGCTCAGTCATGTTCAATTGTTTAGCAACCTCATGGACTGTAGCCCACAGGCTCCTGTCTCTGTGGAATGTTCCAGGCAAGAGACACTGATGTATAGAACAGTCTTATGGACTCTGTGGGAGAGGGAGAGGGTGGGAAGATTTGGGAGAGTGACATTGAAACGTGTAGAATATCATGTAAGAAACGAGTTGCCAGTCCAGGTTCGATGCGTGATACTGGATGCTTGGGGCTGGTGCACTGGGACGACCCAGAGGGTTGGTGTGGGGAGGGAGGAGGGAGGAAGGTTCAGGATGGGGAACACATGTATGCCTGTGGCGGATTCATTTTGATATTTGGCAAAACTAATACAATTATGTAAAGTTTAAAAATAAAATTAAAAAAAAAAGAATACTGGAGCAGGTTGCTATTCCCTATTCCAGGGGCTCTTCCTGACCCAGGGATGGAACCTGCATCTCTTGCATTGGCAGGCGGAGTCTTTAGCACTGAGCCACCTGGGAAGCCCCATCTTTTAATAAACACAGGCAAATTGATAATTTCCAAATGCCATTGTTCAAAGGAATGGGGATATTTAGATCATCCTCGCATTTTTGGCAGAGGGAGTAAATGTGCGATGGGGAGGAAGCAGGTTTGGGAAGGGAACTCTAGGCTGCTCAGGAAAAGCTGTGGAAAGATACTTGGAGAGAAAGTGGATTACATTCATTCCAACAGGAGGAGCTGTTGAAGAATTCCCAAGAAAAGCACAGAGATCAAGAGTGGAGACAGTTAAGATTCCTAGAGGCAGTCCCAGGGAAATGACTACTTCTAAAACTGTTCTAGGCACATTGTAGGTGCTCAGTTAAGTGTTAAATGACAAAAAAAAAAATCGTGATGAGTTGGCTGTGGAGATGGCATCTAGATCAGGCATCTTAGAAAGTAGACCTGGAAATAAAGGAACTTTTACATTATTTGAGGAGAATTAAATGAAATTATTTGGGTGACCAAGAAACCACACTTAGTATATGGCAGATACTCAAAAAATATTATTTGCATTCTATTTTTACTTTTTACTTCTTTAGACTATAAGAGTAAGTGGGGAATAAAAGTAGAACTAAAGGATAGTTTTACCTTTATGAGTTAAAATAGAGAGCTGATTAACCAGTAGAGCTTTCTGAAATGATGGAAATATTCTTCACCTGTTACTGACTGTTAGATGTCTGGCCCCAAGAAAGGTTCTCCTGTGTGGTGTCATTTGAGCCAATAGACTGAGATGGAGTTTGGTTCAGAAGAAAAGGAAAGCTTTTTTTTTTTTTTAATATTCATTTATTATTTTTATTTATTTATTTGGCTGTGCCGGGTCTTAATTGCAACACGTGGGATCTTCTTTGTTATGGCAATGCAGGATCCTTAGTTGCTGCTTATGAACTCTTCACTGTGGCAGATGGAATCCAGTTCCCTAACCAGGGATGAATCAAGGCCCCCTGCCTTAGGGAGCGTGGAGTCTTAGCCACTGGATCACCAAGGAAGTCCCAGGCAAGTTCTGTTCTTTGGTCAAAGAATGGAAAGATGTGAGCTTCAGCTCTGGAGCACAGGCAGTCCCTGAGAAGCCGTGGGTAGGCTGCTTTGCGGGGAATTCAGCAGCAGGGAGGGGCGTATGGAGAGTGGAGTTCTCGCGAGGTTCAGGGTCCAGCTCTCAGGGCCTGCTCTCTGCCGCCATCTTGAATTGCCGCCCTGGGCCAGAGCTTCTGCCCACGGTCCAGAGCAGAAGCCTAGCTGTTTGGCACTGGGAACCCTGGTCTGAAGCACCGAGTTCAAGGCCTCTGCCTGCTGCACCCTACGAGCAGGTGAAACTAGACTGAGCTCCAAGGAAAACTAAAGGTTAGACTTTATTTTGTTACCCAGATTCTATTTTTATTTTCTGGGTATTGTTAATGGGCTTTGCTGGTGATATATCTGCACTGTTCAATATACTCACCTCTGACCACATGGAGCCTTTAAGCCCTTGAAATCTGCTGGTGTGACTGAAGCAGTAAATTTAAAATTTCTTTTTCTTTTACTCAATTCACATTTAAGTTTAAATAGCCTCTTGGGGCTGCTGGTTATGTTATTGTATAAGAGGATTTACTTAATACTGATTTGAAACAAAACGTCTATAAGATGGTACTCATTAACCTCAAGTGTGTAAAATGGGTACCTTGAAATTCTTTCAGACTCTAGCACAGTTAAATAGTTTATTGAATTAATTAAGGAGGTAGGAGAAAAAGTTAGGCTTATGGCTGCTGCTGCTGCTAAGTCGCTTCAGTCGTGTCCGACTCTGTGCGACCCCATAGACGGCAGCCCACCAGGCTCCCCGGTCCTTGGGATTCTCCAGGCAGGAACACTGGAGTGGGTTGCCATTTCCTTCTCCAATGCATGAAAGTGAAAAGTGAAAGTGAAGTCGCTCAGTTGCGTCTGACTCCTGGCGACCCCATGGACTGCAGCCGACCAGGCTCCTCCGTCCATGGGATTTTCCAGGCAAGAGTACTGGAGTGGGGTGCCATTGCCTTCTCCATGCCATTGGCTAACAGAAAGCAAATATAGAAACCTAAATATAAATGTATTATAAGAGTTTAAGACTGAAAGAGGGTAGTAATTTAGGGACCAGCTGGTTCTGCTGGACAGAAAAGACCCTGGAGCTTGTCAGTAACTATTGGAATTCTATAATTTGGTGTAACAAAGAAGTTTAGAGTGATTTCCAACCAACAAATTGAGTGAAATAAGTATTATTTATATTCACCTGGCATAATTTGTTATTCGACTTTTTCGAATGGCAGTAACGGAACTGCAGCAGTTAAACCACATTCTCCAGAGTACCAGTACTACTGCCAAGAACAGAAAACTTTCATCTTCCAAAGCCTCAATCAGCCAGCTTCTCATCTGCATCCCATAAATCATCAAGAAGGAACAAGCTCATTATCTCAGCACTAGGGACAAAAGTCTTTTACATGACACTGAACTTCTGACTGCTGCAAAACATGGCAGCTTGCCATCGTATCTTTAACAGGTGTGTTGGCCCCTTGAACAGACTGAGCCAGAAGTTTGAGACGATGGCCTGAAATTTTAATTTGTTATATGCTGTGACTTGTGGTGGGCCCATGTCCAAAAGTAATTGGGTCCAGTGGCTTGTGAATGTTTTGTCGTTTTAATAGGTTTGGGGAGACGTGGGAGTGTCTCTCCCTCAAAACATCCTCTCTTAGATGTTAAGGATTAGGGGAACTTCTCACTCTATTTTGGAAGGTGTTTCAATTCTGCTTTTCTGAAGAGCTGGGTAGGAGCTCCCAGGTACAGCCTATTACAGTGTCCTATACACTTACCCTTCTGCATTCACATATTCAAATAAGGATTTTTGAAAATGTTTGAAACCATATTTGAAAATACAGTTCCAGAAAATCCCAAAAAGCAAGATTTAAATTTGCCCTGTGATGGCAACTATTTACATAGTTTTTTACATTGTATTAGGTGTTATATGTTGGAGAAGGCAATGGCACCCCACTCCAGTACTCTTGCCTGGAAAATCCCATGGACGGAGCCTCGTAGGCTGCAGTCCATGGGGTTGCTAGGAGTCGGACACGACTGAGAGACTTCACTTTTGCTTTTCACTTTCATGCATTGGAGAAGGAAATGGCAACCCACTCCAGTGTTCTTGCCTGGAGAATCCCAGGGACGGGGAGCCTGGTGGGCTGCCGTCTCTGGGGTCGCACAGAGTCAGACATGACTGAAGCGACTTAGAAGCAGCAGGTGTTATATGTAATTTAGAGATGATTTAAAGCATATGGGAAGATGTGCGAAGGTTATATGCCAACACTATGCCATTTTGTATAAGATACTTGAGCATTTGCAGATTTAAGTCCTGGAACCGATCCCTTGTGTGTACTGAGGAATGACTGTGCCGCCATCTTGTAGTTCCCTCTCTATATAATGGTTCTGGAGCCTTCTGAATTACCCAAAATGTGATTCCTGTGTCATATAAAATTCGCTATGATTTCTAGTAAGGTAATCATATGTCCAGAAAAGTCTCTCAATTTTCACCTCCCTTTCTAAAGATGGAAATACTGTGAGTGTTGCATGGAGGGTGTTCTAGTTTTGGGTATTCTCTTGTTCCCTGGTCAAAAAAAGATAAAGTTGTTAGACATAAAAAAGCATTTAATCTATAATAAGCGTCATCTTCTGTAATGGTCAGATGATACTTATTTTTGGCTTTTGAGCCATTTGATCCTTGTTGTAACTACTCAGTTGGTAACAAAGGCAAAAATAATGTGTTGATGAATGAGTGAGTCTGTGTTCCAGTAGGCTTTGTTTGTGGGCCCTGAAATTTGAATTTCATATAGTACACATTTGTGATTAATGTTCTTTTTTTTGATGTTTTTCAAATATTTATTAACTTGCAGGCTGCCAAAAACAACAGCAGCAAAGCACAGATGGGAGACCACATGACCTATAGGCTGCAGTTTGCTAACTTTTACTCTTTAAGATATAGACATATATAACTAAAGTGAAAACATTTCATAAATGTTGTTTTATTGTAGATATTACCAGATTCTAGCATTCTAGAGTTATGAAAGGATTTATGTTTCTATCCTTATATATAGACTTAAAAACTGCAGTTTATTTACAATGAGCATCTTTGTAAGTGGATAATTTAAATAATGAAAGAAAAAGCATGTTGCTGTAGTACATAGATAACTGATTAACGGTGTGAGAGTTCAGGATTTTCTGTTCAACTCTGATGCTAAGCCAGGACTTAATACATTAGATTTTCTCATCTCTAAAACGGGAATAATTCTGACTCTTCGATCCTTATAGGACTGTGATAAAAACCAAATGAGACTGTGCTCCTGGAAATTCCTGGAAAAGATCAAGTGCTACATATGTGTAATTTTCCAGGAGCATCCCAGAAGTTCTTGGGCTGGTATAATTTCTCTTAACAACTGTGTGGGAAAGTGCTCCTATACAAATGGATAAATATAGGTAGATATTTTTATATTCATGTGGGGGTGATTTGCAGAGAAAAATTATATATCTTGAATATTTTATCTTTTAGCAGTAACAGAAATCTTTCCATATGTATGTATTTTTACAATCATGCTACAAACTGCTGCTTCATTTAGAATATTGTTTTCTCTGATTTATTCCAAACACAAAGATGGCCAAAGGAGATGAAATATACTGCATGCATCTCATGCATGGAAAGATATATATAAAATAATGGGTTGAGAGTTGGATTAAAGAAAGACAAAGGCATCCATACAGGTGGTTCTACTGAAAGAATACTAACTGACAAGATATGAAAGATGTCTTTTTGACTTGCTGCTGTTCAGGAAGATATTGGTACAAACAGTTGTATGTGTGCTTGTGTTTGTGGGTGTGTGTAAATGAAAGTGAAAGAACATATGTCAATACAGTGTTCTAC
Organism: Bos javanicus; assembly: GCF_032452875.1. Lineage (NCBI taxonomy): Eukaryota > Metazoa > Chordata > Mammalia > Artiodactyla > Bovidae > Bos > Bos javanicus. The sequence goes on from NC_083877.1 coordinate 92,849,211, forward strand.
AGTGGGGAAACAGCTTTGAGTAAAAACATACATTTAAAATCATTCCGTTTATTTCATTTTTGTTTGATTGATTTTCTAAAATACTTTTTTTTTTTGACCTGCATGAAATAATTCAATGAAAGACTAGAAAACATTGTGAAAAGGGTAAATTTTGTTTGTGTTTCTTAGGATATGAAATCACTTGTCCCCTAAATGGAGGGTTTTAATTAAAATAGATGAGAAACTAGGGAAAGAAGAGGAGAAAGACATTTGAACATATTTTTCTTGTGTAAGGCTTTCCATGTTTTCTTCATAACAGTTGAATTTCCCTTCTGGGCTTTGCAATATAGTTTGTATAATTATTTTGGAGAAATGAGAAATGTGAGAAGGAAAATGAGGTATTTTAGTACTGGTCCCAAATATATGCTACATCTGGCTGATTTCAGTTAAGTCTCCAAGCGCTACTATAACAGTGTAGATGTCATGAGTTATGATGATGTAAAGTTTTATATTTCCCACTTCTGACACTCATTTTCACAGTGCTGGCATCTCTGGTCACTTGTTCTTTGTTTTTCTGCTGTCACTATATATTCACATAATCCTTGTCCTCTTTTGTTCTTCTATATTTTTAATATTAATTATCCTGTTGTTAATAACATGCCCAGTCTTTTCTGATTTGTATGTATGTCTGTGATATTGGCAGCCATGCTCAAGAAATTTGCCTTCAGGTGAGACTAGCCTAATGTTTCTCATAAATTTATACGAGAAAGAGCTTTAAGTGATGGGTCAATACTAACGAAAGTTTTTCGCATTAGGTATACACCAGAAAGTCCTGGCATACTTGTGGCTAGGTTTAGCCTTAATTAGAGGAGACTCTAAGACACATTGATACTAGATTCAAAATTTCACAGTGTAAAACTTGTAGGGACTATAAAATCCAGTGATGCCCAATCCGAGTATAGAAACCTCCATCATGTTATATCAGAAACCCACTGAAGGAACAAGCTGTTCAAAAGGAGCCCAGTGTGTTAAATTCCAAATCCTTGGGCATAGTTTGAAAGCTGGAACCAAGTTTAAATGCAGAGTTTTGTGTATTATCTTGAAATTTGTAGACCCTGGATTTGGTCTGTTAAGGTCAATGGAAACTGCCTGTGCTATGAAGGGGCAGTACTACCCAGGGGATGAGAAATCAGCCCTGGAGTCAGATGTATCCAGTTTTAATTCCAGCTCTGTTCTCTACTAGGTGAGCAAACTTGGGCAAGCTACTATAGTCACTGAACCTCAACTTCCCTCTCTTGAAAATGGGTATAGAAACTGTACCTGCTAGGGGAAATCCAATGAAGTAAATCATGTAAAATGCTTAGCACGTACTCATGTTTAGTACCATGCCTGGCCCATCATAAACGCTCCATAAATATCTTTAGGCAGAGAATAGCATACTGTCCTTGTAGGGGAGTATAAAAAAAGTGTTCAGCCTGTTTTCGAGGAGGTGTTGATCTTTCTAAATATTGAAGCCCAAACCCCAGGAACAATGTCAAGAACTCTCTCTCTAATGTGTATCATTTAAGTCCCCCAGGAATAGATGTGATCAACTGATAGTGTATTAAGGATTCCAAGGAGGGAAAGATCAGAGTTCTTTTAGAATGGAATTGTGTGGGAGGATTTCTTGAGGCCAGTGGTTGATCTGAGTCTTTCAGAATTTAATAGACAGGAGAGGAAGAGAGCACTGAGGTCAGGGCATTTGGGGCTGGGAAAATATAAACCACACCCTAATGGTTATCTAGTGATGTAGTTTTGACCTCATGTGAAAAGGTTGCTGCTTTTAGACCACATTCCAATCACAGTCATTACAGTTATCAAAAATCTGGTCAATCCAAAAATAGAAAAATTGGCTCCTTATCAAGTGTTATGCACCTGGAACCCAAATTCATGATCCCTGGGTTGGAGCCTAAGTTTGGCCAATGTGTGACACTGAGCAAGGCTTTTGCCCCCTTGGTGATTCCATTTTCCTCTTTCAGAGAAAGGTGTTAAGAGTTAAATTTAATGTTATCAATGGAGATGCCTAGAATGACACTTTGTGATTCTGCACTTGCTTTATGATAATCCTTCCAACTTTTAATTCCATACCCTCTCTCTCACCTCATTTAGACACTGGTTGCTTGGGGAAATATTATTTGGAAGGAATTTGGATTTACTCCATTTGTTTTTCAAAGGCAGTGGTCTTGTGTTTTTTTGGGGTTTTGTCATTTAGAGCACCTCCAGTGTAGATCATCTCATTTGATTCTCACAACACTGGGAAGTGGACAGAGAATTCCGGGAAAGGAGATCCAGCTGAGTGCACAAGGGCTGGCTCCTGGAAAGACAGTGGGACTGTCAAGAAAGACACAGATCCAGCTCACTTCATCGCCAAGGAGACTGGGCTAACAGACTGTCTCCTGTACACCGGGAAAGCCATAGGTCTGAGAATTAGATTATTATCAAAGAAACACCGGGGCAGGGGTTTTAGCTTTTCATGTGCTGAAGGGTTCCAGGGGTTCCTTTCCGGAATGCAAAGGATAACTGCTTTATCAGGTATGTATTTTAGTCCATAAACAGTCTTTTAAAATTTTAGTCCCTTCTGTGGCTCTGTGAGTTTTACTTGGAAAACTTTGGAAAACTTTAAGACGTGGTCTGTGCAGCCCAGACAGTCTGGATTGGAAAAATGGCACGCAGAGATCCATCACATACATAATTGGGCTCATCTCATCTCCTTTGAGCTGAGGGTTCAGTGAATGGGCATAATGGGGGAAATCACACCAGAGTAAGTGTTTTCACCTGTGTGAAGACCAGATGGCAAGCTGACATGCGAAGAGGGCTGTGCACATATGCAGGGAGGTGCCTTTGGGTCTGGTATTGTCCTCTGAGATGGCCTTGTGCCTCCATGCTGTTCAGTTCATCTTCTTCCCCAGACAGGACTTGACAAGTCATCTGTTCATGGAAGACACTTCCGGAGATAACCTTCAACATTTCCAGTGGAGGATCCAGTCCCTGCAGGAAGTGCCTTGCAGAACCTCGGCATGCTTATTAAAGAGCAAATGTTCTGAGAGAGCAGGAAATGGCTTCTCTCTCCTTTTCCAGTCATGTGTACCCTCTGGGGCACACCTGCTCCACTCCCATGCCGCCTGTTGCTTCTGTGGGGTTGACAGTGGTGGGGGTGGTGTGCAGAGTTTTATTTACTTTGTTACATTATTTACGTTTTCGGATTATTCCTGGGATGAATTGCTATGAAGCCCACATTTACTTAGCATAAACTTCGGTAACAGCTTAATAGAAATTAAATTTCAAGTCATCTCTCTTTGAGAAATATTAGGATTTATTAGTGGGTCACCCCCAAAACCGAATTCATCTGCATGGATACATTTCAGCCTTAAGTAATGGAGGAAACTGTGTGTGCTATTGTCTGTAATTATATTCAGCACGTTCCCTTCTTCCCCTCTCCCCTTTCTGTATCCTCTGATGATTAGCCTGGTGGGAGAAGCCTTGTCTTTGCCCACGGCCTTAGGAAAGCAGTAATGGTCCCCAAGAGAGAAACTGGCTGTACTGAGAGATAAAGGAGGGAAAGGAGGAAGAGAGTGAAAATAAGGAAATGGTCAGGTCACAGCCCATGACTTATAAAAACGTGTTGAAGCGAAAAGAAATGAACGTGTTAAATCTAAGAAGTATGAAATGGCTTTCTCGTGAATCTCTAAATGGCTGAAAGAAACCGCACAGTAGTTAAGCATCCCTGCTTGTGCTGTGGGCCAGGAAAAAGACGGTGCGTGCTCTGTGCTGTGGCCAAATCAGTCTCCTGGAAGAACAGCTTGATCATGTCATTGCTGTGCTCAAGAACAAACACCTAAGGGAACTGGGAGGATTCTGCGTCCCAATTTTGCCACTTGCCCATTTGCCCTTGGGTAATGCACTGGCCTCTTGTTGCTTCAGTGCGTTCATGTCTTAAACGGTAAAGTGATGAAACCTACCTCTCGTGGTAATTATAAGGATGACACGTAATAATGTAGGTAAAACTCTTCGCACAGTGATGCATAATCAGATCATCAGTGCTTGTTGTTATTTATAGATAAGGTACGTCTTTCTTGGCATAGCATTTAAGGTCTTTTACCATCTCTCACCTACCTGTCTTTAAGCAGGATGTCCTGCCATTCGACTCCAGGAGATCTTTCCTCCAACTAAAGCAGTACCATGCATTACAACTTGATGTGTGTTCCATTTCCTTTATTACCTGGTAATCCCTTTTTGTGTAAGAGATGAGATCTTAGTTTCAGAACTCCCAGTGACCAGATGAGTCCTTATAAAATGCAGATGCATCCCTACTTATGAAAAGACTAGGTTCACAAAACCTGAAAATTTAAGCCCATGTGTTTGTAAATCCATAGTGTTTTTATTTATTTATTTATTTTAAAATATACATTTTATTTCTTTTAATTGGAGGTTAATTACTTTACAATATTGTATTGGTTTTGCCATACATCAACATGAATCCTCCACAGGTATACATGTGTTCCCCATCCTGATAGTGTTTTTAAAAGGATTTAAGCTTGTGGGTAGGACACCAATTCAGCCTTGAGTTTTCCTCTATGTAAATTGAAAGAGCTGGATGAGATGATTCATCAATAAACTTGAATCTCTCCAGCTTCAAAGTATTGTGATTTTATTTAATCTGTGTTAATTTTAGTTTTGTCAGGTTTCCATGGTGCCAAGCATCACCAACATAAAGCCTGATTAGCCAAAATAGTGATAATTTCAAATACCCAGATGTTTCATATTATTAATATATAGAATATATATATTTTTTAAAACATATTTTTCTGTTTTCAACAAGATGCTTGTACGAGACTATTCTTCACTGTGGATTTGGCAAGGGAAAGCCAGCCAAAGTGAAGCACATGTTTGGAAGATTTAGAAGATGTTGCTAATCCTTATGTAATTTTGTCTGTTTCATGCATTCTTGAATAGTCTTTATAAGAAAGTAGTAAAGGCAAGGATTTCCAGCTGTTATCAATTGTTCTTGAATTTTGTTTTCATTAACGGAGCTACCCTTCCCTTGTGGAAAACTTTGGGAGAGAGTGTTGACACCAGCCAGAATAACACTCCCTCTAGAAAAAGAGATGGGTCATTAGTCATATAGGTGGTAGCTTCACAGAGTTGCAGACGGTATTAGTTTCCAAATCTGTGGCTGACCTCATCTCTAGAAGTGTGCTGATGAATCCAGTGAAGTTAGTATTTTCTGGAAACGAGAGTAAATAGCTAATGCTTAGTAAATTACCCAAATTACTGAAAGGGACCTTGGATTCCATAAAGAATTAAATTTGCCTCATGTGACTGAGTGAGCAGTTTCTTTCAATAGGTAATTTGTTTAATAGTGAGCTCAGCCAATATACAATATTCTTTCAAATCCTATTGAGAAAAAGAATTTGCATTTCAAAACTCTTTTCAAGTTCTAAACCAGTGGATGAATCTTTTGCACAATATCTGAAAGTGTAAAACCAGTACGCAATCACTCTGGTCATCGCCTGTATGTGGATGAGACTGTTGGACAGGGTATGGTGGTTCAGGTGGTAAAAAATCTGCCTGCCATGTAGGAGACCCATGTTCAATCCTGGGTTCAATCCAGGAAGATCCCCTGGAGAAGGAAGTGGCAACCCACTCCAGTGTTCTTGCCTGGAGAATTCCATGGACAGAGGAGCCTAGCGGGCTACAGTCCATAGGGTCACAAAGAGTTGGACATGACTGAGTGACTTTCACTTTCATCAAAATTAGTTCCCACATAATTGTTCCATTCTTTTGGTAAAAGTACTGAATAATTTAGAAAACCTTTTATGGTTCAAAGTCTTTACTTAAAATAGACAGTGAAGGTGTCAACTAATACAAAATGTGAATTACAGAATGAATGTAAAAGAATTGAAGGAAAACAGTTTAATTTCCTTTAAATTTATTTTGTTGTTGTTGTTGTTCAGTCACTCAGTCATGTCCCACTCTTTTTGACCCATGGACTGCAGCACACCAGGCCTCCCTGTCCTTCACTATCTCCCCAAATTCTCTCAAACTCATGTCCATTGAGTTGGTGATGCCATCCAACCATCTCATCCTTTGTCGTCCCCTTCTCCTCCTGCCTTCAGTCTTTCCCAGCAACTGGGTCTTTTCCATCGAGTCAGCTCTTCGCATCAGGTGGCCGAAGTATTGGAGTTTGAGCTTCGGCATCTGTCCTTCCAGTGAACACCCAGGACTGATCTCCTTTAGGATTGACTTGTTTGATCTCCTTGCAGTCCAAAGGACTCTCAAGAGTCTTCTCTGACACCGCAGTTCAAAGGTATCAATTCTTCAGCACTCAGCTTTCTTTATGTTCCAAATTTCACATCCATACATGACTACTGGAAATCCATAGTTTTGACTATATGGACCTTCGTCATTAAATTTTGTGGGGTGCTGTATTTGAAATAGCATCTTTCCCTGACATTTGCTATTGCCCCAACCCTGCCTGTAATTTGAGTTTCAGTTAAAAGATAAAAATAATATGCCTATTTTTATAGTATCTACTGTATGCCAGGCCCTGTTCACAGTTCTCTATATTTTTATTTAGCGCATGTGATCATTACAAAAGCCTCAACATGACGTAAATACAAACATGATCTCCATTTTCAGAGATGTTAAGACACTTCTCTGGGATCACACAGCTCCCAAGTTCACCTTGTACTATGTTTGGCAAACCTGAGTATGCCTCACAGTCACCTGGAGGGCTTGTTCAATCACAGATTGACGGGTTCCAGCCCCAGAATATTCTAGTCAGCAAGTCTGGAGTGAGATCTGAAAAATCTGCAGTCTATCAGCTTCTCAGGTGACATTGATGCTGCTGGTCTGAAAGGTGACATTTTCAGACCACTGTATGCTGCCTTTCTATAATATACCCATAAACCAGAAAAAGGTTGTTATGGCAGAAAAACAGTCAAGGCGTTTCCATTTTTGGAAGTTCAGACTGTGAAGCCACTTAGAGCACAGGAAGATGTGTGATCACTCTTTTGTCTGGCTCTTTTGAATCCCTAGACTAGAAAAGCTTCCCAGGCTAGAGGGGCTGGAGAAAAGCATATGCACTTTGCGGGTTCCTTTGAATCTTTCTCTGTGGGACTCTTGTACCAGCTTCCCTGGTGGCTCAGAGGGTAAAGCGTCTGCCCGCAATGCGGGAGACCTGGGTTCGATCCCTGGGTTGGGAAGATACCCTGGAGAAGGAAAAGGCAACCCACTCTGGTACTCTTGCCTGGAAAATCCCATCGATGGAGAAGCCTGGTAGGCTGCATGCAGTCCATGGAATTACAAAGAATCAGACACCACTGAGCAACTTCAGTTTCACTTTCTGCGGGACTTTTCCCAGGGGAGGCCAGGAGGAAATGGGAAAAAAAGTAGCACACTCCCATAATCCCCAGGTAGAAATGGTGTTGATAGCACTCTTTGAGAACAAAGAAGACCTGTGTGCTCTGCCAGGTGGAGCCCATTGGAGCTGCACAACCTTGGAGTTCCTGTTGCTCAGCATGCTGGAGAAATGACTATGTGGAATATCTCGGTGGACAGGCTTGGGATATCATCACAGCATTTCTTGGAGCCTCAGCAAGAGGCAGAAGGAAAAAAAAATATCCTCAGATGTGGCCAGTAGAGAGCAGCTTACTTGATGAGACTTTGGGGTTAGGATGAGGCTGGCTGACTGTGATCTGCACTGATGGATGATCAAAAACCATACCGAGATGGGATGTCTCCTGGATGCTGTGTGCATAGGTGCTTACACAGAGGACTGGAAGCCTGTGCTCTGCCACCTCTCCCACCCCGCAAAAGCGTATAAACCCCGAACCTCAGAGGCGTCTTGGGAAAAAGGAGGTGGGATGGTTTGTTTCCAGCATGTTGAAGAAAAGAAGCATGATAAAATCAATTGCATTTGCCTTTATAAATATGAAGAGAGCTCCATTTCTTATGTATGAATTCATGGGATGAAATCTGTACCCGTTACAAATTGATTGCTGTGTAGAAGTTTAAAGAATGCTAGTGCAAAAAAAAAAAAAAAGAATGCTAGTGCAGGGTATATCTGTGCCATAGACCACCTGAGAAACCCAGGGACAGATAAAACCAAATCATCGCGAGTCAGTAGGGGTGACCCTGTGAGCAGGTTGGTATCCAGAGATACCAGTTGGTATCAGCAGACTTCAGAAATACCATTATAGTATTGTAAAGAAACTTAGGCTGAAAGGGAACCACCAACTGCTTTAAATTTGCAAGACAGAGATAAAATGGGTATCCGAAAGGACACAGAGAGGGCAAGTGTAGCTGTGCAAGTGTTTACTGGTAGTTTATCTAGGACTCAGCCTTTCTTTCCTTGGGCAGCAAAGGGAGCTTGGAGTGGTATCAGCCCAGACCAGCAAGGTAGTGGGAGGCCATTATCTGCTCTAAACAGAATCCGTCTTGAAGCTGCAAAACCTTGGAGTTTCCATTTGATCAAGCAGTGACTTAGGACCACTGTGGAAAGCCTGAGCTTTGGAAGAACATAGGACACCCTCATCCTCGTCTATCAAAGCCCAGAGGGCTAGCTGTTAGCATGGGAGACAGAGTTTCCTTATCTGTTATATGGAAATACATCCCTGATAGAGTGTGACTTATATGACACCAAACACATCACACTTGGCATGTAGCTGACACCCTGTTGGCTCTATTTTCTGAAAATTTCAAGAATAATATATTGGACTTCAAGTAAAAGGCAAAGTAATCATGTTTGGTGGCAGGAATAGAAATTATATAGCAGAAGAGAAATTTGACATGAAAACTACTTTCAATAAAGTTGAAAATTCTTGATTTTCTTTAAAACATTAGTTCTTCCAATTTTGCTAGTCATCTAGAATGTAGGAATGAAGAACTGTTTTTACTATAGATATCTGGGTATGAATATCTGTTTTTACAGAAGGTATGAATCACAATATGGGGTTCCACCATTTTTCTCTTTCTAAATCATAGAACCTCTGATTTATTAAGAGTAGAAATATACTCAGCCAAAAATCTGTATTTCTCAGCCTTCTTTGCAGATAGGTGTGTCTGTGTTTCTGGAGAAGGCAATGGCACCCCACTCTAGTACTCTTGCCTGGAAAATCCCATGGATGGAGGAGCCTGGTAGGCTGCAGTCCATGGGTCACTAAGAGTCGGATACGGCTGAGCGACTTCACTTTCACTTTTTCACTTTCATACATTGGAGAAGGAAATGGCAACCCACTCCAGTATTCTTGCCTGGAGAATCCCAGGGACAGGGGAGCCTGGTGGGCTGGCTGTCTATGGTGTCACACAGAGTCGGACATGCCTGAAGTGACTTAGCAGGTATCTATATTTCTAGGTTGTGGCCAATGAAATGTGAGTAGAAAGGTTATATGGTACTTCTGGAATGCACCTCAAAATGAAGGGTGTGAGTTTTAACCATTTAGAGGGTCCACAGTTCACCAAAAACCTACTTCACGTCTGAGACCAATTGCAAGTTGAGGGGGCTCCTGAACTACCTTCAGGTTTCATCATTCACTAGAGAGACTCATGAAATCCAGAGTAAAGTCGTTATGCTGTGCTGTGCTTAGTCACTCAGTCACAGTCACGGACTGTGTCCTGCCAGGCTCCTCTGTCCACGGAGATTCTCCAGGCAAGAATACTGGAGTGAGTTACGATGCCCTCCTCCATGGGATCTTCCCAACCCAGGGATTGAACCCACATTGTGGGTGGATTCTTTACCATCTGCGCCACCAGGGAAACCTGTGAATACTGGAGTGGGTAGCTTTTCCCTTCTCCAGGGGACCTTCCTGACCCAGGAATCGAACCGGGGTCTCCTACATTGAGCTATCAGGGGAGCCCAGAGCAGTTATACTTACAGTTAATTACAGGGAAAGAGATGTTTTAAGTCAGAATGCATTAAGGATCTAAATATCGAGCTCCCTGTTGTTTTTTCCTCTTGGAGTTATGGATGTTGTGAATGTCTCCTGGCCATAGCCTGTGACAACACACAAACTCTTCGGAGAAGCTGACCTGAAGCTTGGTGTCCAGAGTTTTATTGGGGCTCCATCACATACTGCTCAATGGCTGACATGAGGTCTCCAGTGCCTCCAGGAGATTGGGCTAATCCATAAAGTCTCCAGTTACTCTGGTGGTTGGACCTGATACTGTGGGGACCCCATCATAAAGCATGTTGTTAGACTGTCCAGTGGTCAAATCCTCCAGGCATGTTTTATCATGTAGAGGATTTTAGGTACAGAAAGATCACCTCTCAGTAGCTGAGGGCAAAAACCAGACCTGCCTTTGGGTAAGGTTGACTCACCTCCATGCAGAGGGTCAGGACTTTTCCTTCCTACTTCTGTCTAAAACACCAGTTTAGTGATGGCACTCTTGCAACCATCATTTTTGAGGAAGAAAGCATATCCTGGTATTGATGGGATGGTGTCAGAGATGGAACCAAAGTCTCTGATGACTTCATGTAGCTGAAGTCATCCACCAGCATGGACTGACTATGAACTTTTTTCTATAGTGAGAAATAAAAGTCTGACTTAAGCTATTTTTACCACCCCCCCCTCCATTTCACATCATTAAATATAATTCTATCCAAAACTACATGTCCTTGACTTTCTGATTTAGAAAGATAATGCCTTCTCTCTTACTTTAAAAATGTCCTTGTTTTTAAAACAGTCCACTAATTGTCAGGGACATATGATTCCAATTTTCAGTCTTCAAAGTACATATTTTTGAGAAGTATTTTAATTGCATTTGGAAAGACATTTCCTTGTAAAGGAAAAGTTCTCTCCATGCCCAGTGATTGAGCAGATTCAAACTTCCATCAGAGTATTCAGTGTCCATTTTTACTGAGGAAACATTTGAATGCTTCAGGCAGGCTTAGTTTGGGGCATTTTAAAAAAAACACTAATTAACATTTCCCATAGTATTATTCACTATGTACTTATACCATGGTGACTGCTTTCCTTTTCTCATTTATTGTATGGAGAACCTTGCATTGCAAGTGGATTCTTTACCAACTGAGCTATCAGGGAAGCCCAGCTTTTCGTGACACGTAGCAGTTACTTTCTCTATAGTCACCTTTTGGTGTGCTTGTACATGCTGTCCCCATCTGGCTGTGTCTTTCCCCCCATTACTCATAAAAGAGATACAATAGCTGTAGTTCTCCTACAGTCTGTCCATTGCTGCAGTTAACAAATGGTTTATTAGACTGTTAACCTCCATTAGCTGAAGGGTTAGGCCATTAACTGCCTCTGATTACCATTTCTCAGAGTTTATGACTTAAATAATCACTTAAATAATGACTTATTCTTGTCTCTGGATTAAAACAAAGTTTCATAAGAACTTAGAATTTAGGGATAAAATGAGTAATATTGGTTAAGGAATATCTGGAGACTTGAACCCCCTGAGTTTTGTTTTAGGCCCCTGGTGTTTTTATTAGAACCTCCAGGGAAAGATGAGTCACAGACTCTGTAACTGCCATGGACCAGAGAAGCACCCAGTGATAGCCTGCACTTGTCTTCTGGGGACTGGAGTATGTAGGTAAATTAAGAGTTTTCCTTTGCCTGGAAATGCCAGCAGTTTTAACGTAAACTATGTAGCCTCAGTGTTTTGTGACATATTTACTGAAAGCAATTGTATGCTACCTATTCTTAGTTTTTGGTAGTAAGTGGAAAACTCTTCAAAGTGAAGGGGTTGTGACTACTAATCTCTATTTGGTATTGTTAATGAGTCGTGATGTAAAGGACAAAGAGATTCACAGGTTTGGTCATGCCACACCAGTGCTCATAAACCTCACCAATTGTCAGTTGTCCATGAATAAAGATTTTACGGGTACAGAAGTGGCAGGTTTGGTGTGCTTAACTCATGGAGTGCCAGTTTCCCTATTTCTAAGGTGGGCATAATAAGATCAGTATTTTTATTCCTAGATACTTGGTGGATAAAATGAAATAAGGCCTCTGAAGCATTTATAAATGGGATAAGAGATTGAAATGCCACTTCTGTTTTCACATTGCTAATATGCCTGGAAAAAAATTAATGTTTTGTACTGGAGAAATGAATATATTTTCATTGCATTCTCTCATTCAATAATTTAGATACTTTCAATGATACAAAACTAATAAAGCATTTTTCACTTCTAACATACACTGCAACCAATCTTGTTTTGGTTGACTTGACTCTTGTGCCAAGGAGATTATTTATCAAAGGAAGAGCATGAACCATTTCTTATTCATCTCTGTAGCTATCTTGCCTGGTACTGTGCCTATCTTACAGAAAGATTTGAATAAATGCTTGTAAAATTCCTTAAATATACCTGGTAAAAGGTAATCTCTCTCTTCAGTATCTTTATGAAGTGGATTTTTTCTTTTATATTCTGTCCTATATCAGTTCTTTACACTTCTGATGCTGCTGCTGCTGCTAAGTTGCTTCAGTCGTGTCCGACTCTGCGCGACCCCATAGACGGCAGCCCACCAGGCTCCCCCGTCCCTGGGATTCTCCAGGCAAGAACACTGGAGTGGGTTGCCATTTCCTTCTCCGTTATACTTCTGCATACTCTGCTAATTTGTAGGCTTACTTAGTGTGTAGACAGTATCTGTTTCTCTTTGGGTCTGTCATGATGCCTACCAGCGTGCCTTGCCTATAGCATAGCATTTCCCAGAAAACTAACATAATAGGGTATTGTATTAGTATCCCATTGCTGCTGGAACAAATTGCCACAGATATATGGCTTAAAACCACCTGCATGTATTATCTTACAGTTCTGGAAGTCAGGAGTCCAGATTCAGTCTCACTGCACTAAAGGTGCCAGGAGGACTGTTTTCTTCTGAGACTTCAGGAAAGAATGTTTCTTGCCTTGTTTTATTTCTAGAGGCTGCCGTTGTTTCTTGGCTTGCGGTCTCTTCCTTCATCTTTAAATCCTGCCGTGTGGCATATTCAAATCCCTCTCTGCTACCATGGTAGCATTGCCTTCTGTTTCTGACTCTTCCTGCCTCCCTCAGGAGCCCTTGTGATTATAGTGGGCCTATCCAGATGATGCTGGATTATTCCCCTATCTCAGTATCCTTAATTTAATTACAATATAGACTTCCCTGAGAGCTCAGCTGGTAAAGAATCTGCCTGTAATGCGGGAGACCCGGGTTTGATCCCTGGGTTGGGAAGATCCCCCAGAGAAGGGAAAGGCTAGCCATCTTCAGTATTCTGGGCTGGAAAATTCCATGGACTGTATAGTCCATGGGGTTGCAATGAGTCGGACACAACTGAGTGACTTTCACTTTCAAGCACAAAATGCAAAATGAGGTAGCATATTCAAAAGATAGGGGATTTGGATGTGACTTTGGAGCATCATTATTCTGTTTATCATAGATGCTAATAGGTAATATGAAGGAATAAAAGGATTTCATAGTCAATAAATCTGGTAAACTTAGTGACAAATGACAACAAACATGAGACTTTTGATGCAGGACTTTCCTGAGCCTTTATTTTCACTTTTTTTGTAACATATCTTTTTGTTTTTTTCCATGAAGAGTATTAAATGGACTAGTGTTTGTGGTAAAGTCATGAGTAAAAGTGGAAAAGAAATCTGGAAGCTTTGATTGGTTTCCATTACTTACAGCTAGAACTTAGATGCCTGAAATGAATAATAAAATTTCTCAAAGGACCTCACTTCTTTTGACTTTGGCTGTGTCTGATGAATCAAACTTTATTCTTTACTAGTTTCTCACCAAACTGTCCTTAACCAAAAAGGATGATTCCTTCCATTTTAGGCCTTGATTGTAAAGAGCTTGAAAGTTGTCACTCCCATCCTTACAACAAGAAAAACCTGGACAAACTGAAACAACATCTACTCTGATTAGACCCATTGGAGAATGAGGTTGTAGGGAAGACTGCTACCCAGAATCAGTAGCAATGGGAACACCCAGAGAGACACAGCGACTGAGAGCTGCTTACTTGGAGCAGAAGCCACTGGGCTTGTAAACTGGTAGAAACACTAACATGGAAATTTTGACAGATTGCTGTAGGCTGAGTGGACTAGCTTCAGAGTGAGAAACTCCTAGAGCCCAGCCTTGTGAAAGATCTGGTGAGCCTGGCAGGAGGGGAAAAGTAACCATGATGAAATGCACCTTGAGACTTCTTATAACATGGATGTTTTCTCCAGGGGAAAGGACTTCGGCACAGTACAGGGTTAAGGTTAATTCTCCCTACTCCTTGAGCCATCCTCATTCTTCCTATCTCATCTAAGTCATGTCACATGCACGTGCTCAGTCATGTCTTACTCTTTGAGATTCTATGGACTGGACTGGCACCCCCTGACCCCCAACCCTCATCTCCACCACCACCCCAGGCTCCTCTGTCCGTGGGATTCTCTAGACAAGAATACTGGAGTGGGTTGCCATTTCTTCTTCCAGGAGTCTTCCCAACCCAGGGATTGAACCCATGTCTCCTGTGTCTCTTATTCATTACTGCTTGAGCCATTGAGGAATGGGAAACAAAAAATATAGTCAGCAGGAGGAAAGGGCTCAAGGTAATAGATTGGGAATGTTTCAGTTGGCGAAGGGAGTAGGTATTGGGGGTGAGCGGGGGAAGTTATACCATTGGAGGAGGGAGAAACACTTAGAAGGCTTGACTCACAGGCCTGCTGAAAGATGGAGACATAATTTAAACACTGTAGACAATCGCCCTCCCTCACGTCTGACCTAACACCACACCACATGCTCCATATCACAACAGTGGATTAAAGAAAGACACAGAGAAGCCTCAAAGCCAAGAGGGGAGACAGAAACGTATCTAGAGGGATTTGAAGCCTCTGTTGCTTATAGCTACAGCAAACATTTACTACATCCCAACTCCTGGCCAGCTTAACATAAATCCAGACACTCACAGCCTACTTAAATCTTCAGTTCCTATTACTTGACACTGCATGTCCAGCTTTCAACAAAAAATTGCAAGGTGTGCCAAAAGGCAAGAAAAATAGAGTTGAAGAGAAAGCAATCATTGTACAAGACTCAGACATGCCCCAGATGCTGGAATTATTAGATGGAGAATTTAAAATAATAATGATTAATGTGTTACAGGCTCTTATGATAAAAGTAGATAGTATGCAAAAACAGATGGGCAACATAAGCAGAGGGAGAGAAACTGAAAGAAAGAGTCGAAAGGAAATGTTAAAACTAAAATCTACTGTAACAGAGATCAAGAATGATTTGATGGCCTCATCAATAGACTTGACAGTGGAGGATAAAAATCAGTGAAATTGAAGGTAGGTCAATAGAAAGCTCTCAAGTTGAAATGTAGAGAGAGAGAGAAAAAAAAAAAGACCTGTGAGATGCTGTCAAAAGGTGTGACATAAGCTTAATTGAAATACTGGAAGGAGACGGAAGAGAGAACAGAGAAGTCACTTCAGTAGCTCAGTTGTGTCCGGCTCTTTGCGACCCCATGGACTGCAGCACGCCAGGCTTCCCTGTCTGTCACCAACTCCCGGAGTTTGATCAAACTCAGGTCCATTAAGTAGGTATGCTATCACACCATTTCATCCTCTGTCATCCCCTTCTCCTCCTGCCTTCAATCTTTCCCAGCATCAGGGTCTTTTCCAGTGAATCAGTTCTTTGCATCAGGTGGCCGAAGTATTGGAGCTTCAGGATAAGTCCTTCCAATGAGTATTCAGGACTGATTTCCTTTAGGAAGGACTGATTTTATCTCCTTGCAGTCCAAGGGACTCTCAAGATCTTCTCTAACATCACAGTTCAAAAGCATCAGTTCTTGAGTGGTGTTCAGCTTTTTTTATAGTCCAGCTCTCACATCCATGCGCGACTACTGGAAAAACCATAGCTTTGACTAATGGACCTTTGTTGGCAGAAAAATGTCTCTGCTTTTTAATATGCTGTCTAGGTTGGTCATAGCTTTTCTTCCAGGGAGCAAGCAACTTTTAATTTCATGGCTGCAGTCACCATCAGCCGTGATTTTGGAGTCCAATAAAAAAGAGAAGAAGAAGAAGAAAAGAAGCCTCCCAAAAAATGAGAACAGAGAAGAAATGTTTCAAATAATAATGGCTGAGAATTTCCCCAAATTAATGACAGACACCATTCATTAATCCAAGAAGTTCAGAGAACACCAAACAAAGATGAAAAAACCTACACCTAGGTATAGTACGTTCAAACAGCAGAGAAATCAAACACAAAAAAGAAAGCTTCAAGGAAACCAGAGGGGAAAAATCACCCTGGTTTTTGAAGAAAAAGGATAAAAATTAGAGCAGACTTTTCATCAGAAACTGTGCAAGAAAGATAAGTGTAGTGAAATCTTTGCAGGGTTGAAAACAAACACCATGCTATATTTCTGTATCTAAAAATATTATTCTTCAAAAGTGAAAAAGAAATAAGGACTTTTTCAGACAAACAGAAACTGAGAGACTTCATTACCATCAAACCAACTCTGCAGGAAATGTTTAAAACAGTTATTCAGACAGAAGAAAAATATTAATAGTATAGGTTAGAAACTTGGATCTACATTAGAGAAAGGAAGGACATCAGAGCAAGAATAAATGAAGGTAAAATAAATATTTTTACTTGCAATAATATAACAATCTATTGGTTGATTATAGTGTATGGATACATGAAACAAAAGACAGGAATGTCACAAAGGATGGAAGGGAAGAATTAAGGATATTCTTTTACAAGGTTTGTGTAATGCATATGAAACAATATTGTGTTATTTGAAGGTTAACTTAGGTTATTTAAAAATGTATATTTTTCCTCTAGGATAACCTTCAAAACTTTTAAAGAAGTATAAATGATATGAGAAAGGAGATATGAATGGAATCACAGAAATGTCAAATTAAAATTTGATAAGGCAAAAAAAAAAAAAAAGGGGGAAAAGGAATTAAAGAAAAAATACAACAAAGAGAAAACAGTTACAGAGATGATTGATATTAATCCAGCTAAGTAAATAATCACTTTAAATACGGGTTGTTTAAAAAAAACAAAAACGGGTTGTTTAATGCAAGGGTTAAAAGTTTGCGATTCTCAGAGTGGATAAAAAAGACAGCCAACCAAACTAAAGTGGATTTTTAAGAAACATGCTTTAATTATAAAGATTAAGAGCAAAGAGATGGAGAGAGATACACCATGCTAAACTGAATTTTAAAAATGATTATTTTGATCTTTAGAATCAAGAAATCTGATTAATTATGGATTCAAGTTCTGTTCTTGAATGAATGTGAGCAAGGTACTTAACTTCTCTATGCCTCATTTGTAAAATGCAGACAAAAATAGCTGTTAGGATTGTTCTTCAGTGCACAATTAATGCATACAGCATGCTGAGTGCCATATCTGACTTACAGCAATAACATAGAGTAGCACCTATTTTCTCTTTGGCTTTTTGTAGTCTTCTCTTCTTAGTCTTAATCTTTCTATTTTGTAAAATTTCTGTGTTCCTCTCCTATGATTTTCTTTAGGGTTCTGGATGGGGAACACGTGTATACGTGTGGTGGATTTATGTTGATATATGGCAAAACCAATACAATATTGTAAAGTTAAAAAATAAATAAAAGAAAAAAGTTTTATTTTCACACATGTTATATTACATTGTTTAGTTCTGGAAATGACACTGTTATATAGATTGGTGATTAGATGAATGAAACCTTATGATTTAGACATAGATTTAACAATAATTGCTAATAATTATGGCAGTCAATACTGAAGAATTTAAAAATTACCCAGATGGTTTCAAGTAATTTTGTAGAGGTATTATTTTTTTTCCTGTTTCAGGTGAGAAAAGTATATTTAAAGAACAGTGTGAGGAGCTTGAAGAGGTGCTGTGATTGGCACTAGCAGGAAGAGTATTTGCCAATGTAGCCTGTGAAGAATAGACAGGAAAACCATCCTTAAAAAATGAATGACAAGGATAAAGCAGAATGATGTAGTCCTTAAATAAACCATTCTGAAGAAATGGGTGACAATTAATTCCTGATGATCAACCATAAAGTAAATACATTGCTTTTATAGCTCAGAAAATAAAATTTAAATCTTCAGACTCCCAGTTGCCAGAATAAATAACAGTAATTACAGGATGCTTGTTACATAATGGTCATTTTAATTACCATGTTTTTGCTTCTGTGATATAATTAGTTTTTTTTTTTTTTAATTTTTTGAAAAATTTGAAGGAGAGACTTTTCCAGCTGATTTTAGGTCTTGTGTATTCTAATGAGTATAATTATACCTTCCAAGCAACAATGTCCAGAATCCAAGGAAGCAAGGAGGATTAGACAGTGAACATCTTGTATTTTAGAAGAGACTCCAATGCCAAGCATGCTGGAGCCAACTGCAAAGGCCTTTTTTCAACTACTGAGCCAGTGGAGGAAGTATAAACTCTGGGCTGCTTCTGTCGTTGGCGGGGGCGTCTGGCCATGCCCTGCATGTGAGCATTACACTTTCTCTGCTCTGGTCCAGTTTAAACCCTGATATTGAACACAGTGGCGCTCTAAGCAGTTACTGAGCACAAGGCTGTAGAGTCCTCCACCACCGTTACCTTCACTGGCAGCTAGGGCTTTCGGTTGGTCTCCACGTTGTTCTCAACTGCATACACAAAGAGGCACCCCTGTCTCAGGCAGATCACTGACGGGACCACGGAGAGATGGCGAAGGGGCTTGCCGTGGCGGAACGCAGTCCTAAAGGACCAGTTTCAGGCCACTTGATTAAGTAAGAGGCCAGTTGCATAGTGTGCTGCTAAGGGATGTCCTCTCTGGTCACAGTCTGTGAGCAATTAGAATGGGTTGCGAACTCCTAGAGGGGCTGTACTCACCTTTTTTACTCTGCCTGGTGGGCTGCTGTCCATGGGGTTGCACCGAGTCGGACACAACTGAAGTGACTTAGCAGCAACAGCAGCAGCAGTAACAGCATATATCCCTTAAATTTGCTGTCTATTACTTTGGAGGAGACTTGGTTCTGCTGTGATGGGATGGTGCAGTTATAAGTAATTTATGGTTCACTTCTATACCATTTATTGCTTTATGGCTATGGCAGGGTACAGCTTTTGTTAATGGGAACCCCTCCTTCAATGAGGGATTGTACCACGCCTCAGTCGTGGCAGAACAGAGCACCTCACTCAGATCCTCCCATTATTCTTGTGGTGTCCTGGCCAGCAACGGGCAGAGGGTTATAGGACAGATGATTAATCCTGATTCTACAATGGGGAGAGCAAGTTTCCTGACTACTGTGACGTCAGGACTCTAGGAGCCAGTGCCACGTGGATTGCTGTAACACCCTCTTTCTCAAGCCTTGGTCCTGTCTTTGCTTTCTGCCCCGTTTTCTTCCTTTATGTTAGAAAATGTGCCAAAGCAGAAAGGGAGAAGCAGGGAGCATTTCTCTATGTGTTCCTCCCTTATTTGAACCAGAAGAAAACATTTATCAGAAGCTTCTACTAGGTTTTCCTTAGGCTGGAACTAGGTTTCACACCCACACCTATAATGGTTATTTTCAAAGGGCTGTAAAGTTACTAAACCAATTGTGATTCTCCCCCTGCACCCAGTATGTTGCCATTGGACAAAATTGGGGTTCTAATGGCCTGGAAGAATGGGGAATGGCTGATGGTCAGGAACCCAGAATTTGTGGTCACAGCTACTTGCTAACTATGATCTCTTTGGAAAGTCTCTAAACCTCCTTTGTCCTCTGGGTCATCATGGCTCCCTGCCTGGGATTCAGGGGCATCGAGTTCTTCAGGATACTGAATGACTTTCTCTCAGGTCTCTCTGAGCTGGTGCAAAGTTGTTGTTGTACACAAAAATAGAGTGTGATGTCCTCTCTAAAGTAGCTTTGTTGTATCCTTGCCTCACAAGTTTCCCCTTACAAAGAGCCCCTCCCACAATACCTGAAGCTGCTTTCTCTGTGGTGATCAGATCCAGGTCCTGGGGTGGGGGGTGAAAGGGATGCCTATGTCTCTCCCACCAGGCTTCTCTGGCAGGAGATTATCTGCCCATCTGAATTTCATTTCAGGTGCAGTTGTATGTTATGCTACTGGGAAAATTCAGTATTTGCAAACCAGCGCCAAAGTTAAAGTTGCCAGTTTTAAGAGATCAAACTTTAGGGTTGACAAGCTAAAGGAATGCCTCCAGAATATTTGAAGAAACAAATCTTAAGTTCTTTTTATTTGAAAACGCACATCAGCATTCCTGGGCTTCTCTGGTGGCTCAGTGGTAAAGAATCTGCCTGCCAATGTAGGAGACATGGGTTGGATCCCTGGGTCGGGAAGATCGCCTGGAGAAGAAAATGGCAACCCACTCCTGCCAGGGTCCAGCCCTGGTGGATCCAGGGAATTCGAAGGGGAGACGGCATCGGCGATCAGGAAACAACAGCTTATTTAAATGTTAATTAAAGATATAAAGAGTGGTTAAATAAGGATAGCTCAGTGAGAAAATTTAGTGGAGAAAAGAGGCTGAATAATTCAGCCAGAAGGTGAGAGAAAGAACGACATAGGGAGACCAAGCTTCGGTGAACAAGGCCCGCACTTTATTTTCCAAAGTAGTTTTTATACCTTAAGTTATGCATAGAGGATAATGGGGGAAGGGGTAGAGTCATGCAGTAAGCCAGGCTTTCTTCCTGCAAACTTACCATATGCAAAAGTTTAGGTGATTTGCATCATCTTCTGGCCCGGAGGCCTGTTAACATTTTAAGACCCTTTCTTCAGAAAACTTATTTTTCTCTAAAGGTGATTGGTCAGGCGCCACCCTCCAAAAGCATTAGATAAAGTTGCATTCCTACAGAGCAAAGGTGTGGTGGGCTATAACAAGAAAAAGAATTAACTCAAGGGTCCCAGGTTACAAACATTAAAGCTACTATTTACACCAATTATATTAATCAATACACTGCCAGGGACACAGCAGGTAAGGGATATGGAAACTTAGCAGCAAACATTGGCCCAACAAGTGAAAAACCCTTCACCAATTCAATTTCTAATCAATCTTTTAACCGCTCAAAGAAATTTGTATTTAGACAGTTTAGAACATCTCATGCCTCTCACAGTTGGGAGGCTCTGAACAATCACATGTGGCTGGAAAAACCTCTTCAGGCAGGCTAGAGGACTTCCAAAGGAGTTTGTAGTTTGAAACACTATCACACCCAGGAACTTTATTAACTGGAGCTGTAAGTTAACTCTTTTTTCAGAGAGAGGTAGTGGGGGACAGCCCCCCATAAAGTCAGAGGTGTAGGTGAGAGCACAAAGCAGTAAAGTAGGCAGACTCTGGTTTGGGGGGTAGATGCTCGAGAATTTCTAGGGGGACTCCTGAGGCTCGATCCCGCCTTTGTGTATGCCAAGCCTCCTTCCTCATGACCTTTGCCACGGGCGGAGCTCCTCACACTAGCTCCCGGCACACTCCATTATTCTTGCCTGGGAAATGCCATGGATGGAGGAGCCTGGTGGAATACAGCTCTGTGCTGTGTGTGCTAAGTCACTTCAGTCGTGTCTGACTCTTTATAATCCTAAGGACTTTAGCCCACCAGCCTCCTCTGTCCATGGGATTCTCCAACCAGGAAAACTGGAGTGGGTTGCCACGCCCTCCTCCAGGGGATCTTTCCGACCCTTGTCTCTTATGTCTCCTGCATTGGAAGGTGGGTTCTTTACCACTAGTGCCGCCTGGGAATACATCTCATGAGGTCACAAAGAGTCGGACACAACTTAGTGACTAAACAGCAACAACAGTCAGCATTTCTACAGTAGGTAAGGAGCTTGGATTGTAATTAAGACAGGCCACATCAGAAACATTTGGGTCTGGAAACCAGGCAGGTCTGTCAGGATGGGATACTTCTATGATGTAGGCTGTGTTTCATGTAATGACAGGAAAATCAGGCAGGGAAAATACAATAGTCAGATTCTCTTCTACGACACACACAAATGCTCAGAATCAGGGAATGCCCAGCCAGTAGGTTGTTGGGATGCCTAGAAGCAGGTGGAGGTCAAGGAAACTAAGCATACAGTAAGCAGTTAATAAATGATCAACTGCTATTACAGTTGCCACCAACATGTTTGTTGATAGCACGAGTGTGCGGATGTAGCCTTTAGTATCAAAACACTCCTGACTGCAGTCAACCCAGCCTAGACCCACTCTCCCTAATTACAGGTTCTCCCAGGGCCAGGACCACTCACAGGGCTGTTACGTTTGAGACAGTGTTTGATTGCTGCGCCTCCTCTTCCTGTAGACTAAGCTCCATGAGGGCAGTGGCTATGGCTGCTTTTGTGTGTTATAGCATTCCTAGATGTATCACAGGGCCTGGCTTAGTGAAATGTTTGATATACATGTATGCGTGTGTGTTAATTCACTTAAGCCATGTCCGAATGTTTATGACCCTATGGACTGTAGTCCACCAGGGCCCTCTGTCCATGGGATTTCCCAGGTAACAGTACTGGAGTAGGTTGCCATCCCCTTCTCCAGGGAATCTTTCCGACCCAGGGATCGAACCCTAGTCTCTTATGTCTCCTGCATTGGCAGGCTGATTCTTTATCACTAGCACCACCTGTCATTGGGCCTTCTTTAATAAAATATTTGAAACACATATATAGTAAATAAAGGAATGAATTTATGTTAGGGTTAGGACTGGGGGTTGGAAAGTAATAGTGATAATGGAAGAACGTGGTCACAGCTGAAGCTTTTATTTTATTATTATTATTTATCATTGCAAATGGTTTATTAAGTACATGCTAGGTTTACACATTTTACCTGTGTGAAGAGAGTTTGAGGATATTGCCATCAAAAATAAATATAAGGTATGAATATTAAAATAGAAATTGAAAATTCAAGCCTACAGGTACTGGTGAATGCAAATTAATATATACTTAGTCTTCCTTTGTGGCTCAGCTGGTAAAGAATCTGCCTGCAATGCAGGAGACCTGGGTTCAGTCCCTGGGTTGGGAAGATCCCCCAGAGAAGGGAAAGGCTACCCCTCCAGTATTCTGGCCTGGAGAATTCCAAGGACTGTACAGTCCATGGGGTCGCAAAGAGTCAGACACGACTGAGTGACTTTCACTTTCAGACTCCTGAAGTTACTGTAGTTTTTGTAATTAAATTTATATTTGAGTTTCCTGTTAGTCATGGCAAAAATAGTGAAAGAAGGAAGAGGTAAAGGAGGAGGGGCGTGGAAGAATAAGAATCTACTGTCAAGTTTTTAGGAGAGATAAATACGGATAAATCCAAAATTCAAAATCCCAGTTTGGACGCTTTTATTAAGAACTGCATACAACGTTAGATTGAACCAGATTGAACACAAGAGAGATTTAAGACTGAGAACCTCAACACCGAAAGGATCTATGTTGGAGAGTGAAGGTCAGGTGACCCCTCCTTGTGGGTAGAGACATGAAGTCAGAGAAGCTGTTTAGGCCTTCATAGTTATTTGACAGCCTCTCACTCTTGCTGGGAGAAGGCAATGGCACCCCACTCCAGTACTCTTGCCTGGAAAATCCCATGGACAGAGGAGCCTGGTAGGCTGCAGTTCATGGGGTCGCTAAGAGTTGGACATGACTGAGCGACTTCACTTTCACTTTTCACTTTCATGCATTGGAGAAGGAAATGGCAACCCACTCCAGTGTTCTTGCCTGGAGAATCCCAGGGACGGGGAGCCTGGTGGGCTTCCGTCTATGGGGTTGCACAGAGTCGGACACGACTGACGAGACTAAGCAGCAGCAGCAGCAGCAGCACTCTTACTGCATAATTGGTGGTTCCTTAAATGTGGACACTTTTTCTGATTGGTACTTCCAGTACCTTGTGTGTCTTGTACACACAGATAGGTGTATTGTGATGGTTGAATGAGTGAATGAATCAATAGAGAAAAAGATTGCAGATTAGAAACTAATCAGGGCAAATGAATGGAAAGTAGGAATTATAGACATACAGCTATATCCATTAGATGAATGTTTTTGGCTCTACGTCAGAAAGGGATAGGAATTTCTCATTAATTTAGTAAATCATAGATTCAGCTGGTTTCACTATCAAACAAAAATTACAGTTGCAATATTGCCTTATATGTCACTGACAGTCTAGATATGTAGTATCTGTATTTCCTCATGAATGGGAAATGGTGATCGCTACCATGCTGAGGGAGTTTTGGATGCTCTAGAGGAAGGAGAAGGAAAAAAAAAAAATGAGCAGAAGTGTTAGCTGCTACTGGTTTCCTACCAGATAGCCACTGTTTGTTTCTTACTAATTTGGCCCAGTTTTTTGGTTTTCCACGTACTCATATAAAAACAAAGTTTCTGAGCCTCATTTGCAGCAGATTGAACAAATGATGGGAACTGATGAGAGATAAAAGGTAGTTGCTAGGTACAAATGTGTGAGTTGAAAACATTCTTGACTTTGTCCTTGTTTTTATTTTATTGTTGTAAGATTTATTTATAATGAAATTTGAAATTTTAATATTTTTTTTCACTTTCTAATTGACAATAGTTGATTTACAATATTATATTAGTTTCAGGTATACAACATGAGTTCAGTTCAGTTCAGTCTCTCAGTTGTGTCCGACTCTTTGTGACCCCATGAATCTCAGCACGCCAGGCCACCCTGTCCATCATCAACTCCCAGAGTTCACTCAGACTCACGTCCATTGAGTCAGTGATGCCATCCAGCCATCTCATGCTCTGTCGTCCCCTTCTCCTCCTGCCCCTAATCCCTCCCAGCATCAGAGTCTTTTCCAATGAGTCAACTCTTCATATGAGGTGGCCAAAGTACTGGAGTTTCAGATTTAGCATCATTCCTTCCAAATAAATCCCAGGGCTGATCTCCTTCAGAATGGACTGGTTGGATCTCCTTACAAGTCAAGGGATTCTCAAAGAGTCTTCTCCAATACCATAGTTTAAAAGCATCAATTCTTTGGCGCTCAGCTTTCTTCACAGTCCAACTCTCACATCCATACATGATCACTGGAAAAACTATAGCCTTAACTAGATGGACCTTTGTTGGCAAAGTAATGTCTCTGCTTTTCAATATACTATCTAGGTTGGTCATAACTTTTCTTCTAAGAAGTAAGCGTCTTTTAATTTCATGGCTGCAGTCACCATCTTCAGTGATTTTGGAGCCCCCCAAAATAAAGTCTGACACTGTTTCCACTGTTTCCCCATCTATTTCCCATGAAGTGATGGGACCAGATGCCATGATCTTTGTTTTCTGAATGTTGAGCTTTAAGCCAACATTTTCACTCTCCAGTATGTTGTATACAACATAGTGATTCAATATTTTTATAGATTATGCTACATTTAAAATGATAAAATAATGGCTTTATTCCCTGTGCTGTGCAGTATATCATTACTGCTTATTTATTTTATTCACAGTAGTTTGTACTTCTTAGTTCACTCAGCTGTGTTCAACTCTTTATGACCCCATGGACTCTAGCTCACCAGGCTCCTATCTCCATGGAATTCTCCAAGCAAGAATATTGGAAAGAGTAGCCATTCCCTTATCCAGGGGATCTTCCTGACCCAGAGATTGAACCCGGGTCTCCTGCATTACAGGCAGATTCTTTACCCTCTGAGCCACATCTTGCCTCCTTACCGTTTCCTTTTTCCACTGGTGAACACTAGTTTATCATCTATATCTGTGAGTCTGTTCTTCTTTTGTTATATTCACTAAATTGTTTTACTTTTTAGATTTCACATTTAAGAGATGTCATCTAGTATTTGTCTTTTTAAAATTTATTTAATTAAGATTCATACACTCTAGGTCCATCCATGATTTTGCAAATGGCAGAATCCCATTTTTTTTATGGTTGAGTAATATTTCATTATATATATATGTGTGTGTGTGTGTGTGTGTGTGTGTGTTCCCCATATGTTCTTTATCCATTCATCTCTTCATGGACCCTTAGGTTGCTTTTGTATCTTGACTATTGTAAATAAAGATATTAGGAACATCAGGGTGCATGTAGCTTTTTGAATCACTTTTTTTTTGTTTTTTGTTTTTTTTCAGATATAATGTTTTTGTTTTTTCAGATGTATACCCAGAAGTGGAATTGCTCACTCATGTGGTAGTTCTAGCTTTAGTTTTTGAAGGAATAACCATACTATTTTCTACAGTGGCTGCAACAATTTACATTCCCACTAACAATGTACTAGGGTTTTGTTTTCTCCACATCCTCACTAGCATTCTCATTTGTAGACTTTTTAATGGTAGCCATCCTACCATCCTGACAGGTGTGTGGTGATATCCTGTGGTTTTGATTTGCATTTCTCTGATAATTAGTGACATCAAGCATCTTTTCATGTTGTTGTTGGTAATCTGTGTATCTTCTTTGGAAAAATGTTTATTCAGGTTTTATTCTCACTTTTAATTGGATATTTTAATATTGAGTTGTATAAGCTGTTTCTGTATTTTGGATATTAACCTGCTTTTGGTCATATCATTTGTAAATATTTTCACCCACTCAGTAGGCTGTCTCTTTGTTTGTCTGTGGTTTCTTTTTCTGAGCAAAAACTTTTAAATAATTCAGTCACATTTGTTTATTTTTTCTTTTGTTTTCTTTGCCTTAGAAGTCCAGATGCAAGAAAGTATTGCTGCAATTTATGTCAAAGAGTGTTCTGTTCTCTTCTAGGAGTGTTATGGCTTCAGGTTTTACATTTAGGTCTTTAATCCTTTTTGAGTTTATTTTTGTATATGGTGTGAGAAAGTGTTCTAATTTCATTCTTTTACATGTAGCTGTTCATCAATGTTATGCAGCAGCCTGGATGGGAGTGGGGTTTGGGGGAGAATGGGTACATGTATATGTATGGCTCAGTCACTTCATTTTTCATCTGAAACTATCACAACATTGTTGATTGGCTATACCTCAATATAAAATAAAAAGTTAAAAAAAATTTAATGCTAGGTATGCTGTGGAGAAAAGGGAACTCTCCTACACTGATGGTGGGAATGTAGATTGCTACAGACACTATGGAGAATAGTATGGAGGTTCCTTAAGAAAAAAAGCAGCCAAACTAGAACTACTGTATGATCCAGTGTGCTTCCCTGGTAACTCAGCTGGTAAAGAATCTGTCTGCAATGCAGGAGACCCCAGTTTGATTCCTGGCTTGGGAAGATCCCCTGTGGAAGGAATAGGCTACCCACTTCAGTATTCTTGGGCTTCCCTGGTGGCTCAGACATTGAAGAATCTGCCTGCAATGCAGGAGACCTGAATTCGATCCGAGTTGGGAAGATCCCCTGGAGGAGGGCATGGCAACCCAATCCAGTATTCTTGCCTAGAGAATCCTCATGGACAGAGGAGCCTGGCGGGCTACAGTCCCAGGAGTCGCAAAGAGTTGGACGTGACTGAGTGACTGAAAGCACAGCATAGCACATATGATCCAGCAGGCCGAATCATGGACATGTATCTAGGAGGGCTGAAAGCTCCAATTTGAAAAGATATGGGTATCTCAGTTTTCATAGCACCACTGTTTACAGTCTCCAAGACATGGCAGCAACCTAAATGTCCATTGACAGATGAATGGATAAAGAAGATGTGGCATACATATACAATGGAATATTATTTAACCAGAGAAAAGAATGAAATAATGCCATTTGCAGCAACCTGGATGGGCCTAGACATTATGAAACTGAATGAAGTAAGTCAGAGAAAGGCAAATAATATATCCGCCTATATGTAGAATCTTAAAAAAAAAATTACACAAAATAACATATTTACAAAACAAAAATAGACTCACAGACATAGAAAAGAAACTTATGGTTACCAAAGGGGATAAGTTAGGAATTTGGGATTAACAGATACACACTATTAAATATAAAATAGATAAACAACAAGGACATACTTAAAACTCAGGGAGCCATAGTCAGTATCTTTTAATAACTTACAATGGAAAATAATCTGAAAAAGAATCTTTTTGCCATACACTTGAAAGATTGTAAGTCATCTATGAAAATGTTAGTCGCTAAGTCATGTCTGACTCTTTGCAACTGCGTGGACTATAGCCTACTAGTCCTCTTTGTCCATGAGACTTCCCAGGCAAGAATACTGGAGTGGGTAGCATTCCCTTCTCCAAGGAATCCCTATTATGTTCCACTGGTCTGTGTGTCTGTTTTTTGTGCCAGTACCATGCTGTTTTGACTATGGTAGCCTTGTAGCATAGTCTAAATTAGGGACCATAATACCTCCAGCTTTATTCTTTTTTCCACAAGATTGCTTTTGCAATTAATGGTCTTTTGTATTTCCATATAAATTTTAGGATTATTTGTTCTATATACTTTGGATAGTATGGACATTTTAACAGTGGTAATTCTTTCAATCCATGAACATGGGATATCTTTCAAATTTTTGGTTTCGTGTTCAATTTCCTTCAGTATTCTAAAGTTTTCAGAGTATAAGCCTTTTACCCCTTGGCTAAGTTTATTACTAGGTATTTTATTTTATTTTTAATGTGATTTTAAATGAGGTTGTTTTCTTGCTTTCTCCTGATAGTTGGTCCTCCTCCTATTCTTTAGAACTCTGCATTCAGATGGATATTTCTTTCCTTTTCTCCTTTGCCTTTTGTGTCTCTTCTTTTCTCAGCAATTTGTAAGGCCTCCTCAGACAACCATTTTCCCTTTTTGCGTTTCTTCTT
The DNA here is from genome assembly GCF_032452875.1 of Bos javanicus. Classification (NCBI taxonomy): domain Eukaryota; kingdom Metazoa; phylum Chordata; class Mammalia; order Artiodactyla; family Bovidae; genus Bos; species Bos javanicus. The sequence continues at coordinate 92,877,792 of NC_083877.1, forward strand.
GTTGCGGATGGTTTTGATCACTGTCTGCTGTACAATATCATGAACCTCTGTCCATAGTTCTTCAGGCACTCTGTCTATCAGATCTAATCCCTTGAATCTATTTGTCACTTCTACTGTATAATCATTAAAGGATTTGATTTAGGTCATATCTGAATGGTCTTGTGGTTTCCCATACTTTCTTTAATTTTAGTCTGAATTTTGCAATAAGGAGTTCATGATCTGAGCCACAGTCAGCTCCCAGTCTTGTTTTTGCTGACTGTAAATAGCTTCTTCACTTTCGGCTGCAAAGAATATAATCAACCTGATTTCGATATTGACCATCTGGTGATGTCCCTGTATAGAGACTTCTCTTGTGTTGTTGGAAGAGGGTGTTTGCTATGACTAATGCGTTCTATTGGCAAAACTCTCTTAACCTGTGATGGACTTCATTTTGTACTCCAAGGCCAAACATGCCTGTTACTCCAGTTATCTCTTGACTTCCAACTTTTGCATTCCAGTTCCCTATAATGAAAAGGACATCTTATTTTTGTTGTTAGTTCTAGAAGATCTTGTAGTTCTTCATAGAACCATTCAACTTCAGCTTTTTTGGCATTAGTAGTTGGGGCATAGACTTGAATTACTGTGATATTGAATGGTTTGCTTGGAAATGGGCAGAAATCATTCTATCGTTTTTGAGACTGCACCTAAGTACTTAATTTTGGGCTCTTTTGTTGATTATGAGGGCTACTCCCTTTCTCTAAGGAATTCTTGCCCACAGTTCTAGATATAATGGTCATCTGAATTAAATTCACCCATTCTGGTCCATTTTAGTTCACTGATTCCTAAAATGTCGATGTTCACTCTTGCCATCTCCTGTTTGACCACTTCCAATTTGTCTTGATTCATGGACCTAACATTCCAGGTTCCTATGCAATGTTGTTTTTTACAGCATTGGACTTTACTTTCATCACCAGTCATATCCATAACTTGGCATTGTTTTCACTTTGGCTCAGCCCGTTTATTCTTTCTGGAGTTATTTCTCCACTCTTCTCAAGTAGCATATTGGGCACCTACTGACCTGGGGGTTTCATCCTTCAGTGTTATATCTTTTTGCCTTTTCATATTGCTCATGGGGTTCTCAAGGCAAGAGTAATGAAGTGGTTTGCCATTACCTTCTCCAGTGGACCATGTTTTGTCAGAACTCTCCTCCATGACCTGTCTGTCTTGGGTGGCCCTACACAGCATGGCTTATAGTTTCATTGAGTTAGACAAAGCTGTGATCCAAGTGATCAGTTTGGTAGCTGCTAAGTCGCTTCAGTCATGTCCAACTCTGTGCGACCCCAGAGACGGCAGCCCACCAGGCTCCCCCGTCCCTGGGATTCTCCAGGCAAGAACACTGAAGTGGGTTGCCATTTCCTTCTCCAATGCATGAAAGTGAAAAGTGAAAGTGAAGTTGCTCAGTCGTGTCTGACTCTTGGCGACCCCATGGACTGCAGCCTACCAGGCTCCTCCGCCCATGGGATTTTCCAGGCAAGAGTACTGGAGTGGGGTGCCAGTTGTCTGTAATTGTGGTTTCCATTCTGTCTGCCCTCTGAGAAATAAGGATAAGAGGCTTGTGGAAGCTTCCTGATGGGAGAGGCTGGCTGTGGGGGAATCTGGGTCTTGTTCTGATAGGTGAGGCCATTATCATTAAATCTCTAATGAGATTTTTTTTGTTGATGGGTGGGGCTGTGTTCCTTCCTTTCAGTTTGGACTGAGGCCAAACTATGATAGGGGTAATGGTGGTAATGGTAACTTCCTTCAGGAGAACTTATGCCAGGACTCTTGTATTCAGTGCCCCTTTCCCCATGGCAGGCCTCTGTCGACCAATGCCTCTAAAGACTCCTAGACACTCACAGGAAAGTCTGGCTCAGTCTCTTGTGGGGTCACTGCTCCTTTCTTCTGGGTCCTGGTGCACACAAGCTTTTGTTTGTGCCCTCCAAGAGTCTGTTTCCCTAGTCCTGTGGAAGTTCTCATCTCACTGGCCTTCAAAGTCAAATTGTTGGATCATACAGAATTCTTTGTTTAATTTCTTGGGGAACCACAAGTCATTTTCCATGTTAGTTGCACCATTTTACATACCCACCAGCAATGTTAGATAGTTCCAATATTCACATCCTTGCCAACACTTGTTATCATTTCTTTTTAAAAAATAATTTTTTATATAGCTTTAATAGTAGCATTGTGGGTTCATTTGCATTTCCTCAATGATTAATGATATTAAAACCTTTTCATGTGGTTATTGGTCATTTATATATCTTCTTTACAGAAATAAATATTCAAATCCTTTGCCCTTTTTTTATTTGGGTTATTTGGTTTTTTGTTTCTGTCATTTAATTGAGTTGTAGGAATCCTTTTTGTGTTGTGAATGTTAAGCACTTATATTTTCTCCCATATCTTGAGCTATTTTTTCACTCTGTTGATAGTGTCCTTCTATGCACAGAGTTTTAAATTTTGGTGAAGTCAAATTTATCTGTTTTCCCCCTCTGTTGTTCATGGCTTTGTGTCATAATTGAGAATTCATTGCTAAACCCAAGGTCACAAAGATGACAACATGCTTGACTGTTAACAATTTTAATACTGCATGAATGGTTTTTGGTTTTTGGATTATCACCAAGCTTTTTAAATATAAGTCTTAGGAATTATCATGTCATTAACCTCTCCATTAGTTATTAAGGCCACAGCCATATACAGAATGAAAAAAAAAAACAAAACAGTGTTTTGAGGTAGAAACCAGAAGACTTGACTTCTGTCTCAGGTTCTACTGGCATGGCAGATGCTTGTGCACTTTCCTATTATCCATTTTCCTTCCTTCTGTTAACAGCCTTCACTATTTGAGACTCTGCCTCCTATGTTCTCAGTCTTTGTGCCAACTGCAGAGTATGGCTCTTGTTTTAGACTTAAACACATGATGGAGTCACACAGTAGTTTTGGCTACAGAGACATCAAGACACAGTGCATTTTTTTCTGATAATTTTTCTGTAAAAGCAGATACCCTTCCCATTGGATTTCAAACCAAGAGAATGGGGTCTGGAGCTATTGACAGATACCTTACAGTATAAGGAGAGAATCTATCTGAGAACAGAACCAACTTGGAAGATGGAGAATCAAGAACCCAGGAGAAAATAAGGTCTTACTCTTAAATTTGAATCAATAATTCCTCGTTTTGCTTAAGGCAGTTGGGGTTGGTTATGCAGTCACTTGCAACAGGAGGAGTCTTCCTGGACACAGCTAGGAACAAAATATGGGAGCTTGAGTATGTCACTTTACATCTCTGCATCTCTGTTTTGAATCTGAGATGCATGGTTTCTATTTTGGGAACTATGAAATAGAGACATTGCAAGGTGAAGTAACTATCTTCAAAGTCACAGTATATCCCCAGGAGCACTGAAATCTATAAGCTCATGTTTTTGATGTTTAGTTCTAGTGGATAAAATCATTGTTCTTTATTAAGCAGAAAACTGACTGATGATGTCTTCTGCAGACTTGCTCAGACTTGTAAATTCCAATATTACAGCAAAGAATTCAAGACTTTAGGTAAATTACTTCCCCTGCTGAGCTGCTGATGGACAGACCAGTACAATATGTACTAGGAGGAGTGCATGCACCCACAGTTGATGTCCTGTGAGATCTGAAAATTGTACTTGACAAAGGAAATTAAACTTGGCTCAGGCAGTCTGAGATACTGAATGAGCTCTCTCTCTGTCCCTCTCTTTCTCTCTCTCACGATCTCAAGTTCATGAACTCATTTTCTTTGGCTCACTTTCCATCTTTTCCCTAGCAGATAGGATTATTGCTTGCATCTTGGCTAGGATAAGAATGTAAGACTACCACTTTCTCTGGGACAGTTTTCCTTTTCCTGCAGGCTACACTCAACTGGCATGCACCTGCTTGGTTGAAAAGACTCCTTCTTACACTGCAGTTTCTTAGGCTTTCTTCCTTCCTTTCTCCCCCCCCCCCGCCCCCCTTTCTTCCCTCCCTTTCTTCTTTCTCCTTCTTGTTCTTTTTTTGTCCAATTCTTAAAAAAAAAATCTTCAGGATTCCCTTCCACTCCCACCTCTCCCTGGCAGAGGATTTTATATTTTCACGTCTTCTGGATGGCTTGTGGTTTTAGTAGTGGCTTTCCCTTCAGGGATAACTAAAAGAAATTACCTTAAAAGTTTTTTACAGAGCATTTTTGTTGTTGTTGTTGAAAACTTGATAAAAGAGAAAAATAAACTTAGATTCCCACAGAGGCAGGGTTTGAAGACAGCAGAGAAATCATGAAAAAAATTTTAAAATCTTGCTCTATCTCTTCATCTTACAAACGATTGCATGAAGACCAGAGAGACTTTAGGGACTGCTTAGAATTTTGTGCAGTTAATTTTTGGCAGGGTTAGTCCAAAGCACATCAATTCTTTGTATTGACACTGTAGTGAGAGTGATACTCTGCTTTGAACAGAGCCAAAGTTCCTCTTTTGTAAAGAACTCCCAATTTCTAGGTTTTAAATTAGAAAATTTCTAATTAGAATAGAGCAATAGTATTCAGAAGAATGGTGCAGATAGCCAGTTTTATGTGATATATTTTAAGCATGTAAGACTGTGTTATTTGTATAACATTTGCCTTATTTAGTGTTCAGTATTCAAATTTATTCTGCTTTACTTTAAAAGTGTATTTGTATGTATACATACATAGATTCCCTGGTGACTCAGATGGTAAAGACCCTGCCTGCAATGCAGGAGACCTGCAGTGCAAAGCGACTTATGCTTTTACTTTTTCACTTTATAAATTTGTTGTTGTTGTTCAGTTTCTCAGTCACATCCCTGATGTCACATCACTCTTTGCAACCCCATGGACTGCAGCATGCCAGGCTTCCCTGTCCTTCACTATCTCCTGGAGCTTGCTCAAATTCATGTCCATTGAGCAGTGGTGCCATCCAATTATCTCATCCTCTGTTCCCTTCTCCTCCTGCCTTCAGTCTTTCCCAGCATCAGGGTCTTTTCTAATGAGTCAGCTCTTTGAATCAGGTGGCCAAAGTATTGGAGCTTCAGCTTCAGCATCAGTCCCAATGAAAATTCAGGATTGACTGGTTGGATCTCCTTGCAGTCCAAGGGACTCTCAAGTCTTCCCCAGCACCACAGTTCAAAAGCATCAGTTCTTTGGCGCTTGGCCTTCTTTGTGGTCCAACTCTCACACCCATACATGACTACTGGAAAAACCATAGCTTTGACAAGATGGACCTTTGTCGACAAAGTAATGTCTCTGCTTTTTAATATGCTGTCTAAGTTGGTCATAGCTTTTCTTCCAAGGAGCAAGCATCTTTTAATTTCATGGCTGCAGTTACCATCTGCAGTGATTTTGGAGCCCAAGAAAATAAAGTCTGTCACTGTTTCCATTATTTCCCCATCTATTTGCCATGAAGTGATAGGACTGGATGCTACGGTCTTTGCTTTTTGAATGCTGTATTTTAAGCCAGCTTTTTCACTCTCTTCTTTCACCTTCATCAAGAGGCTCATTAGTTCCTCTTTGCTTTCTGCCATGAGGATGGTGTCATCTACATATCTGAAGTTATTGATAATTCTTCCAGCAATCTTGATTGCAGCTTGTGCTTCATCCAGTCTGGCATTTTGCATGATGTACTCTACATATAAATTAAGTAAGCAGGGTGACAATATACAGCTTAAATTAACTTACTCCTTCCCAATTTGGAACCAGTATATTGTTCCATGTCTGGTTCTAACTGTTGCTTCTTGACTTGCATACAGATTTTTCAGGAGGCAGGTAAGGTGGCCTGCTATTCCCATCTCTTTAAGAATTTTCCACAGTTTGTTGTGATCCACACAGTCAAAAGCATTGGCATAGTCAGTAAAGCAGAAGTATATGTTTTTCTGGAATTCTCTCAGGTTTTCTGTGATCCAGAGGATGCTGGTAATTTGATCTCTGGTTCCTCTGCCACTTTATAAATAGATTTGTAATTTACTACATATACATAATTGCTGTATCTAACCTATTCTTTTTTTTCTTGTTTCTTTCTCCCTTTTTCTTTCTATCAAATCATCTCTAGCTCCCAGCCTTTTAGGAAATGTAGTTACTTTTATTCTCTTGCTTATGTTATATAAAAATCATCAATGCACCTATTTAGACTTTGCACACATGTACATCTCCCTAAATAGCCTTTTTGGTTCTGTGTTCCAAAAATAAGATCATGTTAGACTCACTTTGATACATCTTGCTTTTAGCTTCTTGTTTATCTCCAATACTTTAATGGAGGTAGGATTTTTTTTATTATAAATTCAAGAAGTCTTGGATTTATTAATCTTAATCATTTTCTAGTCTCTTGCTAGTTGCCTATACTCTCTCCCATTTGCTTCCCCTAATGTCCTTCACATGCCCTAGTTCAGATAAGGTAGAGAAGAGCAACAATTAATAGTTGCCAAATGGATGACAGAACTCAAGTCCTTAGTGAAGACTGAAATACTCTGTATAATATCATAGGGAAATGGTGGAGTGGGTGGAGTTGGGATTTATCAAGAGTTGCAGTTCAAATTGGATGTGTATTCCAGAGCAAAGAATATTGAAGCTGGAAGACCTTGGAGCTAAACTAGTCCAGTAGTTCTCATACTTCTGAACATAAGAGTCACCTGGGAAACTTGTCAAGAAAAATGTAATCCTTGGAACCTGATTCAGTAAGAGTTGATGTGACCCAGAAAATATGAATTTTTAAAAAGTGCAGCAGGTGCTACTGCATATACGATATCCTCAAAGAGATTTTGAAAACTCTTGGCAGACAAGGAAAGCAAGGTCTAGGGACTCATTGCCTTGCCCAAGTTTAAACAACCATATTTAGGTAATAGAAACTAATTCCCCTTCCTTGGTATGGAGTGCAAGTGACTCAGTATATCTAAAGATGTGTCTTTATTTTTCACAATTTCTAGTGAAGGATCTAAAAATGTTCCAGCTGACTTTCTTTCCCCAAGTCTTCATTTGTAAGACAATGTTCTACCAAACAGAAAATGAGAATTTTAAAATTGGAATGATTCTTGGGAGAGAAAGACTGAATCTTATTAAACAAGTCATCTCAAAGTAATGTTACTTTTCAGGTAATCAAAGAAAAGAGATTGAGGTAAATGACTTACCTATCCATCCACAGTTGTCTGTCAAAAGAATGTTAAATCATCTCATCCCACTTCCTGCTTGGTTATTTTCACTTAGAATTTCAGGAAAATAACTCTCATATTTTTGAAACTGACTTTGAATCTTCTCAATTGAAAATAGCTTCATGCAGGTGGATGAAGGAATCATTTGGTGAAATGACATATGGGTTAGTATTATTAAACTTTTGGGATTATGTTATGTATTCATGGCTCATTTTGAAGTATTTTTATATCCCCTTGTGCTTCAGGGGATGAATATTATCACCCATACAAGTTTACAAAACTTTATGTTTAACATAAAATAGTTTAAGACCTCATGGGGCAATCTAGTTTACAATTAAAATGTCACAGGCAGTGAGTCCCTCATTAAAAACACAAAGTAAAACTTAACTCACACCATTAAAATACCTCATTCATTACTACAAACATGTACCATCTGGGGTCGTTTCTCGTGCCTCCCGGTTTCTTATTAGCAAGGGAGAGATACGGGTTGACTTCCTCCAGAAATCAGTATGTCTTACATAATGCAAATGCACACTGCTGATTGCGAGTGGTCCTTAATTACTGATGGGAGCCTCTGACCATGTGCTCATGCTGGAACTTGTCCTTCAGCAGTGCTTTAAAAATGACTCAACTCTCAAATTCCTACTGAGGTTTACTTTTCTTAGTGATATTGCTTTTTATGACTAGAAAAGATAGAATCTAATTTTTTTAGTTTTTTTTTTTTAATTTTTGTTTTTGGAGAATAATTGCTTTACAATGTTGTGTTGCCTTACAGCAATGCAAATCAGTTGTTGTTGTGTGTGTGTGTGTGTGTGCATGCATGTGCCATGGGCTCAGTCATATCTGACTCCTTGTAACCCCGGGGACTGTGGCCTGCTAGGCTCCTCTGTCCAACAAATTTTTCAGACAAGATTACTAGAGTGGGTTATCATTTCCTACTCCAGGGGATCTTCCTGACCCAGGGATAGAACCCAAGTCTCTTGTGTCTCCTGCATTGGCAGGTGGATTCTTTAACCCTTGTGCCACCTGGGAAGCCCATATAAGAAGACAGTTACATTCTTGTGATTTCCTGATGGGGTTTTGTGGTGGACCACCATCCCAGGTATGAGAGATCCTTGAAATGCCTTGTTGTTGCTTAGTCGTTAAGTTACTCTTTTGCAACCCCATGGACTGACTGTAGCCCACCAGGCTCCTCTGTTTATGGGATTTGCCAGGCAAGAATACTAGAGTGAGTTGCTATTTCCTACTGCAGGGGATCTTCCTGACCCAGGGATCGAACCTACATCTCCTGCTTTGGCAGGTGGATCCTTTACCACTGAACCACTAGGGGAATCGATCATAACTTTTATATATATATATCTCCCCTCCCTCTTGAGCCTCCCCTCCTTCCCATGCCACCCCACTAGGTGGTCACAGAACACCAGACTGGACCCCGTGTGTTATACGGCAGCTTCCCACCAGTTGTCTGTTTTACACATGATAGTGTGTGTATGTCAATGCCACTTTCTCAGTTCACCTGACCCTCTTCTTCCCCTCTGTGTCTGCTAGTTTGTTAAGTTTAATTATTAAAATTTAAAAAGAAATACTCATTTCCTCAACTCATAATAATGGTTAAAAAAAGCTCCTCTTTATGGCTACCAACTTTTATGTAGTAGGCACTATACTAGCATGATCTCTTTCATCCTCTCCACTACTCTTTTTGTTAGGCATTGTTGCGCCCATCTTTTAGATCGATAAACAGGCTGAAAGGTAAATAGCTTGCAAAGGCAAAATAGCTGGTGAGTCACACATGTGGATATGATGCTTCTCTGAGGAATATTATATTGTAAGGATATTATGAGGTCGTTCTTTTAGGGTAATAGTTATTGGTATATAAAGGATTAATGCACATTGACTCCAGCTGCATTGAACTAAATACCTTGGTGGTACAGGCAGGGATTGTTGTCTACCTCTGCTGCTTAAAGTGTGGTCCATGTATTTGCATCTGCTGCATCACTTGAGCACTTGTTAGAGATACAGAATCTCAGGTATCATCTGAGGTCTGCTGCATTTGAATCTGCATTTGAAATAGCTCCTCAAGTGATCTGTATCTATCTTACTATTTAGGAAGCCCTGGACTAGATGTTCTTGTATTTACCCTTCACCAGTACTACTGTGATCCATGCAAACAGGAGGACTGACTCTACGTCTCCCTCAAATACCATACATCTCCTGGGGATAGACAGGACAGGTGTGTAGCTCTCACAGCATTTAGCACTCGGACTTTCCCTAGCAGTTGCTTAGTTCATTCCTCATGAATAAACAAATGACTGTCTTCCTTATGGAAATATAATAACTATAAAAGTTTTCATATTAAATCAACAATGAACACCAAAGCCTTTTTAAACATTTAATTAAAGCCTCAAGATGCAGTACCATTCCATTCCATCTTTCCCTCATTTTTCAGGTTTTTCTAGGTAGGACAAGTAATTTCATTTAATATGCAAGGCTAAGCATTAAATATTTAAGACTGAGTCTCCCAAGCAAGGTAAGCCTTTTCCACTGTGCTTGTTATGGACTCTCCCCCAGCTTAGAGACGAGTCACAATTCTACCTTCCTTATTTTCTTGTCCACATTATTGACTGTCCCCACTCCAGTACTCTTGCCTGGAAAATTTCATGGATGGAGGAGCCTGGTAGGCTGCAGTCCATGAGGTCGCTAAGAGTCGGACACGACTGAGCGACCTCACTTTCACGTTTCACTTTCATGCACTGGAGAAGGAAATGGCAACCCACTCCAGTGTTCTTGCCTGGAGAATCCCAGGGACAGAGGAGCCTGGTAGGAGGCCGTCTATGGGGTCTTAAAGAGTTGGACACTACTGAGGCGACTTAGCAGCAGCAGTAGCAGCAGCCTCACTTGTATGAGGCTGATTTGTATCAGTCTCATCACTCAGTCTTTTGACTGATTTCCATAACTGTAAGTAACTAGTTTGAGTTTCCTGGCCAATTCCTTTCCCCCACATTTGCTGTGAAAAGGATCCATTAACAAAGTAGACACAGAATTGACAGAGTTCCCACTTGAGCCTACACTGATACTGCATCTAGAATAGAATTGGGACTTTCAATAAAGACAGAGCAAAAACATTTTTTAAAAAAACATGAAAAATGCAGAACCCTGATATCTGGGAAGTTCTCCTGTATGAACATTATTGAATTGTGTATCCTGAGAACATTCAGAGGGTACATTGCATGGAGAGCAGAAATAAGACTACAGCAGGAATGAGGTCTTTGCATGTGTTCCCTGGAACCTGGAATTGGTGACTGGTTGTAGGCATGTTCAGCTGTAGCATGCAGATTCTGGACACATATCACTCTGTGCTTGACGTTTGGAGCTCTGGACTTCCCTGAGAGCTCAGTGGTAAAGCATCCGCCTGCGATGCAGGAGACCCCAGTTTGATCCCTGGGTTGGGAAGATCGCCTGGAGGAGAGCATGGCAACCCACTCCAATATTCTTGCCTGGATAATCCCCATGGACAGAGGAGCCTGGTGGGCTACAGCCCATGGGGGTCCCAGAGAGACATGACTGAGCAACTAAGCATGGCACACCTTGGAGCTGGCAGCTGGAAACGGGATTAGGGAAGGCAGGAAATAAAATGAAAATGTGGAAGAGGGAAGGAATGGGATGACTTAAGCTGATCTGAGTTTTATTTTTAAATTTACTTCATTGTCACAGAGTGAAGACTGTTGAAACTGGTATGCTAATTTATGTATAGTAGATATAAATTCCCATTGGTGTCAATGAGTGCTATTTTTAATAAACCTGAAAAGCAAAATGCACAAAAGTGGAAGATACTGAACACACACACACATACACATATATATATATATATATACACACATATAAATGTATATATACATACACACACATACATGTGCTCAGTTGCTCAGTCGTGTCCGACTCTGTGGCCCTGTGGACTGCAGCCAGCTAGATTTCTCTGTTCATGGAATTTTCCAGGCAAAAATACTGGAATGGGTTGCTCCTTCCTCCTCCAGGGGATCTTCCTGACCCAGGGATCAAACCTGCATCTCTTGTGTCTCCTGCAGACTTTTTTACCACTAGGGCCACCTGGGAAGCCAATATACATATATATGTTTTTTTATATATTATTGCAGGTGACTTGAACAATGAAGTTGGGTGTATTTTATGCTCTGGAGGACGTTCCTCCGCTCAATGGTTTCCTCCCCATTTCTTCCTACTTTTATTTCTGTGCTCAGAAAGCAGATAGAGTAAAGTTAGGAAAGAAGCTTTTATTAAATCACATGAAGAAAACCATTCTGATTCCTCTTTTTGACTCCACCTTTCCTTTTGTTTTAAAGATCATCAAAAAGAAGATCATGCCAGCTCATATAAGAATTTAGTAAGTCCTTGAATGTATCTGACCTCTAAGCCTGACTCATTAATCCTCTGAATGGTATCCTGGTTGGCAGAAGGGAGTTGGTTAAGAATGTGTACTTTGAGAGCTGACAGCCTAAGTTCATGTCTCATCTCTACACTTGCTCATGGTGAACCTTAGAAAAGTGATAAAACTTCTCAGCACGCCAGGCTTCCCTGTCCATCACCAACTCCCGGGATTTACTCAAACTCATGTTCATAGAGTTGGTGACACCATTCAGCCATCTCATCCTCTGTCGTCCCCTTCTCCTCCTGCCCTCAATCTTTCCCAGCATCAGGGTCTTTTCAAATGAGTCAACTCTTCCTATCAGGTGGCCAAAGTATTGGAGTTTTAGCTTCAACATCAGTCCTTCCAATGAACACCCAGGACCGATCTCCTTTAAGATGGACTGGTTGGATCTCCTTGCAGTCCAAGGGACTCTCAAGAGTCTTCTCCAACACCACAGTTCAAAAGCATCAGTTCTTCGGTGCTCAGCTTTCTTTGTAGTCCAACTCTCACATTCATACATGACCACTGGAAAAAGCATAGCCTTGACTAAACGGACCTTTGTTGGCAAAGTGTCTCTGCTTTTGAATATGCTGTCTAGGTTGGTCATAACTTTCCTTCCAAGGAGTAAGCGTCTTTTAATTTCATGGCTGCAGTCACCATCTGCAGTGATTTTGGAGCCCCCACAAATAAAGTCTGACACTGTTTCCACTGTTTCCCCATCTATTTGCCATAAAGTGATGGGATTGGGTGCCATGATCCTGGTTTTCTGAATGTTGAGCTTTAAGTCAACTTTTTCACTCTCCTCTTTCACTTTCATAATTAATAAAATAGGAGTGATAGCACCTATGTCCTTGGATTATTAAAGATGAAAAGGAAGTGCTTAGCATAATGCCTTTTGTTGTTGTTATTCAGTTGCTACATTGTGTCTGCCTTTTTGGCCCCATGGACTGCAGCATGCCATGCTTCCCTATCCTCGTATCTCTCGGAGCTTGCTCAAACTCTTGTCCATTGAGTCGGTGATGCCATCCAACCATCTCATCCTCTGCCACACCCTTCTCCTCCTGCCCTCAGTCTTTCCCAGCATCAGGTCTGGGATGTAGCAAAGAAATATTAGTCATTGCTATGATAGTCACGTCACCTACCATTCAGAAATTCACAGAACTAAGAATATCAGAGCACGGAGGCTCTCAGAACTCATCTATCAGCCATTAGTGAAAGTGAAAGTCAGTCGTGTCTGACTCTTTGCAACCCCATGGACTATACAGTCCATGGAATTCTCCAGGCCAGAATACTGGAGTGGGTAGCCTTTCCCTTCTCCAGGGGATCTTCCAAACCCTGGGATCAAACCCAGGTCTCCCGCATTGCAGGCTGATTCTTCACCAGCTGAGCCACAAGGGAAGCCCATCAGCTGTTATTTGGGGAAACCCCTAAGTAACTGTAAAATGTCTGTGTATATGTAACTGTATATGTAAAGAAAGATTAAAATAAGGATAAAGAACTAGATCCATGTGAAAGAAGACTGAGGGCATCTCATCTAAGTCTTACCTAGTTCCCTATCTATGATGGCAGACTCGAGGTGATCCAGTGGTAATTTTTTTTTCTTTTTTTTTTTCATTTTCATTTTTCTTTCTTGTTAATCATCCAGATTCAGTGCTGACCACACTGACATTTTTTTTTCTGGTTGTATTTATCTGGAGCTCAGAGTAGACCAGGCCTGTGACATTGTTTTCCAGAGTGATTATATTTGAGCTTAGTGGAAGCTTATGAAGTCATGTTTTCATGTTGTGTTGTAAGCCACACAGTAGGTGATTATTGATTGTGTACTCAACTTCTATAGCTTACATGTTTTGGAAATTTTTACCTCTAAGCTTCGGATAACTAAGATGGTGATGTTTGTCCCACTTACTATCAAAGGCTACAGGATTTAGACATGAAGAGAGTTAGAGTTACATAGGTATAAATTGTCCATGGAAATAGCCCTACATTTCAGTTCAGTTCAGTTGAGTTTCTCAGTCATGTCCAACTCTTTGCGACCCCGTGGACTGCAGGACGCCAGGCTTCCCTGTCCATCACCAACCCCTGGAGCTTGCTCAGACTCATGTCCATCCAGTCAGTGATGCCATCCAACCATCTCATCCTCTGTTTTCCCCTTCTCCTCCTGCCTTCAATCTTTCCCAGCATCAGGGTCTTTTCCAGTAAGTCAGTTCTTCACATTAGGTGGCCAAAGTATTGGAGTTTCAGCTTCAGCATCAGTCCTTCCAATGAATATTCAGGACTGATTTCCTTTAGGATTGAAATGAGAACATTATAAAAGAACTATACATTATAGTGGAACTACAATGTATTTTTTTTTTTCTATCTTAGAAAGTGTCAAAAAATTTTAGGAGATGAAATTCTTATTTCTCAGATTAAAAAGCCCTGAAGATTAGAGTTACTCAGTGAACAAGGGACACAACTGGAATTGCATCTTACATGTATATAGGAACTGGCTTTGGTTAATTGAGGGCAGTGTCTTCCCACAAATGATAAAACTATTTTTGTCAGTGTTACTAATAAGTTTTCTATTCTGTTGTTTACTTGGACAAAAGGATGTAATTGGGGGCTCAGAAGTTAGTTTTTGGCTCAGGAAAATTGCCCGGAGACAACATCAAGTGACAATATATTTATTTCTTTTTTTTATTGTTTTTTTTAATACCCATTTATAATTTATTATTATTATTATTATTTTTACTTTACAATATTGTATTGGTTTTGCCATACATCAACATGAATCCGCCACGGGTGTTCACGTGTTCCTCATCCTGAACCCCCCCTCCCACCTCCCTCCCCGTACCATCCCTCTGGGTCATCCCATGTTTACCAGCCCCAAGCATCCTGTATCCTGCATCGAACCTGGACTGGCGATTTGTTTCTTATATAATACTATACATGTTTCAATGCCATTTTCCCAAATCATCCCACCCTCTCCCTCTCCCACAGAGTCCAAAAGACTGTTCTATACATCTGTGTCTCTTTTGCTGTCTCGCATACAGGATTATTGTTTTGTTGCTAATAACAGATAATTTCCTGGAATTAATTTAACAGATATCTAATGAGTTCCTACTATGTGCAGTACATTGTTCTAAGCAAAGGAAATATAGTAATTACATTTATAAAAATCCTTGCCTTAAAATGCTTTTCGTGTAGTTTTTTCACCTCATCAAATGCTTTTGCTTATAGACTGTTTAAAAACCATTTTCCCTAGTTATGGCGTCTTGATACTTTTAGTGCCTGCTATAAGGAAACTTTTATTAGGCAACTTTAAATCTTTCTTGTTTACCGCTTACTAATTATTGAATCAGGAACTACCAGACAGTAAAAGCTTTAGGCATTATAGCAAGAGTAAACAGAATTTTATCTTGTTAGATTGTTAGAAGAAATAGATCTTTTTTTTTCTTTTCTTTTAAAAAAATATATGCCACTATAAAATGAACAGCTCCAGTCTTATCTGTGGAGGTTTCTAGAGACTGTTTTTGTAGTTAAATTTGTTTCAACAGTCACTTTGCTAACTTTTCTTCCTGTTACTGGTCTCTAGTTTAATCTTCAGATGATTTTTATTTGTATGAGTTAAAACATTGATTTCATTAAAAGTATCTTAACATGGTCTTATGCTCAGAGAAGAGACACCCAGGTTTTAGTCCCAGAATCATTATATACTAGTTGAATAACATTGGACAGTCCACTTAAATTTTCCAGGGTTGTTCCTCATATTTTTTTAGACTTTTTTCTTTGAAAATTAAGAGGAAAAAAATGAGGATTTTTTTCAGACCCCCAAACCTGACATATTAATACTAGTTCAATTATTTTTATCTAAACCTTCTTTGAAAGTAAGGATTTTGTCCTCCAAGCTAGATTATTAGTTCTGATGTCATAAATATTATCATATATCTTTTAAAATCCCCCACTGTATTGAATATGCTAGAAGTATGTTTGGCAGTATTTGGTCTGGCTTAGGACCAGAGTGAGTAGAGATAATGGAAGGAATAAAATCAGCCTCTTTAGCTGTTTGTGCCTGTGGATATACATAAGACAATTTTCTGTTTAGGAGAGGAAGGGGGAATTTTGGTTGGGAGTAAAACTAACAGGGCAGGGCGGGAGGAGTAAAACGCTAAATGGCTTTCACTTCTTACCTTAACTGGTTTCCAGTTTATAGGCTGAAGATACAGGCTTTGCTGCTGCTGCTGCTAAGTCACCTCAGTCATGTCCAACTCTGTGTGACCCCAGAGACGGCAGCCCACCAGGCTTCCCTGTCCCAGGGATTCTCTAGGCAAGAACACTGGAGTGGGTTGCCATTTCCTTCTCCAATGCATGAAGGTGAAAAGTGAAAGTGAAGTTGCTCAGTCGTGTCCGACTCTTAGCGACCCCATGGACTGCAGCCTACCAGGCTCCTCTGTCCATGGATTTTCCAGGCAAGAGTACTGGAGTGGGGTGCCATTGCCTTCTCCAGATATAGGCTTTAATAGACTGTTTTTTTTTTTTTTTTATCCTTTTGACTTACTTCACCCTATAAAACAGGCTCTGGGTTCATCTACCTCACTAGCACTGATTCAAATTCATTCATTTTTATGTTATCCTTGTTTAGTCACTCAGTCATGTCTGACTCTTTGTGACCCCATGGACTGCTGCACATCAGGCTTCCCTGTCCTTCACTACCTCTCGGAGTTTGCTCAAACTTATGTCCGTTGAGTTAATGATACCATCCAGCCATCTCATTCTCTGTCATCCCCTTCTCTTGCCCTCAATCTTTCCCAGCATCAGGGTCTTTTCCAGTGAGTCAGCTCTTTGCATTAGGTGGACAAAGTATTAGAGCTTCAGCATCAGTCCTTACAATAAATAGTAAGGGTTGATTTCCTTTAGGATTGACTGGTTGGATCTCCTTGCTGTTCAAGGGACTCTCAAGAGTCTCCTCCAGCACCACAGTTGGAAAGCATCAGTTCTTCGGTGCTCAGCCTTCTTTAGGTCTAATTCTCACATTGGTGTATGACTACTGGAAAAACCATAGCTTTTGTCTCTACTTTTTAATATGCTCTCTAGGTTGGTCGTAGCTTTTCTTCCAAGCAGCAAGCATCTTTCAATTTCATGAGCGCAGTCATTATCCACAGGGATCTTGGAGCCCAGGAAAATAAAGTCTGTCACTGTTACCATTGTTTCCCCATAACTTTGCCGTGAAGTGATGGGACTGGATGCCATGATCTTAGTTCTTTGAATGTTGGATTTTAGACCAGCTTTTTCACTCTCCTCTTTCACCTTCATCAAGAGGCTCTTTAGGTTCATTTTGCGTTCTGCCCTTAGGCTGGTGTCATCTGCATATCTGAGGTTACTGATATTTCTCCTGGCAATTTGGATTCCAGTTTGAGCTTCCAGCTTCCAGCCTGGCATTTCAAATAATGTACTCTACATATGAATTGAATAAGCAGGGTGACAGTATACAGCCTTGACATACTCCTGTCCTAATTTTGAGCCAGTCTGTTTTTCCATGTTAGGTTCTAACTGTTGCTTCTTGAATTGCATACAGATTTCTCAGTAGATAGGTAAAGTGGTCTAGTGTTCCTATCTTTTTTTCCCCCCCCAGTTTGTTATGATCTACACAGTCACAGGCATTAGTGTAGTCAGTGAAGCAGAAGTAGTTGTTTTTCTGGAATTCCCTTGTTTTCTATGATCGCATTCAGTTCAGTTGCTCAGTCATGTCCAACTCTTTGCAACCCCATGAACTGTAGCACGCCAGGCCTCCCTGTCCATCACCAACACCCAAAGTTTACCCAAACCCATGTCCATTGAGTCGGTGATGCCATCCAACCATCTTATCCTCTGTCGTCCCCTTCTCCTCCTGCCCTCAATCTTTCCCAGCATCAGGGTCTTTTCAGATGATCACATGGATGTTGGCAGTTTGATGTCTTGTTTCTCTGCCTTTTCTAAATCCAGCTTGTACATCTGAAGCTTCTTGGTTCACATACTGTTGAAGCCTAGCTTGAAGTATTTTGAGTATTACCTTGGAAGCATGTGAAATGAGTGCAGTTGTGTACTGACCTTTCCAGTCCTGTAACCAGTCCTAAGTTTTCCAAATTTGCTGATATACTGAGTGCAGCACTTTAACAGCATCATCTTTTCACATTTGAAATAACTCAGCTGGAATGCCATCTTTTATGGCTAATATTTCATTGAATATATGTACCAAAACTTATTTTATCCATTCATGTCAGTGGACATCTAGGTTACTCCCATCTAGGTTAGTCCTGGCTATTTTAAATAGTGCTGCAATAAACATTGGGTACATGCAACTTTTAGAATTGTGGTTTTCTCAGGGTATATGCCCAGTATTGGAATGCTGGGTCATATGATAGTTTTATTCCTAGTTTTTTGAGGAATCTCCACAGTGTTCTTCATAGAGGCTGTATTCATTTATATTCCAGCAGTGCAAGAGCATTCCCTTTTCTCCACATCCTCTCCAGCATTTATTGTTTGTAGATGTTTTGATGATGGCCATTCTGACTGGTGTGAGGTAGTACCTCATTGTAATTTTGATTTGCATTTCTCTAATAATGCAAATTAGTTTCTTTACTTTTAAAGGAAATGTTGGAGTCTAAATTCTCTTCTAAATTTGTGACTCCAAAATTTAAAGGTCTTCAAGATTATCCCATAGCTGAGAATCATTATTTAGCATTGATGGTAACTTATATTTGAATTACAACTTACTTTATAAGGTTTAATTTAGAGATTAATTTAGAGATTGCTTCCATACCTCTTCACTTACCCAGTGCTGAGCAACATATCTTTGAGTATAATAGATGTTCACTTAAGTTTTTATTGATGCCTCCTGTGATGACTTTATTACTGGGTCAGTAATTTAGGACAAATGTTTCGTGAAACAATTATCCATTCTCAAATGCACACAAAACTTAAATGCCATATACTGAAGTCTCTTTTGATACTATACCCACCAGCTATTTTAATGAAATCAGGTAATGTTTAAATGTTCTATGTCACAAGCTTATACAATTCAGTTCAAATGTATTGTAAAAATTGAACCCATTTTTAATTACTCTTATCATAGTTACACAACTATATAGCCAATGTAAGCATCCCTATTATAGAAGATGGGACCCTAGAGAGATCATCAAGCTGCAGTGATGGCTTATTGGTCTGAAAATTGAATCTGTAATACTTAAAGAGGCCAAGAAATGCCTAGAGAGCTGTCAGTCCCCTAACTGCTTTTTCTCTGATTTTTCAAAGTTAAATGTCTTCAAAGTCCTAGGTATTTTTTATAAAATATAGACCATTGTAATTTCTGAAAATGATATAATAGCTGTTATTCATGACTCAGAATCCTGGTGAAATTTTGGTACTGGTATCTTTTTGGGAGAAGACAAGTTGGTTTAACTTGGTCTTGACTCTGCCCTTTTCTTCCGAATCCTAATTTGTCCTTAGTAGTTAAAAACAGGTGCCATGTGGTCTGTGAATTAAGATGCTAGGCTAGATTCAAAGTATTCCCTATTCTTCATACAGTGTCAACAGACTCATTCTAAATAATGTTATAAAGCTTATTTACCTATTTTTAGACTTCATTGATTCCCCTGGAGAAGGAAATGGCAACAGACTCTAGTATTCTTGCCTGAAAAATCTTATGGACAGAGGACGGGCCACAGTCCATGGGGTCACAAAGAATTGGACACAATGAGCGACTGAGCGCACATACATAGAATTCACTGAAAATCAGAGGCAAAAAGGAAACAAACAAAAAAACCCAGCCCTAAAACACTAGAATAAACTATTCTGACAAAGACAGAATGGTCACAAAACTTTTAGAAGGGTGGGGGAAAAATAACAAAAGAGTTGCATGTACCACTGCAGTCTCAAGTCTATCTGTTGGTGGATCTTAGGCATATTTTACACAGTTTTCTCTGTGTCAGCTCCATTGATATTCTCCTGTGTCAAACGGCAGGACCTCAGCAGCATCCTTCTCTGCTTTCCTCTAGAATACCCTGGAGGTAGGTGGCTGGGAGGGAGGGAGGGAGCCACAGGGGAAATCAGCTCCCTGGACCTCTTGGCTTCTCTGCTCCAAGTGCTTCTCTGAACACAGTAATTGCTGCCACGCTTGCTGTTGCTCTGTTGGCCATTACTGACACTGCATGATCTCACCTCTGAGCGCCCTGTTACAGTTAGACGATAAGTCTCTCTATCCATGGGCTGCTGATCATGGTGTAACCACAGTATTTTATAGTCAAGAGTCAAGTCAAGGCATGTCGTGAGTCAAGAGATGTGACAAATCCAGTGTAGTGAGGATTTCCCAGGGCTGAGGAAAAAGAGCTACAAAATGTAATTCCTGGGGGCAGGAATGCCTCAGATTAGTCCCCAGACTTTTCCAAACAAAATATTGATTATCCTCATGAAGATAGGAGAACCATAAAGTAAATAGATGCTGTTGAGGTGTGTCATCTACTTCTATTTGCTGCCATATATGAGTCACAGGTCTGACCTAGCCAGGACCGTTAGACATAAGAGGAACAAAAGGAATAACATCTCAGTTATTTTAAAACCCAGAGTTCCTTTACTGAAGAGGGAAGTGGTCCTTTCCATGTCAGATTTTCTTGGAGGTATCCCGGTATTACTGTATACTACTGTTAAGACTACAGTACAAATATTATGATAATAAAAAATCAATAAATTGTGTTTGTCACTCTTTTTACAGTGAGAAAGGAGATCGTATCTTCTAGGGTAAATTACAGTGAAAACATGCTGATTCTAAAAGTGTAAGGCTCAAATCTCTGGAAATTTTTGTGGAAATTTCCCGTTCTCTGATGCTAATGCATGGGGATGAGATGCCACTGAAAACAGTGTTTTTGAAATAAAGAAGATCTAAGTACTTGAAAGATTTTTATTTGTTTATTTTTGGCCACACTGGCTCTTTGTTGCTGCACACACACTTTCTTGAAAAAGTACCATTTTGCATGACTTTTACCATGGAATTTTGAAAAGCTTTTTACCATTACCTTTTAAAATCGAGGCTGAGTAAGGACTTTTTGTTCAGGGTGGAGGGAACCAAGTTCTTTTAAAACATTTTAGCTAAATGACAGTCTTGCAACTACAACATTTCATTAAATCAGCTTCTCAAAGGTCTTTATTTACTTCTAAATGTCATCTCTAAAGTATATATCTTCAAGGATTCTCATCAGCTATCTTCCCTAAAGCTCCATGATGCCTGTTAAGTTGAACTATAATAAAAAAATGACAGATTGAAATTGGAATTTTATTTTCAGCTTGGGTTAGCTCAGAGTTCTTCTGAGAACTTGAGAGTAGGTGAAATTGAAATCTCAGTACCTGCCAGAACTTAAGTTGCTTTGTCAAGTAATGTTTAATTCTCCAGAGTGTGATCAGCTTCCTGCTTTTTCCCAAAGTAAAACCAGTCTACATGTTAAGGTTTTAAAATCCTGGGTTATAAATTCATATCTTTTTTCCAAGTAGAATTGAAGTAGGAAATAACACAAAACTGATCTACATTTATTGATTAGCAAATACTTACTTATGTTAATTGTGTTGATACTAGATCTCCTACCCAATGGAGATTATTAAATGATTGTCTTAGTAAAACTGAGATTTTATGCATATCTACATACATACATACATACATACATATGTATGTAATCAACCAAAAAAGGAAAAGGAATTTATTCATTCACTAACCAGACAAAAGCTGGATAAATGAATGCAATTTCCAGGTCCTTCATTCTAGGAAATACTTTTTCTCCTCCCTACATATCAGATATGTTGATTTTTATTTTTTCACCCAGTTAGGATGATTTAGTAGATTTTCATTCAGTGGAGATTATTACTATAACCTGGGAATAATGTCATAATAATAATTATCATTTGCATGTAATTATTTGCGTGCATTATCTAATTTAACTCTCAGCATAATTGTAGTAAATCCTGTCATTTGTCTCCATTTTGCAGATGAGTAAACAGAGGATCAGTGATCATTCTCTTGCCCCAGATCAGAAGACCAACAATGTCAGAGTTAGTCCTGCTTGGTTCCAAAGCCCAAATTATTTCCACTGTGCTACCCGGTCATGCTGCTATTCTCATGCCTTTGTGATCAAACAGAAACTCGTAACTGAGCAGGTGTAAATGGCATTCAAACAGTGGCTATGCTACTGGAGGGCAAAACTGTACAACTGCTCTGTTGAGTCAGAAACCCACCCAAGTTCAGAGTATCTCAGGGGGTTAATCCTATGTTGGTTAGGAGCCTACAGAGTAATCTAATCTGAATGTTTTCTAGTGATGGTTGAAAAAAAAAAAGCCCAGCAACTACTCCATTCCTGAAGTGCTAATGGAAGAATTTGCTTGACGTGCTTTGCTAGAGTCTGTTCAATTCCAGGTGAGCTCCCCAAATCTAGGAAGTAACATTTTCTTTGAGTCAGGGGACAGCAGTGCTTCCAGTTTGCTTGTAGAAGGCCCTGGCTACCTCCAAGCCACACAACTACTTTTGAGGACTAACATTTAATCTCTTGGAAAGAACATCACAAAATGGAGTTGTCAGTACCTGCTAGTAAAATTTTACGTTTCAAAACATTAGAAAATACTTCCGTATTGACATAACAAGGATTTTGTCTCTGAATCTATATAATTTATCAGCTTAATTTGGTGCAGTTAGTGCAAATTATTCCTTACGGATGGGACTTAGTTCATGATTTATTTGGTTTGTAATGAGCCTTCTTTAAATGGTGAGAGAGACCGATATTGTTTTGTGTGAATCTGCATGTTTGCCAGTCAATACAGCCAATTGCCCCAGTCTTTCACTATGGCCTGATGCAACTTTCAAGCAGACAAGGAGCAGGAGAATGGAAACTTAGGACTGGGGTGGAAAAATATATTGAAGAATAAAGTGTTCCAGGTTCTGATTTTGAAAGTTTCCTTTCTGCAAGGACTGGAACTTTGAAACTCTGCATTGCAGGAAACCTAGGTTCGATCCCTGGGTCGGGAAGATCCCCTAGAAAAGGAAGTGGCTACCCACTCCAATATTCTTGCCTGGAGAATTCCACAGATAGAGGAGTGTGGTGGACTATAGTCGATGGGGTCGCAAAGAGTTGGATGCGACTGAGCGACTAACACTTTCAAAATATATATAACCAAACCGAATTTTGTCCCTCACCTTATCCTCAAAGGGAATTTGCATCTTAACTATAATGAAAATTCCATTTGGGAAAAAAAAATACACTAAGAACTCCATTTGAGATTTCAGAATGCTATTGTTGTGTTTCTCTTCTAATATAACCGAGTTTCCCCACTGGATCATATTTATCCTTTAATATTCCTCCTAGCATGCTAGAAAGTCATAGAGGTACTTTAATGAGAATATGTTTAAAAAGGGACAATTAAATGTAGTCTATGTACCACCATTTACTTGACTAGTTATTAGTAGCTATTAGGTTTATTCAAAATCAATTAGCAATTACAGTAAAAAAAAAAATGGGGAAACTTCTCTTTATAAATTCTAAGTTCTCAAGTATTTAACTTCGAAAGATCCTTCCAGAATTAACTTTTTAAGAAGTGTTCTCATATATATTCGCACTTCAGCTGAAATTGCATTGGAATACTTACTGTTAGTGAAGATGTCACATCATGCCTTGTGTCTATGTTCATGGTGCCACTTACATAGGTTCCTCTCCTTAAGGTTTGAAGCACTGCTACCGTCCATGAGAAGCCTTCCTTAATAGTTAAAATTAAATATACTCTTCTTTGGAGTCTTCCTTCAGTTAAGTGTACCATACGACACCCTCCCGCACTTGAGTTAGTTATGTTATATGCTGACTTTCCTCATTGACTGCAAACTCCTTGAAGGTCAGTCAATTGTCTCATCTAACTGTGGGCTTCCCACACATTTCTTCTAGTTTTAAATGAAACAGCAACACAAAGGTAAACTGTGGCATACCTGAATAGGAAGGGAGACCTGAATGTCTTCACTGAGGCATGAACGGAAGAATTTTGTAGAAGAGAATCCATGTAGTGTGGCTTTCCTCTACCGCCAACATACTTGGAAATGAAATCCCTTCTCCGTTTGTTTTCTGACAATAAACTTTTGGAAGCTTTATCTTTGTGAATGAGATTTAATTACGTCCTGGTAGTTTCTTGGACGAGGCAAGCATTTATGAGGTCTCCTGATACCGCCTAGTATTTGAGTCCCTCACGCAATCACACTCAGGGCCCCAGTGTGAACACCATTATGCTCCTAGATAATTGGATCTGTGCTCAGGGCTTGATATACTTGTCCACAGAGGATTGGCTTAAAGTGAGAGACAAAGTTTAGAACAGTAAAAGGGGCAGGAGTAAATTAGGAGGACAGGTTTTTTTTTTTTTTTAAGTTGTTAATTGAATCATTAAAAATGTCATTTTGAAACAGGGCAGGTAGCATGTATTAATTACAAGCATTAAAAGAGCAATAAATGTTACAGCACCTCTTTTAGCCATGAGTGTTGAGAGCTGTTAACAGAATTTCACCACTGGGACCGTCACCCACCATGCATTTAATATGAGCATGCTTGCTTTGTGCGTGCCACTGTCCTGAGCTTCAGGAAACCTTGTCCTAAAAAAGGTTGAGATCTGTTTTGGGAGACAGACAAAAAAGATCAAGGGGTGTGTATACAACTCCGGAAACACAGAAGAAGGAGACAATAACGCCCTGTCAAGGCTTTTTCTAAGAGGTAGTATATGAGTTTTATTTTAAAGAATAAATTAGGCTGGCCAAAAGTAAAGCAGAGCATTTCAAGAAGAAGGTGTAGCCTTTGCACAGATGTGGAGTTGCCAAAGGGCATGTGAGTGTTTGGTAACATTTAAGGATACGATGCGATTAGATGTAGTGTTATTGTCATTTGGTGGCTAAGCTGTGTCCGACTCTGCGGCCCCGTAGACTTAGGATGCTAGGTTCCTCTATCCTCCACTAACTCCTGGAGTTAGCTGAGATTCATGTTCACTGAGTCAGTGATGCTGTCTAATCATTTTATTCTCTGCTTCCCCTCTCTCTTTTTGCTTTCAGTCTTTCCCATCATCAGGGTCTTTTCCAATGAGTTGGCTGTTTGCATCAGGTGGCCAAAGTATTGGTGGTATTTCTGGGGAAGTGAAACTGGGCATGTTAGGTGGGAAGTAGTGGGTGAAGGGTACTTTTATGCCGTGACAAGAAGTCTGGACATTATCACAGGAGTAATCTAAGTGTATGCCACCATGCATTATAAGGAATTTTATTATTCTTCTGGGACTAACTTCACAAGCATGAAAACAACAGTCTAAATCAAAAGGCAGTGTCAATACTTTAAGGCTACAGTCACCATCAACTTGGAGAAGGCAATGGCACCCCACTCCAGTACTCTAGCCTGGAAAATCCCATGGACAGAGGAGCCTGGTAGGCTGCAGTCCACGGGGTCGCTAAGAGTTGGGCATGACTGAGCGACTTCACTTTCAGTTTTCACTTTCATGCGTTGGAGAAGGAAATGGCAACCCACTCCAGTGTTCTTGCCTGGAGAATCCCAGGGATGGCAGAGCCTGGTGGGCTGCCGTCTATGGGGTCACACAGAGTCGGACACGACTGAAGTGACTTAGCAGAACCATCAACTAGATAACTAGCAGAACTGAGTGTGAATCCATTCAAATCCTGTCCCTGAGCAGGTTTGGCATTCTCTTCCACTTTCTCCAGAGAGTACAAATTGTGAGCCTTCAGAAAAATGACTTCCGCAATTAACATGGGAGAGTCAGTGCTAAATTATTTAAACCTGAATAATTGCTTATCACTAATCATTGTGGACTTTGGGAACTTCTACAAAGTAAAACTAAGGACTCTGAAAGGTCATGAAGATTCCCTGAAGTTTTCCTGTGTTTAAGCCTTTTGGGTCCTTACAGAGGCAAGTCTTAAGTGGAAGAAGAAGAGTAACTGCCTTTAGAGGCTGACTAGAATGACCAAATATACCTCAGATGTAAAAAAGAAAAGAACTACATGGAGCTCTTCATTTCTCCTCTTAATGCGGAAATGGGCCACATCTCTTACCACAGTGAATGGATGTGCTGGGAATGAGCAGCTCAATTAGCAACAGCAGCCTCCAGTGGGAGATCAGTAACTTCTCAAAGAATCTTTATTCAGTGTCTGTTTTCCCCCCAGCCCTTTGGCTAAATGGACAAGTATTGCAATAATTTCCCCCCCTCCTTCTTTGTCTGTCTTTATGGATCTTTGTGTGTGTGTGTGTGTGTGTGTGTGTGATCCATTGCTTGTTATATGGACTATTAATCTCAATATTTTAGTAGAAAGAACAGGAGGATTTTTGGCAGGCTTAGAAGTTGTCTCTCCTAATTTTTCCGTTTCAGCTTCACTCGAGGCATCATAGATGTATGTACAGATTTGAAAAACAGAACTAAGAATTTGAAACACATATTCTACCAGGCCTTTCCCTTTGGACCTCCTTTCTGTCCCAAAGGAGGTGAGAAAACACGTTTTGAGATTCTTTTTGGTTCAGTCCCTTACCCAATTGGTGCAGAGATGAAGTTAGGTTAGAAAAACAGCTATGATGATATTTCTGTATTTTTGAATGTGACAGTTAATAAAATTTTTAAAAAGCTGAGTCGTGTCTGGCTCTTTGTGACCCCATGGACTGTAGCCCACCAGGCTCCTCTGTCCAAGGGATTTTCCAGGCAGGAATACTGGGGGGTGGGTTCCCATTTCCTTCTCCATGGGATCTTCCCGACCCAGGGATCAAATCTGGGTCTCCTGCATTACAGCCAGATTCTTTACCATCTGAGCCACCAGGGAAGCCTAGTAAAAAAGCTCTGCTGCTGCTAAGTCACTTCAGTCATGTCCGGCTCTGTGCGACCCCATCGACGGAAGCCCACCAGGCTCCCCTGTCCCTGGGATTCTCCAGGCAAGAACACTGGAGTGGGTTGCCATTTCCTTCTCCAATGCATGAGAGTGAGAAGTGAAAGTGAAGTCGCTCAGTCGTGTGCAACTCTTAGCGACCCCATGGACTACAGCCTACCAGGCTCCTCTGCCCATGGGATTTTCCAGGCAAGAGTACTGGAGTGGGGTGCCATTGCCTTCTCCGGTAAAAAAGCTCACCAAGTGCTAAATTGATGAGGGAAGATGCCTTCCTAGAAGGACACCATAGTTTGCAGGGAGGGTACAAGGAAAGTAATTTGAAAATTTCTCTCTCTCTCTCTCTCTCTCTCTCTCTCTCTGTCTTTTTAAACCTTGGTAAGGGCTAGGAATAGGTAAGGGGGATTTAAGCTTTTTCTTTGTCAAAGTCTATTCTTTTGAAGAGGCTACAGGAACATTCCTTCCTTCTCTATATGCTGAGTAATGTGGAGAAGCTATGGAATGGGCACAAGCCTGGCCCTGGGGATGGGCTCTTCATTTTCCATAGCCTGTGAGAGGAAGTATGCTATTTATGTTATTTTGTTGCCTGCAGTTCCTGGTTAATAGAGCTTAAGTGAGGTGAAAGTCACTCAGTTGCTTCCGACTCTTTGTGACCCCATGAACTATATACCGTCCATGGAGTTCTCCAGGCCAGAATACTGGAGTGGGTAGCTGTTCCCTTCTCCAGGGGATCTTCCCAACCCAGGTTTCAAACCCAGGTCTCCCACATTGTAGCTGGATTCTTTACAAGCTGAGCCACAAGGGAAGCCCAAGTTGTAGTTAAATGGCATTATATGATCAGTAAATATTACTTTTAAGGTGATTGCATCTTTTAGTACTTTCATAAAATGTCTAAAAATGACTATCATAGGACTTATTCTAATGCCAAGATTAAATTTACAACCAACATCCTGATCAATTCAATTCAGCAAACATTAAGTGTCTCTTCTTTACTAGTGCTGGATTTAGACCAGTGAATAAGCAAAAGGCCCCACCTACAAGGAGGTCACAGTGTGATAAGATCAAGGAAGAATTGTCCAGAAGAGCCAAATTAAATACTGCTAACTGTATAGGTGTTTGGGGGAATGGAGGCCCTCAGAGGCATTTTTGGTTTTATTTTCAGGTTGGTAATTTATGTTTTCTGGGGCCAAATCTATTAGGTGGCATGTGTAAGTGACAGCTAAAAGTTAATATATATTTTAAAAGTATTTATTTATTTGGCTGCACCATGTCTTGGTTGCAGCATGTGGGATAGTCGCCTGGCCAGGGATCCAACCCAAGACCCCTGCCTTGGGAGAGTGGACTCTTAGCCATTGGATCACCAGGCAAGTCCCATCTACAACTTAATATTAAGTTTAAAAGAAAACTGTGATTTGCAGAGAGTAGAGTATTTCCAGACTCACTTGAGGTTATCAATAACCTGATATTTAAAGCAAACCAAGATATTCATGTGTGTGTGCTAAGTTGCTTCAGTCACGTTCAGCTCTTTGCGATCCCATGGACTGTAGCCTGCCAGGCTCCTCTGTCTGTGGGATTCTCCAGGCAAGAATACTGGAATGGATTGCCATTTCCTTCTCCAGGGAGCTTCCTGACCCAGGGATTGAACCCTCATCTCTTATGTCTCCTGCATCGGCAGGCGGATTCAAAGAAATTAGGAGAATAGGAAATTATATTGACCAAAAGGTCAGTGTTTGCCGGGGGACTAGGATTTGAGGAAGTGATTGATTGCTAAATGGTTGAGGAATATTTGGGGGCTTATGGAAATGCTCTATACTTTGAATATATTGGTAGATTGATGAGTGTGTGCATCTATCAAAACTCATCAAACTGTGTAACTTAAATGTGTGCATTTTATTTTATGTAAATTATACTTCAATAAGGCTGGTTAGAACAAAGCAAATAAAAACAATATATCTTGCAAAAAAACAGAAAGCTATGGCTTCCAAATATAGAAGTTGCTGTTAGCTGTATGTGATAAAACTTATCCTCTACCATTGTAAATTTAGTGACTGAAGTATTCAAATTAAACTGATTAACAACAGGTAAACAGGAGAAGAAAGGAGTTTGCAAAAGAACTGGCTCTTTAACTAGTTAAAGTTAGCAGAAGAAATTTCATAGGGGAAAGGGAGGGGGGCAGAAAGGCTTTTGTGGGAAGAACAGATATCTTTAGGAAAGAGAAATGAATTCTTCGAAGAGCAACTAAGAGATGAGAAGGTTTGCAATGATGTTTGTCTATGCAGATACGAGTGGTCTCTCCGTCTTCTTCAGGTTGTAAAACTCCCCAGAGCACAGGTTTCTTGGTAGGTTCTCCTTCTTCCTCTTAGGAGGAAAGCCACCCTAAAAAGATAATTTATGGCAGCAGCATTTCTCAGAAGCTGCTGCCTTTAGTCAGATAAGGGAAATTCAGAGAAGACTTTTTTTTCTGTATCTGTTGAACCTCAAATGTCTTCAGCTTAAAATGATCTTTATGTTAACTGTGGGGTTCCAACTGAGTTGCCGTCATAGGAAAGAAAAAGATTTTTTGTTGTTGTTGCTATTGTTTGTTGGTGGTTGAGGGTGGGATTCTTCTCAGGGAGAGCCTGGTTTTATTTTGGGATGCAAAGTAATGGGGGTCTTTGATATCGAAAACTTGTCCCTCTGAGCATAATCTAGACTTGCTGTGAATCGGATAAATGGTTCTTCGCTAGAGTTAATGATAATTATGAGTGTTTGGAATGAGCAGTGGCCCCAGGAGGAGTGTGAGGTGTTCAACGGAGGAGCTGGAGGCCTGACCATGGGGCAGAACTAAGATGCAGTAAGTGGAGGGTGAGGTGACGAGGACAGTCATTCTGTGAGGGAGGGCAGCCGAGGGACCCTGGGAACAGAGATATCTGGTATTAGTCTTGATTATTTAGATTAAAATTATTGGCCAGGCTATCCTTGTGAAGAAGGGACATGAATTTCCCAGCTCAACTTTCCAACTGGCGTGAGCCTTCAGGATTATCCTCTACATGTAACATTGACTTGGTGCATTACTTAGTATGAACATTCTGAGATATTGAGAGATAGAGAGGTTTAGTTTTCACTAACACATTCTTAGTTTGCCAAGATGAAAATTTGATAAACCTTTTTATTTCAGTAACTTGTGACATTTCAGAAATAAATGGTGGGTTGTTTTTTTTTTTTTTAATCTATAATACAGGGAGGTTGGAGAAGGAAATGGTAACCCACTCCAGTATTCTTGCCTAGAGAATCCTGTGGATGGAGGACCCTGGTGGGCTGCTGTCCAGAGGGTCACACAGAGTCGGACACGACTGAAGCAACTTAGCATGCACGCGTGCATTGGAGAAGGAGATGGCAACCCACTCCAGTATTCTTGCCTGGAGAATCCCAGAGACAGAGGAGCCTGGTGGGGTGCTGTCTATGGGGTCGCACAGAGTTGGACACGACTGAAGTGACTTAGCAGCAGCATAGGGAGGTTAGGGGCACTCTCATCTTTTCAATGCTGTGTCCTTTAAATGACTTACCAGTGATATGCTAGAGAATTACAGGTTTGGGGTGGGATCCTCCCAGGTCCTGAGGACAGAGGAGGGAGAATACACTCAGGAGGTAAGGTGAAAGACAGAGCTTGTGAACTCAGCAGGTGCAGGAATGTGGACCCTGAGATGCTGATGAGGAAAATAAGTTCTCTAAGACAGTGGCCCCCAACCTTTCTGGCACCAGGAACCCGTTTCATGGAAGATCATTTTCCATGGACCAAGGTGAGATGGGTGATTTTGGAATGATTCAAGCTCATTACATTCATTGTGCACTTTATTTCTGCTCCACCTCTATGGACATGAGTTTGAGCAAGCTCTGGGAGTTGGTGATAGGCAGGGAAGCTTGGCGTGCTGCAGTCAGTGGTGTCACAAAGAGTCGGACACGACTGAGTGACTGAACTGAACTTATTTCTGTTATTATTACATTGGCTCCACAACAGATCATTACGCATTAGATCCCAGAGGCTGGAGACCCCTGCCCTGAGATTCTCAAAAGCTAGTGTAGGGATAGCACTATGAGCTAAGTGTTAACTCCAATCTTAAAGGACAAGGAAAGTCAGCAAGCTGAGAGATTTGGGAGAGTCTAAGGCTGACAGCTGGGTTATGTATGACACTAATGTGCAGTGCGTAGTCTTGACTCTTTGCTCAAGCATACCTAGAAGAGAAGAGCGATGCTAGCAAATAAGACTCTGAAAATAGCCTCCGAGAGCTTTATTAATTACCTCTCTTTGTTGGGGTGTTTAAGAAGATAGCTCTGGCTGCCAGGTGGAGGATGGATTTTATGAGATGAAGGTGGAATCAGGGACCCATTAGGAAGCGATTGGAACTATGTGAAAGATGAGAAGTTCACAGAAAGCCTTCTTTGCATAGCCTGCTTGAAAATAGTGGATATTAAAAAATAAGTCTCATTGTCTTTAATCTATGGCTGAGCTTGAGGGAAAATAATGGAATTATTCCCAAGTCAGAAAGTAGGTATGAATCCACAGCATAAGCAGGCTCTGGGGCAAGAGTTGGCCCTGGTGTACTGTGTTATCTGCCATTTTGACAGCCAATGGTTTGCATTTTAGTCAAGCAAAAGCATGGTAGGGGGTCATATCTGCAAATTGTGCACAAAGCTAGGAGCCTCAAGGGATAATGACCTCACTGAGTGAACTAGGGAAACCATCCCCCCCACCCCACAGGAAGAGGTGCTGAGACACTTATCTGTATTGACTTTGGCTCCAGGTATAGCTGAAAATTAAAAAGTCTCCCTCACTCTGAGAACTGCTGATCGTAGCCTACACTGTGCAGATTTAGTCTCTGAAGTCATAATAGTGTGGATGACTTGAAACTATGAAACCTAAAATTTAGTTACTTAGTTAGACTCCCAATATCCTGGAAGAAGGCTGAACACCGAAGAATTGATGCGTTTGAATTGTGGTGCTGGAGAAAACTCTTGAGAGTCCCTCGGACTGCAAAGAGAGCAAATCAATCCTAAGGCTTCCCTGATGGCTCAGACGGTAAAGAATCTACCTGCAATGAGGGAGACCCAGGTTCGATCCTTGAGTCAGGAAGATCCCCTGGAGAAGGAAATGGCAACCCACTCCAGTACTCTTGCCTAGAAAATCCCATGGACAGAGGAGCCTGGTGGGCTACAGTCCATGGGGTCATAAAGAGTTGGACACGACTGAGCGACTAACACTTTCACTTTAAAAGGAAATCAAGCCTGAATATTCATTGGATGCTGAAGCTCCAATACTTTGGCCACCTCATGTGAAGAACTGACTCATTAGAAAAGACCCTAATGCTGGGAAAGATTGAAGGCAAAAGGAGAAGGGGGCGTCCCAGGATGAGATGGTTAGATAGGATTGCTGACTCAATGGACATGAGTATCAGCACACTCCAGGAGATAGTGAAGGACAGCAGGGTGTGGGGTGCTATAGCCCATGAGGTCATAAAGAGTCAGACACGACTTAATGACTGAACAACAACATCCAGAAAAATATATATACAAACACTCCCAGGAAGAGTGCAACTTAAAATCCAACCTCAAAAATTGTACAATATTATTATAAGCTCAAAGTCCTAAAGATAGGAAAAAAAGCTTCTATGAGTCAATAGGAATAAAAAACTACAGAGTTGTATTGTAAAAAATACAGATCCTAGATATGATCAAATACAGATTATACAATAAGTATGTTTAATTTTTAAAGTAATAAGAGGGTAGGCAGAAAATAGGAACTTTGATTTGGTAGGTTTGAAAAAAGAGTCAACAACTTGTATTGTCATCCCTAGATGTCTGCAAGAGACTGGTTCCAGTATCCCCTGCAGATAGCAAAATCCATGGAAGTTCAAGTCTCATATAAAATGGTGTAGAATTTGCGTGTAACCTATGTACGTCTTCCTGTATCATGTCTAGATTACTTACAACACCTAATACAATGTAAATACTATGTAAATAGTTGCTGGCATACAGCAAATTTAAGTTTTGCTTTTTGGAGCTCTCTGGAATTTCTTTTTCTGAGTATTTTCAGTCCACGGTTGGTTCAATCTGCGGAGGCAAAACCTTGGATACGGGGGGTGGGGGGGGCTACTATACACTGAAGAAGATAGTAATGGAAATTCAAATCAAAGGTTGATATAAACTAAAGGGATTAGATATAACTAAAGGACGGATTAGTGAACTGAAAGATGGAGCTAAAGAAATTGCCTGCAGAGCAGCAAAGAGTTGGAAACCATAAAAGAGACTTTAAGAATGACAGTACCCAGCAGGAATCCAGTCAGAGTTCCAGGAGCTCATGAAGAAAATAGGATGAAGCATAACTTGAAAATTTCATTGGGATTCAGTTGAAGATATGGTCGTAATTTTCCAAAAATGATGAATGCCTCCAATCTGCTGATTCTAGAATGCCAAGGGGTCCCGAGCATAATAAAGGACAAGAAATCTCCTGGAGAACCCCAAAGGCAAAAAAGGTTATTGTAGAAGTCTGGGTGAGGTGGAGTATTGAGGTAACAGTGGAAGTGGAGCCGTGTGGTCAGATTCAGGCCATGTTCAAGGGTTTAAGTTGGTGTCCTTTGCTCCTGGGCTAGGTTTAGGGCACGAGCAGATGTGGGAATCTGCTGACTGCTGCAGGTGGGCTTGTGATTGGTGGTGTATCAACTGAGGAAGGTCAGAGGGCTTTTGCTCCTTTTCGGGATGTGGCCCTGGCCCTGGGAATAGAGAAGGGAGAAGAGGCAGCTGGTTTTTCTCATTGTTGTTCCTCAGGCCCAGTTGGCCCGGTTCTGCCCACAGAGTTCCCGTTCCAGTCAGTCAGTGTGAAAGGCAGTGAGCAGAGCAGAGCTGTGGGCTTTATAGCTGGAAAAGTGTTTTTTTTTCCTTCCAGTCAGTGTGACTTGACGAGAGCCTGAAGCCAAGGCCTTGAGTGAAAAGGTGACATTTCTACCCAGGCTCTTTTCTGAGACAGAGGGTAATTTTTGTCAGGTTCCCACCTGGCTTTTTCTGTCAGTTTCTCCTCAGGCACGATCTTAATCTTGCATTGTTCAAGCCAGTCAGTCACTGTCACTTACCCTTGTTTCAGTGAGATATTTTTTTTCAGGGCTTTCTGGTTTTCCTCAAAATCTTTTCAAGGGCAGTGTGCTGTTCTAAGCATGGTGGAAGGAAGTGAAAGCTTGCTTCTGAGGTCACAGCTTGGCTTGGGCATTCTAAACGGGAACCGCGGTTCTCTGGACATTTGGATTGTTCCTTATGTTACGCTTTGAATGAAAAAAGAGCCAATGATTTTGCAAAATCCTGCAATTTTTTTTTTTTTTTTAAAATTTCTAGTGACAATGCCTTCCCAGCTTCTACCTCATCCTTAAGTAGATTGTCTGTCCCCTTGAAAGGTCCGGTAGTTACATTTGTAATGTCTCCATGCCCACCTCCTATTTTCCTTCTAGGATTACTTTGATTATCTTCAAATTCAGCACATTGACTTTGAACCTGAATGTTTTAAAAATTAAATTTTAAATTTTATAATGGTGTTTGATTCACAGAAAAGTTGCAAAGAGAGTGTAGAGAGTTTCTACATACCTCCATGCAGTTTCCCCTATTTTTTCCATCTTACATTACTGCAGGAAATGAATATTGGTACACTACTATGAACTCAACTCCACATTATTTTGGATTTTACTAGTTTTCCCAATAACGTCCTTTATCCATTAAGGATACTATATTATATTTAATCGTCATGCCCCCTTGGCTCCTCTTGGCTCTGACAGTTTTTCAGCTCTCCTTGTTTTTGATGACCTTGACAGTTTAGAGGAGCATTAGTCAGGTATTTCATAATGTGTTCCTCAATTTGAAATTTTCTAAATGTTTTCCTTACTATTAGTCTAGGGTAATAGGTCTTTGGAGGGAGGTTTACAGAGGTAAAGGACTTTTTTGGTCTCATCATATCAAGTGCATATATCATCACATGATTTACCACTGTTGATGTTGACCTTGATCCCCTGAGATGGTTGTCTGGTTTAAGCGCTGTAAAGTTACTGTTCATACTCTGCTCTTTAGAAGGGAGTGGTTAGGTTCACCTGCTCTCAAAGAAGGGAGGAAGAGATTAGGCTGCACATCTTCAAGGGGAAGGTATTGTATGGGATCAAAATATGTGACCCTGAGCATGGCACTTTGGCCTATGAGTGATTTTGACCTGAAGGCATTTGAAATTCAACAGATGCAGAAAAAAGCCTTCCCAGAGCTTCCCTTATTTCTAAAACAAGAAACTTCAGAGAAATTAGGGCTGCCATATATTCTCTCTCCTGGGGAAATTTTATGGCCAAGAAGACTGGAAACAGGTGTCGACATAGACCTGCAAAAGCAACCCACACATAATTAAGTTACCCTGGTTTGCTACTTGTGGAAGCCTCTACTCTTTTCCTCTGTCTTGTTACTTCTCTATAAGCGTATTTTTCTTTGCCCTGATGCTATATGAGTCCTGATTCTAACCATCCTTTGAGTTACTCATCACTGAGTTTCCCCCATGTGCACACTTTCTCCATGTGTTAATACACTTCTCTTTTCTTTTGGTAATTTGTCTTTTTTCAGTCTAGTTTGTAGGGTCCCAGTCCAAAAACTTAGGAGGCTAGAGAGAAAAAATGTTTTTCCTTCCTTATAGTTTCTACATAAATTATTTGCAATTCTTCTGTAAGAAAGGGTTGTCCCTTCTCCTACATTTATTTATTCTGTTCTTTATTTCTATAACTGGACCTGATTTCATTCTCCTGCCTGTTAGGCTGGATGTTTTGTTTAGCTTGCATCTCCTTTCTCAAGCCTGCTCTCCTTTGTATACTGACTCTGTCATCAATTCTGAATTTTCTCCAGACCTTACCTTGCTTGTTTTAGGGGGCAAGAGTAAGGGGGCAGAGAGAGGTGGATAAAACAGAAAGCAGAGTGTCACACTGTGGGGTGAAAAGGTGTAGAGAGAGAGGAATATGGCTGGCTTAGGATAGGTGGGGTGACTGAAAATGCTGCAGTGCAGGAAATTAGAGCAAAAGGTGACTGTGAGAATATACGTTTCCAGAGAACTTGCAGACAGTGTGGAGAGAGCATCAGAATTTCCGCACTTTAAGGTAAAAGGTGATTCTGGGAGGATTCTGGGGGCATCCAGGTGGCAGATGTCCACCAGGTGGTTACATTTAAGGATAAGAAATAGAATCACTGAGGCCTTCAAGATCAACTCATCAGGTTCCTAAAGATGAAGAATCTGTGAACCTGAGAGTTTTTGTGGATTGCCTAAGGTCAGAGTTGTTCCCAGCAGACCTAGAATTAGAAGTGAGGCTTCCTGATTCCCCATCTAATTCGTATTCCAGGATGCTGCAGCTGTTTCCGTGCAAGCTGATTCTGATACTAATAGAGTGAGGTTTCCCATCCCCTTGGGAATTTCGAGGCTATAACAAGAAATACCCTCAATGGGATAGAAACAACTCAGAGAAGCCAAATTCCTTTTTTGGTGATTTAAATGTTAATACCTTGGCACTTCTCCAGGCAAGTGAGAGATTAGAAGGCAGCTAAGGAGCTGTGCCTCTTCTAGGAAACCCCAGTCCCTGTGTTTGGTTAAGTGACTCTTTACAGTCCTTGAAGACAGAGGCTTAAAAAAGAGATTCCTAATGGAACCCAACCATTCTTTCATCTTGTGTCAATGGCAGTATTTCTTCCCTTCTCTCTAGACCAGTAGAGGTGTCCTGTGGACTACTGTACTAGACCTACTTCTGTTAAAAATCTGGCCGCTCCTTTGGCAGCACTTAGATATTCCAGCACAGATGTAGTTTAGACAGGTGCTTGGTAAACGTTTTGTCTGTGTGCTCCTCTGTCAGAGCTCCCTGCCCTATTTTCTCAGAAATCTTAGCTGCTATTGTTTCAACACTCAGCTTCTTAAAGCCCAAACTCCAAATCGAAAACAAAACAAAGCAGTTAAAGATTGGTGATTTATTTTCCAACAAACATATGGGAATTGGGAACATCTGGGTTATTTGGTTTGAAACGTTCAGTTATCATCTGGTTTGGTGTTATGTATGCTAATTATGCTTTATTTACTTGAGAGTATTTGCCAAACCCGGCTCAGTGTCAGGCTGTGGCTGAAAGGAAGCTGCCAATCAACTAAATGTGGCAATGACCTTGGGTCTAGCAGCTCATAAAAAGAGTATTTGTAAAGAATTGAAAAATAAAAAGATGATGAAAACTGCCCATTTTTCTATTATCAGTTACAGTCACTGTTCATTTTAGTAATATTTTCATCTTATCATCTTTTCACTATATGTGATCTTAAAATATGGTTCTTAAAATAAGACATATAGCTTTCTTATCCATGTTTTGTTTCCTCATATGACAAATCAGCACTTTTATATTAATAAAATACTAAAATACTATTTTGATTACTGTATCATATAGCTGCTCCATAATCTATGTAATTGATTTTCTACCACTGGATATTATTTAGATGGTTTCTAATATTTGGCTATATAAATAGCTTTTTGCCTTAAATATTTTCTGGATTTGGAATATTTTATTGGTAGTTACACAGAATTGTAATTGGCTATGACTTTTAGAAAGGTTTCAGTTGGCTAGATCTTAAAGATTCATCTCTTCCAAATTTTCCTCATGAGGCCAAAATCAATACCTGAGTTATGATAGTGATTCTCAAGCTGTTTATCATTAGAAAATTTAAAAATACCCATGTACTTCATCTTTTAAGCTACTTTTTTTCTGCCCAAAAGTAAGGTTGTCATGCACTAAGTGATTTCTACTGATTTGCCAGTAAAGGCTTATATAATGAAGTAGAGTCTTCATTCCCTGCCTTCTCTCAAATGACTAAGATGGGCCAGACAACTCAGAAGCAGAGTTTGGGTCCATCAGCTTGAACTATATGTTTTCTTGGTGTTATTAGATTGCCAAGAGATCCAGACAGGGTGGTAAGTGGGAGTGGGGAGTTGGAGCTAAATTCCTGTAGGGGAAGGAAAGTTTAAGGTAGGGGAATTAAGTATACTGTCATGCCAAAAGGGCAGGAGATCAGTGGTAGCTGCAAAATTTCTCCTAGAAAATGAGTAAACCAGAAGGACATTTTGTATTTCAATTAAAAAGAAGTTCAGAGGTAGGGCAGTTATAGGATTATACAGTGGATCACTGGTGTCACTTGGGATGCAGGCTCTTTCTACCTTCTTACTCTACCAAAACCAGGATGCTGACTTTGTCTTCATGCTCGTCTACTCAGGGTCACAAGATGGCATCACATACTTATCCAAAGGAGTCCCAAAGCTTCCAAAGACATCCACAAGCAGAAAAAAAAAAAAAAAAAAGACTTTTTTTTATCATAGAGAAAGATATTTTCTAGATGATCCTATCTGATCTGTCCTTAGATGCCAATGAATAGAACTGGATCTTGAGCCAATGACTGGCATGATAGACTGAGGCCAATTGGAGTTCAGTCTCTGGGGAAGGGGAAAGGGCCCATCTTTTCTGAACACTTTATTGCCCATTACCCACACAAAAGTAGGGTTCTTTTAGCAAAGATAGAAGGGTGGATTTGTTAGGGATATCTCAAACAGCATCTACTGCAGCCAGCATCTTGGGTGATGGAGGAGTTCCAGGGATTTATTTATTTTGTTTTATATAAAAATAAACATATTTCTTTTTAAAATTTTGAATTTATTCTTTCTTGGGGTAATTTGTATGTATGAAAGGGGGAAGGTGATTAAAATTACAAGAAGCTAACGTTCTTTCTTTCCCTGGTGGCTCAGTGGTAAAGAATCTACCTGCAACACAGGAGACACAGGTTCGATCCCTGGGTTAGGGAGATCCTCTGGAGGAGGGCATGGCAACCCACTCCAGTGTTCTTGCCTGAAGAATCCTCATGGACAGAGGAGCCTGGTGGGCTACAGTCCATGGGGTCACAAAGAGTCAGACATGACTGAAGCAACGGAGCACATGCACACAGGAGTTCTTTCAAAGCCATTCCATAGCTCCTCCGTAGAAAGATGAGGAAACGCGCGCAACACTCAAAAGTAGATTGAGTGACACAGGAGAGGAGTAGACTGAAGCAAAATAAAGAGGTTTGGGGTTATTTCTGTGAGCAGTATTGGGAACTCTGAAAAGTGAAAAATGAAAATGAAAGTCGCTTAGTCCTGTACAACTATTTGCGACCTCATGGACTATATACACCATGGAATTCTCCAGGCCAGAATACTGGAGTGGGTAGCCTTTCCCTTCTCCAGGGAATCTTCCCAACCCAGGGATCGAACCCTGGTCTCCTACATTGCAGGCGGATTCTTTACCAGCTGAGCCACCAGGGAAGCCTATTGGGAACTCTATGACTTATCAAAAGGGCTATCTTCTGAAGTATGCTGTTACATTAGACTGATATAAACGTTCAGAGTCGGGACAGCCAGTAAACAACAAATAAGAGTGAGGAAGAGCAGTTCAGTTTTATCAGGTTGTTTGAAATATTGGAACTAGTTGATGGAATCCTAGGAGTTTGAGACCTCAGTCATGAAAATCATAGACTTCTAGTTCTCTTGGCTTCACACCCTGCTGAATAACTAAAAAGGCTTTCACGCTCACATGGCAGCTTATGAAATTGGGTTTACTATAGCGGGATGCTTCCATTTGTCCTTTGAGAGTACATATCATCTCTTACAAGCTTGCCCTGATTTTCAATTTGGCGATTAGTTCCTTTTCTGTGGAACCTCTTAGCTCCTTGTGCTCACCACTGAGGTTACTCTTATCACTCATGTTACTAATAGCCTGCAGTCTGAGGCAAGGAACACATGGTGGTTACTATAGGAATAATGGGGATTGAATTAACAAGTGAATGAAATTAAATTAAGGAAAGAATGAATTAAATAAACAACAGCATGAAAAATAATCCCCTTTGTTCTTTCAGAAGAGTCATTCGAATGATTAGAGTAGATTTTAAAAATAAACATATGCAATGTATTTTCTTCAACATTCTTCTTTCATTTCTTGTAAACTTATTTAAATAAATCCTTTATTTCTATTGCAGTAGAAACTTCACCCAGCATTGACATTAACAGCTAAATATTCAAAAAAAAATTAAACGGACAGATTGTGTTATCAGATTTGTGCCCTGAAACCAACTATCCCCTGCCTCTTCTGTGTAGTTATAAAGACCTAAATACTTTTGCATAGAGCTTGTTTACTCAATCTGTATGCTAATAAAGATGGAAGTCTGGAATTTGACCTTTCTTGTTTAAGCACATTTTATTGAAATATGTTGGGAAAAATCCAGTAATCTCAATAATGAGTAAATAGTTTTTGAATTTGAATTACTAACAAAAAACTCTCCCAAACCTCAAATAAGATTGTGTTTGATCTATTAGACACTCCCAGAATCCTAGCTAATTTTTAATACTGTTATTACAGTTTATGTCTTTATAGTCCATATAATAGCATATTTATGCCAAGAATATATAATATTTATGCCAATAATGGGGCTTCCCCTCATAGCTCAGTTGATAAAGAATCTGCCTGCAATGCAGGAGACCCCTGTTCAATTCCTGGGTTGGGAAGAGCTATAGGCTACCCACTCCAGTGTTCTTGGGCTTCCCTTGTGGCTCAGCTGGTAAGGAATCCACCTGCAATGCAGGAGACCTGGGTTTGATCCCTGGGTTGGGAAGATCCCCTGGAGGAGAGAAAGGCTACCCACTCCAGTATTCTGGCCTGGAGAATTCCATGGACTGCATGGGTCACAGAGTCAAACATGACTGAGCGACTTTCACTTTACTTCAAGATGCCAAGAATGGAATCGGATGGCTAAAAAAAGATATGAGTATAGCCAGTGTTGTGGGTTTTATTCTTGGTAAAATTTTCATAAAATAAATATTGTTATTGCTACATAAGAGAACCTTTCAATACAGAACCATCATCTTGGAGAAAGCACTAGCCAAGGAGTCATAAAAGTTAATATTGAGTCCTGGCTTTACCTCAGCTCATACATTCATTCTTTCTGAGCCTGTTTCTTTCTCATGAAGCTAAAGATAATGCTATGGGTCTTACCTATTTCATTTGTGGTTCTGATGATGAGGACTTCAAAGGATTTCAAAGACTTTATAAATTTTCTAAGGATTATAATTACTGGTCACAGGAACTGGAGAAAGAGTATTTATTATCAAGGGGGGAAAAATATCTCTGATAGGTCAATGAAATCATATTGATGCATGAGGACAGTGCTTACCTTTTTTATAAGCAATAATCATTGATTACATGTAGTATATTTATTAGCTCGGCTTAACTGATATTTCCTTTGTGACCTGATCAGAGGAAATGTGAAATTAAGCAGTCAACTAGGAAGAAACGATCCAAACTTTGCTATACATTTAAGAAATAGTGAGGAAAATAAAACCTAGAGGTATAAAGAGAAAGTGTAAGGATGGGAAAGAAATCTATTTTCTATTAAACAGTGCACACAATCTCTTTGAAGTGTATGGGTCTGGGAAGGGGAAGGAGGAAGCCAAAGGAAACAGAAATAAGAGCGTGCTGGCTTTTGATGGCTAAGGATGAAGTAGAGCTATTTAATCTCCAGATTGCCCTCACACTGTGCATCTATTGTGTTGTGGTTGAACTCTAACAGGCAGTTCTGTTGTGCCCGTTAATTTCAGCACAGTGTGAATTGCCCCTTACTTAAAGGGAATAGTTAGTTCAATTGATGCACATTTCACTGAATCCACAAATCAATAAGCCACTTGGAAAGGAGTAAAGTGTGAATCTTCCTGCAGGGTCTCCTGATAGGAGAGACAAAGAATGGCAATAAGATCTGAAATCCCCAACTGGGAGTTAAGCCTGCTTTCACTTGTCTGGCTTAGCAGATGACGTCAATTGACTACGGCTTATGAATGTTATCTCTATAACCCTCTTCTGTGGGCCTCAGGCTCTTCCAGCTGGGTGTCTAAGGGCTGGCGTACAGTTTCATCTCATATCTTGAGAATAAGTAGAATATGTTTTTTAGCTTATGGTGAAGCTGAGCAGTGGGTCAGGAGTTAGTGGAAGCAATCTCACGGCAGGTACCGAAATAGGAAGTAGTCAGCTGGGTAAGACAGAAGATCATGGAGTATGGCTATCTTTGGGCATGGTCCAAACCACAGACAAAAAACAGTCTGTTTCAAGTCACGGGGCACAGAGCTGGGCTGGGGTTGAGAGGCAGGATTCCAGGAATGGGAGCCAAGGCAGTAGTCCACTTTATCAGCTGGACCTCTTGATTGAAAGCAGCAGAAACTTATGCTGGCTATCTAGATGAAAAAGAGGATTTATTATAAGGTGACTGGGGATTTGGAAAATTGCTTGGAGGTTGGAGAACCTGACTTTGCATAAAAGCAAGATTATTCACCAAAAAGTCAATTCCCAGTGGCTTAAAGATCAAAATGTGAAAGGTAAAACTATAAAGCATTTTAGAAGATAGTGTGGGAATATATCTTCATGAAGTCATAGTTGGGAAGGATTTTCTTACAAGACCCAAAAAACTCTATCCATAAAGGAAGAGACTGCTTTTTTTCTGCCCCCCACTGCATTAAAATTAAGAACTCTGTCCACCAAAAGACACCTTAAAAAGAGTGTAAAGGCAGACTACAGAGTAGGACCACATGTCTAGAGCTAAAATATGTAAAGAGAGTCTACAAATATGAAATATGGGAGAAGGACATCTCAGTATAGATTTGTACGTGGAACTTGAATGAGGATTTAACAAAAGATAAAATTAAAGTGACTGATAAGTGAATGAAAAGGTGCTCAGCCTCATTGGAAATAAGGAGAATGCAAAGTAAAACCACACTGAGGAATCATTACAGACTCACCAGATGGTCAAACATTGAAAAATCAGACAATAACAGTGGAGGTGAGGATGTAGAATAAGAAAGCTTTCTTTGACTTTGTTGTTGTTTAATCACTAAGTCGTGTCCGACTTAGGCTTCTCTGTCCATGGAATTTCCCAGGCAAGAATACTGGAGTGGGTTGCCATTTCCTTCTCCAGGGGATCTTTGTGACCCAGGGATTGAACCCACATCTCTTGCATTGGCAGGCAGATTCTTTACTGCTGAGCCACCAGGGAAGCCTTTTCTTCCATTGCAGAAGCATAAATTGGTGCAGGCACTATGGTAAACTCTCTGTCATCATCTTCTCAAAATTGAGTGCAAGTACACCAACAGGCTTCCCTGGTGGCTCAGATGGTAAAGAGTCTGCCTATAATGCAGGAGACCTGGGTTCGATCCCTGGGTCGGAAAGATCCCCTGGAGAAGGAAATGGCAACCCACTCCAGTACTCTTGCCTGGAGAATCCCAGGGACAGAGGAGCCTGATGGGCCACAGTCCATGGGGTCACAAAGAGTCAGACACGACTGAAGCGACTTAGCATATGCAGCATGCAAACACACACATACACACATCCAACAGCTACCCAGCAATTCCACTTTGAGATGATCATCTGCAATAGAATGAACTTATAGTTAGGGGCTTCCCTGGTGGCTCAGAGGTTAAAGCGTCTGCCTCCAATGAGGGAGACCCGGGTTCGATCCCTGGGTTGGGAAGATCCCCTGGAGAGGGAAATGGTAACCCACTCCAATATTCTTGCCTGGAGAATCCCATGGATGGAGAAGCCTGGTAGGCTACAGTCCACCGGGTTGCAAAGAGTCGGACACGACTGAGCGACTTCACTATTCACTATAGTTAGTTAGTTCAGTTGCTCAGTCTTGTCTGACTCTTTGCAACCCCATGAATCGCAGCACGCCAGGCCTCCCTGTCCATCACCAACTCGCAGAGTTCACTCAGACTCATGTTCATCGAGTTGGTGATGCCATCCAGCCATCTCATCCTGTCATCCCCTTCTCCTCTTGCCCCCAATCCCTCCCAGCATCAGAGTCTTTTCCAATGAGTCAACTCTTCACATGAGGTGGCCAAAGTATTGGAGTTTCAGCTTTAGCATCAGTCCTTCCAATGATCACCTAGGACTGATTCCTTTAGAATGCACTGGTTGGATCTCCTTGCAGTCCAAGGGACACTCTCAAGAGTCTTCTCCAACACCACAGTTCAAAAGCATCAATTCTTTGGTACTCAGCTTTCTTCATAGTCCAACTGTTACATCCATACATGACCACTGGAAAAACCATAGCCTTGACTTACAATTAACTTATAAATAACATCACAGCAACAAAAATGAATAAATTATATATACACACAGCAGCATAAAATATCTCATATCCTGTACAAAGTTCCAAAACCGGCACAGAGATGAAACTTAGTTGTTTAGAATTTCTAGGTGGTAGAATTATTAAAAAACAAACAAACAAGAAAATAGTGATCACAAAAATTGGAGTGTAGTAATTTCCAGGAGAGAGGGCGAGGTTTATGAGCGGGGAAAGGTTTGTGAAGATAGGGGTCCAGGTGCTGGCAGGGTTTGCAGATGCAAATGAGGACAAGTCACCAGGCATAACACAGACCATTGCTCTTGGAGTTGGGTTCAGAGACACAGGCTGACAGTATCAGTGACACATGCGCAGGACCCTGGGACACACACACGTATCGGCAGAGATAAGACTCTAGGAGGAATATTGTAACCCTTGGGTTTTGGGGCTTTTTAATTTCCAATGACAGAACCTTGGCTCTAGCCCTTCACTGCCAGCTTAGTCTCCATGTTGGAAAGAGCACCATGCCTTCATATACAGGGGCTGGTGTCTGAGTCTGGGAGTGTAGCTCTGTGACAAGCAAATGATAAGACTTGCAACATCAGAAATTATTCTCTCCTGAGATAGTCACAAGACCGTGATCCAAGTCTTCTGTCGACCCAGATTGATTGACTTTACACCAGTGTAGCCCATTGCTGTGGTGCTATCTATGCGGGAAGCAAATTGTTTTCTGAGACCCACTTACAGGAGAATTAGTCTTGGGCAAGATTAATTCCTACATCTGTCATTAATTTCCCTGCCTGTTGGTGAGGTTGCATACTTGTCTGTGTTATAATTATTTGTCAAATCTGATACATATGCTATATACGTTCCCTTATATGTGTCATCTTTCATCATAAAAGAAGAGAAAGAAAAAAATACTGGAATGAGGAAGAGTTTGGAGACTGGGGCAAGGACCATAGCCAGGACTCCAAGGCAAGCACAGCCCAGGTCTCAGGCTGCTGCAACACACCCTTGTATCATTCAGTCTCAACCCCAATCCAAGGACAGATTAGCTTTATTACCTTGAGGGAGTGAT
Organism: Bos javanicus; assembly: GCF_032452875.1. Classification (NCBI taxonomy): domain Eukaryota; kingdom Metazoa; phylum Chordata; class Mammalia; order Artiodactyla; family Bovidae; genus Bos; species Bos javanicus. Next base: position 92,922,517 of record NC_083877.1, read on the forward strand.
AGCCACCAAACACACTAGCAGGCAGGCTATGCCTGAGATTGTAGAACAGAGAGGTTCAGAGACCAAATTAAGATGTTCAAATAACATGATTTACTAAATCAAATTAAGGCACACTGAGAAACGAGAGGAAAGAGCTGGAGTAAGTTAGGTATAAGCTATCTAGTACACACAGAATGGAAAGGCCATACAACTGAAATCTCAGGACATGCAGCGTTTGTAGTCTCCATCTCTCTATGCCACATCAGTCTCTGCTCCAGAGGTGTGGTTATGAGGACCAAAAGTTAGGTTTGAGCAGAGAAGCCCACAGATGGGTGATGCTCTGGATCAGTGACACTTGCTGTACTGCAGACACACAGGGACCAGGACAACTAGCTGTAGCTGGAGCTTGCTGAGTAACCTGAAGGGAAGCCATGGGTTGGTTTGTACCTTTTGGACAGAGAAGATGGGAGGGCAGAATGAGTACCACCAATGGATGATGAATGAAATCCTTGAATATAGTTAGGGCATCCTGCATATTTCGTGCCTCCAGTATATTTAGTCACGTCTGTGTTTAATAACCAGGTGCTTCATGGATATTCAGCATCTGTTGGTCTTTTCACTCCTGTTTCACACACACATACTGTTCTGACTAGTTTTTCATCTTCTGCTTATAATACCTCATCAGCTCTATCTATGTCCCAGAAACTTTTTTGCTTCCTAGTTACCTATACTGAAAACACCTGAAAAGAGTGCCTGTGTTTTATAAACTACATACGTTTTTCTCTGGTAGCACTGAACATTTTCAAAAGCCGATGCATGTTTCATATGTGGTTGGCTGAGGCTAACTCATTCAGCCATCTCACTGATTATTCTGGAATAGCAATAAAATGATAATGCCTCTTTTGGTTCTAAGGTCAGAGATAAATGCCACTTCCCACCGAGGATACTTACAAAGAAGGATTTTCTCATAAAAGAGATCAGGATATGAGTAGGAAGGAGGAGACTGGAGAGTCAGTTAGTCAGTCAGTTCAGTCACTCAGTCGTGTCCGACTCTTTGCAACCCCATGAATCGCAGCACGCCAGGCCTCCTTGTCCATCACCAACTCCCGGAGTTCACTCAGACTTACGTCCATTGAGTCAGTGATGCCATCCAGCCATCTCATCCTCTGTCATCCCCTTCTCCTCCTGCCCCCAATCCCTCCCAGCATCAGAGTCTTTTCCAATAAGTCAACTCTTCGCATGAGGTGGCCAAAGTACTGGAGTTTCAGCTTTAGCATCATTCCTTCCAAAGAAATCCCAGGGCTGATCTCCTTCAGAATGGATTGGTTGGATCTCCTTGCAGTCCAAGGGACTCTCAAGAGTCTTCTCCAACACCACAGTTCCAAAGCATCAATTCTTCGGCTCTCAGCCTTCTTCACAGTCCAACTCTCACATCCATACATGACCACTGGAAAAACCATAGCCTTGACTAGACGGACCTTTGTTGGCAAAGTAATATCTCTGCTTTTGAATATGCTATCTAGGTTGGTCATAACTTTCCTTCCAAGGAGTAAGCGTCTTTTAATTTCATGGCTGCAGTCACCATCTGTAGTGATTTTGGAGCCCAGAAAAATAAAGTCTGATACTCTTTCCACCGTTTCCCCATCTATTTCCCATGAAGTGGTGGGACCAGATGCCATGATCTTCGTTTTCTGAATGTTGCATTTTAAGCCAACTTTTTCACTCTCCTCTTTTACTTTCATCAAGAGGCTTTTTAGTTCCTCTTCATTTTCTGCCCTAAGGGTGGTGTCATCTGCATATCTGAGGTTATTGATATTTCTCCCAGCAATCTAGATTCCAGCTTGTGCTTCTTCCAGCCCAGCATTTCTTATGATGTACTCTGCATATAAGTTAAATAAGCAGGGTGACAATATACAGCCTTGACATACTCCTTTTCCTATTTGGAACCAGTCTGAGTAGATGGTCCTAAAAAATGCCCATCACTTATATGTAAAAGGGCTTCACTGGTAGCTCAGATGGTAAGGAATCTGCCTGCAGTTCTGGAGACCCAGGTTCAATCCCTGGGTGGGGAAGATCCCCTGGAGAAGGGAATGCTACCCACTCCAGTATTCTTGCCTGGAGAATTCCATAGACAGAGGAGCCTGGTGGGCTATACAGTTCATGGGGTGGCAAAGAGTCAGATATGTCTAACACTTTCACTTTTTGAATTTTATATATAAAAGGGATATTAGTAAGGAGGTAGGAATTGGGAGTAAAGTTTAAAAAGCTTAGTTGTTGGAATTGAGACATGACATCTGTTTTGGTTAAGTAGGAGAGCTGGATTTCATCTGAATCCAGGCATAATGGCTCGTATATTTAAGAAACTCTTTCCTTAGGTCGGAAGAGCTATGTGACAGCTACTTTGAAGTTTGGGCTGAGCTTCCAGATAGATATTATCTCCAAGTAAGGAGAGTTCAAGAAATGCAGTAGCTATGATTAGTCTGGTTCTGAGAATGTCTCTCAGATTTTCTGAAGTCCTTGCCAGGTAGGAATTTCTGTGTTTCCACTGGTAATTGTTATAGAAACTCCTTAGTGTAAAGTACAACTGTTTCTAGCCATCATTCCTCTGGACTGTTACTTAGATAATAGACAATCACTCTCTCTCTGTCTCCCTCCCTCTGTATATCTCCTTCTTTTCATAGGCAAGAATACACAGACACACACACTCATTCTTAAAAAAAAAAAAAAAAAAAAACCCAACAAAAAAAAGACTATGCTAGAACTATATTTCAATAGTAAGGTGACTTGCTGGCCAGAATCTGTCTTTACATGATGCCTGAGGTTCCAGGCAATTTAGTCTACTTCAATAGTCTAGAGAATCTCTTGGGTCCCTCAGCCAACCATCCCAAGATAGTCATCTTGGGAAGTTATTTTGAGCACTATACCAAACTTGGGTGCCACCCAAGATTGGACAAATGTTTGAGGAAGTTGTTCACAGCCCTTTACTACTCTTGCTAATTAGGATATCTTCCACTTAAACCCCAGTCACGGTGCAGAAACACTCTTCCAAGGGGCCCTGGCCCTCATCCTACCCCTGATGACGCAGCACAAATGATGGAACTGTCCTCTGTAAGCAGAGCCGATCGCACACCTGCTCTGTACGTAGTGTCTGAACTATGATGTAGAAGACCTATCGAATGCCTGACTTTGGTCTTCCTATGTTCCTTGCGCAAGGCACAATGGAATTAAGACCCTGGGAACAGCTCTTTAGAAAAAGGTAAAATATATACAATTTTTAAAGAATGAACATGCATTAAGGACTTAATTTTACTCATCTGTGAGGTGACAAGGATCAGAATATGTCATCCCCAAATATGCCACTTTGGCATTAGGATTACTTTGAGCTAAAAGCAATTGAGAATCCACAGAGGCAGGAAGAGCTTTTGGCCTTGCCCTTATGTACCTGAAAACAGGGCATAAATTTCCCTTTTAAGATGTCCATCCTCCTCCACCCTCCTTCCAGACCCCCACCTCCAAGAAGAGAAGGAGGTGAGACTGGAGACTGACATCAAAATGAGTTTGTGCAGACCTAACTAAATAAGACCTTAGTTACTAGTAACTTCTCTGTGATTTATTATCCCTTGAAGCTTATGCCTCCTTTGCTTTGTTAAAATGGTGCATAAGCTCTCAATTCTAATCACTTCTTTGAGTTTCACTTTTTCTCTGTGAACTCCAATGCACATAAATATTAAAATTGTGTTTCATTTTTTTTCTTGCTAACTTGACTTTTGTTACTTTAATTCATAGACTTCTTCCGTTCATTGAACCTAAGAGAGTAGAAGGAAAGACAGGGAATAGATGTTATAATGGGTTCAAAGGAAAAGTCAAACAGCACAAACTCATCTAGCAAGCAAAGGAATGTTGAAATGAATTGCCAATGGCACTATGGCTGATTCATGTTGATGTATGGCAGGACCCATCCATCACACAATATTGTGAAGTGATTATCTTGCAAGTAAAAATAAAAAAATTGCCTTACACAGATGTGTAGAACAGTCTTTTGGACTCTGTGGGAGAGGGAGAGGGTGGGATGATTTGGGAGAATGGCATTGAAACATGTATAATATCATATATGAAACGAATCGCCAGTCCAAGTTCAGTGCATGATACAGGATGCTTGGGGCTGGTGCACTGGGATGACCCAGAGCGATGGTATGGGAAGGGAGGAGGGAGGGGGGTTCGGAATTGGGAAAACGTGTACACCCGTGGCAAATTCATGTTGATGTATGGCAAAACCAATAAAATACTGTAAAGTAATTAGATCAGATCAGATCAGTCTCTCAGTCCTGTCTGACTCTTTGCAACCCCATGAATTGCAGCATGCCAGGCCTCCCTGTCCATCACCAACTCCCGGAGTTCACTCAGACTCATGTCCATCGAGTCAGTGATGCCATCCAGCCATCTCATCCTCTGTCGTCCCCTTCTCCTCTTGCCCCCAGTCCCTCCCAGCATCAGAGTCTTTTCCAGTGAGTCAACTCTTCGCATGAGGTGGCCAAAATACTGGAGTTTCAGCTTTAGCATCATTCCTTCCAAAGAAATCCCAGGGCTGATCTCCTTCAGAATGGACTGGTTGGATCTCCTTGCAGTCCAAGGGACTCTCAAGAGTCTTCTCCAACACCACAGTTCAAAAGCATCAATTCTTCGGTGCTCAGCCTTCTTCACAGTCCAACTCTCACATCCATACATAACCACAGGAAAAACCATAGCCTTGACTAGATGAACCTTTGTTGACAACGTAATGTCTCTGCTTTTGAATATGCTATCTAGGTTGGTCATAACTTTCCTTCCAAGGAGTAAGCGTCTTTCAATTTCATGGCTGCAGTCACCATCTGTAGTGATTTTGGAGCCCAGAAAAATAAAGTCTGACACTGTTTGCACTGTTTCCCCATCTATTTCCCATGAAGTGATGGGACCGGGTGCCATGATCTTTGTTTTCTGAATGTTGAGCTTTAAGCCCACTTTTTCACTCTCCACTTTCACCTTCATCAAGAGGCTTTTTAATTCCTCTTCACTTTCTGCCATAAGGGTGGTGTCATCTGCATATCTGAGGTTATTGATATTTCTTCCGGCAATTTTGATTCTAGCTTGTGTTTCTTCCAGCCCAGCGTTTCTCGTGATGTACTCTGCATATAAGTTAAATAAACAGGGTGACAATATACAGCCTTGACGTACTCCTTTTCCTATTTGGAACCAGTCTGTTGTTACGTGTCCAGTTCTAACTGTTGCTTCCTGACCTGCATACAAATTTCTCAAGAGGCAGATCATGTGGTCTGGTATTCCCATCTCTTTCAGAATTTTCCACAGTTTATTGTGATCCACACAGTCAAAGGCTTTGGTATACCAAGTCAATAAAGCAGAAATAGATGTAAAGTAATTAACCTCCAATTAAAATAAATTTATATTTAAAAAAATTGCCAATAGCAAAACTGTATTTCCCCCTTGATATTAGAAAAGTCAATTAAATCTCTTTTGGACTGGCCAGAACTTACATGTTTAACTGTTACCTATAATGGCTGCCCTTGTGGCTCAGCTGGTAAAGAATCCACCTGCAATGCAGGAGACCTGGGTTTGATCCTGGGGTTTGGAAGATACCCTGGAGATGGGAAAGGCTACCCACTCCAATATTCTGGCCTAGAGAATTCCAAGGACAGTCCATGGGGTCGCAAAGAGTCGGACACGACTGAGTGATGTTCACTTCACTGTAACTCAAAAGGGTTACAGTAAAGCTAAAAAATAATAAAAGGCTAGAATCTGCTAACCTGAAAGGATGTGCTGTATGTAGACAATGCAGGCTTTTGCACTGAGACCCAAGTTTTTACATAGAATATACAAAACAGCTAATACTACTGTTGGCTTTTCAGTTGTTAGGATTTTCTTGACTCAAGGCTTTCTTTAACAGACTTATTATACATCAGGGTTTTTTTTTTCCCTAGAGATTTTTAATATTCTCAAGGTTAGTGTGTTGAGGCTTTAAGGATTTTTGGAAGGACACTGTGAGAAGCCCTTAGGGTTGCTTGAGATTGGATTTTAGGTGCTTAGGGTTTTAGAGAAGTGGGAGATCAGTCACTATGGCAGCTTTAAGAATGTCAAGAATGACCACTGTTTCACACAATACCTGCTAGAAATGAAGCAATCAACATTTTCCCCCTTCACACATCTTTCATACCAACTAGTCCACTTGACAGTCCCCTAAAGAATTCACAGTATTTGACGCTTGTGCCTGAGGTCTTTAAAATTGAGGAATGTTTATATTGTGTACTTTGGCAATGCTGATCTGTCTGTGTTGTCCCCAAGGTGTGTTACTTGCTGCTCATGCAGTTTGTGGAGGGAAATAGACACAGTCAGTCCTCATTAGTCATGGATTCTGTATTTGCTCATTTGTCTACTTGCTAAGTTATTTGTAACTCCAAAATCAACACTCAAGGTGCTTTTGTAGCCACTCACAGGTGAATACGATGGGCTGGGGGCAAAAAGTTTGAGTTACCTGGCACACATATTCCCAGCCGAGGTGGAACAAGGAGGTGCCCTGCCTTCCTGTGTCAGCTCTCAGACTGTAAACAAGTGTCCTTTGGCTGTATAGTGCTAGCTTTTCCACATTTTTGTTGGGGATTTTGTTGCCTGTATCCTCAAGATTTGGTTCAGGCAAGTGGGCAGTGGTCTTTGGTAAAGTTTTTTTTTTTTTTTCCTCTCTTTTTGGAAGGAATGAATATAAAATCTAAAAACCATAGCCCTCTCATTCCAAATTGTGCTGAATAACTAGTGAATTAATTGCTCAAACACTTTACCCTTGGTGGCGAATCCTATTTATATGGTTTTCATTGCCCTTCTAAATTCTGATTAGCCTTTCCATTGGCACCTAAGCCCTTTCACTTCTTTGTGGGGTTTTGAAAAATTACAGTTAACCACAAGTGCTGGGCAGACCTCATTGATTTTACAGTTCTGTGTACTTGTCCCTTTGAAGGGAAACCATTTACCTCCCCCGAACTGCACCTGTACCCACTAACTGGGGCCATGAGGGAGAAGGAGCTAGAGATGGGGGAAGGAGGGATGGATGACAAATCCCAAAAGGAAGCTCACTAAATGCCACTTCACAGAATAGCTTTAGATATAACAGTTGCTCCCACCATTTTCAACCAGGCTAATAGGAAGTTGCTGTTGCAACAATATTTTATCCCCACTTTGGAAACAAAATGCAAGACAGATTGAAGGTGGTAAGGGAGAGTAAACCATGTGGTGGGTGCCCAACTTCCCTTAGACAACCTCAGTTTTTGTCCTGTGCCAACCTCCCTTTAACCCATCGCTCCTTTCTCTTCCTCTCCATGTGTGAGTAAATGACTTGGCTTTGTTTTTCAACTCAGAGAATGGGGTCTGTTCCCAGTCACTGCCACCTTCACACAAACCTCACTTAAGTTTGTTCTTTTCTCAAGCATTTTGCATTTTTGCCTGTTATGGCACCATGAAAGAATGATCCCTTCCTGTGGTAAAGAATCCGCCTGCAATGCAGGAGACCTGGGTTTGATCCCTGGGTTGGGAAGATCCCCTGGAGAAGGGAAAGGCTACCCCCTCCAGTATTCTGGCGTAGAGAATTCCATGGACTCTGTAGACCATGGGGTCGCAAAGAGTCAGACACAACTGAGCGACTTTCACTCACTCACAAAGAAATTTCAAGTGTGAGTACGTAAATGGAGGCAGGAAAGACCTTTTTTTAAAGATACCATAGAAAGAAAAAAGTTGAAGTTTCTCAGTGATGTCCAACTCTTTGGGACCATGTGGACTGTAGCCTACCAGGCTCTTCCATCCGTGAGATTTTCCAGGCAAGAATACTGGTGTGGGTTGCCATTTCCTCCTCCAGGGCAGATCTTTCCAACCCAGGGATTGAACCCCAGTCTCCCACACTGCAGGCAGACTCTTTACCATCTGAGCCACCAGGGAAGCCCCTAAAGATACCATAATTACATCATAAAGGATCTGATTTTGAACAACTGGTGCATTGGCCACTGAGGGAGTATACAGGGAAGAAAGCGTAAGAGACAGGGCGATGCCATTCACCAACTAAATCTGAGTAATTTTTATAACATTTTAAAGCTTGTTTTCTATTTGTTGCCGAGTTCTGCAAACCTTTCCTGTGAAGGGACAGATAATAAATATTATAGGCTTTGTGGGCTGTGTAGTCTCTGGTGCAACTATTTAGCTTTGCTGTTGTGGGTATAAACAATTAAAGACAATGCATAAGCTAATGGGTGTGCTGTGTTCTAACAAAATCTCATTGACAAAAACAGGCTGCAGGATGAATTTATCAGGCCAGATTTGGCTCACTGGGCTATCATTTGTTGACCTTGGTCTATAAAGTGGGGATAACAGTAGTGTCCAAATCCAGTTATTGGGAGGATGATATGTGTGTTCTGTATGTAGGAGATGTAGTATAATCTCTGGTTTATAATAAGTACCTTTGTTAAAAATACAGTTAAAAAGAAAATTACGATTTTCAGAAGATATTAATTGAACATATGTTAAAGATTTTATTAACTCATTATTAGTACAGAGTTCAGGCAGATACTGTATCTACTTCAAAAGAGATTAAAAAACTGATTTATATATCAGAAATAATAAGACTGATTTGCATATTGTCAAAATTGGCTTGGAGGAAGATAGTTGTCTCTTCACCAGTCAATTCATTTTCGTGATCATAGTCAAGAGCCATTTTTATTGCCTTGTAGTGTTCCACAGCTTACAGAGTTGACAAAAAGCTCAAAGGTGATGAAAATCCAGGAATCACATGATACAGAAAGGTATGTTCTAAACAACACATCATTTGTCACTGGAAAAATACAGTAATCTTATTTGCTTATTTCAAGTTTCTTTAGAGACTCAAATCTTATGTATAATCATTATTTCATAGATGTCATCTAGGGCTGCTCGGTCCTTTGAGACTAAAATGAAATTGGCTTAGATTCCATTTGGGTGTGTTCTAGGGTTTCCTGCAAACTGAGGCTGACGTGAAGTTCCCTATTCTGTCGTGTGAGTGCAGTGGGTGGATTGTCACAATGAAAAGTATGGTGTTGTTTACTTTTGGCATGATGTTACTCTGTGTGAAATGTGCTCCCAGTGACTCCATGCCCCAGAGCTATCATGAACCCAAGGCTCTATGTATTGTTGTTCAGTCGCTAAGTCTGTTGACTTTTTGAAAACCCATGGACTGCAGCATGCCAGGTTCCTCTGAATAACTCCTCCCAAGTTTATTCAGATTCATGTTCATTGAGTCAGTGATGCTATCTAGCCATCTCATCCTCTGCCGCCCTCTTCTCCTTTTGCCTTCAATCTTTCCCAGCATCAGGGCCTTTTCCACTGAGTTGGGTCTTTGCATCAGGTGGCTAAAGTTTTGGAGCTTCAGCTTCAGCATCAGTCATTCCAGTGAATATTCAGGGTTGATTTCCTTTAGGATTGACTTGTTTGACTCCTTGCAGTCCAAGTGACTCTCAAAGGTGATCTCCAGCACCACAGTTCAAAAGCATCAGTTCTTTGGTGCTCAGCCTTCCTTATGGTCCAACTCTCACATCCATACATGACTACTGGAAAAACCAGAGCTTTGACTGTGCAGACCTTTGTTGGCAAAGTGGTATCTCAGTATAGGTTTGTCATAGCTTTCCTTCCAAGGAGCAACTGTCTTCTAATTTCATGGCTGCAGTCAAAGTTCACAGTGATTTTGGAGCCCAAGAAAATAGTCTATTACTGTTGCCACTTTTTCCCTTTCTATTTGCCATGAAGTGATGGGAACAGATGCCATGATCTTAGCTTTCTGAATGTTGAGTTTTAAGTCAGCTTTTTCTCTCTCCTGTTTCACCCTCATCAAGAGGCTCTTTGGTTCCTCTTCACTTTCTGCCATTAGTGGTTATCACTTCCTTATCTGAGGTTGTTGATATTTTTCCCAGCAATCTTGATTCTAGCTTTTGATTCATCCAGGTTGGTATTTCACATGATGTACTCTGCATATAAGTTAAATAAGCAGGGTGACAGTACATAGCTTTGTCATACTCCTTACCCGATTTTGAAATAGTCAGTTGTTCCATGTAAGGTTCTACATGTTGCTTCTTGACCTGTATACATTTTTCTCAGGACACAGTAATGTGGTTGGTATTCCCATCTCTTTAAGAATTTTTCGGTTTGTTGTGATCCAGACAGTCAAAGGCTTTAGCATAATAAGTGAAACAGAAGTAGATTTTTTTTTTTTTTTGGAATTCCCTTGCTTTCTCTATGATCCTACAAATGTTGATCTCTGGTTCCTCTGCCTTTTCTAAACCCAGCTTGTACTTATAGAGGTTCTGGGTTCACATATTGCTGAAGCCCAGCTTGTAGGATTTTGAGTATAACCCTGCTATCATATGAAATCACCCCAGTTGTGCTGTAGTATAAACATTCTTTGGCACTGTCCTTCTTTGGGACTGGAACAAAAACTACCTTTTGCAGTCCTTTGGCCACTGCTGAGTTTTCCAAATTTGCTGACATATTGAGTACAGCACTTTATCAGAATCATCTTTTAGGATTTTGAATAGCTCAGCTGCAGTTCCATCATCTCCACTAGCTTTGTTTGTAGTGATGCTTCCTAAGGCCCACTTGACTTCACACTCCAGGATGTCTGGCTCTAGGTGAGTGATCACACCACTGTGGTTATCTTGGTCATTAAGACTCTTTTGTATAGTTCCTCTGTGTATTCTTGCTACCTCTTCTTAATCTTTTCTTCTTCTGTTAGGTCCTTACCGTTTCTGCCCTTGATTGTGCTCATCTTTGCATGAAATGTTCCCATCCTTGCACAAAATGTTCCCTGGATATCTCCAATTTTCTTGAAGAGATCTCTGGTCTTTCCTATTCTGTTGTTTTCCTCTACTTCTTTGCACTGTTCATTTAAGAAAGCCTTCTTACCTCTCCTTGCTATTCTCTGAAAATCTGCATTCAGTTGGGTATATCTTTCCTTTCTCCCTTGCTTTTCACTTCTCTTCATTCCTCAGCAATTTGTAAGGTCTCTTCAGATGTCCTCTTTGCCCTCTTGCATTCCTTTTCTTTGAGGTGGTTTTGGTCACTGCCTCCTGTACAGGGTTATGAACCTCTGTCTATAGTTGTTTAGGTGCTCTGTCTACCAGATCTAATCCCTTGAATCTATTAGTCACCTCTACAGTATAATCATAAGGGGTTTGATTTAGGTCATTTCTGAATGGCATAGTGGTTTTCCTTACTTTCTTTAAGTCTGAATTTTGCAATAAGGAGTTTATGATCTTAGCCACAGTCAGTTCCAGTCTTGTTTTTGCTGACTGTATAGAGCATCTCCACTCCAGTACTCTTGCCTGGAAAATCCCATGGACGGAGGAGCCTTGTAGGCTGCAGTCCATGGGGTCGCCAAGAGTCGGACACGACTGAGTGACTTCACTTTCACTTTTCACTTTCATGCCTTGGAGAAGGAAATGGCAACCCACTCCAGTGTTCTTGCCTGGAGAATCCCAGGGATGGGGAAGCCTGGTGGGCTGCCGTCTCTGGGGTCGCACAGAGCTGGACACGACTGAAGTGACTTAGTAGCAGCAGCAGCATAGAGCATCTCTATCTTTGGCTGCGAAGAATGTAATCAGTCTGATTTCAGTGTTGACCGTCTGGTGATGTCCATATGTAGAGTCTTCTCTTGTGTTGTTGGAAGAGGGTGTTTGCTGTGACCAGTGTGTTCTCTTGACAAAGCTCTACTAGCCTTTGCCCTGCTTTATTTTGTATTCCAAGTCTAAACTTGTCTGTTTTTCGGTGTATCTCTTGCCTTCCTACTTTTGCATTCCAACCCTGTGATGAAAAAGATATCATTTTTTGGTATTAGTTCTAGAAGGTCTTTTACATCATCATAGAACTGGTCAATGTCATCTTCTTTAGCATCAGTGGTTGGGGTGTAGTCTTGGATTACTGTGATGTTGAATGGTTTGTCTTGGAAATGAACCAAGATCATTCTGTCATTTTTGTGGTTGCACCCAAGTACTTCATTTTGGATTCTTTTGTTGACTATGAGAGTTACTTCATTTCCTCTAAGGGATTCTTCTGAATTAAATTCACCCATTCCCATCCATTTTAGTTCACTGATTCCTACGATGCTGATGTTCAGTCTTGTCATCTCCTGCTTGAGCATGTCCAATTAACCTGATTAATGGACCTAACATTGCTAGGTTCCTATGCAGATGACATCACCCTTATGGCAGAAAGTGAAGAAGAACTAAAAAGCCTCTTGATGAAAGTGAAAGTGGAGAGTGAAAAAGTTGGCTTAAAGCTCAACATTCAGAAAACGAAGATCATGGCATCTGCTCCCATCACTTCATGGGAAATAGAAGGGGAAACAGTGGAAACAGTGTCAGACTTTATTTTTCTGGGCTCCAAAATCACTACAGATGGTGACTGCAGCCATGAAATTGAAAGACGCTTACTCCTTGGAAGGAAAGTTACCTCCAACCTAGATAGCATATTCAAAAGCAGAGACATTACTTTGCCAACAAAGGTTCATCTAATCAAGGCTATGGTTTTTCCTGTGGTCATGTATGGATGTGAGAGTTGGACTGTGAAGAAGGCTGAGCACCGAAGAATTGATGTTTTTGAACTGTGGTGTTGGAGAAGACTCTTGAGAGTCCCTTGGACTGCAAGGAGATCCAACCAGTCCATTCTGAAGGAGATCAGCCCTGGGATTTCTTTGGAAGGAATGATGCTAAAGCTGAAACTCCAGTACTTTGGCCACCTCATGCGAAGAGTTGACTCACTGGAAAAGACTCTGATGCTGGGAGGGATTGGGGGCAAGAGGAGAAGGGGATGACAGAGGATGAGATGCCTGGATGGCATCACTGACTTGATGGATGTGAGTCTGAGTGAACTCCGGGAGTTGGTGATGGACAGGGAGGCCTGGCGTGCTGCGATTCATGGGGTCGCAGAGTCAGACACGACTAAGCGACTGATCTGATCTGATCTGATGCAATATTGTTCCTTACAGCATTGGACTTTACTTTCACCACCAGGCACACCCACAACTGAACATCATTTCAGCTTTGGCCCAGCTGCTTCCTTCATTCTAGAGCCATTAGTAATTGCCCTGTGCTCTTCCCCAGTAGCATACTGGACACCTTCTGCCCTGGGGGCTTATCTTCCAATGTCATATCTTTTTGCCTTTTCATGTAGTTCATGGCATTCTCCTGGCAAGAATACTGGAGTGGTTTTCCATACCCTCCTCCAGTGGACCTTGTTTTTTCAGAATTCTTCACTATGACCTGTCTGTCTTGGGTGGCCCTGCACAGCATGGATCATAGCTTCATTAAGTTATGCAGTCTTCTTTGCCACGGCAAGGCTGTGATCCATGAAGGGGGCTCTATGAATGCAAGGAGCAATGAGAAGATATACATTCCAACAATGCAAATCATTTGAAATGATGACAGCTCCAGTTGACTTTCTTGTCATTAGAGATCTCTTGTGGGCTGACATTTCTCTGTAGATTCCAGCCACCCTGTTTTCTCAGCTCCTTTTCTACAAAATTCCCCCTCACGCAGCTTCCTTTCTTAAACAGTCTTAGATACTTGTCCATTTTGTATGCTAGACAGTTTAACTATGTCTTTGTTTTATAGGCTCCTTAGAAACTGTGGTTTGGTAGCCTAATGCCAAAGTAGCCTAACAAGTTATTGAGTTAAAGGAAAGGCCAAGTGCACACAGCAGAGTAATTCATGGCTCCCATACTGAGCAGAAACTACTGTGATTGGTTGTGCCTTTAAATAGTTCTTGCTAGATTATTACTACTATTATTATCATGAGTAGGAGACAAATCAGGGGTACAAACGAGACTGTTCTGGATAAGCAGTTATTTCTTCTGGCTGTTGTTTGGCTTTCCATCTTTCTTACTCTGTCATACTTCCCCCACTGTCTTTCCCCTTCTCTGTCCCTCTCTCTTTTACCTTCAATCTGTACAAATTAGATATACTTTTAAGTTGTGAAATAACATTTCTTCTCCTTAATAGGAAAACCACAGAATATGTTACAGACCCTTTCCAGTAGGTTCTGAGCGAGGGTCCTTCTGTCAGATGTATTTGAACCAATAGGACAACTGAGTTTTGTTCAGAAACAAAGGGCAAAATTAAAAAAAAAGAAAAAAACCCACTTTTTTTAAACTATTTTTTTTAGCTTTTTGTTTTATATTGGAACATAGCTGACTGACAGTGTTGCGGTAGTTTCAGGCGCACAGCAGAGCGACTCCGCCATACAGATACAGGTGTCCATACAATTTTATTTTTTGGTGAGAGAGTGGAGAGGTTCAAACTCCACTCTAGAGCACAGGCCATCCTGGCTTGCAGTGGGCAGTAGATTTGTAGGGATCTCAGTCGGAGGAGTGGGTGGAGTGCTCGGAGGTGGGCACAGCGGTGCTGCTGCTCTCGGAATCACAGTGTCTCACTAGGTATGTCCATGAACAGCCCGCCTGCCTCCACCATCTTGAGCTACAGTCCGAGGCACAGTGCTTCTGAACAGGGTCCCTGTGCCTAAGTGTCGGATGTAGCTGTTTGGCACTGGAAACTCTGGTCTGAAGCGCCTCTGCACACAACATACATGAGCCAGTGAAACCAGACTAAGCACCAAGGAACAAATAAAAGGGTAGACTTTATTACTTAGATTCTGTTTTTCTTTCCCAGGGATTGTTAATGAGCTTTGCTGGTGACAGACACACAGAGGATATGTCTGGTTTCAGCCAGGGTACTCAAGGGTTGCCTGGGCATTCCTATCACCAGGGGCCAGGTAGGCCTGCCTGAAGTAGTGCTTGAGTGATTATGCAGAGAAAATAAGCTGGAGATGGACAAAATATGTTTCTTTTAGGAAATCAATGGTCGACTTTTGTTAGCCTGAGGAAGTTCAGACTTGGGCCTAAAGGTTGGAAGACAGACAAATAGTTCTCTCAGATTTTGTGGGTTAAACTAGCAAATGGGAGTTCAACTGTTAGTTATGGTTGGTGTATGAAAAACTGTGAATGATTTTTGAATTTTTGTGGGTGTCATGACTGAGTCATTCCTCTCTGCCTCTGTTTTTGATTTTGCTGTTTGAGAACATTATAAGTTGTAGAAAACTGCAAAGAGAGCAAATGGAAATGCAAATTGAGACCTATGTAAGAAGAGGGTTCAAAGAGCTTGGGTAAAGTTTGGCCAAGGAGAGTGTCTTTGTCATTGAGCAAATCTCCTTGGAAAGGTAAGATTTGAGCAAAGCTTTGAAGACCACAAGAGAGTTTAGTCCAGCAGTTTCCTAGGGGAAGTGTATTCCAGGTGGAGGAATCAGCCAAGGCTCTATGGCAGAAGTTTGCCTGGCAGGGCGAAGAAAATCCCAGAAGGCTAGTCTGATGGCCACCGCAGGGTATCCATCCATGTACATTTCTTACCATGCGATACTGAAATTCTTTCCATTGAGTGGTGATTCCACATTGTTCCTATTGAATGCATGTGTTACAAGAGAATAGAGATGAAGTGAAGCTATCTGGTTTCTAAGACTAGGTCATAAATATGTCATGCAATTGAGCTGTGTTGTCTTGGGACACTCACCCTTAAAGTCCAGCTACCGTGTTGTGAGACAGTCCAGGCCACATGGAAAGGCCACATTTGATAGTCTACCAGTAGCCCAAGTTGGGTCCAACCCAGCAGTCTGCATCAACCACTAGACATGTGAATGAGTGAGCCTTCAGGTGATTCTAGCCCCTGGCCATCAAGTCACCCCTTCTCCAGCCCTTACTCGACCCTTCCAGTCTTCCCAACTGAGAACTCAGACCTTATGTAGTAAAGACAAGCCATTTCTGCTGTGCTCTTCCCATGTTTCCAACCAGACTTCATGACATATTACATGGGTATTGTTTTTACGCCAGTAAGACTTGGGGTGGTTTGTTATGTGATAATAATACTGAGCTATCTGGAATGGCTGAAGTTAAGTGAATAAGAGAGAGAGAATAGGTAGAAGTGAGTTCAGAATGGCATTGGCAAGGGGTCCAGAAGATGTGGGGTATTATATGCTAAAGTGAACACTGGCTTTTACTGTAAGTGAAAAAGAAAAAAAAAAAGAATGAATGAGTGAATAATTACTTAACTGTTGGGAAAGATGAACTCTTAAATGAGAAATACTATTGTGTCCATAATCAGGCTGCATAGTGAAGTGAAAAAAAAAGCAAAGCATGTAGCTGAATCCTAATATTACCATTTATGATTTTAGCCATAGAAGAATTAAGTTATGGGGCATTATTTTCTTATTTGTAAGATAAAGTTGTGCTATGAAGATTAAACATTACAATACTTGCAGTAGGTACCCAATGTTTATTAGTTTTCTTCTCTCACTTTCCCTTTATCATATGTTTGGATGCCTATCACACTGAG
Organism: Bos javanicus; assembly: GCF_032452875.1. Classification (NCBI taxonomy): domain Eukaryota; kingdom Metazoa; phylum Chordata; class Mammalia; order Artiodactyla; family Bovidae; genus Bos; species Bos javanicus. The sequence continues at coordinate 92,938,923 of NC_083877.1, forward strand.
AGAAATTGGTTTAATATATCTTTCCATTTAAAATAATTAGGTCCAGTAGATGGAAGAGGCAAAGAGGCACATTTTAGTTCTGTATAAGGGTCAGTAGCATAATGATTGTTTGGTACAATTACTGGAAACTGAGTCAGTTACCCAAACCTTATAAAGCTCATTTTCCTTATTAGTAAAAATGATGTTAATTAAAGGACCCACATTAGGAGTTGACATTAGACTTAAATATGGTAATCCAGATAAAGTGCTTAGTCTGGTGTTAGACACTCAATATTTATCAACATTTAGAACAAGGAATGGAGAAGGAAATGGCAACCCACTCCAGTGTTCTTGCCTGGAGAATCCCAGGGACGGGGAAACCTGGTGGGCTGCCGTCTATGGGGTTGCACAGAGTCGGACACGACTGAAGCGACTTAGCAGCAGCAGCAGCAGCAGCAGCAGAGCAAGGAATGCCGTAAGATTAACTTCCCTCACTGGAAATGTTAAGGCAAATCTTACGTGTCTCTCTAAAGAGGAAATTTCTTCATTGATCAATTCCAGTTCTAAATTCTGTCTTTCTCTGTCCCTCTCATGAGACCTTAGATTTCTTTGACCAGTAACTCTATCAACTAGATTTTCTTTTTACATCTTGTAGAATTGGTCCTAAATCTATGAGATTATATCAGTTGGGATGAGCTGAATTTTGCTGTAACAACAAACAACTCTGAAATCTTAGTGGTTTGTGGTGGTTTAGTCACTAAGTTGTGTCTGACTCTTGTGACACCATGGACTATAGTCCACCAAGCTCCTCTGTCCATGGGATTTCCCAGGCAAGAATACTGGAGTGGGTTGCCATTCCTGCTGCATGCCATCTTCCAGACCCAGGAATGAACCCATAGCCTGAGTTTCCTGTGTCTCCTGAGTTGCAGGTGAATTCTTTACCACTGAGCCATCAAGGAAGTTTAATGGCTTAATAAAACAAAAACTTCTCATTCAAGCTACATTTCACCAAGAGCTGAAAGGCAAGATGGGCTGGACTCATTAGTTGCTCTTGGATCCAAGTTAGTAGAATGGCCAATGTCTTGAACATTGTCATTCACGGTGCTGCAGAAAAATGAAAGTTCTAAAGAGGACCTAATTAATTATCTGTGGTGTAAGACCAATTTTTATTTATCTAGTTTATTTCTAATCTGCCATGGTCTAATTTTATTAAATATAATAAAGATGTTATTGATCACAAGTTTGAACATTGCAGCAATATCAAATTACGATTAAAGTTTCTAAATGCTTATTTCCACTTTCTTGACATATACTGAGAAAAAGAACCAGTTTGCAGTCCACACTTTCAGTAGTACTAATCTGGAGGTTCTCACTAATAATTAAATACTTTGGCCTGGAAATAATATGTAATTTCCTCTCAAAGCTCATTGGCCAAGACTACTCATAAATTCCCTCCCTTGCAACAGTGAGAGAGACAAGGAGTTCAGTCCTGTTGAGTGTCCTTCATGGGGGGAGGGGCAAGAGGAAAAACTGAAAAGCTCTGACACACTGAGAACAAGACCCTATGTTTTTATAAAATACAGAATTCTAGATAGAAGCTTGGGAGACTTTGATTCAGCAGGTGTAGGAGGAATAATTGGAATCAGTACTTAAAAGCATTCCCAGTTGATTCAGTCCTTCATGGAAACTATTACCCTAGATGAAAAGCATAACATTATTTCATAGATCATTAAGGGAACTTGATGCCACTTGTATTAGTACAGGTCCTGTGAGAAGCAGGTGTGAAGACAGAACGAAATATGAAAGGATTTTTATTAGGCAAATGCGTGGGTAAAAGGAAACAGGGAAGGAGTTGAAAAAGTGTACTGGGAGATCACTCTGACCATAATGTAATTCTGATCCCAAGTGCGGAGGAGAAGTTGGATTGAAGCGTTGTAGACCGCCATGCAACACGGCTATTTAGGAGACTGAGCCGAAGGTGGTTGACAGTGGAGTGCTGTGTCTCCCAGCAATGGGTCTTCCTTGTGCAGGCCTCCATCCCACCTCCTCTCAGCCATTGTCTTTTTAGCAGCCTTGGCACAAACCAGGCAATGAACTTTGAAACACAGCAACTGAGACCCTAGATCAAGTTCTCTTCCCAGGCACGAGGTCTGTGAAGCACGTGCTAATGACTCCTACACACTTGCTCTAGTCTCTGCCTTCAGGAATTTTAAATATTTATTGCCATTTTATGAATTAGGTACTGAGGTCAAGGTAGCTTAGTGGGTTATAGTACTGAGACAAAGTCAGAGCTAGTAAATTTGGAACCAGAGACCAGGACCACTTATATGCTGCAGTTCCCTAGTGAAATGCTCATAACTTTCTTAGTTGAAAACACTTTTAGTGAATGTTAAATTATATAAATTTTAATCTGCCAAGCACTTCAGTTTTCCTTTGGAAGCAGTGCTTCCTTTATTCATTTGTGAAATTTTTGCCTGATGAGGTCCTGTCTGCCTGATCATAAGCAAGTTTGTCTAGAAACGAACACCTACTCAGTTTGGGTTTCCTGGAGAATTTCAGAGTTTGCACATCCTCTGAGTTCTGGGGGTATAAGGCAGGGGCATTGCTGTCCATTATGTTTCCCCCTGTGGTGTAAGTTAGTTTCTGAGAATGAAATAAAAATGCACAGAGAAGCAGAGATGAGAGAATTAATGGTAATCCCTGTTGTCCTTGAGGTTCAACGGCACTCTCCTCCCTATTTTTTTGGCTCTTGTTTGACTTTTAGTCTCCTTCCAATAATTTTCTTATTTTTCCCAAACTGTAAGTGAGTTTCTGTCATTTTCAATGGAGAGACCTTGGCTAATGTAGCTCCTCAGAAATGCAGACTTTGAGATGTATGATTGCAGGGGTAGTGGTATTACTAACAATTAGGTCATTAGTCTTTTCCTATTTCATACTCTTTTTTTTTTTTTTTAATGCTCTTGATCAGCTGTCAAGGGCAAGTGATTAACAGGTAGATAGGCAGCAGAGAGTTTCACCTAGTACTGGGAAGGCAAGGAGATATGGTGTACCAGTGAACCATGGGAAACTCATTACTCTTGTAATAAGGGATTGATCCCGTTGCTAAAACTCCCACCTAGCTTCACAGTTAACCCTTGTGTAACTGAATGCGGATAGCATTGAGTATTCAGAGATAAATCAACATTTTATTTCTGAAGGGAAAATTAAAGAGGGATAGTAACAAGCCAAGCATACTGAGTGAATTTAAATTTATTTAAAAAATACCAATAGATTTTTGTTGTGACTACACATAGAACTGATATTTTGAATTGCTGTGTTATTGGTACATGCGCCAAAGATTCTATACTCTGAATAGCTAAAACCTAAAGCATCCCAAACTTAGCATCCTAAACTTAAATAATCATGTTTTAGGAGAGCTGGATTGGTGCCCACCTTGACTTCAGATATTAATATGGTTCTGCATCTGCTAGTTAGGTTCTTTGGATCTCAGTTTTCCTTACCTTTAAAATAGGGCTAATAGAATAAAGGATCACAGGGCATGGCAACCCACTCCAGTATTCTTGCCTGGAGAATCTCATGGACAGAGGAGCCTGGTGGGATACATTCCATAGAGTTGCACAGAGTCAGACATGACTGAAGCAACTTAGCATACAAAGTCTCCTGTAATTCTTTCATTTGAAGAAAGATTCTGTGTAAGGACATTATTTTTTCTGTCATCTCTTGGCTTTATTTCATATATAGGAACTGGAAGCCTGGGTAAGCAAACTGATATATGTGAATGGGACTTTTTACCTTCATTGGAAGAATGGATGCAACCTTTCTTGGGATGGTAATACAACTGAAATCTTCTAACAGTGACCTCATAGGTGGTCTGAATAGCTGTATGCCTTTATCTTATCTCTTTGATTCCTTGTGTTACTAGTTAATCTGCTGCATATTTCTGGAACAGGACTTAATTTAACATCAGGCAAAAGAGAAATTCAAAATGATAGCTCTGAAGTGGCAATAACATTTCCACTAGAAATAATTTTATAAATGATAGTGTTATTCTTTGTATGTAAACATTTTAACATCTTAGTACACAACTTTAACTTTTAAGAAGTTTTCAAGATAGCTTTCCATTTATTCTTAAGAGTTCTTCAAGACTTGGAACTAAATTTCTACTCTCAAAAGCTGTATGTATTGAATGGTTTGAATTGGCTCACCAAGGAAGAAATCAAAATGAGTCCTTTGAGCGAAAATTGACCTCCTTTTTAAAAAAATAATCCCTGAAAAGACCTATTGCGGCATGAAATACAGCCCTATTCCCACCCCAGGACATTTTCTATTTGGAATACATATAGTAAAAAATGATTAAAATGATCTATACAATAAAGAGAAAAGAATTTTGCACTTTTAATTGGTTTAAGAGAGGATTTAATAAACTTGGAGAGAAAATGCGAGAAAGTTTCTTGAGAAAACAACCTCAGCAACAAGGAAGCCTGGGGCTTACGGCCTTGTGTGAAATGTTTTCTGGTAAAGACATGTTTGTTGAATTGGGAGGTGGAGTATGATGTGTGATATTTATTCTAAATGATATTTTATTGATATCTAGGCTGTAATCTCCCTCCATTATCAGAATATTCTGTAAAAGTCTGCATCAGATACCCTTGTTTAGGTGCTGTTTTCAAAAATGAAGTAAGAGGAGCTATGTCCCGGCTAAGTGAGAAGGAGAGGTGGCTCCAGGTGTAGGGAGTGAGATGCATGTGGGACAGTCAGGAGCTCAGTGCAGCAGAACTGTGGAGGGATAAAGGACCGCGAGGTGGAGGGCTCTCTAAGGATGCTCAGTAAGTGGTGTGAGGGTGGGAATGAGACTGAGCCACGTTGTGCAGGTCATCAGGAAGAGCTGGCCCAGAGGGCAGCCTTTTCGGCACGAAGAACATAAGGCAACAGAGAAATCCTCTGACTTCTTTCTAGTTAGTAGATGTTATGAAGAAAGCACTGGAAAGCAGTTTCCTGAAGTCCAGCTTCAGCATCGCCATGCTAGATGATCGACTGTTTTTTTTTTAACTCAAAGATTTTTAAAATTTGTCTTTAATTGAAGTCTAGTTGATATTAGTTACAGGTGCACAATATAGTGATTTGATATTTTTATAGATTAGTCCCCATTTATAGTTATAAAATATTGGCTGTATTCCCTGTGCTTCCTGATATATACTTGTAGCCTATTTCTTTTATACATAGCAGTTTGTATATCTTAATCTGCTACTCCTCTCTTTCTCCCCCTCCCCTTCTGACCCCATTGGTAATTACTAGTTTATTCTCTGTGTCCATGAATCTGTTTCTTTTTTGCTATATTCAATAGTTTGTACTGTTTTTTTTTTTTTTTTAGATTCCACCCATAAGAGATAACATACAGCATTTGCTGTTCTCTGAATTATTTTACTAAGTCTCATACTTCCCAGGTCCATCCACATTTTACAAATGGCAAAATTTCATTCTTTTTTGTGGCTGAGTAGTATTCCACTGTGTATATACTACTTCTTTTATATCTATTCATCTACTGATGGACATTTAGGTTGCTTCCATATATTGGCAACTATAAAGAATGATGCTATGAACACTAAAACGGTGGCTGACTGTATTTTTCTGGGCTCCAAAATCACTGCAGATTTGACTGCAGCCATGAAATTAAAAGATGCTTACTCCTTGGAAGGAAAGTTATGACCAACCTAGACAGCATATTAAAAAGCAGAGACATTACTTTGTCAACAAAGATCCGTCTATTCAAGGCTATGTTTTTTCCAGTGGTCATGTATGGATGTGAGAGTTGGACTATAAAGAAAGCTGAGCGCCGAAGAATTGATGCTTTTGAGCTGTGGTGTTGAAGAACACTCTTGAGAGTCCCTTGGACTGCAAGGACATCCAACCAGTCCATCCTAAAGGAGATCAGTCCTGGGTGTTCATTGGTAGGACTGATTTTGAAGCTGAAACTCCAATACTGTGGCCACCTGATTTGAAGAGCTGACTCATTGGAAGAGATCCTGATGCTGGGAAAGATTGAGGGCAGGAGGAGAAGGGGATGACAGAGGATGAGATGGTTGGATGGTGTCACTGACTCAATGGACATGGGTTTCAGTGGACTCCAGGAGTTGGTGATGGACAGGGAGGCCTGGCGTGCTGCGGTTCTTGGGGTCACAAAGAATCAGATATGACTGAGCGACTGAACTGAACTGACTGATGAACACAGGGTGCATGTATCTTTTCAAATTAGTATTTCTCTTTTTTTCAGTGGTATAAACAGGACTGAAATTGGTGAATCATACGGTAGTTCTATTTATAGTTTTTTGAGAAGCCGCCATGCTGTTTTCCACAGTGGCTGCACCGGTTTACATTTCCACTAAGAGTGTAAGGGGGTTTCCTGTTTTCCATATCCTTCCCAGTGTTTGTTATTTGTGGTCTTTTTGAGGATAGTCATTCTGACAGGCGGTTTCAATTTGCATTTTTTTTGACGATTAGTGATGTTGAGCATCTTTTCATTGGCTTATTGGCCATGTGTATGTCTTCTTCAGAAAAATATCTATTCAGGTTTTCTGAAACCTCCCCAAATTAAGCCCTGCTGGCCTTCCAAGCCAAATATTCTGAAGGCTTGTCTTCCTAGTACAGAATCTCCCAGCCTGGGGAGTCTGATGTGGGCCTCAGACCTCCCACTCCTTGAGGAGAACCTCTACAATTATAATGATTCTCCATTTATGGGTTACCCACCTGGGGGGTGCAGGTTTTGACTATAACATGACTCTGCCTCTCCTACCCTTCTTGTGGCTCCTTTTTTATATCTTTAGTTTCGGAGGATCTATTCTGGTAGGTTCTAGTCTTTTTCATCAATAGTCATTCTGTAAATATTTTTAAGTTTGGTGTGCCTGTGAGAGAAGGTGAGCTCAGAGTCTTTCTACTCCACTCTCTTGGGAACTCACTACAAGACCTCAAGGCAGTTGATTAAGTTGCATTTCTAGGCAGATGGAAATCATCACGTTACCTGTGATATGCTTTCTTTCTAACATCAAGACTTCCCCTTATGTTTCATCCTAATTAGAGTCTGCTTCTCTGTACAGTTGACCATGGGTTCTGCATTCGTGGATTCAACCAACCTTGGATTGAAAATACTCAAGAAAAAATAAATTCCAGAAAGTTCTAAAATGTAAATTTGCCATGTCCCAGAAATTATTTATGTGGCATCTAAGTTGTACATATAATTGTTGTTGTTTAGTTGCTAATTTGTGTCTGACTCTCTTGAGACTCCCATGGACTATAGCCTACCAGGCACCTTCGTCTATGGGGTTTTACAGGCAAGAATACTGGAATGGGTTGTCATTTCCTTCTCCAAGGGACATTCTCAACCAGGGAGAACCTGTGTCTCCTGCATTGGCAGGCAGATGCTTTATTTCTGAGACACCAGGGAAGACTGTATAATATTTACATTGTATTAGGTACTATAAATAATATAACATTATTTAAAGTGTACAGGAGGGCATGCATAGGTTATATTGAAATACTACACTATTTTATTATATATAAGGGATTTGAGCATCTGAGGGATTTGCTATCAGCTGGCGGTCCTGGGACCAAACCCCTGAGGATACCAAGGAATGACTGGATATGGAATTGACAGCACTGGATCATGGAATGTACATTACTACGTTTGAAGCCAACAGGGACATTCAGATTTGGTGGTCCTGAAATATCTGCAGTTTATACAGGTGCCTCTTTAATAAAAATAATCAAAATTCATGAATCTACAATTAGATACAGAAGTGAATATTTATCTGCACAAAGAAATCACAACTGTGTATATGTTTTAAAAAAGGTGATGAATATCACAAACATGAAAAATCCAGAAAAATAATGATTTTTACATTATTTAGCAGCCTGCCACTTGCCTTTCATACTTTCATAACTTTTTTCCTGAATGCTATCTTGATGTCTTCTTATATAATAATGTTTTATAATATCATTTTCTATTGAGAGACAAGAAATATAATTCAGGCTGTTCTCTAGAGAGGTTGATTGACACTTTTTTATATTTTTGATAATAATAAAAATACAGATATACTTCTTTGTAGAACTGCTACACATTTGTACCCTTTTAACCACAAAAATTCTGTTCAATTTTTATTTTATGTGATTCTAACCAAAAAAAGACATGTATGGCATTCATAATTGTGTCTTGGGTCTTAATGAATCTTTTCATGATGGGAGAGAAGTTCTGTTTTATTTATGCATCTTTGACAGCTGAATCTACTTATAATTTTACATGACTGGTGTATAAAATTATTCACATTTTTGGACATACTAGTTTCCAGAGAAGACTCTTGAGAGTCCCTTGGATTACAAGGAGATTCAATCAGTCCACCCTAAAGGAAATCAGTCGTGAATGTTCATTGGAAGGACTGATGCTGAAGCTGAAGCTCCAATACTTTGGCCACCTGATGTGAAGAGATGACTCATTTGAAAAGACCCTGATGCTGGGAAAGATTGAGGGCCGGAGGAGAAGGGGGACGACAGAAGATGAGATGCTTGGATGGCATCACCGACTCAATGGACATGAGTTTGAGTAAACTCCAGGAGTTGGTGATGGACAGGAAGGCCTGGTGTGCTGCAGTCTATGGGGTTGCAAAGAGTTGGATGTGACTGAGCGACTGAACTGAACTGAGCTTCAAGAAACTTTTGTTTTTCCTCTAATTCCCTCATGCCACTAATCCGGCACCATGTTCACATCATGGTAACAGTTTGGCCTGGCACCTTTGTGTCCAGTGCAGTGTGTGTTGACACAGTGGGCAGTGGGAATATTTCTGGAGGCCATTCTCATTAGGAGAGGACTTGCAGTAACTTACCTGTCTGCAGAAGTGACTCAGAACCATATATCACATAAACCAAAACTAAAGTACCCCCAACTGAACTGCTGCTTAGGCCCTAGCTACCCAAATGTTACCCAACACAATTGGAAGTTGATTGCTGGGGACAGTAGACTCTGTGATCCCATGGACTGTACAGTCCATGGCATTCTCCAGGCCAGAATACTGGAGTGGGTAGCCTTTCCCTTCTCCAGAGGATCTTCCCAACCCAGGGATTGAACCCAGGTCTCCCACATTGCAGGTGGATTCTTTACCAGCTGAGCCACAAGGGAAGCCCCAGAAAATATAACAGTCTTAACCAATTGTAATTAAAGTTCCTATTTTGGCAGATTTTATGAACACACACAGATGATGTGGATATATGGTTAGGGTTTCTCCCTGAGCCTTGGAAGGAGTTTGTGTAAGTGAGGGACCCTGAAGCTTTAGCTCCATTCGTTTCATGGTAAATCCAGCTCAGCTAAATGAATGATTGCTTACCAGGCAAGATCCACTTTGGGCCAAATTCTTTGGGCAGAAGTGTGTATTCTCAAAACATGCTATTGCTTATTTGGGCTTTTTTCTCTCTGAGAAAATTCTGCCTTTGGCAGGCAGTGCTGCATAATGAGGGCTTTTCTTCCTGGTGAGACTGTTATGATTAGATGTGATAAACCTAATCATAACTTTAATAAGAAACTCCTTTCACCTTAATATTTGCCCAAGCTGTGTGTGGGGTTTTATTGGCCATAAACTGTGTTTACTAATTCCTCAGGCTCATGAACAAGAGACCCTGGCCTCTTTGGAAAGTTTCCTGGCTAAGTGCTTTCTGGGCAAGTCAACTACTGTGTTTAAATGCTCTGAAAAATCAAAAGAGGCTGTTAACTGAGGCACAAGATCGAAAGGAGCTTCCCTGGCAATATGAAGACTCACTGCTCTCATCAATGTCAACCTTATTAATTGTGCCTTAGAATGTTCCCTTCTATCTCCATCCTCCCACAATCACTTGGTATAGTTGATCTCTTTATTGCCTTTGAGGGGTATATGTGGAGAGATTTCAAAATAGATTTCATTAGTAGCCAAGGTCTTAATAGAAAGAGATGGTGTAATTGAGGGCACTTAGTAAAGGGACTTATTGGCTAGGCACAGGTCAAGCCAAAGGAAAGCAATACAGAATGGTGATGTATCTCTACCTAGTGTTGCAGTAACAAGCTATCACATCTGTAAACTGAACGGTCAGGTAGAAAGAGCCATTACTGATACCTGGAGGAAAGTGGAAGCTGTAAAGGATGGTCAGCTGGTAGAAGTGGTGACTTCTAGTGGGGGAATATTGCCAGTCTACTGCCTGGCAGCACTGAGTCAGGCGGATAAGCATTGTGACTTTCCTCTTATTTTGCCCTTTTACTTCTGCAGATGATTCTTAATTTCAATGAACTTGATAGCATACCAAAGGGTGAGAAAGTCCATTGATTGATAGGTCAATAAAGGTCAGCTTTCTGGGGCACAGGTGAAGGTGCTGAGGGTAGATGGTGGATTTGGAGGGGCAAAGAGAGAAATCCTCAGCATAGAGGACTGTTTAAATTGGAGTCTTCCTCTATGAGATAGGCCCAAGAGGAAAAGATCTGTATATTCTTGCCATTAGAGTTAGGTTTGTATTTCTGCATAATGTTCTGAATTTCTCTTTTTTTCAAGGAAGGACTGGCTGCCCAGCTGGAGGGAGTTCAGTCATCAGATAGCCTCAAGGCATCAGCTATAACAGGGTTTGTCTCAGCTGCCAAGATCTGTCTTGCCTGAGGTCAAGTAATTCTTTCTGGGGTAGGTTTAAATTGAATAAAATTAAATAGCTCAAAATCCTTCTTTTCATATATCTATTACAAAGTGTGCTTGTTAAATATTTGTCTTAACCTTCACCACTTTTCATTATAGAAAAACTTGTTTTAGGAGTTTTCTTTTGACTATTTTTACTGGAGCAATTGTTTCTGTTTGAATGGCTATAATAAAATGAATCTTTAATGAGATAGAATTATCTTCTTTCTCTATTTCAGTCAGTAATATTTTTCAAGTTCCATATACTACAGACGTTACTTTAGTTTCCTTGAATTGTAAGAAATATGTCAATGTTTCAGTGTTTATCTTGTTGAGAAATTCTAGTGAACAAATTTGTGTATTTTCAAGATTGAAACGGACTGAAATGATTCCCTACCCATTCTGTAATGCTTCATGTGAATTATTCAGAGAAAAACCAATCTGATTGTAGTTTTGTCTAGTCACTGAACACTTCTTACCATCACTTATAATCTGCAGTGGACATCATCATCTTGTGTCATGAGATCTATAAAGTGACGGTGATTGTTTTGTATCCATTCTGCCACTAGTTTTCAGCCATACCGATGCCTTTTTCAACTCCCTAAGAAAATATGAGTTTTCTAATTGATTATTTTAAAAAGAGCTTTCTGAATGCTTTAATGCTGCATGTTTCTCCAGGTCCTCTCATGTATTGATAACGAGTCTAAATTGCTTTCATAGTGTGCTTTACTTTTTTTAAATGCATTCTTTGATTTTTCAGTTATTTTTTTCTAGTTTGAATTTTTGCTTTATGCCTAAAGTTGGTAAATACAGAAGTGATTTGAAAGCTGGTAAACTCACTAATAATATAAAACAATATTTTGGTGCAAAAGACACATTATTGTGTTAGAGAACATTTTGCTTTATAAAGTGAAATAAGACAAGTCAATGAAAATGATTTAGTAAAACGAGGTTTTAAAGGATTCAAATACTAAGTTAAAAAGCAAGCACATTATAATACTATTTATGTACAGTTTTTAAAATTGTAAGCAATGCTCTATGTTTTTTTTTGGTATACATACAAACATATATATATATATATATACCCCAAACATAATTATATATATAGTTGTAGTAATTGTATAAGTGCATACATGGGTATGAGAAGCATTGAATCTAAAAAAGTTACTTTTAGGCTAGAAAGAGTAATAGAATTATAAGTGGATACACAGAAATATTCAGTTGTTTTATGTTTTCTGTCTCTTTTTCTGTCGAGCTTTAATCCAGCCATTTTCTTGTGTATCTTCTTGGTTACTAATTCTCTCTTTAGCTGTATCTAATTTTCTCTTGCACTTGTTTATTGAGTTCTGTTTCCATTACTTTATTTCTAGTTCCAAGATTTCCATTTTATGGTAGTTTGCAGCTTTCTGCTCAAATTCTTCATCTAATTGTCTGATTTCTGCCATGAACTTGAAAAGACCTAAGGTTTTGCCCCATTTGCAAGCTAACAAGGTAGCGTGCCATAGTCGTATGGATCCTCATAGGATACTTGAGACTCTTGGGCCATAGAAGTAAGTCACTGTTAAATACCGTGTAGCAGGAGACATGTGTTTCATGGTTGCATTGTTCCCCTTGCTCGTCATGTCCCACAGAGGCGCTGAGGAGCAATTTAGCTGGATATTGACATGCAGTGAGTTTATGTCATAACCAGGGATCTCCAACTTCAGAAATTCAGGCCTTTTATAATGGACTGCAAACAAGTCTTCCCATTCTCCCTGGAGGGAGATATTATTTTTAGTATACTGTATTGTAAGCAAACCTTCCTGTTGCCTCAGAGAAAGAAACTTTTACTCTCTTCCAAGGCTGTTTGCTACATAAATATCTTTTATAAGATCAGAACCAAGCTTTTCGTATTTTCCTTGCAAGATGGTGGAAATTCAAGAGACCCATATAAAACTGTATTCTAATATTTTCTAAACTAAATCACTTATTTAAAAATACTTTCAGTATCTGCATCTTTCCCGCCCATCTTTTTATTGTATTTTTTATGCCCTTGGGTTTTTGTCCATTACCAGTTTGCTTTGGTCATAGGAGGTGATCAAGAAGTAAACGTTTTGGTTTTATGTCACTGATTTTTAGGGTTGTTTATTATTGCAGCATAGCCTGGCCTATTCTGGATGATTCAGAATATTGGGCTTCCCTGGTAGCTTGGATGGTAAAGCATCTGCCTACAATGTGGAAGACTCGGGTTTGATCCCTGGGTCAGGAAGATCCCCTGGAGAATATTATTTTCATTATTATTCCTGTTATTATTATTAGCACACTCTCAATGAGTTCTTCCAGAAAGAAAACTGAAATGTAGAATACTTTTTGATTCAAATAGAAAAGTTTCCACATGCTTCAAATAATAATACTTCTAGTCCTACTTTCTACCTTTTAATTACTCCTTCTCCAGGAAGTAAGAGACATATTTTGATTGCTGACGTCAGATAAAGGGTTTATAAACTTTCATCCTATCCGCCTTCTCTTTTTGCAAAGCATCCTGATCTCAGGACAGGCGTGTTTTGCTTTTCTTATGGCCATGGTTCCTAAGAGTACCAGTCTGTTGTTGTCCAGTGCTCTGATATAACAGGTTGTTGTTGTTTAGTCACTAAGTCACGTCCAACTCTTTGTGACCCCATGTACTGTAGCCCGCTAGGTTCCTCTGTCCATGGGATTTCCCAGGGAAGAATACCAGAGTGGGTTGCCATTTCCTCCTCCAGATACAACAGGTTAGGCATGCTTCATTCTAGGAAGAAAACAGCGGGAAGCCAAAATGTGGCAACAGATAGAATTCTCTAATCCAGTATGCTGACACCCAAAGATATTTTCATACTTCATCTGTGTGTATCTTCTGTTTTTTAATTGGTTACGTGTGGTGGTATAGGGGGGTGTGATTGTTCACCCCCAGTCCTAGCATACAGGTTCATAAAAGCCCAGGTTTGTGAATCCATCATTTGCTTATAGTTCTTCACCATTTGGGGGCCATTTTGTATGTTGCTCCATGGAGATTAATGCAAACAAAAAGAGGACTAGAGAATAGTAAAGTCACATTTAGAAGCAGTTACTAAGTGTAGTACATTAACTGACTCATTTTTGTAACTGCCCTCATCTCCTGTAGCCTTATTCATACTAGGGTTTCACCAAAATGACAACCAGAAATCAAAGACGTCTGGAAGCTGCTGGTGAGTCATCAACAGCACAAATGTTGACTCCACAGATGCCGAGAGTCAACTGTGTGTGTGCTGTGTGTTAGGCCAGTGCAGAAATGACATGTAATCCCCTTAACCTCCTAATTAGAAGTTGGAGGAATTCAGGCCAGAGCATGGGGTTCACTCTTTTTTTTACCAGAGGGCTTCTCTCTTCGGTTTTTCTTTTTCTGAGAACCACAGACATTTATTTTATTGCCTCTCTACTCTGCTGTGCAGTTTTTCCCTGGGCTACGAATGGAATTACTAACATTGCTTGTTCCATACTCTGAAAATCGCTGTCAGGTGTGAATTAAATGTTTTATTTGAAGGTTTGAGCTCCTTCTCATCAGCCACAATGGGAATTTTTATGGAATAGTGCTCGTTGGCACTAATATAACTCTCTTCCTCTTAGCCTTGCTGAGTGCTTTGTAAATGTTCTTTCTCTGCTATCTACATTTCAATGACTCCTATCACCCCTCCGTCTAGGATCACTGACAGAAGCTTTGTATTAACTCCCTCAACTTTTTCAGAGTTGCTTTCCCGTTCATTGCAAGTGGCAAACATTTGAATAATTGTTTCTTGGTACCTACATAAAGGAATAAGGCAACTTTGATGGTCTCTAGCAAAATATTGTGAATTCAGAATTTAGGAGGGGGGCTAAGGCAAAATGTTTTCCCCTGGAGCTGACAGAGTGAAGAGAAAAAGTAATGTTAACAGCGGGTTCAGAGCATGCAAGCAATCAATTATCTTCTGCCCCAAGACCACCAAAACTTTTCTTGATCTTAAAAAGATCACAACTTGGGACTGTAAGTTATTTTACATTCCCACTGAGTATTCGCATCATAACTATTTTCTAGTCATTTATGTTTGAGTTGGAAGGAACGGTGAACTCCATAATCACTAATAATCTAGCCAAATAATTCCATGGATGAAGCACTGAGGTTCAGAGAGATCCACTGTCTCATTTAAGGTCAAGCCCAAAGCTAATTTGGCTTCCCTTGAGGCTCAGCTGGTAAAGAATCCACTGCAATGCATGAGACTTGGGTTCGATCCCTGTGTTGGGAAGATCCTGTGGAGAAGGGAAAGGCTACCCACTCCAGTATTCTGGCCTAGAGAATTCCATGGACTCTATAGTCGGACACGACTGAGTGACTTTCACTTTCACAAAGCTGATTAATGCAACGCTGAGTCACTGGACTTTTCAATTCTCTTTATTCTCCCAATCTCATACCAATTCCTTCTCCTTTTTCTTCTCTTCCAGCTCTTCCTCCTCCTCCTCCCTCTAAAGTTATAGCTAAATCTTTATCACATGGGCAAGAATTATTTTTGAAAATGAGGAAAATAAATATACTGAATAATATATAAATATACTAGCAGTCCATGGCGTTGCAAAGAGCCGGACACGACTGAGTGACTGAATTGAACTAACTAGAAGCAAAACAGGCTGGACTCTACTTCTTGTCATTGAAGGTAGTTTTACTTGCACATTCTGTGTTATGTAAACTTTATCTTACATCATGGGGCTTTGCTTCACTAATTAAGGTTTCTGTAAAACATAGGTTTTCATATGAATATAAAGCCTAGAATGGGCAATATCTTGAAATAGGAACTTTAGGAAAAATGGTTTCAGAGTAAAGTAATCATGTAGATTACTTTCTTTAATGAATGGTCATCCTCGTATTTTATTCACCAGCATTTTTTTTTTTTAACCTTTTTAGTTTCAAGCCTTCCTTTACAGTTTGGATTATTTACAAATATTTTTATTTTTAAAATCCCATGGAAGAAGTACCAGTATATGTTGACAGCTAAGATGGCAAAAATCCAAGAAAATGAGCCTGTTGGCCTGTATATTGAAGGAGATCAGAGATGTACACTTTGAACTGTCTTTCCATAGTGGTTCCTCCTTACACCTGTGTGATTTATATAGCCCTCAATTACCAGTTAGCACCTGTACCCCAGAATCATACAGTGTTAGTGCTGGCAAAGTACTAAGAGTTCTAAAAACTTTCATTGCGTTGCTGAGATGCATTCATATGAAATGACATATCCAAGGTCACCTTGAAATTATTGACTTACTTTGGGTATAAAGACATTGTTCTTTACCTTCTGGAAAGATGGAATTTCAATATAAGAAAGATCTTTATGGCAATTTTGCCTTGGAGAATTTCAATGGAGTAGAAAATTCTGAATTATGATTCCCAACAGTTTTAACTTGGCCACAGTCGGCATGCTCGTTAAGGTAGAATCTTTCTGGGAGTACTTATATCATTGTGTTTTCTTTTATTTTTTAACTTAAATTGAATTTTAGGGTATGGGTATGCTTGGTAGCTGCCTTCATTTGCAGAAAAATTTTTTCTGCCAACCAAACACACTGCCTTAGAAGAAAAAGAGAAAGGGCAAAAGTAACTCCAAAGAGATGGGCCTGTTTAAACAAAGGACCATCTCTGCATGTGGGATGCACAGAGCCGAGATTTGGCCGAGGGCCACGAAGCTGCTTTGCCAAACTCGTTAAATTCTCTCCTGCCTGCCACAGTCACCACAAGTTAAGAGGCTGTTTTGTTGTCCTCATTTCTCTTGGGCATCAGAATTTTAGAATGTTCTTCCCCTAAAATGACAGTCATGTTTGCCATGCTTAGCTTGGCTTTCTTTTGATGGCTGTGTAGCACTTCTCAGACATTACTGTATATAATTCTGTAAGTTTGACAGGGAGTTAGAGTTTAAAAAGCCTTTATGAAATCAATTTGAGTGTAGTTAAATTATACTGTGTCCCACAACAACATAAAAGTTTAGATAGATTTTAAATTTCCATTCTTTTTTTCAAAATCATGTAAGAGTTTCCTTTGTCTTCATTTCTTCCCATCCCCTCAATTTACACTCAAAGAAACAGAGGCAAGGAGGTGGCAGGAGTCTTAGTCAAAGTCAAGGAAGGCAGAGAAAGAGCTAGAAACCTAAGAGGCAGCAGTTAACACAGCACTTGAAAATAAAATTGATTTGTTGGAGAATGAATGAATCTTCAGTTATTACCTTCTTTTTTTCATTCCACCATGGTTTCTTACCTATCAGGTCTTTCCTCCCAAGCCCTCATCTCCTCCCTTTCAGATTACCCTCTTGAGGTCAGTTCTGGGTGACCTGCAGTCAAGTGGGGACACTTGAGTCTCATTTACCAGGGCAGTCCCCTGATCTGTGTCTTTCCATATGGCTTGACCGGGGGCTTCAGTCAGTGCATTAATTTGGGATTGCTGAGAGTACAACTCCCTTATCTTCTTGTTTCTTTTAAGACAGACATTTTTAATCAGGCGCCTAATTTGGTCCTGGGAGATCTCACTCTGTTTTAATAATACATGTGACAAAATTTACCTCTTTGCTTTCAAAGTTGTTAATTACGGAGTGCATTTGAAATGAGCTATTACAGCCAAGAAATCATCCCTTTTGGGTGCTTACAGGCTTTAATGCTGAGAAGTAGTAATAAACAAGGGAGGGTTTTAGATGAAACACCTCTCCATGTGGACAGTGGGTTTTGAGGGGGACCAGGCAGGGTTGTCATGAGGACTTTCTGGTAATGGGCTTATATCAAATTGTGACCAGGCAGGGTTGTCATGAGGACTTTCTGGTAACGGGCTTATATCAAATTGTGACCAGGCAGGGTTGTCATGAAGACTTTCTGGTAACGGGCTTATATCAAATTGTGATCAGGTTATGCAGGTGCTACATAACCCAGAGGGCTTAACCTGCTTTCAGAGCAGATGGAAGAAGAACAGATGTAGGCAAGGAGGCCTTCAGGCAGAGAAGTGAGTTAGGTGGTTGAACGCTTTAAGGAAGTAGAATCAGATGCTTCAGGAGAAGATAGCTATTTATGCCTTCTACAGCAGTGTAACCAACGGCAAATCACTCCAGGGATTTGGTGATCTTTGTGGTGTGTTCTTGAACTCACATAGGTTATAAGTTCTTATGATCACTAAAGCTGTTCCTTCTTAGTAAATTAGCAGTAGTTTTCTGTGTGATTTGTTACAGGTCTTCTGGTCTTCAGATATACAAATGCCTTTTAAATACTTATGTAGTTACAAAGATTTAAACAATCATCTAAATTACTGTGCCTTAAAAGCAGCAGAACTCAGCTAACCCACTTGCACATGTTAGCCTCAAAAGATGAATTGAGTGGCTTAGTTCCAGAGCTTCGTCCATTATTTTCCCATTACCTGAAATGATTACTGGGCTTTGCAAATGACTTCAGGCGCCATGCGAAATATTTATTTTAACCCTCTATGGAACAGTGTCCTGGAAAATATGATTGCTCAGGAGTTGAAGTATGGAATAGGAGTTCATGAGGTGGACATTTTATGTTGTCTACTCAAAGGCATGCTTGCTTTTGTACCAAGAATACTATTTAAGACAGAGCTAAGAAAAGCTTCCTACTTTGTTTTATGAGAAAAGCCAGGGATTTTGCTTTTTATAAACCACAGACTGAGTCCAGATTTACCAGGCATTATAAAAGCCTTTGGGGAACAGTCTGAGTGGATCAGTGCAATGTGGTCAGGTCTTTGTACCTATCAACAACCAAAAAAAGTAGGTTAATTTTTCAAGTACATGGGTGATGTTAATTTTCCTTCTGGGAACTAACCTAATAAAAGAAATGCTGCCAGTAGAAACCAGGTATCTTTCCAGCATCATAAGGCTGCAATAGAAAAAGTATGAAATTGGTTACCATTGGGCTAGTCATGAAGATTGAGAACTGTCACACCTGTACTATGTAAAGAGAAACTCTGGTGACTGCAGATGGCTGCACACATGGATGATTCACTTAACAGCTTTGCCATCAGTTTCCTGTTTATCAAATGAGAGGTTGGGAAGTGACAATGAGCCCTTCCCTTTGGGATATCTTTATGGTTCAGATGAGAGGATGCAGCATAGAATAAGGAAGAGATCTCTACTCCGGGTTTTAGGAGACTGTAATAACTGTTGCTCTGCTGCTAAATCATTGCTACTGCTTTTGGACATTTAAAGGATTTCCAGTTTTTTTTTGTTTTGTTTTGTTTTTTAAAACAATGTTATACTAAGCATTTCTTGCACACGAATCATATTATTTGGAATAAATTCTCAAGTCTATGTCAAAAGTACTCATTTATAAGACTTTTATTATCAGAACAAACCACAAAAATAAGTTCTTAAAAGATCAGCATTTCTATTTCATTACCAATTCCCCTCAAAATGGCTATTATACTAAAAATAAATTGATTAGTATATGATTTTTGAAAATAACAAAAGAAATGAGTATACATGTATATATATATGCAAAATGTCTCCCTTTTCTCTCTTTCTGACAGTCTATTCCCTGGAATAATTTGAATTATCTCACCTTATTTATGAGAGCTTTCAGATTTTGGTTCGGTTCAGTTCAGTTGCTCAGTTGTGTCTGACTCTTTGCAACCCCATGAATCACAGCACGCCAGGCCTCCCTGTCCATCACCAACTCCTGGAGTTCACTCAGACTCATGTTCATAGCGTTGGTGACACCATTCAGCCATCTCATCCTCTGTCGTCCCCTTCTCCTCCTGCCCCCAATCCCTCCAAGCATCAGAGTCTTTTCCAATGAGTCAACTCTTCGCATGAGGTGGCCAAAGTACTGGAGTTTCAGCTTCAGCATCAGTCCTTCCAATGAACACCCAGGGTTGATCTCCTTTAGGATGGACTGGTTGGATCTCCTTGCAGTCCAAGGGACTCTCAAGAGTCTTCTCCAACACCACAGTTGGGTAGCCCCTTTGTAATACATCAGTGACAGACTCTGGTCATGTCTGAATGCAACAGGAATGTTTATCCTGTTCCCCAAACTCCAGCATCTCAATCACTCCTAATTTAGAGGGAAAAGAGTCTCTCCAGAAAAATCTAAGCCTTCTGAGTTATCTTTATATCAAAGATACATATTTGTATATATCTTTATATATATGTCTCTCTCTCTCTCTCTACACACATACACACACACACACACACACACATACACAGAGTTATTGTTGTTGTTGTTTAGTCACTAAGTCACATCCAACTCTTTTGTGACCCCGTGGACTCTAGCCCACCAGGCTCATCTGTCCTTGGGATTTCCCAGGCAAGAATACTGGAGTGGGTTGCCGTTTTATCTTCCAGAGTATATTCCTGACCCAGGGATTGAATCCAGGTCTGCAGCATTGCTGGCAGATTCTTTACCACTGAGCCACCAGGGAAGCATTTTATATATATGTATGTATATATATACCTTAAGGCTTATTTCTATAACATATTTCCAGATCCCAGTCTAAACTTTCTACTGCCTGAACTGTATATAATTTCTTTTTCAAAATCATATAAGCCATGTTCATTATTAGAATTGGAACAAAAGAAGTTAAATAGCCTACCCATCATTACACAGGTCTTAATGAAAGTAGAGAGTTCTGGATTGAGGGATGTGTGTGGGATGTTTTTAGGGTGGCAAAAAATGGAAGGGTGGGGGCTTCCCAGCTGGTGCTAGTGGTAAAGAATCCACTTGTTAGTGAAGGAGATGCAAGAGACTAAGGTTTGATCCCTGGGTAGGGAGGATCCCCTGGAGAAGGGAAAGGCTACTCACTCCAGTATTCTTGCCTGGAGAGTCCCCCATGGACAGAGGAGCCTGGTGGGATACAGTCCATGGGGTCGTAAAGAGTTCGACACAACTGAGCGCACACACAAATGTGGCATGCAAAGAAGGAAAATACTGAGTAACTTATCTATAAAAAAATTAAATACACCCTAGACTTATATATGTTCTGAGCCTGTTGTTTATGAGACTCATGGTAACCTGTGAAAGCCACTTTACCTCTCAGGATTTCTGTTTTCTCAAACTATAAAATTAAAACTAAAAAACCTTAGATCAAACAAAACCATCATTTTCTGCACCAAAGCATTTTCTCTAGGTCATAACAATGGTCTGTTGAAAGCACTCTTGTATTTGAGAGAGTTATTGCAAATCAAGGAAACATCAAGATTTTTATCTTTGTTCATTTTTGTTAATTTCAACAATCCAAAGATAGCAAACTGAGTTTTATTTTCAGAGTTGTATAACCAGGCCAAGATTTAAATGCAGTGCTGAAGAATAAAATATCAGTTTACACTATTGAATTTGGGTCCTGTGGTAGAAATTATTATACTTCATTGGGCAGAAAGGGAGGTTTGTTCTCAAGCAAATGTTGGAATTTCCTCAGTCAAAATAAATTTAACAGATTTTCCCCAATGTCAGAGGAGTCTATAGTAGAGTTGTGAAGTGTTTTAGACGAATCATCAGAAAGTCTTATTTCCTAGATTTATTCTCCAAAAATGCATAATACGTTGATTTTGATCTCAAGGAGCTCAGTAGTGCTAGAGGCAAATATATCTGTGATAATTATAGAACACTGTGTAATAGAAGGCAACACAATCGAGATAGGATTAATATATAAAGGAATCAAGGGGTCCTATCTATCCCAACCTTGGGAGGGGAAGAGCAGTCAGAAAAACTTTCTAGGGAAAACAACATCTAGAAATACTAGCTGATTTGCCAAAGATCAGACTGCTAATTAGTAGCAGAAGAAGCCCAAGAATTCTACAGTCAGTGTCTTTGCTGAGTGTCTATATTCTTAATCCACTTTAAGGAAGTTGAAATGGAAGACTCTTAGATGATATGGTATTCTTTCCACTATATGCTTGTATAGTTACCCTGAGTGTTCCTAAATATACTTAACATTTATCTGCACGTAGGGAAATATAAATATCTCTGGGATAATAATTGGCCTGTTCTTTTATTGTCAGAACTTTTCTGTCTTTTGCTAAATGTTGTTTATTGATTTGGTGTTGTTCATGTGACTTCCTCTGATGAGCACTGCAGTGTCCTGGTCTTAGGGAAGGTGTTACATTCCTTTGCTTTCTTACACTTCACATATCAAATGGGACGGTCTGAAAGGATAGAGATAAAAGCAATGTGTAATTATTTGCTGCTAACAATAGTCAGAACCTGTTAGGTGATCTTATTACTAGTTCTTATAGAACCATACTTAGGAAGGTAAGTCCATTGTTTTTTTAAAGGCATTAAATGTCAAAGAACCAGATTTTTCTCTTTCATGGTCTAGTCTGAACTATATCTTTCACCCTAGAAAATTCATCAGGTCCTTAAGGGAAAAAGTAATTCTTTACTTATTTGTTTCCTATCTCTCAAGAGTACCTAGCACATAGATGAAACAATATATTTGTATTGATTGTATGGGTTGGTGAATGAATGAACGTAGAATTATGCAGCCATTCTCTTGACATGGCCTCCTGGTGAATGGCCTATACTTGCCTGCCTCATGACTTTGAACTTAGATACATGACTTATTTTGGTCAGTGCGATATTAGTAGATTTAACACAACAAGAGGCTTGAAAGGCATTTGTATGGAGTGGCTTGACCCTTTTGTCTTTCTTCTATCACCACAAAAAGGACAGGCCCAGGTAGTTACTGCCCTTTCAGTTTGGGACACAGAGTGAGATACACAGAGCATGCCTTGATCCTGTCTTGCAGCCTGGAGTCCAGTTCAGCTGAACCCAAAAGGACCCAGAAACTTGTGAGTGAGAAATAGAAATATTTGTTTGTGTAAAACAAATAGTTATGTGTTGTTATTGAAGCAGTATTATGGCAGTAGGTGACAGGTAAGAACATAGGATTGATGCCTCGGTATTTCTGAAAGCTGAGCTCACCAGTGGCCCCCACCAGCTGGGGCATGTACGTACAGAGAGTCAGTTGTCTTTGTTTCCGTATCTGGTGTCGGTTTTGTCCATTATTCTGGTTATGCAGTTTACTTCATGTGATGGTAGCCAATGAACGTTAGAGAACTTATTTCTGTAAAGCAAAGGTGAAGGCTTTTTTAAAGACTTGATAAAGGCTAATTGTTTAAAACAATTGAAGTCAAATTAGGTGTTGGTAAGAGCTTTTTAAAAGACTGGAGAAAAATAAATACTGAGGAGAATGTCAAATTCAGATTTCTCTTGAGTTGCTTAAGTTCTCATTTTCTCTTTAATGAAATTAGAACTGGGAATTTTGGTTGATGTAGTACATGTGGTTTTATACGAGAAAGGTGAGCTAAATTTTTAATTACGGGAGACAGTCTCAAAGACAAAGTCTTGAACTTTAGCAAAAGATAGCTGAATGAATATTTATTTATGTGTTCAAGGTAAAACAAAATGCTCAATCTGTGTTTGTATAAATTTTTATGATCTTTTAAACCAGTTTTTTTTATTGCCTGAGCAAAAATCATCTCAATATCTTTTTATTAAGCATACCATAAATGGCATAGTGCACTAAAAATTCTTTTCCTTCCTTCCTTCGTAAATATTATAAAGTTTTAGTATATATTGCAAGTAGCAATATTAGAATAGCCTGTTTCACAGTGAGTATGTGAAGAATAATTCCTTTACAGCTGCTGTTCCTCTTTTCACATTTCCATCCTGTTCTGGTTTATAGACTTTGAGTTTGGTTAATAACCTCAAAGGGCTTCCCTAGTGGCTCACTGGTAAAGAATCTGCTTGCAGTGCAGTAGACCTGCGTACAGTCCCTGGATCGGAAGATCCCCTGGAGAAAGAAATGGCTACCCACTCCGGTATTCTTGCCTGGAAAATTCCATGGACAGAGGAGCCTGACGGGCTATATAGAAGCCTGACAGGTCACATAGAGTCAGACACGACTGAGCTACTAATAACAGGAAAACATTCCTTAGTGCAGATCACAGTTTTCATTTTTTCTTTCTTCACAGCTGTTGACTGAGTTTCAGGAATGCCGAGTGCTTCTGGTTATCTGAACATTTTTTTTTTGTTCCCCCGAAATCACCCCAGAATCATCTTGATTTGAACAGATCTGCGAATGGAAAAGAAAATTCATCCACAGTTTTCTTGTTTTCACCTGGCTTTTTGGTTGCCACCAGGTGGAACCACCACATACATTATTTACCTGAAAACCTACATCTTTGCAAAGTATGCATGAAACAGAGCCAATTATGAGGAAAAATCACTAACATTTTCCATGCATCTGGACTTGTCTTGAGGTTTGGGAGGACTTGGATTCACTTCAGGTTTTTAAAGAAAATATTGCATGTATTGATTGATGAAATATGCTGCTGGTTGTGGTTTTTGAGATGCTGATGGTCACCTCCTTGGAACCATTCTGAGATGAATGGTTTGTGGCATTATAGGATCAAAAATCAATCTATAGGTGATGACATTCAGTCACCACTGACTAGGGTTGGAATTGAAACGAGCACTCTGATTGGAAAGCAAGCTTTGCACCACATTACCCATAAGTCAGTTGCTTGGAGTGTAGGGACTAACTACATGAAGAAATCCAAGAGCCACTCAACACTAGCTCACCAACAGTTTGGGACACATGTGAGTAATTTTTAAAGAAAGGGAATTCTGGCTCAGATATTTGGGTTATTTCAGTTTTAAGACTGTCAGTTCTCACCTGGACAGAAAAGTTAGACAAGAGGGGCTTGGCTTTAATAAAGTACACAGACTGCAGATAGTTTTTAATATGATGAGGTTAAAATAGGCCCATAAACCAACATATTCAGAGATATTGGAACATAGCAAAAGAAAGTTAGGCGGTAGCTTTCCGAGAAAGTGAATATATTGTTCCACTTTGAGATATTATTTTTTCATTAGGCCTTCTTCAGGTTTTGAGAGAAGCGGGGAATTGAACTAATTGGTTTTAGGTAAAAATGAAGAAATTCTTGGCTGTGTGGTATGAAAAATATGACATGAAAACAAGTGACTATGACATTTATAAGCATGCATGGGCCAGTTCTGAAATAGCAGGCTGCTAAAAAACCTGGAATACTTAAAGCTTTTGTTGTTCTTATTTAATTAATAAACCAGCATCAGGCAGTATATCCAGGAGATTGTTTAATATTACTGATACAGACTATGTAAATGTTGGGGAGGAAATGTTTTCTTCCTCTTCCCATTTTAGGTTTGTTGGCTGAGGTCACGCACGATAGACTGACAAACGCAGAGTAACAAAGAACAGCAAATAGTTTATTAATGTATGCAGTGTACATCCTCATGGGAAAACTTCAGTGGCAAGTAATTTAAAGAGATGGTTAGAATTTGGGCTTATATAGCATCTTAACAAAGAATTGCAAATTCATAGAGAATTGATGACAAAGGGCAGGGTTTGAGGCTTCCAAGGGCAGTGAACAATGGAAAGATAAATGAATGGGGAAACTCATGGACATTAAGGACGAGGTGGTAACATTTGCTATATAGTTTCCTCTGGTTCTGTCTCTCAGATGATATGTGTCTAGAGTTTTCTCCAGTGATTAAGTCCTCCCCTTTTTGGTAGAGAAGAGAGAGGGAGACCCTTTAAAAATTTAAGTTCTATTTTTAGGCAAATAGGAGGACAAAGAACTTGTATTAATATCTGCTGCTTGTCAATTGCCTTTTGCTCAAAATAAGTCTTACACTAAAGTGGCAGATTTGGGGGTAGCATATTCTGCCACCCTTTATCAAACAAAATTTTGTTTAAGGATATCTATAGGACAACAAAAAACAACCAAGATGAGAGAGCCATGGTACAGTGAAAAAGCTGCTGGGATGGGGAAAGACTTCTGATTCCAGGCTATAGCACTTCATAAACTTGAGATCTTTGAGAAAATATTTGGGGCACCATATTGTTACCTGAAAGCTGTTCTACTGACATGCTATCAATGCAGTTATCAATACGAAACTGTCACTGTGTCAAAAACTGTCATCCAGTTGTTGAGAAGATGTTACGATAGGAGTACAATCTGTATCTGAATGCTACCTTACACGTGATTAGCACTTTAGAGTCAGTCAAAACACACAAATACTGACTTAGTTGGCTACTTAGTTAGCACTTGGACACTTCAATGTCTCCAGCTATTGATGGAATTATATGCTTTCCATATAATTCCAACACAGTACCAGAGGTGTTTGGTGTCTAGTGGACCACACTAAGAGCTGGGACACCAATACTTCAGAGAGGAGGGATTGTAAAGGAACTCCATCAAGCTCTGGCCAGCCTGACTCTGCACTGGGTTCAGTGGCTTGCAGTTCCAACAGTTGATAAGTATTGATGGGAAGAAGCAACTTTATTAAGCTCTGTTGACAAGCTGCTCTTATGATCTGAGCAGATGGCAGTCACTGGTCTCCTTGCCTGTTCCTTCCCATAAGCCCAACTGTCTGTATGCCTAGAGAATTCAGTGTGAATAATAGATAGCTATTTGTAATGGAAAAACACAAACTCCAGCCTTTTTCTATTTTAATTGGACCCTCAAGCAGGGAAACAGGAAGAAAAGCGGCAGCTACAACACCCAGCTTCAGATGCTTGATGCTTCGTCTTCTGCATTTGGAGACAGAGAATCCTTTATTCTCTTCACAGCATGGCTATTTTTCACACAGGAAGGGATGGGGCACTTGATACAGATAGACTTCAGCCTTGTCTGATTTCACTTCATCATGTCTCCCTTATTCCTTTTCTTTCACATTAACTCTCTCCCCTTAGTGTTCGTACCTTAGAAAATATTTGTAGGTGATTTTTATTAATACAGTCTTTGAACTGATAATGAGCCAAACTCTGCATATCGACAGGCACACCTTGATTTATTGCACTTTGCTTTATTGTGCTTGGCAAATATTGCTTTTTTTTTGATAAGTTGAAGTTTTGCGGCACCCCTGCAATGAGCAAGTCTTTAGGTGCCATTTTTCCAAAGTCATTTGCTCAGTTCTTATATCTTTGTCACATTTTGATAATTCTCGAACTATTTCAAGCTTTTTCATTGTTCTTATATTTGTAATGGTGACCTGTGATCAGTGATCTTTGATTTACTGGCATGACTCACTAAAGGCACAAATGAAGGTTAGCATTTTTTAGCAATAAAGTACTTCTAAATTAAGCTTTGTACATTGTTTATTTAGATATACTGCTCTACGATCCACAGTGGACTAGGGTATAGTGTAAACATAACTTAAAAAAATATTTATTTTATTTTTGAGTGCTCTGGGTCTTTATTTTTTTGTTCAGTCTTTTTTCTTTCTAGTTGCAGAGAGTGGGGGCTGTTCTTTGATGCAGTGCATGAACTTCTCATTGCAGTGGTTTCTCTTGCTGTGGATCATGGGGTACAGGAAGGCAGGCTTCAGTAGCTGTGGTTCCCAGGCTCCAGAGCTCGGGCTTCGGTAGTTGTGGCACAGGGGCTCAGCTACTCCGCGGCATGCGGGATCTTCCCGGACCAGGGTTTGAATCCATGTCCCCTGCGTTGACAGGTGGCTTCTTAACCACTGGGCTACCAGGGAGCCCAAACGTAACTGTTATGTGGATGGACTGGGAAGCCAAACATTTCGCCTGACGCTCTTTTTTGCTGCATTTACTTTTTTGTGGTAGTCTGAAGCAAAATCTGCAATGTCTCCCAGTTATGCCTGTAATTATTTTTATTTTTCTCCTTTCAACACATTTAGCTTAGTGGTTAAGTACGTGCGCTTTAGAATCAGACCTGGTTGCAGTTTTCCTTTTTCATTTTTGGGACATGCTAGTTAACATTGGGATATACCTCCCAAGGCTCAAATGCTTCAGTTGAGAAAATGGAGAAAATCACAGGGCCCCTCCCAAAGGATCATGGGTTCATTAAATGAGATAATTACTGTAACATAATTACTCAGTCCCAGATAATATGCTAGAAGCTCAGGAAACGTTTTATGAAGACATTTCAATTTTTTATAACAGAAACACTTAAACATTTCCAGTTTCAGGAAGAATTGTGTCTTGTAATTTATACATAGAGGTGTATAGGAAGAGACTGTAAAATTCCTGGTGACTGATTTCATCAAAGTGGATGGTTGCTCAGAGTCCAGGAAACTGAGGCAGCAGTTTTTAATTTTATTTATTTATTTGCTAGGGAAAAATAACAGCTTCTAAAGTATAAGGCCTTACTCCCACACAAGAGAAAAGAACTCACTGTATGTGGAATCTTCTTTTGAGGCCATCTTAAAAAAAAAAAAGTCAGCAAACTCTCCAGCTCTTCATTAATTCCACAGCTTGAGAAAGTTATGTTAATGTGCACTAGATGATGGTAATGTTTTAGAATAATCTATCTCCTAAACCATTTTTGTGTCATCCATTAAACTTGTTACTCAGTGGGATATCTATACAATTGATGAAAGAACCAGCAATCTTGCTGATTTTCATTTGAAGTGAAATATATTTTCTTGGTAAATTCCAGCATTAAGATTTTATCTTCTTTAAAAAGTTGAATTGAAGCAGAGAAGGGAAAGGGCGATGGGAGTGATGGAGTATAAACAAAGAGTACTATTTTGGGTGCGCTGTGCTCTGCTCTCTGTGACTAGTTATAATTGTAAATTTTGACATGAAGAGTTTCCTTTTGCCTTTTTCTTTTATGCTCCACCTGCCAGGATGAACCTGGCAGGAACCCATATGGTTATGGGAGAAGGAGCTGTATTCATTTCTGAGTTTTCAGTGTCTCATATTCTACAACCCAGGTTGGTCTCTACATCTACCAGGGCACCTGCTTGACCTCAGTGTTCATGGTTGGAGTGAGTGGGTTGGAAGCATATCTGATTCACTTTCATTGAATTCAGAGATCAGCATGACTTTTGAAATTAGTCATTTCATCAGCCATACAGCCCTAATTGAGGAAGTAGCTGGGAATGAGAAGAAGAGGATGGGGCAAAGCATGTGTCAAACTGGTTGCTTTCCCTTTTTGTTCTGAGATGGACCTTCATACCTGATGGAGGAAAAGAGTTGCCCTCCCCAAGGATTTTTTTTATGTTCTGTGATTAAAAAAAAAAAAGGTCATTTGAGCAGTTTTATAAGCTAAGGCTATGAAAGCTGTAATTTGAAAAACTATGTGGGTGGCAGTATTGTTCAAGAGGGAAAAGAAAAGATAATTATGGGGAAAAAAAACACACAAAAAAACCCCAGACACACAAACTAGGAGATGCTAATCACATAAGTTGGTTAATTTAGGAAATATAGCTGAATTCGAATCAAATCTTTTATGACTCAGATCGCAAAGCAGCAGAACAACTGCAAACCCTGGCATAGATTTTGTAGGGATAAAATATTAGTAATATTTTGCCAGTTTTACAGTAATATTAGTAATAGAGAATATTTATTGAGGGCTTTA
Source organism: Bos javanicus (assembly GCF_032452875.1). Classification (NCBI taxonomy): domain Eukaryota; kingdom Metazoa; phylum Chordata; class Mammalia; order Artiodactyla; family Bovidae; genus Bos; species Bos javanicus. The sequence continues at coordinate 92,967,943 of NC_083877.1, forward strand.
CTATATACTTTTTAATGACTTTATCCCATTTATTCTTTAAAAGTAGCCTTTAAGATTAGAATGATCATTTTTTCCCCCATTTGTCAGATAAGACAACTGAGGCATGGAACAGTTACATTGTATAAGAGGAAGGGCTGGGACCCCAGGTCTTTCTGACCACAGAGTATCTTTAATTTACTAAGAGCTCCTTCTCAGATAATTTTATTATAATTTTTCAAATAAGATACATTCCCTAGGGAGTCAAATCGAAGATCTTGGATTCAAAAGAACAAGGAAGCTGTATGGTCACTTGCCTCTCTCACCATTCTTGGACTTGTTCTTCATATTTACCAACTTAGAAACACCAAAAGGTATTCTTTAAAGCATTATTTAAAGCAACTTAAATTTAAAATAGTATTCTTTAAAGCATTATTTAAAAAGCAATGTGGATTTATTCCTTAATAAACATTTAATGTAACACCTTTTATGGCTAGACTAAATCCCTTGGACAGCAAGGAAATCAAACCAGTCAATCCTAAAGAAAATCAACCCTTAATATTCATTGGAAGGACTGATGCTAAAGCTCCAATACTTTGGTCACTTGATGCAAAGAGCTGATTCATTTGAAAAGACCCTGATACTGGGAAAGACTGAGGGCAAGAGGAGAAGGGGGCAGCAGAAGGTGAGATGATTGGATGGCATCACAGCCTCAATGGACTTGTGTTTGAGCAAACTCAGGCAGATAGTGAAGGACAGGGAAGCCTGGTGGTGTGTTGGAGTTTATGGGATTGCAGAGTCGGACATGACTTAGTGACTGGACAACAACAAATCAGAATTTAATCTACTAAATCATAATTAAATCTGCTTTTGAGTTGCTTAAATCATAGCAGTGTCCAAATGAGTAATATAGAAGAAATTTGCCCCAGGGAGAGGGTGAAGACATCCATGCCTTATGTCTCTTTTGAATTCTAACCTCAGTTCTATTGTTACCTGTTTTTCCTCCATATCCACCTCCAAAAAAATTTGGAACCATAATGAGAGACCCCCATCTCTGTATTAAGAATGTCTTTCCTCATGTTAAGACCAACCCCATTTCATCTCTTCAAAAATGTATTCACTGGTTTCAGCATAATGACTCCATTTTTTTTTTTTTTTTTTTTTAGCATCTCAAATATTTATACCAATTTGTTAGCGGCAAGTATCAGTGACAAGTGGAGGTAAAGTATTATTTATGTGGGGATATCCAATTTTTACTTGTTTGACTGCTTTCTTGAAAGATGATGCTTTGGAAAATAAAATGCAACATTTATCATTGTTTGGTTGGCGATGGGAGGTAGCGCTTACTCTCTTCACTGTGAACCAGTTAGTTCACATAGCTGAGCCTTCACAGCTGCCTGAGCCTAGGGTGTGATAACCCCAGCCCAGGAAAGACATTCACACAGTTTTGAAAGGCAGAGCAATGATTGGAGAAACTTCTAAAAATACAAATACAAATATGATGGAGAATCTACACTTTATAAGCTGCAACCTGTACCAAAGTCAGTGGATAATGACCATTGCAGTTTGGGATTTGCATGTGGACTGCATCGTCATACTTTACTAAATAATTCAGGATGGAAAGAAGGGAGAAAGCATGTGAATGTCTACTGGAAAGGAACATGATAGCTGATGGAGTTTCAAAGGGAGGGTGCAGGTATTGTTGATCTATATTCGGCTATTTTTTATGGAAGTGCTTTGAAAAATAATTTGTTTATCGAATATTTGTTGAGTATCTTCCACTGGATCCTTTCACACTCCCCAATTCTTGACTCAATATTTGATGGATTAATGTGAACAAATAATTTGAAAAAATTATCAGAACAATTACTTGGCTAAGTTAAATTTTATTAAGCTTTGTAGCTTCTGTGGCTTCTCCTTTTCTTGTTTTGCAGGATGCTGTGATCATTGATTATCTCCTGCTTTCAGAAATTTGCAAGTGGTGCTTGTGGTCTTAAAGAATCCGCCTGCCCATGCAGGAAATGCAGGAGACATAGGTTCAATTCCTGGTTTGGGAAGAGTCCCTGGAGAGGGAAATGGAAACCCACTCTAGTATTCTTGCATGGAAAATTCCATGATCAGAGGAGCCTGGCGAGCTATAGTCTGTGGGGTCACAAAGAGTCAGACGCAACTAAATACACATGCTTTTATTCTCACATTTGGAGCCTCAGAATAGAGAACTTGAGATATTCCCATGAATGACATGAGAAAGAACAGAGAATTGTTGTTCTCTTATTGCCTTTGACACACTGGCCAGTTTTGATTTAGTGCGCGTCATACACAGGTGACATGGTGCTATTGCTGCTGGGGACTTTAAAAAGGGAGACCAAGTTCTAATAGCTAAGCGGCTAGGTGTGGTTGGCTCAGTAAACTTAGGTCAATTGGAAAAATGCACTTATAAGTGAATCCTAACCCATGGTTCAAAGGACTTGAGGAATTAGTTCATAGTTCTTCACTGTAAGCAAGGAAAGCTGAATCTGGTAGACAGAGAAAAATGGGACTGAAGTATATCATGTGGCTCACAGAACTACCGGGAAGCAGAAGAACAGACTTAGAAAGCTAGGACAAGTTTTCTGATCCAGGCACGACTTAGAATACATCTGCTGGACAAACTTCTGTCCTCTCTGCTGAACACCAGATACTGGAGTTCATGTGACTGCTCGTACAGGCCAGCCTCTCAGCCCTGCACCCATCACAAGCATGCTGCCAAGAGTGGAGAGAGACGTCACCCCCTCTTTTGTGTCTCTCGTTACTGGGTCAAAGTCAAGCTTGAGTGTGTTTGGGCGGAAGAGTCCTATTTTATGTCTGAGTCTTAGGAGAAGGGATGCTAGAAAAGCAATCAGCTGCCGCTTCTGTTTCTAAACATGGTCTTTCATTTCAGTTCAGTTAGTTCAGTCGCTCAGTCGTGTCCGACTCTGCGACCCCATGGACTGCAGCACGCCAGGCCTCCCTGTCCATCACCAACTCCCAGAGCTTGCTCAAACTCATGTCCATTGAGTCGGTGATGCCATCCAACCATCTCATCTTCTGTCGTCCCTTTCTCCTGCCTTCAGTCTTTCCCAGCATGGTCTTTGCTGTCCACCAAAACGAATCAACTTGGAATTCTCAAAACGTGGAAAGGGGTTCACGTGCCGAGTAGCCAAAATAAGTGATGGATTACTCTTACAAGAATCTAAATATTTAACTTCCAGGCTTATTGATCCATATCTACATGTGTTGGATAAGATGGAGAGATTTTAGACTTCATATTACTTGGTCTTTTTAAAAATAAGGTTGAACTTATCCAGTCAACCGTCCAAGTTTTATCTTTCTACCTCATTTTCTTTTGTGAGAGGCTCTCAGGTTGTTTCCTATGCCATTTTCCCTTTTTAGGTAGTAGATTGGTATATTTTCCCTGGAAAAATAATAGTTTTTGAGGAGTTGCATAATTATTTATGGAAAACAGCCTGGCTGAGGATGACAAAGTCTCTTGTCTTAAAAGCTCAATATATTCTAACCAAAATATCATTAACATTCAACCTTCAGGATCGTATTTAAAAGAAGAGTAATTATAAAATTTCTAGTGAAGCATCACCAACGTCAAGTAGTATAATGGAATGTATAGAATTGGAAAAGCTTATTGATGTCCCGATGAAAACAGATACTTTGGGATATATTCTAAAACTTTGATGCAGTCCCTATATTGAACAAACCATGAAAATGAACACCTGAGGTGGGGATTGATCTTCTACAGGTTCCATGAAATTGATTTTTGATCATTAAACTTAAGGAACAAAGCTTACATGACAAACCATTTAATATATCACTGTAACATTTAAAGGGAGCTACTCCCTCCACGCTGACACTAGAGTAATTCTTTGCAAATGCTAAAATAGTGTCGTTTAGAAGAAATATCTGTTCTTAGCATGTTCAGGAGGCAGTATCGATGCTTCTACTTAAATTCAAAGCCATAGTTTTTAGAGGGCACCACCACCACCACCAACAGCTTCACAGAGAGTAGCAGCATCTGTTTCTTAACTTTAAAAGTGAAAGACTGTAGTTGGTGTAAGAACAGGCTTCTGAATGGGGACTGAGTCTGTTGTCCTGAGACACAATATTGATAGGCTATCAGACTTGACTCACCTGGGGCTGTACCATTGCACACCAAGACTTATGGAAAGTGCCCCCATGACTGCAACACCCATGCTGAGTTGGATAGTTTTGCCCATTTTCCACCATTTGATAAGCTCATCGATACGTCTCATCTCCCTCTGGTGGCGTGTGGATCCATGAGATGAGCAGCAGACCACTGAACCAAGCACTAGAGTTGGTGAACCCAGCGTTGCTACTTGCTCAGGTGCTCACAAGCACAGTCTGTCTATGTTGACTCTGTTCATCACCCGGGGCCTAGGAACAGATTCCTGACACTGTGAGATGCTTGCCTGGACATGAGAAGCGGTCACAGGTCTTTCTCCATGGGTATTTCTGGTTCCATTTGCTCAGATCAAGAGTTTGAGCTGGAAAATGCAGATGACAAAAATCAATGGTTTTCTTGCTGCTCTTGTTTTCTGGGGGCCCCCTGGGTTCATCTGTGGTGTAGCAGGAGTGGCTCAGGGGATCTTGGGGGTGGTCTGGCTGCCACTCAGCTGTCAGTGAATTCTACTCTGCTTTTACCCTTTCTATATTGGGACTTGTATATGGGTGCTCAGTCGTGTCCAACTTTGCAACCCCATAGACTGTAGCCCCTCCTCTGTCCATGAGATTTCCCAGGCAAGAATACTGGAGTAGGTTGCCATTTCCTTCTCCAGGGGATCTTCCTGACCCAGGGATCAAACCTGCATCTCTTTTTTTTTTTTTTTTTTATTCTTCCAATTTTATTTTATTTTTAAACTTTACATAATTGTATTAGTTTTGCCAAATATCAAATGAATCCGCCACAGGTATACATGTGTTCCCCATCCCGAACCTCCTCCTCCTCCTCCCATACCATCCCCTCTGGGCCGTCCAGTGCACCAGCCCCAAGCATCTAGCATCATGCATCGAACCTGGACTGGCAACTCGTTTCCTACATGATATTTTACATGTTTCATTGCCATTCTCCCACATCTTCCCACCCTCTCCCTCTCCCTCTCCCACAGAGTCCATAAGACTGTTCTATACATCAGTGTCTCTTTTGCTGTCTCGTACACCGGGTTATTGTTACCATCTTTCTAAATTCCATATATATGCGTTAGTATACTGTATTTATGTTTTCCTTCTGGCTTACTTCACTCTGTATAATAGGCTCCAGTTTCATCCACCTCATTAGAACCGATTCAAATGTATTCTTTTTAATGGCTGAGTAATACTCCATTGTGTATATGTACCACAGCTTTCTTATCCATTCATCTGCTGATGGACATCTAGGTTGCTTCCACGTCTTGGCTATTATAAACAGTGCTGCGATGAACATTGGGGTACACGTGTCTCTTTCCTTCTGGTTTCCTCAGTGTGTATGCCCAGCAGTGGGGTTGCTGGATCATAAGGCAGTTCTATTTCCAGTTTTTTAAGGAATCTCCACACTGTTCTCCATAGTGGCTGTACTAGTTTGCATTCCCACCAACAGTGTAAGAGGGTTCCCTTTTCTCCACACCCTCTCCAGAATTTATTATTTGTAGACTTTTGATCGCAGCCATTCTGACTGGTGTGAAATGGTACCTCATAGTGGTTTTGATTTGCATTTCTCTGATAATGAGTGATGTTGAGCATCTTTTCATGTGTTTGTTAGCCATCTGTATGTCTTTTGGAGAAATGTCTATTTAGTTCTTTGCCCATTTTTTGATTGGGTCATTTATTTTTCTGAGTTGAGCTGTAGGAGTTGCTTGTATATTTTGAGATTAGTTGTTTGTCCGTTGCTTCATTTGCTATTATTTTCTCCCATTCTGAAGGCTGTCTTTTCACCTTGCTAATAGTTTCCTTTGATGTGCAGAAGCTTTTAGGTTAATTAGGTCCCATTTGTTTATTTTTGCTTTTATTTCAATATTCTGGGAGGTGGGTCATAGAGGATCCTGCTGTGATGTATGTCGAGAGTGTTTTGCCTATGTTCTCCTCTAGGGTTTTATAGTTTCTGGTCTTACGTTTAGATCTTTAATCCATTTTGAGTTTATTTTTGTATGGTGTTAGAAAGTGGTCCAGTTTCATTCTTTTACAAGTGGTTGACCAGATTTCCCAGCACCACTTGTTAAAGAGATTGTCTTTAATCCATTGTATATTCTTGCCTCCTTTGTCGAAGATAAGGTGTCCATATGTGCGTGGATTTATCTCTGGGCTTTCTATTTTATTCCATTGATCAATATTTCTGTCTTTGTGCCAGTACCATACTGTCTTGATAACTGTGGCTTTGTAGTAGAGCCTGAAGTCAGGTAGGTTGATTCCTCCAGTTCCATTCTTCTTTCTCAAGATCGCTTTGGCTATTCGAGGTTTTTTGTATTTCCATACAAATTGTGAAATTTTTGTTCTAGCTCTGTGAAGAATACTGTTGGTAGCTTGATAGGGATTGCGTTGAATCTATAAATTGCTTTGGGTAGTATACTCATTTTCACTATATTGATTCTTCCAATCCATGAACATGGTATATTTCTCCATCTATTAGTGTCCTCTTTGATTTCTTTCACCAGTGTTTTATAGTTTTCTATATATAGGTCTTTAGTTTCTTTAGGTAGATATATTCCTAAGTATTTTATTCTTTCCGTTGCAATGGTGAATGGAATTGTTTCCTTAATTTTTCTTTCTGTTTTCTCATTATTAGTGTATAGGAATGCAAGGATTTCTGTGTGTTGATTTTATATCCTGCAACTTTACTATACTCATTGATTATTCTAGTAATTTTCTGGTGGACTCTTTAGGGTTTTCTATGTAGAGGATCATGTCATCTGCAAATAGTGAGAGTTTTACTTCTTCTTTTCCAATTTGGATTCCTTTATTTCTTTTTCTGCTCTGATTGCTGTGGCCAAAACTTCCAAAACTATGTTGAATAGTAATGGTGAAAGTGGGCACCCTTGTCTTGTTCCTGACTTTAGAGGAAATGCTTTCAATTTTTCACCATTGAGGATAATGTTTGCAGTGGGTTTGTCATATATAGCTTTTATTATGTTGAGGTATGTTCCTTCTATTCCTGCTTTCTGAGAGTTTTTATCATAAATGAATGTTGAATTTTGTCAAAGGCTTTCTCTGCATCTATTGAGATAATCATATGGTTTTTATTTTTCAATTTGTTAATGTGGTGTATTACATTGATTGATTTGCGGATATTGAAGAATCCTTGCATCCCTGGGATAAAGCCCACTTGATCACGGTGTATGATCTTTTTAATGTGTTGTTGGATTCTGATTGCTAGAATTTTGTTAAGGATTTTTGCATCTATGTTCATCAGTGATATTGGCCTGTAGTTTTCTTTTTTTGTGGGATCTTTGTCAGGTTTTGGTATTAGGGTGATGGTGGCCTCATAGAATGAGTTTGGAAGTTTACCTTCCTCTGCAATTTCTGGAAGAGTTTGAGCAGGATAGGTGTTAGCTCTTCTAAATTTTTGGTAGAATTCAGCTGTGAAGCCGTCTGGACGGGGCTTTTGTTTGCTGGAAGATTTTGATTACAGTTTCAATTTCCATGCTTGTGATGGGTCTGTTAAGATTTCTATTTCTTCCTGGTCAGTTTTGGAAAGTTGTACTTTTCTAAGAATTTGTCCATTTCTTCCACGTTGTCCATTTATTGGCATATAATTGTTGATAGTAGTCTCTTACGATCCTTTGTATTTCTGTGTTGTCTGTTGTGATCTCTCCATTTCGTTTCTAATTTTGTTGATTTGATTTTCTCCCTTTGTTTCTTGATGAGTCTGGCTAATGGTTTGTCAATTTTATTTATCCTTTCAAAGAACCAGCTTTTGGTTTGTTGATTTTGCTATGGTCTCTTTGTTTCTTTTGCATTTATTTCTGCTCTAATTTTAAGATTTCTTTCCTTCTACTAACCCTGGGTTCTTCATTTCTTCTTTTCTAGTTGCTTTAGGTGTAGAGTTAGGTTATTTATTTGACTTTTTCTTGTTTCTTGAGGTGTGCCTGTATTGCTATGAACTTTCCCCTTAGGACTGCTTTACCGTGTCCCACAGGTTTTGGGTTGTTGTGTTTTCATTTTCATTCATTTCTATGCAAATTTTGATTTCTTTTTGATTTCTTCTGTGATTTGTTGGTTATTCAGCAGCGTGTTGTTCAGCCTCCATATGTTGGAATTTTTAATAGTTTTCTCCTGTAATTGAGATCTAATCTTACTGCATTGTGGTCAGAAAAAATGCTTGGAATGATTTCTATTTTTTTGAATTTACAAGGCTAGCTTTATGGCCCAGGATGTGATCTATCCTGGAGAAGGTTCCATGTGCGCTTGAGAAAAGGTGAAATTCATTGTTTTGGGATGAAATGACCTATAGATATCAATTAGGTCTAACTGGTCTATTGTATCGTTTAAAGTTTGTGTTTCCTTGTTAATTTTCTGTTTAGTTGATCTATCCATAGGTGTGAGTGGGGTATTAAAGTCTCCCACTATTATTGTGTTATTGTTAATTTCTCCTTTCATACTTGTTAGCATTTGTCTTACGTACTGTGGTGCTCCCGTGTTGGGTGCATATATGTTTATAATTGTTATATCTTCTTCTTGGATTGATCCTTTGATCATTATGTAGTGACCTTCTTTGTCTCTTTTCACCGCCTTTGTTTTAAAGTCTATTTTATCTGATATGAGTATTGCTACTCCTGCTTTCTTTTGGTCCTATTTGCATGGAAAATCTTTTCCAGCCCTTCACTTTCAGTCTGTATGTGTCCCTGTTTTGAGGTGGGTCTCTTGTAGACAACATATGTAGGGTCTTGTTTTTGTATCCATTCAGCCAGTCTTTGTCTTTTGGTTGGGGCATTCAACCCATTTACATTTAAGGTAATTACTGATAAGTATGTTCCCGTTGCCATTTACTTTATTGTTTGGGTTCGAGTTTATACACCGTTTTGTGTTTCCTGTCTAGAGAATATCCTTTAGTATTTGTTGGAGAGCTGGTTTGGTGGTGCAGAATTCTCTCAGCTTTGCTTGTCTGAAAAGCTTTGATTTCTCCTTCATACTTGAATGAGATCCTTGCTGGTACAATAATCTGGGCTGTAGGTTATTTCTTTCATCATTTTAAGTATGTCTTGCCATTCCCTCTGGCTTGAAGAGTTTCTATTGAAGATCAGCTGTTATCCTTATGGAATTCCCTTGTGTGTTATTTGTTGTTTTTCTGCTGCTTTTAATATTTGTTCTTTGTGTTGATCTTGTTAATTTGATTAATATGTGTCTTGGGGTGTTTCTCCTTGGGTTTATCTGTTTGGTACTCTCTGGGTTTCTTGGACTTGGTGATTATTTCTTCCCATTTAAGTTTTCCACTATTATCTCCTCAAGTATTTTCTCATGGTCTTTCTTTTGTCTTCTTCTTCTGGAACCCTATGATTCGAATGTTGTAGCGTTTAATATTGTCCTGGAGGTCTCTGAGATTGTCCTCATTTCTTTTAATTCGTTTTCTTTTATCCTCTCTGATTCATTTATTTCTACCATTCTATCTTCTAATTCACTAATCCTGTCTTCTGCCTCTGTTATTCTACTATTTGTTGCCTCCAGAGTGTTTTTAATTTCACTTATTGCATTATTCATTATATATTGACTCTTTTTATTTCTTCTAGGTCCTTGTTAAACCTTTCTTGCATCTTCTCAATCCTTGTCTCAGGCTATTTATCTGTGATTCCATTTTAGTTTCAAGATTTTGGATCAATTTCACTATCATTATTCGGATTCTTTATCAGGTAGATTCCTATCTCTTCCTCTTTGTTTGGTTTGGTGGGCATTTATCCTGTTCCTTTATCTGCTGAGTATTCCTCTGTCTCTTCATCTTGTTTAAATTGCTGAGTTTGGGGTGTCCTTTCTGTATTCTGGCAGTTTGTGAGTTCTCTTTATTATGGCGTTTCCTCACTGTGTGGGTTTGTACAGGTGGCTTGTCAAGGTTTCTGGTTAGGGAAGCTTGTGTCGGTGTTCTGGTGGGTGGAGCTGTATTTCTTCTCTGGAGTGCAATGAAATGTCAGTAATGAGTTATGAGATGTCTATAGTTTGGGGTGACTTTGGGCAGCCTGTATCTGAAGCTCAGGACTGTGTTCCTTTGTTGCTGGAGAATTTGCTTGGTATGTCTTGCCCTGGAACTTATTGGCCTTGTGTGGTGCTTGGTTTCAGTGTCGGTATGGAGCATTTGATGAGCTCTGTCAATGAATGTTCCTTGAGTCAGGGTTCCTGGAGTCAGGGTTTGGACTTAAGTCTCCTGCTTCCGATTATCGGTCTTATTTTACAGTAGTTTCAAAACTTCTCCTTCTATACAGCACCATTGATAAAACATCACATTAAGATGATAAGTTTCTCTACTGTGAGGTCACTCAGAGAGGTTCACAGGTTACATGGAGAAGAGAAGGAGGAGGAGTTGAGTGACCCAAATGAGATGAGGTGAATCAATAGTGGAAAGTGGGCTAGCCAGTAGTCACTTCCTTATGTGCACTCACAACTGGACCACTCAGAGATGTTCACGGGGTTATACAGAGAAGAGAAGAAGGAGGTAGGTAACAGAGGTGGCCAGAAGGATAAAAGGGAATGAAAGGAGGAGACAGATCCAGCCAGTAGTCAGTTCCCTAAGTGTTCTCCACCATCTGGAACACACAGAAATTCACAGAGTTGGGTAGAGTGAGAGGGGTTAGGGAGGAGACACAGGCGACCTGGTGGAGAAAAAGGAGGGTCAAAGGGAGAGAGAGCAGTCAAGCCAGTAATCTCACTCCTAGTGAAAAATGGGTCCTGAAGATTGGGTCTTAAAGGTACAAAATTGGTAACAAATACATAAAAGCAAAATTAAAATCTAGAGTAGAGTTTGAATTTCAAAAATACGATGTTAAGAAAGAAGAAGGAAAGAAAGAGAGAAAGAACGAACAAACAAAAACAAACAAGGTCGCGAAAATTATAAAGAAAGTACAGGTACAAAATTGATAACTAATACCAGAGGCGAAAATTGAAAATCTAGAGTAGAGTTTGGAATTTCAAAAATACGATATTAAAGAAAGAAGAAGGAAAAGAAAGAGAGAAAAATGAACAAACAAAAACAAACAAGGTCGCGAAAATTATAAAGAAAGTACAGGTACAAAATTGATAACTAATACCAGAAAGCAAAAATTAAAAATCTAGAGCAGAGTTTGGAATTTCAAAATACAATGTTAAAAAAAAAAAAAAAAGAAGAAGAAAAATAAAGAGAGAAAACAAACATACAAATACGAACAATGTCACAAAAATTATAAAGAAAATACAGGTACAAAATTGATATCAAATACCAAAAAGCATAAATTGAAAATCTAGAGTAAAGTTTGGAATTTCAGATATACAATGTTATATAAAAGAAGAAGAGAAAGAAACAGAGAAGAAGAAAAAAAAAAATCACAGAAATTATATAAAAAAAAAAACTATAGGTACAAAATTGATAACATATACCAAAAGCGAAAATTAAAAATCTAGAGTAGAGTTTGGAATTTCAAAATACAATGTTAAAGAAAGAAGAAAAAAACAAAAACCAACAACAACAAAAAAACAAGGTCAAAAAAATTATAGAATATATATATGAAGTTTGCTGAAGAAGAAAAAATAGGTCTTTTTTTTTTTTTTTTTTGCAAGTAATAGGTTGTAAAGTGAAAATTAAAGGAACAATAGAGGACTTAAAATTTTTTTTTTTAATTAAAAAAAAAAAGAAAGAAAGAATGATCGTAAAATAATAAAAATATATCTAGGACTTTTTGTTTTTGTGGGTGTTGTGGGTTCAGTTCATTTTGGCTAGTTCCTTGGTCAGATTTATATTTCTCAAGATCTATAGGCCCCTTCCTATGTAGTCCGTAGTAACCACAGGGTTTTGATCTATTGCCTGTAGCTTCCAAGGCGTTTCCCTCTGTTATATCTTCTTCTGTTTGCTAGTCTCTTCAGTATCTGGTTTCCGCCTGACTCAAGGGCACGGTGGAGGACACTTTTTTTTTTTTTTTAGGCTTACTTGTTCAGTCGCGCTGTGGGGAGGAGGAGGAGGTGCAAACAAATAACTCTGGCGTGGGCTCGCAGTGCCTCAGCCACCTGGTCTGCCCTGCTCACGGCGCGTGTAGCCTCCCTGTCCACACTGCTCGGACTCTAGGTTGTTCCGCCGGGAACAATCCGAGGCTGGCCCTGGGCTGCATGCACCTCCCAGGTCAAGCCGCTCAGGTTCAGGCACTCGGTAGTCCTCAGAGGCGCAGACTCAGTTGGGCCTGCGTTTTGTACTCTTCCCAGGTCCGGCGCCAATTGCTCTTCCCAGGCGACGCCAATGCTGCGACTTATCGCCTCCCGCCACTCGGTTATCTGGATGTAAAACCGGCGCACCTTCTCAGGCAGATGTTGACGTCAGACCCAGAAGTTTTAGTTAGCAAAGAAGCCTGCTTACAATTTTATAGATAATGTCTCTGGGGCTGCGATTGCCCCTTCGGCTCTGGCTGCCTGTCACCGGAGGGGGAAGATCTGCAGCCGGCTATCTGTTCAGTCCTTTGTTCCGTGCGCGGGCCTGGCGGTCTTAGGTTAGGGCTGGCTTTTCGCGTGGTAGGTATCCCACAGTCTGGTTTGCTAGCCCAAATTATTTCGCTCAGATAGCGCTCAGGGTATTCAGGCCAGATTCTTACTCTCAGCGATGCAGCTCACGCCGCGCCTCCCTGCCCAGCCCCGATTCGCTAATGGCGGATGCAGGCGTCTGCGCTGCTTCTCTGCTGGGGAGTTACCGTAGGGCTCGCAATCTGCGAGTTTTAAATTGTTTATTTATTTTCTCCCTGTTATGTTGCCCTCTGTGCTTCAAAGCTCGGCACAGATTCGGCAGTGAGAAGGTTTCTGATGTTTGGAAACTTCTCTCTTTTAAGATTCCCTTCCGGGACGGAACTCCGTCCTCCTCTTTTGTCTCTTTTTTTTGTTTTTAATATTTTTCCTACCTCCTTTCGAAGAGTTGGGTTGCTTTTCTGGGTGCCTGATGTCCTCTGCGGCATTCAGAAGTTGTTTTGTGGAATTTACTGACGTTTAAATGCTCTTTTGATGAATTTGTGGGGGAGAAAGTGTTCTCCCGTCCTACTCCTCCGCCATCTTATATAGATTCATCTCAAACCTGCATCTCTTATGTCTCCTGCATTGGCAGGCAGATTCTTTACCACTAAAATTGGGTATGATTTTATTTTATTTTAAATTCTGTTGCTAAAAACAGAAAACGAAAACAAACAACTTTGGAAGTTATCAGCATAAAGAAAAGTTCTAAAGGACCAGCTTTGTGTTTTAGTAAACCTTTCCGTTCCAAGTGTTCTTTGCTTCTATAGTAATAACTAACACACGCGCTTACTCCTATCAGGCTCTGTTCTAAGTGATGTGCATGCATTAAATTCATTTCATCATTAAACCACCTCTGTAAGCAAAGTACTGTTTTACCCCACTTTGCAGGGGAAGGAAACGGGGGGACCAAGGGGTTATATAGCTTGACAAGGTGGCACATCCAGTTCAGGGCAGAGCTGGAATGGTTTTCGAATTCATCCTTTAATCTATTTTGTTATACGGTCCTCTGCTAAATACCATTCTATGTAATATTGTTTCTTTATCTACCCCTTAGCATGTATTTTTAAAGCAATGATGTGGTCTTTGGTTCAAATGAGGTGCTTAAGAGAGGTAAGGGCTTGCTAAGGATTTAGGATTAAATTTTGTGACCATTCAACATAACATCCTGCACAAGTATTACTTTTTTCAAGAGATTCCTGAAGCTTATTAAACCACATTTATCCTGAACATGTTGGAAGACTTACGAATGTGGCATGATAATTTCCCCAAATCCTCTTAATAGTGATGATTATAAGGCTAAGAAAGTAAGCGCTTAAAAATATCACACACTTACATAGATTGTCTGTTGACATTCAGCGGGAAGTGGTCCTTTTTCTATTTCCCCTCTCCTTTCCAAGAACATAACTTTCAATTTTCCCTGGATCTGTGTATCGGTCAAAATCACAAACGTTGCTCATAAAACAACTATGTGACCAAATGAAATGATCTGAACATAATCATTCAAAATCCCCACATGCATTTATTCCTTTGGACTTCTCAGTCTTAGAGAATCATTTCACCATCTTTCAGACTGCCATGATTACTGGGCAGGAATTGGAATATTTTCTACTATTCATCTCGAGCAAAGCAGTGCTGAGGTTTTCTGATTCATGTAGCTGTCTTTCTCTTTTGGCCTTGCCATTCTTCCTTCTTGTTATGGTCTTCCTTGAAGCACAAAAAAGCTGATTTTTAATTCTGGATTTCTTAGAGAAACTTATGACCTGTAAGATTGTTCTGGGTGGTTCACCCCTCCCCGCACTGTTACCACAATTTGGAGTCATTCACTACTGCCACGTGAAGGCAAGCAAGCAATGATAACATTAAGAAGGGATGTTGTTGTTGTCATTTAGTCCCTAAGTCGTGTCCAACTCTTTGCAACCCCATGGACTGTAGCCCACCAGGTTCCTCTCTCCATGGAATTTTCCAGGCAAGGATACTGGAGTGGGTTGCCATTTCCTTCTCCAGGGGATCTTTCTGACCCAGGGATCAAACCCATGTCTCCTGCATTGGCAGGTGTATTCTTTACCACTGAGCCACCAGGAAAGCCTTAAGAAGGGATGACACTTGGCCTTTATTGAGAGCTTATCTGGGTCAGTAAGAACTTATGGAAAAACCTGAATGAACTTTTTGGCCAATGCTGTATTTTCCAAGGAACTTTTTTTATGTATATTATCATATTGAATCCTCATGCCAGCATCTCAGTAAATGAACATTAAATAAAAGATGCATAGTGACACTATGAAGGGCATATGATTGCTTGTTTTACATACAAGAAAAATAATGTTTGAAGGATTTCATAACTTGCCTAAATTTCCAGGCAGCTAATGTTCGGAGCTGGTTCTGATGTCAGAAGCTCATATGAGTAACCAAACTATGATGCTGTTCCTCCTCAGTTTTAAGCTTCAAAAAGGCGGTGTGAATTTGGTTGTATTCAGACATACTATGGTTGAAGAAGCGACAGGAGAGTGGCATCTTTTTTTATGGATGGAATTCCTAGCTTATAGACAAGGGTTGCTATTAAACATTCTTTTAAAAATTTAATATTATTAAATATTGAGAGTCCCTTGGACTGTAAGAAGATCAAACTGGTCAATCCTAAATGAAGTCAACTCTGAATATTCACTGTAAGGACTAATGCTGAAGCTCCGATACTTTGACCACCTGATGCAAAGAGCCAAGTCATTGCAAAAGCTCCTGATGCTGGGAAAGATTAAAGGCAGGAGGAGAAGGGGATGACAGAGGATGAGATGGTTGGATGGCATCACCGATTCAATGGACATGAGTTTGGGTGAACTCCAGGAGCTGGTGATGGACAGGGAGGCCTGGTGTGCTGCAGTCCACGGGGTTGCAGAGTTGGACACGACTGAGCGACTGAACAACAACACAACTTACCTATGGATGGTTCTGTTACTGGCTGTAGAAATTCCTCTCAACGGGGATTTTCTTAATAAAAAGATTGTTTCCCCCCCACCCAATAAAAAGATTGTTTCCCCCCCACCCCCCAGCTCTCAATTTTCTTAGCTTTATTTGAGGCTATCCAGAAACATATGTTCCTCTCCCATAACACAGCAGTAGATGGCAGCAAATGTCCACCATAGATGCCTGGAATGTTGCCTTCACACGCTGTGTGAAGCTGGAGGCCGCTTTTAAAAATACAATCATCCACGCTTCTTTCCTGACATGTTGGAAGGCCTAGTTTTCCAGGTCGCATATGTCTTATCATTTTCGAAAATAATCACGTGGAAAGCCTTTTCTTTGTGTTTGCTGCTACATTTCTGCGCTGTGGTGACTGTCAAGCCAAAATCAAACTAATAGCAGGCGGAAAAAAAGACGACAACGACCCAGAAGAAGTGCAAATAATTTCCGTTAAGAATGATCCTTGTGGGTTTGCAAATACATTTTCATCACCCAATCTGATCAGTGAAGCATTCTTGTTTGTAAATTATTTATCAGTGTCTTTTCTCTATCACATCGTTTGCACCATTGTAACAAGTGAAATCCAACTTTGGGGTTTTCTGTTTTAAGAATATCTGGGGAGAAGCGTTTCTCACCACTCTTTGCTGTCAGAAATGAAGCACAACCATTATGGAAACCATGTATACCAAAAGGGTTTTCTTTTTGGTTGTTTTTCTTTCAGTTAGACTTTCCAAAGCATATTACCCTGGGCATTTAGCATTTTGTCTTAGTATTCATTCAGTTTTCAGCCTGTTGTTGATTCATTTTGCTGGTAATGTGCTGTGGATTTTATGGACAATGTAGTATGATTGATCTGCACTTGAAACAAATTGATTCCCTGACCTGGGAGAGAATGGCCTTCAGTACTGACATGGTGTTGTTACTGCTTAGCTATTTGACAAGCAATTAGCATCTCCGAGTTTTGTTTCCTTTCTCTATAATGGGAATGAAAGTATCTCACAGGATTTTGGTGAGGTTTATATGAAATTAAATGAGGTAATGTCATTAACCCACTAGCTCAGTACATGTTAAACATTCACTGTCAGCTGAATGTGGGTTGAGAGGATAAAAGCTATTGATAGGTAAGACTCCTAGTTTTTCAGTGCCTGTAACTCTGATTAGTTTCTTTTCATTCACCCTCAACCTGAGTGTTACAGGTATCTATCCTAAGAAGGGAAGAGGAGCTTGAAAGATGCTGAGATGAAAATGTTCTAGAGGCTGAGAAGTTGATTTACTGTGGAGAAAAGTGGTCGTACTTCTACTATTGAGAGGTGGCTACAGTTTATCTTGGACAGAAGTTCATCAACCAACATTGAGAACTAATGGGAAAAAAGGAAGAAAAATGATGTCATTAGGAAGAGGGCAAAATGAAAAGCAAAGGCACTGATGGAATAAAGAGGGCACTGTTATATTACCTGCACTTGATCACCATGGAAAATGTTTTCCAGGACATGGAAACAAAGGAAATGATGCTTTAAGAGCACTTCAGGAACTAGGTCAATTACTAGTACAGAAACTCTCATTCAAGAGTCTCTTATTTTAATTTTGCCACGGATTTTGGCGTTCAATCCTGCATCAGGAAATAACGTCATCCCTGACCTACATCCAATTGGTAACCCATCTTAACGGTTTGTATTTTTATGGCATTTTGAGACAGTCCATCTTTGGACATCCAGTCCAAGCCTAGACAGTGTATTAAAAGTCAGAGACAACGCTTTGCTGACAGAGGTCTAGAGTCAAAGCTATGGTTTTCCTGTAGTCATGTATGAATGTGAGAATTGGACCAAACACCAAAGAATTGATGCTTTCACATTGTGGTGCTGGAGAAGATTCTTGAGACTCCCAACCAGTCAGTCCTAAAGGAAATCAGACCTGAATATTCATTGGAAGGACTGAAGCTGAAGCTGAAGTTCCAATACTTTGGCCAACTGATGTGAATAACTGATTCATTGGAAAAGACCCTGATGCTGGGAAAGATTGAAGGCGGGAGGAGAAGGGGACAACAGAGGATGAGATGGTTGGATGGCATCACCGACTCAATGGATAAGAGTTTGAGCAAGCTCCAGGAGATGGTGAAGGACAGGGAAGCCTGGCGTGCTGCAGCCCATGGGGTCGCAAAGAATCGTACGTGACTGAGCGACTGAATAACCACAGCAATGAGGTCTTTAAAGGCATGGGTTCTAATCTCCATTGCTATTTCCAGGCTGTCTGACTGTGGCCACCCTGCTTGTTGCAGAAGACTGGCTTTATAGTCATGATGGAAAAGGATAGTTTTGTTTCCACTCCTCAGAGATGGTGATAGTTCCTCTTTGCTCATCCAACAAGGAACATTAATAAAAAATGGAATAAATGATACCTCAAAGGAGAGGAAACAAAATGCTTTTAATAAGCCAAGATTTGGAGGAAAATAGGAAAGGCACTCTCAACATTCTCTACACTTGAGAATACAGGGAAAATTACCGAGGATCTGAAGAAGAAGGAAATTAAGACCAGCTCTGAGTTGGTTCCTAGTTAAAACCCTGGCTTCTAATGAGACATGTAAGTTGGCCACTTCTCAGAGATTCCTCGTCTTAAAATGGAAATGATACCAGGACATCCTTCATAGAGTTATATTAAGTATAAAAAGAGCTTATACCTGCTGAAATGCTTACCGCGGTGCTGCCCCATAGCAGGTGCTTGATAAAGCGTGTTCGCTGTTACCATTGCCGCCACCTGCTGCTGTATACCATTGCCGCTCTTTTAAGCATGCCTGTGAGAAGGTGCAGTTCTTGTCAAGGGCTGAAGGCTAACTCTGTCTCGAATGTTCAGCTTGTTCATGCTTGGCATTCTTAATAGTAAGCGTTGCAAAGTTTCAACCAAAGTACTAAAAAAAAAAAAAAAAATCCGTGAATAGCAAGTACAATGTTATAGCTTTATCTTGTCATTAAACCTGAAACACATTCATGGTCTATGTATAATATAATTGCTTCTTTTTGCCAGTTATTGGTTATGAATTGGATTTCCTGCCCCCGGAGATGATACTGATGGGGAAAATAAAATGATTATAAGATGGCCCTCTGACCTGTTTACTGAAAAGGAATACTCTGTTTCAACCTGAAAATAATACACTAAATGCTTTTAATATTGGTTTCTGTTTCCCAGTGACCCACTGACGCTGCTGACTCTGTGTTTCCCTATCTGACAGTGTGGGGCTGGATGGCCTCTGGCTGTCATATTTTGAGCCTTCGTCCCATGCCAGGTCCTGAGGTAAGTGTATTTCGTAAACGTCCTCACTCAGCTCACAGCAATCTTGTGGAGCACATGTTAGTCCTGTTTTATAAAGGAGAGAACTGATCAGCGCCTCAGCAAGCAGTCCAGGGTCCTGCGGCCGGCACCCAGCACAGACAGGGTTTGCACCCTGGTCTGTCTGATGGTGAAGTGTGTCTTTATAACAACCACATAAAATCTTAACATTATTATGAAGATCCGTTCCACATCTAATATCCTGAGATTGCACTTCAAGTACTCTTTCCTGGAGAAGGTAAAAGTGTTTTGACATACTATCTTCAGCTTCTAGGGGGAATAAGACAGGTGAACGAAAATAAACATGGTAGATCAGGTATAAATTTACACATTACTCCTCGGGGCACAGAACTGTAGCCTTGTAGTTTTCTATAACTCAACTCCCTTTCAACGTTCCTTCAAGCTGCTGACTTAATGTTATGGTGATCTGGTACATTCAGGCTAATCTAGCTGAACTTGTAGTCTGATGTCAGCGTTGTTATTTCAGCCACTGCCCAGTTTGAAGCTTCTTGCCTCTTGAGGTGTGACTCAGAACTTCAGGCTTCTATTCTTCTCTACTTGACTTTTATCCTTCTCTTGGTGCCACTGTGTGCTAGGGAAAGCTATGGCCCAGTATCCTGGTGGGGAGAGGTACCTCTAGTTAGCACAGCTGCTTCTGGATTCTTGCTGACCGCTGATGGTAATGAATCTTCTTCTTGGTTTCTGTCACATTCTGATAGCTGCTACAGAGGATCAGATTTCATGAACCCTGCATCTTCTTTGTTCTGACATCTGATAGATATTTAGTCCTTATTTTTCCCTCACTGGAATATGTGGGAGCTACTAAATCTCCTCATAACTCACAAGAAGTTGGCTGCCAAAGAAATGGAAGACAGTCCTTCTGTCTGGTCATTCCGTGTTTTCTTTTTTTAAATCAGCTCCTCTGTGAATGCCTCAGATTGGCTTGCCTCCCTGCTCTGGGCCAACAACCAGGAGGTTCAAAGCCCGGTTGATTACAGAAGCAGCATTTTAACACTTCTCTTATTCTGTCTAAAGTTCTCTTGGTTCCTCCAGCCCATTCCCACCCCCATCTTCCCGGCTGGGAAAGACTTTTGCTTTACCTATGGCCAAAAACATTCTTTATGTCAAAGCCTCTCACCTTCCTGCTCTTTATCTATTCTTCAGTCACATCTTGATGCTTTGCTTTGTATTATGGAAAAACCCAGCTTTCAGAGTTCTTAGAAATTCTTTTCTTTGAAGCCTTGCTTTCAGGAATATTGTTTAATTATGGATCATCCATTGATGTCTACTTTGATTAAACAAAAATTAAGCAATGGGTTCCTTATTCTTGGCCTGTCTGCCTACTCCTGGAAGCACTTGCAAATGCTTTGGCTATAATTAGTTGAAGGGCAGAGCTCCTTGGGGGAGTTGGAAGCAATTAGGAGTCTCAAGTGGGGCAGAGAACTATCTCCACCAACATTTGCACTTGCCTTCGGTCGTGCCGAGTTTTTACTGGAAAGTTCATGTTGGATTCACATCCATATTTCTTGGTTATCCTTGCATCTGCGTGTGGCCATGTGACTGGTTCTAACCAATGAAATGTGAAGGGATCTTTGTATGTTAGTTCTAGGCTGATATTGTTTATTATGGACATTCTTTCTCTGTGCTGTCTCCTCTCTCCTGCCCACCAGCTGGAAGTCAACATCAGTGGTGACCTTGAGAGTGTTGTGTCAATACTGGTTAATCTTCTGTCAGCTTGCGTTCCTACATGACCATATGGAGCAGATGATCATTGCCCATCCTCTTGTTGGTTCAAAAATAAACTTGTCTTTTGAGTAGCTACTTGATATTTTTTGGTTTATTACTTTTATCAACTAGTGTTACTTCAACCAATCCAGCAGGAGTGAAAAGACATAATATAATTCTAAAAGTTATTCTTGCTACAATAACAAAGTAAAATTTCCTTAAAGGGAACAAAGCATCTTCAAAATGAAAGAAAAGTCATTTCTTACATGCTTTGTTTGGACTGTACATTCCTATTATACTTGGGTGTTGGGGTAAGTCTGGAGGTTCATAAACTCTGGTAGTTGGTGTTTTGGTACAGTGGACAGACTGATCATTTTTAATTTTTTAGACAGTTGTAAAACAAAACCAAACAAAAAAGAAGAAGGTGTGACAGAGATCATATGTGATTCTCAAGTTTTAGGTATTTACTTTCTGGGCCTTGATAGAAAACTTGGCATCTCCTAGCCTACGTAGTTGGTGAAGGCAATGGCAAGCCACTCCAGTACTCTTGCCTGGAAAATCCCATGGATGGAGGAGCCTGGTGGGCTACAGTCCATGGGGTCGCCACTAGTCGGTCGAGGCTGAGCGACTTCACTTTCACTTTTCACTTTCACACAGTGGAGAGGGAAATGGCAACCCACTCCAGTGTTCTTGCCTGGAGAATCCCAGGGATGGCAGAGCCTGGTGGGCTGCTGTCTATGGGGTTGCACAGAGTTGGATGCGACCGAAGCGACTTAGCAGCAGCAGTAGCCTACATAGTGGGGAAACCAATGAACTTACACTGTATTAAATTGTGGAAAATTCTGAAAGAGATGGGAATACCAGACCACCTGACCTGCCTCTTGAGAAATCTGTATGCAGGTCAGGAAGAAACAGTTAGAACTGGACATGGAACAACAGACTGGTTCCAAATAGGAAAAAGAGTACATCAAGGCTGTATATTATCACCCTGCTTATTTAACTTATATGCAGAGTACATCATGAGAAACGCTGGGCTGGAAGAAGCACAAGCTGGAATCAAGATTGCCGGGAGAAATATCAATCACCTCAGATATGCAGATGACACCACCCTTATGGCAGAAAGTGAAGAGGAACTAAAAAGCCTCTTGATGAAAGTGAAAGTGGAGAGTGGAAAAGTTGGCTTAAAGCTCAACATTCAGAAAACAAAGATCATAGCATCCGGTCCCATCACTTCATGGGAAATAGATGGGGAAACAGTGGAAACAGTGTCAGACTTTATTTTTTTTTTGGGCTCCAAAATCACTACAGATGGTGACTGCAGCCATGAATTTAAAAGATGCTTACTCCTTGGGAGGAAAGTTATGACCAACCTAGATGGCATATTCAAAAGCAGAGACATTACTTTGCCAACAAAGGTTCGTCTAGTTAAGGCTATGGTTTTTCCAGTGGTCATGTATGGATGTGAGAGTTGGACTGTGATGAAGGCTGAACATCAAAGAATTGATTCTTTTGAACTGTGGTGTTGGGGAAGACTCTTGAGAGTCCCTTGCACTGCAAGAAGATCCAACCAGTCCATTCTGAAGGAGATCAGCCCTGGGATTTCTATGGAGGGAATGATGCTAAAGCTGAAACTCCAGTACTTTGGCTACCTCATGTGAAGAGTTGACTCATTGGAAAAGACTCTGATGCTGGGACGGATTGGGGGCAGGAGGAGAAGGGGACAACAGAGGATGAGATGGCTGGATGGCATCACTGACTCGATGGATGTGAGTCTGAGTGAACTCCAGGAGTTGGTGATGGACAGGGAGGCCTGGTGTGCTGCAATTGATGGGGTAGCAAAGAGTCGGACACGACTCAGCACGACTGAGCTGAACTGATGTAAGGAAGACTACTCTGCATGTAAAGAATTGAATAATCTATCCTGGGTTGATCTGTGGCATTATGATTTAGGCCTTTGAAATTGATAGGAATTCTATGGAAAGTGTACACTTGTCCCAACCCTAATGGAAAAACACAAATCAAGACTGTATTATGATTAAGCCTCTGCTTATGATATGTGCCAATGAGCAAGATTTGTTTAAGTTGGCAGATTTTAATGCTTATGTGAAATATTTTTTATTTTCCTGCCACTAATTATGTTATGATTAAGTTATACCCACTGGAGTGTAATTATCTATTGCATAATCCTTTTTATACATGGGTCCCTAGAAATTTGCCACTTCAATCGTGCTGACTGAGGGTTTGCAGCACCTTCTTAATGATAAAACTTTCTTTCACACAGTTCGGTTTATCTTCTCCCTAGGAACTCCTTAATAATCATTTTAGGAAGAATAAAACCATAGTCTAGTTGTTTATCTTGCATATAGATTTTCTCATCTGGCCCTTGTGAGTTCTGGGGCAATCATGATTATTGTGAGTCCCTAAGCAGGAAGGGTCCTGCTCAACCGTGGTAGTGGGACACTTCTCCAAGAGATGGCACTGACAGTTCATTTTTATTTTAGTATCTGTTCTGATGGCTTTGTGCTTCTCTAAGTCACAGAACAATGGAACGCTGATAGATGTTCTGTGATTGACACCACCTATTGCCTTCATTTTTATATTTCTTGTTTTAGATAGCTATATAATTTTCTTTACCATTGAGACTCTAAAGTTTTATACTGTATTCTGGGTGGGGAGAATAATGCTTCCCCTAGCTATCCCAGTATTGGTCCCTACTCTCCCTTTTCTGTGCCTCTTAGGCCTGAGTGCCATCATGGCCAAGACCACATCTGTCTTTCCCACGATTTGACTCATAGGAGTCTTGTACAGTGCCTGGCACCTGACAACAGCTTGCTGAAAAAAAATTAATGAATTGAATAGTCTCTCCTCTGCAGTGGGTTCTGAGACCTTCTCAACTTCTGGAGTTTATTTTATACTTCTCTAGATTAAATGAATAGATTATATTAATTTTTAATTCTGTTTCTAAGATTCTGTGATTCTAGATATGTACCCTATGATTGATTTATTTGCATGTCAATCATTTGGCAGGCATTTATTATGCATTTTCTGTGTGCCAAGTGATGTTCAGAATACAGTGATGATCACAGTGGAAATGGTCCCTGATCTCCTGGAGGTTGCGTTTTGTGACAGACAGAAAATTAAATGAATCACAGAAGTACTAGATAGTGATCCATGCTGTGTAAGGATGAAAGCAGAGCAGTGTGAATGAAAGTGGCAGGGGGTGACGTCAGTTTGAAGAAGGCTTCTCTAAGGAGGTAGCATCGACTAGTGATGCGGGGCATGGAAGGGAAGCGCATCCTAGACAGAAGGATCAGTGAAGGCAAGCGCCTCCCGGGAGGAGCATGACTGACACACTCGAAGAAGGCCAGCGTGGCTGGAGTGTACGGAACAGACTCTGAAGGGCTGAGCAGCCATTGGAGGTCGTAGGCCTGGTCAAAATGAGATGGGACAGCCTAAAGGTAATAGTAATGATTCAGCATGAACACATGAGCAAAAAAATGGTATTTGAAAATTGGTCTTGGGATGGAGGGCAAACAGCTGAAAATTAATCTTTGATTTTAGCCCATCTTCTGCGTTAACACCCCTGAAAGCTGGAAAATCTTGTACCCAGGTATTGGGCATTGCACAAAATATCCTTAAGGAAGGGCCAGAAAATAAAAAGAGAAAGAAAAAAAAAATTATGCTGTTTAATCCAAAATGGATTCACAAGGGAAGGTCTTTCTTCTCGAAAGCAATTATACTTTACAGCATGTTCTTTTCCCTAGTGTCTCAGCTTCCCACGATGCCTGACTTCATTAAAGCAGGCAGGAAACAGGATTCTCTGTGATGTGCTGGTAGAATTATATCTTCTGAGCTGCAACTAATTGTTTTGATGAAAAGAAAAAAAAAAGCACACTATAACACTATATGAGAAGAAGATCAATGCTTGCACGCTGGGCCAACTTGGAAAGAAAGGAAACAGAAGAATAACAAAACCACAGCACATTGTTTTCTCTGTCACATTTTGTTTATATAAAACATAAAACTAGGAGTGAGTTTGGCTTAATGACAGATCAGAGTGCTGTTTGGAAGAAGCTAACTGTAGCTTTGTCCAGGCAAGTATGTGTGTGTGTGTGTCCTCAAGTGTATATATAAATTATATACTCTTGGTATAGTTTTTTTTTTTTTTTTTAACTATTTGGCTGTACCAGGTTTTAGTCGCTGCATGTAGGATCTTCAGTCTACATTGCACGTGCAGTCTGTGGGATCCCAGGGATCGAACCCAGGCCCCCTGCACTGGGTCATAGAGTCTAAGCCACTGAACCAGCAGGGAGTCCCTTTGTTACAATCTCGATTCCTCAGTTTTTAAAATGGGGGTATGTTTGCTTATTGTAGCCCTATCTCAAGGAATACAGTGAAAAGAGATAAAATAACTGAAATAATTGAATTATTGTTGTGCCCTCTCTTTTTAATAATATGATAATAATAATAATACTACTGTGAACTCAAAATAAGCCAGGTACTTCTTTGTAGGTGTGAGGATAAATGGGCTCCATTTTTAGCTCTGCCTCTAACTCAAGTGAGGACTCAATTCACCTTCCTCTGCTCTGAGAACCCTGCTTGGGATACTTGGATTTGACCAGGTTTACACTGAAGTCCTTCCCTGTTCTGAGGTCTGTGATTCTAAATACATATCAATCCTTAATTTTTCCTCCTTGTATTTTGACTGTATCACCGCAGGGACTTACGATTTATCTCCCAATAATGTTCTGATATTTATAACAGAAGAGACTAGAACATGATGATAGGAGAGACTTTATTTGAAGTCTTTTTTGAGAAAGCAAAAAGGCTTTATATATCTACCAGATCCTTCCTACTTCTTGTCACTATAACAAGGAAACACAGTCATTGTTGGAACAAGAGGGTTGATGGGTCTGTTTGAGGCCCTTCCTACTCGAGTGTGATCTGAGAAACAGCAGCAACACTTGGGAGCTTGTGGGAAGGCCCTACTCCAGACCTTGAGTCAGGATCTTCGTTGTAATCAGAGTGCTAGGTGAATCAAGGTCAGATTTAAGACACTCTATTTCAAATGAGTGGCCAGTGAAGGGTGTTGTTCAGCAGACTGCCCACTCCAACCTCAGAGAGAGGGAACATAGTGTTTGCAAGAGACTCACGTGCAGCACACTGCTTGCTCTTGCCCTATACCTTGAGGTTCGTCTTTAGAATCACTTACAAAATACTGTAAATGTAAGACGTGGTATTCCTGCGAATTGAGAGTGGAAGCAGTGACCCATTTCATGGTTGGTAGTTACTGTTCAGTATTTAAAAGTGCAATACACATTTCTGCTTGCTGAGATGAGCCTGTTTGAAGAAATGCCCAGGCTGGAAGAAAACGGTCACCTCAATTTCTCGTCTGAAGGCTGTAGACTGGATAAACAGCTTGTCAATCCATGTGTACTTGAAGTAATATTCAGAATAAATTTACTCCTCTTGTGCATACACTGAATACAAAAGGTGTGTGCATGTGTGTCTGTGTGTGTGTACAGGAAAGGTGGCAGATGGATATGGGCCTCTGTTAACTTAAAATATATTTATTACTGGTCTATGCGTAGGGCCATAGTACAGTGGACTCAAAAGTGATTGTCTTGGATGGATATTTCTTTTCCATTTATTAGGGCTTGGAACTGAATAGGTGATTTTACCCTAGAAGGTAAAAATGAGCTACCTTGAATGAGCTATTGAGTTTCTCATTTCACCTGAGATCTGTTATGTGGCTCTGGGAGATTAGTTGTACTTTCAATGTATCACTTGGATGCTTTTCTTAGAGAAAAATAACTAGAAAATCTCAAAAGAATGCATGCAAGCCATACCTTTGACTTCATGGGAGCAGACCTGAAACCACACAGTGCAAAAGGGAATCTTATTGGCAAGAAGTAGGAAATGTTCTGAAGTCATCAGGGCAATATTTGAATTAGACAACAGCAGAAGTCAGTGGACCTCAGGTTTTCTGCTTTTTAGAGCTGGGAATGTCTTAGCTGAGACTGTATACCTTGCGAGTTTGAGGACCTCATTTATAGTATCACCAACTGTTCTGATTAGTCTATAATACAGGAAGGGGGTTCTTCAAGAAATAGGACATCACCTCAATACATTTTCTGAGTACATGTCTCCAGTAATAACTCTGAATATGCGGCTGTTTGCCTCTGAGTAGTTGACCCTGTGGAGAAAAAGTGAGAAGGGAGAAATGATCCAGAAGAGTTGTTTAATGTTGTACACATGTTCAAGGGCTTGACCTATGTTACAACTTCATAACATGTTAAATTTCCTGGAAGAAGCCTCAGAGGAATGCTAGTTAATCCTTTTATTTTATAGATTGTCTGAATGACATGCCCCGTTCACAGAGTTCCTAGCAGAATTAGGACTAGAACTCAGTGGTCTCGAATTACAGGGCATTGAACTTTCTGCTGCATGAGAAGAAAGAATGTTATAGAAGGGTATAGAATACAGGAGAAAGTTAACCCATGGGATTTAAAACAAACCCCCAGATTATAAGAACTTGTGTCCAGTTGTCCCAACTGCAAATGCCCACTTGCCTGGCAATCAGTGCCATGCTGTGCAGGTCCTAAGTTTCTTCAGCCTGGTATATGTGTGTGTAAAAGGCTTCTATTCAAAGGGATATTGATGGACATCTTCAAAGCGAATTTGCACAAGGGAGATGGGAGGTGAAGTGTGGGAATTTGTTTATTTTACTGTGAATTTGTTCCACAAGCCTATCTGGACTGTAAACCAGTGTCCAAGTTAAGTAGCAGTAATATAAAAATACAAAAATGATATTTTGAGTTTTTGTATTTTTTACAGTGAACTCGTACTGCACATGTATTAATAAAGACATTAAGCTGTGATAAAAACTGGAAGTCAACAAGGAGTGTTTCTGCAAGGTTGCCGTTCAAATTGTGTCACCATTTTACTTTGGTCAAAAGAAGCTTGCAATTGCAGTATGTTATTATTGATTTTACTCTTTATCACACATGGTTTTATTTACTACTTTCTCCACAGTACCTGGTTCTGGACATTTTTACTAAAATGCTGCAGTTTTTTTCTTTTCTTCCTTTAACTTTCAGAAGCATAGTTTACCTATGGTAAAATGTAATGTGTTAAGCACACAGTTTGATGAGTGTATACACATGTATATGTACACCTGTGTGTCATCAGTCTGAATCAAGATGAAGTATATACCCATCATCCCAGAAAGTTCCGCTGTGCTCTTTTTAGATTTTGCTCCCATAGCCCCACTGTTTTGACTTCTATCATCATTCATTGTTTTTGTCTATTATTGAACTTTATTTAAAATGGAACACATGTATGCTTTTGAAAAAATGTAAAAAACGAGCAAGATAATACTCTGTCTTCAAAAAGTTTATAATCCAGTGGAGTATACAGATAGGTAAATAGGCAATTCCTTTATTCAATGTATTTTTTTTTTTTTAAATTTCATGCCACACTGTTTATCATGGTTTGTGCGTGTGCCTGCTGAGTTGCTAAGCTATGTCCGACTCTTTGGGACCCTGTGGACTGTAGCCCGCCATGTTCCTCTGTCCATGGGATTTTTCTGCAAGAATACTGGAACAGATTGTCATTTCCTACTCCAGTGCATCTTCCAGACCCAGGGATTGAACCTGCATCTCCTGCATTGGTAGGCGGATACTTTACCACTGAGCCACCTGGGAAGCCCTAGTTAACATGGAGAATGCCAGGCATAGTGAGTGCCTGCACTCAAGGTGCTCACTGGGTAGCTAGGATATGACACTAAAGAAATTTGTGAATAGTTAGTATTGTGATAAAGCTTTATATCTGGATTCTGAAAGCACAGCTTCAGGGCATTTGATACAAATGAGGATGGAGCAGGATCAGGAGAATGTTTGATTGGAATTCAATCATGAAGAGCAGTGATGAATTAAGCAAGTGCTCATGGTGTCCCTTGATTTTCCTGGACTGTTTTCATAAGTCACGAAACGTCCTTGAGAACACGCAAAGATGAAGATAGACTTATTTCCCTAGCTTGAAACAATTCCTTCTCACTAGGACCCTGAGAGTTGAATGAGGCAGTCACTTCTTTTGATTTCTTTGGCTGGGAAGAGAGGATTTTTGGCCCTTTCCCCAGAAGGCTATTTTCCGCATGCATCACTTGCTGTGACAGCTTAGCCATAAGATTAGCAGGTACTGACTTAAGCAGGAAACACGGTGCTGGATGTCACTGGACTATGGGGCTTATGGTTTGGGGCTGTTTCCACTGGGATAATGGAGACCTCAGATGGTTTGTTTTTGTTCCCTTTCCTAAAATGCTCCTCTCTGAGACTTTGAGAATCCAAGTCAGGCTCTCAAGGACTGTTAAGCTTTCTGTGAGTCTGTAGATGCTAAATAGAGAAATTTAACTCAGGAGATTGTTTACAGATGCAGAACTGAAGTGCAGAGAAATGAAGTTAGAAGCTACCAAGGCGAGCTGATGAGTTACTGACTGAGTTCCCTGGACCCACAGTTATTTCGTTTTGCACCCAGGCTTGACTCTTTCCTTTGCAGAGACTATATTTAAGTTTGCAGTCATTTCTTAAGCAACCCACCTGCCAGCCTTGCTCCTCCAGGTTTACATGAGACATTCCTGGCTGTGGGTGTTTAATATTCTTGTCTTGAAGTACAAAATCATGTTGATGGCAGGAACTGGGTATAGCTCATCTTTGTATGGTCAACTTCAACCACAGTCTTGGAATGTAATAGAGTTTTAATACATATTAATTTATTTCTTGAAAAAAACCGGATATGATTTTGGTTAGTTTGAAATCTTTTCCCATCATTGCCACTATCTAGCTTGTCTAATATGGGCTTTTCTAAACTTCTGTTTCCTTAGCAGTAAAATGGTGGCATTAATTCATTCAATAAATGTTTATCGATCACTCACTGTATTCCAGGAAATGTGATATGTTCTGGAGAGTCTGTGAGAGGTGATGAAAGAAATAGTCCCCACTCATTGTGGCTGCTTGTTTGCTGGAGACAAAAGTGAAAGGGAAGTCGCTCAGTCATGTCTGACTCTTCGCGACCCCATGGACTGCAGCCCACCAGGCTCCTCTGCCCATGGGATTTTCCAGGCAAGAGTACTGGAGTGGGGTGCCATTGCCTTCTCTGACTGGAGACAAAAGATAGTTTAAAAACTGATGTAATAGAAGCCTATTCATCAATCATGATGGAGATCAATCATTATTTGATTTTTAAGTCAGTTAAAGTGAGGAATTATAAAAACCTCCATTAATTAAACATATTTATTTTTAAAACTGTAAAACATTCATAACATAAAGTTAACCATTTTGACCACTTTAAACCATATAGTTAAGTGAAAGTGTTAGTTGCTCAGTCATGGATGACTCTTTGCAACCCCATGGACTGTAGCCCACCCCCCGCCCCCAGATTCCTCTGTTCATGGAATTTTCCAGGCAAGAATACTGGGTGGGTAGCCATTATCTTCTCTAGGGGATCTTCCTAACCCAGGGATTGAACACGGTCCTCCTGAATTGCAGGCAGATTCTTTACTGTCTGAGCCACCAGGGAAGCCCCATGCAGTGCAGTAGCATTAGGTATATTCACATTCTTGCATATCACCATCATCCTTCTCTAGAATTTTTCATCTTTTCAGTCTGAAACTGCATCTATTAATTGTAATTCCCAATCCCCCTCTCGGCTCAGCCCCTTGAAACCACCATTCTACTTTATGTCTCTGTGTGGTTAACTTCCCCAGGTGCATGATATAAGTGGAATCATATAGTGTTGACCATCTGGTGATGTCCATGTGTAGAGTCATCTCTTGTGTTGTTGGAAGAGGGTGTTTGCTATGACAAGTGTGTTGTCTTGACAAAGCCTTTGACCTGCTTCATTTTGAGCTCCAAGGCCAAACTTGCCTGTTACTCCAGGTATCTCTTGACTTCCTACTTTTGCATTCCAGTCCCCTGTGATGAAAAGGATATCTTTTTTTGGTGTAAGTTCTCAAGGGTCTTGTAGGTCTTCACAGAACCGTTCAACTTCAGCTTTTTCAGCATTACTGGTAGGGGCATAGACTTGGATTATTGTGATATTGAATGGTTTGTCTTGGAAACAAAAAGAAGTCATTTTGTCATTTTTGAGATTGCACCCAAGTTCTGCATTTTGGACTCTTCTGTTGACTGTGATCACTACTGCGTTTCTTCTAAGGGATTCTTGCCCACAGTAGTAGATATAATGGTTATCTGAATTAAATTCCAGTCCATTTTAGTTCACTGATTCCTAAAATGTTGATGTTCATTCTTGCCATCTCCTGTTTGACCATTTCCAATTTACTTTGATTCATGAATCTAACATTCCACCTTACCTGCCTCCTGAGAAATCAGTATGCAGGTCAAGAAGCAACAGTTAGAATTGGACATGGAACAATGGACTGGTTCCAATCAGGAAAGGAGTACGTCAAGGCTGTATATTGTCACCCTGCTTATTTAACTCACATACAGAGCATATCATGAAAAATGCCAGGCTATATGAAGCACAATCTGGAACAAGATTGCTGGGAGAAATATCAATAACCTCAGATATGCAGATGACACCACCCTTATGGCAGAAAGCAAAGAGGAACTAAAGAACCTCTTGATGAAAGTGAAAGAGAGGAGTGAAAAAGATGGCTTAAAACTCAACATTCAGAAAACTAAGATCATGGCATCCAGTCCCATCACTTCATGGCAAAGAGTTGGGGAAACAATGGAAACAGTGACAAACTTTATTTTCTTGGACTCCAAAATCACTGAAAATGGTGACTGCAGCCATGAAATTAAAAGACACTTACTCCTTGGAAGAAAAGCTGTAACCAAACTAGACAGCATATTAAAAAATAGAGATATTACTTTGCCAACAAAGGTCCATTTAGTCAAATCTATGGTTTTCTAGTAGTCATGTATGCTTGTGAGAGTTGGACTATAAATAAAGCTGAGCACTGAAGAACTGATGCTTTGAACTGTGGTGCCGGAGAAGACTCTTGATAGTCCCTTGGACCACAAGGAGATCAAACCAGTCAATCCTAAAGGAAATAAGTCCTGAATATTCATTGGAAGGAAACTCCAATACTTTGGCCACCTGATGGGAAGAACTGACTCATTGGAAAAGACCCTGATGTTGGGAAAGATTGAAGGAGGGAGGAGAAAGGGAAGACAGAGGATGAGATGGTCGGATGGCATCATTAAGTCAATGGACATGAGTTTGAGCAAGCTCCAGGAGTTGGTGATGGACAGGGAGGCCTGGTGTGCTGCAGTCCATGAGGTTGCAAAGAGTCAGTCACAACTGAGCAACTGAACTGATACAGTATAGGTTATTTTGTGACTGAATTAATTTCCCTTACGATGTCTTCAAGGTTGATCCAGGTTGTAGCCTCTGTCAGAATTTCCTTTCTTGTTAAGACTCAGTAATAGTAGTCTGTTATTATGTAACATAATATGTTGTATGTATATATCACATGTTTCTCCATTCACCCACTGATGGAAATTTATCTGGATTGCTTCCAAAAAATTCTAGATTTTTTTTTTCACAGTCTTTTAAATTAGTGTTCACCATACTGAATTTGATAGACTCATTTTTTTTAGCAACTTATCTATTCTTCTCAAAATATTTAACTTCTAGAAAAAATATTCTTGCATAACCACATTTTATAATTTACATACAGTTTAATTAAATTGTACAATTAGAATAACAAGTGCACCTGACCTAAAAAGGTATGGGAACAAACAGTTGGCTCTCGGTGAACATTTTTTTAGAGATCTATTTTATTTGATTTATTTATTTTTGACTGCACAGTATGGGTTTATAGGATCTCAGTTTTCTGACCAGAGGTTAAACCAGCGCCTCTTTCAGTGGAAGTGTGGAGTCCTAAGCACTGAACCACTAGAGAGTTCCCAGCTTTGGGTGCACATTGATGATGATGACTGCAAGTTTGCAGGACTGTTGGAGAGCAGCCAATTAGGCAAGAGTGAGTTTTTAGAAGAATTGAAAGGGTTAGTTAATCTGGTTGATTGCTTTATTGGATGTTGTTTTAAAGAAATCATACTGTTACAAAAAGAAAGTATCTGTGCTATGAGACAGAAATGCGCAGAGGATCTGGGCACAAAGGACTTCAATTACTAATCCCTGTTAGGCTAGAGATGAGAAAGTACTTCCAAAGAAGCATTCCGATTTATCTTGAAGGATGGGGAGAAATTAGCCAGAGAAAACAGGGAAGATATTTGAGGCAGAAGGAATAATATATACAGTTGTATAAAACAGTAAAACCACCTAGGACATTTAAATATTCTGTTACGTTGGAGGTAAAGGTTGCATCCATTAATTTTAAAAGGCATATTGTGTGCTTCCACACACTGGGAGACAAGCTAAACAAAATAGATATGGCTGCTCCACACATGATCACCATCTCTAGGGGAAGACAGGCACTTTTCCAACCAAATAGGACACTGTGACATGTGTTATAAAGGAGAAGTAGAAGGTACAAGTGAGAGCCTATAATACGGCAGGCGGTGTGACACAGATATTGGGGAAGTGTTAAAAGAATGGCTTTGGTGAAAAAATGTAAAGTTTGAAGGTGAACATTGAAATAAACTTCTGATTACCAGGCACATTGAAATAAAGAATATTCCAGAAAGAAGAAGCACATGTGCAAATGCCAAGGCAGCAGGAGAGGTTAGAACAAGTATCAGAGTTAAGACTGGGGAATTGGGCTAGTACAGACAGTATTCTGGTGTCATATTGAAAGATTGTAAGATTTGGGCCAGCTAGTTTCTGAGTTCCTTATTCATCTCCGTGTGTCATTCTCTAAGTGTTATACATATCAATTCAATCAGCATACTCCTACCTACATGTCATCATTCTGCAATTGTTGATATATTTGTTTTAGGGAGCTGTTGAATGCATCTGGATTATATGCTAAATCTTAAATTCCAGTGATTTGTCCAAAGAAGGATCTCTAGTGACTTCAAAGAGAAATGAGCTATTTGCTGCTGTTGTTGTGAAGGTTTTTCTCTTGCTTTCCACAAGTACAAGGAGACAGTGAATACAGTTTCCAAAGGCCATGTTAATTCCTGCTGCTGCTGCTGCTGCTAAGTAGCTTCAGTCGTGTCCAACTCTGTGTGACCCCAGAGGCGGCAGCCCACCAGACTCCCCGTCCCTGGGATTCTTCAGGCAAGAACACTGGAGTGGGTTGCCATTTCCTTCTCCAGTGCATGAAAGTGAAAAGTGAAAGTGAAGTCGCTCAGTCATGTCCGACTCTTAGCGACCCCATGGACTAGCAGCCTACCAGGCTCCTCTGTCCATGGGATTTTCCAGGCAAGAGTACTGGAGTGGGGTGCCACTGTCTCCTAAACACTGATGAATCCTAATTGGGTGGATTACTTTAAATGCAGGAAATTCATTATCCTAAGCAAATGAAGCCCACTTTTTCCCTTACTCCCTTTGTGGGGAGCTTGTATATCACGCTTGATTAAGTGATGGCAGCTGAGATGGTGGTCTACCTTCCTACTGGTTTAGTTTCTCTGGTAGAATAGTTACACGCTTTACTTAGAGAAGCTCTTTATGTATCACTTAGTGTATCCTTTGTGTCCAAAACTAGTAGAAATATTCATTCCAGTGCCACCCAAGGTGTTGATTTTTTTTTCTTTGTAAAGGCAAAGTAAATACTGATTCTGAACATTTTCATGTCTACTTTGTGTATTCTTCTGGGGGCCAAAAGGGTGGGTTGACTGGTTGCATGTATCATCAGTGCTAATATTGTTTGACAGTGTAATTATACAAATACATAATGATAATGAAAGCAGAGGAAATAACCTTTGGTCTGATTCCAAGGTCAAATTATTTTCCTTAATTTTATGTGTGAAGTGCATTTTAAAACCTCTGATTCCCTCCTAAAATCTTGCTGCTTAACTTATGAATTTAATTGTGAAATGATACTTCTTTGTGTACCATTGTATACAAACTCCACTGAGTCTCATTTGAAGCTTCTGGTTGCTTTTCAGAATTTCACATGTTTGCTGTACAGCGCGGGGATGCTGACATTTGAATATCGATGCATTCTTTTGCATTTTCCAGCCCTATGACGCCACCTTCAGTCCCCCAACGTGACAAGACTTTTTATGTGTCTGGCTTTGAGTCTGCTGTTTCTTCTCCCTGTTGCACTCCTTCCCTTGCTTGTTAAGCCGCCATTCACCCTTTAAGACCGAGTGTCCTCTTCCCTCTGAAACCTCACTACACTCCCCTTGTCATAGGTGTGTGCCACTCTTCCCTGTTCTCAGAGGACTACACATATACTTTATCATCACATTTATCAGAAGTACTCATTCGGTTGTTGCTGTGCTATATTTACTGAATTAGGCATAGAGGCATTATAGAACTTACTCAACAATTTTCTCCACAGGTCTCAAGGCAGGGAGGTCTTCCCTGGCCCTGAGCAGTAACTCAGGAAATGTTCACTGAATGCAGAGCAGTGGTAATAAGTGTGGCTAACCTGTATTGAATTACTGTTTTCATTGAGAGTAAACTCCTTGCTTTCATCAATTTATTTAGTGTTCACAGCAATCCTTTGATGTAGTTGTCATCATACCCATTTTTACCTTTATCAGTTATACCAAGGTTGATTAACTTGTCCAAGGTCATCCAGCTACCAAGAGAGGAAGCTAAGATTTGACCCCCCCACCAGGTCTGTGTTATTCCGAAGGCCGTATAATCTGCCTCCCACTGATACGAGTTATGTTGAAATCATAGAAGCAGTTGGATAGAAAAAATTAGAGTGGTGATGAATAGTAACTCCAATCTGAATAGCACTTTACCATTTACATAGAATATTGCTATGCATTGTAGCATCTGATTAAAAATTATAACTTTGTTATACTTTTTCCAGTTTAAAAGAATCACAAGTGAATTGCATATAAACTAATGGAAACAACCTCCAAATTTCATCACCCAGAGATAACTGTCATCAGTGATTCCCATCACTATTTTGTGCATTTTCTTTCTCTCCCCCACCTGCTCTGTGTATATTTACGTGATGATACTGCTTGCAGTGTTCCTTTAATAATATATCGGTAAATATCACTAACTTCATATCTACCATGATATTTTACGGTATTCGGTTTTGGGGCCGTGCCCATAATGATTTTGTCACTTTCGTGCTGATTCACCCACTCTGATCCCTCGGGGTTTTGTTTCCTTGCATTACTGGCCTGTTCTGTCTCCAGGAGGCAGAAACCGGTCCACTTGTTGTCCCACCTCCAATTCCTCTTTGGCTCATTTGCATGTTTCCTTTCTCATTGTTTTATGATTAATACAGTGGTCTATGCTTACTCAGATCACAGTTTAGTCTGTCAGACTCTCTGCTCGATGAGGTCAAACTCCATCCGGGTTCCTACCTCTCTGTCCTTCCTTGGGAGCCAGAGAGCCAACGTTCCATGATTTTCTCTTTCTTTGCTTCTGCATACGGTACTTGCTGAGGTGCACATATTTCTTTGACTTCATGACTTAACCCATTTTATCTTTTTTTGTCAGTTAAACTCAACTCATTCTTTATTCCATCCAAGAAATTCTTCTGATGAACTGAGTCCCTGAAAAGTTAGGATGTTGGCAAATGATTGTTTACAACACTATGAAGTCTATAGGAAATGCTGCTGCTGTCATTCACTGAGGTAAGGTTATGCAGCCTCAGGAGGATGAAGCAGCTTTAACCAGTGCCACCAGGTAGCAAGGGGTGCTCTGGGTACCTGACCCAGGTCTCTTGCCTGAATGTGAATGTCTGCCTTTAGCCACATTAACTTGATTGGTCAGAAATGTTATTACAAATTTAAGGAAGGGGAGAAGAAAACATGGCTATCATTTTTTAAAACCTTTTATTGTATTTTAGAGTAGAGCCAATTAGCAATGTTACAAAAGGGGACCCAGCCATATATATATATACACACACATCTATCCATTCTCCCCCAAACGCCCCTCCCATCCAGGCTGCCACATAACGTTGAGCAGAGTTCCCTGTGCTATACAATAGGTTCTGGTTGGTTATTCATTTTTAAATACAGCGGTGTGTACATGTCGATCCCAAACTCCCTATCCCTTCCCCCATTCTTCCCCTTTGCCAACCATAAGTTTGTTCTCTAAGTCTGTGAGTCTCTATCTGTTTAAATTAATTTATACCTTTTCTTTTTAGATGCCACATATAAGGGATGTCATACAATGTTTCTCCTTCTCTGTCTGAGTTACTTCCCTCAGTATAAGAATCTCTAAATCCATCCATGATGCTGCAAATGATGGTTATCATTTTTCCTACTACAAGTTACATTATGTTCTCGGTTTCAGATTTTAACTGACTTGAGAGGGGGTTAACTGGTTGTGACTAAGTACAGAATCTGATATGGG
Organism: Bos javanicus; assembly: GCF_032452875.1. NCBI lineage: Eukaryota > Metazoa > Chordata > Mammalia > Artiodactyla > Bovidae > Bos > Bos javanicus. The sequence continues at coordinate 93,005,026 of NC_083877.1, forward strand.
ATTTTATACTCTTAACTCCTCTGTTAATCAGGTTTCAAGAACATTTCATTGCCTGTCTTCAGGATAAAGTTCAAAGTTGTTAAATTGGCATTTAACAACTATCGGAGTCCAGTCTACCCTGTCCCACTCTATCCTGTAGGACTTACTTACAGAAGTACTTTATCTCAGTCAAACTTTACCTTGTACTGTGGTCCTTGGGCTTCCCAGGAGGCGCTGGTGGTAAAGAACCTGTATGCCAGGGCAAGAGACATAAGAGACGTGGGTTCAATCCCTCAGTTGAGAAGATCCTCTGGAGGAGGGCATGGCTCCAATAGTAGTATCCAGAAGAATACTCCAGTATTCTTGCCTGGAGAACCCCATAGGCAGAGGAGCCTGGCAGGCTACAGTCCATAGGATTGCAAAGAGTCTAACAGGGCTGAAGCTACTTAGCACGCATCCATGTGGTCCAAATGTTTCCTGTTTCCTCTGGGCTCTACACTGATATTTAACCACTTTCCTGCAATCTACCTTACAGAACATGACTCACCTCCTCCATGAAGCCTTCCTTTACCAGACAGATAAGAGAACACTTATTTCCTTAGAGTCAGAGAAGATTTGGCATCTGTTGAATTATATCTTTATGCCATATGCCCTTGAATTTGTTGTATAAACCTTTGCTATATCAATTTTTCTATAGGTTGGAATTATGAGCATGGCTTAGCTGGGTTTCCTATGAGGCTGCAACCAATTGTCAGCTAGGGCAGGATTCTTATCTGGAGACAAAGGTCATGGGACCATCCCAAAGTTTATCTGCCATGGATGGTTAAAGAATTATACATGAAAGTAAATAAACAAATAATTAAATCATTAAGAAAAATTAGGCAAAATATTGATGAATATTTTTCTGACTTGCATACTGAATGATGTTTAAAATATAAGGCAATGAAAAAAGTTAATTAAAAAACTAGATTTTAAAAATTGAAAAAAATTCTGGTCATAAAAATTAAAATTATTTAGAAATATTGAAATGTGATTTCAATAACAGTGGTTAACAAAATGTTAACATCATGAATATATATAAAGCTCACATAGATTGAGAAGGAAAGCCGTAGATATTCAATAAACAAATGGAGGGGGAACATGGAGGAAACATAACAAAGAAAATACAAATGACTGGTAAATGTGCTCAGCTGCTAAAGAATCCACCTGCAATGCAGGAGACCCCAGTTTGATTCCTGAGACAGGAAGATCCCTTGAAGAAGGGATAGACTACCTACTTCAGTATTTATGTGCTTCCCTGGTGGCTCAGACGGTAAAGAATCCACCTGCAAGGTGGGAGACCTGGGTTCGATCCCTGGGTTGGGAAGATCCCCTGAAGGAGGGCATGGAAACCCACTCCAGTATTCTTGCCTGGAGAATTCCATGGACAGAGGAGCCTCGCGTGGGCAGTCATGGGTTGCAAAGAGTCAGACTGGGCGACTAAGCACAGCACATGTTTTTCTTCATTTGTAATTGAAAAATAAATAATAGTAATGCTTTTGAGTATCAAATTAATAAATTAAGATATAAAATGCTCAATATTGGTAAATATATGGCAATTGCACTGTCTCTTACCACTGGCAAGAGAAGAAAATAAGTATAACTCTTGTAAAAGCAAGGTATTAATCAAAGCTTCAATATTGTACATATTATTTTACATAGTAATTCCTCTTCTGGGAATCTACTATAATGAAATAGCAATGCTGACAAAGATTTATACACAATGATTTTCTTTGAAACACTGTTCATAATATGGCATTGAAGATAATCTAAATATCCATCAAGAGGGGAAATGATGAGTAAATTCTGGTTTATCTATAGTATGGAATATTGTGCAGTCATTAAAATAACATTTAAGATGAATATTTAATGACTTGGAGTAATGCTTAGATGGGTAAGAAAAAGCAGGATCCAAAATTGGTTATAATGTGGAACTAAAGTATAAAATTTATTGTTAGGAGAAAATGTGTAACAATATTAACAGTGGTTTTCTTGGGATTCAGAGTTATCCCTGTCAAAATTGTCCTCAATAAAGAGTTAATTGCCTCATTTTGAAATCTCTATAAAGCTTCTCATATTACACATGTTCTTTCACTTTTTTTTAATTTTAATAAAGAATTAATATTGGGTAAGCACATTACCCTGAAATGACCTCAATCAAAGTTAGTTTCAGACACTTATAGAAGTCACTTGACAAAATGGGTGGAAATGAAGACAAAGAAATTGACTTCAGATTTAGTAATTATTCTTGGTCAGCCTTACAATGGCTAGGGCAGAAGGACATTTTATACAGTACACACTGTGGAGCACACTTTAAAAAATAATGAAGTAAGATTTGGAATTTTGTTCATTGACATTGTGAACATATTAAATACAGAAGGAGTAAGAAAATAAAACATACCAGTTTATGTGAATGAATAGTTGTAGCTTAGGATAAAATATCTAGGGAGCATCACAAACATTCAAAATATGTTATGTGAAGTAGCTTAGTGGACATGAAGATGGTGTGTACCAGGACATTGTGTTATACCAGTTTTCAATGAGACAACAAGGCATAAAAATAATTATGAAAAATGGAACGTTTATATCCAGCATTCACAGAAGCTTTATTTGCATATCCTTTCTCCTTTCTTGAGAAATGATCATGTGAACAGATTAGTGAATATTAGTTCAAAGAATGTGAGATAGAAAAAATTGATTTTTCTATGTTCTATATGTAATTTAAATATGCATATATGATTAAATTAAGATATTAAATATTATAGGTATACATTTGACCATTTGACTTACTAGTAAGCAAATAGCTCACTTGGCTAAAAATAGTAACAGCATCAAACCTTCTATCTTTTCATTGTAAAAGTGCAAAATCACCTAATATTCACGCTCACTTCATACTGTTTTATATTTTGCATTTTTTCCTGCAGTAAAAATGTATTTTGTTCTGACAAAATAGTCGACACAATTTTTCAGTTTATAATTTGAAAGGGAACTTAAAATTACAGATTTACCCATAGGGGAAGGAAAATATTCTTCATTCCTCTTTAAGATAAATAGATCTCAAATCCTTCTTTATGTTGGTGGTTTGGAAGTGTATGTAAAAGATGTAGAAATTCCAGGAAACCTAAAGTGGTAGAGGAAAGAGAGAAGAAAGAATATGCAAATGAAATTTGTATAAATGCTGCAGATAAACTTTCCATTTTTCATAATTCTTTCTATGCCTTCTCTCATTTGAAAACTCCTGTAGCTTTATTTTTTTCTCCCTTTAACTGTGACCTACCACTCAGAACCTTTTTTGTTTCTTATGCTAAGCTTCACAAAGAACTAGAGAGAAGCCCTTTCTCCAGTGATAAACACTGGGGGCATCCTGTCCTTGATCTTGAGATGAAAGTTAGCCTGTGGAATAATGGAGAAGGTGTTGGTAGCTTCTGCTTTCTGGATTGTAACCTGCTATTTTGTGGGTAGACAAAGATGAGGAAACAGAATTCTATGCATCCGGCTCCGATTTAGTCCCAGGTCTGGCCTCATTTAAATAAAATAGCTACAGTTGGAAGCAGAAGGGATGTTTGTAAATTTTTGAGCCCCAAATCCATGCAATAAAGAACAACACATTGTTGGAGTAGCAGAAAGTTGCCTAATATATTCTTTGGTCGAATTCTTATTATTTTCTCTGTGTTTTTCTCTCTGCTTTAAAATAAATGAAGAATGAGAAATTCTTACCTTCAGAAACTGTGCTAAAATTGAGTATTTCAGAAAAACTTTGTCAGCCTAAATGATTAAAGAATCTTATTCCTCTTTTCAGCCTTCTTCCTCCCTTCTTCCCCCGAGAGAGAGGGGAGTTAGGTACAGCATGATGTGATTCTCATTAACTGCGAACTTCTGGTTAAAAAACAGATGAGGACTTCTGTCAGATGAATAATCTCTTATCCTTGAGTTGTATGCGTCTTGAGCAAACTCCATGTAATAATTATCCACCATACAGTCACTGGGGGCCTGATCTTTATTATTAAGATGCCATTTCCGGAACCTCTTTATTTGTATTTTTCAAAAGATTGCATAAGGAAACCTAGGTCTTGCTGACCAATTACAGAAATTTCTTTCAAGATTACATTAAAAATAATGGCATTCATAGCTAATATTTACCAAATATTACCTGTGTGATTGTTGTTATTTAGTTGCTAAGTTCTGTCCAACTCTTTTGTGACCCCATGGACTGTAATTCTGCCAGGTTTCTCTGTCCATGGGATTTCCCAGGCGAAAATACTGGAGTGGGTTGCCATTTCTTTCTCCAGGGAATCTTCCTAACCCAGGGATTGAACCTGTGTCTCCTGCAGTGCAGGTGGGTCCTTTACCACTGAGCCACCTGGGAAGCCTAGGAGTTAAGAGCAGATACTTTCAAAGTCTGGGTAGTCTCTTCAAAGTGAGTCAGCTTACCTATTAACCTTTTCATGATTATTCCATACTATCTATTACATATTTTAACATATTTAATTGCTAAAAAGGAAAGATCTGGGTTCCCTCGTGGCTCAGTGGTAGAGAATATGCATGCCCATTCAGGAGACCAGGAGACATAGTTTCGATCCCTGGGTAGGGAAGATCCCCTGGAGAAGGAAATGGCAACCCACTTCAGTATTCTAACAGGGAAATCCCGTGCACAGAGGAGCCTGGCGGGCTACAGTTCACAGGGTCACAAAAGAGTTGGACACAATTTGGCAAATAAATAACAGTGAAGAGAAGATCTAGCAGCAGCCCTGTATTCTTTCTTTGAATATTTATTTATGTGGCTATGCCAAGTCTTAGTTGTGGCATGTGGGATCTAGTTCCCTGACCAGAGATGAAACCCAGGCCCTCTCCATTGGGAGTGTGGAGTCTTATCCACCGGGCCGCCAGCAAAATCCTAGCAGGCCTTTATCCTCTCTTCACAGAGTGATTCCCCCAGGAAGAAAGGATGATTATTTGGTCATACCCTTTGGTACGCAAGCAGACATAATTGATATTCACTAGCAGGTGTCTTCTCATCTAGGGGGTCCTTTAAGGATGTATCCAAACCAACTATGATAAACAAATCTAGAATCTAGTGATTCATGGAGAATAGCTTGCTGGAAAATGTCATCTGAGCTCTGCAGCAATTAGAATATAGAGTGGAAATACATTAGGATCAACAGGCCCCCGCTTTTTTATATGTTGTGTTCTTGCAAGCATCTCTTGGAGATCACATGTTAAATGTGAGCTACAGAGTGTCTTTATGTGCATTTATGGTCTTAGATTCTCCCCTTCCTGCATGTACCTTCTGATTATTAATATAGCTCAATATTGGATGATACCTCTAGTTCTTGGTAGCCTGATTTTACAGACATTTCAATCCTTTGTGCTATCTCAGATGTCATCCTAATTCAATTCAGGTTTAGGGAGAACATGGCTTGATTACATAAGTGGCACAGTGATTCAGGACCAGGGTCACCTTCAGTGGTTACACAGATGATTCATTTCACTTAGAGTCTTTGATGGTAAGGCAACAGTTCAGTTCAGTCACTCAGTCGTGTCCGACTCTTTGCGACCCCATGGACTACAGCACGCCAGGCCTCCCTGTCCATCACCAGCTCCTGGAGTTTACTCAAACTCATGTCCATTGAGTCAGTGATGCCATCCAACCATCTCATCCTCTGTCTTCCCCTTCTCCTCCCACCTTCAATCTTTCCCAGCATCAGGGTCTTTTCCAATGAATCGGTTCTTTGCATCGGTTCTTGGCCATCTTTGCACATGGCCAAAGTATTGGAGTTTCAGCTTCGTATAGTCCATTGATAAAAGTTCTTACGATTCAATGCAATCCCTATCAAGCTACCAATGGTATTTTTCACAGAAGTAGAACAAATAATTTCACAATTTGTATGGAAATACAAAAAACCGCAAATAGCCAAAGCAATCTTGAGAAAGAAGAACGGAACTAGAGGAATCAACCTTCCTGACTTCAGACTCTACTACAAAGCTACAGTCATCAAGACAGTATGGTACTGGCACAAAGGCAGAAATATATATCAATGGAACAAAATAGAAAGCCCAGAGATAAATCCACGCACCTATGGACACCTTATCTTTGACAAAGGAGGCAAGAATATACAATGGAGAAAAGATGATCTCTTTAACAAGTGGTGCTGGGAAAACTGGTCAACCACTTGTAAAAAAATGAAACTAGAACACTTTCTAACACCATACACAAAAACAAATTCAAAATGGATTAAAGATCTAAACGTAAGACCAGAAACTATAAAACTCCTAGAGGAAAACATAGACAAAACAGTCTCCGACATAAAGCAGGATCCTCTATGACCCACCTCCCACTCTATTGGAAATAAAAGCAAAAATAAACAAATGGGGCCTAATTAAAAGCTTTTGCACAACAAAGGAAACTATAAGCAAGGAGAAAAGACAACCTTCAGAATAGGAGAAAATAATAGCAAATGAAGCAACTGACAAAAGAATTAACCTCAACAATATACAGGCAACTTCTGCAGCTCAATTCCAGAAAAATAAATGACCCAATCAAAAAATGGGCCAAAGAACTAAACATACAGTTCTCCAAAGAAGACACACAGATGGCTAACAAACACATGAAAAGATGCTCAACAAACATCACTCATTATCAGAGAAATGCAAATCAAAACCACAATGAGGTACCATTTCACACCAGTCAGAATGGCTGCTATCCAAAAATCTACAATAAATGCTGGAGAGGGTGTGGAGAAAAGGGAACCCTCTTACACTGTTAGTGGGAATGCAAACTAGTACAGCTACTATGGAGAACAGTGTGGAGATTCCTTAAAAAATTGGAAATAGAACTGCCAAAAGACCCAGCAGTCCCACTGCTGGGCGTATGCACTGAGGAAACCAGAATTGAAAGAGACACTTTCAATTCTGTAACCCCAGTGTTCATCGCAGCACCACTTATAATAGCCAGGACATGGAAGCAACCTAGACGTCCATCAGCAGACGAATGGATGAGAAAGCTGTGTTACATATACACGATGGAGTATTACTCAGCCATTAAAAGGAATACATTTGAATCAGTTCTAATGAGGTGGATGAAACTGGAGCCTATTATACAGAGTGAAGTAAGCCAGAAAGAAAAACACCAATACAGTATACTAAGACATATATATGGGATTTAGAAAGATGGTAATGATAACCCTATGTGTGAGACAGCAAAAGAGACACAGATGTATAGAAAAGTCTTTTGGACTCTGTGGGAGAAGGTGAGGGTGGGATGATCTGAGAGAATAGCATTGAAACATGTAGATCTCCAGTCCAGGTTCAATGCGTGAGGCAGGGTGCTCAGGGCCAGTGCACTGGGATGACCCAGAGGGATGGGATGTGAAAGGAGGTGCGAGGGGGGCTCAGAATGGGGAACACATGTAAACCCATGGCTGATTCATGTCAATGTATGGCAAAAACCACTACAATATTGTAAAGTAATTAGCCTCCAACTAAAATAAATTAAAAGAATAAATAAAAGTTCTTACTGTTAAATTATCGGAGGCTTCCCTGATGGGTCAGTGGTAAACAATCTACATGCTAATACGGGAGACGTGGGTTTGATCCCTGATCTGGAAAGATCCCTCATGCCATGGAGCGACTAAATCTGTGCACTGCAGCAGTTGAGCAGTGTTCTAGAGCCCCTGCTCTCCAATGCGAGTAGCCACCGTAATGAGAAGCCCGCACACTGCAAGGAAGAGTAGCTCACGCTTGTTGTAACAAGAGGAAAGCCAGCACAGAAAAAAAGACCTAGCACAGCTAGAGACAGGTAAGCAAATAAAATTAATAAAGTAAGAGTTATCAGGCACTGACTAGAAGTGTCAAGGTTGGCACAAAACTGTCATTGATTTTTTCGCTTGTCTGTGTTTAGGTTCACCCAGCAACACACACAGAGTCAGACACGACTTAGGGACTGAACAGCAACAGCTAGAGAAGACGAGTGGATGGAGCTGACTTTTAACGTTTATTGATTTATGTGGCTGTACCAGGTCTTAGTTGTGGCATGTGGGATCTAGTTCCCTGACCAGGAATGGAACCCAGGTCCCCTGCTCTGCCCTGCTCTGGGAGTGTGGAGTCTTAGCCGCTGGGCTACCAGGGATGTCCTAGAACCGACTTTAAAGTGCTCTGCCCCATCATAAGGCCCTCTGATTCACTCCATTGGTCATTCTGTGCTTTCCATGCTTAGCTGCTCACTCGTGTCCGACTCTCTGTGACCCCATGGACTGTAGCCCACCAGGCTCCTCTGTCCATGGAGATTCTCCAGGCAAGAATACTGGAGTGGGTTGCTGTGCCCTTCTCCAGGGGATCTTTCCAACTCAGGGATTGAACTTAGGTCTCCCTCATTGTAGGGGGATTCTTTACTGTCTGAGCCAGCAGGGAAGCTCCCCATTGGTCATTCAGTTCAGTTCAGTCGCTCAGTCATGTCCGACTCTTTGCGATCCCATGAATCACAGCACACCAGGCCTCCCTGTCCATCACCAACTCTCGGAGTTCACTCAGACTCACGTCCATCGAGTCAGTGATGCCATGCAGCCATCTCATCCTCTGTCGTCCCCTTCTCCTCCTGCCCCCAATCCCTCCCAGCATCAGAGACTTTTCCAATGAGTCAACTCTTCGCATGAGGTGGCCAAAGTACTGGAGTTTCAGCTTTAGCATCATTCCTTCCAAAGAAATCCCAGGGCTGATCTCCTTCAGAATATTAGGTTTCACTATATTTTCTCCTGAGTAAAATTGAAAATGCTGAAGAAATGATGCTTTTGAACTGTGGTGTTAGAGAAGACTCTTGAGAGTCTGTTGGAGAGCAAGGAGATCCAACCAGTCCATCCTCAAGGAAATCAGTCCTGAATATTCATTGGAAGGACTGATGCTGAAGCTGAAACTCCAGTACTTTGGCCACCTGATGTGAAGAAGTGACTCATTTGAAAAGACCCTGATGCTAGGAAAGATTGAAGGCAGGAGGAGAAGGGGACAACAGAGGATGAGATGGTTGGATGGCATCACTGACTTGATGGACATGAGTTTGAGTAAATTCCAGGAGTTGGTAATGGACAGGGAGGCCTGGCATGCTGCAGTCCATGAGGCCACAAAGAGTTGGACACAACTGAGTGACTGAACTGACTGAAAATTGAAAGAAACACTTCAAGTGCCTTAAGTCCTTGAGGCAAAGGAGGTGAGAGAAGGTCTTCTTTGCCTCTGGTTCAGTCCTAGCATAAATGATCTCTAAGCCAAACACAGATTTCTTTCTGCTACAATTATTCCTGCCTTTAACTTCTGTGCATTTTCATCTTGATGTAGACTCTACTGCTTTGGCCAGGTTTCCATAACCTACTTTTTATTGTCCTTGTCATGGCCCCCAAGGGGGCATGAAAATGAATCCTGTCCCCAGATAGGTGGGTGAGTGAGGCCATGGGTGAGAATGTAGGAATTAAACAAAGAAAACAAAGAAACAAACACACAGATGAACAAGCAGTCATCAACACTCCCATCCCTTATTCAGCCCTTAACACAAGCTGTATATGTGACTGTGTGTCTGTTCTAAGGATGTGTGGTGTCTTAAACCACTTCATAAAGTCAAGAACTAGATCTCTGAGCATGATATATTCCTCAAGGGACATAAAGCATTGCCTTATGTAGATTAAATGTTAAATATATATTTATTAAATAATTTGTTGTTGGTCAGTGTTTCATTAGAGAGAGAAGAACCAAGTTATGGAGTAAAATGAACTATTATTAAAAGCTATGTTTCCTGCTTCCTCTTACCTGATCTTTATCACAAACTCAAATTGTAGGAGTTGACTGCATATTGGACCTCAGAGCTGTTGAAGCTGAACGCCCACCTTCCTCTTTTGTACATATATTCTCAGGAAGAGTTCTGTGGGTGCATTTCAGAGGCAGCTGCAGGGGTGGCCTTTTTTTGTTTGAGTACCAGAGCTGAGTCATTAGTGCTGGAAAACCTTAGAATTACACCACCTCCTCCCCTCCACCCACCTCTTCCCACCCAGCATCTTTAAAGAGAAGAACATTTAGATCTAGATTATTTTGGGGGTATATACTCTTTTTATGTTGTAAACACTAAATTCATTATCCTATTGGCTGGTTGATTTTAATTTTCCTGTCTATCATCTCAATTCCACAAAGGTTTTGAAGCAGCATCTGTATTAAGCATAGAAAAAGCTAGAGGAAAAATACCATGGCTAGATTGTTTGATACAGATTAGAATGTAATAAATGAACAAAGTATTGAAGAATCATAGTAGGACGGACTAATCAGGAAAGTCTTCTCAGAGGCAATTAATCTATGATGACACTCTCTTCAGTCAGGGCCTGGGAATGGTATTTCTTTGGTTTTCTGCTGAGTCGCTCTTAAACTGATATGAAGGCTTACTTTTAACTAACATTCAAATTTTTCATCATGTTTATTTCAAAAGAGGAAAAAAGATGAGAAAACTGTCTAAGGAATGGACCGTTACAGCTTGTATTGATAAGAAGCCTAGATGTTTCATAAAGCACAACATTTTCAATCATTATCATAGAAATAGAGAATAACCTTTAGGAGGAGAATCAGAGTTACCCAGAAGGAAAAGATAATCAGAGAAATGGAAGAAACTTCCAGCAAAAGGCAAACTTTTAAAGACTCCCACTGTGAAAATAAATGACTGTGGTCAAACCTGCGTAAAGCTTTGCTTTTCATTTTGAAGTTTTAGAGCAGGGAGAGATCTCAGAATTTCATTTAGTTCAATCCCTTCATTTTACAGATGACAAAGCTGGGACCCAGAGAGGTTAAGTGATTCACCCATGGTCACACAGACAGTGTGGGGCAAAACCATAACTGCATTTCAGATTGCCTGACTCTTGATTCTGGGAAATTTATACTACATTTTATTGCTGCTTCCAGCTGATGCCATTTTGGGGAGGAGACATCCAGGGGCCTGAACACCATGGACCAGCAGGGAAAAGGAGAGATGCAGGATGCACAGGAGAGCTGGACACGGTGATCTAGTGGGTAGGCTGGAACCAGCAAGGGCCAATGGTTAAAACTGTACAAAGGATATAGCAACCAATATGACATTTTCCTTGCAGAATCGAATCTTTTTATAGGATTGCCTGACTCTTCCAAAAATAAACAAATAGGTAATCCTATGAAATCATCATCAGCCCTGAATCTCAGAAGCAAGCTATATAATGATGACATGCATGCTCAGTTGCTTCTCACTCTTTTCGACTCCGTGGACTGTAGCCACCAGGCGCATCTGTCCATGGGGATTTCCAGGCAAGAGTACCTGGAGTCGGTTGCCATTTCCTCCTCCAGGGGATCTTCCTGACCTGCAGATGGAACCTGCGTCTCCTGCATTGGCTGACAGAGTCTTTACCACTGAGCCACCTGGGATGCCTGTCTAATGATGACAGTTTGTGGCAAACAGTGGTTGCCTGGGAAGCTCTAACAATGTGCCCAGAGTGAGTAACTCTGCTCCTCAGGTCAGTGACACTTTCCAGAGCACGTATGTCTCTAGATTCAGGAATGTAGGATGTCACTGTGGTGTCCCTGAATACTGGAAGATCAGTGCAGGAAAAGATGGTGGGCTGGAATGAGGCCAGAAGACATTTCAAGGCTTGCTTTCTTCCCCTTTATGTAAAGGCACTTTCCCCAAAGGTTGTGAAGAGGGGAAAACATTTCGGGATGCTTCATACAGTGATTGATGCTGATAAATATTTTCCTTAAAAAATTGTTCTTACCTCTGATTGTGTCCAACAGTAGTGATCGTGATATATAATCTTCAAAGAAGTGCATGTTCTTTCATCTTTTCCTTGGTGTATGAACAGCAGATGTGATGGTTGCTTGAGTTCTAAGTGGGCAATCTGGAATATGTTTTCCCCTCCACACCCTTTCTCGGTGCCTTATGTTCAGAGTCTGTCCAGTTGACAGGCTGATGAGGAATGTTTCTGCTCTGAGACTGAGTGGATGAGCGAACAGTCAGAAAAACCTTTTATTGTTCTCTGAGCTTTCCCATATGAGAGACCCCAACCATCAGCTAAGCTTCTCTTCATTGTTTTTTCTCTTAGAGAAGAGAAACATTTAGAGGTACATTTGAAGAACTCCCAAATGGATTTCAGAGAGCTTTACATCCCTATATTGGGAACAACAGTTGCATATTCACATTTTACCTTTTGCCGGATACGAAACTGCTCATAGCAAAATGGAGTGACTCTTCTTTGTTCTTTCCTATTGTCTTGTGAAATAATGGGAATATACCACTATATTAAAATGTGTCTTCTTTATGCTAAATAACTGGCAGTGGAGAGAATAACTGGCAGTGGGACTCCCTCTTTAAGGCAGTGTTAGCATAAATATTTTGAGAAAGAATTTACTAAATCTGAAAATTTATAGTTAGCATTCAGTTTTTGCTAAGCAATGCCCCTGTCAGTGTGAATGTACCCTTTTCTTCTCACTTTGCTAGGTTTAGCATATATCATTAAGGATTAGACTCTTTTAAATCCCCAAGGACTGCTGGGCCCCATTTCTAAAAGACAGGATGTATGTTTCCAAATTTCCATTATCAAAGAATTTTGTAGAAACGCCCCGGTTAGACTAACTAATCTTGGGTACGTTTGATTCTTTGTCTGAAGTAAAACAGCCTTTCAATGCCCAAATCCTTTCAACACTGCATCTCTCTTATCTCAGTTGTTGACCCTCACAGCTTGTGAGAGGAGGAACTGTTTGGGGATTTAAAGAGGTGGCATTCTGAACTACATCTGCATGCCATCTGGATTGCTTCTCCTTAGAAGGGTTGAAACCAACAGCAAAAAGTGAGATCAGTTTTGGCTATGATGTTAATAATAATGGTTACCAAATTATGAGGGTCTGTTGTGTAGTAGAAACCTTCTAGAGCTTTCTCCCTTAAACCTCGAAAATGACCCTACAAGGAAAGTAACGTGAAGGAAAATATACATTGTCTTCATGACTATGGCATCTCTGGTGGCTCAGACAGTAAAGAATCTGCCTGTTACACAGGACATGCAAGAGACCCAGGTTCAAGATCCCCTGGAGGAGGAAATGACAACCCCACTCCAGTACTCTTGCCTGGAGAATCCCATGGACAGAGAAGCATGGTGGGCTACAGTCCATGGAGGCACAAAGAGTCAGACATGACTGAGTGACTAACACTTTCACTTTCACTTTTATGACTATAATAAGGAGAAACAATTCTAAATGGTTTATTAAGAAATAAGCCTAGAAGCAAAAATTTGACGAGTATCTACTACAAGAGCAGAGAAAAGCATGCTCCTGGTAGATGTTCAGTTGAGTTCAGTTCAGTCGCTCAGTCGTGTCTGACTCTTTGTGACCCCATGAACCGCAGCACGCCAGGCCTCCCTGTCCATCACCAACACCCAGAGTTTACCCAAACCCAAGTCCATTGAGTCAGCGGTGCCATCCAACCATCTCATCCTCTGTCGTCCCCTTCTCCTCCTGCCCTCAATCATTTCCAGCATCAGGGTCTTTTCAAATGAGTCACCTCTTCACATCAGGTAGCCAAAGTATTGGAATCTCAGCTTCAACATCATCCCTTCCAATGAACACCCAGGACTGATTTCCTTGAGGATGGACTGGTTGGATCTCCTTGCAGTCCAAGGGACTCTCAAGAGTCTTCTCCAATACCAGACTTTAAAAGCATCAATTCTTCAGTGTTCAGCTTTCTTTACAGTCCAACTCTCACATCCATACATGACCACTGGAAAAACCATAGCCTTGACTAGACAGACCTTTTTCTAGACATTACTAGACAAAGTAATGTCTCTGCTTTTGAATATACTATCTAGGTTGGTCATAACTTTTTTTCCAAGGAGTAAGCATCTTTTAATTTCATGGCTGCAATCACCATCTGCAGTGATTTTGGAGCCCCCCAAAATAAAGTCTGTCACTGTTTCCACTGTTTTTCCATCTATTTCCCATGAAGTGATGGGACCAGATGCCATGATCTTAGTTTTCTGAATGTTGAGCTTTAAGCCAACTTTTTCACTCTCCTCTTTCACTTTCATCAAGAGGCTTTTTAGTTCCTCTTCACTTTCTGCCATAAGGGTGGTGTCATCTGCATATCTGAAGTTATTGATACGTCTCCTTGCAATCTCGATTCCAGCTTGTGCTTCTTCCAGCCCAGCTTTTCTCATGATGTACTCTGCATATAAGTTACATAAGCAGGGTGACAATATACAGCCTTGACCTGGTTCTAAGAGTTGATTATTTATGTTGATCATTGCATGGATGCTATCTGTGTTCTCTACCAAAGCAAGTGAGATAGGACATTCGGCTGCTTATTTGAAAACAAAACTCACCCAAGGCTTTGTGTGTGCAGTAGACTTTGTTACTAAAGATGCCAACAAAGTTATAAGGCATCCACATAAACAAATTAAATATTAAGCATCAATCTTTTAAAAATAAAGTTATAAGGCATCCACATAAACAAATTAAATATTAAGCATCAATCTTTTAAAAATAATTTGCAGTCATATCTGCTGTTGTGGACTCCAGTGTCCCAAAAGTTTGCTTCTCTTTTTTTTTCCTCTCCTCCCATAGTCTTCTCCTCCCTTCTCTTAATATTCATTATCTCTTATCCTTTGTAACTAGTGCATACCTAGTTCTTGTTCATTTTGAATGCACATCAGTTGAATAATCTGTTCTTTCTGTTAACTAACTTATGCAGGGTTTCACCTTCCAACTCAAATGACTTAACTAGAAAAATAACTTCATAAAACAATGATAGGTCCTTTCCCATGAGGAATTCTGATGGCATATGTTAAGTTAGTAGTTTTTTTTAACCTTGAACCTATAAATTGCCAACTTACACTCTTACTAGTTCATCCATACAAATAAGCATACATTTCATTCATTTTTGGTGATAAACTTACCACCAAGGCTCATGTGGATAAGAAAATGAGCCAGATAGTGTTTTAGTTTGGTTATATTAAAATGCTACAACATAGGGAAATAGGAGTTCTCTTTGTCTATGGACATGACCTATTTTGACTACTTTAACTGTTTCTTTACACCAAACCTGGTTTTCTTTCAGTTTTTCATCTTGGTGTGAGGGTCATAATTCCTGGTTGTAAAGAACAGAACCTTCTCAGACTGGCTTAAGAGGATATTAGTTAAAGGGAATTAGTTAGCTCACAGACTATGAGAGTTACAAGATATCCAGTTTCATAAGTTATGCAGCAAAGAGTAATACCCAGATATCTTAAAAAAGGGAGACAGAGGAGACAGAAAAATCTTAGATATTTTGTATAATCAACATAATTTGAAGATTAATTGTATATGGATATAAGAGAAGGAAGAAAGTAAATATGAACCTCATATTTGTGATTTAAAAGCTAGTGATTTGATAATTTCATTTATTGGAAATTGTGGGCATTTGTCATGTTTGGCCATTCAACATCTTTTTAATTCCCTTCTTGGGACTGAAAAATTTTTATGTGACAATATTGTCACACCAAATTGGAAGCTGGAATTTATTTTCACAGCTCCTTTTATTGCTATTCTGCATTAGTAGGAACACTAACAGGAGATACTTGTTTTTCCCCAAAAGGAGTTGCATGAGAAAACAGCATGTATAAATTCAGTCTGTGAGTTAGCATTGTGGAAGGTTCTAGAGATTTTGCCTTCTGCTTTGGAGCATCTTCCTGTGAGCCACAGTATTGCTTCTCAGAAGTGGAAGCCACAGCGTTGTTTTGCTGGAAGAGCTCTAACGGGGTATAGCTTGAGTCTGAATCCTGGCTGCAAAACTTCCAGTTTTTCTGCTATCCCCTCCAGCTTCTCATCAGCTAGTCTTCCTCTCCTGCCAGTCTGTATTCCAGTGTAGCCATTCGTCCTTTTAAGCTGAAAACTGGTAATGTCGCTCCTCTAATCAGATCTCACCAGTGGGCATTTTCTTGGCCTGAGGAATAGTGGCAAAACTCCTAAGGTATTAGTTTTTTAGCGATGCCATAGCAAATTCCCACAAACTTGGGTGGCTTAAAACAAAGTAAAAGTATTCTCATAAGGTTCCAGACACTAAAGATCTAAAGTCAAGTTGTCAAGGAAGCTAGGCCAATGCTTTATCCAACGTCTCTAGGGGAGGGTCCTTCCTTGCTTCTGCTAGATAGACTCTGATAGCTCCAGGCTTTGCTTGGTTTGTGGCAGCATGACAGCCCTCTCTGTACTCTGTCTTTGCGTTGCTTTCTCCTCTTCTTCTTCTTTTTTTTTTTTTAAGATGTTTTTGATGTTTTAAAAGTCTTTATTGAATTTGTTACAACACTGCTTCTGTTTTATATTTTGATTTTTTGGCCTCAAGGTATGTGGGATCTTAACTCACTGACCAGGGGTTGAACCCACATCTTCTGCATTGGAAGGCGAAGTCTTTTTTCTTTTAAATTAAATTAATTTGTTTTTGGCTATGCTGGGTCTTTGTTGCTGCGTGGGCTTTTCTCTAATTGAAGTGAGTAGGGGCTGCTTTCTTGTTGCAGAGTATAGGCTCTAGGGTGTGTGAGCTTCCGTAGTTGTGGTCTGTGGGCTTAGTCTGCTCTGTGGCACCTGGGATTTTCCTGGATCAGGATCTTCCTGTCTCCTGTGTTGGCAGGTGGATTCTTTACCACTGAGCCACCAGAGAAGCCCGGGAAGGTGAAGTCATAACCGTTAGACTGCCATGAAAGTCCCTCTTCTCTCTTTATAAGAAAATCAATCACATCAGATTAGGACCTTGCCAATTCATTATGCATGGTTGATGCTTTGTCACTAAGTCGTGTCTGACTCTTGTGACCCTATGGACTGTACCCTGCCCAGCTCCTCTGTACGTGGGATTCTCCTGACAAGAATACTGGAGTGGGTTGCCATTTCCTTCTCCAGGGGATATTCCCGACTCAGGGATTGAACCTGGGTCTTCTGCCCTGCAGGCAGATTCCTTACGGACTGAGCTATGAAGGAAGTCCCATTATGCATGGGTGCATGCTAAGTGGCTTCAGTCACGTCTGACTCTTTGTGATGCTACAGACTGTAGCCGGCCAGGCTCCTCTGTCCAGGGGACTCTCCAGGCAGGAATACTGGAGTGGGTTGCCGTGCCCTCCTCCAAAGGATCTTCCCAACCTAGGAACTGAAGCTGAGTCTCTTATGTCTCCTACATTGGTGGGTGGGTTCTTTACCACTAGCGCCACCTTGACTTAAATGGATTACAACTGCAAGATCTCATTTTCAAATGAGGTCCATTCACAGGTGTTGTTGGTTAGGATGTCAACAAGTCTTTTTTTGGGGGGAGGGGACACAATACAACACAGTGGTGGCTTAGGAGGTAAACTGCATGTGACCCTGTGTACTTTTCCAGTCTCACCTTAGTCATCTGCCTCTCCCCACCGCTCCCTTCCAGCAACTCCTGACTTCTTGTTTTTGAAATCCTCATGTCCTCTCGAATCCTATATATGCTTACAAGCACATTCCCTCTCCCTGGGGGACACTCTCTCTGCTTCCACCACCTTCCTTCCAGTTCTCACCTGTCCCTTCCATCTCCTGAACACTCTACACTGGATTAAGTGCCTCTTCTTTGTGTTTTCACAGTAAATTGGACTTTCTCCATCATAACCAACACATCACAATTTATAGTGATTTCTTGTCCAATACCTTATGTCCAAGAAATATGGGATAGTGTCTAATTGCTCAACCATCGAGCCCCAGAATTAACATTGTGCTTGTCATACAGTAGACTTTGAATTAGAAAAATAAATCTGGTAGTGCTTTGGTAGTTTTGAATACCTGTGAACCTCTTAGCTGTTTAGCTCTGGGTCTTGTCAGAAGTGACTAGTATGGTGTCAGGCAATACTCTTCAATACAGGATCCTGTTCCTGAGCATAAACTACAGTTCTTGGAAGGTTGTATGTCACAGACACTTCCTATTGTCTCCTCGGCATAGGAATGACCTCCTATAATAGTCCTGTAGTAATCTCTTATTGGCAGGCTGGAGCCTCAGGTAACTTAATGAAAACATTATTTCACAATACTTTTTAGACTTTGCCCATTTCTCTTTGATTTATTGAAGTCTTTTATAACTTAATTTTATACTAGCCATTACAATGATAATTAATCTATTACTTTCTAAGTATGGTAATCATTATCAATGTCAAGGTTTCAAGCACCAAATATAAAATCAGTGTTTTGTGCAACTGCCATAAATTACTGATTGTTTAGATGAACTGTTTAGCATTCAGGATAGAGATTTTTGATTCATATTCTGTATTCTGTGTCAAACCCTCTCTCAGTTACTCACACCAAGGGAGGAAGGCTTGGTATTCTTCAAATGGCAGCTAATACAAATGTATTTCAGGTTCATCTTTGAATCCTGTTTCTCTTTTTATGGGTGAATATGAGTATGTATGTTTTAACAATTTAAAAATGCCTTTGAAATGCACTAATTTAACATTAGTATCTCATTCTCTGAACATTCCCACCCTTTCTGCTCTCTTTTTGGTTCTTGGAAGAAATGTATTTTAATGTTTTATTTTTCTTTAAACTCCTCTTATTGTACTATAAGGTTCACAAAGGATTTAAAGGTAAAAGAAATAAAAATTCATTTGAGGAAACCCTTTATCAAATTTTCTGGTAAGCTAATTTAAGGAGTACCTAACTACCAGCATTATTTATATAACAACATATATAGTAATCCCCTGGAGAAGGAAATGGCAACCCACTCCAATATTCTTTTTTTTTATATATATAAAAATACTTATTATTTATTTTACTTAAAAAATTTATTTATTTTTTAGTTGAAGGATACTTGCTTTGCAGAATTTTGTTGTTTTCTGTCAAACTGCAACAGCCATAGGTATACATATGTCCCCTCCCTGTTGAAACTCCCTCCCATCTCCCTCTCCATCCCACCCCTCTAGGTTGATACAGAACCCCTGTTTGAGTTTCCTGAAACATACAACAAATTCCCATTGGCTAACTATTTTCTGTATTGTAATGTAAGTTTCTATGTTACTCTCTCCATACATCTCATCCTCTCTTCCCTCAGTGTGAGTAACTGAGAAGTTATGGTACATACACACAATGGAATATTACTCAGCTATAAAAAGGAAGGCATTTGAGTCAGTTCTAATGAGGTGGATGAACCTAGAGCCTATTGTACATAGTGAAGTAAGTCAGAAAGAGAAGGATACATATTGTATACTGACACTCCAGTATTCTTGCCTGGAGAATCCCACAGATGGAGGAGCCTGGCAGGCTACAGTCCATAGGGTCGCAAAGAGCCAGACACAGCTGAGCAACTTTACTTTCACTTTCATATATAGTAACAAAGGGATGCTCCTTAGTGGCATACTTTGTCCTAAGAAATTACTGAATGTCAAAGTCCAACATAACACTTATATATATCTGTTTTGTGAAAGTGAAAGTGTTAGTCACTTAGTTGTGTCTGACTCTTTGCGACCCCATGGACTGTAGCCTGCCAGACTCCTGTGTCCATGGAATTCTCCAGACAAGAGTATTGGAGTGGGTTGTCATTCGCTTCTCCAGGGGTTCTTCCTGACCCAGGGATCGAACGCAAGTCTCCTGTATTGCAGGCGGATTCTTTACTGTCTGATCCACCAGAGAAATCTTAATCTGTTACTAATCTCTGTATATTCTCTACTCAACACACACAAATGCGCAGACACACACAGATACAAACAGACACTTAACTGGAATTATACGAGTGCAGGAACCACTGTCTGTTCACCTCTGTTTACCCAGCAGGGTATCCAACTGGCTAATGAAGAATCATTGAGCTGTTGTGGGGGTGTCTTAAGAAGCAAAACCCCTCCCGCTTTGTTCCTCCACTCCATGTTTCCATCTTCCTCTTCCTCTCTAGGGGTTCCATGATTTTTCAAAGTGCCTATCAAAGGATTCAGAGGACTGATTCATTTGAATTGAAAAATTACGTCTTTATTTTCACTTACTTCCTAGTGATATTTGACATTCTCATCAGCTGAGTGTAAGCCACAAAGCTGTATTGTTGATCTTTTCATTTTATTGGGGAGGCATTTACCTGGTGATTTAACAGGTCCCCAGCACATCAGGAGTGATAACAACATGGGTCAAGTGTTGTATTCACTCCCAGGGAATCAGCTCCATGCTGTTTAGTCCCTAAGTCATTGGCTGACTCTTTCTGGCCTCATAGATTGTAGCCTGCCAGACTCCTCTGTTCATGGGATTTCCCAGGTGAGAATACTGCAGTGGGTTGCCATTTCCTCCTCCAGGGATCTTTCCCACCCAGGGATCGAACCTGCATCTCTGCTTTGGCAGGCAGATTCTTTACCACTGAGCCACCAGTGGAGCCCATAACTGTGTAATAATAACTGTCATTTTGTAAATTAAAGCACTGTTTAAAAAGAAAGCCTTATATTATGTGCTACCTTGAGATCATCTTGCCCTCACCCTTGTCTTTTTGTAGCTGCTACTGAGGCAACCAGCAATTTGTGGACTCTCACCAGCACATGCAGAACCAACATGGCCATGCTTCTGGCAGATCATGCTGCAGACCTCTCATCTCCTCTCTGGGGTTTTCTGCTGTATATGTACATGTGCAGTTCAGTGCCCAGCTCAGAAGCATGCAGGAGTTAACACACCTGATGAGAGAGGTAGGTGGATATATTTCCCATATTTCTAGGTTTTTATGTTTCTTGGAGATGGCAGAAGTCCTTCCTCTACAAAGGTGTAGTATTCTGTGTTTCCATTTGCTTTCATTACCCCACTCCCTCTTCAAGCACCATTCCAGAAGGAACACAGAATGCCTGATATAATGACAGAATTGCTTTAGATCAAAGAATACATTCAGTAGTAAAGAGGGAGAAGAATATACAGCCATCCCTTAGAATCTGCAAGGGGTTGATTTCAGAACCTCCACAGACAACCAAAATGTACAGATGCTCGAGAATCTTACATAAAATGGCATAGTATTTGCTCATAACCTTTGCATATCCTCCAACATACTTTATAAATCATTTCTAGATTACTTATAATACTTAATGCAATGTAAATGCTAGGCAAATAAATATAAATACAATGTAAACACTATGCAAATAGTTGCCTGTGCAGAGCAAATTCACGTTTTGCTTTTCTGGAAATTTTTGGAATTTTTTTCTAATATTTCTGATTTGTGGCTGGTTAAATCTGGATTCAGATGGCTGACTGTATTAAGTATTCTGTACCTGTATTATTTAAACTATATGCAGAGTACATCATGAGAAATGCTGGGCTGGATGAAGCACAGGCTGGAATCAAGATTTCTGGGAGAAATATCAATAACCTCAGATATGCAGATGCACCCTTATGGCAGAAAGTGAAGAGGAGCTAAAAAGCCTCTTGATGAAAGTGAAAGAGGAGAGTGAAAAAGTTGGCTTAAAGCTCAACATTCAAAAAACAAAGATCATGGCATCCAGTCCCATCACTTCATGGCAAATACATGGGGAAACAATGGAAACAGTGACAGACTTTATTTTTTTGGGCTCCAGAATCACTGCAGATGGTGATTACAGCCATGAAATTAAAAGACGCTTGCTTCTTGGAAGAAAAGCCATGACCAACCTAGACCTTAAAAAACTGGAAATAGAACTGCCATATGACCCAGCAGTCCAACTGCTGGGCATAAACACTGAGGAAACCATAATTGAAAGAGACACATGTACCCCAGTGTTCACTGCAGCACTGTTTACAATAGCCAGGACATGGAAGCAGACTAGGTATCCATCAGCAGATGAATGGATAGGAAAGCTGTGGTACATATACACAATGGAGTATTACTCAGCCATTAAAAAGAATACATTTGAATCAGTTCTAATGAGGTGGATGAAACTGGAGCCTATTATACAGAGTGAAGTAAGCCAGAAAGAAAAACACCAATACAGTATATTAACACATATATATGGAATTTAGAAAGATGGTAATGATAACCTTGTATGTGAGATAGCAAAAGAGACACAGATGTATAGAACAGTCTTTTGGACTCTGTGGGAGAGGGCAAGGGTGGGATGATTTGGGAGAATGGCATTGAAACATGTAAATTACCATATGTGAAACGAATCGCCAGTCCAGGTTCGATGCATGATACAGGGTCCTTGGGGCTGGTGCACTGGGATGACCCAGAGGGATGGTATGGGGAGGGAAGTGGGAGGGGGGTTCAGGATGGGGAACACGTGTACACCTGTGGCAGATTCATGTCAATGTATGGCAAAACCAATACAATATTGTAAAGTAATTAGACTGAGCAACTTCACTTTCAATTTTCATTTTCATGCATTGGAGAAGGAAATGGCAACCCACTCCAGTGTTCTTTCCTGGAGAATCCCAGGGATGGGGAAGCCTGGTGGGCTGCCGTCTATGGGGTCACACAGAGTCGGACACGACTGAAGTGACTTAGCAAAAAATAGCAATTAGCCTCCAATTAAAATAAATAAATTTATATTTAAAAAAAAGCAGAGACATTACTTTGCCAACAAAGGTCCACCTAGTCAAAGCTACAGTTTTTCCAGTAGTCATGTATGGATGTGAGAGTTGGACTATAAAGAAAGCTGAGCACCGAAGAATTGATGCTTTTAAACTGTGGTATTGGAGAAGACTCTTGAGGGTCCCTTGGACAGCAAGGAGATCCAACCAGTCCATCCTAAAGGAAGTCAGTCCTGAATATTCATTGGAAAGATTGGTGCTGAAGCTGAAACTCCAATACTTCGGCCACCTGATGCGAAGAACTGACTCATTGGAAAAGACCCTGATGCTGGGAAAGATTGAAGGCGGGAGGATAAGGGGACGACAGAGGATGAGATGGTTGGATGGCATCACCGACTCAATGAACAAGAGTTTGAGTAAATTCCAGGAGTTGGTAATGGACAGGGAGGCCTCTCATGCTGCAGTCCATGGGGTCGCAAAGCCTGAGTGACTGAACTGAACTGAACTGAACTGCTTTACTGATGTGACACCATGTCCTTCCTACAAGGCTGAGCTCCATTCTGGAGTCCCAGTGTGCGGGCAGCATGTTGGGTGCTTCATCTCGTAGCATTTTGCAAGTAGACATACTTGCAGATTATCAGAGCTTTCAGATTATAGTGATCATTGCTTGCTCTCTTTAGAATTGGAAGAATCCGTCCATGGGGACTGCTGTATAAGACAAATTTGAGTGAAGGGTAACATTCTGTCCTCAGTTTTGCTTCAGCTTACCTGCCAGTTTTGTCTTTTCTTAAAATGAATGTTTTCATGGATAGCCTGTCCATTTCTCCTACAAAAATACAGACACCTGTTGCACAATGTTTAGTATCTGACTGGACCTGTAGCTTGGACATAACATATGATACATTTGTACTGGCAAATAGGAAAAATGTATAAAGTTTGCCAGAAGACACTGGTATTTTATTCCACTTAAGTATGCACAATCACTTGACTCTTCTTCAGTTCTGGTAGATGTTAGTTTCTATGGCTTAGGATGACATTTTTAAGTATAATTTTTTTCAGTAATAATTGATCAAAGGTCATTTTTTCTCTACATTTACTACTAAGCAACACAATAGTACATCATGCTACTCACTCCCCTTTGAGTCATAGTTGAGCTGCTTATTCTCTTTTCAGGGCACTAATTGTTGATAGCTATTAGTGTGGTGGCTCAGAAGTTAAAGCGTCTGCCTGGAATGCAGGAGACCCGGGTTCGATCCCTGGGTTGGGAAGATCCCCTGGAGAAGGAAATGGCAACCCACTCCAGTACTCTTGCCTGGAGAATCCCATGGATGGAGGAGCCTGGTAGGCTACAGTCCATGGGGTCGCAAAGAGTCGGACATGACTGAGTGACTTCACTCACTCACTCACTCACTCACTCAGTGTTTGCATCAGAGAAGGCTATGGCACCCCACTCCAGGACTCTTGCCTGGAAAATTCCATGGATGGAGGAGCCTGGTAGGCTGCAGTCCATGGGGTCACTGAGGGTCGGGCACGACTGAGCGACTTCTCTTTCACTTTTCACTTTGATGCATTGGAGAAGGAAATGGCAACCCACTCCAGTGTTCTTTCCTGGAGAATCCCAGGGACGGGGGAGCCTGGTGGGCTGCCGTCTATGGGGTCGCACAGAGTCGGACACGACTGAAGTGACTTAGGAGCAGTAGCAGCAGCGTTTGTATAGAAATTTTTTTAGTAAATTCTTCGCCATCTATTATAAAAACAGTTTTGACTGATGAGCTTTTGGGAGGCTCAATATTTGAAGGAGAAAAAGCAGTGAACACTGATGTATTCTGTGCTTGGGCAAACCTGTTGCAGCTAGAATTAGATTTAGTTTGTTAAAAATTTTGTTATTAATAAGTCATGCAGAGCAGAGGAAATCTGAAAGCACTGAGCCAGTAATAAATCAACAGGCGATAAATATTCACTTGTGGCTGATTTTGTGCTATTGTTGCTGATAGCACAACAGAGCTGAGACACTTTCATTCTTGTCTAGTCAGGAAATGACATCTGTTTTCTTGTCCTAACCCTGAGTATCTTCTATCGTGTCAACAGCTTTTGTAATATTAACTTTGATGTCTATGTTTACCTTACATGAATTATAAAGATACAAATAAGTGGATGGTAGGATCTTGGATTTTTATAACTTTTTGTTTTTTAAAACGTTTATGCAACAAGTGAGAAAAAGGAATGAGTCTATTTTTAACAACTCACAAAAAGTCAGCCTAATTTGCTTATCAAACTGTCTTTTAATTAGCATTTCTCTGAGAATGAGCTATATATAAAGATACTGTTGTTTTGCAATTTTTCCTAAATAAGACGAGGTTTGAAAATTTCATAGATATAAGTCTCTTATTAAACCCAAGGTAGTTGAATTTATACTCTAAATCTGAAACTTTAGATTTAAGTAAGCTATGAATCTTCTGTTACAAAAATTTAGTACTATCTCCCACACCATTGAGACCAACACAGAGATATTTTATTATTATTTTGGAGTTTTGAAATATTCTTTCTGACTCCAAGCTTTTGTTGGCTTAGCTAAATCCTACATCTCTTTCTAATTCTCCTTAACTGATGCTTCTTACAGGAGGCCCTTTCGCACCTTCTAATCTGTGTTATGTCTATTAACCTCCTTTGTATTCCTTTTATTTCTTTCACATTCCCTTTTCACAACAAAACATATATCAGTTGTGCACGTGGTTTTCACATTTACATTTTATCTCTAGGATTTCTTCTGATTCCAACTCTCCTCTAGGTAAAAATCTAAGCTTTAGAGAAGATACAAGAAAACAATGACCTGAAAGCACTCAAGAGTTAAAAAACAGGCATATTCTGGTGGGAGGATTGAAACTTGTAAGAGTGGACTAGAGTCAGTTGATTTTCTTGTTTTTATGGTTTTAATCCTGAGGATAGACCAGTATTACCACAGTACAGGGTAGTCAAAACTCCAATAGAAATGGAAAGTTTTTATGGTCTGAAGAACAGAGTATATATTTGGAAGACACTAGCCATGAAGAAGGTGGAGAAGGCAATGGCAACCCATTCCAGTACTCTTGCCTGGAAAATCCCATGGGCAGAAGAGGGTTGTAGGCTGCAGTCCATGGGGTCTCAAAGAGTCGGACACGACTGAGCGACTTCACTTTCACTTTTCACTTTCATGCATTGCAGAAGGAAATGGCAACCCACTCCAGTGTTCTTGCCTGGAGAACCCCAGGGCCAGGGGAGCCTGGTGGGCTGCTGTCTATGGGGTCGCACAGAGTCGGACACGACTGAAGTGACTTAGCAGCAGCAGCCGTGAACAAGAGAAAGGCAGTTCCTGGGATGGAGAAAACCAGAGAGAGGGAGCCCCAGATGATATTTAAAAAAAAAAAAAATGAAATACTGGTTGAGTCTCTGACTTACTTCTTGATCCATACAAGGGTGAAGAAGTCTCAAGTCTTCACAGCTAATGTTGAAAGACTGAACTGAAATTAAGCTGCTGCTCAAAGGAGAGTTTCCCTACCAGGTGCAACGAAGTTAATTGCCTCTAAAGACAAAAGCATCAACACTCTTTGGAGGAGCATGACAAGATGCAGAATCTCTATGACATAGTATTTATAGTGTTTGGGTTGAAAGATTACTCAGCATATGGCAAACCAGTCTCAAAAGAAAAGGAATTCAACTGAGATCAATCACGAGATGATTCAGATGTTGGAATGAGCTCAGATTTGAAAGCAGTTATTGATTCTCAGAGAAGTTTTTTTTTAAAAAGCTAATAATACACAGAAACATATGAAATCTCAGTAGAGAAATAGAATGAAATGGAAATTCTAGAGCTGAAAAAAATAGCCAAAATTAAAATTCCCCAGATAGGCTTATCAGCAAAATAGAAATGAGAGGGGAAGTCATCAGTGAATTTAAGGATGACTCAATAGAAGACTAATCTGAAGACAGAGCAAATAAGATTGAAAAAAAAACTGAGCAGAACCTTGGGGACTTGTGGGCAATAACAAAATAGCAAAAACAAAAGGATAGTGTAATCAGATTGCTGAAAGCCAAGGATAAAGAGGAAATTTTGAAGCAACCAGAGAATAATGATATTTTATGTGAGAAGTACAAGGAAAATGAACCTGTGATGAAAGAAATCAGAACAGCAGGGGAAAGGGGACAGGAACTACTTGGAAATAGACATGAGAAAACTTTTGGGGGCTGATATCATGATAGAGATTTGGGTCACACAGGTGTGTACTTTTATTATAACAGCAAATATCCACTTAAGATTAGTGTATGTAATCTCATTATGTGTAAACATAAGTTTTACATTAAAAGAAAAAAAAACTAAGCCAAAAATTACAGTTTATTCTCAAAAACTTTAAATACTCTGCGGAAAAAGACTCAGCCCATTTCCCATCATTGTGTCCCTTGTGCTGAATACAATGCATGACATGGGATACATGGTCAATAAATTTTGTTGAGTTAAATTTAGTTCCATGTATTCCTTTTTCCTTTGTGCTGATCTAATGCAGATGAGTAGATCATGATCGAAGTTCTAGAAAATAAGCAGGAAGACAAAATAAGAAATCTATAATCATGAGCATAATGCACTATTGAGAATTTAAATGTAGCATGTCATGTAGTTACATGTTAGAGTTTGCAGTTTTAGATCTTCCATTGTCCTATACCAAGTGCCTAATGTAAGTCAAGAACTCAACATACATGACCTAAGAGAGCATACACGTTATCTACAGGAATACTGCAAAGTAAATATTACTATCTCCTTTTTTGCAGTTAAGCAAATAGAGACTAAAGAAATGTAAAGGATTGGGATTACTTGGCTGTTGGTTAGGATATTAGCAGGAAACAGTTATTTCCAGATGGCTAAATAAAGAGGATTTAATGACAACCTACCCATAGAGGTATGGGTAAGTGGAGTAAAAAAGGGTTGATGAAACACTTAAGGAAGCCATTACAATCCCCCTTAGTTCTAGAGGGAGCAAGTGAGGAAACCGTATTTTTAGAGCCCAGTGAGAACTGGAATTACAGAGGAGGCATAATCTGGTGGGAACTCTTAATGTTGTAAAGTCTTGGAGCTATTATCAGAGCTGTGATGTAAAAGAAGGAAAAGATACTCAATCCCTATCACTTCTGCCATCATATTTCCTGCAGGGGCCTACCATTGGTTGAACCCAACTGGATGCTGGCAGTCAAGGGTTCTGCCAGTGCCGGCCTCCAGGACACAGAGCACGTCAGAGGGAAATGGAGAACAGAATGGGTTCAGAGTTCCTGGAAATGAACTAGTGCTTATAGCCATGTCCAGACTGGAGCCCATGTTCTTGTGTCTCCCAGGCCCTTGTTCTTTCTTATGTATCATGTTGACTTTCATTTTTGACCGAAGAATTTTAGTAACAACCATGGATTTTATTATCGTGGCTACATAGCTGCTGAACTAGGCCCTCTGTGTTCCACTTTCAGCAGTCAGAAGGTTATCACAGAGCTGCTGAGTTTAGATGTGAATTGGAGAATGGGAATGGACTCCTATTAACCTGGCTTCGTTCTTTGATCATTAGCACAGACAGCCCAACCATCTTTCAGGTTCAGCATAGAATTGTCCCCCGGTTAGTAGACTTTCTCAGGACTTTCACATGCATGAAACCGAGTTACTAATTAAATGCCATAAGGCTAACTGATGGATGGTTACTCTTTAATGTGACATTTTAGAGCAGAAAAGACAGGGATTAAGATAATTGTTCTCCAGCTAGCTAAATGAAATGGAGCTAAGAAAAAGAACTAGGGTGCAGGGTCTGGCTTCAATTATTTCCAGCCCGGCAGGTCTTTTAGAAAATGTCTTTTAGAACTGCCAGCCCTATCCAATTGTCTTGGCAGCATGAAACACAGACTCCTTCTCATGAAATGTGGCTGAAAATGCAGATCAAATGAAATATTCTAAGTGTTAATTAAATGAGTTAATTAATCTCACTGAGCCTCAGCTTCTTATATCCAAAATGGGGATACTAATAATATATACTTCATATGATGGTTGTGAAATTTAACGAGGTAGCAAACACAAGGCACTTATGACAATGCTTGGAAAATAATAAGCATTCAATAAATGTTAGCTGTCATCATCATTGTTATTATTTTACTTTGTGCTGAGCAGTGACCTTTACCCTCTTTTTGATCTAGTTCTCTTTTTTAGGCTGTCCAGAACTTCTGAGAGTTCTCTCCCTATTGATTTTTCATTTTCTGTAGAACTCTTGTTGTCTGGGCAGAGACACTTGCACACTGGTATCTGTAATTTTGGTGACTTTAAGACATCCTGAATATGAGTTCCTGTGTGGCATTGCCCTGGGAAATAAGCCATATATTCATGGGTTCATAATGGAACGAAACCCTGCAAATAGACTGTGACCCGTATCTTATTTACATGTGCTTAAAAGGAAGCAGGGGTCGGCATTTATGTCACAAGAGATTTATTGATCAAAACCTTTACATTTCAACATCTTCCTCTTCAAGTGGAACCCTAATCTTTAGTCTTCTCTGCTCTTTTTAGTAAGAGACTTGAGGTTCAAATTCTGGTAAAACCATTTATCAGTAAGTGACTGTGGGTAAGTCATATGCCATTGCCATGTCTCAGTTTCCATATCTGTAAAATAAAGGTGACATTGTGTCTTCTCCACGTGTGTATTTGCCAGCAGAATGGAGTGTCTAGAATGTATAATGGGGTCTTATTAAATATTAATTAAATCTCAAAACTCGACCTTCTTTGGTCTGGGATGGGATTCAAAAGAGCAATTCCTACTGTAACTCCTCTACAGATTTCAAATGTTTCTTCCCAGATGTTAGATGAAGAGAATTTAATGGCAACCTGCATATAGAGGTGTGGATATGGTACAGGGCATGAAATGGGGATAGTAAGGCACTCAGAGATAGCAGCTGAATAAAGCTGTTGCCTTAAAAAAATGCACAATGTGAGAGTTGTGAGTTAAGTTTTATTTGGGGCAAAATGTGGACTAAAGCCTGGGAGACTGTGCCTCAAATAGCTCCAAGAAACTGCTCCAAAGAAGTAGAGAGGAAGGTCAGTATACATGTGATTTTGGTGAGGAGGGAATACATGCAATGAAGCACATAATTTTTTGGGGGAATGATTCTGCAAGTCACGAGGAGCAGTCATCACCATGAAGGATTTTAGTGCTTTTATAGATATGAGGAGATACAAGACTTGGGCTCATAAAATTGGCTCCTGAAAATATGTAACTATCTGAAGACCTGTTCTGCCAGTTTTTCCCCTGGGCACAGAGTGCCTCATTTTTGTTCTCCTCTCTGAACTCCTTTCTGGGGGTGTTGAAATTCAGCAGCTGCAGCAACATGTGGCTCAGTCCTTGTAGAGGGAGATGCTAAGTGCTAGATCAGTTCAGTTGTTCAGTTGTGTCTGACTCTTTGTGACTCCATGAATACAACATGCCAGGCTTCACTATCCAACACCAACTCTGGGAGCTTGCTCAATTCATGTCTGTCGAGTCAGTGATGTTATCCAACCATCTCATCCTCTGTCACCCACTTCTCCTGCCTTCAGTTTTCTTTCCCAGCATCAGGGTCTTTTCCAATGAGTCAGTTCTTCCTATCAGGTGGCCAAAGTATTGGACTTGCAGCTGCAGCATCAGTCCTTCCAATGAATATTCAGGACTGATCTCCTTTAGGATGGACTGGTTGGATCTCCTTGCAGTCCAAGGGACTCTTGAGTCTTCTCCAACACCACACTTCAAAAGCATCAGTTCTTCAGTGCTCAGTTTAAACCATAGCTTTGACTAGATGGACCTTTCTTGGTAAAGTAATGTCTCTGCTTCTTAATATGTTGTCTAGGTTGGTCATAGCTTTTCTTCCAAGGAGCAAGCGTCTTTTAATTTCATGGCTGCAGTCACCAGCTGCAGTGATTTTGGAGCACAAGAAAGTAAAATCTGTCACTGTTTCCATTGTTTCCCCATCTATTTGCCATGAACTGATGGGATTGGATGCATGATCTTAGTTTTTTGAATGTTGAGTTTTAAGCCAACTTTTTCACTCTCCTCTTTCACTTTCATCAAGAGGCTGTTTAGTTCTTTGGTTTCTGTGGTAAGGGTGGTGTCATCTGCGTAACTGAGGTTATTGATATTTCTCCCAACATTCTTGGTTCCAGCTTGTGCTTCATCCAACCCAACATTTTGCATGATGTACTCTGCATATAAGTAAAATAAGTAGGGTGACAATATACAGCCTTGACGTACTTCTTTCCCAATTTGGAACCAGTCCGTTGTTCCATGTCTGGTTCTAACTGTTGCTTCTTGACCTGCACACAGATTTCTCAGGAGGCAAGTAAGGCGATCTGGTATTCCCATTTCTTTAAGAATTTTCCACAATTTTTTTTGATCCACACAGTCAAAGGCTTTAACATAGTCAATGAAGCAGAAGTAGATGTTTTTCTGGAATTCTCTTGCGTTTCATGTGATCCAATGGATGTTGGCAATTTGATCTCTGGTTTCTCTGCCTTTTCTAAATCCAGCTTGAACATCTGAAAGTTCTCTATTTATGTACTGTTGAAGCCTAGCTTGGAGAATTTTGAGCATTACTTTGCTAGCGTGTGAAATGAGTACAGATTTTGTGGGAGTTTAAACATTCTTTGTCTTTGCCTTTCTTTGGGATTGGAATGAAAACTGACCTTTTCCAGGCCTGTGGCCACTGCTGAGTTTTCCAAATTTGCTGGCATATTGAGTGCAGCACTTTCCCAGCATCATCTTTCAGGATTTGAAATAGCTCAACTGGAATTCCATCACTTCCACTAGCTTTGTTCGTAGTGATGCTTTCTAAGGCCCACTTGACTCCACATTCCAGGATGTCCGGCTCTAGGTGAGTGATCACACTATCGTGATTATCTGGGTTAGGGTATAAAAGCAAGTATCAGCATCAGAATGGCTTGAAAGAAAGAGAAAATAGAACAGGGGTTGCGAGTTTAATCCCTGACTGGGGAACTAAGAGCCCATGTGCCACACAGGGCAGCTAAATGTTAAATAAAAAGAAAAAAAATTTAAGAAAAGGGAATAAAGTAGGATCCTGTGTTTCCCTTGTGGTGTTATGATGTAAACTGAACATGCACTTGGAATCCAAGGCTGCTGCAGGAAGGGTGCTGGCCCCAGGCAACTTACCCAGGACCTGAGCAAAATGAAAGTCCTTGAGGAAAGCCAGTTATTTTAACATCCTTCCTGGGGCTTGGGATATCGCGAAGGGAGATAATGCTAAACTGGATTCAAGTAATTGTATTAAAAGTGGGCTTATTATTCTGAACACTGCTCCCTGCCAGACTTGGAAGCCCACAGGAACTATTCCACTGCCTTACTAAAGAGTCAAGACAGGCAGATACACCTAGGTTTTTGAAGGCCGGAAATCTGAAATCAAGGTGTTAGCAAGGTTAGTTCTTTTTGGAGGATCTGAAGGAGAATCTGTTCTATGCCTTTCTCCTAACTTCTGGTGGTTCTGACAATCTGGTGCTCCTTAACTTGTATAAACATATCACTCTAATTTCTGCTTCCATCTCTACATCAACTTCTCCTCCATGTCTTCTTCCCTTTTGTATCTCATAAGAAGACATGTTATTGGAATTGAGACCCACCCAGTTGATCCAAGGTGATCTCAGGTAGAGATCGATAACTTAATTACATCTGCAAAGATTCTTTTCCGAGTAAGTTCACACTCACAGGTTCTGAATATATGTATCTTCTAGGGGTCACCATTCAACCCGTTATTGATGGCCACCTGATCCAGGCAGGCTTCATTCATGGTCATCAAGCTCTTTTTGTAGAGAAAACCTCTATAAACATTAAGACATTGTGGAGAAAAGCAGGACCAAATGATGCAGCAATGGGGAAAAAGAGGGAAAGAGAGAAGAGACAGTGAGAGATAGACCGATCTCAGTATCTCAGGGGAACACGTGGATCCAGTAGAGCCTTAAATCATTTTCATCTCTGGACTTCTCTGTTCCACAAGCTAATGTGTTTTTTTTTGTTTGTTTGGTTTTGTGTAAGCTTGTGTAAGTTGATTTGTTTTATCATTTGTATCTAAAAGAATCCTGAATAACACAACTACTAACATATGCGAATTCCTTTTCTTTATCTGCCTTTGGTAGGAAGGGGAAAAGGGATTGTTAGCAAGGGCTTCCTGATGAGTGATTGCTTCCGCTCGAGTTGGAGCAGAGCCTAGTCCTTCTTGTAGTGGATTATAGTTGCCTGCTTCCTCATCAGGATGCTCAGTTCTTACAAACTACCATATATTGAGAGTTTTATATTTTCTAACTATAGGACAAAACCTTTGACTATATTATATTTTATCTAATCTTATAGAAAACCTATGGTATAGACAGTATTATCCTCATTTACAGATAAGAAAAGTGAACCTTAGCTGAAATATTGTCTTACAATTAAAAAGGGATTCTATGATGTCGTCACTGTGGTATCTCCAGGACTTATCCCAGGACTTGGCACATAGTAGAGCCATGGTTCTTAAAGTATGTTTCCTGAATAAGCAGCATTAGCATAACCTGGGGTCTCATTAGCGATGTAAATCATCAGGCCTGACTGTACATACGGAACGGAAACTCTTGGGTAGAATCCAGCTCTCCAGGTGATTCAGGTTCCACTAAAATTTGAGGGTCACTGAGTGGGCACTCACTAAGCGTAGAAAAACAGTGACAATTCCCAACTTCAAATGGGAGTTTTAGTTAAGGGAGAAGGTTTACTCTAGGTCTGTGGTTTCCCAAGAAATGATCTGACTTCTAATATTAGAGTGACGGAGGATACCTATAGGTACCCTAAACTTATTTTTCTCCTTTGTGTCATCTCAACTGACTGCTGAGTTATTTCTTTGGTGCATAGAGTTTGGAAACCATTGCAGTACGCTAGTTACAACCACTAACATGTAGAAAGCAAGGACTTCTCACCTTCCGGACGATGGAGGGCTTCAGTCTCTCTTCACCTACACTCCTGAGCTCTGTTCCCGATGTCCCTCTGCCTTTCCTTACAGCACAAGCTTGCAGAGGAAAAAATCATCTTTCACACCATTTAGGCCATTGCTTACCTAATGGGACATATAATGTGATGAAATTGCCACCTGGTGGTTGAGATATGGGACAGTTCCCAAGGGTATAATTATGCAGGCTATTATTGAATATTTTAACTGTACCAACTCCAAAGGCATGCCTGTGGAGTTAGTTAATGTTATGACAAGCTGTAGATTGGAACTGAGATTTTTAACACTTTTAAAATGGCAAAAAAACACAAATGACTAGATTCAGGGGGAGAAAAGCCCAGCCACTTGATTTTAAAGAAACATTTATCACAGATGCAGGTGTTCAATACACAAAATAAAACATGACTGAAGGACAAGTAGCAAAGAGCAGTAAATAAAAGCCCAGAGTTAAAAAAAAATTTTGGTAATTGATTCGTTTTGGAAACAATGTTCCATTTTATGGATGTAGTATCATATGTAGAAATAACATAATATTGAGAGAAAGTTAAATATCTCTTTACACTAAACCTTGTAAAGTATGTATTTGTTGGAAATTCCAAGACAATTTGAGTCTTTTAGATGCAGTCTCTACTGGGAAGTACTGAAGTGCTGTTAGTTGGGATAGAATAGGCTTTGCTGCAAAAACAAATTAACCTTGAAATATCAGTGACCTAGCATTGATGACCACAAAGGTTAATTTTGGGGACTTCCTTGGTGGTTCAGTGACTGAGGCACTGTGATCCCAGTGCAGGGTCCTGAGTCTGATCCCTGGTCAGGGGGCTAAATCCCACGTGCCACAACTAAAGAACCTGCATGCCGCAACTAAGACCAAGCACAACCAAAAATAAGTAAATATTTTTTGAAAAGATTAATTTCTGTCTTGTTCTTCATGTCCAGTGCAGTTTGGTGTGTTATGTTAGTTTCCCAGTCATGTCCAGCTGTTTGCAACCCCAAGGACTATAGCCAGACAGGCTCCTCTATCCATGGAATTCTCTAGGCAAGCATACTGGAGTGGGTTGCCATTCCCTTCTGCATGGGATCTTTCCAAACCCAATCTTAGGGGGAAAGCATTCAGTCTTTCACCATCAAGTACGCTATTAGCCATAGGTTTTTAGCTGCTCAAACCTCAGGCTGAAGAGATTTTCTGACAGTTTGTAGCTTTATCATCTGAACATGAGAACGCAGCATTACCAAAGTTAGGGAAGAAAACATACATTGGTTGCTCTGTGTTCTGGTCTAGAAGTGATACACGTCACCCCTAATGGCCTGTTGGCCAGAACTTTTCATATGGCCTCTGTGAGAAACTTGGATCTATGAGGGTAATACATGGATTTTTGGTGAGTAGCAAATATCTATGCCCAAAGCACCTATTAGTTCTAATTAATTTGATTTCCTTCTGCATCACCTCAAATCTGTATTCTAATGGCCTGATGGGACTTTAGTTCAGAATCCTCAACTCTCCTAGTACACTCTGATAGAATACAATATTGTCTCTGTCTTCATGGATAGCATCAGCATGTGAGTCTTCATTCTAAAACTGATACTCAGCTTTTACCAAAACATTAAGAGAAAAAATGTTGCTTCAAGTGCTTATAAGATATTTTCTTTTCAATTATTTCTTCAGGACTAAGTATCAGGCTGCAGTCCATGGGGTTGCTAAGAGTCAGACACGACTGAGCGACTTCACTTTTACTTTTCACTTTCATGCATTGGAGAAGGAAATGGCAACCTGCTCCAGTGTTCTTGCCTGGAGAATCCCAAGGATGGGGGACCTGGTGGGCTGCCCTCTATGCGGTCTCACAGAGTTGGACACGACTGAAGTGACTTAGCAGCAGCAGCAAGTAAATTAATACACAGAAGAACTTTACAAAAAGATCTTCACGACCAAGATAATCATGATGGTGTGATCACTCACCTAGAGCCAGACATCCTGGAATGTGAAGTCAAGTGGGCCTTAGAAAGCATCACTACGAACAAAGCTAGTGGAGGTGATGGAATTCCAGGTGAGCTATTCCAAATCCTGAAAGATGATGCTGTGAAAGTGCTGCACTCAATATGCCAGCAAATTTGGAAAACTCAGCAGTGGCCACAGGACTGGAAAAGGTCACTTTTCATTCCAATCCCAAAGAAAGGCGATGCCAAAGAATGCTCAAACTACCACACAATTGCACTCATCTCACATGCTAGTAAAGTAATGCTCAAAATTCTCCAAGCCAGGCTTCAGCAATATGTGAGCTGCGAACTTCCAGATGTTCAAGCTGGTTTTAGGAAAGGCAGAGGAACCAGAGATCAAATTGCCAACATCCACTAGATCATCGAAAAAGCAAGAGACTTCCAGAAAAACCTCTATTTCTGCTTTATTGACTATGCCAAAGCCTTTGACTGTGTGGATCACAATAAACTGTGGAAAATTCTGAAAGAGATGGGACTACCAGACCACCTGACCTACCTCTTGAGAAATTTGTATGCAGGTCAGGAAGCAACAGTTAGAACTGGACATGGAATAACAGCCTGGTTCCAAATAGGAAAAGGAGTACGTCAAGGCTGTATATTGTCACCCTGTTTATTTAACTTCTATGCAGAGTACATCATGAGAAACGCTGGGCTGGAAGAAGCACAAGCTGGAATCAAGATTGCTGGGAGAAATATCAATAACCTCAGATATGCAGATGACACCACTCTTATGGCAGAAAGTGAAGAGGAACTCAAAAGCCTCTTGATGAAAGTGAAAGAGGAGAGTGAAAAAGTTGTCTTAAAGTTCAACATTCAGAAAACTAAGATCATGGCATCCGGTCCCATCACTTCATGACAGATAAATGGGGAAACAGTGGTTGACTCTATTTTTCTGGGCTCCAAAAACACTGCAGATGGTGATTGCAGCCATGAAATTAAAAGATGCTTACTCCTTGGAAGGAAAGTTATGATCAACCTAGATAGCATATTCAAAAGCAGAGACATTATTTGTCTACAAAGGTCCGTCTAGTCAAGGCTATGGTTTTCCAGTGGTCATGTATGGATGTGAGAGTTGGACTGTGAAGAAAGCTGAGCACCGAAGAATTGATGCTTTTGAATTGTGGTGTTGGAGAATACTCTTGAGAGTCCCTTGGACTGCAAGGAGATCCAACCAGTCCATTCTAAAGGAGATCAGTCCTGGGTGTTTTTTGGAAGGACTGATGCTAAAGCTGAAACTCTAGTACTTTGGCCACCTCATGCGAAGAGTTGACTCATTGGAAAAGACTCTGATCCTGGGAGGGATTGGGGGTAGGAGGAGAAGGGGACAACAGAGGATGAGATGGCTGGATGGCATCACTGACTCGATGGATGTGAGTTTGGGTGAACTCCAGGAGTTGGTGATGGACAGGGAAGCCCTGCGTGCTGCAATTCATGAGGTTGCAAAGAGTCAGACATGACTGAGCGACTGAACTAAACTGAAGTAAATTATTAAAATTGAACTAGACCACCAGAAAGTATTAGTACCATTCCTGGGCGCCTTTAGTTTAACCTTGTATAGAAATATCTTTCAATCAGTTCAGTCGCTCAGTCGTGTCTGACTCTTTGCGAGCCCATGAATCGCAGCACGCCAGGCCTCCCTGTCTATCACCAACTTCCGGAGTTCACTCAAACTCACGTCCATCGAGTCAGTGATGCCATCCAGCCATCTCATCCTCTGTCGTCCCCTTCTCTTGCCCGCAGTCCCTCACAAAATAAGAGTCTTTTCCAATGAGTCAACTCTTTGCATGAGGTGGCCAAAGTACTGGAGTTTCAGCTTTAGCATCATTCCTTCCAAAGAAATCCCAGGGCTGATCTCCTTCAGAATGGACTGGTTGGATCTCCTTGCAGTCCAAGGGACTCTCAAGAGTCTTCTCCAACAACACAGTTCAAAAGCATCAATTCTTCAGTGCTCAGCCTTCTTCACAGTCCAACTCTCACATCCATACATGACCACAGGAAAAACCATACCCTTGACTAGACGGACCTTTGTTGGCAAAGTAACATCTCTACTTTTCAATATGCTATCTAGGTTGGTCATAACTTTCCTTCCAAGGAGTAAGCGTCTTTTAATTTCATGGCTGCAGTCACCATCTGTAGTGATTTTGGAGCCCAAAAAATAAAGTCTGACACTGTTTCCACTGTTTCCCCATCTGTTTCCCATGAAGTGATGGGACCGGATGCCATGATCTTCATTTTCTGAATGTTGAGCTTTAAGGCAAGTTTTTCACTCTCCACTTTCGCTTTCATCAAGAGGCCTTTGAGTTCCTCTTCACTTTCTGCCATAAGGGTGGTGTCATCTGCATATCTGAGCTTATTGATATTTCTCCCAGCAATCTTGATTCCAGCTTGTGCTTCTTCCAGCCCAGCATTTCTCATGATGTACTCTGCATAGAAGTTAAATAAGCAGGGTGACAATATACAGCCTTGACGTACTCCTTTTCCTATTTGGAACCAAGCTATTGTTCCATGTCCAGTTCTAACTCTTGCTTCCTGACCTGCATACAGATTTCTCAAGAGGCATGTCAGGTGGTCTGGTATTCCCATCTCTTTCAGAATTTTCCACAGTTTATTGTGATCCACACAGTCAAAGGCTTTGGCATAGTCAATAAAGCAGAAATAGATATTTTTCTGGAACTCTCTTGCTTTTTCGATGATCTAGTGGATGTTGGCAATTTGATCTCTGGTTCCTCTGCCTTTTCTAAAACCAGCTTGAACATCAGGAAGTTCACGGTTCATGTATTGCTGAAACCTGGCTTGGGGAATTTTGAGCATTCCTTTACTAGCGTGTGAGATGAGTACAATTGTGTGGTAGTTTGAGCATTCTTTGGCATCGCCCTTCTTTGGGATTGGAATGAAAAGTGACCTTTTCCAGTCCTGTGGCCACTGCTGAGTTTTCCAAATTTGCTGGCATATTGAGTGCAGCACTTTCACAGCATCATCTTTCAGGATTTGAAATAGCTCTACTGGAATTCTATCACCTCCACTAGCTTTGTTCGTAGTGATGCTTTCTAAGGCCCACTTGACTTCACATTCCAGGATGTCTGGCTCTAGGTGAGTGATCACACCATCATGATTATCTTGGTCGTGAAGATCTTTTTGTACAGTTCTTCTGTGTATTCTTGCCATCTCTTCTTAATATCTTCTGCTTCTGTTAGGTCCATACCATTTCTGTCCTTTATCTTTAGTGAGTTAAATTTTAATATAATATAGAAGCAGCAAAAAAGTTAGTCATTCATGAAGGTTTTGGCTCTTTTATCTTAAAATAATGACAGTATAAACCTTTGTACTCTTTTCCCCATTGTTGGCTACTAGGAAGCTCAGACCTAGATCGAATGTTTATCACGAGTCAGTACAAAAACTTCTGTATATCACAGCTCTAAATTTTTGAATAGCCTTTGTATAAAGACCCATGGGATATCATTTTATGTGGATCACTATGGAATCGATGTGGGCTTCTCTTGTGGCTCAGCTGGTAAAGAATCCACCTGCAATGCAGGAGACCTGAATTCGATACCTGGGTTGTGAAGATACCCTGGAGAAAGGAAAGACTACCCACTCCAGTATTCTGGCCTGGAGAATTCCGTGGACTGTATAGTCCATGTGGTCACAAGAGTCAGACACGACTGAGCGACTTTTACTCACACACATGGAATAGATGTAGGCTTTGGAACTGGTTAGTATTTGATCTGAACCCCTGAGTCTAGCAATTCTTGTCTTGGTGACTGTGGCTCAATAACTTTATCCCATTCTTTCTTAGTATGCCACCATAGAGGATTAACTGAGGTCCAGTAGAGTCTAATGGTTAAGAGTTGGAATCCTGAAACCAGGGTGAAGTTTGAGTCCCAGTACTAGTACTTACTGGGATTCCCAGGTGGCAATCATGGTAAAGAACCCACCTGCAATGCAGGATATGTAAAAGCCCCAGGTTGGATCCCTGGGTTGGGAAGATCCCCTGGAGGAGGGTATGGCAACCCACTCCAGTATTCTTGCCTGGAGAATCCCACGGACAGAGGAGCCTGGCAGGCTAGAGTCCATGGGATTTCAAAGAGTCGGACAGGACCAGAGTGACTTAGCATACACACAGTCACTAGTACTTACGAGTCATGTGGCCTTGGCAAATCACTTAACCCTCTGTACTTTGATTTCCTCATCTCTAAAAGAGAGATAATAATAGAATCTATATCCAAAGTTACTGTGAAAATTAAATTGGTTAATATATGTGAAGCCTTTAAAAAAGTGACTGGCACAGACTAAAATACTAAATTAGTTAGTGATGGCTATTATTATGATGAAATTAGATGATGTTTGTAGAGAATCTTTTACCTGGTAAGCGCCTTGTAATATAGGAGCAGCAAAATGTTAGCCATTCATGAAGGTATTGACTCTTTTATTATGAAATAATGGAACTGTACAACCGTTGTGCTCTTTCTTCCCTTTACTTGGGCTACTAGGAAACTCAGAGCTGCATGCATGGTCAGTCACTTCAGTCGTGTCTGACTCTTTGTGACCCCATGAGATTACATGGGATTCTCCAGGCAAGAATACTAGAGTGCGTTACCATTTCTTCCTCCATGGGATCTTCCTGATCCAGTGATTGAAGCTACGTCTCCTGGGGCTCCTGCATTGCAGACAGAATCTTTACCACTGAGCCACCTGCTCATATTTACATTGAAGAGCAATGTAAATACAATGTAAACTTGTAGTTTACATATATATGTAATATAAAATGCCGAAACTCTCTTTTGAAAGACAGAAGGGTAAAAATAATTTTTAATGGTAGATTAAAATAGGTCAATCTTTGTTATTATACATTTTTTTCTCTCTTCCTTCCATGCCTCCTTCCTTTCTTCCTTCCTTCCTTTCTTTTTAAGACTGATAGGACTGCTTTTGCTACCAGGCCTTCCCAGGTGGCACTAGTGGTAAAGAATCTACCTGCAGTGCAGGAGACACTGGTTTAATTCCTGGAGAAGGAAGTGGCAGTTCGTTCCAGTATTCTTGCCTGGAAAATTCCATGGATAGAGGAGCCTGGCAGGGTACAGTCCATGGGATTACAAAGGGCCAGGCACTGCTGAGCACACAGCACAAGGGACTGCTACTCTGTACCTCCCGTGTTGCAGGGCTAACCTGTGTACGAGCTAGACATTCTTCTAGAAGGATGCAAGCTGCTAACTGAAATAGTTTTGAAAACACTCATGATTTAAATAACTGAAGAGTTCCCTAAATTTTTAAATGTAGTTTCTT
This sequence comes from Bos javanicus, assembly GCF_032452875.1. Lineage (NCBI taxonomy): Eukaryota > Metazoa > Chordata > Mammalia > Artiodactyla > Bovidae > Bos > Bos javanicus. The sequence goes on from NC_083877.1 coordinate 93,045,781, forward strand.
GCCAAATTTCAGCGACTCCTCCACTAAAGCTATCACCTTCCCACCATGACATGAATCTCTGGCACTGACTGGCAAGTAGCTTTCACTTTCTGAGCTCTGCTGTCCCTGATAAATATCTAAATATCTGTGACGAGATATCGCACTCGTGATGTAGAAAAAGAAGTAGAACTTGGCGAGTGCGGGTGCGGTTACTTCAGATGACTCCTGGTTTCTTTTGAACCAGTATACTTCCTTTGCTTGGTAAAGTACACAGTTCCAGAAAGACAAAATACGATTGGAAAGAGTTCAGTGAATCGGAAGAAAACATAGTCGTGGCAGGTTGGAAGTATTGAGTTTTTAGGAACTGTCAGAGGCCAAGTATATGATAAACTTCAATAACTGACAAGATGATGAAGGAGACTAATTGCCCAAAGGTTTGTGATGGCCATGGATACCTAGGAAGAAGAGGAAATGTGCAGGAAGATTGCAGGCAGCAGGGCTACAAGCAATAGAAAACAAGCAAGCTCTCTCTCTGATGAATTCTAAGTACTTATTATTTATGCAGTTATTTTTGGAATTAGCCATTTTTGTCACTCAGGATATTTCCTGTGTGGTTTTGGATTGTCAGCTGACCTCGTGCCTGTGGATGTTTTATTTCCACAGTATAATCATAAATCCCTGGATGGCAGGGACCACAGCCATCCTACTTTGTGTTTCTGTCAATGAACAAAGCCAATGGTTCCAGTCCCAGCTCTGCTATTCACTAATGGTGCAAAGTAGGGCAGGTTCCTTGACTGAGCTTGAATTTAATTCATGCAAAGTGAGGCTAATGATATTCATTAGAATTTTGGGGAAGTTTAATGGTATATAAAATTCTTGGGGATGCTATGTAAGATGCAAATGACAACTATTAGCTCTCCCTCTTACAGTGGCTGATCTCATTGCCTGACATATAATAAGTATAATACTGCCCTGTTGTAGTACATATTGGTACAATATATAGTATTATATATAAATTATAGTATAAATATTCTATATACGTGGATTTACAGTATATAGCTAAAGTAAAAATATATGGCCTATTCGCATATTGTAAGCTTGGTACAACTTTGTAAACTTTGTTTTGCTATTTATGCATGTACCCATTGTGTATGTGTTAGGTATTACATGCCTATGTATGTATTTAATATGCACCAAGAGCCTCAGAAAATGGGATTATTTTGAAAGTTTCCAATTTTAGAGAGGTCTTGAATAAATTCAGCAGACCTACAATCAGCCTTGTGTTCCAGTATTTGCTTGTATAAAAGTACTGTGAGTCTCATTTAACTGCGACCCACAGGTCCAAGGGGGTGTTCCTGGTGGCTTAGGCAGTAAAGAATCTGCCTGTAATACAGGAGACCTGGATTTGATCTCTGTGTCAGGAAGATCCCCTGGAGAAGGAAATGGCCACCCACTCCAGTATTCTTGCCTGGAGAATCCTATGGACAAAGGAGCCTGGTGGGTTATAATCCATGGGGTCGTTAAGAGTCGGACGCAACCAAGTCAGTAATACTTTCACTTCACTTACAAGTCCAAGGTGTCAAGAGAACATCAGGACGGTTGGAAGCTGAACAGGGTCAAGTTGCACCAAAAGACCATTGGGAGCTAGCTCTCTTTACTGGGGATAGTCACAGTGGAGCTCAGTTGGTGTGACCTAATGGGGATCTTTCATTTTCAATTGCCATTTCTATGAAATCTCTCCTAATTGATGACAGAATCCTAATTCAAGGAGAAGGCTTCCCTGGTGGCTCAGACAATAAAGAATCCGCCTGCAATATGGGAGGCCTGGGCTCCATTGATTCCTGGGTTGGGAAGATCCCCTGGAGGAGGGCATGGCAACCCACTCCAGTATTCTTGTTTGGAGAATCCCATGGACAGAGGAGCCTGGCAGGCTACAGTCCACGGGGTCACAAAGAGTTGGACACGACTGATGCTGGGAAAGATTGAAGGCAGGAGGAGAAGGGGACGGCGGAGGATGAAATGGTTGGATGGCATCACCGACTCAATGGACATGAGTTTGGGTAAACTCTGGGAGTTGGTGATGGACAGGGAGGGCTGGTGTGCTGCGGTTCATGGGATTGCAAAGAGTCGGACAGGACTGAGCAACTGAACTGAGCTGAATTGAGTGACTAAGTACAGCACAGTTCAAGGAGAAAGAACAGTCACCTGTCAGTAATTCCCTTTAAGCCCTCAGCAGACCCCAGCACCACTTTCTCTTCAGGCACTTCTGGTTCTGTGAGGGCAGTGGGAAGAATGGGCGTAGGCGGCTGGTTTGCATGCAACACAGACAGGCATATCAGTCATGCTCAGGGCAGCGTCTCAATCAGAGGCCTTCGGCTCCCTGCGGTGGGCTGCCAATGGCATCTTCTGTTTAGGAACACTATTGATTACACCTCTCCCCTTCTCTTCCGGGAGAGTTTCCGGCCTCATGGCGGTGTCTGGAGAGGAGCAAGGGAAAGGTGGTTTGTGAGCAGCGCGTAGAATTTGGAGCCCAGCTCTAATTTCCAAAGCAGTGGACACAGTGCCACTCAGTGCAGATTTTTTAGAATGGTGATGAGTCGGGGTATATGGGAAAGGAGTGGAGAGCCAGGGATGCCCATGGAAGGGTAGGGAGAATGTCAGTGAGTGGACAAAAAGTGGATTCAGTTTAGACATGAAGATGGTCGGGCTGGGGAGGAGGTCACGCTGAGTGCATTAGCTCTGCCTGGAAGAAATGGGAGAGAGTTGCTGGTTAAAATCATCTGTCCGGAGAAACATAAAATCTGGAAATCTGGCAGGGGCTAAGAGTATAATGGGCCTATTAGTAAACTCTGCTTCTTAATTAATTATCTCTGTGTAGACATTGGTGAGCAAGCAGAAATACCCTTAGAAACCGAGATCTATCATGGAAGAAAATTATTTTGAACATAGGATTGGGGGTGGGAAATGCAGAATTTAATTATTCTTGATTCAGAGTTTGCTATAAGGATGAATAATTAAACACAATCAAAGAAAAAAAAAATGTTTTCCCTCCGAGCTAGAGAAACAATGCTAGGGGCGAGACACAGTGAGAAGGAGATTCAAACCAATTTGAGATTATAAGTGAGAAGATAATATAATTTTGTATATTGAATGATTATGAAAATCAAAAATATTCTTTAGTGCTTGACTGCTGTTAACCAGTTCAGAGGCAGAAATATAAAATGAGGCAAACTTAAACTCCAAAGGCTATAAAGCAGCAAGCTGTGAGAGAAATAAAAAAAGGATTTTCAAGTCTAGACAGATATAGGTTCAAATTTTAGGTCAACCACTTGTCATGTTACTTTTAGTTGAATTCTATGTTTTTCTGAAACTCATTGTTTTATAGGTAATGTGGGGATAATATGTGTGCTGATATGCTTCCTCCCTACCTTCCAGGTATTTATTAATTTTCTACCCTTTTCTGACATATTCTGCGCTGCAGACACTTAACTCTGTGTTTGCTTCCGCGCTGGGCTCCCCTCTCAGGTGAGTTCGGGTTGGGACTGACCAATGGGAGATACTAGCAGGTTGAAAGCTACATCCAGGTGTTTCTCACTTTCTCCCTGCCTTTGTACCAGGTTGGAGAAGGCAATGGCACCCCACTCCAGTACTCTTGTCTGGAAAATCCCATAGATGGAGGAGCCTGGTGGGCTACAGTCCATGGGGTCGCTAAGAGTTGGACACGACTGAGCGACTTCACTTTCACTTTTCACTTTCATGCACTGGAGAAGGAAATGGCAACCCACTCCAGTGTTCTTGCCTGGAGAATGCCAGGGACGGGGGAGCCTGTTGGGCTGCCGTCTATGGGGTCGCACAGAGTCAGACACGACTGAAGTGACTTAGCAGCAGCAGCAGCAGTTGCACCAGGTCTCTGGGAGCAGTTTTGCCTTTTGTCTTGTCATGACCAGGTCTCTTACCAAGTGGACCCTCCTCATGGTTCCTATATGGTTCCTATATATTAGTGGGCTCCAATAATGTTTCCTCATTGTGCCTATCGACCTGGAGAAATCAGGTATAAGTCGACCATTGTTGCTAATCACTCAGTGTCTCACATTCATTGTTTGTGCTCTTAATCGTGTCCACCCCCACGGACTTGAACCACCTGCGGTGAATCCTGTGTTCTGATGCATCCCACACTGATACATAATGGTTGTTGAATTTCAAAGAAAATGTTACAAAGTATCCTCCCAACAAATACAGAAATGGGTATGCACACCAGGCCTCCCTGTCCATCACCAACTCCTGGAGTTCACCAAGACTTACGTCCATTGAGTCAGTGATGCCATCCAGCCATCTCATCCTCTGTCGTCCCCTTCTCCTCCTGCCCCCAATCCCTTCCAGCATCAGAGTCTTTTCCAATGAGTCAACTCTTATGAGGTGGCTAAAGTACTGGAGTTTCAGCTTTAGCATCAGTCCTTCCAAAGAAATCCCAGGGCTGATCTCCTTCAGAATGGACTGGTTGGATCTCCTTGTAGTCCAAGGGACTCTCAAGAGTCTTCTCCAACACCACAGTTCAAAAGCATCAATTCTTCGGTGCTCAGCCTTCTTCACAGTCCAACTCTCACATCCATACATGACCACAGGAAAAACCATAGCCTTGACTAGATGGACCTTTGTTGGCAAAGTAATGTCTCTGCTTTTGAATATGCTATCTAGGTTGGTCATAACTTTTCTTCCAAGGAGTAAGTGTCTTAATTTCATGGCTGCAGTCACCATCTGTAGTGATTTTGGAGCCCAGAAAAATAAAGTCTGACACTGTTTGCACTGTTTCCCCATCTATTTCCCATGAAGTGGTAGGACTGGATGCCATGATCTTCGTTTTCTGAATGTTGAGCTTTAAGCCAACTTTTTCACTCTCCACTTTCACTTTCATCAAGAGGCTTTTGAGTTCCTCTTCACTTTCTGCCATAAGGGTGGTGTCATCTGCATATCTGGGGTTATTGATATTTCTCCCGGCAATCTTGATTCCAGCTTGTGTTTCTTCCAGTCCAGCGTTTCTCATGATGTACTCTGCATATAAATTAAATAAACAGGGGACAGGGAGGCCTGGTGTGCTGTGATTCATGGGGTCGCAAAGAGTCGGACACGACTGAGCAACTGATCTGATCTGATCTTTTAGGATTCACTTCTTGACAAGTCCTCCAAAGATGGTGTGGTAGGTTGAATAATAGCTCCCAAAGATGTCCAGGTCCTAATACCTGGAACCTGTGTATCTTACCCCATATGACAAAAGAGATCGATAGATGTTATTGAATTAAAGATCTTCAGATGAAGAGATTAATTTTAGATCATCTGGTTAGGATCTAAATGCCATCACAAGTGTTCTTATAAGAGAGAGAAGAGATAAAATTGACCCAGAAAAGTAAGACAAGGTGACCACTGAATCAGGATGCTCACTGCTAGCTTTGAAAATGGAGGAAGGGACCAAGAATCAACACACGCCTAGAATACAGCTCTTGGAGCTGGAAAGGTGACATAATGGTCTTCCCCCAAGCCTCTGGCAAGAGTATGACTCTGACAACACCTTGAAGTTGGCCCAGTGAAACTGGTTTTTGGACTTCTCATCTCTAGAACTGTAGAATAAATCTGTGTCTTTTTAATCCACCAAGTTTGTGGTAAATTGTTACTGCAGCCATAGGTAACCCTCAATGAATATCCCAAGGTACAGGACTTAGCTTGTAGATTGCAGCCTCAGAATGCAATCCTCAGCTACCATATCCTTTTTCACGATGCACTCATCTGAACCAAGATATGAGACTGATGCATAAAATCACAGGGACAACTCATCCCTTCCCCATGAGAGATCTCACTCTCCTGTTGACTGAAAGACATGTGAAACTGACCAGTCTGTTTTCTCACTGTAAACAGTCAGTCTTGGGAAATCAGTCTGCAATCAGGATGCCAGGATAGTGATTTATAATTGAAAAAAAAAATTGCCACCTAGATGGGAATCTTTAACATTTTCACAGTGTTTCACAACATTTTCACAAGCATTTCATCCGTTTTCCACTCTCTAGCAGACAAATCTGGAAAGACAAATCATAGCTGAAGGTTGTTTGTGGAACATTAACTCTGAACAAGGGCAGTTAGATTAATTACTTGCTGAATGGCAACAGACTTGGAGAATGAAGCACTTGGACTCTTTTGGCTAGAATCTTACTATCCATCTCCCTTGTAGGGCACACTGTGCTGCAGAACCAGGATAGGTGTGCTTGTTTTGTAAGATTCCCTCTCTCCTAGGCCGTATCTAGATGGTCAATAAAAAATTAATAGCCCCTGTAATTTTTTCTCACGAGGGTATCCATCCTTCCACCTATTTTGGGGGATGTGTGGAGCTGCATTCTAGCCAGTATTGAGTTTTGCTGGGATAGAACCCATATAGTTCCTTTAGAGTTGCATATCTCATTATGTGTTGGTATGATAATAAAATGGACAATCTTATTTTCTTTCAAGTTGTGGTGGAGAGATTTGCTTCACCATTTTCCCATAAACTGATAACAGATCTTATGGGGATTGTACAAGGTAATGTATAAAGAGGGCTCAGCTCTGCTCTATAGAGAAGGCAATCAATAAACGTCATTCCTCATGTCGTGTTCCCCGAATGTCTGGAGTGTAGGATGGTGTAAGGATATGTTGGGAGGTTAAAATTCAGAATGAGAACATCAGAACCTGTCATCCTCTGACAGTCTTAAACATCTCAGGGAAGCAGGAAACCCAGTATTTAGAGCTCTGTTTCTTTGTTCTTTTGATGAAACATATATTGTTCATGAAAGAAATCTTTTTTTCTTTTTTCACTCTGATCTAACTGTAGAGATACTTTCAGGCTGGGACAAGATTTCATTATTACAGAGACTTATGAAATTCTCAGTAGGCAAACACATCTTGAAAAGACAATGTTTTCATTTTGCATATCGATGTAGTGTAGAAAAATAAAATTAAATTGTACATGTATTTCATTCAAAGGCTTATACATCAGATTTTATATAATAGCCATCTTTTCCCTATATATATTACAATTCCTGAAATATATTCCCATAAAAATTCAGAGCTAGAGAATGAAAATATTCATCCTCAAGAATGTAGCAGGCTTAACATTATATAATTAACCAGGTACTAATAATTTCCTAGTAAAACAGTCTGATAAATTGTTACATACAATACTATGTTTAGAATACAATGTAGCAGAAAGAAATGATCTCAGATTTCAGCCAAACAGATATGGTTTTAAGTATTGGCTTGGCACCAAAATCTTTATCACTAAAATGAAGTTGATAAATAAAATCATGTAGGTAGATAATTTGGTTCATAAATAAGTGTTGGTTAATAATAATGAGAATAACAACTGCATTTTCTTGTTGATGATACGGAATGTAATGTACAGGACAAAAAACCAGTTTTTAAGATTGATTTATTTATGGCTGTGCTGGGTCTTGGCTGCTGCGTGTGGGCCTTCTCCAGCTGTGGCGAGCAGGGGCTGCTCTCTAGTTGCCGTGTGTGGGTTCCTCACTGCAGTGGTTTCTCTTATTTCATCGAACCTGTGTCTCCTGCATTGGCAGGCGCATTCTTTACCACAGAGCCCCCAGGGAAGCCTAGGACTAGAAAATTGACCATGATTTATGGGAGGAGAAAAAACACTTTTGTAGAAAAATACATAACGATTTTTTCCCCCAGTTTTGAAGTTTATCAGCTTTAAATAGTCTTTTCCCCTATGCCTATCTTATTCTCTAACCTGGTCTCTGTAGACATGTTTATTAAAGGTTGTGAATTCAACGATAATAGATATACTGTATTGTACCTGATGCCTACAATAAAGAAGTGCTTTTTTTTTTTTTTACAATTTAAGAATCAGGGGAGAAGATGGATTTTAGTATAATGGAAAACTGCAGGCATTATTCCAAGGGCTTATATTAAATCACCTAGTAGTGAGCTAAGTCAGTATTTGATGTTGCTTGGCTATAGGGAATGAAGGACAGTGATTTTGGGAAAAAGTAGCAGAGTTTTGTTACCTAATCTTCTAGAATTCCTAGAAAAGATTTAATTAATGGAAGTCTTCCTTCACCTGAGTATCTGTCTCCTAATCACAATAGTGAACATTTTCATATTGTCTTGCTATAGTATTTGATGCAATTGCTTCAATACAGAGTAAAGACAAGTGTTCAGATATTATTATTATACCCCTTTCCCTAAGTTGTTATAGTTTGTTTTGTTTTATAGCTGAGGCAACAGAAGCTCATTTTGTTAGACTGTTTTCCAAGTCAACTTAATTGAACTTTGGATAGGAGTTTCCTTTCACTGGAAAAATACCTGGTTCAATTATTTGTGGATAAAGTAAGTGGATCAAGAAAGTAGGCAACAGATGAAAGAATTAGATGGAAGCTTCTAGGACATAGACCTGTAGGATAGTGCCAAGATGCATGGTTAAGTTAGTGCCAGAAACAGTTACTTTTATGTCACAAAAAATGTCACCACTGTGCAGAGTGGGGTTAACCCAGGCTACTAAGTAATACCAAGTTCTCCTCTACTCTCCTTTTTTTTCTCCATCTCTAGGTCTCTTCTAATTATCAAACCTGAGTAGAAATAATAGGGATAGAAACCCTACAGAAGTTAAGACCTTAGCTTTGGAATTCAGTAGGTTTGGTTCTGAATTCTAGTCTGTTTCTGAATTCTACTGTTTCTGAGCTGAACTTTGAGCCTCAATTTCTCATCTATAAAACTGACCTAATAATAGAACTCACCTTAAGGGGCTGTTGTGATGAATATTCATCGCTGAGTATAAAAATCTAAGCACCATGCCTGACATACAGCAAGCACTTAATAAAAGATGAGTCCACTGCCATTGTTTTCAAAGCTAATGAGGGTTTTTTTTTTTGCCTCTGCTTGATCAACTCATCCATTCATTCATTCAACAAATGTTTTAGTAGTTACTCTTTCATGAAGTCCCATGTGACCAACTGCAAAAGAATCATCAGAAAGAGAACAAGAACGGCTAAGGTAAAAAGGACTAAGGGTGTTCTTGTGCTCCCTTTCTGCTTTTCTTTGATGAGTAATCACCATTTGGTCAAAAATTCACCTGCCACGATCCATTACGTGCCCCCAAAGATATAAGGCAGATGGACATGTTGACAGTATAACGTGTGTTATCTGAATTTGAGGAATTATTAAGAATTTTTCTAATTCTTCATAATTCTCTGTGTCTACATGAGTAGAAAGCTGTTTCATTTTATTTTGGCCCAAATCATTTTAATGAAAGCCTAAGTTTGTTTTTAAAGAGCCAGCTTTAGAGCTGGACCACAAAAACATGTCCCAAAGTGAAAGTGAAAGTCGCTCAGTCAGGTCTGACTCTTTGAGACCCTTGGAATTCTCCAGGCCAGAATACTGGGGTGGATAGCCTTTCCCTTCTCCAGGGCATCTTCCCCAACCCAGAAGGTGAACTGGGGTCTCCTGCATTGCAGGCAGGTTTTTTTTACCAACTGAGCTATCAGGGAATGGGGTGTAAAACAGGGAAAGGAGCCTGTTCTCCACCGAGTAGTTCCCTAAGGAGAGTCCCTCTAAGTTGTTCTGAGACCCCTAAAAGATGACTTACTATTTGGAGACAGATCTTTTTAACTCATGCCCAAAGGAGCATGTTGTACTTAGAAAATACCTACTTTATCAACTTGATTATTTTTATGCCAGACTTCTGAATGAAGCCTTTACCATGAGCAAGGTGGAACTGACAAAGCAACCAGCACTGTTACATGGCTGAGCACCAAGCAACGTGACCTTTCATCTCTCTTAATTGCTTTTCTCTTATTAATCCTGATCTGTCTATTATTGACTGTACCATTATGCCATGCTTCTAATGACTTCTCCTGGGAGGATCAAAATTTATTTAATATTTGGAATACTCCTTAGAGGAAGAAGTTGGAAAAAAAATAGTGTTAATTAAAGGTAGCGTTTCTCAGGCTTTCCTAACTAACCATTGCTTCTATTAAAATCCTAATCATCTTTTAAAGTATAAATTAAGTTCTGTACCCTCCACAAGTTTTGTTGGACTATACCAGTTTAATGATTATATTTTTGCTCATATTGATCACTTGACTCAATTTGAATTTAGTATTCCACTCTAATCTATGGCAGATTGTTTGTATAGATCATCTAAGGTCCTTCACTGAGTTGTCAGCTCTTTGAAATCAGAGACAAGACTTATTCTCCGGTATTCTCATAGTGATAAACATTTTTCTCTTTGTCAACAATAAGTTTAAATTGTAACTATATTGATAATATTAATGCCATTTTATACTTTTGTTATTTGTAGGATTTTACAAAACATTTCCATGAGCATTATCATTTTAGACCCTCCTAACTTTCAGTTGCCCAGTGAGTGAAGTATTTAATTTTATAGATAAGGAAATGTAATCAAATGAAAATTTAAGTTGCTTATTATAAGTCTTGACATACCATAGAATGTATGATCATAGAATGTTGCTATTGTTTATTGTTGTTGTTTTTCTGTCATTGTTAACTCTGACTTTCCTTTATTGTGGTTAATACATAAACGTTTCTATAGAAGGCCCAAGAGGGATCAAAACTATGGGATGAAAGGGCAGATTATGCATAAAGTCTTGCCTTTGGATATGCATGTGTGACTCCTTCCAATAGGAAGAAAAAAAGAGTGTGGCGAAAAGAAGGGCCACTGCTAGCACATAAATGAGATAGAGAAAAGCCCTCCTCCCTACCCTCCCTTTCTCCCCCACAGATAGACACAGCACTGGATTGATGCATGAAACCGTTTGCTCCATTTGCTCAGTGCTCTTGCACACAAGCAGCTTGTTTGTGCATTGTAATCCGGGATAAATGAAGAGAGCAGGGTGGCTGTGCAAGGGTCCAAAGCAGACACTGGTAGAGAATCAATAAGTGATACTGGAGACATTTGTTGGGAGGTTCAGTAGAGGAAAAGGTATATAAGCCAACAGGAATATTTAGAAGGACTTTTTTTTTTTGTCATAGAAGTACAAATAATCCTGTTACGGCTCTTTAGACCCATGTACCCTGGGACTTTAAGTCTTTTTAATAAGCAGAGAACAGAATTTAGGAAAGATGATTCTATTTTGACCTCAAGTCAAAAGACTTGAGATCTTAAAAATACTACCGTTCTTTCAGTATGTGAGTTATTTTCATCGTGTGTCTGTCTCATTCTTAAAGATACCTTTTAAAATTTCAAAAAGAAAAGGCATCCTTTTCCCAGAAAAAAAAAAATATACTGACATATGTACCTAAGTATTCCACAATTAATTTCAGTGTTGGATACATTCTTGAATTTGGTGCAGTTTTCTCAACGCTAGCTATTCATCACAGTTATTGGAGGTTCTTTAAAATGGATGGATTGTCTGCCTCTACTCTAGCAGATTCTGATTAGTAAGTTTGGGAAGAAGCCTCATACACTTGAATCATTTCCTTACATATGAGATGACATCAAAGAGAGAAAAAGTCAACAGACAATGACAAGAAAAGAAATTAAAGGCTATTTTACACCATTGAACATAAATCACTGGAGAACTTGTAATACAAATAAATTAGGTGAGTATCTGAAAAAACACATATCTGGAGTGGCTTTATCATATTAACAAAAATATTACTTTCATTTTGTTTATAGTACTCATGAAAATAGATAACGGAAAGCTATGGGCAGAGGAAGGATTTTTAGAATATGGTACAGGGAGGAAAGGTTTGCAGAATGTAGCACGGAGTGGAAATTGTTGTTTCCACTGTTGATAGCATCTAGGAAGTAACCTGGGAAGTTGATCAGTCTGGAGGCACAGAGACTTCTAGAAGACGATACTGTGTTTTCACTTTGCCAGGTTTTAGACCGTACAGACAGTTGAATAAAATTATTCAGTTCATTTTGGATGTAAAACTAATTAATAAGTCATAAAAGAATGATGAGTGATAATGAAATTATAAGCAACATTCTCTGATTGATAGAACAACAAAAAATCTCTTAAAAGGAAGTTAGCAGGTTTGCAGTGAGATGTTTTGAAATATTTTTTAACATTTCCTTCATGGATTTTCATTAGGAAAACAAAATATACCATTTGCAAGAACTATTCTTTGCTGTCTCACCCAGAGAAAAGCTTTGGGTACAAAGTGTTAGGCTGAATGCTAAAAATAAAAATGTTTTTTGAGGCCAAAATCTCCATCACCAAGTGTTAATTCATGCCCTATTTTTTTTTATCAGTTTAATGACAATTTCAATATTAATATTGTAAATACAACAAATGTATATATGTTAATTAAAATGCAAGGTCATTGTTGCAAGTTTGCTATGACAAACCTAGACAGTGCATTACAAAGCAGAAATAACGCTTTGCACAAAGGTCCATATGGTCCAAGCTATGGTTTTTCCAGCAGTCATGTACTGTATGAGACCCGGACGAACAAAAAATGATGCAGGAAATTTTTTCATCAGAAGAAAATTTCTTTCTATAACTTGTTCCTTTTAAATATAACCTGTAAAGATGTTTTATAGCAGAATTAAGATAAGAAAATTCACTGAACACACTTATATGTAAACAACTGGAGTAGCAGAGTATTATGGAGAATATCAATTTCAAGAGGTAGGATCCCTGGATTCTGAGGTGTGTTATTTCTCTTCTCACAGCCTCAGTTTTTATAAATTTGTGCATGGTGCAAGGGATGTATGTAGGTGTGTGTGCATGCACAGAGGGGTTGTCCTATCCTGGAAGAGCACACATTTACTAAAAAGGCATTAGTCAAGTGTCTACTTAATTAAAGTATGACAATAGACCCTGGATATGTGGATGTGATGATGACAGCCCTGGGACTTGCCTCGTGGTCCAGTGGCTAAGAATTTGTCTTCCTGTGCAAGGAATGTGGGTTTGACCCCTGGTTGGGGAACTAAGATCCCGCATGCGTTGGGCTGGCAAGTCCTGACACAAGCAGAAAAAATAAAATTAAAAACCTTTAAAAAATGCATCTGAAGTCTAGTGGTGCAGCAGGATGGTAGCTATGATAAGGGAGCGTACAGAGCAAGTGAAATGTACTGAGTTCTGTGAGGAGAAGAGCTTGAGGACTATAAGGTTTCTAAGTTTCCCTCAACTGCTTTTTAAGATGAATCCTTCTTTAGGATTTGATGGTGGGTAGGACAGGGGTCCAGAACATGGCCAGAAACTGGAACCCCCCCTGGAACTGGAGGGAATGATTGAGTCTGGGAGAATAGGAACATCAAACTTTTACTGCCTGATTGTGTCTAAATCTCCCTACTTCCCTAACCAGGTAAAGTCTGCTCTGTGCACACAGGCCTCGTGCAAGTGGGTGCTTTGCAGAAATCAAGCGAAAGCAACCAAGTTCCAAGTCTGAGGTGATATGATTAGAGATAGAATAACCTTCATAAGGTGACATGAACCATCCGCTTAACAGGATACTGAATCCAGTGGTGACTCAGCGAACCGTCAAGCAGGTAGGAATTTGCGGAAACTTCAGGTTGGCTTCTACAGAAGAAATAAGAATAATTTTCCATTTTTCTTCTCTCAAGCATCACTCTTCACACATTCTCACCACGCTCTGTGCTCCAAGAAGCCAGCCTTCCTGGATTCTATCCAAGGGCTCTCTGGCCCTCTGACCTCTGATTTGGTTTGAACAGTGGGAAGCATTAGCCAGCAGGTAAGAGGAGGGAGAAGGAGGAGTTGGGGGGTTTAGTTCCTTGATCTCCTTTCTGCGGGGTTCCGTGGGTTGCTTGCCTCCCTCTACCACAGAGCGCAGGTCCTGGCAGGAGGTGTTGTCCACTGTCCCATGGTCCCTTCATTCCTAACGGTGACGACAGCTCTCCTGCAGTTGCTAACTCCGGGTTACTGCACGGCTCATCGAGATTTCCTTACAAACACCCTCACTTATAAAATAGTTTATTAAACTCTCCTCAGGATACCTACTTCGAGTGTACCAACTGTTTGCTTTTGGAAGCCTAGTATAAAAGACCTTAAATATGTAAGTGTCCTTACATATACTTTAAGCATATAGTGATGGATAGTTTGGAAACAGAAATGTATGAAGGATAAATAACTCAAAAATAATGAAAAAATTAGTGGTACTCAGTATGATGGTAAAGTGAATAATACTATTATAAGCACTACAAATGAGTTCAGCAAAGTTTTGGCAAATAAAATCATAGATGTTTGTGTCACAGAGAATTGGTTTGATAACCTTATTTTCTAGATGAAAAACAGACCTTCCAGGAAGAAACTGATTTTCTCAGTAACCCTGTTTTTTAGTGGCAGAATATGAATGAGTGTGTATGAATGTCTATGTATATATGTGTGTGTGTGTGTGTGTGTGTATACATGCAAATTCTCTTATTCTCTTGTCTCTGATCAGTAGCTGAGAATCTTATAGAAGTGACTTCATGAGTTCGTCTCAATTACTCTGTATTGTCTTCCCAGCAAATTGTTATGTATCTCTACCTTTTTCAATGTCTTGGCAAAGCTTTCTGACTTATTTGATGACTGTTTTCCAGGGAAGGTATTTTTTTTTTTTCCTTTTGGTGGGGAAGAAAGGGGAAGCCATCTTGTGAGGATCATTGCAAAAAATTGGCAGGTAAAAACAAAGCTATCTTGAGATGTGCAACATATTAGTTTACTGACTTGCCCCTCAAATCCACTCTGTTTATAGTGTGCATGGGTTTCAATTTGGTGCCTCAGATATGTTCCATATGACGCTGAAATTGAGCTTCGATTAAAAAGAGTCAAAACTGAGAATATTTAGTCCATGGATGCTAAGCTAAGTGTGTCAGTACCTGATGTTTGTTCCTCAAAATCTAGTTCAAGGAATTCCTGTATCACAGTCACTTGGATTCTTTTTAGTAATAACACAGATTCTTCAGCCTCACCTGAGACCTACTTAATCAGAGCTTCTCGGAGTGGGGTCCAGGATCCTTATTTTTAATACATTTTCTGAAACAACATTGATGTACACACATGTTTGAAACTGTGATACTAGGAAGAGGAATACACATCAGAATTGCTAAGTGCATTTAGCCTGATATTTGTTTGGTCATTATTGATGAAAGCTGGCTTTTTAAATGTTTTCCCCAAATACAGTGGCTATCTTTCTTGGATTTAGGTGAACAGGTAAGTTAGGTCTGTGTATATATTGTACACTGGATTTTTGATAACAAACTTGGATCTCTAGCAGAAGTAACTTTCCAGCTTCTGTGGAGCTGAATGAAAAATATAACCACTGATTGATGGCCAGACCCCTGTGATGTTTTGAACTTTTAAAGAAGCTAAGACTGGGTGGCTGATTTGTGGTTGAGGGGGGCTAAACATTCTCGCCAGGAGTTCAGGGAACCCGCTGCTTCCTAAGCTGGCAAAGAAGAGAAATCCTTGAGGCAGAGGTGCTTCAATTTGCATGAGCTGTACGAAGCACACCTCCCATTAGCTGGCTGTTGCCTCTCTTGATGACTACCTTCGGGAGGAGATGGGGGTTGTGAACTTTGAAGTGGATTATTAATTATTCATGCCTCCTTCGCCTGGACGGAGGTAACCTGCATCTCAGGAGTCGGGCCCAGAATTCATCATCTTCGTGTTGATGTTTGCAATAAAAATAACACTGAATATTAATCCTTTCACCTTCATTCTTAACTCCTCTTCCCCCTCCTCTGTTCTCTAGATAGATTGTGGAAAATCATGGCTCTCCCTTAATTCTCCCATCCCCGATACTCCTGGGCCGTTTATCATTTATTCAATTATTTGGAGGTTCATTAAACTGAGAATTAAGTTCAAGGGCTAGTTGCCTACTTGAAAACTCCACAGAATGCAGTATTTCCCTACTCAGACTTTCAATTCATTTTTTTTAGCATGATTGTGCTAATTATGTCATGATGAGCGAATCGTCACCTGTCCCTTTTTTAATTTTTATATTTTAAAATTTTTACAGTTTTGTACTTTTCCTGTTCCTTAGGAAGAGTTCTCTACAGATGTTGCTGTCAGCTTTAGTCAGGGTGTTATAGTAAAAGCAGAAGACTTGCTCTTGTCAAGTGTATATGTCAGTGCATTTGAGTTTACCTGTGTGTGTGTGCATGTGCCTCTTAAGTCTGTCTGTGCATTTTTCTTTCTAAGGGAGCCAATGGATAAATCATTACTTATGAAAAGTATAAGTTAATGAAGTGGGAGGTCATTAAGCCCTTGGAACAAAGAATAGTCTGCCTCATTATCTGATATGTGGAGACAAGGATTGATTCAGAGGTAGGTTATGTTTAGTTTGCAAAAGAATCAATATGAAGATTCATAAACAGGAAAGGGAAAATGTAAAGAAAAGAAAAGTATGACATGACGATAATTAATGAACAAATGTAATGACAGTCACAGGTTAATGCCAAGAAATTTATGTGATCAGTGTTGATGCTTCTAGCCATCGCCTTCTTGGCTTTGTTCCGACTTGCCTTTTTCTACTTATTCTCTCTGCGTTCTTCTTTCTCTCTTTTTTTCTTTCTTTTTATTAACTGCAGTATATAGTTTATACTAGCGTTCACCCTTGATGTTGTATGTGCGGTGGGTTATAGCAGATGTGTGTGTGTGTGTGTGTTCAGTCATGTCTGACTCTTTGCAACGCCGTGGACTGGTAGGCCACCAGGCTCTCTGTCCATGGGATTTCCTAGGCACGAATACTGGAGTGGGTTGCCATTTCAATGTATAATATACCCATAAGCTCATCATCACAGTATCACATAACACACTTTCATTGCCCTAAAAATCCCCTGTTGCTTCACCTGTTTTTCCTCCCAGACCCCTGCCCCCAGAACTTCTGGCTACCACTGATTATTTTACAGTCCCTATAGTTTTGCCTTTTCCAGAATGTCATGTAGCTGGAAGAATACAGTGTAAAGCCTTTTCGGACTGGCTTTTTTCACTTAGCAATATGCATTTGTAGTTCCCTTATATCTTTTTGTGGTTTGATGGCTCATTTCTTTCTGTTGCTGAATACTGGCACTCTGTATGGATGTATACAATTTGTTTATCTGTTACCTAGTGAAGAACATCTTGGTTGATTTGGCAAATTTGAATAAATCTTTTATAATTATCCAAGTGCAGAATTTTATATGGACATATGTTTTCAACATAAAGTGGGTGTATACCAAGGAGTGTGATTGCTGGATTTTATGGTAAGACAATGTTTAACTTTGCAAGAAACTGTCAAACTGTTTTTCAAAGTGAAACTACCATTTTGCATTCCTACCAGCAAAGAATCAGAGTTCTTGTTGCTCCATATCCTCACCGGCATTTGGTGGTGTCAGTGTTTTGGGTTGTAACCTATCTAACAGCTATGTAGTAGTATTTCCTTGTTTTAATTTGCAATTCTCTAACAATGTAAGATGTTGTTGAGGATCTTGTCATATGCTTATTTACCATCATGATGTATTTTCTTTGGTGTGATATCTTTTTAGATATTTTGCTCATTTTTAAATTGGGTTGTTTTCTTTTCTACTGTTGACATTTAAAAGCTCTTTAAATATTGTGGATATATTTTGCAAATATATTCTCCCAATCACTGGTTTTTCTTTATATTCTCTTAATAGTCTTCTACATTATAGAATAATTTTAATGAAGTCCTACTTAGAATTATTTTTCATTTCAAAAATTATGCTTTAAGTGTCTTTTTGCATCTTATTTTGTCTTTTTCTCCATTTCTGAGAACTCAAAATGCAGTTCTGTATGACCTGTGGTCTTGCCATTTTCTAGTCATATGATCTTGAACAAATTTCATTTCCGCTCTAAATTTCAGTTTCCAAGTTCTTTGTCTATAACATGGAAACAATAATGCTGTGTTTTTTTTGAGTGTGTTTAAAGGGTTATGTAAGACTGCATTGAAAATCACCATTCAAACTGTAAGTTTCTTTGTTATTTTATTTTTCCTTATCTTCCTCATTTGTCTTTTTCACCATTTTCTGTTACCTAGCCTTGAATATTGGAGAAGGCAATGGCACCCCACTCCAGTACTTTTGCCTAGAAAATCCCATGGACAGAGGAGCCTGGTGGGCTGCAGTCCATGGGGTCGCGAAGAGTCGGACATGACTGAGTGACTTCACTTTCACTTTTCACTTTGATGCATTGGAGAAGGAAATGGCAACCCACTCCAGTGTTCTTGCCTGGAGAATCCCAGGGACGGTGAAGCCTGGTGGGCTGCCATCTATGGGGTCGCACAGAGTCGGACATGACTGAAGCGACTTAGCAGCAGCAGCAGCAGCCTTGAATATAGGAGACATATTTGCCACTCATCATGTACATGAATAAATAATTCTTTCGCTGAACTGGTAGTTAATAGCAAGTTTCATGTATATGAACCCAACCAAAAGAAGCTTTAAAAATGATCTAAACGGACTGTTAGCACCTTAAGTCAGTTGAACTGAGAGGTGAGTGATGTGTGTGTGTGTGTGCTTTTCCATCTTGCAAACAGGCCTTTTGGTACTCTAGGCCTAGTGAGCTCAGAGTAGTCCAAGATCACATTTTAAAATGAAAATTAATCCAAGGTCATATTTTAACCCTAAAATTAATTTGACAGAACAGTTCCATTGTGGGCCCTCATACCCAACCTTGTCATAAATATTGGCTCAACAACGCCTCAGATCCATCTAGGCAGTGGTTTTCAAACTGTGTTCTGTCGAGATGTTGAGGTCTGATCATATGTGTGTCCTGCAGTTGTTCGGGGAGGGAAACAGTACTGTCAGGACTCTGAGACCACCCTCCTGACTTCATGAGAACAGTTTTGCTGGTTTTAGTTAAGTTCTCATGTAAAATCGTGCTTGAAGAAATGTTTTTTCCTGCTAACAAATTTTTTCTATAAATCAGAATTATAAGCTGAAGTTCAAGATTCTAATGAGTTCACTGGTACTGTGTCTTACAAACTAGAGAATATACATCAAGTCTGTTTATTGGAAGAATTATATTAAATGCATTAGTTGTTTTATGTGACTAGAATGCCATTGGGTATGTTATCCAAGATATGGTGTTTGAACAGTGAACTATTCTTACCTTAAAGCCTTCTGTTTTTATAACCGCCTATGACAGAGCCACTATATCTTGTCACTAGTTCAACTCAAGTTGAAAAGCACTTATTCCCACACTCTAATATGTTTTCTCTCTCACTTGATTTATAAACCTGGCCTTTATATTTTGAGAGCCAAGGATGTGGATGTAAGACCTGAGATATAAATGATGGGGTTGTTTATTATTCTCTTCCTTTTCCAAAGAGACAGATCAAGCAAGAGTTACAAGCAAGAATTGTATGAATGGGAATAAAAAGGACGCCTCAATGGAAACATTAAACCCATTAATTTTAGATGTTTAGTCCATTAATTTCTACTGATCCACCCTTTGGAATATCTTCTGTATCTGGTCCTCTGTTTCTATTCCCACAACTTCCCTCCTTCCAAATGTTTTTCAATTCACGTAATTCTCCCTGTGTTCATTCCCTCTCACCTTTAATTCATTCTACACATGGCCTTAAAAATTAACTTTTTAAAATGCTAATCCTATACTGTTGCTTTAAGGCTAAGAAAAAAAAAATCTCAAATGAATATTCCTTATGTCAGGATCAAGTTCTTACTAAACACCATGGCATTCAAGTTTTCCATAAGTTTCATTTATCTTTAAAAAGATTCAAATTCTTTTAGTATTTCCCAATCTTATTTTTTAAGGCTTTGCTCATGTTTTATATCTACAAACTCATCTGGTTGTCAAAATAAATGGACTGTTCTCCTTTCAAAG
This sequence comes from Bos javanicus, assembly GCF_032452875.1. Lineage (NCBI taxonomy): Eukaryota > Metazoa > Chordata > Mammalia > Artiodactyla > Bovidae > Bos > Bos javanicus. The sequence goes on from NC_083877.1 coordinate 93,065,556, forward strand.
TTCAGTCTGGGCCATCACTCCAACTATAACCGTCTTTGGATCACTATATTTAAATTGCTGTAAATATATATTCTGAGAAATTTATTTTGATTAAATTAATACTAACTTTTAATTATTTCTGTCATATTTATAAATAGATTGCTATCTACTGGAAAACAAGAATCAGGTTGTGCCACAACAATAAAAGCCACTATGATTTCTTATGAGTACTCATTATGACCAGGGTATGTGATAAGCACCATGTCTTTTATTTTTTAATCTTCAAAGTCATTGCAAACTAGTCTTTATTATTTCATTTGACACATGAGAAAATAAAGGCTTATAGATAGGTGTGAAATAGCTTTACTAAGATACTGCAAATAGTATTTGGTAGAGCTGGACTTAAAACCTAATTCTGTTGGAAAACTAACAAACAGAAAACCCTTTTCAGTTTATATATTGTACAATATTTGCTTTGGTATCTATTTCAGCAGACAATACAGCTCTACCAAAAAGGAAAATTTGAAATGAGTTTTTGAAATCCAGCCTTCCAGAAGGAAACACTAGTCTTTATAAGGAAACAGATTAAAATATTTCCAAAGCTTCCTTAGAATGACTAAATGCCTATCTAAAAAAAAAAAAAAACCACACAGGCAAAAATGCACACACACTAAAAAACAAAAAACAAAAAACAACGTAATTCCTGTCAGGTAAGGCACTGATATTAGAGTCATGTTATAGACCCTTACTAGTTGTGCCATGACATGAAATTTTCCCAAAGCAAGCAAATATTATAAAGTTCTGTGACCAAAGATAGAAAATGGTAAGGTGGTCCATGTGAAGCTGAAAACTCAGCATCTGTGCACTGGTGCAGAATCAGATCTCTGAGACAGAGTTTTGGGTGAAGAAGAAAATAATTACTTTGCCAACAGAGATCCATATAGTCAAAGCTGTGGTTCATTCAGTAGTCATGTATGGATGTGAGAGTTGGACCATAAAGAAGGCTAAGCACCGAAGGATTGATGCTTTTGAACTGTAGTGTTGGAGAGGGCTCTTGGGAGTCCCTTGGACTGCAAGGACATCCAACTAGTCCATCCTAAAGGAGATCCATCCTGAATATTCTTTGGAAGGACTAATGCTGAAGCTGAAACTCCAATACTTTGGCCACTTGATGCAAAGAACTAACTCATTTGAAAAGGCTGTGATGCGGGGAAAGATTGAAGGCAGGAGGAGAAGGGGATGACAGAGGATGAGATGGTTGGATGGCATCACCAACTCAATGGACATGAGTTTGAGCAAGCTCTAGGAGATAGTGAAGGACAGGGAAGCTCGGTGTGGTGCAGTCATGGGGTCGCCAAGAGTCAGACATGACTGCCTGACTGAAGAAGAAGAAAAGAGTAGCTTTATTGCTTTGCCAGGCAAAGGCGGACTCACTGGGCTCCTGCCCCTTGAAGCAACGATTCAAGGGTGGGGTTTCTGATAAGGTTAGGGTGTGTGCAGGGCCTGCACTCCTTTAATCTGACCTCAGGTGGTCTCTCACTGATCTTCTCTGGTGACTTTCTCTGGATTTAAGAATGCTTCATCAAGTATCTAATATCTTGGGTTTGTTGGGGATGTTAGTTTTGCAGAAGAGCTCAAAGATATTGTTATGTGGACCTCTTGAAGCAGAATTAAGACTCAGCCCAAACCGGCTCTATTGTTTCTTGACTGCTCTTCCCTTGTCTCTGTATCCCTTCCCTTGAACTCAGGGAAGGTCAAGGAGGCTGAAGTCTGTTTCCTACAAACCAGAAACAGGGAACACAGAGAGGCTTCTCTATACCATCCTGCTCCATTTCACTTGGAGAAAACTCTGTCAAAGCATGGACTATAGAGTTTTCTTTACTGAAGCTAGAATAAAGTGAGGTTGCTCAGTCGTGTCGAACTCTTTGCGACCCCATGGACCGTAACCTACCAGGCTCCTCTGTCCATGGGATTTTCCATGCAAGAGTACTGGAGTTGGTTGCTATTTCCTTTTCCAGGGGATCTTCCTTACCCAGCGATCGAACCAGGTCCCCCGCATTGCAGGCAGATATTTTACCATCTGAGCCACCAGGGAAGCCAAATATTTTGCACATTAAGTGAAAGTGAAGTCGCTCAGTCATGTCCGACTCTTTGAGACCCCATGGATAGTAGCCTACTAGGCTCTGCCGTCCATGGGATTTTCCAGGCAAGAATACTGGAGTGGGCTGCCATTTCCTTCTCCAGGGGATCTTCCCTACCCAGCGATCGAACCGGGTCTCCCGCATTGCAGGCAGACATTTTACCATCTGAGCCACCAGGGAAGACAAGGGAGCTTACAAAAGGCTTACCCTTTCTTTAGAAAAGTTTACCAATGACTAGGTAGTACCAGCTCTGTTCTCTCCATAGGCTTTCATTCCCAAAGAAATTAGGGAAGAGATTATAGAACAATTATGCTATTTTTCCACTAAAATAGTGTAACTTCTGGTCTCACTAGTATTTTTAGCTAGGAGAAGCAGTAGAAGATATTTAGCATACTTATTCTAGCATACTTATTTTGGCTTCCCTGGTGGCTCAGACGGTAAAACGTCTGCCTAAAATGCGGGAGACCTGGTTCTGTTCGCTGGTTCAGGAAGATCACCTGGAGAAAGAAATGGCAACCAGCTCCAGTACTCTTGCCTGGAAAAATCCCATGGACAGAGGAGCCTGGTAGGTTGCTGTCCATGGGGTTGCAAAGAGTCAGACACGACTGAGCAACTTCACTTTCTTTTATCTGCAAAATGTTTTTCTTTGTTTAGAACATTGAAGAAAGATATCTTTCAATGACTTCTTTGATAAATGTTTTTTTATTATTTTTTCTGATTATTATAAGCTTCTGTTTTTCTACCTCTACAATGCCTTTGGTCATTATGGATATATATCACAGCACAAATATTACCCAGTAATTTTTTGGAAAAAGCAAGGGATCTATTAATAGCCACAGTGATGGGAAAACACACTTAGAAATCTCCATTTGTCCTCTCACTTCCAATTTGTTTCCTCTGATTCACTACGTCAGTGAGTAAAACAGCCTCACTTGGAACTAAGATTCCTTAATTTTCTGCTAGGCAGATTTCTTATCTTTCTGGGACAGACATTGTCTGGCTCTAATCAGATTGTTGACTGAGAAAACAAGAGCTTAGAGAGAGACTGAATAACATTCAAAACAAGCAAACATAAAAAAGCCTAGGAAAACATGAGTACTCTCCCTAAAGGAAAAAAAGAGTACACATAAACTAAGTACACTATTTTTTCCCTCAAGAATGTCATTTCTTGACTGAGCCAGATCATTATTTGGGAGATACAATAGCCATTGAATATCTTGTACTGAAATTTTTAAAAATCTGGTTACATTTTTAAATTTTTTATAGATTGAAATCTGTGTGTGAGTTATAGCCATAGTCTGTGTATCCTTCTTTTTACACAGGTCAAATAAGTTTAGACTATAAACTATCAAGGCAAAACCAGTTGGTTACTAAAACTTATGAGAAGGAGCAAAGGGTAGTCTTAGGAAACAAACCTTAAATACAGAGAATTTCATGGGAATGAAAGTTGGTCAGATGATATGCCCCTTAAAGTTTTATATGGTTTAATTAATCGTTGCTCAATTTTTAAAGAAGCAACTGCATTTTGGATTTTAGGGAGGCTCCAAATGACAGAAATGTTATTGGAAATCCTTGAAGGGCCCAGCAGGATGCGAAGAGTTGACTCATTGGAAAAGACTGATGGTGGGAGGGATTGGGGACAGGAGGAAAAGGGGACAACAGAGGATGAGATGGCTGGATGGCATCACTGACCCGATGGATGCCAGTTTGAGTGAACTCCAGGAGATGGTGATGGACAGGGAGGCCTGGCGTGCTGCAGTTCATGGGGTCGCAAAGAGTCGGACGTGATTGAGCGACTGAACTGAACTGAAATTCTTAAAGAAGCAAATGCTTTTGGGATTTTAGGGAGGCTCCAAATGACAGAAATGTTATTGGAAATCCTTGAAGGGCCCAGCAGGATTTGTCCGTCCTTATTAACCAGAAAAGAAAAGTTATGACCTTGGAAGAGAAGTTTTGACCAACCTAGACAGCATATTAAAAAGCAGAGATACTACTTTGCCAACAAAGTCCATCTAGTCAAGAATATCGTTTTTCCAGTAGTCATGTATGAATGTGAGAGTTGGACTATAAAGAAAGCTAAGAGCTGAAGAATTGATGCTTTTGAACTGTGGTTTTGGAGAAGACTCTTAAGAGTCCCTTGGACTGCAAGGAGATCCAACCAGTCCATTCTAAAGGAAATCAGTTCTGAATATTCATTGGAAGGACTGATGCTAAAGCTGAAATTCCAATACTTTGGCCATCTGATGTGAATAACTGACTCATTTGAAAAGACCCTGATGCTGGGAAAGATTGAAGGTGGGAGGAGAACGGGATGACAGAAGATGAGATGGTTGGATGGCATCACTAACTAGATGGACATGAGTTTGAGTAAACTCCGGGAGTTGATGATGGACAGGGAGGCCTGGCATGCTGCAGTCCATGGGGTGGCAAGGAGTCAAACATAACTGAGCGACTGAACTGACTGACTGATTAACTAGAGAAGGTTGGGAAAACACTCTAGAGATGAAGTATTAAAGACTAGTGTCGTTATTGGGGTCATTAAGCATGAGTTCATGTATACGTATGGAACTGGTCTGTCTTCCTTAATCCTAACAGACTGAAATTTCCCACTGTATATTTCCCTTCTGGTCTTAAAACTGCTATTGATTTTGGAATTGTGATTTTTTTTTTAAAAGAACCACGTAAATGTGGATACATTGCAATTGTACTGTTGGGTCATTGTTATAATCTAACCTAGAAGGATGTCATAATTATTTGAAATAAAATTTAATGTAACATTTTGGTAACCTTTATTTGAAGTTTAAAAATTATCTTTACTATATTACCTTTTATTATATATTTTAATTATCCTTCCTCTTCTTAGTCTATACATTCCCTTATTTTGAAAGCTAAAGTAGCCTCAAGGAGATTATTAAAGTTAGGAATGTGAAATTCCTTATTTCCTTCATTCTAAAATCCTTGAATATGTTTGTATCAGTTATTAGGAAATCTTTTGTTGATATGAAACAAACTTTCAATCTGATAATGAGTTTTGTCTCCAATAGAGATAAAGAATCCAGGATCATAGAAAAAGCAAGGGAATTCCAGAAAAAGCATCTACTTCTGGTAAGCCTTTGACTGGGTGGAGCACAACAAACTGTGGAAATTCCTTAAATGGATGGGAATACCAGACCACCTTTCCTGTCTCCTGAGAAACCTACGTGCAGGACAAGAGTCAACAGTTAGACCTGGACATGGAAAAATGGACTGGTTCCAAATTGAGAAAAGAGTATGTCAAGGCTGTATATTGTCACCCTGCTTATATAACTTATATGCAGGATACATCATGTGAAATGCCGGGCTGGATGAATCACAAGCTGAAATCAAGATTGCCAGAAGAAATTTCAACAACCTCAGATATGCCGATGATACCACTCTAGTGGCAGAAAGCAAGAGAAACTAAACAGTCTCTTGAGGAAAGTGAAAGAGGAGGGTGAAAAAGCTGGCTTAACACTCCAAAAATTAAGATCATGGCTTTGGGTGTCATCACTTCATGGCAAATAGATGGGGAAAAATGGAAACAGTGTCAGACTTTATTTTCTTGGGCTCCGAAATCACTGTGATGGTGACTGCAGCCATGATATTAAAAGATGCTTGCTCCTTGAAAGAAAGACTATGACAACTAATGTAGATAGCATATTGAAAAGCAGAGACATGCCCTGAAGGAATTCGTGTTGGTACAGAGGTGCCTGTAGGGGTCATGGGCCACCAGACCACCCCCGGGGCTGGAGGCCTATGGTCCCTCCTAGGCCCCGATTCTCACCTCCTCAACTCCTCACCTCCCGCCGTCTTGGGGGCCCCTACGGCTTGTGGCACAGATGAGGAGTGCATATTTTACCATCTGTGAAAACTTCTCTGTAATTTATTTTTTCCTCACTCAAGTATTAAACATTACAGCAAATTTAAAAGATATGAATGAATATCCTACAAAAAGAAAAAGGAAGACTTCACATCTTTCTACTTATTCAGATTCCTCTGGAATAAGCAGAATTGCATATAGGTTCAGTGGAATTTTTTTTTTTTTTTGATCATTGTTACAGTGTTCTATGAGACAACCAGACAAAATATTTTGACAATAAAGATGATGATTCAGATACAGAGACATCAAATGACTTGCCAAAATTTACAGATGGAATCAAGGTCAGAAACAGAAATCAACACAACCTGGTTCCCGGTCCTGTACTTAGAATTCGAGACCACACTGCCTTTCCTACAGAAAAATCTGCTGATATTGAAATCTGTGATGAAGAGTTTGACTCTCCTGAATCAGCCCATCAGCAAACTCAAGAAGACAGCCCCACTGAAGTTCCACTACTGAAGATGTTCCAGTTGCCGCAGACGTGCATGAAATTTCTGAAGATTATGATATGGAGACAGGAAACAAATCCTCTGAGACTCTCCGAGACGAAACTGATGAAGAGTCACCAGCTAAACCTTGCAAAATTATTGGCAAGAGCCAAGCTTTGAATGTGACTGCCCAGCAGAAACGACCTTATTGAGAGCTAATAGCAGTGACCCCTATAAATGTGAACTTTGTGAATCCAACAGAAGATATTTTTCTGATTTAAAGCAGCATATGATCTTGAAGCATACTTATTCAAAGGTGTGCTGAGTCTGCAGAGAAAGTTTCGCTACCAGCTTCTGATCAAACATCCAAACTGCATGAAGAGGATCCCGACATTTGTAAATACTGTGATTATAAGACAGAAAGCTGTGGTACATGTACACAATGGAATATTAGTCAGGTATCAAAAAGAGTGCATTTGAATCAGTTCTAATGAGGTGGATGAAACTGGAGCCTATTATACAGAGTGAAGTAAATCAGAAAGAAAAATACCAATACAGTATATTAATGCATATATATGGAATTTAGAAAGATAGTAATGATGACCCTTTATGGGAGACAGCAAAAGAGACACAGATGTAAAGAACAGACTTTTGGACTCTGTGGGAGAAGGCGAAGGTGGCATGATTTGAGAGAATAGCATTGAAACATGTATATTACCATATGTGAAGTAGATCGCCAGTCCAGGTTTGATGCATGAGACAGGGCGCTCAGGGCTGGTGCACTGGGATGACCCTGAGGGATGGAATGGGGAGGGAGGTGGGACGGGAGTTCATGATGGGGGACATATGTACACCCATGGCTGATTCATGTCAGTGTATGGCAAAAACCACCACAATATTGAGTGGTTAAAATAAATTAATTAATTAAAAAAAAAAGTAATTTTTGAGACCCCGAGCGGGCACATTGCAGACACCCATTTTAGTGATCACCTTTATGGGTGTGAGAAGTGTGACGTACAGTTCTCCTAGAGCAGGGAACTCTACCTACATTTCCAGGAGCACAGCTGTGATGAACAGTACTTGTGTCTATTCTGTGAACATGAAGCGAATGATCCAGAAGGCTTGTATAGCCATGTGTTAAATGAGCATGCAGTTAATTAATAAAGTAATAAGTATAACAATGGAGAACATGGACAATAGAGCCTCTTAAACAAAATCACATCTGACAAATGTAAAGACTTCTTTGTTAGTCAAGTATGTGGGTTTCAGAGTAGACTTCATACAAATGTTAACAGATATGTTGCTATTGGACATAATACATTCTTTCCACATGTTTGTGATGACTGTGGGAAGGGCTTCTCAAGTATGCTAGAATATTGCAAACACTTAAATCACATTTATCTGAAGGGATTTGCTTATGTCAATACTCTGAATATTCAACAGGAGAAACTGAAGATTTTAAAATTCATCTAGATCACAAACATTCAGCTGATTTACCTCATAACTGTGGTGAATGCTTGATGAAGTTTGGAAATGAAAGGGAATTAATAAGTCAATTTCCAATCCACAAGACACCTTGATTGTTCTCTTTAAATTCCATAATGTTGATGTGAAATAACTACTTTGGCAATGTTAAAAAAAAAAAAAAAGGCAGAGACATCACTTTGCTGACAAAAGTCCATATAGTCAAAGCTATGTTTTTTCCAGGATATACAGATGTGACAGTTGGACCATAAAGAAGGCTTAGTGCCAAAGAATTGATGCTTTCAAATTGTGGTATTGGAGAAGACTCTTGAGAGTCCCTTGGACAGCAAGGAGAACACACCAATCAATCCTAGAGGAAAGCACCCTTAAATATTCATTGTAAGGACTGATGCTGAAGTTGAGGCTCCAATTCTTTAGCCATCTGATGTGAAGAGTTATGGAGAAGAAGGCGACAACAGAGGATGAGATGGTTGGATGGCATCACCAACTCAATGGACATGAGTTTGAGAAAACTCAGGGAGATAATGAAGGACAGGGAAGCCTGGCTTGCTGCAGTCCCTGGGGTCACAAAGAGCCAGACATACCTTAGCCATTTAACAACAACAGCATCTCCAAGAAGACTTTGTTTTCAGTATTCATTTTATTTGTTTTATGATGCTTTTACTTTTATATTATACTGAAGACTACCTATATTTATTACATTTAAGTGAAATGATACATTTCTTTATAATTAACAAAATGCTTTCTTTCATTGAAAGACAAATGCCATAAACACAGAGGGTCAGAAAAAGAAAGTTAAAAGAGAAAGTGAAAATGTAGTTGCTCAGTCCAGTCTTTTACAACACCGTGGACTGTAGCCTGCCAGTCTCCTCTGTCTATGGAATTCTTCAGGCCAGAATACTGGAGTGGGTAGCCATTCCCTTCTCCAGAGGATCTTCCCAACCCAGGGACTGAACCAAAGTCTCTTGCATTGAAGGCAAATTCTTTACCATCCAACCCACCAGTTCAGTTCAGTTCAGTCGCTCAGTCATGTTCAACTCTTTGCAACCCCATGGACTGCAGCACACCAGGCCTCCCTGTCAATCTCCACTCCTGGAATTTACTCAAACTCATGTCCATTGAGTCGGTGATGGTATTCAACCATTCTTAACCTCTGTCATCCCCTTATCCTGCCTTCATTCCCAGCATCAGGGTCTTTTCAAATGAGTAACTTCTTTGCATCAGATGGCCAAAGTATTGGAGTTTCAGCTTCAGCATCAGTCCTTCCAATGAATATTCAGGACTGATCTCCTTTAGGATGGACTGGTTGAATCTCCTTGCTGTCCAAGGGACTCTCAAATGTCTCCTCCAACACCACAGTTCAAAAGCATCAATTATTCAGCTGTCAGCTTTCTTTATAGTCCAACTCTCAACATCCGTACATGGCTACTGGAAAAACCATAGCTTTGACTAGAGGGACCTTTGTTGGCAAAGTAATGTCTTTGCTTTTTAATATGCTGTCTAGGTTGGTCATAACTTTTCTTCCAAGGAGCAAGCGTCTTTTAATTTCATAGCTGCAGTCACCATCTGCAGTGATTTTGGAATCCCAAAAAATAAAGTCTGTCACTGTTTCCACTGTTCCCCCATCTATTTGCCATGAAGTAATGGGACCAGATGCTATGATATTAGTTTTCTGAATGTTGAATTTCAAGCCAACTTTTTCACTCTCCTCTTTCCCTTTCATCAAGAGTCTTCATAATTTTTAATTTATTCTTTCAATATTTACTTATTACCTGCTTATTAATTGTAATAAAGGTACCAGATTACAGAAGTTTATTTCTTAATTCATGACCTTTCCTTTTGTTGAGAAGATTTACAATCTCTAAATTCAGCTCAGTAATTGGGTTGAATATTTACTCAGGAAAATAATTTTGTCTTACTTATCTATGAGGCATTTATTATAGTATAAACTGAAAATAAAAAGACATTTTGTGTATATTAAAAAAAAACAAACTTCAGAAAATTGATGTCATTAATAACTTTATATTTAATGTTAATTGTTTGATTCATTATTATTTTTTGTTGTTATTGAAAACTTGACTAAGTTCTTTCACTTTCCTTCTTGGTAGTTTGACCACAAGTAGGCATAGTAATAAAAGCTTATAAAATGAGACATACAGTCATAGTTTTAAAATAAGTAAAAATTTATGAAATTTTAAGGTTTTAAATTTATATACTGTCCACAGGTGGTACATACCCTTAAAATAATTAATCCCACCCATCAACTTTCCTCCTTATACATACTGAATCTGCTTTCATACACCACTTAGCAAATATTTGCCACTATCTCATACTTGGAATATTCTGTCTGCCAACTGTTTGATTTTAGAAATATTAGTATCTTTGTATAACAGTGTTTGTTCAATTATTAGACTGTTTTATGTCATAATGTGTTTTGAATTGAGTAGAAAATTGAAAATGCTAAAATAGTAGACATATTAAGCATATTAAAAGTACAACTTTTGATTCATTTGAATTTCACTAATTTAATTCAATTATGAAAGAAAATAGAGAAGCAAAATGGTATAAAGTCCTAAAAATCTATAATTAAGTACAGCTTTTCAAAAGTGAGGCTTAATGATAACTTTATAGATGTTATTAAACATTGGATTGAGTGATAATTAATAATGTTACAGCTAAAATTTTTGAATGCTTCTTTGCCCTAGCACAGAGCTAAGGTTTATAAAAGCATTGTATAATTTGATTTCCACAACAACAATATGAAATGTATGTCAGGAACTGTGAAGGGGTTGAGATTTTATTCTGCATGCCTGCAAGTTGACAGAGATTCCCAGATGCAGGTAGAAGATACAGACTAGTGGAACAGAGATGAAGAGCTGTATGTTACAGAAACTGCAGAAACCAGACTATCAGCATTTGTCCCAGTCTCCACATCCAGATTCCTATAGGGCAATGCAGTGAGAGCTAGGCGACTCCTGGGTTGTATTATAGGAGAGGAAGCCCAAATTTTAGGAAACTTCAATCTTTTAAAGGGACTATAAGCAAACTGGCCCAGTTTTTGCTCAGGAAGGAGCTATTATGATTATTATTATCATGGACAGCAAAAGGTAGTGCTTCTAGCCTGGCATATATCTTTCAAGGTTGTTGTGCAAATATTTTTGAAAAGGTAGTCTGGAACAAAGTGTTAGGAGGATCTTGATTCACAAGATAAGCAGAAATACGGAAGACTCATGGGAAATTGGGCCTTCCTGGTGGCTCAGTGGTAAAGAACTTGCCTGCCAATGCTGGGGAGAAGGCAATGGCACCCCACTCCACTACTCTTGCCTGGAAAATCCCATGGACGGAAGAGCCTGGTAGGCTGCAGTCCCTGGGGTTGCTAAGGGTCAGACACGACTGAGCGACTTCACTTTCACTTTTCACTTTCATGCATTGGAGAAGGAAATGGCAACCCACTCCAGTGTTCTTGCCTGGAGAATCCCAGGGACTGCGGAGCCTGGTGGACTGCCGTCTATGGGGTCGCACAGAGTCGGACACGACTGAAGTGACTTAGCCACAGTAGCAGCAGCCAATGCTGGAGATGCAGGTTAGGTCCCTGGGTTGGAAAGATCCCCTGGAGTAGGACATGGCATCCCACTCCAGTATTCTTGCCTAGAGATTTCCATTTACAGAGGAGCCTAGTGGGCTACAGTCCATAGGGTCACAAAAGAGTCGGACATGACTTAATAATTAAACAACAACAACATGGGAAATTGTCTCCCAACATTATAAATTTTGTTATTCCCAGTTTAAGAAAGTGAAGTTTTAAAACTTCAGGTAACTTATTAAAGTCACACAAATTTGTATCAGAACATCATTCTAGTGGTCTAAATGCAAAGGGAAGCTCATAATTCTATGTAGCTAATGACAGGATGAGAATTCACCAGAGAGTCCTTTGTTTAGAGAAGACTGCCATTCGTATTTCTATGATAACATTTTATTATCTGTGGACTATGCAAAAACAACAGCAGAAAACCCCCTGTCTTCACAACTCCAGACTTAATCCAAGCTCAATCTCTTGCAATTTTTTCAATTGTAATCTTTTTTTGCAATATTAGAACAAGTTCCTTCTTTGTATTCAAAGTCACTTCAGATTATCTCTTAAAAATTAACTTTCTAAAACATGTAAAATTAAATTGTGTCAGTTCAGTTCAGTTGCTCTGTCATGTCTGACTCTTTGCGACCCCATGAATCAGAGCACGCTAGGCCTCCCTGTCCATCACCAACTCCCAGAGTTCACCCAAAATCATGTCCATTGAGTTGGTGATGCCATCCAGCTATCTCATCCTCTGTTGTCCCCTTCTCCTCCTGCCCCCAATCCCTCCCAGCATCAAGGTCTTTTCCAATGAGTCAACTCTTCACATGAGGTGGCCAAAGTATTGGAGTTTCAGCTTCAGCATCAGTCCTTCCAAAGAACACCCAGGACTGATCTCCTTTAGGATGGACTGGTTGGATCTCCTTGCAGTCCAAGGGACTCTCAAGACTCTTCTCCAACACCACACTTCAAAAGCATTAATTCTTTGGCGCTCAGCTTTCTTCACAGTCCAACTCTCACATCCATACGTGACCACTGGAAAAACCATAGCCTTGACTAGATGGACCTTTGTTGGCAAAGTGATGTCTCTGCTTTTGAATATGCTATCTAGGTTGGTCATAACTTTCCTTCCAAGGAGTAAGCGTCTTCTAATTTCATGGCTGCAGTCACCATCTGTAGTGATTTTGGAGCCCAAAAAAATAAAGTCTGACACTGTTTCCATTGTTTCCCCTTCAATTTCCCATGAAGTGATGGGACCAGATGCCATGATCTTCATTTTCTGAATGTTGAGCTTTAAGCCAACTTTTTCACCCTCCTCTTTTACTTTCCTCAAGAGGCTTTTTAGTTCCTCTTCGCTTTCTGCCATAAGGGTGGTGTCATTTGCATATCTGAGGTAATTGATATTTCTCCAAGCAATCTAGATTCCAGCTTGTGCTTCTTCCAGTCCAGCATTTCTTATGATGTACTCTGCATATAAATTAAATAAGCAGGGTGACAATATACAGTCTTGATGTACTCCTTTCCCGATTTGGAAGCAGTCTCTTATTCCATGTCCAGTTCTAACCCTTGTTTCCTGACCTGCATACAGATTTCTCAAGAGCCAGGTCAGGTGATCTGATATTCCCATGTCTTTCAGAATTTTCCACAGTTTATTGTGATCCACACAGTCAAAGGCTTTGGCATAGTCAATAAAGCAGAAATAGATGTTTTTCTGGAACTCTCTTGCTTTTTCGATGATCCAGGGTATGTTGGCAATTTGCTCTCTGGTTCCTCTGCCTTTTCTAAAACCAGCTTGAACATCTGGAAGTTCATGGTTCACGTATTGCTGAAGCCTGCTTTGGAGAATTTTGAACATCACTGTAGTAGCGTGTGAGATGAGTGCAATTGTGCGGTAGTTTGAACATTCTTTGGCATTGCCTTTCTTTGGGATTGGAATGAAAAGTGACCTTTTCCAGTCCTGTGGCCACTGCTGAGTTTTCCAAATTTGCTGGCACATTGAGTGCATGGTCTGTAGCAAATGGAAATCCGTGCTGTTAACATTTGAAATAATTCTAGGTGTTGGATAACCTAAAGAAAAGCAATCGCAGCATCATTGATAAGCCTATATATTTTCTTTTTTTAATAACCAAAGATAGTTTTTATTTATTACTTTATTGAAGTATAGTTGATTTACGGTGGTGTGCTAATTTCTGCTATACAGAAAAGTGATGCAGTTCTATATATGTATACATATATATATATATATATATACACACACACACATACACATATGTGTATGTGTATCTTGTCTATATACATATTCTTTTTCATATTCTTTTCTACTATGGCTTTTTATAGGATATTGAATATAGTTCCCTATGCTACATAGTTCCCTATGTATAGTTCCCTATCCCTACCTTAGGACCTTGTTTTTTATTCATTCTATATGTAATAATATATAATAGTTTGCATGTACTCCTAATCCATCCCTTCCCATTCCCCTTTGGCTACATGGGGAACCTAAGTTTGTTCTCTATGCCTGTGAGTCCGTTACTATTTTGCCCTTAAATTCATCTGTGTCATATTTTAGATTGCACATATAAGTGATACCGTATGTATTTTTCTTTATCTTTCTGACTTCCTTCACAGGGTTTGATAATCTCTTGCTCAATTCATGTTGCTACAAATGGCATTATTTCATTCTTTTTTATAGCTGAGTAATATCCCATTGTGTATATTTATGCTTGTATATTTTCAATAAGGGATTTATAAAAAGTTCAAGTTTTTTTTTTAAATTGAAACCTTAATTTAGAATCTGTGAACTTAGTGATTGTAAACATTTATTTATTAAGTATCCTCTCAAGAATGCACTGTATATTACAATATAGGACTTTCTCCATGTGTGCGTTGATGTTGGGGCTGTTCATGAAGACAAGCAATTAATACCTCACTTCCTGTTATTTGGGAAACTCACAATGGAAGTGTAACTTTGTGCTTAACTTGTGATAAAACAGGAGAAGGATAACTCTTAGGACTAGAATGGTAGAGTCCACAGGCTCTGAATTGGACTTCTCAAGTGAACTGAAGTGAGTGGATTTGTAAATAGAGGAGAGGAAGAAGTGGCCCAGTAGTCTTGCTTATGTTGTTTCCATAAATTGTGACCAAGGTTTAATGTTTGCTTTGAGTTGTATGTTAGCCATATTTACTGCAATGTGTTAATAATACCAGGTAAGCCTCTCCGTTCAGTGGATGAACAGTTGATGCTACTTAGAAGTTACTCTGAATAACCCAAAGCTGAGTTTATGAGATCACACACTATGTTTGTAGAACCAGCTTCTGGATTTAATTTCTAAGGGAGACTTTTTTTTCCCTTCAAAAAACTACTGTCATTTTATAGTAAGACAGTAAGTTATGTAACATAATATTGTTAAATGTATTAGACTGTGGATTAAACTTCAAGGTGACCTTGAGAGAGTTTTGCACCTGTTCAGTTCAGTCACTCAGTCGTGTCTGATTCTCTGTGACCCCATGAATTGCAGCACGCCAGGCCTCCCTGTCCATCACCAACCCCTGGAGTTCACTCAAACTCATGTCTATCGAGTTGGTGATGCCATCCAGCCATCTCATCCTCTGTCATCCCCTTCTCCTCCTCCCGCCAATCCCTCCCAGCATCAGAGTCTTTTCCAATGAGTCAGCTCTTCGCATGAGGTGGCCAGAGTACTGGAGTTTCAGCTTCAGCATCAGTCCTTCCAGTGAACACCCAGGACTGAGCTCCTTTAGCACCTGCACTAATCTACAAATATATGCATATATGAAGAGAAGGTGCCTTATCATGTTTACTCAAACACAAACAGACCATCTACCAATCAGAATTCTCTATCATTTCCCCTGGACCTAAATATCGCATGCTCCATCCTACAGGATATATGAAAATTCAGTTGAATTCTGCATTAAGTTCTACACTGTTCTGGAGATTGAGCAGAATTAGCCAGTTGTATCCTTTTAACTCTAAATGGTGTTTTTAAAGTACAGATTAAAATTTCAATACAAAATTCAGTTATCAGCTTAGTTTCCCATAAATTGTGAGAACGTTATACCAAATCAGACTTACTCCATAAATGCTATTTATTTTTGACCTGTATGAATACCTGAATGAAATTTTCTCTGATTTTTATAATGTAGTTCAGAGCAGTGTTTCCAAATTGCAGGCAGTGTGTAACCCAGCATTTGGTGTACCAATTGTTAATTCTTTATAGGAATAAAAGAGATGAGGATACAGTAGATGCATTCCCAAACCATAAATCTTTAACTGCATAAATCACACACATGTTGATTATTTCATACATGTATGAGAGAGCTAATACTATGAGACCCGTGTTCTTCTTATTTCATTAAAAAAATAAAAAGATGTAAGACATTTAAAAGAAGGAAGGCATACAATGTTTGGAGGTCTCATACTGAGAAGCAGTGATTATTGCTATTCTTTTTCTGTTTCCAAGGGTGAAGGACATTATCGTAAGAGCACTAGCAGATTTCAACTGTGTAGAAATAGCCACCGGGGCCTGAAAAGAGTGTTGAAAATGCTATAGAACTAAATCATGTTGGAGACATGGAGGTAAAGAATCATGAGGAAGGAAGTCACATAATTAGAGCTGGTGAATGAAGCCGAGCCCGACATGGGTAGATAAAAGTTGATGAGAAAATGGTAGTCTTTAAGACCATTGAAGTAGAGGGGAATGCTGACTGTAACACATGGCAGAACAAGGCGAAGAAAACCCTGCACTCACTCTGAAAACTGTGTATGCATGTGTTAAATGGTAATGCAGGGAGCCCTCTCTGTGGTTCACCCCAGCTGCAGTGGCTTCTCATTTTCAATAAAAACTTAATGCCTCTCCCAGAGAATGAACGCGTGCCCTGATTTATAAAGGGATAATGCACTGGCCTTATTTCCAGTGTATGACAGATCAGCAAATACACATAGGCACAACTGCCTATTTGCTATTTACTACTTCGGTAAATGGCAAGCCATAAAGAGCGATCTGTTTAAATTGCATTTTGCAAACAATCCTGACTTTGTACCATACACTCTGCGAAACATTGTTATTATTATTTATAATAATAATATTATAAATTATTATTTATAAGAGGCACTGTTAAGGGTGCCTGGTGCTGGGAGAATCGTGGATTTCTTTTACATTTAATTTTGCAAATGGAAGCAACCCAGAGATTATCTTGTTGGGGACTTTCATTTTATGGTAGACAAAACTGGAATGTTATAACTTGACTGTGATCATGCAGATAACTACAGATGGAGGCCAACCATGAATACAAGTTCCCAGCATATTTTTAAGTTGGACTAAAAGAACCATGTTCCTATATTTAAAGCAGTTGTTGGTGAGAGAATAAAATCCTCAGTAAGAGACATTGTCGCCATGAATGAGTCCTTTAAATATGCCATTCAGAAAAGGAAGTGTGTATATCCGTCCACTGTCTCGCTGGTGATCACTGTTTAGGTATTTTGTCTTTGAGAAACACATCAGTCAAGACTAGATGTTTAAAGTTCATCATGTGTCATGATTATCAAGCTTACAGTGCCATGTGTCTATGAGGCTAAAAGGATGGATCTCCCGAAACCATGAAATGAGATATCTCTGTTTTCTGAGGTTAAGCATTAAAACACAAGTATAATTAATCAGGGCAAAGATAGGTAAAATTTTTTCAGAGCAAAAACATTTCTTAGGCCTCTAAGTGCCGACTATAGTCTTATTTCCATATATTTCAACTCAACTGGTGTCGTAAAATCTTCACTTGGATGTCTGCCAGACATTTCAAAGTGAGAGTGAACTCATACTTTGCCCATCCAAACCTGCTCCTCCTTCCCTTGTTTTTCTGCCTTTCTGTAAAAAGCTCCAGCAGCATCCATGCTCAGATACCAAAGTCTAGGTGTGATTTTTTTTAAAAATGTATTTCTGTTCACATCTTTCATCTCAAAGGCCTCAGTACATCCTGCTCACCCTTCCTCCAGAACATGTTCCAAACCATCTGCTTTACTCCACATCCCGTCTAGTCTGGTCTTGACAAATGTTAAGAATATTCTGATTGGCACCCCTGCTTCTACTTGAAGCCTTCTGTAAATTGCTCTCTATACAACAGGAAAAATGATTTTTGCAAAGTATAAATAACATTCCTTTGATGACAAATAGTGCAGGGCTTCTCACTGCATTTTAGTACAAAGCAAACAAATGAATTCTTTTTCCAGCTTTAGAAAACCCTACAAAATCTATCTACTACCTATTTCTTTGAACTCACTTAATACCAATTTCCCCCTTTCCCTAGCCATTACCATAGGGTCTCTCTGTAATCTATTTCCACTGCCAGGAATTGGCTTTCTTAATCTTTGTATGGATGCCTTCTAATGATTATTTAGCTTAAATGGCATTTGTTAGGCTTGCTGAACTCACAATCAAAAGTGGACTGGCAGCCTTCTCACTCTTGGGGTCTTTTCGTTTTTCCAGGACTTCATGGGAAGGGAAAAAAGTTCCTTGATGGAACCCCACCCACTTCTTGTCTTACCTCTTCTTTCTTCCCTTCAGCCTTGAAGGACAAAAGAAAAAAAAAATCAACTTTTGAAAAGTGCTATGCAAAAAATCAAAACAAGGAAAGTAAAAATGTTAGTTGCTCAGTTGTGTCCAACTTTTTGTGACCCCACAGACTGTAGCCCACCAGGCTCCTCTGTCCATGGAATTCTCCAGGCAAGAATACTGGAGTGGGTTGCCATTTCCTTCTCCAGGGACTCTTCCCAACTCAAGGATCAAACCTGGGTTTCCCACACTGCAGGAAGATTCTTTACCATCTGAGGCACCAGGGATATGATCAGATAATAACAGGAGCAAATCCAAGGCATGTGTAAATATAAATGATGCAAGTATTCTGAAGGGAATTACGAAGCATGATGAAGAATACCACTGTATACACATATTCTCCTCACCTGTGACCAATGGGACTGCCCACACCTTTGCGATGATACTGATTCAAATGGATTGCTGGCCTGTGAGTAGTCAGGAACAGTCTAAACAGGCTTTTACACAGTTTTCTAGGCTGTATTTGCATATTCATTAAGTTGGCACTTTGACCTATACCTTACTGATAATGTACCAGCGTCAGATACTTCATTAGTCCTTCACCTGAGCTATGTACTAATCATAAGACTAAATGGTTGAGATTTAGAAATTGGATATAATTAGCACACCATAGACAACATTGCTCCAATATCTTGGCTTGAAACTCTTTTTATTATTCCTCTATTTTACTTTATCTTTTGGTAATCACTTTAGAAATTGTAGCATCAATTCTGGATTCCTTTGAGAAGTAATACAGTTCCGGGAAAGAGAAATAAGTTAAGTGTTGGAAAGAAGGGAGGAAAAGCCATCACAAATTTGTTGATTGAACATCTACTGTGTGCTAGCTTTCTAGGTGCTTCCAAACTACCCTGTAGATGTCTCTTACACTCATTGAAGTTAGTTTATGTGATAATTTGATTAATGTCTCGTTCAACAGGTAGATAGTAAAATGAAAGCAGAGGTTTTTATTTTTTCTTTAACTTACTACCTGGGGGACGTGTGTGTATGTGCTCAGGTGTATCTGACTCTCTTTGACCCCATGGACTGTAGACCACCAGGCTCCTATGTCCATGGGATTTTCCAGGCAAGAACAGTGGAGTGAGTTGCCAATTCCTTCTCCAGGGTATCTTCCTGACCTAGGGATCGAACCCTCATCTCCTGAATTACAGGCAGATTCTTTTAACCTCTGAGCCCTTATTACCTGGCACTGTGACTAATATGTAGAAAGTGTTGGAATAAAATTTTGAATGTAAAAGATGAACATATGTTATTTCATTTGATAGCCTCAGTAATCCATTCAAGAGGTAGTGAGTATTCACAGAAAATACCAACAACTGGAGATAAAGCTAACATTCTCATTTTCATTGATTTTTTTTTTTTGCCATGCTGAGCGGTATATGGGATCTTAGTTCCCCAACCAGGGATTGAACCCATGTCCCATGCACTGGAAGTGTGGAATCTTAATCACTGGACCACCAGGGGAGTCCTAAAGCTAGCATTTTGTTTCATGACATATATAAAATTCTTGTGGACAAATAAAACTATGACTTAACATTAGTTCAATAGTTGTATTCTATTATAGAAAAGTACCAATATTAAATAGTTAATTCCCTCCTACTAGAGATTTAGATTGTTTCCATGTTTCGACCATTGTAAATAATTCTCTAATAAATACACATGTATATTTTCTGTGATCTAAAACAATAACCTTATCTTTTAAAACCCTTCCTGATTTCTAATTTCTTGTTATTACTGTTTTTGTGTTTCTACCCTTTTTTCTTGATTAGGCCAGCTTGTGGCTTATCTGATCAGGGGTTTTTATTTTTTTCAAGGAACTGACTTTGAAATAAATGCTTTGGCTATTCTGTTTGTAACTTCCTAATTCATTTATTTATATGCCAATATTTTTTTAATTCCTACCTTCTAGTTTTGCTAAATTGTATGTTTGGCATTCTTTCTATAATCTCTTACATTAAGTGCCTAGTATATTCTTTCTTCCTTAAAAGCATTTACAGCTGCACATTTGCCACTAAATACAGTCAAGGTCACGTTTGTCGTTTTGATAATTCATGTCCTAAATTTTGGATGATGGTGTATAACGTGATACTTTGGCACTTGAATACTTTGATGAAAGTTTATTTAAAAAGTGCACAAATCATGACTGCTCAGGTAGAAGAATTTCCCCCAAATGAACACACTCAATGTACACTCCTCCCATTTCCCCTCTAAATGTTATTTTCTAGATTTATTGCTTTGTAGTGAGAGAATACAATTTGCACATTGCTGTTTGAAGGAGAAGAGGGAAACTTATGCTTCCTGTGGTCCTCTCACTCTCACTTTCAAGAGCATAAAGGAAAAAATCTGTGTTCTGTACACTCAGTTTATTCTTAAAAAACTCCCCTGTCAGTTAAGTCACAGGGAAGGTGGAGTCAGAGAGGGCTATGGAGTAGTGACTTTGCGGAAGGAGACAAAGGATACCTGCCTGTCAGCAATGCTTGTTGTTTTTCGTATATTTATTTTTATCCATGTATCTTTAATTTAGAATCCGATAGCTAAATAAGTTGAATTTATGGTCATGCTCAGTGACTTCAGTCATGTCTGACTCTGTGCAACCCTGTTGGTTGTAGCCCACCAGACTTCTTTGTCCATGGGATTCTCCAGGCAAGAATACTGGAGTGGATTGTTATGCCCTCCTCTGGGGGATCTTCCTGACCCAGGGATCGAACTCAAGCCTCTAGGCGGATTCTTTACTGCTGAGCCACCAGGGAAGCCCTAACTTTATGGTGCTACTTTATTAATTCAGGAGTCTCTGGGCAGGAGCAGGGTAATCTGGGCCTTACATAGAGGGTACCTGCTTGGTCAGCTTCTGTGTTTAGTGAGGGCATGTTTCCTAGTTCATAAATGCCTTCTCGCTGTGATCACACACAGAGGAAGGGCCTAGAGAGCTCTCTTGGGTGTGGAGTCTCTTTTATAAGGGCCATGAATCCCATTCATGAGGGCCCCACCCATATGACCTAAGCATCTCCCTAGTGCTCTACCGCCCAGTACTGTCACACTGGGCATTAGGGTTTCAACATATGAATTCTGAGGGGGACACTCATTCAGACAATAGCAAGTCCCTTTGGTACTAATATCTGGCCCTCAAATTCAAATTTTATGGCACAAAGATCACCTCCTTCTTAAATTTTCAGCACTTTATATTCTTCTGTTTATTTTGGGTGAGTGCTGATTGAGTGAATAAATATTTGCATTAAAGTACTGTTTGACCTGAAAATTACCTTTCTCTTTTCAGAGATAAGCTCTGAAACTATGAACTGATACATTCTGAAATTATAAGTATAAATGTGCTTATAATGACCTGAGTTCTCAGATTTAAATATTTTTTCCCCTCTGTATTACTTGGAGAGTCATATCTGAAAAATGTGCATGGTTTTATGTCAATATTATAATATCTATATATAGTTTTTATTATAATTTATTCAAAATTTTCACTTATAAATTTCCCCCGACATATTCTAGGTCATTTGCATTTTTCTTGGACTTTCGTATCTCAAAGTGAATGGTAACACCATATTAGCATTTAGATACTTTGCTTTTCCTTAAATCCTAAAGTCATTGAACAGGCCCAGGAGATTCCTAGGCATGGAAGCTTATCAGAAGTGTTACTGAAGAGCCCATATTTTCCTGGCTGGCATCTATTTCCCTTGCTCAGTACTCTATTAGACTGTTGTGTTTAAACATTTCCTTCTTTAGAAGAAGTAAAAGCAAGTTAAAAATATGTATAGCTAAATCTTGTCAGGCTTAGCCTTCTGCTATATTTAGATTAAAAGTTAAAGGAATTTGAAGAAAAGCATGAACTTCCAGTTTTTAAGCATGGAGAGTTGATAGAGAAAAGTCATCAGTTACATAGGATTGAGGTCGGTCTCTAGTTTGCTTTCGTGGCTGGGTGGCATACAACTCCAGTGCTTAGACTTCAGAATGTGGCTCCACACAAGCATAGGTTTGTAATTCTTTAATGAACTATTTTGAAGACAGTTATTACTGTTACAGATAATTCCATAAAGCCAGTGTTGTTCAGATTTTGAAAGGTACAACACTTCAAGGATATACATCATGGCCTTGGAAAATATCCTTCCTACGCAAATTCTGCTTTGCTTAATAATTTGGCATGAATTTAAGCATTTGTTAAATTTGCCCTATTTTGGCTTCATTTTTGATGCTTTACCTCTTAACCTGTTTATATTTAAAATTAAGAGAATGGTATGCTAAACGAGTCTTGCTGCCTGCAATCTAGACCGGTACGGTGGCTGACCTTAGTACTCCTTCCAAAGATAGAAACGTTTGATAAACATGGAGAGAATGAGGAATAGTAGCAGAGGATGAGGGAATGAGTAAATGGGTTAGGTAAACATGGGCAATCCAGTATTACACTGACACCTTGGAAGAAGCTAAGAGCAAGAGATGATCTCGTTTTTTACCCCAGTTGTATCTGATGCCTGAGAGGAGGAAATCCATATATTGCTGAGGCCACTGTAACATTTGGAAGCTGACAAAATGAAATGCAAGGTTACGAACCTGAGTGACATCACCCTAGAAGACATTTTCTTATGACGATGAACTAGACTGTGAAGACTGGGTAGGACTCTAGTAATGTGCCAGTGGCTTTTGAATTGTATATTGTTCTGCTTAAGCTGTCCAGGGTCAGAAACCAAAGCTTGGACTGTTACATACTGAGAAATGTGTGCTTGGTCTCATCATCTTCTTTTTCTTTTTTTTGACACAGAGCTCCTAAATTCCTTGTAATTTGAGAGGGATGGGAATGATCTGAGTAATTTACACAGGCATCCTAAATCTCGGGAAATTTCCTGGGTGATAGCAGCAGCTTTGGTTCTAATGAGGTGACTTTGGTGGGTGCATGGATAGTTCCTGGATGAGGGCTGCTCACCAGAAAGACAAAAC
The DNA here is from genome assembly GCF_032452875.1 of Bos javanicus. Classification (NCBI taxonomy): domain Eukaryota; kingdom Metazoa; phylum Chordata; class Mammalia; order Artiodactyla; family Bovidae; genus Bos; species Bos javanicus. The sequence continues at coordinate 93,088,616 of NC_083877.1, forward strand.
TATGACTTTGCTGTTGTTCAGTTGTTCAGGCGTGTCCGACTCTTTGTGACTCCATTGACTGTAGGACGCCAGCCTTCCCTGTCTTTCACCATTTCCCAGAGCTTGTTCAAACTCATGTCCATTGAGTCGGTGATGTCATCCAAACATCTCATCCTCTGTCATTCCCTTCTCCTCCTACCTTCAGTCTTTCCCTGCATTAGGGTCTTTTCTAACGAATTGGGTCATTGTATCAGGTGGCCAAAATATTGGAACTTCAGCTTCAGCATCAGTCTTTTCAATGAATATTCAGGATTGATTTCCTTTAGGATTGACTGGTTTTATCACTTTGCTGTCCAAGGAATTCCTAAGAGTCTTCTCCAACAGCACAGTTTAAAAGCATAGATTCTTTAGTGCTCAGCCTTTTTTATGGTTCAGCTCTCACATCCATACACGACTACTGGAAAAAGCATAGCTTTAACAGTACGGACCGTTGTCAGCAAAGTAATGTCTCTGCTTTTTAATAATGCTGTCTAGGTTGGTCATAACTTTTCTTCCAAGGAGCAAGCGTGTTTTAAATTTCATGGCTGCAGTCACCACCTGCAGTGATTTGGAGGACCAAGAAAATAAAGTCTGTCATTGTTTCCATTGTTTCCCCATCTATTTGCCATGAAGTGATGGGACCAGATGCCATGATCTTCATTTTTTGAATGTTAAGTTTTAAGCCAGCTTTTTCACTCTACTCTTTCACCTTCATCAAGAGCCTCTTTAGTTTCTCTTCTCTTTCTGTGATAAGGGTGGTATCATCTGCATATGTGAGGATATTGATATATTTCCTGGCAGTCTTGATTCCAGCTTGTGCTTTATCCAGCCCAGCATTTTGCATGATATACTCTGCATAAAAGTTAAATAAGCAGAGTGACAATAAACAGCCTTGACATACTCCTTTTCCTATTTGGAACCAGTCTGTTTTTCCATATCTGGTTCTAACTGTTGCTTCTTGACCTACTCACAAGTTTCTCAGGAGCCAGGTAAGGTGGTATGGTATTCCCATCTCTTTAGGAATTTTCCACAGTTTTTAGTGATCCACACAGTCAAAGGCTTTGGCATAGTCAGTGAAGCAGAAGTGCATGTTTTTTGGAAATCTCTTGCTTTTCCTATGAACCAATGGATGTTGGCAATTTGACCTCTGGTTTCTCTGCCTTTTCTAAATTCAACTTGTACATCTGGAAGTTCTCAATTCATGTACTGTTGATGCCTAGCCTGGAGGATTTTGAGCATTACTTTGCTAGCGAGTGAGATGAGTGCAATTGTACGGTAGTTTGAATATTCTTTGGTCTTGCACTTCTTTGGGATTGGAATACTCACCTTTTCCAGTCCTGTGGCCGCTGCTGAGTTTTTCATATTTGTTCACACACTGAGTGCAGAACAGCATCATCCTTTAGGGTTTGAAATAGTTTAGCTGGAAATCAGTACCTCCACCTGCTTTCTTCATAGTAATACTTCCTAAGACCTACTTGATTTTGTATTCCAAGACGTCTGGCTCTAGGTGAGTGATCACACCATTGTGATTATCTGGGTCATTAAGATTTTTCATTAAGATATTTTTTGTACAGTTCTTCTGTGTATTCTTGCCATCTATTTTAATATCTTCTGCTTCTGCTATGTCCTTACCATTTCTGTCCTTTACTGTACCCACCTTGGCATGAAATGTTCCCTTGGTATCTCTTACTTTCTTCAAGAGGTCTATAGTCTTTCCCATTCTACTGTTTTCCTCTATTTCTGTGCATGGTTCGCTCACAAAGGCTTTCTTATCTCTCCTTCCTATTTGGAATTCTCCATTTAGATGGGTATATCTTTCCTTTTCTCCATTGTCTTTATCTTCTCTTCTTTTCTCAGCTATTTGTGAGGCCTCCTCGGACAACCATTTTTCCTTTTTGCATTTCTTTTTCATGGGGATGGTTTTGATCACTGCCTTCTGGACAGTGTTACAAACCTCTGTCCATAGTTCTTCAAGCACTCTGTGTATCAGATCTAATCCCTTGAACCTATTTGTCACTTCCACTATATAATTGTAAGGAATTTGATTTAATTCATACCTGAATGGCCTAGTGGTTTTTCCTATTTTCTTCAGTTTAAGTCTGAATTTTGAAATAAGGAGTTCATGATCTGAGCCACAGTCAGCTCCTGGTCTTGTTTTTGTGGCCTGTGTAGAGCTTCTCCATCTTTGGCAGCAAAAAACATAATCAGTCTGATTTCAGTATTGACCATCTGGTGATGTCCATGTGTAGAGTTGTCTCTTGTGTTGTTGGGAGAGGGTGTTTGCTATGACCATTGAGTTCTTTTGGCCAAACTCTATTTGCCTTTGCCCTGCTTGATTTTGTACTCCAAGGCCAAACTTGCCTGTTACTCCTGGTATCTCTTGACTTCCTACTTCTGAATTCCAATCCCATATGATGAAAAGGACATCTTTTTCTTTTTTTTAAATTATTGTTAGTTCTACAAGGTCTTGTAGGTCTTCATAGAACCATTCAACTTTAGCTTCTTCAGCATTAGTGGTTGGGGCATAGATTTGGATTACTGTGATACTGAATGATTTGCCTTGGAAATGAATCAAGATCATTCCGTCATTTTTGATATTTCCCAACCTGGGAATGAGATGAGTCAAAGGGACTAATCACCTCCAGGGAATTTGACTTTGAAAACCAGTGGGATTTGATTACAGAACTTCCACAGGACTGGCGAAATGGAGACTCTTGGAGGGCTGAAACAAAATCTTGTGCACACCAGGACCCAGGAGAAAGGAGCAGTAACCCCACAAGAGTCTGAGCCAGACTTGCCTGTGAGTGTTCAGGCTGCAGGGTCAGGAACACTGATTACAACAGTCCTGGGAGATGGGCGCGATGACATCAGTCGTTTTGAAGAAGGTGTCTATTATTCCTACCATAGTTTTACCTCAGGCCAAACTACAGGGAGGGAACACAGCCCCACCTATCAGCAGAAAATTGGATTAAAGATTTACTGAGCATGGCCTTGCCCACCAGAGCAAGACTCAGTTTTGCCCACAGTCAGTCCCTCCCAGCAGGAAGCTTCCACAAGCCTCATGGCCTCATCCATCAGAGGGCAGACAGAATGAAAACCACAATCACAGAAAACTAACCAAACTGATCACATGGATCATAACCTTGTCTAGCTCAATGAAACTATAAGCCAGGCCATGTAGGGTCATCCAAGACTGATGGGTCATGGTGGAGAGTTCTGACAAAACGTGGTCCACTGGAGAAGGGAATTGCGGATCACTTCAGCATTCTTGCCTTGAGAACCCTATGAACAGAATGAAAGGGCAAAAAGATAGGACACTGAAAGATGAACACTGCAGGTCAGTAGGTGCCCAGTATGCTACTGAATTAGAGCAGAGAGAGAGAGAGAGTTCTAGAAGAATGAAAATCTGAGCCAAAGCGAATTCAACACTCAGTTGTGGATGCATCTATCTGTGAAAGTAAAGTTCGATGCTGGAAAGAACAATGTCGCATAGGAATCTGGAAAGTTAGGTCCATGGATCAAGGTAAATTGGAAGTGGTCAAACAGGAGATGGGAAGACTGAACATTGACATTTTAGGAATCAGTGGTAAAATGGACCAGAATGGGTGAATTTAATTCAGATGACAATTATTACCTACTACTGTAGACAAGAATCCCTTGGAAGAAATGGAGTATTCCTCACAGTCAACAAGAGTCCAAAATGCCATTTTTGGGTGCAATCTCAAAAACAAAAAATGATTTCAATTCTTTTCTAAGGCAAACCATGACTAGAAACTTCTAATTTTCAGTCCCACAGTCTATCCTCAGGGGAGGGGAAATGGACTGGAGATTGTGTTAAAAAGTGATCATGCTTATTTGGTTGAGATGGTTGGATAGTATCACCTACTCAATGGACTTGAGTTTTAGCAAGCTCTGGGAGATGGTGAAGGATACCATCTGGTACCAGGGTCCAGCCCCAGTTGGATCCAGGGATTCCCTCAGGATGACGGCGTTGGTGAAAGGATAGCAAAGCGGAGAGATCAGAGGCTTGATCTAACTGGTTTACGCAGAAAACCAATAAAGCCCCAGCAGGGGACTTGCTCTGACCACAGAGGCCACAGGCGCCCTCTCAAATCGCTGAAGGTGCCCCACCTTGGGCACCTTCTCGAGTGGGTCTTAGAAGCCCGGGCAAATAAGTGGTCTCAGAGGGCCCCCACACTCCAAATTAGTCATCCTGAAGGAAGAACAGAGAAGAAAAGGAGAAAAAAGGAAACAAGAAAGAACAACATGGGGAGACCAAGCTGCGGTGAGCAAGGCCCGCAACTTTATTTTCCAAAGTAGCTTTTATACCTTAAGTTGTGCATAGAGGATAATAGGGGGTGTAGAGTCATGCAAGGTCAGCAGTCCTTGACCCTTATCCAAGCCAGCCTTTCTTTCTGCAAACTTATCATATGCAAAGGCTTTAGGTGATTTACATCATCTGCTGGCCAGGAGGCCTGTTAACATTTTATGACCCTTTCTTCTGAATAATGGTTAGTCAATCAGAAAACTTATTTTCTCTAAAGGTGATTATTCTAAAGTCAGACCACCCTCCGAAAGCATTAGATAAAGTTGCATTCCTATAGGGCAAAGGTGTGGTGGGCTATAACAAGAAAAGAATTAACTCAAGGGTCCAAGGTTGTTAACACCAAGGTTACTACTTATTTTCCCTATATACCAACTATATCAATTAATATACTCCCAAGGACACAATACAGGGCTTTAAGTTGATTTTTTATAGAGAAAGGTGGTCGGGGGAAGCCCCCTGTTAATGTCAGAGGAGTTGGTGAAAGTCGTGAAACAGTAAAACAGACAGATTCTGGTTTTGGGGTAGATGCTCAAGCAGATCCAGGGGGCCCCTCAAGTCCTGACTTGCCTTTGTATGTCAGGCCCTCTCCACATAACCTTCGTCATGGGTGGGAACTCCCGTGCTGGCTCCCAGCATATAGGCAAGCCTGGCATGCTGCAGTCCATGGGATTGCAAAGAGTCAGACATGACTGAGCGACTGAACAACAGCATGCCTATTTGATGAAGCCTCCATAAATATCCCTGAAGTATGGGTTGAGAGAACTTCCGGATGCTGAATACATCCATGTCCTGGGAGAGTGGTGGACCCAAACTTCACAGGAACAGAAGTTCCTGTACTTAGAACCCTTCCAGAATTTGCCCTATATACCTCTTCATCTGAATGTTCATCTATATCCCTTATTATATAATAAACTGGTATACTTGTTTCCCTAAGGTCTCTGAGATTTTCCAGTAAATTATCCAACCCAAGGAGAGGGTTGTAGGAACCTCTGATTTGTATCCACTCAGTTAGAAGTTGGGTGGTCTGGGCTTGCAGTGGGCATCTGAAGTGGGGGAAGTCCTTGGGAGTTAGCCCTTAGCCTGCAGGATCTTCAGTTAATTCCATGTAGACAGTATCAAAATTGAATTGTAGGGCCCTCAGCTGGAGTTGGAGAATTGGTCAGTGTGGGGAAAAATATCCACATATTATGTGTCAGAATTCAAATATTTACAGTATAGTACAGAAAAGAAATAATTTCTTCCTTCAAATGGGAATAAATATTGAGGTTTGTCTTTGTCTTTTCTCAGGACCCAAAATAGTGGATCAGTTCAGTAGAGAGGGAGGAAAAAACCTTTGGAGCAGATGGTATTACTTAACCAAAACAACCTACTCTTTCTATTTTTAGTGAACTTGATTGGAATTTGATTTACACAGCAATTTTGTTGAATGTCCACTGTTTGCCATTATCAAAGTCAATAACCAAAGATACTTTTTTATTTTATTTTTAAACTTTACATAATTGTATTAGTTTTGCCAAATATCAAAGGAACAATAGCTACTATGGACGTTTTGTGTTATATTCTGTTTTATACTTATCTGTGGTTGAAGAGCTGTTCAGAATTTTGAGAGAGTTAATACACTATTAATATTTCAAGGGATGAAATAATTACTGTCAACTTGGGAATAAAAAAAAATCTTCACAGAGGAAGTGGCTTTTATTTGTAGTCTGGAAATCTCCAATTGGGGACTGAATCATAAATGTAAGTTTTTAGAACATTAAATGGTGATGAAAAATCTATTGCCTCATGGAAAAGATCCAGCAGTGAAGAAAAGAATGAAGACACAAGTCACTTTTTAATAACATTCTGGAAAGTAAGCTGGGATGAAAATAAGTCACAGTTTCAGAGTTGAAAAAAGATTATCTTCATTCAAGAGTGAGAGTAAGAAAAGTATATATTTGCAGATGGAATGCCATTTTGAGGGAGAGATGGTAGAGTACTATTTATCATAGCAGTGAAAAGATTCAAATAGGTATCGAGTTTGTAAAGCAGTGTTTAATGGAAAAGAATATAGATAGCCACAGTATGAACATTTGCACAAATGCACAGTTGTAAAAATTGCCTATTCTCCACACTCTTCCAAGTCTGAGTCCACAGGCCTGCTTGTCTGCCTACTGGTGAAAAACACAGATATTTTCTGAGTATTTCAATGATATTTGATGAGTCAAAACCCAATATATTTGGAGCAGCTTCCAGTAGGTCTAAATTTTAAGATTGTCTGGGGCTCATTCTTACAGCATAAGAAAGGAATAGATACTTAACATTCTAACACTCAAACAGGTGTAAAATGCTGGCTGGATTAACTTATATTATTTGATTATGTATTTCATGTGTACATATGTACATATGTACAGCCTCAGTTTATGGTTAAGAAAATAGAGATACACATTTTAAAGATGTCTTCTTGGTAAAATGCAGTGAATGATGTTTTGCTGAGGAGCAGAACTAAAGGCCTGATTGATAATTGATGGAGGAAGTTTCAGTAAGAATGACTGTGACATTTTCCCACTAATACTTGAACAGCTTGTGAGCATGAGTGAAGAATGTGAGTTAGTGCAGTCTATTCAGGGCTAGGATATAGAGAACCAATATGAGTAAATGATGTGACCATTCAAGTGAGTATTGTGACAATGAGCAGAGTAACTGACCAAGACCAGGCAGAGAGGCAAGCGACTTTGGAAAAGAGGAACATGCAATGTAGAGTCAGAGACTGAAGGACTAGATGTAATAGAAGGTATAAAAAATATGTACAACAGAGCAAATGAGTAGAGGAACTGGAGAGATGAAAGGCATGGTCAAGGTGGGGAAATTTGGAGTTTTAGAACTTGGAGGTGGAGAGATTTCAAATAAAGACAGCCTCAAGGTATGGCAGACCAAAAGAAATGAACTTGATGGTTGCTGGAGATCAGGAAGTCAGGGATCAGTGAAGTTGGCATTTTAGGGGTCACTGACATGGAGGTAAAGTTACCACTAGTGGTCATAGAGAAAGTGATGGACCGGAAGCTCGTGCATATGTGGGTAAGTCATAGGCGTTCACAGGATTGTGATAAGATTGAGAAGCAGGTGATTTAAAAAACAGGATGACAACGACTCATATGTCACCTTCCTAGATTGGAAAATCATTTTTTTTTTAATTTAAAGTTATTTATTTTAATTTGAGGCTAATTACTTTATAATATTGTATTGGTTTTGCCATACATCAACATGAATCCGCCACGGGTGTACACGTGTTCCCATTCCTGAACCCCCAATCAGCTCCTCCCTATGGGCATCTTTTGAACATGGCACAACCCACACAATTATAGCCACATTGATAGATGATATGAACTCTAAATGAGAAGAAGTATTGAGAAGTTGTAGAATATTAATGGTCAGCCAAATCTTTCAGATGCAGAATCACATCCCACAGAGTCTTACAATGTATCAGATCATGTGTATACATTCTCCCACCCTTCAGTTCAGTTCAGTCCAGTCTCAGTCGTATCTGACTCTTTGCGACCCCATGAACCGCAGCATGCCAGGCCTCCCTGTCCATCACCAACTCCCGGAGTTTACTCACACTCATGTCTGTTTAGTCGGTGATGCCATCCAGCCATCTCATCCTCTGTCGTCCCCTTCTCCTCCTGCCCCCAATCCCTCCCAGCATCAGAGTCTTTTCCAAGGAGTCAACTCTTCGCATGAGGTGGCCAAAGTATTGTAGTTTCAGCTTTAGCATCACTCCTTCCAAAGAACACCCAGGGCTGATCTCCTTTAGAATGGACTGGTTGGATCTCCTTGCAGTCCAAGGGACTCTCAAGAGTATTCTCCAACACCACAGTTCAAAAGCATCAATTCTTTGGTGCTCAGCTTTCTTCACAGTCCAACTCTCACATCCATACATGACCACTGGAAAAACCATAGCCTTGACTAGACGGGCCTTTGTTGGCAAAGTAATGTCTCTGCTTTTGAATATGCTATCTAGGTTGGTCATAACTTTCCTTCCAAGGAGTAAGTGTATTTTAATTTCTGGGCCATGCCTGCCAGCAAAAACAGTGATGGGAATTTAATAGACTGATTACCTGAGTGCCAAGTACAGTGGGATAAACAGTTTTTACTGCAGTGGTTTGCAAGAAATGGTATATACTCTCCCCCAAAGTGAAAGGCAGGTTTCACTTAGAAGGGAAATTGGAGCCTAGTTTAAAGGAAAGGATAAAGTGTACTAAAGTACTATATTCAGGGCTGGCTGATGGAAGGACCTGGGTAGGATGAGGAGGAATAGGCTGGAGTTTCTAGAACTGAGATTCCAGTGAGAAATATCAGTAGAATAGGAGTGTGGGCTCAGAAAATATGACACAAATGGACAAAAGCAGAAACAGACTCACAGACATGGAAAACAGACTTGTGGTTGCCAGGGGAGAGAGAGAGCTGAGGAGGAGGGATTGGGAGTTTTGGATTAGCAGATGCAAGCTATCGTATACACATATATATATATACATATGCATATGCATATACGTATGGGTTACCAGGCGGCTCTGTGGTAAAGAATCCACCTCCAGTGCAGGAGAGGCAGGATATAAGGGTTGGATCCCTGGGTCAACCCACTGAAGAGCCCCTGGAGGAGGAAATGGCAACCCCTCCAGTGTTCTTGACTGGAGAATCCCTAAAACAGAGGAGCCTGGCAGGCTATAGTCCACAGGGTAGCAAAGAGTCAGATATGACTGAGCGACTGAGCACATATGCACACAAATGCCCACATATGTGTTGTGTGTGGGTACATGCATGTGCGCACGTGTGTGTGTGTTTAAGGTATACAGTTTCATTTTCTTTTTCAGCCTTGAGAAGTTAGTGATTCAGACTTCCCTTCTTGTTTGCACTAGTAGGGTCATGTATGCAAAAGAAGTACCAGCGGCTTTGTCACTGCATATCTATAGAGCTCCACAGAAACTCCTACTACTAGACCATGAATTTCCTGGCAGGGGATTAGGTCTTATGAATTTCTGCATTCCCAGTGTGTAGCACAGAGCCTGACATGTAATAGATCTCTAGTACTTTTTGGTTGAAAAAGTAATACATTGAGTCTGAATGCAGTCTTGTAGAATTCGAAGCTGCTCTTTACCGTTAAATCCCTTTATGTCAGAAGTTCTCACTGAATTTTGGGAATGGAACATAAAAGTCACCATGTGCATGCTTCAATCACATCAGCACGGAGACTGTCTCACTCTGTTATTTTACCTGAACCTGAAGTACTTGAGACCTGGTCTTTTGTCTGATTGACAAGTAATCTGCCAACAGCAGAGTGGATTGGTATGGCTGCATTGGGTTGGTCACAGTCATTCTATCTATCTCATTCCCTCTGTAGACTATCAAGATAATGAGCCTCTCAGAGTTGTATTTATTTGAGAATAGAATGCTGGAGAGGGAAAATTAAAATTATTTATAAGGAAGCCTGGGAGAATGGGAGAAAAGTACACAGGGAGTTCTTGATGGCAATGATAAGGAATTCATTTAAAAAAAGAAGTGCCTAATCAGTTTATAGCTTCCCTGGTATATAAGAATTCAAGTATCTAATTCATGGGTTAAGTATTTTTCACTAATTTTTAAAAATTGTGAGCAGATGATACATTAATGCATGGGTAACACATTATGAGAACTGAGCACGCATGTGTATATTTCACTGTTTTAATCTAATCTAATACAACACATACCAAAGTACCACATACACACATTTAATGGCATGCATAATCATGATTGTGCTGCATAATAATTAGGCATTAGTGATAAGCAGTTCCCATAAATTACTGTAATTAGTATTACTTTTATACCATCACAGTCATTCTTTTTAGGTTTTCCCTTCTAATTTTGTTAATTCTTTATTATCTATCATCAACACAAATGTCAACAGCTTCCCTAATGCCATGTGTGACTTAATTATCATTATTCTTTGCCCAGAGTGAGGTCTCAGTCAATGTTGTTGGATTGAATTGAATGAAATCATCACACAGCAGCTAACATTTGCTGTGTTATAAGGCAGACAATTTGGATTTGATCTTCAGCGGTGAGGGCGTCTGTGTGCATTTCTTAAGGTTCAGTGCTATCCTGGACTTCATACGGTTAGTCTCCTTACTCTCCTCTTGAAAGAACCTTGAATTTCAGGACTTAATGAAATGCTGCTTAGGAAATGCTTAGCTGGAGCAAAGGTGGTGGCTATTGATTTCTTACCTGCTGTATAGCTCAGAGGTCAAGAAATTGGGTCCAAGATAGAGCTGAACATGAAGGAAAGGGGAACAATGTAAATGAATCCTCAGTGCTAAGCATCTTGCTATGTTGGGATAAGAAGTGAGCTAAGAGATTAATTTCGTTCTCCAAACTGTTGAGGCAACATCAAAATAGGCATGGGAAGATATCTGATGATTTAGAACCCTTTATACCATCTGAACTGATCATCATTGATACCTAATGTAGGATAAAAGCAACTGATTTTCTGGGTAGACTTGCCCTTGAAAGACACTAGACCTGAGAGAAGAATTCCCTTGATTTTAAATATTTCCTCTTCTTCTACTAGCAGGAGGGCAGATCTTTCTATAATCTGAGAAAAATAAGAATTCAAATACCTCACAGAGAACATTAAGGAAGTTTCAAGCAAATCTTGAAAATGAGATCCAACCTTTTCTTGGATTGTTTAGGAGAGGAGACTAAAAAGTATTAGATACATTATGTTGCAGAAGTTCTGGCTGAGCAAATATTGACAACTCTCACATGGCCTGCCTTCTTGGTTTCTCAGCATCTTCATACTAGTCATATACAGTAATGGTACTTAATTATGTTTCTTGGTGGAACAGCAACAAAACTTCTCAGGACATGGAAGCACTGGGTAAGTGTATTAATTTCTTACTAATGCTGTAATAAATTGCTAACTTAAAACAATAAAAATTTATTATTTTATAAATCAGTAGGTCAAAAGTCCAGTGCATGCCTCATGGGCTAAAAATCAAGGTGCTGCCAGGGACTGCATTCTTTCTGTGCAGGCTCTAGAGGTGAATGGTTTTCTTACTTTTTCCAGTTTCTAGAGATCACCCACTTTCCTTGGCATGTGGCTCTTTGTCTCCATCTTCAAAGCCAGAAGCATAGCATCTTTAAATCTTTCTTCTTCCTTCTTTTGCTTATAAGGATCCTCATGATTACATTTGGGCCAATCAAATAATCCAGGGTAATTAACCCATCTCAAAATCTTTAACTCAATCTTCAACATCCTTTTTGCCATGTAAATTAACTTTTTTTTTGGTTCAAGTAACCTACTTCTTGCCTGTAAAGTAATTTATAGGTATGGAAGTAGGATATTTGCTGCTGCTAAGTCGCTTCAGTCGTGTCTGACTCTGTGCGACCCCGTAGACGGCAGCCCACCAGGCTCCCCCATCCCTGGGATTCTCCAGGCAAGAACACTGGAGTGGGTTGCCATTTCCTTCTCCAGTGCATGAAAGTGAAAAGTGAAAGTGAAGTCACTCAGTCATGTCTGACTCCTAGAGACCCCATGGACTGCAGCGCACCAGGCTCCTCTGCCCATGGGATTTTCCAGGCAAGAGTACTGGAGTGGGGTGCCATTGCCTTCTCCAAGGATATTTGAGGGGGATGCTATTCAGCTGGCCATAGCAACTGACTGTCCATCTGACCCTGGAATACTATGCTTGTTACCAAACTGAACTTGGGTCCACTTGCCCAATGTACTGCAAAGCCAATCTACTGATGCCCAGGCTCCATTAGTGATGGGGGTTGCAGAAAGCCTGATTAGCCCATGGACAGTTTTCTGGTTGGTTGGCAGTGACATTTTAGGAATCTCAGTCATCAACCTTTTTGTTCCAACCACTCTGGGATCTATGTGCTGGTGGTCAGCATGCAGCTAATGTCTTCCATCTGGTAGGAATTTTAGTATCTGCAAAACCACTTAAGGATAGGGCTCCGAATGTTATCTATAGCCCTTGAGGAGGAACTAAGGTTTCTTGACTTTGTTTTATGGCTATTCTTATTTTGCCTTGCTTGAATGTTTTCCTTTGTTTCTGCATTTTCTCACTTCTCTGGTTAAACTTGCTCTTTGGAACTTGCGGAAGGTGTAGGAGGCTGCAAGGGGGTGGTTCTTCAGGAATACCCTGAGGATCCCTGACAAGGTCACTAACTTTAAAACCTGGACAGGACATTAGCCTGCCTTCTTCCCACTCTCTAGAGCACCCTCCTGCCTCCAGCCTTCTGGGGTCCTTTCCGCATTAGGGTTCATGTTCTAAAGGAAACCAGTTCCCTTCATTCTGTCCAGTGCAGGAACAGGTTCTTGGTCACTGAGTCCCCAGGAGCCACTGTGTTTGCCACATTCACGCCCTATAGATTAGGTATCTTGCTTGGTTCTTATGGTGACTTTCAGGTATAGGAAGCGTGAGAAAAAATGATGAGTAAATATTTTCATAAAGAGTACTGCATATTGTGTGTGTGTGCTCACTCATGTCTGATTCTAATGTGACCCCATGGACCGTAGCCCACCAGGCCCCTCTGTCCATGGAATTTTCCAGGCAAGAATACTGGAGTGGGCTGCCATTTCCTCCTCCGGGGTATCTTCCCTACCTAAGGATCAGACCCATGTCTCCTGTCTCTCCTGCACTGCCCAGCAGATTCTTTACCACTTGAGCCACCTGAGAAGCCCTGTATATTAGGGATTGTTTAAAATGTTTTAGTTGTATTAGCTCATTTAATCTTCACAACACTTCTATGAGGAGAGTACTATTATTATTGCCATTTTGCATATAAGAAAATTGCAGATGAAAGAGATTAAGGAAATTGACAAAGTCTACTGAGTGAACAACAGAGTAGAGATTCAAACCTGTTCTGTCTGGCTCTGGAGTGCATGCTATACATTACTGCACAGCGCATTGCCTTTCACAGTTATGTAACTAAAGCTTAAATTAAAAACACAAATACCACTATACTAAATTAAAGATGCTGTTGATGATGCTGAAGAGATGGAGAGTAGGAGGGGGAGTTAGGGGAATATTTGAGGAAAGAGTGAGCATGCACAGGAGGGAGGGAGCAGGAAGGAGAGAGAGAAGGACAGAGTTTCATAATCTGGGACACTGGGTAAGAGGCACTTTGTATATTGCACAAAGGCACCCATTAAGGAGTCCCTGGGGGCTAAAAATATAGCTCATTTGCATCCTGCTTCATCAGCCCAGAGGGGATATCTTTTTCCACTTGCACAAAGGTGCCATATAGGCCAGCAGCAACTGTGTATGCAAGCTGTTGAGTATATATGAGCACATTTTTTTTTTTGACTAGAGAAATTGATTTATCTAATAGGTAGTATATTAAAAGCTTCCAGAAAATATATTTTTTAGCATTGGGACTGTTTGCTTCCCATCAGAATTCTGAAGGAAGTACTTAAGGGATACAAGCATTGACTAATTGTTATAACAAGGGGCTTCCCTGGTGGCTCAGATGGTAAAGAATCCACCTGCAATGCAGGAGACCCAGGTTCAGTCCCTGGGCTGGGAATATCCCCTGGAGAAGGAAATGCCAACCCACTCCAATATTCTTGCCTGGAGAATTCCATGGAGAGAGGAGCCTGGCAGGCTATATATAGTTCATGGGGTTGCAAAGAGTCAGATACGACTGAACAACACACACCTTCACCTTAATGGTGCCCAAATAGCACTCTCCCATTCACCTGTGGGCTGCTGAACTCCTAACTTCTGCAAATTATTTCCTCTTCTGTCACCAAATGCTTACAGATCAAGGTTTAAAGTGGTTTCAGTTCAGTTCAGTTGCTCAATCATGTTTGACTCTTTGCGACCCCATGAATTGCAGCACGCCAGGCCTCCCTGTCCATCACCAACTCCCGGAGTTCACCAAGACTCACGTCCATCGAGTCGGTGATGCCATCCAGGCATCTCATCCTCTGTCGTCCCCTTCTCCTCCTGCCCCCAATCCCTCCCAACATCAGAGTCTTTTCCAATGAGTCAACTCTTCGCATGAGGTGGCCAAAGTACTGGAGTTTCAGCTTTAGCATCATTCCTTCCAAAGAAATCCCAGGGCTGATCTCCTTTAGAATGGACTGGTTGGATCTCCTTGCAGTCCAAGGGACTCTCAAGAGTCTTCTCCAACACCACAGTTCAAAAGCATCAATTCTTTGGCCCTCAGCTTTCTTCACAGTCCAACTCTCACATCCATACATGACCACTAGAAAAACCATAGCCTTGACTAGATGGATCTTTGTTGGCAAAGTAATGTCTCTGCTTTTGAATATGCTATCTAGATTGGTCATAACTTTCCTTCCAAGGAGTAGGCGTCTTTTAATTTCATGGCTGCAGTCACCATCTGCAGTGATTTTGGAGCCCCCCAAAATAAAGTCTGACACTGTTTCCATCAAGTGGTTTACCTAGGTCTAAAATTTTGTGATTTGATTCATTTTGTTGAAACATACATGGTTCTACAATGAGAGATGCTGTCTTCTTTCAAAGCCACGTTGAAATACCCTGGCAACTCTATAAGTGTTATTTGTGTACCTGCTTAGGCTGTTAGGTTTATCAGTTTCTTAACTAAAAGGTGTTCCATGGAAATCACATTAATCATTCATTTGTAATGACTAGATAGTAGGAATCCAATAATCAGTGAATTTTAGTCCTGAAATATTAATTCTTAGTCACTCAGTAGTTAAAATATTTAACAACCTCATACTGGTGGTGCATTAAAACTGCTCTTTAACACAATGATTGTTTTTGAAAATGCTTGGATGTGGTAAATAACTGTATTTCTATTGGAACTATTAGAATGAATCACAATTGGATTTTACAGAAATGTTTATAATGGATAGATATTTCTCATAATATGTTCCTAGGCAAGGGTTCTTCAAATAAAGCTGTTTTGCCCTCAAGAAATTTTTTCTGTGAATCAGCTTTATCTGATCTTAGTTAGATCAGTTACTTGTGCTTTTCCTTTTTCTTCCCTTTTTTTTTTCCCCTTGTTTTTTGCTACTTATTTCCAGGTGGCTTATAATAAGTGCTATGGACAATGTTTGTATCCCCCTGCCCACTTTAAATTCACATGTTGAAGTCTTAATCCCCAGTGTGATGAGGTGGAAGGACAGGGCACTAGATGGAGGCAGGTCTGCACTTGAATCCTGGTACTTCCCCCTGGGCTGTGGGGAGGCCTGGCAGGTCTTCTCTTAGTCTCTGTTTCCTCCGCCACTGACCAGCACATCCTTGTAGACCCTGGAATCCCCAGCTCGTGGGCTCCTGATGCGTTGGGGACTTTGGTGATTAGGTCATGGTGGTAGAGCTTTTGTGAATGGAATCTTGCACTTGAAAGAAGAGACACAAGAGAGGTGTGATCTCTACCATGCGATAGAGAAAGTAGGTTCCATCTGAAAACCAGGGAGAGGGCCTTCATAAGATGAAAGGTCCTGGGCTCTCAGCCTCCAGAACAGTGAGAAGTAGATTTCTGTTGTTTGAGCCCCACAGTCTATGGTGTTTTGTTATAGCAGTCTGGACTAAGATAAGTACCTACAGTCATTTCTGCGGTCACTCTGTAAAAGCAGTCTGAACCTCTAGCCAAAATTTTGTTTGGATGTCAAGATGTTGTGCAGCAGGAGGGTATGAAAAGGTTTATTACTGGCATGAAGGGACTTTCTGGGGAGTTCAGGGCCAGACCCCAAGCTGGCCCAAAAATGGCTTAGGCGAACAAGGAAAGGAGACGGGCTTGGGTTTCTGCGGTATTTAGAGGTATAGAACCTGAGTGGGGCTCCTGCTAGAGGTTGAACTTCCCACTGGAGTCAAAGGAGGGGCCACTGGGGGCTTTAGTGTCGGCTTCACCAGCTGGGGCAAGAATGAGGAGAGGGGTGAGGCTTAAAAACCGATAGCAATGGCTGTGTCTGCCCCTCCATTCCTGCCCTGCAACCTGGGGCAGGGTGAGGCAGGGCGAGGCAGGGGAGGTGAATCCGGAGGTTGGGACTGATGGATGCGCACTGCCACATGTACAATAGGTAGCTGGGGGGAGCTGCTGTACAGAGCAGAGAGCTCAGCTCAGGGCTCTGAGATAACCTGGGTGGGTGGGGTGAGGTTGGGGTGTGCGTGAAGTTCAGGGGGAGGGAATATATGTACATGTAGAGTTAATTCACTTCGTTGTACAGCGGAAACTAACACAACATTGTAAAGCAACTATACCTGCCCCTTCCCCCAAAAAAGAAAACTAACAGCAGTCAAACATCGAAGTATGAAGTCAGACTCTTTCTCCCAATCCTTGGAGAACCTAGCTACGCAGAGCAATTTTTAACTTCTTTTATGTATTTATTTTCTTCTGGGAGGTGTATATATGTATAGGTACATGTTTTGTCTTTGCCATGGGATGTGTGCAGTCCTAGTCGCCTGACCAGAGGTTGAACCCTGGTGGTAAAAGCACCAAGTCCTAACCACTGGATCATCAGGGAATTCCCTTAACTTCTTTTAAAAATATAAGTTACATACAGCATGGTCTGGTGGAAAAAGTAATTGCTGGTTGCTTGCTATGTCTATCAGGATTCCATGCTGTAAATATAATCCACTGTAGGTATTTAAGGCATGAGGGAGTTTAATATCAGGGGTTCGATATGCATAAAATTGTTGGAGAAGCTGGAGAAACAGGTTTTAGGCTGGATCCCTGGAGTGACTCCATGAAGTATACAGAATTGCTCCCCTTGAAAGTACTGTTCTCGATGCTGCTAGACTACTATCCTGGAAGTAAGCAGCCTCTCTGAGCACTGCCTTTGCAACTGTCTCCATCATCCAAGAGACTGGGCGATGACACTGAACTGCTGCTGCCCTGAAACCTCATATGTTCTTGCTTGCCAGAAGCTCAAGCCAAGAGTCACAAGAAGTCAGCTTCTGCCTCTCTTCCATTGCTCCAAATCTCACATGAATGTTTGTAACTGATAGAAGCTAATTCACATCTGAGCCCTAGCTTGAGGTTTGCCCTGGTTAAGTGGGAGTTAATGGAAACAGTCTAGCCATTTCCCTCTCTCTGTGTGACCTGGGAGAAGAAGTGTTTGAATTTTACTTTTCTCTTATACAAAATGGACCTCATAATTAAACTGAAGGGTATCCAAAGAATAGAAATCATGTAATTAAAATATCTAGTGTATTACAATTGGCCAAATAACCATATCTATTATTATGGCTATGTGTAACTATTTCAGAACTTTAGGAATCATTACACTGAAAGTCTTAATAAGCAGTTGCTTTATCTGAAAGCTTGTAATCCAACAATTTTCACTTCAAGATAGTCAGTGGGGATCATAAAGCCCAAGCACTAATTTTAGAGATAAATAATAGTAACATTACAATTTATAAACATTGGGATTCCACCTCATGCCTCCCTCCATTTAGTTATTAAAACATTGTTTTTTTTTTTTTTTTTGATGTGGACCATTTTTAAAGTATTTATTGAATTTGTTACAGTATTGCTTCTGTTTTTATGTTTTGGTTTTCTGGCCACAAGGCATGTGAGATTTTTAGCTCCTTCAGGGATTGAACCCACACCTCCTGCATTGGAAGGCAAAGTCTTAACCACTGGACCATCATGGAAGATCCCCTCCCTGCAGCTGTGTATTTCCACATCATCAAGTCTACAACTCCAGATTGTTTTTACTGCTTCTTGTGCCAGACATTGTGTTACTGATCCTCTCCAGTTGGGTGGACTCCAACCTTGCCTGGAGCTGCAAGTGCCAGTTGAATGAGTGGGCAGAGAGGAGCAGAAACTGTATTTGCTGATTGAAGAATGGGAATGAGAGCGTGCTGTAAAGACACCTTCTCCCCAAAGGGAGGAAAGTTGGGGAGGTTTTGAGAGGTAAGGGGAACATATGTCTCTGGGGAAATGGGTGGTGATTTCCAGGAATAGCTAACATGTGTGCAGCCCCCTTGGTTCCCTCGGACACAGCACTGATTGTGTCTAACAAGATACATATACCCTCTTTGGACTGAGATCTTGGCGTGGTAATGAAGCTAAGGCAACTTTCAGACCCTTCTTGATTTCCTCAACGTAGGCACTGCTCCTGCAGTTAGATTGAAACTGGTTCAGGGTGGTTGACTGTCATGTTTCCTTTGAGGTGTAACTGAGAAACATCTTTGACAAGCATCATTTATTTTGGAAGAAGAATAGACATAGGTTAAAGCAGAGACCTTTCAGCTCTCTGGGAGGTGTATGGCTGAGAATTGTACTTACTGGTAGGTATGTAGCAGAGAATAAACAGACTAGATTCTGCCCATTGGAGCTTTATAATCCAGTGGAACAGTAAAATAAAACATTAAATAAGTACTCAAAATGGAGATGCAGTTGCTGTGAAGGAAAACTGTGGGTTGCTGAGAAGGACAATAATAAGGAAAAATAGTGTTATTAGATTAACAAATAAAAATACAGAATGCCCAGGTAAACATGAATTTCAGATAAACACTAAGAAACCTTTTAGCATAAGTATGAAGCATTAAAAACTATTTGATCTTCATCTAGAATTCAAATTTAACTAGCTGTCCTGTATTTTATCTGGCAGTTCCAGGGAAAGCACTGATTTACGTGGGGCTGGTGATACAAGAAAGGCCTCATTGGAGATGTGAAAAATAAGCAGACTCAAAGAATAAAGGATCTGTATATTGACCAGTTGAAAAATGGTGGAAAGAGATTTCTAAGCCAAAGAAATAGTATGTGCAAAATCCCTAAGGTAGGAAAGAGCTTGCCACATATAAGGCATGGAAATAATGTTAGTGTGGCTACAGTGAGTAAAGAAGAGAATGGCCTGGAACGGGATCCCAGAGGTAGGCGGGGGGGACCAGACAGAGAGTATGCTCACTCCAAGCACTGATTTAAAATTTTCACTTATAAAATAATTTTCAAACCATCTTACACAGAAGCTTATAGCACACAACATGTAAGGTTGAAGCCACTCTGCTCGAGGGTGGGGATGTGGGGTATTTTGAAGGTCCGACCCCTCCACGTGCTCGATAGTCTTTGCCCCCTTTTGTAGCCACTCTCAATGGAACTAAATGCTGTGAGATATTAGACCAGAATATTCCCTGGAAATTGATACTCGGGGAGGAGAAATAATTTATTATGGTTTAATGTTCATTCTCAAAGCCTCAGTTCTAAAAATTCACTGGCTAGCCATGGGAGGCTTCTAAAATTTCATCTCTCCAATTAAAATAATTTGAACTGCAGAAAATCAATTTAGCACTTTGTGTTTGCATTGATCAGAGTAAATTCAAATCAGTTTTACATTTTTAAAATGAGCTCCTCCCAGTCCTCTTTGTTAGGAAATCAGTCCTTGCCACTGCAAGAATTAAGAGTATTTAAATTCCAAAGAGAGTCTCCTTGACTGTCCCCAGCTCAAGGCAAGTCATCCCTAAGGAGGAAGGAAGCTAAGGTTTCTTGATCTTGGATTGAGTATTATGACACCAGGCACAGGTGGGGTGCTTTACATAATGTCACGTTCTCCCTCTTACAGATGAAAACTGGAGGCTCCGAGTGGTGAAGCGACTCCTTTAAGGTTGCCATTTGATTGGGCCTGGGGACAGAATTTGAGTTCAGGCTTGTTTGACTGCAAAGCTATTGGTTCAGAAACTGGCCCCCCATACATGGAGGGCAAGGAAAGGAGAGAGAGGCAGCCATTCCACACTGGGAGGTGGCAAGTTTAACAAGCTTGTCTTGGTTGGCTGTGAGACAAGTAGATCTCAACAGCCACCTGAGTGTGTACACTCAGTCACTCAGTCCTGTCTGCTCTGTGACCTCATGGACTATAGCCTGCCAGGCTCCTCTGTCCATGGAATTTCCTAGCAAGAATACTGGAGTGGGTTGCCATTTCATTCTCCAGGGGATCTTCCTGACCCACGGATTGAACCTGCATCTCTTGTATCTCCTGCATTGGCAGGTGGATTCTTTACCACTGAACCACCTGGAAAGTCCACACCCATTTGCCAGAATCTTAAAAAAAAAGTTGATATAGAAGCCTTAACAGGGCGCAGTCACGTACAACATCCACATGGTCTCAGCAACGTATCACTGTCTCAAGCCTTTGTCCTTGAAATCTGCTCCCACTGTGAGAACAGTGAGCAGAATGTACCTTCCAAAGACAAAGGAGGGGGCTGAGAGCCTTTGATCCCCTGGGTCTAACATGAGATCAACTGTCAGTCGGGTACCTTCTATGACCTCCTCCAACCCGGAGCCTGCGTCATTGTTTGAGTGAGGGCTGACGTGAATTTGGGAGGGTGAGTCACCAGAAGTGATTTGGCTCGTGTTTATAGACAATATTTCAGTCTTTGTCACTTTCAGTCCTCAGTCAATTTCTTCTGACTCACTTGTAAGAGAATTAACATTTAAGTTTTAAAACAAGTTGTCAGTTCTGCCTGTGAAGTTTTTAATTTCCTCTACTCCTCTGAGGTGTCAGTCATCTGCCTTCCTGTAGGAGAGTTTTGTCTTTTGCCTCCAGATCTATTGGATTTCTTGTAGTGATGGGATAAACAATATCATTAATTCATGACTATACGGCAGTTCAAAAAGCATTTTCACTTTTTGTTAGACTTAGAACATTTCAAAGTATTGAGCAAAGAATTTTAAATGCTACATATTATTTCAAAACAGCGGATATCTATTACTATTATTATTATGTTCAGGAAGAAAGAGAAAAACAGAAAATGCCAGCGTGAAAGAGAAAAAAACATGTATATTAAAGAGAAAATAGGACAGAATTTTTTCCCTTCTGATGATTATCCTTAAAAGTTAGTCAAGAGAAGTAACTGGTTGATGAAGTAGCACCTAGGATAATATTTCCAATAAACACTTGCTCCGAGTCATGGGTTCCCAAGATTACTGTGGGTGAGAATATGATGCCCACAGAGTTTGCTGGAGTAAATTTATGACCATAGTTTAAAATGCAGGGTAAAGTCTAAAAAGGAGAGTCTATCTAAGAATGGTTAAAATGTTTCCCTTCTGGTGTTCCCTCTGACAAATGGGTGATTGGCCAAGTGTCCCATTCAAAAGGACTCTGAAACCAAGTCTCAGCTAAAAAGAATGCATCAAGATTGGTCAGCAATGTCTGTCATGGCTAAATGATGGACTGTTTCATGTCACATGTGAAAGTCAACTATAAACTGGGTATTATAAGAGATTGGATAGGTCCCTGGTGGCTCAGACAGTAAAGAATCTGCCTACAATGCAGGAGACCCTGGTTTGATCCCTGGGTAGAGAAGATCCCCTGGAGAAGGGAATGGCTCCCACCCCAGTATTCCTGCCTGGAGAATGCCGTGAACAGAGACTGGTGGGTTACAGTTCCATGGGCTCGCCAAGAGTCGGATATGACTGAGCAACTAACTAACACTGCCAGCTTAAAGGCAAATGCACAGGCAATGTTTAATAAATTATTTCAAACTTTTTTTTTTTTTTTGCCAAATACTTTTTAAAGAATAAGTTGGCAAAGAACTTGTCTTTCTCCTTAGTATTAAAGGTAGAAAAATAAATTCTGGTCACTCTTGAGTTCTAAATAATTGGTTTAACTTATTAAAATTTTATAGCAGTTGATAGAGAAGCAAATGTATAAACAAATAAACTAAGAAACAATTAACAACCTCATTCAACAGAGCTTGGGTGCAAAGCAAACTGGAGACTTGTTTGTGCAATTCTCGTGGCAAAGCCGGGAACATAATAATGGATAAAATGGAGAAAAGGAAAGACTGAAAAGGATGGAACCCAAAGGGTAAAAACAACAGAAATTTGTTTTTCAAACTGTGAGGAGGAGAGTAGTATATGCTGAAATTTAGAGCTCAAACTATTGCAGGACAAAATGACTTAATTAGGAGCACCCAGTCATTCGCTGCTCAGAGTGGACGAGAGACACAGATAAATAACTGCATCTTTTAAAATTTATTTTTTATTAAGTTATGGTTGATTTACAATATGGTGATAGCTTCTGAAGGGGAGATGGAACAGGGGAAAGGACAAATTAGGAATATAGGATTAATAGATAGAACTGCTTCTTAATCTGTTACATTTTCTGGGAAAATTCAATTATGGTAGATGATAATTCTCTGTATATATTTGTCTTATATTTATATATATTATAATAATATAAATGTATGTCATTGTTCATATTATCTTTCGAAAATCATAAGGTGTATGCTTTATTTTTAACATAAAAAAATTTCTCTATATGAATTCATGCCAGAATTATGGCTGAGCAACATTCCATTGTATATGTGCACCACCTCTTCTCTGTCCATCCATCTCTCAATGGACGCTTAGGTGGTTTCCATGCCTTGGCCACTGATAATAGTGCTGCTATGAACATAGGGGCGCTTGCATCTTTTTGAATTATAGCTCTGTCTGGGAATATGCCCAGGAGTGGCATTGCTGGATCACATGGTAATTCTGTTTTTAGTTTTCTGAGGAACCTCCATACTGTTTTCTATAGTGGTGTACCAATTAGACCCCCTACCAACAGTGTAGGAGGGTTCTCTTCTCCCTACATCCTCTCCTGCTGCTGTGTCACTTCAGTCGTGTCTGACTCTGTGCGACCCCATAGATGGCAGCCCACCAGGCTCCCCATTCTCTGGGATTTCCAGGCAAGAACACTGGAGTGGGTTGCCATTTCCTTCTCCAATGCATGAAAGTGAGAAGTGAAAGTGAAGTTGCTCAGTCATTTCCAACTCTTAGCGACCCCATGGACTGCAGCCTACCAGGCTCCTCCATCCATGGGATTTTCCAGGCAAGAGTACTGGAGTGGGGTGCCATCGCCTTCTCCAGCATTTGTTATTTGTAGACTTTTTAATGATGGCCACTCTGACTGCTGTGAGGTGGTACTTCATTGTAGTTTTGATTGAATATCAATGTTTTAAAGCAGCATGTTCGTGGCAATTTATCAGCACCACGTCAGAAAACTGGTACACTCAGTTAAAAGGGGAACACATTGTTTTAATGATCTACATTTGTAGTAATGTGTTAGAGCAGCCACAAGAAACTGAGTTAAAAAGAGGAAAAAAGCTGAACATTTCTTCCTTCAATAAAGTCTCCCCAGACTATGTGATCTTTCCCTGACATATACTCCCCAGCACCTCAGATTTATTTGGTAATGTTCATTCATTGTTTCTTTCAAATGTCCTTTTACCTGTGTATCCCAGGTGCCCAGCAAAATAAATGGCACATAGTAGGGCTCAGTGAATATTTGTTAAATGGCCGAATGGGATTCAAGACTAGAGTCATTAGGGTGGTGAAAGTTGGGTTGTGACTCATGCAGCTGGTAGGGTAGGGTTCTTTAGGGCGGGATGGGGCGTGGGGATGGGGCACAAGCAGTTAACACCATCTATCCTACATGTACCTGTGAAGACAATTGGAAACAAAATGTGAACTGCTTAATCATTTTGGCAAATGAATTGCCTATAGCTATTAAAATTACAAACATATGTAACTTTTAATTGAGTAGACCCCTTCTTGGGAATTAGCAGGATATAAGAATATATGAACAGGGCTCTTATTGCAAGATTGTTCATGGTATAAAACCCTGAAATAAGTAAATACATAATATTATAAAAATGACTGAAGCAATCATGGCATATTCGTACTATGGGATAATATGCAGCCATTAAAAATTTAAATAGAGATATAATAATTGATTTGGAAGACTAGTTGTGAGATATTGTTAACTAGGTGAGCAAGGTGAGCAAGATGAGGAAGAGCATTTGTTATAAGATTCTTTATCTGTCTATCTATCTATATATATGCCCACATGGATGACTCTGAGTATGGATAATAATAAAATCTTATATAGATACATATATCACCTGAATTATTAATAAGGACAGTGTTATAGGAGCAGTGATGTAGTTGGGAGGTAGAGGAGGAAGTGAAATAAATGAAAATAAGTAGAAGACCACAAAGGCAAATATGCTGTCATCAGTTAATGAGTTCATATAAATTTATATTTATATATAGACATTTAAAAGGATACATACAAAATGATTTTTTTAAATCAAGGTATGATTGACATATAACATTATATTAGCTTCAGGTGTACAACATAATGATTTGATATTTGTATATATTGTGAAATGATTACCACAATAATTCTACCAAATGTCTGTTACCATAAGCAGATACAAATTTGTTGATGTTGTTGTTTAGGTAATGGCTTTCAAGCAGGAAAGAAGGTTTGAAATAATATTGTAGAAAGCTGTTGTTAGGAAAAAATAAATGTGTTATGGTCCTGGTATTTTGAGATTTTGCAATAAATCAGTTCTAAGCAGAAGACAGGGCCAGCTGTGTGGTACATCTAGACTTCAGCCAGATTAGTAGGAGCGCTGGATTGCTTTGGTGAGGAAGTGTGCACTGAGTAGGCCTCCTGTATACACAGTCCCAACCACATGGCCTAGGGCTGTAGCCATCAGCTCTGATCTACCCCAGCAAGGAGACTGACCCTCCATCCGCCCTAACCCAGGAAGCCAAATCTACTCAAATCCAGACTTGGGTTAGGGTTGGGTGCAAGTGTCTAAAATTATCTAGATTGTTTCACCTACCATATGCATCTTGCTTTTCATTTTCAAAATATTTATTTATTTATGGATTAACTGTTGATGTCCATTCTCTACTCTCCTATACACACGTCTTTGAGAAAAGGTACTTAAAACTCACTGTTACATCCTCAGAATTTAGTGTGGTGCCTGTACTTAGTGAAACTTGAAGAATATTTGTTGAAGGTTCACAAACGTATCTTTTCTATATTGGAAAATACATAAGGTGATAATTACATTTTTGTTGTTGCTGTGCACCTACTTGAGACTTGAATGAAAGCTATGAAACTTCTGGACTTCCCTGGTGGCTCAGTGGCAAAGAATCCACCTGCCAGGAGATGTGGAAGATTCCCTGGAGAAGGAAGTGGCAAGCTTGGAAATCCTATGAACAGAGGAGCCTGGCAGGCTACAGTCCAGGGGGTTACAAGAGTCAGACATGACTTAGCGACTAAACAACAACAGCAGCAATGAAACTTCTTCCCAGAAAATTCAGAATTTTGTCACATTTCCTGGAGATTCATTGACTCCCTAAAGCCCATTCATGTGGGGTTCATCATTTCAAAATTATGTTAATTCCACATTTTAAACAGCAGATGTTAACTTTTATGGAGTACTTACTATTTGTCAGACTTTGAGAGAGCGTGAAGTATTGCAATTAATCCTCATAGCTCTAGGAGGTAAGTCCTGTTTTTACTTTTCAAACAGATGAAGAGTCAATTTAAGAGAGACCGACTGACTTACCCAAGCTCACAGAGCTAATTAGTAGTACATAGCCAGGGCTCAAACCAAGATCTTTTTGTATTTTAGCCTGAGTTTGCACTCCTATCCACTGAAAACCATCTGCCTATTCTTTGTTTCCACCATGGTGAGCGATGGAGTTATCCGGTGAAGACAGTTAATCTCCCCTAGTAAGAGTCTGAGATGATGATATTAGCTGGCTTGAGCTCCTGACTTGATGTGAGCAAAGTTTCCTTGATCAAACAGGACAGGCTGTTCTCCCAGCAGCACTCTTGATGCTCAGAGTCTCCATTCCTGCTGCACTTGTTTAGCAATTGGCAGAGCTGTGACTCCAAATTATCTTGCACATGTTTCAAACCATTTAAATTGTCATTGTAGGATTTTGCCTATTAGCAAAGTAGCATCCCCTGAATACTGATTATGTAAAGTAGCACAATCGTCTGGTGATAGGAAAGCGGTGACTTCTTGAATGCAGTCCAGCAGTGTGGCTGCTCCTTTCCAGTGAGATGTAAGGAACTTGCTTCTTCAATATTCTTTGTGTAATTAGATAGAGTCAGGGGGTATTCATATTTTACCACGTGTTGATAGAAAAATAAATAGGCACAGTATTTTGAAAAATACTTAATTGCACATCTAAATGTCCTTTGTCATTGAGGCTAAAGAAGAGTAAAACATGCTTTGTGTCTTTTTCAGCCCTTTTCTTGCATGACATCTTCATCAGAGATTGAGGGAACCCAAGAACACTAAATATACTCTTAGCATGGAATTCAGCTCTTAGCTGGTCCCAGGGTGGGGAATGGGGAAAGTACTCCTGGTTAAATCTGGAGCCATTAGCATGCTGGTGTTTGATCAACTGAGTTACTCACTTTTAAGCTTCATCATTTTCACATTTAAAGTAATTTTGGTCAGTAAGAGAAAATTACACTCATTATATCGAAATGCAAATACATGTTTAGAAAGCATGTGGTTTGGAAGACAAATGTGATACAATCCCAACAGTAACGCCTCATTAGGGGCATTTGCACATACCTCTGTTTCTATCTTTTAGCTCTTTATAATCATCATAATGTCATGCCTCCCTCCATGGAATCAGGAGATATATTTATTTTTGTTGTTCTTCCCACAGGCAAGAAGTGGAGCTTTCTCATCCCTATGTTTTGACTTCTTGCTTCCTGTGCCAGTGAATATATAATCAGATACAATTGTGCCTGAAATCATGCAGAAATCCTAGGTAACACTCCCAGAGAGAACCAGATCTCAAAATTAGGAAACAACCCCCTTTAGGATTCCTTTAGAATTACACCTTCACTGATCTTTAATGAGGGATCCTTAAAGGCATGACTAAAGTGAACTTGTTTGCAGTAGCTTAAAAATGGTTGCAAATTCTCTATTACCCTGACCACTGAGAGGTGGAAGCTACATTATCTCCCTGGAATCTCTGTTCACCTTGTGATTTACCTGACCAATTCAGAGAAAATGACACTCTGAGACTCTCAAAGCAATATCATAAGAAGTCTTGCAGCTTCTGCCCTCATCTCTCGGGACACTCTTTCTAAGTGCCTTGAATTGTGATTTAAGAAGTCTGCATGACAGGGCGCTCAGGGCTGGTGCACTGGGACAGCCCTGAGGGAGGGAATGGGGAGGGAGGTGGGAGGGGGGTTCAGGATGGGGGATGCATGTACACCCATGGCTGATTCATGTCGATGTGTGGTGGCAACTACTACAATATTGTAAAGTAATTAGCCTCCGATTAAAACAAATAAATAAAAAAGAAAAGAAGTCTGGCTACTCTGAGATCACGTGTTGGTCTCCCCATGAGACTCCCAACCTTCCAGCCATTCCTGTCACTGCACTAGTTTTTTGATTTGTTTTCATTTCAATGTAGGTTTTATTGTTGTTCAGGTATAGTTTGGGACTTTCCTGGTGGTCCAGTGTTTGAGAATCCGCCTGTCAATTCAGGGGGCGTAGGTTCCATCCCTGATCTGAGAAGATTCCACACGTCGCAGGGCACCCAAGCCTGAGCGCCACTGCTACCCGAGCCCGCGAGCTGCAGCTACTGAGTTCGTGCGCTGCAACTGTGGAAGGCTGTGCACCCTAGACCCGTGCCCTGAAACAGAAGCCACCAGGACAAGGAGTAGCCTCTGCTCGCTGCAGCTAGGGAAAGCTGGCATGCAGCACCAAAGACCCAGTACAGCCAAAGATAAATAAATAAAAATTAAGAAGAGATAGTTTGTTCATAATTTCTGATGAATCATAATTTGATTCATAATTTCTGAAAAGAAAGGGCATGCCTGGCCACACAGGACCACCTGAGGAAGCACTGGAGTTAATAAGAAGGCAGAGAAGTAAGGCGCAAATGTGGGCTAGGGACAGGGAAACTGACTAATTTGAATAATTTCAGCAGCCTTCCATGGATGGGTTGGACCCTCCTTGTCTGGTACCTGACTGTGGGGTGATTAAAACAGAGCAATATGAACTTTGAGCGTACATTCTCTATGAGAACCCCATAAAGGGAGTGAGTGAAATTGCTTAGTCATGTCCGACTCTTTGCGACCCCATGGTCTGTAGCCTACCAGGCTCCTCCATCCACGGAATTCTCCAGGCAAGAGTACTGGACTGGGTTGCCATTTCCTTCTCCAGGGGATCTTCCCGACCCAGGGATCGAACCCAGGTCTCCTGCGTTGTAGACAGACACTTTACCATCTGAGCCACCGCTAGGGACTAAAGATTTTTGATTTATTGGTCAGTATATGAAAGGTACTCATGCTATCTTTAGGAATTTGGCTAGCCCTGAGAGAGGCAGTCTCTCCCTGGTCAGCAAAACCCCAGATGCCAAAGCATCAAGAATATAAAAAATAAGAACTTGTATTAATACAACCAGAAATGTGAGTGAAGCCATCTTACCCTCCAGACATGCCTATCTGCCATCTGAATACTGGTGGGAGAACTCCATCAGTGCCATATGTCCCTCAAGAAACACCCAGCTGAGCCTTGTCTCAATTCCTGACCTACACATTTATAGGGTGCTGTACAAATTGTCGTTCTTTTCATCTGCTGAGTCTGGGGTGGTTTGCTATGTTAGCTAACTAGGATATTGCGCCACAACTTTTTTATTTTTTTAACATTTAATTTGGCTGTATGTGGTCTTAGTTATGGAATGTGGGTCTAGTACCCAGACCAGGGATTGAACCCAGGTCCGTTGCATTCGGAGCACAAAGTCTTAGCCACTGGACCACGAGGGAGATCCCTGCATCACAACTTTAGAGCAGTTTTACTTTCTGTCCCAATCATCAGAAATCTGTTAGAATGAGTATTCATTCTCGACCAATGCCAAAGTCAGCAAAATTTTGACTAAAGTCAATTTCCTTTTATCTTTCTGCAGAATTTCGCTTGGATAATATGATTAATCACATTTCTTTTAGCTATTTGGATGAGCAGAAACACCACATACACAATATAAAATAACACAGGTGAATACTAGAATGACTTCCAGGTTTCTAGGTTATAAAGCTACAACATTTTCAAGCTTAAGGAAGTAGTTATTCATATATTTTTCAAACTGATTCTGCCAAAAGTTAGGGAGGTTAATGGGGAGGGGCTTCCAGCTGATATTAACATAAATGGCTGTAAGGATAAATAATAACGTTGCACAATATGAGGCTACATAGTGAAAACTGAAGAAAACCAATACCATCTCTATGTCCATACAGATTAATTCCAGAGGGTATTACACTTCTCCCCAACAGTTCTTGCTTGGCTGGCTTGAGAGTGCCTGCATTTCCCTGTCCTATACCTGCTTCCATCTGGAGTTTAATATGCACTCATCTCTTTTCCATTCCAGGAGGGATATGTAATGAAAATCTCCATATTAGTCATCAGCTGTCAACACTGACAAATTTCAATTACCATCCTTTGGTAGCAGTTCACACTAGAGAAGGAAATCAGGGAAGACACGCTGGGATAGCACACTTGTGACAGATCTATTTTAATTGCCTTTCTTATATCCACATTTAACCTCTGTCATTTTGACAAGAGAAAGAAACTCACAGAGGAGGTAACTTTTTCTGCCCATGCTAAAGCAGGGTGGGATAGGGAAAGAAGAGATGGTAACACGTATCAATATATATAGACTGGCATTGATTGCTACAGATGCTTTCCTTCCCCTATGAGGCCTGCGGTGGTAACTTTCTGCTTATCAAAATACTTTGCATTTAATCGGCTGTCTGGATGGATGCTCCTGCTGATCATCCATAAATTATTCATCAATTAAAAAGACTTGGCACAATCTTTTTTTTTTTTTGCTTCATTTTCTGAGAGATGAATTTTCAAGAGCCCATAGTGGGAGTTGTCCTTAGTGAGTTCTCATCTCTTCTCATTCCTCCCAACAATACTGCTCATTTAGCCTTTTGATTGCAGCTTGATGGCTGCATCCAAGGCTGCCTCTGCCGTGAGGGATCCTGTTGGAGCTCTGCTGTTTTGTTCTCCCTTCTTTCTTTCCCTTTAATCCTAAGAGACTGAAGTGCATTTCTTGAAATAAAGAGAAAATGCTTTTTTTAAAAATCATTTATTTCCTATGTTATGATTAGCTAAACCACCGTAATATCAGTTTAATCTGTTTAGCCATTAAATAGCCATGTATAACCTATTTTTAATTTTTTTATATTTATTTTTTATTTTTATATAAATTTATTTACTTTAATTGGAGGTTAATTACTTTACAATATTGTATTGGTTCTGCCATACATCAACATGAATCCACCACAGGTATACACGTGTTCCCCATCCCGAACCTCCCTCCCTCCTCCCTCCCCGTACCATCCCTCTGGGTCGTCCCAGTGCACCAGCCCCAAGGATCCAGTGTCATGCATTGAACCTGGACTGGCAATTGAAAAATGAGACCTGTTAAAAATCATTGATGGCCTTTGGTTTTTCACAGATCCATTTCTCATGAGATTTTTCACTGTGGGTTCTATTCCATGGGTGATCTGGTTTCTGTTATAATCCAGTCAAAATGAAACCAAGGTATCTTTCTATAATAATAATTTGGTAATGTCTATTGGCCCTTACTAGACTTACCAATGGATTACAAGGGTATTTATTTCAATCATCATAACCCCTGTGAGGTACATACTGTTATTATCCATTTGTTGCATGTGAGAAATAAGCTCAGAGGTTTTTAAGTAGATCTCTCATGGTTATACTAGAGAAGGCAATGGCACCCCACTCCAGTACTCTTGCCTGGAAAATCCCATGGACAGAGGAGCCTGGTGGGCTGCAGTCCATGGGGTCGCTAAGAGTCAGACACGACTGAAGCGACTTAGCAGCAGCAGCAGCAGCTCATGGTTACACAGCTAAAAAGTAGTGAACCTGGGATTCGTTCTCAGGGAGTCTGACTTCAGAATCCGATTCCCAGTTTCTCTGCTGCACTACTCACTGGGAGTCCTGTGTGCCATGTTTTATCATTTATTAATATTAATATTATTGTTATTTATTTTAGTCATTGTTACTGCCCTATAGAAGAATAGTATCCTCCTGGGGGCTTACAAGTTCATTATTGTTTTGAAAACTAGAAAGAAAGGATAATGTGGTTTCATCTATCTCAGGAAAAAAAAATCAGAAGAGCTAAGCTAAATTTCCTAAAGAATTAACAGCCAGAGACAAGGACAATAGATATGAGAAAATCAGTAAAGGAGTTGATGAAGGCATTTCTGAATTTAGGGATGAGTAACACCAGGAGTGAACATGGAGCCAGATGGACCCACGTAGCACCGAGACACTGGGTATCAGTGGCTTCCCAGGAGTCATTTTCTAGATATGAAACCACAGCTTTAGCTTTGATACTTTCTGTCTTCTATCTCCTCTTTTCTCCATTTAGTTCTTGGTCAAGCTCTATCCAGAGTATTCTAAGAGTTGTGTTCACACTTGTGAACTGTATGATAAGGGAAGACACGTCACTTCTTCTAGAGATTCTTTAAAGTTTTTGGATATACCACAAAGCATATGGGATCCTAGTTCCCAGACCAGTGATTGAACCCTTGCCCCCTGCACTGGAAGCACTGAGTCTTAACCACTGGACCACCACGGAAGTTCAAGACACGTCATTTCTTAATTCTCATCCTTAAACTAATGCAACAAAAACTGTGCAAGCTGTCGTGCAAATTGGCACCATCCTCCTGAATCTTTCAGGGTGTCCAATGGCTGTTCCTTTCTCCAGGAAGACTCTGAGAAATAAGTTGTGAGTATGGCTCAGACGGTAAAGTGTCTGTCTACAATGTGAGAGATCTGGGTTCCATCCCTGGGTTGGGAAGATTCCCTGGAGAAGAAAATGGCAACCCACTCCAGTACTCTTGCCTTGAAAATCCCATGCACGGAGGAGCTTGGTGCAGGCTACAATCCATGGGGTCGCAAAGAGTTGGGCAGGACTGAGCGACTTCACTTTCACTTTCAAGGTGGTAACGAAGTTTCAGTTTTGCGAAGGCGGTTAAGACAGGAGAGAGAGAGCAGGCACAGCTGTGGCTGCCTGGCCAGGAATGGCGCAGAAGGAGGCAAATTACAATCAGTTATAAATCAGAGTGGAATTGAGAGGGGTTAAGGAGGTAATTAAATTCTTTCTTCTGAATAGAGAGTGCAGCCTGAAAGTTGAAAGAATGGCCTTGGTGGAATTTAATAGAACTCCTCCAAATGATTAAAAGGATAAACCCCACCATTTGATGGAGTGTTCCTTTATAAATGCAAGCGAAGCAGAACCAGCCCAGGGTATGTGAATTAACTGTGCTCATTTATAAAATGCCTTATATTTAAGAGAATGTGTATGACAAGCTGAAGACAAATCTATGAATATATTTAGTTTTGCGAGTGCCAAGATTTCTTACCCTTCTTTAGGAAATATCCCAAATGAGGTATAATGCAACTCTGGAAATATCAGGACTCATTAAATGCTTGCTGCTTTGTATAACCAAGGAGTCTACTTAAGTAGGATTGCCCATAGAATGATTAATATGTTAGCACGGATTCAAGTTATAGATATCATATATAACAGTTATCCCTGCCTTGGTGGGGGCGGGGTGGGTATGACACATATATCATGTAGTTCTCGAGAACCTGGCATTAGGGCCTTGAAGAGGGGCTTACCTTTATGACATACATGTTATATATTAGGAAATTTTTGGTTTCTGAAAATTATTTTATTGACCTCTCAAAGTGATTTTGTCCATAAGGTGTCATTGGTTCTTTTGCATATGTGAGTAACCTGAGGTTCAGAGAACTGAGTAAAATAGTCATAGGTCATAAAGCCGTAATTGTGAAAACTGAGTTTAAATTCTAGATCACTGACCTTTAAAGTGAATACTTTCTATTATTATGTCATGCTGTCTTACAAAATAGTATAGGTACTTCCTGCACATATTAACAGTAGGCACTTAATAAATATTTGTTGTGCAAACTATGAAGAATCAAACCATCCATGGAATTGAAATTTCATTAAGAGAGGTAAAGTGAGATAAGATACAAATAAAAGCAATATGAATATTATTAAAATGATAGATGCAAACATATAGACATAATAACGTTTATAGAAACTCAGTAGTAAATGCTACTATTGAAGTATAATATTTATCAAGGGACTCTTCTCAGATTCAAAGAGAAAACTTTGCTTTTTAAAATGTGCAGTTCTTAATTAAAATATCCTCTCCACATCTTCTTACCAATCCCTTCAGAAAAACATGCTACAGTGTTTCAATATTATATACACAAAGTACCTAAAAGCCTACTTATTCTGCAGTAATTTTGTCCCGGCACATTTTCCTTTCAGTAATAAGGTAAATTAAACCCATCTTCAGGTGATTTTTTTTGACAGCTTACACAGGCAACTGTAAAGTCCTCCCAGTGAAAATGTCCTCAAGGGAAATGCTCTCCTTAGGTCTTCAAGAAAATTTCAGGACTGTTCTCGGGAACAAATGTCTCATTCAGGTACGGCGTGCTTGATCTTGATAACAGCATCTGGGATTCTGAATGTGGAGCCATGTGATCTCCCAGAGGCCACACTCTATTGCTGACTGTGTGTTGACTCTTATCTTTGTGAGTCCTGGAAAAAAAAAAAAAGGCAGAAATAGCTTTTGAGTCAGTTAATTTGGTTAGAAGGGCCCCAGAAGACCAGTTTTGATGATAGGAAAGTCAACCCATAGCTACTCTGTTTGGGATGATTTAATTAAGGCGCTTCAGTTGGCATCTACATAATGTAAAATGAATTCCATCAAATTGCAGGGAAGCATGTTACATTGAAATCTTGCCCCTTACTCTTAATTACCATATGAAAAACTTGCTATTTGTTTAATAATAAATAATCACATTCTAGACTATTTCCAAATCATTTTCCAGGTGCTCCCACTTTATTATTTGTTCTTAAAACTTTTGTTTCCTAACTGGAAGTTTTGAGACCACTAAAATAAATTGGAAAATTATAGCATGCAAAAATATTCAATATTCAGTGAAATGAATATGTTAAAACAATCCTTGTAACAATCCTATGAGTTAATTACTCTACCATCCATATTTTACAGATGAGAAAACAAAGTCTCAGAAGCTTTAAATAAATTTTCCAAGGTTATACTTGTGGCAGACGGTGAAATCAAGTTTCAAACCCAGACTTGTATTGTTTCAAAATCCCATGCTTACCCAATGAATCTGTATTATCATCCTTCAGTTTCTGTGGGAAAGCCATGCCCTCACATTAATTATCACTTTTATCATGTTTCATCAGCTTGTGTCCATTGTACTTAACAACCATTTATTGAGGGACTGTTATATGCAGGTTATTAGAGACTCATACAAGACACAGTGTTCTCACTCTTCAGGGTATTTTTTTTCTTTTCACAAACTGAAATTTGGTGTGAAATATCATTATGGTCCTTTTTAGCATCACTTACTCAACTATGTTTTATTTCATATATTGATCTAAGCCAAGCCAGTATCCCTTGTCATCTGGCAATGAGCACTCAAATCGCAAAGGTTCCTGCTTTTGTCCACCTCGGCCAGCATTTCACACTGGGCTGTGCGGCTCCTCTGCACCCATTTTTGTCACTGTCTTGCTCTCTTCTGTGACTCCTCTCATTTTAGATTTTTTGGCCTTGATATTCTTTGGATTGATGTTCAAAAACGTTCTTCTACTCTCAGATAAGAAAACACAGTCATCAGAATGATTGTACCCCTCTTTTTTGTCCCTCATACACAGATGGGCAACAAGCATAACAAAACAGTTAGTGTTTTACACCTGGTCTTTAAGTTCACATAAAATCTTCTCATATTTCAGAGGGTTTTCTGGATTCAATATCTTACGTCAACAGCACGATCTCAGTTTTTAGGGTGCTACACACCTTCCCTCTATTACAATAGTTATATCGCCCTGTTATACTTGAATATCTAGTTCTGGTGCTATTGTTCAGTCATTCAGTCATGTCCAACTGTCTGTGGCCCTATGAACTGCAGTATTCCAGGCTTCCCTTTCCTTCACTATCTCCCAGAGTTTGTTCCAACTCGTGTCCATTGAGTTGCTGATGCCATTCAACCATCCAGTCCTCTGTCACCTCCTTATCCTCCTGGCCTCAATCTTTCACAGCATCAGAGTCTTTTCCAGTGAGATAGCTCTTCACATCAGGTGGCTGAAGCATTAGAGCTTCAGCTTTAGCATCAGTCCTTCCAATGAATATTCAGGGTTAATTTCCTTTGGGATTGACTGGTTTGATCTCCTTGCTGTTCAAGGGACTCTTAAGAGTCTTCTCCAACACCACAGTTCAAAAGCATCAATTCTTTGGCTCTCAGCCTTCTTTATGGTTCGATTCTGACATCCATACATGACAATTGAAAAACCATAGCTTTGAGTATACAGACATTTGTCGGCAAAACAATGTCTCTGCTTTTTCATACACTGTCTAGGTTTGTCATAGCTTTTTTTTTCAGGGAGCAAGCATCTTTTAATTTCATGGCTGCAGTCACCATCTTCAGTGATTTTGGAGCCCCCCCCCCCCAATAAAGTCTCACTGTTTGCATTTTTTCCCCATCTATTTGAAATGAAGTAGTATCTATTTCAACCGCTATGTTATATACTCTTCATAGTCCAGAACGCTATCTAATTTATCATAGCTGTCACCTCATTCAGGCTCACCACCAGAGCAGACACTCTATAAAGATGATCAGTCAGAACCCTTTCTTTAACTATTAATAATAGATGTGGTGAATTAACCTTTGCTTTGGAGACACATTGATGAAGTAAATCAGACAAAGTCCCTTCCCTTATGGGGTTTGTAACCTTGAAGTTATTTCAGAAAGGATGGGAGAAAATGGCAACCCACTCCAATATTCTTGCCTGGAGAATCTTATGGGCAGAGGGGCCTGGTAGGCTACAGTCAGTCCATAGGATTGCAGAGTCAGACACGGCTGAAGCAACTTAGCATGAAGACAGAAGAAAGGGAAAAAATAAGGAAAGATAATCTAATATTATATGAATCACTGCGATGTGTGAAGCAATGTTAGCTCTCTGATGTTTGCCACCCCATTTCACATTTTGGGCACAGCTCATCACAGAGGAAGTAAGCTAAGCTTTCCTAAACATTTGTGCTATACCCCAACATGGAAATGAACCTAAGTCATCAACATTTCTGGAGCATGATCATTTGGTAGTTGTTCCTTCTGGGGATCTTGTTCTTTCAGCAGAGGGAGAAGCTGGGCTTACTGTTGCTGTCACATTTGAGTTCACTGTGGCCTATAGTAAGTATCACTTTTTTCTTGACTGATCTTCTCAACCTTTGGGCATTTGCTGGTAATAACTCACTACTCTTTTGTATTTAATTTTAAGAAAATAAACTTATAACCATGGATTATAAGACTGTTTTGTTCCCCCTTCATAACACAATGTAGAGGCCAGATGGGTGAAATACGTAGGCATAACATAGCAATAAAAAGAGATGGGCATACCAGACCACCTGACCTGCCTCTTGAGAAACCTGCATGCAGGTCAGGAAGCAACAGTTAGAACTGGACATGGAACAACAGACTGGTTCCAAATAGGAAAAGCAGTACATCAAGGCTGTATATTGTCACCCTGCTTATTTAACTTATATGCAGAGTACATCATGAGAAACACTGGGCTGGAAGAAGCACAAGCTGGAATCAAGATTGCTGGGAGAAATATCAATCACCTCAGATATGCAGATGACACCACCCTTCTGGCAGAAAGTGAAGAGGAACTAAAGAGCTACTTGATGAAAGTGAAACAGGAGAGTGAAAAGGTTGGCTTAAAGCTCAACATTCAGAAAACTAAGATCATGGAATCTGGTCCCATCACTTCATGACAAATAGATGGGGAAACAGTGAGAGACTTTACTCTTTTGGTCTCCAAAATCACTGCAGATGGTGATTGTAGCCATGAAATTAAAAGATGCTTACTCCTTGGAAGGAAAGTTATGACCAACCTAGATAGCATATTCAAAAGCAGAGACGTTACTTTGTCAACAAAGGTCCGTCTAGTCAAGGCTATGGTTTTTCCAGTAGTCATGTATGGATGGGAAAGTTGGACTCTAAAGATAGCTGAGCACTGAAGAACTGATGCTTTTGAACTGTGGTGTTGGAGAAGACTATTGAGAGTCCCTTGGACTGCAAGGAGATCCTACCAGTCCATCCTAAAGGAGATCAGTCCTGGGTGTTCATTGGAAGATCTGATGTTGAAGCTGAAACTCCAATACTTTGGACACCTGATGCGAAGAGCTGACTCATTTGAAAAGACCCTGATGCTGGGAAAGATTGAGGGAAGGAGGAGAAGGGGATGACAGAGGATGAGATGGTTGGATGGCATCACCGACTCAATGGACATGAGTTTGCATGGGCTCCAGGAGTTGGTGTTGGACAGGGAGGCCTGGCGTGCTGCAGTCCATGGGATCACAAAGAGTCGGACATGACTGAGCAACTGAACTGAACTGAACATAACAATCAAGATGAGAGTTTAGTATTTGTTGTTTAGACGACTTTCTTGAACTGAAAGTTCATTTCTATTATCTAAATCGTCTGCACATTCTATATGTTAGAACTAAGGGCTGGTGGAGACAGACTTGCAGGAGAAACACCTCCAGAAAGCTCTATGCAAATATTCATTTGACCTAAGGTATTGAAATAGCTTTTTACCATTTACCTGGAGTCAAGTCCTTATATAAAGGCTAGAAGCATAGTGGGAAGCTAAAAGGGAGTTCCCCTAGAAAATGAGACAGAACTTAAAGAAAGAAAAAAAAATTGTGTCAGGTTAAACGAGTGTTAGTTGTGTGATTAATTTGGGAGATGGGAGCCCCAAACCAGGCCTGATAGAAAGTGTAATACCATACAAGTAAAGTTCTCATAGCAATTAGAGAGGCAGAATTACCAGGGTCTGTTGGTAGGTAAAAGAGATTAATGTGGAATCTCAAGGCTTTGATCACAGAATCTTAAGGAGCCAGATATTGATTGGGTTTACAAACAATCAGAAGAGCCCAAACTGTGCTTAAGTAGTATGAACAGGAAGAGATGAAAAGGTACCTATTTTATTTAGAAGGGAGGATCAAAGACTCTCTGTTTAAGAAAATGCATTACAATATAAATCACCAATATTGGTCAAAGGGTGCAATCTTCCAGATTAACAAGATCTGGGGACCTAATGTAAGTGTGATGATTATTGCCAATGATGCTATATTATAGGGCTACAGAAAACTAAAAAACTTCTACACAGCAAAGGAAACTATCAACAAAATGAAAAATCATCCTAACATATTTGCAAATCATATATCTGATAAAGGACTAATATCCAAAATATATAAATAACTCATACAATCCAATAGCAAAAACCCAAACAGTCTGATTTTAAAAATGGACAGAAGTTCTGAATAGAGATTTTTTTTTTCCAAAAAAGACATACAGATAAGTAACAGGTACATGAAAATATGTTCAACATCACTAATCAGTAGGAAAATGGGAATCAAAACCACTATGAGATGTCACCCACACACTTGTTAACATGGCTAGTACTAAAAAATGAGAAATGGCAAGCACTAGCAGCATATGGAGGAAAGGGAAAGCTTGTGCTGTGTTGGTGGGAATATAAATTGGTGCAACCGCTATGGCAAACAAAATGAATTTTCCCTTCAAAATTAAAAACAGAATTATATATGATCCAGCAATCCCACGTCTAGGTGTTTATTCGCAGAAAGCAAAACCACTAACTCGAAAAGATGTCTGCACCCTCCTGTTTAGCACAGCATTATTTACAATTCCCAAGATACGGAAACAGCCTAAACATGCACTGATAGATGAATGGATAAAGAAAGCGTGATCTGTGTGTTTGTATGTATGTATGTGCGATGGGCTTCCCAGGTCACTCAGTTGTAAAGTATCTGCCTGCCAATACAGCAGATGCAGCTTTGATCCCTGAATAGGGGTGATCCCTGGAGCAGAAAACGGCAGCCCAGTCCAGTATGCTTGCCTGGGAAATCCCAGGGACAGAAGAGCCCAGCAGGCTACCGTTCTTGGATTTGCAGAAGAGTGGGACACGATGTAGCCATTTAACAAAAACATCCATGTGAAGACAAGGATGGAATCAAGGGCATTATACTTTTAGTTTAAATAAGTTAAAAAAGATTCTGTGCTATATACTTGAATGCTGCTAACAGAGTAGACTTTTTTTTTTTTTAACTACAGTGTAAATTACCTTACAATGTTGTGTTAGTTTCTTCTGCATAGTGAAGCAAATCAGCCATATGTATACATATATGACCTTCCTCTTGGGTCTCCCTCCCACCCCTCCACCACACCCCTCTAGATCTGAATGTTCTCACCACACAGAAGAAGTGGTAATTATGTGACATGATGGTGGTGTTAGCTAAAACTGCAGTGATCTTGCAGTACTAAAGTGATTCAAATCGATAGGTTGTAAACCTTAAATTTATAACTGTTGTATGCCAGTTACATTTCAATAAAGCTGGAAAAATAAATTGCAAGTGTAAGAAATGAAGAGAGAGGGATAGTTTTTAAGGCAGCCCTTCATTCTGGTAAATATTCTATATATGATTTGAAATAGAAGATACAGTATAATTGAATGCACGTCCTGATTTTGTAAGTTCCAAACCTTTGAGATTCTAGTAGCATTAAAAATGCAAAATGTGCACTTAAAAGTTTTTATAATGTTAAGTTTTGAATGCTTTTGTGTATGCTTTAACTTGTAAAAAATTAATTTTATTTGCCTTCAAATTTTAATGATTTTTCCAATGTAATCCAATGAATCAAAGGAAAGGACCCTAGAGTAATGTATTATATATAGCATATAATATATATAACTATATATATAATATATATATATAAAACAAAAACATATATATATGTTTTTGTTTTTATTAAGGAAAGTAAATGTTTTCTAAATGCCACCTTGAGAGATTCAGAAGGTTAACTGCGCAAGTACCAAAATAGTGGATTTCAAGGGATGTAAAGCAGTCAACTGGGAGAAGCAAAGTTAAGTTCAGAGTAACAGGATAATCAAATGACTCTAGATTAACAGGACATTAAAAACTTAGGATATTTCGGTCATAGGAAACCAAAGAAAAAGCAGATATCGATAGTATAAATAATTTAGTTCAACCTAATTTTGTGTTGCCAATAAAAATAGAGCCTTAAAATATAAAAATGATGTCAAATGAGCACTTAGACATATAGTATAATTTATGCTGATCTTTCTCTAAGATCTTTTTGGCTTTGGAGCAGTGGCAGTGGCATTATCTAAAATTTGAATAGAACTGAAAGAGGCAATAGTTTTTTTTAATATTTTTCAGTCACAGACCACTTAAAAAAAAACTGATGAAACTGGTAGGTATTCTTACTATGAAAATGGGATATATGTTCCTACTCAAATTTGCACACATATTATGAATTATTATGTTAGCAATCTGGACTTTCTGAAAACAGATACTGCTGAAATGTGAGAGTTTTATTAGGGATGAGATCTGTGAACAACAATGGGAAAAAAAGTGGGAGGAGGCTGGGGAGTTCAAGGACCACAGTGCAGGTCTGTCTTAGATGAAGGAGACAGGGAAGATGGAAGGTAGGGTGAGACCGTCTCGGATAGTGGTGTAGCTCTAAAAGGGTTTATCAAGGCTGTTGGGTAGTTCTAATCCCAGAGTTAACCCATCAGAGGAATCCTTCATCTCCCAGGAATAAGCGTGTCTCAGTATCCATGCCCTGCTCATTCTGTGAGAAAATCTATTTTTAAAAAAATACTGAAGTATAGTTGATTTACATTTACAGTATTAGTTCCATGTGTACACCATAAAGATTTAATCTTTTATATTACTAGATCATGCTCCATTTAAAGTTATTACAAAATAATTGCTATCTTTCCCCATGCTGTGCTATATATCTTTATTGCTTATCTATTGTAAGCATAGTCAATTGTATCTTTTAACCCCATATTCCTATCTTGCCCCTTCCCACTTCCCTCTACCAACTAATGTTCAGTAGTTTACTTTCTGTATCTGTGAATCTGTTACTTTGTTATATACAATCCTGTACTTTATATTTTTTACTCTTCTCCCTCACATTTTGTGTTTTTGATTTCATATCTTACATCTTTAAGGGCTTCCCTTATAGCTCAGTTGGTAAAGAATTTGCCTGCAGTGCAGGAAACCCAGGTTCGATCCCTGGGTTGGGAAGATCCCCTGGAAGAGGAAATAGCAACCCACTCCAGTATCCTTGCCTGGAAAATCTCATGGACAGAGGAGCCTGGTAGGCTGCAGTCCATGGGGTTGCAAAGAGTCAGGCACAACTGGGCGACTAACACTTACTTGCTTACTTTTCATTGTATATTGTACTTACGGTTGATTTTATAATTTTAAAAATAATTATTTACTTTTGGCTGAGCTGAGTCCTCATTGCTGCATGGACTTTTCTCTGGTTTCTGTAGAAATGAGAGAAGGGGGGCTACTCTTTGTTGCAGTGTGCAGGCTTTGATTGTTGGGGCTTCCCTTGTTGCAGAACACAGGCTCTAGGGTGTGTGGGCTTCAGTAGTTGAGGTGCATGGGCTCAGTAGTTGTAGTTCCCAGGCTCTAGAGCACAGGCTCAATAATTGTGGTGCACGGGCTTAGCTGCTCCATGGCATTTGGGATTTTTCCGGGCCAGGGATTGAATCTGTGTCTCCTGCATTGGCAGGCACATACTTTACCCTTGAGCTACCAGGGAAGCCCCCTCTTTAATCTTCACACTGCCTTAAGTGGTTAATCCTCAGCCTTTAGTATATATTTACCTTCTTTCCTGTCAGATCAGATCAGATCAGTCGCTCATTCGTGTCCGACTCTTTGTGACCCCATGAATCGCAGCATGCCAGGCCTCCCTGTCCATCACCAACTCCTGGAGTTCACTTAGACTCACGTCCATCGAGTCAGTGATGCCATCCAGCCATCACATCCTCTGTCGTCCCCTTCTCCTCCTGCCCCCAATCCCTCCCAGCATCAGAGTCTTTTCCAATGAGTCAACTCTTCACATCAGGTGGCCAAAGTACTGGAGTTTCAGCTTCAGCATCATTCCTTCCAAAGAAATCCCAGGGCTGATCTTCTTCAGAATGGACTGGTTGGATCTCCTTGCAGTCCAAGGGACTCTCAAGAGTCTTCTCCAACACCACACTTCAAAAGCATCAATTCTTCGGCGCTCAGCCTTCTTCACAGTCCAACTCACATCCATACATGACCACTGGAAAAACCATAGCCTTGACTAGACGGACCTTTGTTGGCAAAGTAATGTCTCTGCTTTTGAATATGCTATCTAGGTTGGTCATAACTTTCCTTCCAAGG
The DNA here is from genome assembly GCF_032452875.1 of Bos javanicus. Classification (NCBI taxonomy): domain Eukaryota; kingdom Metazoa; phylum Chordata; class Mammalia; order Artiodactyla; family Bovidae; genus Bos; species Bos javanicus. The sequence goes on from NC_083877.1 coordinate 93,131,110, forward strand.
AGTAAGTGTCTTTTAATTTCTTGGCTGCAGTCACCATCTGTAGTGATTTTGGAGCCCAGAAAAATAAAGTCTGACACTGTTTCCACTGTTTCCCCATCTATTTCCCATGAAGTGGTGGGACCAGATGCCATGATCTTCGTTTTCTGAATGTTCAGCTTTAAGCCAACTTTTTCACTCTCCACTTTCACTTTCATCAAGAGGCTTTTGAGTTCCTCTTCACTTTCTGCCATAAGGGTGGTGTCATCTGCATATCTGAGGTTATTGATATTTCTCCCAGCAATCTTGATTCCAGTTTGTGCTTCTTCCAGTCCAGCGTTTCTCATGATGTACTCTGCATATAAGTTAAATAAACAGGGTGACAATATACAGCCTTGACAAACTCCTTTTCCTATTTGGAACCAGTCTGTTGTTCCATGTCCAGTTCTAACTGTTGCTTCCTGACCTGCATACAAATTTCTCAAGAGGCTATTCATTATAGCCTTTTATTTACCAGTTACAGAAAGCTATGTAACATTTCTTTTAGGGGAGATTTAGTCTTGATGAACTCTTATTTAATTTTTGCTTGTTGGAGAAGTTATTTATCTCTCCCTCAATTCTAAAACCATATTGAGTACAGTATCCTTGTTTGCATATTTTCTCTTCCAGCTCTTTGAATATATTATACCACTCCCTTCTGTGCTTCCTGTACTTAGGTATTTCATTCTTTCTTTATGTTTGGGACATTTTCAGGTATAATTTTATCAATTATGTGTTTCATCATTTTCTCCAGATCTCCTTCTGAGACACCTGTAATGCAAATAATGGTATGCTCAGTGGTATCTGAGAGATCTCTTAAACTATTCTCATATTTTAAACTGTGTTTTCCTTTTTGCTGTTCTCTTTGTGTGGTTTCCATTTTTCTATCCTCCAGATCACTTAGATGTTCTTAATCACTGAGTTTGCTATTCATTCATGCTAGTGTGTTTTTCATTTCAATTATTGTATTCTTCAGTTCTGACTTTAAAAAAATTACTAGTTTCTTATTAAGATTCTCATTAAATCTTTTTTTCCCCAGTGGTTTTCTCTTACTTTTTTGAGTCTGGTTCCTCTGGCTTCTCCTTTTACTTAATTTCTCTGTCTCTAAACATCTAGGTGAAACAGTTCACCTGTCGTCATCTTGAAGGTGTGTGCTTACGTTGGAGCATCCCTGGACAGTCTGTGTGTGCTCAGTCACTTTGGCAAGAGAGCTGGATTTGATGGGAACACAGGTCCCTTCTTTCCTCTGGGTGTGCCCTCAGCCACCAACTTGATACAAGGTGGGTCTGGAAAGGGAGGGCTAGGGCAGGGGCCGGGTATCAGGCAGGCTTTCTCCTCTGCTCAGTGGCTCTCGACACACTATTGGAGATGGTGCAGTACCGCCAGTTCCCAGAACCTAGGTTCAGAGGGTTGGGTCTGGACTGGCTCTGTTCCCGTTAAGTGTGTGTTCCCCCTTCTCCCAGCATCAGCTCCCTTGCCCCAGAGGGGAGCCGTGCTGCAGCAAGAAGGCTCCATGCAGGCGCTCTGCTTGTGGTGGGGCAGCAGGCCCGCCCCGCACAGAGGTCCGGGCTGCTTCCGCTCGGCTGCCTGAGTAAGCAACAGGAATGGCTGTCCCTGTCCGGCTTAAACTCAGCTTTAGGGGCAGAGCATCCTTTGTCTCTCTCAGCCGTTACTCCCCTCAGCTTCTGCCCGCCCCCCACCGGGATGCTGAGTGAAGCTACAGGGGCCTGGGGGTCTCTCCCTGTGGACTGGGGGGTGGGCTGTGGTTGTGTCAGTGTCGGGGATGGGGGCCATTTTCTGACGCGCTGTCTGTGTAAGTGCCAGTCGTGGCTGTCCCCTTCCCCCTCGGACACCGCTCTGGGACTAGGTCGCCTCTGTGTTCCGCAGCACGGCTCTTGCCTTGTGTGTGGCAGCCCTAACTCCAGCGTGGAGCTGTGATGTGAGGTGAGCAGGCCTGGCGTGTTCGCTGGCTCTGACTGGGCCACGTGCTGGACAGGAGCTGAAAACCAGACGGCCACCCCAACAGTTTTCCATCCGCCCTCTCTGCCCCGCTTCAGGAGTAAGCCAGCACGCGCGTGCTCCTTTACAGGCCAAGTCCAGGCTTTCCACAGCTCTCCTGTGCGTTCTACTGGCTCTCCAACCGGCCAGGGGGTCCATTTCCCCTTTGTCAGAACCCAGGGCAAGGGCATCCAATGTGTGGCTTAATCCGCTCACGCCCCAGATCAGGTCATCACCCGGGCACGCTCCCTTTTCCCCGAGTTGCCTCCAAGGGACACAGGTTCTGACCTGATGACACCTCTTCCCTCCCTACCGATTCTGTCTGCATATTTCATAAGGTCTTCATTGTATGGGAGTCCTTCAGCCAGTCCCCAGTTAGTTTTTAGTGGAAATTCTTCCACATGTAGATATATTTTTTGGATGCATTTGTGGGGATAGAGGAGTTCCAAGTCCTATTTTGCCATCTTGATCAATCACTGTTTGTCCTCAGTAAGGAAAGAATGGATGTCACAGGGTAGCAGCTGGTGCTATAGGTCCATTGTATTCCCTGCAGCTGCAGATTAGAGAGATAGGTTCTCGTAGCCCTCGCAGTTCTGGACCCCAGGATGAAACCTTGGCTTCAGGGAAAGTGGCAGTTATGATCAGACACCTGATTCTTACAAGGTGATTATCAAATCGATGCCTCTGATTTAATCTGAAGATAATGACTTAAAATGAGCAAGAGCCCAGGTGTAAGTACTGAAAGGAGTCCAAATCTCGATGTCCTGAGGACTCTGTCAATGTTTGGATAACATCTATTTGTTAGTACCTACTCGAAGCTAGATATGGCACTGAGCAATTCACATTAATTAATTCACAGTTAAGTATTATGATATTCAACTTAATAGTTTCAAAAACTGAGTAACTTGCCCATTTATCTAGAAACACAAATATAACTTTTAATGCTTTTTTGTTTTAGGATGTTTCTTCATATGAATCTCGACATTACCAGTGTCTCAATCAATGACTTTGAGATCACAGTACCTCTGTGTGCCTGCTGAGTCATGTCAGTTGGGTCAGACTCTGGGGCACCATGGACTGTAGCCCACCAAGCTGCTCTGTCCATAGGATTGTCTAATACTGGAATGGGCTGCCAGTTCCTCCTCTAGGGATCTTCCCGACTCAGGGGTTAAACTCGCCTCTCTTACTGTCTTAACAAGCGGGTTCTCTACCACTAGCACTACCCAGGAAGCCCCGCGATGCTTTTGGAGAAGAAAATATGGAATTTGAGAAAAAGGTTAGTCTCTTTGTGACAAAGTCCTCTTCCCTGGTCTATGAGAAATTATTTCTATTTCTTTCCATCTTGCTTTCCAGAAGTGTACTTGAATGAGACAAAGCAGTACATAAAACGAGGTAGGAAACAAAACTCAACCTAACATTTAAGTAAAATAAGGTGACAAAGCCAAAGACTTAAAAAATATCTTCAACATAAAAAGGAGTTATGTGGAAAATTGTATACTGATGATGGTACCATAAGAACAGAGTTTATTTTCAGCAGGAAGGCTTAGGTTAATTATAAGGAAAAACTCCTTTTCATGCTTATTAATCAAGTGAATTATGTATATCCTGAGTGTAAATATGTAAAATGAGAAAGAAGATACAAGCAAGATATATTATTGATACTTCCATTTCAGAAGGATGGGTCAGAAATAACCCCTTTGTAGTACAGATACTTTTCAAAGAATGTCTATGCAGTACAGTGACTTTCAAATATCTTTTTATGATTGCATATAATAATAAATACATTTTATACCACAACATAATACATATGTACATACACAAGCACAAACATATAGTTCATAACAACCACAGCTACTTTATTATCTGTAATACATTCTGTTTTGTCTCTTTTGTTTTATTCTGTTTGTTTTTGTCCTATCCTATTCTATACTTTCTCATTAAAGAATTCTAGTCATGGTCAACTTAATTGATTTCACTATCTACTAATGGCTTACAATTTGAAAAATTGAACCAGTCTGTAGTTCAGCCTCTAAAAGACAATTGATTAAATTACAAGAATCATGACACCGTTGAAGAAAGAGGGAAGAGATGAAAAAAGAGTTTTGTGATACCTTACCTATCACATACTTACAGAGTAGACTGATGTTGAAGTTGAATCTCCGAACTTTGGCCACCTGATGTGAAGAACTGACTCATTTGAAAAGACCCTGATGCTGGGAAAGATTGAAGGCGGGAGGAGAAGGGTAGACAGAGGATGAGATAGTTGGATGGCATCACCGACTCAATGGACATGAGTCTGAGTAAATTCCAGGAGTTGGTGATGGACAGGGAAGCCTGGTGTGCTGCAGTCCATGGGGTCGCAAAGAGTTGGACACAACTGAGCCACTGAACTGACTTACTGACTGATACAGTAGGGATCTCTTTTTTAGGGTAAGAGAAGTGATGACTGATTCTGTATGAAATAACAACATCAGATATTGTATAGAGCAGAGGTCCCTAACCTTTGTGGCACTGGGGACTGGTTTTGTGGAAGAAATATTTTCCATAGAGCCAGAGAGGGGGATGGTTTTGGATAATTCAAGCACGTTATATTTGTTGTGATCTTTATTTCTACTATTATTACATCAGCTCTACCTCAGATCATCAGGCATTAGATCCTGGAGGTCGTGACCCCTGGTTTAGAGAACAGTTTTCAGTGAATGATGATGTATCACTGATATTCTATTCTTTCTATCCCAGGCATCATACAGAACACTGAGAATTACATGAAGGTAGCCTGGTCTTGCTTGTAAGATCAGGAAGATGCCTTGAAGATAAAGCAGATCAGCTCTGGGCTAGTTTGTAAGATGACATGAACCTAAGGCTCAAGGTTTCATAAATGGTCCATCTTTTCTAATAGATGGACTGAGAAGTTGGACAGGTAAGCCTGGGTCACAGTGATATAGTGGAATAACATAATTGTCATTGGAATCAATGACAGTCTTTATCCTTTCAGGCTCCGCTGGCTGTTTGTTCAATGGTTGTTGAGCAAATACTGTGCATTAGATTGTGCTAAATGCTGAGCATCAGAGAAAAGAAAACACAGTTTGATCTCAGGGAGCCACAAAGGAGATATGCCATGTGGTTATTTACCTTGCTATATCTGCCCTACTTCCTCACTCAAAGGTCCTCCCTGGGCTCCCTGAGTCATCTGGCCTTTTGTCTCATGGTTGGGCTTGGCCAAAGTGAGACAGCAGTAGAAGACTGGAAGGTGGGGAGAGGTCAGGCCCTTTCTTTTCTACTCGCTCCAGATCTGGCCTGTGCTTTCTGGTAATGTGCGTTTGCTCCATAACTACGGCTCTTCTAGGACAACCCCTTTCCATTGCCAAGCTCTCCATCCTACAGTAAAGGTCTCTGTCCTCCTTGCTCTTTCATGTCTTTGGGTGCTGGTGATGTTTCACTGTGACTAATCTCTGTGTCCTCATTATCTATTTCTCATTTCATTAACCCTTCCCACATCTTTGCAAATGTATTGTTAGTTCTCTTGAGCCATTTGAGTACTAGTCTGTGTCTGCTGAGACTCTGACTATTATAGGAGAACCGTATATAATATAGGAGAAAAATGGAGGACTATCAGAAAAGTGGAATTCTGCACTAACATTTCTAGAAAGTTTTTTTTTTTTTTTTCGTATATGCAGTGATTGGGTTAGGGCTGCCAAGAAAGATTATTTGAGGTAGGTCATTAATAACTGGAATAAGAGTATGTTAGATGAAGACTTAACAGAATTCAACCTGACATGACATATTCATTTGGACTTTTACTTTTGTGTCTTTTCCTTTTTGAATCTTTCAGTTCAACAAAAATGTTGCCACTTTGGACATGTTCATGAGCTCACTTCACATTTATTTACTGGCGAAAAATAATGATGTGCCTAAGAGCTTGATGTGCTTTTAGGCTGAACACTAGCATTATGCCTTTGGGGAATATTTTGTTTTTAATATAATGTTCACTTTCTCAGAATTCTGTATCTTTAAGGCTCACCCAAACTTCATTAAAGACTGAAAAATGAGGATGTGTGCTAATAATGTATGTAGGTGATAGACTTTTCTGTATGTTGTTCTAATTTTTTTGGAATTTTTTAGCTGCTCCAACCTTTTTACCTTGATCCCATCTGACGGGTTGGCTAATTTAGCATGAAACAGTAGCAAGCAAAATAAAGCGAACTTGTGCACATCTGAGGAAGACATGGACCTGCTGGATGAAACAAAACAAACATGAATCTTTGACCTTCTCCTTTAACTAGCCTCCACCGAGCTCATTACAGGGAAATCTGTTAGCATCCTTTCCATGTTGGCAGATGACTGGTGCAGAGCACATGCTGCCAGCCCAACAGGGGATCGGGAGAAACCCAGTTCGTGCATGACCCATCACTGCTAAATAGCAAATTCCTGCCGTTACTTGCATTACGCAAAACTGCTTGATGCACATTAGAGAGAACCTTTTGAACCCCATACTCATTATTTTTTTTTCTCTTTAATTCCATTTTCTGACTTCTGTGGTGAGATGGCCTTAAACTCATCATAGGTGCTCATACTCTGGGCAGCTAATGAATATAGATGCTGTTTGTGCTAATTTTTATAGCCATATAAAGCTATATTTGGAAGAAATGCCAACTATTAGCCTCAAAGAAATTTCAGTAAATAATGCCACTTATATTCTGTTGAATTCAAAGGGGACTTTCAGGTTCTGAAAAAGGAGCCATGTTGTGCCCTTTGCTCCCCTTGTTCTCTTAAAAGGAAAAGGAAATGAAAAAGTTAATACAGGATTCTTTTTTTGTTGTTTCGGGAGACTTAAAAATATGATAAAAATTTAAAAACATGTTTGGAGGCTAAAACAACTGTCCTTATGGTTTATGTAGTGCATTTTTATTCTTAGTCAAACATTGATTCTTTTCTGGCAAACCCTCCTGATGTTGGCATCATCTTAGTGTGCAAAGAATAATGCACACTTTACAGTACACTCCAATCTGTGGTCCACACAATTGCATAGAGCCTGAAATTAAACAAGTATAGGGCTTCCCTGATAGCTCAGTTGGTAAAGAATCAGCCTGCAATGTGGGAGACCTGAGTTCGATCCCTGGGTTGGGAAGATCCCCTGGAGAAGGGAAAGGCTACCCACTCCAGTATTCTGGCCTGAAGAATTCCATGGACAGTATAGTGTTCCAAATGAGAGTTCAAAGTGACAAGGTAGAAAGACCACTGGCTTACCATCCCGATGCCACTGGTAAATTTGCTCCTTGAACTTGGACCATTCTCTTAACCTCACTTCAAGAGATGAATTTATACAATTTTCAGTTTTAATATTCTGAGTCTGATGTTGTCATTAGCGATGAAAAGGTGGGACTAATTTCAGTTAATAGCAAATGAGCATTATTGTTGTCGTTTGGTTGCTCAGTCATGTCTGACTCTGTGACCCCATGGACTGTAGCACACTAGGCTTCCTCGTCCTTCACTATCTCCCAGAGTTTGCTCAAACCCATATCTGTTGAGTCGATGATACCGCCTAACCATCTCATCCTCTGTTGCCCCCTTCTCTTCCTATCATCAATCTTTCCAGCATTAGGGTCTTTTCCAGTGAGTCAGCTCTTTGCATCAGGTAGCCGAAGAATAGGAGCTTCAGCTTCAGCATCAGTTGTTCCATTGAATATTCAGGACTGATTTCCTTTAGGATTGTCTGGTTTGATCTCTTTGCTGTCCAGGGGACTTTCAAGAGTATTCTCCAGCATCACAATTCAAAAGCATCACTTCTTCAGCACTCAGCCTTCCTTATGCCATACTTGACAACTGGAAAAACCATAGTTTGACTATATGGACATTTGTCAGCAAAGCAATGTCTCTGTTTTTGAATATACTGTCTATATTTGTTATCATCTTTATTCCAAGGAACAAGTGTCTTTTGATTTAATGGATGCAAGCTTCAGTCACTAACTGAGCATGCTTAGTGATGAAATTTATTGATGAATCACAGAATATTGTTCAAGTCAGATGTCAGCCACTTCATAGAGAAATGCTTCAAATCAATCTGTTGTTTGTAACTGTGCTGAAAGGAGGTAATCTGAATTTGTGAGAAGTCTGAGATAGGAGGTATTTTAAAAGAATTATCATGTTACTACTGCATCTTTCTTACAGCAACATACATTAGGTTTAAAAATATTGCCAGAGTATTTTTCCAGATATATTATTATTTATCTACTCTTCATTTCAGTACACCCAGTTAATATGCAACATATACATTAATAAATTGTATGAAGATTAGTGAACCTTAAATATGTGTTATTTTACACAGTTTTCCACAACACTATTTTGTGTGTTCCAGTCCTCAGAATAATTATGTCCCAGATATTCATTCACAACATTGCTCTTTTCTTGTAAGGCATAGTTCAGTGGCCTGTGTCTAAGACTTTGTAATTTTGCTCTTTTTCTGAGCTCTTGTACTTGACTGACAGGCCAAGAGTTATAAGTCATCTAATGGATCTCAATGGAGATAAAAGGATTGTTGCATGCTTTCTTGAGTAGTGTAAAGAGAATGCACTATTGTCTATATGAAATACCAGTGAATCATGTGTGGGGTTGAAGCATGTTTTGTCCAGAGTTCACTGATTTGGACTTCATAATTATCTAATCATCTTATTTAGGAATGTATAGAATTCAAAGTTAGGAGGGCTGTAAATATTGTTTTATGGGTCTAAAATCAACATTAACTCAGTTTTGGGTCAAGTAGAACTAGTTGCCCAAAATGAGCTGCTAATTTATCTCTTAGAAGAATCCATGCAATGGTAAGAAGGAATTTGAGGAATGTCTAGATTAGGAATTGAAGCGTGTCAACATAATTTGACAAAGTCTGAAGAAAGAAACATCATCCAAGACCAAGAGATCTTTTATTGTAAGGGGACACAGTGAATTGATCCCTTAAAGAAGATAGGAAACTAGTTAAACCATCAAAATGTAAAAGTTAAGAGAAAGCACAAATAGCATTACTCAAGCTGAGTTAGGAATTAAGTGTCCATCAAAACCCAGATGGCATATGACTGAGTTCTAGACTGTGGTATGTAAATACCATGCACCGTTAACAGTCTTGATTTATAATCATCCATATGAACTCCGGAGAAAGCAATGGCACCCCACTCCAGTACTCTTGCCAGGAAAATCCCATGGACAGAGGAGCCTGGTAGGCTGCAGTCCATGGGGTCGCTAGGAGTTGGACACGACTGAGCGACTTCACTTTCACTTTTCACTTTCATGCACTGGAGAAGGAAATGGCAACCCACTCCAGTGTTCTTGCCTGGAGAATCCCAGGGATGGGGGAACCTGGTGGGCTGCCGTCTATGGGGTCGCACAGAGTCAGACACGACTGAAGTGACTTAGAGCAGCATATGAACTCCTCCTTACTTATTTTCATTATGACTGACTGGAATAAATAAAAACTATAGGAAAACTTTGGAAGACATATGTTGAAGATGGCAAAGCTTCCATCAACTTGTATCTTTGGATGATGTCGTTAATAAAAATTTCCTGACAACCTATTTACTTGCCCCATCTTTTCACATGAACAATAAATAATATCCTATTGGCTGACACTATTTGTTAAAGGCGTTAGCTTTACCTTGATGAAAACAAAGTCTAAGAACAATATAGAGTAAAAATGAAGTCATTCGTAAACTTTATAGAGTCATGAATCCTAAGAACCTTTTGAAAGTTATGAAAACTTTTTCCTTAAAGTGCTTCCATTCAATATTCATGTAGCATTTTTGAAAATAATTTCCTGAAACTTATAAAGTACATGCCTGGATCTTAAAGATATTTAAGGTTTCTAAAGAATCTTAAAGTTCAGCCATGGAGTGAAAAAGTTGGCTTAAAGCTCAACATTCAGAAAACAAAGATCATGGCATCCGGTCCCATCACTTCATGGGAAATAGATGGGAAAACAGTGGAAACAGTGTCAGACTTTATTTTTCTGGGCTCCAAAATCACTGCAGATGGTGACTGCAGCCATGAAATTAAGATGCTTACTCCTTGGAAGGGAAGTTATGACCAACCTAGATAGCATATTCAAAAGCAGAGACATTATTTTGCCAACAAAGGTTCGTCTAGTCAAGGCTATGATTTTTCCTGTGGAAATTAGTTATATGCATCCATGGAATTTAGTTATCAGGCAGGATGCCCAACCATTGGTGGTAGAGTTGGGAGACCTACAGGGTCAGTGTCCAGATTCTGAAAGTGAAAGTTAGTCACACAGTCATGCCCAACTATTTGCCACCCCATGGACTGTGATCCACCAGGCTCCTCTGTCCATGGAATTCTCCAGGCAAGAATACTGAAGTGGGTTGCCATTTCCTTCTCCAGGGGATCTTCCCCACCCAAGGGTCAAACCCAAGTCTCAGCATTGCAGGCAGATTCTTTACCAAATGAGCCACTAGGGGAGCCCATGCAGATTCTTGAATTATATATTTAAAAAAAACTAAAAACTCTGTAATCTATTACCCTTATTGAGTAATTAATGCTGTATTACCCAGTATAGATTATAGATTATAATAATTATGTTATTATTGTTAATTAGGCCTTTCACTTGCAAGGAAGAAATACTCATGAAAATGATTGAAAGTTCTGAGAGTTGAAGAAGAAATACTTATGAAAAGGAATGAAAGTTCTGAGGGTTGACAGTAAGGATATAGATGGCCTTAATGGAGGCTGAAATCTCAGCAATGACAGCAGATCTTGTGATGTCATGTGTTAGAAATTTGTTCTGAATTCAAGGCAGCTGAAATGCAAATTATAGTGCCTCTGTTTAGAAATAAAACTTTTTTTTTTCTCTTTCACTTAAGCTGTAGTACATCATGATGTCACTCCTTTATTCCCTATTTGTCTGTTTGGCTCACTTTCAGTCAAATTCTCTTCCTTCTACTAATGCAATAGTTCTGCCTATGATAAGGCAAAAGGGCATTTGGTTGATCTAGTTATTTATAGCCATAGACTCTGGACATTTTTCCATACTAAACCATCACATAGGTTGTTGTGCTGTTTAAATTTTGATTGTAGTTGAATAGATGGTACTGTGGTAGTACAAATATCTGAAACTTTGGAGAGAAGGCTATCAGTTCAGTTCAGTCACTCAGTTGTGTCTGACTCTTTGCGACCCCATGAACCGCAGCATACCAGGCCTCCCTGTCCATCACCAACTCCTGGAGTTTACCCAAACTTATGTCCATAGAGTTGATGATGCCATCCAACCATCTCATCCTTGTCATCCCCTTCTCCTCCTTCCCTCAATCTTTCCAGCATCAGGGTCTTTTCAAATGAGTCAGCTCTTCGCATCAGGTGTCCAAAGTATTGGAGTTTCAGCTTCAACATCAGACCTTCCAATGAACACCCAGGACTGATCTCCTTTAGGATGGACTGGTTGGATCTCCTTGCAGTCCAAGGGACTTTCAAGACTTTTGTCCAACATCACAGTTCAAAAGCATCAATTCTTCAGTGCTCAGCTTTCTTCAGAATCCAACTCTCACATCCATACATGACCACTGGAAAAACCATAGCCTTGACTAGACGAAACTTTGTTGGCAAAGTAATGTCTGTGCTTTTGAATATGCTATCTAGGTTGGTCATAAGTTTCCTTCCAAGGAGTAAACGTCTTTTAATTTCATGGCTGCAGTCACCATCTGCAGTGATTTTGGAGCCCCCAAAAATAGGGTCAGCCATTTCCCCATGTATCTGCCATGAAGTGATGGGGCCGGATGCCGTGATCTTAGTTTTCTGAATGTTGAGCTTTAAGCCAACTTTTTCACTCTCCTCTTTCACTTTCATCAAGAGGCTCTTTAGTTCTTCTTCACTTTCTGTCATAAGGGCGGTGTCATCTGCACATCTGAGGTTATTGATATTTCTCCCAGCAATCTTGATTCTAGCTTGTGCTTCCTCCAGCCCAGTGTTTCTCATGATGTACTCTGCATATAAGTTAAATAAGTAGGGTGCAATATACAGCCTTGATGTACTCCTTTTCCTATTTGGAACCAGTCTGTTGTTCCATGTCCGGTTCTAACTGTTGCTTCCTGACCTGCATACAGATTTCTCGAGGCAGGTCAGGTGGTCTGGTATTCCCATCTCTTTCAGAATTTTCCACAGTTTATTTTGATCCACACAGTCAAAGGCTTTGTCATAGTCAATAAAGCAGAAATAGATGTTTTTCTGGAACTCTCTTGCTTTTTCCATGATCCAGTGGATGTTGACAGTTTGATCTCTGGTTCCTCTGCCTTTTCTAAAACCAGCTTGAACATCAGGAAGTTCACGGTTCACGTATTGCTGAAGCCTGGCTTGGAGAATTTGAGCATTATTTTACTAGTGTGTGAGATGAGTGCAATTGTGCGGTAGTTTGAGCATTCTTTCGCATTGCCTTTCTTTGGGATTGGAATGAAAACTGACCTTTTCCAGTCCTGTGGCCACTGCTGAGTTTTCCATATTTGCTGGCATATTGAGTACAGCACTTTCACAGCATCGTCTTTCCGGATTTGAAATAGCTCGAATGGAATTCCATCACCTCCACTAGCTTTGTTCGTAGTGATGCTTTCTAAGACCCACCTGACTCACATTTCAGGATGTCTGGCTCTAGGTGAGTGACCACACACCATTGTGATTATCTGGGTCGTGAAGATCTTTTTTGTATAGTTCTTCTGTGTATTCTTGCCATCTCTTCTTAATATCTTCTGCTTCTGTTAGGTCCCTGCCATTTCTGTCCTTTATTGAGCCCATCGATAACATCATGTAAAATAGAATTTGTCCTCCAGGTTTTAAAGAAGAGCCTACAAGACTTCTGACAGAAGAAACTGAATGAGAAGCTTCCTAAAGATTAGAAGGTAACATAATTTTGGCTAGCATGACATTTCTCTATTATGAATGTGGTGGTAAACCCACTCTCTGGTAAAATAAAGAGTTCTGATTTGTAGTGCTTACCAATTTCCATGTGTAAATATTCTCACCTTAGCTAATGTCAACTTCTTCTAGTTTTAAAACTGGCTTGAAAGTGAAAGTTGCTCAGTCGTGTCCAGCTATTTGTAACACCATGGACTGTACAGTCCATGGAATTCTCCAGGCCAGGATACTAGAGTGGGTAGCCTTTCTCTTCTCCAGGGGATCTTCCCAACCCAGGGATAAAACCCAGGTCTCTGGCATTGCAGGTGGATTCTTTACTAGCTGAACCACAAGGGAAGCTCAAGAATACTGAAGTGGGTAGCCTATCCTTTCTCCAGTGGATCTTCCTGACCCAGGAATTGAACCAGGGTCTCCTGCATTGCTGGCAGATTCTTTACCAACTGAGCTATCAGGGAAGCCAAACTGGCTTAAAAAATCCTAAATTTTTACAATTGGCTCTTGTAAGCCAGAAGTTTCCAGCATCAACTTGTCACCAATATAAGAACTCACCCAGACTCACGTCCATCGAATGGATGATGCCATCCAGCCGTCTCATCCTCCGTCGTCCCCTTCTCCTCCTGCCCCCAATCCCTGCCAGCATCAGAGTCTTTTCCAATAAGTCAGCTCTTCGCATGAGGTGGCCAAAATATTGGAAAATACAAAGTCAAGGAAGCCAGATTAATACAAAGAGTCGGCTATGACTGAGTGATGGACACTATGTCACTATGTCAAGATTGAAATTAGTCAAACTGAGTATAAGAAGTTAAGGACTCCAAATGATTAAGGATGGGATGGTAGCACCAGAAAGTCTTTCAAAAGTAATTGAACTAAATTTTAGTCCTTGGCTTTGATATATTTGAAGGGCAGACCAATAGAAGCAAAGTAGTAGTTATTTGGACAGTCATTTCTATTGTTCTGCTTAACTCATATTAAAATGCTTAGCAGTAATAGTTTTGAATGATTAAATGGGTCTAAATATTAAGAAGGGTCTTAATTAATGAATGGACTTGCTTAAGAAGCAGATGCTACCATTACATATACCATTGTCAAAAATACCTGCTCTTTGCCCTTAGGAATTACATTGTCTAACGCAAGGTCCCTGTTACCTTTCCAACAACCCAAAGTGTCCTCCGATGAAAGGATGTTTGAGGGAGCTGTAATTAGACTCGACAGGGGTTTAATGTAGTGAAGACCTAACACTGATTTGGTTTTATATTTGCATTTATGATATATGCTTATACTTGATTTCCGTAACTGAGTCTGACAACTATATTGGAATATTAGCAAACTAGAAAGGAATGGCTTGCATGAAATATGACAATATGGTTCAGACCAGAGGGAGGTTTTCTGCATTGATGTGATATGGCACCTGAGGATCTGGTAACTGCTAGACTCAATACGACCATTAACTGAATGGGAAAGCATTTCACTCTTGAGATGAGCCTATCTGACTCATACACTTGGCCCACGTACTTCCATCCTCTCTTTATTCACAACAGATTTGAAGCCTTGTGGTATACAGGCAACTGGGTTCATATCATCTCAAGCCACACATTAACATTAGCTAACAAAAATGAATGCAGGGGAATCGTTGCTGTGAGATGAGAGTAATACTAGAGAGAACATGATGACTAAAGGAAGAAATGATAGAAGCTGGAGTAATTAAATGCAAACATTCAATTCCACATTTCTGTGAATGTATTATAAATACAAGGAATAACCAGTTTTTCTCCCTTCCTCTGTTTGGCCGTCAGTTCAGTTAGTCACTCAGTTGTGTCCGACTCTTCGTGACCCCATGAATTGCAGCACGCCAGGCCTCGCTGTCCATCACCAAGTCCCGGAGTTCACTCAAACTCATGTCCATCTAGTCGGTGAAGCCATCCAGCCATCTCATCCTCTGTCATCCCCTTCTCCTCCTGCCCCCAATCCCTACCAGCATCAGAGTCTTTTCCAATAAGTCAACTCTTCGCATGAGGTGGCCAAAATATTGGAAAATACAAAGTCAGGGAAGCCAGATTAATACCTTTTTCTTTTACTCCTTGCCTTTTATTTTGATTTGCTTGGTGCCTTTTTTCTTTTCATTGTTTGAACCATTCAAGTTTGGACTTCTGTAACTTTCATTTTAAGGCATTTTAATACAGGAATCAACCACTGTATTCTGTTTAAAGAAGACTTTTTATGATATGTAACTCTTGAGCTGGGATTTAAAATAATTATACAAATGTATTTAACTTTTTGAGAAGTTTTCTGAGGGCAGAGTTGCTGCAGAGTATCATTGTTAGTTGAAGGAAATGTGTATAAGCAAGGAAGGTGTTTGTTTCCTCCAGGGAAGCCGTGCCTGGAGAACAGAGTTCCAATAGTTGTATTTTGGTAATTTGTAATCTAAATAATACTAAACTATCATTCTGAGATTTATTTCTGAAAGTTCCCATATCCTGACAGTTGCCTTCCACAAGACCATATCTTTTATAGAGTACTGCTTCATGACTGACAATTATAGTCCCTCTAAAAACACCTAAGAAAAGTCTAACCCCTATAAAAGTCTGAATCGTTCTCCAAATTATAGTTCAGTGCCAAACAATGTCATAATATACGTATTCAAATCACCAGGTATTCTTGTTAAAAGTGTAAGTTCCTCTAGGAATCCATTCATTGATAGAGACAGATAACTCATATTTTTAGCAAGAAGTCCATGGTTCTTAAGAATCCAACTGTATTTCCAGCCACAATTTAGAGATTAATTCTTAGATCTGAGACATCATTACCTATAGAAAGTCTTCCTTTACACAGCTTTCATCACTATATGGGCATAATTCCTAGGTATAATAATGTGGAATAAAGAAGTCGCAGAAAGTCTGTGCAGAAACCCAGGAACAGAAATATTCAACAATAGAAAACACCCATAAAGGAAATAATGAAATTGCATATATACACACACACATATACATATATGGGTGTGTGTTAACATCAATAGTGTATAAATAGATGGGTTTGATCTTCTGAACAGACAGCCATGGTAGTTATATTCTTCTGCATTTCCAGATATTAACTACGTAATGAGGTTTACAGTGTTTGAAAGTCCATGTGGAATCTGGGGAAGTAAGAACAAGATTGGAAATGGGTGCTAGAGAAAGGAGCCATCTGGTTTAGTGCGCTCGTGCTCAGTCTCTCAGTCGTGATAGACTCTTGCGACTCCATGGACGGCAGCCCACCAGGCTCCTCTGTTCATGAGATTATCCAGGCAAGAATACTGGAGTCAGTTGCCACTTCCTCCTCTAGGGGATGATTTAGGGTATGGATGTCTAAATCTGAAGGCTCGGTGTTAATAATTTTTTTAAAATATTAAAGAAGAGTTTCATGCATTTGCATATTGGTGTTTTTTTAAAAGGGCTTTTGAAAACATTTCTAAAGAATATACCTAATCTGAATTTTCTGCAAGGTTTACTCCCATGTTCCAAATGTGCTCATGTTGAGGATTTTTTTTTTGCTTCATGATACTTTTATTTAATCCTTCAAAAGATCTTGTACAATAGATCTAGTGCAAGAGCATTCATGGATATTTGTGTATAAAATATTATTTTATTTTCTCATGTGATGGATTTTAATTACATGTACACACTCACATGAACTGCCATAATTATTTTGGGGATAAAGAAGGCATCCTCTGAAGCAGGACTCAAGCCCTTTGCATTTTCATTTTTCCCTTGGACCTCACATAGGGTAACAGACTTTTTTTTAACCAAATGGAATACGGGAAACTTTTGTGCATCTAATGTTTCAAATTCATAGGTTTCAGAACTATTTTTGAGACTGGATTCTGGACATTTGATGCTATGCAAGGGATATGCAGAGTACAGCATGAGAAATGCTGGGCTGGAAGAAGCACAAGCTGGAATCAAGATTGCCAGGAGAAATATCGATAACCTCAGATATGCAGATAACACCACCCTTATGGCAGAAAGTGAAGAGGAACTAAAAAGCCTCTTGATGAAAGTGAAAGTGGAGAGTGAAAAAGTTGGCTTAAAGCTCAACATTCAGAAAACGAAGATCATGGCCTCTGGTCCCATCACTTCTTGGGAAATAGATGGGGAAACAGTGGAAACAGTGTTAGACTTTATTATTTTGGGCTCCAAAATCACTGCAGATGCTTACTCCTTGGAAGGAAAGTTATGACCAACCTAGATAGCATCTTCAAAAGCAGAGACATTACTTTGCCAACAAAGGTTCATCTAGTCAAGGCTATGGTTTTTCCAGTGGTCATGTATGGATGTAAGAGTTGGACTGTGAAGAAAGCTGAGCGCTGAAGAATTGATGCTTTTGAACTGTGGTGTTGGAGAAGACTCTCTGAGAGTCTTAGACTGTAAAGAGATCCAACCACTCCATCCTAAAGGAGACCAGTCCTGAGTGTTCATTGGAAGGACTGATGCTGAGGCTGAAACTCCAATACTTTGGCCACCTGATGTGAAGAGGTGACTCATTGGAAAAGACTCTGATGCTGGGAGGGATTGTGGGCAGGAGGAGAAGGGGACAACAGAGGATGAGATGGCTGGATGGCATCACTGACTCGATGCACATGAGTTTGGGTGAACTCCGGGAGTTGGTGATAGACAGGGAGGCCTGGCGTCCTGCGATTCATAAGGTCACAAAAATTTGGACACGACTGAGTGACTGAACTGAACTCAACTGAACTGAAGGGAAATAGAACAGTTATTATGTGTCCAACAGCATGGAACGTACTGCTTTGTATAAAGTATTTATTATCCAGAATATAAAGGATGTTGGCAAAGTTACTACCTGAGGGAACACAAGCAATTCATTAAAAAGATTCCTTTTTCATACTATTGAAAGTCTTCAGTGGAAGATTCACAGTAGAAAGAATAATTTAAGATGAGGCAGACCCATGCTACAATTCTTGATGCCTTTTATATGATATGTGATATTTGGCCAGTTACTGAACTCTTCTTGATCTCTGATTCCTCAAATATAAAATAAGAATAAACAGAATTACACAGGTGATTGAAAACAAACTAAAGTATGTGCCAGGGGAGAAAGTAATTCATAGATAAATATCTTTTGATGTGATAGATGACATTGATTGATTTTTAATTTGAAGTGAATTTGTGTTCCTATGATAAACCTTTTAGATCATAATGCATTATTCTTTTTATATATTGCTGGATTTTATTTGCTATTATTTTATTAAGAATTTTTGCATTTATATTTATGAAGGATATCAGTCTGTAGTTTTCATATGTTGTCTTTGCCTGGCCTGGTTATCAGTGTAATATTGGCTTCATGGGGAGGGAGGAGGGAGGAGGGTTCAGGATGGGGAACACATGTATATCTGTGGCGGATTCATTTCGATATTTGGCAAAACCAATACGATATTGTAAAGTTTAAAAATAAAACTAAAATTTAAAAAATATCACAAATTAGTTTCTGTAGAAGCTTTGTCAGGATTGGCAGAATTTCTTCTTTAAGTAATAGACTTCACCAGTGAAGCTCTCTGAACCTTTATTTTGGGGGGAGAAGATTTTAAATAGCCAATGCTATTTATTCAATTGATTGAGTAGGATTCAACTTTTTTATTTTTCCTGAGTTAATATTTGTAATTTTGTATTAAAAAGAACTTATTTTCCATAAAGTAAAACTTTTTTTTGGCATTAAGTGTTTATAATATTCCCTTTCTTTTTAATATCTGGAGTCTCTATATTGATATCCTCTTTTTCATTCCTAATATTGGTAACGTGTATTTCATTCATTTCTTCTTCTAGCTAAAGCTTTAGCTAGATAAATATTTATTCTAGTTAAAGATTTCTCAGTTTTAGTGATCTTCTGAAAGGTTTAGCTTCTACTTTAAATGACTTCTTTTATCTTTAATCCTTTCTTTTCTATATTTCAAGTTCACATTTTTTTTTGTCATCTGAATGCTGCTATTAAATTTATCTAGTGATTTTTACCTTTTGTTATTGTATTTTCAGCTTTACAATGCCTATTTGGCTCTTTTTAAATTTTCTCTTGAGGTCCCTATTTGCTTCTTATTATTAGCTTATTTCCTTTAATTCCTTGGACATTTTAAGAAAAATTTTGGAACATATTCATAGTGACTGCTTTGAAACATTTGTTTTAGCTAGCATATGTGACTCTTTTTTTCTGATTATGTATCACATTTATTAATTTATCCACACATCTAGTAACTTTTGGTTGAAAGCTGGAGATTAGATGATACATTGTGGTGACTCTTAATTCTGTCGTATTCTTCTGAGGGTTGCTGTTTTATGCTTGTTGTTGTTGTTGTTCCGTCACTCAGTCGTATCCAACTCTTTGCCACCCCATGATTACAGTGCACCAGGCTTCCCTGTCCCTCACTATCTCTTGGAGTTTGCTCAAACTCATGTCCATTGAGTCAATGATGATATCCAACCATCTCATTCTCTGTCGTCCCCTTCTGCTCCAACCTACTGTCTTTCCCAGCATCAAGGTCTTTTCCAATGAGTCAGCTCTTCCCATCTGGTGTCCTAATTATTGGAGCTTCAACTTCAGCATCAGCCCTTTCAGTGAATGCTTGTTTTAGTAGTTGATTAACTTTCCTGGTCTCCAAATGTAAAATCCTTTACCTTTGTGATGGGTTTACACTGTTTGCTCAATTTTCCTCAGCTTTTGTCCATAGAGGTCTACTCTGTGTCTGTGTAGTTCAGCAGTCAGCCAGTGATTTAGACAGAGACTATTCTCAGACACCAAAAGCCAATACATCTTTTATCGTGTGCCCTCATGAGCTGTGGAGTGAGGAATACATTTAAGACGCAGCAAATTTTCACATTTCTCCAAGGCTTGCATGCATAGTTTAGAAGTCACCCAGGGATATGTGTAGAGCTTATCTCAGCTTTCCTATGATTATCTTGATCCAAAACT
Organism: Bos javanicus; assembly: GCF_032452875.1. Classification (NCBI taxonomy): domain Eukaryota; kingdom Metazoa; phylum Chordata; class Mammalia; order Artiodactyla; family Bovidae; genus Bos; species Bos javanicus. Next base: position 93,150,973 of record NC_083877.1, read on the forward strand.
CCTCTTTGGTTTCTAGTTGCTGTGCTTTAGCCTTAAACCAAATTTCTACCTCTGGGCAAGTAAAGCTACAGCTTTCATCCTCTGAGTTGGAGATGGGGACAATCCAGCATGGAAAGATCATAAATCCACCTTTCTTAACCAATGAAATAGTCATTCTTCACGAATAAACACCTCTCCATTTGTGACCTGCCTTTGGTCATTTTTAGTTCTTGAAGTGATTATTTTGAATAATTTCAGTCCATTTTATACTTGTTTTCTGCTTAAGGGAATAAGCTGATTCTTTCATGATTTCATTGCTGGAAGGAGAGTTCTGATTTTGCTATTTAATATTATACCATTTTAAAAGTAGCTAGTTACTGCTGGGCATGTGTATGCTTAGTTGCTCAGTCATGTCCAACTCTTTGTGACCCCATCGACTGTAGCCTCCCAGGTAGCAGGGATTTATTAATGTTAACTCCTTTAATTTTAACAGGAAGCATTGGATATGGCTATATGGTTAAAAAAAGACAACTTTCAGATAAGGAACAAAGGTGTAACACTGCTAGTTTGGAGATAAATAATGGAATGCTGCCATCAAAAAAGCCTTGGACTTTTGAATAAGGAGATTGAAAGCAACTGATCAAATATCCTCAAAATGTTTACTGAAGTGGGTATTGACAAAAGTTTTTTGTTGAGACATCAGTGACAAAAATTCTAGTGAAATGTTCTGTTACTTTATAGTCCTGCTCTTTGGCCAACTCTATATAATTTATGAAGTGGAACTTAATTAACCTCTTTTGAATATGATGTCCTGTTCCTGAGGATGAAGTTGTGCTGGATTTTAAGGCATTGTCACTTGTGCAGCCAAGCTTTAATAAGATTTTGTTTCTGAAGATTCTGAGTCTCTGAAACATTTTCTATTCAATATTACAAAATACTTATTATTCAGTAAGACACAAAGCAGATTAAAATGGAGGGGTCCTTAGGAACAAATTACTTACACAAAGGGCATTAAGATACTTAAGACAGAAATTTCAGCCAAAGAAATATATGAATTAACAAAAGTCATTAAAGATTAAAAAAGATGAAGAAAACAACAGAAATGGCTCATGTTACTGCCTTAAGTTGCCACTAAGACAAATTCTATTTATAAAATTAAGTAACTTGCACAGTATAAAAGTATCATCCTTCAGTATCATCTGTTCTTATCATCTTCTTAGTAGTAGAGAGAAAAATTAATATGCAAGAGGACTTCTATAATGGTTAAAATTCAGAATAATGCAAATGTTGGCTAAAAAGTCATGTAGGGTGATCAAACCTTGCAACTTTACCATTTATTTTCCAGTTGAACATTACTGTTGATGATAAGACTGTTAACCATTAAAAAATTATTTTTATATATTTGGTCATGTCAATGACTAGTTCAATTTATTTAAAAAATTCTGAAATGAAGCAGAAAGTGCCTGGAGAGAGACAGAGAAGGAAAAGAGAAAGAGAATGATCAATGGGAATAGAAAGAGGCAAATGAATATGAAAATAATATTTAAATTATTTTTTACCTGACAAAATTGTAATGTAATAAAAAATTCAGCATAAAGTAAGAAAAAGAATCTACTCTTAAGAAAATTCTTTAAAAAAAATTATACCTTCCAATCTGTTATTTATTCTTCTGCAACATTTTATTTTTGTATTCACTCAAACAGATAAGGTAAGTTGAAGTGCAGAATGTATTATGAAAAAAATGTAATGAATGACTTTGTCTCATTTATCTGACAATAATGTTATAATTAGTAAAATCCCTATCACTTTCCATAGTTCTAATTAATTTGTTTCTGAGATTTCTTTCTCAGTAGTGTTCCTACGCATCTTTTTTTAGCATAATTTTGTACATTTGCTGTCTGTCCTTATAATCTTTAATTAGTGCTTCTTGGGTGGCAAAATTATTGATGAAAATTTTTACAATTCTGTGAAACTTGAGTTTATGGTTTCAATTTTTCATCTTTCCTTGTTTTTCTAAAGCCAAAGCCAATGATTTCTTCTAACATTATAAATACATTGCTCCAAGTGTCCCTAAATCTGGAAATTTGAAAAAGACAATTCATCTAATTAATCTACAGGTATTAATAAAAATAAGATGAATTTGGTTAAACTTTTTGTTTGTTACACACAAGAAACAAAAATACTGAAAACAAAAAAAATCAATTTACATTGTCATTTAGCGTATTTGCTCAGGGCTTAATTTTCAAAAAAGTCATAAAAGTAGTTTTAGAAAAACAGAATTCTCCATCAACATATTAAATATGAAGATTTGTTTTGAATATGGATGAACTTTTCTTACAAGCAGTATATGATAAAGCCCAAGTAACTTTAGGAATCAGCAAACTAAAATGGACTGGAATGGGTGAATTTAACTGAGATGACCAGTATATCTACTACTGTGGGCAAGAATCCCTTAGAAGAAATGGAGTAGCCATAATAGTCAACAAAAGAGTCCAAAATGCAATACTTAAATGCAATCTCAAAAACGACAGAATGATCTCTGTTGATTTCCAAGGCAAGCCATTCAGTATCATGATATTCCAAGTCTGTGCCCCAACCAGTAATGCTGAAGAAGCTGAAGTTGAACAGTTCTATGAAGACCTTCTAGAATTAACACCCCAAAAAGATGTCTTTTTCATTATAGGGGACAGGAATGCAAAAGTAGGAAGTCAAGAAACAACTGGAGTAACAGGCATATTTGACCTTGGTAGTACAGAATGAAGCAGGGCAAAGGCTAATAGAGTTTTGGCAAGAGAATACACTGGTCATAGCAAATACCCTCTTCCAACAATACAAGAGAAGACTCTACACATGGACATCACCAGATGGTCAATACTGAAATCAGATTGATTATATTCTTTGTATTCAAAAATGGAGAAGCTTGATACAGTCAGCAAAAACAAGACCAGGAGCTGACTGTGGCTCAGATCATGAACTCCTTATTTATAAATTCAGACTTAAATTGTAGAAAGTAGGGAAAGCCATTAGACTATGCAGGTATGACCTAAATAAAATCCCTTATGATTATATAGTGGAAGTGAGAAATAGATTTAAGGGACTAGAGCTGATAGACAGAGTGCCTGATGAACTATGGACTGAGGTTTGTGACACTGTACAGGAGACAGGGATCAAGACCATCCCCATGGAAAATAAATGCAAAAAAGCAAAATGGCTGTCTGAGGAGGCCTTACAAATAGCTTGGAAAATAATAGAAGCAAAAAGCAAAGGAGAAAAGGAAAGATATACCCATTTGAATGCAGAGTTCCAAAGAATAGCAAGGAGAGATAAGAAAGCCTTTCTCAGCGATCAATGCAAAGAAATAGAAGAAAACAACAGAATGGGAAAGACTAGAGATCTCTTCAAGAAAATTAGAGATACCAAGGGAACATTTATGCAAAGATGGGCTCAATAAAGGACAGAAACGATATGGACCTAACAGAAGCAGAAGATATGAAGAAGAGGTAGCAAGAATACCCAGAAGAACTATACAAAAAAGATCTTCACGACCCAGATAATCACGATGGTGTGATCACTCACCTAGGGTGTCTGGAATGTCTAGACATCCTGGAATGTGAAGTCAAGTGGGCCTTAGGAAGCACCAGTACAAACACAGCTAATGGAGGTGATGGAATTCCAGCTGAGGTATTTCAAATCCTAAAAGATGATGCTGTGAAAGCTCTATCCTCGAAATGTCAGCAAATGTGGAAAACTCAGCAATGGCCACAGAACTGGAAAAGGTCAGTTTTCATTCGAATCCCTAAGAAAGGCAATGCAAAGAATGCTCAAACTATTGCACAATTGCACTCATCTCACACGCTAGTAAAGTAGTGCTTAAAATTCTCCAAGCCAGGCTTCAAAAGTACATGAACTGTGAACTTCCAGATATTCAAGCTGGATTTAGATAAGACAGAGGGACCAGAGATCAAATTGCCAACATCTACTGGATCATTGAAAAAACATGAGAGTTCCAGAAAAACATCTACTTCTGCTTTATTGACTATGCCAAAGCCTTTGACTGTGTGGATCACAACAAACTGTGGAAAACTCTGAAAGAGATGGGAATACCAGACCACCTGACCTGCCTCTTGAGAAACCTGCATGCAGGTCAGGAAGCAACAGTTAGAACTGGACATGGAACAATGTCCATGGACAATTCCAAATAAGAAAAGGAGTACGCCAAGGCTGTATACTGTCACCCTGCTTATTTAACTTCTATGCAGAGTACATCATGAGAAATTCTGGGCTGGAGGAATCACAAGCTGGAATCAAGATTGCTGGGAGAAATATCAATAACCTCAGTAACCTCAGATATGCAGATGACACCACCCTTATGGCAGAAAGTGAAGAAGAACTAAAGAGCCTCTTGATGAAAGTGAAAGTGGAGAGTGAAAAAGTTGGCTTAAAGCTCAACATTCAGAAAACTAAGAACATGGCATCCAGTCCCATCACTTGATGGCAAATAGATAGGGAAACAGTGGAAATAGTGACAGACTTTATTTTGGGGGGCTCCAAAATCACTGCAGATGATGACTGCAGCCATGAAATTAAAAGACGCTTACTCCTTGGAAGGAAAGTTATGACCAACCTAGATAGCATATTCAAAAGCAGAGACATTACTTTGCCAACAAAGGTCCATCTAGTCAAGGCTGTGGTTTTTCCTGTGACAGTTGGACAATAAAGGAAGCTGAGCACCAAAGAATTGATGCTTTTGAACTGTGGTGTTGGAGAAGACTCTTGAGAGTCACTTGGACTGGAAGGAGATCCAACCAGTCCATTCTAAAGGAGATCAGTCCTGAGTGTTCTTTGGAAGGACTTATGTTTAAGTTGAAACTCCAATACTCTGGCCATCTGATGCGGAGAGCTGACTCAATTGAAAAGACCCTGATGCTGGGGAAGATTGAAGGTGGGAGGAGAAGGGGACGACAGAGAATGAGATGGTTGGATGGCATCACTGAGTCAATGGACATGAGTTTGGTAAACTCCAGGAGTTGGTGATGAACAGGGAGGCCTGGCGTACTGCAGTCTGTGGGGTCACAAAGGGTTGGACATGACTGCGTGACTGAATTGAACTGAACAAAGATTTAAAAAATGAAGACATTTCATTTCTGAGTTTTCTGCATTTTCTGTAGTGAAACCAGGATTTAGCATCCTGAAATAGAACATCATTCTTCAAGTTTTCTTATATGTTAAATGATTCATTGTTCCTTTTTGAATCTGGCACTTGAGTGACATGATTTGGAGTCAGACGTGCATTTTGAAGCATAAGGCTATAGTAGAAAAAAAGTAAATGAGATATAAATATGCTTTAGAAACCATCTCACTCTCTAGGGACTTCTCCACAGATCTTAAAAATGTATAATTTTCCTCCTATAGACACATAAAGGAACATCTTCAAATCTAATATCACATCTATGTCTAAAAATGTGCCATTTGTGAAGAAAAGATATTTTAATTAGATGTGTTATTGCTTATATATTTACTTTGTCTCTTCCCTCACCACATTCTAAGTGGAATTAAATTACACTACCTAATGTTGCAAATTTAAATATATATAGCTTTAAAGCATTTAAAATGTACCACAAGAGTTTTTAAATTTCTGGATATCCACCTGGTCATTAACATGTAAATCACTGTCTTAATTAGAATAGAATATAATGAAACATTTTTTCAATACACTTTTAAAAGTTTTTTTGATGGGGGGAGGGGGAAGGATAATACAGTCATCAACTGGATTTGTATTTCAGTTTCATTGCTCTATTTGGCTTTAAAATGACATTGCTCTATGGCGGCTTTAAAACTGCCACCTTCCCTCAGCCCAACCCTTTCTCTTTCTCTCTGTGTCTGTCTCTGTTTTTGTCTCTCTGTCTCTCTCTCTCTCACATGCACGCACGCATACACATACCCCCTTTCTCTCTTAATCCTCTGACAGCTAAAAAAGAGAACTGAGAGATAGGATCAAATATTCGCCATGCTTAACCTATAAAAACTAACACCAGCTATTGATGACTTTGTCTATCGTATCTAAAACTGGGTTGAATAGAGCAATGTATTACTTATTGCTTGACAGAAGAATAATGACCTAACACAAAAGGGAGGTTTCTTGTAGCAAATTCCCCAGTTTAGACCGGCTGTCATTCACTAGTTAAGCTGCTTTTAATTCCTAAGTGTTAAAGTGTTAGTTGTCATTCCCTTTTCCAGGGTATCTTCCCAACCAACCCAAGGATCGAACCCAGAGCCAGACACAGAGCTAAGAACTGTACTAGTTTTACTTCATTTAATCCTTGTCACTGCCCCATGAGGTGTCCGTGTTTGCTGCTGATGAGGAAAATGATGCCTGGGGTACTTGCTAGAAAGTCATCTACGTGGTATGTGTCAGAGGCAAGACTCAGATTCAGATTAAATTGAATCCCAAACCTGTGCTGTTAACTACCACTCATTACTGCCTCCATCATGACCATAGTATCAGAAAATAAAGCTCCTCCATTCCAAATAAAAATGAAGACAATTTAATGTATTCTACTCGTGGCTTTTCAGAATATCTCACTCCAGTGATAGATTCTCCAACATACAGACCCATCTAATCCATTTCATCACCACATTTCTGTCTGTCACTTGGTGAATCATCTACTTCCTCTTCCTTACAACTTTCTTCACTTCAAAGCCCCAACTTTTTGTTCAGAAACTCTCTGCAAAGTAGCTAACTCCAGATTCTACCCCCTGCAGATCATCCATTTTCTCAAGGCTGCCTAGTCTGACATTGCCTTTCTTTGCTTCTTATCCTTGGGCTGTTTTATACCTAGAGACTGAAGATCAAAGCTGTGGACTGCTCCTTGATCTTCCTCTGTAGGGTTTCTGTTTCAGCCTGAGTAGGGTATTGGTGAAAGAAAAATGATCAGTTACTTAAAGACATTTAAGGCAACTGATGAAAAGAAAGGTAATTGAAATAGTACTGAATTGAATGAGTAATTATACATCACTGATTTTAATACCAGAAAGGTGACAAAAGATCATGTAACCTTAGCACCTTGTTTTATAAATGATGAATCTGAAGTCCAGAGGGAGAAACAAACTTATATAAGATTTCTGGGCTAGTTAACGCTGCTGCTGCTGCTGCTAAGTCGCTTCAGTCATGTTCGACTCTGTGCGACCACATAGACGGCAGCCCACCAGGCTCCCCCATCCCTGGGATTCTCCAGGCAAGCACACTGGAGTGGGTTGCCATTTCCTTCTCCAGTGCATGAAAGTGAAAAGTGAAAGTGAAGTTGCTCAGTGGTGTTCGACTCCTATCGACCCCATGGACTGCAGCCCACCAGGCTCCTCCGTCCAATGGGATTTTCCAGGCAAGAGTACTGGAGTAGGGTGCCATTGCCTTCTCCAAGTTAACGCTAGTTAGTGGCAAATCTGAAGCAAACTTCCTAAATTCAAACATCCTTTCAGTAATCACACACTGCATTCTTACTTCCACTGATTTGGTAACATTTATGTATCTAGCCATCCAATCTGTAACTAAAATTCAGGGCATGTTTATCAAAGACATGCTGAATGCAAGGTAATGTACTAGAGCTTGTAAGGGACAGATATAAGTATGCTATGCTAAGTCGCTTCAGTCGTGTTTGACTCTGTGTGACCCCATAGACGGCAGCCCACCAGGCTCCCCCATCCCTGGGATTCTCCAGGCAAGAACACTGGAGTGGTTGCCATTTCCTTCTCCAGTGCATGAAAGTGAAAAGTGAAAGTGAAGTTGCTCAGTCGTGTCTGACTCTTAGCGACCCCATGGATTGCAGCCTAACAGGCTCCTCTGTCCATGGGATTTTCCAAGCAAGAGTACTGGAGTGGGGTGCCATTGCCTTCTCTGAGATATAAGTATAACAAGATGTTTATTCTTAATGACTTTGCAACTGCATCTAATCAAAAGCAGACACATATGAGTAACCTTATTGCAAATCTTGATATATTAATTCACTGTGTGGTCAATAAATGAATTCACTGCTATGAAAAGAAAAAAGTACATACTTTGCATAGCACAACTTTTTTGACTAAGTAATCGCTCATCTAGTTTGTAAAGTCTAAAGAAAGGAAAAACTGGATAGGGAGTACACAGTAGAGGACTCAAAAGTGTTGCTGGTCTCAGAGCTCATTTGGAAAAGGGTATAATTCTAGGCTGACCATCATGGACTTGAGGCCAATTTGAATCCACAGGAGTGGGTGGAAATAGGCAAAGTTGAGGTCATAGCACTATTTAAAAAATTCATTATGAGATCAAGCAAGGACGTATATACTGGAGCCAGATAACCAGGAAATAGATTTTTGTTGTTGTTTTTGTTTATAAACCATGCCCTTAGTAGAGATTAAAAATAGGAAACAAAAAGAGAAAGTGACTTAGTCTGATATATTTATTCCTTGAAATTTTCATGTGAAAGAGAGTAGCTTCAGTACCACTGCCTTGGAGTGTCTTGTAGCAGAATTATTATTTTCAAATATCTTTGGAAGTTGTGCTAAGGACTAAATTCATTGAGTTATGTGAATGAACAACTTACCTGTAATTGAATGCTTATTAGAAAGAGTTGAAATGGATTACTAGGGGACTCCTATTTGGTGTAAAAACTTAGAAGGTTGAAGGTGGGTATAAATCTCCTAATGATTATGCATTAACATGATAAGCTACTCCATCAAGATACTATGAACTAATACAAAAACAGGTTCAATGATACACCTATCTGACAAGGTAGAGTGATTTTTTTGTTATTTCAAAATGAATGATTTAAAGATTTTTCTTAGGATCTGTATTTTTTCTTTTATCAATATATTGATATATTGATATTTTTTCTTTTATCAATGAGGTCAAAACATGTTTTTGAAACATTTTAGAAGTAATCATTTGTATATACCTACTTTAAACAAAATTTTGAGACATAAGCAAATGTCTGATTAGTTTATTTAATGTATTTATGGTAGAGTGTTAGACTAAAAACAGTTTCAAATTTTCTATTGTTCTGCATAGGTTAAGATTTTAAGGTCCTGTTCTGTAGAAATTTTAGGTTTCACCTGACCTAGAAGTTCTTATCTGTTTATGGTTCTGAACACTTAAAAGCATGATAAAAAAATGATCTGCTACTGTGTTAGGAAGAATAGATGTAGAAGCCCATAGACAACAACAGGCTTAGGTCTCAAGGTTTCTGAAATGTTATTTGATTCCAGGTTGAGAGCTTCTGATAGAGCTTTTCAAAGAATTCTTTCACCCAGGACAAACAGTTATGCCTGTACTAAAGAAAACGGGAAAATCAAATATGCTCTCCTGATTACTTTGCTCAAAATGAAAGATAGTAGTTAGGGCTGACTTAATTAGAAGTCAATTCAACTATAAATTGGTAATGATTTCTCATATACATGGTTGTATTCATAAGGATACTCTATTCTTATGCTGTGAAAGTAACTCTGAACGTAGTGGTTTGATGGGAGAGATTTACTTCACATTCATACTATACCAGATAAAGAGGCTTAGTCAGAGATCCTAGGGTATGGCAACTCTATTATCTTACAGTTACAACATCAGCTGGACACACAGCTTCCTGGCTCAGGGCAGTGAGGAAAGAGAAACTGGAGAATTGCACATAGATCTTCTTCATTGTCTCAGCCAAGAAGTGACGATATCACTTCCGATCACATTTTATTGGTTATAAATATTCACATGAGCAGCCACAACTGCAAAGGTTTATGGAAATGTAACCCTCCAGTGTTCCCAGAAAAGAGAATAGCTGATATACACTAGAAGTCCTGAACAGTGTTGCTAGAAACGAGAGGGGTTGTTGTTCCCTTCTCAAGGTACCCACCCAAGAGAATACGTACACCGAAAAGGATACTACCAAGGTCAGCAGTTGAGGATACTGAAAACAAGAAAAAGAACAAAGTACAAGTGAGTATCTATTATGGGAGGAATCACAGAGGAAAATGAATGGAATGTTATTTGGGAGAATTGAACTGTATCAGTGAGGTTGGCACTTTTGGTTCATGAGCAAAGCTGATACTGATGAACTCTGACCTCTCAGGAGAAAGAGAAATTCTTTTCTTGGGTCATCTCTGAATTGGTGACATTAAAATTCAAACTTTCCCCATTGTTAGGTTTAAGATGTCAGGCTTTGAGGGAATCAAGAATTACAATGCCCAAGATGACAAGATTTTTTTCTCTTATTATTTTTTCTGGTGGTGTTAATTTATTAAAACAATGTTCTGACACAATGCAGGAACCCTGAAAGATGTATCACTGCATCAACATTCTGCAGTATGCTGTGAATTTGAATTTTTATTATTACACATGTTTTAGCATTAGCCTTCTTAATGAATCCAATGAATAACAAATAAATGCTAAGAAAGAAAAGAGCCTGCCACTTAAGGAACAATCCATTATATTCCAGTTTTCTGAGTGTGGCAGGGAGAAATCTCTCCACAGACCACACACATACATGTGCTCTTGAAAGAGTCAATAAGTACAGTTACTCCCCATGTAGCTAGGAATTAGATGTCCAGTGGTTCAGCAGTCTTGAGCATATGTATGAAGTGTGTAGAAATGACCTCCAAGTAGTGAGATTAGTTATCACAAGCTCACATACTACTCCATGGTGCTCTGTAGAGTAAGTCCTGGAGTTTCTCCTATAATCTTGGAAGCTACATATAAAGTAAACCTTCATTTTCAAGTTTGACTAGTCCTTTCTGTAGTTCAGTTCACTCCTTAAGTCATGTCCGATGCTTTGCAGTTCCATGGACTGCAGCATGCCAGGTCTCCCTGTCCATCACCAACTCCCGGAGCTTGCTCAAACCCATGTCCATTGAGTCAGAGATGCCAGCTAACCATCTCATCCTCTGTCGTCCCCTTCTCCTCCTGCCTTCAGTCTTTCCAGCATCAGGGTCTTTTCCAATGAGTCAGTCCTTCCCATCAGGTGCCAAAGTATTGGAGTTTCAGCTTCAGCATCAGTCCTTCCAAGTCCTTCCAGGACTGATCTCCTTTAGAATGGATTGGTTGGATCTCCTTGCAGTCCAAGGGACTCTCAAGAGTCTTCTCCAACACCACAGTTCAAAAGCATCAATTCTTTGGCATTCTGCCTTATTTATGGTCCAACTCTATAATTCACAGCAAAAAGAAGGCCAATTGAAGAATGAAATGCAGTGAGAAAATGATGCTAGAGTCTAACACAATGACAAGCAGGACAGTGGAAGGAGCTGCAGTTAATTGAGAGAAAGGTCTGTCAGTGATTTTGAAAGTAAACACCAAAAAGCCAACTCAAACCAGATAAAACAATTTACTGAATTGTGTGATTGGAGAGACGTCTGGTAGGGTAGCCTTCAGTCACGGTTCAATCAGATGTCAATTCTATAGCCCTACTAGCACCATGATACTGCATTTGGTTTCATCCTCAGCTTTGGTTTTCAGAGTTCAGAAATTTGGTGTCAATGGTGTGTTTCTTCACTCACATTCAGTGCCTATGGGGAACTTGTTTCTGATTTTGCTACATCTGAATCAGTCGGTGTTTTTGGTCAGGATATTGGCAAGTCCCTGGAGAAGGAAATGGAAACTCACTCCAGTATTCTTGCCTGGACAATCCCATGGACAGAAGAGCCTGGTAGGCTACATTCATGGGGTCACAAAGACTGTGACCCCATGAATGGGGTCACAAATTGGACACGACTGACTGAGCACATGTATTGGCAAGTCCTGACTCTGTCATGCTGAAACAAGGGCTATGGAATTACCCTGACTAGACGTCCCCCTGAAACTGTGGGAAAAGTCAAAGTCAGCCCCTTCTTCTAAACCACATGGCTGCTTTTCAAAAGAGATGTTAGTTCAGTGTTGGGAGAAAACCATAATATTGACAATGAAAGGATGGTATGCAAGTTAAAAAAAAAAAGACATGAGAAATGATGGAAAATGGTTCATGTACGCTGGATCATTTAATGTAGAGGAAAATCTGCTCATTGCAGTAGTTTTTATTCAATACAACAGCATATAATAATTAGCACTTATAATTATGGCATGAAACAGCAGTGTAATGTGAAATTTTATTCTGTATACTCTTTTCAGAGACTGTGTTCTCTCATGTCCTGATGTTAAGTTTAACAAGATATAGGAATGATTAACTGACTTTTAAAAAATCAGTTTTCAACTACGTATTTGATTTTATGTGTATGGTAGAGAGAACACAAACAGGTTTTGAGAGGAGTTCTTGAAGACCCATGGAGAAGGAATTCCCTGGCAGTCTAGTGGCCATGACTCCATGCTTTCATCGCCAAGGGCCCTGGTTCAATCCCTGCTTGGGGAACTAAAATCCTGAAAGTCACCCTATGGAGAGAGATACTTCATTTTCAGAAAGTCAGTGTATGGACTTATATTCAGAGAATTCTTATTGAGAAAGTATACTGGGATGCTGCAATCACAATGCATCATGTTTCTGTACATCCATATAGGTCTCCTGTCACTGAAAAGCGTCCATCTTAATGACACGAATGCCCTGATATGTTTTCACTGGAAAACTTAACTCTTTTTAAGAGAAAACGTTAATCACAATTACTCTGCTTCAAATAATGCAAGGTCAGGGTTAACGTGGCTTTCGGTTAACATTCTGTTGGGGATGAAAAGAATAGCAGAATGCCACAGGTAACAGTGGCAGGGTCCTTCTAGGAACAGATGGTGCCCTCCAGGTGATTAATTTGCAGGGAGTTAAATGCAGGGAGTTTCCACCAAACCAGGGTCACCTACAGGAGTGGTGAACTCACCCTGGAGCTGATAACAGCAGGAATTATTGACTCTTCTACGTCTGAAACCCAAGTGGAAAAAGCAGTTGGTTACTGGGCATAGAGGGCCCACTGGCAGAGCTATGACCTTGTTCCAGGGCCCCACCCGGCCTCTTGTGAGGTCTAGGGTTAGGTCCAGGGGAATAAACATCCCTACCACGTTCTCTGCCTCCCACACAGAGCTCCTGCCAATCATCTGCTTTTACTGATTCCACCCAAGATCCTTCTGGGAAGAGGGAGGGCATAAACACAAGCACGCTGAACACGGAGCAGGTAGAAAGCAGAGAATGGAATTGACAGCCCAAAGAACAGTTATCTTAACATAGCAACATTTCTTGCTTTTTTGTAATCTGAGAAAATGGCATTTCAGTTGTTAGGACATTTGGTTTAAGAAGATTCTTCAGTAGTCAGAGCATTTGGTTTAAGAAGAAGAATACTTTGCACATAAAATTTGCTTCAATAAATAATTCAGGTGTTATATCTTAATATCATCACTCTTCACTGGTCTCCAAGCCATTCTAAGTGACCTCATAAGCTTGTCTGGTTCTTGTTGCCTGGCAGGATGGTTTTCATAAAGATAAAATCTTCAGACTTCTTGTCCCTTGATGGGTTGTGATAAAAGCAGAATAATTGTGCTAGACTCTAACTAATGGTGTACTCTTATGTGACCTTCAGTGACAAGTCAATGACCTTTAAATGATTCAAACTAATGAGGTGGAGCAGGAAGTGGAGGGGAAACTGACATACTGCAGACCTTTCACAAGACTGACATCTGTACTCACCCTTGGCAGACTAGAGAGGCAATCTCAAATGTAGGTGATCACAATACATAATATAGAATAATGATATTTTAAGAGCTAGTGGCACACACTCTATAAAGATTCAACACCTATTTGAATAAATAAGGCAATGGACTGAGGTTAATGTATATGTGATTTTCCATCAGATCATGTAGGGAGGGAAGGAGCTCATTATTATCAAACTGGCAGTGGTGATATGAAGCTGGCTTCAAAGAATCAGCTAATAAAGGGGACACCAACATCCTCTCTGCATCTATCCAGTTCTCCAAATGCTTCCCACAACACCTTTATCAGTGTACTTAAAAGAATGATTTCTATGTGAACAAAAGAATCAGTGTTCCATAGGTCTAGTGGAAACTTCTCCATATGGTTCCAGTGAATATAATTATTCTCTGAGACATCATGAGAATTTCTGAAACAATGCTTCAACACATACAATATTACTAGGGAAACTGGAACTTCTCTGAAGCCATGTTAAGAAATCCAGATTAGATATAGTGAAAAAACATTTTTTATTAATTTCAGGAACTATGGAAAACAAAACTATTTTAGGTCACACAAAAAGTCAATAAAAATGGTCTTTGAAAAATTTGAGAAAATGCTCAACTTCACTCATAATAAGTGAAACACAAATTAAAGTATACTGAAACAATTATTTCCCATTTCTTATGGCAAAAATGCAAACGTTCAATAACATAGTCTACTGGTGAGTCTGGAGAAATGATACTTGTATATTGCTGATAAGAATGCAAAATGCTACAGCATCTATAGAAGAGAATTTGGAAACATCTACCAAAAATTATAAATGAATTTATTTTGTGTCTGAATCCCAGATCTAGGAATGTCCCTTGAAGATGCTCTCCCATAATTATGCACAATATCGCTCATTTGGCAGTATTTGTATTATTTGTGATAGCAAAATATTGAAAACAAGTTTTCAAGCAGAGGAGACATAGATTATTTACTGAATAATAATCTGAGGTAGAGCTATACAATGGAGAACTTCACTGCTGAAAAATATTAGTCTGTATAAATTAAAATGGAGTGATTTTGATTTCTCAAATCCACTAAGTTAAAAAAAATCAGAATTCAAGAGTCCATGTTACTTTTTGCATGTGAAAGGTGAAACACCAATATTACCTATTTAGAAAAGAAAAACTTAGGTAAACTGTTGAAATGGCATCTATGGGAAGTGGGTAGAACCAGGATACAAGGGATAAGGATGGTAGTGAGATATGCTTGATCATATGTTTTTAGATAGTTTTGACACTTGAACCATGTAAATATACCCTTAATAATTAAACTAAAAAGTGAAAAAAGTACCTGAAGTTGAATATTAAAAAAATATATATATCTAACTATATCTGATTGATATATAACCACTTAGCAAAAATAATTCAAGTAACTTTTGATCATAGTATTTTTACCTGTGATAATTAGTACCTGAAGATATAAAGAATTACAAACAGCTCTTGAAACCTCTTTATTCGTCTTAGTTTTTTGTGATGAGATTGATGTTTAATTATGAAAACATTTTGTTTGTATTGGATACAACAAATAAGGAAATATGTTGATAGTCTTTGGAATTAGGTGTCTCAATTTGGTAAAGAAAGTTACAAATATAAAATAGGAGAAAGAGTGAAAGAACTCTGTGGTCTTGAATTTGAATTGGTAAAATTAGTATAAGCTCATTATATAATAAACATGGATATCAAGGAAATGCTCAAGGACTAGTGAAAAAAAATACAGGCATAACATCCAACTTGAAGGGGAAATTACTGATCAAATTTAGAATAATTTGAGCATTGAGAAGTATAATGATGGCAATAGATTGTAAACAGATGATAACTTATTAAATAAAAAAAGAATCCAGATGGATAAACAATATAGTCCTGCTGTAAAGCACAGGGAACGATATTCAATATCCTATGATAAGCCATAATGGAAAAGCATATGGAAAAGAATGTATATATATGTATAACTGAGTCACTTTGGTATACAGCAAAAAATTAACACAACATTGTAAATCAACTATACTTCAGTAAAATAGACTAAGCAGCAACAACAATAAAAACAGAGAAAAAGAATCCAGGAGTCATAGTGATGCTAAAGATAGGAGATAATATCTCTTCTTCAAAGAAGAATGACAGCTAAAGAAGGTAGAAGAAATGATAGAATTTAAAAACCACCATTTTGAAAACGACACTCTAATCATTGTTTCAGGCAAGGATCCTAAACAGATATAAAACTACTGTGTATAAGTAATTGTGGGACAGAATATTCACATGGTCTCAATGTACCAAACAACAAATTTGTAATTCATCCAAGATACAGATAAGTAACTTTATAATACAGAATTCTGGCAAACATCATTCCAGTGATCAAACTCAGAGTCAATCAAATGACTGTTCAATCTAACGTCAAATATCTCATGACAATGACGCAAATACTTTTGAACTATTCTCATGCAAACTCTTAAACTTCAATTTCCTCATGTGGAAAAACTGGATAAATCTAGATTGTAGAATTCTATAGGAAAATGGACCTGAACTCCTCAATATTAATGTTAAATTAGGAAAAAAGATTAGGAGTGTTCTAGATTAAAGAAGGCTAGACAAACATGGCAATTTAATGCTATGCACAATTCATGTTTGAATCCTGGATTAAAAAAAATAATAAAAGAAAGCTAGAAGCTGTATAATACATTTTGGGGAAATGTATTTTATTTTGGGGAAAATACAATGAGGAAAATGTACACATTGTCAGTATGTTATACATTGTTTTATAAACACATTTTATTCAATGCATATGACAAATTATTGTGATTACTGAGAATAATGAACCTGTTTTTAGGACATACTGAATCATTTAAGAGTGAAGTATGATATATGCAGTTTACTTTCAAATGTTTTCACAAAGAAAGAGAGATAAATTGAAGTAATGCAGGAAAGGGAGATGTTGGGAAAGGAAGGAAAGAAGGAGGGAAGAAAGGATATGGAAAGTGAACGTGAAGCTGCTGAGTCATGTCTGACTTCTTGTGACCCCATGGACTGTAGCCCACCAGGCTCCTCCATCCATGGGATTTTCCAGGCACGAGTACTGGAGTGGGTTGCCATTTCCTTCTCCAGAAGGAAAAGTATCAGTTCAGTTCAGCTCAGTCGCTCAGTCGTGTCCAACTCTTTGCGACCCCATGAATTGCAGCACGCCAGGCCTCCCTGTCCATCACCAACTCCCGGAGTTCACTCAGACGCACGTCCATCAAGTCAGTGATGCCATCCAGCCATCTCATCCTCTGTCGTCCCCTTCTCCTCCTGCCCCAAATCCCTCCCAGCATCAGAGTCTTTTCCAATGAGTGGAAAAGTATGAGGTGGCCAAAATACTGGAGTTTCAGCTTTAGCATCATTCCTTTGCATGAGGTGGCCAAAGTCCTGGAGTTTCAGCTTTAGCATCATTCCTTCCAAAGAAATCCCAGGGCTGATCTCCTTCAGAATGGACTGGTTGGATCTCCTTGCAGTCCAAGGGACTCTCAAGAGTCTTCTCCAACACCACACTTCAAAAGCATCAATTCTTCGGCGCTCAGCCTTCTTCACAGTCCAACTCTCACATCCATACATGACCACTGGAAAAACCATAGCCTTGACTAGATGAACCTTTGTTGGCAAAGTAATGTCTCTGCTTTTGAATATGCTATCTAGGTTGGTCATAACTTTCCTTCCAAGGAGTAAGCATCTTTTAATTTCATGGCTGCAGTCACCATCTGCAGTGATTTTGGAGCCCCCCAAAATAAAGTCTGACACTGTTTCCACTGTTTCCACATCTATTTCCCATGAAGTGATGGGACCAGATGCCATGATCTTCGTTTTCTGAATGTTGAGCTTTAAGCCAACTTTTTCACTCTCCACTTTCACTTTCATCAAGGGGCTTTTGAGTTTCTCTTCACTTTCTGCCAGGAAAAGTATAGCACAATGC
This sequence comes from Bos javanicus, assembly GCF_032452875.1. NCBI lineage: Eukaryota > Metazoa > Chordata > Mammalia > Artiodactyla > Bovidae > Bos > Bos javanicus. Next base: position 93,168,543 of record NC_083877.1, read on the forward strand.
TAATATTTGGTAAATCTGGTCTCTGAAAATATAGCACAGTCATTTTGGTTTTCTTGTAACTTTTCTATATGTTGGAAATTTATCAAAATAAAGAATGAAATAATGCCATTTGCAGAAACATGGATGGACTTGGAGATTATCGCACTTAGTGAAATAAGTCAGACAAAGACAAATACCATATGATATTGCTTATATGTGAAATCTAAAAAAATTGATGTAGATGAACTTATCTACAAATCAGATAGACTCACAGACTTAGAAAACAAACTTATGGTTACCAAAAGGGAAAGGGGGAGCGACAACTTAGTTTAGAATTAAAACATATGCACTACAACATAAAAAAAGACAGATAACCAACCAGGACCTACTGTATAAGCACAGGGAGCTGTACTCCTTATCTTGTCATAACCAGTAATGGAAAAGAATGTAAATATAAATGTATATAACTGAACCACTTTCCTATACTTTGGAAACTAGCAATATTGTAAATCAACTATATTTAAATAAATTTTTTTTTTAAAAAGTGGAGGAAAAGGAACACATGCACATCAGTTGGAGGTCTTTGTGAAGCGTTACTATCCATACTTACATTTTCAGTGTGTCATTGACAGAAATGTGGAGGAACAAGTGCTCACAGAAGCATGGAGCTTTAATAATAGTGTCTGAGGCCTGGTTCCCAGGATTGGAACCTAGATTCACCATGAAGAAAGGTTAAGATGCTATTAAGTTCTTTTATTGCTCCTGCTGCTTCCATCAGACCCTATTCCAAATCTTTCTGATGGTAAAGGGTGAATGAACTCATTAATTTCTTTGTATTTAAGAACATCTCTTTTATGTAGGCACAGTCTTGTTTGCAGGGGTTAGCACTGTTAGGGATCCTCTATTGTGTACATAGAAAGAAGGATATAATCATACAAATGCTTTATTTATTCATTTTTATTTTTAAATGTTTTTATTGGGGTAAAAGTCCCATAATATAAAATATTATATTTTAACCATATTAAACCGTGCAGTTCAGTGGCACTAAGTACATTTACATTGTTGTGAAACTCTCACCATAATCCATCTCCTGAATTTTTCTCCTTCCTAAACTGAAACTCTGAGGCTTCCATGGTGGCTCAAACAGTAAAGAATTTGCCTGCAATGCAGGAGACCTGGGTTCAATCCCTGGGTTGGGAAGATCCCCTGGAGGAGGGCATGGCAACCCACTCCAGCATTCTTGCCTGGAGAATCCCCATGCACAGAGGAACCTGGTGTGCTGCAGTCCATAGGGTCACAAAGAGTCAGACACGCCTGAGCGACTGAGCACAGAACAAACTGAAACTCTGTCCCCGTTAAATATCAACTCCCCATTTCCCCTCCCCCTTCACCCCAGACCATCGGAATCTCCGATGTATTCTCTGGCTCTATGAATTTGACTATTCTAGGTACCTCGTATAATTAGAATCAAACTGTATTTGCCTTTATCTAGTGTATACTGATGGAGAAGGCAATGGCACCCCACTCCAGTACTCTTGCCTGGAAAATCCCATGGATGGAGGAGCTTGGTAGGCTGCCATCTATGGGGTCCCACAGAATCGGATGCGACTGAAATGACTCAGCAGCAGCAGTGTATGCTGGAATGCATTTTAATGTTAATTTATGTTTTATAAGGTGGATTAAATTGATGCCAAGGAAATGCAAGCTTCATTTGAAGTTGCAAGAGAGAGGAAGGAACAATTGTTGCGATTAGAAATAGGGGTGAATAAACTGTGTGTTGAGTGATGAGAAATGTAAATTAAAATGAGCAGGAGTTATATAACAGCATTAGAGCAGTGTGAGCAAAGGTGGAGACATAAAAACACTGTGTTGAGAATGGTGAGTTATAAACTGAATTGAAAACGCATATGAAAGAGCTGGTGTGCACCGAGACTAGGCCTGCTGCAGGTTTTGGAGTATGTACTTGGGTCACAGCAAGAATTTCCTGCTGGAGAGACCATTGAATGAGAAGTTGGAGCTGCCCGTTCCTCATCTCCACCACATAAAAGGCAGAAAGCCCATGGCTTTGAACAGGGATTTTTTTTTTTTTTCTCTATCAAGACTACATTGGACACTGACGTTCTAAGCAGTTGAAGATTTTGGGAAGACCGAATGAGCTCTCTCTGCTCATCTGTGTCTTTATGTAGTTGTGCTTCTCACACTGCTTGCCTTCTGATTTACAGCAAACTGAAGTGAAAATAACCTCTTTGAATCGAAGTCATCATTTTTGCCAACCTTTGTGGTCTGGCCTGTTTCAATCATTATGTCAGTGCTGGAGATAAAAAATACACATTAGATATGGTTCTTGTTTACTGCTCTTTGATTGTGACTTACCATCATTAGGATGCTTCCCCCATCCCTGTTTAGAGCCTTGGAAAGATACTGCAAATGATTTTTTCTTCTCCCTTTCCATCAGGAATTGCTTTTTTAAAGGATGTGACTTCTGAAACTGTAATCTTGTATTTTTGAAAGGATGGTAGGAGGACGAGAGCCCAATTGTCTGTGCCTTAAAAAATTGTAGCTTTTCACGACTAACTTCATCTTTACTGAAATATAATAGAAAACAAGGGCCAGAAGCCCAGATGCTGTGAACAATGGCTCATGATGTTGGCTACATAGCTTTTAGTTCTAAAAGTCTATAAAATGAGTTAATCATATTAGGGAAAACATTAACTGAGAAGAAAGCAAAATGATAAAACACTATAAACATCACATAATAAGATATTAAAATTAAGACACAGACTTTAATGATCTCTTTCTCATTTGGTAAATTAAATTTAGGGGTTGGTGATAGTTACAATGACCTCAGTTTAGTCTATGCTGATCATAAATTGTTGATATTTCACACCAGAGATTTGGTATATTAAGGTAAAATGAAACTGCAGTAATCAATTGACTCTGTTATATATCATATTTACCTAGAATGTTAAACTGCAATGGGACTCCATAAATTTAAAGGAAAGCTATTTACTGAGTATAGTAGTAGGTTAGAATTCAAATAAACAAATATAAACAAAGTCCTAATCTGTGGTTTCTGGAATTTTTTTCTTTTTGATCCTAAAAGAAAAATCCAGTCTAGTTCCTACTCTAAATCCAGGTAAAAGCACAACTTCCATCAGTTTCTCTTTGCTAAGTCCTTTCTAGAAAAAGGAAGACAAATCACAAAGTTGGTTGGGCTCTGCTCACTTAAGGGGCTGGTCATTGTCCATCATAGTCTGGACACTAGAACAGAGACTTCTCAGAGCAAATGGAAGGAAATTCTCTCCTTCCTAAACTTTGCTAATGTTTTCTTTACAGAGATTGTTTATTTTAGTGAAATCTCTTGGCATGATTAATCTGGCACTTGGGAGCATCTGATACATCTGTAAGGTCTGAGTAAATTTTCAAGGTTAAAACAGAAGATAATTCTCTCTCCAAAGACAGACTATCTGGTCATTTGATTATCTTTGTACAACAGGTTGCATTGCCTCTTGTTGGCCTTGTATGTTCTCAGTATAGCACTCTCGTGCCCACAGTTTCTACTCTGCTATTTAAGAGAAAAACATTCAAATTAGTCACTTGATGTCACAAAGCAAAAGCAAATTGTTGATTTCCTAAGTTCTCATTTTTCAGCGGGTTGCTTTGGTTTAATTTATTGATAATATGGTGTGTCATCCACTTGGGTCACCAGTTTTTCATGGTATTAAAGAGTTATGATCAGATAGCAAATAAGGGAGGTGATATAAACTCATTTGAAACAATTGAAGTCAGTTGAAATTGCTGCTTCCTCACAATTTTCATGTTTAGGAAGATAGTTCAATCTTACTACATTTCATCCATTAAGAATTTAGAAACTCTGCAGAAAGATTGATATAAAATAGTGTTTAAGGACTTATATTTGATCACTTTACTCATCCTTGAGTACAAAGGTAAGTTGACTGTTTACTAGAGAACATGTACCTAGGTCCATAATCTGAGGTCTCCCTTTGGTGGCTGGTCCTAGGATGATATAGTCAGGTAGCCTGTTAGCCTCCTCTAGCTTTATGCATCATTATACTTGTTTATCTTCACCTTCCCATCTTTGCTTTTCATTTTGTGTGATCTTGATGTCATGTTCTGTGATATCTGGAAGGTTTGAAAGTATAGTTTATTATGAGACATTTATTATGAAAAGTTCATGATATTAATGTCAGGACCAGAAGAGGAGTTTTCTGATTAGTGCTTGCCTTCCATTCCAGGTACTGTCAATCCATGAATATGCTTCCAACTTTTAGTTTTTCTTTTACATCTTTCTTTCTTTCTTTCTTTCTCTTTCTTCTCTTCCTTGTCTGTAGGGTCCACGATTCATCCTGCTAGTACCACAAGATCAAACTATGGAAATAACCCATCTTGGTTCCATTTGTAAATGATTACAGTGGCTGCATACTGAATCCTTTTTAGACTTTAGGTCTTTTAGATTCTTCAACATGGAGAATCTATACATTTGGTAAATATTTAAAACACTTGTTCTTCCTCAAAGTGATTTTGTAGAGTTTCTAAAGTCCCTTCTTTCTGTTCCCATTGATGGGGATGTTTTAAATGTATTTTCCTTGGTGTGGTAAATGCTTTTTTTTTTTTTTTTGGTCTAAAATTTTACTTCTAAGACTCAAGACATTTTGATTGAGGACACCTTCCCAATTCAGGCAACCCTCCTGGGTAGAATCAAAATACAACCTTTACCAGGTCTCTGACTATACCCTGAAAATTCTGGGACTAAAGCCTCTACCCAAATCTCCAACTTTTTCCCCCACTGTCTTTATCTTCATTATCAGAGAAGGTAGGAAACCATGGTCTCTCTCTCCTTAGGTTTCTCAGGAATGTTAGAAACATTCTCCAAGATCCACAGAGAACAGTTGAAGTTCTCTAAGGCATACCAATGCAGCCTCTTTCCATGGTTTTAAAAAATGAAAGTCCTTTCTGATTTCCCTCCCACAGCAGGGAAAGAGTCCTAACATTCTGACAACTCTCACCAAAAAATACTTTCCTTAAGTTTATCTCTTGCTTTTTCAGACTCTAAAAGTGGATGTAAATGTTCAGGAAAGGGTTAAAATTCACTTTTTACTGTATCTCTTACTTGAAGGCTTATATTTAAGAATTTGGTAGCAATTAGTACCTATGATCGAGGATCTCAGTTGAGATTGTTTTTAAGTAAGCCTGTTCTCAGATCCTGTAGAACCTATAAAATAAAACAAGAGCTATTCAGACATGAACGCACCACAGCTGGTTTTCTTAGACATATACCTATTCTAAAATCTTCAATCTTTCTCTATGATAAAGCTTTGTAATAAATAGCATAAACCTTTTTATATTTGTAGTTTTTCCCACATGGCAATTCTTAAATGAACAGAATTTAAGTTAAATTAACAAGACTTAATATATATTGGTCTAGATCTATTGTATGAGTGCAGCCATGTTTTTTTAATTCCCACTATTTGCTTTAGAAAGCCCCAGATAAAGCACCTGGATTGGATAAAATGCAACTGACTTGAATACAGGCTCCTCAAGGGCATGGATTGCATCAGCCACCGCTTGCGTCCCACCTCTTTCTGACTCATGTTTTCGCTCCAGCCAGTACGATAGCACACGGGTGCTTGCAGGTATAACATGACGGCACTTTGCTTTACCAACACTCTCAATCTCTTGCTTTTGGCTCTGGATTTTCTCTACTACTTCCAAATGGGCTTCCTATGGGAATCTGCTCAGCCATGTGACACCTGCAGAAGAGAATTAAATTTCCATGGTACACATAACCCTCAGAGATTAGGGATGAGAACTGCTCTTCTCTGTCTCAGGTGAACAGTTCTGAGCTGCCCACACATGGCTCCTCAGAAGATGCCTGGGGGAATTGTGTTTCAGTTGTTCACTGGGTACAGTTCAATGATGGGAGGAAATCAGTTCAGTCATGCAATTTAAAATTAACTTTCCTCCTGATCTGTGTTTCTCCTCCAGTTCCCTTTGCCAGTTATTGTAGGGACAATAAAATTTGTAAAATTAAACTTCATACCTTACCTTGGGACGTTTTGTGGAGGAACCGAAGCCCAAACCATACTTTTTGTTTCTCTGCTCACTGAAGAGTTCCAAACATTTAAAACAGTGCGGCCTGGAATGTAGTAAGCATTCGACAAGAGGCTATTGAGTGAGTGACTGAATGGTGTCTAGAGGATGGACAGGATATGTGCCAATCCTTGTAGAATGCGGGCTTGAGAGCATTTATTTCTCGGTGGGTTGTACTGCTTCTTAAGATTGATGATTATTAATAAGTACCGTCAGTGTCTTTCTGATGTATTATCTGAAACATGCTGCATGGCTCTTCTCAAAAAGAGGGAGTTGCCTCTTCTCTCTAATGTCAGGATCTCCAGGAAAAGGATGTTTTACCAGGTGAATTATAGCAGCCTAACATGGAGTCCAGCGTGATGCATTGTTCTTTGCTCATAAATAATGCAAAGAGGATACCAGGCAAAGATAAAGGCCAGTGATTTATTCCATATAACCTTTATGTAAACCTCGTAAATTGCGCACCGCAATGCCTGTGAATATGACAGTGGCTGTGCCACCGCACTGAGTTGACAATGGCAAGCATTTCATGTGCTGAGAGCAAGAGAAGGAAGAGAACGCTCTTTCTCAGACTTCTTGCCTTTCTCACCAGGGAAAAATGGAGCAAACAGTGATATTTAGAACATAATAACATTCAGAATAGAGCAGAGCTTCAAGAATTAACAGTGACATTGATATGGAGAAAAAAACAGCACTACAGAAAGCACATTATATAAGATCTCATTATGAATAAATTCATTTGCACAAAGTTTTATTGTTTCTTATGTGCCAAGTTATAGAAATTACACACACACATACACATATATTTGCACAGTATCCTGATGACATGGGAAAGGCTTATCCATTTCTAGCAGAATGGCTTTCCAAGACTGGGATTTTAGAATTTATTTTCATTGTCTTTATTGGTAAAGAATGATACTTTGCCAAGGAGATGGAGTTTTAAATAAATGTCTGAGTTGTAATAATTCAGTCTTCACTCTGCTGCATTTCCTGGAAAGGGCACACTGTGTTTTAGTAAAAACAGGGCTTAGAGAAATCACAATGGCTTGTTATGTAAGGAGGAGGTGAAACCTTAAAAGCAGTGAATTGCTAAATAATTTAATGAGATAAAGCTGAATGAGAACTAGAATATGAATAGCTAATTCCAGAAGGGGGAATGTCAGAGAAAAACAAAAACAAATCCCACTTGCCACAGCATCAGTTCAATGTTGAAGAGTTGGTTATATTCTTAAAGTACTGGGTTATCATAACAGATAAAGTAATAAGTCACCATGAAATACACAGAACTTATTCTGCTGGAGTTATTCAGTCTTTGCTATGCAATGTCAGTCCAGGATATTCCTTTTTTCCTGAAGTTCAAAACCCTTAAAGGAATCAAAGGAGATCATAAAGAAGCAGAATTAGTTAAATTAACTAAGATTATATTGTTATTTCTACCATCATTTGGCAAAGGTTAACTTTTATGTTAAATAAGGGATGCTGTCGTTTGCTTGGAAGTGAAAAAGCTGACTCTAGTAAGCAAAGCAACAACGAAACACACTGTAGTTTCATCTGCTGCCTTGACCTTAAAAAGAAAGATTGTTCACACAATGAGCACTGAATGTTTTGTTTCTCCCTTTGATTGGTACCTGAAATCAGATTTTGCTTTAGGCTTTTTCCTGTTACAAACATTATTTATCTAATTAATTAAAAGAAAACATGACTAACATTAAGAATGGGAAACATCAGTATTGGAATTCAATTTCTAACAATTATTGTGTGCAGTTATAAAGCAGCCGCACAGTTTAGCTACCCTTGATATAAAAATACAAGTTATAAAAATAAAGTAAAAAAAATAATAATAAAGTAAAGCTTCCAAGTTCCTGAAAAACAGAGAGCGCTGCCACACACTTAAAGCTTAATCCCCTTATAGGTTAACTTTTAAGCGTTATGTGCCAAAACAGTTTAGATATTGATCTTTATAAATGTAATGTAACTTGCATATGAAGAAAATTGCCCAAAAGGACGGAGCGGTTAAAGAGATGATTACTTTTCTTGAGGAATGAAATAAGTGATGAAGAAGTGTGTGCAAATTCATGTCTTCTACTCTGTGCTCCTGCACCCAGACATTAAAAGCACTATCCATTGTTCCCAGCAACGCTGTGCCCCCACCAGATTCAAATTAAGTCATTGTACAAGCAAGGGTATTTATTACCTTCTATGCACTCAGCCAGGAGAAGGCAATGGCACCCCACTCCAGTACTCTTGCCTGGAAAATCCCATGTATGGAGGAGCCTGGTAGGCTGCAGTCCATGGGGTCGCTGAGGGTTGGACACGACTAAGCGACTTCACTTTCACTTTCTTTCACTTTTCTCACGTGGATGTGAGAGAGTCAGTTCCTAGGCAGGTTGATAGGGAGTCTAGGGATCCCCAAGGAGAGAGGGGTCTGGAATTCTCAAGGAGGAAGAAAGGACAAACTTTTTTTCTTTTTCCACATGCCTTAGGATTATATAACAATAATATCCTGCTAAGGACAGTCTTTGGATTAAACCTTCTGTTATCTTAAAATGTAAACTATGGGAGTAGACCTGGTCTTTACAAGGATGTATCCTGCCTGAGGACAGTGTTATCTTAAAATGTAAATTATAGGAGTAGGTCTGATGAGGTCTTTACAACCTCCAGACATTCTTTGGATTATATAACTTCATTGTTAACACTAGCAAACAGGTACTCTTTCTGCCCCCTTCTGATGCCTATGTCAGAAGCTTTCTCTATCTCCTTTATACTTTAATAAATCTTTATTACACAAAAGCTCTGCGCGATCAAGCCTCGTCTCTGGCCCCGGATTGAATTCTCCTCTTCTGGGGGCCAAGAATTCCAGTGTCTTCATGTGATTCAACAACAACCTTTCAGATGAAATATTACTTTTTCCCTAGTCTCCTTTTCAACCAATTGTCAAATTTCAGAGATATTATGGACCGTATGTGTGTGTCCCCCTAAAATTCATATGCTGAGACCCTAAACCCCAATAGGATAATATTGGTAGGTGAAGCCTTTGCGAAATAATTAGGTAATTGACTCATGAGACTGGAGCCCTCATGATGGGATTAATGCCCTTCCTTGTAAGAAGAGAGAGAGAGAGAGTGAAAGAGAGTAAGTGAGAGAGAGAGAGTGTGTGTGTGTGAGAGAGAGAGAGTGAGTGAGGGACCGAGTGAGAGACTCAGAGAGAGAGAAACAGAGAGAGAGTGTGTGAGAGAGTGAGAGAGAGAGTGAGAGCAAGAGTGAAAGAGAGTGAGAGAGAGAGAGTGTGTGTGTGTGAGAGAGAGAGAGAGTGAGTGAGAGACCGAGTGAGACTGAGTGTGAGAGAGAGAGAGAAGTAGAGAGAGTGTGTGTGAGACGGAGTGATAGAGAGTGAGTGAGAGAGTGAGAGAGAGAGTGAGAGACCGAGTGAGAGAGTGAGAGAGAGAGAGAAACAGAGAGAGTAATAGAGAGTGTTTGTGAGAGAGTGAGAGAGTGTGAGGAGAGTGATAGAGAGAGTGAGAGAGAAACAGAAAGTGTGTGAGAGAGAATGATAGAGTGTGTGTGAGAGAGAGAAAGAGAGTGTGTGAGAGAGAGAGTGAGAGACCGAGTGAGAGAGAGAGAGAAACAGAGAGAGTGTGTGTGAGACAGAGTGATAGAGTGAGAGAGAGTGTATGTGAGAGAGAGAGTGAGATAAAGAATGTGTGTGAGAGAGACAGAGAGAGAGTATGAGAGAGAGAGAGTAGGAGAGAGAGAGAGTGAGAGAGCGACCGAGTGAGAGAGAGACAGTAAGGCAGAGTGTGAGAGAGAGTGGGTGAGAGAGAGAGAGAGTGAGAGAAAGAATGTGGGTGAGAGAGATAGTGAGAGAGAGAGAGAGAGAGAAAGAGTATTAGAGAGAGTGAGACAGTGAGAGAGAGAGTAGGAGAGAGAGAGAGTGAGAGAGTGAGTGAGAGAGAGACAGGCAGAGTGTGAGAGAGAGTGGGTGAGAGCGGGTGTGCTGGCTCATGAGCGAGAGAGAGCAAGCACCAGCAAGCTTTCTTGCTTCCTGTCTCTGCTCTTTGCCATGTAATGGTAGAGCAATCGTGTCTGCAACCAGGAAAAGCATCTTTACCAGACACTGGATTGACTAGGGTCTTGGTTTTGGACTCCTCAGTTTCCAGAACTATGAGAAATAAATGTGTGTTATGAAGTCACCCAGTCTATGTTATTGGGATATAACTGCCCAAACTGACTCAGACCAGTGATGTTACTCTTTATGGTTTTAAAAAATAACTTCTCCTCAAGTGTTTTTTAACAACTCCTACCTCTGATAGGTAAAGGATGTTTTTTGATCACTGGTTTGTGTTCAACTCTTTCATGACCCCATGGGATGTAGCCCACCAGTTTCCTCTGTGAGCTATAGAAAGCCTGTGGGATTTCCCGGGCAAGAATACTGCAGGGGGGTGCCACTTCCTTCTTCAGGGTGTCTGTCTCACCCAGGGATTGAACCAACATCTCCTGCATTGGCATGCAGATTCTTTACCACAGAGCCACATGGAAAGCCCAGGTAAAGGATAACCTTAATCATATATGATAAAATAAATAATTAGGGGGGAGAGAGTCACAACCTTACATCAGGAAACAATTTTCCATAGATTTCTTATTTTTCCACACATCTTTAGAGCAGACTATCTTTCCAAGAATATTTATGAAGTGAACAATGAACAGTAGAGATAGGATCTCCTTTCAGAGACAATGAAAGTTTGTTTACTGTGTAATATAATTAACATGTTAACTTCCTTTGGGACAAAAGGCAGGCATGATATTGTCCTGTATAAAAGGTCTGAGTTCCATGAGCTTGGGAGCTTCCTCTCCTGTAATGCAAACTTACCATATAAGTTGCATTCCTTTTTTATTCCTAAAGTGTCAAACCCCTGTTGCCTTGTGGTTTTAAAATCATTTTCTTTAGAGTGCTCAGTTTATAAGGATGTGCTTGGCAAACTACCCAGAGAGAAAACTTAGGATTTCCTTTTCATTGCAACCTCTCGAACTTTACTTGATGTCTATTGGTAAAGCTATTTTATTTGTAAAAGTAAACTAGTTCAAGAATAAAAAATACTTTAAATTTTCTGAACCATTTATTATTAATTTTATACTTAACAATAAGTAACCATAAAATGATTCAGTAATTTTTAGGTCTCACATATTCACTTGTCATATGTGCCTATGTCTTAAGTTAATTATATTATAGATTCTTTGAAAGCAGTGTATATGTTTTATTCTTTTATGTATCCCCTGCACCTTCTAATTTGTACCCATACAAGTGACAACCAGCTGTGCTTTGATTGGCATTGCTATGATCAAATTCTATAGTAATGCAGGAAACATTGCTATTCATCCAGGGTCTTATTGATTAGATTGGACTCCATCTAGGCCTACAAGGATGAATAAGGTTTGAAAAGATAACTAGGAAGAGGAGAAAAATTTATGAAGTGTGACAGCCTGAAAAAAGTTTTGGAAAAGAAAAATCAATGGTCTCAGCTTTTGCATTTTATAACATGTATCTGGGTAGGCTTCCTCCCAGAATCTTAGTATAAGTGGATCTTCTCTTGAGAATAGAGTACTATACAATAAGCAGGTTAAAAGACAAGCCATGTGTCATTATAAAACCCTCTTGAGTATTTGCTGTTAAGGACCAAACATGTTGTTTTGTTCAAAATTTTCATGAATGAATGAACTAATGTTCCTCTAATTAGCAAAGCCACCTTTTCATTGTATAAAAAATGATAATGCATATTTTTACTAGTGTTAACCACCCACAGTGATAACTTAAAAATGATATAGCAGTTTGTAACAGACAGGATCTTTAGAGTTTAATCTCTTATTTAAATAGGTACTAGTAGCTGAGGCTCAGAGATGGGGATTGAAGTCTCCAGGGTCACATGACTGGTAAACAACAGACAGGGGCTCAACTTGGGACTTTTGACCCTACAAACCTCCACTCATGCCCCTCTAAAGGAGATCTGCCTTTCCAACAGAGATGAATTACTGAATAAAATGAGAGGGTTCAGCATTTTGAAACATATGATGCTCTCAACACACTACAACAATGCCTCTGTCCTCAGGAAATTAAAAAACAATTTGAGAAATGAAATGGGTCAAATGAGCTGTCACTGAAACGAAAGGCTGTGGATCAACCAGTAAATCAGTAACTGCTTCCTGGGCTTGAGAGTTTCAGCCCCTCAGGGTGGGAGGTAAACCACCAAATAAATTCAAAAGGATCTCCACTGAGTGTTTCTTGTGAAACTCTGAAGACATTTGTATTACACATTCCACACCCTTAATTCCCAGTGCAAAAACAGAAAGGCAGTCAGAAGCCTCATTTTTTTAAGAGGGTTATTTTCTTTGATATTAAAAATATCATAAAGGGTTTTTAGCAGGAGGGGAGTAATTGTCTCAGCTGAATTGAAAGGCTCAGATATTTTTATTACAAACATTAAAATTTCCTGGTTCTGTCTCTTCTTATTGATGATTGACTGCCGTTCCTTTCTTTCCTCTCATGATTTCAGGGAAGAAATCAGCCAACAAGATATAAGAGCTTCATTTTAACTTGGCTTCATATGCAATTTTAATGACAATTTTACGTACATTGCTCAACCAACCCCCAAAACACTCAGAGGTCAAATTAGTATTTAAGCAGACATTCTAAATGGAAATGAGTGTCCAGTCATTAATTTATGAATGGTTTGATAGAACAGCAACTCTCCAAATCTTCCCAGAGTATTAGGAGCCTGAAAAATCAACAGCAAGCATTGATTTTTTTGCCTACTTGATTTTAGCAATTGCATTTCAATTGCCTAAAAAGTCAGGAAAGAAAGGTGTTTTGTGCTGTTTTCAGTTTCATCTGCACGGATCAATGCAATTTGCTCATGTCTGTGGATGTTATTTTGGCTTTAGTTGACCACATCTACAATTCAGTTGCAAGTCCCTGAAAAGGTTATCTTGGGTCTTCGCTGAGCCTAGTTAAGTGCTATAAACCTTGGATTCAAAACCCTGAATTTCAAGTAGGTAATGGATAGTGACAATGAGATTGCTATTGACTCTATTGTCTGATTTCCAGAGTTACTTGTGTAATATCTAAATAAATGAGCATTTCACAATTACCTACTGATGTACTGAACATATCTCGTCTCATGATGATGAATCATAGTGCAATAAAGCATTCATTGTCAGAGGCATTTGGTAGGTGCAAATATGAGCTCTTAAAGATATCTACATCCTATTCCCCCAGAACTGTGAATATGTTATATTATTAATACATGGAAAGTAGAACTAACATTGCAGATGGAACTAAAGTTAGTAATCAAATAACCTTAAAGTACGGGGATTATTCTGAGTTATCTGGGTAATCATGGATCTTTTAAAGACAAACAGAGGAGTCAGAGTCAGAGTGATAATATGTGAGAAAGACTTGACCAGCCGGTACTGGCTTTGTAAAAACAAGAAGGGACCACAAGCCGAGGAATGTGGGCAGCCTAGAAATGCAAAAGGCCAGAGAATAGATTCTATTCTAGATCTTCCAGAAGAAAGGAAGTTTGCCAACACCTTGATTTTAGCCCACTGAGACCATGTTTAGACTTCTGACCTCTACAACTATAAAATAGTAATTTTTTGTTATTTTGAGCTAATAAGTGTGTGATAACTTGTTATAGCAACAAGAGGAATGCAGGATATTTGGACTCCACTCACCTAGATTGACGTAAGTATTGTGTATGTCTGTGTGTACACACACACACGAGAGAGAGAGAGAACAATCTTTAAGGTGACTTTTCATTTATTCTTTTTACCTGAATAATATTGTATAAATCACCCACAGTGTATTTCATTATTTGTTGTTGTTGCTCTGTCATTCAGTCGTGTCTGACTCTTTACAACCCCATGAACTGCAACACACCAGGCTTCCCTGTTCATCAACAACTTCTGGAGCTTGCTCAAACTCATGTCCATTAAGTCAGTGATGCCATCCAAGCATCTCATCCTCTGTCATCCCCTTCTCCTGCTGCCTTCAACTTTTCCCAGCATCAGGGTCTTTTCCAATGAGTTGGCTCTTTACATCAGGTGGCCAAAGTGTTGGAGCTTCAGCTTTAGCTTCAGTCCTTCTAATGTATATTCAGGGTTGATTTCCTTTAGGATTGACTGATTTGATCTCCTTGCTATCCAAGGGACTCTCAAGACTCTTCTCCAGAACACAGTTCAAAAGCATCAATTCTTATATTTCATTATAGTGTATTTATCTATTCCTCTGTTCATGGAGACAGATGTTTTCCATAATCATCCTATACAATCTGCTATTACAATCATCCTATAATAACCTCCATTACTTGCTTTTTTTACGTGTATTTTACTTGCTTTTTTTTAACATGTATTTTGCTTTTATTTTTACATGAGTACTTTTTTTGGGCATAAACTTAGACATAAAATATGCGGATGTATGAACTTTCCATTTTCAAATAAAATCAAATACATAATGTTAAATTGCTATTCAAAGTGGCCAGATCAGTTTACACAAACACCATAGTATAAAAGTTTGAATTTATCCACATTCTTGCCACAACTAGTCCTGGGTTTTTGTTTGTTTTTAAATTTTTATTGGGGGTAACTGTGATTTAGAATATTGTGTTAGTTATGTTATAACCATTGTGAGATGCTACCTCGTTGTAGTTTTGATTGGCATTTCTCTAATAATTAGTGATGCTGAACGTCTTTCATGTGCCTCTTGGCCATCTGTATGTCTTCTTTGGAAAAAATCCAGAGACAAACCCAAGCACCTATGGTCACTTTTTGTTGTTTTTTGTCACTAAGTCTTATCCCAGTCCATCTTAGTTCGCTGATTCCTAGAATGTCGATGTGCACTCTTGTCATCTCCTGTTTGACCACTTCCAATTTGTCTTGATTAATGGACCTAACATTTCAGGTTTCTATGCAATATTGCTCTTTACAGCATCGGACCTTGCTTCTATCACCAGTCCCAGTGTTGTTTTTGCTTTGGCTCCATCCCTTCATTCTTTCTGGAGTTATTTCTCCACTGATGTCCAGTAGCATATTGGGCACCTACCGACCCAGGGAGTTCATCTTTCACTATCCTATCATTTTGCCTTTTCATACTGTTCATGGGGTTCTCAAAGCAAGAATACTGAAGTGGTTTGCCATTCCCTTCTCCAGTGGACCACATTCAGTCAGAATGTTCATCAGTGAACTAAGATAGACTGGAATGGGTGAATTTAACTCAGATGACCATTATATGTATGACTGTGGGCAGGAATCCCTTAGAAGAAATGGAGTAGCCATCATAGTCAACAAAAGAGTCCACAATGCAGTACTTGGATGCAATCTCAAAAATGACAGAATGATCTCTGTTCATTTCCAAGGCAAATCGTTCAATATCACGGTAATCTAAGTCTATATCCTGACCAGTAACACTGAATAAGCTGAAGTTGAACAGTTCTATGAAGACCTACAAGACCTTCTAGAATTAACACCCCCAAAAGATGTCCTTTTCATTATAGGGGACTGGAATGCAAAAGTAGGAAGTCAAGAAACACCTGGAGTAACAGGCAAATTTGGCGTTGGAATACGTAATGAAGCAGGGCAAAGACTAATAGAGTTCTGTCAAGAGAATGCACTGGTCATAGCAAACACCCTCTTCCAACAACACAAGAGAAGACTCTATACATGGACATCACCAGATAGTCGACACCGAAATCAGATTGATTATATTCTTTGCAGCCAAAGATGGAGAAGCTCTATAGAGTCAGCAAAAACAAGACTGGGAGCTGACTGTGGCTCAGATCATGAACTCCTTATTGCCAAATTCAGACTGAAATTGAAGAAAGTGGGGAAAACCACTAGACCATTCAGGTATGACCTAAATCAAATCCCTTATGATTATACAGTGGAAGTGAGAAATAGATTTAAGGGACTAGATCTGATAGACAGAGTGCCTGATAAACTATGGACTGAGGTTTGTGACACTGTACAGGAGACAGGGATCAAGACCATCTCCATGGAAAAGAAATGCAAAAAAGTAAAATGGCTGTCTGGGGAGGCCTTACAAATAGCTGTGAAAAGAAGAGAAGTGAAAAGCAAAGGAGAAAAGGAAAGATATAAGCATCTGAATGCAGAGTTCCAGAGAATAGCAAGAAGAGATAAGAAAGCCTTCCTCAGCAATCAATGCAAAGAAATAGAGGAAAACAACAGAATGGGAAAGACTAGAGATCTCTTCAAGAAAATTAGAGATACCAAGGGAACATTTCATGCAAAGATGGGCTCGATAAAGGACAGAAACTATATGGACCTAACAGAAGCAGAAGCTATTAAGAAGAGGTAGCAAGAATACACAGAAGAACTGTACAAAAATAATCTTCACAACCCAGATAATCATGATGGTGTGATCACTGACCTAGAGCCAGACATCCTGGAATGTGAAGTCAAGTGGGCCTTAGGAAGCATCACTAAGAACAAAGCTAGTGGAGGTGATGAAATTCCAGTTGAGCTATTTCAAATCCTGAAAGATGATGCTGTGAAAGTGCTGCACTCAATATGCCAGCAAATTTGGAAAACTCAGCAGTGGCCACAGGACTGGAAAAGGTCAGTTTTCATTCCAACCCCAAAGAAACACAATGCCAAAGAATGCTCAAACTACCACACAATTGCACTCATCTCACACGCTAGTAAAGTAATGCTTAAAATTCTCCAAGCTAGGCTTCAGCAATATGTGAACCATTAACTTCCACATGTTCAAGTTGGATTTAGAAAAGGCAGAGGAACCAGAGATCAAATTGCCAACATCCACTGGATCCTTGAAAAAGCAAGAGAGTTCCAGAAAAACATCTATGTCTGCTTTATTGACTATGCCAAAGCCTTTGACTGTGTGGATCACAACAAACTGTGGAAAATTCTGAAAGAGATGGGAACCACCTGACCTGCCTCTTTAGAAACCTGTATGCAGGTCAGGAAGCAAGAGTTAGAACTAGACATGGAACAACAGACTGGTTCCAAATAGGAAAAGGAGTATGTCAAGGCTGTATATTGTCACCCTGCTTATTTAACTTCTATGCAGAGTACATCATGAGAAACGCTGGACTGGAAGAAGCACAAGCTGGAATCAAGATTGCCGGGAGAAATATCAATAAGCTCAGATATGCAGATGACACCACCCTTATGGCAGAAAGTGAAGAGGAACTAAAAAGCCTCTTGATGAAAGTGAAAGAGAGTGAAAAAGTTGACTTAAAGCGCAACACTCAGAAACGAAGATCATGGCATCTGGTCCCATCACTTCATGGGAAATAGATGGGGAGACAGTATAAACAGTGGCTGACTTTATTTTTTGGGGCTCCAAAATCACTGCAGATAGTGATTGCAGCCACGAAATTAAATGACACTTACTCCTTGGAAGGAAAGTTATGACCAATGTAGACAGCATAGTAAAAAGCAGAGACATTACTTTTTCAACAAAGGTCCGTCTAATCAAGGCTATGGTTTTTCCAGTGGTCATGTATGGATGTGAGAGTTGGACTGTGAAGAAAGCTGAGTGCCGAAGAATTGATGCTTTTGAACTGTGGTGTTGGAGAAGACTCTTGAGAGTCCCTTGGACTGCAAGGAGATCCTACCAGTCCATCCTAAAGGAGATCAGTCCTGGGTTTTAAATGGAAGGACTGATGTTGAAGCTGAAACTCCAGTACTTTGGCCACCTGATGTGAAGAGCTGACTCATTGGAAAAGACCCTGATGCTGGGAAAGATTGAGGGCAGGAGGAGAAGGGGACGACAGAGGATGAGATGGTTGGATGGCATCACTGACTTGATGGACATGGGTTTGGGTGGACTCTGGCAGTTGGTGATGGACAGGGAAGCCTGGTATGCTGCAGTTCTTGGGGTAACAAAGAGTCAGACATGACTGAGCAACTAAACTGAACTGAACTGAACTGACGTCTTATCCCATCCTTTGCAACCCCACAGACTGTAGCCAACCAAAGTCCTCTGTCCCTGGGATTTCCCAGGCAAAAAAACTGGAGTGGGTTGCCATATCCTTCTTCAGGGGATCTTCCAGACCCAGGGATTGAACTCACATCTCCTGCACTGGCAGGAAGATTCTTTACCACTGAGCCACTTGGGAAACCCTAAGACAAAGGAGGCATATTCAATAGAGAAAAGACAGTCTCTTCAATAAGTGGTGCTTGGAAAACTGAACAGTTACGTGTAAAAGACGGAAAGTAGAATACTCCCTAACACCATACACAAAAATAAATTCAAAATGGATTAAACATCTAAATGTAAGGCCAGATACTATAAAACTCTTACAGGAAAATATAGGCAGAACAGTCTCTTACATAAATTTTAGCAGGATCTTTTTTATCCATCTCCTAGAGAAATGGAAAGTAAAAACAAAAATAAACAAGGGACCTATTTAAATTTAAAAGCTTTTACATGGCAGAAGAAACTATAAATAAGCAAACAACCCAATCAAAAAATGGGTGGAAGATCTAAGTTTATACATTCCTCCAAAGTAGTCATAGAGTTTTAACTGAATTGATGAATTGACCTTATGGGTATTATCAATTATAACAGTTGTGTGCAAATGAACTTGGCCTTCCTGGTGGCTCAGATGGTAAAGAATCCACCTGCAATGTGGGAGAACTGGAATCAACCCCTGGGTTGGGAGGATCCCATGGAGAAGGGCATGGCAACCCACTCCAGTATTCTTGCCTGGAGAATCCCCATGAACAGAGGAGCCCGGCAGGCTACAGTCCATGGCCTCACAAAGAGTCAGACATGACTGAGTGACTAAGCACAAGGGAACTTATTTACAAAACAGAAATAGAGTCATAGATGTAGAAAAAAAAACTTACGATTACCAAGGGGGAAAGGGGGGAGGGATAAACTGGGATAAATTAGGACTGACATATACACAGTACTATATATAAAATAGGTAACTAGTAAGAACCTACTGTATAGCACAGGGAACTCTCATCAGTTCTCTGTAATGACCCGTATCAGAAAAGACTCTAAAAGAGTGAATATGTATAACTGATTCACTTTGCCGTAAACAAAATGTAACACAATACTATAAAGCAACTATTCTCCAATAAAGATTAGTTAGAATTAAAACACGGAGAAGGCAATGGCACCCCACTCCAGTACTCTTGCCTGGAAAATCCCATGGGCAGAGGAGTCTGGTAGGCTGCAGTCCATGGGGTCGCTAAGAGTCGGACACGACTGAGCGACTTCGCTTTCACTTTTCACTTTCATGCATTGGAGAAGGAAATGGCAACCCACTCCAGTGTTCTTGCCTGGAGAATCCCAGGGATGTGGGAGCCTGGTGGGCTTCCGTCTATGGGGTCGCACAGAGTCAGACATGACTGAAGCGACTTAGCAGCAGAATTAAAACAAAGCTATAACAGTTGACATTAATTATATTAAAAATCAGCTAATTTCTGATAGATGATGATATTTTTAAAGGCTTCACTTAGAACTCTAACTGCTAAGTCACTTCAGTCGTGTCCGACTCTGTGTGACCCCATTGATGGAAGCCCACCAGGCTCCCCCATCCCTGGGATTCTCCAGGCAAGAACACTGGAGTGGGTTGCCATTTCCTTCTCCAATGCATGAAAGTGAAATGTGAAAGTGAAGTCGCTCAGTCGTGTCCAACCGTTAGTGACCCCACGGACTGCAGCCTACCAGGCTCCTCCATCCATGGGATTTTCCAGGCAAGAATACTGGAGTGGGATGCCATTGCCTTCTCCTAGAACTCTAACAGTGGCTTCTTATTGCCTCCAGAATGAGATATGATATTGCTAACACAATGTGAGTCCTTGGCCTGCCTGTTTCCCCAGGCTCACATCTCCCCACACTCTGTTTTCTTTCTGGTTCCAGTTATGCTGAATGACTTTTATCTTTGAACATACAAGGTTGACTTTTGACTTTAAAATTGTCTTCATTTCTATCTTCCACCTGGTGATTCACCACTTTCTATCTGTCCTGGGTAATCCCTGTTTCTAGTCTAAAACTTATATGAGAATACATTTTCACTAGGAAACTTAACAACTTTGCTTTGGGTTCCATGCCCTTCTTTTCATTTTCATTACAATGCATTATCATGCCAAAATGCTTTTTAAAAACTAGATAATATAGGCAATGAGTCAGATCTCCAGAGTATAAAAAGATTTTAAAAACATGAATTTCACCCATAAATGCCTCTCAATTGCTCAGTTTTGTTTTGTCTTGAACATAACAATTATTATGTTCTTATTTAACCTAGAAAAATTTTATGTCTCTATACAACCCAATACAACACACACACACAAATAAATATATTTTCTTCTCTTTATTTATTTCTGAACACTGGCTGAGAAATTTTTTCTCTGGATAGGGAACATAAGGATGTGGAGATTATGAATAAGAGGTGGCTGATTATGGGAAGATTGCAGAGAAAGCAACTCAAACAGCAAGTTTAAAGACCCTGATGCAGTAGTAGGAGAACCGGCATCTTCCAGAATGCAGGGACGCCAATAGTAGAGTCAGCGAAGGAAGGGTAAGAAAAGCAAGATCAGGTTGTTAATAGGTTTCTGTTTTCATTAATAGAAATATTAATGTGTGTGCTGCAAAGCATTAGCCTTTGATCTGTAATCTACTTTTAAAATTTTTAATAAAATAATATGTTTTTTTCATTAGTTCTATGAAAATCACTCGTGATTTTTCATTGTATTCATAGCTTTCTCTGTTTGTTTTACTCTGAATTCCATTTTCTTCATTTTCCTGTATGTTTATATGTGTAGCTCTGATATTTAGAAAGCATTGCATTCTTTAAAAATAAAGCTTCACAACAAACACTTCTCTTTTTTTAATTTAATTTTATTTTTAAACTTTACAATATTGTATTAGTTTTGCCAAATATAAAAATGAATCTGCCACAGGTATACCTGTGTTCCCCATCCTGAACCCTCCTCCCTCCTCCCTCCCCATACCCTCCCTCTGGGTCGACCCAGTGCACCAGCCCTAAGCATCCAGTATCGTGCATCGAACCTAGACTGGTGACTCGTTTCATACATGATATTATACATGTTTCAATGCCATTCTCCCAAAAAAAAATCAATCTCTGTTATAAAAGAGATGATTAATTAACATATTTCCACTTCCTTTCCTCTCTTCTCTGTCCCTTATATCCTACAATTTTAGTCAATTTAAAAGTCTTTCTTGATTATTATCATTGTAGAGTTAAATACTCTTATATTCTATAATTTAATCTGTCAGCTTTCAATGATATCCTTTGACTCCCAGCTATTAACTATCCAGTGCTATCCCTTGTCCAGTTGCTATGGTTTTCCCCTAGTCAGTTTTGGAGGCTGAACTTTGTCCTCTAATAATT
This sequence comes from Bos javanicus, assembly GCF_032452875.1. NCBI lineage: Eukaryota > Metazoa > Chordata > Mammalia > Artiodactyla > Bovidae > Bos > Bos javanicus. Next base: position 93,190,031 of record NC_083877.1, read on the forward strand.
TCCTCAGAAAGACTCATGGGAACAAATTTTACTCAGCTCTCATTTATTTAACACTATTTGCCTATAGCTTTTATAGCTAAATAATCATTTTACTTAATGTAATTCCCTTGGCTTATATTTTCTAATTTAAGTTAATTTTATATGGTGATCAACAATCTTATGAATTTGGATGATCTTGTAGATTTCCCTAACACTCATGTTTTAGTTTGTTTCTCTGGCTGCTGAAGGGATTCTGTACTTTGAATTTCATTTGTGTCTTACCATCCACTATTATGGGTCAGTTTGTCCAGCAACAGTATGCATTTTCACCATTGAAATTCAAACTCACTTTTATTTCAGGAAAAATTTATTGACTTATGACTCTATATTTCTTCCTAGTAAGTTGTTTTCTTTCTTGGAGACCCTAGTCTTGTGAATTTCCCTTGTCTGATTCTCTATCATTTGCTTGCTGATTTGTTTTTATTCTTTCTTCCATTTCTTTTTGTAAATTTGATTTATTTTTATCCTCTCTGCCATTATATTTTCTTCAGTGTTTTTTTTTCACTCTTGTGTGTCTTTTATTTTCATTGTTATGACTGTATTGGTTTTACTTTTTGTCTACTTTTTTTTTTTTTGAGACCTGTCAGCTTTGATTTCATCCCTTCCACTTTTTTTAACATTTATTTCCTGGGGACTCTGATTTCTGCCTTATGATATTATTCTAGAGAGGCAAAAGTCATGCAGCTTTTCAAATTCATAAAATATTTACTCATGCTTTTCAACAGATGCATGGATTTGTTGTCTATAAATTTGATGCTTTTTGGGTTTTGCATCATTTTAGGTTTAACGGTAGCTGAAACTGCCATAAATGTTTTTGACATGTGCTACTGCTAAAACATCTTTTTCTTTTGTTAATGCAGTTGATTTTTAAGGGTTTGTTTTCTTTCTAGACTTATCTTTTGGCAGTAGCCTGCTAACACTTGACCTCATCAATTTAACGTCCTTGTCCTAATTAATAAGCACTGTCTTCTGTATTGAAGGTATTTATGAATATATTATATAGAATAAAACTAAAGAAAGGGTTCTGTGACAATTCACTAGAGCCCTCTGTTAGGCTGTCGTCTATCAAAAACTCCATGTCCATTTACTTTTAATTGTTCCACATGTTACTAAGCTTTTTATTCTCCTCAGTCTCTTCAATTCTTCTGAAAGTACCTCAGTCTTTATTTTGGCAGTTTATTTTGCCAGTAATGCACTTAACTTTTTCAGTAGAAAGGCCTTTCATTAGGTTATAGTTGACTACAGTCAACTTTGATTCTGAATTTTCCGGTGAGTTTTAGAGGCCACAGATGTATATCTCTGAACTAACTCTTATTTTTATCACATAACAAAAAAATGATGACGTTAGCATTGTCATTGTGATATTATTACTACTATTATGAATCAGTCAGTTCAGTTCAGTTCAGTCGCTCAGTCATGTCCGACTCTTTGCGACCCATATTATGAATACTTAGCGGTAATTGATTGCCATCTGTCTTGCAACTGTACAGACCATTTTATACCAAGAACTGTATTTAATCTCCATAGTAACCTCAGTGGGGCTTCATAGTAGACAGCCGCTTCATACATAGTTTCTACTCGGTATAGTGGAAACGATGACTCTCATTTATATATAGGAAATCTGACTTGCAGAAAGTTGGAGTAGCACAATCAAAGTTACACAGCCAGTGATGAATGGAGCTAGGACTTACACCAACGATGTCTGATACTGGAACACATTCTAAAACCACTACTCCATAACACCTTCCCCTATTCGTTTTGTAATCTTGGTCTGTCCGCTAATGTCTCTATAGCTTTGCTCCTCACTTATTAAATAAGGAGACTGAAATAGATAATCTGACAGATTGTTTTTATTTCTAGTATTTGGTGATTCTGGGATAGGTTTTCATTTTTTTTTCTGTATTCCTTATAGAACACATATATGTTTCTTTTTTCATGAAGAGTAGCCAGAAATCCACTTCCAACATCACTCCTGGAATGACGCTGACTTTCTCATATCTCAAGGGATTACAGCTGAGTTGCTGTTGAGAAGCTACCATGTCAATATGAACTCTAAAAATGAAAACTTCCTTCCTAAGCGAACTAATATTGTAAGCATATTCCTTGAAATACATGCCCTTGGGACCTCCTTAAGTAAGAGGGAGTCTACCTCCATGGACAATTCACTTACCTTCTATTAGTTTTCCTTCAATTTTTCATCCTCTTATGCGCTAAATATTGCAAATCCTAGGTGGTGCCAGTGGTAAAGAAACCGGCTGCTAATGCAGGGGATGTGAAGGATGCGGGTTTGATCCCTGGTTCAGAAACATCCCCTGAAGGAGTGGCAGCCCACTCCAATATTCTTGCCTGGAGAATCCTATGGACAGAGCAGCCTGAAAGGCTACAGCCCATGAGGTTGCAAAGAGTCGGACATGGCTAAAGTGAGGTAGCATGTATGTGCTAAATTTGGGGGGTGGGGAATGGCGAGTTCATACAACTGCTCAGTCCAGTTCAGTTCAGTTCAGTCACTCAGTCATGTCAGACTCTTTGCAGCCCCATGAATCGCAGCACTCCAGGCCTCCCTGTCCATCACCAACTGCTATGCATCATACAGCTGCTGCTGCTGGTGCTGCTGCTGCTAAGTCGCTTCAGTCGTGTCCGACTCTGTGCGACCCCATAGACGACAGCCCACTAGGCTCCCACATCCCTGGGATTCTCCAGGCAAGAACACTGGAGTGGGTTGCCATTTCCTTCTCCAATGCAGGAAAGTGAAGAGTGAAAGTGAAGTCACTCAGTCATGTCTGACTCTTCTCGACCCCGTGGACTGCAGCCTACCAGGCTCCTCCGTCCATGGGATTTTCCAGGCAAGAGTACTGGAGTGGGGTGCCATTGCCTTCTCCATACAGCTGCTAGTTATAAGTAAAAACAAGTTCAAGGCCATTTTGCAATCCCAGTCAGTCCTCGGAATACAGCTAGCTCAAAGAGTCACAAGTGACAGGCAGTCTTAAATTAATCCTATTTGGACTGATTCTCTGTCGCTATAGATTCTGTGCCTCCAACTTGCTGTGCAGCAGCACCGCTCTGGCTACCAATGCCGACGCCTCCTTGGTGTGTCATTGTCAGATCCACTTCAGATCAAGCATGCAAAGCATTTGGGCTCATTTCATCTCGTTCTTTTCCCCACAGAGCAACTCAGAAAGTGATTTCTGTGCAGGAAAAGGCTTTGAATCATCTTCTTGCGCCTTTTGAGCTCTGTACTTGGTGAAAACTTGTTGGTGGGCCGGATGATGATCCAAACCAAATCTAGGCTTGATGTTTAATATTTTAAATTCCTGGATGGTCTTCTCTTTGCTGTGATAGTCTGTCTCTTTTCTTTCTGTCTTTAGATGAAAAAATCTCTTTAGAAAAGTGATACTCAGTAGGCCCACTTTATCCACCAGGGAATATGTTCCAAGACCTCCAGAGTGGATGCTGGAAACCATGAACAGTACCAAACTCTATGTACACAGCATTTTTGCCTATACATACATACCTGTGGTAAAGTTTAAATTTATAAATTAGGCACAAGAAGAGAATACTTGAATGGCCAACATTAGTACTCTTTTACTTTGGAGCCATTATTAGGTAAAATAAGGTTTCTTTCAACACAAGTGCTGCAATACTATTGATAGTCAACCAAGATGCTAATAAATGACTAGCAAGCAGGATGTTCCAGAGAAGGCAATGGCACCCCACTCCAGTACTCTTGCCTGGATAATCCCATGATGGAGGAGCCTGGTGGGCTGCAGTCCATGGGGTCACTAAGAGTCGGACACGACTGAGCGACTTCACTTTCACTTTTCACTTTCATGCATTGGAGAAGGAAATGGCAGCCCACTCCAGTGTTCTTGCCTGGAGAATCCCAGGGACGCAGAGCCTGGTGGGCTGATGAAGGGGTGATTCATGTCCTCAGCAGGACAGAGTGGGATGGAAGGAGATTTCATCACTGATACTCAGAATGGCATACAATGTAAAACTTATGAATTGTTTATTTCTGTGAAACTTTCCGTCTGATATTTATGGACCATGGTTGGCCCCAGGTAACTGAAACCAGTGAAAGCAAAACCACAGATAAGTGGGGACGATTGTACTAATAGTTTCAGATTAGACATTGTGTTCTGGAGGAGATGGTAGCCTCCCTGTTTGTGTGTGACCCGGAGACTCTTTCTAGATACCCTGAGGCACCTGGAGGTTCTGATTCTTTTACTTTTTTCCTTCATTCATTACTGCTGTTTTTTACCTTTATCTTAAATCTTCTAAGAAAATCTGGAAACACACTTAGTGTTCATAGTCTTATAATCAGTACCTCATTGCAGAGGAAAGCTTGTTCTGAACCTTTGTATCTTCCCTGAACTCTTGCATTGAAACCCTAGTCCCTGATGTGATGGTATTAGAAGCGGAGTCTCTGGGAGGTGACCAGGTCATATGGGTGGTGCCCTTTTGAATGGAGTTGATGTTCTTATAGGAAGAGACATTAGAAAAATGATCTCTCCTCTTCACCATGTGAAAATACAGTAAGAAATCAGCCATCTGCAAAATAGGAAGGGGACCTTCACCAGCACAGGATCTACCAGAACCTTGATCTTGGACATCCAAGACTTCAGATCAGTGAGAAATGAATGTTTGCTGTTGAAGTCACTCACTCCGTGGTAATTTGTTATAACAGCCCAAGCTAAGGCATCCACTTAGCCAGAAATAACACTTGGATCCTGGTCCAGTCTCTGCTCCTGTGACCTTGAACAACTTACTAAACTACTTTAACTTTTAGTCTTTTTCAAATACACTTTTCACTACAGTGATTTTGATGATTTTTAAAATCTTTATCAACTTTAAATTGCTGTGATTATACTCGTTATAAAGAACTATCATCTTAATTTTAGTGGCACAATAATCTAAAAGATGGAAACCTTCATTTCTAAGTAACTGCCTATCATTCAGGATTCTTTCCCACATGTAGCATCTCTGGGTGTATAGCTAATTTTTCAGCTTTGCTTTGGAGAGCTCCCCTGTGTAGAACATAGAAAGAATAGAAAATGATTTTAGAAGTTTTAAACCTTAATTTTAAAGCTATATAATCTTTTATTGTCTTCTGTAGATGGATCTTTGATCAGAAGGTCTTAGGTGGGTTGTATCATTTGCAAGAACAATTCAAGAATCTTTCACATAAAGATATTGATCGATTATCCAAATAAAAGCTGTATATAAATTTTTCTATTAAAAAAGACTCAAGGATGACATACCTGTCCTGCTGACAAAAAAACAACTAGTTTCATAACAGTGCACATACTTAGAAGCTGGAGGTGGGGATGGGAGAGAGAAGAAAATGGGGAAAATGAAAAAGAAAAAAAGAGATTAAAAGAATTCCCAATTGCTAAATTCCCTTGAGCCGTTGTCACAGAATATCTGCAACTGATGGTAAGACTTAAATCCTTGGGCCTAACTCATGCTGATTTGTAACCTACTTCTGCTGCTCCTGCATTTAGTGTATGATTATCCCTTTTGTCACCAAGCCCATCACTTAAGCATCTTGCCCTTAGACTTGGGCAAGATGGATTCCTTTCCCAGACCTTGGGCTTTAGAGTGTCCTTCGAGCACCTCTGCAGCTGAGACTGGAGGCGCATACGACCAAGAGGATGTCCTCACTAAGGATGGTACCTCCCTCTTCTAGACCAGACTCTGAATACGCTGTATTCCACCTGCATGCACGTGGTCCTGAGTCAGTTTCCAGAACCTGTGCAAGCCTTCTCCTTGAGTCTTTCCACTTGAAAGTGGACCAAGCCACTAATTTACTTACCCAAAGGATTTTTAAGAAGCTTGTTTTGAAACAGGAGGTATGCAGGAAGACCCTCCAGATGAAAATCTAAGCTGGGACAGACAGAAGTCTGGAGACAGCTCTCCCTGCACCACTACATTTTAGTAGGAAACTTTATTATTAGTATTATTGTTTTGACTGTGCTGTGCTACATGTGTGAGCTTAGTTTCCCAACCAACGATTGAACCTGTGCCTCCTGCAGTGGAGCACTGAGTCCTAACCACTGAACCACCAGGGCAGTCCTTCAGTTCAGCTCAGTTCAGTTCAGTTTAGTCGCTCTGTTGTGTCTGACTCTTTGTGACCCCAAGGACTGCAGCATGCCAGGCCTCCCTAGTGTGTCCAAAAATAGTAAATTCAAACCTGAGTTTTCTGGCTGTATGAAGGTATATTTTTATTTTTATTTTTTAAATTTTATTTTATTTTTAAACTTTACAATATTGTATTGGTTTTGCCATATATCAACATGAATCTGCCACAGGTATACACGTGTTCCCCATCCTGAACCCTCCTCCCTTCTCCCTCCCCATACCATCCCTCTGGGTCGTCCCAGTGCACCAGCCCCAAGCATCCAGTATTGTGCATCGAACCTGGACTGGCGACTTGTTTCATATATGATATTATACGTATTTCAATGCCATTCTCCCATATCATCCCACCCTCTTCCTCTCCCACAGAGTCCAAAAGACTGTTCTATACATCAGTGTCTCTTTTGCTGTCTTGTATACAGGGTTATTGTTACCATCTTTCTAAATTCCATATATATGCATTAGTATACTGTATTGGTGTTCTTCTTTCTGGCTTACTTCACTCTGTATAATAGGCTCCAGTTTCATCCACCTCGTTAGTTCTGGTTCAAATGTATTCTTTTTAATGGCTGAGTAATACTCCATTGTGTATATGTACCATAGCTTTCTTATCCATTCATCTGCTGATGGACATCTAGGTTGCTTCCATGTCCTGGCTATTACAAACAGTGCTGCGATGAACATTGGGGTACATGTGTCTCTTTCAATTCTGGTTTCCTCAGTGTGTATGCCCAGCAGTGGGATTGCTGGATCATAAGGCAGTTCTATTTCCAGTTTTTTAAGGAATCTCCACACTGTTCTCCATAGTGGCTGTACTAGTTTGCATTCCCACCAACAGTGTAAGAGGGTTCCCTTTTCTCCACACCCTCTCCAGCATTTACTGCTTGTAGACTTTTGGATCGCAGCCATTCTGACTGGCGTGAAATGGTACCTCATTGTGGTTTTGATTTGCATTTCTCTGATAATGAGTGATGTTGAGCATCTTTTCATGTATTTGTTAGCCATCTGTATGTCTTCTTTGGAGAAATGTCTATTTAGTTCTTTGGCCCATTTTTTGATTGGGTCATTTATTTTTCTGGAGTTGAGCTGTAGGAGTTGCTTGTATATTTTTGAGATTAGTTGTTTGTCAGTTGCTTCATTTGCTATTATTTTCTCCCATTCTGAAGGCTGTCTTTTCACCTTGCTTATGGTTTCCTTTGTTGTGCAGAAGCTTTTAAGTTTAATTAGGTCCCATTTGTTTATTTTTGCTTTTATTTCCAATATTCTGGGAGGTGGGTCATAGAGGATCCTGCTGTGATGTATGTCAGAGAGTGTTTTGCCTATGTTCTCCTCTAGGAGTTTTATATTTTTAAGGTCAGAGGATAGAACATATTTAATGGTTTGATATCTTTATTTATAACATTTAAATATTTAGATATCAAACACATGAACCCCCGTTTGTACTCTCGTTCTGAGCCCCCCAGTGTTAGGGCCAGGCCTGTCTTAAAGTGCTGTTGGCACCAAGCGTCCACCTTTGCTTTATACTGTTGACAAAAGACACACGTCTAGGTTTATCACTACAAAGCTCAAAGTGTGCCAGTGTTAAGCGCCCTGGGAAGAGGGCCTGGAGCTCTCCTTTTCTTCCATGACTTGAAACAGGACAATTTATGGTTGGACTAACTCAAGCCTTTTCGCAGCTGAGACTGGAGGAGTGGTCCTCCAAGGTCTCCAGGGTCAGCCTCCGTAGTCAGCAGCCACTTCCTTGGCTATGGACACTTTTCTGACCTATTTTTTGTTAACTACTATTTGCTCTTCTTCCATGACAAGAAAAAAATGAAATGTAGTTAATATTTATTAAGCACTAAAAAATAAGATATTGTTCTAGGAAATTTATGTACTTTCTCCCTGCACTGCTTCAGTTCAGTTCAGTCGCTCAGTTGTGTCCGACTCTTTGCGACCCCATGGACTGCAATACACCAGGCTTCCCTGTCCACCATCAACACCTGGAGTTTACTCAAACTCATATACATTGAGTCGATGATGCCACCCAACCATCTCATCCTCTGTCGTGCCCTTCTCCTCCTGCCTTCAATCTTTCCCAACATCAGGGTCTTTTCCAATGAGTCAGTTCTTTGCATCAGGTGGCCAAAGTATTGGAGTTTCAGCTTTAGCATCAGTCCTTCCAATGAATATTCAGGACTGATCTCCTTTAGGATGGACTGGTTGAATCTCCTTGCAGTCCAAGGGGCTTTCAACAGTCTTCTCCAACACCACAGTTCAAAAGCATCAATTCTTCAGCACTCAGCTTTCTTCATAGTCCAACTCTCACATCCATACATGACTCCTGGAAAAACCATAGCTTTGATGAGACGGACCTTTGTTGGCAAAGTAATATCTCTGCTTTTTAATATGCTGTCTAGGCTGCACCACTTAAACCTTAAAAAAAGCCAAGTTTATCTTTATTGGGCAGAGGAGGAAGCTGAAGCTTGGAAAAGTTAAGAAGAAACTGGCTCAGGAACCTAAGGTCTTGGCTCCCAACATTTTGCCACAAAAGGGCCTTTTCTGCCTGAAACTCTGCCACTGCTCTTCTTCCTTTCAGGAAAATCCCAGAAATCCAGCTTATGCTTCTGTTGAAATGTCAAACCAGCCTTGTATTGGCTCTAATCCTGATACTCTGGTGGGAATTCTACCAGGGCTGCTTTTGACTCAGGATAAATGGTGGAAAGAGTTTAAGTTTTGGTATGAAACTGCTGAAGTTTCTAGACAGTGACATTACTCAAGTTCATGACTATGCCTGGATTTTAGCTGAGAGCATAGGCAGGAAGCTGGGCCCCCTAGCAATGCCCCCTCAAGTTCACCCAGCTAGGTTCTGAGGTTCAGTCTAACACCCCACAGGGAAACTGAAGTACTCATGAGGGAACAGTGCAGCAGAGAAAGCACCAATGACCTGGCCGAAGTGAGAGAGCAAGAGCGGGGATGTCCGGGAAGACGCCCTGGCACTCACAGCTAGTGCTAGACCCGCCCGTTAATCAGAGGGCAGCCTTTACGGGTATGGATTCAGTTAGGGCCTAAGTGGGGTTGAGGTTCACGGCAGTTTATCTATCACTGAAAGGAGTTAGGGAGATCCGATATGGACAAACTAACGTTTTCATCTGTGTAATGGAAATGGAAACCCGCTCTAGAATTCTTGCCTGTGAAATCCCATGGACAGAGGAGCCTGGCAGGGCACAATCCATGGGATCACAAAAGGGTCGGACAAGACTTAGTGACTAAACAATGAAGAAGCAATATGTACATTTATTCAGTTTAATTCAATAATATTTTATTGAGCGCCTACTGCCTGCCTGTAAGGAACTACTTAGGCATTGTGAAGGACAGTGTTAAACAAACACATGACAGCCACTGTTTTCTAGTACACCACTGCCTCTAATAAAGGGGGAAGCAATATACGTAGGAAGCTCTAATGAATTCTCTCAGGGTGAAATGCTAATAATAAGCTATGATAGGAGTACAAATTGCAGTGAAATTCAGACTGAAATTGAAGAAAGTAGGAAAAACCACTAGACCATTCAGGTATGACCTAACTCAAATCCCTTATGATTATACAGTGGAAGTGAGAAATAGATTTAAGGACCTAGATCTGATAGATAGAGTGCCTGATGAACTATGGAATAAGACTCGTGACATTGTACAGGACACAGGGATCAAGACCATCCCCATGGAAAAGAAATGCAAAAAAGCAAAATGGCTGTCTGGGGAGGCCTTACAAATAGCTGTGAAAAGAAGAGAAGTGAAAAGCAAAGGAGAAAGGGAAAGATATAAGCATCTGAATGCAGAGTTCCAGAGAATAGCAAGAAGAGGGAAGAAAGGCTTCCTCAGTGATCAATGCAAAGAACTAGAGGAAAACAACAGAATGGTAAAGACTAGAGATCTCTTCAAGAAAATTAGAGATACCAAGGGAACACTTCATGCAAAGATGGGCTCGATAAAGGACAGAAATGGTATGGACCTAACAGAAGTGGAAGATATGAAGAAGAGGTGGCAAGAATACACAGAAGAACTGTACAAAAAGATCTTCACGACCCAGATAATCACGATAGTGTGATCACTCACCTAGAGCCGGACATCCTGGAATGTGGAGTCAAGTGGGCCTTAGAAAGCATCACTAAGAACAAAGCTAGTGGAAGTGATGGAATTCCAGTTGAGCTATTTCAAATCCTGAAAGATGATGCTGGGAAAGTGCTGCACTCAATATGCCAGCAAACTTGGAAAACTCAGCAGTGGCCACAGGACTGGAAAAGGTCAGTTTTCATTCCAATCCCAAAGAAAGGCAATGCCAAAGAATGCTCAAACTACCGCACAATTGCACTCATCTCACATGCTAGTAAAGTAATGCTCAAAATTCTCCAAGCCAGGCTTCAGCAATACGTGAACCCTGAACTTCCTGATGTTCAAGCTGATTTTAGAAAAGGCAGAGGAACCAGAGATCAAATTGCCAACATCCGCTGGATCATGGAAAAAGCAAGAGAGTTTCAGAAAAACATCTATTTCTGCTTTATTGACTATGCCAAAGCCTTTGACTGTGTGGATCACAATAAACTGTGGAAAATTCTTCAAGAGATGGGAATACCAGACCACCTGACCTGCATCTTGAGAAATTTGTATGCAGATCAGGAAGCAACAGTTAAAACTGGACATGGAACAACAGACTGGTTCCAAATAAGAAAAGGAGTACGCCAAGGCTGTATATTGTCACCCTGCTTATTTAACTTCTATGCAGAGTACATCATGAGAAACACTGGACTGGAAGAAACACAAGCTGGAATCAAGATTGCCGGGAGAAATATCAATAACCCCAGATATGCAGATGACACCACCCTTATGGCAGAAAGTGAAGAGGAACTCAAAAGCCTCTTGATAAAAGTGAAAGAGGAGAGTGAAAAAGTGAGCTTAAAGCTCAACATTCAGAAAATGAAGATCATGGCATCTGGTCCTATCACTTCATGGGAAATAGATGGGGAAACAGTGGAAACAGTGTCAGACTTTATTTTTGGGGGCTCCAAAATCACTGCAGATGGTGACTGCAGCCATGAAATTAAAAGACACTTACTCCTTGGAAGGAAAGTTATGACCAACCTAGATAGCATGTTCAAAAGCAGAGACATTACTTTGCCAACAAAGGTCCATCTAGTCAAGGCTATGGTTTTTCCTGTGGTCATGTATGGATGTGAGAGTTGGACTGTGAAGAAAGCTGAGTGCCGAAGAATTGACGCTTTTGAAGTGTGGTGTTGGAGAAGACTCTTGAGAGTCCCTTGGACTGCAAGGAGATCCAATGAATCCATTCTAAAGGAGATCAGCCCTGGGATTTCTTTGGAGGGAATGATGCTGAATCTGAAACTCCAGTACTTTGGCCACCTCATGCAAAGAGTTGACTCCTTGGAAAAGACTCTGGTGCTGGGACGGATTGGGGGCAGAAGGAGAAGGGGACGATAGAGGATGAGATGGCTTGGATGGCATCACTGACTCAATGGACATGAGTTTGAGTGAACTCCGGGAGTTTGTGATGGACAGGGAGGCCTGGCATGCTGCAATTCATGGGCTCTCTAAGAGTTGGACACAACTGAGTGACTGAACTGAACTGAAAAAGGAAGAGATAGACTATAGTACCAGTGGAAAAGGTTTCTATCAATTTTTTAAACCTTTGCTGCTGCTGCTGCTAAGTCACTTCAGTTGTGTCTGACTCTGTGCTACCCCATAGACGGCAGCCCACCAGGCTCCCCTGTCCCTGGGATTCTCCAGGCAAGAACACTAGAGTGGGTTGCCATGTCCTTCTCCAATACAAGAAAGTGAAAAGTGAAAGTGAAGTCACTCAGTTGTGTCAGGTAATTTTAACCATGAGTTGATGGTTTTCTAGCTTAAGAAAATAGTCATTTCCTTAACATTGTAAACATATTATGAATCTTGTTAACCTTTTAAATTATGTTTCCTACTTGATAAAACAGATTTCCCCACAGTGGAATATATGAATAACTATTGTATTTAATATGAATATGGGCTTTTCGATCAGAGAATAAACTTTAAGATAAATTAGTAGAAATATAAAGTGATGCATGGAAAATCCTGTGCTTTTTTTTTTTTTCCTGGAACATCAACTACCTGAAGTTTCAACAGTAAGCTGGTTAAAAAACAATTTACTGAGAAATGATGTGGTGACTGTCATTCGCAAGCTCCTAACATCTATCAGATAAAATGAATAAACCTACATCTGTCATTCAGTATAATTAATCAGGAAGACACCACACCCCATGTCTATGTGCTGATTAATCTATAGTTCAGGTAAATACATCTCAGCCTTCAAGTTCATATGAGAAATACATCCATCAATGCTGCCAAAGGAACTGGTGTGGCCTATTGCAATTATAAAATGGGTAGATATTGTTTATAAGAGAGTGGAAAGAGGATTTTTTTCCCCTCCCTGGAAGCAAGAAAATACAGATATCTTCAAAGACTGCTGAACAAAAAAACAAAGATTCAAAAAAATAGATTTTTTTTTTTAAATTTTAATTCGCCCCCCCCAGGAAATTTTCTACTTATGAAATAGATCTCTGAGTTTAAAAAGACTTAAATTTAAGAGTTTATTTATTTAGTCATTCAATAAGTACTTTATTGGGCATCTAACATGCTCTAGGGGCTTCCATGGTGTCTCAGTGGTAAAGAATCTGCCTGCTGTGCAGGAGACATGGGATCAATCTCTGGGTTGGGAAGACCCTAGAGAAGAAAATGACAACCCATTCCAGTATTCTTACCTGGGAAATCCCATGGACAGAGGAGCCTGGCGGGCTGCTGTGCATGATTAAACAACAACATATGCTAGAGACATAGCAATCACCTGGAAAGTTCCTTTCTCCCAAAAAGCACTAGGTGTGTGGTTCAAAGGCCAACAATATATAAAAAGGTATTGCTGTCACTTAGGACTTCATCAGTACAAATCTGAGGTCTACTGTTTCACAAGAAAGCAGATCATTTTTATAGTTAGTTAATACAATGTTTTAAAAATGATAAGTCTTTCAGCTATCTGAAAGAACTTTAAATATTTCTGTAAAATGCCAGTCTTATGTATGTAAACCTAAGATGTGTTTTGATAGCAGAAGAGAACTTAGTTGTCAGTCAGTCAATTCAGTTGCTCAGTCATGTCCAACTCTGCGACTCCATGGACTGCAGCATGTGAGGCTTTCCAGTCCATCACCAACTACTGGAGTTTACTTAAACTCATGTCCATTGAGTCGGTGATGCCATCCAACCATCTCATCCTCTGTCACCCCCTTCTCCTCCCACCTTCAATCTTTCCCAGCATCAGGATCTTTTCAGATGAGTCAGTTCTTTGCACCAGGTGGCCAAAATATTGGAGTTTCAGCTTTAGCATCAGTCCTTCCAATGAATATTCAGGACTGATTTCCTTTAGGATGGACTGGTTGGATCTCCTTGCAGTCCAAGGGACTCTCAAGAGTCTTCTCCAACACCACAGCTCAAAAGCATCAAATTCTTTGGCGCTCAGCTTTTCTAGTCCAGCTATCACATCTGTACATGACTGCTAGAAAAAACATAGCTTTGACTAGATGGACTTTTGTTGGCAAAGTAATGTCTCTGCTTTTAAATATGCTATCTAGGTCAGTCATAACTTTCCTTCCAAGGAGCAAGCATCTTTTAATTTCATGGCTTCAGTCACCATCTGCAGTGATTTTGGAACCCCCCAAAATAAAATCAGCTACTGTTTCTCCAACTATTTGCCATAAAGTGATGCCATGATCTTAGTTTTCTGAATGTTGAGCTTTAAGCCCACTTTTTCACTCTCCTCTTTCACTTTCATCAAGAGGCTCTTTAATTCTTCACTTTCTGCCATAATGGTGGTGTCATCTGCATATCTGAGGTTATTGATATTTCTCCTGGCAATCTTGATTCCAGCTTGTGCTTCATTCAGCCCGGCGTTTCTCATGATGTACTCTGCATACAAGTTAAATAAGCAGGGTGACAACATACAGCCTTGATATACTCCTTTTCCTATTAGAAACCTGTCTGTTGTTCCATGTCTGGTTCTAGCTGTTGCTTCCTGACCTGCATACAAATTTCTCAAGAGGCAGGTCAAGTGGTCTGGTATTCCCATCTCTTTTAGAATTTTCCAGTTTATTGTGATGCACACAGTCAAAGGCTTTGGTGTAGCCAATAAAGCAGAAGTAGATGTTTTTCTGGAACTCTCTTGCTTTTTCGATGATCCAGTGAATACTGGCAGCTTGATCTCTGGTTCCTCTGCTTTTTCTAAGTCCAGATTGATCATCTGGAAGTTCATGGTCCACGTATTGCTGAAGCCTGGCTTGGAGAATTTTGAGGGTTATTTTACTAGCGTGTGAGATGAGTGCACTTGTGCGGTAGTTTGAGCATTCTTTGGCATTGCCTTTCTTAGGGATTAGAATGAAAAGTGACCTTTTCCAGTCCTGTGGTCACTGCTGAGTTTTCCAAATTTGCTGGCATATTGAGCGCAGCACTTTTACAGCATCAATTTTTATATAGTGATGCTTCCTAAGGCCCACTTGATTTCACATGCCAGGATGTCTGGCTCTAGGCGAGTGTCACACCATTGTGATTATCTGGGTCGTGAAGATTTTCTTTTGTACAGTTCCTCTGTGTTTTTGTGCCACCTTTTCTTAATATTTTCTGCTTCTGTTAGGTCCATACCATTTCTGTCCTTTTTTTGGCCCATCTTTGCATGAAATGTTCCCTTGGTATCTCTAATGTTCTTTGAAGAGATCTGTAGTGTTTCCCATTCTATTGTTTTCCTCTCTTTCTTTGCATTGATCAGGGAGGAAGGCTTTCTTATCTCTCCTAGCTATTCTTTGGAACTCTGCATTCAAATGGGTATATCTTTCCTTTTCTCCTTTGCCTTTCGCTTCTCTTCTATTCAGAGCTATTTGTAAGGCCTCCTCAGACAACCATTTTGCCTTTCTTTTTCTTGGGAATGGTCTTGATCCCTGCCTCCTGTACAATGTCAGGAACCTCCATCCATAGTTCTTCAGGGACTCTGTCTATCAGATCTAATCCCTTGAATCTATTTGTCACGTCCACTGTACAATCATAAGGGATTTGATTTAGGTCATACATGAGTGGTCTAGTGGTTACCTGGTTCATTTCAACAGTTCACAAATGAGCAAAGTTCAGAGCGGAGTTACTCAGGTCCGCCCAGCTGGTAGTTATCAACATCCATATGCAAAGATGCAGTCCATTTACACAGCTTTCTACTTGCACTCTACAATGCTCACTTGAGAAACGATTTTTTTAAAAAGTAAATGCTGGAACGATTTGATGTGGCTCTTTTGATGTACATTATTTTTAGTACTTCATTTCCTTTTATATTATGATTGTTTTAGCAGTTCGAGTGATTCAGAGGTGTGATCCTGCCATGTTATTTCCACAAACATAGCAACATACAAATACATAGTCACACACAAGTATATGGTTCACCGAAGAAGTGATCATGCTTTGTGTATTGTTTGGCTTGTGAGAGTTTCCTTAAAGATCACGTTTCTGATTCTTTTCCTTATGGCCCCACTTTAATCATAGGTGGGGCCTTGTAGACCTTGCCTACAAGATAAGTATTGGTTTCCCATTGCAGACATTAAGATCCAACTACCCTGTCAATTATGTGAGTGGAAAGAAGCTTCTTTCTCTTGGCTACTGTTACAACTACTGGCTGATGATTTTGAGTGAGTGCTTCAATCTCAATCTTAATATCCTCAGAAAATGGGCTGGTAGAGGAAAGAAGAGATTAGTGGGAGAAAGAAGACAGATGAGTGGGCAGATGTATTTCTGACAAACTCACAATGGAGTTTCTCTCAGCAACTTGTTATATGTATTATATATACATAATCACCATTTGAATACACTTTTAGGCTCCGATGTTGGTGGTGGAAAAACCTCAGAAAAGAGGCTTTCGCTCCCCCACCCAGAATGTATAAGCACTGAGTGCCTTAACTGAAAAATGAGAAAGGGCTTTGTCTAGAAGTTAAAGTCAGGGGTTTCACACTTTTTCTCACTCACCAATTACGGTTTTACGGTTCTACAATCCAGCTAGCAGCTAGTAAGATTGAAAAGGAGTTGATATTCTAGATGAGTTGAAAGGAATCATACTGTTTGCGATCCTCTCCATTATGGAAAATAAATCAGTGGTTTTAATTGCCTAAGTGTTTCAGAAAGTCTGACTACTTTAAATAAAGGCTTTTGCTGACTGAAGGATGTTTGTGATGAAATTAGTTTTCATTTTAAATTTTGCCTTCCTAAGCCTGATAAAGTCACTTCCACAGTTATCCACTTTTTGAATTAATTTCTCTGGATAAAGACAAATTAAGCTGCAAAGCCTTAACTCTTGAAAAATTACAAAATCTATAAAATGGATTTTAAAAGGGCGTAATGGAAAGAAAACTACATACAACAAAAAGAGCCCTTAATGTTTATTTTCCTCTTGAAATATTATTTGTGTTTTTAAAAATCTTAATCTAATATATATGTATACTCCTCCTTACCTTTTCTGCTATGCGGTCTCAATTGAATAAACAAATAATTCACTTTACCATAGTACCAACTCTCCAAACTCTCGTAAGCTAACACTGTACTGTCTGGGTTAATAAAATTATTTTTCTAATTCACATATTTTTCAACAACTCAACATTTTAGTAAATGTTCTTGAGGAAAAAATAGAGGTCTCCAAAATTATTAACAGCTCTATAACTTAACATTCAATGAAACCTATAGGAAGAAACCCATATCAATCTTTTATTTGAATAGCATTTCATTGTTTACAAGCACTTTTTTACAAAATAATTTTATTTTTTTTTTACAAAATAATTTTAAATCACATGCATATATCACATAATTTTTGTCAAGTAGTGGAGAATAGTATACATGCTAAATTATATTCTTGGTAAATTCACATATTATTTCTAGTAGCTTCTTCATAGCTTTATGGGGTTTTTTGGCTATGCCATGGAAGTGTGGAATCTTAGTTCCCTGACCAGAGAATGAACCCAGGCAGTTAAAGTGCCAAGTCCTAACAACTGGACTGGCAGGGAACTTCCATCTTTGTAGATTTATTAGAACAGTCTGTATAGACAGTAATATCATCTGCAAGTAAATTCAGATTTATCTTTTATTATCTCAAAATTATTGATTTTTATTGATTTAATATATTTTTAATTGAATTATAGTTTACAATATTGTATTAGTTGCAGGTGTACAGCATAATGATTCAGTATTTTTGAAGATTATACTGCATTAAATTATTACAAGATAACTGCTACAATTGTGTGTGCTGTACAATATATCATTGTTGCTTGTCTGTTTTATCCATGGTAGTTTGTATCTCATAATCCCATTCTCCATCTTGCCCCTTCCGCTTTTCTTTTCCCCACTGATAACTGCTAGTTTGTTTTCTGTATCTGTGAATCCGTTTCCAGTTTACTATATACATTGATTTATTTTACTTTTTAGATTCTACATGTAAATGATATCCTATAGTATTTGTCTTTCTCTGACATTTCACCAAGCATAATAATCTCTAGGTCTGCATTGCTTTTACATTGCTGCAAATGGTAAATTTCATTCTCTTTTTTATGACTGAGTAATATATATACTACATCTTGTTTATCCATTCATTTGTGGATGGACATGTGGGTTGCCTTCATATCCAGTCTATTGTAAGTAGGGCTGCTATGAACTTTGGGGTGCATATATCCTTTCAAGTTAGTGTTTTTATTTTTTCCAGATATATACCCAGGAATAGAACTGCTGGATCACATGGTAGTTCTATTTTTAGTTTTATGAGGAACCTCAATAGTGTTTTTTTAATCATTGTACTAATTTATATTCCCACCAACAGTTTGCAAGAATTCTCTTTTCTCCATATAGCTGCCAGCATTTGTTATTTGCAGACATTTTGATGGCAGCCGTTCTGACAGTTATGAGGTGATATTTCATTGTTGCTTTGATTTGCATTTCTCTAATAATTACCTATGTTAAGCATCTTTTCTTGTGTCTGTTAACCATGTGTATGTATTCTTTGGAAAAATCTTCATTCGGGTCTTCTGCCCATGTATTTATAGGGCTGCTTTTTTGGATATTGAGTTATGTAAGTTGTTTATGTATTTTGGATATTAACTACTTGCTTATCATATCATTTGCAAACATTTTCTATAATTTCAAAGGTTGACGTTTCATTTTGTTAATGGTTTCCTTTGCTGTAGAAAAGCTTTTAAGTTTAATTAGGTCCCATATTTTAATTTTTGCTTTTATTTCTTTAGTCTTAAAAGACAAATCCAGAATATATTGCTTTGGTTTGTGTCAAAGAATTTCTGCCTGTTTTCTTCTAGGGGTTTTATGGTTTCAGCTCTTACAATTGGGTCTTTAATACACTCTGAGTTTATTTTTTTATATAGTGTGAGAACATTTTCTAATTTCACTTTTTATACGTAGCTGTCCAGTTTACCTAGTACCACTTGTTGAAGTGTTGAAGAGACTTTCTTTTCTCCATCATATTGTTTCCACCCCAAAACTACTAAAACTAATAAATGAATTAAATAAAATTGCAGGATATACAATTAATGTACAGAAATCTGTTTCTTTTCTGGTAGGTAGATGGTGATTTAGTCTCAAGTCGTGTCTGACTTTTTGCGACCCCATGGACTATACAGTCCATGGAATTCTCCAGGCCAGAATACTAGAGTGGGTAGCCTTTCCCTTCTCCAGGGGATCTTCCCAACACAGGGATCAAGCCCATGTCTCCTGCATTGTAGGTGAATTCTTTACCAACTGATAGTTAATTATTAGTATATAGGGGTTTCCCTGGTATCTCAGTTGGCAAAGAATCTGCCTGCAGTGCAGGAGATCCAGGTTTGATCCCTGGGTCAGAAAGATCCCCTGGAGAAGGAAATGGCAACCCACTCCAGTATTCTTGCCTGGAAAATCCTATGGATAGAGGAGCCTGGTGGGATATAGTCCATGGGGTTGCAAGAGTCAGACATGACTTAGTGACTAAATCACCACCTACCAGAAAAGAAACAGATTTCTGTATATTAATTGTATATCCTGATGCTTTATTGAATTCATTTATTAGTTCTAATAGTTTTGGGGTGGAAACAATATAAAATATCATGTCATCTGCAAATAATGACAGTTTTATATCTTTCTTTCCAATTTGATACCTTTTATTTCTTATATTTATCTGATTTCTGTGACTAAGGCTTCCAATACTGTGTTATGCACTTCTATATATCATCTTTGTCTTGTTCCTGAATTTAGAGGAAATAGTTCAGGTTTTCACCACTGAGTATGACATTAGCTGTGGGTTTTTCATGAAGGGTCTTTATTATGTTGAAATATGCTCACTTCTTACCCACTTCAATGAGTTTTACCATGAATGAATGTTTAATTTTAGGAAATGCTTTTCCTGCATCTATTGCAATGATCATATAATTTTTATCCTTCCTTTTGTTAATATAGTATGTCACGTTGATTTGCAAATTTTGAGCCATCATTATACCAATGGATTAGCTCCAATCCGATCATGGTGTATTATCCTTTTTATGTATTTGGGTTAAGTTTGCTAATATTTTGTTAAGAATTTTTGCATCTACATTTATCAAAGATTTTAGCTGTTTTTTCTCTTTTTTTGTTGTGTCTTTGTCTGGCTTTGATATCAGGGTAGTAAGTGACCTTGCAAGATGAATTTGGGAGTGTTTCATCCTCTTCAATTCTTTGGAATGGCTTCAAAAGGATAGATAATATCATTTCTTTGCATGTTTCTTAGAATTTCCCTGTGAAGCTGTTTTGTTCTGGCCTTTTTTTTTTTTTTTTTTTGCTGGGAGTTTTTGTTTTTGTTTTAATTACAAATTAAATATCCCTGCTAGTAATTGGTCTGTTCAAATTGTCTGTTTCTTACTGATTCAGTCTTTGTCTTTCAGACTATTCCATAAATGTGTGATTTAGGTTCCAGCCAACAAAGTCGGTAGATAGAATTGGGATTCTCGTCTCTTTGTCTTTCTTTTCTGGGATACACCCTCTGTGACTAGTGGCCATGGAATCCCATATTCAGTTTTCTATTTTCCCCATGCCAGAAAGATCACAGTTTTCCACTCTTCCAATTACTATATATTTTAGTGACTGTATATTTAGTTGACTATAAGACTAATGATAAAAGCTGTGAAAATAGAAATTCATTTCTTAGAACTTAGAATCCCCTACTCTAGTTTTAGACTCTCTACCGGAACATGTCTTCTCTTTAATCTCCAGTTTGTATGAAATCCAGAATTGATAGATGTCATTTTCAAGTTGTTCTATAGTGGAGTTTCATTCAGCCACTACTGGATGCAGAGACGTCTTCTGTGCTTGCTTTTTGTATATTCGCTGATATTTCCCTCAATTTTGAACTCTGATGTTAGCGATTGGTTTATTTAGTGTACCTGTGTCTAACAGCCTCATTGCCACTTCAGTCTATTACCTCTAATTCAATGTGAACTTAGAAACTAAATCTCCTGACATGGTAGAATTTGGTCCAAATGAAGAGTAGGTGATCTCAGAGACATTCTTTTATCTATAAAGACTATGGCATTAATTATGTAAGTTTTGTTTAACAAAGTTTGACTGCTTTCAATTTTATTTAATCACTTCCAGGTTTTTATTTTTGCTGTATCTTTTCAAATTAGGAACTCCTAAGCTCTCATTTATTAAATTTGACAAAGCCAAATGTTTTTCTTATGCGTGTTCTGACTCTCATGGATACTTACAAACATGCTTTTTAAAATCTGAGCCAATTTTTAACTTTCAACTGCTTGAGAGAAATATATGCAACCTCTCATAGGTTTATCATTATTAATTATAAAACAACATAATGATTTAAGCATATTGGTTAGGCTCATTATGTAGGATGAAAACTAAAATTCACTCCTAACTATTGATAAGCAAGGGTGAGTTTTTGATTTAGAGTATGTTGCTGATCTTGCAACATTATTTTTAATAAAATAAAGTATTTGCTATTTTCTTTTTAAAAAGCTCTCCCTAGGATGCCCTTGTAAGTGAAAGGCTTACTAGGTTTTATTGCTGTGAATTATTTTCACCAATACTTGAGTACATAATACATTCTCGAAGTGCTGAGTCTATTCTTTGAATCAGTACAAGCTCACATAGCTTATTGAAACTTTGCTCCATTTCCCAGTTTTTCTATTGATATTTGATTCCAGAACACTCTATACTTTTTCCACATTGAGCTAAGCTTGAAGCTTATAGATTGACCAATATGTTATGCACTTTTGAACTTTGCCATCTGATCCTAAGAAATACATGTTCCTTTTGCTCTCATGCATAAAAATACATTATTTGGAAAGTGCTTGTACTTCAGTTTTATCTAAAAAACTAATCCATATGAATGGATGAGGTTGATATCTCCATTCAACCAACCATATCTTTGTATTTTTCAGGCCAGTTATTTTCTGTTTTGCCTGATAAGGCTAAATTTGAAAAGTAAAGAAGCAGAATCTTCATTTCTCCCTTTGGATTCCCATTAGTTATTAGGATATGATTCAAATAAGATTTTCTTTGCTGGCCCTTAAAGACTAAGCAGAGGAAACATATTTGGAATATGAAAATAAGTGCAAACAATTTTTTATTAGCTTAGAGAGAGCACCTTTTACACATTAAAATGTAAACATTATTATCAAAGAAATAACTAATGGAGCAAGGAGAAATTGCTTGTGGCTGAAATAAGTGAAAACTATCCATTAACTCTCAAAGGGATTAGAAATATGGTAGAAAAATTGCTTGAGGGTTATCTGAAAGGATCTAAGCAATAGGAGTAAATAATTTTAATTTAAGGAAAAGGTAGAATATCAAGAAGTCTACAAGCAGTCTCCAATGGGAAATCATAGGAACTTTAAGGAAAAAGATTTCAAGAAGCATGTTATCATCCAACTACCAGACAAAACGCTCCAAGAGATCTGATCATTTTATGTCATATTTCTGTGTCCTGAGTCATTACAATAATTAGAACATGCTACAGTGACGAGTGCAGATATGCATGCAAGGAACAGTGTGTTTACCCTTAACTAGGGCACTGGTTCATGGCTTCAACCTATTTGAGTTTTGGCAAAATTGTTAAATGACCATAAATTATAGTTACTAGCAACTAATGCTAAAAATCAAACTTGTGACTTTTGAAACAATACCTGCTGGCCAAATGAAGATGTCTAAGCCATCCACTATTTTTTTTCTTTGTGGGGGGTGGCAGCGTATGGTTGTTCTCGTCAGTCATTAAGCAAAATCAATATACTTTAGATAGAGAACTTACAGCTGTATGAGACAACAGAGAAAGGAAAGGAACTGAAGGATAGAGTGAATATAAAATCATTTGGAGGGTTGACTTATACCTAGCCATCGGAATGGGACGATGTAATGACTTTCTGTTCAATCTAGGAAAATTGGGGAAATGTTGGCTCCCACAAAACCACACATTAGTCTTTTCTGTGTGGAGTTGGCAGAGAGTAAAAAAGCTGATTGAACTGCAACTTACGGTGGCAAGACTCCTAGAACCTTGGGAGGTAACAATCTCATCTGATTGCAGCCCAAACAGCCAAAGAGCTGTTGGCAGAAAATAAGCAGAGGAGGACTTCTTCAGAGAGGTGTTCTAACTGCCTTCAGGATTCTGAGCAGCCTTTATGTGAGGGAAAGGAGGAAATCACTTACCCTGAAGAGGATGTATTCAATATGTAAGACCGATCTAGACACATTCCATGGAATTCTGGTTAGGAAACTGTACACACGCAGGTTTCTCTTACAGGTAAGGTAAAGTGATTTTATGGATGTGCAAAATATGCATTTTAATGTTTTCTTATAACAACATGTGTGTAGCACCAATGCTTTTGCCACCTGATGCAGAGGGCCAGCTCACTGGGAAAGATCCTGATGCTGGGAAGGGGAGCGGCAGAGGATGAGATGGTTGGATGGCATCACCAGCTCAATGGACATGAGTTTGATTAAACTCCAGGAGATAGTGACAGACAGGGAAACCTTCTATGCTGCAGTCCATGGGACTGCAGGAGTTGAGATGACTTAGCAACCGAGCAACAACATGTGTGTAAGTATATTTTAGGTAAACTTCATAATATTACTAGAGATAGTCCCCTCCCCCCATACTTTAAGAGTTCTATGTTTCTGAAAAAGGAAGCAGACTACACACAAGTAGCCCATAAATGAGTTTACTTGGAGAGATTCTTGGAAGATTGTGTGAATTGTGACACTATCTGCATTCCTGTTTTGGACTGGAAAGGCAAGTGTGATATTCTGAGACTTGAGTGCAATTAAAAAATAGATTGGAAAGAAAAGGAGGAATGAGTTTGGAATTAGCAGAAGATTATGGTTGAGATTAGCCAACCCATAGTGGGGCACAATATTCAGAGAGCAAGACAGGCATAATGGTGATTTTAAATGGGTACCGGCGTTCTGAGTTGTCTCAGTGGAATACTGGAAGGTGGGCAGCATGTAGATATGGGAAGCAGAACCTATAAAATCAGGGCTGAAGGTAACTATGTGAGTGAGTTCTTTCCACATATGATTGGTCCTTAGGAATCTTGGCCAGGGTACGAACAGTTATGTTATCTCCAACTATCTAGAGGAACTTTGATTTAGAGGCAAAACAAAAGACTGGAGTTACAGTGCCTTGGGTTGGAGGATGCTTGTGGGTTAAATAACCCCAATGAAAATGTCATGTGAGGATGACAGGAAAATGGAACAAAGCCAGAGATTCAGCTGTGCACAACTTTAGGCAAAACTGAAAGTGGATGGCAGGAGAATTTAGACCTTGGAAGTCTAAGTTCTCTTTTCTCTGCTTACACAGGTATATGTCAAAGCAGTTGTGGCCTTGCATTGCAAAATGCCATTGATCTCTGATGCAAATATAATCTTGCTACACCCAAATTACCTTTGCCTAATCATAATTCATTTACATAATTCACTACCACTGTTTACTGTTTTTTATTTTTTCTCTACATACAGTTTTGCCATTGCAATTGGGTGGTCTGTGTATTAAAGATGCCAGCTGCTTTCTGTAGAGGCAGAGAGAGAAGGTCTCCTTGGAGAAGTTCTTATTTGTCCTAGAAAGGTCAAATAGCACTTTGATTATTTGTATGTAGAGTGAGTAAGCATCTAATCCCCTCAGAAGGTTTTGTTAGAACCCCATATGCTTTATTTGTCGCTTTGTTCCTTCTTATCTTTGTTTTGTTTTTTAAATTTATAAGATGTTTTATTGTTTTTTCCCTTTATTTATTGATCAGATTATTAATGGCAGCATGTCACTCAAACCCCTAAAGCTTTGATTATTGAATACCTAATATACTATAAAAGGAAATTGTGTCTATATGTTTATGGATCTTTGAGAATAAAATGTTAACACAAAGTTTAAAACATTTACATTTAAAATTTCTCTTTCCTAAGCAAATTCAACCTATTAAGAGTCATATCTCACTGGATACATTTTTATGTCTACCTGGTTCTAAGAATGACTCCCAGTGCTCTTCCATCTGTATAACCTCTTCCCTTTTGAGTAGGGGTGAAACCTGTGAAAATGATGAGATATTATGATTATTTTACAGTGTACAGCAGAAGCGAGGTATCTGGATGGACCTAATTATTTATATAAGCTCTTTAAAATAGAAATGGTTTGTTTCCAGCTGGTTATAGAAAAGGAAAGCTACACAATAGCCTGCTTGTGGATACAAGAGACTATGTGACAAGAAATTCAGGGGCCTCTAGAAATTTATGCCCCATGCTTATAACCAGCAAAGCAAGGACACCTATCATTTTTATAAATGTAAGGAACTGAATTCTGACAGCAACCTAAATGAACTTGAAAGCAGAAGCGTACCCAGATCCTGAGAGTAGGAGCTCAGCCTAATTGACAGCTTGATTGTGGATTGTGAGACCATAGGCAAAGAATTTGGTCAGACCTTTTTATAGTTCTGATCCATAAAAGGTACAGGACAACAAATGGGCATTGTTTTAAATCATTAACGTTTTAACGAATAGTTGCACAAAAATAGAGAACTAATAGAGCCTACTAAAGGCTTTTTGTGAAGTGTGGAAAACACGAGATGGATGGAACACTGTCACATCTTTTGAGATGTTTAGAGCATAGTAAAAAAGACAGATGCATAAACACCGAACATAATTATAATGTATTCCTTGAAATGATAGAAGCTGTTTATAAGATACTATGGGAATAAGGATATATGGTGGAGAATTCTGCCTAGGGAAATTAGGAGAAACCTTTCAGAGACTGTGATTGTTGGCATCTATAATGAAAAAAGCAATATGTAACAGGGACAAATAATATTGCCACACAAGAGACATAGATTCTTAATGCATGAACATTCACGGCCTAACAAAACGGATTGAAGGCACAGAGAAGGTCAGTTTCAATTTTATAAGAAATTAACTGGTATAAGTGTAAGTGTACCTTAGTGTTTAAGAAGTAATTCTATCTCAAAATATTCATTTTATCACATTACAGAGATTTTCCTGCAAGCATGTTCTGGCTAAGCAATACCATTCATCAGTGAGTAACTTAATTGAGTTTCTATGATGTCTGTAATAGCTTCACTATGCTCAGGAAAGTAAGTTTTAAAACTTGCAAACCACACTATCACATAACATTAGATTCAGCTGAGAGGGACTTAAACCCCAAAGAACAGTGGCCTTAGTAAGTTCCACAATAATTTCTCTGTCGTGTAAAAGTCTTTAGGTTGGCATTTGGGTGGGAGTGGCTATGGTGACTTCATGGTGTCAGGAATTCTGTGACTGAAGCATCTATGACTTGTATTTCCCAGATAATCTCATAATCTATTTGTCAGAACTCCATGATATATACTATATTCCCTTCAGTGGGAAGGAGTAAGGATGATTATGCTTTCACATCCCAGCAATGTTATTACCCAGAAGTTGCAACATATCACTTCCACTTCTAAATTAATGATTAGGCCTTATTCATGTAATTACATGAATAGTAGCAAGGAAAGCTAGATAGACAATGGAGCTCTATTTCAGATGGCTAAATGCACTACTAACCTATTACTGTTCACTATAAAAGTTATGCTGCACCTTGTGTAAGTATCAGCTAAAACTATGCATCTATTTATTTTAAGTTTTAGATTTAAGTATACTTTAAGAAAGGCTGAGCCAATTTTAACATACTGGTGGTGTTTTAAGAGGCCATTATAACACCATTTCCCAACTTCTTAACTTTAGATGGTATTAGGTCATTTAACAATGAAATTTGAAGAAATGTATGCAGAACCGAATTCATACATAGACTAAATCATAGTTATTCATTTTTAAAGAGAGAACATAACATATACTTTTTTCAAGGATATAGCATTATTCCTTAAGCTTTAAGAACTGATAAGTAAGGAAAAAAGTTTATAGTCTTAAAGTGCATTACTCACATAATGATTAGAGTGCATGTTACTAGGAAGACTATGGACACTCATTTTAGAAATTTGCACAGCTTACAAATAAAATTGAATTTAACAAGTCTAATTTGACTGGAGATAGCAAGGACAATTTCAAGGGAGCTTGAGTGAGCATAATATATAAGCAGGAACTTTCTTTTTTTCAGGTAACTATTCCTTAATTAGACCTTAATGAGTGTAGATGGTGTCTCATTAAATGGAGACCTGGATGAGTATTGGTCAAGTCTTCCTCAGAAAAAAAAAGGGTGGGGGGAGTTGGAAATAAAATGTTACCCCATAATAATCTTGAAAAAGACCCACCTCAGAACCATAAGAGATGTGAAAACCAGCTGATTGTCTCTGAAGAGACCAGAATAGGTTTGGAGCTCCTCAAAACATTGAGTCCTCAGAGAACTGTTGCTAGTTAATCTATTTGGCAGCTTTTCACTTTTTTTTTTTTTTGGTAGAGTCTCTCTGTCTTTGGCTCTACTCTATTACTGAATGAAGAAAACCCCGTCCCCAGGACATCTGTTAAGAAATATGTCATTGGCAGTTGTTTAACACTGTAGATGACAGGAATGGCTATAGCAATCGAGGCAAATAAGAAACTGGCCAAAAACGTTCAGAGGAAAATATGAAGTATTAGACACATAAGGCACTGAAGCCTCAGAATACATGAAGCAAAAACTGATAAAACTGAAGGGGAAATGGACATCTTGGTGATAATAGTCATAGACTTCAATACATTTTTCCCAACAATAAATGGAACAGCCAGACAGAAGACCAGCAAGGAGATAAAAGTTGTGAAAACAATATAGGCCATCTAGATCTAACAGATGTATAAAGAATATGGCATCCAACACCAATAACTGAAAACACAATTCTCTTCAAGTATACATGAGATATTCACTAGGGTAGGCCATATATTATGCCATAAAACAAGTCAAAATAAATAAAAATTTATTAGAAATCATATAAAATATGTTCTTTAACAAAATAAATTTAGAAGTTAAAGTCAGAAATAAATTGGGAACATTCACAAATATGTGGAAATTAAACAACACTTTCATAAATATCCTAAGTGTTAAATGGGTCAAAGAAGTGGAAAAAGTAAATGAAAAATGCTTTGAGACAAAGGAAAATGATAATACAAGGTACTAAAACTTATGCAAAGCAGCTGAAGGAGTGCTCAGAGGAAAAATTATAGCAATAAATGACTGTATTAAAAAGAAAGTCCTCAAATCAATAGCATAACTTTAGGAAATATAAAAAAAGAGAAAACTAAAGCCAAAGTAAAAAGAATGAAGGAAATAATAAAGACAATCTGACTGTTCATTGGAAGGACTGGATGCTATAGCTGAAGCTCCAGTACTTTGGCCATCTGATGTGAAAAGCCAACTCATTGGAAAAGGCCCTGATGTTGAGAAAGATTGAAAGCCAAAGAGGAAGGGGGCAGCAGAAGATGAGATGGTTAGATAGCATCACAAACACGATGGACATGAATTTGAGCAAACTCTGGGAGATAGTGAAGGACAGAGGAACCTGGTGTGCTGCAGTTCATGGGGTCACAAAGAATCAGACCCGACTCAGTGACTGAACAATAGAAAGAGTGGTAAATAAATGAAAGAGAATAGAAAAACAATAGAAAAAAGTCAACTAAACCCAAATTTGGTTCTTCGAAAAGATCAACAAAACTGATAATCTTTTAGTTGGACTGACCAAGGGAAATTTACAGAAAACTCAAATTACTAAAATTGTGAATTAAAAAGAGGAATTAGGAATTCGTCACTAGTGAATCATGCAAACACGATTGTAAGAGGACACTACAGACAACTGAATGCCAGTATGTTAGGTAATTTAGAGGAAAGGGACCAATTCCTAATCAAATATAGACTGCTAAATTTCAGGAAGAAATGGAAAATCTGATTAGGCTCAAAACAAATTTTAAAAAATTAGTTCTAGAAAGAAAAGTCTTGAATTCACTGATGATTTCTACCAAATATTTAAATAATAAGCAATGCCAATCCTTCACAGACTCTTTGGGAAAATAGCAAAGTGAATAATTACTCTGATATCAAAACCAAAGACATTATAGAAAAAAGAAAGCTAAAGGAAATATCCTTTATAACTATCAACACAAAATCCTTAATAAAATGGTAGCAAACTGAGTGCAGCAACATAACAAAAAATTATATAAAATGAACAAGTGAAATTTTTCTAAGAATGTAATTGCTTTAACATGAAAATCAATGTAATATACTATATTAATGGAAAAAGGACATAAACCATATAATAATCTCAATACATGTAGAACTGGAGCCTATTATACAGAGTGAGGTAAGCCAGAAAGAAAAACACCAATACAGTATACTAATGCATATATATGGAATTTAGAACGACGGTAACAATAACCCTGTATACGAGACAGCAAAAGAGACACTGATGTATGGAACAGTCTTTTGGACTCTGTGGGAGAGGGAGAGGGTGGGATAATTTGGGAGAATGGCATTGAAACATGTATAATATCATATATGAAACGAGTCGCTGGTCCAGGTTCGATGCATGATACTGGATGCTTGGGGCTGGTGCACTGGGACGACCCAGAGGGATGGTACGGGGAAGGAGGAGGGAGGAGGGTTCAGGATGGGGAACACGTGTATACCTGTGGCGGATTCATGTGGCGGATTCATGTTGATATATGGCAAAACCAATACAATATTGTAAAGTTAAAAAATAAAATAAAAGAAAAAGAAAAATAATTGGATAAAATCAAACCCTGTTTCATGAAAAACACACACATACAAATGAAAACAAAAAACACTCAGTGATTCTGGAATAGAAAAGAGCTTCTGGGAAAACCCACAGCTAACATAATACTTGGAGAAGGAAATGGCAACCCACTCCAGTAATCTATCCTGGAGAATACTTAATGGAGAATCCAGTATTCTTGCCTGGAGAATAACATAATACTTAATGGTGAAAGACTAATGTTTTTCCTTTAAGAAAAGAATGCCTATTTTCATCACTTCTATTTAACATTGCACTGGATATTCTAGTGGGGGCATCTAGACAAGAAAAAGTCATACAGATTAGAAATGAAGAGTTAAACCTTTTCCCCATTCTCAGAAAACAATTAGGTGAGACAAAAAAAGAAAAGGCTTCTAGACTGGCAATGAGGTAAAGCTACTTCTATTTTTAGATGATAATTTTGTATGCAGAAAGTTCTAAAGAGTCCATGAAAAGTGACTAGAATTAATAAACAATTTCGACAAAGCTTCAGGATACAATTCAATATACAAAAGTTTATTGCATTTCATATATAGCCATGAACATTCTGAAAATAAAATTAAGAAAACAATCTTATTTACAGTAGCATGCAATAGAAAAAAGTGTTAATACATTAAATAATAGGCTGAAAAGGTTTTACACAAAAACATGCAAAATGTTGCTGAATTAAATTTAAAAAAGAAGTAAACAAATGGAAAAAAAAATCCCATGTTCCTAGATTAGAAGATAGTATCCTTAGGATGATATTCCTCAAAATGATCTTCTTATTCAATGCATTCTATTTTTTTTTCACCCAGAAACTGGGAAGCTGATCTTAGATTTCATATGGAAATGCAAGGGACACAAATAAGTTTAGTGGGTAAAAGAACAATATTTTATAAATATGGTCAAATACATCTTGGAAAATTTTTCTTTACCCTGGCGCTTCTCCAGCTTGAGGAGCCTTTATGATTGAGATGATTGCTCAAGAAAGAATAAATATAAAATGGGCATGCTTTCCCTCCCTTCTCTACTGAATACAAACCATGAGTTTGGCTAGGGGAGGGGCAACCAAAGTATCTGGTATAAAACAGAACAGAAATATTTTAAATTAGGACACAGGGACTGCTGGAGTGTGTTTTCAAAACTTCTGCCCCATGAGGTCTTCCTGAGATGAATTGACATGCCCTTCTCAACGTGGGAGAATTGAGCATAGTATTTTGATTTTTAAAATGTCTGCTCATGCTCTGCAGTTCCTCTTAGCAGCCCAGTGGGAGAAACACAGACTGCTGCCTCTGAATTTAACCAACAGAAATGAATAATGCTTATTCAGACAAACGACTTGCACTTTGTCAGATGCCATGCTCTGCACGGTCTTCGCTCTGTGGTACAGCGAGACAGTGTGCAATGCCACTGTGTACGGGGCTGACAGCTGGAAAAGAAATCCTGGCAAGCCAAGGCCGTGCCAAAATCCAGCAGGGAGAGACAGAGGTGAAGACACACAGTCTGGAGAAACATTAGGGAAGCAGCACTCTAATAGGCACTGTGTTGTTACTGTTCCTTACAAGCCAGTTTCTCATGGAAGCATCTACTTTTATCCCTGTCCTCCTGGTTGGTAAAGCCAGATCTGGCTTAGATATGGATAAGAGAGGCTTCTGTCATTAGGAGAGTGGGCTTTGAGGAAGACAACCCAGGCTTGGTTTTCTAGTTCTGGAACTTGCATACACCAGGTAGCATAGCTAAAATCTCACACCTATTATGATTCAGTTTCATCCATTACACACGTGCTAAGGCACATCAATGTCTGACTCTTTGCAGCCCTATAAAGGTAGCCCATCAGGCTCCTCTGTCCATGGGATTTTCCAGGCAAGAATGCTGGAGTGGGTTGCCATGCCCTCTTCCAAGGGATTTGCCCAACCCAGGGATCGAACCCACATCTCCTGTGGCTCCTGCATTGCTGGAAGATTCTTTACCACTGAGCCACCAGGGAAGACCCTCATTGATTACAGGATGCTAAAAACTATAGTTTTCTTCATAGAGCTGATGTACACATTCATTATGTAAAACATAATGTGCTATTACTATGAGGAAAGTAACATTAATTAGGTTATGCTACTCACCAGATAGCAAACAGTTTTCCAACGGTCTATCTTAAAACAAGGTCTTCGGATTCTCAGCTTGTTGACTTTTACTTGAGGCTGCAGAGGAGCAAGAAAAGCAAGTTTGAACACTGACCATCATAGCTTCCAAAGGAAAGTAGAACTTTCACAAATCCTGTAGGATAAGTAGAGGAACACCAGGGAAGTCCCTTTTCCCATCAACCCAATAAAGGGAAGAATCATCAATCTTTTACCCTGTGGTCTGTTGGGATGCATATAGTACAGCTGGAAAAAGCCATCCTGGAGAGTACTCACTCTCTGCTTGTTCCAAAGGAAGGTATAAATTGAGCCACTGAGGGACAAATGAAGCCATCAGGCACAACTGTGATGGCTTTTTAATGAGATTGTTTTTACCAGGCCAGCAGGTAATTTCCGTGCTGAGTCAAACCCAAGGGAGGGATGGTGAGAGATCAAGGGAGGAGGAAAAGAGAGAGGCATAGAAGGAGTTCAGAGCTGGCAGCTGGCTGGCAGGCTACAGAGAAGGAGCTAAATTATGCATCTTATTTAGTACATTTATTAAAAGAACATTTCTAGGCAAACATCCCAAAACAAATGTGACTATCAGTTAAGCGCCCTGCAGTCCTGAGCAGATTTAGTGCGTGACAATTTTCTCATAATGGCTTCGTGGTGTTTGCTGAGCTTCATCTCTTCATAGCATTTTATGAATTGTCATTCCAGGGGGAGTTTAAATAGGCTGACTTTGCCCTTCGTTTGTGGTTGTTCAGCAAAGTCAAAACTGGATAAATGTGGAGTGAAGATGACATGGAATGGAAAGAACAAGGTTATTCAAGTGATATTTGACTTAAGTTTTTAGTTGGTATTTAACAACAAGTCAAGAGCACTACTCTTCCCTATGATTAATTTTTATTTATTAATCATCATTATCCATATTTCAAAATTTTTTTTGGTATGGGGATTTGAAATCTAGGTCCTGGGAGTACCAAGAAGTAGAGTTTTAAGAGGAGGAGAAGAACATATAAAGGGTGAGAGTGGACCTGTAAGGACAGAAGTATCAAATGATGTGAAAGCTGCTCCGTCATGTCTGACTATTTGTGACCCCATGGACTATACAGTCCACGGAATTCTCAAGGCCAGAACACTGGAGTGGGTAGCCTTTCCCTTCTCCAGGGGATCTTCCCAACCCAGGGACTGAACCCAGGTTTCCCGCATTGCAGGTGGATTCTTTACCAGCTGAGCCACCAGGGAAGCCCAAGAATACTGCAGTGGGTAGCCTTTCCCTTCTCCAGCGGATCTTCCTGACACAGGAACTGAACCAGGGTCTCCGGCATTGCTGGAAGATTCTTCACCCACTGAGCTATCAAGTAGTGCAGGACGTGAAGGATGTGTGATTATTTTACTTGAAAGTGATGGAAAGAACAAGAGCAGTTTTCAGAAAGGAAATGATGATGGAGGTATCCCCAGGAGAGAAACAAAGTGGGCAAGGCGTCGGTTACCCTGGTGGTTTGAAAAAAAGGAAGCAGCTCCAAATGATTGGAGCATATAGGTAAGGAGAAGGGAGTAAAGATGTGTAGGAGGGGACTAGAGGTTGGATTGCTGTATTTGACCTTTTAAGGAATTTGACATTTTCAGGAAAATGGAACACTATTGAAATAGTTCAAAGCAGCAAACATACAAACTTTGATACACAGAAAATAATCATTTTGGAAGCAATGTAAATGATGAGTTGAAATGTGAGACTAAGTAGAGTTACAAAAATTAGGTCCAGTTCTATATTCAAGGTTGGGGAAGGAAATGGCAACCCTCTCCAGTATTCTTGCCTGGAAAACCCGATGGACAGAGGAGCCTGGCGGGCTATAGTCCATGGGGTCGCTAAGAGTCAGATACGACTGAGTGACTTCACTTCACTATATCTAAAGTAAGAGATGATATAGACTGAGTAAAAGTGGTAGCACTGTGGCTAGAGAGAGAGAAATGTGATAGATTGAAAGGCAGTAGAACCTATAGTACTTGATGGTATATTGAATTTGAGCTGTATGGTATTGAGTTTGAGTTGTGTAGGGGATCTAAAGTGAGTTTCAAGTCTGTAGGTTGGGTGGCTGGGTAATGTTGTCATGTTAAAAGAATTGTAAACTTCCAAACTGGTGAAAGACAATACTGCATACTGATTCAATATATATGGAAAAAAATATACAGTGGATGGAAGTACTACAGATATCAACAATGACAACCAATAAGTGATATAATTGTAGATCATATTATATGTTTCATTAGATTATATAATATTTGTCAAATTTAGAGAAGTGAACATGAATTATTTTTAGAACAGGAAAAAATGCTCCTTTAATAATCATAAGTGGGAAACATTTATAAAATAATTTTCCTTTGAGCTTGACTTTGATAACATAGTCTTCTAGAAAGCAACTCTATTAATCTCTTGAAATATGTGGATTCCAGTTTGGATACTGCCATGATTCCTTTCTTGTTTCTATTTTTCTAACACTTCTATTATACTTCTCAAACTATATTTACCTGAAAAGCAAACACAATGGTAATGGAAAACACTTAAGGTTGCTATATTTAAGAAGCACATGGTTAGAAAAAAAAAGACACTGAAGTAGAGAGAGAATTCTGCTATTGTTATGGTTTATTTATACCTGCTGGATGGGTGGCTTGGAACCAATGACATCTCTTTGGAGCTTCTTGAATCATCCTCTACTGAGGATATCAGAAATGCTTTAAGAATAAGAAAGAAAGAAAAGGAAGTGAAGTCGCTTAGTTGCGTCTGACTCTTTGCACCCCCATGGACTGAAAGCCCACCAGGCTCCTCTGTCCATAGGATTTTCCAGGCAAGAATACTGGAGTGGGGTGCCATTTCCTTTTCCAGGAGAGCTTCCCAACCCAGGATTGAACCTGGGTCTCCCACATTGTAGGCAGACACTTTACCATCTGAGCCAACAGGGAAGTCCTTAGGAATAAGGGATACTGCTAAAGGTCTATATTCACATCGTTTGTTGGATAGTATCTGTATTGCTAATTTTAATGTCTGTGCTGTGTATATTTATACACACAGCCTGACTGCCATTTGCCAGCTCTGATGTCCTCCAATATTCTGTAGAGTGACAGTTATTAATATTTCAAGTGTGATTTGTCAGTGGATCCCCATAAATGCTTTTAAATGTCAGAGCATTTGTCCATTTTCTTTAGGATTTGAGTTGAATTTTTATCTTCCAAAGTCCTGAGAATTAATAAGAACCCTTAATACTGGAGGCTAAAGAACAATTTCGTGTTGCCTGAAGGTACCTACAAGAAGGAAGGGAAAAAAACTCAAGAACTGACCTTAATCTGTTCTCATTTCAAAGAGACCATTGACTTTTCTTTTCCACTACTTGTTTGTGAACCTATATCCTCATGTGAGAATCTTGGCTTTTGATTAAAAATTTACCTTATGTTTTTTATTTATCCTTTAGCCTTAGTATGGCTTTCATCCGTAAATAAAGTAACTCATTCTCTAGAGACTGCTTCAAATCTGAGTTACTAAAACCTTGAAGTAGGACTGAACATTGGGATCGCATAATTGTGTTCCCTCTGGATACGCCCATCTTGTTCAGTTTTGATGCCAGCTTCCTTTGGCTCTGAGAAGCCTGAGCCTCCCTGTTCTTTTCCACTCCTGGGAGGAAAGCAGCAGAAACAGTGTTAGACTTCACTTCTCACTAGTGCTAAAGGCTTCGGATTCGAGCTGGCCATAATAAAGTGGCCCTTCCTTCTCTCCTCTTTTCCCTCATGCCTTGGCTGCTTTTTCACCTTGGCTCAATGCCTGTTGTAATGTTGGGATTCCAGACTTCTCCCAGGGCTCAGAGAGTATAGAGTAAGATCATATTCTAGTGGCAGGTAGGCAGATAAAACTACCTTCTCACACATTTGCTAGTAAGGATTAGAAGAAAAGATGCACTTTGAGAATGCATTTTACACCCAGGGAGATCGTAATGACAAGCCATAGCTGGCGATAGATGACCTCAGGATGAACCATCCATCTCTGAAGAAGACATTTCAATGTGATAAGGACAGCAGCTAAGAGAGCAATTGAACTTTTGAAACACTGAATAGTATGCATCTGGGCTTTATAGTCCATGTTCTTATTTTATCATTCCTGCCCCCACCACCCACCCCCCGCCCCCAGCCAAGATCAAAGAGCACAGAACACAAATTTTGTTTTATTTCGAAAGAGTAGACTTAGGCCAAAAGAATTTTTTTGACTTGTGTGAGCAAGTGAGCAGAGCAACGGACAGTGAAATGGTAGCCCTCTACATCACACTCAAACAGTACATTCCAGTCACATCTGAGAGATTCATGAGGTTCTATTTGCCTGTAGTTCGGCTGGACTAATATTCAGATTGACGGCCAGTGTAGATCAAGTGTAGTGTAGATCAAGAAGATAAGCACTTCAGCATCAGTGAGAAATTGCCTATGTGGTGAAATGAAACACAATTAAGGTTTGGAAAGCTTGGCTATGAATTTTGTCCCTGCCACTTTCTGCCTGTGTGCTCCTAGCCAAGTCACTTAGACTGAATGACACAGGGATAAAATAGAGACAATGTCTTCCTGAGGTTTAAATAAAGTGTTTAAAATATGCTTAAACTGAAAATAAAATTTCATACCTTAGGACTTAAGATGTGATATAGTTAAATGATTTTAATCATCATGAATTTTGTCATCTCTGTGGTTATAATGTCATAAAGAAACACATTTGATCTTAATAAATCAAAGTCAATAAATTCTGATTTTCCATCTTCAACCTATCTGAGGCTGTATTGCTTCTATTTTCCTAAATGGTGACTTGTTATTGATATTTTAACGGAGTTTTGAACTATTGAAATGCTTCAGAAAATTCCTCAGTCATCTAGTCCATGACTAGTGATCCGTACAGATTATGATCCTTAAATTGCCTTTGCTGTGACTGGAACAAAACATCTCCTGACCTCATTACCCATGCCATGAAAACCGTTGCTGCTTTGAAGCAGTCTCATTATTTGTACAGTATCACCTAAATGCACTTTTCTTAGAACTTCTCAGACAGAAGTTGTGTTAGTTAAGATGTGGAAATAGTAAATGTGCAACTCTTGTCCATGGTGTGGGGGACACAGTTGATAAGGATGAAAGTACAAACCTTTTCTTGCTCACTTGGCTGAATTCCATTGCACCATGAATGGGAAAGGGTAGAACACAGTTGTCTCTTTGGATGGAGAAAATAGTTGGTTAAATGTAAAGTATATGGATTATGTAATAACATATCAAAATATATTAAGAATTGCTGAATTTGCAGAGCAAAACTTAAAATCTGCACCCTGGAGGATGATGGGTATCCCTTGACTAGGCCGTAATTTTTATAGCATTTCTTCCACTTCTGGAAATTTACTAGGACAATCTCCTAGTCCTCATATTTTCTTCTCTCCCAAGCTGCACATCTCACACATTCTTGCACCTCAACTGGCTGTTGTAAGCCTTCACCTGGCCACAACATTCCTGTGAATAACTCCCCAGAGTGCTCTTAAGAGAGTGCTTGTGTGTAACAAATGGCATGTGATTTCTATTGAACAGTTTTAAGAGACTGTGGACCATGATGTGCGTAAACTTTCATCAGTTTTATCAGTGCATGATTTTATTGGCAATTGAGAAAAGTGAAGACGTTTCCTCCTTGTCTCAGAAAATAAGACGGGATAAAGCTCAAAATTTCAGGACCAGGGAAAGAAAATGATGCTGAATTTCTTTTATAGTTTACACATGGTACAACTCTACTCATAAAACTATCTAGAATCTAATAGCTTCTATGGCTTTAGACCTTAATTATGCAAATTATGCAGCTTCTTAAAAGTGGCTTCTCAAACTTCTACGAGTCCGTTTTCATTTCTTATGGGCAGACCATTTCTTTTATGTTCTCTCAGTGAAGCATACCTTCATCATTTTGGTTTGTCAGGCAGGCAGGATCTTAGCAGGAAACAGATGGATATACTTCAAAATTGGTATTTTGGTAAATGTTTACTAATGGGACTATTTACAAAGATATGGACAGAGTATAAGGAAGTGATATAGGATGGGGCAGTACTCAGAGAGTACCAGGGCAATGCACACAGTCTCCCTGAAGGGGTCATTACAATCTGAGGGAGAAAGATATTGAAAGAGAGAGCATTTGAGAGATAGAGAGAGAAGGTATCACTCTATGCAAAGCAGAGAAGTCCAGCTGAAGTAGACACAGAAAAGAGCCAGGGTAATTGATGTCCTGAATTTGCTCTCCTAACTCTTTGCCCTTCAACTCCTACAGGTGCTACCCCTTTAGGAGCAACCAGAAGTCAGTGATAAGTGAGGCTGCTGCTGCTGCTCCCAGAAATCAGCCTCCCACCTCCCAGGACAGAGCAGGATGGAGGGAGGCAGAGAGTGGGGATGAAGGGGCAGATGGAAGACACTCACCACACTGGGTGAGTGTATTTTGATCTCTGTAACCACTACCGACATAGCTATGAGCACTGGTAGTGTCTTGATTATTAGACTGAGGAGGCCTCTAATTATGAACTCATTACACACCCACCAGAACTTCAAAATTGATGTTTGGCCTGAGTAAGCTATTCTTGAGAGTAAAAAACAAAGGGGGGCGGGTTGAACTAGAGCTCTTTAGTCATTGTGCAGTGAATATTTTATACCCATGTCCTGGCTAATTCTTAAACATCCTTC
Organism: Bos javanicus; assembly: GCF_032452875.1. Lineage (NCBI taxonomy): Eukaryota > Metazoa > Chordata > Mammalia > Artiodactyla > Bovidae > Bos > Bos javanicus. The sequence continues at coordinate 93,228,327 of NC_083877.1, forward strand.
CCTCCCCGTACCCATTCTCAGCAAAGTTCTGCCCTGCTCCGTCTGTGTCCTGGAAAGCTCCCTTTACTGATTCCATCTCAGGATTCCCTGCCTGCTAGCTTCTGGTTCAGGTTTGTGAAACTCTGGCTGTGCATATAGGCTATGTTTGTGGGGTTTTCCTATAAACTAATAGGACTTAAGAGATTAGAGATTGTGTTTCTCCTTTTTATCTTTCACAAAGCCCAGCAGAGTAAGGCTATATATACAGCAGTGAGATATATATATAGCAGTTATATATATATAACAGTGAAAAAGTGCTAAATAATTGATTGGCTGGAGGTTCATAAATACATCTGAGCTTGCATCCCAAAGCAAATTTCAAGGTCAATTATGAATGGCGCTGCAGGGAGAGATTTATTTTCCACTGTTAGTCACTCATTCAACAAATATTAATTGGCAGTCCCACCCAGTCTGTGCCATTTATTTCCAGTTCTAGGAACTGCAGATGGAATAGAGAAGGATGCTGACAGAGCGCTTGCCATGAAGGCACTTAGAAAATGACACAGTTATGGGAGCACGGGCTTCGGAGCCCAGCAGATGTGGGCCCTGACGCAAGACCTGATTGCGTGTGATGCTGGCAAACTTACATAACTTTCTAAACCTCAATATGTTTCTCTGTGAAAATAGAGATATTAATATTTGATGACTTTTGGTGAAAATTAAATGAAATAAGTTGGTTAATTCTGGGGTGCTGGGCACATAAAGAGAGGTCAATAAATCGTAACTGCTCTGATTATTATAGTGAACTGCACAGGGTGACTAAAGGGTATTCATGATGCCGATGGAGGAGCACTGGCCTCAGAGATGCTTGATTCCAAGGGTTCAAGAAGCCATGTGGAAGAGGGCTTATACCAAGAAAAAAGACACACCATAAAATCTTTACTTTTTAATTTGTTTTTTATTGGAGCATAATTGCTTTATAATGTTCTGTTAGTTTCTGCTGTAAAACAAAGTGTATCAGCTATGTGTGTACATATCCCCCCTCCCCCTTGGACGGCCCTCCCACCCGCATCCCGCCCCACTAAGTCGTCACAGAGCCCCGAGCTGAGCTCTATGTGCTATACAGCAGTCTCCTACGAGCTATCTGTTTCATACATGGAGGTCTATATATGTCAGTCCCACTCTCCTAATTCATCTCACCCTGCAGCACTTCCACAGCTGGGCATACACTCTGAGAAAACCGTAATTCAGAAAGCATATGTACCCGTGTTCATTGCAGCACTATTTACAACAGCCAAGACATAGAAGTAACCTGAATGTCCTTCGACAAATGAATGACTAAAGAAGACGTGGTACATAGATACGGTGGAATGTTGCTCAGCCACAAAAAGGAACAAAATTGGGTCATTTGTAGGGATGTGGATGGACCCAGAGTCTGTCATGCAGAGTGAAGTAAGTCAGAAAGATAAAAACAAATATCATGTATCAACACATATATATGGACTCTAGAAAGATGGTTACAAATAGCATAGTTCAGTTCAGTTCAGTCAGTCGCTCAGTCATGTCTGACTCTTTGCGACCCCATGAATCGCAGCATGCCAGGCCTCCCTGTCCATCACAAACTCCCGAGTTCACCCAGACTCACGCCCATCAAATCAGTGATGCCATCTAGCCATCTCATCCTCTGTCGTCCCCTTTTCCTCCTGCCCCAAATCCCTCCCAGCATCAGAGTCTTTTCCAATGAGTCAGCTTTTTGCATGAGGTGGCCAAAGTACTGGAGTTTCAGCTTTAGCATCACTCCTTCCAAAGAAATCCCAGGGCTGATCTCCTTCAGAATGGACTGGTTGGATCTCCTTGCAGTCCAAGGGACTCTCAAGAGTCTTCTCCAACACCACAGTTCAAAAGCATCAATTCTTCAGCGCTCAGCCTTCTTCACAGTCCAACTCTCACATCCATACCTGATGACTGGAAAAACCATAGCCTTGACTAGACGGACCTTTGTTGGCAAAGTAATGTCTCTGCTTTTGAATATGCTATCTAGGTTGGTCATGACTTTCCTTCCAAGGAGTAAGCGTCTTTTAATTTCATGGCTGCAGTCGCCATCTGCAGTGATTTTGGAGCCCCCCAAAATAAAGTGTGACACTGTTTCCCCATCTATTTCTCATGAAGTGATAGGACCAGATGCCATGATCTTCGTTTTCTGAATGTTGAGCTTTAAGTCAACTTTTTCACTCTCCACTTTCACTTTCATCAAGAGGCTTTTTAGCTCCTCTTCACTTTCTGCCATAAGGGTGGTGTCATCTGCATATCTGAGGTTATTGCTATTTCTCCTGGCAATCTTGATTCCAGCTTGTGTTTCTTCCAGTCCAGCGTTTCTCATGATGTACTCTGCATAGAAGTTAAATAAGCAGGGTGACAATAAAGGTACCTCAAATTTTTTTTTAAATAACTGTCATATGATCTAGAAATCCCACTTCTGAGTGTATATCCAAAGGAAATAAAAATAGCATCTCAAAGAGATATCTGCATTCCTTTGTAGACTGCAGCATTTTTCACAATAGACAAGACCATCTGTGTCCATCCAGAGATGAGTGGATCCAGCTTCTTTACATATGACTTACAATTCCACGTTACATCTCCAACCCAGATTTACTCTTGAGCCCCATACTCACATATCCAACTGTCTTTGCCAGGTAAGTGTTTTTTACTGGAAGATAGCATGTTCAACTAATATAGGCATAGAAACCTCTGACCTCCTTGTATTTCCACTCTCCTTCACACACAAAGATGCTTTTGAGTCTTTACTCTTATGCTCCACAGTATGTTGCAATCAGAGTAACTCTATTCACAGTACCTTTCAAGTATGGCAGTCTTTTTGTCTAACTTTTGAAAATGTGCACAGGCCTCTCTTTGGCTCCTCCAACAGTCACCATACTGTCACTTGAATGATCTTCTAAGTTAATGGTGGTGGTTTAGTCACTAAGTCGTGTCCGACTCTTGCTAACCCAGAGACTGTAGGCTGCCAGACTCCTCTGTCCATGGGATTCTCCAGGCAAGAGTACTGGAGTGGGTTGCCATTTCCTTCTCCAGGGGATCTTCCTGACCCAGGGATTGAACCTGAATAAGTTAATAGGATTATGTAATTTTCCAGTTCAAAAGCCACTCTTGACTCTTCATCCCCAGTTGCCTGCAGAATTACATTCTAATTTCTTACATGGGGATATAAGGACCTTGGCATGCTGTTCTCTCTGAAATGCTTTTTTTTTTTCTTTTTTTTTTTTTAAATGCTTTTATTCGTCTAAAGAAATGCCCAATTGCTCTCCAATAGACTGACTAATTGACAAATATTGGTGAAAACTTGCTAAACTGCCTCAGAAATGATGGTTTTATCTCTGTTCTATTCTATGCATTTCTTTATAACATCACTTTAAAATTTCTCGAAGTGTAATTTCTTGGTTTTTCATATTTGGATCACCTATCTGAGCCAGCACAATGCCTGGTGCACTAAAGGCTCAAGACGGGGTTTGAGTGCTGAATGGGTGAATGAATGGGAAATAGTGAAATGTAGGGATTGGTAGTAATTTGCTGCTTCTCTGCCAGTTTAATGGGGTGATGGGCTTGGTATGTGATACCCAGAGGCACTGGTTTCCCCTGATAGAAAATGTGGGTGTGGGGGAAGTTTTATAAGCAAACAACACTTTTCCTTTGCAGTAGCAAGAGATGGAGAATGCAATGGCATTTATCAGGGAGGCAGCCTGGTGTAGTGAATTTATATGTCAGGGGAAAAGAGTGCCCAATCAGGCAGTCAACGATGGTTTAGTCAATAACCCAGAACTTGGGGTCAATTCCCACTGAGATTCTCAGTTCCCTTTGACTGGTGGACTGCTGTTCATCTTCATTATATTTCTGATTTAGTTAAAAGGTTAAAAACTATTAATCTAGTAATCACTTTTCTATGCTTTCTATTTATAATAACAAACTGAAGCAGTTGATCTGAACTATAAATTATCATCTCTTTGTGATTTTCTGGTTTGTTTTCCAAAGACAATATGCTATTAAAAAGAAATGCATTTCTGTGTAGACACAGGCATTCTAGGCTAACTAGGTTTTTGTGGATAGATGACAAATGATTGTAAACAGAGGCAGTTCCCACTGCTGTCCCCTTGACCCATGAAGGCCAAGAAATGTATTGTTCATTTAAATAAAATTCATTTTGCTGTCATATTAGTTATGCTTGAAAGTTTCATATCCAGCAGAGATGTTCAGGGACATGCTGTTCCTGGAACAGTGAACATGCTAATGCAGACAGATATTGAAATGTAGAACAAACTTTAACCAGCATAGGAAATTGAGTGCAAAGAATGGGGAGGACAGAGGATCGGAGAAAGAGGGGAAGAGAGAGAGAGAGAAAGTGAGGACGCGTGAGAGGGAGGGAGTGGGGAAGGCAGAGAGCACTATTCTGATTTTTTAAAAATAGTTTTTAGGAAGTCAGTCTTTATGGCAGATTGCATTATTTTTTTATTTTCACCAGGTATCCATTTCTGTTCCATGAAAAGATTGCACATCCACACCCAAGAACTCTGAAATGTCTGAGATTTTACCCTGCTTACAGATGAACAATTTAGCCTGTCGCAGACTCAGGGAGGCTGGAAGAAGGCACAAGATTCCTGGGTCAGAGACAGAGGGCTTAATCGCTCCCAGCACATCAGGGAACCTGGGCTTCATGTTGATGGCAATTTTGCTTCCTACCAGCTCCAGGTCCCATAGAGGCAATGAAGAGGTGGTCCAAGATGGATGGTACGCACACAGTGGGTTCATGTCCTAGATGAGGAGCCCTGAGCTTAGTGAGCCCTCAATTTGATAAAGGACTGCGAGCAAATCTGCCCAATTTTTGCCCTGGAGGGAAACATCTTTACTACCCTGGATGGCAAACAAACCTGCCCCCTACCCTGGAGGGAGACACTCAAAAACTTCATTGTGTCCATGTCCTTTAAAAGAGAGTCTTTACCTCTACAGATCAGATCAGATCAGTCACTCAGTCGTGTCTGACTCTTTGCAACCCCATGAATCGCAGCACGCCAGGCATCCCTGTCCATTACCAACTCCCGGAGTTCACTGAGACTCATGTCCATCGAGTCAGTGATGCCATCCAGCCATCTCATCCTCTGTCGTCCCCTTCTCCTCTTGCCCCCAATCCCTCCCAGCATCAGAGTCTTTTCCAAGGAGTCAACTCTTCACATGAGGTGGCCAAAGTACTGGAGTTTCAGCTTTAGCATCATTCCTTCCAAAGAAATCCCAGGGCTGATCTCCTTCAGAATGGACTGGTTGGATCTCCTTGCAGTCCAAGGGACTCTCAAGAGTCTTCTCCAACACCACGGTTCAAAGGCATCAATTCTTCAGCACTCAGCCTTCTTCACAGTCCAACTCTCACATCCATACATGCCTTATCTCTACAGGGGTCTTCAAAATTGCTTTTTCCAAAGTGTAAAGCTTCAAAATTGTAAAGCCTGGCTCAAGCAACAAAGTTATAATGCACACTAATTAAAGATAACAGTAATGCATATCATGGGATGCCTTCCAGTTTACCAAATACTTTCCTATGCATTATGTCCTCAATCATGGATAAGGTCAATGATAATGAAGCTGAATTTATTCCAGGTTTGTAGGTAATGATCCATGTTGGTAGGAAGGGGGTCTATAATTATTATGACTATATATATATATATATTAAGTGTGCTGCTGACAATGGAGGTTGTGGGAGTTGTAATAAATTGTGTGTGTTTGTTAGTGTTCCTCAGCAGGTCATTGTAAAAGAAATGCTATAAATTATCCATATACCCACACTGTTTACTTTCTGTCTCGGTTCTTAATCAACATTATTAAAACTGCATCAGAATACGGTAAGATTGTGGATTTAACTTAGAAATTAAAAGTAAAGGTGCTGGATTTTAAAAGACAAGTATAAAATATCAGAAATGGAAAATTGGATTAAAATATGCCAGGATCCTATCTCCATGATTAAATTTCAGAGAAAACTGAAAAATGGCATGTCACTAGGTGGGCCATGGTTACCCTGAGATTTTCCTTTCCCTTTGTCTGCAATAGAATCAAAATCGATGATGAATCAAAAATGCACAGACTGTTAATTTTGGAAGGGCCTATAGACTCCTACAACCTGGTGAGTCACAAACGTTAGTGCCTGCCCCTGGAATCAATACAAATATAGAAGCCCAGGACCTCACTTAGAACAGTCTTCTCTGAACTGGTCTGATCAGAGTGCCTACATCTAAGAAATTAGATCCTTGGGTAGTGAGGTCCAGTTGTTCAGTCGTTATTCGTTACTATCCTTTTCCATTAGTTGGAGAAGGAAATGGCAGCCCACTGCAGTACTCTTGCCTAGAAAATCCCATGGACGGAAGAGCCTGGTGTCCATGGGGTCGCCAAGAGTCGGACACGACTGAACGACTTGGCTTTCACTTTTCCATCAGTAAATACCCTAATCTCAACTTCTGTCACCCCTATATCTCTGTTACTGGACAAATGTTGTTACTGGACAAATACTTGTTAAATTAATGATGGTTTATCTTTTAATTTGATATGGTTTTCATTGCTGATAATCATTTATTTCTATCCAATGTTTGATTAATATTTATTTTAAAATCAAAAAAATAAAACACAAAACCCATAAGTGAGAAAGGCTTTATCCATTTGACAAATGAGAAAATTGCGGTAAGGGGGAGTGAGTGATCTTTCTTTTTTTCCTGAGCATAGTAAATTGCTTGACTCAAGAAATAGTATGTTCATGAAGACACAATTCATAAGCCTTTGTATACTGTAGACATATCGCAACTATTAGGTATCAAGAGGTATAACAGAAGGAAAATGGAAGGTAGAGGAGGTGGGAGATTGTGTATTGTAATAGTTAAGTAAGCAGAGATTAGAGCTAGACCTCTGGGTTCAAATCTAACGTCTGTCATGCCTGACGTTCAGTTGTATGACCTCAGTATGTTTAAGAATCTCTCTAAATCATATTTCTCTTCTCCATAATATGATGGTAATATTTTACTTTAGGGTTATTGTCAGTATTAAATGAAAGTGAAAGTGAAAGTCACTTAGTCATGTCTGACTCTTTGTGACCCCATAGACTATACAGTCCATGGGATTCTCCAGGCCAGAATACTGGAGTGGGGAATCTTTCCCTTCTCCAGGGGATCTTCCCAACCCAGGGATTGAACCCAGGTCTCCCTCATTGCAGGTGGATTCTTTACCAGCTGAGCCACCAGGGAAGCCCAAGAATACTGGAGTGGGTAGCCTATCCCTTCTCCAGCTGATCTTCCCGACCTAGGAATCAAACCAGGGTCTCCTGCATTGCAGGCAGATTCTTTACCAAATGAGCTATCAGGCAAGCTGTATTAAATGAAGGTCACATGTAAAAGGTTAACATCATCTGGCAATAGTAAGCATTCAGTAAATTTTACTTATTATCAATCTTTTCATCCTCATCACTGTCACTAATATAGAAATATTTTAGATTAAGTTTTACTAAGCTCAGAGACGAATGCTGTGTTTATTAATAGAACTGTAAGCTCTTATGCTGCTACTGCTGCTAAGTCACTTCAGTCGTGTCCAACTCTGTGCGACCCCAGAGATAGCAGCCCACGAGGCTCCCCCGTCCCTGAGATTCTCCAGGCAAGAACACTGGAGTGGGTTGCCATTACCTTCTCCAATGCAGGAAAGTGAAAAGTGAAAGCGAAGTCGCTGAATCTTGTCCGACTCTTAGCGACCCCGTGGACTGCGGCCCACCAGGCTCCTCCATCCATGGGATTTTCCAGGCAAGAGTACTGGAGTGGGGTGCCATTGCCTTCTCCGGTAAGCTCTTATAAGAGCTTATAATTTTAACCAAAAATTAGGAAAATGGGTATCATCTAGGTGTATAGAGAAAATAATTGGGGAAACAAAGTTCATTGCCTTGAACAAATAGTTTCCTTTCTGCAGAGGTAGGTTCCAATATGCATACACTTGATTCTCTTGCCTAGGAGTATCTTAAAGGTATGATGAACTATTAATATTTGGCAGTAGTTGTTCATAAATCCATACATTTAAATATCTGTCCATTTTTAAGCATATGTTAGTGGCTCATTTGTGTATACAGACTCAGATTCTTTGAATTGGAAATTAGAATACATCTTTTTTGCATATGAGTATAATTGCATTGTAGAATTTAAGAAAATGTTATATTCATAAGCTCTTATTAGATTAGCCTTATGGCAACTTAAATTGTTCTCTTTGCCCTTCTCTGTCATTGTGAGCCATTCCATTGACATAAATACACAAATTAAGAGGCATCAGTAGAATTGTAAACTGGTTTCACTGAAGTTATAAATCAGCTATGCCACTGTTCATAACACTTCTTTGTCAATAGAAGGATCTCACCTTTTATCTAGTACCTTGCATGGCTGCCCAGGTAAGGTCTCTGCAGCTGTGTGGTCAGACACTGTCAGAAAGATACATGACTCAGCAAAAGAAACATCCCTTTCTTGTTACATGATTATATAACAGCTATCTGGTAAAGAGGTTGTTGTAAAAGACACAAAAACATTTTAGCCAATTGTCTGAACAGTGGCTTTCAGAACTATGTACATATTCCACCTAAATGTAGCCATAACAATAGCAAATATTTATCAATAGGGCTTACTATGTGCTGAGGACTATTGTAGATTTTTTACAGGGATTACTTCATTTAGTTTTTTTGGCAATGTATGAACTGCTGCTGCTGCTGCTGCTAAGTCGCTTCAGTTGTGTCCGACTCTGTGCGACCCCATAGACGGCAGCCCAACAGGCTTCCCCATCCCTGGGATTCTCCAGGCAAGAACACTGGAGTGGGTTGCCATTTCCTTCTCCAATGCATGAAAGTGAAAAGTGAAAGTGAAGTCGCTCAGTCGTGTCCGACTCTAGCGACCCCATGGACTGCAGCCTACCAGGCTCCTCCGTCCATGGGATTTTCCAAGCAAAAGTACTGGAGTGGGTTGCCATTGCCTTCTCCGAATGTATGAACTAGACAGTGATAATATCCTCATTTTACAGGTGAGGATAGTAAAGCACAGGGAGATTAAACAATTTGCCCAAGATCATTTGCCTAATAAAAGACTGTCAGAATTTGAACTCAAGCCATTTGTCCTCCAGCCCTCTTTCTTAAATATTAACTCAATACAGCATTTTGTTCATATTAACTGTGTGCAATTGATAATACTCTTTGCAACCACGTGGACTATAGCCTGCCAGACTCCTCTGTCCATGGGATTCTTCTGATACAAACACGGAGTGGAGACTTACATTACTATATGTAAAATAGATAGCCAGTGAGAATTTGCTGTATGACTCAGGGAACTCAAGCTAGAGCTCTGTAACAGCCTTAGAGGGGTGGAATGGGGAGGAAGGTGGGAGGGAGGTTCAAGAGGGAGGAGACACCATGTATACCTGTGGCTGATTCATGTTGATGTTTGGCAGAAACCAACAGAATTCTGTAAAGCAATTATCCTTCAATTAAAAAAAAAAAATACTAGAGTGTGTTGACATGCCCTTCTCCAGGAAATCTTCCCCACCCAGGGATAATACCTGTGTCTCCTCAGTCTCCTGCACTTAGCCACCATGGAAGCTTCCCTAGTTGCTCAGATGGTAAAGAATCTGCCTACAGTACAGGAGACACAGGTTCGATCCCTGGGAGAAGATCCCCTGAGTAGGTAGATCCCCTTGAGTAGGTATGGCAACCCACTCCAGTATTCTTGCCGCCTGGAGAATTCTATGGTCAGAGGAGCCTGGTTGGCTATGGTTCATGCATCACAGAGTTGGACATGACTGAGCAATGAACACAACTGATAAGACGTGAATAGATTTTGATATTCCATCTTTGTTTCACTTAGGATGAAAGGTTGGTCAAACAGTTTCTTATAACGTTACGTTTGTCAGGATAGGCTAAGTTGTGCAGTGGTAACAAATGCATTTCTAAATCTCAGTGGCTTATGGGAAAAATGGTTTATTTCTCAGCTATGTTAAAGGTCAGGTGTTCTCCTCAAATTATGGCTCTGTGTCTGAGCTGCTTCTCTCTTACAACTGTACCAAGTAGAAGGACTTTACTTCCAGAGAGGGACAGCTTGAAGGACTCATACCAACTCCTAAGTGCCCTTTCTGCTCCTATTCCCATTAATTAAACAGAACCACAGTATCAATCCAACTCCAATAAGAGGGAAATATAGCTTTCCTTTGTGAAGAGAAAGAAGAAACAGTATGGTAAATACATTGTATGTTTCTCTGTAAGCACCAGACCACAGAGCTTTCTTACTGCTTTAGTTCATCTTCTTCAAGCCCGCCTCAATGCACAGAAGAAAACCTTAGAAAATGCGAGATTTCTGAAGGTACTATTTAATGAAATTTTTGAAACCAATACTTTTATTGAATTATGCTGAGACTGTACATGAATATGCCAGTTTGCACACATAAATAGTAGAATGTCAAAGATTCTCAGTAATACCATTTATATTAAAAACTTCTGAATAGATATTAGATACCAAGATGAGAAATCATGTAATTTATTACAATCTTGGTTAGGAAAGGAGTGGGTTGGCTCTAATTAAAGTTGACTTCTGAATAACATAGGTATGAAGTATACAAGTCCACTTACATGTGGATTAAAAAAAAGGCAAAGCAATGTATTGTCATAACACACAATCCACTGGTTGTTTGATTCCATGGATGGAGGGCCAACTACGAAGCTATACTTGAGTTTTTCACTCACAGTGGGTCAGAGCCCCAGACCCCATATTTTTCCAATGGTCAGCTGGACTGATTTCTTCTTAGTTACCTAAATGTGTGTACATGAACGTGTGTATATGTGTGTGACCTCATTGCACTGGTACAGTTAATTGAAGCTGGCAAGTCTACTTTTTTTTTTTTTCATTTATCCAAAACAGTTTCCTTTTATTAAGGTGGTGGCTCAGAGGTTAAAGCATCTGCCTGGAATGTGGGAAACCAGGGTTCAATACCTGGGTTGGGAAGATCCCCTGGAGAAGGAAAATGGCACCCAACTCCAGTACTCCCGCCGGGAGAATCCCATGGAGGGAGGAGCCTGGTAGGCTACAGTCCATGGGGTCGCAAAGAGTCCGACAGCACTGAGCGACTTCGCTTTCACTTTCACTTTATTAAGGTAGCTGAGGTTAATTAGAGTGCGGAGGCATAGAGCTGCTTTGAGGAAGCTTTCTCTTGAACCATGGTTCATCCCCACCCGCACTCTAAATGAGGTAGAACTTACCATTAATTTTCTTCTTGAATTGCCAGTGTATCCTGTTGTTCTCTCAGAGCGTGGCATGGTTTCTGTAGGAATGATAGATACACTGAGGCACACAACAAGAGATGTATATTTAAGTATGGATGACAGTGCTTGATTCATGGATTTAGGGTTCTTCAATTTATCTTTGATCGTTAAAATTATGAGTGAATTCAAGAGAAGCACATGCATGGAATGCAGCAAGTTCAGGATGAAGGGAAGACTGGCCTTGATTTTCATTGGAAATGAAGCAGTTGAAATGAAGAAGTAGAGCTGTATAAAAATGACAGTTTGAAGGAAGAATAACATATGAATGTAACACAGAATGGCAAAAGTGAGACAGCTGTTTAAATAAAAGAAAAAAATCTATATCTGCATTGAGGAAAAGCAATCTTAGAAATTAGTAAGATTGTTTTTCCCTCCACAGTTACACTGAACTATTGAGATATATTTCATGAATTCTATTTTCTTTGAGAATCTGTCTTCCCTTGAAAAAAAAAGTAACAATTTAAAGAGTCTTTCCTGGCTTGAAATTCATCTTGTTACTTCTCATTATAACTTTTATTCTCCCATGTTGCACCAGAAATGCAGACACTTGAATGTATCGCCTCTGACTAGTAGAGCTAATTTTTCAATTTACATAAATAAATAACCTGCCAAAACTAATTACTTCTCTTCAAAATCTAAATACATTATTTCTCCTCTTTTTCCAGTCTGTCTTGTTTTAATTATTTTCACATCAGTTGTCACTTTAGAAGCTGGTTCAGACTAAAAAGGGATAATCGGATGTGTCTTACTGTTTTAATTTGGCTAATTAAGATTGCTGCTTTTGTCTGGGTGTTTGGAGGCATACATTTACAGCCTATTCATAGTTTTGGGTGTTGAGAGAAAATGCAATCAAGGAAAAATTAAAATAGTCATATATATTTATTTATGTTTATATCTTAAGGGACCTTAATTGCTCCTCTCCTTGCTTCTTAAACTATGGTCTGCAATGTCCTAAATACATTTGAGGCAAGTCAAGGAAAGCTGGTCCAATATTCTTTGTTCTTATAGTTCATTATTTGAAAATAAAGAAGCCTCAAATGTTGCACATGAGATTTCTACATCCTCTTTATGCTTTGAATCAAGAAAATTGTGAACACAGCACATGATTGCTCTTGGAAAGCAGATGGTTAGCTGACTAACCACACAATTCACTGGGTGTAATTGCCTGGTTATGAGAAAAATTATACAGCAACACCTGGAAAGAGCATAGGAAGAAAGAGCAGGCGGGAGAAGAGAGTTTTCTTTGTATCAACAATCTAGTTACTGCATTTGAAGTGCTTAAGATTGTGTTCTTCAGAGCACTGCTTGCTTGGATTTGTATAGCACACTATCTTCCAAATTCATTGTGTGGGTTTTTTTTTTTTTTCTTCTTCTTCTTCTTCTTCTTCTTTTTCATACTCTGTCCCATTTACCTTGACTTCATGGTTATATAAAAGGATTGACCATCTTAGAATTCATGTTACCACTGGGCAACAAAAATAGAGTGAATGCATTGCTGATCCCAACTTATGCTGTTAATGAGATCTTGTGTCCTATCTGAAAAACTAAGCTATTTCTTGAATTTTTTCAATAATCTAAGAGGCAGATGTTCTGCTTCCAGTAGTGAAGATATAGATATAGATAAATATATATATATATATATATATATATACACACACACACACACACACACATATAAACACACACAGACGAGAAAGAGAAAGAGATTTTTTTCCAATATAAGTGCAATGAAGATTAAATTCAGTGGAGGGTACACATTATTTTTGAATAAAAAAGAAATTTAGGAAAAGGAAGTTATATTTAGACTGATTTCCTGAAATGACACAAGTCTACTGTTTAGGTGAAATCTCTTTACTTATAAGAGTAGTTGCCACAGGAGTCTACCATAATGATAAATTTACATGTCCACCTGACATTCCCCTTCTCCTCCTCCAGTTTTTATAGGGGTGGGTAATTTCATAGGCTAATGAGTGAGAGGATTATTCCAACTATTTTGGGTAAAAGGCTGGAATTTCCAGAAACTGAGCCACTGAGTTAACTTTTTGAACTTTATAGTTGGCCACGGAATTGTCATGCTGCCTGTGGGTATGCCATTTTGCTTGCTGATGTGTTAAGACGAGCTTATACTGAGGATCAAAGTCTACTGGAAGTCAACCTGTTGGCCATTTTGGAACTCGTTGGTTCTAACCAGTTTATGTCATGGCCTCAATAGCCATGTCATTCTTTCGAAGTTTATGCCCTGACCTCTTCCATCTCAAAGCCATAGACTATGAAGAGAGAAAGAGTCAGTCAGTTCAGTCGCTCAGTCATGTCTGAGTCTTTGTGACCCCATGGACCGCAGCACATCAGGCTTCCCTGTCCTTCACCATTTCCTGGAGCTTACTGAAACTCATGTCCATTGAGTCACTGATGCCATCCATCCATTTCATCCTCTTTCTATTGATGTCCTATTTCAAAGGAAAGACATCATATACTGAAGATCATTAGGTGGAAAGATCATTAGAGAAAGTCTGGCAAGTAAGAGGAAAAAAGGGGGTCATTTATGAGGCAGAATGTAGGGTCATATGTTACTCCTGATGTCTTCCTTTGAAATAGGACATCAATAGATGGCATCCTAGCAGCACTTACAACATGATGGTAGGAAATACAAGACAGGGACTTCTGTGCCACCTTTTCTGAATATCTCACATGAGGCAGAAAAAGGCAAAGCCTGATATCTTTGTACTTGTCTACAGGCAGCTTTTATGTGAAGGTGCAGTTTCCAAGAGGGTCAGGATGAGGACAGCTCTGACAATCCCACATGGATCAAACTGGATTCTTGGACATGTCATTCCTCATCCAGGATTGTTCAGGCTCTCACTCGTGGACATAGAATCAGTTTTCTAGAGAAGTGAGGCAGAGTTCTGGGCTTAGTGCTCCTCTTATTTGGGGGGGAATGAACATGTTTTAAGGATATAAATGTAAAAGTAAGAGGTAGACACATGGAATTAACACATGCTCTATTGCTAAAAAAAAGTCTATTAGTAATTGTACTTAAAGCAATTGCTAATAAATTTGTTGTTAAAAGCCTTGATAAACAGTCTGATCATCTTAAGCTCATTCTAAGAAGCAATATATATTTCTATTTAATTTTGGGCTTATAAGACCGAGTAATTTTTTAGTGCCAAAGCATGGCAAATTGGCTTTTATTTATGAGCTATTACTTTCTGATTACACTGATGTGATAAACAGTAGAAAAGAAATCTTTCTGTTTCAAGGGCCTACCAAGTCTCTTTTTTCACATGGTTCAGGCAAGAAGTGTTGCAGGAAGGGGAGACCCCTTCCAGGGCCCAAATGTGGGCTCTTGTATAACACTCAAAAATGAACTGTCCAAGAAGACAAATGGAATTCCTTGGCAGCTCAGTTGGTAAAGAATCTGCCTGTAATGCAGGAAACCTGGGTTTGATCCCTGGGTTGGGAAGATCCCCTGGAGAAGGAAATGGCAATCCACTCCAGTATTCTTGCCTGGAAAATCCCATGGACAGAGAGCCTGGCAGGTTACAGTCCATGGAATCTCAAGAGTCAGACACGGTTTAGCAACCCATCACCAAAGAGAGAACACATGCTGATAAAGCAGGAGATTTTATTGGGAAGGGGTGCCTGGGTGGAGAGCAGTAGGGCAGGGAAGCCCAGGAGAACTGCTCTGCCATTTGGTTCATGGTCTCAGGTTTTACGATAATTGGGATTAGCACCCGAGTTGTCTTTGGCCAATCGTTCTGACTCAGGATCTTTCCTGGTGGTGCATACATTGCTTAGCCAAGCTGGATGCCAGCAGGAAGGATTCTGGGAGGTGGTAGGACACGTGGTGTCCCCTTCTGACCTTTCCAGAATTCTTCTGGTTGGTACTGTTCTGTGTTCCTTACCAGGACCTTCTGTAGTAAAACAACTCATGCAAATGGTTACTATGGGTGCCTGGCCAGGGTGGGTTGCCGGGGTCCAGCCCTGGCTGATCCAGGGTATTTGAAGGAGAGATGGCATAGGCGACCTATTTATTTAAATATTTATCAAAGATATAAAGAATAATAGAATAAGGATAGCTCAGTGAGGAAATTCAGTGGAGAAAAGAGGCTGAATAATTCAGCCAGAAGGTAAGAGAAAGAACGACATGGTGAGACCAAGTTTCGATGAACAAGGCCTGCACTTTATTTTCCAAAGTAGTTTTTATACCTTAAGTTATGCATAGAGAATAATGGGGGAAGGGGTAGAGTCATGCAGCAAGCCAGGCTTTCTTCCTGCAAACTTATCATATGCAAAAGCTTAGGTGATTTGCATCATCTTCTGGCCCGGAGGCCTGTTAACATTTTAAGACCCTTTCTTCAGAAAACTTATTTTTCTCTAAAGGTGATTGGTCAGGAGCCACCCTCCAAAAGCATTAGATAAAGTTGCATTCCTACAGAGCAAAGGTGTGGTGGGCTATAACAAGAAAAAGAATTAACTCAAGGGTCCCAGGTTACAAACATTAAAGCTACTACTTACACCAATTATATTAATCAATACACTGCCAGGGACACAGCAGGTAAGGGATATGGAAACTTAGCAGCAAACATTGGCCCAACAAGTGAAAAGCCCTTCACCAATACAATTTCTAATCAATCTTTTAACTACTCAAAAGAATCTGTATTTAGACAGTTTAGAACATCTCCTGCCTCTCACAGTTGGGAGGCTCTGAACAATCACATGTGGCCAGAAAAACCTATTCAGGCAGGCTAGAGGATTTCCAAAGGAGTTTGTAGGTTGAAACACTGTCACACCCAGGAATTATTAACTGGAGCTGTAAGCTAACTCTTTTTCAGAGAGGTAGTGGGAGACAGCCCCCCGTAAAGTCAGAGGTGTAGGTGAAGGCACAAAGCAGAAAGTAGGCAGACTCTGGTTTTGGGTGTAAATGCTCGAGAATTTCCAGGGGGACTCCTGAGGCTCGATCCCGCCTTTGCGTATGCCGAGCCTCCTTCCTCATGACCTTTGTCATGGGTGGAGCTCCTCATGCTGGCTCCCGGCAGTGATAGAATTCCAGTTGAGCTATTCCAGATCCTGAAAGATGATGCTGTGGAAAGTGCTGCACTCAATATGCAATATGCACTCAATATGCAATATGCCGGCTCCTGGCAGTGGGTGGTTTCAGTCAGTGTGTTTCCCCTAACAGAAGAGGGGTGACTTTTGATCATATTATTCCACTTCAGTCCTCCTCTGGAGTTATCTTTAGGGGAGCCTCTAGAAATTGAAATCATCTGTATTAGTGTGCTTCCAAACAGTCTCTTCTTCTCTGGGGAGTGTGGCAAAAGGAAAAAAAAATCTGTTCACATGCACTTAAAAGATGTAAATATTTTAGCAGTTCTCTATTTGCAAACATCACCTTAGTTAAAAAGTGGAAGCTTTTGTACCATTTTGTTTCTATGTATGGTTTTCAGTGAAAACGGCATTACTTTTTAATTACTTCCATTTCCAGATTGCTTCTTGGCTTCACTGACTCCCACTTTAGCGTCTCCCTCAGCATATAACGTCTCATAGATGCACCTCAACCACTCCACTCTGCTTCTACAGTCTGCATTTGCCCTGCCACAGTCAGAGAGTGGGGTAAACTGAGGAAGGAATGTGAGAGTGGAAAATTCTAGACGTGGCCACTAAGAGGTATGGCAAGGCCAAGTTGGCTCATCTGGGCAGTCTCCAATAGAAGCTGTTGGCAGTATATCTTGTTTTGGATTTTTATA
This sequence comes from Bos javanicus, assembly GCF_032452875.1. Lineage (NCBI taxonomy): Eukaryota > Metazoa > Chordata > Mammalia > Artiodactyla > Bovidae > Bos > Bos javanicus. Next base: position 93,245,418 of record NC_083877.1, read on the forward strand.
TTAAATAAGGTTGTTTTTTTTTTTTTTAACCTTTCGCTGGCTAGGCAACTCACCTTTGAGTCACATCTGAAATCAGCTTTGCTTACTTCTGCCTTTTTTAAAATGGATTTTTTTTTTTTTTGACTTGTCACATTTGAAAATATATTTTTATTGTTCAGAGCTTTTAGACTATGAGCAAAAAAAGGAGTGTAAAATGAAGTTGTAGCTGTTTTGGAGGTATTCAATCTTTGGGATTTCATACTGGCTTTTTAGAAATCTGGCTATTGACTAGCATTCCTGGATAAAAGATTCACCTAAACTCACAAAACACAGTTCTCACAATATAACCATAGCTATTGACGCTTGAGACTACTTCTTAAGGCTTCATAAAATCTCTAATAATGTCAAATATTCTTCAAGGTTCTTATTATCTTGGTTTGTGCAGTAACAAATTCTTTGGATAATAATATCAGTCTTGGTAAGTAAGTGTTCATAGTCTTACAGGTAGTGCCTTTACAATTTAAGGCTTTGGTGTTTTTTACTTAAAAGACATTTTCATTTCTTTTCATGCAATCAGCTTTAGATACAATGCTGTTTTTGTAAATAGTAACCTTACTGAAGTATTTAAGAACATATTACTGTAAAGAGGATGGGAGATGGAACTGTAAGCATTATATATCTCCCTCTTACGAATGCACGGTAGCAAGGCAATACCATTTGGATTCAGGAAGACATGGGGAAGAATTCTTGGCTTTATGACTTCTATTGATTAAAATGACTTGAACTTAACTTTAGCCTTAGATGTGTAGCAATTGAATTTTTCATACGACTTCATTTTTTAAAATGTTTTCTTCTGCCTAAAATGAGAAGCATCGTGTAGTTTTCCATGTTCTTAGGGCTGTGAGAGGTAAACTGTTAGATCAAAACCTAAGATAGCACTGTGTGTGCTAAGTTGCTTCAGTCGTGTCCAACTCTTCGCTACCCTATGGACTGTAGCCCGCCAGATTCCTCTGTCCATGGGACTCTCCAGGCAAAAATACTGGAGTGGGTTGCCATTTCCTTCTCTGGGAAGGAAATCTTCCCGACCAGGGTATCGAACCTGTGTCTCTTATGTCTCTTGTATTGGCAGGCAGGCTCTTTATCACTAGCGCCACCTGGGAAGCTCTCCTACCTGGGAAGCCCTCCTAAGATAGCATTTATACTCAATAAAAGACACTGGTCAGTCTGGGCCATATGAAGATGTGGAAGTGGTGTGGTAGTGGCTGGGATGGTCTCAAGGCCTCCTGACGTGCAGTGTGAAGCTCTCCACGTTTCTAATGCAATCACATTTAGCTTATTTTATTGTTTCTGCAGAAATGTTACAGGATGGCATTACCATGTATGGTTGTCATCATTTTTAGTTTTTGGATTTTATTCTGCTTCTTACCTAAATATTACATTAGAATCTCTCCTATAGAAAAATCCAATGAGTGCATTCACCAAAATAGTGAATTTGCCAAAAATAGTGAATCCAATTTGTTGCTCAGAGACCAACTCACTGAAAATGTAAAGATTCTAAATGATATCCAGGTTTCTTTTTCCAGTGATCCTGATGATATAAAGAGGTGAGCTGAAAAGAGTTGTCTGAGCTGAAGCTCAAAATTTATCCAAGTTAAAAAAATTTTTTTAATGGCTGGAGATATTTAGTTTAAGCATGGGTAAGAGTCTGAAGAGAGACGTTTTCTTATCTTGGAGGTCTGTTCAGACACTGTTGCCTCACAGTAGCCACTCCCCTTTCATCGTTGCTAACAGCATCTCAGTTTTGGATGAGCTGGAAATGGGCCCAGGTTCAGTCATTAGCTGAGCCTTGGTCTTCCCCACTTTCCCAGGAGATGCATCTGGAGATGGACGTGTGACACTGTTGTTTTCTCTGAGATGTAATTCAGTCTCTGCTAGATGGGTTATAGGGAAAGCTTTTGCTATCCTGATAGAAGGGTTAGAGATGGCTGCCACCACCCTTGCCCCTTTCTCCCTGAACAGTGATGTGATTTTTTGGAGCCGAGGCAGCAGAGTTTCAGCCTTCCCCTATAAGTACAGCCTGTAGAGGATTCCCCTACAAGTACAGCCTGTGAGGATTCCCTTGTGGCTCTGCTGGTAAAGAACCTACTTGCATGCAGGAGACCTGGGTTCAATCCCTGGGTTGGGAAGATCCCCTGGAGAAGGGAAAGGCTACCCACTCCTGTATTCTGGCCTGGAGAATTCCATGGACTATATATGGTCTCAAAGAGCCAGACAAGACTGAGTGATGCTCACTGACCACTGATGGAGGATAAAGGAGTATAGGGGATGCGTCTTGGTCTGACAGAACACCACTAAGCTCCTGAAACAATACCAACAACTGCCTACTCAGTGGTAGAAACTACTACCAGAAAACTGATTGTTTTAAAAAGCCTTTGTTAATTGAGTTTTCCGTTCTGTGCACATAACATAGACTCCAATGCTTTTCTTATTTTTAAGTCAAAATAAAATAAATCCCATAAAGATATCTTGTAATTTGATAAAAATTCACAAAGTGTACTTATACCCAGAAACTCATTCTAGGTCCTCACAGTAAACCTCAGAAGTAGGTTATTCTGTCAGTTTTTACAATAGGAAATGTAAAATTAGTAATATTTAGGACACTTCTCAAAATTCTAAAGCTAATGATTGCAGAGGTGGATTGAAACTGTTGGAGGGGGTCACAGGGAGGATGTGACTGCCCACTAAGAAGTAGATCCAGGCACTCGGAGGCTTCGCACCCTTCCTTGTCTTGGAATGTGCACTCTGCCCACTGCTCCCACAGTAGGAGATACTTCCAAGGTTGCATCCTTGAGAGAGCACTGTATTGCTGAGACTATCTGGACCAGATAGGTGACTAAACTCTGTTAAGTCCTCTCTATGAGGCCTTAAGAGTCTGGCATATGTATATGAATATCCAGTCCTCTTGGGACTACCTCAACAAGCCTCATGTAGATTCCTTTGCTCATTAAACCTGCCACCTACCAATGTGGCATAGTTTTCCTCTTCCTTCAATCTTCTCTTGTCCTCTGTGTATGGGGGGCCAGTTTTGAATTTCACCTGGGGAATTCTTCAGCTTGCAAACTAACAGAAATCTGGATTTTCTTATGCCGAGACTAGTGCTCTTTCTCTGACGCTTTATTGAGTGCCGTAATATGCTCTTACCATTACTAGGATGTCATGGTGACGTAGAGAAAACAATCTTACATCTAACTCTCTCCTGCTTGTTATCCATACATTTATATTTTTCTTTAAATATATGGGAAATGAAAGGCTCTATCCAGCTTTATGAATGCCTTTCTATGTAATATATTAAAGAAAATAGTATTCCATTTTGTTAGCTTGTAAGTAATGTCCTTAGGAATATTTCTGTCTTGCACATTATAGGTTCAAGGAATATAAGGGAAAAAAAATAAAATGCAGCTGAGCAATCTCCCCAAAATTGGGAACCTTGGGGCTTTTTTTCTTCAAAAGATGTGCACCAAAGTAAGCAGTACAGGGCCTGTGACCAAAATAACATATTTATAAGCACTTGATGCTTTCAAACTGTGGTGCTGGAGAAGACTCTTGCAAGTCCCTTGGGTAGCAAGGAGATCAACTAGTCAATCCTAAAGGAAATCAACCCTAAATATTCATTGGAAGAACTGGTGCTGAAGCTCCAATACTTTGGTCCCTGATGGGAAGATCCGACTCATTGGAAAAGACCCTGATGCTGGGAAAGATTGAGGGCAAGAAGAGAAGATGATGACAGAGGATGAGATGGTTTGATGGTATCAGTGACTCAGTGGACATGAGTTTGAGCAAGCTGTGGGAGATGGTGAAGGACAGGGATGCCTGGTGTGCTGCAGTTCATGGGGTTGCAGAGTTGGACATGACTGGGCCACTGAACAACACATAAGATAGAGAAAAAGGCCTATTTATCAAGAACAAAACTTTGAGGAATTACACCCCAGAAGCTCTGTACTCATTCAGAGCAAACCCATTTAAAATTGGAAACAACTTAAATCCAAAGGAAATTTTAAATCAATTATAATGCATTAAAGTTTAATGACACATTGATGGCCATTTACTATGTGCAAGGCAGAATGAGAGGATACAGTACTAATTAAGGTAGAAATGGTCATTATGAAATTTACAGTTGATGAATTTTGTATTATTAGGTCTATGATATCTGTCATCATAGAGTTTTATCTTATTCAGTGCATACATTATTTGGGTTATTATCATCTATTATCCCTTTTATCATTTTAAATATTCTTCATCCATTTTTCTCTACATTGAAGTCTGCTTTGTTTAGTGTTAATATAGCCACTCCAGCTTTCTTATGCTTGCTGCTCTCATGAGGTATCTCTTTTATTTTCAAATTGTTTATTTTTTTTATACTTAAAGTAGATTTCATATAGAGATTTCATACAGCTGGTCTTGATTTTTACCAATATAATTATAAAATTATTATAATATAATGTAAATGAGTTCTGACTTTTAATTGGCATGTTATTATACTTTAAATTAATGTAATTACTGATGTTTTAAATATAGTAGCTTTCTCACTTACTTGCTCAGTTGCTACAGTCATGTCCGACTCTTTGCTACTCAATGGACTGTAGCCCGAGGGCTTCTCTGTCCATAGGGATTCTCCAAGGCAAGAATATTGGAGTGGGTTGCCATGCCCTCTTCCAGGGGATCTTCCCCACCCAGGGACTGAACCCGTGTTTCCTGCATTGCAGGCGAACTCTTTACTGCTGAGCCACCGGGGAAGTCCATAATATCTTTCTATTTGTTCTCAAATATTTTTTTAATATATTTTGACCACCTGTTGCTTCTTTCCAGACTTTGCTGGAGTTGTTAGGTATTTTTTAATTGCCTTATTATTTGTCTGTATGATTCTACATGGCATGACCTATTACTTTATTAATGATAGCTTTAGGGCAGAGCTTCTCAGTCATTAATGATTCTGCCCCCAAATGGGATATTTGTCAATGTTTGATGACATTTCTGGTTGTTATAAACTAGTGTGTATGGGGAGGGGTTGCTTTTAGCATCTGGTTGGTAGAAGCCAGGGATGATGCTAAGAAACCAACAATGCATTGGAGAGATCTCTGAAACAAACAAGTTATTGTTGTTCAGTCTCTAAGTCAAGTCCGATTATTTGTGATTTCATGGAATGCAGTAAGGCAGGCTCGCCTGTGGTCCGCTGTCTCCCAGAGTTTGCTCAAATTCATGTCCATTGAGCCAGTGATGCTATCTAACCATCTCATCCTCTGCCACCTCTTCTTTTGCCTTCAATTTTTCCCAGCATCAGGGTCTCTTCCAGTGAGTTGGCTCTTTGTATCAGGTGGTCAAATACTGAGTCCTTCCAGTGAAAATTCAGAGTTGATTTTCTTCAGGATTGACTGGTTGGCTCTCCTTGCTGTCCAAGGGACTCTCAAGAGTCTTCTCCTGCACTATAATTTTTTTTTAAATATAAATTTATTTACTTTAACTGGAGGCTAATTACTTTACAATATTGTATTTGTTTTGGCATACATCCACATTAATCCACCACGGGAGCACATGTGTTCCCCATCCTGAGCCCCTCCCACCTCCCTCCCCATACCATCCCTCTGGGTTATCCCAGTGCACTGGCCCTGAGCATCCTGTATCATGCATTGAACCTGGACTGGCAATTCATTTCACATAAAATATTATACATGTTTCAATGCCATTCTCCCAAATCATCCCACCCTCGCCCTCTCCCACAGAGTCCAAAAGACTGTTCTATACATCTGTGTCTCTTTTGCTGTCTCGCATACAGGGTTATCATTACCATCTTTCTAAATTCCACATATATGCGTTAGTATACTGTATTGGTGTTTTTCTTTCTGGCTTACTTCACTCTGTATAATAGGCTCTAGTTTCATCCACCTCGTTAGAACTGATTCAAATGCATTCTTTTTAATGGCTGAGTAATACTCCATTGTGTATATGTACCACAGCTTTCTTATCCATTCATCTGCTGATGGACATCTAAGTTGCTTCCATGTCCTGGCTGTTATAAACAGTGCTGCGATGAACATTGAGGTACACGTGTCTCTTTCAATTCTGGTTTCCTTGGTGTGTATGCCCAGCAGTGGGATTGCTGGGTCGTATGGCAGTTCTATTTCCAGTTTTTTTAAGGAATCTCCGCATTGTTCTCCATAGTGGTTGTACAAGTTTGCATTCCCACCAACAGTGTAAGAGGGTTCCCTTTTCTCCACACCCTCTCCAGCATTTATTGCTTGTAGAATTTTGGATCGCAGCCATTCTGACTGGCGTGAAATGGTACCTCATTATGGTTTTGATTTGCATTTCTCTGATAATGAGTGATGTTGAACATCTCTTCATGTGTTTGTTAGCCATCTGTATGTCTTCTTTGGAGAAATGTCTATTTAGTTATTTGGCCCATTTTTTGATGGGGTCATTTATTTTTCTGGAATTGAGCTGCAGGAGTTGCTTGTATATTTTTGAGATTAATTCTTTGTCAGTTGCTTCATTTGTTATTATAAACGTAAGACCAGAAACTATAAAACTCCTAGAGGAGAACATAGGCAAAACACTCTCCAACATAAATCACAGCAGAATCCTCTATGACCCACTTCCTAGAATATTGGAAATAAAAGCAAAAATAAACAAATGGGACATAATTAAAATTAAAAGCTTCTGCACAACAAAGGAAACTATAAGCAAGGTGAAAAGGAAGCCTTCAGAATGCACTACAATTTGAAAGCATCAGTTATTCGGTGCTCAGCCTTCTTTATGGTCCAACTCTAACATCCATACATGACTACTGGAAAAACTATAGATTTGACTAGACAGACCTTTGTCAGCAAAGTGATGTCCCTGTGTTTCAATATGCTGTCTAGGTTTGTTGTAGTTTTACTTCCAAGGAGCAAGTTTTTGTTTGTTTGTTTGTTTTCTATTTCATGGCTTCAATCTCTGTCCTCAGTGATTCTGGAGCCTAAGAAAATAAAATCTCTCACTGCTTGCCTGATGACATTTCTAGTTGTTATAAATTAGTGTGGGAGGATTGCTATTAGTGTCTCATTGTTAGAAGCCAGGGATGATGCTAAGAAGTCAACAATACACTGGAGAAACCTCTCAAAGAGGTATCCTGCCCAAAATGCCGATTGGATCAAACCTGAGAAACTCTGCTAACAATACACATTCTAAAATTTTTAATGTCAATTTAGGGTCAATATTGTACTACTTTACACTTCAAACTTCATAACTAGCCCTTTACATTTCCTATATAATGTGTCTTTTTGTCTGACTGCTTTTAAATTTGCTCTTTATCTTTAGTTTTTAGCAGTTTGATAGAGTTTGTTTGAAGTATTCATATATCTATGTACTTGTTTTCTAAAAGTTAGTGTATGAAGATTTATTAGGCAAGGTCCTCTCTCTGTTACAGTCTTGTCAAATTCCCTTTGTATTTTAAACAGTTTAGTTGCTTTTCTTTCTGTTTTTTTTTTTTATGCTATGCATAAAGGTTACACAGATATTTTTTTCTGCACCAAGCTTTTTACAATGAAATATTTCTTCTTTGTCTTCTTTAAATGCTTTTATTTTCACTCTACTTTGATATTAATACAATTTTAAAATTAAAATTATTTTTGTTTGCATTTAAATTTCACACATTTGTGTGTGTGTGTTCTCAGTCATATTCCTCACTTTGCAACCCCATGGACTGTCACACGCCAGATTCCTCTGTCCATGGAATTTTGCAGGCAAGTATATGGGAGTGGGTTGCCACTTCCTACTCCAGGGATCATCTCAACCCAGGGATTGAACCTATGTCTCCTGTATCTCCTGCATTGCAAGCTGATTATTTACCAAGGTACCATCAGGGTTCCCTCATCGATTTACACATGGCTTTATTTTTAAGAATCTTTCTGATAACCCCCATTTCTGATCTTAATGATTTTTTAAAGTTTTTTCACTAAATACAGTCTGCACCATATTTGATTAAAAGTTTTACTATATGATTAACACTATTTCATTCTTTAATATTGATTAAGAATATATGTTATATATATATATGCTGCTCCTGCTGCTAAATCACTTCAGTCGTGTCTGACTCTGTGCGACCCCATAGACGGCAGCCTACCATGCTCCCCCATCCCTGGGATTCTCCAGGCAAGAACACTGGAGTGGGTTGCCATTTCCTTCTCCAATGCATGAAAGTGAAAAGTGAAAGTGAAGTCACTCATATATATGATCATTTGTTTTAGGTTTGGTGTTATTAATAAAAGCTTATTTTTATTTCTCTACTTCTTGACATGTGTATTGTTAGAATTAAAAAATTTCAAAGGATCCTAAAAAGATCATCTCAGGTAGTATCTATATTCAGTTCAGTTGAGTAGCTCAGTCATGTCTGACTCTTTGCGACTTCCCTGTCTATCACCAACTCCCAGAGTTCACTCAAACTCATGTCCATCGAGTCAGTGATGCCATCCAGCCATCTCATCCTCTGTCGTCCCCTTCTCCTCCTGCCCCCAATCCCTCCCAGCATCAGGGTCTTTTCCAATGATCTATATTATGAAGTTATTTTTTAATTAAATAAGGAAATAAGCCCTGAATATTCATTGGAAGGACTGATACTGAACTTGAAGCTCCAATACTTTGGTCACCTGATGTGAGGCTCCTACTCATTGAAAAACAGCCTGATGCTGGAAAAGACTGAGGGCAGAAGAAGGAGGCAACAGAAGATAAGATGGTTGGATAGCATGATCAACACAATGGGACATGAGTTTGAACAAACTCCAGGAGATAGTGAAAGACAGGGAAGCCTGGCATGCTGTAGTCCTTGGGGTCACAAAGAGTTGGACATGGCTTAGTGACTGAACAAGAACAAGAAGTTAATACTATGAGCCAAAGTTAATGGTAATTACTTCTTACTAATAACAGTTTATTCTTCCTTTCACCTCTTCTTCCTCTATTTCTTCATTGTTATCATTAATAAATTATGGTTTTCAAAAACTTTTCTGTGTAAAAACACATCTCCAAAGTGACCTCTAATGGTCCTAATGTTCCCCCACGGTAGTAACTCTAACAGGGAAGTGTTGCCACGTCTTAGAAGTGTACCGTTTCCTCTGGTTTATGATCCGTCTTTCCTACTGAGACCGTTAAGCATTTGGTAAATGAAATAGCTTCTCTAGGTCATAGAAGTGGTTAAATTTTGGCATAAAGCATCCAGCTCTCTAGTGTTACTTCTCTCACAAAGTGGAACCAATACTGTACAGCGTTAATGACTTTGGAGCCAGGAGGAAAAGGACAATGCTGTAGTCCAAATTTCTCATCTTACAGTGACTAAACTAAGATCCACATTGGCTGTTTGACTTGTTTTATCTGACATACTTACTCATGATGAAGTTTAGATAAATATTAGTCCTTTTTCTCCAGAAGTTTATCAAAGAGAATATATTTAACAGGTAACGAGTTGCTTATAGAAATACACAGGACAATTTTCTAGAAAAAATATAAATTACAAAAAAATTGAATCAGTAAGAACTTTAAAGCCCAAGAAGACCAATTTTTGCACGCCCTCAAAAAATTTAAATTGTAGATAAGCTATTTCTATTTTATGTAAACTGTTCTGGAGCAAATAAAAAATGCAAAACTACTCACGTACTTTTATATTGGTAGTATAATTCTGTGTCTCAGTTTGAATTCTCTAAAAGTAAGAGCCTAAGCCAAAACTTATGTGATGGTACTTTTTTTGAGGCTATAATACCAGGGAAACAAAGAATAAAGGAAGAAGTGGGAGAGAGATAAAGTAAATTCAAGGTGGCATGCTACTAAGCTTGCCACACATTAGTAAAATCCAAAAACAATACTACTGTGTGCCTGATTACACTGAATGTTCCTCGACTGGTTGAGTGAAGCTACTGTGTCTGGGAGTAGGCCTTCAGGGGGAGGAAGGGCAGCTCATGTATCTTCCCAGTCTTCCCCATGTCCTGTCTCTCATTAAAGTCCTTTCTGTTGTAGCTGTAGGCCATCCATACATGTGCAATTTGGTGGGGGTGGGGGGGGAAGTTATTGGGCTTCTCAGAGCTTCTGAGATTGTGACCAGGTCAGATTTGAGTGCTAGAGCTGCTTCAGCTTCTACCAAGGTAGGGAAGATGAAGGCATATCCAAACACAATATTTGCTTTTAGAAGAAAGGAGGCAGCTGATGTGCTAGGGGATGAGAAAACTGCCATGGAAGACCAGGTTTTATAATGTTGGATGATTTGGGCATTTATGGTCATAAAACCATGGGACAAGCAGTTGAAATGCTGTTTTTACAAAGAAACCTTGATGTAAAAATGTTTTATGAAGTATAAGCAAAATGACTCCAGTAGCAGAGTAAATTATATCATGATTAGGTCATATGAAGGTTTAAATGTCTGCATATTCTTTGATACTTCTTTCACTGAAGAATTGGGCTTTATGTCTCCTTCCTGAAATTAAAGCATAGAGAGGTGGGAGGAGTTTGTGATTATTTTGATAAATACAGATTGGCAAAGGTAAAGTTGTATTACTTTCAGGGCTAAGTAATAAAAGGCACACAGCCCCTACTTCTCTTGGGATATTTTTTCTGTGGAAAGCCAGTTGCTATGGAAGAAATCCTAACAACTCTGAGACTGTTGTGGTGGAAAGACCACATGTAGAGAATATCCCAGCTAAGTGCAGCCTTTCTGTCATCTTACTAGACATGGAGTGACACCATTTTGGAGCCTCCTGACTGGCGCATCTGCCAGCTGAGTACCACTCAGCTGATGCCACAAGGAGCACAGGGATTGCCCGGCCACTTTCTGCCCAGATTTTCAGCCACTGAATTTGTGACCATAATAAAATGCTTGTTTGTTTTTTTTTCCACTATGCTTGTTGGTTTTTTCCCACTATTGTTTCTTGTTCAGCAGTCATAACAAGAATAGATGGGTTTATCTCAGGAAAGAAAGATTAATGGTAATGGTAACAGATTAAATGTAATGGTAACAGATTAAATGAGAAAATCTATATCATTCATTGGTGGATGCTGAGAAAGTATTTGATGAAATACAATAAGTAGTACCAATTAAAAAAATGCAAGTAAGCTAATAACAGAAAGGATCTTTAAAATGTGGCAGAATGAACAATGTAATTATAACAAATGTCAGTATTTCATATTTATGATGTAACTAGGATTCTTCCTTACCGTGATCTGAATATTTGAGGTCCAAGGAGATGATATTAGAATGTGGAGCCTTCAAAGGTGATTCAGTCATGACGATGGAGTCCTCATGAATTGAGTTAGTGCCCTTTTAAAAGAAGCTCCAGAGCACTAGTTCATCCCTTCCACTGTGGAAAGATACAGTGAGACGTCTGAGACCTGAACGGGGTCCTCATGGGACTACACTGGCACGCTGACCTGGACTCCGGCCTCTAGAACTGTGATAAATGAATATCTGATGTTTATAAGCCACCAAGTCTATGGTACTTTGCTATGGCAGCATGAGAAGAAAGAAGCTCTCAATTAATAATAATTTAAAAAATATAAATAAATAGTTGAAAAGAATCAGTAAAAAATAAAGCAAGCCATTTTCAGAAAACCAAATGCAAATTATCAATGAACATTTGAAAATTTACTAAACCTCATTACTGATTATGGAAATACAACTCCAATGATATACCAGTGTTTTACCCATCAAACTTGAACATTTTAAATTATTGATGATAATCAGTGCTCAAAAGAACTTGGGTGGACAGATACTCTTATTCTCATCTGGAATAAATGTAAACAGCTACTGTTATATCAGAAAGTGATTTGAGAAACATTTTTTAAGAAGAAAATGCAAATAGCCTTTGACATAACTTCTAACAATTTGCCCTGAAAAGAAAAAAAAAAGTGTGTATGTTTGTGTGTGTATACATATAAAATGACATTAATAGCAAGCACATTTTGTATAATGGCTAAATACTACAAAAATCTTAATAATTGTGTTTGTCAAGAGAGAAATAGTTAAATGATTTAAGTTACTGCAGAATTCTATACAAAGTTTTAAGACAGAGAGATATATGCAAGGGTATTTAATACATAGTGTCAAATAAAATGAAAGTAGAACTATGCATAAGTTCATTAAAAAGCATCCCAAATATGGACACACCTTGGAGACACTGCAAGTTCGTTCCAGACCACTGGCATAAAGTTAATGGCACAGTAAAGTGAGTCACATGAATTTTCTGTTTTCCCAGGGTATATAAAATTATGTTTGTACTATATTACAGCCTAGTGAGTGTACAATAGTATTATGTCCAAAAAAAGTCATGTACATATCTTAATTAAAAAATACTTTATTGCTAAAAAATGCCAATTTTCATCTCAGTCTTCAGTGAACCATAGTAGTAACATCAAAGATCACTGATCACAGATCACCATAACAAATATAATAATAATGAAATACCAAAATGTGACACAGAGACACGAAGCAACCAAATGCTATTGGAAAATTTGTGCCAAAAGACTTAACTCAATGCAGGGCTGCCACACACTTTCAATTTGTACAAAACACAGTGTCAGCACAGTGAATAAAGCAAAGTTCAACAAAGCCAGGTATGCCTGCATTTGCATATATTCCATAGTCATAATTATGCAGGCAATTTCTGAAAAGAAGCGCCCAAATTCTTCTTTTTCTTTTCATTGTTATTGGAGTATAGCTGATTTACAATGCTGTGTTAGTTACTACTGTACAGCACAGTGAATCAGCTATACATATGTCCATCCCCTCTTTTAGTTTTTTAATTTTTTCCCCATACAGGCCATTATGGAGTGCTGAGTAGAGTTCCCTGTGCTCTACAGTAGGGCCTTTTTAATTATCTGTTTTATAGTAGTGTGTATACGTCAAAATAATCTCGAGTCTTATCCATGTTTCCTTTTGGGGAGGATGGTAGGTTGGAAGTTTTGGAACTATGTGCAAAGAAATGTTTTAAAGACTTTTATTTGAATTTTTGTTTAATGTACATACATAGAAATACTTATTTCATGGTTAAAAATTTAGCAAGCCAACAAACCAAACACACACACAAAACAAAACCCCGTAACTTTGCGATGCAAACACCTAGATTGTTAGCTACAGTGACAGTCCAGAATGCAGGCCTCTAGCTTTTCCCCTTCCAGCTGCTTACTGCTCCCAGATTCTAATCGGTGTAAGTGTTTTCTCCTCATCTGGCTTTTGTGGAATGAAGACTGAGCACACTGATATTATGATACCAACATAGCTTCTCAGACAAAAACATGGTCCAGTCCTTTCAGGTTTATAGAGGACAAGAACATTGTTTTCCCCCCTGTTATCCCACTTTCCCTTGCTGCTCATGGGCCTTTTAAATAAAACTAAACATTTTTTGTTTGTTCTGGTTTTATGTCGGATAGTGTTCTTTCGTGTCTCATTTTTGTATGCTGCTTTTGGTCTACTTTCTCAGTCCGCTCTGGCCCTGCCAAACAACCTACAATGAGTGTTTTAACTAAGACCACTTCAAAAACAGCCCTCTGTGCCATCACTCTCAGGTTGCCTTTCTAACCTTTAATTTGCCTGCTTTAATTTCTTTTTATGATACTATTAAAAATCTGATTTTCACGTTGAAACTGTGTTTCTGTTTTGCTGATTCTGTTCTCTTAGGGCCCCGATTAACAAAATGGATGTTGTCCTCCCTTTGGTGTGTTTTTCCTCCTTCACACCCCCATCTTCTCTCATCATGTGAGTTCCTTTTATTAATACATCCAGTTTCTCACCTGAGAGCTCAGATACACTCTGCAAGTCAAGAGTCTGGATATTTCACTCATCAGAAGACATTCGTCATTGGTTATCTCATCTATCAATTCAACACCTGCTAAGGCCTGGAACCATACTTGGTATTCTGTTTTAAGTGATCCATTCACAAATTCCCCTCCATTATTTCAACACCACCTACTTACTTCCTCCCTCCCAACTAAGCATCCATCTGTAGTCTTATTATCCTGTTTCCTATTGGACACATGCTGCTATAGACTGTGCACCCTGCCAAGTTTAATTATTGTGCTCAAAGCTTCTCTTCTTGTTAATGATGCTTCAGTGATTTTATCAGTATTCTGTCTCCTTTCAACAGTATGAGTGGTCTCCTCTTTCTTCCTGCAGTTCTGCTTCTCTGAGATCCTCCTCACACTTTTTTTCATGATGAGTGATGATAGTAGAAAATGATATCAGGTAAAATGTTACCCTTTCCACTATACATCTCTTCTTATGCATCTTTGTATTTATAGATATAATAAGGTCTTAGTCTTGATGACTTTTCAGTAGCCTTGGAATCCATAAAAGAATTAAAATGGTTTCTCTCTTACCCTTTGAATAAGTAAAATTAATACTGCATAAATACTAATGGTCATCTTTCTTACTGCTGATGAGACATAAAGCAGAAAGAACACAGAAACACTTTAAAATGATTTTTCATGCTGGAAAGTTCCACAATGCTCAACTCCTTATGAATCTGTTTACTATGGAACATACACATTCAAATAAAATTTTTAAAAGAGTCACCTCCCTGTGATAGGCATAATAACGCCACTCCCCTAAATGAAAGTGAAAGTGGCTCAGTCGTGTCCGACTCTTTGTGACTCCATGGACTGAATTCTCTAGGCCAGAATACTGGAGTGGGTAGCCTTTCCCTTCTCCAGGGGATCTTCCCAACCCAGGGATTGAACCCAGGTCTCCCACATTGCAGGTGGATTCTTTACCAGCTGAGCCACCAGGGAAGCCCAAGAATACTGGAGTGGTAGCTTATCCCTTCTCCAGGGGATCTTCCTGACCCAGAGATTGAACCAGGGTCTCCTGCATTGCAGGCGGATTCTTTACTAACTGAGCTATGAGAGAAGCCCCTATGTCCTCACTCTAAATAAGGGACCTGTGAATACTGTACCTTACATACAAAAGGGACCTTGCAGGTGTGATTAAAGTTCAGGATCTTAAGGTGGGGAGACTAATAGTATTTAGTTTAGACCAGTGTAATCACAAGAATCTAAATGTGGAAGGAGGCAGGGGAATCAGTTTCTTAGCCCTTTGATACGGGGAAGAGAACACTGCCATTGCTGTGTTTTGAAGATGGAGGAAGGAGCATGAGCCAAGGAATGCAGACCTCTAGAAACTAGGAAAGGCAAAGGGATGAATTCTCCCCCAGAGCCTCGGAAGGACCACACCCTGGCCAACACTGATTAAAGCCCAGATTGGACTTCTGACGTCCAGGACTGGAAGATAATAAATCTGTGTTGTTCTAAGCTACTAATACAGGGTAATTTGTTTCAGCAGTAACAGGAAACATACTGCCCAAAGAGGCAGTTTCAAGAAGTGATTTAATGGAGTAGTAGAAACATCCAGCTAAGATCCTATAGAGTAAAATAGACTCAAATTACTTCTCGCTTGCCCCTTCCCAAATGAGGTTCATTTTTATTTCAACAACCTAAATGTCCAGCAACCATTTTTACCCTTAGGCTGAACTTCCTTTAATATCTTCAGCAATTCACCACCTCTGTCCACAGTTGCAACAATGACCTCAGTCCTATGATATAGAAAAATCCCTAACCTTTCTTACTTTCTCCTTCTTCAGTCAAGTGGAGTCTGAACCTTGGGGGCCTTTCCCTTTATTGGAGCAATAAATTCTTGCATTGAGATGAAAACTTGTTTTTACAACCAGTTCCTTTTTTAATGATAGCAAAACCTACCACAAGGCCAGTTGAGGCCTGAGTTGCCAGAAGTACAACGTCTGCAATTTCAAGTAAAACCCATTCCACCAAATACATTGATTTCTGTGGAAATAAATATTTCCATTAAAACACAAGGATACTCAGGAAATAAAGCATTAAGCACTCCTTATGCAATTTTGTTTTTCTAGCTTAGCAGTTTTATAGTGTTCTCAAGTCCTTTTGGACTGAGCCTCTATTCCAATATCCTGTATCATTGTTTGTTAAGCTATTTTAGTTGCTTCATGGCATACTAAGTAAAAATTATGCTGTTAACCTTCCTTCTCCCCATTACTATTTTTTTAAACAATGAAACAAAACTGCTTGCTGCTGTAATTTTCCATATTTTAGCCTGTATTATTTATTGCATGCTACTGGCATAGGTCGGAGAAGGCAATAGCACCCCACTCCAGTACTCTTGCCTGGAAAATCCCATGGATGGAGGAGCCTGGTGGGCTGCAGTCCATGGGGTCGCTAAGAGTTGGACACGACTGAGCGACTTCCCTTTCACTTTTCACTTTCATACATTGGAGAAGGCAATGGCAACCCCCTCCAGTGTTCTTGCCTGGAGAATCCCAGGGACGGGGGAGCCTGGTGGGCTTCTGTCTATGGGGCCGCACAGAGTTGGACACGACTGAAGCGACTTAGCAGCAGCTGCAGCAGCACTGGCATAGGTGTATTTCATTCCAAACTAGATCTGAATGAAAGAAATAGCTCTTTTCCTCATTTCATTCAAAACTATTAATTCAGCCATTCACTTGAAAAAGGTTAATTGGAAATTAATTGGCTAAACCTTGGGTGTATATTGACATGCTAGGATTTACAGTGATTACAATTTCAAAGAAAGTGTAATGTCTACGGGTCCTGCCTTCAAAGTGCTTACTTGCACCTTTTACATGTATTAAATAGTTAACTAATATTCTACAGTATAATGATCACACACACAAAATTCATGGTGGGAATTCCCTGCTGGTTCAGTGGTGAGGACTCTGCTCTAACTGTCGAGGGCCTGGGTTCAATCCCTGGTCAGGTAACTAAGATCCCACAAGCCACGCAGCCAAAAATAAAGCAAAAACAAGAAACTTAAAATTATGGCAAATATATTAACAATGACATGTTTTCCTCATCTCACTGGCTTGCTAATCTTTCTTCTCATTAAAACAGATGATATGCTCCCCAAAGTTCAGGTTTTGATGTCTTTTCCTTCCCATGTAGCCAAGGTTAGCGTGATGTTGTATATACTTTAGAGCTGAGTCTTACTTCAAGTTGCAGATAACTGAAACCCTTATCACTTCTTGCCCCAAATAATTTCCCAGGTCAGTCTGATTTTCATGGCTTCGCTCTTCCTCTCACACAGCTGTATGTCATTGCTTCCGAAGTGTGACTCTGTGGTTGTCTTTTTAAGAGACTCAACATCAACCTTTGACAATCAAATAAATATGTATTTCTTATCTTAGCATTTAAGATGCTGCACAATCTATTTTTAGCCAACTCTGAAAGGATTTTGAGGTTTTGTTCTTTATGAAAACTTGACACCCCAGGGCCACGAAACCACACACATTCCCTTTGTTTGCTTGTCTTCCATGTACCGTGTGTCTCTTGCTGCCTTTACTCGATGGTCATCTTTTTTTCATCTCTCCCTTACCAGTAAATCACAATATCTGCTGGTTTTCCTTTCCCTTTGCTCTTTCATGAAATATTTGGAAGTCTCTCTTTCCTCAGAGCCCTTCTGTTTTAACAATCTTAACACACATCAATTTGGATTTTATTCATTTATTCACTGAATATGTTCACATGTAATCAATATTTATAAAAGGACTCTTTATGTGTATGGGGCTACTTCAGCAAACGAGGAATTCCTGCTCTCCTGTAGCTTATATTCTTGTGGAAGAGACAGATAATCAGCAACAAAATATATATTAGGTGGTGATAGGTAATAAGAAAAACAAAGAAAAAGAAGGAGGCTGAAGGGTGGAGGCAGTGCTGAGCTGTTTTGAATAAAGTAATTTGGTCTGGAGATGCTTCTCTCATAATTGACATTTCATGTGAGGCCCCAGTGAAGCAATGAGCCACACAGCTGACTGGGGGAGGCTGCAGGTACCACAAAGCTTGAAGTGTGAACACTGGAACAGCAACATGGTCACTGCAAAAACATGGAGTTTATTCTAACTGAACGGTGATGGCATTGGAGACCTGAGCCAACAGAAGTGATGCCAGATGATCTAACGTCTGAAAGAGCATCTGGGCTGCTTTGTCCAGATTATAAGTTGGGAGCAGGAATGGAAGCGGGGAGATCCACTGGGAAGATAGACAATAATTCAGATGCTCTGAAGGAAGCAGCGTCAGTAAAGAGGGATTCAAGGATTCAGGCTTCAGTAAAGAGAGCTGGCTATGTTGGAGAGAGAATGAATAGGGGGTAAAACTGTGGAGGTTAAGACGCCGTTCTGCAATGAGGAAGATGTGTGATTTGGCTGTTTGAATATTTTTAGTATTTGTTTACCTATTTCTTCAGCCATTATCCAGTGAAAAAATACTCATTTATTTTAAAGAAAGATAATGTTATAGCTTCAGTAGATATCCACACTTTTGTACTTGCACATCACATATAAGTGCTGAGACGGATTTTTCTTGAAGGCAATGAAATGAAGTACCAGAGTCGTCTTCTCCTCAAACTTGGCTCTGTAAATGCTTTGGAGGAGAAGGGAAAGACAAGCAGTAATTTGAAAGCATTTCTGATCTATTGCCTACATGGACCTCAGAAAGAAAGTGGCTTTAGTAATGAATTTTTTTTTCTATCTAAATAAATATGTGTGTCTCTAAGTTATCAATTTTCACTTGTAATTTTGTATTCTTTCCCTTAAAAGGCTCCATGTATTATATAGTAAATTATACAGATAAATGTGTGGAGTATTTAAGCAGTTACATAAATCATGTAATTTTATGTATGTGTACTATGTTTATACTGTGGTATAAATGTGACATGCCCATATTGACATTTCAATCATAAACACCACAGTTTATCCATTCTTTTCTTTTTGGAAAATTAGCTTGTTTTAAAACTTTTTGCTGTTCAAAAAAATGGATATGATGATAGATAGACACCTTGTACCCTTTGCTTGAGTTTATCTAGCAATATCATTGAATTTTCAAATAAGACCACTCAATGTGCCTGAACTGATTTACACTCTGTTTGGCAGGTTGAGAACATTTCTTGTTTTAACATAATTCCTTTGATTGCTAATTGTGGCACGCAGAAAATGGACCCCCTCCCCAGATGTCCATGCCCTAATCACCAGAACCTGTGAATATGTTGTGTAGCAAAGGGGAATCAGGATGGCAGATGAAATTACTGTAGTTACCAGCTGACACTGAGAACAGGAGATTGGCTGGGATTACCCAGGGGGATGCAATTTAATCACAAGCTTTCTTAAAAGTAGGAGGAGGCAGAAGAGATGCAGAGAGATTGTTGTGTCAGGAAGTCCAGTTCCTGCACTCCTGGCTTTGAAGATGAGGGGAGCCCAGCCAAGGGAGCAAATGACCTGTAAAAGTTGGAAAAGGTAAGGAGGGTTTCTGAGAGGGGAGGGACCCTGCAGCCACCTTGACCCAGTGAGGTCTTTGTTGGACTTTCTATTAGACTTTAAAGTAAGAAATTGTGTTATTTTAAGCCACTACATTCATAGTAACTTTTTTTAAAGTCGTAGAGAACTAGAGTGCTAATAAATGACAACCTCTTTTCACGTATTTGTTACTCGTTCAGGTTTCTCATTGTGTGAGTGTACTGTCCTTCTCCACTCTTCATTTCTCTGTCAATATGTCTGTCTCTTTAAAATTAATATGCAGCAGATTTAGAAACATTTAAGATAAACTGTTTTTCAGTTAGTTCAGTTCAGTTGCTCAGTCATGTCTGACTCTTTGTGACCCCATGAACCACAGCATGCCAGGCTTCCCTGTCCATCACCAACTCCCGGAGTCCACCGAAGCCCACGTCCATCGAGTCTGTGATGCCATCCAACCATCTCATCCTCTGTCATCCCCTTCTCTTCCTGCCCTCAATCTTTCCCAGCATCAGGGTCTTTTCAAATGAGTCAGCTCTCTGCATCAGGTGGCCAAAGTACTGGAGTTTCAGCTTCAACATCAGTCCTTTCAATGAACACCCAGGACTGATCTCCTTTAGGATGGACTGGTTGAATCTTACAGTTCAAGGGACTCTCAAGAGTCTTCTCCAACACCACAGTTCAAAAACATCAATTCTTCGGCACTCAGCTTTCTTTATAGTCCAACTGTCACATCCATACATGACCACTGGAAAAACCATAGCCTTGACTAGATGGACATTTCTTGGCAAAGTAATATCTCTGCTTTTCAATATGCTATCTAGGTTGGTCATAACTTTCCTTCCAAGGAGTAAGCATCTTTTAATTTCATGGCTGCAATCACCATCTGCAGTGATTTTGGAGCTCAGAAAAATAAAGTCAGCCAGTGTTTCCACTGTTTCCCCATGTATTTGCCATGAAATGATGGGACTGGATGCCATGATCTTAGTTTTCTGAATGTTTCTGTTATGTAAACTGTATTTTAAAGTGCTTTTCAATTTGCTTTTTTTCCTGCACAAAAAAGACTGTTTTGAAGTATTTTGGGGTTGTAAACTGATAATTTTATAAAATTAAAAGTTAAAGAGCTGTGTTCCTTTTTGGGCTTTAATGTTAGTGTAAAAATTTCATCAATACATTTAAGTCTAGTCACTCTTAACAATCACTAATAGAGGTATGAATAATTCTCAGTCCTATTTACAACTTAGTTAAGCTCCTTCAGATATTTGGAAGTGCATTTGTAAAGTAAACATATTTAATATAATTTTAAGTACTTTATTAAGCAGCTGTTCAAATTAAGAAACAAAACATTTCTAAGTGCTAAAATAACTCTTATGCCCCAATGGAAATAAACATGGTCAATGCCTTCATCTTCATTTCTAATACCAATATCTGATAAAAGAAACCATGGGTTCTTAAAGTAATGGCTGATTCTAGGTCCAGACATGACATATACAAAATGAACCTGGAAACTGTTAGTGCCACAAATTAAGGCCATGATTATTAAAACATGCATATGTGTGCACAAGCCAATGGCCAGATCACAGGATCTGACTGAACGAGCTTTTAATGCTTAAAGCTGGAACAATTTGTGCAACAAAATAAAGAAGCATGGGATTATAACCCAAGATATAAAATAAATATCCATGATTCCATACTGAACTAAACGATCAAATACAAATGGGAGTTGGGAGAACAGACCCTACCATGCAGAAAAATTCCCATGATTTATATAGCATTTTCCCCATCACAGAGGTGGAGCATAATTCCTGATTTTTTAAAATGTGGGCTTCACATAGTAACCTCCTTTCAAAGAGTGCCATTTGGAAAAGGAGTCTGGGTGGGCAGAGTGGTGGAGAGAAAGTGCCTGTGAAGAGATTGGCTTTGAATTGCAGAAACTTAACAACACTCTCAGCTAAGAGACCAAGGTTAACATCAGCAGTGACAAATTATTTTGATAGTGTGATGTGATGAGAATGACAGTAGACTTTGTGGTCTTATTCCCCAAACCCACACTCTTGGTCTAATTATGAGAAAAAACATCAGATAAATCCCAATTGAAAGACACTTTACCAAATACCTGATCAGGGCTACTCAAAACTGTCATCAAAAATAAGAAAAACCTGAGAAATGCCCACAGTCTAGAGTTGCTTAATGAGACATGACTACATGTAATCCATGGAACATAAAAAGATGTTGGGTTCAAACTAGTGAAATATGAATAAATTATGAGCTTTATTAATAATGTATTAGTATTGGGTCATTGGTTACGACAAATGTACAAAGTTAATGTAAGAGGTTAATAATAGGGGAAATGATGTGGGCCACATGGGAATTCTCTGTAGTACGTAACTTTTTGTAGATCTAAAACTTCTTTAAAAATCCTCCAATGTATACAGCAGATAATATGTATATAGCAGGTAATATGGTGGACCTAAAATTCTCCTAAAAGTGTACTTGGATTATCAATTTAACATTCTAAATTTAAGTCAACTATGCATTAAGTACCATTAAGTTACAGGTACTGGAGACACAGCAAATGTATCAATTGTTCACTCAGCTGTGTCCAAATCTGCAACTCCATGGACTGTAGCTGTCTAGGGTCCACTCTCCATGGGATTTTCCCAGCAAGAATACTGAAGTAGATGAATCAGTTCAGTTCAGTCACTCAGTCATGTCAAACTCTTTGGTAAACCATGGACTGCAGCATGCCAGGCCTCCCTGTCCATCACCAACTCCAAGAGTTTACTTAAACTGAGTTGAGTTGGTGATCCAATCATCTCATCCTCTATTGTCCCCTTCTGCTCCCACCTTCAATCTTTCTAAGCATAAAGGTCTTTCCCAGTGAGTCAGTTCTTTGCATCAGATGGCCAAAATATTGGAGTTTCAGCTTCAGCATCAATCTATCCAATGAATATTCAGGGCTGATTTCCTTTAGGATGGACTGGTTGGATCTCCTTGCAGTCCAAGGGACTCTCAAGAGTCTTTTCCAACACCACAGTTCAAAAGCATCAATTCTTAGGCGCTCAGCCTTCTTCACAGTCCAACTCTCACATCCATACATGACTACTGGAAAAACCATAGCTTTAACTAAATGAGCCTTTGTTGGCAAAGTAATTTCTCTGCTTTTTAATATGCTGTCTTAGTCATAACTTTTCTTACAAGGAGCAAGTGTCTTCATTTCATGGCTGAAGTCACCATCTGAAGTGATTGTGGAGCCCCCAAAAATGAAGTTTCACTATTTCCATTGTTTCCCCAACTATTTGCCATGAAGTGATGGGACTAGATGCTATTATCTTAATTTTCTGAATGTTGAGTTTTAAGCCAACTTTTTCACTCTCCTCTTTCACTTTCATCAAGAGGCTCTTTAGTTCCTCTTTTACTTTCTGCCATAAGGATGGTGTTATTTGCATATCTGAGGTTATTGATATTTCTCCCAGCAATCTTGATTCCAGCTTGTGCTTCATCCAGCTCAGTGTTTCTCATGATGTACTCTGGATATAAGTTAAATAAGCAGGGTTACAATATACAACCTTGACGTACTCTTTCCTGATTTGGAACCAGTCTGTTGTTCCATGTCCAGTTCTAACTGTTGCTTCCTGACCTGCATACAGATTTCTCAAGAGGCAGGTCAGGTGGTCTGGTATTCCCATCTCTTTCAGAATTTTCCATAGTTCGTTGTGATCCACACAGTCAAAGGCTTTGGCATAGTCAATAAAGCAGAAGTAGATGTTTTTCTGGAACTCTCTTGCTTTTTTAATGATCCAGCAGATGTTGGCAGTTTGATCTCAGATTCCTTTGCCTTTTTTTTTTTTCCCCCTCTAAATCCAGCTTGAACATCTGGAGGTTCACATATTGTTGAAGCCTGGCTTGGAGAATTTTGAACATTACTTTAGCAGCGTGTGAGATGAGTGCAATTATGTGGTAGTTTGAGCATTCTTTGGCATTGTGTTTTTTGGGGATTGAAATGAAAACTGACCTTTTCCAGCCATGTGGCCACTGCTGAGCATTCCAAATTTGCTGGCATATTGAGTGCATCACTTTCACAGCATTATCTTTTAGGATTTGAAATAGCTCTACTGAATTTCCATCATCTCACATGGCTTTGTTCATAGTGGTGCTTCCTAAAGCCCACTTGACTTTACATTCCAGGATGTCTAGCTCTAGATGAGTGATCACACCATCATGATTATCTGGGTAATGAAGATCTTTTTTGTATAGTTTTTCTGTGTATTCTTGTGACCTCTTCTTAATGTCTTCTGCTTCTGCTTCAAACAGCTCAATTACCTAAAAAAAATTATTTATATGTAGGATACGCGCTAAAAGATTTTTGCTTAGTGATTTTTTAAGAAATAAAGCATGCCTAAAGGAAGATGGTGGAGAAGGCAATGGCACCTCACTCCAGTACTCTTAGCCTGGAAAATCCATGGACAGAGGAGCCTGGTAGGCTGCAGTCCATGGCGTGGCTAAGAGTCGGACACGACTGAGCGACTTCACTTTCACTTTTCACTTTCATTCATTGGAGAAGGAAATGGCAACCCACTCCAGTGTTCTTGCCTGGAGAATCCCAGGGGCGGGGGAGCCTGGTGGGCTGCCGTCTCTGGGGTCGCACAGAGTCAGACACGACTGAAGCAACTTAGCATCAGTAGCAGCAGCAGCAAAGGAAGATGGAAAGGAAGATGATAATGATTGTTCTGAGTTTGTGTTCTTAACACTGCTATTTTATTTGTGTGATATTTATTTTAAGACTATTTTAGTATTAACAGTGTGACACATGTTTGTGTATGCAAGTTAACTCTAATTTACACCCTTGGGGACTTGATGTTCACAGTATCTTATTCAGGAATCCACACTTCAGAGGTGGTTAAACAGCATATTATATGAAGCACCTCAAGCAGAAATCAACACCTTAGAAGGTGGCAACTTAGCCCTGGTATAAGAATGTACATGAGAGAGGTTGCTTATTATTAGCATCAGGAGTGTTAGAAATAACTTTTATCAGTGAAATAAAGGTGTTAAACATGGAGAGTTGCTTAGGAAGAGTGTATATTACCCATGGTAATTGCATGAATGAGGTGTAAGAATTTAGCGAACTTGACAGTGGAGTATCAGTGTGAATTTTGGGTCCTACGACCATTTATTTCATGGAGAACTTTGTCACTTTGGCTTACTAAAAACCAAATCTTCCACCAGAGTCTTACTGAGTCTGCTTTCTGAGAGTCTTTTGTGAGGCTAATAGGAGAGTTCAGTTACTGAAAATATGGTCTAACTCCCATTTATTTTTACTTGCTAATATGTGCTTATGTGGGACATAGAGGAATTTAGTCTTAGACATGCTTTGATTTAACATACTAGTTGCTTAAGTTGTGAGAGGGTGGGCTCTTTTTGTACATTAGAAGGCTCTTCTAGAGTAGATGTTTAAAGAAATTTTGCTGTACTTAATCTTTTAAAAAGGTAAAATCATGATTTTTAAAATATTTTAAATAATTTTTTAAATCTTTTGAAAAGGTAAAATGAACACATGTTAAAGATTTGATTTAATGAGGGGATCAAGATGATGTTAAAACTAGTTCAAAGGAAAATTCTAAGAACAGATACATAAATATGAAATATTGAAAAGAATATGCAAATAGAGGTAGGCTGGGAGCTCCCAAAATTTCCCTCAGACTCAGTGACTTGGTAGAAGACACACAGGACCCTACTCCATACTTTTGTATTATTACAATGAAAGGACATGTTTTAAAATTGGCCGAGATAAAAGGAAAAATCCAGGAGAAACCAGGTGTCAACTTCCAGGTGACTCTTCCCAGTGAAGTCCCACAGGGATGTGTTTAATTCTTCCAGTAACAGGGGTGAGGTGGAGCATACCTGACTGTTGGTATCCATGGATTTTTTTATGGGAGGTCAGTCATGTAAACGTGTACTGTCCATGTAACTGATCTCCGTGACTCAGACTCTAGCCCACCACCCAGAACAACATAAAAAGGCTTTCACCATAAATAGCGTCATTAGGATAAAGTTACCTAGTACAGAGTGGCCCAAAGCATTTCAAAAAAGTACACAAAACATTTTTATCAGGAAGAATATTCTATGGGCCCAAAGGTTATCTCCCTGGAACTGACCAAGAGCCAGTCTTTGTTTGGAACATGAAGGATTTGGGCACCTCAGGCCTGCTGAGTTAACTGGTTTCAATTTAAAATGTCAAAACCATCTTTTCAATGGGAGCAGGGAAAAGTTGTTCTTCTACCACGCTGGATTCATACTCAATAACTTTCCAGCGATACCAGTTATCTACAACTGGGAGATGTAAAATAGGTCCCACAGAATCAGATGACATTGAAAAAATATGTTAGAGACAAAGTATGTTAGAGGTGATGCACAGCTTTCTCAGGAAGCACAACTTTCCCCCAGTATCCAAATGCAAATTGGTTTTGTTCAATGAACCACTCTTAGTATGCCTCATGCTGTTATTTTATGTATTAACTCATACCTTTGCATTCAGGGTTATTGGACTAGAGCACTATTCTGATGATGAAGAGACCATATTTCAGAGAAGTCTGTGTTCTTGTTCACATAAGAAAGTGAAACCATATTTCAAAAGTCAGTGCTTGTTCCATATGAATAAACTCTGGACTAGTCACAGACATTTAGGGATATAGATGCTAATATTTTTCAAAATAGGAAAAAAAAAAAAGATTCAATATTGACTCTTAAGTCTTTGCTAGTAGGCTAGACTACAGCTTGAGTAAGCTCAATTCTTTCTTCACTGAACACATTCAGATAACCTCAGGGATCCTACCCAAATCCTCTCTGCTTAGTGTCTGAACACATAGGTGTAGCTTGTTACTACAGTCTAGTGAAGGCAAACCTGAGCTACTCACTGGGCATTGTGCACACTAGCTGAGTGTTCCTCACTGTAATGATCATCCCTCGGTGAGTTCAAGCAAAATATTTTGGAACTTAATGTTCACAAAATTACTGATTTCCAACCATATGATTTTCTCTTCTTTGAGAAGCATTTCAGAGTGTTGAGTGCCAATTATATCTCTAGCTTCCTGTTTCTCCAGGCTTGGCAGCTCTTCTCTTAAACTATCTCTGATAACAGCTTTCAATGCACTCTTTAAATTAGTAGTAAATTAGGAGGTTATTTTGCTAGCTGGTGCTTTGCTTGTATATTTTAAGTTATGTCTTATCATAGGCTTCATTGAGAAAGGTATTGGAAAAAAAATTATGTCTTATATTTATCTAAAAAGATAGTTTGCTCATGGTGCTTATGAGTATGTGTGTGAGGAAGATAAATGGATAGATTGTGTAATTTCCAAGGCCATAAGAGATGTTATGAACACTATAGGGACAATGGCCTCACTTGCTAATGTGCAAGGAAAACTCCTCATAGTTTTAGGGAGACATCCTTGAAACACAGTGAATCTGTGTGTAACTTTCATGTTTAGAAATGTGACAAGTCATTTTGTCCTTTGAAAAGATGGAGGGTGGGCTCTGGGCTTTTGAGAGATAGATGGATAATTATAGATATAAAAGCATGATACATTTGAGTAGGGGGCAAGGGGTTAATTATAAAGAATAGTTTGATATGGTCTCATTAATGTACTAATATATGTGCATAGAAAAGATCCAGAAGCCTATACATTGCAGAGTTAATAGTTTTTCTGTGTCTGTTGGGATAATGAATGGCTGTAATTTTCTTCCTTTTGCTCAATAATAAAGATTTCTAAGTGTTCTATGATGAACATATCTTATTTCTTTTTAATAAGAAAGTGAACAGAAAATATCTGAGTCTAAATGAGGTGCAGGGAGAATAATTGAATATGTGTTATATCACCTCCCACGGTGGCAAATGTCTTCAGCTATAGAAAGAAAACAATGAGGTGGGTGGAATTGGGTTATATGTGGTATTTCATCCAGTTGCCCTAAAATCAAATTCTCACTTTGCTCTGTCACTGAGATCTTTCTATAGTTAAAAAGACAGGAAATACAGTATTGGAAGCCTTAAACCCTGCTACATGGTATTACTTTTTTAACTCCAAATCAGGCTCAAAAGAGGAACAAAAGGGATTTAATCCAGGACTACTGGAGCAACTTCTTCTATGGACTAGTCAATCTGTATTGAGAGGGGGAGGTCAATTAATTCATGCAGAATTTCTCAACTTTGGCACTGATGACATTTTAGGCCAGATAATTGTGTTTTGAGGAGGGTTATGTGCATTAATCAAGGCTGTGGTTTTTCCTGTGGTCATGTATGGATGTGAGAGTTGGACTGTGAAGAAGGCTGAGCGCCGAAGAATGGATGCTTTTGAACTGTGGTGTTGGAGAAGACTCTTGAGAGTCCCTTGGACTGCAAGGAGATCCAACCAGTCCATTCTGAAGGAGATCAGCCCTGGAATTTCTTTGGAAGGAATGATGCTAAAGCTGAAACTCCAGTACTTTGGCCACCTCATGCGAAGAGTTGACTTATTGGAAAAGACTCTGATGCTGGGAGGGATTGGGGGCAGGAGGAGAAGGGGACAACAGAGGATGAGATGGCTGGATGGCATCACTGACTCAATGGACATGAGTCTGAGTGAACTCCGGGAGTTGGTGATGGACAGGGAGGCCTGGCGTGCTGCAATTCATGGGGTCACAAAGAGTCGGACACGAATGAGCGACTGATCTGATCTGATCTGATGTGCGTTACAGAACACATCAGCAGCCTCCGCCTGCTAGTGCCAGCAGCAATACTCAAGTTGTACCAACCAAAGTGTCCAGAGACTTCCAAGTATTCCTTAGGACAGTATTACCCTTAGTGAGAACCAAAACCTTAATGAACACTTGCCTGTAATTTCTATACATGCAGGATTATTTTTGGCTGCATATGAAAGATTAAGCCCCAGATATTGATTACTTAAGAAGATAGACCATTTCTTCTTCCTTATATAAGTAGGAATCTGAAGGTGGACAGTTCAGAGTTAGCATGGCCATTCCACAGTTATCAGGAACCCAGAGTTCTTCAAACTTACCTCCCGCATTTCTTACCTTGCCTTCCTTTCTGAAAGTTACCTCATAATTTGAATTTCTTGTGTTGACCAGATGTCCAGAGTAATTTTCCAGGCAAATATCAAGAGGAAAGGCAAAGAAGTCTGAGAACCCTGTCTTCCTTTCTCTTTCAAGAAACCTCATGGAAGTCCTACACTCTTTCACTTTCATCTCATTGACCAGAAAACTTGCCACACAGCTCCACTTAGATGCATAGAAGACATAAATGTAGTCTGGGGGCTAAGCACATCTCCAGATTTCTGGATGGGGTTCAGTTAGAAAAAGGTCAAAAGGATGTCGGGGTTACATTCTCTTAGCATTCTGCATAATATACAAGTCTACCCTCTGAGAGAAAGCTTTGATTCCAAATAAAATATTACCAAATTGATTCAGAGTATCTATTACAAAATTGTCTTAAATAATGAAAATCTAATTGAACTAAGAGACTCCAGAAATGCTACTTTTGTTTTATTTCAATATTTGAAAAACCACCCTAAAGGATGGTTGCACTGCCTGGACAAGTGTACTGTGGATATCATTATATCTGTCTTCAACATTTGGCTTCCTTGCAAAAGGCTTACCTCTACCTCTGATATTTTTCTGAGAGCAGAGCCCAAAACACAGGATTCTGTGCTGGGAGTTCATTTAAAGTCATCTTGGGGGAAATAGCCATGAGAAAGTGAAACAGGGAAGAAAGGGAAGACAATGCAAAGATGATTTTGATTGAATTGATTGTTGCCATGGATGATAGGAGATCCTGCAGAATCTGACACTAGCAGAGTCTGAGGAAAGGCACGTCAAAACTGCCCACCTGGAAAACAAACATTTATCTTATGTTTCCATTGTCACTGGGTCAACAGTGGCTCCAAAGGAATTGACTCATTACACTCACGTATGTGGAGCAGGTACTTGGCAAAGTTTCCCAACTCTTGAAGTCAGAGCAGGAATTATATCTTGTGTGTGTAGAATCTAGACATCTAGAAAGCCTGTATGAAGCTGATTGAAAGCTTTATAAAACTGGTCTGTGGGCGGTGGCTGGACACAAGGGAGTAGGAGGCATTTTACCTTTCTACCTTCGCAGTTCAGGAGAACAGAAGGAGTTCATGAAAGCACATTTTGTTGATTACCACTGCCCTGGAGATAAGTTAGGAAGTTCTGTTCTGGTCAGTTGCTCAGTCATATCTGACTCTTAGTGATCCCATGGACTGCAGCACACCAGGCTTCTTTGTCCATTACCAACTCCCAGAGTTTGCTCAAACTCGTGTCCATTGAGTCAGTGATGCCATCCAACCATCTCATCCTCTGTCGTCCCCTTCTCCTCCCGCCTTCAATGTTTCCCAGCATCAGGGTCTTTTCAAGTGAGTCAGCTCTTCGCATCAGGTGGCCAAAGTGTTGGAGTTTCAGCTTCAGCATCAGTCCTTCCAATGACTAGTCAGGGTTGATTTCCTTTAGGATTGATTGGATTGATCTTGCTGTCCTAGAGACTCTCAAGTATCTTCTCCAACACCACAGTTCAAAAGCATCAATTCTTTGGCACTATAAATTATTAATTTGGAAATAGTAAACATGACAGATATACATGCATGCACATATACAGTGTGAAAGTCACTCAGTCATGTCAGACTCTGTGGCCCCATAGATTATAGAGTTCATGGAATTCTCTAGGCCAGAATACTGGAGTGGTTAGTCTTTCCCTTCTCCAGGGGACCTTCCCAACCCAGGGATCAAACCCAGGTAATCTGCATGTATATGCATATGTAATTTCCCATTTTAGTATTAAAGAGTCTAGCTATAATAATGTATTTTTCCAAGTCTATAAGCCAGGAGAATAGGAGCCATTGTTTTTAATGTTGTACCATGTTGTACATTTCTTCATTTGATTTCACTGCTAATGTATTACACTACTTTGCTCTACTTTAGTATTCATTTAACAGTTACTTGATTATCTCATCAATAGACCTGAGTCACAATGACTGAGGAAGGGTTGTAGACTATATTGTATTGAAGTGGCATAAAAATGTTCAAGGAAGACTGCCATATTTGATGTTGAAATTTATATGTTGGTTGGGAAGCTGACAGAACCTTGAATGAACTGATGGTAGGAATAAATGGTGAAGACCATCAATCAGTTAGGAAGTAAATATCTTTTAACATTATGAAAGGCTTACTCCTCATCAGTGAATCTTTGAAGAAAGTTACTTGTGGGATACACAGTAACTAGAAGAAATTATTACCAGAAATATATCCAACTTCAGAATATCTAAGAAAATGCCAATGCATATTATTGGAAATGCATTTATATGTAAACTGTTAATAACATTGGTATAGAGTTGAATCATTTAAGCTCTTGTTTGTAGGCAGGAAGATAAGATTTTAATCTGCCTTAACCTTATGGCAGAAAGTGAAGAAGAGCTAAAGAGCGTCTTGATGAAAGTGAAAGAGGAGAGTGAAAAAGTTGGCTTAAAGCTCAAAATTCAGAAAACTAAGATCATAACATCCAGTCCCATCACTTCATGGCAAATAGATGGGGAAACCGTGGCTGACTTTATTTTTCTGGGCTCCAAAATCACTGCAGATTTTGGACTGCACCATTGCAGTCATGAAATTAAAAGATGCTTGCTCCTTGGAAGGAAAGTTATGACCAACCTAGACAGCATATTAAAAAGCAGAGACGTTACTTTGTCAACAAAGTCCATCTAGTCAAGGTCATGGTTTTTCCAGTAGTCATGTTTGGATGTAAGAGTTGGACTATACAGAAAGCTGAGCGCTGAAGAATTGATGCTTTTGAACTGTGGTGTTGGAGAAGACTCTTGAAAGTCCCTTGGACTGCAAGGAGATCCAATCAGTCCATCCTAAAGGAGATCAGTCCTGGATGTTTACTGGAAGGACTGATGTTGAAGGTGAAACTCCAATACTTTGGCCACCTGCTGCGAAGAGCTGACTCACTGGAAAAGACCCTGATGCTGGGAAAGATCGAGGGCAGGAGGAGAAGGGGACAACAGAGGATGAGATGGTTGGATGGCATCACCGACTCAATGGACATGGGTTTGGGTGGACTCCGGGAGTTGGTGATGGACAGGGAGGCCTGGCGTGCTGCAGTTCATGGGGTCACAAAGAGTTGGACATGACTGAATGACTGAACTGAACTAACCTTAAGGCTCCCACTGGATTGAAGTAAAGTACAAACTTCTGATATTGCCACTTACAGATATTGCATGATATAAGTTTTGCTTAAATTCCAATTAACCAAATTTTGGGTAATTTGGGTTCTCATAACTAAAGACATCACTGCAATTAGAGTGAGTTTGGCTCAGTGTTATTGCTTCTGGTCCAAAAGTAAACATAAGTTCTAACTGAACAGGGTTTTTTTTAGTTGAAAGTTTTTCAGTTCCTATTAAGCTCCCTTCCTCAAATTTTATAGCACAAAAACACAATTCTCTAGATGCTTAGAAATGGTTGCTTATTTCTCTGTGGAAGCTTCTGGCTTTTAAGGAATAAACAGTTTGATTTGAGCTAAAGGAGAGAGTAGGCATAGAAACACAGCTGAGACATCAATTCAAAGAGCATGAGTAAATGAACAGAAGAGAAATCACATTTGCTGGAATCCTCACAGTAAATAAATGAGGTGACAGGAGAGGGTTGCTTAAAGTGGGCTGAAGAGAACCAGTAGCCGAGCACTTTTCTTTCAATTTATCAAGTATTGAATCTGTAAATCTGAATCTAGTTTCTGTTTACCAGGTCCCTAAATAAGGTTTGCCTACCCTGTGCCAACAATCACCTTCCAGCCTTCTGAAATTGCTTCATTAGCATTTGTGAGAAAAGCCTAAGCAGTAGCAATAGAGAATGTTAATCTAGTGCAGACTACTGGCCCGTGCTCAAGACTGGTGGGTGGTTAACTCTTCCTGTGTGATCGTCAGAGTTATTTCTCCAAGTCAGCCAGCCCTCAGTCATGGAAGGCATAAATAGTGCCCCTTGGCCTGCCCTTTGGTCCCTGGAAAGAAGGAATTTATGGCTGAGTCTTTCACACTCATAATAAGAAAATCCCTAACTCTTAGGGGTCTCATTTTCCCTTCGATCAGGTGAATTCTTCATGTCAGGTAGGGCAAAGGAGGATAATGTAGGAACTCAGTATCTACAACTTGAGGGGCCACAGAAAAGCTTTAACTGGACCTCAATGTATCTCTTTGAAGAAAATTCAGATACAATGGGGTCCTTGGTTAATATTGTAAATTGGATTATTGTCGAGAAATATCCATTCTTCTCTGACCTCTGTGGAAAGGGTATGTGTGCCTCCCCACTGGATGCTGGCCTTGGCTGTGTAACTTTCTTTTGATGGGATCTTAGAAAGTAGGAGTTGAATTGAGGCTTGGAATATGGCTGTAATTTGGGGCTTGTCTCCTGTCCCTGCTTCTCTCCATGAAAAATGTCTTGGCTGGCCTTTCATCCAAGGGGCTTGCAAGAAGTTTTACGGACCTGACCTGAACTGAACCCAGGTCCTGGAATCGAGTTCAAACTAAATCAGCAAAAAACTATCCAACTCACAAGGCAAAGTCCACGAATGCTGGTATGTAAGCCGCAGCTACTCTGATATTCTTTAGCATATTTTAGCGACCAGTTTAACTGGATTGTATTTACAGCCCTGAAGCAAAGGAGAGAGTTCTCCTTTCCTCTCCAAGTATTTGTTTACAGGGCTGACACAGTGTTGAGAGATTTACATTGTTATTGGCGATGCTAGTCGTAAAGAACCCTCCTTCTGAAGCATGAGAAGTAATAGACTCAGATTTGATCCCTGGGTCGGGAAGATCCCCTGCAGGAGGGCATGGCAACCCACTCCAGTACTCTTGCCTGGAGAATCCCATAGACAGAGGAGCCTGGTGGGCTACAGTTCTTGAGGTCACAAAGCGTCGAACACAACTGAAGCAACAGCACACATGCATGCAAGAGTTAAAAGGAGAATTGTTTATTTTGCTGAGGTGTTAAAAGAACAAGGCAGGTAAGATGTGAGGGCATGTTTGGAAAGTACTTTATAGTGGGGTTGAAAACTAGAGTCTGCAGTGTGATTCTGAGATGGCTGGGCCCTGGCAGTGCTCATTCCTCCCGGGGATGAGAATGTTAGTATTATGGATGCTTGATTAGACTTAGCAGCCTGATGTCTCTAAATATCTATGACTATCTCTTCTGAAGCACAGGGGGCTTCCCCAGTGGCTCTGCAGTTAAGATTCTGCCTTTAATGCAGGAGATGCAGGTTTGATCCCTGGGTCAGGAAAATCCCCTGGAGGAAGGCATGGCAACGCACTCCAGCATTCTTGCCTGGAAAATCCGATGAAAAGACGAGCCT
Source organism: Bos javanicus (assembly GCF_032452875.1). Lineage (NCBI taxonomy): Eukaryota > Metazoa > Chordata > Mammalia > Artiodactyla > Bovidae > Bos > Bos javanicus. The sequence goes on from NC_083877.1 coordinate 93,279,132, forward strand.
GGTGGGGTACAGTCCATCGGGTCACAAAGAGCCAGACACAACTGAAGCCACTGTGCATGCACGCACACACTGAAACACAAGCTGCCTGTGTAAACTCCTCCTGAATAATAATGTAGCTGCTACTTTCCAAAAGGTCTGTATCCTTTAGCAAAGTTCCTCTTAGATTTGATAAAATCTTTTTTATTTTATTTTATTTTTAAACTTTACAAATTGTATTAGTTTTGCCAAATATCAAAATGAATCCACCACAGGTATACATGTGTTCCCCATCCTGAACCCTCCTCCCTCCTCCCTCCCCATACCATCCCTCTGGGTCGTCCCAGTGCACTAGCCCCAAGCATCCAGTATCGTGCATCTGTTCAGGAACAGTGTCACCATTAACTGTTCCCAACCCCAAAGGGAACTGAGGCGTCAAAAGTAACTCCTAAGCAATGTGCAGCTCTTGTTCCTACTCTGTGTGACCACTTAATGTTCGCTAAACTTATGTTTAGTTCAATTCAGTTGCTCAGTTGCATCAGACTCTTTGTGACCCCATGGACTGCAGCAGGCCAGGCTTCCCTGTCCATCACCAACTACCAGAGTTTACTCAAACTCATGTCCATTGAGTCAGTGATGCCATCCAACCAGCTCATCCTCTATCGTCCCCTTCTCCTCCTGCCCTCAATCTTTCCCAGCATCAGGGTCTTTTCCAACGAGTCAGTTCTTCATATCAGGTGGCCAAAATATCGGAGTTTCAGCTTCAACATCAGTCCTTCCAATGAATATTCAGAACTGATTTCCTTTAGGATGGACTGGTTGGATCTCCTTTCAGCCCAAGGAACTCTCAAGAGTCTTCTCCAACACCACAGTTCAAAAGCATCAATTCTTCAGCGCTCAGCTTTCTTTATAGTCCAACTCTCACATCCATATATGACTACTGGAAAAACCATAGCTTTGACTGGATGGACCTTTGTTGGCAAAGTAATATCTTCACTTTTTAATATGCTGTCTAGTTAGTTATAACTTTCCTTCCAAGCAGCAAATGTCTTTTAATTTCATGGCTGCAATAACCATCTGCAGTAATTTTGGATCCCAAAAAACTTATGTACCCTTGGCTAATTACATCACCAGTTTTAATGGACATAGTTATATGGACCCTTCTAACCAATCTAGCTTCTTTTGCTTTGGCTCCATCTCTTCTTTATTTCTGGAGTTATTTCTTCTCTGATCTCCAGTAGCACACTGGGCACCTACCGACACAACAGACTGGTTCCAAATAGGGAAAGGAGTGCATCAAGGCTGTATATTGTCACCCTGCTTATTTAACTTATATGCAGAGTACATCATGAGAAACGCTGGGCTGGGAGAAGCACAAGCTGGAATCAAGATTGCTGGGAGAAATATCAATAACCTCAGATATGCAGATGACACCACCCTTATGGCAGAAAGTGAAGAGGAACTAAAAAGCCTCTTGATGAATGTAAAAGAGGAGAGTGAAAAAGTTGGCTTAAAGCTCAACATTCAGAAAACTAAGATCATGGCATCTGGTCCCATCACTTCATGGCAAATAGATGGGGAAACAGTGTCAGACTTTATTTTTGGGGGCTCCAAAATCACTGCAGATGGTGATTGCAGCCATGAAATTAAAAGATGCTTACTCCTTGGAAGGAAAGTTATGACCAACCTAGATAGCATATTGAAAAGCAGAGATATTACTTTGCTGACAAAGGTCCGTCTAGTCAAAGCTATGGTTTTTCCATTGGTCATGTATGGATGTGAGAGTTGGACTGTGAAAGAAAAAAAATCTCTCACCATTTCCACTGTTTTGCCATCTATTTGCAATGAAATGATGGAACCAGATGCCATGATCTTCATTTTTTTGAATGTTGAGTTTTAAGCCAGCTTTTTCACTCTCCTCTTTTACCTTCATCAAGAGGCTCTTTAGTTTGCTTTCTGCCACTAGGGTGGTGTCACCTGCATATCTGTGGTTATTGATATTTCTCCTGGCAATCTTGATTCCAATGTGAGCTTCATCCAGCCTGGCATTTCACATGATATACTCTGCATAGAAGTTAAATAAAGAGGGTGACAATATACAGCCTTGATATATTCCTTTCTCAATTTTTAACCAATTCATTGTTTCATGTCCTGTTCTAACTATTGCTTCTTGACCTGCAAAGAGGCTTCTCAGGAAGCAGGTAAGATGGTCTAGTATTCCCATCTCTTTAAGAATTTTCCATAGTTTGTTGTGATCCACACAGTTAAAGCCTTTAGCATAGTCAGTGAAGCAGAATTAGATGTTTTTTCTAGAATTCCCTTGTTTTTTCCATGATGCAGCAGATGTTGACAATTTGATCTTTGGTTCTTCTGCTTTATCTAAATGCAGCTTGTACATCTAGAGGTTCTGGTTTACATACTTACAACATACTATTGAAGCCCATCTTGAAGGAATTTGAGGATTACCTTGCTAGCATGTGAAATGAGTACAATTATGTGGTAGTTTGAACATTCTATGGCATGGCCTTTCTTTGGGATCAGAATGAAAACTGACCTTTTCTAGTCCTGTGGCCATTGCTGAGTTTTCCAAATTTGCTGGCATAGTGAGTGCAGCACTTTCACAACATCATCTTTTAAGTTTTGAAATAGCTCAGCTTATCTGGAATTCCATCCCCACCACTAGCTTTGTTCATAGTGATGCTTCCTAAGGCCCACTTGACTTCACACTCCAGGATGTCTGGCTCTAGGTGAGTGATCACATCATCATGGTCACCTGGGTCATTCAGACCTTTTTTCGTATAGTTCTTCTGTGTATTAGATATATTCAGTAGGACTCAGAGAGTAGATAGTTACTAGACCTATTAATGGATGAGATTAGACGGAAAGAACAATAGTAGACTTGGTCCTGAGCTAATAGGATGTTTTCCAAACCCTAGGACTTCTTGAATCCTTGTTGGAGAGACATTGAGGCATTTGTGTGTAAGGGGGACCAGAAGAGTGTTATTCAAGCAGATGAGGATTCAGAATTTGTTAGAAATTTGAATACTCATTTTAGAGATTTTCACTTATAGAGAAGGTGAGTCTGAGACATACAAGTTACAGCACATTGCTACCTTCTTTATATAATCAAGACATACATTGAAAACTTCTATAGTAGTGACTTCTATAATCATAATGGCATTAAATGGAAGGTTTAACTGAAAGAAAATCCTAAAGAATATTAGCTTAAATGAGAGAAGCTGACTTTTTTGCTCATATTTACAAAACCTAGAAATAAATAGTCCATAGCTGGTATGATGACTCTGTTCCATATTGTTTAGAAACTAGTCTCTCAAAGTTATCACTGTATCATCCCTAGGATTTAGTTCATGGTTCAAGATCATGTTATCCATATTCAAGCACACTGCTAACAGAAAGGAACAAAGAAATTGGGACATCTGCTTTTTAATGAAAGTTCTCAGATCTTAATGCATGAAAATTTAACTTATATTCTGTTGTCTGGAATCTTTTCATAGCTATAAGGGAAGCTAAAGTATATTCTGTAGACTTTAAGTCTCCACTCTTTTAAGTCTCCATTCTAGGTTCTCTGTTCTAAGTCTCTAAGTCTTGATTCTAAGTCTCTGTTCTATACATACACACACTCACACATATATTAATATAAATAATCTTAGCAAAAAGTTTGTAATACAACAGAAGAAAACAGATATTGTGGGACAAGTTGGAGTCTTTTACACAGTCCATCCCATTGGCCCCCTAAATAGTGATACAAGGCCTTCTTACTCATGGAGCTGCTCATCACCTTCCCGAAAGAAACCTACACCTTAATCATGTTTGTGTGTGGACTCAGTTGGGTCTGAATCTTTGTGACCCCATGGGCTGTGGCCTGCCATCAAATTTTCCAGACAAGAACTCTGGAGTGGGTTGCCATTTCCTACTCTAGGGGATCTTCTCAACCCAGGGATGAAACCCAAGACTCTGGTGTCTCCTGCATTGGCCGATGGATTCTTTACCCCTGGGTCACTTGGGAAACCCACAACTTAATCATACCACTCACATCTCTCTCAAAGTCTAGGTCTCTAGTGTACAATCCCTTTGAGATTGTTTAGATATGGCTCGTATTGCTCTGGAAACTAACAGGTGGATTTGCATCCCACACTCACCATTCCAGTGGCGGAAGTGGAATAAAATTACAAGCTCAAGTTCCATTTAGAAAAGAGGATAAAAGGTTATACATAGCTGTCACCAGGTCATTAGGCCACAGTAACCGTGTTCACTTTTCTGGAAATTGATTTATAGGCCTGTCTAGAAGACTCCCCTCCCACTTTCTATAGGCCCTGTTTTTGGGGAATCCTTCATCATACATCATCCTCCCTGACTCTAAGTAGGGTGGGCATTAGACATTTGGCTTCTTAGATCTACACAGATTCAAATCCCAGTCCTTGCTAGTGTGGGTTCGAGGGCCCAGGGATGGTGCTGGGAATGGAACATTATAGATTTTTATAAGGCCACACTTGCAGTTTCCTTGAAAAAAAGCAGTTAGTAGGCTTTCAGTTTGTTTTACGTTAACCATAACCAGAACATCCCTGTACATAGTTTTTAAACTAAATTACTCTGATCTTAGATTTATTAGTATTTGAGCTTCACCCATTCCCCAGCACCTTCATGTAATGGCTCCTGCAGATATCTGTATCAATTAGCATAAGACAATCCGAAAATCTCAGAAGCTTAGAAAAGTGAAGGTTTGGCAGGAAACTCATCTTAGTGGTCACTCAGGGACCTAGGCTGGCAGAGCTGCTTTTTGACACATGCTGCCAGGGTCATTAAAGAAGGAAGGAAATATTCTGAACTTTAATGATTCTGAACCAGCTTTAATGATTATGTCAGAAAAATGTGCATTCCACTCAACATTTCACTGGCCAAAGTAACCAGGCCACCACCCAATCTTCACAAGGAATGAAGAGGTATAAGCCTACTGTGTACACCTAAGGGGAACAGTGTTAATGACTGTTACATCTTATGCCATAATGGGTTCCATTATTGATAAGGCAATTTCTTTAATCTGATCTTTATAATTTTGATGGCTTCTGTTGTATTCTTAATGGAAAATTCTTAAATCTCAGGGCCACAGTTTTGTCTTCTGTTCAGAGTATTTCTTTAAGGCATTCTGCTTAAACTGTCTTGGCTTCAGGTAACAAAGAAGCTGACCTTTTTTAATGCCATGCGAATCCAAATTAACAAACTCAATGAACTCAAATTTTAGGCCAAAGCAGCGGAATGGAGGGAGGAATGAGTAAGAAAATAGCAGTGTATCCTGGTGTGTTGTAAGGCAAGCTCTCACATGACATTGTGTTTATACACTAGTGGACAAAATTTTATCACAGGAAGGAAAACAAAAGTCTTTCCCCTGGCCATGTGCATACCTGTGTGCTAAGTCGCTTAAGTCACGTCTGATTCTTTGCAACCCTGTGGGCTATAGCCCTCCAGGCTCCTCTGTCCATGGGATTCTCCAGGCAAAAATACTGGAGTGGGTTGCCATGCCCTCCTCCAGGGGATCTTCCCAACCCAGGGATCAAACCTGTGTCTTTTATGTCTCCTGCATTGGCAGATGGATTCTTTACCATTAGCACCACCTGTATGACTAATCAAGTCTTCTACGACTAAGGAAAATTGCAGTTTGTACCACAGATGCTTTAATATTGCTCTGAGATGATATTTACCATGATTGTACACATAAGGAGACTAAAATTCAGATATATACAATTAGTTCGCTTATGGCTACATGGCTACTGGAAAATTAGGGATGTAACCCAAGTTCTCCTGAACCGCAATGCAGTCCATCCAACTACTTAACACTATTGCATTCAAGTACAGCCCTCACTAAAAGTTGAGTATGTGAGATCCCCTTTTGCACACTGAAGTACCCCAAAGAGCGGTGGTGCAGTGGTAAAGAATTTGCCTGTTAATGCAGGAGATGCAAGAGATGTGGGTTCGATCCCTGGGTTGGGAAGATCCTGTGGAGGAGGGCATGGCAACTATCTCCAGTATTCTTGCCTGGAGAATCCCATTGACAGAGGAGCGTGGCAGGTTACAGTCTGTGGGGTTGTAGAGAGTCAGAATGAGCACACACCCCCCAAAGTGTGACAGACGTGAAACCTTTCCTACTTTCTTCCTTTCACAGCTGTTTTTTCTGCTATGGTCTGAAGGTTTACATTGCCCTCAGCTTTGTATGTTGAAAGCCTAACCTCCAAAGCTGATGATGATCTGAGTAGCTGCGACCTTTGAGAGGTACTGAAGTCCTAAGGGTGAAACCCTATTAAATAAGAGATTAGAGCCTTATTAAAGAGGATGTGGAGAGGTCCCTAGCCCCCTCCTGTCATGTGAGAGCATCATGAGAATTCTGCAACATAGAAGAGCAGACCAGGTTGGAACCATCTTCCTGGATTTCCCAGTCCCCAGAACCATATGAAATGCGTATTGGTAAGCTACTCTAGTATTTTGTTATAGCAACTTGAATAGACTTAAGACATTTCTGAGATGATGTTACAGATCAGTAGAGTGACTAGAAACCTAAAAGCAATTATCTTCTCTCTTTTCGGAAAACATGATTTCTTTTAGTGGTTCTTTAACTGGTGTTGACTGCAGTTCCACTTACACTTCATTTCAGCACAGGGGGTCTTGTAGGTCATCATCCTCTACTTAGTTCAGCTTTCTACAGTCTTCAAGGTGAAGAGTTTTATTTTCTATCATGATCACATGCAGTCCAGGTTCCTAGGGTTGGTTTCAAGGTCATAGCTGCAATCCTTTAAAATGTCCACATGGCTGGACTCCTTGACTGCCTATAGCTTCCACAATGAATCTGATGTGGGACTTGTGTTTCCAGAACGTTTTTTGATTACTGAGTATTTTCACTGTTGATCTGGAATAAGTATATACTTGATTAAAGAGAATGGGTCAGTCCTCGCCTAGAGTACCAATTAGCCTTTTATATTTTAAAGAAGAGGTCAAACGCCAGGACCGAGAAAGGGTGGCTGAGATGGCTGGCTTTTATTGTACCTCTTGAATGGTTTATGATGTCTATTTAAAATTTAATTTTTTAAAGTTTTATCTAAATCAAGTTTGTAAATCTAGATCATTCATCCAACTTCCCAGAATGCCCATTTCTAGCTCACTCACTCTTCTTTGAATTTCAAGATTTTACTCAGAAATACACAATATTGCATATTTCTGCCAAATGTCAGAGTGCTCAAAAATTTTAAATATTAAAAAAAATCACATGACCCCATTATTGAGCACTAATGTTTTATTTGGGAGCCCTTCAATCTAATAGTTTGTGTTCTTGTTTTATCCCTCTCTGAGTTTCTTAAAAGTTAACTAAAGCTAGCCTGTCAGATTCAACATCCCATTTTATTTTATTTTTTAAAATCACAGCTCTGCAGCATTTTCATTGTTCTCATAAAAATCTTTGCTTGTAGAGATGGAAAAGGCTTATTTCAGTGAGCCATTGAGTCCATTTTTCTCTGCATGCTTTTTCAGGGTGGTTTCAGATTTGAAAGGATTTGAATACCTACAAAGACCTTGTGGGGGAATTATTCTAAAGCTATCTGTATCCCTTGAGTTTTTCATGAGAATGGATAAAGAATATGCTAACATGAAGAAATTCAAGAACTCCCCTCTTTCAGAAATACTAGAGAAAGCGCTGTGCTTTTCAAGGTGGCTGTTTAAATAATGGCTTTGCTGTCTGAGGGGGAAAAAGAGCTCTGAGTCAGGAGGCAAAAGCTCACTGTTATGATCAGGGACGAATTAATATAATACAGTCTTTGTAGTCATGGCTCCCCAGCAAGAGCTTCCAGCTGGATAGGGGAAGTTGGGAGACCACTGTACAGCTGGGACCACAATCAGCAGGTTAGGATTAATCATTGATCTCAAAGCTTCCTCTAGATTATCTCCAGGTAGTTTTCACCAGTGCAACGTTCTGTTGGTTTATAGAGAAGGAGCACACGCCAATATTTGCATATTATCACCCTCTCTCTGCCATTTTATGGAAGTAGGGGCCTCAGGGAAAGTGAGTCATTCATCTCTACACAAAGCCTGTGAATCCCATTCTAACTGGCTCACTCTAGAGAGCAAAGGGACCCAAGAAAACTGTGGAGGCATTCCGAAGGCAGTGAGTGTTGCAGAAGCACAGGGCCTAAGTAGTCAAGTTTCTCCAGGTGGTATGGAGAGCATTTCTAGGACCCTTCTTGTACTAGCCCTTTTTGATAGTTTCTTGGAGCACCTTGATGAGATTTCACTTCCTCCTTTGGAATCCTAAACCTCCTTACCCCAGAAGGAAACACACACCCCAGAAGGAAACATACATATACACACACACAATGCAAGGGAAATGTATAATCTTTATTTCTGGGCATGACCTCCAATTCTGTTTGCATCATCTGGGTTGGACTAATCGAGAAGGAGGCCTGGAATCCAGGCTTCCACTAATTTCTTAATGTTACATGTTCCTTCAGCCTCTCACCAAAGCTCCCACTTTCACATGTGTATGAGGCAATCCTTTGAAATTGGTTGAGAAGTGATGGAACAACTTCCCAACATGTAGTTCCTATTTTACCACAGTCTTTATTTAGCTGGCTACAATTTTCTTGCTGTTCAATCCCTTTTGAGTGTTAATGTTTAGTTTGGAAACTCTCAACCATACTTTTATCCTTTGTATTTTGACTTTCTGAAGGTCATTTTTTTTTTTTTTATTCTTCCAATTTTATTTTATTTTTAAACTTTACATAATTGTATTAGTTTTGCCAAATATCAAAATGAATCCGCCACAGGTATACATGTGTTCCCCATCCCGAACCCTCCTCCCTCCTCCCTCCCCATACCATCCCTCTGGGCCGTCCCAGTGCACCAGCCCCAAGCATCCAGCATCATGCATCGAACCTGGACTGGCAACTCGTTTCCTACATGATATTTTCCATGTTTCATTGCCATTCTCCCACATCTTCCCACCCTCTCCCTCTCCCACAGAGTCCATAAGACTGTTCTATACATCAGTGTCTCTTTTGCTGTCTCGTACACCGGGTTATTGTTACCATCTTTCTAAATTCCATATATATGCGTTAGTATACTGTATTTATGTTTTTCCTTCTGGCTTACTTCACTCTGTATAATAGGCTCCAGTTTCATCCACCTCATTTGAACTGATTCAAATGTATTCTTTTTAATGGCTGAGTAATACTCCATTGTGTATATGTACCACAGCTTTCTTATCCATTCATCTGCTGATGGACATCTAGGTTGCTTCCACGTCTTGGCTATTATAAACAGTGCTGCGATGAACATTGGGGTACACGTGTCTCTTTCCCTTCTGGTTTCCTCAGTGTGTATGCCCAGCAGTGGGGTTGCTGGATCATAAGGCAGTTCTATTTCCAGTTTTTAAAGGAATCTCCACACTGTTCTCCATAGTGGCTGTACTAGTTTGCATTCCCACCAACAGTGTAAGAGGGTTCCCTTTTCTCCACACCCTCTCCAGCATTTATTATTTGTAGACTTTTGGATCGCAGCCATTCTGACTGGTGTGAAATGGTACCTCATAGTGGTTTTGATTTGCATTTCTCTGATAATGAGTGATGTTGAGCATCTTTTCATGTGTTTGTTAGCCATCTGTATGTCTTTTTTGGAGAAATGTCTATTTAGTTCTTTGGCCCATTTTTTGATTGGGTCGTTTATTTTTCTGGAGTTGAGCTGTAGGAGTTGCTTGTATATTTTTGAGATTAGTTGTTTGTCGGTTGCTTCAAGAATCATGATAAAATGAGTGAACAGAGGAACCCCCTAAGATCACGGTCCCTGAGAAAGGAAACTCTTGGAGCTGGAATTAGTTGCAATGCATTGAATCCACATTTCTGCTCCATAGTAGCTGTGTTGATAATGGGCAAGTGATGTATTCAGTTAATCTTTTCTTGTGTCTAACCTTTAAAGTGACACAACCCATGCTAAATTTTATGCTATTATTGTAAATAAAGCAATGCACTTGTAATCTATAAAATACTACACACACATCTGTGACAAGTAACATGTCAAATTGTCGTATTATCACCTTTATAGTGCTCACCACTACTTACTCATTCATTCATCCATTTTTCCCCATTCATTCATTTATTTATTCATTTATTATCTGTTTTGTCTCCCCTCCTCTAGGATTGTAAATTCCATTATAATAGGGACTTTATCTCTTTTGTTCTCTACTGTATTCTCAGAACCTAGAACACTTCCTGGCACACTGGATGCTCAGAGCATCGATTGAATGTGTGAAGGAAGCAATGATACTTCTTTATGTGAACAATGTTACTATCTAAGAGAAACTGCTCACTTTTAAGAATTTCCAAATTTCTTTCCAGAGGCTGCTCGCTTGTCTTTCGTTACTGTTAGATTTGAAATCTGAGCGTGAGAAGACTGTCTTATAAGAACTCATGCTACATAGAGACTCTGCCATTACAGGCACCCTATCCCTCCTAGCTCCTTTCTATCACAGTTCAAAGCCAAGCTTTTTAAATGTATCACTTTATTTTGTGCATCTAGAATTATAAATGGAGAAATCCATATGATACTGAAAATCTGAAAAATTCTATTGAATCAACTGGGTGGAGATATTAGAATATTGAAGTACCTGGGAAAATTAATGTCTGTCTTGGCAGCCCCCAAATCTCATCAGGTTTATGCAAGAAAAGAATGAAGGGGAAAATATATAGACAGCCTAGTGTTTAGTATCCACAAAGAAAGATGTTTGTGTCTTACTAGAAGAAATGGCAATGTTGAATATTCATGAGGGAGATCCATTTTACACCCCCTGCAGGCACAAAATATTTGTATAAATATAAAATCTGTGCATAATTATGTGAAAACAGACATTCCCCAGAGGTTAAATATGCTAACATAGTAAGGAAGGTCTTATCCTCCTGTAGATTTTACTAAACAAATTCAAGTCACTGGAAGGATGTAAACATTGTCTAGGAGCACAATACTTTAGGGTGGCCCAAAGGAGCATAACCAGAAATAGCAAGACTATACTAAGTAAGGCAGGTACTAAGGAACATTTTGGACTATGTTGTATTTCACTCCATAGCGATGCTTATAGAAATGCCTTTAAGCTAAAACTCACAGTCTAATGAAATCTATTAGGTTGAAATTACCTTTCCTGTGACATGATTAAAGCCTTATTCCTTGAGATGCTGAATGTGACTTGACTCACTCGCAGTCCATCTTAAAATTGGATTGAATGCAGAAAGGCAAAAATAATGTGTATCTGGCTGTCTGCCATGCCAGTGACTGGTGTGTGACCTTGCACAGTAAATTCAATAGCTTAGTAGTATTCTTATTTTTCTTAAAAAAAAAAAACACACACACACACTTCATATTCTCTTTTCTTAAATTGTATTTATTTTAATTGGAGGATAATGACTTTACAATATTGTGATGGCTTTTGTCATGCATTAGCATGGATCAGCCACAGGTATCCACGTGTACCCCACCCCCTCACCCCGCTCCACGACCCTCAGCGCCTCAGCCCTCCAGGCTGTCACAGAGCACTGGCTCTGGGTGCCCAGTTTCATGCATCAAACTCGCACTGGCCATCCATTCTCTATGTGGTAGTGTACATGTTTCAATGCTATTCGCTCAAACCGTAAGAGTGGCTCTAAATATTAAGTTGATTGTTGCTTTTAGGTTAACTGTATTCTCTTTTCAAGAAGAAAGAAAATTGCTAAATTGTGGTTGTTATTTTTTCCCCTGACTCTATATAGTAGAATGCACAATGGCTTTCAGACTCCCCTATAAATGGTGCAACAAAAAGTTTGCTTTGGGTGATGAAATATGCAAACTTTTAAATGCAGAGGAGAACAAACTTGTTGGTGGCTTCCATGTCATTCTGTTCTCTGAACTTACAAGTATAATCAAATGTGCACCTGACTGTATGAGCAATATGTGTGCGATGTCTGTAGTAGCTGCTGAACTGGGTAGATATGTAATGAGAAAATCAAAGGGAGAAAGCTCTTCTAAAACAACAAATATATCCTCTTTGCTGATTATAGGAGTTTCCTATCTGATTTGGCCACCTACCTCTATAAAGGGTTGACATGTACTTTTGACACATAAGTTCTGATATAATCAGTAAAGTAAAATCACATTTTTAGGTTCAATCAGTTCAGTTGTTCCATTGTGTCTGAATCTTTGCGACCCCATGGACTGCAGCATGCCAAGCTTCCTTGTCCATCACCAACTACCAGAGCTTGCTCAAACTCATATCCATTGAGTCACTGATGCCATCCAACCATCTCATCCTCTGTTGTCCCCTTCTCCTCCTGCCTTCAATCTTTCCCAGCATCAGGGTCTTTTCAAGTGAGTCAGTTCTTCTAATAGTGTGGCCAAATTATCAGACCTTCAGCTTTAGCATCCGTCCTTCCCATGAATATTCAGGACTGATTTCCTTTAGGATTGACTGGTGTGATCTCCTTGCAGTCCAAGGGACTCTCAAGAGTCTTCTCCAACACCACATTTCAAAAGCATCAGTTCTTCAGTGTTCAGCTTTCTTTATAGTCCAACTTTCACATCCATACATGACTCCTGGAAAAACCATAGCTTTGACTAGATGGACCTTTGTTGGCAAGGTAATGTCTGCTTTTTAATATGGTGTCTAGGTTGCTCATACTTTTCTTCCAAGGAGTACGTGTCTTTTAATTTCATGGCTGCAATCACCATCTGCAGTGATTTTGGAGCCCAAGAAAATAGTCTGTCACTGGTTCTAGTTTCCCCATCTATTTGCCGTGAAGTGATGGGACCAGATGCCATGATCTTAGTTTTCTGAAAATTGAGTTTTAAGCCAGCTTTTCACTCTCCACTTTCACTTTCATCAAGAGGCTCTTTAGTTCTTCTTCACTTTCTGCATAAGGGTGGTGTCATCTGCATATCTGAGGTTATTGATGTTTCTCCTGGCAATTTGGATTCTAGCTTTTCCTTCAACCAGCCCAGCATTTTGCATAATGTTCTCTACATATAAGTTAAATAAGCAGGGTGATAATGTATAGCCTTGATGTACTCCTTTCACAATTTGGAACCAGTCCATTGTTCCATGTCTGGTTCTAATTGGTGCTTTCTGACCTGCGTACAGATTTCTCAGGAGGGAGGTAAGGTGGTATGGTATTCCCATCTCTTTAAGAATTTTCCACAATTTGTTGTGATCCACATAGGCAAAGGCTTTAGCATATTCAATGAAGCAGAAGTAGATTTTTTAGGTTGGGAATTATTAACTCATCTAGGTTATCTCAGTCATTTTTAGGAGGAAGAGGGTTAGCCATAAGCTGGTGGAGTCTTTCTGCAATCTTTTCACTTGTTGCCAAGCTTCAGTAACATGTCTGCCTTACCACCCTCTATACTTGGCCATATTGACACTTGCTGGGTAAAAAGACAGCTGGCCATTCTCACTTGGGACAAATTCTTTGTGTAGCAGGATCTTCCATATCCTTCCATGTTCCCAACTTGGTCAGGATCCAGTGTAAGCATATTTGAACTTATTTCTTCAAACTCTTTGCTACTCTTATTTTTAAAACCTGAAACTCTTGATATTCCCCCAACTTTTGCCTTTTTAAGGTTCTAAGAGTTGAATATCTTTGGTGCCAATTTGGTGTTTAGACCATGTATATTTGATATATAAAATGACATGTGTCACATTATAAAAAGGCCAGATTTTTTTTAGATCAGAAACATCATTGATATAGTGGTGCTAGGATATAGGCTTCCCTTCCAAAGATTGTTTTGAGTGTTGTTGTTGTTCAGTAGCCTAGTCATGTCCAACTCTTTGCCACCCCATGGACTGTAGCATGCCAGGCCTCCCATTAGAGTGGTATTGCATATCTGACGTTGTTGAGGTTTCTCCCGCTTGTCTTGATTCCAGCTTATAACTTATCCAGCCTAGCATTTCTCATGATGTGCTCAGCGTATAGATTAAACAAATAGGATGACAACAGACAGCCCTGTCATACTCTTTTCTCAATCCTGAACCAATCAGCTGTTCCATACAGTGTTCAAAGTGTTGCTCTTGACCCACATGTAAGTTTCTATGAAGACACGTAAGGTGGCCTGGTATTCTCATCTCTTTAAGAGCTTTCCACAGTTTGTTTCTGCACAGTCAAAGGCTTTAGCATAGTTGATGAAACAGAGGTAGATGTTTTTCCAGAATTCCCTTGCTTTCTCTATGATCCAGTGAATGCTGGACATTTTGCCACTGGTTCCTCTGCCTTTTCTAAACCCAGCCTGGATGTCTGGAAATTCTTGGTTCATGGAATGCTGAATCCTAGCATGCAAGATTTTAAGCATGGCCTTCCTAGAATGGGAGACGGGTGCAGTTGTCTGACACTTTGAACGTTCTTTAGTACTACCTTTCTTGGGAATTGGGGTGAGGATTGACTTTTCCAGTCCTGTGGCCACTGCTGGGTCTTCCAGACTTGCTGTCGTATTGAGTGCAACACTTGGATAGTATCATCTTTTAGGGTTTTGAATAGCTCTACTGGAATTCCACAGCATGTACTAACTTTGTTGATGGCAGTGTTTCCTAAGGCCCACCTGACTTCACTCTCCAGAATGTCTGGCTCTTGGTGACTGACCATGTTATTGTGGTTGTCTGGTTCATTAAGATCTTTTTTGTACAGTCCTTCTGTATATTCTTTCCATCTCTTCTTGATCTCTTCTGCTCCTACTGGGTATCTACCATTTCTGTCCTTTATTATGCCCAGCTTTGGTCAAAATGTTCCTTGGTATTTCCAATTTTCCTAAAGAGGCCTCTCGTCTTTCCCCTTCTGTTGTTTTCTTCTATTTCCACTGTTCATTGAAAAAGGCCGTCTTGCCTCTCCTTGCTATGCTTTGGAACCCTGCATCTAGGTCTGTGCACCTTTCCCTTTCCCCGTTGCTTTTCACTTCTTTCTCCAGCTGTTTGTAAAGCCTCCTCAAATAACCACGTTGCCTCCTTGTTTTTCTTTTCCTTTGGGATGGTTTTGTTCGCTGCTTCCTGTTCAATATTGCCGACCTCCGTCCATAGATCTTCAGGCACACCGTTTACTAGATCTAATCCCTTGAATCTATTCATCACCTCCACTGTAGATTTATAGGGGGTTTGATTTTAAGTCGTACTTGGCTGGCCTAGCCATTTCCCCTGCTTTTTTTAGTTTAAGCCTGAATTTTGCCAAAAATATCTGATGATCTGAGCCACAGTCAGCTCCAGGTTTTGTTTTTGCTGACTATATAAAGTGTCTCCATCTTCCGCTACAAAGAATATAATCAAATTGATTTAGGTATTTACCACTTAGTGACGTCCATGTGTAAAGTCGTCTCTTGTGTTGTTGAAAAAGGGTGTTTGATATGACCAATGCGTTCTCTTGGCAGAATTCGGTTAGCCTTTGCCCTGCTTCATTCTGTGCTCCAAGGCCAGACTTGCCTGTTACTCCAGGGATCTATCTCTTGACTTCCTACTTTTGCATTCCAATCCCCAGTAATGAATAGAACACCTTTTTTTTTTTTTTTTTTTGGTGTTTTGAGTACACTACCCTATAAAATACTGGCCTTCTCATTATTCCAAGGCACTGTGAGTATGCAAAAAAGGTGATCATTTTACTACCTACCTTATAAATTTCTGCTGATCCCCTATTTCCCCAGGGCACAACTGAATTCCAACAAGTGGCCTTTGGAAACTTTTTTTGAATATGGATCATTGTCTAGTATCCCTTAGTTCACCCTATCCCTTCTTACATCAAGACTCAGCCATGCCCAGCCCAGTTTTCTAAACATTCTGCATCTTCTCTCTGTGACGCTGTATCTACCTTGCCTGACTGGGTCACAACTACATTTAATGCTCTTCATCTCTTTCCCTAAACATCACAGTCTGCTTGTTTTGCTCTAAGTTTTCTTGTTTTTCCCCTATCTTCTCTCGTAAAATTCCCTTCTGTTTCCCTTCGGGTTAGATGCAAATATTGATCTAAAAATAGTAACTGATTCTTCTTGCTATGATTTTACACAGCTATTCTGACCTTACCTCCTAAATAGCTCCTAAAGTGATTCTTTTCTCACGAACTGCTTTACCACCTTAGGATTTTAGTCCCTTGCAATCTCTTAACTGGATATCATGCTGATTAGTGAACTTCTAGTGTCTTATTTTCTCAAATGCATTCTTCACACTACAACCTAGAATGTTTTCCCTGAAAAAGAAATTCAGTGCTGTTGATACTTGATTTAAAATTGTTTGAAAGATATTCATTTCTCTATCTAAACTGCGATACTTATGAGAGTGAAAGGGACTACTATTAATATTGAGCACTAGCTGGTGTGTGTAAATTATGATTGTGCCAAGAAAACATATGTTCATCCTACTTCTGTGGGATCTGTCAGAACAAAGAAACAAAACAGCAGTTCAGGGTGCTTAATGTAACACAGGAAGCCTCCATAATCTGGCCCCTTCTAACCTCCCTGTTATAATCTGTGTATATCCCAAACCTCTTATTCTGCATCCCAATGATTCTGTGCTTTTTTTAATGCTAATTTTCCAGCTGAAATGTTCTTTCCCTTTTTCTGCTACCATCCTTTTGCTGACTTACCCAGGAAGCCTTTAGAAACCTTTGTCCTCTCCAAGATGCCTTTCCATTGTGCTCCAATAGTAAACATCATGTACATGTCTGTCTTAGCTCGTGTCATGTTTTAATTATTCCATTGGAACGAGGGCTTCCTTAAGGCAATGAAATGTCATCTTTGCATTATATTTCAGGATGCACAGGATGAATAGATGCTAAATTAACGTTTTTTTTCTTTCTTTCTTTCTTTCTTTATTTTTTTAAATTTTATTTTATTTTTAAACTTTATAATAAAAAGGAAGCGAAGTAGCAAAATCAAAGGTCATCCTATAAGTAGATAAAAGGGTTTGGCTTTTAACTACCTAAAATTTTTTGAAAATCATATTCACTAGCCACTTTAGAACCCTCCCATTATTAACACCAGGGCTAGAGGATTATGTGCTTTAAAAATTTGTACCGTAAATCCCCCAGAGTTTTTCCTATTCTTTAGTTCATTTCTTCATCTACTTTTTCCCTTTGCTTTCACATTTTATTCTATCCATCCATAGTCATTTTCTCTGTTTCTTTGTAACTTCTCTGTGATGGCAATTTACTTCCAGCTTTCCTCTGGGATACTAGGAATGAAAAGGGTGATTAAACAACCTCAGTCCAAACTTGCTCTTACAAGCATTTAATAATTCTAACATGTTCATACTCTATAGGAATAATTTACAAATAACACTTTTAAGTGCACAATTTGTTTTGGTAAATGTGTATACCATATAATTGAAATGGCAATAAAGATGCAAATAAATGTAAACATTTACATTGTCCTGGAAAGTTTTCTTGTGTACCTTTGAAGTTACTCCATATACTTCTGTCTCAGGCAGATGGAAGATTAATTATCTGATTTTTATTTTTGTAGATTACTTCTGAAAATTCCACAATTTTATATAAAAACATACAGTCCATGTACTTTTTGTGTTCAATTTCTTTTGCTCAAAGTAATTTTCTTAAATGTTTCATGTTATTTACATGGCTCCACTTTTATTTCAGTTGTTAGCTATATAGTACTCTAGTGTAAGGATAAACTAAATTTTGTTGTATTCCATTGTTGATGGGCAACAAGCAACAATTTTATTTGCTTTGAGTTCTTCATTATTAATGGATAAAGCTGTTGTAATCATTCAGGTACAATAATTTAAGTAAATATCTCTTTCCTTTTCCTTGAATAAATACTTAGGAGTGAGATTGCTGAGTAGGATGGAAGATACATGTTTAAAATCATAGGACTATGCCAAAATGTTTTTTAAAGTTGTCATGACATTTTACATTTCCAGTATTATAGTTGTTCCACATCCTCATCTACTTTTGATATGATAGGTCTTTCAAATTTTAGCCATTTTAGTTGTTCTGATGGGTATGAGGTAGTATCTTACTATGTTGTTTTTTTTTTTAATTCTGACAACTGTTTTTCTAATTTATTTAATTAATTTTTTTATTGAAGGGTAATTGCTTTATGGAATTTTGCTGTTTTATGTCAAACCTCAACATGAATCAGCCATAGGTATACACATATCCCCTCCCTTTTAGTATTTCCTGATGGCTAAAACAAAGATCATGGCATCTGGTCCCATCACTTCATGGGAAATAGATGGGGAAACAGTGGAAACAGTGTCAGACTTTATTTTTGGGGGCTCCAAAATCACTGCAGATGGTGCCTGCAGCCATTAAATTAAAAAACGCTTACTCCTTGGAAGGAAAGTTATGACCAACCTAGATAACACATTCAAAAGCAGAAACATTACTTTGCCAACAAAGGTCCGTCTAGTCAAGTCTATGGTTTTTCCAATGGTCATGTATGGATGTGAGAGTTGGACTGTGAAGAAAGCTGAGCGCTGAAGAATTGATGCTTTTGAACTGTGGTGTTGGAGAAGACTCTTGAGAGTCCCTTGGACTGCAAGGAGATCCAACCAGTCCATTCTGAAGGAGATCAGCCCTGGGTGTTCTTTGGAAGGACTGATGCTAAAGCTGAAACTCCAATACTTTGACCACCTCATGCAAAGAGTTGACTCATTGCAAAAGACTCTGATGCTGGGAGGGATTGGGGGCAGGAGCAGAAGGGGATGACAGAGGATGAGATGGTGATGGACAGGGAGGCCTGGCGTGCTGCGATTCATGGGGTCGCAAAGAGTCGGACACGACTGAGTGACTGAACTGAACTGAACTGAATGCTGTTGAGCAGGTTTTCATGTGGATATAAGCCAATTATACATCTTTTTATGAAATGTTATCGAAGTCTTTGCTCTTTTGTTTTGCTTTCTAAAGGTTGAAAAAAATTGGCTATTTTTTAATCAACACATAAATGCTTTACAATGTTGTGTTAGTTTCTGCTATCTAACAATTTTGTGTTAGTTTCTACTAACAATTTTTTTCTGCTAACTATAACAATTTTTGGCTATTTTAGATCATTGCATTTCCATATAATGTTTAGAGTTACCTTGTAAATTCTTATAAAATCCTGCGGAAATTATGATTGGAATGGAATTGACTTTATAGTTCAATTTGGGGGAAATGAATATCTTAGCAGTAGTGAGTGTTTGAGTCAATAAACATGACAAAACTCTTCCTTTATTTAGGTCTTATTTCATTTTTTCTCAACTATGTTTGTATAGAGATCTTGCACACACTTTGTTATCCTTATTTTAATTTTTAAAAATACTGTTTTAAATATGTTTTTATTTCCTTTTCCAATTACTGATCGCTAATACATAAAGAAATACAATTCTTTTGTTTTACATTAGCCATGTGTCTTATAGCTTTGATACATAAATTCACCTGATAATCTTAGTATGCTTTTTTGGTAGACTCCTTACAACTTTATATAGACTTGTAGACACATCAGATCAGATCAGTTGCTCAGTTGTGTCCGACTCTTTGCGACGCCATGAATCGCAGCACGCCAGGCCTCCCTGTCCCTCACCAACTCCCGGAGTTCACTCAGACTCACGTCCATCGAGTCAGTGATGCCATCCAGCCATCTCATCCTCTGTCGTCCCCTTCTCCTCCTGCCCCCAATCCCTAGACACATACATATATACAAACAGATTTTTTCAATATATGTGCTTTTGCATATGCCTTTTACTTATTTTTCTTCCCTTAATGCACTTGCTAGTACCTCTAGTAACACTATGGAAAATATATGGTGGATGCATGGGTTTTTGCCTCGTTCCCAGTACAGTACTTAGTTTTTCACCACTGTCCATGAGACCAGCTCTAAATCTTCACTTCAACCTGATATCTGTATCAGGTTGAAAAATTTTATTCTATTCCTAATTTTCTGAGGTTTTGTTATGAATGGGTGTTGACTTTTAATCAATTTTCACTGTTATTCATTTATGCTGCTTTCTTTGTGTAAAGCCTATGTGATCTTAGAATAGGAAATATATACACTATTTAGTATATTTTATATATATGTATATATTATATAATAAAAACAGATCATTTATTATAAATAGGAAAAGGGGCATTACCCAACTCAATATTGCTGTTGATTCTCAAACAATCTCAAAAAGAAATAAGAAGCAGGTTTTAGGGTTAATAAAATCTTAATCAAATGAGATTCAAATGCAGAGGTAATAGACAAAGTATTCTTTTTTGACTAAATTTAAACAGTTGGGGTTATTTTTAGAGCACTATTTCATTCATGTTTTGAAATGAATTTGCCTTTATAATAGGAAATCTGTGTTTTGTCATAACAGTAGAAGAATATCTTTGACTTATTCCCAAATGTCCATTTTTATTTTGTGGATGTATTAGACAGTTCAGACACATCTCATAAATCAAAAAAATGTATATAACTTCTTATTACATACTTGTAGAATCATCCTAAATAACTTCTTAGAATTATGACTTCTGGTATTTCCTGTCTTAAAAATACAAATTACATTTGTAAACTTCAAAGTGAGTCACTATTAGAGTAGTCTGTATGGCTTTACTCTGGAATAAGAAGGGTACTATTTTTCATACTTATTCAATAAAAATGCATTCATGTTCACAATGTGCTGTATGTTGGGGACACAGATCACATATAAAATCCTTGTCTTTGTGGTGGTCAGTCTAACGCTAGCAAGTGTCCGATAAGCAAGCCAATTGGCAATCATATACTATTAAATAATAGGATATGAATGGAGGAGACAACGTACCAATGAGGAAAATCTAGTCACAGTTTTCCTGGAGGACATGAGGCATCTGTTAACTCCTAAAGGATGAGTGTAAGCTCTTCGAGCAAATCCTGGAGGGGATGTATTACTGGAGATGAAGAACAGCGTATGGGGGGAAGCTGTCAAGGAGTGGGGCGGACTTGGTTCATTTAGGAAACTACAGATGTGTTACTATGGTTCCACGATGGAGCATATTTTGAAGGAATGGTGAAAGCTGAGAACTAACGAGGATCGGAACCAGAGTGGCCATGATGAGAGAATTTAGACTTCATCTTAATGATGGAGAAAAATTGGACAATAGTATGCAGGAGAGTGAGCATATTTAATTTCTGGAAATAACACTGGTAACAGTGGTAATGGTAAGAAGGACATATTAAAATAGGGTAAAACTGGACGTGGGAGACTGAAGTTTCTGCAGTAATTGAGGTGGTAAATGATGAAGGCTTACACTGAAGCAGCTTCCAAGAGTATGGTCAAGGGAATGACGAGAGATGAAGGTAGAATCATTGTGATGAGACACTTGGCTTTTTCTGCCTCTTATGGGAGAAAAATTTTGACTGGAAATTTAGCTGGATTGACCTGACCTTTGTTTTTCTAAAGGAATTCAAGTTTTTTGCAAATCTGAAAGTGAGAATGGCAAGTTCTATACTGTGGAATAAATTTTCCCACTAGATAATTAAATTGTGTGTTACAAAACTATAATTAGAAAAATGATTTAAATTCCTTATGACAATCGTATTGGTAACAGTAACTTGCTCCAGGGACAGAAATAGAATTTTTATATAAAATTTTTTTTTCTTCTCTGACATTATTTCAAAAATTTAGTTATCTTCTCAGGGATATTATAATAATTTAAAGGTAATTCTCAAACTCTTTCTGAAACTATTCAAATCTCAGACTTGATGCTTAAATTGTATTTTAAAAATAGATTTTAACCATGATTGCAATGTGTATTTTGTACCTACGCATGACTTCTCTCTTTTGCACATAAACTCATGCACAAAAATTTTGCACATGAGTTTGTGTGTAGGAAATTTGAGTATACTGGGGATTTTATTAGATGATTTTGAATTACGGCGAGAAGAAAAAAAAATAAGAAAAAAAGTCCTTTAGCATAAATGTGACTTCAGAAATTCTTCCATCACTTTTTAAATTAGGCCTAGCTGTCTGCTTCTAATTGTGATCAGTTTTATGCTTATGCCTATCTAATTCAATCCAGAATTTGGAATTTGTGGAACTCAGTCTTATTTATTATTTTCTCATATTGTAACATAAATCCTGACATTTATAAATTTGGTTTTCTCATATAGATATCAGTACATCATTTGACAACAATGTCACTCTTCAGTTCAGTTGCTCAGTTGTGTCTGACTCTTTGTGACCCCATGAACTGCAGCACGCCAGGCTTCCCTGTCCATCACCAACTCCTGGAGCTTTCTCAAACTCATGTCCATTGAGTTGGTGATGCCATCCAACCATCTTATTCTCTGTCTCCCCTTCTCCTCCTGCCTTTAATCCTTCCCAGCATCGGGGTCTTTTCCAGTGAGTCAGTTCTTCACACCAGGGGGCCAAAGTAATGGAGTTTCAGCTTCAGCATCAGTCCTTCCGGTGAATATTCAGGACTGATATCCTTTAAGGATGGACTGGTTGCATCTCCTTGGATCTCCTTGCAGTCCAAGAACTCTCAAGATTCTTCTCCAACACCACAGTTCAAAAGCATGAATTCTTTAGCACTCAGCTTTCTATATGATCCAACTCTCACATCCATACATGACTACTGGAAAAACCATAGCTCTGACTATACAGACCTTTGCTGCAAAGTAATGTCACTGTCAGTCTCATTTAAGTGAGGTTCTCTTATTAAAGTTGCATTTCTTGTCAACCATTAAGAGCGTGGTGAGTGGAATGCATAGATCTCTAGGAGTGTGTGTGAGTGTGCTTATTCACTCAGTTATGTCCGACTGTTTGTGACCCTATGGACTGTAGCCTTCCAGGCTTCTCTGTCCACCGGGATTCTCCAGACAAGAATACTGGATTGGGTTGCAATGTCCTTCTTCAGGACTAAGAGACTTGCTCCAAATATCCTACAGTTCCTTATAATCCATGTATTGGAGAACTGTTATTTGCCCTTTCTGGGACTTCATTTCTACATCTTTTAGTGGGTATAACCTTATCTGTTTTGCATGATTATTAGAAAAATGAAGTAAAATATTTTGTATGAAGTTCATATTACGCTAACAGTGTAATGTAGGTGCTTAATTATCTTTTCTTTTGTGTTCCCTATGATCAGGACTTCTGCTACTAAACTTGTCCTCTAAGAATAGGATGGTAGTTCTCAGCTGGGGAGGTACTACTTCCTAAGGCAAGTTTGGGTATCTGTGGGTGTGTTGTGGTTGGTTATAAGGTTTGGAGACCACTGTTGGCTTTAGTGGGCTTCCCAGATGGCACTGTTGGTAAAGAGTCCACAAGCCAGTGTAAGAGACATGAGAGTTGTGGGTTCAATCCCTGGACTGGAAAGATCCCAGAGGAGGGTATGGCAACCCACTCCAGTACTCCTGTCTGCAGAATCCCATGGACAGAGGAAGCTAGCAGGCTACAGTGTACAGGGTTGCAAAGTGTTGGACACGATTGAAATGACTTTGTATGCATGCATTGGCCTCAGTAGTTAGGCAACAAATATATCTGAATACCTGCAAAGGAGTATTTTGCAAGACCTACTTATAAAGACTATCACCCAATTCTAGTCTACACACAAACATGCATGCAAACAAAGCCATGGCGTGGTTTTAAACTGAATTTTTCAAGCATATCTTCGTGCATACTTAAGTACATAGTGCATAGTTTTCACTTCTTAGGATAAAACTGTCTGACGACTTCTCCACTACTTTGAAAAGTAGCATGAATGACTATTCTGCCCTGTAGGTTACATAAACACACATCTGTACTGATCTGCTTTTATAGCTTTAATATTCAGTTTGGTTTGTATATAGATCTATCTACTTCATTATTTATTCTTAGGAAGTTGTGCCAGGATCATTAGTATATTGGAAAGATACTTTTAAATCAATTCCATGACCTAAAAGTCATATAAGGAGTAGTTTACAATAAAAATACCTTTGTAAGTCATTATGTATGGATTGTATTTCGGGATTTTGAGTGGGTGATAATGGTAGATCATTACTAATTTGGTGTGATGCCTTGAGATCCCTTGGCCCAGACCATTTTCTTTAGTCTATCTGGTCTTTAGCCGTGAACCGGGTCCAAGGGCTTCTCGTGAATACTCATAAGCTGTGTGTCAGTGATAAGCTGGTGAATATTGCCTGCTCTTGCCAGTTGGTTTCTATTATACTCTTGAGCTCAAGAAGAGTGACCCGCCAGGCTACTGCTCTGATTGCTGCCGACCTAGTGGTACTGACCCCAACATCTGTGAATCTGAACAACCTAGTGAATAAAGTCTTATAAAAGAATTACGTTTCAAGCCCTCAAGCTGTCTCATTACTCCACTCTTGCCTTTTATCTACCTGCATTTCTGCTGTGGCTTCCTCTGAAAGTAGGAATTTAATCTGTTCACTTTTACACAACTGCCCTGTAAGTTAAAATAACTTACATTAAACCATTTCAAGTCTCCTTAATTTCCTATGAGAATAAGTATGACTTTTTCAATTTTGATGAGTAATATGAGACACAGCTTACAGCCAGTAAATTCTAGAGCAATACTCCTACCTCCTTTGATTTATATTTTAGCTTTTTAATAATACACTCTAGCAACCTGTGTGACATTTTCATAACTGTCTACATGCTTGGGGTTAAAGATGAAGCTTGAAAGCTACATAATGCCTTTGAAAAAAAGAATGTATATATTTTGATTCTTGATTTTAGGTTTGTTTTCCAAAAAATATTATTCTTTTCAGCAGGCTTTGAATGATAATTCTTTCTCCTCCAAACAATAAGAATGTTCATGTAAATAAAATTATTGTGTTTGTTACAGGATGCTTCTCAGTAACCCAGAGCAAAATTGAATTATTAGGGGGATTTTGCAGCAATTTTACCAACTCAGTTTCTGAGTAGAATTATTTTCACATGACCTTTCTGTTGAGGTGAGTGTATATATATTTTAAACTTCAAAGAATGTATCTTCTGTTTGCAGATGGTGATCACCGACTATGTTCACCTACTATGCTTTGGGAAAACTGTCAGTTCTGCAGAGTATATTAAAAAAATGCTTTCCATATTCCCTAGGTTCTTTGTGAAGTGGTGTTGTTTCAATTAAGCTCCCCTGTATTCTAATTCTAATTCCTACATTGCAGGATTGTGAATTCCTAGAGGGAAAGAACCAGGTTTTATTTCTGTAACATAGTTTGGAAACATCAGAGCAAGCTTTTTTGGCCAACTCAATGCTTTGCACAATTAATTCCTAACCATAGTTCTGATTTTCCATGTCTGTCCTTCCAGAAGTAAGTCGATAGAACAGTATTAACTAATTGTCTATTGCTGTACTTGAAGCAGGGCTTCCCAGGTGACTCAGTAGTAAAGAATCCACCCATCAGTGCAGGCGCCGCAGGAGACTTGAGTTCGATCCCTGGGTTGGGAAGATCCCCTGGAGGAGGAAATGGCAAGCCACTCAAGTATTCTTGCTGGGATAGTCCCATGCGTAGAGGAACCTGGAGAGCTCGACACAGCTGAGAGACTGAGGATGCACACACTTGGATCAATGGGAGATAGCAAATGAGACTCAGTCTATCATGTTCAAGAGCTTGAATCATGTATACAGAGAAATATTAAGAGTAGGATATAAATGTCTAGGATAGAGTGTATATAACGTAAGAGCTATAGAAACTTAAACACAACAAAGGAAATGTCACTACAAATCGAAAAATTCTCTGGGAAAGGTGAAGAATATTCAATTCCCTTAAATTGCTATTTGAGTCTACTTTCACTTTGCATCCATAGTTTTTGTGGATATAGGGGATAATCTGCATATAGTTTTGACTTTTTCTTGTCTATTTTATAGCTCATGGATGTATTTAGCATCACAACAGCTCTCTAGGGGCATCTTTTATGTCAAGGGGAAAGTGCTATAAACGGTGTGATTGTGATCACTGATTGGCAGTAAAGAATCTGAAATTACTGTTTTATACTGCTGAGAAGTGTCACCTGTTAACTTGGGTCTGATGTTGATATTCTTGGGATGTTTCCTCGTACAAGGCAGGTTTTTCCAGCTTGTTCTATACTCTTTTGGTACTACTCACATGACAGAGTTTCCAGGAATCTGAAAAGAGGACCTGGGGCAGGGGTTTCAGGTATAAATCAGAGAGTGTGGTTCTGGATAAGAATTTTATATGCATCTAAAACTCTTTCCCCTTTCTTAAAAGCTTAGGGTGTGTGTGTGTGTGTGTGTGTGTGTGTGTTGTGTGTGATTAGTTTAAATAGAATGAATGAATAGCTTTTCTCAGTCTAGTTAGGATTTGTGGAATTTTCCCTGAACCCCTGTGAATTAGAAAATTAGTTCATATATTTGTCTTATGAATTAAGCCTCAGAAGCTCAACATCTTCTCCCTTCTAAACCCTTCAATAACAGTTGCCCTTTGCACTGTTGTTCAGTCACTAAGTTGGGGCTGAGTCTCTGTGACCCATGGACTGCAGCATATCAGGCATTCGTGTCCTTCACTATCTCCTGGAGTTTGCTCAAACTCATGTCCATTGAGTCAGTGATGTCATCCAATTGTCTCATCCTCTGTTGTCCCCTTCTCCTCCTGCCCTGTCTTTCCCAGCATCAGGGTCCTTTCCAAGATATGAAGAGTTGGATCTTCATATCAGGTGGCCAAAATATCAGAGCTTCAGCATCAGTCCTTCCAGTGAATGTTCAGGGTTAAGTTTCTTTAGGATTGGCTGGTTTGATTTCCTTGCTGTCCAAGGGGCTCTCAAAAGTCTTCTGTGTTTTTAGAATAATTGCCCCAATCAAAAAGCACTTTGGGCAGTATCTTTTTATGTAATCATTTTATGCTGACTGAAAAGCAATTGTTTCCTCTCAAATTGAAAGATTTTATTAAAATCTCAGCTATCAAAATAATGCTCCCATATCCCCTTGAGTAATAGTTTACATGCTGTTTCTACATGTAATTCTAAACACAAGTTGGATCTTCTCATCCTGGTATGAGTTAACTTTGTTCCCTGACTGAGGATGAGAAAGAGCCAGGCAGAACAGCCCTCAAATCCTAGGGCCATCTTTTCAGTTTTATGTCCTGGGTGAGTTGGTAAAGTGTGCTGAGCCTCAGTTTCCCCATCTGAGAAAAGCTGGCAATAATAACTCCCTTGAAGAGTTGCTCATGTTGAGAAGTGGTGAAATGTAAAGAATCTCAAGTACTTCCATTCCTGTTCAAACTCACTAAGAGTAGCTCTTAGGATCAAACCAGAAAAACATAATAAATGGTTTCATGACTCTGAGATCCCCAAAGATCAACATCATGATAATTGGGGATACAATCACCCCTCTGTATCTGGGAGGGTTCACTCCAAGGCACCCGCAGACCACAAAATCCATGAATGCTAAAATCTGTTACATAAAATGGCACAGTCGAGTGGGCCCTCCCTCTCTGCGGGTTCCACATCCACAGATATCGAGGGCAGACTGTAATTAAAATAAGTTTACAGGGATTGGGGAAAAGGTAAGAGGTTAAACATCTGGAAGAGCAGGAATGATGTTTTCTTTAGCAACTATGAGAAATGCTCATATATTTGATACTGAGTATGCTGGGACATGGGACAACTGACTGGTTCCAAATTGGGAAAGGAGTACGTCAAGGCTATATATTGTCACCCTGCTTATTTAACTTATATGCAGAGTACATCATGAGAAACGCTGGGCTGGAAGAAGCACAAGCTGGAATCAAGATTGCCAGGAGAAGTATCAATAACCTCAGATATGCAGATGACACCACGCTTATGGCAGAAAGCAAAGAAGAGCTAAAGAACCTCTTGATGAAAGTGAAAGAGAAGAGTGAAAAAGTTGGCTTAAAACTCAACATTCGAAAAATGAAGATCATGGCATCTGGTCCCATGACTTTGTGGCAAATAGATGGGGAAACAAAGGAAACAGTGAGAGACTTTATTTGGGGGGCTTCAAAATCACTGCAGATGATGACTGCAGCCATGAAATTAAAATACAGTTGCTCCTTGGAAGAAAAGCTATGACCAAACTAGACAGCATATTAAAAAGCAGAGACATTATTTTGCCCACAAAGTTCATCTAGTCAAAGCTATGGTTTTTTCAGTAGTCATGTACAGATGTAAGAGTTGGACTATAAAGAAAGCTGAGCACCGAAGAACTGATGCTTTTGAACTGTGGTTTGGAGAAGACTCTTGAGAGTCCCTTGGACAGCAAGGAAATCCAACCAGTCCATCCTAAAGGAAATCAATACTGAATATTCATTGGAAGGACTGATGCTGAATCTGAAGCTCCAATACTTTAGCCACATGATGCAAAGGACTGACTCATTTGAAAATACCCTGATGCTGGGAAAGACTGAGGTCAGGAGGAGAAAGGGACGACAGAAGACGAGATGGTTGGATGGCATCATCATCTCGATGGATATGAGTTTGAACAAGCTCTGGGAGTTGGTGATGGGCAGGGAATCTGGCGTGCTGCACTACATGGGGTCACAAAGAGTTGGACATGACTGAGCGACTGAACTGAGCTGATACTGGGAGCTTGGTTATTGTCTTTCTGTATTCCTTAAAGAGTAGGAAGAAGAGGCCATATGTTATGATCCCTGACATAAACTGATCATTGACAGATGCAAGAGATTAAAGAACTATATCTGGATTCTTCATTTTACTGGGTTCCCGTGTCATGGTTTACCTTATGGAATTCTTTTCAAGAGCTGGGAACCCTATTGATGATCGTTAGAATTTTAGAGTAGGAACAGTTTTCTTGAGTTAAAGAGTAACATGAAAGATTGGATGTTCAGTTTTTCAGTATGAGTTATAAATATCCATGGAATTTTATTTTCTAATAGTGAGAGAGTCAGTTCCTAGGCAGGTTGGTAAGGAGTCTAGGGGTCCCCAAGGAGAGAGGGGTCTGGAATTCTCAAGGAGGAAGAAAGGACAAACTTTTTTTTCTTTCTCTACATTCCTTAGGATTATATAACAATAATGTATCCTGCCTAAGGACAGTCTTTGGATTAAACCTTCTGTTATCTTAAAATGTAAATTATGGGAGTAGACCTGGTCTTTACAAGGATGTATCCTGCCTGAGGACAGTGTTATCTTAAAATGTAAATTATAGGAGTAGGTCTGATGAGGTCTTTACAACCTCCAGACATTCTTTGGATTATATAACTTCATTGTTAACACTAGCAAACAGGTACTCTTTCTGCCCCCTTCTGATGCCTATGTCAGAAGCTTTCTCTATCTCCTTTATACTTTAATAAAACTTTATTACACAAAAGCTCTGAGCGATCAAGCCTCGTCTCTGGCCCCAGATTGAATTCTTCTCCTCTGGGGGCCAAGAATCCCGGTGTCTTCGCGTGATTCAACAACAACCTTTCAATAGGGTACCATGCAGCTCTTTCCTTCCTTAATAGCTAGTAAGATATCCCTGGCTGTACATCCCTTTTTCAGATTCCAGGGAAATTTCCCATTCTCTTTCCTATATTTCAAAATCCATTTCTTGCCCAAGACATCTAAAATAATCTCTTTACTGAATTTAGACTTCTATCAGAGCAGGAGATAGTAGGAGCTTATGCCCCATGCCTTTTAAAATTTGAGGCCGTTTTGAAATAGGCCTGGCTATCTGCTTAGAACATTGATGTTCTAGTGTGTAAAGATGTATAAGTGTGTGTGTGTGTGTGCACGTGAGTGATGGGTTTGGAGAGAACAGAAGAATTATGGATGGAATAGACTCAAATTAATACCTCAAATGGTTGTGCTATAACTGGATTGAATAGCTTTTAATTTTTTTAAATTCAGTTTTCCCAATCTTGTTGAGTTCCAAGTGAAACACTGAGATGGATTAAAACTTGTATTAGAATGATTTCATGCTTCATTTTACTGTCATTAATGCAGATACCAATGGACCCTGTGGTCCCTCTTTGTCAGAGATTAGTTTTTAGTGAAAGAGGCCTGGTACCATTTAGACTTTTATTATAAAGAGGGGAAATAAGTCTAGCCTCTAGAATCCTTAAGCAAAGGAAGGACCCACCATTAGCAAAAATCATGTGTGATATTTTGAAGGCATTAAACAGCAGGTATAAAGAACCTTACTTATGATAACAATCATATGTTATCCAATAAAAGCACTCAGAGACAGCAGGTTATACCCATACAGGTGGTATGGGTTTTGCACTTTAGCTAAAAGTTTAGGTTTCTATGATTTCATAAGCCAAACCAAAGGGAACAGTATCAATAGATGGGCCTCTTAGAGTTTAGACTACTCAGTGGCTACTGTATTCCTTACTTATCAGAGTCCTCTTGTATTCCCTTTTCATGTTTATTTTAAAACATACTGTGATTTTTGTTCATGGGGATTCAACTACCTGATTTCCAAAGAGCAGCATATAGACTGTGAATATAAAGCATGACTGCAGAGTGGAATAAGCATGGCTTAAATCATGAAAGAAGCTGATTTGGTCCCAGTAGGATTATTCATTTGGACTGACAGTTGAGAGTGTTGTAAATAGAATGTTTCTAACTGAGGGAAAATAAGGTTGAGCTGATTGGAATAAACGTTTGGCCACCAAGGTACATGAAAATTGACAGGGTATATTCTTTGCCATATCCTTGGTTTATTTCAGAAATCACAGGCTATATGTTTCTAACCTACCACCTTAGATCAGGTAAAGTTTCTTATCCAATGTCTTGAATATTATCAATGTCTTATAGAACAACATCATAGTTAAAAGCAGGAGTACTAGCAAAGCCACATGGATACAGCTGTGTTGTGTGATCAATTGGCTGCAGAAAGCTGAAAAAGGTATTCAGAATGTTACCATTTCCAGACATTGTGTTCTTTGGTCATTAATTTAACTCAACTCAGCTTCCACATGGCCTACAAGCAGTACAGACCAATCATTCCAGATGCTCAGACTTGCATGCAGGCTGAAAGTACTATGACATCCAGAACTGATTTCTTAAGAATGTTTGCCTCTGTGGGGTCCTCAGTCACCAGTTCAGGAAAAGCAGGTCATTCTAAAGTCAGTCTTCTCTCTTTTCTGGTTCTGTGGAATGACCAGAAGTCAAAAGA
Source organism: Bos javanicus (assembly GCF_032452875.1). Taxonomy (NCBI): domain Eukaryota; kingdom Metazoa; phylum Chordata; class Mammalia; order Artiodactyla; family Bovidae; genus Bos; species Bos javanicus. The sequence continues at coordinate 93,310,148 of NC_083877.1, forward strand.
TGGGACCTTGGTAAGTAGTAAATTAAGCACCCACATTAATGTCTAACAGAGCCTAAAAACAAGACTATTACCAAGCCTGTATTTGAGCTCTCATTCTCTTGCCTCCAAATCTGTGGGTTTTTTGTTCCTGTTTGCTAACGCGCTCTTACTGTGAAATGGCACACACATCAGAAACCCAAACAAAAATGAGTAGCTCAGTAGTCCCAGAATAAAGCCAGGATATGATAGTCACCCGAGTCAAGAAAGTATGATTTAATACTCTAGAAGGCTATCTTCTCATGGTCCCCTTTGCAATTCTTCTTTGTCTTTCCCCTCCAAAAATAACCATTACATGTCATTAACTGTGACTGCTTTCTTCTTTTGCTTATTATTTAACCATCTAAAAACATATCCCTAGATACTAAAACTTGGTATTGCTTGTTTTTGAACTTGGCTGGAATGGAACCACTTTATACGTGTGGTATTTTTGTTGACTCACTTTGTTCATTTCGTTTGTGAAATTAATCCATATTTCACTAGATACATCTCATTTTTATTGATCCAGCATTCCACCATGTTTCTCTCTCACAACTAAGTATCTTTTATTAACAGACCTCTAAATAATCATCTCCAACTTGGAGCCCATATGAGAGCTCTCCATAGAAACAGACCAATAGAATGTGTTTATGTGTTTACAGTCATGTGTGTACACATACACATATGCACATATGCATGCATGTGCACTTGTGTATATGTGTGTATGTATGTGTATAAGATTTTAAGGACTTATCCCCTGTGACTGTTTCATAAGTCCAAAGTCTTCAGGGCAGACCAGGGAGGACTTGACCTTGCAGACTTGAGTCTGAATGTAGTCTGGAGGTAGAACTGCTTCCTTTTTGAGGATGTCACTATTTTCTCTTAAGACCTCCATTGGCTAGATGAGGATTACCCATGTTATGGAGGGTAATCTGCTTTACTAGGTCTGTTGATTTAAATGTTAGTCACATCCGAAATACTGTCACAATAACGTCTAGACTGGTGTTTGACCAAGGATTATATACTAACCAAACTGACATGCAGAATTAACCATCACAGGACTATAGGGAAAATGCTGGTATGTGTATTATTGCATGTGTTTTGATGAACATAGTTTCCTGTTTTTCATGAAAAATACGTAGGAATAGAACTTTCTCAAAGTTTAATCTCAGTTTCCATTCAGCACTTCATAAGAGATCTTAGTATTCTGTATTCTCTTAACTGCCTACATTCCTTGGCTATTTTTATATTAGCTGTTGTCTCTGATTTGTTTTTAAGTGTTTTGGATACAAGTTCTATATTAGTCTTTGTGTTGCAAGTAAATTTTCTACCACACTTTTGCACTCTAAGGTTCTTAATGGTACTTTTTGATGAATAAAACTTAATTTCAACATAGTCAAAGGTATCTATCTGTTCTTCAGTGCATAATGTCTTTTTTGTGCTGAATGAGAATTCATGATGTTGGTTATTATACAGATAACATATCATGAAGCATATTGTATATTAAATATTACATGTATACTTGACATCTTCTAGGAAATATAATTTTTTTACTTTTACATTTAAGTTTGCATCTACTTTCAAATGACCTTTCTTTTTTGTATTATGTAAAATACATCAATTTTCATCTTTTCCTATATGGATATCCATTTATTCCAGAACCACTGTTCTGGAATGTTGAAGCTAGATGTTGAAACAGAAACTCCAATACTTTGGCCACCTGATGTGAAGAGCTAACTCATTGGAAGAGACCCTGATGCTGGGAAAGATTGAGGCAGAAGGTGAAGGGGACGACAGAGGATAAAGTGATTGGATTGCATCACTGACTCAATGGACATGAGTTTGGGTTGACTTCAGGAATTGGTGATGGACAGGGAGGACTGGCGTGCTGTGGTTCATGGGGTCGCAAAGAGTCAGACACGACTGAGTGACTGAACTGAATTGAACCAGAACCATTATTATGCCATGTTATTCTTAAAGCAAATATCCATATATGCATTATTAGTCTGCATTGAATTTTCATACCATTGGTCTATTTCTCTGGCCTTGCACCAATGTCATGCTGTTACTATGCTTTGTAATACATCCATAGTTGATTTTTGTTTAAAATGTAAGATAAGAATTTCATTTTTTCCATGTGGCTAACCATCTCTGCTGTAAGTAGTTGTTGAATGGTCTAAAACTTCTCCAGTAATCTGAAATAACAGTTTTGTAATTCAAGTGAGATATATAATATGAATCTATTTGTATATTCCATATTCTACTTCATTGGTCAGTGTTTTTATTGTCCAGAGTGTGAAAATTACTGCAGTTTAATAAGAATATAGATTTGATGTCTAATACAGCAAGACTCTGTATACTAATTCAATAGTGTTTGTTCTTAGGTTTTTTATGACCAGATACATTTTCATATAAGTTTTTGTGTAGCCCCTAAAAAGAAAATCTTGTTAAAATTTTGTTTATAATAACATTGACTGTGTAGGTAACTTGGAGAGGCTTGACATCTTTCCAGTATTGTTTTATACTAATTAACATGGTATACTACGTATTTGTTTAGGTTTCTTTTACGTTCCTTCAGTGTTGGAGTATATTATTGTCTTTATCTAGTCATGTATTTTCAAAATGAATTTCTCCACCAATATCATATATTTCTTAGATGTATTCCTAAGCATCTTGTAAAACCTTGTTTCTTTCGTTTCACCTTTGTGGCAGTGCTGATGTTATTTCTTTTTTTCTGATTTTGGGTATTAATGTGATATCATTATTTTGTTAATCTCTTAATTTGTAGTTTTTGGGGGAATCTTTACCATCTACAGTAGTGTTTTTTCCTTTCTGAAAGAAAGTGAGAGTCGCTCAGTCGTGTCCAACTCTTTGTGACCCCATGGACTATACAGTCATGGCCAGAATACTGGAGTGGGTAGCTGTCCCCTTCTCCAGGGGATCTTCCCAACCCAGGGATCAAACCCAGGTCTCCTCCATTGCAGGTGGATTCTTTACCAGCTGAGCCACAAAGGAAGCCCTATAACATTCCATTTATAGTTATTATAAAATATTGGCTATACCCATATATTGACTACATATTGTAAAGTATATTATCGTGAAAGGAAAGGAAAGTCACTCAGTCGTGTCCAACTCTTTGTGACTCCATGGACTGTAGCCTACCAAGCTCTTCCCTCCATGGGATTCTCCAGGCAAGAGTACTGGAGTGGGTTGCCATTTCCTTCTCCAGGGGATCTTCCCCACCCAGGGATTGAACCCAGGTCTCCTGCATTCCAGGCAGATGCTTTAACCTCTGAGCCACCAGGGAAGCCCAAATTGTAGCTTATTATTTTAAACATAATAGTTTATGCCTCTTAATGCCTTATCCCATCTTGCCCCTATCCACTTTCCTCTCCACAGGTAACCACTAATTTGTTCTCTATATCTGTTCGTCTGTTTCTGTTTTGTTATATTCACTAGTTTTATTTGTTTAGAGTTTTTATATTCACTAGTTTTATCCATTTAGATTCCACACATAAATGATATTTCACATGTTGAATTTTAGATACCTTTTTGTAAATACCATAAAACTGATTTTTTCCCATCCACTCTGACATTTACTATCTTATATTGGCCAGTCTTGTAGATTTATATTTATTGATATTAGGCTTTCAAATTTAGTTGGTTTTTCTTTTATGTGCCATATTTATACTCTTCAAAGGCCAAATAAAGAGAGAAAATAAACTTAGGTTACACATCAACACTTTCATATGTATGTATGTGGCTCAGTGGTAAAGAATCCGCCTGCCAATGCAGGAGACGCGGGTTTGATCCCTGAGTCGAGAAGATCCCCTTGAGGAGAAATGACAACCCGCTCCAGTATTCTTGCCTGGGAAATCCTGTGGAAAGATTTAGCTGAGCAGGCTACAGTCCATGGGTCACAAAGAGCTGGGCGTGACTGATCTCACATGCATGTCTTGTCATCTTACCCGCTAAGTGGAAGTTGCTAAAGAATGGACAGAAGACTGTAGTCACCTTCCTAGTACTTGACCCTCTCTTCCACTGCGCCCTTTAGTGCTGGAGTTGGCATATGTTTATCATTAACACATATTCATTAACTTTAAATATACTTGAACATTTAATCTTACTTCTTGTAGCCTCCTTCCTTCCAGGACTAACTAGATTTTTGTTCTTTTTCTTGCTTCACTCATTGAAATCAGCATAGTTTTAGTTCTCTCAGTCACATTGCTGCTAACAGTCACCCGAACCATCTATCTACAGTTGTCACACTCTCTTCCTGCTGAGGTTGGGCCTTTGCTTATCTCGCAATGCTTTTGTTTATCTCCTGAGGACTTGGGTTTTGCTTTGGATCTTTTAGTTCCTTCCTTCCTCATCTATTCTTCTTCTGTTTCTTTACTTTCAAAACTATTTCTGTTTTAAAAATAAGTATATCCTTTACATAGAAATCATGAAAGATATTTTGAAAACTTGAAATAAAAGTAATCATCTCAAGATCTCAAATTATTGATTGGGCAAGGTGAATTATTGGCTAAAGGTTTTTGGATCTATCATAGATAGATAGATTGATCCATAGGCTTCCCAAGTGGTTCTAGAACCTGCCTACCAATGCAGGTAGATATAAGAGATGCAAGTTTGATCCATGGTCAGGAATTTTCCCTGGAGAAGGACATGGCAACCCACTCCAGTATTCTTGCCTGGAGAATCCCAAGGACAGAGGAAACTAGTGGGCTGCAGTTAGTGGGGTGTATGCTGCTGCTGCTAAGTCACTTCAGTCGTGTCTGACTCTGTGTGACCCCATAAACAGCAGCTCACAAGGCTCCCCCGTCCCTGGGATTCTCCAGGCAAGAACACTGGAGTGAGTTGCCATTTCCTTCTCCAACGCATGAATGTGAGAAGTGAAAGTGAAGTCACTCAGGCATGTCTGACTCTTAGCAACCCCATGGACTGCAGCCTACCAGGCTCCTCCGTCCATGGGATTTTCCAGGCAAGAGTACTGGAGTGGGGTGCCATTGCCTTCTCCGAGTGGGGTGTATACATACATACATATGTATATATTTATATATAAAGTTTTTCATAGGCCAGGAGCCATCTAAATAAATGTAAGACCTATTCTAACAGTTATACCCTATGGAAATGTCTGCTTCCAAGTTAGCATCAGCATTTGAGGGTTGGTTAGTGAGAACTAGGGATATAGACAAGCAAATTAACAAATAATGGATGAACAAAATATTATTTATACCTTGAAATTCATTTGGGATGTTTGCACATTTATCTCTGTAAATCATGAAGCTTTGAGACCTTTGCCCTCTGTTTCAGAGTTGGGCTCCACCACCTCACATATTTTTAAGTTCAAAAGATAACTCATCTAGAATGATGCTGATTTTAGTTATAAAATAGATGAACTCAATACATTACAATTTATTGATCAGAGAATAAAATCGTACTGAATGCCTAGAGCACTTACTGTGTGCTAGGTACTGTCCTAAGTATAATGTGTATAGCAATGTATTTAAACTTCGTTACCACATCAAAAGATGTATGAGTGTGTGTGTTAGCTGCTCAGTCCTGTCCAACTCTTTGCGACCCCATGGACTGTAGCCTGCCTGGCTCCTCTGTACATGGAATTCTCCAGGCAAGGATATTGGAGTGGGTTGCCATTTCCTTCTCTAGGGGATCTTCCTGACCCATGGATCAAACCCAGATCTCCTGCATTGCATGTGGATTCTTTACTGTGAAGGAAGTTAGCTTTCTTGAGGTTACACAACTAGTTATTCTATTTGAATCTATCTAATTTGGCTCCAGAAGCTAGTATCTTAAATGTTACATACTATTCCTTCAGAGTAAGTAGTAGTGGAGGTCCCAGAGAATCAATTAAACTTTTGTTGTCCTGTCCGAAGAGCGTTTCTGATGCTCTCTAAAGAACAGACCAATTAGCAAATATTCACCATGAAGTGCCATGTACACTGCATGTACTTTAGATGACATTGTAATGCTTAGCTGTTCAATTAGTGTGTTCTTTTCCTGTATGTACCACTTGTGGTTATTTAGAGTAGGATTTGGCCTTAATTTTTTTTTTAAACAAAAGATTCTCACTAAAGTGTGTTTACTGATTGCCAACATTTTTTTTTTTTTTTATAGAATTAGAGGTGAATCTTGGAGAAGGCAATGGCACCCCACTCCAGTACTCCTGCCTGGAAAATCCCATGGACGGAGGAGCCTGGTAGGCTGCAGTCCATGGAGTCACTAAGAGTCGGACAGGACTGAGTGACTTGACTTTCACTTTTCACTTTCATGCATTGCAGAAGGAAATGGCAACCCATTCCAGTGTTCTTGCCTGGAGAATCCCAGGGATGGGGGAGCCTGGTGGGCTGCCGTCTATAGTGTCACACAGAGTCGGACACGACTGGTTTGACTTAGCAGCAGCAGCAGAGGTGAATCTTGTCTCAGTTCCATGGAGGTAAATGCATCATGACTTTGTCTACTCCACTATGGGTAGTTCAACCATAGGCAGTTTTACAGTGTTTTTGGCTTTGATATCATCATATCCAAACACATTTTGAGATGTGCAATGTAACAGGAATGTAACACCTAATTCGTAATGAGTATACTGTATGGAATAGGATATTGATTCGGGGCAGACTACAAAGGGATAGCTACGTGAATTCAAGTTCGAGCTCTCTTTTGGGTATATGGCCTTAAACAATGTGTATGCACATTTTCTGTGCCTTTGTTTTCCCATAGATAACATGTGACAGTACTAGTTTTAAATACATCTTAGTTGTTATGTGTGCTTAGTCGCTCAGTTGTGTCTGACTCTTTGTGACCCCATGGACTGTAGCCTGCCAGGTTCCTCTGTCCATGGGGATTTTTCAGGCAGGAATACTGGAGTGGATTGCCATGCCCTCCTCCAGGAGATCTTCCCAACCTAGGGATTGAACCAAGGTTTCCCACATTGCACGGAGAGTTTTTACTGTCTGAGCCACCAGAGAAGCCCAAGAATACTGGTGTGGGTAGCCTATCCCTTCTCCAGGGGATCTTCCCAACCCAGGAATTAAATAAATTAACATGTATAAAAGTAATGCTGTCTTTTATAGAATTGAAGTGACATATAAGTGATAACTTGTATTATTAATAATCCACCATTTTCTTGAGTTAGAACAACTAAGCTCTCACTGAAATTTATGTAGAGACATGTGTAAACTAATAATTACTACAAAAAAGTCACTGTGCTATAGAACATATAACACAGAAACTCGAATGAGGGCAGAGAGGCGAATGAAGTCAGGGAGGCAAATGAGAGTTCAAAGATGTGACATTCAAAATAAGAATGATGGATGGGTGGATGGCAATATATCCAAGTGGAAGGAATGGAATTAGCAAAGATCCTAGGCACAAAGAAGCGTGGCCTCTTCAGAGAATGAATAGAAGCCCAGTGTGGGTTGAATTTAAGAAAGAAGCAGAAATAGTAAAAATAGTTCCTGAGAGTTAATCTGGATTGTGCAGGGTCCTGTAGATTATGTTATAAATGTGGTCTTTCTTCCCATGGCATGATATGTCCATGAAGCTGGTAGGTAACTCAATTCACCATGGATTTTCAGTCCCGCAGTTTCTTTTACTATTCCCCAGCCGTGTTTGGCCAAATCCCACAAAACAAACTGCCACATTTTCCCTTCATGGGTTTAGGTTTCTTCCTTTTGCTTGTTCTTCCTATTACAGACTAAATTGTGCCACCGACCCCCCTCCCCATTTTTTTTTTTTTTATTGAAGCCTTCCCAGTGCCTTAGAATGTGATTGTATCTAAAGATAGGACTTAAGAGATAGTTGGTATCATTTTAACTTAATCATTAAAGCCCACCTTAATTATTATCTGGGGCTTCCAGGTAGCTCAAACAGTAAAGACTCTGCCTTCAATGCAGGACACCTGGGTTTGGGCCCTGGGTTGGGAAGATCCCCTGGAGAAGGAAATGGCAACTGACTCCTGTATTCTTGTCTGGAGAATTCCATGGACAGAGCAGCCTGGTGGGCTATAGTCCATGGAGTTGAAGAGTTGGTCACGATTGAGCAACTAACACTAACTAATGATTATCTGACTATTATCACAGGATATCAGGACATACAACGAAACAAGAGGGATACAAGTGCACAGAGGGGATGCACGTGAGGAGACGGTGAGAAGACAGCCACTGGAAAACCAAGGAGAGAAGCTTCAAGAGGAACCAGACCTGTCCACACTTGATCTGGGACTTCTAGCCTCCAGAAGCATGAGAAAGCAAATCTCTGTTAAATCACCCAGTCTGTTATATTTTGATATGGCAGCCCTAGCCAATCAATACTTTCCCCTCTCCTTTCTTGTTCTTTTAAAATTAAATCTACAGTCTTACCACTGGGGAATATCATGACAAAGCATTTGATATCGGGAGTTGATGAGTTGTTATTTAAAGGACCCTCTAATGTGCCATTCCCTGGAAGTTGTTGATTACAGTTAAATTCACTTAGGGGAACATTGAACGTGGGATCATGTTTGTGGCCTTCATTCTAGCAAAGCTCTCCTAAGGGAGCTGTGAGACTTAAGCCCTGACTAAGGGCCTCCTTGGTGGCTCAGATGGTAAAGAATCTGCCTGCAATGCAGGAGACCCGGGTTTGATCCCTGGGTTGGGAAGATCCCCTGGAGAAGGGAATGGCTACCCACTCCAGTATTTTTGCCTGGGGAATTCCATACACAGAGGAGCCTGGTGGACTATAGTGCATGGGGCTGCAAGAAGGCATACACATCTGAGAGACTAACACAGTAAGAGTTGTACCACCCAGAGCCCTGCAGTGGGGCCCTGGGATGGTCTAATAATTGCTAACATGACTCCTTCAATAATTAATGATTCAGTTGTTTTAAATGCCTTAATACATAAAAGCTCACATATGGTGTCAGATCTCCAAATTATAACACAAAATAGATGTTTTGCAGTAACTTATATGGAATTAATTCCATCCTAGAGTTCTTGTAGAAATTAGAAGTCATTTAAAGACTGAGCTCTGATGGTTATGTGTCACTAGACTCCCTCTGTGGAACCATTTCCTTGTAAATTATTGTAATCCATTTGTATTCTGTACACATGTGGTCTCTTGACGGCTTTGGTGGTTCTTAATTGCACTTCTCATAGGCAATCCCAATGGTAGGTTCCTTTCAACTAAACTAGTAGGGATGTGCCATCAAGCACAAAAACAAAAACAAACAAACAGAAAAAAAAAACTGGTTGATTTAATTATTAATGGTAAATGTCCTTCTAGCTTCTTCCAAGAAAGCGAAAGCACATCACTTGACTAATAAACCTTTTCAGTAATGAAATATAATTTTACTTGGTCAAGTTATTCTCCTAAAGTTTTAGTTCTTATTTATGGAGTCTTAATCTCAGGTGCCCGGGATTGGCTTTATCACCCTCTTCAGTTTCTGGAGTTCTACTATTGATCTCCCAAAGAACTTGTGCCTTTTAAGGGTTTTTGTTTTAATTATTCTCCATATTTGTCACTTGTGTCCCTCTTGACTTTTTGAAAATGTTCCAAAGTAATTTTTAAAAAAAAATCTATTTCCCAGATTTATTGAGATGTAATTGACATACAATTGTATAATTTGAATATATACAATGTAAAGATTTTATATATGTATATATTGCAAAATGATTACCACAATAAAGTAGTTAACACATCCATCACCTCACATAATTACAATTTCTTGTGTGTATGATCAGGGTTTAATTTATTCTCTTGGCAACTCTCAAATATGCATCACAGTATTATTAACTGTGCTTGCCATGTTGTACATTATAGCCCCAGACCATACTCATTTAATAACTGGAAGTTTATATCCTTTAACAGCCTTCACCAATTCTCTTCCAACCTCCCATCCTTGGAAACTACCAGTTTATTCTGATTTTTTTTTTTCTTTCTCCTAACTCATGTATACTTCTTTTGCTTTTGTGTAGTTGCTGTCCTTCGGACTTCCCAGGTGGCGCTCGTGGTAAGGAACCTACCTGCCAATGCAGGAGATGGGGGAGAGGGGGGTTCAGTCCCTGGTTGTGAAGATCCCCTGGAGGAGGGCACAGCAACCCACTCCAGTATTCTAGCCTGGAGAATCCCATGGACAGAAGAGCCTGGCGAGCTATAGTCCATAGGGTTGCAAAGAGTGACTCAGCATGCATGCATGCACTATGTGCTGTATTTTTTTCAAAAAAGTCCTAACTTTCTTAGGACAGTTTCCTTTTTTAAAAATAGATAAAAATATTTATAAGCCCTCATTTGAAAACAAACAGAACAATCCTTAATTAGCTTACTTCCAATTAATCAAGGAATGCTACATATGTATGAATGGGTATGTAATTTAACGTCAGTAGCTCAAAAATGCACTCTGTATGGAACACTAGGTCTGCAGAGCCCACTGCAGAATTCGTTATGAAAGGGAAACATTTCTGATTAAGAGTGAAAATATGATTGAAAAAGACAAAGGATGGCACAGGCCAATCAAAAGAACTAAAATGTCCTCCCTTTTTTAGCAGCTGAATGAATTTGGCCATGCCTATCATTCTAGTGCAGAGTATACAAGGTAAGCATTAACTAATATTCAGCCTGTGACTTCACAGAAGATACTAAATAGCAACAGGGCAGCAAAGGAACCTGAGAATAGGGATCAGTGTCTGCAGAAAAAGGGGCCTTGGGTATTAGGCTAATAGAAATTAACCTTGGCTATTTCTACTATTCAGAAGATGAAAGGAAATGGAAAGCTAATCACTGAAGTAATATACCTCAAATCTTTTCCACCTGCCTAGAAAAAGAAAGCAATGGTCAATGATACAAGTGAGGTGACTTGCTTTTGTTAATTAAAATCGTGCTGTGTATTTTCATCAACTCTGTTCACTAATGAGATGAACCTTATATTATGTATTTTTTTCTGTCACTTAAAGATATTAATTTTATGGTAAGACTATTACCCTGATTTCAAATATTCCAAGAAAAGCTGGAGAGAGAGTGATGAGAAAGAGACCAATTCCAAGAAATCTTTCATTACAGAGGTTATCTGCAGAAATTAGTGTCCAAATGCTTGATTTTCTCATAGACAATTTGGTGAACTTGTTGGGGTCCAGTGTGTTTCACTGGAGTAGGAGAGAGCAAACTGCAGTGCGTGGGTTAAACATGGCCTGCTGCCTATTTTCGTAAATTAAGTTTTATTGGAATACAGCAACATTCATTTGTTTACATACAATCTACAACTGCTTTTGTGATGTAATTGCAGGGGCTGAGTAGTTGTGAAAGAGACCATTTGGCTCTCAGAGCCTAAAATATTATCTGGCTGTTTACAGTTTGACAACCTTTTCACTGGATAATGGCAAACAGGTCAAGTTTCAGAGGTGAGTATAAACCGATGTGAAGATAATTGGATGGAGATGAAATTGGAAGGAGGTTACACTGAGCTTTTAGCACCATACTGGGAGGGAGTATTTAAAAACCAGAACAAATAAAAGTAGACTGACAATTATCTTGTCAGGAGGATGAAAAGAAAAATCAAACATAGGTCTTTACATTAGATGTAATCTGAAGACAATGAGCAAAGTTGAATCCTGTAGCTTTCATGCATGGCTTAGTAGCTCTTAGCTATATCTAATCTAGTCTTCATAATTCAGTTATTGAAATGACAAGACCTGAATTAGTCTGTAGGTGCTTTGTTCCTGAGTACAAGTACATAATCTTAGGGGCTAGGAACAGAGGCATAAGGTTAGTGTACAGATCAGTTCATTTGCTAGAAGAAAGCTACAGATACCAGGATGAGCCCTTAACATTCATTCTGTTTGTATATGACATGCCACTGCTTGTTTGTATAAGACATGCTCTGTACGTGATTATTTACAAAGGGAAAAATGACACAGCCCCATATTCCAGTGAAAGGGGGCATGCTCAGTTTGGGGTGTCTGAGCTATAGTCTTCTAGAAAGGTACCAATATCTTTTTTCAGAAAAAGGTACCAATATCTTTTGTTTGTTTGTTTGCTTTCTTTTTAAAGCATTTGAAGATCTTTTTGAAGTCTCCCCAGTTTGTAATGTTTCTTTGATCAAAATCTCTAGGTCAGAACTGGAACTTGTTTCAAACACTGACTGCTTTTCGCTTTGAGGCCATGTTTACATGACTCCCAGGATGGGAAGTCTGAACACAAGCCCGAGGTAAGCGTGTCAGTAACATGCATTAGCTTCCCTCACGTGATTGGGACCACAAGTTTAACTAAGGACGCTGATAAGTAGTTCTACATTGATTTCAGTTTATGGTAAAACTTTTTAAAAACGCTCTTCATGAAAGTGAAATTGATAGACCCTTATTTGGACATCAGATGTAAAGTCTAAAGTTTTTCATTGATATTGTTTAATATTTTACAATGGCATTTTAAAAAGGAGAATGTAGATGGATAAAATACAATATTTTGAGAATAAAAGAATCCAAGTGAATGTTACATGATTATAAGTGTTTATTCCATGTGAACTAACCTTGGAAAATGATTCCAAGATAAAAGGCCAAAACATTTCCTGAAAATGCCTCAAATCTAATTAGAAACCTCTGATTATTATTGGCAACCTGGAAGTTAAGGAAAACCTTGCTAAACCACAGGAAACTTCTTGTTGAAAAATTCACTATTATATATTATGTGATAATCTGGAGAAATTTCTAATTTGCATTTGAGCTTAAATTTAGGGCCATGTGGAAGTTCTGTATCTGGAGTAAGTGTATAGCCTGTGAATTAGAAATGTGTATAGTGCTATTATTTGAGTGAAGGGAGCACCAATTACACATTGTTGAAAATGTTTCAAAATACTTAGATCAGATCAGTTGCTCAGTTGTGTCTGACTCTTTGTGACCCCATGAATCGCAGCACGCCAGGCCTCCCTGTCCATCACCAACTCCTGGAGTTCACCCAGACTCACGCCCATCGAGTCAGTGATGCCATCCAGCCATCTCATCCTCTGTCGTCCCCTTCTCCTCCTGTCCCCAGTCCCTCCCAGCATCAGAATCTTTTCCAATGAGTCAACTCTTCACATGAGGTGGCCAAAGTACTGGAGTTTCAGCTTTAGTATCATTCCTTCCAAAGAAATCCCAGGGCTGATCTCTTTCAGAATGGACTGGTTGGATCTCCTTGCAGTCCAAGGGACTCTCAAGAGTCTTCTCCAACACCACAGTTCAAAAGCATCAATTTTTGGTGCTCAGCCTTCTTCACAGTCCAACTCTCACACCCATACATGACCACAGGAAAAACCATAGCCTTGACTAGACGAAACTTTGTTGGCAAAGTAATGTCTCTGCTTTTGAATATGCTATCTAGGTTGGTCATAACTTTCCTTCCAAGGAGTAAGCGTCTTTTAATTTCATGGCTGCAGTCACCATCTGTAGTGATTTTGGAGCCCAGAAAAATAAAGTCTGACACTGTTTCCACTGTTTCTCCATCTATTTCCCATGAAGTGGTGGGACCGGATGCCATGATCTTTGTTTTCTGAATGTTGAGCTTTAAGCCAACTTTTTCACTCTCCTCTTTCACTTTCATCAAGAGACTTTTTAGTTCCTCTTCACTTTCTGCCATAAGGGTGGTGTCATCTGCATATCTGAGGTGATTGATATTTCTCCTGGCAATCTTGATTCCAGCTTGTGTTTCTTCCAGTCCAGCGTTTCTCATGATGTACTCTGCATAGTGTTAAATAAACAGGGTGACAATATACAGCCTTGATGAACTCCTTTTCCTATTTGGAACCAGTCTGTTGTTCCATGTCCAGTTCTAACTGTTGCTTCCTGACCGGCATACAAATTTCTCAAGAGGCAGATCAGGTGTTCTGGTATTCCCATCTCTTTCAGAATTTTCCACAGTTTATTGTGATCCACACAGTCAAAGGCTTTGGCATAGTCAATAAAGCAGAAATAGATGTTTTTCTGGAACTCTCTTGCTTTTTCCATGATCCAGTAGATGTTGGCAATTTGATCTCTGGTTCCTCTGCTTTTTCTAAAACCAGATTGAACATCAGGAAGTTCACAGTTCACGTATTGCTGAAGCCTGGCTTGGAGAATTTTGAGCATTACTTTACTAGCGTGTGAGATGAGTGCAATTGTGCGGTAGTTTGAGCATTCTTTGGCATTGCCTTTCTTTGGGATTGGAATGAAAACTGACCTTTTCCAGTCCTGTGGCCACTGCTGAGTTTTCCAGATTTGTTGGCATATTGAGTGCAGCACTTTCACAGCATCATCTTTCAGGATTTGGAATAGCTCAACTGGAATTCCATCACCTCCACTAGCTTTGTTCATAGTGATGCTTTCTAAGGCCCACTTGACTTCACATTCCAGGATGTCTGGCTCTAGGTCAGTGATCACACCATCGTGATTATCTGGGTCATGAAGATCTTTTTTGTACAGTTCTTCTGTGTATTCTTGCCATCTCTTCTTAATATCTTCTGCTTCTGTAGGTCCATACCATTTCTGTCCTTTATCAAGCCCATCTTTGCATGAAATGGTCCTCTGGTATCTTTGATTTTCTTGAAGAGATCCCTAGTCTTTCCCATTATGTTACACAACCGTAAATGTTTTTATAAATGTGTTACTGTAATAGTTGAGGAGAGACAATTAAACAGGACTGGAGGGATGAGTGTCTCCTGTTTCTGCTTTTGAGATTGGTAATGGGTATGAAGAATGCTAGACACACATGATCTAGGTAGATATCGTGGAGTAAGGAAGATATTTTTGTTCTTTCTTTTTTTTTCTGCCATGATTGCTGTGGTTCAATACCAATACTCACCAAGGAAGCTGTGCTTGGCCATAAGAACTGGATTCACTCAATTTAAACTAATAAAACCTACATCCCAGTGCCTCTCTAATTAGATTGATCACATCCATGGGAACAACCAGCATTATTCATGTTTAGCATCCTAGAGCAGCATACCACCAAGGATTAAACAAACGCTGGCAACATCTGGGATATAGGAACTGGAAGCAATGATCTCATTGAATTTCAAGAGTGCTTTATTCCATTAAGCAATTCTTAATTTTCAAACAAAAGCAGTTCTTTATCCAGAAACAATACTAGTATGTGGTTGTGGCCGAGGATCTCCTTTACTGCTCATAATATCCCATAATTTTCAGTAACAGGCAACAGTTTTAGCCATAACTGAACATCTGTGTTCATCTGTGCAGTAGTAACTCTTGCGGTCCTAGACCACGTGGAGTTCCAGGGATTAGTAAAATAAACATATCTCAGTGAATCTACCCACCACCCCCCCGACTTTTGTTTCCTTGTGGTTTCTTGTAATGCAGCTTCAGAAACCAAAGTTGCCAAAAAAGTTTGTATAAAGCAAGTTGCCAGTGCTGTGGAAGGAACTTTCAACATCTCTATCAGTGACACATTATCAAGGTCTGTTAATAACTCATTCCTGTATATATTTTTAAATAACCTACCTAGATAGGAAAAGGCTGCAATAAAAGCTGTTCTGGAAAAAAAAATGCATTAAAGCTTTTCAGAAGAAAAACTTTTAAGTTCATAATGAAATCTGTGATGACAGCTTGCAATTTGTTTTCTTTGAATACGTGTACATATTGACCTTCATGGTTTATGGTATCAGGCAAGGGCTTGATTCACAGAGAAAGCTTTGTACTTTCTCAGGCAAGATACTGAAATCCCCTCAGTCTGTTTCCCCATTTATAAATCTGGGATACCATGAGACTTAAATGAGAGAATATACATGCAACGTGAACACGATGAGGAAGTTTTCAGAAGCAGGTGCTGGAGGACTATAGGTGAAAATAGCCTTTCTAATTTTGAAATCCAGGGAAAATGTCTCAGAAATAGTGTTAGAAGCAGAAACCAGGAAGATACAGTGAGAAGTCTTTTTTTTTTTTGGTCTTTTTTAGGAATAGTACTAAAACGTACATAGATGATTCAGAGGATGCAAAGTTGAGCACGCATTCAAGAGAAGAGAGCCAGACGTTGTGCCTGGAAGAGCTGGAAGTAGAAAAAGCAAACTCAGAATTAACCAAAGTGTGTTGGAATAGCTGAAGCAAGACATATATTAGAAACTCAGGGACTCTGGGATAAAAAAACTGTCAGCAGTGTTAGGAACACATACAGATGAATGTTTTGTGTGATTCTGTTTCCATAACAAATTGTCTCTTTAACATTGCATTGTTCTATATTTCATTAGATTCTATTTTTGAAAGTAAGCTTGCAAGTGGAGAAATACTGTCTACCTGCTCTGCCCTACTTCTCCTGTTTGTGTGAGTGACAGCGTGAAATAATTAGGATGTTAACCATGCAAGGATTAAAACAATGATGTATCATTATATGCATGAACTCAAAATTCTCACAGAGTCTTATAATCCTTTCCCAACTCCGGCTGCATACCCACAGGGAGCATTTCATGCTTACGGTAGCACATGTGAAGTGTAAATTACTGAACTGAGCAAAAGGAAACTCAAACTGACGCCTCACTGTGTTTGATTTCACTCTGCCGTCCCCACATGCGTGCCCTCCAATCCTCATCTTTTGTTGCTGTGACTCCTATTTTGTGAGATGTTGTGCCGAACTTGGAATAAATTCAGTGAATCTAATCATTGGGAAAGACTCTTGGGCACCTCGTTCAATATTTCAGCCAAAGAAGAGGTTCCCAGTTTCTGAAGGATGCAAGAAAAGGGACTTATTTTATCCTTGCATGCCTGAGGTTTAAGACTATTTCATTCCCTTCTATTTTGATTTAATCTGATTGTTGGATGTATGATTTAATACATAGTCCAAATATATTTCTCTGTCCTTATTCTATTTTCTAAAGATACCCAGAAAAAGTATAATGTCCTTCCTATGCAGGCTTTAGTCATTTTAAGAAATCATCTCTTGATTCTATCTCTAAATCTGCCCTTGTCCTAGCTATAAATATATGTGATTCCTCCTAACTTTCTTCCAACACATGTTCTTAGTGCTTGCTTTTTGAGTGAGTAAGTATGGCATGATTTAGATTCTCTGTCATCCTTTCCTTTCTTCTGGATTCCAGACAGTATTTTATTTTTATGTTTCTCTCTAAATACCATGCCCAGAGTAAAGCATTCTGCCCAGACTTTTTTTGAACACCTTTTAGAACAAAGTATCTATTTACTTGTTACAGAATTTGTATTTTATGATGACCTAAGATTTCATTAAGTTTGACTAACACATACTGTTGCAACATATTAAAATTAAACACAACAACTTATATATCCTTCTGTTACAATCTCCTCTTTAATCACGTCTCTCTGACCTTATCTATGAGTAATCGGATGTTGTAGACAGTAGTTTTTTCTAATTTAATATTTGGGAAATGTTCTGAAATTGATTAAAACATTACAGATATGTTCACTTTTGAGTGTAAAATCATTAAGTGATGAATTCTATTACTGCTCTTCCCCTAAAGGCACCCTACAACAAACAGCACCTGGAAAATATCCTATTTACTTATTGTCACTGAAAGGCCCGTGGTGCCTTTCTTCAGAGAGGATTAATGTCATGTCTGATCAAAGGGGCTAGCTATTTAAGCTAGAAATAATACCCTTGAGTTAAAGAACATTTAGTCTAATTTGTCTGTCTCTTGTTAACCAGGAATTCATGGTCAGTGGGGATTAATAGTTCATCTTGTAATTTATTCTGCTTAATTCTTACCTGGTCTAACATCACCTCTTGTGCCACACTTTAGAGACTTAGCAAAAGCTACTATATTAAGCAGGCCAGCTGTGATGTTTCCAGTGTTTAGAAGTTTAATACCTTTCTGCAACACATATCCACAGGTGTCTCGTGAATATTTATTGATCAGTGGTAAGGTGGTCACAGAGAGATATAGATTTTTGCCAGTGTATTATAGACTTGAATTAATTTTTTGAATCATGTCTTCCATCATTAGAACTGTAACCTACCACAATGGTGCTTTTTAGTTAATGACCTAACTTTTATGCGATCCTTTTAATAATTTTCTTTTTTTTTTCTCCATGTGTTTGTTTGTTGCCTCACATAAATTTAAATGAGGGAAAGATAAAAGGACTGTGGATGGAACAATGGACAAACATACCCAACAGTCTAGTATTTTTGAATGGTAGATAAATTGGATTTGGAATATAGCGGACAAGGGTACATGCGCTATTTCTGATAAGGTAAAATTTTACTACTAAAAATTCTCAACTTATTTTTTCTTTAATTTAGTAGTTAAAAAACGATGCTCAACATTCCCTTTACTCTTGTAACTTAGAAAGTCTGCCATGACCAAGACAGTTGCGGCCAAGGCCTCATCAGAAAGGATGTATTCAATAACAAATATATGAGTGAGTTTTTTGAGGCAGGAGCTAGACATGGTTGAGTTGTTAATCAAAAAATTCCGTGTAGTATCTCCATATGAGAAGATCATACCTCTCTCTACTCTTCTCTCATACACCCTGTGTCTGTTGCCTTCCAAACTGGCCATGTTTTGTGTTTTTGTAAACTGAATGTGAGCAAAAGTAATGTGTGTCACTTTCAGGTAACAACCTCTCGAGCCTTTCTCCCTGAGTCTGCTTCTCTTTCTTCTGCCGCAAGATCAGTATGTTCTTTTTAGTGGTGGTTTCTTCGGCTCTGGTCCGGGAATAAAGCGGATGTGGAAGGAACCTCTGACTCTGTGTTAGATATACATGTAAGAAATACTGAAGTCACTGTTGTTATAAGCTATGTATAATACAGGTGCTTCATCGTGTATAAACGATCAGCTGTCAGTGTTCAGAGCTGTGTACTGGAATGAAAGCACACTGCCGCACATTAAACAATTGCCAACTGTGAGCTGTGTTAGCATTAGCATTTCCAAATAAGTATTTGGGACCTGTATTAACAGAACAATAGTGATGGTTTATGAGGTCTAACATACGCTTTAATTGAAACAGCACAAAGCATATTCTTGGAAAATTAATAAGGATAATGTGATCAAATTACTATTTAAATAGCAAAACGACTAGAAGTGTAGTCCATGGTTGCACTTTTTAAAAATTTTATTTTAGTTGGAGGATAATTACTCTATAATAGTGTGACGGTTGCAGCCATACATCGTTATGAATTGGACACAGGGAAATGTTCATCTGTCCCCCTCCTCCTACACCACCCTCCCACCTCCCTCTCCTGCACTTTTAATTTACAAGAAAATTATGTGTTGTGGGCTACATGGAGTAAGAAGATATTTTCACATCCTAATCCCTGGAAACTGTGAACTCTTACCTGATAAGGCAGAAAGAGTAAATCTTATGTCAAAAAATGGGATTAATTAAAGGACCTTGAAAGAGTTTATCCTGGATTATGAGTTTGGACACTAAATACAAAAACAAAAATATGTTTCCTTATATTAGAGTTTTAAAACAGATACACAATAAATAAGATTCAATGCAGTTCAGTCACTCAGTCGTGTCTGACTCTTTGGGACCCCATGGACTGCATGCCAGGCCTCCCTGTCCATCACTAACTCCTAGAGTTTACTCAAACTCATGTCCATTGAGTCAGTGATGCCATCCAACCATCTCATTCTCTGTTGTCCCCTTCTCGTCTTACCTTCAATCTTTCCCAGCATCAGGGTCTCTTCCACTGAGTCAGTTCTTCGCATCAGGTGGCCAAAGTATTGGAGTTTCAGCTTCAACATCAGTTCTTCCAATGAAAATTCAGGACTGATTTCCTTTAGGATAGACTTGTTGGATCGCCTTGCTGTCCAAGGGACTCTGAAGAGTCTTCTCCAACACCACAGTTCAAAATGTAGAGTTAAAAATGTGAAGATAAGGCAGACAGAGGCAGCCACAAGCCAAGGATTACCTCATCACCAGAAGCTGGAGGAGTGAAAAAGCAGAATCCCTGTGGAACCTCTGAAGGGAGCATGACCCTGCTGACAACCTGGTTTTGGACTTCTGGTCTCCTGACCTGAAAGACAATAAATTTCCATTGTTTTAAGATATGGCATTTATGGTAACTTGTGACAGCAGCTCTATGAAACTAAAATACGTAATAGATCAATAATAACTCACTAAACCAGCAATTCCAGAAAACTAAACTTTATGTACACTCAAGAATACATGTCTGGAGAATCTAGTTCTAGTAAATCCAGAGTGCAACTTGTGTTTGAATATCTATTTAGCAGTTGTTCTAATGGATGTAAATACTACAAATATGAAGATGTTTGGGGGGAGGGAATATCTGGAATAGGCAACACACACTTAAAGATGCTCAGTGGCACCTTCTGACTAGTGGCTTGTGGGTAAATATCACCAGTTCATGTCTGCAGTGACTTGGCACACAGTTTCCTTGTCTATCTCTTATTTCTTCACTTCACACCTTCACACTGTTTTCATGAAAGTATAGTTGGTTTACAATGTTGTTAGATTCAGATGTATAGCAAAGAGATTCAGTTACACATATACATATCTATTACTTTTCAGATTCTTTTCCTTTATAGGTTATTACAATATATTGAGGCTATTTCCCATGCTGTATAGTAGGTCCTTCTTGGTTATCTATTTTATAATATATATAGTGTATACATATATGTTAATCCCAAACTCCTAATTTATTTCCTGTTCTCTTTCCCTTTTGAAAACCATAAATGTTTACTATGTCTGTTAGTATATTTTGGTTTTATACATAAGTTAATTTGTATCATTTAAGATTCCACATATAAAGCAATACATGATATTTGTCTTTCGTTGTCTGGCTTACTTCACTTGGTACGATAATCTGTAAATCCATCCATGCTGCTGCAAATGTTGTATTTCATTCTTTTCTGTGCTTGATTAATATTTCACTGTGTGCGTGTGTGTGTGTGTGTAAAACAACTCCTTTACCTGTTGATGGACATTTAATTTGCTTGCATATCCTGGCTGTTCTAATTACTGCTGCAACAAATATTTGAATGCCTGTATCTTTTCAATTTATAGTTTTCTTCAGATATATGCCAGGAGTGGGATCTCTGAAATCAAGTGGTAACTCTATTTTTAGCTTTTTAAGGAACCTCCATACTGTTCTCCACAGTGGCTACACCAATTTACATGCCCACCAATGGTGCGGCATTGGCTCCTTTTTCTCCACACCCTCTCCAGCATTTATTATGATGGCCATTCTGACCTGTGTGAGGTGATACCTCATGATTGTTTTGATTTGCATTTCTTTAATAATTAGAAATGTTGGACATTTTCTCCTAAGTCCATTGGCACTTGTATGTCTTCTTTGGAGAAATGTCTCTATAGACCTTTTGCCCATTTTTTATTTTCATTTTTAAATATTTATCTGTATGAGCTGTTTACATATTTTAGAAATCAATCATTTGTTGGTAACACTGTTTGCAAATATTTTCTACATATTATAGGTTATCTTTTCATTTTCTTTATGGTTTCCTTGCTGTGCAAAAACTTTTAAGTTTAATTATGTCTCATTTATTTATTTTTGTTTTTATTTTCATTACTCTAGGAGACAGATCCAAAAACATTGCTGCTATTTAATGTCAGAGTGTTCTGCCCAGGTTTTCCTTTAGAAGTTTTGTGATACCTGGTCTTACGTTTAGATGTTTAATCCATTTTGAGTTTATTTTTTTATCTGTTGTTAGAGAAGGTTCTAACTTCATTCTTTCACATGGAACTGTCCAGTTTCCCAACACAGCTTATTGAAGATTGACTTTTCTTCATTGTGTATTCTTGCCTCCTTTGTCACAGATTAGGTGGCCATAGGTGTGTGGTTAATCTCTGGATTTTCTATCTTATTCCATTGATCTATATGCCTGCTTTTGTGCCAGTATGATATTTTTGATGACTATAGTTTTGCAATATAGTTTTAAGGCAGGAAGCCTGATTCCTCCACCTTCATTTTTCTTTCTCAAGACTGCTTTAGCTATTCAGGATCTTCTATGTTTCCTGCAACTTTTTTTTTTCCTTCTAGTTCTGTGAAAAAGACCGTTGGTAATTTGACAGGGATTGCATTGAATCTGAGATTGCCTTGGGTAGTATAGTTACTTAGACAAATGGATTCTTCCAACCCAAGAACATGATACATATTTCCATTATTTTGTGTCATTTTCAATTTATTCCATCAGTGTCCTACAGTTTTTGGAGTACAGGGCTTTTGCCTCCTCAGGTGTGTTTATTCGTAGGTTCACGTGTGTGTGTTTGTGCTCAGTTGCTCAGTCACTTCCGAACCCTTGTGGGCCCATGAGCTGTAGCCTGCCAGGCGCCACTGTCCATGGGATTTTCCAGGCAAGAATAACGGCTGTCAAGTCGCTTCAGTCGTGTCCGACTCTGTGCGACCCCATGGACTGCAGCCTACCAGGCTTCTCCGTCCATGGGATTCTCCAGGCAAGAACAATGGAGTGGTTGCCATTTCCTGCTCCAGGGGATCTTCCCAACTCAGGGATGGAATCTGCATCTCCCGCATTGGCCGGAGGATTCTTTATCACTAGTGCCACCTGAGAAGCTCTGTGCTGTGCTGTGCTTAGTCACTCAGTTATGTCCAACTCTTTGTGACCCCATGGACTGTAGCCCGCCAGGCTTCTCTGTCCATGGGGATGCTCCAGGCAAGAATATTGGAGTGAGTTGCCATGCCCTCCTCCCTGGGAAGTCCTAGTTTTCACATACTTAAATAAAATATTTGCTAAAAATTTTATGAGGAATATAATCAGCAGCCCTCTCACTCTCAGAAAAGGATGACCAATAACCTCCCACCGAACACCAGAGTTCTGTAATACACAGTGTAAATCCCTAGAAACTGCGTTTACTTGTTATTGAGATACAGTCTTAAAAACATCTAAAATCATAAACTGCTATCAACTTTGCTGTTTCAAATCATATTGGTGAGAAACGAACCATCTCATTTTTGTCAGGAAGATCGTAGCTATTTGGGTCACTTTGATATGGAGAAGCAGCTTTGATTTTTAGTCAGCTTCAAAGTCTAAGACGAAAGGCTTTTGGACACAAAATTCCACTTTTCCATAACTAGGAGTTTCCAAAGAAACGGGACACTGAGTCCTGCTTCTCAGCCTAAGCCTAAATCTTTGTATATAAGGACCGCTTTGCTTTGTTTCAAACAAAACACTGCATCATTTAAATTCTACTGAAACTCTCCCCTTTTCAACACCCTGTTAGAGCCTTAGGTTCTCTTTTTATCTGGTGGGATATTTTATTCTTTCTTTGGTGTATCCTCTGTTTTGTTCAGCAAGTTAGCAATCTTAACTTTTTTCATCTCTCAACTGGTTCTTGTTGGTCTTTGGCTGTTGGGATTTGGAAACAGTTTGAGACATGCTAGAAAATAAAGCATATGAGTTATGGAGAAGATATGATTACTGTAGAACAGGGTAGTCTGAAGAATCATGGGAAGGGAGTTTGAGCTGGATACTAATGAGTATATTGGATTTATGTAGGCAAAGACTCTAGAAGCAGCAACTGAGTCAGATTATCAGTGTGAATAAAGACAAAATGGTGGAACATTCAGTTCTTTCACAAGTTCTACATACTCTACCTTCAAATTTCACTGCTCTCATCACATGTTCAAATTCCACACTGACCCCAGCCCTGTTTGGATTAATGTGGTAACTTTCTAACTTGGTTACCTACTTATCCTTGTTCCTATCTATTAAGCATAAACCACTCAGCAACTAGAATTACTGTTCAAAATGTAAAATGTCTTATTTCTCTCCTTGAAAGATATGTATTGACTTTTGCTGTGCTTCAAATCCAAAGTCCTTCCCTGTGAGTGTGTGTATGTGTGTGTGTGTGGACATGGCCTACCCAATTTCTGAGAACTCTTCCCCCACTCTCTCTGACCTAGCCATGCAGGTCTGTTTCTCCATCAGCCTGAGAGACTCTGTATTGTTTTCTCTGCCTGTAGGAGGCAGGAGAAAGGAAAAGTCTGAGAGTAGAATTTGAAGTAAAGAAGGGATTATATGACCACATTTAGGATTATCATTATACACATTAAAACATTTTCCCTGCTGGCTCAGATGGTAAAGAATCTGCCTGCAATATGGGAGACCTGGTTCAATCCCTGGGTTGGGAAGATCTCCTGGAGAAGCAAATGGCAACCCACTACAGTATCCATGCCTGGAGAATCCTGTGTACAGAGGAGCCTGGTGGGTTACAGTTTAAGGGGTTGCAAAGAGTCGGACAGTGCTGAGCGAATTACACTTTCACTTTCATGATACACACATATAAATGTTAAAAAAAGACAAGTATACACATTTGACTGTAACATTTTTTTTTCATATGTGGACATCAAAGATATCCAACAAATTCATGCAAGATGTCTCTTTCATGTTTAAGAAAAAAAAGAATTGTTAAAACAGGAACCTCTCGGGTCAAGTCCCTTCGACTCTTGACAGCAATAATGATGCTGTTTTATGACCCAAGTTCCCATTACATTTCTCCTTTCCCACTTGCCTTTAAATTACCTCTATAGAGCAAAATCATCATCATTATTATCTGAAGTTAAAGTCTTTCTACAGCAATGTGAATATTGTATAATAATAGGATTGAGATAAATACACAATTATTTGTGCACAAATGTGTTCCTTCTACAAATGATGGATTAGATTTTTACTGCCAGATTCATTGAAAACCCATAAATTTGCATATATTTTTTACTGATGTGACCTAATTAAGAAGTGAGTTGAATGTTATTAAAATCTATGTTCCAGGACCTTATTCTATTAAAATACTCCTAGCAGGCTGCCTTTCATGTCTCACTGAAGGGTTTGTTTCTACAAGCAGATATATTCCAAGCTTTGACTCTCAACTCTGTAAATTGTCTTCCTTTACTTGTTAGTAGCATGTCTTACTATCATAGGTAATGGTATTCCACCTGGACTACCACACCAGCCATCTACATAATTACTATATATTTGATGAATGGTCCTTTATAGGACTTTATGGTGCTTTATGGACTGAATATTTGTGTCTCTAAAATTCAAATACTGAAGCGCTAACCCATAATTTGGTGGTATTTGTAGATAGGATCTTTGGTACCATAAATAGGTTGAGATGAAGTCTTGAGGGCAGGTCTCCCATGATGATATTAGTGTCCTTACAAGAACAGGAAGAGACACCAGAGTCTCTCACCACCATGTAAAGATACAGCATGAAACTGACTTTCTGTAAGCCAGGAAGAGCCCTCAGCGGGAAAATAAATCAGCTGAAACCTTGATCTTGGCTCTCCCAGCCTGCCAGAACTATGGTAAATTCCTATTGTCCAAGCCACCCAGTCTACGATATTTTCTTACAGTAGCCTGAACTAAATCAGATGGTCATGGATCAGTGGATGTGACCAGGTGTATAGTATAAAAGTTCAAACACTCATCATCTTGAGTTTTTAAAATAATTTATCTATGTATTAATTTTTGGTTGTGCTTGGTTGTGCTGTGCGGGCCTTTCTCTAGTTGCGGAGAGTGAGGTCTACCCTCCAGTGACCTTGTGCAGGCTTCTCATTGCAGTGGCTTCTCTTGTTCCAGCACATGCTCTAGGGTGCACGGGCTTCTGTAGTTGCGGCATGTGGGCTCAGTAGCTGTGGTTCCTGGGCTCTAGAGCGCAGGCTCAGTAGCTGTGGTTCCTGGGCTCTACAGTGCAGGCTCAATAGCTGTGGTGCATGAGCTCTGTTGCTCTGCAACACATGGGATCCTCCTGGACCAGGGTTTGAACCCATGTCTCCTGCACCAGCAGGTGGACTCTTTACCACCGAGCCACCAGGAAAGCCCTCTTGATTTGTTTTTAACAAGTGTTCATTGTAGAACTTTATAGATTCCCATTCTCATGGATACCATTTTCATACAGATTTAGTATCATCAGGCTTATCAATATTTATACTATTTGTAATTGCATTTCTAAATTTCTGGGGTTTATTCTAAAAAGATGCTTGTTCATTTCTGTGTTTTATTATTCTAATCATAGAGTTCATAAACTAGTCCATTAAAATTAAGCAAACTATAACCCTACACCTTCATGTTTGCTTTTATTTGGATATGAAGAATGAAAGATCATTATCTTACCATCATAATGGCAAAAATTTACCAAAAAAAACCCCCAAAACCACTGGCTATAATGGAACACCTAATTATCTCCCCTCCCACACAGTACTAGTAAATACTCTTGGATTTTTAAACTACGAGTTATGGTATAGAAAGTTGATTTCATTGTTTTTCAAAAATTGTATACAGTTTGGATATAGTAAATAATTTTTTTTTAGTTTCACTGCCATTATATTTATCATTATAAATACAGATTAAAGAAGAACAAGCAACAGGAATAATACTAGAGTTATTTTTAGGATAATGATATTTTCCCATATATAATCAACTCACATATACTCTACCCTGAGATTTGTCTAAAATAATTGGCAGTTGAACTATCATGTACAGCACTAAAAGAAAATGAAGTCATACTTATTCTCAGAATTTACTCAGAGTGCAGTTCTAGCACAAAACACGGTCATGACCAGCATGAAAAGACTCACAAATGCAAGCCCATGTAAAATTTGTGTTTAGAGAAGTCACAGATCTTGACCCTGAATTCCTTCTGTTTTCTGAAATAATGATTTCTCTGTAAGTACTCTCATCCTTTACCATACGTAACTGGACACTGTGACCAAATGAGAACATGGAATTTGCTTTAAATATGCTCTTCAATTAAAGAAAAATAGATTCTTTGGTAGTGGTTTCTAAGATCTGTGAAGGAGTTCAAGGATTTTCCAATCATAGGTCTATGTGCTAGCAAAAACAAAAAACCTTTCATTCAATTAACATTTATTTTGTGGCATATAATTCCATGGATTTTGACAGATTCATAGATTTGTATATTCACCAGTTAAAGACAGAAAACTTTGGAATCCAAAGAAATCTCCTTCTGCCCTTTTGTAATCAACCCAATCCCACATGGCCAATTCCTGGCCATCACTAGTCTGCACTCTGTTCCTATAGTTTTGTCTTCTGGAACGTCATATAAATAAAATCATATACATTTTTCAGTCTTTCATTTAACAAAATGCATTTGGGATTCATACATATCATGTAGACCAATGATATCAGAGAAGGCAATGGCACCCCACTCCAGTACTCCTGCCTGGAAAATCCCATGGACGGAGGGGCCTGGTGGGCTGCAGTCCATGGGGTCGCTAGGAGTCGGACACGACTGAGCGACTTCACTTTCACTTTTCACTTTCATGCATTGGAGAAGGAAATGGCAACCCCCTCCAGTGTTCTTGCCTGGAGAATCCCAGGGATGGGGGAGCTTGGTGGGCTGCTGTCTATGGGGCCACACAGAGTCGGACACGACTGGAGTGACTTAGCAGCAGCAGCAGCAGCAGACCAATAATTTGTTCCTTTATTTCCTGAATAGCAGTCTACAATATGACTGATTCCTGTTTATCTGTTCAGTTGAAGGACATCAAAGATTCCTTGAGGTTCATTATTTGTGCTGTAAATGTCTATGGGCTTTATCACTGTAGGAACACAAATTTTTGAATACTGGATCAACCTTGTGAATAAATTCCACTCAATTGTGACATATTATCCTTTTTAGATATTGTTGGATTTGATATGCTAATGCTTTGAGGAATTTTTGCACTGATGTACCTGGGGGAGATGTTGATGAAAGAAAACTACAGTCTTAATACTTCTAGTTAGCTCCCTGCCAGAGCTCTCCATGCCTTTGTGTACATCCAAGTTTATGCTTGGTCCTGTATTCCTTTCGCCTACGGAATTCCTTTTACCATTTCAGTGTTTCTTATAGTTTAGGTCTGATGGCCACAAATGTGCTTTTTATCTGAAAAAGTTGTTTCTTCATTTAAATTATATATATATATATATATATATATATATAATTGGTTGGTTTTACCTTTTCTTCTCCTTTCCTCACTGTGAAATGTCGCCTTACTGCCTTTTGGCTCCATGGTTTCTGTTGAAGGGTCTGAATCCTCACCCACTCTGTGTGTAAAGTGTGTGAAAGAGCATGTATGTGCACGTGTTTCTTTTTCCTTTCTGCCTTTAAGCGTTTCCAGCAGTTTGAATATGGGTTTACTAGGTGATTGTTTTTCTTGGTGTTTATCTTGCTTGATGTTGCTTGAATCTGTTACTTGTCTGTCATTAATTTTGGGAAATTCTCAATCATTAAATCCATAAATATTTAGTCTGCCTTCTTTTTCTCTTGCTTTGGGATTCAAACTGTATCCATGTTATGTTAGAACCTTTGATGTTGTCCTACTTCTTTTGAATGCCCTGTTTTTCCCCTGCAACCCCCTTTCCTTGTGTTTCAGTTGGGGAAATTTATATTGACCTATCCTCCAGTCCGCCAATACTTTTCTCAACTGAATCAAGATTACTGATGAAATCTTTGAATGCATTCTTTATCCATTACTGTGCTCCTGTCCTGCTGTCAGGATTTAATGTGATTCTTCCTCATAGTTTCCATATTTCTATTGAAAGTTCCCAGGTGGCTTACATATTTTCATTTTCTTGTTTAGAGAATTTATTTTGCAGTTATTTTCAATACTCTGTGATTTGTTTCAACATCTGTGCTGTATTTGAATCCAACCATGTTGGTTTCTTTGTCTATTGGCAGTGCATTTTTTTCATACTTTCTGATTGATTAATTTTATTGTTGGTGTTGAAATCGGGTCATATTGTGTAGATGGATAGAGTAATGTAAAGTTCATCTTTTTGTAATGTATATGTATATCAAAGCACTGTGTCATATATTTTAAATATATAATTAAATATAATATCCTTCAGTAAATTTAGGAGAAAAAAAAAGTGAGGTAGGTAGTTTCTTATTCTTAGAAACAAGCTTGCCTTTTCTACTACTTGACTTTTAGTTTCAAGATTTGGGCTGATGGTAGTTTAGTCGCTAAAATGTGTCCAACTCTTGTGACCCTACCATTTGTAGCCTGCCAGGCTCTTCCATCCATGGGGTTTATCTAGTCTAGAATTGTGCTGGGTTTAAGGTTGGTTACTTCTGCCAACAAATATCCATCTATTCAAAGCTATGGTTTTTCCGGTAATTATATATGTGAGAGTTGGACTATAAAGAAAGCTGAGTGCAGAAGAATTGATGCTTTTGAACTGTGGTGTTGGAGAAGACTCTTGAGAGTCCCTTGGACTGCAAGGAGATCCAACCAGTCCATCCTAAAGGAAATCAGTCCTGAATATTCATTGGAAGGACTGATGATGAAGCTGAAACTCCAATACTTTGGCCACCTGATGGGAAGAACTGATTCACTAGAGAAGACCCTGATGCTGGGAAAGATTGAAGGCGGGAGGAGAAGAGGACGACAGAGGATAAGATGGTTGGATGGCATCACCAAATAAATGGACATGAGTTTGAGTAAGCTACGGAAGTTGGTGATGGACAGCAAAGCCTGGCGTGCTGCAGTCCATAGGGTCGCCAAGAGTCGGATGGACACAACTGAGCAACTGAACTGAACTGAATTGATTGTTATGAATAAGCTCAATACACCCTTGGCTTCAAATTCCTCTAGGATCATTTATGCTTATTATGGGAGCAGGTTTGTCAGAGGATTTTACCCAGTGGCTACTTCATCCTCTACTTTAGAGCTTGTCTCTGTGCTTGGCCTTAGAGAGGGTATGTTCCTATATTCTTACAATTCTTCCAGCATTATTTCAGTTTTACTTGATACTTACTAACCTGGTACTGGGGACTTGTTTAGTTGCTAAGTGTGTCCGACTCTTTTGTGATCCCATGGATTGTAGCCCTCTAGGCTCCTCTGGCAAGGTTTCCCAGGCAGGGATACAGGAGTGATTGAGGTTTCCTTCTCCTAAGGATCTTCCTGACCCAGCGATTGAACCCCTTGGCTCCTGCCACATCTCCTGCTTTGTACGCGGATTCTTTACTGCTGAGTCACTGGGGCGTGAGGTGAAGTATTTTCTGTTATTTAGACTAAACAACCATTTCAAGTAAGCTCTGTGACCTTATTTAGGTCTTTGGCATGCAGGTTTCTCAGAGTTCCTGCCCCATTTCCAGATTCCTGGAGCAGTCAGCATTCCTGGCCTTTTTCTATATTGTCAGTTTCCTTTCCTTCCCTGCAATATATTTTCATTAGACCAAATTGTTAATGCCTTTCCCTTCAGAGTAAGGCTTTTATTCCACAGTGAAGATGGGGCAGAAGGGTCCAGGTTGTCGTTTCTTGCATCTCCTATAGTGCCTACTGTTTTCCTTACTCTAGTAAGGAAATCCTTTCTCGGTATTCTTGCCAAAGACTTTATGAGTGCCCACAAAATGCTGTCTAGAGGAAAAATTTCAGGAGCAGGCACATTCCCTCTGTAGCTGAATTCTTTCCAGTGCCAGGAAATATTTGCCTCAGATAAGCAAATGTTTCATCCTGTCTCTTCTGGGCTAAATTTATGGTGTGTCTAGCTTGTTTTGGTTCTAAGTGTGGGAGTACCTACTGACGTTTTGCTTTGTACATTTTTGTTTAGTGAAATTTATTATGCCTCTACATATGAATGTTTTAATTTTATATTTATGTGCAATGTATATGCAAATAGATACATATATCAATGCCATGTTTTTTGTTTTTTGTTTTTTTCCAGGCTACTCTAACTTAGAGAACTGGGTGACAGGAAGTATACCAATAAAAATAAGACCATATTCTGACATTAGATCTCAGAAGGAAACCCAGCCTCTCGTTACCTTGTGAGATCTCTCACACTGGCCTGAAGGTGCACATGAATTTCTCTCATAGTCCTGGAGACAAAATTCCTTGTTGGGGGTGACGGGTGACTATGCCTTCCCACTGTGTTGAACTTCATTATATATCGAGCAACACAACACAGTAACATGTTCTCATTTTCTTGCATTGTCTCCAGTAGTAGCATTTGTGTTTGACTTCCTCTTTTGATTCCTTTGAGTCCTGGACCAGAAACCTGGGGAAAAAAACCGACAGGATTAGGGTCAGGACACATGGGGGGAGGAGAATAGAGATGAGTACCAAGTCTGAAAATATGCTTTATGCTGTATTCACCTCTGCCCTTCACTGCCACTCTCTCCTCCACTGAAGTCAAGCTTGTTGGCCTTACTCTGTACGAGCAATTATCTAATTTTTACATATTGATAAGGAAATGGAATTAATTGGAAGCAGGAGCTGGGATTGTGGGGATGGTTATTATTTCCTCCAAATGGTTTAGTCTGCAGGAGCAGTAATCAGCTTCATTATATTCTTTTCAACTCTTCATTCATTCCAAAACTCTTATTAAACTTTCTGTATGCTGACATTCTGCCAGTTTCTGAGGATAATGTGCTGAACATAGTTCTTAAACCTTAAAGAATTTAGAGTTTATCATCACAGCCTTCTGCAAATGAAATCCTAACAATTTCTCCCTATCTAATAAAGCATCAAATTTTAACACTACATATTATTGTGTTCTTATATGTGTTAGGTCTCTTAGAATCATTATCATATTTCCTTTAATCCTCAAAACAGTCTTAGGAAGAAGATTAACATCTCTACCTTATAGTTAAGGCAACTGAATACATAAATGATTGTGTAAAACAATCATGTAGCTACTGGAGATAGAGGGAACTTCAACAGTAAGTCATACAGGGCAGCTTGATCTTGATAATTGTATTCTCTGGAGTGCAAAATTTGGTCCCTCTTCCCTTTAGTCTGAATTAGAAGTGGACGCCTCTATGTTTGGGCCTTTATTCCAGGAAGGGGAAAAATTTTCATCTACAAAAGTTGGCTTAAAATTCAACATTCAGAAAACTAAGATCATGGCATCCAGTCCCATCACTTCATGGCAAAAAGATTGGGAAACAATGGAAACAGTGAGAGACTTTATATTTGGGGGCTCCAAAAGCACTGCATGAAATTAAAAGATGCTTTCTTCTTGGAAGAAAGGTTATGACCAACCTAGACAGCATACTAAAAAGCAGAGACATTACTTTGCCAACAAAGGTCCATCTATTCAAAGCAATGGTTTTTCCAATAGTCATATATGGACATGAGAGTTGGACTATAAAGAAAACTGAGCACTGAAGAATTGATGCTTTTGAACTGTAGTGTTGAAGACTCTTGAGAGTCCTTGGACTGCAAGGAGATTCAACCAGTCCATCCTAAAGGAAATGAGTCCTGAATATTCATCAGAAGGACTGGTGCTGACGCTGAAACTCCAATACTTTAGCCATCTGATGCGAAGAACTAAGTCAATGCAAAAGAAAGACCCTGATGCTGGGCAAGTTTGAAGGCAGGGGGAGAGGGTGACGGCAGAGGATAAGATGGTTGGATGACATCACCAACTCAATGGACAAGAGTTTGAGTAAGCTCTGGGAGTTGGTGATTGGCAGGGAGGCCTGGCGAGCTGCAGACCATGAGGTCACAAAGAGTCAGACATGACTGAGAGACTGAACTGAACATCTTTATTTTACTAGTCATATCTATTTATGCATTTACATGCCTATGTATTAATATATTAACTTAAATGTAACAGTAAACCCAATGAGTGTTCATTGGAAGGACTGATGCTGAAGCTGAAACTCCAATACTTTGGCCACATGATGCAAAGAGCTGACTTCTTTGAAAAGACCCTGATGCTGGGAAAGATTGAAGGAGGGAGGAGAAGGGGACGACAGAGGATGAGATGGTTGGATGGCATCATTGACTCCATGGACATGAGTTTGGGTAAACTCTGGAAGTTAGTGATGGACAGGCAGGCCTGACATGCTGTGGTTGAGGGTGTCGCAAAGAGTCAGACACAACTGAGCAACTGAACTGAAGTAAACCCATTCTTGCAGCAGCTGTTAGATTGATATAATTAGTATTAAGAAAATGACAGACATTACCAAATATGGTAAAATAGTCAAATATTCACAACCAACTGAAATGTCAACATATTTTTGAAAGCCCTTTTGCCAAAACAAACTTGAAATTAGAGATACACTTGAGATAAGAATGCCACATAAAACAAGAACATATATTTAGGTACTTCCCTGTACTTGGTATTAACTAGTTATAATGGTGAAGAAAGACAGTGGCTCGTTTTCTCATTTGGCAGGGCTTTTAAAAATAATGCTTATTAGAATGGTTTTGAATTCCCATGTGCTTTTCCCTGTACCTCTTTGCAAAAAGGCAATTTTTTCATATTTGGGTCAGAATGCATATTTTTGGACACATTTGTACTACTGTCTTTTTATGTATAGACCTTTGGGGAATAAGACTGTGTTTTAATAACTATACATTCAATCAGAACTCAGTGAAATTACCTTAAAATTTAATATGTATCATAGTAGTTTTAAAAGCTCTTAAGTGTCAGGTGTTAGGAATTCAACAGGGTCATTTATTCCTCTGTGTGTGTGTTAGTCACTCAGTCTTGTTCAACTCTTTGCAACCTCATGGACTGTAGCCTGACAGACTCCTCTGTCCATGGAGTTTTCCAAGTAAGAATACTGGAGTGGGTAGCCTTTCCCTTCTCCAGGGGCTCTTCCTGACCCAGGGATTGAACCCAGGTCTCTGGATCATAGGCGGATTCTTTACTATCTGAGCCACAAAGGATGCCCCTAGTGGCTGTAATATATGGTAGTAGAAAGAGAATATACTGCTACTGCTACTGCTAAGTCACTTCAGTCGTGTCCGACTCTGTGCGACCCCATAGACGTCAGCCCACCAGGCTCTCCCATCCCTGGGATTCTCCAGGCAAGAACACTGGAGTGGGGTGCCATTTCCTTTTCCAATGCATGAAAGTGAAAAAGTGAAAGTGAAGTCACTCAGTCGTGTACGAGTCTTAGCGACCCCATGGACTGCAGCCAACCAGGCTCCTCCATCCATGGGATTTTCCAGGCAAGAGTCCTGGAGTGGGGTGCCACTGCCTTCTTTGGGGGTCAGATAAACTTGGTGTAACTTTCAGTGTTGTTTATTCTCCATAGAATCATCCTTTGGCCTTTAACAAGTCAAATGGTTTGCATATGATATACGTGACTGGAAAAAAAAGTACTAATGCATTTATCAACAATAGGTACAATGAATGATATACATCCAAATCAATGGAACTAAATTTATAAGCCAGAAGTAAGTATAAATATGCATCTTCATTTGTAAAGTGGGGATGACAGTAGTTATTTTGCAGGGTGGTGGTCAAAATATTAACAATTATATTTATAACAAAAAGGCTAGAACCTGATTCTAAGTAGATACTCATACTGTTTAAGTTTAATTACTATAAAATTAGTCCCTGGATTCACTGTGTATAGTTTAATACAATCATTTTCAATTTGTTTTTGACCATAGCCCTCAGCAAGAAATCCTTTATACATTATTTTCCAGTATGTATCATAGTGAATGTGCGCGCGCACACACACACATTCTTCTGTTAGAAAAATTTATTAGAGCAGTATTATCTTTAGTTCAGTTCAGTTCAGTTCAGTCACTCAGTCGTGTCCGACTCTTTGCGACCCCATGAATCGCAGCACACCAGGCCTCCCTGTCCACCACCAACTCCCGGAGTTCACCCAGACTTACGTCCATAGAGTCAGTGATGCCATCCAGCCATCTCATCCTCTGTCATCCCCTTCTCCTCCTGCCCCCAATCCCTGCCAGCATCAGAGTCTTTTCCAATGAGTCAACTCTTTGCATGAAGTGGCCAAAGTACTGGAGTTTCAGCTTTAGCATCATTCCTTCCAAAGAAATCCCAGGGCTGATCTCCCTATATATGGTAAACTATATTTTCTATCCTATCTTGCCGGGGTCCAGCCCCAGTGGATCCAGGGAATTCAAAGCGGGGAGGGCGTCGGCAAGGAGGAAACAATAGATCAATTAAGCATTAATTAAAGATATAAAGAGTGGTTAAATAAGGCTAGCTCAGTGAGGAAATTCAGTGGACAAAAAAGGTTGAAATAAGGCTAGCTCAGTGAGGAAATTTAGTGGAGAAAAGAGACTGAACAATTCAGCCAGAAGGTAAGAGAAAGAACGACATAGGGAGACCAAGCTTCGGTGAACAAGGCCCGCACTTTATTTTCCAAAGTAGTTTTTATACCTTAAGCTATGCGTAGAGGATAATGGGGGAAGGGGTAGAGTCATGCAGCAAGCCAGGCTTTCTTCCTGCAAACTTATCATATGCAAAAGCTTGGGTGATTTGCATCATCTTCTGGCCTGGAGGCCTGTTAACATTTTAAGACCCTTTCTTCAGAAAACTTATTTTTCTCTAAAGGTGATTAGTCAGGAGTCACCCTCCAAAAGCATTAGATAAAGTTGCATTCCTACAGGGCAAAGGTGTGGTGGGCTATAACAAGAAAAAGAATTAACTCAAGGGTCCCAGGTTACAAACATTAAAGCTACTACTTACACCAATTGTATTAATCAATACACTGCCAGGGACACAGCAGGTAAGGGATATGGAGACTCAGCAGCAAACATTGGCCCAAGAAGTGAAAAACCCTTCACCAATACAATTTCTAATCAATCTTTTAACTGCTCAAAGGAATCTGTATTCAGACAGTTTAGAACATCTCATGCCTCTCACGGTTGTGAGGCTCTGAACAATCACATGTGGCCAGAAAAACCTATTCAGGCAGGCTAGAGGACTTCCAAAGGAGTTTGTAGGTTGAAACACTGTCACACCCAGGAATTATTAACTGGAGCTGTAAGTTAACTCTTTTTTCAGAGAGAGGTAGTGGGGGACAGCCCCCCGTAAAGTCAGAGGTGTAGGTGAGAGAACAAAGCAGTAAAGTAGACAGACTCTGGTTTTGGGGGTAGATGCTCGAGAATTTCCAGGGGGACTCCTGAGGCTCGATCCCGCCTTTGTGTATGCAGAGCCTCCTTCCTCATGACCTTTGCCACGGACAGAGCTTCTCACGCCGGCTCCTGGCACTATCCTACCTTGCTCTTACATTCTTTTCCTAATTTGTGATTCACTAATGGGGTGCAACTCATAGAAGTGCAACTGCATCTGTCTTAAAATGTTAGGGAGTGCTTTATAGAAAATATCTCCTCCCTGGGGGGAAATAAATTTCAAGGTAAATGATAATGGGAGGCAGGTAGGGGACTTCTATTTGGGGTGCAGAGTGCTTGGAACTTTATTTGGACTATTCTAAACTGTTTAGTGTATCTTAAACATTAAGTACATGTATATCCTATAACTAGTGCTAAGGTAAAAGAGAGTCCCTTGGACTGCAAGGAGATCCAACCAGTCCATCCTAAGGGAAATCAGTCCTGAATATTCCCTGGAAGGACTAATGTTGAAGCTGAAGCTCCAATACTTTGGCCACCTGAGGCGAAGAGCTGACTCATTTGAAAAGCCCCTGATGCTGGGAAAGATTGAATGAGGGAGGAGAAGGGGACAACAGAGGATGAGACGGTTGGATGGCATCACTGACTCAATGGATATGAGTTTGGGTAAACTCCGGGAGTTGGTGATGGACAGGGAGGCCTGGCATGCTGCAGTCCATGGGGTCGCAAAGAGTTGGACACTACTGAGCGACTGAACTGAACTGAACTGAAGGTAAAAGATGTGATAATACAGACGGCAGAATCATGAAGACAATATTAAGTAACCTTCTATTTATCCTACGGTTATTCTATAGAGAATCATAGAGATCCAACCAGTCCAACCTAAAGGAAATCAGTCCTGAATATTCATTGGAAGGACTGATGCTGAAGCTGAAACTCCAATACTTTGGCCACCTGATGGGAAGAACTGACTCATTTGAAAAGACTCTGATGCTAGGAAAGACTGAAGGCAGGAGGAGAAGGGGACGACAGAGGATGAGATGGTTGGATGGCATCACCAAATAAATGGACATGAGTTTGGATAAACTCCGGGAGTTGGTGTTGGACAGAGAGGCCTGGCGTGCTGCAGTCCATGGGGTCCCAAAGGGTCAGACATGACTGAGCGACTGAACTGAACTGAACAAATAGGGTACTGAAATGGTCGTATTTGTATTTTAGAAGGTGGTAGCAGAGAGGATGGCCACTCATAGTTTGAAAACAGAAGCTTTGAAGAGACACTTAGATAAAGCTGTGGAAAGATGATGAGGGCCTAGAGGAAGATCTGAATGGTAAGGATAGAGAGAATGGATTCAATAGTTAGGAAATAGTTAAGGTTTTTTTTTGTTTGTTTTGTTTTATTAATTGGATGATTGGAAAGCAAGGATATTAAACTGCCCTTCCCTTTTACTTGATATGGAGCTAGAGAGGGCTGACATCTTTCCTTGGGTATGAGGATGCAAGTCTAGGCAGGCCATCAAGATGGGAAACCAGGTAAATACATAGGAAGTCGAGAAGAAAAAGCAGACGGTTATGCAATTATTTTTTCCGTGTGTTTTTAGAAAAATTGAATTTCTGAGTTTGATTGGTTAACAAAGGAATTCTTTATGGTTTTGACTGTAGTGAATCAACAGGTCTTTTGACAACAGTTGTGGGAATTATCTAACCTGAGGGAAATGGTTGTGTTGGGCGTTAGAGATTCTCCTCTGTACAAATACGCCAGACAATGTACTGTCCTGTTCATCATCTCTGCCTAGTTTTCTTAGTTTTTGTAATGACAGGAATCTTCTTCAAAGCATAAAGAATAGCAAGAGATTTTGGCATGTGGGCAGAAGTATCTTGATCTTTATGACATCGAGCGCTTTGCACATAAATATGTATGACTGAAAAAATATATATTTGTCAGAGAAATAAGTTAGAAGCAGAAATGAAATGCATTTAGATGCATGGAGTTGAGATTTTGTAAACCAAACCCAACAGATCGTCTTTCTCCCCTACCTTTTCTATTCAGCCTGGTTTATTTCTGCCATTCTCCTCTCTTTATATCATTCTTAAGTCTTCTGTCATTGGTTAGGACTTCTACCTGTTCTCTTTACTGTGTAATACATTAACTCCAAACATAGTAACTTAAAACAGCCGTTTTATTTTGCTCATAGTTTTGAGGTATTTTATGTGGTTGCAATATGTTCTTAACTGAGTGGGAGATCCAAGCGGCAAGCCGCTTAGAATGCAACTGTAACACTAAACCAAAAACTTCTACCCATCAGCAATAAAGATAATATTTTGAACCTCACATTCCACAACTTTTGTTTTATTTCTAATTGTGTCTAGAAGCCACATGGTGAAACTATTTATTGTATCAACAATAAGCTGTCATTGTCATAGCCTTTTAGTTAACCCTTCCTCAAGTTCTCTTTGTTTGAAATGTCATTGATAAATTCTGGAGGGATTTTTAAAATATTTGAGCTAGGATATCTTCTTGCTGCTATAAACTCTTATTCAGAATGGCTGAAAACATTAAGAAAGGAAATCTCCTCAGCCACTGCCTTGGTACCTTAGACGTCTATCATCAGAAGCAGGTAATTTAAATACATATGTGGAAGCACCACATTTGTTCATTATTTAGCGATTATGCAAATTAAATAATCCTAGAATTAATTAGGGCCTTCCCACATGGCTCAGTGGTAAAGAATCTGCATGCCAAGGCAGGAGACACAGGAAATGAGGGTTTGATCCCTGGGTCAGGAAGATCCCCTGAAGTAGGAAAGGGCAACCCACCCCAGGATTCTTGCCTGGAAAGTCCCATGGCCAGAGGAGTGAGACGGGCTACAGTCCAAGGGGTTGCAGGGTCAGTACAACTTAAGCAACTGGGCCTGAGCATAATAAATTAGAAGATAGAGAGAGTTATGGGGAAAGGAGAGGGATTCCACCTGACTTCTAGTTCTCCAGATGAAAATAACATGTATATTGGATGCATTTCACTTTCTTCCACTTTCTATTTCTTCCCCATGTCCTCATGACTTGCATGTCTGTTGCATAATGGGCAGAAATGACTTTCTAGGAGGAAGGAGTCTTTATGACATGGGCAAGTTTTTGAAGCAGGGTACATCTTTAGTGAACTTGGCCTTGAGGAATGTAAAGCTAAAGGATATTGGGTTATTCAGTGTTAAAGACTTGACCAACGGAAGAGGGAAAGTCTAATTATACAAAAACTCATACTGTTTTAATTATTAGGGTAAGAGGTAAGGTGATTGGAAAGAAAACCCTCACAGGCTAGAAGATGAGTTTTTGTTGTTGTTATTGTTTTTCTTATTTGAAGGGGCTTCCCTGGTGGCTCAGCTGGAAAAGAATCTGCCTGCAATGCAGGGGACCCCAGTTCAATTCCTGAATCAGGAAGATCCTCTGGAAAAGGGTTAGGCTACCCACTCCAGTATTCTTGGGCTTCCCTGGTGGCTCAACTGGTAAAGAACCTGCCTGAAATATGGGAGACCCTGGTTTGATTCCTGGGTCAGGAAAATCCACTGGAGATTTTCTTTTCTTTTTTCTTATTTAAAGAGAGGCATCATAATGAGCTGTATGGAGTGGAACAGTAATAGGTGATGCAAAGACATTGAAGGTTTTAATAGACCTTGTTTAAGCTGAAACTCCAATACTTTGGCCACCTCATTCAAAGAGTTGACTCATTGGAAAAGACTCTGATGCTGGGAGGGATTGGGGGCAGGAGGAGAAGGGGACGACAGAGGATGAGATGGCTGGATGGCATCACCAACTCGATGGACATGAGTTTGAGTGAACTCTGGGAGTTGGTGATGGACAGGGAGGCCTGGCATGCAGTGATTCATGGGGTCGCAAAGAGTCGGACACGACTGAGTGACTGAACTGAACTGAACTGAAGCTCTATTTTAATCTCCTCCCCATTTTTTTAAAGTGAGGATCACCGGTACAGATTTGTTTGGGGTTGTTTTCTTTTCTCCTTAGTTACTCTGAGGCAAGTTTATTGTTATTGTCACTTAGTCTGCCTCACTAAATGATTAGCAGAGGTGCTCTAAAAGAAAACAAATCTTTTGTGTTGTTCTTCTGAGGAATAGCAAGGAAATTGGAGGATGGGGAAATGGTGATCCCTCTGAAGCAGTATTGCAGAGGAGTTGGCTGATGTGAAGTAATAAACTCTAAGTAAAAAAGTAAATGGTGACAGATTGAAAGAGGGAAGGAGATAAATGAATCCCAGGAGGACCACCAGAAGAGAGAAACATGCTTGGCAATAGAAAAATGATGATCAGAGTATAACCAAAGAGAAAGCCCCATGGTTCTACTGGAGTGCTTACAAGAGAATTGTAAGAGATGCATGCTCCTTTTAGACAAGGATTATTCATTCTTATTTCCTTTCATTTGTTACTCAGTTTTTCATTCAGAAATGTGTTGCTACATTTGGAAGCAAAGTTTGGAATATCTTGTGTCTGAGATGACTTTATGGTTGGAGAAAACAGTCTAAGAATACTGTATTCTTATTGCCTACCTGTATTCTTGGGCTTCCCTGGTGGCTCACATGGTAAAGAATCTGCCTGCAATGCAGGAGACCCAGGTTCAATCCCTGGGTCCAGAAGAACCTGTATTCTTATTGACTGCCTGGTCTAATTACATGTCTATATCCACCACTAAATGAGCTCTTTAAATGTGGAAGCAATTCATATACTCCTATATATTCTCTGTACCTCACATGATATCAGGCACAGCATAATAAATGTTTGTGCAATTTAAAATGTTTACCACTTCCTGCCCAAAACAAGGTACGCTCAACAATATTCATTATAGTTTTGCTTTCCCTTTACATGGACAATGTATATTCTGGGGAGAAAATTAAAAAAAAAAAAAGATTTTCTGTTCATCTCTACCTTCTTCAGCTTCAAAGAACTCGAAAAAGGTGTAACTTGCCTGTAAACTCAGCTCTACCTGAATCCCAAGCCAATCATGATCCATTGAGAAAGACAGCAGCTACATCCACACAGTCAAAGGCTTAGCGTAGTCAATGAAGCAAAAGTAGATGTTTTTCTGGAATTCTCTTGTTTTTTCTATGATCCGACGGATGTTGGCAATTTGATCTCTGGTTCCATCGTTAGCAGGTAATTATAGTATCGTTTACTCATCAAATTCTATTAACATGTTGATGGTAAACAGAGCATTGTTTGGGGCAGGATTTGAGTTAAGAGGTGGAGCAGTTGCTAGCTTGTTCCTTCAGTGACACTTGCAAAATGCCTTCTTTATGGTGACCTCTAGTTTAAATTTGTGACTCTCTTAAATGTCAAACAAGCTAAGTGGTGCATTTCATTAATGAAAAATTAATGAAAACCTTGGGCTGGCACATACTACTTGTTTACAATATATCTAATTCATTAGGAAGACATCCATCAAGTAAGGGCTTTGGCATGGCTCTGGTTGCATTGTGAGCAGGCTGTGTTCTCTTTCTTCCAGTTAATGAAAGTACGAGGCTGGGAAAAATTCACATAAAATAGATTTAATGAGTCTTTCGGGGAAGTTTTACAGAATAGGGTACATGAGTCATAAATATCACATGTAAAATCTATTTGGCCCAAATTATTTAGGATTGAAGATGGCTATAATTTCATTTTGTAATTAGAAAAATGCCCAAGTGTTTAGATCAGGAACTTAAATCCAGGCCAAAGGCCCACATTCTTTTTAGATCCTTGTCATTAACTAGGCTCAGTACTGAGCAAGTCACTTTAGGATTTAAGAAAGCTAATTTATATCCCCTAAATGGAGGTGAAATTGTGGGCTACATCCATAGATACAGGCTGTAATCATTTATTTTCTAAAAAGTGAATATCAGTACATATCCATTTTTATATGTGAAAACTTCCTTGACCTTGGTAATTTCACTGTAAAAGAGGGTGGAAAGTTTTTTGAAAATTCATTTCAAAGGATTGCTTTATTTCTGTGTGAGTAGGGATTTTTTTCAATATTCAAATAGCTGGCAATATCTTTGCTTTCTTGTTTTTGTTCCTCTCATTGTCTTGCTCAAATTTTTCTTCATCCTCACTATTAGTTTTAAATGTTTATATAACTTTGATTTGCAAGGAGTGGTACTAGGTACTGGGGGAAATAGGTGCTGGTACTAAATATTCATTGGAAGGACTGATGCTGAAGCTCAAGCTCCAATACTTTGACCACCTGATGTGAAGAATTGACTTACTGGAAAAGACCCTGATGCTGGGAAAGATTGAAGGCAGGAGGAGAAGGGACAACAGAGGATGAGATGGTTGGATGGCATCACTGGCTCAATGGACATGAGTTTGAGCAAGCTCCAGGAGATGGTGAAGGACAGGGAAGCCTGGTGTACTTCAGTCCATGGGGTTGCAAAGAATTGGACATGACTGAGCAACTGAAGTGAACTGAACTGG
Organism: Bos javanicus; assembly: GCF_032452875.1. Taxonomy (NCBI): domain Eukaryota; kingdom Metazoa; phylum Chordata; class Mammalia; order Artiodactyla; family Bovidae; genus Bos; species Bos javanicus. The sequence continues at coordinate 93,352,330 of NC_083877.1, forward strand.
GGGAAAGATGAGCTATTGATCTGTAGACTACATAACAGGTACTTCATTCAAACCACCCCCCCCCCTTTTTTTTTCTTAGCACATTAAAAAGAGCTTGATGCCTAGGTAGGACTCCATTTGATAAATGCGATAGTCCCTGACCTGAAGGAATATTTTTGGTGGAGAGATGCAATATTCAACTACAAGAATAATTTGTAGAGTTGATTACTGTGATGGTTAATTTTGTATGTCCACTTGACTGGCCTAAGAGAGGCTCACAGAGCTGTTCGGTCATTATTTCTGGGTGTATCTGTGAGGGCATTTCTGGAGCAGAGTAGCATTTGATGCAGTAGACTCAATGAAGAGAACCACCCTCACCAATCTTTTGGAGGCTCCAGTACAACAAAAAGAAGGAAGGGCAAATTTCCTCTCTTCTTATGCTGGGATGCATCTTTTCCTGCCCCTAGATATCAAAGTTCCTGGTTCTCCAGACATTGCAATCTGAGACTTTTACCTAGAGGACTCCTGGTTCTCAGGCCTTTAACCTTGGACTGAGAGTTGCACCATCAGCTTCTCTGGTTCTTTGGCCTTCACACTTAGATTGAATTATACCACTAAGTTCTCTGGTTCTTTGTTTTGCAGGTAGCAGATTGTAGGAGTTCTCAACTATGATAACCATCTGAGCCAATTCCTGTAATAAATCAAGCTCTGTGTGTGTGTGTGTGTGTGTGTCTGTGCATGTATGGATTGGTCTGGGTATGTATGCTTTACTTCTCAGGGAAACCCTTATAGTTACCAGATTGGCCATCACCCCAGCTCTGTGAAATCTACATTTGAGGAGATGCAACCATCTCTTCTGGCCTGGGTTCTTGGAGACAGTAGGATTTCAGTTGGTTCTTGGAGAGGAAGAATGTTTCATAATTATGCTTTATCTTTGTGGTACAAACTCCCGCCAGTGCTGGACCCACGATGCATTCACAGATGTCTAAGGAAGGATATCTAAGGGGAGGAAGAAGGGTAGTTAAAGCAGAAGAAAGGGGAATTTAACCACACTCAGAAAGAACTCATAATCATGAAGGCAAGTGTGACTGAGGAATTGAGTTACAGTGGAGGAGAGGAGTGGAGGGGTGGGGATGCTCTTGGATCATGGAACATCATCTCTGGAGCCAGACTTCCAGCATTTAATTTGGCCAGTATCACTGACCACCGACTATCTTCTTAACTCAGGGAAATGTATTCTGGATCACTCTGCTTATGTTTCCTTATTTTTTAATGGGAGATAATAAAAATGACTCAGAGTGGCCAAGAAGATTAAATTAATATAATGAAGCACTAAGAGCAATATTTGCCACACATTAAGGCCTATATTCATGTTTATTCAACATGATTAAGGAGGCGATTGTGGAGACCTCAGGTACTCTGAGATAGTGAAGACATTCAAAATTTAGAGCAGAGATGAAGCGATGGTGGGATTATGGCAAGATACAGTTGGCAGCAAAATCTATATAGGAATGTCTGATGGACAGAAATTAAGAACAGAAAGGTGGTTGGTGAAGACCTTCAATAGTTCAGGAATGAATGAAGTGTTTGGAATTTAACGTCGTGGTTGAAATGGTAATTGCAAGTCTGCTGAAAATTTGAAGGAGAGAATGTTTGAATAAAACAGGAAAAGAGATGACCCTGCATAAGGGGTAAGGTCTACAGTCATTAGAATATTGTATCTGTTTCCACTTTCTCTCCTCCCACTTGTTGCTTTTAATAATAGGTTTTGAGCTCTGCAGCTTCCTGCATTTCAGAATCTCTGGGTACTGCAAAAGATGCACTTAGCTATGTGCAGTGTTCTCAAATGTAGCTGCCTGTGAGACCCTGATCCCTGGCTTCTGGCACTAGAAATACCATTTCATTCATGTTGGGTATGACCTGGGCAGCGGGAGCTGTACAGTCTTCCCAGGCGATTCTTGTGCTTTGAGTTCAAGAGGTGATGGAGTAACTTGCTTTGCATTCCTTTCCTTTGGTTTCCTCCACCATGTTCATACACGTCCCAGACACTATTTTTGTGTTGGTAAATTTATCAAACCACATGGTATCCTAAGCCTCTACTTACCCTACTGCTTACATTTGTGCTTAGCTATTAGTGAAATGCTGACAGTTGTGATCATTGTTTCCTTTGTTATGAAGAGTTCATATAATTTATAACTGAAGTAGAGTTGATTTACATTGTCAGTTTCAGGTATACAGCAAAGTGATTCTATTTATATATATATATATATATATATATATATGAATTTATTTTTCAGATTCTTTTCCATTATACATTTTGTTTGTACAAGATACTTAATATAGCTCCAAGTGGGTCCTTGTTGTTTGTTTTGTGTACAGTTCAGTTCAGTTCAGTTGCTCAGTTGTGTCCAACTCTCTGCGACCCCATGAATCACAGCACGCCAGGCCTCCCTGTCCATCATCAACTCAGAGTTGGTGATGGACCAACACCGACTCATGTCCATCTAGTCAGTGATGCCATCCAGCCATCTCATCCTCTGTCGTCCCCTTCTCCTCCTGCCCCCAATCCCTCCCAGCATCAGGGTATTTTCCAATGAGTCAACTCTTCGCATGAGGTGGCCAAAGTATTGGAGTTTCAGCTTTAGCATGAGTCCTTCTAATGAACACCCAGGACTGATCTCCTTCAGAATGGACTGGTTGGATCTCCTTGCAGTCCAAGGGACTCTCAAGAGTCTTCTCCAACACCACAGTTCAGAAGCATCAATTCTTCGGCACTCAGCTTTCTTCACGGTCCAACTCTCACATCCATACATGACCACTGGAAAAACCATAGCCTTGACTAGACGGACCTTTGTTGGCAAAGTAATGTCTCTGTAGGTTGGTCCAGGCTCCTCTCTCCATGGAGTTCTCTAGGCAAGAATACTGGAGTGGGTAGCCATTCTCTTCTCCAGGGGATCTTCCCCATCCAGTGATTGAACCCAGGCCTCCTGGATTGCAGGCAGATTCTTTACCATCTGAGCCACTAGAGAAGCCCCAAATTTATGTATATCTTTTTTGCCAAATAGATTATAAGCACCCAAGGATGAATCTTATTTTTCTGTCACTTCCTCTCATGCCTTGCAATGTGCCTGGCTAAAGAAGAGATGATTATTTATATATTTATCTAACTTATACAAAATATTAAATACATATAATTTTTATGGAAAAAAGTGGTATAGGTTAGATAAACACATTACCTTTTAGCCTATTTGGATTTCACAAATGAGAAAGGTAGTATCACCTGCATTGCCTCCTGCCTATCTTATTCTCCCAGCAGTCTGCCATGAGGCACGCATTCTAGAGGAAGGATTCCAAAGTCATCTCCTTGCTGAGTTGAAATAAACTCACACTGCTGCTCAAGCAAAGGTCTTGGCTGTCAAAGCAGTATCAGTGCAAGCTAAGGACACTGGAATGGTAGCTGCCAACCTATACACTGCCATCGCAAGAAGCTGGTAATTGTCCACAGAGCCACTGAAACAGCAGAATCTTGGGGTATCACCAGATGGGGAAATCTGTCATGGTCAGGCTTAGAGGACAGGACGAAGGTTCTTGATATGCTTTAAGGGTGCCAGGTGCCACATCTCCTCAAAAGAGAACCCAAGGTCTGCCAATCATGACAATCATCATAATGCAAAAAGGTCAGATAGTCTTGTCTCTGCATATCAGAAATGCCAACCTTCTGTCAATGGTGAGGTCAAAAATCTGTACCAGATTAAAAGTATTTGTGCTAAGAACTTTCACACTTCCAAAAGGTCAGAGTCTGTGCCAATCAAAATTCATGTCCAGAATGAAAGTTAACTTCTGCCTGAATTTAAATGAAATAGTTTCTTGGCTTTTATTCCCTTACTAAATAATCCAACTTCTGTGACTTTATCATCAAACTGTGAACAAAAACTCTCAGTGCTCTGTATAAACAAAGTACAGATGTGGGAACATTTTGTCTAAACCAGTAATTCTCAAACTTGAGGGGAGGTGCATCAGGTTCACGTGGAGGGCTTGTTAGAACATTGCAGGGCCCCATTCCCAGATTTCTGATTCACTGAGTTAGGGCTGAGGTTTAAAATGTGCATTTCAAATAAATTCCGAGGTGAATAAATGCTGCTGGTCTGGAGATCATTCATTGGAACCAGTGCTGTGGATGGCCATACAGAAAGTGGAAAACAAACAAAACCTAATGTTAGAGTGAATAAAGTCTTCACATGTATAAGTAATAGATGTATCACAATTGTTGGCTTTTATTTCAACTTTTTTTCTTCTTCTTAAAGTGTTTGGCCATTCTTGTTGTCATTCTTTGATTAAAACAATATTACTATACATTATTTTTTATAACCAGATGGTTTTTAGTGTTAAGCTAATGAAATTTCTAGATGGCTAATCTCTCTCTCTCACACACACATATTCCCAATACAAGAAAAGAAATTCTCTTTTTATTGACACTAGCTAATAATGAAGTGATAATAGTGGTAAAATTTCTTGGCCCAAGTGATAACAGCTTATGATATACTCAGTAGATTATATAGGTAAGGGCCTTTCAAAATGCAGACTTTAGTTTCTTAACACCTGAACAGACCCTCTGCTGGAGTTTTTGCCCCTTTGAATAATAATGCATGAATAAAGAGGCATCTCAAATGTAACAGTTACAGAAATGGTAGACTATCTTTTTCGTCAAATTAGTCCTGTTCAGTGTCCCTATAGTCTTATTTTATAGTATCTCCAACCACCTCATTTTAATTCCTGAAAAATAAGTGTAATTCAAGATACTTCTATCTCATATAACTAATCCATCTGTTGGTTCTATTGGTCGACTCAATGTCTAATATAAATCCAAAATCTATTCACTCTTGTCTCCTCCAACATCAATAATAAATATCATCTTTACCCATGACTATGACATGATCCACCTAAATCAATAATTGTAATTTTGTCTGTTACTCTATGTTTTCTTAATGTTTCCAATCCTGTTTTTATTACTAGCCAGATAGCGTAATGAATGTATTTTTATCATAAATGCTTTAAGTAGATAAATACTATGAAATGTGAAGGTCTTTTTATTTTCCATCTCTGACTGCCCCTTTCTGCCCAGAGGTACTTCAGTTAAAGTATGGTATTGATAGCTTATGGGAACTATGTTGGATTCACGATCTCTGAAGAAGATATAGCTTCGGGGCCAGGGACCAGGCTTGATCACTCAAGAGCTTTGGTGCAGCAGTTTTATTAAAGTAAAAGAGGACAGAGAAAGCTTCTGGTATCAGAAGGGGGATGGAGAGTGCCCCACTCCCAAGGGAGTTACTTGCTTTTTTTTTAGTTCGTTATCACAGAAAATCCAAAGAATGTATCAAGGTTGTAAAGGTCTTACCAGACTCACTCCCACAATATACATTTTAAAATGACAGGATTAGTCAGAAGGTTCTCAAGAAGGAGAAACATGTCTTCAAGCAGGATACATTGTTGTTATATAATTATTGGTACAGAGTTTAAGCTAGTTGTCTTGTGTAAACATCAGCTCCTGGGCTTAAAGAAAAAAATGTTTTACGTGACTAAGACTAAGGAATGTAGGAAAAAATGTTTGTCTTTTCCTCCCCCTAGAGAATTCCAGACCCCTATTGCTTCTTCGAAAGCCCCAGACCCCCTCTCTCCTCCTCGGCCACCCCAGACTCCTTATCAACCTGTAATATGTATTAAATTCTATCAGGGCTTATATGTTAACGTTTGTGTTCATCAGTCCATTGTTTTGGTCTGGTTTATCTGTCCTATTCTTAAGCTATTATTTATTAAAATAATTAACTTACAATATTATATTAGTTTCAGGTATACAACATAGTGATCCAATATTTTATACAACACAAAACGATCACCATAGTTGTTAGCATCTTTCACCACACAAAGTTATTACAATGTTATTGATAATATTTCCTATCCTCTACATCCCTATGGCTTATTTTATAGCTGAAAGTTTATACCTCTTTTTCCCCCTCAGCTATTTACTCATCTTACCCTTTAGCCCCTCTGTTCTGTCAACTGCTGGTTTGTTCTCTGTTCCTACCTATGAATATGTTTGTTGTTTGCTCATCCCGTGTCCATTGAGTTGGTGATGCCATCCAACAATCTCATCCTCTGTCATCCCATTCTCCTCCTGCCCTCAATCTTTCCTGGCATCATGAGTCAGCTCTTCGCATCAGGTGGCCAAAGTATTGGACTTTCAGCTTTAACATCAGTCCTTCCAATGAACACCCAGGACTGATCTCCTTCAGAATGGACTGGTTGGATCTCCTTGCAGTCCAAGGGACTCTCAAGAGTCTTCTCCAACAACACAGTTCAAAAGCATCAATTCTTCAGCGCTCAGCTTTCTTCACAGTCCAACTCTCACATCCATACATGACCACTGGAAAAACCAGAGCCTTGACTAGATGGACATTTGTTGACAAAGTATTGTCTCTGCTTTTGAATATTCTATCTAGGTTGGTCATAACTTTGCTTCCAAGGAGGAAGCGTCTTTTAATTTCATGACTGCAATCACTGTCTGCAGTGATTTTGGAGCCCAGAAAAATAAAGTCAGACACTGTTTCCACTGTTTCCCAATCTATTTGCCATGAAGTGATGGGACCAGATGCCATGATCTTAGTTGAGCTTTAAGCCAACTTTTTCACTCTCTTCTTTCACTTTCATCAAGAGGCTCTTTAGTTCTTCTTTGTTTTCTGCCATAAGGGTGGTGTCATCTGCATATCTGAGGTTATTGATATTTCTCTCGGCAATCTTATTCCAGCTTGTGCTTCTTTCAGCCCAGCATTTCTCATGATGTACACTGCATATAAGTTAAATAAACAGAGTGACAATATACAGCCTTGACGTACTCACATTTTCCTATTTGGAACCAGTCTGTTGTTCCATGTCCAGTTCTAACTGTTGCTTCCTGACCTGCATACAGATTTCTCAAGAGGCAGGTCAAGTGGTCTGGCATGCCCATATCTTTCAGAATTTTCTACAGTTTATTGTGATACCACACAGTCAAAGGCTTTGGCATAATCAATAAAGCAGAAATAGATGTTTTTCTGGAACTCTTGCTTTTTCGATGATCCAGCAGATGTTGGCAATTTGATCTCTGGTTCCTCTGCCTTTTCTAAAACCAGCTTGAAAATCTGGAATTTCACAGTTCATGTATTGCTGAAGCCTGGCTTGGAGAATTTTGAGCATTACTTTACTAGCATGTGAGATGCACGTCTATGGGGTTGCACAGAGTTGGACATGACTGAAGTGACTTAGCAGCAGTAGCAGTTGAGCATTCTTTGGTATTGCCTTTCTTTGGGATTAGAATGAAAATTGACCTTTTCCAGTCCTGTGGCCACTGCTGAGTTTTCCAAATTTGCTGGCATATTGAGTGCAGCACTTTCACAGCATCATCTTTTAGGATTTGAAATAGCTAGACTGGAATTCCATCACCTCCACTAGCTTTGTTCATAGTGATGCTTCCTTAAGCCCACTTGACTTCACATTCCAGGATGTCTGGCTCTAGATGAGTGATTACATTATTGTGATTATCTGGGTCATGAAGATGTTTTTTGTACAGTTCTGTGTATCCTTGCCACCTCTTCTTAATATCTTCTGCTTCTGTTAGGTCCCTACCATTTCTGTCCTTAATTGATCCCATCTTTGCATGAAGTGTTCCCTTGGTATCTCTAATTTTCCTGAACAGATCTCTAGTCTTTCCCATTCTATCCTTTTCCTCTATTTCTTTGCGTTGATTGCTGAGGAAGGCTTTCTTATCTCTCCTTGCTATTCTTTGGAAATCTGCATTCAAATGGGTATATCTTTCCTTTTCTCCTTTGCTTTTCACTTCCCTTGTTTTCACAGCTATTTGTAAGGTGTCCTCAGACAGGCATTTTGCTTTTTTGCATTTCTTTTTCTTGGGGATGGTCTTGATTCCTGTCTCCTGTACAATGTCACAAACCTCTGTCCATAGTTCATCAGGCACTCTGTCTATCAGATCTGCTGCTGCTGCTGCTGCTCCTGCTGCTAAGTCGCTTCAGTCATGTCCGACTCTTTGCGACCCCATGGATGGCAGCCCACCAGGCTCCTCCGTCCATGGGATTCTCCAGGCAAGAGTACTGGAGTGGGTGCCATTGCTAGTCCCTTCAATCTATTTCTCACTTTCACTGTATAGTCATAGGGGATTTGATTTAGGTCATACCTGAATGGTCTAGTGGTTTTCTGCACTTTCTTTAATTTACATCTGAATTTGGCAGTGAGGTGTTCATGAACTGAGCCATAGTCAGCTCCCAGCCTTGTTTTTGCTGACTGTATAGAGCTCCTCCATCTTTGGCTGCAAAAAATATAATCAGTCTGATTTTGGTGTCAACCATCTGGTGATGTCCATGTGTAGAGTCTTTTCTTGTGTTGTTGGAAGAGGGTGTTTGCTATGACCAGTGTGTTCTCTTGGCAGAACTCTATTATCCTTTGCCCTGCTTCATTCTGTACTCCAAGGCCAAATTTGCCTGTTAGTCCAGATGTTTCTTGACTTTCTACTTTTGCATGAAGTATGTTATGAAGGTATTTGCATGAAGTATGGTATGAAGGTATTAGATATGAATATAATCAATTTAACAATGTGTTATATACCCTGAGAGATGAGGTAAAAAATGTATAAATATTAGTTCTTAGTAAAAACTAGTGTTTATGTATAGAGTGTTTGTAACACAGTCATATACAGAATAAAGTACTCCTTTAATTAATATTTCCCCTTTACAAACGGTATACTCTATTTCCTATCTGTGTAGTTTAGTCTGCACATAAGCTGGTATGCCGCTTAAGTTAGTTTTAAAAATTTCATCTTTTAAATAAGGTAAATTTAAAGATTTCTACAGAATCCATAGAAGGCATGAAATTCCAATGTTCTATAATAAGTCTTGGTTCTTTATTTTCCCTCTTGCATCCTAATTTCATCTCATCCTTTCCTATACTGAGAATGACTTTTCCACTGATTCTCATCTTCTGAAATCTTCCCCATCCTTAAGTCAGGTTCAGTGTAAATGCTCTCTTCTTCCAGAAGATGTCTCTAATATACACAGAACAATAAAAATGTCTCCTTTCACTGCAATCTTAGATTAGTTTTTGCTCTTGTAACATTTTCCACTTTGGTTTAATAAGCATGTATTGGGTAATCATGTGTGTTAGGTACTGGGGTTACAAAGATGAAAAGAAAATGTGCCTTCCCACAAATAGGTCAGAGTATGGGGAGAGAATGAGGCATACTTTACAAACAACATGTAATGTGATGGAAATGGAACTGTCCAGAGACTGATGGAGCAGAAAGAAGAACTGAGTAGGACTGTATGGAGTTAGGGGCAAACTTCACAGAGAAAATGATGCTTAAAGAGCAGAAGTGTGAAGTCATTTCAGACAAGCCACTGTAGCCAATAAGGCATTGAGGCATGAAATGGTGTGTTTGCAAAACTGTGAACAAGTTGGTGATTTGATTGTAAATAGAGCACATATGAGAGTAGGGAATGGGCAGCCAGAGAGGCGAATGTGAGACTGCACAGTCACGCACCTCCCAGTTCGTAACGAATCAGACTAGACTGGCAGCACGTGAATGAGCGAACGACCGAGCCAGGGAGAGGGGGACACACAAGGTCTCTGCCATAGATAAGCCAGCTGTGCAAAGATAGTCTTGAGTGAGGTTGTGGCATCTGAGGGGGGGAATAGACACTCTTAGATGATGCTTTGGAGATAAACTCAGGAAGACTTGCTTTCTGACTTTAATAAAGAGAAGTAAAAGAAAAGGGGGGTTTTCATTCTTACATACTATTTGCATACATTCTTACAAAAGTCACATGAGAATGGGGTTTTCATTCTGACACAGTCACTTATAGGAGGAAAGATGAGTGTCACTGAATGGGAGTTGCAGGTCTTAACCTGTATGTATGTATGTATATGTATATGTATGTATGTATGTGTATATATATATATATATATATGTATGGACTTCCCTGGTGGCTCAGATGGTAAAGTGTCTGTCTACGATGCGGGAGACCCGGGTTTGATCCCTGGGTTGGGAAGATCCCTTGGAGAAGGAAATGGCAATCCACTCCAGTACTATTGCCTGGAAAATCCCATGGACAGAGGAGCCTGGTAGGCTACAGTCCACGGGGTCGCAAAGAGTCAGACACGACTGAGCGACTTCACGTTCACCACAGTGTAACATGCAGCGCTTTTCAAATGTGGCTTGCAGAGCGTCATTAAATGAATTTCATGGGTTATAACTAATATTTTTAACATATTAACAAGGAAAGGAAAGAGTACAGCAGGATTAGATAAAAAGGAATCAGTGTAGCAGATGACATGGTGAAGTCATGAAACTCCTGTTAATGAAGCTGTCTTGTCCATCCATATGCCAAGCCAGAATGATCTCATCCCTTTCTGAATTCCTGAAGCACCTTCTTTACATCTCCCAAAAGGTGTTTATAAATTCTCTAATGTTCCCACTAGAATAGAAAGTCCTTGACAGCAAAAATCTTTTGTGTCTGATTCTCCATTGTGTCTTCAGCAACTAGAATAGCACTTAATACTAATCAGGCAAAAAAGAAAAAACAAAAACTCTACATATGTTGAATAAATAAGTAATAAAGTAAAATTAACAAATTTTTCCCATGTTGTGTGTTAATAATGGTAACAATCCACTTATTACCATGGGTACATCCTAAAAATCTGATTGAAATGAATTCAGTCATTTATGTACTCAGTATAATTCTCCTATCAAAAAAATCCACTATTTTGATAAAGTAAGAGTCAAGCATTATTTTCTTTGCAGTCACTGAAGTATTTGTTCATAATGATTGTATAATTTCTCACAGATTAGTTGTGATCATCCTTGTTGAAATCTGAATTATAAAGAATAAATAACGTCTTTGCTTGATTAGAATATATTTTCTAGGATGAAATTACACTCCTCATTTGTGTTCACATAATTTGCCTGTTTTCTCTTTCTTTTCTTTTTGTAGAATACCAATTTTCCTGACTATAAACTGAATCTGCTTCCTATTTTTAAAATTTGAGAGCAGATGGCCTTGTTACATGAGCAATAACCTATAAAAAATGGTGTCTCCATGACCATATGAACAGATTTTTGATGATCTAATCAAATGAAATTTATATAAATTGAGCTGACACATGTACAGTTCTATGTCCAATTATTTTTCTGCGTGGAAATTATACAGAAATGACCACAGTACACGTGAAATGTAACCTTGCATCTATATGACCAAAACAAGGGTGTAAATGGCTTATTTTTTCCTTTATTATTTCATCAATATCTACCTAAAGTCCCTGTCAAGGTCAGGAACATTTCCTTACCCTATGGAATACACACGCACATGCGTACACACACACACACACACACACACACACACACACACACACCGTCTCTGAGTGATACTTGACAGCAGCTCTGGGGGGAAACCCACTAGGAAGACAGTGAAAGTAAGTTTGGTTTCTGACTCAATGGCATGGAGCCATTCTCTGGCCAAAAGAAGTACCGAACAAAACCATAAGCCTGTTCCACCCCGTACCCTATCCCCTTCTACCTGAAGTGATTTAATTCAGTCTTAACATCAAAACATATTGTTTCACAGAAGCAGAAACTAAAATGAAAAGTCTGTATCTAAGCTTTCATTTAGTCTATTAATTTTAACCCTGGAATTATCTCTCTTATCTCTTTTTCCAACTAATAGGTAGAATAAAAAGAAAGATACAGGCATCAATATAGAGTCTATGTTTAATTAATTTTCTCTCCTGATGTCTATTTTTTTTTTTTTACTTTTTTCTCATGTTTTCTCTTGTGTCATGAATATAATGTATCAGTGCGAGGTTTTTGCTATAAGAAATGCATGATAATTATACATGTTCTTAACTAGAGCTGAACTGCTTCTACAACACACATTTTTCTCTTGAAGGAGCTCAGCATGGAGTTGGAGTTTGTTATAATGAAGGAGTTTAGAAAGGCGCCATCTGCTGAGACCAGTGTCTGGCTAGACAAGAAATCATAGATTAGACATGTCTTTTTAACATTATGACATTCCAGGGACTGGATTTAAGTTTCTCCATCTCTGAAATGCTGTTTTCGAACTCCTAGAGTTTATTAATACCCGGGGAGTTGATAACTAAATTCACAAAAGGCTGATGTGAATACACTAAATTGCCACCCTGGTAATTAGAACTGTAGACATAAATCAAATATTCTCTTCCTAAAAGGAAATGGTTGCTGGTTGCCAAACTTTCTTCAGGTGTATACTTGATTCATTGCAGAGAAGGGAGATAATCTGAGAAGCAGTTGTTAGACAGCTTGATGTACCCATCTCCTTTGTAAGGGTATACTTGTGAAATTGATACAAATTTTGCTATCAGATCAAAATATCCTCTTCTAATCCATACTAAAGATGCATTAATGATCTGTCATTTATGGATTTTCATTTGTTGAGACCTCTTAGAAATGACAGAATCTTTCTTTAAACTGAGATCAAAGAATCGATTAGGATTTGGTGAAACTATACTCGTATGTCAAGCCTGCTTCCAGAGTCCAAATTCTCATGAAATTAAGTGGGGTTTGGCATTCCCAAATCTCCTCTACTTCCCCACTCATAATTATGTACAATGCCTTTTATAGTTTTTCCGGATATATCTGCATGGATTATACTTCTATAGCTTTTGATGTGACAACTACTCCTATTACAATTTCTACTACCACAATTTCTACCAGCTAACAAGTACTGAGTGTAAACCAGGTGTCTGGCTTAATCTAATCTTCAGAATGTCCCTAGATGGTAGGCATAATTATTATTATCATACCCATTTTACAGATGAGAAAATTAAGGTGTAGCAAAATCTGAGGCCAAATAGAAAGTGATTGAGCTGAGATTTGAACTCAGATACATCTGCCGCAAATCTAGATTCTAATTCAGAGTGATTTACTCTTAAAATGGTGCTCTTTCACACTCATAGATTTTGAAATGCCACTATGGCAGCTCTGAGATTTTTTTTCTTCCAGGAAGCTACAAAAATGGATAGTATCTGATAGTTGCTTTGAAACTTAGATTTTTCTAGATAAAATATTACAGAGTAGGTCACTACTATAATTTATGGAGCTTTAAATCTACCAGGGTACAGTGATCCTGGTAAAATTGCTTGCCCTGTTAGACTTGTCATAAATATTCTGGGAGAATATTTATTGAGTATGGTAAGTGTGGATGGAGTTCAGCAAAGCATAAAGCAGAACAAAGTACTTGCCCCAAAGAGCCTGTGATCTAATTTAGATGTACGCAGAATACTACATCCCTATAAGATACCAGAGTTTGTTGATCTACTCAACCTCACACTCATAGTGGCATAAATCTGATGGCTAACTATAAACATCCATTGAGCAGCAGGATAGATCAACAAAAACGTGTTCTAGCCACAATAACAGCAGCAGGTGGATTTTTTTGAAATAAGATGGGAAATGGCCTAGAAGGCAAGGGAAAAAAAAAAAAATGTAAAATATGACCGTCCACATTACATTCTACAGAAGACAGCATCCTGAAAGGACAGCAATAGAAAGTCACGGTCAAAAAAAAGAAAGTCACAGTCAAAAGAGACTGTGTTTCATTTCTGTCAATGAGGCCATTTCATTTCTATACCAAAGAAGGGCCATTTTAAAAGCACTTTAAACATAGGTTCTATTAGTTACTCATTTTTTACTTAATGTGCTAAAAGTAAGACTGTTCAAGCCAAGTAAGACAGAGGAATGGGTGGCAGTCACTGAACTGAGTGACTCACAGAGTTGCTGGAGAAGACAGGGCATTGGAAGGAAATGTCACTGGCCTGTGTGCTCCTCCAGCCATTGTTTACTGTTGATCCCCAACACCTCCCCCCCCGCCCCCCTCCACACACACACACCGCCTGCAAAAGGCCCATCCAGTCCAGTTACTTGTTTATTGAGACTGGGGGAGAGAGCAAACATATGTGCCTTAGCTTCAGGGCGCCCTCTTTTGGATCAGTCTTCCCACTGAAGCCATGCATTTTCTTCGTCTTTGCTCCTCCACCCAGTGTGTGTATGCCAGCTTCCAGTCCAGCGGGGAGTGGGCTTGGAGTGGCCAGCAGTTCTGCTTGGCCAAGGTTAAATCAGGGAAAGTATCAGAAAGTCTGACTGAGGCCAGATATTTAATTTGTATAAGCTAGTCCAGCTTTATCGGTAATAAAATTGTCTTTCCATCCATTTGTCTGATTCTGTGTTTTGCTCTCAGCTGTATCAAAACATGGAAGGAAAGTAAGTGGTTTGTGATTAAACACCAATACTCATAACAAATGTTTGTTGAAAAAATGGTCTAGATAAATTATCTATAAAGGAAAAAAAAAGAAAAGTTGACTAGGTTAAGTATGAGTTTGCTGATCTCTCAAATGTTTAATATTATCATTCATACATGAATTTTATATGTATTTGTGGCTCAGCGGGTAAAGGATCATCTGCAGTGCAAGATACACAGACTCGGGTTCAATCCCCGGGTCAGGAAGATCCCCTAAAGGAGAAGATGGCAACCTACTCCAGTATTCTTGCCTGGGAAATCCCATGGACAGAGGAGCCTGGTGGGCTATAGCCCGAAAGGTTGCAAAGAGTTGGACATGACTGAGCTAAACACACACACACAACATATATAAATATATATATAATCCATATATATACACATATATATGAAGATATATATAAATCTTAGTTTTCTCTTAGATCTTATATTAGACTATGAGTCTCTTGAAGTCAAGGTCTATACTTCACCATTATGGGAATTATCATTATTTTCAGGCATTTAGCAGATGTGATTAGATGTACAGTTTGGTATTGAATACTATATTTAGTATTGAATAGACAAGTATTTTTGGTTCTAAACTATACATCTAATGATATGTATAATTTACAGACAGGTATTTAAAAGTTGGCCTTGTACCTTGCATATTAAAAGTTATTCTAGTAAGTGGGATCACAGTTTATCTTTTTGTTATGGAGGAATGCAGTAGATTCCTATCCCTATAATCTTTTAATTGAAAAAATAATTTTAAAAAATCACTTAAATTCTTTAGAATTTGTTATCAAATCATATATAGCAAGTGGGAAAGTATTCATTCCATTCATTTCCAAAATGGACTCTGCATGCCTGCATGCTAAGTCACTCCAGCCATGTCTGACTCTTTGCAAACTAATGGACTGTGGTCCACCAGCCTCCTCTGTCCATGTAAGACAAGAGGAGTATTCTCCAGGCAAGAATACTGGTATGGGCTGCCATGCCTTCCTCCAGGGGATTTTCCCCACTCAGGGATCGAACCCGCATCTTTTATGTCTTCCTGCACTGGCAGGAGGTTCTTTAACACTGAGCAGCCTGGAAGCCCCCAGCTGACTAGGTTGTGTTGTTTCTGCTGCTCAGTTGCCCAGTCGTACCAACTCTTTGCAACCCCATGGACTGCAGCATGCCAGGCCTCCCTGTCCCTCACCATCTCCCAAAGTCTGCCCAAGTTTGTGTCCATTGCATAGGTGACCATAATTGACTATATCTTAGAAAAAGCAGGGAGAGTCTCCAGTATTTCCGATAGGACTGTTCTCTTACTCCTGTCTCTGTCCCACAGAAACTACTCTAGGAGTTCTAATTAGATGATGCCATAATAAAAGACAGACACTCTTCCTCTCCCTCATGTCCAGCTTTCAGGCTGGGGCTACTTTATCTCAGAAGGGGAAAACCACAAATATTTCTCTTGCCTCAAGCCTCATGGTACACAGAAGCAGAGTGCCACGTGGGCAGTCCACCGATGTGTGGAGTGACCTTCCTCCACCAAGAACTAACTTGTATGGTAAATGCTTCATTCCAGGCTGGCAGGCTGAGAACATTGAGCCCTGATATCACCTTTATAGGTGATATCACCTTACATCACCTTTATATCATAAAGGCTTTATGGGTAGAAGTTCCATCCCAGAAGGGCCAAGCCAAAAAAGCCTGGACCAAGTCAAGAGGCCTAGGACGTGCCCTCTCCCAGCACCCATTTGTAAAGTAGGCATGTCATTCTGGGGGGCGTGTGGACTGGCACTGCCTTCAGGTCTTGTGTGGGGCTGCCAAGCTCCTGCTTATGATGGACCAGGGTTCTTCAGCCCTAAGGAAATTGGCTTCATTTAGAATAGGGGCTGTGAAATTTCATGCTAATAGATGACGGGAAAGAATTTTAAAAATGGAGTTGTTGGTAGAGAGCAATTAAGAGAGTACGTTTATAGCTCCATGATGCAAAGTGCTGTGCTTAGTCACTCAGTGGTGTCCGACTCTTTGTGACCCCGTGGACTGTAGCCCACCAGGATCCTCTGTCCATGGGATTCTCCAGGCAAGAATACTGGAGTGGGTTGCCATTTCCTCCTACAGGGGATTTCTCCAACCCAGGGGTTGAACCCAGGTCTCCTGAATTGCAGGTGGGTTCTTTACTGTCTGAGCCACTAGGGAAGCCCACGACACAATAGCAAAAAGTAAAATAGCAGAGCAATCAGAAGTTTAACAAAGAAAATCATGGAAGGAGATCCCAAGAAGAGTCCTTTGGAGATCACTGTGAACCCCGGGGGTTGGGAGTCCTATGCATAGACCCGAGGCTACACTCAATCAGGAATAATCAGAGTAGGACATGGAACACGTGTGTAAATGTCCTCAAATTCCCACAGCCATCAGCAGTGTGAAAGCCACATTGACACTAGAGTTAAAACACAGTATCTGTCTGATGATGAGGTGAACGATAATTTACT
This sequence comes from Bos javanicus, assembly GCF_032452875.1. NCBI lineage: Eukaryota > Metazoa > Chordata > Mammalia > Artiodactyla > Bovidae > Bos > Bos javanicus. The sequence continues at coordinate 93,369,137 of NC_083877.1, forward strand.
GTGACCCAAGGGAACCTCCTCTTTAAGTCAGGCTTAAAACTATGATCACATGAAACCCTAGAAGCTTGGAAGACTCTGCAAACCAGATAGTAAGCCCTCTCAGGAGTGATGAGAAAAGATACAAACTACTTAGTCTCTGTCCACATGTGCGTCAAGAACGTAAATTCCTGGAACTGAGAGAGCAGCCTCCAAGCCACACATATGTTTCAGTGGTAATGAGTAAAACTTGGATTGCTAAAAGAGATTTAGTACAATCTCTAACCAGTAAGTGGTTATAGTGATTCAAGGATGAACCATAGGTAGCAGGCTAAAGGTAAATAAAAGAGATCTTAGTAAGGACATCAGAAGCTGCACTTTACAGGAGATAGACTTCAGAGTTAGTTCAGCTAAGTCACTAATTGAACAACCACAGGAAAAATGACAACATCAGCTTTCCAGGGGTGGGAGACATCAGATCCAGAGTTGCTATGATATATTGTCTGAAATGTCTAGTTTTCAACAATGTCATAAAGGAGGTAAAAGGATCTGTTAAAAGGGCAAAAAGAGGCAACTTGAAGGGGATCCCACTGGACAAATCTATACTACTTTGAACATCAAAATATTAATAGATAAAAGTCATTGACTAAAATAGAATATATGTCCATGCTCATATAAACAAAGTTTTCCATGAACATATTAAGCCAGTCTTTATGTTAAAATACCAAGTATTAAATGTGATAGAAACAGAAAAAAAAAATCACCATTTGGCAATTGTAGTAGTGGGTATTTTAGGTGAGAATCAAAGGATACCAAGACTGATTGGTGGGATCAAATAGGTATTGACATAATCTAAGGATATCTTCCTATAAAATTCAATTTGTTACAAACAGAAATAACATTTTTTTTAGGCTGCAGGATATGGCTTATGGGATCTTAGTTCCCCAACCAGGAATCAAACTCGTGTCGTCCCCTGCATTGGGAGCCCCTGGACCACCAGGGAAGTCCCCAGGAAAAACATGTGTCTGTGTGTGGATAAACCTGGCAGAAATGTCACCACCATGCTTACAGGTATCATGTTACATCACCAGTGGTGGTGGTGAGATGTCTCGTCTCTTGGGTCCCTTTTAATGAGCTGCACTGAGAGGAGCATGGCTGGGATGCTCTTGCTGAGGATGTCCCAACCGAGTCTGCCTAAGGAGAAGAAACAATGGACAGACCTGCCCTGGAGCTTCTTTAGACTCTGAATCTGTCAAGGATGCAGACACGATGGCAAGCCTGAGGAAGGGCTCTCTGTTGAAGAGAGATGACTGTCTCAGAGTTGGGGGAAAGAAAAGGAATGAATACCCAGACCATTGAGCATTTGGCCGAATTTAAAGGAGTCTGTGGACTGGATTCCATTGGAAACACTGATGTTGAAGCTGAAGCTCCAATACTTTGGCCACCCGATGCAAAGAACCGATTCATTCATTGGAAAAGACGCTGATGCTGGGAAAGATTGAAGGCGGGAGGAGAAGGGACAACAGAGGATGAGATGGTTGAATGGCATCACCAACTCAATGGACATGAGTTTGAGTAAATTCTGGGAGTTGGTGATGGACAGGGAGGCCTGACGTGCTGCAGTCCATGGGGTCGCAGAGTCAGACATGAACTGAACTGAACTGAGCGACTGAACTGAACTGAGCTGTGGACTGGATAATAGAAATGAAACAATGTTGACTTCATTTGGAGGTTATATGGAAGTTCTGTATAATGTTCTTTTTCTGAAGGAATCTGGAATATTTTGTGTGAAGAGACAGATATAATAAAATATTTCATGTTTGAAAATATTTCAAAATACAATTATTTGTGTAAATAATGAAAAATTTTTCTAAAGTTTAGTTTTTGTTTCTTGACTCAAATATGAAAAAGAGAAAGTGTTAGTCGTTCAGTCATGTCTTGACTCTTTGTGACCTCATGGACTGTCAGCCTCCTCTGTCCATGGGATTCTCCAGGCAAGAATACTGGAGTGGGTTGCCATTCCCTTCTCCAGGGGATCTTTCTGGGTCAGGGATCGAACCCTGGGTCTTCTACATCACAGGTGGATTGTTTGCAGACTGAACCACTAGGGAAGCCCAAATAGAAACATTTAAAATTAAATTTGGTTTACAGAACAAGCAAAGGAATAAAGCAGAGTGAAGTCTTTTTAGTTTGTTTTGGTTTCAAAACATTATTTGCTTAAAAAGTTCAGGAAATAAGGGATTGATACCAAGAAGTTTGTACTCCAAAACCTAATATAATAAATTTTGTCGCATGTGCTCAGTCATGTCAGACTCTTTGCAACCCTTTGTAACTGGGCTCCTCTGTCCATGGAATCTTTCAGGATTGCCATTTCCTCCTCCAAGGGATCCTCCTGACCCACGTCTCCTGTGGCTGCTGCATTGCCGGTGGATTCTTTAACCTGCTGAGCCACTTGGGAATTGAGGACTTCTCAAATAGTGTTTAAAGGGATAAACAAGGCTCTTTATATGGGATTCAGCATTGAAAACATTCTGTGAACAAAGTATTTCACAATCTAAGGAACAAATGATTTGTAAATACTTCCTGAATCTTGGTTTACGATTTTCCGTATTATATTTCATATAATCACTTTCTTTTTGAATTATTTCAAGTGATTATTTTTTCTCAGGCTGGTGACCTTCGAGTTCAATATGTGGTGACGGCTCTTATTCTTGGCTCTGGCAAGGAATTATTTTTGGTTTTCATCTTTGTGTTTGAAGATTCTTTTATCACATGAATGTAGTCATGGGTGAATACAATGTTTTTAAGAAGAAACAAATGTTTATTTTTTTAAATATCAAACTCAGTATTTGAATTGGCACATGTCTTAATGTTTAATTTGATACTGTTATTCCTTAGCACAGAACTAGCTTCTGTTGTGGCTTTGGAAGCCCTTCAGCATGAAAAATCAATATGATATGAAAAGGCTAATATGCTATAAATTATATTGTTATAACCAGGCCAGAAATCCTAGTCCATGACTTCAGTTTCGGCTGTGAAAACAAGTCAGTCTGACACAGTGCCAAAAACACTGCCATGTTTATTTACAAAACCATAAACCAGGAAAAATTGTAAATTGACTCAGTAGTGCTTGATTTTTTTTTTAAAAGAGAAAAAAGGTCTTCATATACTTTTAACCCTCTCTTTAAAAATAAAACTCCCATCTTTTTGGTCATGAATTTAAGGTGGCCCTAAGTCAAGGCTATGATTTTTCCTGTGGTCCTGTATGGATGTGAGAGTTGGACTGTGAAGAAAGCTGAGCGCCGAAGAATTGATGCTTTTGAACTGTGGTGTTGGAGAAGACTCTTGTGAGTCCCTTGGACTGCAAGGACATCCAACCAGTCCATTCTAAAGGAGATCAGCCCTGGGTGTTCTTTGGAAGGAATGATGCTAAAGCTGAAACTCCAGTCCTTTGGCCACCTCATGCGAAGAGTTGACTCATTGGAAAAGACTCTGATGCTGGGAGGGATTGGGGGCAGGAGGAGAAGGGGACGACAGAGGATGAGACAGCTGGATGGCATCACCGACTCAATGGATGTGAGTTTGAGTGAACTCTGGGAGTTGGTGATGGACAGGGAGGCCTGGCGTGCTGCGATTCATAGGGTCGCAAAGAGTCAGACACGACTGAGCGACTGAACTGAACTGAACTGAACTTAAAGTTCAACAGTACTACGCTCTGTGAATGGTAAAATATTGTAGAGAAGTAGTCATCTAGATTTGGATACTTGCTCAAGTCCTGTATCTTCATTTTAGCATATTTGATCATGAACAAGTTAAACTTAGTCTTCTTCCTTAGAATTTTCCCAAGGAAACTGTGGAAAAATTAAATAAGGACACCTTTATAAACACTGACCATGGTACCTTGTAACTGATAGTTATTCAAAAAGGTCCAGTTTTCTTTCCTATTTATTTTGAGGTAGTTCTCTTAAAATTTTGTTCCTTCTGGTTTCTCAAGGTAGTTTTTACATTGAAATTATGTAGGCTTTTATAAAAATTGTTCTTTGCTTCAGTAAATAGCTTGGTTTTGGATTTGCTCATCATTCCTAGTTTCATCAGGTCAATAAAACAAGTTTCTTTAATAGGATGAAAGGAAAAAGGAGACATGGTAAATAAAAACCATGAGCATCGTAGGTAATCAAACGAAGCTGAACTTTTTCCCTCTAAACATACCCTTTAGTTAAAATCTATGTTTTGGAAAATATTGAGCAATGTGATGTCAGTCAATGTTCTTAGAGTCCATGTAAGTTCACCTTGTCTTAAAGCAGATGCAAAAAGTATTTTGGAGGACAATATCCTCAGAGCTGAGTGGTCTGTGCATGTCTATAAAAATGCTGTTGTGAAGTGTCCCTCAATCTTGGCTTCATCAAGTCCTTAAGTCTTGACCTGATGAAGGCTTTCTTCCCATCCACTTCATCAGTCATCAGTTAAATATCTGCCAGAGGAATCCAGAGTAAGTCTAAAAACAGAGCTCATCAGAGTAAGTGCAGAAACAGATATGAAAGTTGAGACAGACCCTTCAGAGACAGATGGGGGAGGTTCTACCTGCTTTTGACCTCTCAGAGCCCCCAAATTTTGACTTTGTGTTCCCCGTAGGTCAAGCATCTATATCTTTCAGTGTGTTCAAAATCCAGACATCAAAGAACAACAAATGTATTTGTTTAAAATAACTAAAGTTTTGCTCAGAAATAAAAATCTCATACAATTTACTATAAAAAGTTATATTTAACAAAATCCTGTACAGTATTTGGTATCACATTTCTACTCCTTTTCAGTAAAACATTATTCACTTTCCTTTTCCAGTTTGACTGAAACATGAGTTTACCTATTCCACATTTTTTTTTTCCTGTTCTGCCTTCTGAGAGCTTCTTAATGTAGGAAGAACTGAACTACCAACTCAGTTGTTTGTTCTCTACTTGCCTATGTTCTTCTACTTTTCCAACCTATTGAACTTTCGTTACCTCGTATTTTGTATTCCTAACTCAAGCAAACGACTGACAATTTCATAGCCCATCCTATTTCATTACCTAATGCTTATGAGAACGTCATGAAGTAGATGTTGTCCCACCTGCTTTACAAGGTGCTAATGAGGCCAGGAAAGTTAATTGATCCACTCCACATCCTAATTACATAAGTCAGTCTGCACTTCAACTCGGCAATCTGATCAAAAGCATAGGCTCATTTTACCATATTGTACGCTCAGCATAATTACATAAATAAGCCCCATTTATTGATGGCCTGCTATTTGCTAGAAATTGTGCTCATTTTAGGGGAAATATATAGTATATTATAATAAAAGTATAGTGTAATAAAATGCAGTCTAAAAGTATATCAGATTAACTTGGAGAGAGATTTTCCTAAATTAATACAGTAGTTCTGAATGATATTAAAAAGTGGAGTGGACAGGAGGAGGCAAGTACATATGTGGGAATATACAGGAATGGCTATAAATAAGTATGCAGTTGTCTTATATTAATAATTCTTTGTGTTTCACACACGAAATTGTGGTTCTTGTGTCCTCTGCCTCAAGTTCTTGGTATGTGCTCAATAAACAGTTGCTGAATTAATGGTAATTAATCAAAAGGAGTACGTCAAGGCTGTATATTGTCACCCTGCTTATTTAACTTATATGTAGAGTACATCATGAGAAATGCTGGGCTGGAGGAAGCACAAGCTGGAATCAAGATTTCCAGGAGAAATATCAATAACCTCAGATATGCAGATGACACCACCCTTATGGCAGAAAGTGAAGAGGAACTAAAAAGCCTCTTGATGAAAGTAAAGAGGAGAGTGAAAAAGTTGGCTTAAAGCTCAACATTCAGAAAACAAAGATCATGGCATCTGGTCCCATCACTTCATGGGAAATAGATGGGGAAACAGTGGAAACAGTGTCAGATTTTATTTTTTTGGGCTCCAAAATCACTACAGATGGTGACTGCAGCCATGAAATGAAAAGACGCTTACTCCTTGGAAGGAAAGTTATGACCAACCTAGATAGCATATTCAAAAGCAGAGACATTACTTTGCCAACAAAGGTCCATCTAGTCAATGCTATGGTTTTTCCAGTAGTCATGTATGGATGTGAGAGTTGGACTGTGAAGAAGGCTGAGCACTGAAGAATTGATGCTTTTGAACTGTGGTGTTGGAGAAGACTCTTGAGAGTCCCTTGGACTGCAAGGAGATCCAACCAGTCCATTCTGAAGGAGATCAGCCCTGGGATTTCTTCGGAAGGAATGATGCTAAAGCTGAAACTCCAGTACTTTGGCCACCTCATGTGAAGAGTTGACTCATTGGAAAAGACTCTGATGCTGGGAGGGGTTGGGGGCAGGAGGAGAAAGGGACGACAGAGGATGAGATGGCTGGATGGCATCACTGACTCGATGGACGTGAGTCTGTGTGAACTCTGGGAGTTGGTGATGGACAGGGAGGCCTGGCGTGCTGCGATTCATGGGGTCGAAAAGAGTCGGACATGACTGAGCGACTGAACTGAACTGAATCAAAAGGTCAAATGTCAGCTAGATTTTGCAGAAAGGGTAGCAATTCTTAGCCAGATTTAAAAGAGCAGAAAGAAATTTCTAAGCAGACAGAGTAGAATATGTAACAACAGAGAATATCCTAAGGGCTTTGCAGCGAGGGACTGCAGAGAACAACCTCATCTGTTCAACAAATATTTATTCAGTGCTTCCTGTGTTCCAGGAACTGTTAGAGGCACCAGTAGTGAAGAATGCACAAATTTCAATGTCCAAAGTAGAATATTTATGGGGAAAATGGTGGGAGATCACATGTAGGATGTAGGTGATGGCCATGTGTCATCATGTGTCAGGCCAATGAGTTTTGATGTTTATTGAGAATGTGAAGCAAGCTCATGAAAGTAATTTGTCAAGCGTAAAATAAATTAGCACTAATGTTTATCAATTTCATCAAGTTTTATGAGGTTGGCCAAAAAGTTTGTTCATAAGATGGTGTGGAAAAAAACAAATGAAATTTTTGGCCAACCCAAAACTTTACGAGGTGTCTTTTGCTATGAGAAAAGTAAGTATATTCATTACTATAAATTTAAAGTGAAGAGCAAAATATTTGACATTTGAGAAATAATGCTGCTTGGATGGGAGAGAGATATGCATAGTGAGAGTCAGACAAATGGGGGGCTGCAAATCATCCTGTTAAGAAATGGGGAGAGAGTGATAGCAGGTAATAGTTCCCAAGTAGGAACAGTTCTGGAGAGGTCTTGAGTTAGGATGGATTGAAGTGATCTGATGACTGGCTGGCTGTTGTGGGAGAGTGTAGGAGTAAAGGAGAGGAAGGAGTCAGGTAGGAACCTGAGGTTTTCTTTTTGTGCAGCATTGGCAACATGGAGCAGAGACATCAGCTCGGGATGGGAGCGCTCACAGAAAAACAAATACAGGCTCGAGGTGGGGAGGAAAGCATGAGCCAGTTTTGGATTTGGTGGTTAGAGTTGCATTTAGTAGGCAGTTGGAAATACAGGTGTGGAGCTTCTGCAAAAGGCTGATGCTGAAAATGTGTAATTAGAAGTTATCGTAATAGAAAATTTAGCTGGAGCCAGGAAGGCAGATGTGGCAACCCAGGGAGAAGGTGAAGAAGAAGAGCAATCAACAGAGTGGGGAGCCAACAGTTCATGGGAGAGTGGAAAGAGACTGGGAAAGAGCATAGAGGGGGTTAGGGGGCACCCTCCCCAGGGCCTCTGCATAAGGCTTCTGATTACATTTGTTTACAAGCCTGGCAGAGCAATAATTTATGCTGATGAGCTGAGTTGCTTGCAGATCACAGATTCTGTTTTGCCCTTGACACTGGGAATTACAAGGCTCCCCTGAAGATCTGAAAACAAAAAGCAGCCTTTGTGGAATTTGAAAGCCAGCTTATGAATAAAGCACTCAAGTGGGTCTAAATGGAGTCTGGGGACTTGCTTCAACTCTTTTCAAAGAGAAGACTATTTCTCTAGCTGCTTCTGAGCATCCACATTCTTATAAATCTTTGTTATAAAAATTAATCTTTGTGGACTAAAATAGTTTCAGTACTGGATCCTGGCCTAACCAAGAGTGGTCTTCTTCAGTGCTTAGTTTTTATCTTTATTGTTTTCCTAGCTACCAGTCTCTGTGAAAGAATGACATCAAATTTAGTCATAAATAGAAAATGCAGTCATAACTGCATTCACAACTTCAGTCACAACTTTCCATAGAAAGTTGAATAGAGAAATGATGAAAATGTAGACATTTTTTCATGTTCAATCTTTCATTCACCATTGATTTTTCTTAAATTAATTAATATTTTAATTGGAGGCTAATTACTTTACAATTATTCTGGTGGTTTTGGCCATACATCGACATGAATCAGTCACAGGTGTACATGTGTCCCCCATCCTGAACCCCACCTCCCACCTCCCTCCCCACCCCATCGCTCTGAGTTGTCCCAGAGCACCAGCTTTGAGTGCCCTGCTCCACGCATTGAACAACTTATAGGAGGAATGAGTAAATCTGTGATTTGCCTCAAAATGCATTTTTTTTCTTAAGTTTGGAAAAATCCATGAATAGGTCTGTTGCTACTTCTATCCATGAAAGAGCAATGCTGAAAGGGCAATATTCGAATACATATTTAATTTAAAGAAAGTGTTCAAATGATCACTGAAAATTCCAAGCTACGCACCTAGTCCACCAAATATAATTGTGTGAATATATATTTTTAAAAGCATTGAACAAGTGAAGACACCATAAAGTGTATGGTAGAAACAATTCAAACACATACAACATAGTGAATTTGCTGCATATGGTAATGTGAAATCATAGGCCTGTCTTATCAGAAACCTTAACCTGAATATGATAAAGAGTTACTTTCAGTTTAATACAGAGAATACTTTGGTGGTTCAGTAGTTTTAGGGAATACATTAAAAAATTATGTATGAATATTAGTTTACCAAGATAGAACTGTGAGCTTTTAAATTATTCAGTTTTTAGTTTAAGAAAAAAAAAGTCATACTTCTGATTTAGATTTAACAAAAGCTTGATGTTTGGGGGACTTAGGATTCACTATTCACATTCTCAGTTCTAATAAAAGCATATGGTGCAAATATTCTGAAAGGTGGGGGCTTCCCTATCTTACTATTTCCAGCCTATTTCAAACCGCACACCTTTTTTAGAATCTCCTTGACATAGTGATTTTCATAAAGGATATGGGTAATATACATCTATTAAATCATTAACCTCAAGGTAATTTTGAACCACCTGGCCTGGGACGTTTTGAAAGAAACCTCTTCTGTTCTTTTAGATAGAAGTTTTCAGATCTCCAACTTCCTTTGTTACGTTAATCATTGTGATGATTTTGTGGTAGTTGAGTTGCTCAGTCATGACTCTTGGTGTTTTCATAACTGGGATTTTGTTGTAACTGGAGTACAAATACTTATGCAGTGAAACATTTATGGTTAGAATTTAAAATTTCTCTCTATGACCCTGAAATAGTGTGTAACAAACCATACAACAGATCACAAAAGGTAAGCGTTCAGATTTCTTTATATACTTGTAAGTAAGGAAATATTTCAAAAATAGTGACAACAAATTCACTTTTCTCCCATGTGCTCAAAGCTCAACAACACACGAAATGTCTCTGTCATTCTCCTCTGTGAAATAACAGTGATTTTTTTTATAACTCTTCCAATCAATTGCTTGTCTATTAGTCTCACAAAAGTAAGGACTACCACATTTTTAGACTAAAAGAATCAGGAAAGATTTTTAAGGTCTGGGAGAGATTGGGGGCAGGAGGAGAAGGGGATGACAGAGGATGAGATGGCTGGATGGCATCACCGACTCGATGGACATGAGTCTCAGTGAACTCCGGGAGTTGGTGATGGACAGGGAGGCCTGGCGTGTTGCGGTTCATGGGGTTGCAAAGAGGGACATGACTGAGTGACTGAACTGAACTGAACTGAATAATACATTAGTGGCTCTTTAAAATGATCTCATAATAACGTTCCTCTCCAAATTCTCTGGCCCTCACTGCAATCTAACGTTTATTAATTTCGCTACAGTCCACTTTAGTGTGTCTTTGTCATCTAATTTTTGTTTTCATATATGCTACCCTTTTCCCTCAACCAAACTGTAAAATATTTGAAAGTAGGATAGTCATTCTTTTCCATCTTTCATAGCATTTACTCTAGTGTACGACCTATAAAATGCTTAATTACTAAATAACTCTCTGAAACATCCTGGGGTTTGGGCTAAATGTTACCTTAGGGATTGTATACGCATTATTCATAAAACACTTGAGTGTTTACTCAGCATGGCATTAAGAAGTTGGGCTGCGGAGTTACAGATCATGACTGTCATCCTTGGTTCCATGACCTCAGGCACGTTTCTGAAGGTTTCTGTGTTTCCATTTCACATGCTCTAAAAGGAGCATAGTTTTCCAGTAGGAAGTTTCCATTATTTTTTTTTTCAAGCTTTAAACATTTTTTATTTTGTATTGGGGTATAGATGATTCATAACATTGTGGAAGTTTCAGGCGAACAGCCAAGGGACTCAGCTATACTTACACATGCATCCTTTCTTCCCTAAACTTCCCCTCCCATCAGGCTTGCACATGATATTGAGTAGAGTCCCATGTGCTACACAACAGGTCCTTGTTGGTTATCCACTTTGAATATAGCAGTGTGTACATGAAGGAAGTTTCTATTATTCAAAGAGTATATTTATAAGTTTCATAGAAGAATGAATGTCTCTTACATGATAAAATAAACATTACTCTTTGGTAACCATGGAGCTGAAGAAGATGATGGTGATGTCAGGGACTGAGTATATATGAAGTTTTTCTTTGATGAAATTTACTGTCTAGAAGTAAGACCAAAATTCACACTACAAATCATGATGCTATGTCATAGGCTAAGGTACAAGACTTTGCAGAATCAAGTGGAAGCTTGGGAGAAGCTTCCCTATGGTTACTTAGTTCAGTTCAGTTCAGTTCAGTCGCTCAGTCGTGTCTGACTCTTTGCGACTCCATGAACCACAGCGCGCCAGGCCTCCCTGTCCATCACCAACTCCTGGAGTTCTCAGTAAATGCCTGGCAGGTGAAAGCATATTAAAGAGATTCTTTTAAAAAATAGCACTTTGGCAGGTGGACAGACTATTACTCCTTGTACAGTTAGGTAAGATTATTCAATCAGAAAGAACTCTCAGTGCCAAGTATTCAGATTTAGGAGATCATGGGATATTCTGAGATCCAAAAAATTCAGTATCACAGGAACATTGAGAAAGGGTGTCTCATGAAATTAGACTGAGGTAGGTAACTGACAAGATGATGATGCTAGTGAAAATAACACAAACAGTGATGACAGGCATAGCTATCTTTATTTTTTTCAGCGTTTTTATTGAAGTATAGTTGATTTACAATATTGTGTTAGTTTCAGGTATGGTGGTGGTGGTGTAGTCGCTAAGTCCTGTCCAACTCTTATGACCCCATGGGCTGTAGCTTGCCAGGCTCCTCTTTCCATGGGATTCTCCAGGCAAAAATACTGCAGTGGGTGTCTATTTTCTTCTCCAGGGGATCTTCCTAACCCAGGAATCAAACCCAGGTCTCCTGCATTGTAGGCATTCTTTACCAACTTAGCTACGAGGGAAGCCTCATGGCTTGTTTCAGGTATACAGCAAAGTAATTATTTTTTCAGACTATATTCCCTTACAGGTTATTGCAAAATACTGAATATAATTTCCTGTGAAGAGTGAGTGTTAGTCGCTGAGTTGTGTCTGACTCTTTGCGAGCCCATGGACTGTAGCTGGGGAGGCTACACTATAGGTTCTTCTTATCTATTTTATATATGGTAGTGTGTATATGTCAATCCCAGTCTCCCAATTTATCCCTCCCCTGCCCTGTTCCCCTTTGGTAACCATAATTTGGTTTTCTACATCTGTGACTCTATTTATGTTTTCTAAGTAGGTTCATTTGTATTTTATGTTTTAGATTCCACATGTAAGTGATGTCAGATGATATCTGTCTTTCTCTGTCTGACTTACATCACTCAGGATGACAATACCTAGTTCCATCCCTGTCACTGCAAGTGGCCTTATTTCATTCTTTTTATGGCTGAGTGACATTACATTGTATGTATGTACTGCATCTTCTTTATCCATTCATTTATCAATGAACATTTAGGTTGCTTCTATGTCTTGGCTGCTGTAAATGCTGCTGCAATGAACACTGGGGTACATGTATCTTTTAAAGTACAGTTTTCTCTGGTTATAGGCCCAGGGATAGGATTGCTAGATCATATGACAGCTCTATTTTTGATTTTTGAGAATCCTCCACACTGTTCTCCACAGTGGCTGTACCAATTTACATTCCTAACAACAGTGTAGGAGAGTTCCCTTTTCTTTTCTTTACCCCCTTTCCAGAATTTATTGTTGTAGACATTTTGATGGTGGCTGTTCTGATTGGTGTGAGCTGATACTTCATTGTAGTTTTGATTTTATATTTCTCTAATAATTAGTGATGCTGAACATGTTTTCATATCCTTTTTGGCTATCTTTATGTCTTCTTTGGAAAAACGTCTATTTAGATCTTCTGCCCATATTTTGCAGAGAAGGCAATGGCACCCCACTCCAGTACTCTTGCCTGGAAAATCCCATGGATGGAGGAGCCTGGTAGGCTGCAGTCCATGGGGTCTCGAAGAGTCGGACACGACTGAGTGACTTCACTTTCACTTTTCCCCTTCTTGAATTGGAGAAGGAAATGGCAACCCACTCTGGTGTTCTTGCCTGGAGAATCTCAGTGATGGCGGAGCCTGGTGGACTGCCATCTATGGGGTCGCACAGAGTTGGACACGACTGAAGCGACTTAGCAGCAGCAGCAGCAGCCCATATTTTGATTGGTTTTTCATGGTATTGAGCTGCACGAGCTGTTTGTATATTTTGGACATTAATCCCTTGTCAGTAGCTTCTATGCCCCCATTCTATGGAGTTTTTTTTTTTTTTTTTAATCATAAATAGGTGTTGAATTTCATCAAAAGTTTTTTATGCATCTATTGAGATGATCATATTGTTTTTATTCTTCAGTTTGTTAATGTGCTGTATCACATTGATTTTACACATATTGAAAAATACTTGCATTCCTGAGATAAATTCCACCTGACTGTGGTTTATGATCCTTTTAACGTGTTGTTGAATTTGGTTTGCTAGTATTTTGTTGAGGATTTTTGCCTCTATGTTCATCAGTGATACTGGTCTATAATTTTCATTTTTGTGATATCTTTGTCTGGTTTTTGTATCAGGGTAATCACCACCTCACATAATGAGCTTGGGAGTATTCCTTCCTCTGCAATTTTAAGAAGTAGTTTGAGAAGCATAGGTGTTTCTTTTCTAAATATTTGATAGGATTCACCTGTTAAGCCATCTGGCCTGGACTTTTGTTTGTTTGGAGATTATTCCTCACAGTTTCAATTTTAGTACTTTTGATTGGTCTGTTCATATTTTCTCTTTCTTTTTGGTTCAGTCTTGAAAGAGTATACTTAAGAATTTGTCCATTTCTTTCAGACTGTCCATTTTATTGGTGTATAGTTGCTTGTAGGGCTTCCCTGATAGCTCAGTTGGTAAAGAATCTGCCAGCAATGCAGGAGACCCTGGTTCGATTCCTGGGTTAGGAAGATCTACTGGAGAAGGGATAGGCTACCCACTCCAGTATTCTCAGGCTTCCCTTGTGGCTCAGCTGGTAAAGAATCGACCTGAAATGCAGGAGACCTGGGTTCAATCCCTGGGTTGGGAAGATCCCCTGGAGAAGGGAACAGCTACCCACTCCAGTGTTCTGGCCTTGAGAATTCCATGGACTTTAGTTGCTTGTAGTAGTCTCTTATGATCCTTCCTATTTCTGTAGTGTCTGTTGTAACGTCTCCTTTTTCACTTCTAATTTTACAGATTTGAGTCCGCTCCCTTTTTTTCTTGATGAATCCTGTTAAAGGTCTATCAATTTTAATTATCTTCTCAAAGTACCAGCTTTTAGTTTCATTGTTCTTTGCTATTAGTTTCTTCATCTCTATTTCATTAATTTCTTCTCTGATCTTTATGATTTATTTTTTTCTACTAACTTTAGATTTTGCTTATGCTTCTTTCTCTAGTTGCCTTGGGTATAAGGTTAGTTGTTTGAGATTTCTCTTGTTTGCTGAAGTAGGATTGTATTGCTATAAACTTTCCTCTTAGAACTGCTTTTGCTGTATTCCATAGACTTTGGAATGATGTTTTCATTGTCATTTGTCTAGGTAAATTTTTATTTCCTCTTTGATTTTTTCAGTGATCCATTCATTGTTTAGTAACATATTGTTTAGACTCCATATATTTGTGGGGTTTTTTAATAATATTTTTTCCTGTAATTGATTTCTAATCTCATAGCATTGTGGTTGGAAAAAGATGTTTTGATTTCAGTTTTCTTCAACTTACTGAGCCTTGATTTGTGACCCAAGATGTGATCTATCCTGGAGAATATTCCATGTACACTAGAGAAGAAAGAGTATTCTGCTGCTTATGGATGGAATGTCTTATAAATATCAATTAAGTCTATCTCTAATATGTCATTTACATATGACACAAGAGAAATACCAATTCCTTCTAGAAAGCTAGCTTAACCAGTTACAAAAGGCTCATTTTGATACAATAGCACAGCCATGCGAGGCCATTGTTCTCTAGATCTTTTGGTGGCTCTCATTAATCAAGGAAAGTCACCATAAGACCCCATGCATACTAGTGGACAGCCACCTTGGGGTTTCCCCCACAACTTTTAGGATCACCCCTACAACTTTTGGGACTCCCATGTCAGTGGGTATTGCCTGCAAGTTTGCTTGGTCACCTGGCTGGCCCTGCCAATTTTGGGGGCTGCATCCCACAGGCCTGAAAGGTCAGTGTTTGCCTAGCATCAAGAAAGAAAGAACCAAAGAAAGAACCCAGAGTCTGCAACAGAGACATCAGTGGTTTAATGGATGGCAAACTTAGGCATCTGAAGCAAGGTCCTGCAGGAGCACCCCATCATGTGTGACACGTGGCAGGCAAGACATAGTGTTAGTTTTAACTCTATCATTTCTTAACTTAGTACCTAACAATAGTAACTTAAGTAGTATGTATTCATAACATATTTCATTCAGTCCTAACAATAACCCAATAGGAAAGTTATTTGATCTCCATCTTACAGAAGGGAAAAAAAAGAAAGAAAGTGAAGTCGCTCAGTCGTGTCCGACTCTTTGCGACCCCATGGACCGTAGCCTGCAGGCTCCTCTGTCCATGGGATTTTTCAGGCAATAGTACTGGAATGGATTGCCATTTCCTTCTCCAGGGGATCTTCCTGACCCAGGGATCGAATCCCAGTCTCCCGGATTGTAGACAGATGCTTTACTGTCTGAGCCACCAGGGAAGTCCTCAAGACTGAGTGATGAGCTCAAATTCACACAACTTTGAAGGGCTAGACCCCTTTTTAAATCCAAACAGTTTGGTTGGGGCATGAAACAAGGATTGTTAGATAGAGTAAAAAGTCTATGCTACTCATTGCTAGATGGAGCCTGATGTGCCACAGTTCATGGAGTCACAGAGAGTCAGACATGAGACCATAGGAGGGTTCTGATGTGCTGATTCCCTAACCCTTTCCAACAAAACAGGCTTTTCAGTTTTTTTGGACATCTTATTGCTAACTTTAGAACTTACTCTGAGGTTAAGTGGAATATGTTGCATACATTTCTGTGTCAGAATTTCCAATCAGGGAATGGGAGCCACCCATTTGAACTGAGAATTAAATATAAGAAATTAACTAGTTTTAATGTTGTTAACTAGCAACCCTAAGAGGGTAAAACGAACAATGGCATATGTAGATAACAATTGTGAGAAGCAAATATGAATACCAAAAAATTATGCTACATAGTTCTTAAATAAAATTTGGTGAAAATTCTGTTAAAAATATTATGTAAGTATTAAAAGTCATTATTTGAGACATTGAATTTAAATCTTTGTGTAGACTTTTATGTTGGCATCACTTTATGTGTTTATGAATAAAATATAATTAATGAAAATAAAGATTCAGGGACATTAAAGGTAGAAAAAAGTTTCCTTAATTTGTCATAGCAGAGAAACCTGAATATTAAATATGAAATGTGATTTAAAAAAAATATAATGTATCAACCAAAACTTGTAATTTTCTTAATCAGTTTTCTATAATTTTATATACTGTCACAAATTAATATCTATTTTTCCCCAGAAATATTTATAAGATGTCCGATGGTTCCTTCAGTTTTTAACTTTTTTCTTTGAAAAGTGAAATTAAATTTAATAATTTTATAATAGCTTGAGAAGTATAATCACGATGTTATGCAGTGTTTCTAATTTTAAATATTTCTATTGGCCTTTTTTATATAGAAATGCATCTGGAATGATTTCCAGCTATAAAAGTTTTAAAATGCTTATAAATTATTTTCATTGGCATGTTTTCTCCTTCATCTTTAAAGATCTTTCATTGTTTGTATAATTGGTATGATGAGTATGTATTATTTAATACGCAATACATTTATTTAAAAGACTTCATTTCCAAGGTGGATATTAGATACCAACAAAAAAAGTAATCTGAGTCATGTATTTGGAGGCTCCATTTGCTAGTGAGAGTGAACTTTTCCTGTTCTAGCAGCTCTGTTCATCCGAGGCCCAGAAGAAGGTCAACCTCTGGTACCTTCAGCAGACCAGAGGCAGGGAGGCACAGACTTTAGGATTTATTCTTTTATTCATTCTTCCTTTGACGTCACACCCTCAAGAAAAGCTTGCATTTTCAATGGTGTTGATTCCCAATTCTTCCTCAGGGCTCAAGCCCTCAAGAAAATCTTGCATTGCCAACAGTGCTGATTCCCAGTTCTTCCTCAGGGCTCTTTTCTCTGCCTGAATTTAGAGCTTTCCTAACTGCTCTTGAGTGATTATTAACCCCCAGTCAGTGCCCAGGTCTCCAGTTCATCACCACGTCATGTCAAGGGCCACTGTCTGTAAGGAGTTCTCATCCAGGGCTAACATTAGGCTTTATACCCATCTATTGCTGGCTGGTTGCTTCAGGGCCCCGGTGCTGTCACACAGGGTGCAGCTGGGTGACTGCTGCAGTTGGAAACGGTCCACACAGACTTTAGGAGAAAGGGTGGCTTGTGTTATCATGTCTGCTCACATCTCTCTCTTCTTCTGATGGCATGCCTGCCTCAGCGTGGGAGAATCATCAGGCTGACTGTTCCCTGATACTCACCATAAGAAAGAAAAGGTTTCCAGGACTTTTTGTGGGTTTTTCTTTTCCCTTCTTATTGTCAACCCACGTCTAGAAATGTCTGAATTTTACAAAGCCAGTGACGTGATGATTAAGTAGAGCCGGCACGGGCACTAGATGGTTTTTGTCTTTTCTGAGTCTCTGGGTCACAGATGTACTTGGAAGTAGTGTATTGCTTGCAAGGCACTAGGCTTTGCAGTAGAATAAGAACGTCTCCAATAAGGATCAAGTTTAATGAATCTGTTGCAATTAGAATTTTACGCTGCGTTGTTGAGGTTGCCAAAAGGATCCACAACGTGACTTCAAAGCCTTTCGGAATACAACGAGGATGAACTCCCCTCACTAAACCACACCTGACTCCTCCCAGGATTCTAACCCCAGAATTCTATTGAAAGAGAGAAATGTCCTTTTTCTTTTTTCCTTTAAATAAAATGTCTAGCTTAGATGAACTGACTTAGATAATAAAGCTACAGGTATATAGTATTCGGACACAGGCTTGCCCTTAAGACCCCAATCCAGTGGGGCAGACAATCAGAAAATTCAAACTCAAGGAGATAAGAACAACAATGAAAGGGAGTTCAGGACCATTGAGGAGAACATCCTACCAAAGACTGGGGGGGTCAGGGAGTCTTCCCAGGAGAAGTGACATCTCAATGGAGTCTTAAAGCTTCTGTGGGAATGAGCCAGGTAAAAATCTAATGAAAGTCTCAGGGAGGAGATTATGTTTAAGCTCCTCAGAAGAATTGTCGCGAATGAAAGTGCTGCCTCTTTTTTCATTTGGAGCTTTTCTCCTCCCTGAGGCAATTATAGCAGCAAATTTTCCTGCATTAAAAAAAAAAAAAAAGCATCAACAGGGGCTGGCTTGCAATTTTCCTGGACCCTCAGAAAACTGTCAGTCAAACCTACAGAGAGGAGCTCTCCAAGGACAGGGAAGGAGAGAGAAACAGGCCTGGGCTGTCTCAGGATGCCTGTTTGTTCCCTGACCCCCCCCCCCAACCCCACCCCCCAAAAAGAGAGAGAGCTGCCAGCAAGGTCCCATATTAAAGAATATTTCCTAAGGAGCCACAGAGATGCTGAGTGAAGTTGCTGGGTTATCAGTGCTGTGAATAAATGGTGTCAGCCATGACATTTTCTTGCTGGCAGAGACAGAACACCCCTGAGGTAAAGACACTGATCTTAGTTTTGTTTATTCGATTGGGGGCGATGTCTTGCCAGGTTTTGATAAATGTGTTTAGAAAGTGAAAGGGATATGATTACTGTGGGGCTTCTGCTTGTGGCAGTCTTGGCCGTACCCTTCTGAATTTCAGAGTGGGTCCCAAGTGGTGCATATTTAAAACACAAGCCATCAGGTAATAATTACTGCAGCCAATGCCTATTAAGATATGCCTAGCAGTGCCCCTCAAACCTTCTTCCTTCATTAGCCAGGCTGCGGTGCATTTGTGTAGGATTTTTAAAAAGATACCTGTTCCCTGTAATAGCTGCTTATTGATGTATGAAATTCCTTTAAGTGAGATAAACTTTTAATTCTGCAAGCTGCAGCTGAGGCTCAAAATGCAAATAGCTCAATGGAGATAAAGCTTTTGATTTTAATACTTTGCTGTGAGTGAATTTAATGAAATTTAATCTTCTAAGATAAAATTTTTTAAATGTGTATATGGACTAGAGGTGCTTATGTGTTTGTGTGTATATCATATGAGAGAGAAAAAGGAGAAAGAGGAATTAGAGAGATTGAGAAAGACTGAGAGACAAACCAGTTGCCACAGTAGAAAGGAGGAATGGTGTAGAAGGGTCTACTGGGAGAAAAAAAACAAAAAATAAAAAACAAGACCTAATTATGACTCTCAGGAGCCTCCCAGGGTTTTGGTTAGACAGGTGCCATCATGGCATTCTGCTTTTTAAAATTAGATAACACTCAAAACATAAAAAACCAACCAATATGTAAATATCCCACTTACCCTTGGGATTTCTTGGAGTGAAAGGAAGATTTTGTGGGCAAATGAAACTGTTGGCTGTGCAAATACCCCTCCTCTTCAGCAGCGCTGTCTCACCAACCTGGTGGGGGATGACAGGACCCTCCCTTTTGGAGGTAGCCTTGATAGTAAATTGGAGTTTACAAAGAGGGTGAGATGAGGTCATTGAGGTCCTCACAAGTGGAGGTAACAAGACAGCAACGAGTGCCAAGAAGGTCCATCGGGCTCACTTAAAAAGGAAACTCCCCTGAAGCCAGTCCTGCGAGGCGCCTTTGCTGACATCAGTAAGTGGGTGGGCTGCTGAAAGCGTGAGGAACCATGAAAGTTGTGCTGGCACTAGGCTCAGGCAAACCGAAAGTTAAATCTAGGTGCTGCCACTTATTATTCGTGTGGCCCTGAACAGATAAAGAAACTGAGGTTTAAGTTAAATAGAGGTAACACTATTGAGATCATATGATTTGTTATGATACTGTGTGAAGCACTTAGCACAGGAAGAGATGAGTCTATAATTATTTTGACATCAACATCAGACAAAACTCATTAGAAAATGTCCCAGCAATGCTTCTGCTGTGTGCTACCGGGTAGAAGCAGAACAAAAGTACTAACTGATGATCTTGTCTTAAAAATGAGTAATTGAAGCCCTGCTCTCCTGGGAAGTAGCAGAGTGGAGGCTGTAAAACCTTGTACTCTTTGAGCCAGAGGGGCTGGTTCAAGTCCTGATACCACCACCCTAAATTACCTACCTTTTACACGCTCTTGCTTTTTCTTACACAGAAATGTTTACTAATGGTGCTGACCTCATAGAACTATTGTGAAGATTAAATGAAGTGATACTTGTGCCTGGCACAGAATAAGCACAATTATTAATACCACTTCTCTCTGTGTCCTATTGCTTGTTAGGAGTAAACTGCAAAAAAAAATTAAAAGATAAAGTGTCCAGTGACAACATAACCAGGAAGATCTGTGTTCATGGATGGTTGTTTACAATCTGTTTTCAGTTTCCTTGTCTGTAAGACCGGTGTAATGCCTTTGGGATATGGGAGGTGAAAGATCCTGTCAGGAAGCAAAGAAGTGAGATCAGGAATGGAAGGGAAGGCAGCCAAGGATTGGAGGATGATCAAGAAGGACCACTGTGCTGTGCCCGGTCGCTCAGTCATGCCAGACTCTTTGCGATCCCATGGACTGTAGCCCACTAGGCTCCTCTGTCCATGGGATTCTCTAGGCAAGAATACTGGAGTGGGATACTATGCCCTCCTGCAGTGGATCTTCCCGACCCAAGGATTGAACCCAGTTCTCCCGAGTTGCAGGTGGATTCTTTACCAGCTGAACCACAAGGGAAACCCAAGAACACGGGAGTGGGTAGCCTATCCTTTCTCCAGGAGATCTTCCTAACCCGGGAATCGAACCGGGGTCTCCTGCATTGCAGGAGGATTCTTTACTCTCCGAGCTACCAGGGACCCCTAGGGGCAGCTAAAGCTTCATCCTGCCAGGGGAGATATGGGGGTCTGTGTACAACAGACACAAGAGATGGGTGAGGGAGCTGGGAGATGTGGACAGAAGTTCCTGGGAGCCTTTGTTTGAGGGCTGTTCCTGGAGTTATTATTAAGAATTCTTGCTACAGCCTATCAAGTAGATAGCTAGGTGGGATCCAGAGGCCTCAGAAAGCCCTCGGGCAATGAGAGGCTGGTGAGGAGTGGGCAGAGCACAGTGCACTGAGGCTGGCAGAGAGGGGCTGTGGGCAGGCAGCTTCTGCCACAGGGAGGACCCAGTCCTCTTCCCCCTAGACGGCTCATGTGGTGATGACTCTTATCATACAATCTACTCATCTGTTTGCAGACTCATTATACATACTTGTCCAGTTTTAGAGGGCATGCTGTTTGTAAGCATCTGGTTCTTTGTATCTAGTAAAATCATGTCTATTTCCTCACATGGGAGGAGGTGAGAAACAGAAATTTCAGGGAGTCCATTTCAAGGTGCTGAGTTAAAGCCGTGGATTCCAGTGTGATTAGCAAACTATGGCTCCAGAAAAACACAAAAACAGTGGGATTCAACTTCTTTCCTAATCAGTATATAAAATAATTAGACACACCTGGTGTACTTTTCTTGGGAGTTCCTCAGTGCAGGCTTTGTATTTGCTTGTTTACATATAGTACTAGTATTATAGGGTGTCTTGATTGATGGTTAGGAAGATAGACCACAGGAAAGGATGTCTTGCTTTTAATGCTTAAATTTGTAGAAAATTATATCTAATACAATCTAACTGACAAACACCGAGCTTCAGCAAAGAACTGGGAATAAGTGTAAAGGTGCTAATTTTCTTTATTTTTTTATAATAGGAAATCAGCAGCTACATTTCAACAGATTGAATTGTGTGAAAACCATATATAAACACTATACCAAACCAAAAGCAGTTACCCTATAAATTCAACATTTTTACATTTGACTTTTCATCTTAGAACAATGAATAGTTAAGAAGTGGCCCATGAACTAAATCTGTTCTGTTACCTTTATTGTATGTGCAGATAAAGTCTTACTGAAACACATTTACACCCATTTTTTTAATATATATATTGTCAATGATGCTACAATGTCAATTACATAGTTGTGATAGAGATTGGATGTGGCTTGCAAAAATGAATATAATTACTATCTGGTCCTTTGCCAACTTCTGTTGAGGAAGAATATTTTAGGAAATACTATACTGACCATAAAAGAAAGCCTCATGTCCCTCCTTTCAACACTCTACTCTCAATACTTCTGGTCCCCAAATGTGTGGGACGTCCCTTCTCATCCCCAGCAATTCTCCAACACAACTTCATGTCCTACAATTTAGCCCGATTCTAATACTCTGCATGCTAAATCACTTCAGTCATGTCTGACTCTGTGTGACCCTATGGATTACAACTTGCCAAGCTCCTCTGTCCATGGGAGTCTCCAGGCAAGAGTACTTGAGTAGGTTGCTGTGCCCTCCTCTAGGGGATCTTCTTGACCCAGGGATCGAACCCTAGTCTCTTATGTCTCCTGCATTGGCAGGCCGTTTCTTTACCTCTAGGGGCTTCCCTGATAGCTCAGTTGGTAAAGAATCTGCTTGCAACGCAGGGTATCTCAGTTTGATCCCTGGGTTGGGACGATCCCCTGGAGAAGGGAAAGGCTACCCACTCCAGTATCCTGGCCTGGAGAATTCCATGGACTACAGGGTCGCAAAGAGTCAGACACCACTGAGCAACTTTCACTTTCACTTTCTTTACCTCTAGATTCCCCTATGAGTCCCCCACTTCTGACACTACCTATCTGGATATAGGGCATCCCCAGTGGCTCAGCAGTTAAGAAAGTGAAAGTGAAAAATGAAAGTTAGTCACTCAGTCCTGTCAGACTCTTCGCGACCCCATGGATTTTAGCCCACCAGGCTCCTCTGTCCATAGAATTCTCCAGGCAAGAATTCTGAAGTGGGTTGTCATTTCTTTCTCCAGCAGATCTTCCCAACCCAGGGATCAAATCCAGGTCATCCGCATTGCAGGCAGTCTCTTTACAAACTGAGCCACCAGGGAAGCCTTAGGGATAAAGAATCTGCCTGTAATGCAAAAGACAAAGGAGAGGCGGGTTCAGTCCCTGGGTCAGGAAGATCCCCTGGAGGAGGAAGAATGGCAATTCACTCCTATATTCTTGCCTGGGAAAAACCCACGGAGAGAGGAGCCTAGTCAGCTACATCCATAGGGTCTCAAGAGTCAGACACGACTGTGCACACCTGAAAATAGCATCAGATCCCACAGATTAAAGCCCAAGTTCCGTAAGAATTCTTTCCTACTACTTCTGATGACAATCAACAGTACAGATTGTCTTCTGTGTTTCTAACCAGCTATAAGTAAGTTACCAGGACTCCTTCAGTTCAGTTCAGTCGTTCAGTTGTGTTTGACTCTTTGTGATCCCATGGACTTCAGCATGCCAGGCCTCCCTGTCCATCACCAACTCTCCGTTTACTCAAACTCATGTCCATTGAGTTGGTGATGCCATCCAACCATCTCATCCTCTGTCGTTCCTTCTCATCCTGCCTTCAATCTTTTCCAGCATCAGGGTTTTTTTAAATGAGTCAGTTCTTCCCAACGGGTGGCCAAAGTATTGGAGTTTCAGTTTCAGCATCAGTCCTTCCAATCAATATTCAGGACTGATTTCCTTTAGGATGGACTGGTTGGATCTCCTTGCAGTCCAAGGGGCTCTCAAGAGTTCTCCAACAACACAGTTCAAAAACATCATTTTTTTGGTGCTCAGCTTCCTTATAGTCCAACTCTCACATCCATACAGAACTACTGGAAAAACCATAGCTTTGACTAGGTGGACCTTTATTGGCAAAGTAATGTCTCTGCTTTTTAATATGCTGTCTAGGTTGACATAACTTATCTTTCAAAGAGCAAGCATCTTTTAATTTCATGGTTGCAGTCACCATCTGCAGTGATTTTGGAGCCCAAAAAATAAAGTCAGCCACTGTTTCCATTGTTTCCCCATCTATTTGCCATGAAGTGATGGGACCAGATGCCATGATCTTAGTTTTCTGAATGTTGAGCTTTAAGCCAACTTTTTCACTCTCCTCTTTCACTTTCAGCAAGAGGCTCTTTAGTTCTTCTTCACTTTCTGCCATAAGGGTGGTGCCATCTGCATATCTGAGGTTATTGATATTTCTCCTGGCAATCTTGATTCCAGCTTGTGCTTCATCCAGTCCAGCATTTCACATGATGTACTCTGCATATAAGTTAAATAAGCAGGGTGACAATATACAGCCTTGACATACTCCTTTACCAATTTGGAACCAGTCTGTTGTCCCATGTTCAATTCTAACTGTTGCTTCTTAGCCTTCACAGATTTCTCAGGAGGGAGGTAAGGTGGTCTGGCATTCCCATCTCTTGAAGAATTTTCCACAGTTTGTTGTGATCCACACAGTCAAAGGCTTTGGCATAGTCAATAAAGCAGAAGTAGATGTTTTTCTGGAATTCTCTTGCTTTTTTAATGATTCAGTGGATGCTGGGAATTTGATTTCTGGTTCCTTTGCCTTTTCTAAATCCAGCTTGAACTTCTTGAAGTTCATGGTTCACATACTGTTGAAGCCTGGCTTGGAGAATTTTGAGAATTACTTTGCTAGCGTGTGAGATGAGTACAATTGTGCGGTAGTTTGAGCATTCTTTGGCATTGCCTTTCTTTGGGATTGGAATGAAAACTGACCTTTTCCAGTCCTGTGGCCACCGCTGAGTTTTCCAAATTTGCTGGCACATTGAGTGCAGCACTTTCACAGCATCATCTTTTAGGATTTGAAATAGCTAGACTGGAATTCCATCACCTCCACTAGCTTTGTTCATAGTGATGCTTCCTAAGGCCCACTTGACTTCACCTTCCAGGATGTCTGGATCTAGGTGAGTGATCACACCATTGTGGTTATCTGGGTCATGAAGATCTTTTTTGTATAGTTCTGTGTATTATTTCCACCTGTTCTTAATATCTTCTGATTGTTATGTCCATACCATTTCTGTCCTTTATTGTGCTCATCTTTGCATGAAAATTTCCCTTGGTATCTCTGATTTTCTTGAAGAGATTTCTAGTCTTTCCCATACTATTATTTTCCTCTATTTCTTTGCATTGATCACTAAGGAAGGCTTTCTCAACTCTTGTTCCTATTCTTTGGAACTCTGCATTCAAGTGGGTATATCTTTCCTTTTCTCCTTTGCTTTTAGCTTCTCTCCTTATCTAAGCTATTTGTATAAGGCCTCCTCAGACAACAATTTTACCTTTTTGCATTTTCTTTTTCTTGGGGATGGTCTTGAACACTGCCTCGGGTACAATGTCACGAAGCTGCGTCCATGGTTCATAAGGCACTCTATCTGTCGGATATAATCCTTGAGAACCCCATGAACGGGACTCCTTGGTTTTGATCAATTGTTGGAACACACAGAACTCAGGAAAATGGTTTACTTACTGAATGACCAGGTTACAACCCAGGCACAGTCGGAAGAGAGAAGCAGGACAAGGTGTGTGGGAGGGGTGTAGAGTCTCCATGTGCGCTCCCTGGTCCTTCCCTCCCAGCACTTCTACTTGTTCACCATCCTGGAATGCTGGCATAGGGGAATGAAGGGTTACCAACCTCTGAACCCCACAGTTCAGAGATTTCTATGTAGGCTTTGTTATATAGGCAGAGTTGATTACATCATTGGCTTTCATAGTTAAGCCCTCAAATTTTAGGGCAAATATACGATCAGCACCTGTGCTCTGCCTAGAGGTCTGAAAGTGGGGCTAGAAATTCCAACTGGTCTAAGCATGTGCTTGGTTCCCCTGGCACCAGCTCCCATCCCAGGAATGTCTAGGAGCTTTCCAATCATTACCTCATTAACATAAAATCAGAGAAGGATGAAAGAAGATGTTATGAATAACAAAAGACATTCCTTTCTCTTTTTTGTCTCTAGAGCTCTTAGGAAGCAGGGACAAAAAATATAACAAAAGATGTCTCTATAGCTCTTATCACTATATTAGGATATTACAGGGGTTTTAGGAGCTCTGTGCCACAAATGAGAAGAAAGACCAAATATATATTATTATAAATCATAATACAACAATGACATATGTAGGGTTTTGAAACTGGCAATCTAGTTTCACTTTAGCTACATTTTTATTTTGTTATGATTAATAATGGGGGCTTCCCTGGTGGCTCAGAGGGTATAGAATCTGCTTACAACTCAGGAGATTCTGGATGGATCCCTTGATCGGGAAGATACCCTGGAGAAAGGAATGGCTCCCCATTCCAGTATACATGCTTTCAAAGTAAATAGAAATATGAAACTCTAAAAGATACATTGGAATTATACATTAGGTTGCCTATATTAAGGAAAATGTGTGCATGATTTTTACCAGACATCATCTTGAATTTAGGCCCTCTTTACCAGGGGTCTCTTTGTTTTTCTGAAAGTAACAGCTTATATGAAGTTGGTGGCCAAGCTACCCTAACTATTGTTGGGACAGAAAAACTCTCCTCACAGTTGATCATATGTTTACTTCCTTTCTCTTTCCCAGTGAGTTTGAAGATAGTTTTTCAAGTGTTAAGAATAAAACCTAGAACTTTCCTGATTTCAAACCTTGATTATGAATTCTGTCTCATCCAGGAAGGATCAAGCCTAATCTTTTTCAAAGAGCTTGTTGGATTCTGTCCATAAAATAATGTTGCCTGGCCTTTTTTTTTTTTTTTTAAGGAGACATGGAAAACCTCTTTCAGTTGATTTTTATATGTGTGTGCTTAGTCACTTAGGATTGTCTAACTCTTGCAACCCCATGGATTGTAGCCTGCCAGGATCCTCTGTCCATGGGATTCTCCAGGCAACAGTACTGGAGTAGGTTGCCATTTCTTTCTCTAGGGGATCTTCCTGACCCAGGAATCAAACCTGGGTCTCCTGCATTGTAGGCAGATTCTTTACTCTCTGAGCCAGGAGGGAAGCCCTCCCAAGTAGCACAGTGGTAAAAAATCCACCTGCTAATGCAGGAGATGCAAGAGTCTCCAGTTTGATCCCTGGGTTGGGAAGATCCCCTGGAGTAGGAAATGGCAACCCTCTCCAGTATTTTTGCCAGGATAATCCCATGGACAAAAGAGTCTGGCAGGCTATAGTCCACACAGCTGCAAAGAGCTGGACATGACTGACCACACACACACACACACACACATACTATACCTATATACAAGTACCTGTATAATATTGAAGGGTAGTAGAATATGGAGAAGGCAATGGCACCCCACTCCAGTACTCTTGCCTGGAAAATCCCATGGATGGAGGAGCCTGGTGGGCTGCAGTCCATGGGGTCACTAAGAGTCGGGCATGACTGAGCGACTTTCCTTTCACTTTTCACTTTCATGCATTGGAGAAGGAAATGGCAACCCACTCCAGTATTCTTGCCTGGAGAATCCCAGGGACAGAGGAGCCTAATGGGCTGCTGTCTCTGGGGTTGCACAGAATCGGACACGATGGAAGCAACTTAGCAGCAGTAGCAGCAGAATATGCAACCCCCAAATATGACACTTTAACATAAGGATTATTTTGAACTAAAGGTTCTTGTAAAAGAGTGGATATGAAAAGAACGCTTTGTTTTTCCTGTATAGGGAGAGAAGAAACTTTCTAGTCACCAGAGACAGAGTCGAAGCTAAGAAAAATCTGTACAAACAGACCTTGTTAGAATAACTTAGCTTCTGTGAGCCTCCCCTCCCCAGCCATTATACTTTTCCTCAATTGCCACTTGGCTCATCCTACTAGATACGCATTGGGCTTTTCCTTTGGTTATCCATTTACCTCTGTGCACTCCCATGTACACGTAAAACTTTATGCTGTTCTCCTCCTAATCTCTTACCTAAATTTAATTCTCAGACCCTAAGAGAGTAAAGGTACATTGTTGCTTCTTCTAGTGTTCTGTATTCTCCTTGACTGAAAAGTGAAATTGTTGATTAATGGAAATAGATTAAAAATGAAAACTTGGACTTAATACATATCCCTTAATTTTCAAAAACACTAAAGCATAGCATATTAAAAAGCAGAGGCATTATTTTGTCAACAAAGGTCTGTCTAGTCAATGCTATGGTTTTTCCAGTGGTCATGTATGGATGTGAGAGTTGGACTACAAAGAAAGCTGAGCACAGAAGAATTGATGCTTTTAAACTGTGGTGTTGGAGAAGACTCTTGAGAGTCCCTTGGATCTCAAGGAGATCAAACCAGTCCATTCTAAAGGAGATCAGTCCTGGGTGTTCATTGGAAAGACTGATGTTGAAGCTGAAACTCCAATACTTTGGCCACCTCATGTGAAGAACTGACTCATTTGAAAAGACCCTGATGCTGGGAAAGATTGAGGGCAGGAGGAGAAGGGGATGGCAGAGGATGAGATGGTTGGATGGCATCACCGATCCAATGGACATGAGTTTGGGTAGAATCCGGGGGTTGGTGATGGACAGGGAGGCCTGGAGTGCTGTGGTTCATGGGGTCACAAAGAGTTGGACATGACAGAGTGACTGAACTGAACTGAACTGAAAGCACTTTGTATTTTTGTAAGAATTTAGACTTATACTTGAGAGTTCTTTCTATAATCATCAAAATTACATAAAAATTATTTTAAGATGAACAACTCCTTTCACCTTTAAGATATTAAAGCTACAATTTCCCAAAAGTACTTCATGTAAGAAATGAGGCATAGAAATTGATAAGTGGTTTCCTACTACAGACACTGTTACATATGTATATTTAAGTTATAGGGCTTTCTAGGCATCACAGTGGTAGAAAATCTGCCTGCCAATGCACGAGATGAAAAACACAAGGGTCTGATCCCTGGGTTGCGAAGATCCCCTGGAGGAGGGCAAGGAAACCCACTCCACTATTCTTTTCCTGAAAAATTCTATGGATAGAGGACTGTGATTCAGTCCATGGGGTCACAAAGAATCAAACACGACTTAGCAACTGAGTGCACAGATACACTCACACACTCACATTTAAATTATGCCAAAAGGCTGATTCAAAAGGACAAAGACAGTCAGGATAAGATTTTCTACTGTACAACTATATTCAAGCATGCGGCTATATCATGATAATATACCCTTAAAGGGAGTAATATTAAGAAAATGAAAGTCTACAATGTCTCCTGGTAGCATTTTCCACTTCCTTAACGCTGGCAAGGCAATTGGTAGACAATGCAAATGTCACATCTGTGCTCATGTTACTGCACTTGGAGGGTCACAGATACTTAACCACACAGGATGGAGCAGAAGAGGTTCTGTTAGCAAACTAACCAGCTGTAAAATAATCAACATTAGAAATGGTGTAAAAATCTAACTGCAAATGGTCAGATAATTTATATCTTTACTTCCCTTTTTCCCTATAATAAGGTAAAATTTACATTACGAAACAGCATAAAATGCAGTCATTTTAAGTGTTCATTTCCTTGAGTGTTTAAATATGCATACACATGTTTGGGGCTTCTGGGATGTCTCCAATGGTAAGGAATCTGCCTGCCAAGAAGGAGACATGGGTTCGATCCCTGGGTTGGGAAGATCCCCTGGAGAAAGAAATGGCAACCCACTTCAGCACTTTTGCCCAGGAAATCCATGGGCTGGGATAGAGCCTGGCGGGCTACAGTCCCTGGAGTCAGAAAAGAAATGTACATGACTTGGTGACTAAGCAACCACAATATAGATCTAGATACAGAGACACGCTTTTCCCCTTCCACATTTGCTCTTGGTAATGATATTCCCTGGACACCAGTCTATGATGTAGTCTTCTAATTTATTAAATTTAATCAAATGAAAATTCAGAAACCAGAGCCTCCTTAGCAGTATTGTGTTGATAAAAGGAATAAAAAGAACTCAAATCATGGCATGAGGATAAGTGCTCTGTTCAGTTCAGTCAGTTCAGTTGCTCAGTTGTGTCTGACTCTTTGTGACCCCACGGACTGCAGCACGCCAGGCCTCCCTGTCCATCACCAACTCCCAGAGCCTACTCAAACTCATGTCCATTGAGTCAGTGATGCCATCCAACCATCTCATCCTCTGTCCTCCCCTTCTCCTCCTGCCTTCAATCATTCCCAGAATCAGGGTCTTTTCGAATGGTTCAGTTCTCCGCATCAGGTGGCCAAAGTATTAGAGTTTCAGCTTCAACATCAGTCCTTTCAATGAATATTCAGGATTGATTTCCTATAGGATGGACTGGTTGGATCTCCTTGCAGTCCAAGGGACTCTAAGAGTCTTCTCCAACACCACAGTACAAAAGCATCAATTCTTTGGTGCTCAGCTTTCTTTATAGTCCAACTCTCACATCCATACATGACTACTGGAAAAACCAAAGCTTTTAAAGTGCTCTGAGCAGTTATTAGACATTAATGTTCTTGTTTTCCCACACTTACTTTAGTTTTTAGGGATCACTTTCACTCATATGAGCTTATATTACTGGTAGAATTTTGAATAAGTGAGGTGAGATAGCCAGGTTCCAACCAAGTGATACTAAGCTCCAAATATTATGCTTCTAGACTTTCCTGGTGTCTCAGATGGTAAATCACCTGCCTACAATGCAGGAGATCTGGGTTCAATCCCTGGGTTGGGACGATCCCCTGGAGAAGGAAATGGCAACCCACTCCAGTACTCTTGCCTGGAAAATCCAATGGACAGAGTAGCCTGGTAGGCTACAGTCCATGTGGTTGCAAAGAGTCAGACACAACTGAGCAACTTCACTATCTTCCTTTCTTTTCTGTCATGCATCTGAGAATTTGTTCACTTTATTTGTCCACTATATTTTTCAGCTCATGGAACACAGCATGCTCCTAAAAGTCATTTGTCTCTAAATTGTATCAAACCTTTAAAGCAAGTTTAAGAAATTAAGTATAAGATTTTATTAGTCAGTGTTCTAAAGATTTAGAAGTGTTTCTGGAATGAATTAATCTTAATTGACTGCCTTCAGTTCAGTTCAGTTCAGTTCAGTTGCTCAGTCGTGTCCGACTCTTTGCGACCCCATGAATCGCAGCACGCCAGGCCTCCCTGCCCATCACCAACTCCTGGAGTTCACTCAGACTCATGTCCATCGAGTCAGTGATGCCATCCAGCCATCTCATCCTCTGTCGTCCCCTTCTCCTCCTGCCCCTAATTCCTCCCAGCATCAGAGTCTTTTTCAGTGAGTCAACTCTTCACATGAGGTGGCCAAAGTACTGGAGTTTCAGCTTTAGCATCATTCCTTCCAAAGAAATCCCAGGGCTGATCTCCTTCAAAATGGACTGGTTGGATCTCCTTGCAGTCCAAGGGACTCTCAAGAGTCTTCTCCAACACCACAGTTCAAAAGCATCAATTCTTCGGTGCTCAGCTTTATATTGACTGCCTTACTGCCTCCTTAAACTTTTAAGTCAGATAGTGAGCACTTTCAGTATGTGCATGTCTATATATATATATATAGTTCAGTCACCCAGTTGTGTCTGACTTTTTGGGACCCCATGAATGGCAGCACACCAGGATTTCCTGTCCTTCACTCTTTCCCTGAGTTTTCTCAAACTCATGTACATTAAGTCAGTGACATGTATTTAAACTCAATTTCCCCCCAAGCTTAAATTAAGACCAGTAGAAAGCAATGGAGCAGTAAGAACAGCAGAAGGAGAGGAAATAAGGAAATGGCTGGGAATTCAAGTTCATTCTCCTCATTTTAGAGTGTACAGTTTGGGTGCCTTCTTTAGAGGGGCATTTATCCAGGTCCTTACCTGCATGACTGGGACAGGATGCGGAAGCCACAAATATCTGAGCTCTGGGAAAGCAGGACTGGCTACACAACATGTGGTATCCTGTGAAAGATGAAAAGGAGGGACTCCTCATTCACAACTACAAGCCATTTCAAAATCATTATGGTAGAGCATGAAATCAAGTGTGATATTCCATAAGGGTGGGCTGTGAGAAGCACTCCCCTATGAAGTCCCCCAGGGCTGAAAATTACTCTTTTATCCCTTAGCTGTTGTTTTCTCCTAAATTTGATTTACTGCCTAGGAATGGGGAGGGAACTAGCTTTAACTCGTCTTTAACTCTGTGTCAGAAGCTTCCTTGCATCTTACTTAACTTTCACAGTAACTCTGTTGGGCAAATGTTGTTATCACACTTTACATACATGAATCACAGTCAGAATATTCACATGAATATTCACAGAATATTTCTCCCCATGGATCTCTGGTTTCTTCCACCACACCTCGGTCCCAGCATCTGCCAAACTGTCTTTCATTTACCATCCATACATCTCTTAGGGCACCTGTTGTCCTATTGGGGTACAGTGTGAGGCTTAAATAACACTGTAAAGTTGTTTCTATAAAGAAAGCTGAGCTCTGAAGAACTGATGCTTTTGAACTGTGGTGTTGTAGAAGACTCTTGAGAGTCCCTTGGAGAGCAAGGAGATCAAACCAGTCCATCCTAAAGGAAAACAGTCCTGAATATTCATTGGAATGACTGATGCTGAAGCTGAAACTCCAATACCTTGGCCACCTATTGCGAAGAGCTGACTCATTTGAAAAGACCCTGATGCTGGGAAAGATTGAAGGCAAGAGGAACAGGGGACAACAGAGGATGAGATGGTTGGATGGCATCACCGACTCAATGGACATGAGTTTGGGTCAGCTCCGGGAGTTGGTGATGGATAGGGAGGCCTGGCATGCTGCAGTCCATGGGGCCGCAGAATCAGACACAACTGAGCAACTGAACTGAACTGAAATTCCCCTGGATGGGTGCACAATTCTGAGAAACACAATTCCCTTTGCCTGGCAAAAATATAAAGGTATTCTTTTCTACTTTACCCAAAACTTTGTCTTTGAGATTTGATTCAGCACCAGTGCACAGAGACTGAGATTTTGGCATCAAAATGAGCAAGAGAAAGTTTCCATTTTCCTGGCTCTATATTGTAACAGATTGAAACAGGAAATAGGTAAATGTCTACGGTGATTTTATATAGTAATATTTCCATGAAGATAAACAGGATGATGTGCTAGGTGTGACTCTGAATATGTGTGTGTGTGTGTGTGTGTGTGAAAGCTTCTTTGAGGAGGTGATAACTAAGACTTTCAAGAAGAGAATGAGATATGTACGCAAAGAGCTGAGCAAATGACTTGACTGCTTTGCTAACTCAACTAAGTAATTGCCTTGTACCTAAAGACCTTTGGAATCTCTCTTTCCCTAAAGCTATATGTCACCTCAGTGTTCTCCTGGAATTATTTGAATTTCAAATAAGCACAGTAATCTAACTTCAGGGAACCTTTCCTTAAGTGAGGGACGTGAGGCCACTACTTCATTGTATGCTGTTTACATAAAGCAAAACAGGTTCCCATTAGTCGTCTTCATGTGGGTTTGTAGTGAGAGAAACAGGGTATGGGATGAATTGCTTTAATCCACTTTCTGCCATGGTTCTATAGGGAAGCAAAATTTGCCACTTTAGAATGTGTGTCTTTGGCATGAGGAAGAGACAGAAGACTCAGCAAGTTTTTCTTTTTCACCCCACCCCCTTAACTGCCTAAAACAATTTGATAGAGGGCCCATTCCAGGAAAGAGAAGTATCACCAGGGAAATCCATAGTATGTTATCAACGAGATATGGTAGACAGGGAGGAACGTGGCAAAGCCTGTCTGTTAAAACTCCCTGTGTCCCACTGCTTCTCCGTGGCCCAGCAAACATTTGTTTACCACACATTTGCTCTTTTCTCATCTTCCTGTAAATTGCTTGCCTTCTCTTTGAAGTCTCAGACCCCTGTCCCTTCTTCTTAGTCAAGAATGACAATATACCTCATTTTGCCTGACTGCCTTTAGGATCTTTTGGGTTCAGATTCCCTGTACATACATAGTTAAATTAGATTTTCTCTTCCTAATCTGTCTCACATCAACTTAATTTTTAGACCAGTCAGAAAAACCTTGGAAGGTGAAGGAATATTTTTTTCTTCCTAAGAAGTTTCACACCCTAACTGGAACTTTCTTTCATCAAGTTACTTTGTTTTCCCCCCATGAGCCCTAGAGGGAGGTCTAAAAGGAGAAACAAAGGCAGAGATCATCAGCCAATCATCACCCAATGATGAAACCGAGCATCAACCAATGATGAAAGGCAGACCAATCATCAACCAATAGGCGATTGTGTATATAGAATTCCTGCTTTGTACCAGACACGGTATTTAAGCTTTAGAACGGAAATCTTGTGGGGCTTCCAGACCAGCAAAACTGACAATCCCTGGAGGCTGGATAGGAAGACAGCAGGGGACAACCTTGAAAAGAATGACATTGCACTGAGAACCCAACATGAACTGGTTAGAACCAACGAGATCCAAGATGCCAGATGACTGACTTCCAGTAAACCTTGAGCCTTATTATATATTCATTGCAATATATTAGCATATGCTAAATGACACACCTATAGGCACGTGACAGTTGTGAGTCCGACCATGAAAGGCCAAAAAGTGGACAAGAATCCAATTCCTGGAAATCTCTACCCCTTCCCTGAAATAGTTAAAATAATCGTCCCTCTCACTAGCCTACGAAATTACCCAGCTTACAAAAACGAACCACCACTAGTTTTAGGGCCTCTTGCCTTCTCAGACGGAGAAGGCAATGGCACCCCACTCCAGTACTCTTGCCTGGAAAATCCCATGGACGGAGGAGCCTGGTAAGCTACAGTCCATGGGGCCGCTAAGAGCTGGACACGACTGAGCGACTTCACTTTCACTTTTCACTTTCATGCATTGGAGAAGGAGATGGCAACCCCCTCCAGTGTTCTTGCCTGGAGAATCCCAGGGACAGAGGAGCCTGGTGGGCTGCCGTCTATGGGGTTGCACAGAGTCGGACACGACTGACGTGACTTAGCAGCAGCCTTCTCAGATGGCCCACACTCCTTCTCTTTACTATGGTTTGCTCTTGAATTCTTTCCGGTGTGAAGCTGAGAACTCACACCTGGTGGCCATCCCTGGGTCCCTCCTGAGAGCTGGGACGTGACCATTCTCTCACACCATACTTTCTTTCCTGCAACAAAAGCAGCCATGAGTCTCGTGGACTCTTGTCTCTTTGGAAATGAGAAGTGTATGTGAGAATACAAAAACTAGGAAATCAATTTAGTACTTCGCGATTGGATACTCCATTCCCCCCTCCAAGAATCAGCTACTTTCTCTTGAATTTCAACTCCTTAGCATCATCAGTGATGCACCAGAGAGGGCTCCTACCAGCATCTAATTACTACATTTTCAGGAATTTTCTAAGGAGTTTGACGTCACATTGACAGCTTGAAACTGGCCATGGTGGGATTATTTATATCATGGCAACCTGCAGCGGGTACAAATCAGACTTGCCCCACAGAGAGCTGGCTGTTCATCTTTTTACCAGAACACCATGGGACTCTAAGCATCAGGAAGTAGTTCTCCTTCTTCGTCCCTCAGCACCACGAGTACTTACTATAGCAGGAAGTAGCACAGACCAGCCATAACAAACGAGTGATTACTTCCTGGTGTCAGAGTTCAGCTTGCACAGAGAAGTTTGGGGACCCGGCTGATACTTTCTGCTTTGCAGGAATCTACTGGTTTCTTCAAGAGCTCTCAAGCTAAGGCAGGCCCCTAAGGTTCTTCCAGGGTAATTGGCCCTTCAGGGCTGGCCTCTGGCCGCTTTCCTGGGCTGTTGCCTGCGGCTTCATGCCCAGAGCCCTGTCTGGCATCTGGGGGAACAGAGTCGGCAGAACAGGTGCTGAATGGAGGGCAGAAGCCCCTGGGGTGCAGCACTACCTTGCTGATGCTGTTTCCTCAGAACTATTCTCCCTTATTTTCTTGTTCCAGGTGTATTGGACAACATGTGCATTGTACCCTAGTTTGGTGAGGTTTAAAAAACAAAACAAAACAAAACTTTGTAGCTTCTCTACCTTAATTTTTTAAGGAATTTTACCTAGATATAGTCACATTTGGAGAAGGCAATGGCACCCCACTCCAGTACTCTTGCCTGGAAACTCCCATGGATGGAGGAGCCTGGTAGGCTGCAGTCCATGGGGTCACGAAGAGTTGGACATGACTGAGCTTTCGCTTTCATGCATTGGAGAAGGAAATGGCAACCCACTTCAGCGTTCTTGCCTGGAGAATCCCAGGGATGGAGGAGCCTGGTAGGCTGCCATCCACGGGGTCTCACAGAGTCTGACACGACTGAAGCGACTGAGCATAGTCACATTTTCATCCCACCCTCAGAGTTCTGCCCTAAGTGGTATCTTTTATTCTGTGGTCCCTCATCCTATTTGCAATAATAATTCTAATACTGAATATACGGTCTCTTAATACATTGGGTTGGCCAAAAATTTCACTGGGGTTTTTCTGTAAATGAAATTTTTGGCCAACCCATTGTTTCCCAGTCTAATAACTGACTTGTGTTTTCATTGCTTTTCTTTCCTCTTCAAATCTGAATTGTTTTGGAGTTCAGGGAAACAGATGATATTCCCACTATCAGCACTTTTTTAAGACATGGCTTTGGGGAAATAATTGAATCCTGCTGCCTATGAAATGGGTGTCTACATTTCTTTCCCATAGACCTCTGGAGAGGATTGTGTAAATAAATGAGAACATCTGAGATGTTTAATACTTCCTAAGGAATAGAATGCATACAGGGAAATACAGGAATGTCATTTCTGAGATTCATGCAAGGCCCCCTTTTCCCTCATAGCTCCATTTTACTTAGATTACTAATCCGTCTTGCTAATTCTTTTGATTGTTCCTATATTAAGACATTTGCTGCTCTTATATTAGGTGAGATTCCTATTCTGCTACTTAGTGCTGCTTTGGATGGTGATCTTTCTGAATCTATTGATCTTGTTACAGAATTGCTCTGAAATTATTATATATTAATGAAACATAAGTCAGCCTTGAAATAGCCATCTCCTTAAGAGTGGGACATTATATGTCCCTAACATCTCTCTTTGTTTCTCTTTGGCATCCTACGCTCACCCCTCTTCTCTCTGAACCCAACCTGCTTTTAAACCAATCTTTCTCAAGCTCACACAGACGAAGCTGTGTGTGATCTGTATTTCCCTGCTGCATTAGCGTCTGATGCCATCTGCTTCATTGCCTCAGCAAGAGGAACACGGAATGGACTCTTTTTGACATGATGCCAATTACATTAAAGAGGGAGGGAAAACAAAATAAAACACCAAAGAACAAAATGAAACGAGCAGCACCTGGGGACAGAGGTGAGCACACACAACATTTCTTGTTTGTTGACAAGTTTAAATGGAAATCTCAAGCTGCTTTTCTGAGTAAATATCTGTGTGTTGTATTCCAGAGTTAACCTGGCTTATTTGGTTCCTCTTAACACTCCTTACTTTGTGATTTCTCTGCATCTTCTTTCCCCAAGTTTTCCTAAGCATGAAAAATGAATGGCTTCAACAGCCATGGGATGCAGTAGCTGGATCCAATCCCAGTTCACTTGGTTACAAGGATCCAATTGCAACAGCCTTCTAAGCTCCCTCCTGGCAACCTCTCCCTTCTTTTCCATTAGGTGGTCAAACCATGAAACTTTTGTCCTCCTCCTATAAGGTTTTCACTTCCCCTATTTGAGGAATTTATTAGGGTGACCAACCATCCCTGTTGGACAGAGGCTTCCCTGGATTTAGCTCTGCACAAGGCCTGTGACACCCCTCTGTCCTGGACACACTGAGATGCTTGTGCATCCTACTTCTGATCTGTTAACTGATGGTCATGAAATACATTTTCCATGACACTGTGCCGTGTTCAGTCTTTTAAGTGAACTCAATCCTGGGTCCCTCTCAGGTGGAAAAACCATAGCCCATTAGCCAGATTCAGTCAGGGGTTTGTTTTTGTGCAGCCTATGACTTCATTATTTCAATATTTTTTTACATTATTAGAGAGTTGTTAAAATAAAGGTGAATGTGTGACAGAGACCATATGTGTCTACAAAGCCAAAAATTTTACTCTCTGGCCCTTCACAGAAAATCTTTGTCGAGCCACGGATTAAAGTCTTATTCTTTTGTTATATAACAATAGGATTTGAGATGCTCAGAGTCCATTTTGCCAATGAGATACACGGAGAATATAATGATCTTTGATCAAAGTAGGTTCTAAAAATGATTCTATCATTCTTAATATTTTATTATTCAGTACAAAAGGGAAAGCAGTATATATGGAGCATAACTGACAAATAATTTTGTTAAAAAGAAAAAAAAGTTGCTTTTAATTACAGTTAACAATAGTGAACAAAATACAGTGTTTATGTGGCTAATAATTTTCTAGTATATCTAGATTGTTTCTCCATCTCTATCTGCAATAACTGATTAGTTTAAATAAGTAAATCTTTCCTGATCCAGGGATAACATGTTATCCTAAATTGGCCTAGTAGACCAAAGGAAAGGATTTACATTTCATCCGTATGAACAAAAAGGTTTTGGACCTGTAATGTGGTTACTGTTCTTATTGTTCAGTTGCTAAGTTGTGTCTGACTCTGCAACCCCATGGACAGCAGCATGCCAGACTTCCCTGTTCTTTACCATCTCCCGGAGTTTGCTCAAACTCACGTCCATTGAGTTGGTGATGCTATTCCAACTATCTCATTCTCTGTCATGCCCTTCTCCTCCTTCCCTCAATCCTTCCCAGAATCAGGGTCTTTTCCAATGAGTTGTCTATTCACATCAGATGACCAAAGTATTGGAGCTTCAGCATCAGTCTTTGCAATGAATATTCAGGGTTGATTTCTTTTAGTATTAACTGGTTTGATCTCCTTGCTTTCCAAAGGATTCTCAAGAGTCTTCTTGTGAGCAAGTTTCAAAATTTGATATACTGGAGAAAAATCCTTCAACTTATGTCACAGGCTATCCTCTTTCCTTTCTTCCTTTCATATCACAACACTACATTGTACACATGAAACTAATATAATGAATCAACTATATTTTGATAAATATGAAGTCAATTATCATAGTCATGAACAGGTTCATCATATATTCATGTGCAAGCCTGAGTTTTGTGTCAATAAATAGGCTTGAAAAAGCCCTAGGAATTGTTTAATGAAGTTACCTAGAGATCACCCAAATATGATTGTATAATAAATTAGTGCTCTGGTCCACTGGTTGCAATTCTAGAGACCTTTCATGATTTTTCCAATTAGTAGCCTTCATCACTGTTGGGCCTGGCCTTCACTGAACTAGCTGGTATATGTTAAGAGAAACCAAGTTTATTAATTTGAATGATTATATTAAATTCCTCAGCAAATCTGAGGATATTCAGTTACTTTGGGAACATTTTTGATTGTGGCTTGAAATTCAGATTTAGTCCAGGGAGTACAAAAATTCAGAAATACTCAATCAGATAATTTTAAAGGGGCAGGTTCTGACAAGTCCAGAGGAGAAGAGAGTGGGATGTAGTTTCAGAGGAAATGAGATCAGTGAGAGAATTAGCACGGGGGATGTGAGGGTATAAAGGAGGTGGGGATGGCATAGAAGGGGAGGGGGACAGTGGTGCCAGCTGCAGAGACTGAGGTGAGCCAAAGAAGAGCCTGAGGCTTCAGGAGCCACTTTTCGTTTGTTTGTTTATTTGCCTCAGTAAGGGCTCAGATGGTAAAGAATCCCCCTGCAATGCGAGA
This sequence comes from Bos javanicus, assembly GCF_032452875.1. Classification (NCBI taxonomy): domain Eukaryota; kingdom Metazoa; phylum Chordata; class Mammalia; order Artiodactyla; family Bovidae; genus Bos; species Bos javanicus. Next base: position 93,408,478 of record NC_083877.1, read on the forward strand.
CCTGGGTTCAACACCTGGATTGGGAAGATCCCCTGAAGGAGGGCATGGCAACCACTCCAGTATTCTTGCCTGGAGAATCCCCATAAACAGAGGAGCCTGGCAGGCTGCAGTCCATGGGGTCACAAAAGTGTCAGACACGACTGAGTGACTAAGCACAGCATAGCACACACACAATTCTGATCTTACGTCATACAGAAGCAATTTTGGACTTCTGGTAACATTCGGAAGCCTCATAATACCAACCAAAATGGAAATTTTTGAGCTTCTGTAATTCAATTCAAAGAAATTAAGTGAAGGAATTTCAAAAGTTCCCCTAATGGTCACTGATATTGTAAATTGCCACTGGTCTGGTCAGTCCATTTAGTTAGAGGTACACCTGAGGAAGTACTACAGTTTAAAAAATAACCGTTGATGTCTCTGTAAGGGGGCTGTCAAAATATTTGTATAACGGGAATCCCATTTCTTGGAGATATTTTTCTAGAGTAAAAGAACAATTTTCAAACAGTTTAAACAGCTTACAGCTCAAAACAACTCAGTTCAAACAGCTTGCAACCTAATCTCAGCCAATTCTAAGGAAACAAATTAGTACAGAGGAACCTGGCCGAAGACTTTTCGGCCAGTTTCCAGAGAATAATGCCTATTCCAGAGGAAGAGGCCAAAGGCTGAAAAACTGGCAGTTTCAGTTAGGCAGTTTTTGTTTCGGATGGAATGGGTCGAAGGTGTTTTCGACTGGCTTAGGTTGAAATAGTCTGATCTTAGAGTCAGACTGGTGTGCCAAACAAGTGCTCAGAGAAACAGGCCTTTATCAGGGAGACAAAACCTTTAAAATGGTTCTTGAATAAAGGCTAGAGAGCTTTAAATTCAGAGAGGGCATGATCTTACATCCAAGAAGAAGACATAGCTTCAGACTCCAAGGTTAGGAAGAAGGCAGTGAGTGACGATGGACTCAGCTGTGGTCATGTACCTGTGTGCTCACTAGTCCTGAAGCCTTCAGGATCTCCTCCAGTCCCCACATTCAGGCCACCAAAATATTGGCCTGAAATAAATATATTTCGATATAATTTCTCCAGCAAAAATGAGTTCATTTAACATCAGCTGTGCTGTGCTTAGTCGCTCAGTCGTATCCGATTCTTTGCTACCCTATGGACTGTAGCCCGCCAGGCTCCTCTGTCCATGGGGATTCTCCAGGCAAGAATACTGAAGTGGGTTGCCATTCCATTCTCCAGGGGACTTTCTCGACCTAGGGATCAAACCCACGTCAAACCCGCATTGCAAGCAGATTCTTTACCATCTGAGCCACCATGAGAATTACAATTCAAGGTGTGCGGCAGTGGCAGATTTTATATTCTTAGGCTCCAGAATCACTGTGGATGCTGACTGCAGCCCTGAAATTAAGATATTTGCTCCTTGGAAAAAAAAGCCATGACAATCCTAGAGAACATATTAAAAAGCAGAGGCGTCTTTTTGCTGACAAAGGTCCATCTTGTAAAAGCTATGGTTTTTCCAGTGGTCATGTACGGATGTGAGAGTTGGACCACAAAGAAGTCTGAGTGCCAAAGAATTGATGCTTTGAACTGTGGTGCTGGAGAAGACTCTTGAAAGTCCCTTGGACAGATGGAGATCAAACCAGTCCATCCTAAAGGAAACCAACCCCGAATATTCATTGGAAGGACTGAGGCTGAAGCTGAAGGTCAGTACTTTGACCACCTTATGCAAAGAGCTGACCCACTAGAAAAGACCCTGATGCTGGGAAAAGATTGGAGGCAGGAGGAGAAGGGGGCAACAGAGGACAAGATGTTGGATGGCATCACTGACTCAATGGACACGCATTTGAGCAAACTCCAGGAGATAGTGAAGGACAAAGAAGCTGGCATGCTGCAGTCATGGGGTCTCAGAGAATCAGACAGAGCTTAGGGACTCAACAATAACCATGATGAGCCATATACAAGGGAAGGGAAACTGTTTAACATTAATAGATAGGAAAAGGAATTGGTGAGGGTTATAGTAAACAATGTCCATAGCCATTCATTGACTGAATTGTTGCTGGAGGGGCGGGGAGAAATAGGAGTCTCACTGTCATGCTCTATTGTCGCAGAGTAGGAGAGATTCCCCTTCTGGTCTCATTTCTGTTAAGTAAATTTTTTTTTTTTTTTTTTTACAGTTTATTCTGAGACTAATACCATTTCTATTCTAACGTGAATGGTCTTAAAGAACAGAATTTTGAAGGTTGATTTTGCTTATTGCTCTTTGAAATAGAGATAGCTTATCTCCATTCCCTTTAGAATGTCCTTTGCTGACCCAGGTGGCCTGGTTCTTGACAATAGTCATTAGCCAGGCTAATCATGGGTGAAAGAGATTTCCTTTACTAATTCTTCATATTGTCTAGCTGGAACTTTTCTTAGAATTGGAAATGGTATAAGGACCTGGTTTAATACAGAGGTTGTTAACCAGTGGTCAGATGATTTCTAGTGAACTCATAAATGGGCTTTAAGGAATGCTTTGAAAATCTATGCACTGAATATACATTTGAGGGGAAGAGCATCCAAGCTTTGGCAATCTCACATGGAGCCTTGCTGAAGAGTAACAGAAAATGATTCTAACTATCCATTGTACAGATGGATAGAGTGAGGCACCAGTGGTTATGAGGATGATCATGATCACCTAACTCATTAGAAATCCTGTGTGAGGACCAGAATGAAAGACATCACACAGTTCTTGTCACATAAGGGAAATGTGTGAGGGAAGGAGGGAGGGGATGGGGTTCTCAGACACAATCTTCCTGCAACTTAATGAGCCTCTATATAGGATACGCTTTCCAGAAATGTGATTGATGTTTGCATGTGGCTTTGGAAACCGCTTTGTTTTTGCATATGCCCAACCCTGATATGTGACAGAGCTGGGCCCGTTATTGTGGTGAATACATTAACAGATGATGTCATAGCTTTAAACATTTAAACTTACAAAATTTAAAATTTAACTTAAAAATTAACTATCATTTAAAGTGCCATCTGTAGATACACTAAAACCTATGCCAGCCTCATTAGCAATCAGAAATATGGTAATTGCTTTTGGCATATGAATGTGGAAAACTTCTCTGGAGTAAAATAACGCCAAGATGAGCATTTCTGAGTCTTTTTTTCCTTTCAAATGGATAGTGTTGTGTTCTTTGGCATTTTGTTTCAAGTCTCTCTTAATTTTTTTGTTTTCATTTTTTAACAAAAGACTATTATCTCTTTCATTGTCACCACCATTTCCTCAAGTCTAGAGCTGAATTTCTCAAGTGGGCACCATTAACATTATGAAAAGATAATTCTTCATTTGGGAGACTGCTCCATACACCATAGGATGTTTAATAGCATCTCTACACACTAGATGCTACAACCCTTTCCTCCTATAGCCATGATACCAAAAATATCCTTAGACAGTGTTCTGTTCCTGGATGAGAACACAGGTGTGTGCATGCATGCTAAGGTGCTTCAGTCTTGTCTGACTCTGTGCGACCCCCTGGACTGTAATCCACCAGGCTCCTCCGTCCATGGGATTCTCCAGGCAAGAATACTGGAGTGGGTTGCCATTCCCTTCTCCAGGGGAGCTTCTCAATCCAGGGATGGAACCCGCATCTCTTGTGTCTCCTGCATGGGCGGGTGGGTTCTTTACCACTAGCACTACACATATAGAGCATTTATTCTGTAGACTGAAATTTCATGAGCATAATAGAACACATGATTAATGCTTCTGGGAAAATGGCTTTCTGAAATTAACAGAAAAAATAATGTTAGTCCTCATGCTTAGATCATCTAAACACCCATTGCACATAGCAAGTTGTTCCAAGCAATCACACTTAATGTTTATTTGATATATACATGCACCATGTTTCCTATTTGAAGGGCCAGTAATTACAGTTTATTAACTTTTTAACTTGTTTTACTGTGAGTATTCAACTTTTTCATGGTTCATATTTTTCCCACTACTTTTACAACTAAAATTCCTTTCACATAGCAAAAATAAGTTCTTTAAAGATGAGCAGAAGCAGCCTGATTGTGAAGTACTGCACAACTGCCCAGGGTAAGACTTTACTGAAGTAGGGGGTAACTTGTGGTTGGGTTGGTGCCCTCAGCTATTAGAATGGCCACCCATGGGTAACACTCTTATTTGTACCTGGGTGAGGTCTCTGGCCTTTGCGATGGTTCTTTTCTATATGCCAGGTTGCTAGGAAACAAGAAGGGAGGGATCCCTAGGAGGATAAAATATGTCTTTTGTTACACTAATAGGCAATTTCAGAAAAGGGCCTCCACTTGTACCAACCATTCCCTTTTAAATGTATATTTCCCTTTTAAATGTATATTTAGCATTCAGACATGTGACCATGAAATGCAGTTTTCAAAAGTAGAGGATTGCTTTTATTTTGTTTATGTTAATTACACAAATTACTCAGCAAATATAATTTTTTTTTCTTTTCTTTTCCCCAGTATCCCTTTTTGTGCTGGCCAGGCCAGGGTGATGTCTCAGATTTCCTTCTGAACGCAGCCTTCCTATTCTGATCCTTAATCTGATAGTGATTTCCCCAGCAGCAGTCCTCAGCTGTTTGGCTATGAATCCCCCACACCCAGTCTTTGGAAAGCAGTTTCATCTTTCTTAGTGTCACCTTGTTTGAGGAGCAATGAAATCCAATTATCCTTTACAATGATTTGTGAAGTAGCAAATGGAGTTGACATCTGTTCAGTGAATTCTTAAGACAGACCATTTTTATTTTTCCCCCTATGGAACTAAAGTCATCACAGATTTTGTCCTTTGGCCTTCCTTTGGTCCCTTGTTAAAGCCTTGTGATAGTCTAAGCAAGGTTGACTTTAAAAATGAAAGAACAACAACAGGGAATAAGACAAAAATGCCTTTTCATTATAAAGTGGGAGGAGAAGTGTTTGGTCCTAAGAATTTAACTGAGAAGTTAGGATAACTAAGCAACATAAGTAAACTATGAACATTTGTTATTTGACTATTGAACTCCTATAATGTGCCAGGTTTTTTTCTAAGTATGGAGGATAGGGATGCAAATAATACAATTTCTGTATTCTCACGGGAGCAGGCAGAGAAGGCAATGGCAAGCTACTCCAGTACTCTTGCCTAGAAAATCCCATGGACGGAGGAGCCTGGAAGGCTGCAGTCTATGGGGTCTCGAAGAGTTGGACAGGACTAAGCAACATCACTTTCACTTTTCACTTCCACGCATTGGAGAAGGAGATGGCAATCCACTCCAGAGTTCTTGCCTGGAGAATCCCAGAGACGGGGAAGCCTGGTGGGCTGCCGTCCATGGGGTCACACAGAGTCAGACACGACTGAAGCAACTTAGCAGCAGCCGCAGCAGCAGGCTGGGAGCAGGTAGATATTACATAACTAATCGATGTATGTGCATGCAGGCTAAATAGATAGCTTCAGTTGTGTCTGACACTTTGCAACCCTATGGACTGTAGCCGGCCAGGCTCCTCTTTCCATGGGATACTCCAGGCAAGAATACTGAAGTGGGTTGCCATGCCCTCCTCCAGGGTATCTTTTTGACCGGGGATCGAACACATGTTCTATAAGCAAGATAATTACTAATAGTAAAAATTGCTATGATGTGAGTGGAGGAAACTACCATGAAACAGAGGGAAGCAAGTGCTACTTCTCCAGAGGGATCATGAAACAATATTTACACTGAATTCTGAATTGAAAGAAGAAAACCGTCCAAGTGCCAGAGGCAGATAAAGGGGACCAGAATACAGCACTCTAAAATATGCCACTTTGACGTAAAGATCATTTTACAGCTAAAGACAATTGAGAAAGAGTAGACAAGAGAGCTCTCTGCCCTTCCGCTTTCTGCCTAAAAGGTGACATAAATTTCCTTTTGGCGGGGTGATATAAATTTTCACTTATACATGGAAGAGGAGAAAGATTCTTAATCATTGGAGAGGATGCAGACTTATCAATGGAGTCAGCACCAATAATCTCTGGGTAACATACTTTATTGAATAACCCTAAGCTACCATATATTCCCTAGTCATTTTTTTATAATTTTTCTCTTCTAGAAGGTCAAATTTTCCTTTTCTTTTGTGTCTTCGCTTCTTCACAGTCTATTGCTCTTTGTAAAATAATGTATAAGTCTCCAATTCTAACTACTTAGTCTTCTCTTCTGTGTATCCTATGTGAACATGAATTTAAAACTATAAATCTGAGTGCTTTTTCTTCCGTTAATCTATTGTTTGTTAGTTTAATTCACAATTCCCAGACACAGAGCTTAAGAGGGTAGAGGAGACATTTTTCCCTCCTATACAGCCAGGGAATATTTCCAAGAAGAGAGTGGGTTGCCATTTCATTCTCCAGGGAACTTTCTCAATTCAGGGATCAAACCCAGATTGCCTGCATTGCAGGCAGACTCTTTACCATCTGAGCCACCAGGGAAGCCCTAACTAATGCTTCCAGACACAAAACTTAAGAAGGTAGAGGAACAATTTCCCTCTCATACAACCAGTGAATATTTTCAAGAAGAGAGAAATAGTAAGTAAAAAGTATCTGAATCAAGAGCTACCTTGATATGTTTAAAAGGGAAAAAAAAAAAATGCAGTAATGGAGGGAAAGGTTCAATAAAGGTCTGCATAGTCAAAGCTATGGCTTTTCCAGTAGTCATGTATGGATGTGAGAGTTAAACTATAAAAAAAGCTGAGTGCTGAAGAATTGATGCTTTTGAACTGTGGTGTTGGAAAAGACTCTTGAGAGTTCCTTGGACTGCAAGAAAATCAAACTAATCAATCCTAAAGGAACTCAGTCCTGAATATTCATTGGAAGGACTGATGCTAAAGCTGAAACTCTAATATTTTGGCCACCTGATGGGAAGAACTGACTCACTGGAAAAGACCCTGATGCTGGGAAAGATTGAGGGCAGGAGAAGAAGGGGATGACAGAGGATGAGATGGTGGGATGGCATCACCGACTCAATGGACATGAGTTTGAATAAGCTCCAGGAGTTGGTGATGGACAGGGAGGCCTGGTGTGCTATAGTCCATGGGCTCAGACAGGCCTGAGTGAACTGAACTAAACAGGGGGAAGGGTTTGAAATATAGGAAGGGGCCAGATGATGACTTTATCTAATCCATAGAAAGAAACTTTTGTATGTATACATGTATGTATCTATTTATTTAAGAGTGAGAAGAAATGATTGGGGAAGCTAAATAGAAGAATAACAAATTTTATTTTTTAAAACATTGCACTGGTTATTCTGAGAATGGTTGACAGGAAATGAAGAATGGGAAGAGGTGAAGCCATTTGGGAAAATGACCACAGTGTCAGAAGAGGTTTCTCAGTCTCTTCAAAATGCCCCATGAAAACAGAAACACTAGATAACAGAACAGAACAGAAACGTGTGACGGCGATAGTGCTAGTGGTAAAGAACTTTCCTGCCAATGCAGGAGACATAAGAGACACAGGTTCAATGCCTGGGTTGGGAAGATCTCCTAGAAAAGGGCATGGCAACCCACTCCAGTATTCTTGCCTAGAGAATTCCATGGACAGAGGAACCAGGTGGGCTATGTAGTCCACAGGGTTGTATAGAGTCAGACATGACTAAAGCGACTTAGCACATGTGAAAAACAAAATCAGATGGGAAGGTACCCCCACTGCCGCCAAGTGCCTCCAAACATGAGGGAAGTAAAGACAGTCTATGCACACACTAGAGGGATGCGTTTATGGAAGAGAGGGAAGGAAAGCAGGGAGGCAGGTCGATTGGAGACCAGGGGCTTTGGAAGAAGGGGTTTCCACCCCTGGATGAGTGAAAGCCTACAGTAAGGAGGACTGAAGAGGCTAGAGCAGTCTAGTCTCTTTTGATTGATTTGCTGGCTTTCTTCCTAGGATTGAGGAGGTTTCTTCTACACTGAGGACACAGCTCTTGGAGTGGAACTGATTCCAAGCTGAATAGGGACAACAGAGACGAAGGCAGAAGATGCTTTAGACCAAAGTCAGGACACCCCATTCGACACTCAACATATTTTTCAACACTATACTCTTAACCGTGGAGAAGGGAACAGTAACCCACTCTAGTATTCTTGCCTGGAGAATCCCATGGACAGAGGAGAGGCTGGTGGGCTGCAGTCTATGGGGTCGCAGAGAGTCAGACGTGCCTGGAGAATCCCATGGACAGAGGAGAGGCTGGTGGGCTGCAGTCTATGGGGTCGCAGAGAGTCAGACGTGCCTGGAGAATCAATCCCATGGACAGAGGAGAGGCTGGTGGGCTGCAGTCTATGGGGTCGCAGAGAGTCAGACGTGTCTGGAGAATCCCATGGACAGAGGAGAGCCTGGTGGGCTGCAATCTATGGCTCGCAAAGAGTCAGACCTGCCTGGAGAATCCCATGGACAGAGGAGAGCCTGGTGGGCTGCAGTCTATGGGGTCGCAGAGAGTCGGACGTGACTGAGTCACTTTCACTCGCACACTTCAAGCCGAACAGGAAGTCTTGTGATGCTTGAAAAACTTTTATGATTCTTGCCTCTTTGTTAAAAGTTCTGAAAAACTAATTTCAAATAAAAAATGCTCACAGTGATAAAACCTCATTGTTGCTTAAAGGGCAAGTGATTATGGAGAAAATGTAGGTGGTAATGATGATATACGTGAGTTTAAAAATATAGTGATTAAAGGAGTCTTCAGACTAAACGCTTCTTTAGATAAATCCCATTTAATACATTAAGAAAAACAATGGATTTCTTGATTTATTCACTTTAGCTCCTAGGAAGCTGTGACTAGGAGAAGCTGCCTTACTGAAGTGAGTACTTTGTAACCACTGTATATCTTTGTGGACTGTTTTATTTAACTATAAATACTGTTTTTAGAGAAGTCTGGAGGCTTATACAGCATTTGCATTCACCTTTTCATTCAATTTCAGCAATTTCTTAGCTAATGAAGTACTCATCATAGGAATCCTTGCAGTGTGAGCTAAGGAAAGCAATGTCTGACTGCTTTAACGTTCATTGTCGTAGACTTGAATTTTTGTCCAAGCTGAAGTGTTAAGACTTAGATATGGATCCCTAAACTAAATGATCATCATTTGAATTTCTTTTCAGATTATTTTTGTCCCATTTGACCTAACATGCACTGGCCAGCTGTGGTCTTTTACATGCAGACTAACCTTTTTATACAAATTTTTGTTTAGAGGCTCAGTCGTGTCATTCTCTTTGTGACCCCATGGACTGCAACATATTACGTTTCCCTGTCCATCACCAACTCCCGGAGTTGTTCAAACTCAAGTCCATTGAGTCAGTGATACCATATAACCATCTGGTTCTCTGTTGTCCCCTTCTCCTCCCATCTTCAGTTTTTCCCAGCATCAGGGTCTTTTCCAGTGAGTCAGTTCTTCTTCACATCAGGAGACCAAAGTATTGGAGCTTCAGCCTCAGTCCTTCAAATGAATATTCAGGACTGATATTCTTTAGGATAGACTGGCTTGATCTCCTTGCTGTAAATTTTTGTTACAAAGCCCATAACGTGGGCAACCGTACAGAAAGAACTTCCTAAGCTATTGAGGAAAAAACTGGAATGGCAAATTCAAGAGAGAAAATAATTAGGAAGATATTTAAAGAAATGTTAGATGCTTTCAATAATACTTTCTTTGTGAGTTTTCTGGGCTTCCCTGGTGGCTCACATGGTAAAGAATTTGCCTGAACTTAGGGAGACCTGAGTTTAATCCCTGGATGGGGACGCTCCCCTGGAGAAGGAAATGGCAACCAATCCAGTATTGTTGCCTGGAGAATTCCATGGACAGAGAAGACTGGTGGGCTACAGTCTGTGATGTCACAAAGCTTTCTACTTATGTAGACAAATAGCTGGTGCCATTTCTGCACCTTACATAGAAGCTCCCAGGTGTCTTCATTGGAGCCCCCACTATGGCTGCCAAGGGACAAAGGGAGCTGTCTGCCCAGGAAGCCAACGGCTGTAAGGTCTGGGTACCAATGCCTAGGAGGCTGCTCCCTCTGCTGGAAGGCACAGTTGTCATTTCCACCCTGGGGACAAACCTTCCTCAAACGTGAGCAGCACCTGTTAGGCTGGGCTCTGACACAGCAGGCGTTCTCATCCCGTAGCGTGGGCCCTGCCACTTTTCCTCCTGCTTTTATCACCTTTCGCCATCTCATTCCCTATCCTGGCACCTTTTCTGAAGATTCACTGCAAACAGAAAATCCCTGAGTTTTAAACATTCCATCCATTTGTCATGTCATGGAGAGCACCATGCTTCCTGTCTTTTGAGTCAGGAAACATGCTCATTCCAACTCTGAAATCTGATCAATATAGACAAAAAGGGGAAGTCTGCTAATACCGTGTTGTGCTGACTATAGGTGGGAATCCAAAGAGCATGTTATTAAGTTAATATTACCAAAGACTATGTTCGTAATCATGCGAGAGATATATAAGCGAATAACAATTTTATTCTGTCTTCAGCTCATTTTGTGGGGGAGAATTCATATCAATAGACAATAATAAAATAAAAGGAAAGTACTTCAACTAAGATAATAGTTTTCTATGGAAACGGACTGGAAGGGAGAGTAGCTCTGCTTGCTAGCGGTGAGGAAAGCTTCAAGAAGGACTCCTCTTTTATGCCACGTCCAGCTATAAGTATGAGTCCACTGGAAGGAAGAAGGGGGCAGGGTATCCTGGGCATGAGCAAAGACAGCAGATGGGTCTTCAGTTTGAAATGTGATTGAGCTTCTACTGCTCCTTTCACATATTTCAGGTCTTTACTACAGTCCCCAAACTGCTGTATTTTTCTCTTTAATCCGGTGTTAAATTTTCCCATTTCAATTAGCCAAAGACAGCAAGTGCACTGCTCGATGCCCTTGATGTAACATTTTCTGGAGACAGCTTGAGCGCAAAAGGCAATAGGGTCCTCTCGGCTTCTCCACGTAGCTCCCAACCGAAGCTTTCCAGGAATATAACCAGATAGAGACAAGAAAGGCTACCCTCACTGTTTCCTCCAGCCCGAGGTTCCACCCATTGTGAATTATTCTAAGGTGTCAATAGGCACCATGTTTCCTTTTCCCCACGATTTTGCACTCTCTCTGCCCCCTGCTGTGACCATTTTCCCATCACCATTTAGCTCAGTTTATTTCTGCTGATTAGCAGAAATTCAAAATGTCATTTTGGAGTTCATTCCTTTAGGTAGCCTTCCCTGAATTTTCAAACCTAGCAGACCATTGCATATTAGGTGTCTCTGCTTGTACATCCATTAAACCTCATATTTCTCCTATAAAATAACACTATTATAATTTCCTGTTCAGTTGTCTCTACTTACCACCTGACGGCAGATTCCTTCAGAGTAAAGACAGTCCTCTTTATCATTAAATTCCCAACATCTACCTTAAAGCCCATGTAAAATCACTCTTCACTAAATATGTGTTAAATAAATTAATGGAATTGTGTAAAATAATACTGGGCCTTCCTGGCGGCTCAGTGGTAAAGAATCTGCCTGCCAGTGCAGGAGGCTCAGGACAGGTGGGTTGCGATCTCTGCACTGAGAAGAAACTCTCGAGAAGGAAATGGCAACCCACTCTAGCATTTTTGCCTGGGAAATCCCATGGACAGAGGAGCCTGGAGGGCTACAGTCCATGGAGTCACAAAGAGAGTTAGATGCAACCTAGTGGATAAACAATAACAACAAAATAATATTACCAATAATATCTTTGATTTATTCATCATTTGTTATTTTCAGATACTTTAATATATATTACCTCAATTTAATTTCAATATAATAATTTCTGAAAATTATTATTATCCATATTTTTGAGACAAAGTAACAGACTTGGAGAGGAAAATTGCCAGAGATTTCACTCCTTAAAATGGGGTCACTTTTGGACTCTGTGGGAGAGGGGGGGGGTATGATTTGGGAGAATGGCATTAAAACATGTATAATATCATAGGAAACAAATCGCCAGTCCAGGTTCGATGCAGGATACAGGAAGCTTGGGGCTGGTGCACTGGGATGATCCAGAGGGAGGGTATGGGGAGGGAGGTGGGAGGGGGTTCAGGATGGGGAACACGTGTACACCCGTGGCGGATGCATGTTGATGTATGGCAAAACCAATACAATATTGTAAAGTAAAAAAAAAAAAAAAAAAAAAAGAAAGCTGAGTGCCAAAAAAAAATGGGGTCACTTTGGAGCCTCTAGAAAGGATTTATTTTTCCCTAATATGCTTCAGTTTATAAATCATTTAACCTAATAACACTGCACTGCTATATTCTCTAAGAGCTCTATCAAATCCATCTTTTTTTCCCCCTGGAAATAGAAAAATGCCTTTGCCAAGAGTCAATAAACAGGTATCTCAAGTGGTTCCACCTTGAAAGGTAGACATCAGAAGCTTTGAGAAACATTTAACCTTGACATTCTTCTATCCTAATTGACAAGCCTGGTGTTGGTAACTTGCTGAGATAAGAGGGATTTTCCATGTATAATATGCAGGTCATTGGTTTTAAGTTGGGCCCGTTATAATCTATTGGAGTCCTGACAGTTCTAGGTGATATAAAGAAGAAAGATTGGTTTTATTAGGCGATTTCCCCATCTTCGGCAGTGCTACTTTAATAGATAATAATGGTTAACAACTTGATGACATTTCCCTGATTTTATTTTAGCATTTGGAAGGTGATGAATTCTAGGACTAACTAATGTTAGAATGAGCTCATCGCTCAGAACAGTGAGCCTGGGAGTTGCAAAAAAGTCCATTTTCCCTAAACTTTAGCCTCATGGCTTTAGCTTTGTTCCTCTCCAAGTACAACCTGACATTTGTGTCCTATTGGTTGAGAGCTCTTGGAAGCAATTAAGAGTACACTTGGATACCCATCCAAATATTCTAACTTAATATAGTTCAACAGAAACAGAAGGCTGAAGTGGTTTGCCAAGTTTGGAAAGAAAGTTTTTGATACCAGTTCATACTTAGAGCCAGGCTTCTATGTAATCAGCTTGGTGACCTCCTTTACTGGTTAAATTTCAGGGGCATACATAAGTTACCTTGCTCCTCAGGAGCTCCTCTAGTTTATTTTCAAATCCCAGAACTGAAAGATGGGAAGAAACCTTCATGTTATGATTAGAGATGAGATTGCAAGCAGGCACAGCAATACTCACACCTTGGCTTATGTTTATGATTCGACATACGTAATTGTAACAGATCTTCCTCTTTGGTCTTTGATAGGGTTAAGCGTGAAGGAACATCAGAGCCCTGGCCAGCTGAAAGCAGAGAAGGGAAAGCTGGTGCCCTGAGGACAAGATGGCTATTTTATACTTTTTCAAAGAGCTCCCCCTGTCTACTCCCGTTCATCTCTGTTCTTCTTCCCTTCCTTTGATCACGGAATCGCCTCTCCCCAAACTCTCTCTGCAGCTTTTATATTAGGGCTTGTCCTTCATTTATAAGGGCTGATAAGGTAGGAAGAGGGCTTCCCTGGCAGCTCAGGTGGTAAAGAATCCGCCTGCAATACAGGAGACCCTGGTTCGATTCCTGGGTTGGGAAGATCCCCTGGAGAAGAGATGGGCTACCCCATTCCAGTATTCTTGGACTTCCCTGGTGGCTCAGCTGGTAAAGAATCTGCCTGCAACGAGAGACATGGGTTCAACCCCTGGGTTGGGAAGATCTCTTGGAGGAGGGCATGCCAACCCACTCCAGTATTCCTGCCTGCAGAATCCCCATGGAGAGAGGTACTTCGCAGGCTACAGTCCATGGGGTCACAAGAGTCAGACACAACAGAGTGACTAAGCACAGCACAGCAAGGTTGGAAGAATTCTAAGAATAACCCCTAGTGACCCTTTCCTTTAAGTGTAGATGAAACTTGTGAATATGATGACATATTATCTGTGATTATCCTATGATTATATTACCACAGGTGGTGCAGTGGTAAAGAATCCACCTGCCAATGCAGGAGAGATGCAAGAGACTTGGGTTCGATCCCTGGGTCAAGAAGATCCCTGAAGGAAGAATTCTTCCTGTATTCTTCAGAATTCTTTCCTGGAAAATTCCATGGACAGAGCACCCTGGTAGGCTATAATTGATGGAGTGGCAAAGAGTTGGGCATGACTGGGCACTCACAGACATATATTACCACATACAGTAAATCCTTGAACCTAAATTAATCATGCTAATGCTTCAAAGCATAGTTTTCTCCAACTTGTGACAGACAGAAGGAGAGATCAGAGATTCAAGCACAAGAGAGATATAATGTATTGCTGTGGCTTTTGAAGGTGATGAGGGCACATGATAAGGAATACTGGTGGCCTTTGGAAGCAGAGAGTGGCTTAAGGTGTTCCGCCAGAAAGGAAATGGGAGTCTCATTCCTGTAACTACAAGCAACTAGATTCTTCTGAAAGCTGAACAAACCTGTAAGAGGATTCTTCCCAAATCCTACAGCTATGAGTCCAGTCCAGGCAACACCTTGATTTCAGCCTGTGAGACTCTAATCCGAGAACCCATTTGAACTGTCCTGGACTCCTGACCCACAGAACTCTGAGGTAACAAACGGATATCATTTTAAGCTGCCAAGCCTGTGGTAGTTGATTACAATAGAACACTAACATAAATGACAATTTCTGCCTCATTCATGGAAATATTTTCCAATTTGTACTGCAATTCACAAATACAAATTTTCAGCTGTTAAAAGACATATTGTCTATAATTTTGTTGTTAATGAAGTTTTACTATGTACTGTTCAGTTTTGATTATAAATTCTCTGTACAGGTTAAGTGCCTGCCCACAATGCAGGAGACCCAGGTTCAATCCCTGGGTTGGGAAGATCCCCTGGAGAAGGAAATGGCAACTCACTCCAATATTCTTGCCTGGAAAATCCCATGGATGGAGGAGCCTGGTAGACTACAGTCCATGGGGTCGCAAAGAGTTGGACACAACTGAGCAACTTCACTTTCTTTTTTCTTCTCTATACTTAAAATTTTTTTTTCCCCTCAAAGAGCACTGCCATATATACCTTTGTACCAATAGAGATAGTAAGCATTGAAGAGTGTGGTGATACTGAAATTATTATGTGTTTCATCATAACCATTACTATCACTTGGAGGGTCTAGGTTTTTTTTTCCAACTATAAAGTAGTTATGGGATCTTAAGAGTTGAGGGACTTTCTTAAAGATATACATGATCCACTGATGCTCAGTCTGGGTGAAAAAGAGAACTACCCCACAATAGCTCATTGATATTTTTGTGAAGGATTAGGTGGGAGGGGACTTTTAAACCTCAATTAGTTTTTGTCATCTATATCAACTTCTGGTAAACAGCAAGTTATCGAACTTTATTTTTCAGAGATGAAAACGAATCCGGGAAGGTAAAATAACCTGTACAAAACTGTACCATTGTTATGGGAGTGGAATCAATTTTAAGGGTCAGAGCTCCTTCGGTATTATGCTTTTCTATCTCTGGTCTTTTTCAGGCCTCCCAGATTATAAACTCAGTGTATCACAGTCTCAATTCTTCTAGGGCAAAGAGGATTCCCAAGAATTGAATGCATCTAAGAATTGCTTATAAAAGCCAACGGTGTCAGTATCACTCGTTATCTTTCCAGAGTCAGTGAGTTCTGGGTTATTTCAAAAAGATCCTGTCTGTGCCTTCAGAAGCAGAGAAATCACACCCATCACCCACCCGCCCCTCACCTTGAAGAGTCACCAAAAACTCCTAACATACATGCGTCTGGGTGAAAAACACATTTAAAGACCACAGGATAAATCAGTAATGTTATGTTTCTAATAACAGGAAAAAATGTGTAGAAAAAGTTTAAGATAAGAGTTAATAAAATCACTGATTGATGATCAAAGTATAATATGGTGTTTCGTTGCATCTTCCTAGCCAAGGAATTAAAAGTTAAGAATATGTGTTACAGTACTTGAACCTCATTGTACACCAGTAGCACTTGGAGGGCTTGTTAAACTACAGCTTATGAGACCACGCACCTAGAGCTCCTGGTTCAATAGACTTGGGGCAAGGCCAAGAATTGGTGGTTATAACCATCTCCTAGGTGATGCTGTGTGCCGCTCCTGTGGCAGATCTGAAAATCACACTTTGAGAAGTCCTAGGGTACTAAGACTGCTCAGCTATTTCCTTAGCAGAGACGGTAATGGCAACCCACTCCAGTACTCTTGCCTGGAGAATCCCATGGACGGAGGAGCCTGGCGGGCTGCAGTCCATGGGGTCTCGAGGAGTCAGACACGACTGAGCGACTTCACTTTCACTTTTCACTTTCATGCATTGGAGAAGGAGATGGCAACCCACTCCAGTGTTCTTGCCTGGAGAATCCCAGGGACAGGGGAGCCTGGTGGCCTGCAGTCTATGGGGTCACCCAGAGTAGGACACAACTGAAGCGACTTAGCAGCAGCAGCAGTGTGACTACAGTAGGATTTAGAGCCTTTCATAGCATCATGAGAAGTAAGGTTGTAAATAAAAACATCCCTAGGAAAAGGGCAATGGTTTATTTATTTTCCAAAAATTTACTGAGGGTTTTATATGGCTAACTACTCTTTCTGCCATCATGGATAAAGTTAATAAATCATTTCCCAATCAGAGAAAGAGGAACACAACAAAATATAATGTTTTAACTCTCAATATATATGTGGAGCACACTGTATGGTGCTACCCAAAATATCCAAAAGAATGGCTCATGAGTTGATTAACTTGCAAAAAAGCAGCCTCTACCTAGAGAAATACATATATAGACAGTATGCTAAGCACAATTCATTATTTTAACTGACATTTATACACATATTTGTGCATGCAACCTTAAAGTTAAATGTTACTAACCTTTGATTACTCGAGATTTTATCTCTGCTTACTTACTCAGGCACATAGCTCAAAGGTCCCTTTAGTCCTTGTTTCATTATCAAATTCTCTCTATTATCAAAAAATTGAAGTATTGGATTACTTCCAACAGTGGAGCTGCATACTATAATCCTCCAATCTGAGAAAAGAATCCTTTCTTTTGGCTAACTTTTCCTTTGTAGTGGTGACTCTTGTCTCCTTCTGCTCTACAGCAACTTCTTAAAAATCTATATCTATTTGCCAATTTCCCTTTTGAATTTTTGCTAGATTGAAAGCCACCACTCCACCTAAATTGTTCTTATCAGTCAATGACTTCTACAGTATTATATCAGCTCATAGCCACGAGTACTTGTCACAGTACATCACTGTCTTCTGTAATCTATTCTGAATGTAGATCTACCTTGAAACACTTTCTTTCCTTGGCTCCTGGGCCATCATAATATCCTAACTATAATAATCTCATACCTCTCTGATTACTTCCTCTAAGTTTCTTTGCAAATTCTACTTCATCTTTATGCCTTTAAAAATATGAACTATATATTTTGGGAAAAGTTAGAAAATTTTTGTACATAAATTATGTTTATAGTTGCATGAATTTTTACAAATGTATATACCGTGTTTCCTTCACCTTGGGAATTTCCTGTACATTACTGAAGTAACTATTCTCCTGACTTCTATAATCATAAATAGCTTTGCCTGTTTTTGACTTTCTCATAAATAGAAAATATAGTATGTAATCTGACCTCTTTTGCTCAGCATATGCTTTTGAGTGCTATCTTTAGGTTTATCCATATTGGGGCATGTAAGAGTAGCTCATTCTTATTGTTTAGTATTACATTGTATGCTATTTCTTCTTTGTATATGGATGGACATTTGAGTTGCTTCTGGCATTTGGCTCTGATGAATGTAGCAACTCTGAGCATTCTTGGGGAAGCCTTTGTATGGGCATCTGTTTTTATTTCCATTGGCTAAATATGTAGGAATGGGTTCACTGGATTGTTGAGTAGCTATATATTTAACTTTATATGAAGTTGACAGTTTTCCAAAATTGAAGTAACATTTAGACTCCTATGAAAGTGAAAGGAAGTAAAAGTCGCTCAGTTGTGTCCGACTCTTTGCGACCCCATGGGCTATACAGTCCATGGAATTCTCCAGGCCACAATACTGGAGTGGGTAGCTGTTCCCTTCTCCAGGGGATCTTCCCAATCCAGGGACTGAACCCAGGTCTCCCATATCACAGAAAGATTCTTTACAAGTTAAGCCACAGGAAAGCCCAAGATCCCCATGTGTAAGTACAAAGGTTAACATTTCTTATTTGAATTAAGTTTTACTTACTGAAGTATAGGTATTGGTAAAAAATCCACCTGCGATGCAGGAGACCCCAGTTCGATTCCTGGGTTGGGAAGATCCTCTGAAGAAGGGAGAGGCTACCCAGTCCAGTATTCTTGGGCTTCCCTTGTGGCTCAGCTGGTAAAGAATCCATTATCAATGCGGGAGACCTGGGTTTGATCCCCGGGTTTGGAAGATCCCTTGGAGAAGGGAAAGGCCAGTATTCCCGCCTGGAGAATTCCATGGACTGTACAGCCCATGGGGTCGCAAAGAGTCAGACACGACTGAGTGACTTCCACTTCCACTTTCACAGGTATTTTACAATGTTGTTAGCTTCTGCTGTGTAGCAAAATGAATCAGTAATATGTATACATATATCCACATTTTTTTTTTTTTAGATTTCCTTCCAATTTAGGTCACCACAGAGCATTGAGTAAAGTTCCCTGTTCTCAGGAGTAGGTTCTTGTTAGTTATCTATTTTATATTAATACAGAGTAGTGTATCTACATCATTCTCAATCTCCCAATTCCTCCCTCTTTCCCCTCCCCACCTTGGTAACTGTAAATTTGTTCTCCGCATCTATGACTCTGTTTCTGCTTTGCAAATAAGTTCATCTTTACCATTTTGTGGTCATGTATGGATGTGAGAGTTGGACCGTGAAGAAGGCTGAGCGCCGAAGAATTGATGCTTCTGAACTGTGGTGTTGGTGAAGACTCTTGAGAGTCCCTTGGACTGCAAGGAGATCCAACCAGTCCATTCTAAAGGAGATCAGTCCTGGTATTTCTTTGGAAGAAATGATGCTAAAGCTGAAACTCCAGTACTTTGGCCACCTCATGCGAAGAGCTGGCTCATTGGAAAAGACTCTGATGCTGGGAGGGATTGGGGGCAGGAGGAGAAGGGGACGACAGAGGATGAGATGGCTGGATGGCATCACTGACTCGATGGACGTGAGTCTGAGTGAATTCTGGGAGTTGGTGATGGACAGGGAGGCCTGGTGTGCTGCGATTCATGGGGTCGCAAAGAGTCGGACACGACTGTGCGACTGAAATTAACTGAACTGAACTTACCATTTTTCTAGATTCCACATACAAGCAATATTATACATTATTTCTTTCTGACTTACTTCACTTTTTATGACAATCTCTAGGTCCATCCGTGTCCCTGCACATGGCACTATTTTGTTCCCTTTTTAATGGCTAGGTAATATCCTGTTGTATATATGTCCACATCTTTATCCATTCATCTGTTGATGGACATTTAGCTTGCTTCCATGTCCTAATTTGTGTAAATAGTTGCAATGAACATTGGGGTGCATATATCTTTTTCAAGTTTGGTTTTCTCAGGATTAATACTCAGGAATAGGATTGCTAGATGATATGGAAACTTTATTTTTAGTTTTTTAAGGAAGATCCATACTCTTCTGCATAGTAGAGTACCAATTTACATTCCCACCAACAGTATAGTAGAGTTCCCTTTTCTCCACACCCTCTTAGCATTTATTTGTAGATTTTTTGATTATGGCCATTATGACCAGTATGAGTTGATATCTCATTGTAGTTTTGATTTGCATTTCTCTATTAATTAGTGACACTGAGGATCTTTTCATATATTTGGTCAACTTTATGTCTTTGGAGAAATGTCTTGCCTTCTTTGTCATAGATTAGGTGGCAGGATTAGAAATGGTCAAGAGAGGACAATATGGTTGGGTGGCATCACCAACTCAATGGACAAGAGTTTGAGCAAACTCCAGGAGATGGTGAAGGACAGGGAAAGGTTTCATGCCTCAGTCCGTGGGGTCACAAAGAGTTGGACACAACTGAGCAACTAAGCACAGCACAGCACAGCACAAGCTATTTATATTTAATGTAATCACTAATTTGGGTAGCTTTTTAAGGGTACCATCTTGCTACTTGTTTATATGTCCCATCTGTTTATTCCTTTGTTTCTCCTTTTCTGTATATGTTTGAATTAATTGAGTAGTTTTTAGTATTCAGCTTTGTCTCTCTGTTGTTCTTTAGCTTTGTCTTTGTTTTATTTTCGTCTTTGTGATTGCTCTAGGGAATAGAATAGGCATCCTTAACTCATCTTGGTTTACTTTTAAACAATAAAACTTTAGAAATGAGAAAAGAGCCTCACAACAGTGTAATTCCATTTAACCCTAGTTTTGTCCCTTTCATTTTTGTTATTCTATATTTTATTTTTACCTGTATAAATCTTACCTATATAAATATATTTTCGCCTATTATATTTTTTTCACTTTTAAATGTTGGAGAGGTCTAGGAATGAACCCTTGGGTCTTCTCGCTTTTCAATCTATACACATTTTCTTATTGGTCTGATGCAGACTCATGGCTTTAAACATGCTGAGGACCCCCCAGTTATATATGTATCCCTAACCTCTCCCATGAATTTCAGACTCATGAATTGAAGCTAATACTTGACATATTAGTTTTGATTTCTGATAGGAGTCCACGTTTCCTTCTAAAAGTATTGTTTTAATCTCTGACATAAATCACAGCAACATCTTTTTCAAACCATCTCCCTGAATAATGGAAAAGAAAAAGTGAAAATAAACAAATGGGGACCTACTTAAACTCAAAAGCTTTTGCACAGCAAAGGAAACAATAAGCAAAACAAAAAGACAACCCAAGATTGGGAGAAAATATTTACAAATGATATGATTAGTCTCCACAATTTACAAATAGCTTGAAACACTTAATAGCATCAAAACAAACAATGCACTCAATAAATGAGCAGAAGACCTGAATAGAAATTTCTCTAAAGAGGATATATGGATGGTCAAAAGGCACATGAAAAGATGTTCAACATTGCTAGTTACTATAAAATGCAAATCAAGACTACAATTAGATATCCACACCAGTCAGAAAGGCCATCATCAAAATATGCACAAACAAGAAAATGCTGGAGAGGGTGTGGAGAGAAGGGAACTTTCCCGTACTCTGTTGGTGGGAATGTACATTGGTATAGCCACTATGGAGAACAGTATGGAGATTCCTGAAAAAACTGAAAAGGGCTACAATATGATCCTGAAATCCCAGTCCTGGGCATATATCCAAAGGAAAAATGGCCTGAAAAAATCCATGCACCCCAATGTTCATTGCAGCACTGTTTACAATAGTCAAGACATGGAAACAATCTAAATTTCCATCGACAGATGAATGGATAAAGAAAATGTGGTACATATATACAAAGGAATATTGCTCAGCCATTAAAAAGAATGAAATAGGGCCATTTGCAGCAACATGGATAAACCTAGACAGTGTCATACTGAATGAAGTCAGACATAAAAGGAGAAATATCATAGGACATCCTTTATATGTGGAATCTAAAAAGAAGCAATACAAACAAACTTAATTACAAAACAGAAAGAAACTCACACACTTAGAAAATGAACTCATGGATGCTGGGGGAGCGGGGGCAGGAAATAATAGTTAAGGACTTTGGGAAAGTCATGTGCACACTGCTACATTCGAAATGGATAACCAACAAAAATCTGTTGTATAGCACACAGAACTCTGCTCAATGTTATGCACCAGCCTGGATCAGGGTGGTGGTTTGAGGGAGAATGGACATATGTATATGAATGGCAGAGTCCCTTCACTGTTCACCTGAAACTACTCAGCATTGTTAATCAGCTATACCCCAACACAAAATATTTTTTTGTGTTTAAAAAAATTAAATTAAATTAAAAAAGTATTGTTCTTGCAATATTCCCCATTTCATTTAATTTCATTCTTACAGTTGCTCAGAACCGAACCCTGCTGTTGATGACCCTTTCCTCTCATGTCTGTATCTGCTCCTGCAATATATCTGATCTTTTTGATCTTTCACGTGTGTCTAGAATATGCTCTTCATCACTTCCACCACTACTCCTCTGACTCATGTCACTTCCAAAAATAAAATAGTCATTGCTTGTGTTGTAATCACCTTGATCATAAGAAAATTAGTTGTTCCAAAATGTCCTTGTCCTTACTTTGTCTGCCAACACACTTTTCAAGAACTTTCCTTGAACAGTGAAACTTGAGCTATTATCATCCTACAGAACGAACCCTTGTTGCCTCAGGACTACAACACAAGAGTTTTCCCACTTGTGGTCACTCACTGGGTTAAACCTGAGTCTCAGGTGGCAGGCTGGGATAGACACATAATAGCTGCTAGATAGGGCTTCTCTTGGCCTCTTGTAAAATGACACCCATATGCATGCTTTGAATTCTCTAGTATCCTCTCATTTTTGCTCCAGTATTGTTCCAAGTCATTTTGTTGACTTGAATGAGTTTCCATCAGTGCTGCTTAGCTCTGTCCTACCATTAACCTGGTATAGTATGCAGTCCCCGATTCACCCCAATCTTGAACTAAACATATAACTTTTTTTCCTTCCATTTTTGTCCTAGAGGCTGAAAGGAACTAGAAATGTCCCTCTCTCTCTTCCCAAATCTCTCTTCACCTTCTAGCTACCTGCAACCACCCTAAACTCTCCAGAATCTCCATACTTCTTGCTACTTCTGAGCTCCTCAACTAAAATTTTCCACTTAAGCCTGACCAGCTATAGCTCAACTATTCAGATACACAGAAAACAATGAAGTATATCTGAGTAATTTTTTTCACCTGCTTATTTAGCATCATCTAGATGGAGGAGCCTGGTAGGCTGCACTCCATGGGGTCGCTAAGAGTCGGACACAACTGAACGACTTCACTTTCACTTTTCACTTTCATGCATTGGATAAGGAAATGGCAACCCACTCCACTGTTCTTGCCTGGAGAATCCCAGGGACGGCGGAGCCTGGTGGGCTGCCATCTATGGGGTCGCACAGAATCGGACACGACTGAAGTGACTTAGCAGCAGCAGCAGATACACAGCTATTTCCAAGCCCCAACCCCATCCCTTCCCACCCTGATTCTGTTCCTCAGATAAGATCTAAAAATGAAGATAGACAACTGAGAAATGTAATATTTCCTGCCATATCCATAAACAAAGGATGTCATGGGCATCAGTGACTGCAGCCCCCCAACATTAGCCAGTGAACCCCAAGGAAACTCAGGAAGGAAAAGAATACCTGCCATCTAGCATGTATTAAGCTATAGCCACTCCCTACAGTGAGCGCTGAGGAAACACAGGATGTGAAACTATTCGGCCCCAGATAGCTGAGGTGCACATCAAAGAAGTGATTTCAGTGAGCACAGTCTCTTGCATCTTCCCACACATAGAAAAGCACTAAATTCCTTAACTTGAGATATCTGTTGTTTCTTAATTAACAGTAATTTTTTGATGTTAAGACTACCTACCTTTTGCTGCAAAACTTCTATATAAACTGTCTGCCCCTCTTGCCTCAGGGTTACTTGAGATGCTGCCTCCTTGGCTTAAAGTCCTCAATTTTTCTGTTAAATAAAACCTAACTCTCAACTTTTATATTGCACATATTTTTTTTTCAGTCAACACAGCATTGATTTGACATTAGATATTCCGCTAGACACTAAAAAGACAAGCACTACAACTTTGCTGTTCTTTTTAGTGAAATAGACTCCTTTTACCAATTAGCACTTACATGTTGATCTTCACGACCCAGATAATCACAATGGTGTGACCACTGACCTAGAGCCAGACATCCTGGAATGTGAAGTCAAGTGGGCCTTAGAGAGCATCACTATGAACAAAGCTAGTGGAGGTGATGGAATTCGAGTTGAGCTATTCCAAATCCTGCAAGATGATGCTGTGAAAGTGCTGCACTCAATATGCCAGCAAATTTGGAAAACTCAGCAGTGGCCACAGGACTGGAAAAGGTCAGTTTTCATTCCAGTCCCAAAGAAAGGCAATGCCAAAGAATGCTCAAACTACTGCACAATTGCACTCATCTCACACGCTAGAAAAGTAATGCTCAAAATTCTCCAAGCCAGGCTTCAGCAATATGTGAACCGTGACCTTCCTGATGTTCAAGCTGGTTTTACAAAAGGCAGAGGAACCAGAGATCAAATTGCCAACACCCGCTGGATCATAGAAAAAGCAAGAGAGTTCCAGAAAAACATCGATTTCTGCTTTATTGACTATGCCAAAGCCTTTGACTGTGTGGATCACAATAAACTGTGGAAAATTCTGAAAGAGATGGGAATACCAGATCACCTGATCTGCCTCTTGAGAAATGTGTATGCAGGTCAGGAAGCAACAGTTAGAACTGGACATGGAACAACAGACTGGTTCCAAATAGGAAAAGGAGTACATCAAGGCTGTATATTGTCACCCTGTTTATTTAACTTATATGCAGTGTACATCACGAGAAACGCTGGACTGGAAGAAACACAAACTGGAATCAAGATTGCCAGGAGAAATATCAATAACCTCAGATATGCAGATGACACCACCTTTATGGCAGAAAGTGAAGAGGAACTCAAAAGCCTCTTGATGAGAGTGAAAGAGGAGAGTGAAAAAGTTGGCTTAAAGCTCAACATTCAGAAAACGAAGATCATGGCATCCGGTCCCACTACTTCATGGGAAATAGATGGGGAAACGGTGTCAGACTTTATTTTTCTGGGCTCCAAAATCACTGCAGATGGTGACTGCAGCCATGAAACTAAAAGATGCTTACTCCTTGGAAGGAAAGTTATGACCAACCTAGATAGCATGTTCAAAAGCAGAGACATTACTTTGCCAACAATGGTTCATCTAGTCAAGGCTATGGATTTTCCTGTGGTCATGTATGGATGTGAGAGTTGGACTGTGAAGAAGGCTGAGCGCCGAAGAATTGATGCCTTTGAACTGTGGTGTTGGAGAAGACTCTTGAGAGTCCCTTGGACTGCAAGGAGATCCAACCAGTCCATTCTGAAGGAGATCAGCCCTGGGATTTCTTTGGAAGGAATGATGCTAAAGCTGAAACTCTAGTACTTTGGCCACTTCATGCGAAGAGTTGACTCATTGGAAAAGACTCTGATGCTGGGAGGGAGTCGGGGCAGGAGGAGAAGGGGACAACAGAGGATAAGATAGCTGGATGGCATTACTGACTCGATGGACGTGAGTCTCAGTGAACTCCGGGAGTTGGTGGTGGACAGGGAGGCCTGGCGTGCTGCGATTCATGGGGTCACAAAGAGTCAGACACGACTGAGTGACTGATCTGATCTTATACCTGACAAGGAATTTTCACATTTTTTTTCCCCAGGAAATGATGGGTGACATAGATAAGGCAATGATTATCTGATTACCCATTTTTATAGATAAGGTATCTGAATCTCAAGGTGGTGAAGGAGCTCTGCCAGTGTCACTCAGCTAATAAGTCCAGAGCTGAGACATAAACTATATTTTTCAAACCTGGGAAGTGTTGTGTGATAGGGCTAAATTTGATCCTTTTGCAGAGGAGAGACAACAGCATCCATGGGAGTTGAATTCAGGGGCTTGGATGACTGTGCAACACTTCCACAGTTCCCTTTATCATCTGTTGGCTGCCTTGGCTGCCTGTCTCTGTGGTTTGGATGGGGTTTCTATGGCAATGTTTATTCCATCCCATGTGTTACATTTTGTGGGAGTCATTTACTTGGGCTTTAGGGTTAGACAGAGCACACGTAAGTTACACACCTTTACTCCCTGTGGCCACTTAGAGAAAACTTCAGTATGAGAAGGCCCTTCAGTTCCCAGAAGTTTTACCCCTAGACATAATGACAGTAGATTGGAGCCTTATCAAGGGCTATTTCCCTTTGTTACCTAACAGGGGAACCATTTATCTTCCAGGCAGACATCAAGCCTCTGACAATATTCTTTTATGATGTTATCTCGAGTAGGATAATTTGATCTGATAAATGCAAATGCAGAAGATTGGCAGTTACTACAATTTCTCCCTTTTAAAAGGATTTGAATTTTTAAAGGGAATTCAGTTTAGGTGAATAATGTCAGATTCCTGAGTCCTTTAACGAGAACAGTAACCTTGAAACCTTCTGAATCCTGAATTCCAGGAACTAGTCTCTATCCCTCATTTAAAGTCTTCCAGAACCTCATGCGTGTCTATATGACACCCAGGCCCTACCATCAAGTCAGTGAGTAGATACAGTAGAATAAGGAAAACTACATATGTGCTATTATTTAGAGTAAAAAATAACCATGTGATCAGTTGTATGTTTCACTGTGACTTAACTAGCTAGTACTAATGAAACAGTTTACCTCACACTGGGACTTGAGATTGGGACTAATAGAGTTTTGTCAAGAGAATTGTCCTGGTCATAGCAAACACCGTCTTCCAACAACACAAGAGAAGACTCTACACATGGACATCACCAGATGGTCAATACTGAAATCAGATTGATTATATTCTTTGCAGCCAAAGATAGAGAAGCTCTATACAGTCAGCAAAAACAAGACCAGGAGCTGACTGTGGCTCAGATCATGAACTCCTTATTGCCAAATTCAGACTTAAATTGAAGAAAGTAGGGAAAACCACTAGACCATAGAGGTATGACCTAACTCAAATCCCTTATGATTATACAGTGGAAGTAAGAAATAGATTTAAGGGACTAGATCTGATAGAGTGCCTAATGAACTAGGGATGGAGGTTCAAGACATTGTACAGAAGGCAGTCATCAAGACCATCACCAAGAAAAATAAATGCAAAAAAGAAAAATGGCTGTCTGGGGAACCTTAAAAATAGCTGTGAAAAGAAGAGAAGTGAGACACAAAGGAAAAAAGGAAAGATATACCCATTTGAATGCAGAGTTCCAAAGAGTAGCAAGGAGAGATAAGAAAGGATTCCTCAGTGATCAGTGCAAAGAAATAGAGGAAAACAATAGAAGGGGAAAGACTAGAGAGTTCTTCAAGAAAATTAGACATACCAAGGGACCATTTCAGGCAAAGATGGGCACAATAAAGGACAGAAATTGCATGGACCTAACAGAAGCAGAAGCTATTAAGAGGTGGTAAGAATTCACAGAAGAACTATACAAAAAGATCTTCATGACCCAGATAATCACAATGGTGTAATCACTCACCTAGAGCCATACATCCTGGAATGTGAAGTCAAGTGGGTCTTAGGAAGCATCACTACAAACAAAGCTAGTGAAGGTGATGGAATTCCATTTGGGCTATTTCAAATCCTAAAAGATGATGCTGTGAAAGTGCTGCACTCAATATGCCAGCAAATCTGGAAAACTCAGCAGTGCCCACAGGACTGGAAAAATGTCAGTTTTCATTCCAATCCCAAAGACAGGCAATGCCAAAGAATGTTCAAACTACTGCACAATTGCACTTATCTCACACACTAGTAAAGTAATGCTCAAAATTCTCCAAGTCAGGTTTCAACAATATGTGAACTCTGAACTTCCAGATGTTCAAGCTGGATTTAGAAAAGGCAGAGGAACCCAGAGATCAAATTGCCAGCATCTGCTGGGTCATCAAAAGAGCAAGGGAGTTCCACAAAAACATCTACTTCTACTTTATTGACTATGCCAAAGCCTTTGACTGTGTGGGTCACAACAAACTGTGGAAAATTCAAGAGATGGGAATACCAGACCACCTGACCTGCCTCTTGAGAAATCTGTATGCGGGTCAGGAAGCAAACTAGACATGAAACAATAGACTGGTTACAAAGTGGGAAAGGAGTATATGTCAAGGCTGTATATTGTCACCCTGTTTATTTAACTTTTGCATAGAGTACATCATGAGAAACTCTGGGCTGGATGAAGCACTGGCTGGAATCAAGATTGCTGGGAGAAATATCAATAACCTCAGATATGCAGATGACATCATTCTTACAGCAGAAAGCTAAGAAGAACTAAAGAACCTCTTGATGATAGTGAAAGAGGAGACTGAAAAAGTTGGCTTAAAGCTCAACATTCAGAAAACTAAGATCATGGCATCTGGTCCCATCACTTCATAGCAAATAGAAGGGGAAACAGTGGAAACAGTGATGGACTTTATTTTTTGGGCTCCAAAATCACTGCAGATGGTGACTGCAGCCATGAAATTAAGACCCTTACTCCTTGGAAGGAAAGTTATGACTGACATAGACAGCATATTAAAGAGCAGAGACATTACTTTGCCAACCAAGGTCCACCTAGTCAAAGCTATGGTTTTTCCAGGAGTCATGTTATGGATGCTAGAGTTGGACTATAAAGAAAGCTAAGTGCCAAAAAATTGGTGCTTTTGAACTGTGGTGTTGGAGAAGACTCTTGAGAGTCCCTTGCACTGCAAGGAGATCCAACCAGTCCATCCTAAAGGAAATCAGTCCTGAATATTCATTGGAAGGACTGATGCTGAAGCTGAAACTCCAATACTTTGGTCACCTGATGTGAATAACTGACTCATCTGAAAAGACCCTGATGCTGGGAAAGATTGAAGGCAGGAGGAGAAGGGGACGACAGAGGACGAGATGGTTGGATGGCATCATGGACTCAATGAACCTAAGTTTCAGTAAACTCCGGGAGTTGATGATGGACAGGAAAGCCTGGCATGCTGCAGTCCATGGTGGCAAAGAGTCAGTCATGACTAAGCAACCGAACCCAACTGGGACTTGAACTCATGTGCTTGGACTCAAACCAGCCTAAACTGAGTTTGGGAATTGAACCCAGCCAAACCTCACAGTACCTGGTTTCAGAACCTAATGAAGCTCAGGTTCTTGATGCCTCATCGCAGAAATAATTCAGTGAGAGACAAAGTGTTAGGTAAGAAGTGGATTTATTCAGCTTCAGAGAGAATCCACAGACACAGTGTGTGTGGGCTATTGCAGAAGGTGAGTGCCATGCAAAATGTGGCATGGTTAGTTTTTATAGGCTGGGTAGTTTCATATGCTAGTGAGCATGAGAATTATTCCAACTGTTTTTGGGAAGGGGCTGAGATTTCCAGGGCTTGGGCCACTGCCCACTCCTTGGTCTTGTGACAGTGCCTTTCAACTGTCATGGCACCTCTGGGTGTGTCATTTCACTTGCTGTTTGATGATCAAGGTCTAGTCTTGTCTGCCATCTTGGTCCCATTTGATTCTAATCGGTTTATGCAGTTTATGGTGTGTCCTTGGACCGTTTCATTCTTTGAAAAATTGTGCCCTGCCTGTTTCCCTCCTGTTACACTAATATTATGAAGAAAGAGAATTTTACTATGTATTTCCACATCTTGGGCATTAGATACCCAATGCCCAAGAGAGACAATGAAAAGGTCCTAGCTTGGAGATGGGATGGAGAATTGCTAATGAAATAGAAATATTCATTATTTTGCCTCTGCACTTTCCCCAGTATTTGGCAAAGTGAGTGTTCAGTGTATTTACTGAAATAATTTCTCCCTATTTTCAATGACTAAAAAGTAAACCCATATTAATAATTAGCAGATGATAGTTTGTTATTTGATGACAAGAAGGGGATTTTATTTTATTTTGTCCTCTCATTATATAGGTGAGAGAGCTGAGGCCTGGAGACATTGCATGATTTGTCCAGTCACAAAGTCTCAGACTGAGCTAGGATTAAAATTGAAGTGTTCAGGCTGGTAGTCTATGTGACCATAAGCCCCTGAAGTAGATAGTCAACACTTTATTAAATAATCAGTAACAAGTTATTAACATGCAATTTCTATAGATTCTCACATTGGAATGTAGAATTGAAAGTCAAAGATTGTACTGTTACACCAACAAGCGACAAAAATCTCCATTTCTGGATTTATTACTAATCCTAAACTGTTTTATAGTTTTTTTTTTTTTAAGGTGTTAATACTTGATATTTGAAAAAACAAAATTTAATTCATGGTTCCCATTTCCCCTTCCCATTCAATTCCTAAAATTATTTTATTATTTAACTTTTGTTTTTAGAGGATTCCTCTATTTTTTACTAATAAATAAACACAATTAAGTGTTATTTTACCTCCTTAAGGAAAGGGATCAAAAAATAAATTCTTACTTGCTGGAAGTGAGAATAGAGTATAATTAGCCATTCTTTGGAGAGTGACTTGGGAGAAGAAAAAGGATGGGCGTTGTGAGTCAGAGTTAAAAGCATTAGTGAAGAAAAATGTTCCATTTCCCCCCTTCATACTAATGGCATAAATGTGTTTGTGATTGTGGTGATGGCCATTTCTCATGAGGCTAATAGCTGTGATGTGTCTTCAAAATGATTCACTTCCATTCCTATTCACATGCCAAATTACTCCTCCTAAGTGTAAGTCTTAGATACTTCAATTTCCTGAATGTGTAAATGTAGTCATTCTAGCTGGTATAAAAGTAGGGAAAGTCAATATAACCTGCCAGTAAACTATAATCTTCTAATGTTATAGAAATAGAAATCTTCTTCATGTTTTTAAATAAAATGCCCATCCACCCCCATCACAACACCCAAAGGGGTTCGGAAATGTGACAAGTCATGGAATCAGCTATTAGAGGAAGACCTGCTTCTGGCTGATGTATTGAGCCACTTGTGTTTCGACTCAAGAACAACATGTCTACAAATGCCAGTGCATAAATTAGCCCTGAATGTAGGCGGAAACACTTTCTTACAAGCTGACAGAGTATCACCCCAAAATATCTCTGATAGTTTATACATAAAGAAGTCTGCTTTTCTAATCCAGTACCAGCAATCAGGCACAAGAGAAAGAATGGGCACTTCAGAATCTCTCATTTCAAATTGGGGTTAAAACCCAGGTTTTCTATTTTTGTGTGATCTATCATAAGTCAGTTAACTTCTGTGAACTTCAGTTTTTCTCACCTGAAATCTTAGAAGTTGCATATAATCAGTTAGCTTACAGTACAGTTGTGAAAAAAAAAAAAAAAAAAGGATAATGTTTCTAAATATTGGTTGTTATCCTGCACTAATTCCTCTAACATCCTGGTCAGGTTGAGGCTTGCTTCTCGCAGAAGCCAGGTTCTGCTTTGGTAAGGTTTGGAATGAAGTTTAAGGGTTATTTCAAAAATAACACTCCCATAACTGTTATTTACCAAGTAACTATTTTATGCTGTGCAATAAGTAATATTTCTAATGTATATTTATCTTTCAAAACCCTATCGTATGGTATCACTATTTTACAGAAAAGAAGGTGCAGGGTTGAATGGGTTCCGCTTGTCCCAGAGTTTGACTCAGTGTCAAGTACTAAATAATTACAAACTTATTCTACAGATATTTTTGGAGCCAGATAATATGCTCTACATTGAGCACTCTGGTGAAGAAAACAGGAAATGTCAGAGCAGTGATGTTCCTGCCGAGGCAGAGACTATACAAAAATGAACAAATTGTGATAAAGCTGATGGAAGAAACACAGCGGGCTGCTATGGAAGTGGGTCACAGATGTGCAGACATGGAGGAGAAAAATGGCATAAGCTGGAATGGGCCCAGGCACTCTCTCCACTGTGCATTCCCCCAGGAAGGAGCTAATGAACCAAAGGTTCAGGCAGCAAAGGCCTGCAGAGACTCCCCTTCATGAAAGCTGATCACTAAGGAAAGGAGCTTCCCTGAGAATATTGAAGTTCCTGCTGCTGCTGCTAAGTCACTTCCTGAACTTCATGCAAATATAGAAGGAAAGAGTCAGCTAGAAATACATTCAAAGGAATAAGCACGTTTGTCTAGTCAGAGGTCAGAATGACCCAGGACTGCCCCAAAGGCACCTGGCTGAAAAGGAAAAGAAGAGGTTCCACACCCATACTGGGCCCTAACTGGCTGGGATTCAATCTCTGGGCCTCCAGACTTTTCAGTTCAGTTCAGTTCAGTCACTCAGTCATGTCCGGCTCTGCAACCCTGTGGACTGAAGCATGCCAGGCCACCCTGTCCATCATCAACTCCCGGAGCTTGCTGAAACTCATGTCCATTGAGTCAGTGATGCCATCCAACCATCTCATCCTCGGTCATCCCCTTCTCTTCCTTCTTTCAATCTTTGCCAGCATCAGGGTCTTTTCAAATAAGTCAGTTCTTTGGGTCAGGTGACCAAAGTATTGGAGTTTCAGCTTCAGCATCAGTCTTTCCAATGAATATTCAGGACTGATTTCCTTTAGGATGGACTGGTTGGATCTCAGGCATAGGCAAAATGTCTTTTCTATATTATGTGAAAGATGCAGTCATCATAGGGACACTCAGTCATAGATTCACTGCTCTTTTGGTGCCACTAAATTCCAACATTCAACTCAGAATCAATGGTGCTCATTTTCAGAGAGCATGGATTACATCTATTTCCATGCAAAGTACTTTTCACAAATTATACAGGAGTTTGCCAGTTGGCTCTACACATTCTAATTTCGGTACCTGCCCTCTGTTCTTGGACCTTGTCATTTATTTTTTGTCTGCGTTGCTGATCTTAAGAAAAAGTCATTTTCCATTTTGCAGACAAAGTGATCTGCCAGCAGATGCTATGCTCCTACACTAAACTGAGCAGTTTGTTTCACAGCCAGAGCTAACATCCTCTCCCAGCTCAGCCAGTGGTGGAGTAGGACAGACAGTCATGGGCGCTTCAGAGCAATATGCTACCAGAAGCATCTCTCAGATTCTCAGATACATTTTGGGCTTACATGGAAGTCTCTTGCTGGGAAATATTATTAGAGAAAAATAGGCAGAGGCACATTGGATTCTTAGACAGGAGCTTGGGATGAAATATCAGTTCGGTTCAGTTACTCAGTTGTGTCCAAGTCTTTGTGACCCCATGGACTGCAGCACACCAGGCTTCCATGTCCATCACCAACTCCTGGACCTTGCTGAAACTCATGTCCATCGAGTCAGTGATGTCATCCAACCATCTCATCCTTGGTCATCCCCTTCTCTTCCTGCCTTCAATCTTTCCCAGCATAAGGGTCTTTTCCAGTAAGTCAGCTCTTTGCATCAAGTGGCCAAAGTATTGGAGTTTCAGCTTCAACATCAGTCCTTCCAATGAATATTCAGGACTGATTTCCTTTAGGATGAACTGGTTTGAAATCCTTGCAGTCCAAGGGACTCTGAAGAGTCTTCTCCAACACCACAGCTCAAAAGCATCAATTCTTCGGTGCTCAGCTGTCTTTATGGTCCAACTCTTACACCCATATGTGACTATTGGAAAAACCATAGCTTTGACTAGATGGACCTTTGTTGGCCAAATAATGTCTCTGCTTTCTAATATGCTGTTCAGGTTGACCCTGGAGAAGGAAATGGCAATCCACTCCAGTATTCTTGTCTGGAAAATTCATGGACAGAGGAACCTCACAGGCTATAGTGAGGGACTGCAAAGAGTCAGACATGACTGAATGACTAACACTAGGTTGATCATAGCTTTTCTTCCAAGAAGCAAGTGTTTTTTAATTTCATGGCTGCAGTCAACATCTGCAGTGATTTTGGAGCAGCCCCCAAAATAAAATCTCTCACTGTTTCCATTGTTTCTCCATCTATTTGCCATGAAGTGATGGGACTGGATGCCATGATCTTCATTTTTTGAATGTTGAATTTTAAGCCAGCTTCTTCGCTCTCTTTCACTTTTCATCAAGAGGCTCCTCAGTCCCTCTTTGCTTTCTGCCATAAGGGAGTTTATTAATATTTCTCCCGAAAATCTTGATTCCAACTTGTGCTTCATCCAGCACGGCATTTCACATGATGTACTCTGCATGTAAGTTAAATAAACAGGGTGACAAAATACAACCTTGACATACTCCTTTTCCTATTTGGAATCAGTCCGTTGTTCCATGTCTGGTTCTAACTGTTGCTTCTGACCTGCATACAGATTTCTCAGGAGGCAGGTCAGGTGATTTGGTATTCCCATCTCTTTAAGGATTTTCCACAGTTTGTTGTGATCCACACAGTCAAACTCTTTGGTGTGGTCAATAAAGCAGAAGTAGATATTTTTCTGGAACTCTCTTGCTTTTTCAATGATCCAGTGGATGTTGCCAATTTGATCTCTGGTTCCTCTGCTTTGGCTAAACCCAGCTTGAACATCTGGGAAGTTCAAGGTTCATGTACTGTTGAAGCCTGACTTGGAGAATTTTGAGCATTACTTTGCTGACATGTGAGATAAGTGCAATTGTGAAGTAGTTTGAACATTCTTCAGCATTGCCTTTATTTGGGATTGGAAGGAAAACTGACGCTTTCCTGTCCTGTGGCCACTGCTGAGTTTTCCAAATTTGCTGGTGCATTGAGTGCGGCACTTTCATAGCACAATCTTTTAGGATTTGAAATAGCTCAACTGGAATGCCATCATCTCCACTAACTTTGTTTGTAGTGATACTTCCTAAGGCCCACTTGACTTCACATTCCGGGCTCTAGATGAGTGATCACAGTACTGTAGTTATAGGGTCATTGAGATCTTTTTTGTATAGTTCTTCTGTGTATTCTTGCCACCTCTTCTTAATATCTTCTGCTACTGTTAGGTCTATACCATTTCTGTCCTGTATTGAGCCCATCTTTGCATGAAATGGTCCCTTGGTGTCTCCAATATTCTTGAAGAAAATTCTGGTCTTTCCCATTCTGTTATTTCCTCTATTTCTTTGCCTTGATCACTGAGGAAGGCTTTTTTATCTCTCCTTGATATTCTTTGGAACTCTGCATTCAGATGGATATCTTTCCTCAAGATATAGGTTCTATGATGACCTACAAGACCTTCTAGAACTAACACTGAAAAAAGATGTCCTTTTCATCATGGGGGACTGGAATGCAAAAGTAGGAGGTGAAGAGAGATCTGGAGTAACAGGCAAGTTTGGCCTTGGAGGACAAAATGAAGCAGGGCAAAGGCTAATGGTGTTTTGCCAAGCAAACACACTGGTCATAG
The DNA here is from genome assembly GCF_032452875.1 of Bos javanicus. NCBI lineage: Eukaryota > Metazoa > Chordata > Mammalia > Artiodactyla > Bovidae > Bos > Bos javanicus. Next base: position 93,443,278 of record NC_083877.1, read on the forward strand.
CAAACACCCTCTTCAAACAACACAAGAGACGACTCTACACACGGACATCACCATATGGTCAATACCAAAATCAGATTGATTATATTCTTTGCAGCCAAAAATGGAGAAGCTGTATACAGTCAGCAAAAATAAGACCAGGACCTAACTGTGGCTCAGGTCCTGAACTCTTTATTGCAAAATTCAGACTTAAATTGAAGAAAGTAGGGAAAACCACTAAACCATTCAGGCCTGACCTAAATAAAATCCCTTACAATTACACAGTAGAAGTAACAAATAGATTCAGGGGATTAGATCTGATAGACAGAGTGCCTGAAGAACTATGGGTGGAGGTCTGTTGCACTGAACAGGAGGCAGTGATCAAGACCATCCCCAAGACAAATAAATGCAAAAAGGCAAAATAGTTGTCTGAGGAGGCCTTACAAATAGCTGAGAAAAGAAGAAATATAAATAAAACAATGTATGATTAGCCAGAAGACAAACTTCACATGCACGAGGTTTCTGAACCACTTGCTACTAATTTCAGGGCACAGAGAGACCTGGTTCTCCCACAGATGAGCTGTGACTCTGGCCAAATTACCTCATAGTAACTCATCATTCCTCCTACTTCTTTTGTGAGTGAAGCAAAATAATGCATGTAAAATTGTTAGCACAGTGACATGTCAATAGTGATTACTCAATAATTTGTTCACACTGTCCTTAATGTTGACTATAATGACTGCTGTTATTAAAGTGTCAAGTGACCAGTGAAACAATGGCTTGAGATCATATGTCATTTTTGGATTACCCATATGGGAAGATTTTTGAGTATGTGTTTAATTATCTAAATAGAGCAGCAGAAATGATCTGGGAAAGGTCTGTTTACTGTGCTGTCAGTTCTCATCGACCCCTCAGTCTCCCTTCTAAACTTAGTTTTTAGCCCCAATTAGTGATTTTAGATTTGTAAATAAAATACAGAAGTCAAGAGCTGACAGTAGACTTCTTGCTAATTGTGCACACACAGAGTGGCTGTGGTCCCACCTCACTGCCCCATCCTCAGCAGAGTGGAAATCTGACCTCTTGATTTCTCAGTTTATATTTCAGAAATAACAATTCCTGCCTGCCTCCAGGATTTACAGGTACACTGAAAATGACACTTTTAATGACAAGATTGAAAATGACAACGAGAGAGCAGTTTTGCAGATAAATATATTTTTAACTGACTAACCTAAGAATGGAATCAGTTTCTTTACCAAAAAATAACTTACCTTCCTCAGGAATAAAAACAAAACGTCTGCAAAAATGGTTAACTCGTTAGTGCATAACTGGCATATAAAAGGCAACAAGGTATTAGTTTGTAAATAGATGCTTTCACATGGTGGTGAGTTCCCTAAAACTGCTACTCTGGTGTCTATAAATTTTAGGGCTAAAAGCACATGAGAATTTTGAGAGGGGCTTCCCTCCTGGCTTAGTGGTAAAAAATCTGCCTGCCAATGCAGGAGTTCTGAGTTCCATCCTCTGATCAGGAAGATCCCCTGGAGAAGGAAATGGCAGCCCACTCTAGAATTCTTGCCTGGAAATCCATGGACAGAGAAGCCTGGGGGCTACAGTCCATAAGGTTGCAAAAGAGTCTGACACGACTAACTAAACGACGTGGTTCATGTAGAGAAGATGGCAGGCTGGGAACCTACAAAGAAACCAAGTAAATGTGTGTGGGGTATATGTAATGTATATATGAAAGTGAAAATGTTAGTGTCTCAGTCACGCCTCTATTTACACTTCACAAAGCTAACCTATCGCTCCCTGACACTATGCGAACTGTACCCCATACCTGGTGCTTACCTTCCCGTGTAGCAGACCACTCCTGTGGCTTTTTGCATTTCAGAAAGGTCACAGGACAATAAACCAGGGATGTGTAGGCTCAGTTGTGCTCCGTCATGTCTCTCTTTGATACCGCATGGGTTATAGCCCACCAGGCTCCTCTGTCTGGGGGCTTTTCCAGGGAAGAATACTGGAGTAGGTTGCCATGCCCTTCTCCAAGGGATCTTCCCCACCCAGGGATCAAACCCACAAGGGAAAGGACCCAATGACTGGGAGGCCAGCTCTGATGGTTTTGAAACAATACAAGACGAATGCAAGATTCTTGCTACTTTGTTCCTTATCACATACCGCAGACGGTGAGCCCCATCTATCTGATCCTCTCAAATGCCCCACGGAAGGGGGCACAGCTGTTGAGACAATAGCCTGCTGCATTCTCCCCTTTTCCGGCAGATGATTAAAGCCACCTTTCTATTTCCTCCAAACTCTGTCCTTGTATTTCTATTCAGCATCAGTGGACAGTGAGTCAAGATTTTGGCGGTAACATTTTCACCTCAGAAAAACTTAAAGGATGGCTCTCTGACAAATAGCAAATTCCTTTTCTAGAACTAGGATTCTGAGATGATATCCATCTACATTTGAGTGTGAGTCTCATACTTTTACAATAATAAGTTCAGTTCTGCACTGATTTGAAGAAAACAGTGGAGTATTATGAAAGACTGGTCTTTGAAACAGTGAGAACAACCCTCCTAAGTTTGCCCAATATTAGAGTTGCACCAAGCGAGAGAAAATGTAATTCTGAATCAAAGGAAAATACCAGTGAAAGGTAGCAAAGGCAAGGCAGGTATTTAGAAATGAATTATCTTGTTTAGAGTCACAAAATATGTTCTACATAGGTTTCCAAACTAACGTTTGAGAGGGAAAACCATCATTTGAAATATAGTGCCTCCAAAACACAATTGAAAAAACATATCTCAACTTAAAAAATATATATATTAAGTTTAATTAAATTGATTTATATTTAAAATCTATAAGTAAAAATGCCAAACATACATATACTCACTCACATACATAATTATCTGAGATAGAAAAAAATATATGTATGGAGAAAAAGTCATTAGAGTATGCAAACTGACAGAATTTTTCCCCCTGAGTAAAGTGAACATAAATCTCTATTTGAACACCTTTCGGGCTCTGAAGGTCCCGTCTCCAGCATCTGTGGGGCAGTCATGAGCAGGGTGATGGCAGCGCTTTTTGCATCCCATGAATAATTATCCCTGTTCTGAGTGCTTGCCAGCATGACGCATCTTCATTTCATTAAGGGAAAGAAGGACAGGCTGGAATTGGCAATGGCAGAATTCATTTATCACATTTTAATGGAGAAGCAGCTCAGGAAGGGCGGGCCTAATGAGATATTTCTAAAGAAATTAGGCAGTTTCTATTAAAGGGCCATCTCCCCTCCATCCGCAGCAGCAATGGACCGCAGGGAGAGTTCCCACCTTCCCTCTGCTTCGCTTTGGCTCTTCTCTGAGGCACATGATTATTTTGGGATGATCTGTCTTCCAAATGTTTGAATGATCACAAAGTTATACCAGTTTTTAACATGGAGAAAAAAGGGACCTGGTTTGATTTTCTGGATTTAAATTGTGGAGAGACATACCTGTAGACCCAAGTTGTCCTAACACTAACATTGCTAAAACTGCTCATGACCCACGCCTGCAAAATACAAAGTTCTCTCTCACTTTGTTTCGTTTTTTTTTTTCTTGTCATTATAGCAATCTTTAGTTTGGAGTATATGCAACTAAAATTATTCTGACAGCTCCTTCCAAAATTTCTGACAATGATAAAAAACATCAAAAGAAGAAAACAAAAACTTTCATTACATTTTGATTCCGTCAATTTCCCAAGGCATAGTATACACAGTACTTGAATCAGGTAGGATCCTAACCCTTAATTCTGTATTTCCCCCTATTATTGCTCCAATGCAAAGAAATTCTCAAGTGCATCATATAAATGTGAACAAGGAATTGACTGTGTGCCTAATTTACCACTGTCGCTTTTCTATTAGTAAAGAAGTTTTATGCTGAGATCCTTATGCAGAAATGTACCTAAAATTGGTGATAAAGAACAGAAAGTTAATTCAGAATCCTTTCACAAAAATTTAGAAAATATGATTATAGTCTGTGCTAGAAAGCAACAGGCCAGACCTATGGTGGTTTATTATCCAACAGATATTTAATGAGCTTCTCCTTTAGGCCAGAGACTATGCTAGACAATGGGAAGATATTAGTGAGTAGACAAAGAATCTGCTCCTAACAAACTGACATTCTCAGGAAGAACATACCCAGCGAACAAATAAAAATAAGTAGTGTGTTGGCTTACTCATGTTATAGACTTCATTGGGTTGCTTATTTACATACTAGATATGGGAGTGCTTTAAAAATAAAGCACTTACATTGGTACAAAATATTGTTAGTTGGGTCAATATTGAATCAAAAGTTTGATATCAGTATAATTCTTAGGACATGAACCTGAGAAGAAATATTGAGAAGGTATATGAATTTAGGAGTGTACCTCAAAGTCAAAATATGTCTAGTTCAACACTAGGAATAGTTTCAAAGGCAAAAAAAAAAAAAAAAAAGAGAGAGAGAGACTATTTAACATTTAGGGAAGAAATCATAAATAAGGTCCCAGGGCAGGAAATCAGAGACAGACACATTGACAAGAAAGAGCAGTGATCTTGTCACAAATATGTTGGATAAATTCAAATAAAAAGTGAACAACACAGCTAGGAAACAGAAGGTAATAATAAGCAAAGCTGGGAATGGGTGGGGTATGAACTAAATGTTTGGCTTTCTCCTTTATCAGATTTCCATCTGTTGTCCAAACTTTGCAGATTCTCAATAAACCCTGTTATCCTGACATCTTTTTCCTACAAAATTTCCCAAAATTTCTTGGGTCACCATAGCGTCTGTAGGGGCTGTCCAGAGTGGCAGTTCCCAGCTACAGTGCTTCAGTGCTAAGTCACTTCAGTTGTGTCTGACTTTTTGCGACCCTATGGACTAGGGCCCACCAGGCTCTTCTGTCCATGGGAATTTTCAGACAAGAATACTGGAGTGGGTTGCCATTTCCTTATCCAGGGGATCTTCCCAAGCCAGGGATCAAACCTGTATCTCTTACAAGTCTCCTGCACTGGCAGGCAGGTTCTTTACCTCTAGTGCCACCTGAGAAGTCCCTGTTCCCAGCCACATGTGACTTTTAAAAATTTTTATACACAAATAAAAAGAGTGTATCTTAGTCACACTAATGACATTTCCATTGTTCAGTTGCCACAAGCAGTTAGAAGCTTCATGGTGGACCAGGCAATTATAGGCAGTTTCTATCATTACAGAGAGCTCCTTCAGACTGTCCTGCTCTAAAGGATTGAAAGATAGTTGAATGTGTCTTCCGCACAGTGGAGCTTAGTGGACCTGTTAAATGAGTATTGAATAAATGTAATGCATACTGCTCAAACTGCATCTCCCCAGAGATAAGTCTGGTGCAAGACCTCTGAAGCACACTCCTTTTGCATGCTACATTTCTGTATATTATTTATCGTGTGATTAGTAGTTACATTTTTCATACATAATATCTCCTCCCCTGAATAACTGCATAAACTGTGATGGCAAAGTCTGTCTCCTTCTCGTACTCTTTCCTACCTCTTAATATTATGAGCTGAAGGCTGTGTTGTTTCAATGAATACATTTAAAAGGTATATCAGAAGGGATGGTGTATTCTTATAAAATCAGGTATTGCTGCATACAGTTTTGTGTGCAGCTAATTATATGTCACAGAAACACCTAAGCCAGACTGAGGACCAGCGGGGCACAGAGGTAAGCCCTCTGCCAGGGCTCTAACTCTGTCTGTTGAGCAAGACTGAGGTCTTGATGCACTGAGCATCAGCAGAGGAGGCAGGTCTGGCATCCTGAACTACCATGAAGGATGACTAGCCAGAGTGGAAGCAGAATATACATTTTGGAGATGCTTATCTTTGGGAGACAAGTTGGAGGCAAAGATGCACGCTCCCTGGTCCATGCAGGGACCACTGGTTCCAGGGAAGTGCCATCACACATAATGACTAATTCTTCAGGAAAATGCTGTGTCCCAACCTACATCAAGTAACAAAGTTTGCAGCACACTTGCCAGGGTCCTTCTGAGTTCCGACGTGCTATGACATGTGCTCACAGGGAGGGGAGCATTGAGGCCCTAACTGGGGAGGGTCATTATCACTGGCTTCTGGAGCACTGCTTTGAAGAAAGGTGTCAGTGTTCCTGTCTGGCAGGCTAAACAAAAGGAAAGAATTGGGTGAAAGAGCCTGACAGAAAAAGAAGCTGCAATAAGTGGGGAAATGGGTCCTGTGCTGGCGGAGGGGGCATCTCCTGGGAATTCTTTCAGTTCAGTTAAGTTCAGTTCAGTTCAGTCGCACAATCATTAAAAATGCGGATTCTCATGACTCATGGAGTGTGGGCCAGTGATGTGTGTTTGAATAAGTCCCCAGGTGACTCTGGGGGGCTCTGAAGTTTGAGGACCACTTTCTCAGAGGATGGTGAAATGCTACTACAAGCCCTGCCCCCACAGGGGGATGGATGGGATGGAGGCTGGATCTGTTATTCTTGCTCTCACCCCATGCTGCAGGACGCAGTGCTTAGTGTATGCTTGCTGCTGCTGCTGCTGCTGCTAAGTCGCTTCAGTCATGTCCAACTCTGTGCAACCTCATAGACGGCAGCCCACCAGGCTCCCCCGTCCCTGGGATTCTCCAGGCAATAACACTGGAGTGGGTTGCCATTTCCTTCTCCAATGCATGAAAGTGAAAAGTGAAAGTGAAGCCACTCAGTCGTGTCCGACTCTTAGCGACCCCATGGACTAAAGCCCAGCAGGCTCCTCCATTCATGGGATTTTCCAGGCAAGAGTACTGGAGTGGGGTGCCATCGCCTTCTCCGAGTGTATGCTTGAGGAGACATAATTTCCTGGCATTAACTCCGACTGCCCAGATCCTCATGTCTTTGCAAGCCTGGAGAGGAGGTGCTTCAGGTGATGATGTTTTCCCAAAGACAGGCACACAGTTTGCCAGGGCTCAAGTCAGTGCCAGGAGCATTGGGTCAGGATTTATCCAGAAGCTGGTACATTCAGGACTGAGGTACACTACCTTTCCTGTCTCCACAATAACCCTCTCCTTTCTGAGACAGAACAGCTTCTCTGTTTCTAGTCTCTCAGTTCAGTAGCTCAGTCGTGTCTAACTCTCTGTGACCCCATGGGCTGCAGCATGCCATCACCTGTCCATCATCAACTCCAGGAGTTTTCTCAGACTCGTGTCCATAGAGTCCGTAATGCCATCCAACCATCTCCTCCTCTGTTGTCCCCTTCTCCTCCTGCCTTCAGTCTTTCCCAGCATCAGGGTCTTTTCCAATGAGTCAGTTCTTCACATCAGGTGGACAAAAGTATTGGAGTTTCAGCCTCAGCATCAGTCCTCCCAATGAATATTCAGGACTGACCTCCTTTAGGATGGACTGGTTGGATCTCCTTGCAGTCCAAGGGACTCTCAAGAGTCTTCTCCAACACCACAGTTCAGAAGCATCAATTCTTTAGGACTCAACTTTCTTTATAGTCCAACTATCAGTCTCTCAACTCTCTTAATCCACCCAAATATCTTGTAATATTGTCGCCTCTGTTTCTCAATATCTCTTCAGCTCCTTTCAGACATTTCAAAATGGCATTTTGTCCCTGTCAATCCTATCTAGTTAATAACCTAGTCCTTCTGGACTGGAAGAAGATGAAAAAAAGAAATCCAAACAAATTTGTCTTTAACTTACTCTTGTGTGGAGTAATTTTCTTATAGGAGAAAACCAAAAAAAAAAAAAAACTAAAATAGTTGAAGTCAAAAGAATCAGTCTCTTCATCCATTTTATTTTGGTTTTGGGGTGCTTGAAGATCTAGCTATCACTTCCTCATGACTTTATCCAAAAAATAAAATTTTAGAGCTTGCCATGGTCATACATCTCAGTCATTAAGTTAATCCATTCTAACCTAAAGTCCTGATCCCAACAATTTATCCCCCTATTTTCACAGTCAGTACTTAGTGAGAAAGGAAACAGCTGGCTAGCATCTTATATGTGATTTCCCAAGGCACTGACTTATTTTTGGCAACAGAGTTTTTTTTTTTTTTTTTTAATCATTGGCTGTGGGAGAGATTATAGGGATGGGTAATATAGAAAATGACAGCAGATCATTTTTCTGGGAAATTTCAATCAGTCCCCTGCAGTCAAATAATTATAATCTTTTGATGACGAGAATCAAATGGAAAGGTGATCATGACCATATTCTCAGAGTGAGTTTCATCTGGACATAAGTAATCCCTTTTCAGAAAAACAAGTATGATACCTCCATTGAGAGCACCTTCCACATCAAGGCAATTTCATTCCAACTAACACAAACCATGATATCAAAATGCGTCAATTTTCAAAATGTGATAACCTCTTACTATAATGCAAGGAACAGAAGACGATAGTTTGATTTCTGTTTTTATATGCCTATGATGTCATAGCTATATATGGGTCTAATCCAAGACTCTGTTTTGAAATCCATTGTAGGATATAAGAAGGGGTCACTGTTTCAAAGCTCCTTGAAATGGGACCCTTGTAACAGGATCTCTTAAATCTAAACTTTCTTCTTTGTCACTGTATTGGTGTTCAAAGAGGATTAATGTTTAAAAGATGACCCTGGACTTTATGAGATCTATTAGCATCAAAGATTAAATTACCCTGATTGAACTGCATGTATAAAGGAAGAAAGAGGGGATTAGCTAAGTTTTAAGAGGTTTGCAAAAAAAGAAGAAAAATCAAAGTGAGACAGTAGGATAGAAAATTATTAAGTAAAAGATCAGAAAATAGGATGGTCATGGAGCGTCAAAATATTACCCCATGGATGTCTTGACAATTGCAAAAGGAAAAATATGCCAGAGATACATGGCCGTGGCCGCCTTAATGTCATCAAAGTTAACGTTCCTGGAAAACAGGGAAAACCTGACAGTGCATGCCCTCCGGTGTGATACAATCCTGAAGTTCACAGACTCTCCTATAAAGTATTTTTTGCCAAAAATGTTTAGCCTAAATCTCATCAAGCCTGAAGACCTAACCTTTACTGTGTAAGATATATGGGGCATAGAAGAACAAGTTAAATGACACAGTGAAGTAATAATCAGGCAAATCCAGAAGGTGGGGCAATCTGTAAGAAAATTGGCCCGATCTTTTCAAGGAATCGGTATCACCACACACTGTGGTAGGCTGAAAATGGTGCACTGAGATGTCCAGAAATTAAGATTAAGAAACCTGAGTCCTCAGAACCTGTGAATGTTACCTTATATGGCAAAAAGCTCTTTGCATATGTGATTAAGAATTTGAGATGGGAAGATAATCCTGGTTTATCTGAGTGGGCTGTAAATGTGTCACAAGTGTCCTGTAATAGCAAAGCAGAGGGATTTTTATTACAGTAAGGGAAAGGTGGTGTGCTCCAGAGGAGCAGCTCTCAGAGGGACGTGCCAGGATCCAAGGAAAGCTGATAGCCTCCAGAGCGAAAGATGTAAGGGATGGATGATCTCATGATCTCTCTAAGGAACCACCTGACTTTAGTCCTGAGGACTCATTTTGGACTTCCGATCTCTAGAAATGTAAGAGAATAGATTTTTAATCCCCTGAGTTTGTGTTAATTTGTACACTAGCAACTGGAAATACACACACAAGGGGAAGAATGATAAAGACACGGGGAGGTGGTGCATTTCTTCTGGTTTAAAAGATTAAAGAACTATGAGCAGTTCCTAAATCCTGACTGGGATCCAAGTTTATCAAAAGCAGCTATAAAATGCAACTTTGAAATATTTGTGTGTAGACTAGATATTAGATAATTATATAAAAATCTTTGCCATTATTTCCCTTATTTCCCTATCTTAAGAGATACAAACATTCTGAAATATTTTGGAACAAAGCCTTATGATTTCTGTATTTTACATGTAATACACACACACACACACACACACACATAAATGTAACAGAGAGGGAAAACTTAAAAAAAAATAACATACTGTTACTAACTGTTGAAACCAAGTGATGGTATGTGGATTCATTATACATCTTTTGTTTTTAGGGTATGTTTGAAACTTATTCTTAATTTTCAGTGCAGTTCAGCTCAGTCGCTCAGACGTGTTCGACGCTTTGCAACCCCATGAATTGCAGCACCTCAGGCGTTCAAACGGAGAAGGCGATGGCACCCCACTCCAGTACTCTTGCCTGGAAAACCCCATAGACGGAGGAGCCTGGTGGGCTGCAGTCCATGGGGTCGCGAAGAGTCGGACACGACTGAACGACTTCACTTTGACTTTTCACTTTCATGCACTGGAGAAGGAAATGGCAACCCACTCCAGTGTTCTTGCCTGGAGAATCCCAGGGACGGGGGAGCCTGGTGGGCTGCCATCTATGGGGTCACACAGAGTCGGACACGACTGAAGCGACTTAGCAGCAGCAGCAGCAGGTGTTAGTCCAACTCTCACATCTACACATGACCGGCTGCGACGTCGCAGGAGCGGCTGAGAGGAGCTACCCCACGCCCGAGGTCAGGGCAGGCTGCCGAGAGGAGCAACCCCACGTCCAAGGAGCGGCGGCTGTGCGGGCGCAGGAGAGCCTAGAGGAGCTATTCTACGTTCAAGGACAGGAAGGGAGGTCGTGAGGAGATACTCCTCGTCCAAGGTAAGGAGCAGTGGCTGCGCTTTGCTGGAGCAGCCTTGAAGAGATACCCCACGTCCAAGGTAAGAGAAACCCAAGTAAGAGGGCAGGTGTTGCGAGAGGGCATCAGAGGGCAGACACACCGAAACCACAATCACAGAAAACTAGTCAATCTAATCACACAGACCACAGCCTTGTCTAACTCAATTCTTAATTTTAAAAACCTTTAAATTTTTAAGAATTTACTGCGTCAAGTTTTATTAATCAGTTAAAAATATTCATTAAGCAGAATGTCATTGTATTAGTTAGGGTATCAATAGCTGAACAAAATGAAATTTGATTTCTCAATCATGCAGAAGTCCAAAGTAGACTTCTGGTCTGAAAGATCTGGGAAGCTTACTTGAATGTGATGTCACAGGGTCCCTTGGCAACTTCCACCTTATATTCTCACCATTCTCCAAGATCTCTTACTGCTGGTGGCAGGGGACAGGACAGGAGAAATCGAGGATTTCTCAGGAAGCTGTCCATCGCTTCAACCCATTTCTGTTAGCTGTAACTTAGTTCTTTCACCAACCACATCCAACTGCACAGGATTTCAACTTTGTTGTCAACTTGCATCTCAGGGAAAAGCTGTTGTTAAGATCTATCGCTGCCCATATCCCCCCTATTTTTTTTTAATATAACAATGTAGTACCATGATTTCCTCTAAGGGGATATGTTACAAAAATTTAAACTGCCTACATCACTTTATTGGCCACGAATCTAGAGTAAAATCATAGAGAAACTATTAAAATAATTTTCCTGAAAATTCTTCTTAATGATTTATCCTTAATTTATTTCCCAAGAATCAAAACATTATTGAATAAGGTTAATATTATTGAATCATTTTATCGACACCTGTGCATACACATACATACTCAAACTTGGCCAACAAAACAAAAATGCATTTTGGGATGTTACTAAACATTTTTTTTTTTTCTGAAATCATGTAAGTGCCACCAAATTTGACTGATGACCTGGAGAACAGCTGATAAGTTCACTCTGTTCTGTGCTCCTCTTAGTCATGTACTCTTCCTCACATCTATTTTGAATCATAACCTCAGGCTTTGATCCATTCTTCTTTCTTTCAAATGTTTGTTAAGAGTCTGCGGTTGAGCACCATGGTAGGAGCCTTATGAGATCAGGGATGATTTCATGTTTTTTTTTTTTTTAATGTTGCAGGGCATATGGGCTCTAAGAGTAAAGAGAAAAACATGGAATATTTTAAGGCACTCATATAGATACAAATGTCGAATGAAAATAAGGATTGTCAGTTCTATGGGAATGGACTGAGGTCAGGAAACTTGCTAGAGGCCGTGATGGTGAAGGGTTTTTTTTTGTTTTTTAAGGAATATGATATATTCTAGACTTATCAATAAAGTCATTGGGGGCAAAATTTTACCTGGCATGAAGTGTCTTCTATAGAGAGGTGCTAGCAATCCTTTCTTCTGTGAGATTTTTCTACTTATCATTTTTTTAGGGGGTAACTTTCTGAGCACCATTTGTAAGTATTTAGTAAGATTGTTTTACAGTGAGGAAAATGAAGACACAAAGAGGTTAAGAAAGTTGCTCAAGGGCAGGTAGCTATTAAATATCAGAGATAAATTTTGTATCAAATATCTTTCCAGAAACTCTGTCCTTTTTACCATACACAGAGGCATTTCCAGTGATATACAAGTTTATTATGTGGATAAAAACTGTAATATAGGCTCATTTGTTTAATAAATGACAGGAAATAAAACAGTTGTAATTTTACATGAATTGATTTATACTGTCTTGCAATTTATCTTGCAAACATAATCCGTCATTGCAAGCTGCTTTGCTTTAGCATTCCAACTTTGCAAAGTTTCAGGAATAGACTAATAAGCGGAACAGAACATTATGAGGACATGGGAAGGGGATCCAACCTAGTGTATTGAAAGAAAATTTTGGTCCACCCAACATGTCTTGTCTTTAATAAAGGTGAAGCATACAGGGTAAACACTTAAAAAAACTCTCCAACCTGTCTAAGGCCTAGCAGTATGTCTGAAGATATCATAATGGTACACACACACACACACACACACACACACACACATTACTCTTAATGCTTCCTTTGATCCTGCTCTCCAAAATGTGCATAATCCATTAAACATCCATCGTGTGGAGGGTCAGATTTCACACCTTATCACAGCTCTACCAGGAGTCCAACCACCACTGCTTGCTTATGAATGATATTAATAAATAAAAATATTTCTTTAATAATGAGGATTTCTATTTTAATGAGTTTTATGGCAACAGCTTTGTCTCCATCATTTTAGAAATTCTAGCCTTGTTATAGAAACCTGGCCTAAAGGGTGGCATGTCCAGATGAGGGTAATGAACCATAGTTAACAATTTTCATACTTTACATAAGTCACTGTCACGTGTACTGAAGACCATAAAGGATTGGCTTGGCTAAAACACAGTCATTTTGCTCCATGAAACCTCTTTCCCATGGTTTGTCTTTTTCTACATCATTTATGATCTTTGTAATTTATTCTTCAGATTTAGCTAAAATATAGATGTACTACAGAAGTCAGCATAAGCTATGTGCAAAGGTCTACTGATTGCAGAAAAGAATTGGGTGAATTTGACAAGCTCTGACAACACTTGTTTTCACATAGGTGATCACACTCACATGGATGGTTGGCTAATTTCCAGCCAAGAATAATGAAGCAGGAACTTTTAAACCCCAGATATCCAATCTATGAGAGTGATAAAGTGAATCACAATTATTTTGATAAAGAGAGCTTTCAAAAGTATTAAAGTCAAGGATGGCAATTTCAGGAAACAACTAATAAAAATACACAATAAACATAAGAACTGAGCTCCTTTTTAAGTAATTTAACTTTTACTTATTTGTCAATGTACTGTAATAAACAGTTTTTTTTAATGAGCTCAATTCTTCCATGGAATTTTTTTTTTCTATCTAGGCATTATTCATCTAAAAAGCATGGAAACTTCTAGAAGAGTTCTAAAATCAATTCTTTGCTTTATTGGCTTGTGACAGAAAGTGCCAGTGAAGATGTAATGTGGATAAAATGACTAACCTGAGATGCAATATAAACGATCACAAATACAAAACTGATGAAACAGTCATTATCAACCTTTTGCATGAAAAATGCATAAATAATCAAAGGAGAAAGTACAGAGTCCAGAGAAACAACTATCAAGTGTCCAAACAAAAAGTCAAGGTGTATACCATGTATTTCTATAAAATCCCTTTAAGGAACAGGTCACACCACTGAGAGCTATTTATTGATAACTAGTGCTGAAACACGGAGAAGGTGACGGGACCCCACTCCAGTGCTCTTGCCTGGAAAATCCCATGGGCGGAGGAGTATGGTAGGCTGCAGTCCATGGGGTCACTAGGAGTCGGAGACGACTGAGTGACTTCACTTTCACTTTTCACTTTCATGCATCGGAGAAGGAAATGGCAACCCACTCCAGAGTTCTTGCCTGGAGAATCCCAGGGACGGGAAGCCTGGTGGGCTGCCGTCTATGGGGTCGCACAGAGTCGGACAGGACTGAAGTGACTTAGCAGCAGCAGTGGTGAAACAAGCTATCATTCCTCTCTCAGGCTTAATCTGAACTTTTCATTTTAAAACAAGTTTATGTTTTGCCTTATTTTTTCTTGAATCATTCCCATCCGCAAGTAACTGATCCCATGCAAGGGCACAGAAAGTCCTCTGTCATTTGTGCTCAGGCCACATTGATCTCAGTTTGAAACAAATTGTCTATACTATGTTTTGTGCTGGAGGAAGTTTCTTTTCTCTACAGCTGATTAGTGTCTCTTTCTTATTTATTTTTCAAGGGTTATACTTCCCCCCAAACTTTTGAAGTTATACTTGTTAGAGACTGTACTAGCAATACGTTATTCTAGGACTCAAGGTAAAATTTCTTTCTTTTTTTTTTTAACCACCCTAGCAGGGAGCAGCTAGTGATGCAATAGACAAAATGTGTGTAAGGCTATGAAAAACACAAAAGTGATCATTTCACAATAAACATTGGGTTGACCAAAAAGTTCATTCGGGTTTTTCCTCTGATGTTACAGAAAAACGTGAATGAATCTCTTGGCCAACACAACAGTTCCTTATTTGTGGCACCCTTGGCTGAAATATCAATGCACAGACATCCTTATGTTCAGCACTTTGCCTGAATAAACATATAAGGCATTTGGTCAGTATTAGGAAACCAGTTCAGTTCAGTCCCTCAGTCATGTCTGACTCTCTGCGACCCCATGAATTGCAGCACGCCAGGCCTGTCTATCATCAACTCCCGGAGTTCACTCAGACTCACATCCATCCAGTCAGTGATGCCATCCAGCCATCTCATCCTCTGTTGTCCCCTTCTCTTCCTGCCCCCAATCCCTCCCAGCATCAGTCTTTTCCAATGAATCAACTCTTCGCATGAGGTGGCCAAAGTACTGGAGTTTCAGCTTTAGCATCATTCCTTCCAAAGAAATCCCAGGGTGGATCTCCTTCAGAATGGACTGGTTGGATCTCCTTGCAATCCAAGGGACTCTCAAGAGTCTTCTCCAACACCACAGTTCAAAAGCATCAATGCTTCGGCACTCAGCTTTCTTCACAGTCCAACTCTCACATCCATACATGACCACAGGAAAAACCATAGCCTGGACTAGACGAACCTTTGTTGGCAAAGTAATGTCTCTGCTTTTGAATATGCTATCTAGGTTGGTCATAACTTTTCTTCCAAGGAGTAAGCGTCTTTTAATTTCATGGCTGCAGTCACCATCTGCAGTGATTTTGAAGCCCAAAAATATAAAGTCTGACACTGTTTCCACTGTTTCCCCATCTATTTCCCATGAAGTGATGGGACAGGATGCCATGATCTTCGTTTTCTGAATGTTGAGGTTTAAGCCAACTTTTTCACTCTCCTCTTTCACTCTCATCAAGAGGCTTTTCAGTTCCTCTTCACTTTCTGCCATAAGGGTGGTATCATCTGCATATCTGAGGTTATTGATATTTCTCCCGGCAATCTTGATTCCAGCTTGTGCTTCTTCCAGTCCAGCGTTTCTCATGATGTACTCTGCATATAAGTTAAATAAGCAGGGTGACAATATACAGCCTCGACATACTCCTTTTCCTATTTGGAACCAGTCTGTTGTTCCATGTCCAGTTTCATGTCCATGTTGCTTCCTAACCTGCATACACATTTCTCAAGATGCAGGTCAGGTGGTCTGGTATTCCCATCTCTTTCAGAATTTCCCACAGTTGATTGTGATCCACACAGTCAAAGGCTTTGGCATAGTCAATAAAGCAGAAGTAGATATTTTTCTGGAACTCTCTTGCTTTTTCGATGATCCATCAGATGTTGGCAATTTGGTCTCTCATTCCTCTGCCTTTTCTAAAACCAGCTTGTACACCAGGAAGTTCACGGTTCACATATTGCTGAAGCCTGGCTTGGAGAATTTTGAGCATTACTTTACTAGCGTGTGAGATGACTCCAATTGTGCGGTAGTTTGAGCATTCTTTGACATTGCCTTTCCTTAGGATTGGAATGAAAACTGACCTTTTCCAGTCCTGTGGCCACTGCTGAGTTTTCCAAATTTGCTGGCAAATTGAATGCAGCACTTTCACAGCATCATCTTTCAGGATTTGAAATAGCTCCACTGGGATTCTATCACCTCCATTAGCTTTGTTCATAATGATGCTTTCTAAGGCCCACTTGACTTCACATTCCAGGATATCTGGCTCTAGGTGAGTGATCACGACCATCGTGATTATCTGGGTCATGAAGATCTTTTTTGTACAGTTCTTCTGTGTATTCTTGCCACCTCTTCTTAATATCTTCTGCTTCTGTTAGGTCCATACCATTTCTGTCCTTTATCGAGCCCATCTTTGCATGAAATGTTCCCTTGGTATCTCTAATTTTCTTGAAGAGATCTCTCGTCTTTCCCATTCTGTTGGTTTCCTTTATTTCTTTGCATTGATCACTGAGGAAGGCTTTCTTATCTCTTCTTGCTATCCTTTGGAACTCTGCATTCAGACGCTTATGTCTTGCCTTTTCTCCTTTGCTTTTCGCTTCTCTTTTTTTCACAGCTATTTGTAAGGCCTTCCCAGACAGCCATTTTGCTTTTTTGCATTTCTTTGCCATGGGGATGGTCCTGATCCCTGTCTCCTGTACAATGTCACGAACCTCCATCCATAGTTCATCAGGCACTCTATCTATCAGATCTAGTCCCTTAAATCTATTTCTCACTTCCACTGTATAATCATGAGGGATTTGAGTTAGGTCATACCTGAATGGTCTAGTGGTTTTCCCTACTTTCTTCAATTTCAGTCTGAATTTGGCAAAAAGGAGTTAATGATCTGAGCCACAGTCAGCTCCTGGTCTTGTTTTTGTTGACTGTATAGAGCTTCTCCATCTTTGGATGCAAAGAATATAATTAATCTGATTTTGGTGTTGACCATCTGGTGATGTCCATGTGTAGAGTCTTCTCTTGTGTTGTTGAAGGAGGGTGTTTGCTATGACCAGTGCATTTTCTTGGCAAAACTCTATTAGTCTTTGCCCTGCTTCATTCTGTATTCCAAGGCCAAATTTGCCTGTTACTCCAGGTGTTTCTTGACTTCCTACTTTTGCATTCCAGTCCCCTATAATGAAAAGGACATCTTTTTTGGGTGTTAGTTCTAAAAGGTCTTATAGGTCTTCATAGAACTGTTCAATTTCAGCTTCTTCAGCCTTACTGGTTGGGGCATAAACTTGGATTACTGTGATATTGAATGGTTTGCCTTGGAAACAAACAGAGATCAATCTGTCATTTTTGAGATTGCATCCAAGTACTGCATTTTGGACTCTTTTGTTGACCATGATGGCTACTCCATTTCTTCTGAGGGATTCCTGCCCACAGTAGTAGATATAATAGTCATCTGAGTTAAGTTCACCCATTCCAGTCCATTTTCGTTCGCTGATTCCTAGAATATCGACATTCACTCTTGCCATCTCTTGTTTGACCATTTCCAATTTTCCCTGATTCATGAACCTGACATTCCAGGTTCCTATGCAATATTGCTCTTTACAGCATCGGACCTTGCTTCTATTACCAGTCACATCCACAACTGGGTATTGTTTTTGCTTTGGCTCCATCCCTTCATTCTTTCTGGAGTTATTTCTCCACTGATCTCCAGTAGCATATTGGGCATCTACTGACCTGGGGAGTTCCTCTTTCAGTATCCTATCATTTTGCCTTTTCATACTGTTCATGGGGTTCTCAAGGCAAGAATACTGAAGTGGTTTGCCATTCCCTTCTCCAGTGGACCACATTCTGTCAGACCTCTCCACCATGACCCGCCCATATTGGGTGGCCCTACGGGCATGGCTTAGTTTCATTGAGTTAGACAAGGCTGTGGTCCTAGTGTGATTAGATTGACTAGTTTTCTGTGAGTATGGTTTCAGTGTGTCTGCCCTCTGGTGACCTCTTGCAACACCTACCGTCTTACTTGGGTTTCTCTTACCTTGGACGTGGGGTATCTCTTCACGGCTGCTCCAGCAAAGCATAGCTGCTGCTCCTTACCTTGGGCGAGGGGTATCTCCTCACCGCCGCCCCTTCTGACCTTGAACGTGGAATAGGTCACATGTATTAGGAAATAGTGATATCTGAAAGTAAGTTTTGCAGGGAAAGGAAATGCCTTTTTCCTTAAACATACTTATTTGATCTCTTGTTGATATTTTACATCATCTACTACAAATATGTATTTGAAATATGTAGGCAAAAAATATGAAAGTGATGTGTCCCCTTTATCTCTATATATTAAACACTTTTATTGTTCCATGTGAAGTTGTGGAAAAAACCTTTCCTAAGGCCAGAAAAAAAAAGAAAAAAAGCCTGCAAAAGAGAAGATATCTGTAGTTTTAAAGATTAGCCTGAACTGAGAACCATGCATATATCTATTTATTCAGTAGCAGAAGGGATAAATTTTGTGTTATGTTCTCAAAAATAAAATACTATACAGCAATGAAAATAAATGCTAAAACTATATCCTACATTATAGATGGATTCTCACAAACATAACGTTGAACAGAAGGAGATAGATCCAAAAGAAGATGTATGTCTAATTCCACTATAAAGCACAATAACCAAACTATGCTTCTACAGGTTAGGATAGTGGTTACTCTTGAGTGGCTTATATAACTTCAAGGGGGAGGAATAAAGAAAGAAAGAATAAAAAAAGTAGGGGAAAGCACTAGACCATTCAAGAATGACCTAAATCAAATCCCTGATGATTATACAGTGGAAGTGACAAGTAGATTCAAGGGATTAGATCTGATAGACAGAGTGCCTGAAGAACTATGGATGGAGGTTCATTACATTGTGCAGGAGGCAGTGATCAAAACCATCCCCAAGAAAAAGAAATGCAAAAAGGCAAAATGGTTGTCTGAGGAGGCCGTACACAGCTATGAAGAGAAGAGAAGTAAAAGGCAAAGGAGAAAAGGAAAGATATACCCATTTGAATGCAGAGTTCCAAAGAATAGCAAGGAGAGATAAGAAAGCCTTCCTCCGTGCAATGCAAAGAAATAGAGGAAAATAATAGAATGGGAAAGACTAGAGATCTCTTCAAAAAAATTAGAGATACTGAGGGAACATTTCATGTAAAGATGGGCACAATAAACTTCCAGAATTCAAGCTGGATTTAGAAAAGGCAGAGGAACCAAGATCAAATTGCCAACATCCACTGGATCATCAAAAGAGCAAGAGAGTTCCAGAAAAACATGTACTTCTGCTTTATTGACTATGCCAAAGCCTTTGACTGTATGGATCACAACAAACTATGGAAAATTGTTCAAGAGATGAGAATACCAGACCATGTGACCTGCCTTCTGAAAAATCTTTATGCAGGTCAAGAAGCAACAGTTAAAACTGGGCATGAAATAACAGACTGCTTCCAAATCGGGAAGGGAGTACGTCAAGGCTGTATTTTGTCATCCTGCTTATTTAACTTACATGCAGGGTACATCATGCGAAATGCCAGGCTGGATGAAGCACAAGCTGGAATTAAGATTGCTGGGAGAAATATCAATAACCTCAGATATGCAGATGACACCACACTTATGGCAGAAAGCCAAGAAGAACTAAAGAGCCTCTTAATGAAAGTGAAAGAGGAGAGTGAAAAAGTTGGCTTAAAACTCAACATTCAGAAAACTAAGATCACGGCATCTTGTCCCATCACTTCATGGCAAATACATGGAGAAACAATGAAAACAGTGACAGACTATATTTTTGGGCTCCAAAATCACTGCAGATGGTGACTGCAGCCAAGAAATTAAAAGACACTTGCTACTTGGAAGAAAAGCTATGACTAACCTAGACAGTATATTAAAAAGCAGAGACATTACTTTGCCAACAAAGGTCCGTCTAATCAAAGCTATGGTTTTTCCAGTAGTCATGTATAGATGTGAGAGTTGGACAATAAAGAAGGCTGAACGTCGAAGAATTGATGCCTTTGAATTGTGGTGTTGGAGAAGACTCTTGAGAGTCCCTTGGACTGCAAGGAGATCCAATCAGTCCATCCTAAAGGAAATCAATCCTGAATATTCATTGGAAGGACTGATACTGAAGCTGAAACTCCAACACTTTGGCCACCTGATACAAAGAACTAACTCATTGGAAAAGACTCTGATGCAGCAAACTGTTGAAGGCAGGAGAAGTGGATGACAGAGGATGAGATGGTTGAATGGCATCACCGACTAGATGGACATGAGTTTTAGTAAGCTCCGGTAGCTGTTAATGGACAGGGAAGCCTGGCATGCTGCAGTCCATGGGGTCACAAAGAGTCAGGCATGACTGAGTGACTGAACTGAACTGCAGTGTTGTTGGTTAATGTTCTGTTTTCTAACATTCTTGTGGCTATTGAGATGTATCCAATGTGTGAAAGTGTGCTAGCTTTGACATCCATGTGTTATATATATCTTTTCTATACATTAGATTTAAAATGGACACAAATGCTTGGCTTACATCTCCCACAGAAGAGACATCTATTTTCACTCGTCTTCAATGTGGGTTAGTCTTAGTGGTGTATTTGATCAACAGAATGCAGAATATGTGATATTCTGAGACATTTAAGGATGAGTCACAGAAAACCTACAGATATTACCTAGGCCTGTTGAAAACAATTTTCTGGAGTCCTGGGGCATCTCAAATGTATCTGATTACCCTGAGGCTGCCATGCTGTAGGGGAATCCAAGTCACATTTGTGGTTGACTGTTTCCTAGTCGTCACCAGTAAGGCAAACACATGTGAGCAAAGCTGTTTGAGATCCTCTAGATGAGACCATCTGTCTGCTGGTTATCACCGAATGACTGAGCTGACATCACATAATACATTTAAAAAAAAAATCAGCTGATTCCTAAGCAATATCCTATCCCTCAAAGTCATGATACATGATAAAATAGCTGTTAGTTCAAGCCAAGTTTTAAAGTAGGAGATGGTTCGGTACACAGAAGTAGATAACTAAAACATACACTGTTGCTTAGTCACTGAGTTGTATCTGACTCTTTTGTGACCCCAGGGATTGTAGCTTTCCAGGATCCTCTGTCCATGGAATTTTCCAGGCAAGAAAACTGGAGTGGGTTGCCATTTCCTTCCCCCAAAACATATACATTTTTGTCCTTTTAATGTAAAGGCTTTTTATCTCAAGAAAATAATTCACAATCTTTTGAAAGTGTAAATTCCCTCTTGACTGACAGATTTATGCCAGTTGCATGCTGTTCAAAAAGCTTTCCACTGAAAGTGCATGTAATTCATTGAAATTACTTTGAGATTGGGGCTTCGGTCTAGAGCCTTTTCCCCACAACATCACATTGCTGCAATTACAGAAATAAAAGTTATTTAATCAATTTTTTGCAATAATTATAACAGAAGCCAAAATTCAATACATGGTCATTCATCTATGGCAAATTTCACCACTAATCATTAAAAGTTACATTTTAACAATGGAGTTTTTATGCCGTCATTTCAAGACCACAGACTTTGGATGATTAAACCACAGCTGATTTGATTTTCCTGTTTGATATAGTGATTCTTTTGTTACCTTATAAAGATTAGGCATCAGGCTATTTGGTCAAAATTATTCTATCAGTTTGAAAATGTTGATACACCAGCCCTTTTTGTTTCCTAAATTTTCATTTGAAAAAAATAGCAAACCTTAGAATTCTTTTTTTTTAATATAGCAATAGCACCAGATTTTTTTCATATTTGTAAATAAAATGAATGTTTCTGTCTTATCAGGTAGGTAAACAATGATCTGAACAAATTGCATTTTCAAAGTAAGTAGTTAAGAATAGAAAAATCTCAAATTTAGTGTGTTATTAATAGGAAAAATAAAGGATAAGTAGACTTATTATAAGCTTTTTTCCATGAAAGTAATAACTGAGTATAAATGGTTTGAAGTTTTATACCAACAATTTAATGGACTCCCAGATAGAACAGAAAGTGACCGTAAGGGAAATATTACCTTCTGGCCATTACCCTGCTTTTTGGTCTACATGTCCTGGTTTCAGGAGAGCTGGAATTGGTGGCTCTTGCAACATTGCAACAGAATGAAACTCCAGATGCTCACAGATGGTAAGCCTACAAACTTAATTAAAACTCATGCTTTATTATCCCAAAATAGGAAAATTGAGAAAGCTTTGCCCAAAGAAAATGTTTCTGTTTTCCCTGTCTCATCTGCAACCATCCAGAAAAGTTTAGGGGTCGTAGAAATGAAAAACAACAACAAAAACAAGAAAACTTCTTGCTGCCAGGCAAGGGAGTAAATTAGAATTACTGGCCAGTGACCTAAATATTGCTTCAGACTCAAGTTCAACAGTTATGATTGTGTACCATGTACCAATAATACCATGTATTATGGATTAAATCAGGGTTAATGAGAATATTATAAAAAGGCATTAAAGGGCAAGCATCCATCACCAAATATGTATATAGGACATATCATATTCCAGACACATATTTGATTATAAATTTTTCTTGCAACTGTTAAAGGCACAATTTTACTTTCTCTTGAGAGATACTAAAATGAGATTTACTGACCATCCTATGTCTATTCATGCACTTTAGACTCTTAGAGGGCTTCCCTGGTGGCTCAGATTGTAAAGAATCCAGTTGCAATGCAGGAGATGTGGGTTTGCTCCCTGGATCAGGAAGACGCCTGGAGAAGGGAATGGCTACCCACTCCAGAATTCTTGCCTGGAAAATTCCAGGGACAGAGGAGCCTGGAGGGATACCATCCACGGGGTCTCAGAATCAGCACGACCGAGACGTTAACACTTAGACTCTTACAAAGTTTTTTTTTTTTCTTTTATATTGCAAACCAATATTGTTTTTATACAGACTTGTATCAGGGAAAATAACACTGAAACTTAAAGATTGTGTTCATTAGTAAAATGCAGTTGTTTCTCTGGATGCTCACTGTGGACCTGATTGTCCTCTAGCTAGAAGAGTAGAAATAAAGAAGAATGATCTCTCAGAGGTCCACTTCTTTGAAGGGTCTTATAGTCTGCTAGATTTTTCTTTGTGGGCTTCCCAGGTGGCTCAGTGCTAAATAACTGTTTGAAAATGCAAGAGATGTGGGTCCAATCCCTGGGTCAGGAAGATCTCCTAGAGGAGGAAATGGGAACCTCTTCTATTATTCTTGTCTGGGAAATCCCATGGACAGAGGAGTCTCACAGGCTGCAGTTCCTGGGATCACAAAGAGTTGGACATGACTTACTAACTAAACAACAGAGCTTTCTTTAGTTAGCATGGAAGAAGTGTGTCAATTTAAGCAATATTACCCCAACTGAAAATATACACTATACTCACCCTATTAGTTCCATTAACTTTCTTTATAGAAATATTAAAATGCCTAAATTGTTTTCTTTTTGCTGATAAGGTACATATCATGTACTTGCTATAATTTTTTTCCTAAAAACTAGCATCCATATTTGTAGGCATCAGGAAGAGCAGAATTCAAATTACCTATGACAATCATTCAACATCTCAATAAATAAAAGTTATTTATCTGAATAGCCAGGTTCTGTATTATCAAGTTATTTTAATATACTTAAATATATTGATATTTTAGAGATTAATTTTGAAGACAGTCACATATTTAAACCATCTTATCTGCTCTGATCATTACTTTTGGTCCACCTTTGACAACTTTTTCTGCTTTTTTATGGTCAACTGTGATTTTTAAAATCTAGGTTATTGTATTTTCTAAGCAAGAAGTTTATTTTAGTGGTTTGTTTGTTCATTTATGTTTTATTTTGTTTCAGCTAGAGAATCTAGTTCCTGACAATGATCATCTTCACTTTCCCAATATTTTTATCTTTAATTTTCTTGCCTTACTATGTGATTGACACTTCTAGAAAAACAGTAAATAGTGATGCCTCTAAATACATTTTTGTCCTTCCCTATGGCAACAAAAATGAACATACTGGTTCAACAATTTAAAATACTCATTGGTAGACATATACTTATCAGCAAAGAGTGCTTGATGATCACAGATAGACTTTTAAGAGACTACATATGGCACAATTATTTATAAGAACCTGAAGTTGAAAATAAAATGTCCAAAGATAAAATCAATTTTTAAAATTGTGGCATGTTGATATAATTTAAAATTACACATCAGTAAAATTAAAGACAAACTACTGATACACGCAACTGCATAAATAAATCTCAAAGAATTACATCGAGAAAACAGACACAAAGGACAGGTATTTTATAATTACATTTATATGAAATTTAAGAATAGATAACATTAATTGTTGGAGATAAAAATTAGAATAGTGGTTCCAGGTGGGGTGGAGGATACTATTTGAGACTAACAGGGGTCTCTTGGGGCCTTCTGTGATGCCACAAATATTTAACAGCTTAAATTTTCATCTGGGGGGTAGTTACACAAGTGCATAATTATATAATATGTATCTAGCTGTGTAATTACAATTTATGCATTTTATTATACATATTTTTTTATCAAAAATTAGTAAACAATGACAACAGCAGAAGAGCAATACAGAAAAACTTTTTCTTTTAGCTAAGATGGAGTAGCATGTGGAAGATAAGAGATTTCACTTAAAAAAAAAAAAACTAGATCGAATATATAAAATTAGGAAAACAAATAGTTTGAGGCCATCAGTGAAGCGTCCAAGACTAGAACATGTGGATTAAGACTGGTACATTCTATCAGCCTCTTTCTGCTACTGGAATTTGCAATTTATGGAACTCAAAAGGTGGAGAAATCCAGGCAAAAGTCCATGGCTAAGAGGAAGAAAAATCAGCTGAACTTGGAGGGATGATATAAGTCTGAGTAAATCAAAAGATAAATTCAGCGCAATCAAGCAGCTAGGATTTAAAGGGTTAAGAACATGATGAGTCAATCTTAAAACAGTTCATAGTTTGCTCTTTATGGCGTTTGCAAGGCAGGGAACTAAGGAGCTAAGGATAAAGCCACCAAAAGTATAGCAAGCTATCTCTCATCTTACAGAGCTTATTACTCAGCCAAACTTGGGTTCACTTACTCAACTTGCAGCAAAGCTGATCTGCTGGTACCTTGTTGTGGTAAAGGAAAGAACAGCATTTACTGTGTGGCCAAGCAAGGAAAATGGGGAGCTCATGCTTAAAAGATGCAAACTCCCTGATAACTTTTAGATAAGGGTTTTTAAAGACAGGGTGAAGGAGAGGGTTGTGGAGTTTGTGATCAGTTCATGCTCAGTTTTCTGATTGATTGATGGTGAAGTAATAGGGTGATATTTGAGGAATCTCAGTTGACAATCTTTTGGTTCCAACTGGTCTAATGTCTATGTGCTGGTGGTCAGCATGTAGTTAACTTTTACCTGATGGGTGATAGCACATGTAAAACAACTCAAGAATGTGGCTCAGTATATTACTGGTAGCCCTCGAGGAGGAACTAAAGGTCCTTGACTTTGTTTTATGACCAAACTATTATTATTTTGTCCGACTGGATGGTTTTCCTTTGTTTCTACATTTTCTAATTTCTCTGATTGAATTTGATCTTTGGAACTCAGAGAAGGCTGAAGAGGCTAGAGTTTTCTTATAGACAAGAGGCAGAGGATACAGGAGGGTCCATCCCTGGGAAGGCACCACTAGGTCTATTTGGTTCCTAAAGAGCCCAAAAAGAAAAAGAAAAAATGAATATACAATCACATAAGAAAAGCCCTAGTTATCAACAGAGACATTCAGGTGGGATCCTGGAAAGCTCCTTCTTAGTAAAGAATGCAAGATGCCAGTAAAACTGAGCCTCTAAATCAGTCCAATCACTGGTTTAGTATCATCCCCTCCAAGCTATCCATCAGAGGAGAGAATGGACCTTCTCAGGATAAAGAATACATCATTCAGAACCTTCACAATATTATAGGATGATGGTTGACATTTAAAACACACACACACACCAAATAGATAAAACTAAACCACCAAAAGAAAAAAATATTTAGAGGAACTGACTCACGGAAGACCCATGATGGAAGTTACTGGACCCAGACACTAAAATACCTTTGATTAGTAAATTGAATAAAATAGTTTATAAGGTGCATTACAGAGTCTCAGAAAATATAATAAAATTCTAAAATGAAAAATGGAACAATTAATGTGTCAGTAATGGTTCATCAGTTGTGGTAAGTGTACCATACAAAGGTAGGATATTAGCAATAAGGGAAACTGGATGTGGGGTATATGGGAATTCTCTATACTACTTTTATAACTTTTCTGTAAATCTAAAACTCTAAAATTGAAAATGCATTTAATTGAAATGGTTAGCTCTGATGTATTAATAAGTTAAGAGCAAATCCTATAGAGAAAAAGAAAGGAGTTATCAAAGAATGACAAGTCAGCAGAAAATATCTGAACTGAAGAATAGAGCAAATGAATAGAAAAATCCATAAAAGTATATAACAACAGAAAAAAAGTTTAAAAAAATTATATAACTTTGGTAATTGAAGCCCTAGTGATAGAGGAGAAAGAGAAAGGGGTATGGACAGGGTAGCGATAATGGACAATGGATAATGGGATAATGGTAGGGATAATGACAAGAATTCTCCAAAACTGAACATCAAACCACGGATCCAAACACTCTACAAGACAGTCAGGATATATATAATAGACCCTGGGCACTCTTGAAACACAAGGAGAAAATCTCAAAAGCATCTTAAATCAATAAAACTGATAGTGACTTCTCAACAAAAATGAAGAATAGAGGATAATAAATTAACACCTTTAAGTGGCTAAATGATAAAACCAGACCTCCTAAAATGCCACATTCAAGTGAAAGTAAAAAGACATTCCCAAACAAATACAGTGAGAAATCTTCATTGGCATATTTCCCCCAAAAGGGTAAATGGCATTCTTTAGGCAGAAGGAAAATTGGACTAGATGGAAGAAATGGAAACGAAGAACACTAAAAAAAACTTAATATGTGAATATTGATGATATAAAATAGTTAAATGAATATTCATAGTATAAAGTAATAGTAAGTATAATTCAGGGCTTAAATATAAACACATAGTTACTATATATATATATACACACAAACATACATATTTATATAATTTAATTCAGTTCATTTCAGTCGCTCAGTCATGTCTGACTCTTTGCGACCCATGGACTGCAGCACACCAGGCTTCCCTGTCCATCACCAGCTCCTGGAGCTTGCTCAGACTCATGTCCATGGAGTCAGTGATGCCATTCAACCATCTCACATCCTAAGGACAGTGATAATACAAAAGTTGGGATTGGTAATGGAGATAAAAGGAGTTAGTCTTCTAAGATCCATGTCTTGTCCACGGAGTGGAAAGAAACTAATTTGAAGTATACTGAAATAATATCTATCTATCTACTGAATATATAATGCATATATGTTTTTCATTTACCTTTTGTGTATACACATACATAGAAATTTTCTGTCTCTTTCTCTCATCGATGTTTTTTCTCTTTAAGATTTAGCTTATTCACAGATATGCTATCTGTGGATTTAGAGTGGATTGTTGATACAGCAATTGGAATATTAATGAAAAATCCTGCTCTGTTTACAGCAGGGATCCCTCATCAATAAACATTTATCAGGCAACATAGTTTCCTATTGCTACTGATGCTGTATCTGTTCTATGACCTAAATAAAGATTTTAAATCTGTGTTGATAATCTGGCACCTTTCAAATGCATTACATTCACTTGAAAGAACAAGAATAAACTAATAAAAAGTGAAATAAAAAAGTGACAACTCGGAGTTTAACTAGAACCCAAACAACTTTATGGCAACGAGTGTTTTGTTCCCCAACCTAAGATACAAATTTCCATACATATTTAGATATTCCTGCTAACTGGCATGTTGAAGGCTGTGGTAGGGTTCTGACTCTGTGAAAATAAGGACAAATAAAACAAAAGTAATAAGATAGCAGTGACAGGGCAAAGGAACATCGCAATTCCAGGAGGATAGAATGATAAATTATCTGACTGGATGGTTCTAGGGGGCCCAATTCTTAGAGTTACCCTATTCCCCTCCAGCACAGAGCTCTCATTGACTTACGGTGAAACTCTGAACTTGAAGAGAAAACTGGACTCAGGAGAATTGAGAGCATTCTTATGCCCTTTCTTTGCAATAATTTTAAAGGACATATGTCTTTCAAATAATTCTGTTGGATTTGATTTCAGGCAATAAGAGCTCAGGAAATATATTTATGATAGAAGGAAGAGACAGAAATATTAAGGGGAAAACCCCAAGTCACAGCAATAAACTCCTCTCACAGAACATAAAAAGGAATATCTTCAGAGGAGCTTAAATCCGCAACCTTTGGAAATGTGTCAAGTTTCAGTTCACATAGTTTGTTTTCTCTCTCTTTTTAAAAATTCTAACATGAAACAATCTTTGACAGCTTGTCAGAAATCATTTATTAGTTTACCAAGTTCTACTTATAATTCAGTCCAATTGAAGGAAAGGTTTAGAGAGGCATGTTTATCTGGTGGCTTTGGCCTCCCCTGTACTTAGGGTGACTCGTGACCTGCGAGAATTGATGAATCTTTATTAAATACATTCACAGCTTGCTCCTTCCAATGCCTCTCTGAGCACCTTATGCACACTTGGACGCTGGAACTGAGGACGCTTACTTTCACTGCATGCTGAGTTCCTTAAGGGCAAAGATTACTTCTTCACTCAGCTCTGTATCTCTAGCACCTAGCAGAATACTGGCTCCAAGTGGAAATCAATAAAAATTTCCTAAATAAATAAATGATTAAAAGAAAACTTAAGTTGAAGGTGAGATGTGGGATGTTGTCTCATCTCTTCTAATCTGTGAAGCAACAACTGGTTTTTGACAAAGAGGGTCATAAACTTGTTTGTTTGGAAGATAAGATCAAGAAGAATGAGAGAGGGTGTTACATAAGAGACTGTGTTAGGAGATAATAAAGGTTTAGAGGTCAGCATCCATTAACTCAGACATTTATTCCTGATTATATGGACTACCAAATATTCGGAATTGCAAATTAATGCAGAGCAGGGATAGAGTGTTGAGGAAGGCATTCATCACAAAACATACCTTCAAGAGGAGGAAGATACAATATTGACCTCCTGCTCCTGTCGGTATATAGACAAGGGAAGCGGATGCTGATAAATGCTGTGGAGAAGATAAAAGGGGGTAAAGAGTCATGGAGGCATCAGAGCTTAATGCCGTCTGGGGAATGCTCTCTGAAATAAACTACTCCAGCCACTAGATTGAGGGTACACAGGTAGTAGGAGGGATTAGAAATCAGAGCCCAGGCAGAAGTGGGGGGTGACGGTAGCTTAGATTAGTATTGAAGCGATAGGGAAATCGAATAATCAGATTCAGGATGTAATTTAGAGACAGAGCTTTTTTTTTTTTTTAATTAGTGTTTGAGATACGGAATTGCAACACCAAAGAGGAACCTAGAGTGATTCTTAATTTGTTAATCTAAACACCTGGGTGTGTAATAATGCATTTGATTGAGGTTGAAAAAAGGATGGGGAGTCAGGAGCAAATTTTTAGAGGGTTAGGAATCTATAGTTACACTTTCACCAAGTTAGGTTTGAAATATATATTAGAGATCCACTTGGAAATGTTGACTTGGCAATTGGGTAATTAGAGGTAGGGTCCAGCAACAGAGAAATAAAATAAATTCTGTATATAAAGAATATTGGAGAAGGAAATGACAACCCAACTCCAGTACTCTTGCCTGAAAAATCCCATGGATAAAGGAGCCTGGTGGGCTGCAGTCCATGGGGTTGCAAAGAGCCAGACACGACTGAGTGACTAAATAATAAAGGATAAACATGTAGGGATTATGAGAATGAGATTAATAAATAAAGCAGTGTTTGAACCTGCTGGAATTTATCTCTCCTTATTCACCACAGATAAAGTACATGTAGACAAGAAAAGAGGGTCAAGATTCCAACATTTACATATAAAGGAAAATCCAGTAAAGGGGACTGAGAAGGAGACACTAGTGAGGCAGGTGCACAGCCAGATACATGATGTCTTTGAATAAAATAAAATAAGTAAATATCTAAAGTATGAATTACTGTGAACTTCAGAGTTTGATATTTTCCACTAGAATTCCTCCTTCTTAATTTCAGTAACAGTGGATCCCCACACAGTCTGTGCTGGGAGCATCACCACTTAATCAAAAACCACATTTCCTGGTCTTCCTTCTACCTAAGAAGCCATGGAACTAAATCCTGGTCAGGGAAATGTGACCAGCACAATGTGGTATTGCACGCAATATCTGGGTCAGATTCTTTAGGAAGCGCTTGCTCTTTGCACTCATTTGCTGGACAATGGAGATAGCAGGTATGGCTGCCTTAACGCAAATGTGGAATGGTCCTGTTGAGGAGGGCTGCACCACAGAATTGGCTGAGGACTGCTAACTTAGGGATGGTTATATAGAAGAAAAATAAATAACTTTCTGCCTCATTTAAGCCTCTGTAGTTAAAGATGTCTTTGTCACAGCATTTCATCCATACACTAATTTAATAGATAAGGGTGCTGGTGTCAGTATCTTGCAGGGCTTTTTGTTAGGGGAGACCTTACCTGGAAGGCTTCCCAGGCGGTGCTAGTGGTGAAGAACCTGCCTGCCAATGCAGGAGACATAAGAGACGTGGGTCCAAGCCCTGGGATGCAACAGTGAACAAAACAGAAGAAAAACCTCCGCCCTCATTGAACTCACATTGTAAGCAGGCTTTTCTTTCTGAGGTTAACTCTTTTAGCCTCTTCTTAATCTTTTGCATTTTTCCTTTTTGTTGGATGCAGCTTCTTACTGACAACAAAGAGCTGCCTTGTCCTATTCCTTATAGATACGAATTAAGTAAAGTCTACTCTGTAGAAAAAAAACCTTTCTTGAATTCCATTAAGCAAGTTAAGCCCTCCAACCTCTGAGAATTAATAATACTTTCCACTAACAGCACAACTTTTCTATTAATTTTCACAGTATACTTGTATTCTGTTTTTTCATACATACCTGTATAAACTGCTAGATTTTTCATAAATCTAGTGTTAGTAACGTTATGACCAAACTAGACAGCACATTAAAAAGCAGAGACATTACTTTGCCAACAAAGGTCTGTCTAGTAAAAGCTATGGTTTTTCCAGTAGTTATGTATGGATGTGAGAGTTGAACTATGAAGAAAGCTGAGAGACGAAGAATTGATGCTTTTGAACTGTGGTGTTGGAGAAGACTCTTGAGAGTCCCTTGGACTGCAAGGAGATCCAGCCAGTCCATCCTAAAGGAAATCAGTCTTGAATATTCATTGGAAGGACTGATGCTGAGGCTGAAACTCCAATACTTTGGCCACCTGATGCGAAGAACTGACTCATTTGAAAAGACCCTGATGCTGGGAAAGATTGAAGGGGGGAGGAGATCGGAATGACAGAGGATGAGATGCTTAGATGGCATTACTGACTCAATGGACATGAGTTTGAATAAACTCCAGGAGTTGGTAAGCGTCAGAGAGGCCTGGCGTGCTGCAGCCCATTGGGTTGAAAAGAGGGGGACACGACTGAGCAACTGAACTGAATGTTAGTAACTCATTTGTGTCCAACTCTTTGTGAGTCCATGGACTGTAGCCCTCCTGGCTCCTCTGTCCATGGAATTCTCCAGGCAAGAATACTAGAGTGGGTAGCCATTCCCTTCTCCAGGGGATCTTTCCAACTCAGGGATCGAACTCAGATCTCCTGCATTGCAGGCAGATTCTTTACCATCTGAGCCACCAGGGAAGCCCCATATACTTAGGGCCGTGATGTATTTATTTTTTATATTCCATGAACATGTGTAACATGTTCAAAATACACTGGTTGAATATGTGATCCAAATACTATCATTCAGGTTGGTGATGGACAGGGAAGCCTGGCATGCTGCAGTCCATGATTTCGCAAAGGGTTGGACACAACTGAGCGACTGAATAGACTGACTATCATTCAATCTCTCTTATAGTTTATCATTAATTTGTTGATTTATTCAGTTATTCCATCTGCTATGAATATGTCTTAGGTCTGGTATACAAGGATTTTTGCATTCATAGGGCATGTAGAGAAGGAAAGACAAGAAAGAAAACTTGAACTGAAACTCTCTCATTATTTAGATCTTTTATCATTTTACAGTTAGAACTGGACATGGAACAATTGACTGGTTCCAAACTGGGAAAGGAATACAACAAGGCTGTATATTGCCACCCTGCTTATTTAACTTATATGCAGAGTGCATCATGTGAAATGCCAGGTTGAATGAATCATGAGCTGGAATTTTGATTGCTGGGAGAAATATCAACAACCTCAGATATGCATATGATACCACTCTACTGGCAGAAAATAAAGAGGAACTCAAGAGCCTCTTGATGAGGGTGAAAGAGGAGAGTGAAAAAGATGTCTTAAAACTTAACATTAAAAAATCAGAGATTATGACATCTGGTTCCATCACTTCATGGCAAACAGAAGGGGAAAAAGTGGAAGCAGTGACAGATTTTATTTCCTTTGGCTCCAAAATCACTGTGCATGATGTCTATAGCAATGAAATTAAAAGATGCATGTTCCTTTGAAGGAAATCTATGACAAACCTAGACAGTGTATTAAAAAGCTGAGATATCACTTTGTCAACTAAGGTCTGTCTAGTCAAAACTATGGTTTTTCTAGCAGTCATGTACAAAAGTGAAAGTATGTGTTAGTCGCTCAGTCACGTCCTACTCTTTGCAACCCCATAGACTGCAGGCTGCCAGGCTCTTCTGTCCATGGAATTCTCTAGGCAAGAATAATGGAGGAGTTGCCATTTTCTTCTCCAGGGGATCTTCCAAACCCAGGGATTGAACCCAGGTCTCCTGCATTGCAGGCTGATTCCTTACTGTCTGAGCTACCAGGGTATTCTGTGGCTCCAGGGTATCCACCAGGGTATATGAATGTGCGAACTGGACCATTAAAGGAGGCTGAGTGCTGAAGAATTTATGCTTTCAGATTGTCGTGGTGAAGAAGACTCTTGAGAGTCCCTTGGGCAGCAAGGAGATCAAATCAGTCAATCCAAAAGGAAATCAACTTTGAATATTCATTGGAATCACTGATGTTGAAACTCCAACACTTGGGCCACCTAATACGAAGAGCCAACTCACTGGAAAAGACCCTGATGTTGGGAGAGACTGAGGGCAGGAGGAAAAGGGGCAACAGAGGATGAGATGGTTGGGTGGCATCACCGACTCAATGGACATGAGTCTGAGTCAACTCTGAGAGATAGTGAAGGACAGAGGAGGCTGATGTGCTGCAGTCCATGGAGTCACAGTGAATCAGACATGACTTAGTGACTAAATACAAAAAAAAAATAATATTTTAAGTGACATACAGAGAATACTGACACTGCTGGATTTCAACCTGCCAACAACAGAGACTGATTCTTTTTTTTTTATGAATATGTTCCCATATTTTATTTTTTTTAATTTTATTTTATTATTTTTTTCTTTTTACTTTACAACATTGTATTGGTTTTGCCATACATCAGAGACTGATTCTGAGCTACCAGTATAGCCCCGTTTCTTGAGAAGATAAACTGGGCAGCCAATGGCAAATTGATTATGTAAGCATATTCCAGAAGCAGGCAGTCTCAGGCAGCACCATATCCAAGGGCTTATGATGTGTTTGATCTGCTGGCATGCAATCCTGTAAAACACATCACACTAAACAATTCACTTCACAGCAAATACAGTTTATAAAAGGACCCGCAACTGTGGTATCAGCCAGCCATACTGCATACTACACTCCCAGGAAGCTGTCTATCAAACAGAGCTTTGGAACAGTTATGAAGACAGAACTAAGGCTCTAGATTGGAGGGAATACTTTTCAGAGTTAGGGCAGCATCCTCCAGGACACAATATGTACCTTGAATCAATGAGCTTTATCTGCTACCTTTTCCCCAGTAGGAAGACTACCTGGCTTCAAGATGCTCAAATGTTCCCACTCACCATCACTTCCAGTGGCTCACTTGGGGAATACATGCTTCTTGTCCCCACAACTCTGGAGGGAGTAGGCTTAGGGGTCCTGGTCCCCAGTGGGGAATACATGCCAGAAGGCATGTCAGGAGTATCACTGCATTGTAACCCTGACTTCTAGCAGGGCAGTTTGGGTGCCTTGTGTTCAAGGACTTCCATGAAAGAAGGGACATTGTCATCTTGGGTTACTCATCATTGATCGTCAGAAAGTTGGTAGATGCACAACGAAGATAGGGATATACTGAGTATCCAAGCCATCCACTTGGCTTTTTATTCAGTTCAGTCGCTCAGTCATGTCTGACTCTTTGCGACCCCATGGAGTGCAGCATCCCAGGCTTCCCTGTCCATCACCAACTCCCGGAGTTTTCTCAAACTTGTGTCCATCGTGTTGGTGATGCCATCTAACCATCTCATCCTCTGTTGTCCCATTCTCCTCCTGCTTTTTATTACCCACTTGTCATGGTGAGTGGTCGTAGTAATCACAGCCTGTTATGGGCTGAACTGTGTCCCTCCCATATGTTGAAACTCTGGCCCCCATGTAATGTTAAGACAGAGACCCTGAGGAAGTGGTAAAAAGATGGATGGAATTCTATTCTGACTGGATCGGTACACTTCTAGAAGAGGAAGAGACACCATAGATCTCACTCTTTGTCTCCACACGTGCACAGAGAAAAGGCTAGAAAAGATCACAGACAGAAGGTTGTCATCAGCAAGACAAGAAAAGAGGCCTCATGAGAAACCAGTTCTGTTGGAATCTTGATCTTAGACTTGCTGGCCTCCAGAACTGTGAGGAAATAAATGTTTGTCATTTAAACCACTCACTCTGTGGTATTCTATCATGGCAGCCTAGGAAGACTACTATATAACCTTAGAAGGGTATGAAAACTTGGAATTCAGAGAGAGAGAGAGAGAGACAGAGAGAGAGTAATGTCACCAGCAAAGCCAGCACAGCAAGCAGAATTGCCCCTAAGCGGCAGATCCAGCTCCCTCATCAGATTGGCTGTTACTCCAGGCGCTGTAGCTCGTTTCAATCACCTTTCTCCTCTAAGTTTCCTCTGGTCAGAGAAGAGCACCAGAGGACATGAATGGAGAAGTGGGTTTGAGCAGTGCACGAAGTGGCCTGCAGCCAACACGGAGAGTCACCTCTCAGATCTTGTGGCCCCAGCTGCTAAGCGTATGCTCCATCAACTCTCTTCAGCTGTTGGTTTGTTAGAGGTGCCCCAACTGCAGAGAAACACCAAGGGCAAGGCTGCCCACTTCGGGCAGACGCCCATGTTTCATATCTGTTGGAGGCAGAACTGAAAAGACTTGGCCACTCTGGTTCAACACAGGACGCCTCTGAAGGGCCACTTCAGGTCCTGAGCTTCCCATGGGGTTGGCTGAGGTACACGGTCTCAGCAAAGCCTCCACTTCTCTAGGCAGTCCTGCTTCCCCTCCTCCCTCCATAGGGATGATTTCAAGGTCACTTCCTAATAAGCTTTCTGAGCAATAAATTCTCTCGGAGTCTGCTTCCCAGACAACCCGAACTGTGACATCCTATGAATGACATCAGTGATACAAATTGTCATTTTGTCCAGACACTTTGAAATTATTGTTTAAGATTCCATGAGTAATGTTTCATAAAATAACCAGATTAAACATTTTTCTTTATAATCAGAACAAGGACATTTTTATATTTTTATTTTAAGGTTAGTATTAGAATTTATAATGTAGTAATAAATATGTTATCTAATAAATAGATTATAATTATATAGATATATAGAAGCAGTACAGAGGAACTAAAGAACCTCTTGATGAAAGTGAGAAAGGAGAGTGAAAAAGCTGACTTAAAACTCAACATTCAAAAAACAAAGACCATGGCATCCTGTCCCATCCCTTCATGGCAAATAGATGGGGAAACAATAGAAACAGTGAGAGACTTTATTTTTGGGGGCTCCAAAATCACTGCAGATGGTGACTGAAGACACGAAATTAAGACACTTACTCCTTGGAAGGAAAGTTATGACCAACCTAGACAACATGTTAAAAAGTAGAAACATTACTTTACCAACAAACGTCCATCTAGTCAAAGATGTGGTTTTTCCAGTAGTCATTAATGGATGTGAGAGTTGGACCATAAAGCTGAACACTGAAGAATTGATGCTTTTGAACTGTGGTGTTGGGGAAGACTCTTGAGAGTCCCTTGGACTGCAAGGAGATCCAACCAGTCCATTGTAAAGGAAATCAGTCCTGAATATTCATTGGAAGGACTGATGCTGAAGCTAAAACTCCAATACTTTGGCCACCTGATGGAAAGAACTGACTCACTGGGAATAAATAAATAAATAATGATGCTGGGAAAGACTGAAGGCATGAGGAGAAGGGGATGACAGAG
This sequence comes from Bos javanicus, assembly GCF_032452875.1. Taxonomy (NCBI): domain Eukaryota; kingdom Metazoa; phylum Chordata; class Mammalia; order Artiodactyla; family Bovidae; genus Bos; species Bos javanicus. The sequence continues at coordinate 93,479,741 of NC_083877.1, forward strand.
GATGAGATGGTTAGATGGCATCACTGACTCAATGGACATGAGCTTGAGCAAGCTCTGGGAGTTGGTGATGGACAGGGAGGCCTGTATTAGATAGGTTATCATTTACATCTAATGATAAGATGATGCTCTATTATATAAAAAATAGAAATTCATTCAAGTGGAAAACTATTAAAGAACAAGTTCATTTACTAACGCATATATATGGAATTTAGAAAGACCATAACAGTAACCCCGTATGCGAGACACTGATGTATAGAACAGTTTTTTGGACTCTGTGGGAGAGGGAGAGGGTTGGACGATTTGGGAGAATGGCATTGAAACATGTATAATATCATATAAGAAACAAATCGCCAGTCCAGGTTTGATGCAGGATACAGGATGCTTGGGGCTGGTGCACTGGGATGACCCAGAGGGATGGTATGGGGAGGGAGGTGGGAGGGGGGTTCAGGATGGGGAACACGTGTACACCTGTGGTGGATTCATGTTGATGTATGGCAAAACCAATACAATATTGTAAAGTAATAATAATAAAGTTCATTTTGACAAAAGAATTTAACTTTGAAGTTTTAAGCATTCTAATATGAAATGTACAAACCTACTTAATTGTGTCTTAATAATTGTATTAAAACAGTCCATAAGGTGGTAACTGCAAAATGTATTTATGACATAGCAGTTTTTCACATATGAGATGTGTCAATTTTCTAAGAACAGAGAACTCCCTTGATTACTATTGTTAGGAAGTTTGAGGGATGGCCTGGCTTCTCTAAACTCCATCCGAGGCCTCCGCAGGAGAGCTCACAAATATGCTACAAGATAACCACAGAGACTTTTCAACTCCTGCACATGCCTGTAGGTACACAGTGCATACGAAATAAATAACCGCAAGGGCTTCTCCAAGTAACCTTAGGCATATAGGAGTCCAGTAAGGGCTAGTGAATATTCTACATCTAATTATAACAGACTGGATTACGGACATAAACAACACAGCCTGCTGTTATATAACTTACAATTATCAGCTGGCCTTGTGCAAATGCCCCATTTCCATTCTATTTCATTGATTGGTGGTGGGTACAAACCCTACTTTGCACACACCATAACCAAAATGAGGAAAGGGGAATTATGAAAATGGGAAGCCAAGAGGGATTGGAACAAAAGATGAGGTAGGCTCTTTTGGGGTCAGTCTACTTCTGTGTCTTGGGAGTGTCTGTCTAATAAAAAATCTGTGTACTTAAGCTGAGCTGAGCTGATCTGTAACTTGATATTCCACATCCTTTGGTTCATTGCTCCAAATATTTGGTGTGACTTATGAGGTATTTGACAAAGGTTTCTGTGTAGAAGGAATCCATACAAACAAAATAAGGCATATACCACAGCTTTGCAGTGCTTCAATATGTGAATAAAACTCTCTTAGGACTTGCTATATGCATTATTTGATTTTCTACTTTTCACCATAACTAAGACATTATATTCTCAGCAAGTCTGAACTTGCTTCACTGGATTATGTAGACTCAGTGGGTTCTGAACTCATTTCTTTGGTTTCATATTTGGAGTAGTGGTGGTGTTAAAAAAAAAAAAGGTCAAGATGTCAATAATCTAAATACAGATAGAAATAACAGACTTAGAATATTTGAGTTGTCAGGGCACTGAGATTGCACCTAGCCTGGTATTGCACAAGCCAAATACCTCTAACTCCCGACAGATGACAGTAACCAGGTATTGGAAAATAAAGTGTGGGCAGACACATAGCAAGCTGAGGAGAGTATATTCTATCTAAAGGCAATGAAATTCAATTTTAAAAAGATAGACTAATACTTCCACAAGTCTTAGTCAGTGTGGTAACACTGATGACCCATACTAGTCCACCCAAACTCATTTTTTTTTTAAACTGATGAGATTTTTTTAACTGATTTCTGAATATAGTGATAGCAGAACCTGTAAAATTGAAAATAAATATTTTCATAGGAAATGTTAAGGGAATGGTCTGGAGGAAATTTATCTCATTAAAAAAAAAATAATAATAAAGTCTCCTGACACCCAATTTGGAGTTGTTTCTCCTAGTGGTTAGTATCTTTGAGTTTGAACAACATTTGCTCTCTTCAATTGGATATTCCCAAATTCCATTCAAAATTCAACAATTATTTCCAAATGCAGCTGTGATGTATTAGATTATATTATAGTTACTACGGTCTCAGCCTCTTAGAAATATGAGAAACGAGATATTCTTTCCTGGGGTATCCACATTGTAAGGCAAATTATGATACATAATGTCAAAAAGAAATTCTGTTTATATACTTCCATTGGTGAAAAATAATTTCTGTTTGAGCAATTCTGTTAATTTTCCCATGTGGTGGTATTTTTAGTTTCTAAGTCAGGCATGTCAATGTACAAGGAGGAAAAAAAGCAATTTAGAACTCTGCAAAGAAATACAGCCTCTTCCACCTCATTTGTGTTTCATCTTGATTATCAACACATTTGTCATCCCCCTGTAATTTATTCATTATTTTTACCAGAGGAATATGAAGGGAAAAAAGAAGATAAGTGCGCTTGTCAAAATGTGAAACAGATGCTCTAACAATGATTGGAGACAATTAATGTTCTCAGGAAGAAGCAACAGGCTGGGTTTATGTTTTAGCTTCAGATTTTTACAGCAAACAGACTTGGGCAAAATGCAAATGTGAAATAAAGGTTTTCATTTCCCAAGCAAAGGAAAACAGTATTCTCTGACTACATTGTTGTGCATTTCGGTTCTGATCTGACAGTTTAGATCTTTTCAGCAAAACCATTAAGAACAATGGGAGCAAAAGGCAAATGAGCAGCTTTGAGGAGTGATTCAATGACTCTTCCTTCGAAATCACCAAATTGAAAAAGTCCTGCGACTGAAAAGGCTGCGGGATGGTGGACTGACAAGCAGAATGAAGATAAATGCTTGTGTCTGATCACACTTTAATTCCAGCTGGACACAACAGAGTGAGAGTGCCTCCAGTCACCTTTGCAATATTTCCCTTTGTTCTTTCTTTTATTGGAGACATTTCAGTTCTACCACCTTTTGGACTCTGACACTAATTTCCTCCACCTTGTCTAGCACCCTACTCCTATAATCTTACTCTAGACCAATAAAATCAATAAAATGTCATTCCCTGATTATTACTTTCTACCCCTATAACTTACTTATCCTTTCTACTCCTGTGCTTCCATTTTAGCAAGTTTTGAATCATGTGGAATTTACTAAATATTTATTGGAAGGACTGATGCTGAAGCTGAAACCCCAATACTTTGGCCACCTGATGTGAAGAACTGACTCATTTGAAAAGATCATGATGCTGGGAAAGATTGAAGGTGAGAGGAGAAGGGGACGACAGAGGATGAGATGGTTGGATGGCATTACCAACTCAATGGACATGAGTTTGAGTAAGCTCCAGGAGTTGGTGATGGGCAGGGAAGACCGGCATGCTACAGTCCATGGGGTTACAAAGAGTTGGACACGACTGAGCAACTGAACTGAACTGAAACAATATCTGATTATCATCTTCTTTAAGATTCCTGGGAGGATCATACCAGAATCAGGACTGGCCTCTCTTCAAGTTATGACCATAAATACCAATGTGCCCTCAGCACTGACAGCCAATCTAATGTGTTAGGATATGCTGTGTGGAAAATACACACAGTGGCCCAACAGAAGTTTACTTCTCATTGACCTAACAGTCCTAGGTGAATCTCATGGTTAGCTCACAAGACCTAAATAGATCATGTTGTTTAGTTGCCAAATCATGTCCAACTCTTTGCAACCCTATGAACTGCATATGCCAGGCTTCTGTGTCCTTCACCATCTCCCAGAGCTTGCCCAAACTCATGTCCATCCAAGTTGGTGATGGTATCCAGAGGATGCCATCTCATCCTCTGTCACCCTCTTCTCCTCTTGCCCTCAATCTTTCCCAGCATCAGGGTCTTTTTCCATATAGGTCATAAGACCTCCAACTCAGAGGAGACCTAACTTGTGATCACGGGACAGGGACTTCTTCTATCTTCTGGATTTGTCTCACCAGAGAATTAGTTGTTGCTGGTGTCCAGCTGGCACAGAGAAAAGAGAGGGCATAGAGAGGTCTTCTCTGCTTCTGAGAAATCTTTTGTGAGGGCAGCACATAATCCTTTTGCTTACAGGCTGCTAGAGAGCTCATTTTATAGCTACATCTGAAAACTGCAGTCTAATTCTCTGGCCATGAAGAAGAGGACAAATCAAAAATTATCTTGATGAACAGCTGACAATCTCCACCACATATTTTATAGCCACATCTGAAAACTGCAGTCTAATTCTCTGGCCATGAAGAAGAGGACAAATGAAAAATTATCTTGATGAACAGCTGACAATCTCCACCACATATTTTACTCTAATTTTCTGATATTGTATTTTTATGCTCTTAAGAGAAAACTCTTACTTCTCTCTCTTCAAACCTCAAACCTCCAAAAATGAACTGGCTTCACTGAGAAGGCAGATACGATCAGATGAGGGATGTTCCTGATGAGATACAGCAGATGAGATGTATATAGTTAGATGTGAGAGGCCATCTACTTTCCACCTTCTGAGCTGTCCTTGAGCTCAGGTACTTTTTCCCCTTCCCTCATAACAGAGTAAACATCCCTGTGAGATCTAAAGATAAAAACCTCTTTTTGTTCCCCAGGCACAATTTCCTCTATATTTCACATGCATTTCACTTCTGCAATTATCTTTTTTCTAACCTCCATCATCAATTTCTTCTGTTGGGCTAATACCAAACATGCCTGTCACCTAACATCACTTAGATTTATACAAGTAAGCAAAAAAAAAGTCTTTACCCGCATCTCTTTCCATTTATTGCATCATTTCTCTACTGCCCTTAACAGAATATTGGTAAAACATTTAAATACATTATTATTTCTACACTTATACCTCCCATCTGGATAACTCTTTAATAGGGATTTCATTCAAATCATTTCAATTAAACAGTGCATATCGAAGTCACCAATGATCTACATCTGACTCATGTCCATGCCATGAGAGTGTCCTTGGCCTGTCTCTAGTAACATCAGACATGCATCAGCCAGTAAAACAAGTTTAAGATGGTTCAGAGTAAGGAACACATCTATTTACTTTCTAAATTAATTGAGCATCTGAGCAGTATTTTCCCAAGATTAATCTAAATATATTTTACTCACTTATATTCTGATATTAGGTAAACCTAATGATTTCCCAAAGGACAACCAATGTTTCTTTGGTAAAAATGGCATACCTCACACCACTAAAATAATATTTTACAGACAAGGGAGACTTCCATTTTGTTTTCAGGCACAAAACCAGATGATTTGGTTGCTTCAATGAGAATATCATTCAGGTTAATGGGGTGGTGGCATTCTTCAACTCAATATCATAAATGAACATGCATATGTATTCATCACTGACCTAGATGCTTCAGATCATAAAAACAACCGAGCCCAGGAAAACTTACCTGAAGGAGAAAGTAAACATATATTCATCCTACAAAAACTGAGCAAGTACTTCTTGTGAGACTGGTTCCATGTAAATCACCACAGATTGTGTTTCCTAAATACAGCTAAAAGTGTCTGCTCTTCCTACATGGTCTTCACATATATTGAGTCTGTTTCTCTATCTCCTTGAAATCTGGTGGTTCCTAGCAGCTCTTTAACCAACAGAACATTGATGCTTTGCAAATTCTGGTTGTAGCTCTCTGTTAGAAGCTCAAAGCAAATGAAGCAAACATGGAGGCTCTTTGATAGAGAGTCTCCAATGAGATTCCAGCTAATGTCCAGGATCAGTGGTCAGTGAGATGAATGAGTTGTCCTGAATGTTCACCCTTCAGATGATTCCAACCATAGCATTTGAGTGGCCAGAAGGAAAGTGCACATGAGAAAATGCACAGATGAGCCCAGTCAACCCATAGCATCATGAGGAAAAATAAGAGTGTGCTGATTTAGCCATTAGAATTTTGGATGTTTTGTTGTGCAGGAATATATAACCTAAAAGTTAGGCCTGAGCAACAAAGATTATTAGATATATTTTCTACAATTGGGAACCCACAATCTAATGCAGGACATTAAGGAATCCATCTCATCCCTTCACATGGCATCACTGACTCAATGGACACATGTTTGAGAAAATTCCAGGAGATACTAAGGGACAGGGAAGGCTGGCATGCTGCAATTTCATGGGGTTGCAAAGAGTCAGACATGACTTAGCAGCTAAACAATAAGGAATGCATTAAAATGTGAATATAACAAAGTTATGGTGAGTAAAATATGAGAGGTATGATTCTGTGTGAATAGAACAGGGAAGACTTGGTTAGAAAAGTGCCGTTTGAGATAGAATTTGAAATGGTTGTAGACATTTTCTAATTGCTATTTGATAAGGCAGAGACTGTTAAGGAATTCTACCAAGATTAGACAGCTTGAGAAAAGAAATCTATAGTGATAGCAAAAAGCTGAGTAATATTAGCTCATATTAATGAAATTGCTGCTAAGGTTTGGGAACTTCATATAAGTTGTTGTTGTTTAGTTGTTAAGTTGTGTCTGACTTTTGTGACCCCCCATGGACTCTGTCCATGGGATTTTCCAGAGAAGACTACTAGAATGGGTTGCCATTTCCTTCTCCAGGGAGTCTTCCCAATCCAGGGATTGAACCTCCATCTCCTGCATTGGCAGGCAGATTCTTTACCACTGAGCCACCTGCGAAGCCCATATAAGTTGCTCCAATCTTTATCAAACAATCCAGCAAGAAAGGAATTACACCTGGGTTCAAATGTAGTACTAGAAACCTATATTCTTTTCAGGGTGCTACGATGCCTCAAAGAAGAGTAGGAAGAAAAGTGGGAAGAATCATTTAAGTACTAAGTTGAAGCACTCATGATAGAGAAAGTTGAAGGTCATACAAGAGCTTCTCTTTAATCACAGTAGCAAAATGGACCCACTAATGATTTTTCAGTAGAGACAATCATGTTTTCATTGCTGCTCAAAAGAGTTACATGATTCCCTTTAACATTATTACTATTTTCTGATTTGACTGTGTAAACTTTTAATATATATGCAGTCTTTGGTTGTCTTATTTGAGTAACAGAACTATATTTCTTAGTAATAATTTAGCTTTTTTCAAAAGTTAGGATAAGAGACTCTTTAAACTTATTAAATGAGAGAACTAATACAACATGGACTTAAGTTAGTACAATGTGATGTCTCTTCTAAATATTAATTTTATTAAGTAAACATTAAAACAATTAAGCATTGCTAAATTTGGGGGGATTGGAATGCAAAAGTAGGAAGTCAAGAGATACCTGGAGTAACGGGCAAATTTAGCCTTGGAGCACAAAATGAATCTGAGCAAATTCTTAACTGAATTCTGTCAAGTGTAAGCACTGGTCATAGCAAACACCCTTTTCAACTATACAAGAGACAACTTTACACATAGACATCACCAAATGGTCAATACTGAAATTAAATTGATTACATTCTTTGTAGCCAAAGCTGAAGAAGCTCTTTACAGTCCACAAAATCAAGACCTGGAGCTGACTGTGGCTCAGATCATCAGCTACTCATAGCAAAATTCAGGCATAAACTAAAGAAAGTGGGGAAAACCAATAGGCCAGCCAGGTATGACTTAAATAAAATCCCCTATGAATATGCAGTGGAGGTGATGAATAGATTCAAGGGATTAGATCTAGTAAACAGAGTGCCTGAAGAATGATTGATGGAGGCCAGTAACATTGTACAGGAGGCAGCAAACAAAACCATCCAAAAGGAAAAAAAAAAAAAAGAATGCAAAGTGGTTACCTGAGGAGGCTTTCATCAACTATGCTAAAGCCCCTGACTGTGTGTCTCATAACAAACTATGGGAAGCTCTTAAAAAGATGGGAATACTAGACCACCTTACCTATCTCCCGAGAAACCTGTATGTGGTCAAGAAGCAACAATTAGAATGCTGTATGGAACAACTGATTGGTTCAGGACTGAGAAAGGAGTACGACAGGGTTGTCTGGTGTCACCCTGTTTATTTAACTTATATGCTGAGCACATCATGAGAAACGCTGGGCTGGATGAGTTACAAGCTGGAATCAAGATAGATGGAAGAAACATCAAAAATCTTCAGATATGTGGATGATACCACTCTAATGGCAGAAAGTGAAGAGGAACTAAAGAGCCTCTTGATGAAGGTGAAGGAGGAGAGTGAAAGAACTGGCTTAAAACTAAATATTAAAATCTAAGATCATGGCATCCAGCCTCATTACTTCATGGCCCATAGAAGGGAAAATGTGGAAGTAGTGACAGATTTCCTCATCTTGGGCTCTAAAATCACTGCATATGGTTGTTGCAGCCATGAAATCAGAAGATGATTGATTCTTGGCAGGAAAGTTATGACAAACATAGACAGTGTGTTGAAAAGCAGAGACATCACTCTGACAACACAAGTCTGTTATAGTCAAGACTGTGATCTTCATGGTAGTCAAATATGGTTGTGTGAGCTGGACTGTAAAGAAGGCAGAACGCCAAAGAATTGATGCCTTCAAACTGTGGCCCTGGAGAAGACACTTGAGAGTCCCTTGGACTACAAAGAGATCAAACCAGTCAATCTTAAAGGATATCAAGCCTGAATGCTCATTGGAAGGACTGATATAGAAACTGAAGCTCCAGGATTTTGGCCGCCTGAAGTGAATAGCCAACTCCTTTGAAAAGTCCCTGATGCTGATAAAGATTGAGGGCCGAAGGAGAAGAGAGCATCAGAGGATGAGATGGCTGGATGGCATCACCGATGCGATGGACATGAATTTGAACAGACTTCGGGAAATGGTGAGGGGCAGGGAGGCCTGGCCTGCTGCAGCCCATGGTGTCGCAAGGAGTCGGACATGAATGGGTGACTGGACAACAACAGCAAATTTGGGGGGACAGGCAATTGAAACATTTTCTGGGCAACAGACTTAAATCTTTATGTACCATTTTGGTTGATTTTAGAACATTAACAGAGATAAGAATTTCTTTTCTTTTCATTTTGGGGTGGTGGTGGTGGTTTAGTCACTAAGTCATGTCCGACTCTTGCGACCCCATGGAGGGCAGCCCACCAGGCTCCTCTGCCCATGGGATTCTCCAGGCAAGAATACTGGAGTGGGTTGCCATTTCCTTCTCCAGTTTTAGGGGGTAGGAACATTTAAGTCAAAATTGTGACGGTTCACACAAATTAGCAACAATACTTATGGAGAAAACAACTAACTAGGAAATAAAATTACAGTCCAGGTAATGTGACTTTTACCTCAGTGTCTTGCTATGCTAAGCTCACTTATTTTTAAAAACTTCTCTTAATGAAGTCATCTATTTGTCTGTCCCTGAATAAATAACAATGTTAGGAACATGAGCAGGTCTTTATTTGATTTTCAGAATGAATTTCTAGAGGCCTGACAGAAGACTCAGCTATAATTATTTAAAATTACAGATATATAAGGTGAAAAAAACCTTTAGTAAATCTATACTGGTTTGAGGTCACATCTTGGAAGTAAATTCAGGTGTTTATTTAAAACATTTCCTCATATAATCTTTTTTTTTTTCTAATTCTTTAGTGCAGTAGTTTAATTTTATGGAATTCTATTTACATTTTTATTTTGTTAAGAAATGCTATATTATTGGCTATAAAATTAAGTCATGACTATAATAGAAAACATGGCAAGATACAAAACAATATAAAAAACAAAGAACTATATTTAACATCCACCTGGATATGACAGCTTCAAACAGTTTTTGTTTATCACCTACTATTATCAACTGACATCATTTATTCTCTGTGCATCCAGAGTTGTATCATGTTTATCATCATGTCTCCAACACTACCAGTTTCAGGTGGATAGCAGAAGCTCAAAAATGTATTTTGAATAGAAAATAATGGAGTTCATTCCCTTGTTTCTTTCTACCATCATACTTACAAATCATCAACACCATCCACCTCTGCAGCGACTCATCTCATATTATCAGACAATTCTTTCGTATGGATGCATTGAGTATTATCCAAATAATCCTCTCATTTTAACTACTTAGATGGATTCCAATCATTTGCATGGGATATTAACTGACCAGGAATGCAACCCATGCCCCCTTCAGTGGAAAGGCAGAGTCCCAACCACTGCACTGCCTGGGAATTCCCCAGGAATTCTTTGTTCTTGAACCAACATTATTGTCTTTTGTAAGAGAAGCTGAGTCATTTGCAGTAACTAAAACAGTCACAAAGCCCATAATAAGTGTGTGTCATCTGGCTTATCTGTTGCGATCTCAATTCATACGTGTTTCTAAGTAGGAAAAACTGTGCTTTCAAGAATCATTTCTCCCGTGTTGTCTCAAGTTTAGAGTTTACCAATAAATGGACAACAGACCAGAGGCTGGTTTCCACTTGGAAATCTATGGAGTGGGAATGTGACTGACCATTTGCCTTGGGCATCAGGGATACTGGAACATTTGTTATTAACTTTCAGTGTGTTTCAGAATCACCGGGAGGGCTACAAAAGCAGATTGCCAAGCATACCCCCCAGAGTCTCCAATTCAGCAGACTTGGGGTGGGTTCTGAGAGCATGTATTTTTAACAGATTCTCAGGTAATGCTGTTGCTGCTGGTCCTGAGATTGCATATTAAGAACCTCTGTTCTTGAAGAACCAGAGCTTAGTTCTTTCAGAATGGCAGAGGGGGAAGTAAAGAAAATAAAACCTTCCCAAGTCTATTTCTGTGAGTAGTTTTTTATAGGAACTTTATAGAGTCAGCATTTTCTCCATGCAACAGTAATTATTTGAGCTATTTCACTTGTCTTTATATCTCTAAATAGGTGGCAAATACTTGGAACATGCAGTCTGATGGCTGTCTTTTGCTTTTTTCCTTCCTTGAGGAAGCTTTAGTGATCACGTGGATAAACTAACACTGCTGAATCAGATGATCTCCATATCTACTGGGCCACTGGTCTGTGACAGAGACTGCTTTTTTCCCTACTAGCTTGTTCCAACCATCAGATGGTTAGCTTATCACTGATGCTTAACACTTTAAATGATCCACCTGTCAAGTAGGGCTATTAATCTTCATGGCTTAAGAGAGGATTCCAGACATCAAAAAATAGGAGAAACATCTGATCACTGAAACTACAGCACAACACTTTTCACTTCTGCATTTTGGCCATTTCATTGACTTATAGAACAGAACTGCTTAGTTCAGAGTGTGGGAGGGTAAATTTTAGTGACATTCATTGGAAGGACTGATGCTGAAGCTCTAATACTTTGGCCACCTGATGTGAAGAGCCAACTCATTAGAAAAGATCCTGATGCTGGGAAAGATTGAAGGTGGGAGGAGAAGGGGATGATGGAGGATGAGATGATTGGATGGCATCACTGACTCGATGGACATGAATTTGAGCAAGGTCCAGGAGTTGGTGATGGACAGGGAAGCCTGGCGTGTTACAGTCCATGGGGTCACAAAGAATCAGGCATGACTGAGTGACTGAAATGATCAAGACTACAAAGTATTCATTTGCAAGAGCAACTGCCTTTCAGCAGATCTTTCTCTGACGTTTTATATTGCAAGACTACTCACAAAACTTTTTTTTTTTTTTAATGTCACTTTCCCATTAAGAAGACTACAATGTCATTCCTATTGTCTTCTGGATCAAAGTGAATTTTTCTGTTATTATTCTGCCAAATTAGGATTTGGTGTTGGAATGGGTATCTCATTTCAGTCATCAATACCAGCTACTTCTACAGTGACTCATAACACTTAATAACACAAAACAGATATTTGTGCTTATTTTTAGTCCAATCTTTATCTTTTGAAGCATGTGGTATTATACAAAAATGATCATTTGTTTTACTTATGGCATATCTTAGGGAAGGAGGAGAAGAAGCCCACAGAGGATGAGATGGTTGGATGGCATCACTGACTCAATGAACAAGAGTTTGAGCAAACTCTGGGAGATAGTGAAGGGCAAGAAAGCCTGGTGTGCTGCAGTCCATTGGGTCACAATGAGTTGGACATGACTCAGTGACTGAACAACAATACCAATCTCCTGCAGAGAATAAAGACATAGTTACCTATATAAATGAATCAAAAATCTTTGCACTTTCTGGTTAAAACTCACCTGTTTTAGGTATGACTTTGCCAAGAAAATATATAAAGTGCCCTTTATAATATCGTATGTAATCATATGCTCCATACTCTGGGAGGGCCAGTGCATGAAAAGGAAAACTGTGTTGGCAACTGTGAAATTTTGTTGGACAAAAATCCTCAGAGAAGTAAATCATAGGTTTCTAATTCAGATCTTTTAATCAAGTAAGTTTTACTTTCTGTATCTTCATGCTCTGTACTTTTTTAATGTAAATTCACATTAGGCACTTGCCCTGAAAGTGAGGTTAAGTCACAGTCATCCTGTGTTTCCAGGCCTAAGAATTACTGCAGTTCACTGGTATGACCAAGATAGAAAATCATCATAGCTTTGCTTTTAAAAAATGTAAACAGGTCACAGTAGTAGTGACAGTTATTAGCATCTGGCAGATTCCCTGGAGGCATTGGAAGAGTGTCTGAGTATGAGTGGCCTGAGGGACAGCAGCTGAATCAGGAAACCGTGGGTACCACCTTCCACGCTCCAATAAACCTGTGTTGAGATTGTCGGGCTGGGACAAGTCTCCCTGGGAGAGGCTCTCTGGCAGGCACTGCATCTGCTACCATGCAACCATAATCAATATATTTAATTCAAAGGGAAAGCAATAATAATTGTCATACACACTTGGTGCCAATTATTTGAGTTTATTGAGAGTTTAGGTCAACTTCTATTTCTATCATAACCTTCTTAAAATTTGAGTTGATTCTTTCTTAGAATGTTTCAAAACACCATCCTCATAAGAATGACCTTTCTGATACAATGTTTAATTGGGCAAGCCCTCTATGTTGTCCCATCACAAGTTACTCACAGCTCTGGAGTCAGATATCTGGGGATAGAGACCTCTGTATTGCTGTTTACTAAGCTCTCTGGCCTTAGACAAATAACTTAAATCTCCTGATTTGTGTCTTTAGCGTACAGTATTTGGAGGATAAGATGAGGTAATGAAGGAACCACACACAGCAGGTACCTAATGCAAGTCAGGTACTATGTAAATATAGCCAGTATTATTAGATCACAATAAATCTTTTTATCTAAACCTGTGTAAGGTTATATACAAGAGATCGATGAACGTATCTTTCTCATTGAGCAGTTGTTTACACAATAAAGTTGCTTTGGTTAGAAGAAATTATCTCTGATTAGCATGTAGATGAAACTGCAGATATAAAACTTTGGTATCAGTTATGTATTCTCTAAGATAGTTTTTGTCATAATTTCTGATAGCAAACAGAGCTAAGAACACATGTTTTTCAAGGGAAAGAAATATCTTGAAACTGTCTGCACAATGATTTGGTACATAGTTAAGCAAACTGTTTTTGCTTTAGTCATTTATCTAGTATAGAATTATTGAGTGACTGTTAATGTGCTAGTCAAGCAAGCAAGTCATCGAGGGTAAAACCGTAGTCATTGCACGCTAATGCCTGTCCCCATGCACTTGTGTTCTGCTTCAAACCTTTTCCAAAGCGCTGTCCCCAGTTGAATATGACAACTCTAATTTCCACTAAAGCTGTGAGTTGTACATTGTCTGTTGTAACTGTCAGAAAGGCTTGACGTAGGATTTTTTTTTAAAGGAAATTAAATGAATACTCTTATTTATGTGATAAATAAATCACCACTTATTCTCTGCTATTTTAAAAATGTAAATTGTATTTTCATAACAAGCATATTTAATAGGTATTATTATTCTTCTCATTTTATAGATTGGAAACTAAAACACTGAAAGTTTAAGTAAGGTTAAGTAACTTGCCAAAAGTCAAACAGCCAGAAGTGATAGGCACAAGATTCTAATCTGGGGAATTTGACTTGAGAGTTTGGGATCTGAACCATTAAGTTTGTTCAGGCAATGTTATTCTTGACTGTAGCAGGAACTAAAAATGTTGGTGTGAGAAAGATGAATGACATCTGTTCAATGTCATGAGGGATTTCACCTTCATTTCTAGGATCCTGTCTTGTTCTGACTGTATATACTCATTCTTTAGACAAGTACCATTGGTTGACACTGTGCTTATTTCTGCATTTCTTTTCCTTATGCCCCAAACAACCTCTATAGGAATATGTGAGATTTGCTTGAATGTTGACATGCATGACCTTTTCAACATTAGTTTTGACCTCGACTTCTAAGTTATTCCAAACTTTTCTTCTTTCATCTTCCTTCTTAACAGCCCCGAAACAGCTTGTTTTCATTTGCATTAAATGAAGAGACAGCTTGATATGCTGGGATATTAATAGCTAATACACAGGGATTTTTTTTACCTTATATTGTCACTAGAAAAGGTGCTGGATCCATATTATCTTATTTAATTCTCAAAATAATTCACTAAGTTTGGATTTGCTTTTATTCACATTTTATGAGATATAAAACCAAGACTTTTAAAACAGAAACATAGGCCAAAACATTCAACAAAGTTTCTGGTGTGTAGAATGGAATATTGACATGTCAGAATTTGAGTACAAGTTCATGAGATGTCAAAGTCCAAACTTAACCAACAATGATACTTAAAAAGCAAAGACCTGGCTCGATGCCTGAGTCCTAACCAGGCATTGCGTTCTTAAGGGAGTTACTCAGAGTACTTGCCCTTCAGTTTAGTGATCTTTAAAGTACAAAGCATTCCTTCATTAATTATACATTTATTCATCGTAACTCTATGCCAAAACCTATGGTATAAATAGACTGTACAAGGATGAATAAAATATCTTTCATTAATGACCTTGGAAAGTAATGGTAATATAGTGTTTACATCATAGAGTTATGTAAAGATTGAATAAATCAACAGATAAGCTCTTCAGAATAAAATCCATGTTATAATGATACATGCGCATGCATTATTAATATATTGGTAAAGACTAAGGGTGGTAATAATGTGTGTGTATGTGTGAGGGTCTAAAATAGAAAAGAGCCTCTCTCTGTGTCTTTGCCTTCTAAGTATAGGGCAGAAATTCATGCCAAGGAGAATATTGTGAATGATACAGAAGGTCAGTTTTGAAAATGCTTTTCTTCATGGATGCTGCCATGAAGTCACCTACCTACAAAGAAATGATACTTTGTACTTCCCAACTATTAGTACATTTCACGGAGGATGTAGAGAGATAGGAGGAAATGTATGCCAGGTTGCATGCTGTGTAGTTTTAATTTGCTAGTCAAATTTATAGCCTACACAAGTAACTAAGATTCTTAAGTGACTTAAATATTTTTATGACTTTTACAGTGTTGATAACGAGTTATGAATGATTAAGCATGCATTAAGGTAGCTATTTTGTGTTTGGAGACACGTTAGTAACTGAGGACCACTTACTAGATATTATAGCATCATTCACAAAGAATACTAAACATTTGACAAAGATATCTGAATCATCTCTTCAGAGACTTGAAATGATTATGTTAAGAAGTGCTGCAGAGAAATCTAAGTTCCATGAGTGACTAATGAAATGAAAGGCTTCTTTGCATACAGATATTAATATAAATATCATTTTCCTTAAGAAACATTCCACAAAATTATATCACTTATGTTAAATTTAGATAACTTTTGGCCTGTACTAACAAACCCCGTGGATGGAGGAGCCTGGAAGGCTGCAGTCCATGGGGTTGCTAAGCGTCCGACATGACTGAGCGACTTCACTTTCACTTTTCACTTGCATGCATTGGAGAAGGAAATGGCAATCCACTCCAGTGTTCTTGCCTGGAGAATCCCAGGGACAGAGAAGCCTGGTGGGCTGCCGTCTATGGGGTCACACAGAGTCGGACATGACTGAAGTGACTTAGCAGCAGTAGCAGCAACAATATCTAAATTGGCATTTCAAAACTGTCCTTAAAACTAACACTTTCTTTTTTTTTTCCTTTTAAATATAAATTTATTTATTTTAATTGGAGGTTAAATACTTTACAATATGTATTGGTTTTGCCATACATCAACGTGAATCTGCCACAGGTATACACGTGGTCCCCATCCCAAACCCCCCTCCCTCCTCCCTCCCCGTACCATCCCTCTGGGTTGTCCCAGTGCACCAGCCCCAAGCAACCAGTATCACGAATCGAACTTGGACTGGCGATTCGTTTCACCGAAGAAACCAGAATTGAAAGAGACACGTGTACCCCAATGTTCATCGCAGCACTGTTTATAATAGCCAGGACATGGAAGCAACCTAGATGTCCATTAGCAGATGAATGGATAAAACTAATGCTTTCTATACCACCATAAGGCAGTGTCACACGAGAATTGCAAAGAAAGAATTGACATTTATTTTAAAAAATACCCATAGCTTTGATTTAAAACAATAAAACAATGGGTGACATTTTCCTCTGAGATCTGATTTATTTTTGGTTTGGTAGCTGATTCTATTACTACTTTCTATCATGTACTTGGTTTTGACCTTTGGACTTCATTCCCTTTCAGTTCATTGTTTAATTACAGGACCTGGAATCTTCTGGGCTTTATCCTCAGCTTCTGCAGTTCCCTCCTCTCTTGACCTCACTAACTCAGAGCTCCATTTTCTCATCTTGACCTTGAGTTGGAGAGATTAGCAACAGAAGCCCACCTCTCTCGGGCTTAGCATCTTTTCAATTATGCTGCTAGTGAGGCCCTGCCTGGTCCCACCTCCTTTCTAATCCTTCTGATTCTGGGTCCTGTCCAGTTGCATCAGTTTCTCTTTTTCTCTGCATCTGAGTCCCTTTTTAAATGTGGTAAGGCAAGGCAATATTTCTCAAACTTTATTTTGCCACTCACATGATTTTTTGCTATTCAAGCTCCACTTATATTGTTGTTAAATGGTACACTATTTTTAAATGAAAAGAATTCACTTTTTTCTTTACTTTTTAAAGACTCACACTGGTTTAAAAATCCTTAAATCCTTCATATCCGTCTGTTATATGGAAAAGAAATATCCCTTATCTTTAAAAAAGAGTGACTATAGAATGAAATTTAATGAAGACAAAAATCGTGGGGTTGAACTCTCTCCAGATACTGTTTCAGGTCTGAGGACTAGTCTCTGAGACTAGCAAGAGGCGGAGTGAAGTTATTGAGCTTAGTGACAGTAAACTGAGCTTTCTTTCCACAACCAGAAAGACTAAAAGATAATCAAGATCTGACTAAGGTGATAAATTGCGACAACAGTGCAGAGTTGCCCTGTTGTCAGTCACCACTAGCAAGTAAGCCAGGAAAGGGGCATGAGAATGCAATCAGCTCATGATGGGGGCAGGCAGGAGGCAGGGTGCAGGAGACTCGGGAGCAGGGCAGAAAGGTGCAGAAGAATTTAATTCTAAATTAAATCCTTCCCCTAATGCTGGTCCCCAGAAGCCACAGTGATGAGATGATGCTCCTTAGTTTCTGATATGGACAAAATATTAAAAAATAGATATTAAAAAACTGTTCCATTTTAAGGGGAGAATGATTCCTAGTTTATGACTATGTATGATATATTTTATATAGGGTGTTCTGGCTAGCTTTCAGCATTTTTTTGTTTTTGCAATGCAACTTCATAAAATATAAAAATATATATTTTTAAAATATATATATTTTTTAAAATTATATTTTAAAAATATATTTATATACAAAATATAAAAATTCTTAAGGTAAGTCCTGGTCAAAAGGAAGGTTATGTACCAACCATTTCCATGATTAATTGAAAAGTCCTCAAACTACAGAATGCTTGCCTTTGTGGTCTTTGAAGTTCATTTTAATTTATGTACCCTAAACTATGCTCAGTTTCAGTTATAGAATCCCTCAGTAAAAAGAGTTGCCAAAACTTTACACTATTCAAAAGGAAGTCCTTCCAAGCTGAAATGCTACAAAGCCTGTCTTATAGGTGATGATATATTAAATAAAAGGTTACTTTAATAATATTTTTTTTGCCAGCACAGCTTCAATGCCATATAAATGTTTCCTATTCAATTACCTGCTCACATTTTTCATCCTCACTGATTTTGCAGTGATCAGAATATTTCTCTTAAATCCCACCATGTTAATCCATCAGAGTGCTTTTTTCATTAGGTGATGAAGTTTCCCACCCAGAATATTACCAGGAAGGATGATTGCATCTCCTATTGTTCTGCCTCTAGACTGTTAACTTGTGAGGATATTTTTATTCCTCCAACCTCCTCTTATTCAGGAAATATAAGGGGTTTACTATGCAGAAGGGAAAATTGGAAACCAACTAGAATCAGACTCCTTAAATCCTTCAAAGGAAACTTTTCTTGGAAATCAGCCTCTTGCTGATTAATTATGGCTTACTTTATCACCTTTTCATTGATTATTCAATGCATTTAGTAACTGGAATGTTCATTTAATGCAGAGTTAAGCTCAAAATTAAAAAATAAAAATAAACAGTCCACATTGTGGTAGGCATCAGGACCTCAAGCAAAACAGATATCAAAAACTCCTCTAAGAAGGTGAATGGCTGAAAAGGATAAATAAAATCTCTTGAAAGACCGGACTCAACCAGACAGCCCCTTATACCAGAATGTAGGCAAAGAACATTCATGTCTTTGATGTAACTTTCAAGTTGTTGGTTTCTTCTTTTGTTTATTAAAAGTTATCTTAATATTTAGATGACACAGAGTTAACTGATTTTCTAGTAACATCCACAAGGATCCATCAAAAGAAAGAATTGTAAACAACTGCAGCAGACTGCTATTCTGGACTGGCACTGAGATCAATGGCCTCTGTATTGAATTGAGAATAAATAAAAGAAAACTCTTTCCAAAAATCTTTTTTTTTAAATTTAATTTTATTTTTTAACTTTACAATATTGTATTGGTTTTGCCATATATCAACATGAATCCACCACAGGTATACACGTGTTCCCCATCCTGAACCCTCCTCCCTCCTCCCTCTCTGTACCATCCCTCTGGGTTTCTTTTTGCCTTCTAAGACTCCTGTAAGGGCTTCCCAGGTGGTGCTGGTGGTAAAGAACCTGTCTGCCAAAGCAGGAGAAGTAAGAGGTGCAGGTTCCATCCCTGTGATGGGAAGATCCCTGGAGGACAGCATGGCAACCCACTCTAGTACTTCTGCCTGGAGAATCCCATGGACAGTTAAGCCTGGTGGGCTATAGTCCATACAGTCACAAAGAGTAAGACATGACTGAAGAGACTTGGCATGAATGTACACTATATGACAAATGTACGTATAGTCAGAGCTATGGTTTTTGTAGTAGTCATGTGTGGATGTGAGAATTGGACTATAAAGAAAGTTGAGCATTGAAGAACTGATACTTTTGAACTGTGATGCTGGAGAAAAATCTTAAGAGTCCCTTGGACTGCAAGGACATTAAACCAGTCAATCCTAAAGGAAATCAGTCTTGACTGTTCATTGGAAGGACTGATGCTGAAGCTCCAATACTTTGGCCACCTGACGCAGAGAGCTGACTCACTGGAAAGACCTTGATGATGGGAAAGATTGAGGGCAGGAGGAGAAGGGGATGATTGAGGATGAGGTGGTTAGATGGCATCACCGACTCGATGGACATGAGTTTGAGCAAACTCAGGGAGATAGTGAAGGACAGGGAAGCCTGGAGTGTTGCAGTCTGTGAGGTCACAAAGAATCGGACACTACAGAGCAACTGAAAATGGACGTGAATAAGAATATTTGCATCATTCCCTCTTTATTATATTATTGAAAGTTATACAGTTTGACCTTTGGACACACTGGAAGAGCACTTGATTGGGGGCATAATATGGTTTGAGCAATTTATTATTTTGAAAAAGTAAGAAAGTGGGAAGCATAAGGTCATAGGACATCTGAAGTACTGCATCATCTGTTTTCCAGTTTAGTTTAGACTAGTTCTGTTAATGGAACAGTTCTGCAAATAGTAGGTATTTACTAAGTTCTGTATTGGAAGGTCGACTATTGAAGAAAGGAGCCTTCTTTCTCTACAACAATATGCTTTAGTTGAGAGAACGTATAAATAAAAGGTGATGTACTGCTGAGTAAGATGGTGACTCTTCATGCAAAGGAGGTTTTGAAAGGGAAAGTTCAACATGAGCTAAAACAGGCAGAGATACTTCCTTGGAAAAGTACCAGTTAAACAGACCCTGGAACATAGGCAGGGTTTTATAGGCAGGGGTTGTGTTTGGTTGAGAGGAACACAGAATGAGAAAATGAAAAAGAGCTAGGGGTCTAACAGTGGTTACAACTAGGCAGAGCAATTCTTGCTTTCTCAAGTCTGGATTTAATGCTTAAAGCCCTGCCTGAGTATGGAAGGAACGGAAAAAAAACTGAGCTTTAGACAGTTAATAAAAGACATTGTTCAATTTTATTCATTAGGTATACGTTCATTTGGTTAATAATTGTATATAGGTGGATATTCATGATTGGAGATGAAACAGGACCAGGGATGGCCCCAAACTTTATGCTCAACATATAATGAATGGCCTATTGGAATATGGTACATTTGTTGCTCTGAGCCTCAGAGTCTCCTAAGACTTGGTAGGTCTTCTGGGAAATTCTACAAATCTTCCCCTCTGCCCTGGGTTTATTTATTTATTTTTCTTCTGGGGCTTCTTGCAATATTAGAAGCCATTGTATTGAGGGTACTCAAGAACTTGAAAAAGAACTGGATTGCAATTGCAGATATTTGATACAAGAGATTAAACACAAATACACAAATCAAACATAAGACTAAATAAATGTGTACCAAGAGAACAACCAGTTCTCACAAGGCACATGCAAAATGCTGAGTTTGTTATAAAATACACACAAGGGCAAGCATGCCTTTTATGTTTAACACTGGGGATTATTAACAGGATAAAACTAGGGAGGAGTCCTCCTCCTGGGCCTTTAGGAAGATTTTTCTGATTCCCAACATAAAGTCTTAACCCTTCACCACCCCTCTCTCCATTCAAAACCATCCTCTCTAGCATTTCTTCCAGAGATATTTCTTCATGACAATGTCACTATGAAATGATTTCATTTATTGTCTTTCTTTCATAGTAGAATAAAACTCCATGAAAGCAGAGACTTTGATTACCTTGGTTACTATACTTAGAATAGGGTCAGTCACATTATGGGTGTTAATAAATATTTGTTGAGTCACAAGAGACTGAGCCAGACCTGCCTGTGTGTGTCTGAGCGTTTCCCGTGGAGGCAAGGGTCAGTGGTGGCCTGCCGCAGGGACAGGACCCCTGGCAGGAGTCCTGGGATGTGTGGCATGTGGCCTAAGTCCTCTCGGAGGAGGTCACCATTAGCCTCACCATCATAGAGCCACCAGGAAGGCGATTCACAAACCGGACAACAATTATGCCAAAGAGGTATAACTTTCCACACTGTTGTGAAAGTTCTAGGTCCCATAACAGGCTTCCCGACCTGGGAATCCAGCAAAGGGACTGAGAATCCCCAGGAGATCTGCCTTTGAAGGTCAGCAGGGTTTGATTACAGAACTTCCACAGGCCTGGGGAAAAAGAGACTCCTGCAGGGCACAAACAAAAACTTGTGTGCACCAGGACCTAGGAGAAAGGAGCCATGACCCCACAAGAGACTTGGCCAGACTTGCCTGGGAGTGTCTGGGAGTCTCCTGTGGAGGCGTGGGTCAACAATGGCCCGCTGTGCAGTCAGCGGCACTGGTGGCATATGTAGAGGAGGTCCCCATCACCTCCACCATAGCTTAGCCTGAGGCCAAAGTACAGGCAGGGAGCACAGCCCCACCCATCTGCAGAAAACTGAATTAAAGATTTACTGAGCATGGCTCTGCCCATCAGAGCAAAACCCAGGTTTCCTCACAGCCAGTCCTTCCCATCAGGAAGCTTGAATAAGCCTTTTATCCTTATTCATCAGAGGGCAGACAGAATGAAAACTACAATCACAGAAAACTAACCAAAATAATGACATGGATCATAGCTTTGTGTAACTCAATGAAACTATGAGCCATGCCATGTAGGGCCACCCAAGATGGATGAGTTATGGTGGAGAGTTCTGACAAAAAGTGATCCACTAGAGAAGGGAATGGCAAAACACTTTGGAACTATTGCCTTGAGAACCCCACGAACAGTATGAAGAGACAAAAGGATATGACACAGAAAGATGAACCCCCTAGGTCAGTTGGTGCCAATATGCTACTAGAGAAAAACTGAGAAACAGTCTAAGAAGGAATGAAGAGTCTGAGCAAAACTGTAAGTTATGCCCAGTTGTGGATGTGTCTGGTGATGAAAGTAAAGTTTGATGCTGTAAAGAGCAATATTGCATAGGAACCTAGAATGTTAATCTGTGAATCAAGGTAAATTGGAAGTGGTCAAGCAGGAGATGGCAAGAATAAACATCAACATTTTAGAAACCAGTGAACTAAAATGGATGGGAACGGGCAAATTTAATTCAGATGACCACTGTTTATCTACTATTGTGGGCAAGAATCAGTTAGATGAAACAGAGTAGCCCTCATAGCCAAAAAGAGAGTCTGAAATGCAATACTTGGGTGCAATCTCAAAAAAATGACAGAATGATCTCAAATCATTTCCAAGGCAAACTGTTTATTATCACAGTAATTCAAGTCTATGCCCCAACCACTAATGCTGAAGATGAAGATGAACAGTTCTATGAAGACCCACAAGTCCTTCTAGAACTATCATCAAAAAAAAAAAAAAGATGTCATTTTCATCAGAGGAGGCTGGAATGTGTAGGAAGTCAAGAGACACCTGGAGTAACAGACAAGTTTGGCCTTGAAGCACAAAATGAAGCAGGGCAAAGACCAACATAGTTTTGTCAAGAGAACGCACTGGTCACAGCAAACATTTTTTTCCTAACAACACAAAAGGCAACTCTACATGGACATCACCAGAAGGTCAATACTAAAATCAGATTGATTTCATTATTTGTAGCAGAAGATGGAGAAGCTTTATACAGTGACCAAAAAAAAAGACTGGAACTGACCGTGGCTCAGATCATGAACTCCTTATTGCAAATTTCAGACTTAAATTGAACAAAGTAGGAAAAAACCCTAGACCATTCAGGTATGACCTAAATCAAGTCCCTTATGATTATACAGTGGAGGTAACAAAAAGATTCCAGGGATTAGATCTGATAAGTGTGCCTGAAGAACTATAGACTGAGGTTTACAACATTGTACAGGGTACAGGAGGCAGTTATCAAAACCATCCAAGAAAAAGAAATGCAATAAGGCAAAATGTTTGTCTGAGGAGGCCTTACAAATAGCTCAGAAAAGATGAGAAGCCAAGGCCTGAGGAGAAAAGGAAAGATACCCATGTGAATGCAGAGTTCCAAAAATAGCAAGGAGAGAGAAGAAAATTTTCTTAACAGTGCAAAGCAATAGAGGAAAACAGCAGAATGGGAAAGACTAGACATGTCTTCAAGAAAATTAGAGATACCAAGGGAACATTTCATTCAGAGATGGGCACAATAAAGGACAAAAACAGTAAAGACCTAACAGAAGCAGAAGATATTAAGAGGAGATGGGAAGAATATACAAAAGAACTGTTAAAAAAAAAAAAAAAAAAGTCTTAATGACCCAGATAACCACGATGGTGTGATCACTCACTTAGAAACCACATATCCTGGAGTGTGAAGTCAAGTGGACTGTAGTAAGCATTACGACGAACAAAGCTAGTGGAGATGATGGAACTCCAGCTGAGCTATTTCAAATCCTAAAAGATGATGCTATGAAAGTGCTGCACTCAATATGTCAACAAATTTGGAAAACTCAGCAGTGGCCACAGGATTAGAAAAGGTCAGTTTTCATTCTGATCCAAAGAAAGGCAATGCCAAAGAATTTTCAAACTACTGAACAATTGCACTCATTTCACATGCTAGCAAGGTAATACTCAAAGTCCTTCAAGCTAAGTTTAAACACTATGTGAACTGATAACTTCCAGATGTACAAGATGGATTCATAAAAGGCAGAGGAACCAGAGATCAAATTGCCAACATCCATTGGATCATAAAAATAGCAAGAGAGTTCCAGAAAAAAAAAAAATCTACTTCTGCTTCGTTGATTATGCTTAAGCCTTTGACTGCATGGATCACAACAAACTGTGGAAAAGTCTTCAAGATACTGGGATACTAGACCATCTGGCCTGCCTCCTGTGAAACCTGTATGCAGGTCAGCAAGCAACAGAACCAGACATGGAACAATGGACTGATTTAATATAGAGAAAGAATCATGTCAAAGTTATATATCGTTACCTGCTTATTTAACTTACATGCAGAGTATATCATGCAAAATGCTCAAATGGATGAAGCTCAAGCTGGAATCAAGATTGCTGGGAGAATATCAATAATCTCAAATATGCAGATGACACCACCATTATGGCAGAAAGTGAAGAGGAACAAACAGCCTCTTGATGAAGGTTAAAGAAGATAGTGAAAAAGCCGGCTTAAAACTCAACATTCAAAAAATGAAGTTCATGGCATCGAGTCCCATCACTTCACGGCAAATATAAGGGGAAAAAGTGGAAATAGTGAGAGACTTTATTTTCTTGGGCTCCAAAATCACTGCAGAAGGTGACTGCAGTCATGAAATTAAAAGATGCTTGCTCCTTGGAAGAAAAGCTATTATCAACCTAGACAGTGTATTAAAAAACAGAGACATCACTTTGCCAACAAAGGTCCATCTAGTCAAAATTATGGTTTTTCCAGTAGTCATGTTTGGAAATGAGAGTTGGACCATAATGTAGGCAGAGTGCCAAAGAATTGATGCTTTTGAACTATGGTATTGGAAAAGACTCTTGAGAGTCCCTTGAACTGCAAGCACATCCAACCATTCAATCCTAGGGGAACTCAGCCCTGATTCTTCATTGGAAAGACTGATGCTGAAGCCCCATACTTTGGCCTCCTGATGGGAAAAGCCGACTTATTTGCAAAGACCCTGAAGCTGGGAAAGATTGAAGACAGGAGGAAAAGGGTCAACAGAGGGTGAGCTGGTTGGATGGCATCACCCACTCGATGGACATGGGTTTGAGTAAACTCTGGGTGAGAGTCAAAGACAGTGAGGCCTGGCGTGCTGCAGTCCAAAGGGTCAGAAAGAGTCGGACACAACTGAGTGACTGAACAGCAACAAAGAGTTTACATTTTTTTCTTGATCTCTTCCTTTAGAAAGAATGTGGAACAATAACTGAATTTGTAGTAACAACTTCTTGGTGGTTCTTTACCATGAAAGTGAGATAGAAAAATAAGTATAGAGGATAAAGACATAATCTATTTTGGAAAAATAAGGAAGATGATTGATGACAATAATAGACACAAAGGAACTGAACAGCAGTAGAAAAGGGAAATTGATAGCTGCTCCTGCCCCATAGTAAGCACTCATTAAATGCATAAAGTCTTTACCATGTTTAACTTCAAAAGTTGTAGAGTGCCTTATAATGCCTGTCATAATATGTTAGACTCTTTTGCCCTTCATAAAAATCCTTAAAATGTTAGAATACATTACCTAAAGATTTATTACAAAATCTTCCCTAATACAGAGAACTGGTACTGTCTTATCTAGGGTACAAACTAATATGAAGGGACTTTACCAATCTCATTCACCAAGTTTTACAAGTACTGTAAAGATTATCTGTGGTGGGCTACAGTTCATGGGGTTGCAAAGTCAGACACGAGTGAGCAACTAAACCACCAAAGATTATCTGACACACTGAAGGTCTTAATTTTGGTCAAATTAATAACAACAACAACAAAAAAACATTAGTTATTCAGATTGTACACTTTGGTACATGCAGTTATGACATGAAATCTCCCAGTAGTTTAGGGAAAAGAGTCTAATAAATTAATTATATAATATTCTCCACATGCAAAAACTACATGATTCAGTTGTTTTTAAAACAGCATATTAAAAAGCAGAGACATTACTTTGCCAACAAAGGTCCATCTAGTCAAGGCTATGGTTTTTCCAGTGGTCATGTATGGATGTGAGAGTTGAACTGTGAAGAAAGCTGAGCTCTGAAGAATTGATGCTTTTGAACTGTGGTGTTGGAGAAGACTCTTGAGAGTCCCTTGGACTGCAAGGATATCCAACCAGTCCATCCTAAAGGAGATCAGTCCTGGGTGTTCATTGGAAGGACTGATGCTAAAGCTGAAACTCTAATACTTTGGCCACCTCATGCAAAGAGTTGACTCATTGGAAAAGACCCTGAAGCTGGGAAATATTGAGGGCAGGAGGAGAAGGGGAATGACAGAAGATTAGATGGTTGGATGTCATCATTGACTTGATGGACATCGGTTTGGGTGGACTCCGGGAGTTGGTGATGGACAGGGAGGCCTGGTGTGCTGCGGTTCATGGGGTCACAAAGAATCAGACACGACTGAGCATCTTAACTGAACTAAACTGAAACAGCATTATCACCATTTTAAAGGTAGACCTTGAGAACATCATGGAATCATGGAGGTAATAAGATTAATTAGTTAGATTTGACCTGACTTTCAATCAGTGACTTTGAGATAAATTATTTCCAGGTAAAAAATTAGCTTAAACAACTTTCGGGTGACTTAATTTTTTTTAGGTGATTGTTTTTATTTTCCTCACTTTCATTGCCAACTTTAGACTCTGGACAAAAATCTCAAAATTTACAACTGAAATTTTACAGGAAGGCCTAATATTACAAGGTTTATTGCTCGGTTTGTGAGATTTAAGAGTTGTGGACAGTTCGGATTAGGTTCTGCTAGAAAAGCATCAGTGAAAAAAAAAAAAAAATCAAATAATTTTTTAAAGAAAAAAGCGACTTTTCTCCTATCAATAAAACTTCTAAAAGTCAGTACCTATGACTTTGTCTTCAAAAACAGACATTAAAAATGGCAGATATAGGGCCTGTTCAGGCAAAGACTGCAAACAGAAGATAAAGGAAATCGGCTGAAAGAGGAATGTTTCTCCAGTAGAACTGGCAATGAAACTGACCAGGCCCAGGGTAATGGTCCATACAGCTAAGATTTGTGTGTAGTGGGAGGGTCTCAGGAAACTAAAGAAAGGTTTAGAAAAAAGCAGGATTGGGGAGGGGAAGTTGAAGTGCAAAGCTATTGAAAAGGAGGCCTCAGACAATCCTGTGGGGAGTTCCCAACCTGGCAGAACCCTTTAAGACTTGTTCCAGTTTGAGGTCAAGGCCCAGGCCCTTATTCGGCTGCATGAGGCAGCTATGAGATTAGGACTACCTTCTCAGGGGACATCACAGTGGGTCTGCCTGAAGATAAGACCTGAAGAGGGACTCAGTTCTAAGAGCCATCAGCTGCACCACCATCAGCTAAGGCAATAAACAACTTAGTTTTGGTAGAGAATCTGGGTCACATATCACAGGATCCAGGCAGAGAATATTATGTTATTGAAAATGATAGCACTTAAAAAAACTTCTTTTGATTTTATTCAGGAAGCTCTAGTACACACAAAAAACACATGATGAAATAATAACATGCTGCCATTAAAAAAAAAAAAAAAGAAGAAGAAAGAAAGAAAGGAAAGAGAAAGCACAGCACAGAGATAAGGAATTGCCTCGGTGTGAGATTCTTGAGATAAAGGGCCCTGCCTAGATAGTTCACCACTTAAGAGTATTTGAAAATATTCTGACACATACACGTGTTCAAAACTTACTGTTTCACATAATCAATGCATTCATTATTCTTAGGCTGTTTTAAAATCAACAGAAACAGTTTTCCATGAAAACAATAGGTGGAAAAAATCTCCTTTGATTGCTTGGTTGACACTCTTGAAGCCTCCTTTCTTTAATGAACTACTTTTTTTCCTGTTAAAAGCAACCCAACCAACACAGCTGGCTCAGCGGTCTTCTCAAAAAGAAAGGAAAGAATCATCTAAAGGGATCACTGTGGATTTTCTTTAGGTTCACGTTAACTTGCCCACTGCTCTGAGTAGAGTTTGGTTTCAAACTTGGGCTCAGTCACTTAAGAGCTCTGTGACCAAAATCTAGCTTCTCAACCTATCTGTCTCAGTTACCAGATTTCAAAAGTAGAATGTTAGTACAAAGTTGCAGGCTTGTTGTGAACTTTTAATTAAAGCTTTTTTGCAGAGCTAAAAGGATACTTGGGAAATTTTGTTAATAATTCTATTGAAGTGGGAAATTTCTTTACACAAAGCACAGAACCTAGAAATCACAAAGGACAACTTTGTGTGTGGTATCTTTTTTAGCCTTGCAGAGAGATTCAATTTATAAAACAAGAAAATATTTGTAACATTTAACAGAAGGCTGATATTTTAAATACATCAAAGCATTCTGGGCCTCCCCAGTGGCTCAGTGGTAAAGAATCCACTTGCAATGCAGGATGTTCAGGCTCGACACCTAGGTTGGGAAGATCCTCTGGAGGAGGAAATGGCAACCCACTGCAGTATTCTTGCCTGGAGAATCGATGGACAGAAGAGCCTACAGTCCATAACTTCACAAAGAATTGGACATGACTGAGCACACACACACACACACGCAGCATTTCATGAAATACTGAGGATAAGGCCAAGAACCCAATTGAAAGTTGAGTAAAGGACATACAGATGTAGTTCCAAGAAAACAAAATATAAATGATTCATAAATATGTGGCAAAGATTCAGTCTAGTGTCTCATTTAAAGATAAAATTTGCAATAATGATACAAGTTTTCACTTTTCAAAAAGCAAAATGTAAAAAAAAGAAAGAGGAGGGACAGCATACACTGCCTTGTTGAAGGTCCAGCTATTCATGTTCATGGCTAGTAGAAGTGTAAATTAGTGTGATCTCATTGGAGAATAACTTGGAAATAGGTATTAAAATAAAGATAAACATTTTTTGACTCAGAAATTTAATCTCTAGGAATGTGTATTATTGATAAACTTATTCCTATATAAATATTTGTTGCAATATTATTTGTAGCAGGAAAAGACCAAAACAAACCTGTATTTATCTTAGGAAGACATTTGTTCAATAACAATATATGTATATACTCACAGCACTTATATATATATGTTTTCAGAACATAAATTTGTATATGTGTGTGTGTATATATATATATATATATATGTTTTCAGAACATATATATATATGTTTTCAGGACATAAATTTGTATATGTGTATATATATATATATATATACAAATTTATGTTCTGAAAACATATAAATACTTTGATAAACTTTATTTATATATAAACATATATATATACACACATATATGTTTGCATATGTGTATATATACACATATATAAATTTATGTTTCGAAAACAGTAAGTAACTTATTGTACATGTTCCTGTGGAAAGAATTTAAAATTAAATAAGAAATAAAAGCAACATATGGAAGACTGTAATATACTTCCAGTTACATAATTATATAAGAATATGCATATTTGTAGATAAACTATATTGAAAAGAAAAGAAATTGGAGGCTTATTTGCAAATATTCACCTCAAAGAGGAGACCGGGGGCTTGGGATGAGAAACAGAGATACTTTTTCATTGTATACACTTTATACAGCTTGATTTGTAAACTATACATGTATTGTTTTTTTAATATAAATTTATTTATTTTAATTGGAGGTTAATTACTTTACAATATTATATTGGTTATGTTCTTAAATTTCAATTACAGCAACTCAAAATGAAAACTTTAGAGAGCACTTATCTAGTCTATTTCATTTAGTGCTATATGCTTACTACCTGAATCTCAGTCTGATACATAGTAAACATTCAATATTGCTGCATTAATCCACATTGGAAAATTACATAGGAAATTTAGGATTCCCCCTTTATACCTCCAGCCCAGATTCTTCTCTTGAGCTTTCAAAAAACATTTCAACTATGCTTTTGGAACCGCTACCTAAGTGTGCCATAGTTACCGCATTCTCAGCTCACTCAAGACCTTGGGTCCACAGTCACCTCTCCTCTAATATCTCCTGATCTCTTCAACTCTCTCTCACTTAATGGTATGACCACCCACTGAAAACAGAAGCCAAAATTTTGATTCCTTTTTATCACTAATGTTACTGACATTGATTTAATTCACTTAAGCTGGTGCAATCGAATCTTTCCCCTCTTCTTTTGCATTATAGATTTATGTAGCCAGAGAAGGATTGCTAAAGCATAATTATCATCATATAATTCCTGAGTTTACAGCTCTTTCATGATCTCCCACTAACTGCAAGATAAAGGCCCAACTATTACCTACGGCCTATGTGGTGCTTCGTGTTTGAGATCCTTCCCGACTGCAGCTTTACCTATGGGCACTCTCACAGATACTGTCCTACTTGTATTCTTCTTGTCACGTGCTGTTTCACACTTATATACCTGTAACGCTCTCTCAACAGCCTCAGATATGGAGATGATACAACTCTAATGGCAGAAAGTGAAGAGGAACGGAGGAGTCTATTGATGAAGGTGAAAAGGGGGAGTGAAAAAGCTGGCATCAAACTCAACATTCAAAAAATTAAGATCATCACATCTGATCCCATCACACATGGCAATTAAATGGAGAAAACGTAGAAGCAGTGATGGATTTTCTTGGGCTCCAAAATCACTCTGGAGAGTGATCCAGAAGACGCTTGATCCTTGGAAAGGAAGCTATGACAAACCTAGACAGCATGTTAAAAAGTAGAGACATCATTTTGCCGACAAAGGCCTGCATAGTCAAAGCTGTGGTTTTTCCACTAGTCATACAGATGTGAAAGTTGAACCATAAAGAAGGTTGAATGCTGAAGACTGATGCTTTCCAATTGTGGCACTGGAGAGGATTCTTGACAGTCCCTTGGATTGCAAGGAGTTCAGAGCAGTCCATCCTAAAGGAAATCAGTCCTGAATATTCATTGGAAGGACTGATGCTGAAGCTGAAGCTCCAATACTTTGGCCACTTGATGCAAAGAAGAACTGACTCATCAGAAAAGACCCTGATGCTCAGCTTCCCTGGTGGCTCAGGGGTAAAGAATTTGCCTGCAATATAGGAGATGCAGCTTCAATCCCTGGGTCAGAAAGATTCCCTGGAGAAGGAAATGGAAACCCACTCCAGTATTCTTGCCTGGGAAATCGCACGGACAGAGGAGCCTGGTGGGCTACAGTCCATGGGGTTGCAAATGTGTCAGACACAGCTGAGTCATTAAACAACAAATAACAACTGATGCTGGGAAAGACTGAGGGCAGGAGGAGAAGGGGTTGAAAGAAGATGAGATAGCTGGATGACTCAATGTACTTGAGTTTAAGGTAACTCTGGGAGATAGTGAATGACAGGGAAGCCAGGCATGGTCTATGGGGCTGCAAAGAGTTGAGCATGACTTAGTAAGTGAACAGCAACAATAGTATGCCTGTAGACACACTTCTCTCCGGCTAAATTACCCACTCCCTGTTTTATCCTAAAAAAATACTATCTCAACCCTTAATGTACAGCAGAGGTGTCCTTTGAGAGGCCGTTAGTCAGACTAGCTGTTCTCACATTCTCAAGTGGGCTTCTATAAATATATGTACAAAATAATCAGGTAATTCTCTGCCTGTCTGGTTCTTCACTAGACTATCATTTAGAGGGTTAACTAGTCCTGAGCTAAAAGCAAATAGGGAGACTACTGTAGGTGAACATCAGGCAGGCAAAATTGGAACGGATGGAATATGTGTTATAATTTACAGAAAGGAGTTAAAAATTTATTATCTACTATATGCAAGTCTTTGTGACATTCCTAAAACCTTCCCCAATTTTTGTTAATAGTATCTTTGTTGCTGCTAAGTTGCTAAGTCACTTCAGTCATGTCCGACTCTGTGCGACCCCATAGATAGCAGCCCACCAGGCTCCCCCGTCCCTGGGATTCTCCAGGCAAGAACACTGGAGTGGGTTGCCATTTCCTTCTCCAATGAATGAGAGTGAAAAGGGAAAGTGAAGTTGCTCAGTCGTGTCTGACCCTCAGCGACCCCATGGACTGCAGCCTTCTAGGCTCCTCCGTCCATGGGATTTTCCAGTTAAATTACCCAACTTTGATGGAGCCATCTATTCTCTGCCTGCGCTGTGACTGATATGCAGTCTCACTCCTAGTTGGTGATTATGAGTTCATACTGCTAAACTCTGTTAAATTACTAATGTGTTTTCTCTAATTGATCTTATTAAAAAGAAAGTATTTGTGAGTATTCTCACAGTTACTTTGTTTTGTATGACAGATTTTGTAAGAACTAGTTTATAAGTCAATTTTGGTACTTCTAAGGACAGTTTTGTAAAAAGTTGTTACTGATATTCTGGCATATAGGTTTAACCTTATCGAGGAACTGTCTCATCTTTCCTCTCACTTTTTACAGTCTCTGCCCTTTGTTCTTATCCTCAAAACCCACATCTTTATGTATCTTTATAAGAACAGACTTAATTATTCATCAATTTATTCACTTAAAACTATTTCCCCCATCTAATTTACATTATTGGCTATAGGCGCTAAGTTCCTTTATCAGAATTCAGTCTCCTTTGTGTAAATCCAGTATCAAGAAAATTCTAAAAAGCAATTCATTCAAATTCAGTATTTCTGTTAATGATCTGCTAATATTTGATAAGAATTATTGATATAGAAATGGAGGACTTTTTAAATTTACATTGATTACCAATCAAGCTATAATTACAAAACAAATTTTAATCAAAGAATTTTTATTGTTCCTGTTAATTCTAGGTGAGAATAACTGTTTGATTTTGTGGTTTATTGACTCAATAATGTTGAAATATGGAAAACTAATGCTAAAATAATAAAGTTTAAGTTAGCAAAAATAGAACTAAAAAAGAGGAACTATTCTATGCAATAAAGAGAATTAGATTTGTTTCTTTAATGGAAGAAAATTAATATCAGTTGAGCACATTAACTAGATATTGTTTAGTATTTTCATGTAGCATTTCATTTAATCAGCAGAGCAATTTTCTGAGAAAGTATTACTATTTTGCTTTTGTTGTTGATGGAAAGAATCATGGCTCAGAGAGATGTTGAATCTTGACAACAACCATATTCAGCAGGTCAGTACTCAAATCTCAGACCCTACATGTATTTGTTACCATAACTATCTGCTATAACAACTCCCAGATCCTGATTTTCCCTTTAAAAAAAAAACAAAAAAACGCTGGGCTATTTCTCTTTATCAACTTGTCTAGCTATTTGAAGTAGCTATGTATGTACGTAAGAATGAATGTATGGAAAACTGTCTGAAATGGTATTTATCTATTGTTAATCATGGATAGCTTATATAGTAGGTTTCAAATGACTTTTAAAATACTGTTCTTTATTCTGGTTAATACTGATTCTTTAAAAAAATGAGCATGCATTTCTTTTACAATTTCTCAACCCCAAATAACTAAAGAACACACTGCTTCTATACATATTTAGAAGGTCCCATAAAAGCAGAGATATTACTTTGCCAACAAAGTTCTGTCTAGTCAAGGCTATGGTTTTTCCAGTGGTTATGTATGGATGTGAGAGTTGTCCTGTGAAGAAAGCTGAGCGCTGAAGAATTGATGCTTTTGAACTGTGGTATTGGAGAAGACTCTTGAGAGTCCCTTGGACTGCACAGAGATCCAACCAGTCCATCCTAAAGGAGATCAGTCCTGGGTGTTCATTGGAAGGACTGATGCTAAAGCTGAAACTCCAATACTTTGGCCACCTCATGAGAAGAGTTGACTCATTGGAAAAGACTCTGATGCTGGGAAGGATTGGGGGCAGGAGGAGAAGGGGATGACAGAAGATGAGATGGCTGGATGGCATCACCAACTCGATGAACATGAGTCTGAGTGAACTCCGGGAGTTGGTGATGGACAGGCAGGCCTGGCGTGCTGTGATTCATGGGGTCGCAAAGAGTTGGAAACAACTGAGCGACTGAACTGACTGACTGATACCGATGCTTCATCTTATGTAAAACTATGTTTGACCTGTCCTATTGTGGATTTTTTTTTCAGTTTTATTGACATATAATTGACATAAAACACTGTACTGTCCAAGTTTCCCAACAAGTAATTTGATATAAGCACACACTACAAAATGATCACCACAGTAAGTTTAGTTAACATCCATTGCTTCACAGATATAAACTATTTTTTGTGATGATTATCTTTAAGATTTACTTGATTAACAACTTTCAAATATATGATACACTGCTGTTAGCTGTAGTCACCATGCTATATATTAGTCTCCAGAACATATTCATCTTATAATAG
Source organism: Bos javanicus (assembly GCF_032452875.1). Lineage (NCBI taxonomy): Eukaryota > Metazoa > Chordata > Mammalia > Artiodactyla > Bovidae > Bos > Bos javanicus. The sequence continues at coordinate 93,513,930 of NC_083877.1, forward strand.
AAGCTTTTATCTTTTGACTGCCTGCACCTATTTTCCCCAACCCTACCTTCTGGCTCTGGAGACCATCAATCTGTTTTCTGTGTCTGTAAGTTTGCTTCTTTAGATTCCACATATAAATTAGATCATATAGTATTTGTCTTTCTCTGATTATTTCACTAGCATAAAACCCTCAAGGAGATCATCCATGCTGTCACAGATTTCAGGATTCCCTTCTTTTATGGCTAAATGATATTCCATTATTATTCACATCTTTTTACCTATTCATCCAATAGACATCCAACTGTCAATTGTCAAGATACAGTTGCTTCCATATCTCGGCTTTTGTAAACAATGCTATAATAAACATGGGGGTGCGTACATCTTTGTGAGTTTGTGTTTTTATTTTCTTTGCATAAATATGCAGAAGTGAATTATTGGATCATGATAGTTTTGCATTTAATTTTTTTTGAGGAAGCTCCACACTGGTTTTTGTAGTGGTAGCACCAATTTACGTTCACACCAACAGTGCACAGGGGTTCTTTTCTACACCTCCTCACCAACACTGGTAGTATTTAAAATAAGAGCCAGTCTAACAAGTGGAGGTTCATATTTCACTCCCCTGCCGAGCAGTGATCTGAGCACTCATATATTTTGACCATCTGTATATATATTTTGAAAATGTATATTTAGATCCTCCACCTATTTTTAATCATTTTTTTGTTCTTGTTTTGTTTTTTTGCTGTTGCTGTTGTTGAGTCGGATGGGTTCTTTATATATTTTGGATATTAACCCCTTGTCAGATATATGATTTACAAGTAATTTCTTTCATTCTATAGGTTGCTTTACCATTTTGTTGATGGTTTCGTTTGCTGTGTCAAAGGTCTTTAACTTGATGTAGTTCCTTTTTTCTTTTTTTTTTTTGCTTTTGTTGTCTTTACTTTTGGTGTCAATGTCCAATCTTGGTAGTTTGACTACATTTTTCATCTTGTTTATACTGTGAGTACAACTGGGATGCGGTGAGAAAAAAACCAAGCTGCCGCCCATTCTATGCAATCATGCAAGATTCCCAAAAGGAGGCGGTGCTGTATTTATTAATAACACGTGGCTGCATGGTCTCTTAGGACATCAACATCAGTTGGCAAAAATGGAGAGAAAGAGATAGAAGAGAAAGAATCACACGGGAAGTTTTATGGGCCAGGCTGACAGTGGTGCATGTCAAACCCATACACATCCTCTTGGCTAGAATTCAGTCACATGGTAATATTTAAATAAAAGAACCCCTGAAGAATAAGTCTAGATATGTGCCCAGTGAAAAAGGGAAATGGATGCTGTGAACAGCTAATTGGTTTCTGCCATTAAAAAAAAAAAAAAATTTGGAGACCTTTACTAAAATTCATCTATAGTATCCTCTTATCCTCTTATAAGTTACCAACTTTACTGATAAACCATCAATTACATTAACATGTACTGAAGTAAGTGAAGTCCCTCAGTCGTGTCCAACTCTTTGCGACCCCACAAACTGTAGCCCACCAGGATCCTCTGTCCATGGGATTTTCCAGGCAAGAATGCTGGAGTGGGCTGCCATTTCCTTCTCCAGAGGATCTTCCTGACGCAGGGATCAAATCCGGGTCTCCCACATTGTAGGCAGACACTTTACTGTCTGAGCCACCTAAGTCAAAAGGACTGTATCAAAATTAGGGTTTTTAAGAGTTTCCATGACTGACTGCTTTATTTTTGGCGGCAGAGTCTCTCTAATGATATGGATCTGCTATTTATCATTGCGTTAACTTCCTGTGAGGATGCGATAATGACTAGCATCATTTCCAACTTGATCTATTACTTGTACTTTTTCAATGAATTCCATGTGAATACTATCTAGCAAACTCTGACCTATTGCTATCCCCAACCCTCAAGCCTAAGAATTTAATTTGCCTCAAGTATTTAAAAAAGTGAATCATTCTCCTAACCTATTTCAACAGCTTACTAGAATGAATACATTGGACAAAAATTATCTAAACCGCTGTCTTTTTCACACTCCTCAGTGTTTATCATGAAAATGGGATTACTACATTAAAAAAAACAAAAAAGGCACTTGGCAAAGTCCCCTTCAATGAAAACATCAACTTAGCCTCATTAAATAAATACACTTATCACATTTGTATTACAAACATCCATTTTATCACATGTGAAAAATATCAGGTATAAAAATAATAAATTTGCTGATCCTAGTAGGTTTAATAAAAATTTAAAGATATACTGGGGTATTTTCCATATAATATAAGTAATGATTTAACTTTTTGAAAGATTGAATTTTCAATCATGGCTAGAAAAGAAAATATTAATCAACAAATATTCTAGCATTCAGGTTTATGATTTGGGCTTAAGATCTGAAAATGGATCCTGAATCAAGCAGGTCTTAAGGAATTTGATTCAAAATTTCTGAGGTAAGTAAGGTTCTACAACATCTGGGGCTTTTTTTTGTTTGTTTTTTTCTTATATTAACTGACCAGGGTAAATATGTTTTAGCCAAACATCTGCTTGGTTAACCCCAGGATTGAATTGGTTTCATTTTAGAGTCTAATTTTCTAGTAGAAGATAGTAATGAATCAACCATAGAAAACTAACTACCTATTGTATTTAATTTCCTAATTCTTAGGAAGAAAATATATAATTCTTTTTACAACTTTCTGATCTTAAATACATGTTTTGCTTTATATCAGCTTGCTGTGGTCCACATGGTAGAAATACTTATCTCAAAGTCCACTGAACCGAACCTGGGTCTCCCTCATTGCAGGCAGACGCTTTACCGTCTGAGCCACCAGGAAAGCCCAAATATAAAAATACAATGTCCAAATCTTTGTACTTAAACTTGTAAAGTCTGCTTTGAACAATACAAAATACAACAGGCAAGTTACAACAACTACACAAATATCGGTTATCTCAGAGTTGAATATATGTGAAAATTTTACTTGGTTTACTTCATCCTAGAGAAACAGAAATGGCTTCCTCATGAACAGAATTGTTTTCATAATAGAGCATTCTGCACTTACAGTACAAGACCTTTCAGTCAGACTGAGCACATTGTTATTGACAATTGAATGGTGACTTTCAAAAGGACTAAAACTGAAGGTCATTTTTTCCTTTCTCATTTTCTAGTTCTTCACAAAAGTGCAGAAAATGTTGAGGCATTATTTTTTCCTACTATATGTGTAGAAATTAAGCCAGAGAGCTAATGAGTTCATTGTCATATGAACTTCAAAGTTAAAGAAATTAGAGTATCCTCTCGTTTTGTTTTTTTGCACTGACCAACACTAATAGAAAGGGCTTGACTGGTTTCTGAAAAGACATGAGTTTTTATAACTATCTAAACATATGTCACTAAACTATGACCCATGGGCCAGATATAGCCATCTACCTGTTTTTGTCTTAAGCAAATGGAACCATTTAAAAGCTTATTTAAAAGCTACATTATAGTTTATCAAAAAGCATAACACCTTTTGTCTTTTTTTTCATTCATAAAGGAGGGTTCAGCGCAGGACATGGAAATATGTGCTGTAAAATCAGAATGGGTATGACACTGTGTGCCCAGGTTACATAATTAAGAATGAGTTTGCATTTTACAGAAATGTTCTGTTCTAAGTCTCTCAACATTAGTCTGGTAACTCACTCCTTATATATTCAACTTCTGAATGCTGATTCCTGAGGAAGTGTATGGAGAAGAGGAGGTGAAAGGACATAAAGATTACATCTGAAATGATGTCTAGAAATAATACAAACATATTCTCCAATAATAAAGTGAGCACATCCCAGGTGGTTATAATTACTTTTGATTTACAAAAAAATTACTGATTTGGTATAAAGGATCTTCATTTTATGACAGTGACAACTTGATACCCTTTCTTAGGGGAATACATAGTATATTTCATCTGCGAAACATGTATGAATTTTATAACAGTGTCAACAGTGATGCAGGAAGATGGTTAAGCAAAATCAAAAGAGATTACACAAACATATAGGCACTGGAAAAAACTGCAAAGCTCATTACTTCTGTGGTTCTGTGATGTGGCTTAAATATATTCATCCATCATTGAAACCTATAGAACTTCCAGCGTTAATTTAGGCTTGCTGACAGTTGTGTGGGAGGACTAGTGTCAAAAACACAGCCGCATACTTTGCACCCCTTAGTTAAATGTCACTCACATTTTCCAATATGAACCTTTTATTGACTGAGATTTCACCTTGGAGGTGAAGACTGGCAGTGCAGAATGCTTGGTTGTTTTGAATTGGTTATTTGTTTGATGCAGAGTCAAATAAATGTCCAAGTCAATCAAGAGATTTCCAAATGCCTTTGAATTTTCAGGGCATAAATAAAGCTTTGCCTTTGAAAGGACAGCAAATTTAACTTCGTGTTACAAGACCTGCATCTATGTCACTAGAAGCACCATTTTTCAAATGGTTCCTAGGGAGAAGATTAAAAAAAGAAGTCAATCCCCCCAACATTCTGACATCTTCTTTCCTCAGGGATTTAGAACAAAATTGTCGCCATTAGTTCAGTGTGAATTGATGCCTCTGGATATTTTTAGGAAAAAGAAACTTTAAAATAAGTGAGACATTATATCCATCCAAAAGAGCTACAGGCAAAAGGTGTTATGCTTTGTGACAAATTGTGATATGGCTTTTGAATAAGTGACTCTCAATTTTCTGTTATAACTCTTTCTGTTATTATATATGCTGGGAATTATGGGTAAGTTGTCCCTAAAGAACATTGCTTATCATATTAGTACCCATGATGCAGGTAAACAAGTGGCTCATCTTTACACTTTAAACATAAACTATCTTAAAAATTTAAAAGTCTAGAAAAAAATTCTGAAAAATTTGGCTTACACCATAACTTGTTACCATCAAAAAGTAGATGTGAAAACAGTGGGTACTTATTGGAAAATGTCTTTTGAATAATACATTCATTTTTTTTAAAATTTTATTTTATTTTTAATCTTTACAATATTGTATTAGTTTTGCCAAATATCAAAATGAATCCGCCACAGGTATACCCCAATTGATACATTCAGAAATAAAATATAAGATTATTAAACAACATGATTCTAATAAATATTATTTTATCTAGTTTATTTTGATAAAACTGCTTTCATAGGCTTTTTTATTTAATGCTTGGTAAATGATCCCCAGTTGAATTATGAAAGTCCAGCTCTAACTCCTGTTAGTCAACCAGGCAGAATGATGTTGTGAAGATGGTGACAACTATGAGAAGGAAGCTACTATTACTAGCAGAAACATCAACTAACCTGCTATTGAGGGCTTACTATATGTCTGACCCAGTTCTACATAAATACTTATTAATATCCCTAATGTAAATACTATGAATAACCACATTTCACAGATGAGAACTTTGATATTTGGAAAAGCTAAGAAGTACTGCTAAGTTTACATACTAGAAAATCGTATGGATATAAAGAATGACATGATCTGGCTAATCCAACATCTCGCATAACATAATCAATACACACTTCTCATGGATTTTAATAGTGATACGTTCTGGACTTATTATAAAACCATATACCACCAAAATTACATTTATAATTATATATTTACTGATAGAAGAAGATCCATTAGAAAGAACAAGTTCCAGATTTATCATGCATACTAGTCATTAATATTGACTTTCCCTAATACAACTGAGTTTGTCTTTTGGAATTCCAAGAATGATAGAAGTCCCATGTACCTCTTATTAGCTTTGGGACATTAATTAATCTCTGAATAAGTTTTTTGTCTTTCAAGTAAGCATAATGAAAACATCCACATCACATTCTTATGAGAATTAAAGAAGAAATGTAATTAGAATGAGCCTGGTAAGGTATAAAGTGCATACAATTATATATTATTGTTAATAGACACAAAAATATCATATTCATAATTCTATATAACAGGAAGTATGTGCTTAGTGGCTCAATGGTGTCTGACTCTCTGTGACTCCATGGACTATAGCCCACCAGGCTCCTCTGTCTATAGAATTTCCCAGGCAAGAACACTGGAGTGGGGTTGCCATTTCCTTCTTCAGGGGATCTTCCTGACCCAGGGATCAAACTCATATTTCTTGCATCTCCTGCATTGGCAGGTGGATTCTTTACCACTACCACCAGCTGGGAATGCTACCAATAAATATATGGTTTAATGCACATTAAAAAGCAGAGACATTACTTAGCCAACAAAGGTCCATCTAGTCAAGGCTATGGTTTCTCCAGTGGTCATGTACGGATGTGAGAGTTGGACTATAAAGAAAGCTGAGTGCCAAAGAATTGATGCTTTTGAACTGTGGTGTTGGAGAAGACTCTTGAGAGTCCCTTGGACAAAAAGGAGATCCAACCAGTCCATCCTAAAGGAAATCAGTCCTGGGTGTTCATTGGAACGATTGATGTTGAAGCTGAAACTCCAATACTTTGGCCACCTCTTGTGAAGAGCTGACTCATTGGAAAAGACCCTGATTCTGGGAAAGATTGAGGGCAGGAGGAGAAGGGGATGACAGAGGATGAGATGGCTGGATGGCATCACTGACTCAATGGACATGGGTTTGGGTGGACTCTGGGAGTTGGTAATGGACAGGGAGGCCTGGTGTGCTGCAGTTCATGGGGTCGCAAAGAGTCGGACATGACTGAGCCACTGAAGTGAATGAAACAAACCTCCAGGCCATATATAAACCTAAAATATAGCATCAAATAAATAGCAGCCAGAAGAGAAATATTAAATAGCTGGGTCTAGAAAATTCTAGAACTTCTCTTTAATGAAGTGATAGATTTAGCAGGAAAAACAGAATTAAATATAATTTGAATAATACATTATTAGCCTGATAAAGATTATACATCTATAAAGATTACTACAAAACAATGCAAATAAAATATATTCTGAAAAATGGAAATGTAGCCCATGTTCTTGAATGGAACAACTCATAAATCTTTCATTTTCTCCCAGACTAATCCATATGTTTAATGAAATGTGTAAATTAATGTGCCTACCAAATTAAAACAGGCAACATTTATTTTTGCAGAGCTTGTGTATACGAAGGGAGTTTACCACCACCATCACTAGCCTTTAGCAGACTCAAAACGAAGGCAGGCAGAAAAGCGAGACAGCTTTATCAAGAGAAACTAAAGGCAGGCTAAACAGAAGTGGATTCCACTTGACTGGTTATGGGTACACATTTGGCCTTCTCAGGTTGGTCCTAAGTTAGAAGTGGGGACAGAATTAGGAAAGGTATCAGTTATTAATCAGGCACTGGCTGTTAGAGCCTACCATTTCAGTAGTTATTATTTGTTTTTCTTGACTAGACAAAGTGGTCTGACTTCCCATAAGTCTAAGTTGTAGATTAACAGGCTGGCTTATTGGGCTGATTACTGTAGATAATGGCTTTGTTTCCTGGGCTGGTTATGATAGTTTGAGTCAGAATTCTATTTTTATAAATGATCTGGACGTTATTTTTATGTATAGTCTTTCACTATCATAATCAATGATTCCGGTGGATGTAGGGGGAAAGCTTAACGAATTCATTAAAAATTTTGTATTGAAGAATTAAGGACCATAGAAAGCTTATTTAACTTTGAAAATGGAGTAAAGAAAGATTCATGGTGAAATACATACTCAAATTCATATTAATAAAAAGTCACAACAGGACTTAAGTAAACAAGTAAGCCCTGTGCTGCAGTCTGTGGGGTCACAAAGAGTAGGACCTGGCTTAGCCCCTGAATGACAATGAACAAAACAAAGCTGGTAACTGATGGATGGACAAGCAAAGGGATTCCAGGCTGTTTGCATGTTCCCTCTGAGAGCCTTTCATGTTGCACATCATTGGGGTTAAGCTGGTGACTCACTCACAACAACATTATCAAAATAGTCCTTAGATCTCTGCAGAAAGAGATGGATTTTATGAGGAGCTTTTTTCTTTAAAAAAAAAAAAAAAGACCCTGAGGGATGGGATGGGGAGGGAGGTGGGAAGAGGGATTCAGGATGGGGAACACATGTACACCCATGGCTGACTTATGTCAACGTATGGCAAAAATCACTACACTATTGTAAAGTGATTAGCTTCCAATTAAAATAAATTAATTAATTTAAAAGAAAAAAAAAAACTTCCTTTTCTAGAAATTTAGGGAAAAAGATGCATTCATTACTGAGTTATTTAGAAATGAAATGCAGATTTTCAACAACTGCACCTGCTTCATTTTAACACTGTCTGCCAACATGCATGCCTCATTTCATCCCTAATCCCATCACTATCTATTAATAATTTGGACCAGACACTGTGTTGGGTGCTAAGATTATGAGTATGAATTTTTTTTTCCTTTAGGAACTCACAGATGTAAATATTTTTCATGCACAATTAGAGCCAAAATTGTAAATAGAGGAAAAAGAGAAATCTCAGTACCAGGTGAAGTAAAGGGACTAAGTACACTGAATAAGACGTACAAAAACACAAATTTGAAAGTTTGGTTTGTTTGGAATGTTGAGAATTTTTTTCTAGCAAGACGGTTAGTTAGGATGGAGTCAGAGGTGTTGTTAATGCAGGTGTAGCTGTGTTATAAATGGTTGGATATCATCCTCATGGATCTAGCCATTCCTTGGAAGAAAAGCTATGACAAACCTAGAGAGCGTATTAAAAAGCAGAGACATACTTTGCCAACAAAGGTCCATATAGTCAAAGCTATGGTTTTCCCCAGTAGTCATATATGGATGTGAGAGTTGGACAGTGAAGAAAGCTGAGCGCCAAAGAATTGATGCTTTTGACCTGTGGTGTTGGAGAAGACTCTTGAGAATTCCTTGGACTGCAAGGAGATCCAACCAGTCCATTCTAAAGGAAATCAGTCCTGAATATTCATTGAAAGGACTAATGCTGAAGCTCTAATACTTCGACCACCTGATGTGAAGAACTGACTCATTTGAAAAGACCCTGATGCTGGGAAAGACTGAAAGCAGGAGGAGAAGGGGACGACAGAAGATGAAATGGTTGAATGGCATCACCGACTCGACGGATATGAGTTTGAGCAAGCTCTGGGACTTGGTGATGGACAGGGAAGCCTGGCATGCTGCAGTCCATGGGGTCACAGAGTCAGACAAGACTGGGCAACTGAACAACCACCACCACCAGAAGAAAATGAAGGAAATATCTCAGGTTCTATACAGACTGTCAAGATCTATTCTGCATTTTGAACAATAACTCTGGCAATGAACATATAGGCTGAGAAGTATGGGCAAAGGGCCAAATAATAAGTACATTTCTAGAGAGAAAGAACAGACTCCTATCATTCCTTTGCTTACTCCAAATACTCATTAACACATTCCTTTTAAAACTGTGCATTCTGAAATCTATTCATCTCTCATAGCCACATTCCAAATTCTAAATATTTACCAAACCACCGTATTGAATATGAACATTGAATATTTTTTCTCTATTTGTCTATTATATATATAATAGGGGTTGTTCTTCTGACTCTCTTATTTGATATTTACATACATATATGTATATATATTTGCTTCTGAAAAGTTCAATTAAGAATTAGGATCTTGTGTTTCTTGTACCAAACCATTTTACCCTGGGGGGTGTCAAGGAGAAAGTTAAAGGCCTGTGGCTCTATGGCAAATGGTTTTATTCCTCTTTGTCTAATTTCTGTCTTTTGCCTTAAAAAATAAACTGAGGGAGAAATAGGAAGAGGAAAAACACAGATCAACGGTTCAACATTTTGGAAGAATATCTTGAACCCTTGAAATCTGACAAAGTACACTGAAGTAGAAAAACTGAGATGTTGTTTTTTATGCACGTTAATTTTGTGGTCCTGGGAATCTTTTTTGTTTTTTAACATTCAAGTTCAGCAAGTTTTTTTTAGTTTCTCTTTTTAGAAAGAATGTATATCATTTTTAGTTCTGTGTCCACCCCCACACTCAGCTCTTATTCAGATTTAGACTTGTTATTCAGATTTAGACTTGTTATTCAGATTTAGACTGATTTCTTGCCATACAATTTTTAAAAAACTAGTCTTGAATAATTATGGCATCAATAAGAATAAATATATGTATACTTTATAGGCACCATTCCAGGAACTTCTGGGTGCTGTTTATTTGACTGTTCAATATATCAGTATTACTAAATGATAAAGATACCATATAGTAGACAGATTATGGTATAAAATACTGATCATTTACTGCCACAATTATTATGTGTTTTTATTGAAGTAAATTTATTTTAGAAATGTTGGGAAATTCACAAGATATAAAATTATTATGAATTATCTATAACTTCCTCTCTGGCAGTACCCTTTGTATAAATCATCCCTGTCATGGTTTTATATATTCATATATCTTACACAGTAAAATTTTATTCCACTTACCAATATCATGGACATTTTCTCATTTTCTTGAAAAACCTTTTAATATCATACTTCCATGGATACAAATTATTCTTTAATAATGGATGCTTTCATTTAAAAAACTTTATAGCATACAGAGATTATGAAACTGAGCCTCAGGGCCAGATTGCCTGAGCTTTAATCACTGCTTTACCATTATTGACTTTTGAACTTGAGCAAATTCATTAATTTCTCACTTTCTCAGTTCCCATAAATGAAAATAAGGAGTAAAAACAATTTTACTTCATCGGCTTGTTCTTCTAATCAGATGGTTTTATATATATGTTGATTGATTTAATCAATGCCTTGAACATGATACATATTATTTAAAACACTAGATTGCATTATTGTCATTTATTTTTAAAACTCCATATTGTGAGACATTTATATTGTTTCCAACTTTATGGACTTTTGGATAATGATATGCTCAATAAATAAATCTGAATATAAATCTTTCTAAGACTACCATGGCCAAATGATCCTTGATTTTGATATACAATGCAAAATTGCCTTTTGGAAAAGTTATAAAATTTATCTACCATCTGTCAGCTTGAAAGATAATGCTTGATGAGCATTAAGAGGCCCCCAATTAAGTGGAATGCATTTTATTGGTGGAAAAATTAAATCTTTGTTTTACTGATTTATATATTTCACTTTTAAAATTGCCTATTTCTTTTTAAAGATTTATTTTTATAGTTTCAATATTCTGTAGATGATGATGCTTGTCTTATTACAAAATATCACTCATTATTTGGTTTATATTTGAATATCTTGGGTGGAAAATATCTTTTATGCTTTGTGCTTAAGCCTACTTCTTAACATTAACTTTGTGTTTTTCTCATTTACATGCTTTCCTGGCATGTTTGTGATCAGCATCTCACTTAGTTTCCCAGTGTTTTCTGTTTTAAATAACTTCCTGAAAGCACCATACATTTAGACTGTTTCTGTCCAGTCTGTCTTCTAATAGTGAAATTTAATCCATTCACATTTGTTGCTTATTTAATATATTTGCTCTTTAATTGATCATCTTTTTGGTCTTAATATTGGATACCTCATTGTTTTCCCCATCCTCTTAATTTTGATAAATATAACTAATGCCTTCCTTTGTCTTTCAGAAATTACATCTGTTAGTATAATGAGTTCAGTTCAGTTGCTCAGTCATGTCCAACTCTTTGCGACCCCATGGACTGCCACAAGCCAGGTCTCCCTGTCCATCACCAACCCTCAGAGTTTACTCCAACTCATGTCCATTGAGTCGGTGATGCCATCCAGCCATCTCATCCTCTGTCATCCACTTCTCCTCCTGACTGCAATCTTTCCCAGCATCAGGGTCTTTTCAAATGAGTCAGCTCTTCGCATTAGGTGGCCAAAGTATTGGAGTTTCAGCTTCAACATCAGTCCTTCCAATGTATATTCAGGACTGATTTTCTTTAGGATGGACTGGTTGGATCTCCTTTCTGTCCAAGGGACTTTCAAGAGTCTTCTCCAACACCACAGTTCAAAAGCATCATTCTTTGGTGCTCAGCTTTCTTTATAGTCCAACTCTCACATCCGTACACGACTACTGGAAAAACAATAGCTTTGACTAGACGGACCTTTGTTGGCAAAGTCATGTCTCTGCTTTTTAATATGCTGTCTAGGTTGCTCATATCTTGAATTCCAAGGAGCAAGCATCTTTTAATTTCATGGCTGCAGTCACCATCTGCAGTGATTTTGGAGCCCCCCCAAAATAAAAAGTCTCTCTATTCCCATTGTTTCCTTATCTATTTGCCACGAAGGGATGGGACTGGATGCTATGATAGTATATATATTTAGTAAAATGTTAGGTAGTATAATATATAGTTAGTATACATAATTAGATATTTAGTATAATGGCTATTATTAAATTTATTTTTATCTAATTTCAAAGCCAGTACTGAAACTATCAGTTTTCTGGTTCTCAGTCAGTTCAGTTCAGTTGCTCAGTCATGTCCGACTCTTTGCGACCCCAGGAATCGCAGCATGCCAGGCCTCCCTGTCCATCACCAACTCCCGGAGTTCATTCAGACTCATGTCCATCGAGTCAGTGATGCCATCCAGCCATCTCATCCTCTGTTGTCCCCTTCTCCTCCTGCCCTCAATCCCTCCCAGCATCAGAGTCTTTTCCAATGAGTCAACTCTTTGCATGTAGTGTGTGGCTAATTGGCTCAGTGGTAAAGAATCTGCCTGCAATGCAGGAGACATGGATTTGATGCCTGGGTCAGGAAGATCCCCTGGAGGAGGAAATGGCAATCCACTCCAGTATTCTTGCCTGCACATTTCTATGGCCAGAGAGCCTGGTGAGTTACAGTCCAAAGGGTTGCAAAAAGTTGGACCAGACTGAGAGCAAGCCCTAAAAAAGCCTTTACTAGAATTTCTTCAGTATGTCGATTAAAAATGTATACAAAATTGAAAACAATCTTTGCTAGGTAAGTGGAGTCTAGAATATTTGAGGAATGTCCACTACCTGTAAGTATAATCTTTCTGACACAGATGTTACTCCAGAGAAAGACTGCTAGAGAAAAGGGAAGCTGGAAACATTATGTATCTCTTTCCATGTCTGACTGATACAAAAGCTAAGACCCTGAGTTACTGGGAAAAGCAGACAACATTTCATTGAAAATTGAAGAAAATATGATAGACATAAGCAGAGAGAGTGGTGTTTTTCTAGAAGAGAAAGAGCAGATAAAAATATATAAAAAAAGAAGTTATCTTTTATTTAAAAAAGAGAAAGAATAGATAAAAGGAAACTATCTTTTATTTAAAAAGGAAAAAGAAAAAAGAAAGAAAACCTAATGAACAGCCCAGGAACACAGAAGAGCAGCAGTACACCTGTCATACTTCCAGGACCTGGGGTTTGATTGCTCTACATTAAAGAAGGGAATGTCAGATGAAGCACAGACACGCACAGTTTTATGTTACTCTTGACAAATTTTTACTCTGGAAGTGAAGTATAATATTAATAGTAGTCAATACTGACAATTACTAAAAGCTATCCATTCTCATGTATAAAACTAGCTTGAAAAAGCCACATTCCCAATTTATCAAGACAGAAACAATAAATTTTTTATTATAACACATTTTAAGCTATTTGGCCTCTCAGCTAAGGGGTAAATGTGTTCACTTGAAAAAAAATATTTATTATATTCTGGATCCAAAGTGAGGGAACAGAATATACTAAAAGCGAACATGTTAGCAAGGATCAGAACTCTGAACTTGAGGCAGTTTATAAATGTTCATAGGTACAAAAATACCTAGTTGGAGTGCTTTGTTGAGCTGGCATTCCAATCAATACAATATGTACAATATCAATATGCCATTAAGGTCAATCAGTTATGTAAGATCATCAAATGCTGTGTAGTTGATATTTGAGGGAAAAGGGGAAAAAATCCTTTCCTGAAATCTGTGAATTTCCATTACTTCACAAAGTATGTATTTCACATTGTTAAGCCCTAGGGTCTTTCACTAAAGATATTAATAGTTAACCTCAAATCATTGCATATTGATTTGCTAAACATGAATCTTATAAGGAAAAATGGATGGTGATTATGATGAAGATGGTAATGAACCCATCATTTAATGAGACATCTATGTGCCTAATTTTGTGGTAAGTTGGTTCCAAATAGGAAAAGGAGTACATCAAGGCTGTATATTGTCACCCTGTTTATTTAGCTTATATGCAGAGTACATCATGAGAAACACTGGACTGGAAGAAACACAAGTTGGAATCAAGATTGACGGGAGAAATATCAATAACCTCAGATATGCAGATGACACCACCCTTATGGCAGAAAGTGAAGAGGAACTCAAAAGCCTCTTGATGAAAGTGAAAGTGGAGAGTGAAAAAGTTGGCTTAAAGCTCAACATTCAGAAAACGAAGATCATGGTATCCGGTCCCATCAGTTCATGGGAAATAGATGGAGAAACAGTGGAAACAGTGTCAGACTTTATTTTTCTGGGCTCCAAAATCACTGCAGATGGTGACTGCAGCCATGAAATTAAAAGACGCTTACTCCTTGGAAGGAAAGTTATGACCAACCTAGATAGCATATTCAAAAGCAGAGTGTTCAGGATGGGCAACACATGTATACCTGTGGCAGATTCATTTTGATACATGGCAAAACCAATACAACATTGTAAAGTTAAATAGAATAAAATTAAAAAAATAAAAATAAAATTACCCAAAAAATAAATAAAATCTGAAGAAAAAAAAAAGCAGAGACATTACTTTGCCAACAAAGGTTCGTCTAGTCGAGGCTATGGTGTTTCCAGTGGTCATGTATGGATGTAAGAGCTGGACTGTGAAGAAGGCTGAGTGCTGAAGAATTGATGCTTTTGAACTGTGGTGTTGGAGAAGACTCTTGAGAGTCCCTTGGACTGCAAGGAGTCCAACCAGTCCATTCTGAAGGAGATCAGCCCTGGGATTTCTTTGGAAGGAATGATGCTAAAGCTGAAACTCCAGTACTTTGGCCACCTCATGCGAAGAGTTGACTCATTGGAAAAGACTCTGATGCTGGGAGGGATTGGAGGCAGGAGGAGAAGGGGACGACAGAGGATGAGATGGCTGGATGGCATCGCTGACTTGACGGACGTGAGTCTGGGAGAACTCCGGGAGTTGCTGATGGACAGGGAGGCCTGGCATGCTGCGATTCATGGGGTCGCAGAGTCAGACACGACTGAGCGACTAAACTAATCTGATTTATGTGTACGTGTGTGTGTCTGTGTGTGTGTGTGTGTGTGTGTGTGTGTGTGCGCTCACTTGTGTCTGACTCTCTATGACTGTAGCCCACCAGGCTCTTCTGTCCACGGGATTTTCTAGGCAAGAATATTAGAGTGAGTTGCCATTTCCTCATCTAGGGGATTTTTCCTTACCCAAGGAACAAACCCAAGTCTCCTGCATTGACAGGCAGATTCTTTACCACTGAGTAGGTCTTTCAGAAAAAATGTAAGATTCCTTCCATTGTCTTTTCCTACAAAGAGTATAATTGTATTTCACTTCTTTTTCACTATATCAGTCTTTTTTAATTCCTTAAGGAAAATGGAACTATTTCTAATGATAAACTGTCAGGGAAAAAAAAATCAGTTTTCTTTCAATGAGATTTCATTTATATTTAAGAGTGATATAGAACGTAGAGATTTGCCAATGCTTTTGTATTTTCCTGGCTTCTGGTCTTCATATTATCAATTAAATCACTCTGAATTTTTGTCCTTATAAAACATGATGATTGGAACACATGAGTTAAAATAACACTATTAGAGAGTAGATTATTTATATTTTAGTAGGAGATTCTGAAAAAGTGGTCTGCAGTTCAAGACTCTAGGATGACTATTTGGGTCTTTAGAGGGACTGCAAAAAGGCAATTTGGAACAAAAGAAAAACCCTACCACAGAAGCAACCATCTACTTTTTAAAAAATTAATATATTTTTATTGAAGGATAATTGCTTCACAGAATTTTGTTGTTTTCTGTCAAACCTCAACATGAATCAGCCATAGCTACACATATATCTCCTCTCTCCAGAACCCACCTCCCATCTCATTCCCCATCCCACCCGTCCAGGTTGACATAGAGCCCTGTTTGAGTTTCCTGAGCCATACAGCAAATTCCCATCTGCCATCTACTTTATACATGGTAATGTAAGTTTCCATGTTACTGTCTCCATACATCTCACCATCTCCTCCCCTCCCCCCACATCCATAAGTCTATTCTCTATGTCTGTTTCTCCACTGGTGCTCTGCAAATAAATTCTTCAGTACCATTTTTCTAGATTTCATATCTATGTGTTAGAGTATGATATTTATCTTTCTCTTTCTGACTTACTTCACTCTGTATAATAGGCCCTAGTTTCATCCACCTTATTAGAACTGACTCAAAGGTGTTCCTTTTTATGGCTGAGTAATATTCCATTGTGTATATGTACCACAGCTTCTTTATCCATTCATCTGTCAATGGGCATCTAGGTTGCTTCCATGTTCTGCTGCTGCTGCTAAGTCACTTCAGTCGTGTCTGACTCTGTGTGACCCCACAGACGGAAGCCCACCAGGCTCCCCTATCCCTGGGATTCTCCAGGCGAGAACACTGGAGGGGGTTGCCATTTCCTTCTTCAATGCATGAAAGTGAAAAGTGAAAGCAAAGTCACTCAGTTGTGTCCGACTCTTAGCAACCCCATGGACTGCAGCCTACCAGGCTCCTCCATCCATGGGAGTTTCCAGGCAAGAGTGCTGGAATGGGGAGCCATTGCATTCTCCGGCTTCCATGTTCTAGCTATTGTAAATAGTGCTGCAATGAACAATGGGATACATGTTCTTTTTCAGTTTTGGTTTCCTCAGGGTATACGCCTAGGAGTGGAATTGCTGGGTCACATGGTGTTTTTATTCCTAGTTTTTTTTTGTTTGTTTGTTTGTTTTGTTTTTTAAGGAATCTCCATACCATCTTTCATAGTGGCTGTATCAATTTACATTCCCACCAACAGTGCAAGAGTGTTCCCTTTTCTCCACATCCTCTCCAGTATTTATTGTTTGTAGACTTTTTGATGATGGCCAGTCTGATGGGTGTGAGGTGATATCTCATTGTAGTTTTGATTTGCATTTCTCTTATAATAAGCAATGTTGAGCATCTTTTCATGTGTTTGCTAGCCATCTGTATGTCTTCTTTGGAGAAATGTCTGTTTAGGTCTTTTTCCGACTTTTTGATTGGGTTTTCTGTTTTTCTGGTATTGAGTTGTATGAGCTGCTTGTACACTTTGGAAATTAATCCTTTGTCAGTTTTTTCATTTGCTATTGTTTTCTCCCCTTCTGAGGGTTGTTTTTTCACTGTGCTTATAGTTTCTTTGCTGTGCAAAAGCTTTTCAGTCTAATCAGGCCCCACTTGTTTACTTTTGTTTTTATTTCCATTACTCTAGGAGCTGGGTCATAGAGGATCTTGCTTTGATTTACATCATCGAGGGTTCTGGCTATGTTTTCCTCTAAGAGTTTAATAGTTTCTGGTCCTATATTTAGGTCTTTAATCCATTTTTTCTTTGTGTATGCATTAGGAAGTATTCAAATTTCATTCCTCTACTTGTAGCTGTCCAGTTTTCCCAGCATCATTTATTGAAGAGGCTGGCTTTGCCCCACTGTATATTTTTGCTTCATCAAAAATAAGGTACCTATAGGTGCATGGGTTTATTTCTGGGCTTTCTATCTTGGTCCATTGTTCTATATTTCTGTTTCTGTGCCAGTACCATACTGGCTTGATGACTGTAGCTTTGTAGTATAATCTGAAGTTAGGAAGGTTGATTCCTCCAGCTCCAATCTTCTTTCTCAAGACTGCTTTGACTATTCGGGGTCTTTTGTGTTTCCATATGAATTGTGAAACTTTTTGTTCTATTTCTGTGAAAAATGTCATTGGTAATTTGATAGGGATCACACTGAATCTGTAGATTGCATAATAATCATTATCACAATATGGAATCTTCCTACCCAGGAACATGGAATATCTCTCCATCTGTTTACGTCATTTTTGATTTCTTTCATTAGTGTCTTATAATTTTTTGTGTACAGTTCTTTTGTCTCCTTAGGTAAGTTTATTCCTAGATTTTAATTCTTTTCATTGCAATGGTGAATGAGATTTATTCCTTAATTTCTCTTTTTGATTTTTCATTGTTAGTATATGGAAATGCATATGATTTCTGTGTATTGATTTTGTATCCTGAAACTTTGCTAAATTCATTGATCAGCTCTAGTAATTTTCTGATACTATCTTCAGGGTTTTCTATTTACAGTATCACGTCAACTACAAACAGGGAGAGCTTTACTTCTTTTCTGATATGGATTCCTTTTATTTCTTTTTCTTCTCTGATTGCTGTAGCTAGGACTTCCAGAACTATGTTGAATAATAGTGGTCAAAGTGGACACCCTTGTCTTGTTCCTGATCTTAGGGAAATGCTTTCAGTTTTTCATCATTGAGAATAATGTTTGGTGTAGGCTTATCATCTATGACCTTTACTATGTTGAAGTAGGTTCCTTCTATGCCCATTTTTTGAAGAGTTTTAATCATAAATGGTTGCTGAATTTTGTCAAAGGCTATTTTTGCATCTATTGAGATTATCACATGGTTTTTATCTTTCAATTTGTTAATATGGTGTATCACATTGATTGATTTGAGTATATTGAAGAATCCTTGCATCCCTGGAATAAACCCAACTTGATCATGGTGTATCAGCTTTTTGATGTGTTGCTGAATTCTGTTTACTAAAATTTTGTTGAGGATTTTTGCTTCTATGTTCATCATTGATATTGGCTGGTAGTTTTCTTTTTTGTGTGTTGTATGTTTCTGGTTTTGGTGTCAGGGTGATGGTGGCCTCATAGAATGAGTTTAGAAGTGTTTCTTCCTCTGCAATTTTTAAAAAGAGTTTTAGAAGTATAGGCATTCTCTGTTCTCTAAATGTTTGATAGAATTCTCCTGTGAAGCCATCTGGTCCTGGGCTTTTATTTTTTGGAAGATTTTTTATCACAGCTTCAATTTCAGCCCTTGCAACTGGGTTGTTAATAATTTATATTTCTTCCTGGTTCAGTCTTCGAAGATTGAACTTTTCTAAGAATCTATCCATTTCTTCCAGGTTATTCATTTTATTGCCATATAGTTGTTCATAATAGTCTCTTATAATCTTTTGTATTTCTGCATTGTCTGTTGTAACCTCTCCTTTTTCATTTCTAATTTTGTTGATTATTCTCTTTTCCTTGATGAGTCTGGCTAAAGGTTTGTCAATTTTGCTTATTTTCATGAATAACCAGCTTTTAGTTTTATTAATCTTTACTATTGTTCCTTTCATTTCTTTTTCACTTATTTCTACACAGATCTTTATGATATCTTTCCCTATACTAATTTTTTTGTTGTTCTTCTTCTTTTTCCAGTTGTAAAAAGTTAAGTTGTGTATTTCCAGGTGTAAAGTTAAGCTGTCTATTTGATGTTTTTCTTATTTCTTGAGGTAGGATTGTATTGCTGTAAACTTCCTCTTATAACTGCTTTTGCTGCATCTCATAGGTTTTGAGTTGTCATGTTTTCATTGTCATTTGTTTCTAGAAATTTTTTGATTTCAATTTTGATTTCTTCAGTAACCTGTTAGTTATTTAGAAACATATTGTTTAATCTCCATGTGTTTGTGTGTCTTACAGATTTTTCTTGTAATTGATATCTATTCTTATAGTGTTGTGGTCAGAGAAGATATTTGATATGATTTCAATTTTCTTAAATTTACTGAGGTTTGATTTGTGACCCAAGATGTGGTCTATCCTGGAGAATGTTCCATGTGCACCTGAGAAGAAGGTGTATTCTTCTGCATTTGGATGGAACGTTCTGAAGATATCAATGAGATCCATCTCATCTAATGTATCATTTAAGACTTATGTTTCCTTATTAAGTTTCTATTTTGATGATCTGTCCATTGGAGTGAGTGGGTATTAAAGTCTCCAACTATTACTGTTTTACTGTCAATTTCTCCTTTTATGTCTGTTAGTGTTTATCTTATGTATCAAGGTGCTTCTATGTTGGGTGCATAGATATTTAAAATTGTTATGTCTTTCTCTTTGATCAACCATCTACTTTTAATTTGTTGATTATCAAAATGATTGTATTTTATCCACATTTTAAGCTTCCGTTTCTCTACCCCTAAATAAGGGGGTAATTATACACACAGGATTGGAGAATTAGACATCATAAAAGTACCTAGCACCAATCTTATTATTTCAGTGCATTTCTTAGAAGCAATCTTTTATTCTTTTTCTTTTTCCTCCTCCTTTTCGTTTTACTCTGTTTCTCCCATGCTGCCTTATTATTATATAATTTCTATAAAAGAACAATGTTATGGCATTTTTATTTATATGTATTTATTTATACATGCTTGATTTTTCTGCAACCTAATGATCTACATTATCCCCCTACATAGGGTAGTGACCCAAACCAAATCATAACTAAAACAGAGATGTTATTTTTGTGGAGTATAAAGTATAAGGGACACAGTTTTCTATGATGTGGTTATTGGAGGCAGGTACTTTAATCATGGCATTGGAAAGTTCTAGTTCTACATCCGTTCTATAACATTACTGAGACAGAGCAGGATTCTGTGGTACTCACCCACAATGTCCTTTGCCTGAATTTTGTCTGTGGAAAAGCTTCAGCCAAAGAAAACGTTTAATCAGAGAAGTGAGAAAATGCAGAAGCAAAGGAAAACAGTCAAAGGAGAACAAATAATAATAATGGAGTCATTAAGCATAGTCGAGGACCTTTAGTTCCTTATCAAAACCTTTAGCTACTTCTCAAGGGCTATAGATAATATTTTGAGCCATATCTTGTGAGCTGTTCTGCAGATACTAAAACCTCCACCAGCTGGGAGAAGTTAACTATTAATACACAATGACCAGACCATAGCCATGACATAAGCTGCTACAATTCTAAGAGCTGGCCTCAAAAAAAGGGGAAAAAATGACTCTGTAACTGAAGATGAACTGTACATAAAACAACCAAAATGATGCTGGTCAGACCATCGAGATGACTAATTTCAAAATGACCTTCAGAGCTGGCAATGTCTTTTCAGTATGTAGCCTCCTCCCTCTGTCTGTAAAAGCTCCTGACCACTGATTATCAGCAGAGGGTGGGAAGTCAGCCTTTGGACAGGCATCCATCCTCTCCCCTCTCTCCCTCTCCTAGTGGGTGGCATCCAAAATAAAGCAAACTTTCCTTTCCATGAACCTCGAATCTTTATTGACTTTTGAGTGGTAAATAGCTGTACCCCACTTTCAGTTACAACATCTAGACCCGACTCATCACCGACTCAACTGGAAATGAGTTTGGGTAAACTCTGGGAGTTTGTGATGGACAGGGAGGCCTGGCATGCTGTGGTCTATGGGGTCACAAAGAGTCGGACAAAACTGAGCGACTGAACTGAACTGATACCCAATATAGAGATTGTCTTATGAGACTTAGCAACAGAAGCATATCGTTATTAAACTTTTATAAACATTAGCTATGTGTTTAAAGATATACACTTGTTCATATATTATACATACACACACACACATACATATATTTTACATTGCATCAAAATAATCTATGATTTCTTTAGAATGAAATACATATAAATTCAAAATCTTGCCATCTACATTAATACATGTGTTTTATAGATAAACTGAACACAGCTAAGTTTGCTCTGACATTTCTGTGAGCCACATGGATGCAGTTGGTGTAAGCTCCTTCTGTGTTACTGTTGTCGTTCAGTTGCTCGGTCGTGTCTGACTCTTGGTGAACCCCATATTACTGTACCGATTATCATATCCATCCTGGAAAATTCTACAATTAATGTATCTAAAGATCCATTTTTAATATTTGTCTTTAAATCTACACTCTATATGCTTTCTACGAATTTAAAGATAAGGAGAGATAAGAAAGCCTTCCTCAGCGATCAGCAAAGAAATAGAGGAAAACAACAGAATGGGAAAGACGAGAGATATCTTCAAGAAAACTAGAGATACCAAGGGAATATTTCATTCAAAGATGGGCACAATAAAGGACAAAAATGACATGGACCTAACAGAAGCAGAATATATTAAGAAGAGGTGGCAGGAATACACATGTGGTCCACTGGAGAAGGGAATGGCAAACCACTTCAGTATTCTTGCCTTGAGAACCCCATGAACAGTATGAAAAGGCAAAATGATAGGATACTGAAAGAGGAACTCCCCAGGTCAGTAGGTGCCCAATATGCTACTGGAGATCAGTGGCGAAATAACTCCAGAAAGAATGAAGGGATGGAGCCAAAGCAAAAACAATACCCAGCTGTGGATGTGACTGGTGATAGAAGCAAGGTCCGATGCTGTAAAGAGCAATATTGCATAGGAACCTGAAATGTCAGGTCCATGAATCAAGGCAAATTGGAAGTGGTCAAACAGGAGATGGCAAGAGTGAACGTCGACATTCTAGGAATCAGCGAACTAAAATAGACTGGAATGGGTGAATTTAACTCAGATGACCATTATATCTACTACTGCAGGCAGGAATCCCTCAGAAGAAATGGAGTAGCCCATCATGGTCAACAAGAGTCTGAAATGCAGTACTTGGATGAAATCTCAAAAATGATAGCATGATCTCTGTTCGTTTCCAAGGCAAACCATTCAAGATCACAGTAATCCAAGTCTATGCCCCAACCAGTAACACTGAAGAAGCTGAAGTTGAATGGTTCTATGAAGACCTACAAGACCTTTTAGAACTAACACCCAAAAAAGATGTCCTTTTCATTATAGGGGGCTGGAATGCAAAAGTAGGAAGTCAAGAAACACCTGGAGTAACGACAAATTTGGCCTTGGAATACGGAATGAAGCAGGGCAAAGACTAATAGAGTTTTGCCAAGAAAATGCACTGGTTATAGCAAACACCCTCTTCCAACAACACAAGAGAAGACTCTACACATGGACATCACCAGATGGTCAACACCAAAATCAGATTGATTATGTTCTTTGCAGCCAAAGATGGAGAAACTCAATAGAGTCAGCAACAACACAAGAGAAGACTCTACACATGGACATCACCAGATGGTCAACACCAAAATCAGATTGATTATGTTCTTTGCAGCCAAAGATGGAGAAACTCAATAGAGTCAGCAAAAACAACACCAGGAGCTGACTGTGGCTTAGATCATGAACTCCTTATTGCCAAATTCAGACTTAAATTGAAGAAAGTAGGGAAAACCACTAGACCATTCAGATATGACCTAAACCAAATCCCTTATTATTATACAGTGGAAGTGAGAAGTAGATTTAAGGGACTAGATCTGATAGATAGAGTGCCTGATGAACTATGGGCTGAGGTTCGTGACATTGTACAGGTGACAGGGATCAAGACCATCCTCATGGAAAAGAAATGCAAAAAAGCAAAATGGCTGTCTGAAGAGGCCTTACAAACAGCTGTGAAAAGAAGAGAAGCAAAAAGCAAAGGAGAAAAGGAAAGATATAAGCATCTGAATGCAGAATTCCAAAGAATAGCAAGAAGAGATAAGAAAGCCTTCTTCAGTGATCAATGCAAAGAAATAGAGGAAAACAACAGAATGGGAAAGACTAGAGATCTCTTCGAGAAAATTAGAGATACCAAGGGAACATTTCATGCATAGATGGGCTCGATAAAGGACAGAAATGGTATGGACCTAACAAAGCAGAAGATATTAAGAAGAGGTGGCAAGAATACACAGAAGAACTGTACAAAAAAGATCTTCATGACCCAGATAATCACGATGGTGTGATCACTCACCTAGAGCTGATATCCTGGAATGTGAAGTCAAGTGGGCCTTAGAGCATCACTACGAACAAAGCTAGTGGAGGTGATGGAATTCCAGTTGAGCTATTTTAAATCCTGAAAGATGATGCTGTGAAAGTGCTGCACTCAATATGCCAACAAATATGGAAAACTCAGCAGTGGCCACAGGACTGGAAAAGGTCGGTTTTCATTCCAATCCCAAAGAAAGGCAATGCCAAAGAATGCTCAAACTACCACACAATTGCTTTCATCTCACACGCTAGTAAAGTAATGCTCAAAATTCTCCAAGCCAGACTTCAGCAATACGTGAACCGTGAAATTCCGGATGTTCAAGCTGGTTTTAGAAAAGGCAGAGGAACCAGAGACCAAATTGCCAACATCTGCTGGATATTGGAAAAAGCAAGAGAGGTCCAGAAAAACATCGATTTCTGCTTTATTGACTATGCCAAAGCCTATGACTGTGTGGATCACAATAAACTGTGGAAAATTCTGAAAGAGATGGGAATACCAGACCACTTGACCTGCCTCTTGAGAAATTTGTATGCAGGTCAGGAAGCAACAGTTAGAACTGGACATGGAACAACAGACTGGTTCCAAACAGGAAAAGGAGTACATCAAGGCTGTATATTGTCACCCTACTTATGTAACTTATGTGCAGAGTACATCATGAGAAACGCTGGGCTGGAAGAAGCACAAGCTGGAATCAAGATTGCTGGGAGAAATATCAATCACCTCAGATATGCAGATGACACCACCCTTATGGCAGAAAGTGAAGAGGAAGTAAAAAGCCTCTTGATGAAGGTGAAAGAGGAGAGTGAAAAAGTTGGCTTAAAACTCAACGTTCAGAAAATGAAGATCATGGCATCTGGTCCCATCACTTCATGGGAAGTAGATGGGGAAACAGTGGAAACAGTGTCAGACTTTATTTTTGGGGGATCCAAAATCACTGCAGATGGTGACTCTAGTCATGAAATTAAAAGACACTTACTCCTTGGAAGAAAAGTTATGACTAACCTAGATAGCATATTCAAAAGCAGAGACATTACTTTGCCAACAAAGGTCCATCTAGTCAAGGCTCTGGTTTTTCCAGTGGTCATGTATGGATGGGAGAGTTGGACTGTGAAGAAAGCTGAGCGCCAAAAAATTGATGCTTTTGAACTGTGGTGTGGAGAAGACTCTTCAGAGTCCCTTGGACTGCAAGGAGATCCAACCAGTCCATTCTAAAGGAGATCAGCCCTGGGTGTTCTTTAGAAGCAATGATGTTAAAGCTGCTTTAGCTGCTAATGATGCTAAAGATGACTTTCGCCACCTCATGCAAAGAGTTGACTCATTGGAAAAGACCCTGATGCTGGGAGGGATTGGAAGCAGGAGGAGAAGGGGACGACGGAGGATGAGATGGCTGGATGGCATCACTGACTCAATGGACGTGAGTCTGAGTGAACTCCGGGAGTTGGTGATGGACAGGGAGGCCTGGCGTTCTGCGATTCATGGGGTCGGAAAGAGTCGGACATGACTGAGCGACTGAACTGAACTGAACTGAACTGAACACACATGTCTCTATTTGCATCAGTGTCCAAGTTCAAGAACATCATATTCTGTATACATGCAACACTAGAACTTTCAATACTGAACAAGTGTTGACATGGTTGGATGGTACCACTGATGCAATGGACGTGAACTTGGGCAAATTCCAGGAGATGGTGAAAGACAGGGAAGCCTGGTGTGCTGCAGTCCATGGGATCATGAAGAGGTCAGACATGACTTGGCAACTGTTCAATACAAACAATTGTTTAGTATTAGTAAAATATCCATCCTCCCATGGATGCCAATGAAACATGAAGAGAAGAAACATTTACATTTTGCTTCCATGTCCTACAATTCACTTTTTCCATTCATCTTGCTAAGGTGATAACTGGTGTTGATTAAAGGATGAATAAATGGTCCTTGTTGCATAAGCAGAGTGAAGGAATTGTATGAGCATTTCCAATTTTGCTACTGTTCTCCTTTTTACTTCAGAACTTTAGACAATCTATATTCTTTGTTGTAGACTCCAAAACATATTGAAGCACCCCTCCCTTTCTCCAATTCTCACTCTTTTGTTTTCACTCAGTCCCTTTCCTCCTTTGTTAGTCTTCTCCCAAACCATACCATACCATGACTGGGTCACCACACAATCCCACTCTCCCTCACTTGAGTGGACTCTAGAATCCCACCCATTCCCCAGATAAGCAATGATTAATTAAATCACAGAGCAATGTCCCATATCTCTACCACTCCTTTATTGCTCTGCCTAAATACCTAAATATTCATGTTTTTGAACTTCCCTTTCACTCACCACTTCACAAAGTCTCCTGACTTCAGTGTTCATATATAATGTTAGGAGTTTATTTTATGTGACTGTTTAATGTTTCCAGAGTTGTCTGGATGGGGCCCTTCATCTTTCCACACAAATCAACAGACATTTCACATTATGTCAATGGGTTGTTTCTAATGGCATGTGGGCTCAGATGGAATGTGAAAACGAGCCTGCAGAAAGTTTGATCCACATGTGCCAAGAAAAATAATTTTTTTTTTGTTAATACTCATAGTCTCAGCTAACTATTAGCAGTATGTGTTCATCAACCCACTGTAAGGGGTCAAGAATTTTATCGGAAACAGAAGACACAGCCTCTGACATTTGGGAGTTTACAGTATAAGTGAATGCACATGACCAGAAATAAGAAACCATACAGAGAAAATTAGAGAAATTCGGGCATTTGTTGGAGTCGTGGTGCATGAATTATCTACTTCCAGATGGATCTGAAGAGTTTTGAGATGTCACAGATGTGTGGTAGGGTTGTCATCATGAGGCAGACAGGGGAGTTACTGAAACTTGGCTCCAATACTCATAATTGTATATTCCAGAGTTTCCTATTTTTCATCTGTAACATGGGAATTCTGGTACCTTCCCTTCCCAGGAGTATCCTGAATATGAAATGAATATGTATATGAAAAATACTTGGGGTATAGAGTACTTGCTTCTATGTTCTCTGCCATCTTCACCTCAACCTAGATATAGACTTGGTGTCAGTAACATAAACTCAGCATCTCAAGATTTTTGCTTGAAGAGGGTGATTTCAATGTGGCTATAGAACCTATAATCATAAGAAAGACAAGCATCCAACAAAAAAATCTAGGGAGGTACCTATATATACAAAATTTTACTACCTAATTTTTAATAAAAAGTTTATGACATGAACATAACCAAGTGAATATATTCAAATGTAATCTTATGTATTCAGAAATAAATATGTCAGTTTTTACTATTTTTTAGGGACAGTACCATTTAAATAGAAATGATAGAGACCTAGTTGATGCTGAAGAGATCTAGAACAGATGGAAATAATATATGGAAGATCTGTACAAAAGAGATCTTAATGAACTGGTTTACTATGATGGTGTGGTCAGTCACCCAGAGCCAGACATTCTGAAGTCAAGTGGGCCTTAGGAAGCACTGCTGTGAATAAAGCTAGTGGATGTGATGGAATCCCAGTAGCACTATTCAAAACCCTAAAGGATGATGCCATTAAGGTGTTGCATTCAATATGTCAGCAAATATGGAAGACCCAGCAATGGCCAAAGGACTAGAAAAGGTCAATCCTCTATCCCAATTCCAAGAAAGGTAGTACTAAAGAATACTCTCACCTTCAGACAATTGCACTCATCTCCCATGCTAGTAAGGTCATGCTTAAAATCTGGCATGCTAGGCTTCAGCATTATGGGAACCAAAAACTTTCAGATGCCTAACTGGGTTTTAGAAAAGGAATGGGAACCAGAGATCAAACTGCCAACATACTCTGGGTCATAGAAAAAGCAAGGGATTCCAGAAAAAACACCTACCTCTGTTTCATGGACTACCCCAAAGTTTTTGACTGTGTTGATCATAACAACCTGTGGAAAGCTCTTAAAGAGATGGGAATACCAGATGATCTTACCTGTCTCCTGAGAAACCTGTATGCAGGTCAAGAAGCAACAGTTAGAACACTGTATAGAACTGATTGGTTCAAGATTGAGAAAGGAGTATGGCAGGGCTGTCTGCTGTCACTTTGTTTATTTAGCCTATAAACTGACAACATCATGAAAAATGCCAGACTGGATGAATTATAAGTTGGAATCAAAATAGTTGGGAGAAACATCAATAACATCAGATATGCAGGGGATACCACTCTAATGGCAGAAAGTGAAGAGGAACTAAAGAGCCTCTTGATGAGGGTGAAGGAGGAGAGTGAAAGAGCTGGCTTAAAACTAAATATTATAAAAACTAAGGTCATGGCATCCGACCCATTACTTCATGGCAAATAGATGGGATAAAAGTGGAAGCAGTGACAGATTTCATTTTCTTGGGCTCTAAGATTACTATGGATGGTGACTGCAGCCATGAAATCAAAAGATGATTGCTTCTTGGCAGGAGCTATGTCAAATCTAGACAGTGTGTTGAAAAGCAGAGACATTAGCCTGCTGACAAAGGTCCTTATAGTCAAGGCTATGGTCTTCCCAGTGGTCTTGTATGGTTGTGAGAGTTGGACCATAAAGTAGGCAGAGAACCAAAGAATTGATGCCTTCGAATTATGGTGCTAGAGAAGACTCTTGAAAATTCCCTTGGACAGCAAGGAATCAAACCAGTCAATCTTAAGGGAAATCAACCCTGAATACTCATTGGAAGAACAGATGTTGAAGCCCCAGTATTTTGGTCACCTGATGCAAAAAACTGACTCATTGAAAAAGCCCCTGATGCTGGGAAAGACTGAGGGCAAAAGGATAAGAGGGCATCGGAAAATGAGATGACTGGATGGCATTACCAATGCAATGGACATGAACTTGGGCAAACTTAGGGAGATAGTGAGAGACACGGAGGCCTGGTGTGCTGCAGTTCATGGGGTTGCAAAGAGTTGGACATGACTGGGCAGATGAACACCTACTTAAATGGTCCATTTTTTTTTTTTTTGGCCAATTAAACATTTAAACCAGTGATTTTTTTACATATAATATCCATAAAATTAAATACAGATATCATGAAAATATATACCTAATGTATTATTGTAATACTTTTATAAGCAATGTAGATGGCCAGGCAATGTGTGATTAAATATGTATTTTTTGCAGTTATATAATATCTTATGCATTTATTTTAGGTTAATTAAGCTTTCTGACTTACATCCTAATACTGAAAAAATAAGATCATTGATCCTGATCATGTATCATGAGATACATCATAACATAACATCTTTTTCTTAAAGGATAAAATATCCCAGGGAATGAGGACAAGAGATTGTATGGAGGGAATGAGAGTTACAAAAAGACTAAAGCTCATTTCAGTCACTTAATCCTGCCCAATTCTTCGTGACCCCATGGACTGCTGCACGTCAGGCTTCCCCGTCCGTCACCAACTCCAGGAACATGCTCAAACTCATCAACTCAGTGATGCTATCCAACCATCTAATCTTCTGTCATCCCTTCTCCTCCCGCCTTCAGTCTTTCTCAGCATGAGGGTCCCTTCCAATGAGTCAGTTATTCACATCAGGTGGCCAAAGTATTGGAGTTTCAGTTTCAACATCAGTCCTTCCAATGAACATTTAACTGATTTTGTTGGATCTCCTTGCAGTCCAAGGGAACCTTAAGAGTCTTCTCCAACACCACCATTCAAAAGCATCAATTCTTCAGTGCTCAGCTTTCTTTATAGTCCAACTCTCACATCCATACTTGACTATTGGAAAAACCAAGGCTTTGACTAGACAGATCTTTGTTAGCACAGTAATGTCTCTGCTTTTTAATATGCTGTCTAGGTTCGTCTAAACTTTTCTTGCAAGGAGCAAGAATCTTTTAATTTCATGGCTGCAGTCACCATAAGCAGTGATTTTGGAGCCCCCCAAAATAAAGCCTGTCACTGTTTCCACTGTTTCCCCATCTATTTGCCATGAAGTGATGGGACCAGATTCCATGATCTTTGTTTTCTGAATACTGAGTTTTAAGCCAACTTTTTCATCATCTTCTTTCACTTTCATCAAGAGACTTTTTAGTTCTTCTTCGCTTTCTGCCATAAGGGTGGTGTCATCTGCATATCTGAGGTTATTGATATTTCTCCCAGCAATCTTGATTCCAGCTTGTGCTTCATCCAGCCCAGTGCTTCTCATGATGTACTCTGCAAATAAGTTAAATAAGCAGGGTGACAATATACAACCTTGACATACTCCTTTCCCAATTTGTAACCAGTCTGTTGTTCCATGTCCAGTACTAACTGTTGCTTCTAGACCTGCATACAGATTTCTCAGGAGGCAGGACGGGTGGTCTGGTATTTCCATCTTTTAAGAATTTTCCACAGTTTGTTGTGATCCACACAGTCAAAGGCTTTGGCATAGTCAATAAAGCAGAAATAGATGTTTTTCTGGAACTCTCTTCCTTTTTTGATGATCCAACAGATGTTGGCAATTTGATCCCTGGTTCCTCTGCCTTTCCTAAAACCAGCTTGAACATCTGGAATTCCACGTTTCATGTATTACTGAAGCCTAGCTTGGAGAGTTTTGAGCATTACTTTGCTAACGTGTGAGATGAGTGCAAGTATGTGGAAGTTTGAACATTCTTTGGCAATGCCTTTCTTCATTTTTAAGAATTTGAAATAGCTCAACTGGAGTGAAGGCACCCCCACTAGCTTTTTGTCTAGTAATGCTTCCTAAGGCCCATTTGACTTCAGATTCCAGGATGTCTGGCTCTAAGTCAGTGATCACACCATCGTGGTTATCTGGATCATGAAGATCTTTTTTGAATAGTTCTTGTGTGTATTCTTGCCACCTCTTCTTAATATCTTCTGCTTCTGTTAGGTCCATACCATTTCTGTCCTTTCTTTTGCCCATCTTTGCATGACAATTTCCCTTGGTATCTCTAATTTTCTTGAAGAGATCTCCAGTCTTTCCCATTCTGTTGTTTTCCTCTATTTCTTAGCATTGATCACAGAGAAAAGCTTTCTTATCTCTCCTTGCTATTCTTTGGAGCTTTTCATTCAAATGGGTATATGCTTCCTTTTCTCCTTTGCCTTTCACTTCTCTTCTTTTCACAGCTATTTGCAAGGCCTCCTCAGACAACCATTTTGCCTTTTCGCATTTCTTTTTCTTGAGGATGGTCTTGATCCCTGCCTTCTGTACAATGTCACGAAGCTCCGTCCATAGTTCTTCAGGAACTCTATCAGATCTAATACCTTGAATCAATTTCTCCCTTCCACTGTATAATCGTAGGGATTTGATTTAGGTCATACCTGAATGGTCTAGTGGTTTTCCCTAATTTCTTCAATTTATGTCTGAATTTAGCATTAAGGAGTTCATGATCTGAGCCACAATCGGCTCCTGTTCTTGTTTTTGCTGACTATATAGAACTTCTCCATCTTTGTCTGCAAAGAATGTAATCAATCTGATTTCGGTATTGATGATCAGGTGGTATCCATGTGTGGAGTCTACTCTTGTGTTGTTTGCTATGACCAGTGCATTCTCTTGGTAAAACTCTGTTAGCCTTTGTCCTGCTTAATTCTGTATTCCAAGGCCAAATTTGCCTGTTACTCCAGGTGTTTCATGACTTCCTACTTTTGTATTCCAGCCCCCTGTAATGAAAGGGACATCTTTTTTGGGTGTTAGTTCTAGAAGGTCTTGTAGGTCTTCATAGAACTGTTCAACTTCAGCTTCTTCAGTATTATTAGTCAGGGTATAGACTTGGATCAGTGTGATATTGAGTGGTTTGCCTTGGAAATTAATGGAGATCATTCTGTCATTTTTGAGATTACATCCAAGTACTGCATTTTGGACTCTCTTGTTGACTATGATGGCTACTCCATTTCATCTAAAGGATTCTTGCCCACAGTAGTAGACATAGTGGTCATCTGAGTTAAATTGACCCATTCCAGTCCATTTTAGTTCACTGAGTGGTAAAAGTCCTAAATAATATTATAGGAATTAAAAAGAACCAAACTGATGTCTTCTTTATGAATTAACTAAAATAAATAGGAATGCATTTATATTGCTTTCAGATTAAGATTAAAGCATATTTATGATTCTGCAGTGTTTCTCCTATTCACCAACTCAGTCACCCCTATGAGGATGTCAAAGTTCACTATTACAAAAAATGAAAATTCCTACTCTATCATCTGAAAATTGTTCTCAGTTAGTCCTCAAGTCTGTAAACCAACCCTGACAGGGTGAAGCGAAAGCCCTGGTGACCAGCAGCCATCACTGCATAATGGTGAGCACAGTGACTTTGAGAATTAGAAAACATGAGTCCAAATTCCAGTTCTACAATTTAATCACTGCCATCTCAAGCAATCATACAGCTATTTGGAGTATCAGATGCTACATTTCTAAAATATGGATGATACATGAAAATGGTATCTCAGAGGATCAAATGGCAGGGTAGTTTGGCATCAGAACCTAGCTATTCATTCATTCAAAGAAAATCATTTTTCTCCTCCCTGAATCAAATCTAATCTAAACTCCAGACAAATGAGCTCAGGCCCAAATACTTATGTGTGTAATAATTGATTGATTCTTCCATAGATCATCTGTACGGTACTTTTAGTGGGAAATCAGCCATGGGCATACTCTGGAAATCATGTTGGAAATTTACCACCATCATTACCCATGCTTGAAGTGATATTGCCCTTGATCACTGCCTATTTTGAAGACAGCAAATCTAGTGATAAACTCTGCACAGAACTTATAATTTTAAGTGTCCATAATAGAGGAATATTATATCATGCATTTTTTATTAACTTTCAGGAATTTGGTATAAAACAAGGGCTCTGTAACAAGCTAGAGAGCTGTGAAGGGGTTGAAAGTGGGATGGAGGTTCAAGAGAGAGGGAACATATGTATACCTATGAATGATTCATGTTGATGTATGGCAGAAACCAATGTGGTATTGTAAAGTAATTATCCTTCAACTGAAAATAAATAAATTAAAAACAATAAAATAGTGTCAAATCTCTGAGAAGTTAAAAAAAAGAGTAATAATAAAAATGGTTAATCATGCTTACTTGGGTATGGTTCAGAGGAAGGGCTATTGAGGCAAAGTACTTTTCCAAATGTGAAATGTCTTATATGTCTCTCAGTAATGCTATAAAATTAAACTTCTAAGGCGGCATGGCCTCACATGCATCTCTCCCTTTAGAATAAGTATTGTGTGATTGATGATGGTATGTTACACCACTTGTTTGTGTTGGAGTAGAAAGTGGTTAAGGAATCATTGATGTTAAAAGCATAATTTTTGTTTTTTTTTAATTTTATTTTATTTTTAAACTTTACATAATTGTATTAGTTTTGCCAAATATCATTATGTGGCTTCTTATACATGCCTCTCCATTTCTTGACATCTAGTTTACATTAGTAATATTTTATACATATCAGTAATATTTTTTTTTTTACACTCTACTACAATCACCTACTCACAGAGATTCTATCCTTAGTCATCACCAGATTGGCAACAACTACAGAATCTGTTTCAACTCCTCCACTCTCTAAATATTTTTGTCTTATTTCTCCAGCTTGCTCTTTGAGATGTTTCAATCCATTAACTCTAAGACTTGTTTTTTATAATGCCTTTTCTCCACAGATCTTCATATCCCTACTAGGACAATATTCCATATTTTAATATTATTTGGGTTTTTCCATAACATCTTAAAGAAAAACGTGAGTGGACTTTTTTGCCAACCCAAGAGAAAAACTTAAATGTATTTAATTTGAATAAAATGAATAAATTGAAATTTTATTTCTTTTCCCTTTCCTGTCTCAAGAAAGTGCTTGCTTGACAAACCTATTAACAATACATGCAATCATATATAGCATCAGAACATTGCTTGCAAAAAAATGTATATATTTTGATGAGTAGATTCATTTCAAATTTATAACCACAAATTTCAAATGGATACTCAACGTTGCCAGACAATCCTTAAATACTTGCCTGGTTAATTCATTCCCTTATTCTCAAAGATGACTCTTTCACAGCCTCTCAAATCCCTCTTATTCTTTTCCAACCCTCTGTTGGAAACTTTTAGCTGATGGCACTACAACATCTTTTATCAAGAAAATCCATATGAACAAGTTCCTACTGTATAGCACAGGAAACTATATTCGATATCCTATAGTAAACCATAATGGAAAATATGAAGAAGAATGTATATATACATATATATCTGAATCATTTTGCTCTACAGCAATAAATAACATAAAATTAGACAGTCCCTTGGACTGCAAGGAGATCCAACCGGTCCATTCTAAAGGAGATCAGCCCTGGGTGTTCTTTGGAAGGAATGATGCTAAAGCTGAAACTCCAGTACTTTGGCCACCTCATGTGAAGAGTTGACTCATTGGAAAAGACTCTGATGCTGGGAGGGATTGGGGGAAGAAGGAAAAGGGGATGACAGAGGATGAGATGGCTGGATGGCATCACCGACTTGATGGACGTGAGTTTGAGTGAACTCCGGGAGTTGGTGATGGATAGGGAGGCCTGGTGTGCTGCAATTCATGGGGTCTCAAAGAGTCAGACACTACTGAGCGACTGAACTGAACTGATACTTCAATAATAAAATCCATGTGGGTATTGCCACAAATTACCAGTTTTATGAACCTGCACGACTACAGTTTGACTTCCTTATTGCTACAGTGGATACGTCCCTTTGGTCTCTAAACTGAATCTTCCATTTGTGCTGCTCTGTTTCCCATCTCCTTGCAATTTTTCAGGAATGGTATTCCTGAAATTAGCTCCTATATTTCTTGCATCAACATTTTATCCTTCTCTCCTGGGCTACTCTCATTTATTTCAAAACTCTGTCAGGTTTACACTCATCAGAATATCTTGTCTACACTTTTCTTCATCCTCAAAACTCGTTTGCTTCCATTCATGGTAAATAGCTCTCTATGAGTTGTCTATGTCTCTATTTTGTCTCCTCCTATTCTCTCTCAACCCCCTTTAACTGGGGTTTTATCCCACTGCACCATAGGAAGTGACCAGTGTTACTAAGAATAAAAGCTTGTGAAAACCAAATTTTCCCTCATTTTATTGAACTCTCAGAAAAATTTTACACTGCTGAACACTCCCCATCCCTATCTCAATAAGCATGCTGTGCTCTAGTCTTCTATGCCTCTACACAATCATATTTTCCTCCTGCCTTGAACACTCCTTCTAAGGCTTTTTTCAGGCAATTATTCCTACGTTGTTGTTGTTCAGTAGTGAAGTCATGTCTGATTCTTTTGCAACCCCATGGACTGTAGCCTTCCAGCCTCCTCTGTCCATGTGATATCCCAGACAAGAATACATGAGTGGATTGCCATTTACATCTTCAGGGGATCTTTTTGACCCAAACATCAAACCAATGTCTCCTGCATTGGCAAGCAGATTCTTTACCACTGAGCCACAAGAGAAGCCCAATTATTCCTGTACTATTAATAGATCTCTATTTTTTTGCAGAGATTCTTTTCCTTCTTATGAATCCTTTTCTCGCTTTAAGCCCTCTGTCTAGGAAATTTTATCCACTTTTATGGTTTCAAAGGCCACTCTCTAGCTTGCTGAATCTCCAGTTTAGTTCTCTAACCTTTATCTCTTCCTTACAATCTGGACATATGCCCAGATATCTTCTTGGAACTTCTGCTTAGAAGCTAAAATGCTTTCAAATTGAATATGTCCAAAACACATTCCAAATATTTTCCCGTGTAATACACTGAATGTTTTGCTTTCAAAATAGGTGACACCATCCATTGAACCAGACCAAAACTATACAATTCACTCCTTATTCATTCTTTATTTTTACTTCTAACATCATATCCAGTTGCCTCTACCTCCAAAAACATCTTAAATCTTACCATCTTCCAAATGATAGGCCTCTGTTACCTACACAGCAATCTAACTGGTTTTATTATCTACATTTTTGCATCTGGTGCTCCCAAACACCAGTTTATCAACCATTTTTCCCATTTATAATAGTTGCATTTGCGTAGTTTTATCTACCAATATTTTTTAGCTGCTGTCACTACTTTAAAGAGTTAATTATTAGTACATATATTTTTAGATACATTACACTTCTTAATATTTCTAATTTATTATTGTATGATGCTTTTTGCCTTCAATTTCTTTGTTTTCAAATCTCCCTTGTCATTTAATTTTATCATTAACTATAGTTTGAGCTCTTTATGAAGTTTATGTTTTTATTGTATAATTATAAAACATTAAATGGTCTTTCCATTGGTCATGTGTGGATGAGAGAGTTGGACTATAAAGAAAGCGCGGAAGAACTGATGCTTTTGAACTGTGGTGTTGGAGAAGACTCTTTGAGAGTCCCTTGGACTGTCAGGAGATCAAACCAGTACATCCTAAAGGAGATCAGTCCTAGGTGTTCATTGGAGGGACTGATGTTGAAGCTGAAACTCCAATACTTTGGCCACCTGATGCCAAGACCTGACTCATTTGAAAAGACCCTGATGTTGGGAAAGATTGAGGGCAGGAGGAAAAGGGGACAACAGAGGATGATATGGTTGGATGGCATCACTGACTCGATGGACATGGGTTTGGGTGAACTCCGGGAGTTGGTGATGGACAGGGAGGCCTGGCGTGCTGAGGTTCATGGGGTCACAAAGAGTTGGCCATGACTGAGTGACTGAACTGAACTGAAAGTAAGAAATGATAAAGAGGTTTACATTCTATTCTTTGTGCTATAATTTTTCTAGGATGATTCTTTGTCTTTTTGTTTCCTTCGTTCTTCCATCCCTCCCGCCTTCCTTCCAATACATCAAGCTCTCATTAATAGGTAGCAGAGAAAAAATAAACTGCCCTCTGGCGAGTGGAAATAGAATCATGATCAATTAACCAGTCAATCAAAATTTCTTATAAAAGCAAGGTCTGAACAAAGCTGCAGAATGAAAGTCTGCTAATTTTTGTGTTGTAGCCACTCCTGTGTGACCAGGGAAATGGAGGAGCGAGCAGCAAAATTGAGTTGAAACAATTCTGTCTTTTGAATGAATTTTTGTTCTCTCCACTTGAAGTGACATATATTATCTTACTAGGTGGAGGGGTAAGGCTGTGGGTCATTTCTCCAACCCTTGTGTTTTACTGTTTGGTTTTCAGTTACTCTCGTTAACAAGGTATATTATGAGAACTGTCAGAGCTTTGTCAAATCTTAAGTAGGACTTCTATAGAATCACTCCTTACTCTTTATGTGTGTGTGGTGATCTTCCTGGCCATCACCTTTAAGAGTATTGTAGGAGATTGTGCCTATTTTCTAAATTGATTGCTGATGATGATTTTATTGCCCCCCTTTTTAATAAGCATCAGGGGAAGGACATGATCCAAGGAATTTTCTGTCTTCTGGTTCAATGGTGAAACCCTACTAAACAATGTTGTTTATTTCCCCAATATAAAGATATATTCGTATTTTGTGCTAGTTTGCAGGTCGGTTGCCTCCATATGTTAAAATGCATTGTTTATTTTGCCGTTTACTCAAACCTAACCCCTTACCTAGCTCATCTCATAAATTTTTGAGCACAAATTGCTGAAGGAATGTGCCCTGAAGCTATCTTTTCTTACTTTTCAGTTTCTCACTAGTTCCAGCTCAGACCCATGGGTATCAGGAGAATGTCTCAGCTGCAGGAAAGCCTAGAAACCATTTCACTTACAAACATCCTTGAATAAAAGCCTCTACC
Organism: Bos javanicus; assembly: GCF_032452875.1. Classification (NCBI taxonomy): domain Eukaryota; kingdom Metazoa; phylum Chordata; class Mammalia; order Artiodactyla; family Bovidae; genus Bos; species Bos javanicus. The sequence goes on from NC_083877.1 coordinate 93,551,319, forward strand.
ACCACTTGGCATTGTTAAATTTGTTCTCTAGACCTGTGTGGAGATTTCTTGGACAGGAATGAAATATAAGCACATAATTTAAGATTTTCTATTTTCCATAGTTTGGTTTGTATAGAATATTTTATAGACAGAGCTTAGTTATTATTATTAGGACACCTTTACTTCCTTCCGCTTAATGAGCTACTGCTGCTGCTGCTGCTGCTAAGTCGCTTCAGTCGTGTCCGACTCTGTGCGACCCCAAAGACGGCAGCCCACCAGGCTCCCCCGTCCCTGGGATTCTCCAGGCAAGAACACTGGAGTGGGTTGCCATTTCCTTCTCCAATGCATGAAAGTGAAAAGTGAAAGTGAAGTCGCTCAGTCGTATCTGACTCTTAGCGACCCCATGGACTGCAGCCCACCAGGCTCCTCTGTCCATGGGATTCTCCAGGCAAGAGTACTGGAGTGGGGTGCTATTGCCTTCTCCGCTTAATGAGCTAGCTTCATTTTTCTCTTAAGAAAATCATGGGCATATATACAGACAATAAGGAGGTATGGCTTGTGTGATGAAAGGAAAGTCAAATATGGAAATACTAACGGTTTCCTATCCCATGCACATTTATTGACACACAGCGACAGCTTTAAAAGATGAGCAGATTATGCATTTCATCATGGTCTACCTACAGATTAATACTGAATCACAATTACTCCGTTGAACAGAATAAAGAAATTCCTCTTAAAGGAGCACTTTGTGACATATTATGGAAAATTCCTTAAAATGAAAATACTTGGACCAATGGTTTTTGACTAGCTTGTGAAGTTTTATAGAATGAAAAAAAATCAATAATCACTACTCATATAACTTCTAACTCATTTATTAAGCATATCCACTAGTATACAAAAACTTATAGAGGTATGTTTGATGAGACATGAAAGATTCTGCTCATAATTATAAACACTATTATGAAAATACTGCTTTAATCATGGAAGAGAACCTGGTAAGCAGTGGCATATTAAAAAATGTTATTCCTCTTGCAGAAGTTACACCTCAGTTACACTGAGGCCTTTGTCAGTCTTGCTAACCTTTTTCCTTGATCTCATCTTTTCCCAGCTTCTAAATACCATCTCCTATCATAAGTTCGTGACTTTTAAAAATTAAGACAACATAAATTTAATGTTTATTTTAGCCACTCTTCTCTCATTCTCTGTTATTAAGACTCAAGGCCAATAGACAAGATAAATTAATAGAAAACTCCACCTTTTGTACCATTCAGCGCTTTATTTTGGTAAATTTTAAATCATTTTAGTAGCAAAGTTATTATTCAGTTGGGACTAAAGACTATAAACACTTCAAGATTTACACCTACTTCAGGTATGAAATTTACTGTTCTTTGTTGAAAAAAATTTATAGAATTAAAATGTCAGAAAGGCCAAAAAATTAATCTCACTTTCCTTATTATCTTCTCTGGTAGGGTACCAATGCAACTGAATGGATGTGGTATACAATATAATGAATAACTACATTTTTGTGAGAAGTAGTTGCAATTGTAGATTTTGAAAGCCCGTGAGATAATTTAACTGCAGGGAGATTTTCAGATTAGGTTGTTAGAAGAAACATATGTAAAATAACAGGACAAGGATTTCCTAAGCTTGTGGGGCATTACATCTAAATTCAGGTATTGCTATTTTAATTGAATGCAAGTCATTAAAAAAAAAAACACTAAAATTTCAGAAAATGTATTTACTACTACCACCATTTAGTAAAATCTAGTAGTTATGTCGTTTTGCAATTCTAATGAATCATTCTTTCTTGAATTGGATTTATGAACCTTCTGATGGTATGTTTTGTTCTCAGGGACACAGGGCAGTGAGACTATTTTACTGATTATTACTTAGTCTGAATATTCTGGACATACTTCTCCTTCCTTCTTCTGATCTTTGGAGAAACAGTGCAAGCCTATCAACCCTCCCTCCAATACAGAGACAGCAGCTGAAAAAGGCTTTAGGCATTTGTTTTGCTTTGCAAGTTCGTAGCCAATTTTTTTTTTAAATAATAAAGAAGGCACTTTCCTGTATTGTTTATAAAAGGTCATTATTCCTATGCCTACTTTCCTTATTTTCCTAATGTCATAAAATAATATATACAACAAACTCTTAAATCCATATTTTACCCACTCACCATTTATTTATTTATTTATTTAATTTTAATTGGAGGCTAATTACTTTACAATATTGTATTGGTTTTGCCATCACCATTTATTTTTGAGAAGTCCTTTTGGAGATTCACTTGCAATCAAAAATGTTCCAGACTCTGAAAGGTGCTCTGAAGCAGCTTTAATTTAATTATATGAATTATTTAAGAACATCCTCTGATGTACTGATGTTGCTCCTGGAAATTTGTGTGTGCTAAATCAGGCAGCAGAAGCACAGAAACATCTTTATAACTGCCAAGTGTTTTTTTTTTTTTTTTTTTTTAAGGAACAGAAAAGCCTATACAAAGTCAAACATCCTAACATTCCTTATGCTAAAAATTAAAGCTATGCATTTCCATAAATATAGTGGTTAAAACAAGCCAAAAGATATAGCTGTTTGGAGATTCAACAAGAAATAATAATGATTATAATTATTCGAGATTGAACCGGACCAGGACACACAGAACCTCCTGGAGTCCATGAGCAAACACGGAATTACCAGAACCAGAACCTTCCGGAGTCCACTGAGCAAACTCTGAATTAAACGGAACCAGAACCTTCCAGAGGCCACTGAGTAAACACTGATTAAGGCAACCGGAACTCACCGGGAGACATGGGGCTTGCAGAACCACCGTGCAACCTTCCCCGGCAGGCTTGGCCATCTGGCTGGTCACCGTCGCTGTGTGAGGCTGTCCTGGCCTGTCCTCGGGGGTCCTGTCCTGTCCTCGCCTGTCCTCGGGGGTCCTCGCCTGTCCTCGCCGCCTGGCTGCACTGACCCTCCTGCGGAGGCCGGAGTGCCGGGGCGGCTGCTCATGCCGCACTGGTTTGTGCAACTGGTTTGTGCGTCTCGCTGGAGGCAGGATGGGAGCTGAAGCCACTGCCCTGGCTCCTCGTGGACCACGTGTAGGTCCATTGGCATCACCTGCATCTTATTAAAGGACCGAATCCCAGGTCTGCAGCAGCCGCAACGGATTGTTAGAGAATCTGCTTTTGACAAGGTTTCTCAGTTTTTGAGAGCCACATAACAAATCATGCCAAGGCGAAGAGGCTAAAAACAGAAAACATTTATGATCTCACACTTTATGAGAGTGAGGGAGCATCTTTGCTGGGTGACTCTGGCTCAGTCCTTCCTGACGCTGCGGGAAGATTGGCCAAGGCTGGTGGGGAGCTGCAGGGCGCCCTCGCTGCCTCTCCAGTTTAATAGGGGTGCGGCTGGAGGATACAGCTTCTCACCATAGAGCCCTCCACCCCATGGGACAATTCCAGTGTTCTGGAGTCAGCTGGGGCCCCGCAGCAGGTGGTCCAGGAGAGCAAAGAGGAAGCCCTGGTGCCTCCGAAGTCGCGTGTTATTAAACAGGTTGGCCCCACTCAGACTGGGAGGGATGGCTTGGCCAGATTGCCACGAGCGGCTCACTGGTGCCGACGTGAGCTGCCAGTCATACGTGTTAGGGGTGGAGAAACACTAGCTTCTCTGTGAGCTCAGGTCCCTGATGCACACGGACTGGGAAGGTTTCTGAGATTCGTTGGTGGTGGTGGCATGGGGCCTTCTTCAGGACGGTGGATGGCTCTCACAGGCCAATCCAGACGCCCGATGGCTGGACACAGCCTACTCACGGAGCCGCCGACAGTGGAGCTATTTGAACAGCACGTGGCCAGTGAGCACCACTGTCTTTCCAGGGGGTCGAGGCGACTTGCTTTCCCACCAGCATCACCATTCCTCCAGATCGCATCGACACCTGGTTTTGTCCAGTTTCTAGTTTTTACCCATGTGATGAGCATAAATCGGGTCTCATATTTTTCATGTGGATTTCTAACATTACTAGTAAGGTTTATTAGCCATTTTAGATTTCCTTTGTGTGAAATGCCCATTTTTCTACTACAGTGTTTCAGTCCTAACCATTGGCGTCCTTTGTATGGTTTGGATATTAACCTTTTACAGTTACATGGATTACAAATTTTTAAAAAATGCTCATGGCTTCCCTGGTGGCTCAGACGGTAAGGAATCTGCCTGCAATGCAGGAGACCTGGGTTTAATCCCTAGGTCAGGACATGGCAACCCACTCCAGTGTCCTTACCTGGAGAATCCCATGGACAGAGGAGTCTGGCAGGCTCCCGTCCATGGGGTCACAAAGAGTCGGACATGACTGAATGACTAACACACACACACACACACACACACACACACACACACAAAATATGCTGGGTAAAACTACCAGATGCTGGGGATGATGCAAATGGCTGACAACTTTCCTCTCATGTGTATCCAAGCCCTGAATCATGATTACCTGGCCTCACTCAATACCCATAGTCTTGGAGCAGACTTTTCTTTATGAAAAGTTAGTATTGGAATGAAGTACCAATTCTACTCTATAGCCAGGAACAGTCCCTTGGAGGATATTGCTTCACTGTAAAGAAGGATTTAAATTTTCTAAGTTATGAAAATTTAAGGCAAGTAGGCAATCCTTGACAGTGAAAGTTTCTGTGTAGGTATATATATATATATTTGTGTAAAAGGACTGTGTGTTTGTTGTCTTTCCCCTTTATGTGCAGTGTAGGGATCCCTTGTTGAAATGTGCTGAGATGGTGCACTGGGGGGAGGGGAGCAGCACACGAGGCTCCATGGGGAAGACTTATTCCAGTCCCTCAGGAGCTGGGGCCAGGTTCTTCTTCAATGTGACCCACCTGGCACCAAGCTAAGCTTTAGTGGGGAATGTCTGAACATGTGAGTGTGATATAAAAGAGGCATCTTCAGAGCTTCAGGGGGAGCTGCTGGGGTGATGGGAAGAAAAGAGCTGAATTAGTAGGTATATGGTAGGAGGAGAACAGGTTTCCTGCCATCAGAATGTGCAGCACCGCCTGTTATCTCACGTGGCTGAGACCAAAGCTGTGGTGTTAGTGGACTGGCCACGTTTCCCGGTTTTCTCTTGCTTCCTGGCTTTTTGCAGCAGGAGTAACTCCCTCATGTTCCTGCCCCAGAAGGGTGGTTTAGGGAGGCCTTGGGCGATGAGGGGGTTTCTGTCACTAAGGGCATGTGGGTGCTCAAGCAATAACCTTAAAAAAACATAATTTGTTTTGTTCCTTATGATTTTAAAAATTCTTAAAAAAAAATCTGATGTTGGATGCTGGGAACAACTCTCTGAAATAGGCATTATTAAATCCCAAATTGTTAAGTGAGGGAGCTGAGACAAAGGAAGATGAAAGGCTCTAAATTCACAGAGAGGAAACTGAAATTCAGTCTCCCAGAGAGCTAAACTCAGTGTTTCAAGAGATTCAAAAATACTACTTCACTTTATTGACCCTTTCCTTAAATACACATTAATACTCTAGCAATGGTTGCCACTCTCATCTGAGAACATGATGTCCTTGTTTAATCATCCAGTAAATGATCCTAGTCACTCTGGTAGTGGGGTGTCTACATGTCCCCCGTCATTCCTGACCACTGATATGGACAGACTGTATAAACTTGAGGGAGAGCAGACTCTGTGAGCCTGAGGAGGTCTTTCTTTTATGATGATGTTGTGTTACATGCCAGAAGGAAGTTTAGCCAGGGGGTCGCTACGAGTGGGATACGACTGAGCGACTTCACTTTCACTTTTCACTTTCATGCACTGGAGAAGGAAATGGCAACCCACTCCAGTGTTCTTGCCTGGAGATCCCAGGGACAGAGGAGCCTGGTGGGCTGCCGTCTATGGGGTCACACAGAGTCAGACACAACTGAAGTGACTTAGCAGCAGCAGCAGCAATCAGGTAGGGGAGAGAAGGCAATGGCACCCCACTCCAGTACTCTTGCCTGGAAAATCCCATGGATGGAGGAGCCTGGTAGGCTGCAGTCCATGGGGTCGCTAAATCAGACACGACTGAGCGACTTAACTTTCACTTTTTGCTTTCACGCATTGGAGAAGAAAATGGCAACCCACTCCAGTGTTCTTGCCTGGGGAATCCCAGGGACAGGGGAGCCTGGTGGGCTGCCATCTATGGGGTTACACAGGATCGGCCACGACTGACCAAGTCTGGTATGGGGGCTTCCCAGGTGGCATTAATGGTAAAGAATCCACTTGCCAATGCAGAAGACTTAAGAGATGTGAGTTTGATCCCTGGGTTGGGAACTTGCCCTGATGGAGAAAATGGTACTCCACTCCAGTATTCTTCCTGGGAGAATCCCACAGACAGAGGAGCTTGGCAGGCTATAGTCCGTGGGGTCGCAAAAAAGTCGGACATGACTTAGCAACTAAATAGCAACAACAAATCAGGTATGGTTTCAGTTCAGTTCAGTCCAGTCACTCAGTCATGTCCGACTCTTTGTGACCCCATGAACTGCAGCACGCCAGGCCTCCCTGTCCATCACCAACTCCTGGAGTTTACTCAATCTCATGTCCATCGAGTCAGTGATGCCATACAGCCATCTCATCCTCTGTCATCCCCTTCTCCTCCTGCCTTCAATCTTTCCCAGAATCAGGGTCTTTTCAAATAAGCCAGCTCTTCACATGAGGTGGCCAAAGTATTGGAGTTTCAGCTTCAACATCAGTCCTTCCAATAAACACCTAGGACTGATCTCCTTTAGGAGGGACTGGTTGGATCTCCTTGCAGTCCAAGGGACTCTCAAGGGTCTTCTCCAACACCACAGTTCAAAAGCATTAATTCTTTGGCACTCAGCTTTCTTTATAGTCTAACTCTCACATCCTTATATGACGCCTGACCTAATCAAGTGAGACCTTAAAAAGCAGACAGCGTTCTCTGGCTGGTTGTAGAGGAAGACGTCAGAGAAACACACTTCTGTTGGCTTGGAGGAAGTAACATCCATGTTGACTTCTATGGGACACATGTGCTAAGGAACTGTGAGGGTATTTAGGCACTAAACATCAGGCCTCTGCCTGACAACTGACAGGTAAAAGAGACCTCAGTTATTCAGGTACATGGAGATGAATTCTAACAACCAAGGAACTTGGAAGAGGGCTCCAAGCCTCACATAATTTTTGCTGGTTTATATCTTCATTAGAGCCTAGTGATCCCCTGAGCAGTCCAGCTAACCCACACCCAGACTCCTGAGCCATAGAAACCTTGAGCTGATCAGTCTGTGTTGTTTTAAGGTACTGAGTCTGTGGTCATTTGTTAGATGGCCATAGAAAATAAATACAGTTCTCTTTCCTGATGATATTAGTATGCATGTCAAATTCCCAAGTGACTATAATGTTCAATCAGTTTAGTTCATTCACTCAGTCATGTCTGACTCTTTGGACCCTGGACCCCGTGGACTGCAGCGGGCAGGCCTCCCTGTCCATCACCAACTCCTGGAGCCTATTCAAATTCATGTCTGTCACTTTGGTGATGCCATCCAACCATCTCATCCTCTGTCATCCCCTTCTCCTCCCACCTTCAATATTTCCCCAGCATCAGAGTCTGTTCCAATGAGTCAGTTCTTCACATCAGATGGCCAAAGTACTGGAGTTTCAGCTTTAGCATCAGTCCTTCCAAAGAATATTTAGGTTTAGGATTGACTACTTGGATTTCCTTATACCCTCTTCCAACAACAAAAGAGAAGACTCTGCATATGGACATCACCAGATGGTCAATACTGAAGTCAGATTGATTATATTCTTTTCAGACAAAGATGAAGAAGCTGTATACAGTCAGCAAAAACAGGACCAGGAGTTGACTGTGGCTCAGATCATGAACTCCTTATTGCCAAATTCAGACTTAAATTGAAGAAAGTAGGGAAAACCACTAGACCATTCAGGTATGACCTAAATCAAATCCCTTATGATTATACAGTGGAAATGAGAAATAGATTTAAGGGATTAGATCTGATAGACAGAGTGCCTGAAGAACTATGGATGGAAGTTCATGACGTTGTACCAGAGGCAGTGATCAAGATCATCCCCAAGGAAAAAAAAAATGGGAAAAGGCAAAATGGTTGTCTGAGGAGGCCTTACAAACAGCTGAGAAAAGAGAAGCTAAAGGCAAAGGAGAAAAGGAAAGATAATATTCAATAGTGAACAAAAAAAATTAAGAAAATTTTAGACTATTGATGGAGATTTTGAGTTTTTCCTCATTTTACTGTCACCAGCCAGCTTTTGAAGATAGATTTCCTGAAAAGATACAAAAATTTCTAAGTATCGTGTACTAGCAATTACTTCCCCACTGATATGGTGCATCATCGACTTTCCCTGTTACAGATTCCCTACATTGTTATCCTCCTCTTAATTCTTTTCTCTGGATATTCCTGCTATATTTTTCTCTGGTAAATTCTGGTTACTTGGATAGCTTTACCTTCACTATGTTCGAATGAATGGTATTTTCTTGGTCCAAGTGTAAAGGTTGCTTTGATTCTTTCTTATAGGTGAAGTAATTATTCAGGGTTTCCACAATTTGCAAACAAATGGGAACGTAACTGGTATTTGCCTATAGTACCTCTGAGGAAGGAGTCGTGGGATCACTAGTTTCACAAGCAAAGCCCGTCATGCTGGGAATGAACTTCACTACTGAGGTTTTGTGGGCTGCTTAAACAAGGAGAAACGTATCTTGGGCCTCTAAGGATCTGAACAGGGAGCCCCGCAGTCTTTTGTGGTGCTTTTGTCTCTTAAGAACAATGCTACGTTTGGCTGTCTTCTTCTGGACTTGATAAACTGTAAGATGAAATGGCAGCTTGGTTGATCGCAGTGATTGATTAGTAATATCTGCAGTGGTCATGACATAGGAAAATGTTTATACTCACAAGAATTACATGAACGATAACCCTGAAATAACTATAACTATCTATAAAATTGAATTGAAAATATGAATCATTTATATGAAGATTTCAAGGAATAAAAACATGTAATTGGAGAAATTATCATATTTCAGTTTTATGTTCTTTATTATCTAAATTTATCTGAGTCAATGGATATTTGTTCTTTCTTTAAGTAAACATAGACACCCATACAGTTTTATTGTTATATCTCATCCTAAGATTTATTCAGACATTTAAGGGAACCATAAATTCCCAAATTGCTTCCTATCTTAAAATTGATTTTATTTTTCCCAGTTTGATAACCCTTCAAATCATGTAATGAATTAATCAGATACTGCATAAAGTATCCTGTTTATCTTTAAATACTTCATTTATATGGTGATATCTGGAAGTCTACATCTGAAAGCTGGTGTCTGGGAAATGAAAATATAATTACCATCCATGTGCAGCTCTCTTCTCCACTTCTAATCTGGTTAGAAATTGCGTAGGAACATTGAAATAAGAGCATGTACATTACTTTCCTACACTATGGAATGGGGCTAATTTCAAAGCTATTTATTTTCCTCCTATTCATAGCGTGAGAGTGGGAGTTTGATACGTATTTAACAGATATCTGGGCCGTGAAGTTCTTCGAGCATCCTTATGTTTCCTAGAGAAAATAAAAAGTGGGAATTATGCTACCCACAAAAGGCAGTTGGTGAAACCGGTAAGGCGGTTCATCCCGTCGGCATGAAAGGCCCATCCCTCACTACCTTTTAGTCCCCGTTTCTCGTTATCACGGGCTCCGGATTAGCACTGGGAAGATATAGGTTATACTACGGATTTTGCTTCTGTCCCAGATGACTTTCTACAAGAACAATAAGCTTCACTGAGGGTCTACATAGCAGAACATACTAACTTTCCTAACCCATAGACTACAGAAACTTATGTCATCTTCTTCTGGTCTTAATGACATCTTAGGAAGGCTAAAAAAATATGCCGCTGATTATGCCTGAGCACTCCGTCAGTGGTTTACATCTGCAATGTGAAGTTCTACTGTAAGATTTTAGCCCCGATACAACATGGTCCTCATAGGCAGAGAGAAGGTCATATTATGCAGAAAACAGACAGTCTTATGTGTAAACAGAGAAGAACAGCTACTCATATACCACGATTTGACAGAGCATAGGAAGAGCCCCTTTTTGAAGACATGAACTTGACTGATGATCAATCCAGCATTGCAGTCATCAGGTCATAAACACAATCTAAACTTCATTGAGATTTTTTTTTTTTCTTTTTCTTAATTTTCTATCAAAATACAACTCTTACTGATCATAGTCTTAGAAATATCCCCACAATTAATCTGATGCCATTCCCTAAGCACTCAGCATTTCTGGCATGGCTTATTTTTATAAACTTCCTGATATGTTCAACAATGGGTTGTGTTCATCACTCAGTTGTGTCTGACTCTTTGCAGACCCCATGGACTGTAGCCAAACAGGCTCCTCTGTCAATGAGATTCTTGAGGCAAGAATACTGGAGTGGGTTGCCATTCCCTTTTACAGGGAATCTTCCCAACCCAGGGATCAAACCCGGGTCTCCCGCATTGTAGGCTGATTTTTTACTGTCTGAGCCACCAGGGAAGCTCATTAGTAACAGTAGTTAGCATTTATTAAGTACCTATTATTTGCCAGACTCTGTGCTAAGTCATGTACATGCATTACATCATTGTAATCCTCAGAGCAACACCATGAGGTAGGTAATATTTTTACCCTCATTTATAAAGGAGGACATGTGAAGGTTCCACAGCCAATTAAGTAGTGGAGCTGACATATGTTCTAGTCTCTTTCCACTCCAGTTCATTTTCACTAAGGATCACAAACTCAGAAGTCTGTGGGAGGAAGCAGGAAACAGAAATGTGTGATGAACGTATATTCTAAACTGTGCTGTGCTGTGGCATAGTTACCGCCGGTTACATTATCCTTTGAAATACAGCATTGGCCAAACAACCCCTTAAGGGGGAACAGCCACTAGTTATCAAATTCTCATCTTTTTCCTCTGTACAATAATAGTGTAGCATTATTAAAAACCAATTTAGCCATGTACTTCTTCTGAAATCTTCACTAGGCTCTGTATCATATTTAAGGTTAAATATTTGGGCAATTGCCCTGTACAAATTCCCTTCACAGTGTGCTCTTAAATCATGTCATTCTCCTACCTACGTGGTCAGACATCCTATGGTCAAACCACAATAAGCATTTGACTTTCCCTAAGTAATTCTTTCTTTTGATGTTGTGTCTCTCCAGTTTCTGTTCCTTCTACCTAAAATACTCTTTCTTTATTCCCACCCAGATAATGCTTATTTGTCCTTTGCCATGCAAGTTGCACATAGCTAGAACCTTATAACTATTTCCAAGTCATAAGAAAACACTCTGTGCTATTAATGCTAAACCAGCATGATGAGTCTTACTTCTAGCAGTGTAGACAATATTGTGAAGCAAATATATACCCTCTGAGTCTGTCCTTAAGAGGGAGCATTGTTTGAAGCAGTTTTATCTGAGGAGTTTTATCCAGATAAGTGTTTGAAGAATAAATAATTATGTTTTCAATCAATCTCATGTGTCATCTCACTATCTATTTGAAAGGAAAAAAAAGAAGCTTTTGATCCTTGTAATTTCCAGAGGGCAGTAATAAATCATTAGAGCAATGAGAATCTTCACTTATTCACCTACATTGCTTTTTGTGGTTCTGAGTACCACTGTGTGTATTTCTTCTTGATTTCTATGTGCAAGTTGGATTGAAAATGAAATTGTAAATGTCTAAAAATGTGAAAAACAACATGATTCTTGTTTGGTCCTTTGTTTTCCTATGAGTTTGTTGAACAAAATATCATTACCTGTTTCCTTTCACAGAGTTCAAGTAAATTACTAACCTTTGTACATGGTTTTGAAGAATCCTGCTGTACGAATATAGTGCTTGCTCTAACATAAATCACAGTATATAGCATACATTAGAAAATCAATTGTTTCTGAAAAATTAGGAAACTTGATTGTATTAAGACATACCAGCTTAGAAAAAAATCATCTATTGATCATGTATACATGTTGAAATGGGTTTAATAATGATAGATGGTGTGATCACTCACCTAGAGCCAGACATCCTGGAATGTGAAGTCAAATGGGCCTTAGGAAGCATCACTAGGAACAAAGCTAGTGGAGGTGATGGAATTCCAGTCGAGCTATTTCAAATCCTAAAAGATGATGCTGTTAAAGTGCTGCACTCAATATGTCAGCAAATTTGGAAAATTCAGCAGTGGCCACAGGACTGGAAAAGGTCAGTTTTCATTCCAATCCCAAAGAAAGGCAATGCCAAAGAATGCTTAAACTACCACACAATTGCACTCTTCTCACATGCTAGTAAAGTAATGCTCAAAATTCTCCAAGTAAGGCTTCAGCAATATGTGAACCGTGAGCTTCCAGATGTTCAAGCTTGTTTTAGAAAAGGCAGAGGAACCAGAGATCAAATTGCCAACATGCACTGGGTCATCAAAAAAGCAAGTGAGTTCCAGAAACTTTAGTGTTCACTTTTTATATTCCCCTCCTCTGAAAGATCACATTCTTTGGCTCTGTGTTGTCCATTGTGGAAAATAGTCACTACATATATAATATTTTTCCAGATTTTTGGTTAGTTATAGTGGGACCACAAGCTATCTCGATGGTTTCAAATTCCAGTTAGGATGAAGTCTCTAAGAATTCTAATAATTTAAAGATGTAATAATCCTGAGTCTAATAATCCTACTCTGATCTTCAACTTCTGACCTTTATGTGCTTTTGATGAGACTGAGAAGTTAAGAGACACATAACTGGGCATGAAACATCTCCTTTGTATATTCACTGTCATGGTGTCTTACCTCACTTTGGAATGTTGACCTATGTCTTAGAACCTCCGATAAAACTTTTGTTTTAGTATCCTGTAACATACACACACACATGCAAACACACTGCTCACAGTTTTTCTTATACATATGAAAATAACATATATGACTTGTTTTATATCCTATATTTGAATGGTTTTCACAGTGATTGCATATTGCTTTATTATATTAAATTTAATATAAAGTAAATATAATTTAAAAGTATGGTAATGTTTAATTTATGATGAAGTAAAGGAAAATAGGGCTTCTCTTGTGGCTCAGGTGGCAAAGAATCCACCTGCAATGCGGGAGACCTGAGTTCAGTCCCTGGTTTGGGAAGATTCCCTAGAGAAGGGAAAAGTTACCCACTCCAGTGTTCTGAGCTGGAGAATTCCATGGACTGTATAGTCCATGGGATTGCAAAGAGTCAGACATGACTGAGAGAATTTCACTTCATTTCAAAGGAAAAAATATTACAACTTTGAAAAATGTTTTGTTGAAACACCTAATGATAAGACTTCAGTTCAGTTCAGTCGTTCAGTTGTGTCCGACTCTTTGTGACCCCATGAATCGCAGCACACCACGCCTCCCTGTCCATCACCAACTCCCGGAGTTCACTCAGACTCACGTCCAACGAGTCAGTGATGCCATCTAGCCATCTCATCCTCTGTCGTCCCCTTCTCCTCCTGCCCCCAATCCCTCCCAGCATCAGAGTCTTTTCCAGTGAGTCAACTCTTCGCATGAGGTGGCCAAAGTACTGGAGTTTCAGCTTTAGCATCATTCCTTCCAAAGAAATCCCAGGGCTGATCTCCTTCAGAATGGACTGGTTGGATCTCCTTGCAGTCCAAGGGACTCTCAAGAGTCTTCTCCAACACCACAGTTCAAAAGCATCACTTCTTCGGTGCTCAGCCTTCTTCACAGTCCAACTCTCACATCCATACATGACCACAGGAAACACCATAGCCTTGACTAGACAGAACTTTGTTGGCAAAGTAATGTCTCTGCTTTTGAATATGCTATCTAGGTTGGTCATAACTTTCCTTCCAAGGAGTAAGCGTCTTTTAATTTCATTGCTGCAGTCACCATCTGCAGTGATTTTGGAGCCCAGAAAAATAAAGTCTGACACTGTTTCCACTGTTTCCCCATCTATTTCCTATGAAGTGATGGGACTGGATGCCATGATCTTCATTTTCTGAATGTTGAGCTTTAAGCCAACTTTTTGACTTACAGAGCATATAACACAGAAATGTATGTATAACTTCTAAATGTTTCAAGTAATTAAGTATTAATGGTGGGTTAGTGGCTTAGTTTTATTTTCCTTATATTTATTTTGCTTTGTAATTTTAAAATTATTATATATTATTTTATAATCAGAAAATAGCAAAAGAACTAGTGGCATGATATAGACCTAGTTTAATCTCAAAATAACTAAAAATCTACTAGAATTATAGCTATGTATGACTGACAGCTCTGCTTTGCTTTATTGAAATTAACATTCAACACATACAACTCTTCTAAGGGATAAATCTTACAGTCACTTCTCCACAAGTTTGCATAGAAAAAGATTATGAAAAAGTCTCAGTCTTAGAACAATCTATATTTGGGAGTTCATGTTACTTAGTTTCTTTTTCCTTTCCCAGAGTTAGTGCTTTTAATACAAAAGTTCATGTTCTTTTCATTTTATCTCTACACGTTTACTTTTTCACAAATAAAATCTACACATCCTGCTACTGAATTGGGGAAACCTTACTGTGGGCAATGTAGTTAACTGCTTTAATGACTCTGTATTCATGACAGACTAATAATCCTACTCTGATCTTCAACTTCTGACCTTTATGTGCTTTTGATGAGACTGAGAAGTTACGAGACAGATTAAAATGAGTTAAAATTGGTAAAGAGAAAAACCATTGGCTTGTCATCATTTCATGCACACAAAATAGCCTCATTATACCCTGTAAAATAAGTGCTTCTATTCTACCTAGTCAAAGAAGGTAAAAGAATATCCAGTAATTTCCTCTAAAAATGAAACATATTAACTATTGATAATAAAACATTGATCCAAGTGGTGGACATAGAAAGTAAGATTAAAGAAAAAATTTTCCACATTATAAATTATCATCAATCCTATTACCAAAGATGGTGAAATGACCCTGGAAGTTAATTTTTTTATATAACCATGTTCTGAAATCTAGAAACGATTATTAGAGTTTTATTTAAAATCTAACTGTTGAATCTTCTAGGATTTTCAGTTTGGTGTTTTTCATATACAAATAAGTTAAATTATCTCACTTGAACTCAATCTCCTTCTCATCAGTCATTCAGTGGGCAATATAATTAACTGCTTTTTGAAGACAATTACAGTGATTGCTTTCCATAACCCAGATAAGATAATCTTGAACACATAATACAGTGGTCTCTGCATCTTAGGTAGAATTTAGAACAATCCCTTACTATCATGAAAATGTATGGCTTTAATCAATGGTTTGAGCATTCTTTGGCATTGCCTATCTTTGGGATTGGAATGAAAACTGACATTTTCCAGTCCTGTGGCCACTGCTGAGTTTTCCAAATTTGCTGGCATATTGAGTGCAGCACTTTCACAGCATCATCTTTCAGGATTTGGAACAGCTCAACTGGAATTCCATCACCTCCACTAGCTTTGTTCATAGTGATGCTTTCTAAGGCCCACTTGACTTCACATTCCAGGATGTCTGGCTCTAGGTCAGTGATCACACCATCGTGATTATCTGGGTCATGAAGATCTTTTTTTGTATAGTTCTTCTGTGTATTCTTGCCACCTCTTCTTAATATCTTCTGCTTCTGTTAGGTCCATACCATTTCTGTCCTTTATTGAGCTCATCTATGCATGAAATGTTCCCTTGGTATCTCTTATTTTCTTGAAGGATCTCTAGTCTTTCCCATTCTGTTGTTTTCCTCTATTTCTTTGCATTGATCGCTGAGGAAACCTTTCTTATCTCTTGCTATTCTTTGGAACTCTGCATTTAGAATGTTATATCTTTCCTTTCCTCCTTTGCTTTTCACTTCTCTTCTTTTCACAGCTATTTGTAATGCTTCCCCAGACAGCCATTTTGCATTTTTGCATTTCTTTTCCATGGGGATGGTCTTGATCCCTGTCTCCTGTACAGTGTCATGGACCTCATTCCATAGTTCATCAGGCACTCTATCGATCAGATCTAGGCCCTTGAATCTATTTCTCACTTCCACTGTATAATCAGGGATTTGATTTAGGTCATACCTGAATGGTCTAGTGGTTTTCCCTACTTTCTTCAATTTAAGTCTGAATTTGGCAATAAGGAGTTCATGATCTGAGCCACAGTCAACTCCTGGTCTTGTTTTTGTTGACTGTATGGAGCTCTCCATCTTTGGCTGCGAAGAATATAATCAATCTGATTTTGGTGTTAACCATCAGGTGATGTCCATGTGTAGAGTTTTCTCTTGTGTTGTTGGAAGAGGGTGTTTGTTATGACCAGTGCATTTTCTTGGCAAAACTCTATTAGTCTTTGCCTTGCTTCATTCCATATTCCAAGGCCAAATTGCCTGTTACTCCAGGTGTTTCTTGACTTCCTACTTTTGCATTCCAGTCCCCTATAATGAAAAGGACATCTTTTTTGGGTGTTAGTTCTAAAAGGTCTTGCAGGTCTTCATAGAACTGTTCAACTTCAGCTTCTTCAGCGTTACTGGTTGGGGCATAGACTTGGATTACTGTGATATTGAATGGTTTGCCTTGGAAACGAACAGAGATCATTCTGTCATTTTTGAGATTGCATCCAAGTACTGCATTTTGGACTCTTTTGTTGACCATGATGGCTACTCCATTTCTTCTGAGGGATTCCTGCCCACACTAGTAGATATAATGGTCATCTGAGTTAAATTCACCCATTCCAGACCGTTTTAGTTCGCTGATTCCTAGAATGTCGACAGTCACTCTTGCCATCTCTTGTTAGATCACTTCTAGTTTGCCTTGATTCATGGATCTGACATTCCAGGTTCCTATGCAATATTGCTCTTTTCAACATCGGACCTTGCTTCTATCACCAGTCACATCCACAACTGGGTATTGTTTTTGCTTTGGCTCCATCCCTTCATTCTTTCTGGAGTTATTTCTCCACTGATCTCCAGTAGCATATTGGGCACCTACTGACCTGGGGAGTTCCTCTTTCAGTATCCTATCATTTTGCCTTTTCATACTGTTCATGGGGTTCTCAAGGCAAGAATACTGAAGTGGTTTGCCATTCCCTTCTCCAGTGGACCACATTCTGTTTTAGAAAAGGCAAAAGAACCAGAGATCAAATTGCGAACATCCACTGGATCATGGAAAAAGCAAAAGTGTTCCAGAAAAGCATCTATTTCTGCTTTATTGACTATGCCAAAGCCTTTGACTGTGTGGATCACAATAAACTGTGGAAAATTCTGAAAAACATGGGAATACCAGACCACCTGACCTGCCTCTTGAGAAATCTGTATGCAGGTCAGGAAGCAACGGTTAGAACTGGACATGGAACAACAGACTGGTTCCAAATAGGAAAAGGAGTTTGTCAAGGCTGCATATTGTCACCCTGTTTATTTAACTTATGTGCAGAGTACATCATGAGAAACGCTGGACTGGAAGAAACACAAGCTGGAATCAAGATTGCCGGGAGAAATATCAATAACCTCAGATATGCAGGTGACACCACCCTTATGGCAAAAAGTGAAGAGGAACTCAAAATCCTCTTGATGAAAGTGAAAGAGGAGAGTGAAAAAGTGGGCTTAAAGCTCAACATTCAGAAAATGAAGATCATGGCATCCGGTCCCATCAGTTCATGGGAAATAGATGGGGAAACAGTGTCAGACTTTATTTTTCTGTGCTCCAAAATCACTGCAGATGGTGACTGCAGCCATGAAATTAAAAGACACTTACTCCTTGGAAGGAAAGTTATGACCAACCTAGGTAGCATATTCAAAAGCAGAGACATTACTTTGCCAACAAAGTTCTGTCTAGTCAAGGCTATGGTGTTTCCTGTGGCCATGTATGGATGTGAGAGTTGGACTGTGAAGAAGGCTGAGCACTGAAGAATTGATGCTTTTGAACTGTGGTGTTGGAGAAGACTCTTGAGAGTCCCTTGGACTGCAAGGAGATCCAACCAGTCCATTCTGAAGGAGATCAGCCCTGGGATTTCTTTGGAAGGAATGATGCTAAAGCTGAAGCTCCAGTACTTTGGCCACTTCATGCAGAGTTGACTCATTGGAAAAGACTCTGATGCTGGGAGGGATTGGGGGCAGGAGGAGAAGGGGACGACAGAGGATGAGATGGCTGGATGGCATCACTGACTCTATGGACGTGAGTCTGAGTGAACTCCGGGAGCTGGTGATGGACAGGGAGGCGTGGTGTGCTGCGATTCATGGGGTTGCAAAGAGTCGGACACGACTGAGCAACTGAACTGAACTGAATCAATGGTTTCAAAGGCAGGAGTAAGGGTAATATCTTCTGTATTTTTCATTTCATTTTTAAAAAAGAAACTAGTAGGTATAAGAAGTGCCCTAGTCAGAAGGAGCTGGAAGCTGTGAGGCCTGGCTTTTTACTCGCCACCTGGGCCAGTTCCTTTACCATCTGGGCTTCAGTTGTTTATGGTTTTTCTCTAAGACAGAGAAAATGGAAATATCCACCTGTTTCTACTGACTTTCAAATCTAAAAATGTAACGAAAAGATTTCAATAAAGTATATAAGACTAAATAATCCATCGAGGCCTCCCAGGTGGCTCAGTGGTAAAGAATCTGCCTGCAATGCAGGAGACATGGGTTCGAACTCTGGGTTGGGAAGATCCTCTGGAGAAGGGGTTGGCAACCCACTCCAGTATTCTGGCCTGGAGAATCCCATGGACAGAGGAGCCTGGCAGGCCACAGTACGTGGGGTCGCAAAAGAGTCAGACACGACTAAACAACAACAAATAAACCATTGTCTCTGTATTTTTTTCCTTCCAGAAAAAGAGCCCTGACATTTCATGGTCACATACAGTAGGAAAAATCACACAAGTTTTCTTCAATAACTGAAACTATTTACTCAATATAATTTGAAGAGTCATTAAAAATACCTTCTCACAAGCAGAATAATTTTTCTGAAGGTGTTCTGTTATTGTCGTTTAGTTGCTAAGTTATATGCGACTCTTTTCTACCCCATGGACTGCAGCTAGCCAGGCTTCCCTGTCCTCCACTATCTCCTGGAGTTTCCTCAAATTCATGTCCATCGAGTTGGTGATGCTGTCTAATCATCTTAACCCCTTCTCCTTTGGCTTCAGTCTTTCCCAGCATCACCGTCTTTTCCAATGAGTTGGCTCTTCACATCAAGTGGCCAAAGTATTGGAGCTTCAGCATCAGTCCCTCCAATGAATATTCAGGGTTGATTTCCTTTAGGACTGACTGATTTGAACTCCTTGAAGTACAAGGGACTCTCAAGAATTTTCTCCAGCACAATTCGGTTCAGTTCAGTTCAGTTCATTTCAGTCGCTCAGTGGTGTCCTACTCTTTGAGACCCCATGGACTGCAGCACACCAGGCCTCCATGTCGGTCACCAACTCTCAGAGCTTACTCAAACTCATGCCCATTGAGTCAGTTATGCCATCCAAACATCTTATCCTCTGTCGTCCCCTTCTCCTCCTGCCTTCAATCTTTCCCAGCATCAGGGTCTTTTCCAGTGAGTCAGCTCTTCACATCTGGTGGCCACAGTACTGGAGTTTCAGCATCAACATCAGTCCTTCCAATGAACACCCAGGACTGATTTTCTTTAAGATGGACTGATTGGATCTCCTTGCAGTCCAAGGGATTGTCAAGGGTCTTCTCCAACACCACAGTTCAAAAGCATCAATTCTTCGGCGCTCAGCCTTCCTTGTGGTCCAGCTCTCACAACCCTACATGACTACTGGAAAAGCCATAGTTTTGACCATATGGACCTTTGTTGGCAAAGTGATGTCTCTGCTTTTTAGTATGCTCTGTATGATGTCTGAAAAGAACATTGATTTGATATCACTGAGTAGATGTCTGAAGTTAAGCAAGTCATTGAGTATCTCTGAATTTTTAATTTCTCCTTTTAAACAGGGATATGAGCATATATTTCCCTAGAAAGTTTGACTTTTAATTGAAATATAGGGTCTAAAGTGCTAATTAAAAGTAAAAATATTTTCTATAACCTAAGACATAGCATATCATGTTTTGATTCCATTTTTCCCAATAAAAATTACGGATTTCTTTACTCAAAATTAACTCCTGTAGATGATTTTACTTGGAGCTCATCCAAAGTTTTTTAATTATGTGAAAGTCACCTTATTTTGCCATGATTTTCATAGGTGAAGTTTCCTGAACTAAGTTTCACATACTTTAATCTTTTATTACTGTGTGTGATAAATTATTTGACACCACATGGATGTTATTTGGAAGATAGCATTTGCAACATTCTTGAAGATTAGAGTTGACATTTTATGGATTCTGAAAGGAATTGTATCATGTAAGTCCAAAATAATATTTATCATCTCTTACATGTAAAATGATATCCTATAGAAAATAATTAATTTGTAGAATGAGAAAAATACAGATTCCTTGTGTCTCATGGAAGATAAAAGATTTCCCTCACTTTACTAGATATTGCTATTATAAGTCATATATACTTGTCATATGAGACATGTGATTTGGACCATAAAAAAGCTGAGTGCCAAAGAATTTATACTTTTGAACTGTGGTGCTGGAAAAGACTCTTGAGAGTCCATTGGACTGCAAGGAGATCCATCCAGTCCATCCTAAAGGAAATCAATTCTGAATATTCATTGGAAGGACCAATGCTGAAGCTGAAACTCCAATACTTTGGCCATCTGATGTGAAGAACTGACTCATTTGAAAAGACCCTGATGCTGGGAAAGATTGAAGATGGGAGGAGAAGGGGACAACAGAGGATGAGATGGCTGGATGTCATCACCGACTCAATGGACATGGAATTGAGTAAGCTCTGGGAGTTGGTGATGGGCAGGGAAGCCTGGCATGCTACAGTCCATGGGGTTACAAAGAGTTGGACATGACTGAGAGGTTGGACCGAACTGAACTGAACTGATCCTTGTCAACTGTTGAAAAGTTCAGGTAATTATCAGTGGCTCTTAACAGGTGTCATTTATTTGTCTCCATTTTATTCTAAGTGGAGATCATTTCATTAATTTCTCACTGACTCTGCTAGCTCCACTGCGCATATTTTTCATTGTATATTTGGAGTAAAATAATTTCTGAAGGAAAGTGGTTGAATTAAGGCTGCCCAATATTCTCAAAGCTCAGAGGTTAAAGCGTCTGCCTGGAATGTGGGAGACCTGGGTTCGATCCCTGGGTCGGGAAGATCCCCTGGAGAAGGAAATGGCAACCGACTCCAGTACTCTTGCCTGGAGAATCCCATGGAGGGAGGAGCCTGGTGGGCTACAGTCCATGGGGTCGCAAAGAGTCAGACACGACTGAGCGACTTCACTTCACTTCAATATTCTCATTTGATGGAACTTCAAACTTTTAGATTTTTTTATACTTATTTGTTTAAAATGCAAACTTTATTTGCCAAAAAGATATTTGATAATTCATTTTCCACAACTAAACATATCATACATATATGCTTACTGCATGAGAGAGAATTTGTAATAACGGTAAAATAATATAAAGTGCGGCTTCCAGCTTTACGTTGCCAATTATGAGAATGAATCCTAGATGCCTTTCCATATTAAGGAATTGGGCAAGGACATACTGTGAATATCTTATATTTTCCTGAGCGTTAAAGAGAGATCTGAATAATTCAATCAACCTAAAATTAAAAAAAAAAAAAAAACTTATTTTGAAATTTTATTTACATTGTTGTTCAGTCACTAAGTCATGTCCAACTCTGGGACTTTTTATTTATATATCTATTTTTTTATATGTCTACATGTATATGTATTATCTATATCTCTATGCACATGCACACACAGGAAAAAAAAAAAACATAAAACTTCAATAACTTAGAACACGCACAGATTTACAGCTTCTGGGTTTTAAGGCCTTTTTCCATGTAACCCCAGCTAGAAGGGAACTTCTAGTGATAGCACTCCATTGTTCTCCTAACAGCAATTGCATCCTGCCTGGGGCCAATTGGGCTTCCCAAATGGTGCAGTGTTGAAGAATCTGTCTGCCTATGCAAAGAAGAAAGAGGTGTGGGTTCAATCCCTGGGTTGGGAAGATCACTTGGAGGAGGAGGAAATGGCAACCTGGACCAGTATTCTTGGCTGGGAAATCCCACGGACAGAGGAGCCTAGTGGGCTACAGTCCACGGAATCACAGAGTCAGACATGACTTAGTGACTAAACAACAACAGGGCCAAATTTGCTTGCTTATTGCTCTTCAGCTGTGAGGGATAAATAAGATAATGCCTAGGTAATGTGTTTTCAAACCAATAACACATGACATAGCTTACAAGATGATGATGGTGATGATTTTTTGCCTATATTTTATGATTTCCTCTACCATTCATTCATATTCAGTTTTGTCATTTGACCTAATGTTCTTTATGCCCTTCCCTATTTCATTTTTTGGTCCTTCAGTATAGCATATAGTTTAAAATCATGTGTTGCATTTAATTTTCAGTTGTCTTTTGTCTATTTTTATCTATTTGCTCAGCCTTTGATATTTTCAAATAATGCAGATCCCAATGCCCCTTCTGAATATAATGCTTAATATTTTGTTTTTCTGATGTCTCTTACTTTAGACTCAGGTTATTCATCAGTAGCTTCCTGGATGGGGAAGATCCGCCGGACAAGGGATAGGCTACACACTCCAGTATTCTTGGGCTTCCCTGGTGGTTCAGCTGGTAAAGAATTGGCCTGCAGTGCAGGACAGCTGGGTTCGATCTCTGGGTTGGGAGGATTCCTTGGAGAAGGGAATGGCTACCCGCTCCAGTATTCTGGCCTGGAGAATTCCACGGACTGTGTAAGTCCATGGGGTTGCAAAGAGTTGGACATGACTGAGTGACTTTCACTTTCACTTTTATGATCTAGGTCGACTCTGAAACTTCTTCACAAAGCTTTTCCTCACCAACTTGGGTCACAGCAATCAATCTTTTTTCTGACATTCCATTGGAGATAGGGTAATTTTTATTCACATTGTATGATTCCTGGTCCAAAAAAGAGTTCAGGTTCAGCAAGAAGAGATGCCAAATGTCATTTCTCTTTGAATCTCCCACAGTGCCTGGCACAAGTCAAGTGCCTGGCATAGAGGAAGATGAATGCTTATCTACTGATAACTCTATGTAATACCTAGAGGCCAATTACAAGCTTTCAATAAACAGATTGTTTAAATAGTTTATATGTTCCACCCTTTCAGTCTTTTCTTTTTTAAACTTTCAGAAAGTTTCTAATGGAAAACCAATGTACAGATATCAAAAATAAAATACAGCTGCTGTTTGGGTGATATACTGGACACGAATGTGATGTTAAGGTTTTCTTGTACCCTTGCCTCAGTGTCTATTTTGTTCTTGCTACAAATTCTACTCAGTATCACACAGTTCATAACCACATGTTTTTCTGCTCCAACCCATGTTTTCCGATGCCTGGGTGTGGATTAAATTGATCAAGTAACAAACTGGCTCACATGAAAAAATTTTCTTGGTATCATTTTATTTCAAAATTTTCCATCTTTTATGAGTAAGCACTCTTTCTGAAAAATAATCAATCTGGGTCATTTTATTCTTGCTGTTATGTTTTTCTTTTAATGAGGAACGTACAAAACCAGAAATTGTATTTCATATTCAAGAATCCCAGAGGCCTTCTACGCTGTATTGTATCTGGTCTCCTGTCGACTCTCTGATCCATTTCATGCTGTCACCCCCCCTCCCATTGCTAAACCAATAAATAATCCTTTTAAAATGCAAATATTGATATTTAAAATAATGGGATATCTTTCGTGAATAGAATTGCAAAATTTACAGGCAAATAAAAATTAAGGTTTGGAAATTGCATCAATAACTCTCTGTGATCTTTTTTTAAACCAGAGTTGCAGGAATGAAGGACATGGTCCTATTGTTACGTAAGCACAGTTGGTGGTTTTTCTCAATTATCTGTAAAGATGAAATTTAGCCCTAGTGTGGACTGGTACAGACTATATCTAAGACTATATTGTCATGAGAGTGTAACCAGATGAAAAACAATTGAAACAATCTTTAAAATTTGCCGAGTAATTTGAGATCTTTTGTTATGGATAATTTTTAAAATACCATAAGTTTATCACAATTTTTAAAATAACAAATACTTAAACTAATTCATATTTCTCTAAAGCTTCAGGAGTTATTTTAATCAGTAATTCACTATAAACTATCTTTCATGTTCTTTGTCTGTCTTTACAGTAGACAAAGCTATCAGAAAAGTGGAGATCAATATATCACTCTTTTCTGGTATTTGCCTATCTTTAAGACAAGAAATTGCTATAGGAGACCAAACAAAAACCCCAATACAACCACAAATGTGCCAGACTAGTTTCTGTACAGAAAACAGTTTTGCTTTGCTATCAATGGATTTCTTGAGGTTAATCTTTTCATAATGTTGTTACCAGAAGTAGCACCAGGATTACAAATTTTACTTGACATTATTATGATGGATGGATTACGAAGACATTGTAAATGATGTCAACATCTCAATAGCATTAAGAAGCCAAATTCAAATGTTTACTGCAGAAGATGTGTGGTATGTCTAGACATAACAAAGCAATAAAGAGTTGCAGAGAATAAAAATTAACTCAAACTCTAATTGCAAAAATTATGTATTAAATTAGAATAAATAACTATACTTAAAACTGAATTAAAGTGACAATGGAAATCTTGAAGCTATTTGGTTCTGATACATTTGAAATTGTTAATATAGAGGTAAAGGGTGAATAAGAATACTAAAAAGTTAGGTATTTAAATGTGTGCTCAGTCTTCAGTCCTGTCTGACTCTTTGTAACCCTTTGGACTGTAGCCCTCCAGGCTCCCTCTGCCCATGGAATTTTACAGGCAAGAATACTGGAGTGGGTGGCCATTTTCTGAGAAAATAAGATTAACCTTGATATCCAAAACCTTTACCCTGCGCCAATGTGCAAATGCTCAGTTGCTTCTGTCTTGTCTGACTCTCTGCGACGTTATGTAATATAACCTGCCAGGCTCCTCTATCCATGGAATTCTCCAGGCAAGAATACTGCAGTGGGTTGCCATTCCCTTCTCCAGTGGATATTACTGCAGTGGGTTGCCATTCCCTTCTCCAGTGGATATTCCTGACCCAGGGATCAAACCTGTATCTCTTGTGCCTCCTACATTGCAGGCAGATTCTTTACTCGCTGAGCCATCAGAGAAGCCCAGCTATTTAAATACTACCCTGAAATGTATTACAATATTATTCATATTACCAAAAATTTATCTTGTTTGTAGTCTGTTCTAGAATACCCACTGAATAACAATAGTGATTTTATTTATATTTTTTTGGTTTTGGTGAAGGAGAATTGTCCTTAATCAATTTCAATGGGGCTTGGTTTTTAATTTCTTAGAAATTATCCTTTGCTTTAAGTATTAGATTCCTTTTTATAAATACTCTTGGTGGTTTGTTCTAATTGAAACCAAAGGGGTTTCCTGTGCCATCACACCAATTTAGAATAAAGTAATATCATTCACCAATTATACTATTTAAAGCAAAAATTAAATCTCCTGTTATTTAAGCTCAATTGAAATTTAAATAAATGTAATAATAAACTACCATTATAGTAAAATCCCTTACCCATACTCTAACACTGAGAAGATGCAGTCTTTGAAAAAGAAAAAGGCAACTCAAAACCCCAACCAGATTTTGGCTTACTTTAAAGTCATATTTAATAGAATTAAGGATGAACCAAATCAAATAATTTAGACAGATGCTTGGAAACTGTTGAAATGGTACTGTATTCTCAGAATATCCCAGAAGTAGTAGTCTTATCTTATTTTGAAAATATAATCAACATGACAGAACTTTTAGTTCAGAGTTATACATAAATTGCTTGGTAAATATAGTCTTGATCAAATGCAACCTCAGACGATTACATCAGACCAATCAGTCTTCTGGGATTTGGGATATGCTCAGGTATCAATACTATGATGGTTATGAGCCAAGCTTACTTACTTTAAAGCCTGGCTCTGCCATTTGCTAGTTCCTTTTCCTTGAAGAAGCAGTTTCATCTCTTTGGGGCTTCCCTAGTGGCTCACATGGTAAAGAATCTGCCTGCAGTGCCAGAGACATGGGTTCAATCTCTGAGTGGGGAAGATCCCCGGGGTAAGGGAATGGCAACCTACTCCAGTATTCTTGCCTGGAGAATTCAATGGACAGTGAAGCCTGGCAGACTACAGTCCCTGGGGTTGCAAAGAGTCAGACATGACTGAGTGACTAACACTTTCTTTTTCATCTCTTTGTGCCTCTCCTCAGTTTCCTCATGTGAAAACCTGTAGTGATATTAAGGTTCTTGTGTTTAAGTAGTTAATATACGTAGAGCACTTAGAAGTGTGACTGCCATGGTGTTTTTCCACAACTATTCATCTTATAAGTGTGAGTTTTTGCTGTAACATCTGTAACACTTTTATTCACCCCAAAGTCTTGGGCTCAAGCCAGAGTTTCTCATCTGAACCACTGAACACAGAAAATGATATTTTTATCCATCACCACACAGTTATATATACTTTTTCTTATAATAAAAACTTTTAGGATTCACTCTCTTAGCAACTTTTAATTAAAACAATACAGTATGTTTTAAAAATTAATTTATTTATCTTAATTGGAGGCTAATTACTTTACAATATTGTGGTGGTTTTGCCATACGTTGACATGTATCAGCCATGGGTGTACATGTGTCCCCATCCTGACCCTCCCCCCCCACCTTCCTCCCCATTTTATCCCTCAGGGTCGTCCCAGTGCACCAGCCCTGAGCACCGTGTCTCATGCATTGAACCTGGACCGGCGATCTGTTTCACATATTGTAATATACATGTTTCAATGCTATTCTCTCAAATCTTCCCACCCTCGCCTTCTCTCACAGAGTCCAAAAGTCTGTTCTTTACATCCGTACCTCTTTTGCTGCCTTAAGCATAACCCTCACAAGGTATGTTATAGCCCAGCACTTATTTTATGACTAGAGGTTTGTACCTTTTGACCACCTTCACCCATTATTTGAATGCCTATTTTCTTGACCCACCCAAAGAGGATACAAAACTCCTGCTTTTCTAGAGGCAAAGCAGAGTGGTTAGTTCATTGCATTCAGTGTGCGTTATGGTAAGGCTAAAAAAATCCCCCAGACCCCAAAACATATCTATATCCTTATAAGGGGTTTAAATGCATACCCCCAAAATTCACATGTCAAAGTCCTAACCTCTAGTACCTCAGAATGTGATTGTATTTGGAGAGTGTCTTTAAAGAGATGATTAACTTAAGATAATTAAGGTGGGCCTCCATCCAATATGACTGATGTCTTTTTAAGAAGAGATGAGAATACACACGGGCAGAAGGAAGACCGTGTGAAAATACAGGAGATGACTGCCATCTGTAAGAGAGACCTTGGAAAAAAATAACTCTGCTATCTTCCATATTGTGAGAAAATAAATTTTTGTTGTTTAAACCATCTGGCCCATGATAGTTTGTTCTGTCAGTCCTAGAAAACTGCTATACAGATTTAATTTAATACATTACAAATTTTCATTCATTCTGCTCTTGAGAAATATCTGACTTCTTTCAAAAGTTGCTACTATTAGCCTTTTATAAATCACCTTACATAAATAAACATACTTTTTTGTGGTGTATCTACCCAGACAGGGATATATGGGGGCATGGAATAGGTGTATGTTCAGTTTAAACAAGTACTATGAAAGATTTGCAAAGTATCAATTTCTATTACTACTTGCAGTACTTGAAAGTCCTAGTTTTTACAAACTCAGCATTTCTGAAGGGTTGGTAGTGATAACCTATTTTGAATTTAACTTAAAGTATCAGTAACCCCATTTTCCATTACTACAGATGAGCTGTCTTGATTAAAATTGATATAAAATAAAATTATGTAGTATATAATCTTTTATTTGTCTTCTTTCATTTAGCAAATTTCTGATACCCATCCTTCTTGTTGGATGTATCAGCAGTTCATTTATTTTCATTCCTGAGTAGTAAGGAGTTCATTGTAAGAATATACTACAATGTGCTTATTTCCTCAGTCGTTGAACATTTGAGTTGTTTACAGTTTGGGACTATTGTGAATAAAGTTTCTATGAACATTCTTTTACAAACTTTTGTGTTACCTATTTGTACTTTTCAAGGGTGGAATATTTGAGTTATATGGTAAATATTTATGCAACCTTCTAACACAATGCCAAACTCTTTTCCAAAGTAGTCGCACCATTTCACATTACCAAAAAAAAAAAAAAAAGTATTAGAATTATAGTTGTCTCCTACATTGTCAGCACCTGGTGTGATATTTTACATTTATCTATCAAATCGATTTGGTATCTCATTTTATTTAATTGGGTTAATGCTTTATATCCTCATCACAGTCACTGGTGACTAATAATTATTGAGCATCTCACTATATACTTATTGACATTTGTGTATTTTATTTTATAAAGTGGTTTTTCAGTTGTTTTGCTGATTTTTTTTATTGGACTCATTTCCAAATATTGAGTTGTAAGAGTTCTTTATACTTTCTAGACATATGTCCTAGGTCAGATAAGTAAATAGAAAACACTTTTTTTCCAGTCTATGCCTTGGCTTTCCACTACCCTACCAGTATTTTTCAAAGCAACTTTAAAATGTTGGTGAATTTTATAATTTTCTCTGATTAAATATGTATTTTGTGTTTCCTTAAGAAATTTCTAACTATATCCAAATTGTGAGGATGTTTCTTCCATATTTTTTCATAGAAATTTTAGTTTTAGCACTTAGTTTTAAATCCATGATATATTTTATTTTCTATTGTATATAATGTAAGGTAGGGTTTGGGTTTTTGCTTTTTTATGTAGATACTCAACTCTTTCAGCACCACTTGTGGAAATGTCATTTCTTTTCCTAATTAGCTGCTTGATAAAAGATAAATGAACATATGGTTGTTTGGGAATCTATTTCTGGGCTCCCTTTTCCTTTGTCCTGATATATACATCTTTGTATTCCCTCCATATTGCATTAGTAAGTACAACGATCAGATATTAGAAGTCCAGCAATTTTCGTTTAAATTTTGCAGTGAAGTCCTTTGCAATACCATATAAAATTAAGACTCAGCTTAATAGTAAACAAAACAAAAGCAAAAAACACCTGTGGTTATTTGAATTGGCTTTATGTGGAATAAATTAAAGAATTTGGGGAAAATTGGCATCTTAAAAAACAGTTTTTCTACTTTATAAACTTTATAATATAGATTTATTATGTTATTCCATTTATTCTTTCAAAATTTATTTTTAAATCTGTGCTTTTGTGGTACAGACCTTGTCTAAATGTTAAATTTTGCCCTATTTTATATTTCCAATACTATCATAAATGTAATTTTTACACATTTTAAATTCATGAAACTTGTTGGCATATAGAAATAAATTCTCTATATTAAATACTATAGTAAATACTTAAATACTTAATTCTAGTAAGTTTCATCTGGATGTATTAGGTTCCGCTTGACCACTTTGCTTACAAACATAGTTGTTTGTATATCTTCCTTTCCAACCCATTTTTCCTTTAACTTCTTTTCCTTGCTCCACTGAACCAGAATAACACTGGATAGAATAGTGAGAGTGGACAGTCTTGCCGTATTCCCAATATTGTTTAGTAAACATTATTTTTTTTAACTACTAAGTTAGCTGTAGGGTCTTCTACATATTTCTTTATCCAGTCATAGACTTTATTATAAATGGCTATTGAATTTTGTAAAATGCTCTCTTTGTATTTTTCAACATACTCATATTTTTTCTCCTCTTTTGATCTGGTGAACTACATTGCCTTCTTGTGATAAATCTCATTTGGCTCTTATGTATTACCTTCTTATAGATTAAAGCATTTGCTTTGTCACTTTATTTAAAAATATTGCTGCCTGTATGTACATGAGGAAATTTGGTTAGGGCTCTTCTGCTAATGTGCCTAATCGGCTTACTCTCACACATTTCTCCCGACTGTTTTATGAAAGCACTTTTGGCTGGTTTTTATTTTTTTCCATGCATGTTCAATAGAACGCTCCAAAAGAGTGATCTGGGCCTGGTGTTTTCTTGGTGATAAGTTTTTATTTAATAGATGTACTACTTTTCAGATTTTTAATTTCTTCTTGATTCAGTTTTGCTATATTGTATCCGCCACAAATTTTTCTATTTGTCTTAGTTGTCGAATTTATTTTAAAATCATTTGTTTCCCTTTTATCTTTTTAGTTTCTGTTGAATGTTTAATCATGTTCCACTTTCATGCCTGACATTGTTAATTAATTACTATCTCTTTTTTCCTTTCTCTCTCTCATTGGCATAGATAGAAATTCATCAATTTATCATCTGTTCAAAAAATCCTCTTTGGTTTCATTAACTCATTCCATTTTTAAATCTGTTTTCTATTTCATTGGTTTCAAGTTTTCCCTTCCTAGCTATTTTAGATGGAAAATTAGGTTTGATGTGAAAATTTTTTTCTTTTTTAATATGATCATTTGCAGCTATCAATTTATCTCTAAGCACTGCCTTAGCTGAGCCCCATAAATAATAGTTGGTTTAATTTTGTGTCAAAATTTTTCTCATATACCTTATAACGTGACCTTTAGAAATGTGTTATTTAATTTCCCTGTGAAAGTTAAAGTGAAGTCACTCAGTCATGTCTGACTCTTTGCGACCCCATGGATTGTAGCCCTGCCAGGCTCTTCTGTCCATGGGGTTCTCCAGGCAAGAATACTGGAGTGGGTTGCCATTTCCTTCTCCAGGGGATCTTCCCAACCCAAGGATCAAACCCAGGTTTCCCACATTGCAGTTACTGATTTAATATGATTCCACTGTGCTTCAAAATAATTGCATCAAAGGACATAATGTGTATTCTGTATATTTTTGATACTTTGTTGATAGTTATTTTCTCTGAACTAGCATATGGACTTTATTGATAAATTGGCTATGTGTTTTAAGTGTTGAGAAATATATTTCTGAGGAGTTTGGAGTTGAATATTTTTAGGATGCCAATTAAGTCAACTTTTGACAGTTTTTGCAGGTCTTGTATATCTCAGTGATTTTTTTTTTTTTAATTTCTGCTCTGTCAGTTACTGAGGTTGTTTGAAATTTCTGAGAATTTGTCCATTTCTCCTTCCAGTTTTGTCAGTGTTTGATTCATGAAATTAAAAGCTCTCTTAATAAGCAAAATGCAAAATTACAAATACTATATGATTCCACTTACATGAGATGCCTGGAGTAGTCAAATGCACAGCCAGAAAGCATAACAGTTGCTATCATATGCTGAGAGGATAGTGGAATTGGAAGTTATAGTTTATTGGCACAGAGTTGCAGTTTGGAAAGACGACAAATCCTGGAGATAGATTATGGTAATGACTATATAACAAGGTAAATGTGCTAATGGTACTGAAGCAGACATTTAAAACCATCATTCAGTTGCTAAGTCATGTCCGACTCTTTGCGACCCCATGGACTGCAGCACGCCAAGCTTCCCTGTCCTTCACTGTCTCCTAGAGTTTGCTCAAACTCATGTCCATAGATTTGGTAGTGCCATCTAACCATGTCATTCTCTGTCACCACCTTCTCCTCCTGCCCTCAGTCTTTCCCAGCATCAGGGTCTTTTCCATTGAGCTGGCTATTCATATTAGGTGGCCAAAGTATTGGAGCTATGCTAAATTGTATATCATACACAGCTTATTGCAATTTTTAAAGGCTTTACACTTGATTTTTTTATGGCTGTGGTTTCTTGCTCTGTTTCTATTGACTCCTTTGTCCTCTGGCGATTGGTCAAAATGTCCTGTTTCTTCACTTTTTAAAATAAATTTTGGTAAAATGCTAGACCCTATGAATGTTACATTGTTGCTTGAGGTGTGTTACTAACTCTCTTCACTTTTAATTTTGTTTTAATGGCAGGCAGTTCAGTTTCTCCAGGATTAGCTCTATCTCTTTGAGGCATGGTTTAAAGTTTTATTTTTTAGGGCTTAGGGTAAACTTTAAGACAATGGTTCTCAACCAGGGGTGATTTTTGTCCTGTAAGATGCGTTGGACAGGATCTGGAGACATGCTGACTGTAATAACTGAGGAGTGTTACTGGTGTCTAGTGGCAGAGGACAGGGTTGTGCTAAACACCCCACAATACACTGGATGGGCCCCAATGACAAGAAATTAGCTGGGCCTCTATGGCAATAGTGGCAAGCCTGAGAAATGCTCCAGGGATAGGTGTGCCCTCTTACTAAGCTGGGACATTTCTGGGATCTGAATGAAATGCCCTGATTTTCAAGGGGGTCTCTCCCACTTGGCCAGTTAGTATCTCTCCCAAGCTTAGGTCTTGGAATTGGTCAGCCTTCCGTTCAGTATTAAGCAGTGTCAGCTGAAACACGGAAAATTTAGTAATCAGCTCCGGAGTAAAGGGAACATTACGAGCACTTCTGGAGCTCTTTCACCACATACTTTCTTCCTTTCTGCTCACAAACCTAAGACACCACATTATCTCTTAGGTTTCTTTACATTGTATCTTGTTTGGGCACCCCCTGGCCTATACTGTAGTCTGGAAATTGCCTTCCAACGGAAAGCTGAGGAGACTTTAGTGTTCACTTTTCATATTCCCCTCCTCCGAAAGATCACGTTCTTTGGCTATGTGTTGTCAATTGTTGAAAATAAGTCGCTACATATATAATATTTTTCCAGATTTCTAGTTAGTTTTAGTGGGACCACAGGCTATCTCAATGACTTCATCCTGGCTGGAATCTGAGGTACTTTATTTTGGTTTGACTTTCCATTTTCAAAATGATTATGTTGAAAACCTCTATTTTTTAATGTGTCCATTGGAGATTTATATATCCTATTTATGAATTCCTTGTTAAGATTTCCCCCATTTATCTATTGGTTAGCCTTCCTTTTAAATATCGTTGCTTAGCATTTATTTTTATAGTCTAAATGCAAGTTCTCTCTCAACTATATGTTGTACAAAAAGATTCTCCCAATATGAGACTTACTTTCTAATTTTTTAATGTTTCTGTTTGATGAAAAAAAAAATGTGCTTAGTTTTATTATGCTTCCATTGATCATTTACTTTCTTTTCTCTGTTAACATTTCATGTTCTTTGCAAATACTCTTTGACAACCTGAGGTCATAAAAATATTTTCTCATGTTTTAGTCTAAAAGCTTTATTGTTTTACCTTGCACATTTATGTTTTTAATCCTTCTAAAGTAGACTTTTATGTAAGATGTAAAGTAAGGGTAGAAATTCAATTTTCCCAGCACCATTTTATAAAAAGGACTATTCATTCTCCATAGCACATCAGTTTATCATATATGTATAGAACAGTGTCTATAGTGTCTGCTCCATTACATTATTCATTTTGCGTGTCTCTGCTGCTTTAGTTGACATCATTTAAAATAAAGATTAGAAAAAAAAAACAAATAATAAAGATTTAGGGTTGCCCTGATGGCTCAGTGGTAAAGAACCTGCCTGCCAGTGCAGGAGACTTGGATTTGATCCCTGGGTCAGGAAGTTCGCTTGGTGTAGAAAACGGTAACCCACTCCACTACTCTTGCCTTGGAAATCCCATGGATGGAGGAGCCTAGAGGGCTACAGTCCATGTGGTTGCAAAAGAGTCAGACACGATTTAGCGACTAAATAACAACAGCAACAAAATAAAGATTGTGTCTTGTATGTAAGTCTTCAAGCTTTATTCTTCTTCAAGATTGTTTTGGGTGTCTGGACCTTGCAGATTTCCATATAATTTTACAATTGGCTGATTTTCATTAAAAAAGCAGTAATTTTTAAAATTTATTTTATTTTATTTTTTAACTTTACAATATTGTATTGGTTTTGCCATATATCAACATGAATCTGCCATAGGTATACACATTTTCCGCATCTGGAACCCTCCTCCATCCTCCCTCCCCGTACCATCCCTCTGGGTCATCCCAGTGTACCAGCCCCAAGCATCCAGTATAAAAGGCAGTAATTTTTTAAGGAGAGTGAATTAACTCTAGTTCAATGAGAAGAGATTTGACTTCTTCACAACACAGTGTTTTGTTACCTAAACTTAGGGTTTCCCTGGTGGCTCAAACAGTGAAGACTCTGCCTGTAATGCAGGGGACCCAGGTTTGATCCCTGGGTCAGGAAGATCCCATGAAGGAGGAAATGGCAACCCACTCTAGTATTCTTGCCTGGAAAAATCCCTTGGACAGAGGAGCCTGGAGGGCTATAGTCCATGGGGTTGTAAAGAGTTGGACACAACTGAGTGACTAACACTTTCCAAACTTTACCTGAACATGCTATATTTCTCCCAATATTTAGATATTTTAATGTTTTAATAGTGATATGGATTATTCAGAGTAGAAGTTTTACAATCTTAGATTCACTAGCAAATATTTGAGATTTATGGGTGATGTTGTAAATTATGTGCTCCTTAAATTTTCTTTTCTGTTTGTGAGTGGTAAATAGAAATAAGATTGAATTATCCATTTTACACGGTAGCTTTAAATCTTCCTAGATAACTTACTAAATGCCATAGTTTCTTTAGATTTCATATGTATACATATGTTAAATAGAAATTGTGACAGATTTATTTCCACTTTTCCAGTAATTAAGCTTTTCCTTTCTCTTACTGATTATATTAATAATAGGTCACAATTAAGTCAGATGCTTATTAAAACTTTGTGTAGTCTTTATTAGACTAAAGAAGTTCTTTTCTAATTATAATACGTTAGAATTTTTAAAAATCTTTCATAGATGCTAAATTTTGTGAAATGTCTTTATTGCATTTGTTAAGATTGCCACCTTTTTCTACAAATGTGATAAAATACATTGGTTTATTTGGTTTTATAAATTAAGACATAATTTGTATACTGTAGATTCTATTCTAGTCATGAAAACTTTTGGAAATTCTGACAAATCCAGTAGTTATACAAACAGCACCACAATCAAGATATAGTACATTTAAATAATGTCAAGAAAATTCTTCCTGCCTCATCGGAATCAGCTGTCTCCATATTGTCTGGCAAACGATGATCTTTTCACTGAATCATTTTGCCTTTACAGATGCCATGTACAGAGTCATAGAGTCCACAGACTTTGGCATCTAAACTCTTCCACTCAGCTTGAGGCGTGTGAGGCCCATCAATGACATTGCGTGTGTTAGTAACTGCAATCCAGTAGTACTTCATAGTGTGGCCGTGTATCAGGTTGCTTTTTCTAATATTAAGGAATATGTGGGTTCTCACCCATTTCTGTTAATAATGAATAAATTCTCTATGAACATTTCCATCATGGTTTTGTGTGAACATGCATCTCACTTCACTGGAGTAAAAAGCACAATGGCTGTCTGAGGAGGCCTTACAAATAGCTGTGAAAAGAAGAGAAGCTAAAAGCAAAGGAGAAAAGGAAAGATATACCCATTTGAATGCGGAGTTCCAAAGAATAGCAGGGAGAGATAAGAAAGCCTTCTTCAGTGATCAATGCAAAGAAATAGAGGAAAACAACAGGATGGGAAAGACTAGAGATCTCTTCAAGAAAATTAGAGATGCCAAGGGACTATTTCATGCAAAGATGGGCTCAATAAAGGACAGAACTGGTATGGACCTGATAGAAGAAGAAGATATTAAGAAGAGTTGGCAAGAATACACAGAAGAACTGTACAAAAAGATCTTCATGACCAAGATAATCACGATGGTGTGATCGCTGACCTAGAGCCAGACATCCTGGGATGTGAAGTCAAGTGGGCCTTAGGGAGCATCACTATGAACAAAGCTAGTGGAGGTGATGGAATTCCAGTGAAGCTATTTCAAATCCTAAAGGATGATGCTGTGAGAGTGCTGCACTCAATTTGCCAGCAAATTTGGAAAACTCAGCAGTGGCCACAGGACTGGAAAAGGTCAGTTTTCATTCCAATCCCAAAGAAAGGCAATACCAAAGAATGCTCTAACTACTGCACAATTGCACTCATCTCATATGCTAGCAAAGTAATGCTCAAAGTTCTCCAAGACAGACTTCAGCAATACGTGAACCATGAACTTCCAGATATTTAAGCTGGTTTTAGAAAAGGCAGAGGAACCAGAGATCAAATTGCCAACATCTGCTGGATCATGGAAAAAGCAAGAGAGTTCCAGAAAAAACATCTATTTCTGCTTTATTGACTATGCCAAAGCCTTTGACTGTGTGGATCACAATAAACTATGGAAAATTCTGAAAGAGATGGGAATACCACACGATCTGACCTGCCTCTTGAGAAAACTATATGCAGGTCAGGAAGCAACAGTTAGAACTGGACATGGAACAACAGACTGGTTCCAAACAGGAAAAGAAGTATGTTAAGGCTGTATATTGTCACCCTGATTATTTAACTTATATGCAGAGTACATCATGAGAAACGCTGGGCTGGAAGAAGCACAAGCTGGAATCAAGATTGCCGGGAGAAATACCAATAACCTCAGATATGCGGATGACACCACCCTTATGGCAGAAAGTGAAGAACTAAAGAGCCTCTTGATGAAAGTGAAAGAGGAGAGTGAAAAAGTTGACTTAAACCTCAGCATTCAGAAAACTAAGATTATGGCATCTGGTTCCATCACTTTATGGCAAATAGATGGGGAAACAGTGGAAACAGTGGCTAACATTATTTTTCTGGGCTCCAAAATCACTGCAGATGGTGACTGCAGCCATGAAATTAAAAGACGCTTACTCCTTGGAAGAAAAGTTGTGACCAACCTAGATAGCATATTCAAAAGCAAAGACATTACTTTGTCAACAAAGCCTTGTATGTTGTCAAGGCTATGGTTTTTCCAGTGGTCATGTATGGATGTGAGAGTTGGACTGTGAAGAAAGCTGAGCACTGAAGAATTGATGCTTTTGAACTGTGTTGTTGGAGAAGAGTCTTGAGAGTCCCTTGGACTGCAAGGAGATCCAACCAGTCCATCCTAAATGAGATCAGTCCTGTGTGTTCATTGGAAGGACTGATGCTGAAGCTGAAACTCTAATACTTTGGCCACCTGATGTGAAGAGCTGACTTATTTGAAAAGACCCTGATGCTGGGAAAGATTGAGGGCGGGAGGAGAAGGGGACTACAGAGGATGAGATGGTTGGATGGCATCACCGACTCATTAGACATGGGTTTGGGTGGACTCCAGGAGTTGGCGTGCTGCAGTTCATGGTGTCACAAAAGTCAGACATGACTGAGCGACTGCACTGAACTGAATATCTTAATAATGAGTCTTGAGTCTCTCAATCCAGAAAGAAGATATATCTCTCCATTTACTTAAATCTTCTTTCATAACTTTCATAAGCATTTTGTAGTTTTATCACACAAATCATGCATGCATAATTTTAGATTTCATTTAAGTATTTCATAATGTTTTTAGAAATATTGCAAATGATACTTTAAAAAATTCAATACCAATAGTTCATTGTTAATACATCAATATACAATTGATTTTTAAATAATTGATATCCTTTGACCATGAATAATCATTTATTAGTTCTAGCATCATTTTGTGCAAATTCTTTACAAAAATTTATAAAAGCATGGCATCATGAGAATGCAGAAACTTTTGTCATTTTTCTAGTCTGTCTGTATTTTATTTCTCTTTCATGGCTTACTGCATTGCATTGTATAAGACTCCCAGTATAATGTTCACAGGAGTGTTAAGAAGAGCCATAATCACCTTGGTAGTCTTACAAATTACATTAGTTTTAAGTTTTTATAGATTTTCCTGATCAGATTCAGTTTGCTGAAAATTTTGATCGATAGATACTGAAAAATGCCAAATGCTTTTATGCATCTTTTGAGCTTATCATTGTTTATTCTTTTTATTCTGTTGATTTGTTTAATTACAGGGATTAATTTTAAGATATTGAAACATACTTCCATTCTAGAATTTCCCTTTGATTATAGAAGGTTATAATAATTTGGTTAAATTGTCCATATTTCAACTTTGTCTTCATTTTTTCATATTTTTAAGCATCTTTATCATAATGATAGTGTCCTTTATGATTAAATATTGTATATAGAACATTTGTGGATTGAGCTTTGTTGTCTCTCTCTCTTTTT
This sequence comes from Bos javanicus, assembly GCF_032452875.1. Taxonomy (NCBI): domain Eukaryota; kingdom Metazoa; phylum Chordata; class Mammalia; order Artiodactyla; family Bovidae; genus Bos; species Bos javanicus. The sequence continues at coordinate 93,589,348 of NC_083877.1, forward strand.
TTTTTTTTTGGATTTTAGACATGTTGTCTTCGTTATGACATGTGGAGTAATTTCTGATTAAATTTGAAATTATATGTAAAACGTGCCTGGCGAGGCTACCAGAGAAGTGTTTGCTTCTAATTCACCATACTTAAAGACTGGAGACTGCTTATTTTAACAAAACACTGTTTTGAATAGTAGCTAACTTGTTCTCTTGGTAAGCCTCAATCTTTAGGTTTTCAATAAAGAACTTATTTTCTTTAAGCCTCTAACCCTGGATAAGTATGAGGCACTAACCTGTGTCTCAGGAAACTGTTGACACTTCAGTTCTTTTTATAGCCCTTTTAAAATTTTAAATCTATGCCTTTCCATCTATTCTGCTCTAAAATATGGCCAATGTATCAATAAGGCAACTAGCTATGTTCTTGAGTCCACCTTCAAAGTCTGTCCAAAGTTTTACTATTTTATTCTGAACACCAGCAGAAATAGTCGATAAATTTTCAGCTTTCTACCCCTATTCATAACCAGAAATTGCTGTAAAGGCAAAAGTGACTGTATACAATCAGATCACTTTTTTGAAGTTCTTCCTCTTTTGGAATCTTGGCCCATCCGGTTCTCATTGTATCTAACTTTCCGCTGTCCCCCAGCATATGTTTTTGTATTCTATGAAGGAGTTTGTTTTATTTTGTTTTACTGTATCTTTATTGTGATCACTCTCAATAGCAACATCGGTCTGTCGCTGGCCACTGTGCATCATCCACAAGATGTTTTCCCTCAATTTCAGTACAATTTTTTCACCATGAGATCAGAGATTTTATCTGTTGCTTTAACACTTTCTCTAATTCCTAGATCATAAACAGTGCCTCAAACATAGTAGACTCTCATTGACTATCTCTAAGTGAGATAATAACCAACATATTTCCAGCAAAGGATACAAGTCCATGTCATCTTAAGTGGGTCCATTTAACTCCAGATAACTGTATTTTATGTCACTAATGTGCCGTAGCATTTTTTTTCTGTAATTACGGGTTTAGTTTCTTTACCATTTTGAGTTTTCTTTTGGTTACTATAGTAAAGAGATATTCTGTCACTATCCTATCTTACCTTACTATTGATATTAAAAGTTATTTAGCAAGAGAGAATACAAAAGAATAATAAAGCTTTCTGTCAACGTAGGTGCACTTACTGGATATTTTCTGAAGTTTATGCAGAATGATTGGTGATATCTCTTGCAAATATTTCAGTAAATATAGGTGAGAAGTTAAAATCACAATGCCAGTGAATATTATCCCTCAGATAATATATGATAATATACAAAGAGTTAGGTGTTTCTGATTTCTATTAAAATATATTGATAGATTTTCTCTACATAAACTACTGCAGCAGGAAACAAGAGAAATTTGCCTCCTAAAATGCTTTTATTTGAAGCAGTATCAGTTAAATTGAGTCCCCTGGAGGTGACAAACCAAGAGCAGAGACTGACTAGGAATATTATTCACTAAAAGAATAAAAAGACCTTCATATGCAATGTTTATTAGCAGTCTGACACAAATCCAAAGAATTTGAGCTTCATTTTAAGTCCCTGGGGTAAGCAAGCGCTTTAGAATTGGTTATATTACCTTTTATCTGACTAAGATTACAGCTAAAGAATGAATAATTATCATGAAACAATGAATTTCTGCTATCAGAGAATACCTTAGTGGGCACAGGAGTCATATCACAATGAGTCTTAAACTTATCCTTTAGTATTAGGATTTGATCATTTCATGTATGCTGAGCTTGGAGATATTTATTCGCATGGACATGTATGATATCTATTTTCTTACATAATTTTTAATATACTTCCAGGGAGACATCTTCAGTCATTGCTTTTATTTTCCTTTCATGTGTTTATTCTCACCTTACTCTCATCATTCACATCATTGCTTTATTACTAAATTTAGAAGAAAATAAAGTAAGATACCTTTTTCCAGGTTTAACAAGTCGCCAAAATTAATCAGAAATGGGCTTTCAAAACTATACTGAATTTTTGTATTACATTTCCCAGCATAAGAGTTTTAATCTCTCAATCTGAAATACCCAAATGACCCTGGGCTGTTCATTTTAAATTAAAGCCCTAATGGTATTATCGCCTGTTCTGGAACAATTTTATTTTTCACTTTTGTGAGGCACCCACCTTAAAGGAGCCACCACTATTATTTAAGGGCATTTCAGAAGGAAAGCTGACACTACCAAATAAACACATTTAATGAAGTGAGATTACTAGTCACTAAGGCGCTAATGAAGTGTAAGATTAGCTGCAGCAAACAAAATTTCTCCCATGTCCCCTCCTGCCAATATTCAGGACTCCAGCTGTAGAGATAAGACGTAGGGTTCATCTGGTATTCAATACTCAGACAGCTGAGACAGTGTTCTTCCTCTATTACTCTACACTGTTCAAAGAGCAGCTGAATTCTGGGTCAAAATGAGATGAGGAGAGAGATATGGAAACTTGATTTTTTGTTTGTTTGTTTGTTTCATTTTCACAAAGGAGAATTTTTCTTTATAATCTTTGAAATATATAATTTATAGTTATATATTAGTTAAATTTTTATTTTGTCAAATGCCTTTACTATCAATATTCTCTTAAACATATAACATTGATCGAGCATGAGAGAAATATTGCAAATTGTCTATGACTATATTTGGCAAAGTATCATACATTTTTAAAAATCCAGGACTAACTTGGGGATAATGCCAAAGAAACCGCACAGACTACATCTTAAAACTATACCACCACCTCAACCTTCCCACCCTTCTCACCCCACCTCCCCCAACACAAACACTGCTCCTCTCAAGACTACCTCAAGGAATACTCGTCTCTCTTTTCGTGCACTTGAAGCAAATAATTTGTTTTGTTTAAGTGTTGTTTGTCAACTGCTCCTTGCAGATCATGTCACTGAGCTAACAAATACAATGCATAGATGCACTAAATGTGAACATCACATTTGCACAGGTGAATGTGGGGAGTGAAGAAAGAGGGAAAACCTAAGGAGACTTGTACAAGGAGGGAGGGAGGGTGACAGGTCATACCAACTCCCAAACTCCTCTCATATCCTTTCTTCCCAAACATGCCAACACCCAAGGCACATCCTGCTTCTATTGGGCACCAAGAAAGTCACTCGGAAGCAGCTGGTACAAAACTGTCACTTAAAATATACGTTTGATCATTCAGATGACCCAGCCAAGAAATATATAGTTGGTTTTCCTCAATGATTCCTGGCTTGCAGCACCTAGAGCCCTCGGAGTGCCCTGAGTGATGGGAGCCATGGGAACAAGTTTTGTTATTATATTTTGTGGAGAAGGAAATGGCAACCCATTCCAATACTCTTGCCTGGAAAATCTCATAGATGGAGGAGGCTGGTAGGCTACAGTCCATGGGGTCGCAAAGAGTCGGACATGACTAAGTGATTCACTTTGACTTTGTCTCTTGTTCCCAGTTCTTGAAGATGTTTCAGGGCCATGGGGGTGAAGTGGATGTCTTGCTATTCATAACAAGCCACTGATTTTCTGTTATAAAGTGAATTTTGGAAAGCATCTAAGGGTGGGGATTGGTTGCAAGGGGAACCAACCTTGAATAGATGGGTGGAACATTCAGTCTCACCCCACAATTTCCAGGGAAGGCAGAGGGGATAGAGGTTGAATCGATTACTAATGGCCAGGTAATTTATGAATCATGCCTATGCAATGAAACCTCCATAAAAACCCAGAAACAGAGGCTTTGGTGGGCTTCCAAGCTGACAAGTCAAACACTTCCACTGGCCTCCATTTGTTGTTGCTGTTTTATCATTAAGTTGTGTCTGACTCTTTGCAACCCCGTGGCCTACAGCTCACCCGGCTCCTCTCTCCATGGGATTTCCCAGATACCAATACTGGAGAGAGTTGCCATTTTCCTCTCCAAGGAATCTTCCTGACCCAGGGATCAAATCAGAGTCTCTTGCATTGGAAAGTAGATTCTTTACCACTCAGCCACCAGAGAAGCCCATTAGCCACCAAGCCAGGTCCCAAACTCCATGTGGACAGAAGCTCCTTCCTATGAAACCTCATCCTTTGTATTTCTCTCTTCATCTGGTTGTTGATTTTTATCCTTCAGTATCCTTTTCAATAAATTGGTAATCTCTGGAAAATTCTTAAAGAGATGGGTATACCAGACAGCCTTAACTGTCTCCTAAGAAACTTGTGTGCTGGTTAGGAAGCAACAGTTAGAATCAGAAATGGAACAACAGATTGGTTCAAAATTGGGAAAGGAGTATTCAAGGCTGTATATTGTCACCGTTTTTATTTAACTTATATGCAGATTACATCATGCAAAATATTGGGCTGGATGATTTATAAGCTGAAATCAAGATGGCCACAAAAAATACCAACAACCTCAGATATGAAGATGGTACCACTCTAATCGCAGAAAGGGAACGAGAACTAAAGAGCCTCTTGATGAAGGTGAAAGAGGGGACTGAAGAAGCTGGTTTAAAACTCAGCATTCAGAAAACAAAGATCATGGCATCCAGTCCCATCACTTCATGGCAAATAGATGGGGAAAAATGGAAACAGTGACAGATTTTATTTTTGGCTACAAAATCACTGCAGATGGTGATTGCACCTGTGAAATTAATAAGCACTTGCTCCTTGGAAGAAAAGCTATGACCATCCTAGACAATATTAAAAAGCAGAGACATCATCTCGCTGACAAAGGTCCATAGAGTCAAAGCTGTGATTTTTCCAGGAGTTATATATGGATGTGACAGTTGGGCCATAAAGAAGGCTGAGCACTGAAGAACTGATGCTTTCAGTGTGGGGCTGGAGAAGACTCTTGAGAGTCCCTTGGACTATAAGGAGATCAAACCAGTCAATCTTAAGGGAAGTCAACCTGGATATTCTTTGGAAGGACTGATGCTGAAGCTGAAGTTCCAATACTTTGCTTACCTGATGCAAAGAGCCAACTCATTGGAAAAGACCCTGATGCTGGGAAGGATTGAAGGCAGGAGAAGAAGGGGTTGACAGAGGATAAGATGGTTGGATGGCATTACTGACTCAATGGACATGAGTTTGAGCAAACTCTGGGAGATAGTGAAGGACAGGGAGCCTGGTGTGCTGCAGTCCATCGAGTCTCAAAGAGTCGGACAAAACGTAGGGACTGAATAATGAGTTGAAAAAAAGGAGGAAGCGTGAGAGAGAGGAGGGGAGGAAGGAGGAAGACATGACCCAAGGGTTTCCAGTAAGCTATTAATCAAAGAGGCATTGTCTGTGTATCGATTGAACACAATAAGTGGTAGTTATGCATATATTTGAAAAAAAATGTACCTTGTAGTCTGTTAATTTTGGTTGTTTAAAGAACTGCTGCGTAATCAATTTGGTTGTAGCAGTCAGTATCGATCAGGAAACAGACAGATTGACTGTACAGGGTCCGATTTATTTGCTTACCTACTGTGCATAAGCTGGCCTGTTTAAAACAGAGATGATTCAATCTATTAAAATGAAAATGAAAAGCCTTCTATATGACAAGTAAGTTGCTAATGCAATTTCACAGTCTAGTTAGTATTGGATTTATATTATCATCATGCTCATGTAGTGTACATGCTATGGAGTGGTACAGGTTACTCACCAACATTACAGAAGTGGTGCATGCCATCTCCTCCCTTCCTCTTTTCCTTTATTATAATTTTATTTACTTATTTATTTATTTATTATTACTTTTGGCTGTGTGGGGTCTTCGTTACTGCACGGGCTTTTTTCTCGTTGTGGCAAGCGGGGACCCCTTTCCAGCTGTGATGCTGGGGCTTCTCACTGGGGTGGCTTCTCTTGCTGCAGAGCACAGGCTGCAGAGCTTTCAGTAGCTGTGGCTCCTGGGCTCTGGAGCACAGACTCAGCGATTGTGGCGCACGGGCCCAGTTGCTTTGCTACACGTGGGATCTTCCCAGATCAGGGAGGGAACCCGTGTCTCCTGCATCAGCAGGTGGTTTTTTCACCCCTGAACAATCAGGGAAGCCCTCCTTGGTTCCTCTTCACCTCCCTATTTAATCTTGCTCCACTTGATTTGTGCTAGAGGAGCATTGTCACAAGGCTGCTTGAAACCCTAGGGCACATTCTGCATAGGAAGGTAGAGAGACAACAAGATTAACATACTCTCCCTGTGGGATCACATGGGCTTCGCAAGATTTCAACAGTTATTTCCAACCTCCTGGAGGAATTTCATCAAAAACACATTTTTTTTGTAGGGGTTGGGGGATACAGTTTACTTGCCTCTCATCTTTTGTTCTGCAAGCTTCTTGTCTTTATACTTTCTGGATCTGCTTTTATTACATCTCCAGCTAGTTGTGAATTCCAGCTTCTTATCCAAAGAAAAATCTTGCCTCTGTGAATCACTGCCCTACAGCAGATCTAGAGGGAACACCAAATCAAGCTCGTCTGAAGTTGGAACTAAGGAACAGATAATAGGCAGCAGGGGAGTGCTACAGCTGTACCTGATGTCAAGGGAGGCTTGTGTCTTTTCTTGACAACATAAGCAATGATGACAAGTCTGCTTTTCTTCCGCTTACTTTTTTCTGGTACTAAAAGTGTTTTATAACCAATATTACCAACACCAAGGCTCCCCAAGTGGCACAGTGGTAAAGAATCCGCCTGTTGAGGCAGAAGATGCAAGAGATGCAGGTTTGATCCCTGGGTAGGGACGACTGCCTAGAGTAGGAAGTGGCACCCCACTCCAGTATTCTTGCCTGGAAAATTCCATGGACAGGGAACCTTGTAGGCTACAGTCCATGGGGTCACCAGGAGTTGCACAGTACTGCGCATAAGTGCACACATGCATGCACGGACACCACCAAGCTTTTCTGGAGTCAGGCAGAGGATAAATATGCAAGTAAATTTTGGCAGCTTTGGAATTTACAAAGACCTTTATTTTTAATCTTGCCGATGATCTCCAAGTAAAAGCAAACTTTGTGAAATTCAGAGAGACTACACAACTTGTCTTGTCTCATCTTTGGCAGTTGAGAAACCAAAGTTTTCTAGAAATTGAAGTCTTTTTGATGAACTTTCATAATTTCAACAGTTCAGCTTCTTTCAGGAGTGGTGGAAAAGCCCGGCAGTTTTTGGAGTGACATGCAAGGATTTTCCATCGTCCCTGCACTTCTCTGCTCGCTCTATTTTCCATCAGCCCTCACTGGCCACTGTTAAAGATACCCGCTCTTGGACAGTCCGTTACTTGTGTCTTTTAGACCCTTTTCTGATCTAATACTATCCCCCTCTCTGCCTGGACAGCTCCTGTTTTCTGTCAGTGATTATGAGCACAGAACCTGGGATCGCTGGTCAAGGTAAAAAAAATCTCATTCTGCTATTCCTAGCTAACTTTTAGGTAAACTGCTTAAGTGTTCTGTGCCTCCGTGCCCTCCTTCACAATGTGAGGCTAGTGACAGTACCGTCCTCATAGAGCGGCTTGCAGGTTAAAAGATTTAATCTATGGAAAATTTTAATCTATGAAATCTAAGGAAGATTTAATCTATGGAAAGACAGGTGTTGATTAACCAGAGTCTAAAAAGCAACCTAGTTTTATACTTAACACATATCATACCATAAGCTCCTAGCTCTTGATATATTTTTTCCACATTGTGGATTTCACAGCTATTTCCTCTCCTAAATCTCCTCTGCCAGTAGTATAACCCAGACCTTAGTCACTTACTGGTTGAATTTCTTTTGTTTTCTGTAATGTGCTCTTCCTGTGCTTCACAGTCTTGTCAGTACTTGCAACAATTCACTCACTTGCTTAAAACTCTTCAATAGCACCCTATAGCTTTTGGCTTACATAAGTGTCTACAGACTTACACCTCTGCTCCTCCTGCCTAATGCCATATGAGCAAGAATACCTACACCTTCTAACTTGCAGAAAGTGCTAAACAGTAGTGAATGAATGGATGAACAAATATTTCATTGCGTAATGAGTCCTGGTATATGTCTAGCCACTATACCATGAAGTCTTTTCTGATCTGGTGTCTAGGACAAAAACCCAATCTATGTCTTAGGAATAGAGGAGGAAGTTGTGTTACTGAAATGTGTTGGCAGCAGGATAATCAAATGTTTTTATTATGCTTTAAAAACTAATGATCCTGAGAATCACTAAAAGGGGAAACTACAGAATCTAAAAGCGGTGTCCTTCCTCTTCACATGGTTTCCCTTCCTTTGCTTCCAGTGCCTTGGGAAGTTATAGACCTATATGGCATTCCTTCTTAATATGCCCCTCCTGATATTTTTCCTACTTAAAAATTGAAGTACAAATATCTGCAAAAAAGTATTAAAACTGAGCTCAAATCTACAGTTTGTAGATGTTTTGTATTTGTGTACACCCACTCAATTACCATCCAGAGTAAGATAAACATATTAAGCACTCAAAAATAGTCCTTGTCCTCCTACTTCTCAGCCAACAGCCAGCCACACTCCGGAGGTAACCTTGCTATCCTGACTTCTTCCAACATTAATCAATCTTGACTGTTTCCAATAGATACTCTTTGTGTAGGGCTTCTTGTATGCCACAACATATCTATGAGAGGTATCCAAGATGTTTTATGTGTCAATAGTTTATTCTTTTTTATTGCTGCATAATATCCTATTGTATAAATAAATCATGATTTGTATTGTCCATTCTCCTGTTTCTGGACGTCGTGGGGTGTTCCAGGTCTGAGGCCACGATGAATAAACATTCTTGTATGTGTCTTTTGATGGATATATGTGCTAATTCTCTTGATATATGTATATATCTAGGGTTGAAATTACTGGGTCATAAGATCCTATGGCTTTTGATGTTTTGATTTTCCTCTTTCCTACCTTCCTACTTCCTTTAAACTTTGTAAGGCCCTTCTTGACTTTCACATCTATATTCCCACATTATATTTTTTTCCATGATTGTTCTTTTGCACAATCTCAGTTTCTCTTTAACTAGACACCTGATCTTGAACAATTAGGAAATCTAATAATACAAAGAGAGATATACATTTTCTTTGTTCAACAGTTGACATATTTTTTTTCTACTTTATAAGAGTATTTTGAATTATTACATATCACTGACATATGGCCCTCAAAGTTCACTATTTGCAGATTTTTTTTTTATTTTGCAATTTTATGTGTGCTCATCCTTTTGATTTTTGACCCTTTTACTAAGTTACCTGTCTATGATTGTACCTTATTTGAGTTTTGTAAATTACTTAGCTTGGCTCTTTCATAGGTAAATGCTCCCAATACTTACTGTGTGCATGACTGTCTCTCCAAGCACTTATTTCTTTTTCTGTGCTTATTTTTGGGGAGGGGGAGACACCAGAAAGAATACTTGCAGTTTCATCTCAAAACACATCTCTTGGATGTCTAACTTAATCCTTTGAGCCTAATTCCAAATGGCTAGGCAGAATATTCAGACTTTTCAGTGACCTTCACTTCCTTCATGGTTTTGAAATAGCAGGATTTATGTCTTTGTGATTCCCTGATTTGCTGTTAGAAACCGCTTTAACGATTTCTGCAATGAAGTCTCATGTTTCACTTTAGCTGTAACACTTTTGAAAGAAAAACATGAGAATTGAAGACTGCTTCAGCAGAATTTGAAATAAAAGGAAAAAACTGGGCTTTTAGTGTTACAATGCCAGATAATGGTGTTTCTTTGTTCTTTCTGGGAAATGCAAGTGATAAATATCAGAGGCAGAATGAAGCATATGATAAACAAGGGCAAAATCTGAAGTAGGAAAGTAATCTTTGATACTGCTGATAGTGGCAGTAAAACCCCACCCACACTTATATATAAAATATGAACTCCTTACTCGACTATACGGGTATTAGAAATCACTCAGAATTTTAGCTTTATTCAGATGTAATGACACTTTTCACATAGAAGTAGAGATTACCTCATAAAAATAATTCACTCCCTCTGATTTCCTGGGAACAAAATAAGATCATTCTTTCCTGGTTATCAGTCTAGCAAGAACTTTATCCATTCTGACTTCTACAAGGGTCAAACCAGTAGTTAGGGCCAATATTTATGATGCTAAGTTTCTCAGAATAGGTTCTATATGTCCTTTTCTTCTTCTTCTTCTTCTTTTTTTTTTCCTTTTCTGTTTCCAACTCATTATAACTTCATCACTAAGAAATGACAGAGTATCTTTGAGAAAGAATTCTGAGATACATGGTAACTCAGATACCACAGAATGTTTCTCATTTCAGTGCATCCTAGAGTTTAACACAGATCTGACAACTTCCTACTTTAATAAGGTAGTACTTACCTTTTCTGCATAGCAGCAATTTATCTCAGACAGCACAAATACCATTAGAGGTATAACGAAGAGGTAGAGTGTCATCATTCCTATGTACACTGCAGGTTTCTTGCTTCTTGTGAAGACTGTGCTAACATAGAAGTTAAGCAGACTGACAAACCTTTTTTTTCAATATTTAAGTCTTCAAAATTTGACCCGGAAATGTTGGACAAGTTAAAAATAATTCCATATAAACTCCCTAGAGTAGGAGAAACAATCTTCAGTCAGATAATTGTGATGGGGGCAAAAGAACAAATTAAATGGATCACATCATCATCTAAAAACACAAAATAATTTATCTCAGCAAAAGTAATTTCAGTAAAATAAGTGGAAATCCCTCAAACTGGGTGGCATTTATCTGTGTTGTATAGAAAATGGAGTTAAGAAAAGCCTAAGCTTTTCTTAAGCTGGCCCAACAGCTACTGCTCGGTATGTGACCCTTTGTTAGATGTTACACACTCTGTGACCCTTGGTTTCCCTTGTCCATGACACAGAAATAATTATGCCCTCTTCTTATAGAATTGTAATAGCGAGAATTTAACGATGAATATAATGGCTTCCCGGAGAAGGCAATGGCATCCCACTCCAGTACTCTTGCCTGGAAAATCCCATGGATGGAGGAGCCTGGTAGGCTGCAGTCCATGGAGTCACTGAGGAGTCGGACACGACTGAGAGACTTCACTTTCACTTTTCACTTTCATGCATTGGAGAAGGAAATGGCAACCCACTCCAGTGTTCTTCCTTGGAGAATCCCAGGGACAGGGGAGCCTGGTGGGCTGCCGTCTATGGGGTCGCACAGAGTCGGACACGACTGAAGTGACTTAGCAGCAGCATAATGGCTTCCCAGGTGGTACTAATGGTAAAGAATCTGCCTTCCAATGCAGGAGATGCAAGAGATCTGAGTTTGATCCCTGGGAAATGGCAACCCACTCCAGTATTCTTGCTTGGGAAATTCCATGGGCAGAGGAGCCTGGTGGGCTACAGTCCATGGGATCACAAAGAGTTGGACACAGCTGAGCGACTGAGCACACACATGGCACCCATGCATACATGCACACACACACACACACACACACGCAATGATAAATATAGATGCATCAAAAGATGCATCATAATACTAGATCTTTTACCAAAGTACTTTTCCATTTTAACCTGATTTCATGTGTTTAAAAGCTCTGGTAGATGCAGGGAACATAATGAAACTTTTATGTTACATTAGGAAGATAGCATGCAATAGACCAAAAAAAAAAAAAAAAGGGCAGAGTCATAGGAGCTCATGTTGCAATGGTGACGCCACCACTGACTTGAAATTTGACCAACCTCTTTGAACCTTAGTTTCTTCAACTGTAAAACAGAAATAATAACTACCTAACAGGAACCACTTGAAACCACTGACAAGCTGGTTTCAAGGGTGAAAGTGTGTTTCTAGAATAATAAACACAAGTGTGCTTCTAGTATAATGCATCTTTTGAGCTTCCCTGGTGACTTAGATGGTAAAGAATCTTCCTGTTAATGCAGGAGGTTCTGTTCAGTCCCTGGGTCAGGAAGATACCCTGGAGAGAAGGAATGTCTACCCACTCCAAAATTCTTGCCTGGGAAATCCCATGGACAGAGGAGTCTGGCAGAGTACAATCCATGGGGTTGCAGAGAGTCGGACACGACTGAGTGACTAACACTTTCACTTTTCATTGGATTAAAAATAGTATAGATCTCATCTACTGTAGGATTTACACACTGGATATACCATAAAGTTTTCCCATCACACTTATAATAATGTTAAACGCCTCTTCTTGGACTGGTCGCGTTTACTTCTTAAACCTCATCTCCCAACGTCACCTATATTTGCTGTAGTCATCACGGCCTCCTTGCTGATTTTCAAACAAGACAAGCTCCTCTCCACCTTGGGACTGCTCCAGGTATTCTTCCTTTGCTGAAGTGTTTTCCTTCCAGAGATTGTCAAGGCTCATTTTGGCATTTCATACTTGCCTCTCCCAAATATCTACTCCAACTCTGCCTTTTAAAAACAGGACCATACTTGCCACAAAACTCTATTATTTTACCACATCATATATGTTTTGATATGAAATTTGATATTAAAATATGTATCCATTTGTTTACATATTAATTCTCTATCTTAGACAAGAGCCAATGCTTATTATTATTTTCCCCTGTATCACAAGCTATAGAAAAGTGCTTACTGTAATAATCAGTTAATACACATAAGTGGAATAAGGAATTAATCAATCAAGTCACACTCAATACCTAGGAACATGCAGTGTTTTCTTCTGCCCATTTTGCCAATATTTTGTCTCCAAAGCGTGCATACAAAGAAACAATATATTCAAAAAATATTAATAATATTATGGTAGCTGCTCGTAAGGAAGATATCTGTAATGGTCACATCAGAGTTAGAGTTAAGTTATATTTCTTGGGCAGTGTTAGCAGTGAATTAGGGAGAGATAAATGCTCTGGCAAATAAATTTTGACAATATAAATAAAATTTCCATTTTATTTAAATACTACCAAGTTCTTCTAATATGGGCAATATTGTTGCCTTCTGATAGTACCTGTGAATTTCTGTAGTATTTTCTATTTTTCACAAGCTAGAAAAATGACTCTTTCCTTTTTTAACACAATGTGTCCTTTTCTTTTTGGTTTCTTCTGGTGCACCCAGAAAAATATGTGTGACATTGATATTTATTCAGTGTAAATGATGTCTGTTCTAGTCAAATGTCTACGCTCTTTCACCATTTAGTGATTCAAGAAGTACTTTGTCATCTTCTCTGTTCCTCTGCCATAATGCTAAACACTGATTAGTTTGGCAATTCCTTAGGCCATTCCCAGGGTTTCTACTCAAATATTCTATTATTTATTCCAGTGGATGAATGAACATTATCCCACCTAATTTGGGAAATTGGCCAAAAAAGAAAAACTTCTGTAGAACAAGGACAGCAAAAAGCAAATAGTCAAGTATGAATTGAAGGCCTGTAATAAACAGCATTTTACCAGGTTATTCGTGTATATGTTAAAGAGTAGCAGACATGTCACTGCTTTCAGGAGAAACTTCCTAAGCATACTGTATTTGTGCAAGAACACACTTATGAATGAAAAGGTAAGCAATAAAGACATGAACATTTGTATAAGAAGGCAATGAGTGAATGTGGGGTGATTTCATGGAAGAAGTTAACTGAGGTCAGGTCTTGAAGGATGGGTTAAATTTACTTAATGATCCAGGTCTGGTAGCTCAGTTAGTAAAGAATCTGCCTGCAGTGCAGAAAACTTGGGTTTAATCCCTAGGTTGGGGAGATATCCTGGAGAAGGAAATGGCAACCCACTCCAATATTCTTGCCTGGAAAAGGACAGAGGAGCCTGGCGGGCTACGGTCCATGGGACTGTGAGAGTTGGACACGACTCAGTGACTAAATCAGTCATCCAGGTAACATCTCCTATATGCTTACTCTGTAATGTGCACTTTGCAACCATTTTTATCTATTACTAATTTAATCCTTATGGAAATAACCCTCTATAATGAATACAACTATTTTCTCCATTTTACACTTGAGGAAATTAGACACAGTTAAACAATTTACTCTACTCCTGACAAACTGCTGCTGCTGCTGCTAAGTCGCTTCAGTCGTGTCCGACTCTGTGTGACCCCATAGATGGCAGCCCACCAGGCTCCCCTGTCCCTGGGATTCTCCAGGCAAGAGCACTGGAGTGGGTTGCCATTTCCTTCTCCAATGCATCAAAGTGAAAAGTGAAAATGAAGTCGCTCAGTCGTGTCCAACTCTTCACGACCCCATGGACTGCAGCTTACCAGGCTCCTCCTTCCATGGGATTTTTCAGGCAAAAGTACTGGGGTGCCATTGCAAACATAAAGCTCAGGCTTAATCCTCAGTTTGCATAATTTATTTCTAATTGCCCATAGTCGGACATGACTGAGCGACTTCACTTTTACTTTTCACTTTCATGCACTGGAGAAGGAAATGGCAACCCACTCTAGTGTTCTTGCCTAGAGAATCCCAGGGACGGGGGAGCCTTGTGGGCTGCCGTCTATGGGGTCACACAGAGTCAGACATGACTGAAGCGACTTAGCAGCAGCCTTAACGTTGGATTTCAGAATATTTAAAATTATGTATAAACCAGCTAGAAATGCCTTTTAAATCTATAGGGCCAAGAAAGTCCAGGACATTATCAGAATTTCTGCTTTGAATATTTGACTAGAACATTGATTCATTCCACAAATAGGTACTAAGTAGATTATATATGCTAGGTTCTCTGATAAGAGAAACTTTGCTGTGTATTGTTTTATAAATTTGGTCAATTTGCCCTTAATATCATTATTTTCACTTAGTGCTTACTTATGGATTGATCTCGGGCTTTTTTTTTTTCCTTTTCTTTTAAAATGTCCTTCTTCTTTCCTTTTTCCTTGACACTGTATGGAAAAACAAAGAATTATGACTGAAATGCATTAATCTTGGGGAAAGCTGTGAAGTCTCTTTTTTTATGATTATTTTAATGGTATGACTTCCATTAGGAAGAAGACGTTTCTATTGGCCCTAACGCTTTCAGAAAGTCATTGACACAATAAAATGAAATCTTGCTCAGCTTTACACTCATGGTGGAATTCTTATTTATGGGATACTGTTTGGTATTCACCACCAGTTCAATAGAGAATGGGCATTATTGAGACAAAATATGGATCAACCCATGGTCTGGGCATACAGTAGATAAAATATTTGCAATATAGCAGATATGGTAGAATCATACAAATAGGACCCCAAATTTTTAACACATTTGTACTTTAACAAATTCACCATCACTTGATAACTCTTACTTGAACTTGATGCTAGATGAATGACATGCAAATAGTAAGTGCATTATGGGTTTTCCAGAAACTTCTAACTTATCAGGAAAGCAGGAAAACAAACTATGACCCCATGGACAGTCCATGGTTCTCCAGGCCAGAATACTGGAGTGGGGAGCCTCTCCCTTCTCCAGGCGATCGTTCCAACCCAGGGCTCAAAACTGGGTCTCCTGCATTGCAGGCAGATTCTTTACCAGCTGAACCACAAGGGAAGCCCCACACCAGTTTATGAATAAACAAAAGACAGAAAGAAACAAGCAAATGAACTGCTCAGTTACCTGAGCAGAACTGTCCAATAGAAATACAATGTAAGCCAGATAAATTACTTTAAATTTTCTAGTACCACATTATAAAGTAAAACAAATAAAATAAAATTAATATCAGTAGCATTTCAATTAACACAAATTTTTCAACATATTATTTTAACATATAGTCAACATTAAATTATTGAGATATTTTACATATTTTTATTCTAAGACTCTGGGATTTGATGTATACTTTAAAATTAAAGCACCTCACAGTTCAGACTCTGAGTTTTTATTGACAACACTTCACCTGTATTTAGATTTTTAGAACTATAGTCTGAAAATTAGATTCACCTACGTAAGTGTTCTAATGCACTTCTAAAAGTGTGTCAGTGCTCTGTATCCACAGGTACTGCATCCATAGATTCAATTAACCATGGATTAAAAATATTCAGAAAAATATTTCCAAAAAGCAACTTTTGAATTTGCCACCTGCTGGCAAATATTTATATAGAGTTTCATCTAAGTTAACCAGTTTGTTGGCAAATGATTATCCACAGTACTCTTTTCTAATCTATCTTATTCTACAGAATTAGCAATGATATACCCATTTTCATCTCTGATTTTAGTAACTGGATGTCTTTTAGTTCACCTAGCTAAAACTCTGCCAATTCGTTGGTTTTGAATGACTTTTAATTTCATTGATCTTTTCCATAGTTCTTTTTTTTTCTTTCTATTCTTTATTTTGTTTACCTCTCTCTAATATTTATGATTTTCTTACTACTGCCAGTTTTAAATTTATTCTTGTTTCTCTAGCACCTTAAATTGTAATAGGTTGTTAACTGGGGATCTTTTTTACTTTTTAATGTAAGCATTTATAGCTAAAAATTTTCCCTTTAGCACTGTTGTTACAGTGTTCCGTAAGTTTCTGTATGTTTTTGTTTTCATTCAACTCTAAGTATTTTCTAATTTCTCTTGTGATTTCTTCTTTAATCCATTGGTTAAGAGTGGGCTGTTTAATTTCCATGATTTCATAATTTTTCTACTTTTCCTTCTGTCATTGATCTCTTACTTAATCTCATTGTGATCAGATAAGATAATTCATATGATATCTATTTTTTAAAAAAATCTATCAGGACTGAATTTGTGGCCTAATATATAACCTGTCCTGGAAAATGCCCCATGCACACTGGAGAAGAATGTATGTTCGGCTGTCACTGGGCAGAGTGTTCTCCCTCCGTCAGCCAGATCGAGTTGGTTTACTGTGTTGTTCAAGTCTTCTATTTTCTTGTTTACCGTCAGTCTGGCTCATCTATTCATTATTGAGGATGGAGTATTACAGTCTCCATTATGTTTGTAGAGTTGTCTATTTCTCCCTTCAATTCTGTCAATTTTTGCTTTACTCATTTTGATGGTCTATTATTAGAAGCACTCTGTAATTATAATTTAAATTAGAAAAATTATTTAATTATGATTAAAAACTAGTATTTTAATTTAAATACCAATTACAACCTACATAAATATAATTATAATTCAGGCTGTCTGCAAAAATATACAAATAAAACATTTGAGAACATTATATCAATGTGTAATAAAACTCATTTAGTTAAATTAATCCATTAACACTGACTAGATCAGTAAAGTGTTTGTGTGCAAGACTATATATGACATAAGGGCCCTAACTCACCCATAACCACCTGATGCCCTGTGTGATACAATGGTTAAAGTGAAATGTAGGCTTACCAAAAACAGCTGTATCTAACATAACACATATTTTGCAATTTTCATTTTTAAGTAACATTTAAATGAAATTTAAAAATTAAAAATTTGGTTTCTTGATTATACAAGTCATAGTTTTGGTGCTCAACAGACACATGTCTAGTGGCTAACATACTGACCATGTGGCTTTAGATCATTTAAAGTTAATGATTTTTAGGTGATGAAGTTGAGGAAACTTCTCCATTGAAATTTCAGCCCTTAGTATGACTGTAAATCTGAAGCTTTCCATATCACAGGGCAGGGATTACACATATCTGTTGTTTGGCAAGCTCTCAGTAAAGGACAGACATTGTTACCAGGATTTTTATTGTCAGTACTATATGTGATATCCATGAGATCATTTTAATGCAAATTTTAATGTCAGATTAAAAGTGACATCATTTAGAGTTTTGTCTCTAGTCATGGAGTTTCACCACGAGTCTATCTGGCTTGAATAACTCTTATTTTTCTGTTAATTTTATATTTTTCTGATGCTGTTATTAAACAAAAACTTTTTTAAGGTACCTAATGAAACTAAATATTCATTCTGATTTCTTCTGAATAACTGTTTTTGAACTATTTAAACTGTGAAGGCTAGCCAAGTGAAACTTTGGATGGATAAACATGAATAGGAGGAGGCAGGTGGAGTTTTTTTGTTTTTTGTTTTTTTTAAGGTTCTAAGTTGCTCTTTGGGAGCATTTTTACTGGAAAAGACAAATCCTGGAACTTGCATGATTAATAGATATAATTAGTTTACAAAGGCTGAAAATCAAGGTTATCTAATGGCCAGCTCACTCAATAGTGCTGCCCTGGCCAGAATCAATAGTGTAATGATCATTCTCTCCTCTGCTGAGAGAGGCTCAAAGTGCAGTGAATGTGTGATGTGTATGGTGGGGAGGGTAGGGGTAGGTTGGGGTGGGTCCACAGCAGAAAAAGGCAGGCATCACGCCTAGGCCACCACCTATTAGGTTTCCAAGGATTTCAATAGAAGACAGAAGACATTGGGCTTATCTTCTTTGAGTCTAATTGCTGCAGAAGATGGTGAAAGATTAACAAATAAAATATAATGAAAGCACATACGCCTTGGAAAACAGGCGAGAAAATCAATGTTGACTTTTCCAATGTTAGGAAAAGACAGATAGGTAACTGCTGTAAAATGAAGAAGGGGGTGTCTGTTAACTAAAATAATTCACCTTTACTATCTCTAGCAAAGCTTCAAACCAAAATGTAACATTAAATACAATGATTACAGATGGTTACATAAATATGCTTTTATAAAATATTAAATATTTCTAGAACTAAGAAATATATATGTAGGATCCTTTTTTCCTTCCTGGTGACTTTGGCCAAATGACTTAAGTATCCTTATATATTTAATATACTTCATGAGATTTATTATATGTACTGTACAAGTCATATAGCAAAGAAGCTGGCAGAGAATAAAGCACTAAAATATTTTGTACCATATTATCATAATAATTTTTAGATAACATGGTTAATTCAAATATAGAATGAGAGTGAATCATTGTAGGATGCTATTTATATACATATGTAGAGAGAGATGATAGACAAATGGATAGAAAGAGTATTAAACTATATTTATTATTAAATAGATGGCTAACAGTGGAAACAGGGTCAGACTTTATTTTTTTGGGCTCCAAAATCACTGCAGATGGCAATTGCAGCCATGGAATTAAAAGACACTTACTCCTTGGAAGGAAAGTTATGACCAACCTAGATGGTCATGTATGGATGTGTGTTGCACTGTAAAAGCTGAGTGCCGAAGAAATGATGCTTTTGAACTGTGATGTTGAAGAAGACTCTTGAGAGTCCCTTGGACAGAAAGGAGATCCAACCAGTCGATTCTAAAGGAGATCAGTCCTGGGTGTTTACTGGAAGGACTGATGCTAAAGCTGAAACTCCAGTACTTTGGCCACTTCATGCGAAGAGTTGACTCATTGGAAAAGACTCTGATGCTGGGAGGGATTGGGGACAGGAGGAGAAGGGGGCAACAGAGAATGGGATGGCTGGATGACATCACCAACTCGATGGACATGAGTTTGAGCGAACTCTGGGAGTTGGTGATGGACAGGGAGGCCTGGCGTGCTGCGATTCATGGGGTCGCAAAGAGTCAGACATGACTGAGTGACTGAACTGAACTGATTATTAAATATAGTTAAGAAAACAATTTCATTAGGATATAGTTAAGAAGGTTGAAGGTTGAAGGTCAGGAAGGGCGGTGATGAGGAGATACCCTCGTCCAAGGTAAGGAGCAATGGCTGTGCTTTGCTGGAGTAGCCGTGAAGAGATACCACACACCCAAGGTAAGAGAAACCCAAGTAAGATGGTAGGTGTTGCAAGAGGGCATCAGAGGGCAGACACACTGAAACCATACTCACAGAAAACTAGTCAATCTAATCACACTAGGACCACAGCCTTGTCTAACTCAATGAAACTAAACCATGCCCATAGGGCAACCCAAGATGGACAGGTCATGGTGGAGAGATCTGACAGAATGTGGTCCATTGGAGAAGGGAATGGCACACCACTTCAGTATTCTTGCCTTGAGAACCCCATGAACAGTATGAAAAGGCAAAATGATAGGATACTGAAAGAGAAACTCCCCAGGTCAGTAGGTGCCCAATATGCTACTGGAGATCAATGGGGAAATAACTCCAGAAAGAATGAAGGGATGGAGCCAAAGCAAAAACAATACCCAGCTGTGGATGTGACTGGTGATAGAAGCAAGGTCCGATGCTGTAAAGAGGAGTATTGCATAGGAACCGGGAATGTCAGGTCCATGAATCAAGGCAAATTGGAAGTGGTCAAACAAGAGATGGCAAGAGTGAATGTCGACATTCTAAGAATCAGTGAACTAAAATGGACTGGAATGGGTGAATTTAACTCAGATGACCAGTATATCTACTAGCGCGGGCAGGAATCCCTCAGAAGAAATGGAGTAGCCATCATAGTCAACAAAAGAGTCCGAAATGCAGTACTTGGATGCAATCTCAAAAACGACAGAATGATCTCTGTTCATTTCCAAGGCAAACCACTCAGTATCACAGTAATCCAAGTCTATGCCCCAACCAGTAACGCTGAAGAAGCTGAAGTTGAACGGTTCTATGAAGACCTACAGGACCTTAGAACTAACACCCAAAAAAGATGTCCTTTTCATTATAGGGAACTGGAATGCAAAAGTAGGAAGTCAAGAAACACCTGGAATAACAGGCAAATTTGCCCTTGGAATACAGAATGAAGCAGGGCAAAGACTAATAGAGTTCTGCCAAGAAAATGCACTGGTCATAACAAACACCCTCTGCCAACAACATAAGAGAAGTCTCTATACGTGGACATCACCAGATGGTCAACACCAAAATCAGATTGATTATATTCTTTGCAGCCAAAGATGGAGAAACTCTATAGAGTCAGCAAAAACAAGACCAGAGCTGACTGTGGCTCAGACCATGAACTCCTTATTGCCAAATTCAGACTTAAATTGAAGAAAGTAGGGAAAACCACTAGACCATTCAGGTGTGACCTAAATCAAATCCCTTATGATTATACAGTGGAAGTGAGAAATAGATTTAAGGGCCTAGATCTGATAGATAGAGTGCCTGATGAACTATGGACTGAGGTTCGTGACATTGTACAGGAGACAGGGATCAAGACCATCCCCATGGAAAAGAAATGCAAAAAAGCAAAATGGCTGTCTGGGGAGGCCTTAAAAAAAGCTGTGAAAAGAAGAGAAGCAAAAAGCAAAGGAGAAAAGGAAAGATATAAACATCTGAATGCAGAGTTCCAAAGAATAGCAAGAAGAGATAAGAAAGCCTTCTTCAGTGATCAATGCAAAGAAATAGAGGAAAACAACAGAATGGGAAAGACTAGAGATCTCTTCAAGAAAATCAGAGATACCAAAGGAACATTTCATACAAAGATGGGCTCGATAAAGAACAGAAATGGTATGGACCTAACAGAAGCAGAAGATATTAAGAAGAGGTGGCAAGAATACACAGAAGAACTGTACAAAAAAGATCTTCATGACCCAGATAATCATGATGGTGTGATCACTGACCTAGAGCCAGACATCCTGGAATATGAAGTCAAGTGGTCCTTAGAAAGCATCACTACAAACAAAGCTAGTGGAGGTGATAGAATTCCAGTTGAGCTATTCCAAATACTGAAAGATGATGCTGTGAAAGTGCTGCACTCAATATGCCAGCAAATTTGGAAAACTCAGCAGTGGCCACAGGACTGGAAAATGTCAGTTTTCATTCCAATCCCAAATAAAGGCAATGCCAAAGAATGCTCAAACTACCACACAATTGCACTCATCTCACACGCTAGTAAAGCAATGCTCAAAATTCTTCAAGCCAGGCTTCAGCAATATGCCAGCCGTGAACTTCCTGATGTTCAAGTTGGTTTTAGAAAAGGAAGAGGAACCAGAGATCAAATTGCCAACATCCGCTGGATCATGGAAAAAGCAAGAGAGTTCCAGAAAAACATCTATTTCTGCTTTATTGACTATGCCAAAGCCTTTGACTGTGTGGATCACAATAAACTGTGGAAAATTCTGAAAGACATGGAAATACCAGATCGCCTGATCTGCCTCTTGAGAAATGTGTACGCAGGTCAGGAAGCAACAGTTAGAACTTGACATGGAACAATAGACTGGTACCAAATAGGAAAAGGAGTACATCAAGGCTGTATATTGTCACCCTGTTTATTTAACTTATATGCAGAGTACATCATGAGAAACGCTGGACTGGAAGAAACAGAATCTGAAATCAAGATTGCTGGGAGAAATATCGATAACCTTAGATATGCAGATGACACCACCATTATTGCAGAAAGTGAAAAGAAACTAAAAAGCCTCTTGATGAAAGTGAAAGTGGAGAGTGAAAAAGTTGGCTTAAAGCTCAACATTCAGAAAACGAAGATCATGGCATCCAGCCCCATCACTTCATGGGAAATAGATGGAGAAACAGTGGAAACAGTGTCAGACTTTATTTTTCTGGGCTCCAAAATCACTGCAGATGGTGACTGCAGCCATGTAATTAAAAGACACTCCTTGGAAGGAAAGTTATGACCAACCTAGATAGCATATTCAAAAGCAGAGACATTACTTTGCTAACAAAGTTTCATCTAGTCAAGGCTATGCTGTGGTCAGGTATGGATGTGAGAGTTGGACTGTGAAGAAGGCTGAGTGCCAAAGAATTAATGCTTTTGAATTGTGGTGTTGGAGAAAACTCTTGAGAGTCCATTGGGCTGCAAGGAGATCCAACCAGTCCATTCTGAAGGAGATCAGCCCTGGGATTTCTTTGGAAGGAATGATGCTAAAGCTGAAACTCCAGTACTTTGGCCACCTGATGTGAAGAGTTGACTCATTGGAAAAGACTGATGCTAGGAGGGATTGGGGGCAGGAGGAGAAGGGGACGACAGAGGATGAGATGGCTGGATGGCATCACTGACTTGATGTGAACTCCGGGTGTTGGTGATCACAGGGAGGCCTGGCGTACTGTGATTCATGGGGTTGCAGAGTCAGACACGACTGAGTGAACGATCTGATCTGATCTTATCTGATAGTTAAGAAAATGATGATTTCTCTAGGAAGTGGAATATGGTGGCAGGATTATTAATCATTCATTCTAAATCTTGCTTTCTACATTATCTTTGCTATTTGTTCCTCTTTTTTTTTTTCAGTTCTATCAGTTTATTGCTACCAACCCATCTCCCCCCACCCTCATGCACACCTGCTCAGTAATGTAACCCCATGGACTGTAGCCCGCCAGGCTCCTCTTTCCATGGGCTTTTCCAGGCAAGAATACTGGAGTGGGTTGCCATTTCCATCTCCATATTTGTTCGTTTTTGAATGTAGGTATATAATTTGCTTGGTAAGTGTGAGTTTCTTCTCTAGAAAATATAGAAGAATTAATAATACTCTTTCTGGTCTTTCAAAAATAATTATTTGTAGATTCAAATAGAAAAGATAGTGGGAAATATTTTGTTGTTGTGCAGTCACCCAGTGGTGTCTGACTCTTTGTGACCCCATGGACTGTAGTAGGCCAGGCCTCCCTGTCCCTTACCCTCTCCTGAAGTTTGCCCAAGTTCATGTCCATTGCATCAGTAATGCCATCCAGCCGTCTCTTGCTCTGAAGCCCTCTTTTCCTCTGCCCTCAATTTTTCCCAGCATCAGGGACTTTTCCAATGAGTCATCTGTTCGCATCAGATGACCAAAATACTGGAGCTTCAGCTTCAGCATCAGTGCTTCCAGTGAATGTTCAAGGTTGATCTCCCTTAAGAATGACTGGTTTGATCTCCTTGCTGTCCAAAGGACTCTCAAGAATCTTCTCCAGCACCTTGGTTTGAAGGCATCAGTTTTTTTGCACTTTGCCTTCTTTACTGCCCAGCTCTCACAACCGTACATGACCACTGGGAAGACAGTAGCCTTGATTACATAGGCCTTTATCGGCAGAGTAATGTCTCTGCTTTTTAACACACTGCCTAGGTTTGTCAGTTTTCCTGCCAAGAAGCAATCGTCTTCTGATTTCATGACTGCAGTCACCATCCACAGTCATCTTCGAGCCTAGGAAGAGGAAGAAAATCTGTCACTACTTCCACCTTTATCCCTTCTATTTGCCATGAAATAAAGGGGCCAGATCCATGATCTTAGTTTAATATTTAAGTCAGCTCTTTCATTCTCCTCCTTCACCCTCATCATGAAGCTCTTTAGCTCCTCTTTGCTTTCTGCTATTAGAGTGGTATCCTCTACATATCTGAGGTTGTTGATGTTTCTCCCGCCTATCTAATTCCAGCTTGTAACTCATCCAGCCTGGCTTTTCTCATGATTTGCTCAGAGTATAGGTTAAACAAGTTGACAGAAGACAGTGCTATCTTCTTCCTTTCTCAATCTTGAACCAATCAGTTGTTCAATATAGATTTCTAACTATTGCTTCTTGATCCGCATACAGGTTTCTCAGGAGACAGGTAAGGTGGTCTGATATTCCCATCTCTTTGAGAGGTTTCCACAGTTTGATATGATCCACACAGTCAAAGGCTTTAGCATAGTCATGAAACAGAGGTAGGTGTTTTTCTGGTATTCTTTTGCTTTTTTTACAATCCAGCAAATACTGACAATTTGATCTCTGGTTCCTCTGGCTTTTACAAACCCAGGTTGAATATCTGGAAGTTCTTGGTTCACATATGCTGAAGCCTAGCATGCAAGATTTTAAGCATGACCTTACTAGCACAGGAGATGAGTGCAATTGCTTGATGGTTAGAACATTCTTTTGTACTGCCCTTCTTGGAAAGTGGGATGAGGATCGAGCTTTTCCAGTCCTGTGGCCACTGCTGAGTCTTCCAGATTTGCTGACATATTGAATGCAGCACCTTGATCAGGTCATCCTTTAGGGTTTTGAATAGCTCTACTAGAATCCTATCTCATCCACCAGCTTCACTGACAGCAGTGCTTCCTAGGGCCCACTTGACTTCACACTCCAGAATGTCTGGCTCTGGGTGACTGACCATGCCCTCATAGTAATCAGGTTCATTAAGATCTTTGGTACAGTTCTTTGGTGTTTTCTTTTCATCTAAATCTCTTAAGCACATACTAGGTTTCTCCATTTCTGTCCTTTATTGTACCTACCTTTGGGCAAAATGTTCCCTTGATATTTCCAATTTTCCTGAGGAGATCTCTAGTTCTTCCCCTTCTATAGCCTTATGCAGTTTTTCATTGAAGAAGGCCTTCTTGCCTCTCCTTGCTATTCTCTGAAGCTCTGCATTTGGTTGAATGTACTTATCCCTTTCTCCCTTGCTTTTTGCTTCTGTTCTTTCTTCAGCTATTTGTAAAGACTCCTCAGATAACCACTATGCCTTCCTGCTTTTCTTTTTCCTTGGGATAGTTTAGTTCATTGACTCTTTTATAGTATTATGGGCCTCTATCCATAGTTCCTCAGGCACACGGTTTATTAGATCTGATCCCTTGAATCTATTCACTACCTCCACTGCATATTCATAGAGGATTTGATTTAAGTTGTACCTCACTGGCCTAGTGGTTTTCCCCACTTTCTTTAGATTAAGCCTGAATTTTACTCTGAGAAGCTGATGATCTTAACCACAGTCAGATTCAGTTCTTGTTTTTTCTAACTGTAAACAACTTCTCCATCTTCAGCAACAAAGAAATGTAATCAATTTGATTTGGGCATTGATCATTTGGTGATATCCATATATAAAGTCAACTTTTGTGTTGTTGAAAAAGGGTGTTTGCTATGACCAGTGCATTCTTTTGGCAGAATTCACTTAGACAAGAGAAAATATTTTAGAAAAATATTTTACATCTGTTTAAAACTTTTTAATTTTCAAATATTTTTATCAATAGAATTATCTTATTAGATGTGAGATAGAGCAAAGTAGGTTTCTAAGATAATTAATGTAGAAATAAAACAAGTTTAAAATAAATTTACTATCTTGCTTGCAAGAGTGGAAGCGTTATGATTTTAATCTCCTTAACCCTTACCTGGTATAGCTCATGACAAAGAAAATCAAAAGTCCCAGGCTTAAATTCCTGTATTGCCACTAACAGTCCACTGGGTATAATACTTAGCTTACAGGGCTGTTTTAATAGTAAAAGAAAAGTGTTTTTAAAGCATTTAACATAGCAGCTGATACATAGCTCTCAATAATTGTAACTAATAAAATTAATTGTAGAGTAATCCTTCATGCATATTTCAAAAAAAAAAAAATAATAATCCAGGGATTTAACCCTGCTCTAGTCTATAAAAAGATGGAGTTTCGGAGATATGTGGATCATATGGCAATATCTGTCCTAGTGATTCAGTATGGCTATACAGTCAATGCAACCATAATAAATTAAAACCATATTCATCACACCTATAAAAGTAAATACAGCAACCAGCAATAATGACAAATATGAATCACACTTTTAGAGTCTACCTCTGAATTGAAATTGCTTCACCAGGTATCATCTCATTAATTCTCTTACCCTCAAGATAAATGAACCAATTTTATAATCTTAACAACACTGAATTATATCTATGAGACTAATCAGAATTACTGATAGAAAAGAACATACTCGAAATCTCCCTGATTTCATAAGCATTTATGTTTCAATGCAAAGCCAAGGTCCTTTTAGAGGCTGAGTTCTATTTATGACTAGATTTTTTTTAAATTTCTCAATTAAAGGGAAAAAGATTGAAATCTCTCATTAAAGGGCACCAGGACATCAAATGGCCCTCACTTGGCTGTATTTTGATGACTTTGGTATGAATTAATCATACACGCAGAGGTAAAAAATCCCTTGAAAGACATATTCAGTTTTTTAATTAATAAGATAATGTGCTTAGAACAGATTGCCTTTGGAGAAAGCAACTATTTAATACAAAGTATTTTCAACCAGTGTCTTGCACCAAATCTAACGAAAAGCAACACATATTCTCCAGAGGCAAACTCCAGTATGATTGATATTTATCTCTTACTAGTGTTCTTTAGGATTGGTTCCTGGAATTAATGACTGAAATTGACCTGTGGAAGAAGAAGTACCAAGGTTATATGAAACCTGGGTTAAATTTGAAGATGCAAAAGTTTTAGACACAGTTCTAGGAAGACTGTAGTTTTCTGAGGTGATAAGGAGTTGGAGAGCTGGGACAGCTGGAAAAAAGTGAGGAGACTCCCTTCTATCCATGTGACACAACAGTATCACATATTACTTCCCTACAAGCATTGAGTGTTCATGGAAGACTGCATTTTAAAATGGGGGTAAAACAGCAATAGCAACAACAAAATAACTGTTTACCAAATAAACATGAAATCCACCAGATTTGGAGATGAAACTTTTAAAGGAACATGTCTATAAAACTAGTCCAAGGTTCTGGACTGAATTCAGATTGAATATGGAGAACTAGAGAAGTCTTGTGAAGTTCCTTATTAAAATCATTCTACATGTCTTTTCTTTGGATATTTTTTTCTATGAGTTTCCAGGCAATGATGATGATGAGAATGGGGAGGGAGGCGGGGGTGCAGACGGGTAGTGATGATGATAATAAGAATATAGCCCTGTTCTCACATGTATCTTGGCTGGAGGGGGCTGCCATTCCAGCAGTGGCTATGGCATTTGGTGGGGAAGGGCACAAGTTGATATCCTTTCAGGGTCAGAATTGAGAGGAAAGCTGATTTATACAGATCTGGATTGGATTCCTGCCCCAGAACTTGATATTCATGTAATGGAGGAGGTTATCTCACTCAGTGCCTCAGTAAGACTTGCTGTAATGAATTCACTCTGCAACTGAAATGTGTAGCCATGCCCTGAAAGATGGTATGTGCTCAGATAATAGAGTGTTCAGCTTATCCCAAGACATTGTACCTGCCAGACACTTCCAAGGACCTGCCTACTGCTCAGTTAAGTAGCCAGAATGACCTCAAACATTTCTTTTTACTTCCACAGATGAGTAATATATTGGTTGGAAAAAGCCTATAAGTAGATCCTTTTGCTATAAATAATGTGTAGATATAAATTCTGTTTTCTTGTTTTTAACACAGTAATCTAATTTACTTCATCACTGTAGACAAATTGTTCTTTCTGTTTGAGAGTGTTTCTCTTTATCCTTAGAATTAAAAATTTTCCAGGACTCTGGCACTTTATGGTCTTTTGAATCTGGACACCCAGGACTTTTTTTTTTTTTTCAGTTCAGGGAACATGTTTTACTATGTTTGTTTATTTATCTCTTCCTTATGCTTCCCTTCTCCTTCTGAATGCCTATTCAGGGTATCAGGTTTCCTAGATATCCAAAATAAATCACCTTTTTTATGATTTTTCTCTCTTTAGATGGACCACATTTTCCTCTCTCCACAATTTAACTACTTTAATGGCAAATCATGTTTTAATCTATAGAAAGAGGTATTTTAGAGGGACAAGAGAAAGATATATTTGCATTTATAATATAAAATCTATAATCATCTTATTAGTTTTCCTTCTTATCATTGGAGTATAGCATATATAAATTTCATAATCTAGGGAAGCAAAAGGGTAATTTTTCCTATATCAAAATTTTAAGTAATATAAAATATTAATTAACATGCAAAATCCTCATCCCAGGAGCCTCCTTTATACCCTCACACAATTTACACCTTCCCTCCGAAATTACCGTTCCGACGTTAACCACAATTGAATGGTTTTGCTTGTCTATGGAATTGTATAGAAGGTATATGTCTGACTTACAGCATTCTGTTTGCAAGATTCATCCGTATTGTTCCATATAGTAATTTACCACCACTGCATATCATTCCATTGTATATGTAAACCATACATTAGTAAAACATCTACTTATTCTAATGTTGATGAACGTCTATATTGCTTCAAGCTTTTGGCTATTATAAAGCTGCTATGAACATTTTTTACATGTTTCATGGAACACATGTATGCTCATTACCATTGGAGTTCTGAAGTGAAATTGCTGGATCACTGAGGATGGATATTTTCACCTTCAGAAGATATTGCTAAATCATTTTCTAAAGTTATTTACCAATTTCATTTTTACCAGCAGTGTATAAAAGTGACAACTTAACTGCTAAATATTCTTATTATTTGTAATTTCATTTTAATTTCTGTCTTTTCCTAAAGTTCTGGTTAATTCAATGTAGTTTCTGCCATTTCTGACTAACCATTTCTTCTTGTTGAGTCTCTTTAATGGATTCTTATTATTAGTTGTCCCTATAATAGGACTTAGGGCTTTAATTTACATTTCCTGAGTGGCAGCAATCCAAGAGGAAGTGGGAGAGGAAGTGGTCACTTAAACAGGTCACACAATTCAGCAAAAATATTTTAAAGGTTCATGTTACTTACTCCCATGCCTATCCATATTCCTCACTCTTAAGGACACAGAAAACAGTCTATATTAAGTTCATTTTTGATCCAGGCAGACTAAGGATTCTTATGCAAGGACAACGTCAACCTGCCCAGGGGGATCAATAGACAAAGGGCTAAAGTCTTCCTGTCATGGGGTGATGTTTTCAAGTCCCCTTCATGAGGCTCTAATTCTGTAAGAAGCTATCATCCTATAATGCAAGAACCACCCATGTCCACAGATGATAGAGCCACACACTACTCAGTCCACTTAACACTTATAAGACGTTCACAAATTAGAATTTCAGCAAAAGCTAGTTACCCTGGCAAACTTGCTTCCTCTTTCTAACACACCTTCTGCTCTATATTTCTTTCAAATGGCCTGAAGATGTCATTGTTCTTTTCTCACTCTATACTAAGGGGAAAAGTAACATTTCTTATGTTTATTAAGTTCCCATTAAAATAAGTTGCTCTTTTCAGAGAAAAGTGAGGAATTGGTGTGTTATTGAGAGAAGAGATATTCCAAACTATACCCTGTACCTATTTAACTTCCCATACAATGGCAAGCAGAAACATTTACAAGACCAAGTATATTTGAATAGAAATATGTCAGTTTTTCGGAGAAGGCAATGGCACCCCACTCTAGTACTCTTGCCTGGAAAATCCCATGAACGGAGGAGGCTGGTAGGCTGCAGTCCATGGGGTCGCTAAAGGTCGGACACGACTGAGTGACTTCACTTTCACTTTTCACTTTCATGCATTGGAGAAGGAAACAGTAACCCACTCCAGTGTTCTTGCCTTGAGAATCCCAGGGACGGGGGAGCCTGGTGGGCTGCTGTCTATGGGGTTGCACAGAGTCGGACACGACTGAAGCAACTTAGCAGCAGCAGCAGCAGCAGATGTCAGTTTTTAAGTACAAATGGTAATATTTACTTCATATCAGTCTAGGCTGTCTTGCTAGTAGTTGACTTTTTAATACTGTATTGTAAACAAAATATAGTCAAATATTGATTTCTGAAGCCATTCGAGATTTTTATAGCTCTCTGAAACCTATCATAAAACGTCAACTTCATATTTCCTTTGATGTATATTTTGTAGCTCAGTTTATGGATGGTTTACAAATCATCCTGTATATATATGTGTGGAAGTGTGGATGAATTATAAGCACACATATTCCTTTTTCCACTATATAGTTCTAGAAATTATTTAACCTAAACTCTTTACATGAGTTTGAGATTATTTTTGCTTCCAGTCATTTTTGGTCTACAAAATTAATTCAAGATGTTCTCTGTCCTAGTCTTCTGCCAAGAGTATGACATTTTAAATCATAAGCACATAAACCTGAAACTATCCCAAACAATAATTTATCGACCCATGCTCAAAAAAGTGTCTCTTATTTCAGAGCTTTGGAGGTAGAAAATACATATGTAGAACAATAGATCCTCAAGATAGAATACAATTCTAGATGTCGCCCAAACTAAGGCAACACCCATTGCTTGAATGTCCTCTCTGATCTCAGTTAAAAATTGAACACTTTCCGAGTGCTCTGCAAAAGCTCTCTAAGTTAAAGTAAACAACTCTCTCTGCATTGAAGTAAACCCTTTAGTCAATGGTTGTCCTGATCCTAGTTGTCCCTTCAGGATCAAACAGCACAGATTTTAACTTTCCTTCAGTGACACCTCTGAAATATTAAAGGGTCACTCTCCAGTCTTCCCTGCAACTACCATTCTTAATTAAACCCTTGGTTCCTTTACCTGTTCCATACATGCTGGGCTTTGATTCCCCTCACAGTTGCCATCCCTATTTGCTCTACACGTTCTAGTTTGTGGCAAAGATAAATATTGCCAGTATAGTTTTGATCCATTCATAAGAACAGAATACCTCCATTCTTTCTGTTGTTGTTGAGCTGCATAGCTTGTGGGATCTTAGTTCCCCAACCAGGGACTGAACCCATACCTCCTGCAGTGGAGGCACTGGAAGCATGGACTGTTAACCACTAGGCCACCAGAAAAGTCCCAGAATGCCATCATTCTTGACATTAAACATTCTTTGAAGAAGCAGTCTACAATTTGCCTTAACATTTTTAGCAAATATATATATATATATATATATATATATATATATAAATTTTTACTCACATGAAACATTATTCAAAATTCTAAGGCTATTTTACATATTCTTGTAAAGCCATGTTTCTATCATTTTAAGTTGGGAAGTTTGATTGTGGCAGCACTGGTGAAGGGTGATAAAAAATGGATTGAAATGGGCTAAAAGCAACTGTTATGTTTAATATTATTTATCTTTTAATTTCAACCATCTTTTTCTTTGTTAAGATGTTTTTGAATTCTGATAAGTCCTTCCAGTTTTGTAGCATTAAAAAAGTTGATCAATATTTTAGCAATACCCTTATCTAAATCTTAAATTAAAAAAAAAATTTTAAAGAGAATACAGTTCTAAATAGAATCCTATACAGTTGATCTATATTCTTTTCAGATATATATGTTAATGCTTGGGTTTCTCTTACCTTGGGCATGGGGTATCTCTTCATGGCTGCTCCAGCAAAGCACAGCCGTTGCTCCTTACCTTGGACGAGGGGTATCTCCTCACCGCCGCCCTTCCTGACCTTCAATGTGGGATAGCTCCTCTAGGCCCTCCTGTGCCCCCACAGCAACGGCTACCCCACACCCAAGGTAAGAGAAACCCAAGTAAGATGGTAGGTGTTGCAAGAGGGCCTCATAGGGCAAACATGCTGAAAACATACTTACAGAAAACTAGTCAATCTAATCACACTAGGACCACAGCCTTGTCCCGTGGGGCAACCCAAGATGGGTGGGTCATGGTGGAGAGATTTGACAGAATGTGGTCCACTGGAGAAGGGAATGGCAAACTACTTCAGTATTCTTGCCTTGAGAACCCCATGAACAGTATGAAAAGGCAAAATGATAGGATACTGAAAGAGGAACTCCCTAGGTCAGTAGGTGCCCAATATGCTACTAGAGATCAGTAGAGAAATAACTCCAGAAAGAATGAAGGGATGGAGCCAAAGCAAAAACAATACCCAGCTGTGAATGTGACTGGTGATAGAAGCAAGGTCCGATGCTGTAAAGAGCAATATTACATAGGAACCAGGAATGCCAGGTCCATGAATCAAGGCAAATTGGAAGTGGTCAAACAAGAGATGGCAAGAGTGAATATCGACAATCTAGGAATCAGCGAACTGAAATGGACTGGAATGGGTGAATTTAACTCAGATGACCATTATATCTACTACTGCGGGCAGGAATCCCTCAGAAGAAATGGAGTAGCCATCATGGTCAACAAAAGAGTCCAAAATGCAGTACTTGGATGCAATCTCAAAAATGACAGAATGATCTCTGTTTGTTTCCAAGGCAAACCATTCAAGATCACAGTAATCCAAGTCTATGCCCCAACCAGTAATGCTGAAGAAGCTGAAGTTGAACGGTTCTATGAAGATCTGTAAGACCTTTTAGAACTAACACCCAAAAAAGATGTCCTTTTCATTATAGGGGACTGGAATGCAAAAGTAGGAAGTCAAGAAACACCTGGAGTAACAGGCAAATTTGGCCTTGGAATACGGAATGAAGCAGGGCAAAGACTAATAGAGTTTTTCCAAGAAAATGCACTGGTCATAACAAATACCCTCTTCCAACAACACAAGAGAAGACTCTATACATGGACATCTCCAGATGGTCAACACCGAAATCAGATTGATTATATGCTTTGCAGCCAAAGATGGAGAAGCTCTATACAGTCAGCAAAAACAAGACCAGGAGCTGACTGTGGCTCAGATCATGAACTCCTTATTGCCAAATTCAGACTTAAATTGAAGAAAGTAGGGAAAACCACTAGACCATTCAGGTATGACCTAAATCAATCCCTTATGATTATACAGTAGAAGTGAGACATAGTTTTAAGGGCCTAGATCTGATAGACAGAGTGCCTGATGAACTATGGAATGAGATTTGTGACATTGTACAGGAAGACAGGGATCAAGACCATCCCCATGGAAAAGAAATGCAAAAAGCAAAATGGCTGTCTGGGGAAGCCTTACAAATAGCTGTAAAAAGAAGAGAAGCGAAAAGCAAAGGAGAAAAGGAAAGATACATCTGAATGCAGAGTTCCAAAGAATAGCAAGAAGAGATAAGAAAGCCCTCCTCAGTGATCAATGCAAACAAAGAGAGGAAAACAACAGAATGGGAAAGACTAGGGATCTCTTCAAGAAAATCAGAGATACCAAAGGAACATTTCATGCAAAGATGGGCTCGATAAAGGACAGAAATGGTATGGACCTAACACAAGCAGAAGATATTAAGAAGAGATGGCAAGAATACACAGAAGAACTGTACAAATAAGATCTTCACGACCCAGACAATCACGATGGTGTGATCACTCACCTAGAGCCAGACATTCTGGAATGTGAAGTCAAGTGGGCCTTAGGAAGCATCACTATGAACAAAGCTAGTGGAGGTGATGGAATTCCAGTTGAGCTATTCCAAATCCTGAAAGATGATGCTGTGAAAGTGCTGCACTCAATATGCCAGCAAATTTGGAAAACTCAGCAGTGGCCACAGGACTGGAAAAGGTCAGTTTTCTTCCAAACCCAAAGAAAGGCAATGCCAAAGAATGCTCAAACTACCGCACAATTGCACTCATTTCACATGCTAGTAAAGTAATGCTCAAAATTCTCCAAGCCAGGCTTCAGCAATATGTGAACCGTGAACTTCCAGATGTTCAAGCTGGTTTTAGAAAAGGCAGAGGAACCAGAGATCAAATTGCCAACATCCGCTGGATCATGGAAAAAGCAAGAGAGTTCCAGAAAAACATCTGTTTCTGCTTTATTGACTATGCCAAAGCCTTTGACTCTGTGGATCACAATAAACTGTGGAAAATTCTGAAAGAGATAGGCTTACCAGACCACATGATCTGCCTCTTGAGAAACCTGTATGCAGGTCAGGAAGCAACAACTGGAACTGGACATGGAACAACAGACTGGTTCCAAATAGGAAAAGCAGTACTTCAAGGCTGTATATTGTCACCCTATTTATTTAACTTATATGCAGAGTACATCATGAGAAACGCTGGACTGGAAGAAACACAAGCTGGAATCAAGATTGCCGGGAGAAATATGAATAACCTCAGATATGCAGATGACACCACCCTTATGGCAGAGAGTGAAGAGGAACTCAAAAGCCTCTTGATGAAAGTGAAAGTGGAGAGTGAAAAAGTGAGCTTAAAGCTCAACATTCAGAAAACGAAGATCATGGCATCTGGTCCCACCACTTCATGGGAGATAGATGGAGAAACAGTGGAAACAGTGTCAGACTTTATTTTGGGGGGCTCCAAAATCACTGCAGATGGTGACTGCAGCCATGAAATTAAAAGATGCTTACTCCTCGGAAGGAAAGTTATGACCAACCTAGATAGCATATTCAAAAGCAGAGACATTACTTTGCCAACAAAGGTCTGTCTAGTCAAGGCTATGGTTTTTCCAGTGATCATGTATGGATGTGAGAGTTGGACTGTGAAGAAGGCTGAGCGCCGAAGAATTGATGCTTTTGAACTGTGGTGTTGGAGAAGACTCTTGAGAGTCCCTTGGACTACAAGGAGATCCAACCAGTCCATTCTGAAGGAGATCAGCCCTGGGATTTCTTTGGAAGGAATGATGCTAAAGCTGAAACTCCAATACTTTGGCCACCTCATGCAAAGAGTTGACTCATTGGAAAAGACTCTGATGCTGGGAGGGATTAGGGGCAGGAGGAGAAGGGGATGACAGATGATGAGATGGCTGGATGGCATCACTGACTCGATGGACGTGAGTCTGAGTGAACTCCGGGAGTTGGTGATGGACAGGGAGGCCTGGCGTGCTGCAATTCATGGTGTCGCAAAGAGTCGGACACGACTGAGCGACTGATGTGATCTGATGCTAATGCTAAGTCACTTCAGTCGTTTCCGACTCTGTTCGACCCCATAGACGGCAGCCCACCAGGCTTCCCCATTCCTGGGATTCTCCAGGCAAGAAGACTGGAGTGGGTTGCCATTTCCTTCTCCAATGCATGAAAGTGAAAAGTGAAAGTGAAGTCGCTCAGTCCTGTCCGACCCTTAGGGACCCCATGGATTGCAGCCCACCAGGCTCCTCAGTCCATGGGATTTTCCAAGCAAGAGTACTGGAGTGGGTGCCATTGCCTTCTCCTGAGATATATATATATATATATATATATATATATATATATACATACATACATACATACATACATATATATGTCAGATCAGGTCAGTCGCTCAGTCATTTTTTTTTTTTAAGAGCTTCCCTTGTAGCTCAGTCAGTAAAGAATCTGCCTGCAGTGGAGGAGACCTGGGTTCAATCCCTGGGTTGGGAAGATCCTCTGGAGAAGGAAATGGCAACCCACTCCAGTATTCTTGACTGGGAAATCCCATGGAAGAAGGAGCCTGGTGGGCTGCAGTCCATGGGGTCACAAAGAGTAGGGAATGACTGAGAGACTAACACTTCAGTTCAGTTCAGTTCAGTTCAGTCACTCAGTCCTGTACGACTCTTCATGACCCCATGAATTGAAGCATGCCAGGCCTCCCTGTCCATCACCAACTCCCAGAGTTCACTCAGACTCATGTCCATTGAGTCAGTGATGCCATCCAGCCATCTCATCCTCTGTCGTCCCCTTCTCCTCCTGCCCCCACTCCCTCCCAGCATCAGAGTCTTTTCCAATGAGTCAACTCTTCGCATGAGGTGGCCAAAGTACTGGAGTTTCAGCTTTAGCATCATTCCTTCCAAAGAACACCCAGGGCTGATCTCCCTTAGAATGGACTGGTTGGATCTCCTTGCAGTCCAAGGGACTCTCAAGAGTCTTCTCCAACACCACAGTTCAAAAGTGTCAGTTCTTCAGTGGTCAGCTTTCCTCACAGTCCAACTCTCACATCCATACATGACCACTGGAAAAACCATAGCCTTGACTAGACAGACCTTTGTTGGCAAAGTAATGTCTCTGCTTTTGAATATGCTATCTAGGTTGGTCATAACTTTCCTTCCGAGGAGTAAGCATCTTTTAATTTCATGGCCGCAGTCACCATCTGCAGTGATTTTGGAGCCCAGAAAAATAAAGTCTGACAGTGTTTCCACTGTTTCCCCATCTATTTCCCATGAAGTGATGGGACTAACACTTACTTACTTATATATATTGGATATATATCAAAATCTATACTCATTTGATAAAATCCTTTAGTCAGCTGGGAATCCATACAGATAGCACTAGTTTTCCCTCTTATCTCCATTGATAACAGAATTTCTTAAAGTGTTACAAAGCTCTGAGGAGGCCTTTCAGCAATACAACATGTCACTGATCACTGGTGCAGCCCTGGTGAAATTGTTTACTGAAAAGAGGGCTTCTTCCCTCATCACAACTCTCTATGACTTCTTTGTGGTGCTTTACATTTTTCTGAATAAAACAAACTTCCCACATAGAAATCAACCACCAATGACATATTTTTATATTAAATATTTAAATAATTGCAAAATCTAATTCACTAACATTGATATTGTATACCAAGTTATCAGAAACAAAACAAAACAAACGGAAAAATAGGTGAAATTAACCTGATATGAACTGTTCTTATTTCCAAGTTTTCTCAACTCCTAGAATATAAGTCCCAGGCTAAGCAGAAATTTGGATTATTATTCATTCCTAGTAGGTAATTATTTCATTACCTAATCTATGAGGTAGTTAGGAGCAGATGATTTTAAAACACAGGATGAGACCCTTGTCCTCAAGAAATTTCCCATCTTGAGTAAGAAATTAAAAGCCAAAAATGACTGTTTAAACACACTATTTTGGAAGGCACTATGAAACTTAGTAGGCTCTGATTAAGGAATTTTTGCAGAGTAAGTTGATTTTAAAAGCGAACATCATGTAGATAAAACTTCAATGAATGTGTAGAAGTGTAGAGTTTAGGGAAGAGAAAAAAAAAAGTTATCCAAAGTGGCATTTAAAAGTCTTCTTTAAACAAACAAACAAGCAAGAACAATGATTTAATCCAACTGTTCTAATTCTTTTACTTGTTCACTAAAGAATAAGATTACCTCTTAATGATTTTTTTTGCCCATTTTGGTACTGACTTTTTTGATGTCTTGGTAAATTTAAGCTACTCTCAATGTGAGTGGCCTGGTGCACTTAAATGGAAATCTAATTTAGGTGATATTTCAGAAGAAATTCTCTTTGATGTTGAGATATCCAAAGTATCCATCCAGTCCCATCATTTCACGGCAAATAGGTGGGAAAACAATGGAAACAGTGAGAGAGTTTATTTTGGGGGGATCCAAAATCATGGTAGATGGTGACTGCAGCCATGAAATTAAAAGGCACTTGCTTCTTGAAAGAAAAGCTATGACCAACCTAGACAGCATATTAAAAAGCAGAGACATTACTTTGCCAATGGTCAAAGCTTTGGTTTTACTAGTAGTCATGTATAGATGTGAGAGTTGGACTATAAAGAAAGCTGAATGCTAAAAAATTGATGCTTTTGAACTGTGGTGTTGGAGAAGTCTCTTAAGAGTCCCTTGGACTGCAGGGAGATCCAGCTTGTCCATCTTAAAGGAGATCAGTCCTGAATATTCATTGGAAGGACTGATGCTGAAGCTAAAGCTCCAATTACTTTGGCCGCCTGATGCAAAGAACTGACTCATTTGGTAAGATCCCGATGCTGGGAAAAATTGAAGGCAGGAGGAGAAATGGACGACAGAGGATGAGATGGTTGGATGGCATCACTGATGTGTGGTACATGGATCGACATGAATTTGAGCTGACCCATCCATATCTTTATATATCTTCCCAAATACCAATAATCCAATGAAAGAAGTATGTTACTTCAGCTTCCCAATCTAGACTTCATAGTTCCTAAAGACAACTCATCGATTCTGGAAGAGTCAACATGAAGCTCAACAGAGGCAAATCTACAGCATTTTCGATAAGTTTAGGCAGAGTTTGTGACATTCTGGGTAAGTGTTCTAAGAAAGCATTGTCTTTTAAATTGGCCAGGTCAGGTCTATCCACATAAGTTTCTTCAGTGTTCCAACTACTAATGTGATCCATTTCTTCTTTTTAGGTTTGGAGCAATCTAAAAATTAAAGATACTCTTAATTAATGTTTTTTACATTGAGAAGACTACAAGGGAGAAGGGAGGTCACCAATATTTCAGAACTTCATACTTATACAGAATTTTATATATATATATATATATAAACTATTTATTGGAGTCTTTTGAAACTAAAGTATTTCAGCACTTTCAACATTTTTAATACCCCAGACATTTTTGAGACATTTTTTTCATTTCTGTATTTATTTAACCCTCACAATATCTCTCTAATTTAGCTATTATTGTCCCTATCTTATAGAAAAACTGAGGTTCATGAAGTTTATTAAAGATGTCTTGATTCAAGTCTTACAGCTATTGACTATTACAGTCAGAATTCCTTTAGTTCATTCTTAACCTCTAGATCTCTACTCTTTATACGGGACCTACACAGACCATTTTCTGAAACCATTTTCTGAAAGGTCTGGTTTATCCATGAATAAACTATCTTAATTCATGGCTCAATGGACATGAGTTTGAGCAAGCTCCAGCAGTTGGTGATGGACAGGGAAGCCTGGCATGCTGCAGTCCATGGGATCGCAAAGAGTCAGACATGACTGAGTGACTGAATTAAACTGAACCCATCTTATATACTTCATAACCTCATCACTTCAGTTTGTGTTTGTTTTAGACGAAAACAAACAAAAACAACTGAAAACTATCGACACCCTAGCATCAAGTTTTGGTTTTATGAATTCGATATGAAATATGGAATTTCAGAACAAATGGAATAGCTGAAGTTATCAAAAAATGTAAGCTATTTGCTTCTCTTCACTGATTCTTTCATTCTTTCATGTCTGAGTGAATATTGTAAAAACACAGAAACAATACAAGGGGATTCATGATTCAGTCCAGGACCACAAATCCAAACCCCATTAAATAACTCTTCAAGTAGGTGGAAAATTTCACAAGGCCCCACAAGAACATGTAGAAACCTCTATAATATTAAAATGCTGAAAAAATGTAACATAAAATGAGATAACAAATTTTAAGCCTTGGCACTATTTCAGATGCAAGAACAATGACTGGTAGTAGGAACACAGTTTCAAAGGTCTCCCAGTCCTACAAGATGTATGAAGAAAAACCGCAGTCTCCTTTACTTCTTTTATTTCCTCCATCCTTCTATTTCAACATCATATACCTAAATAAATAGCTTATGATTATGCTTCTTAAAGCTTTTTCAAATTTATACATGATCAGTCAGGTGACTATTAATACTACATCAAATGAGGATTTAGCTTTTTTAACACTTCCATCATAACATTCTTGTACCCAGTAGTTCATATACATATGAATATATAAAATATGTATTTTGGCTTATATCAATGTCAAGTATATTACCATGGTGAAGTAACTAGCATATATAATTAAGACATACATTACCCTTTAATTACTTGTGTTTTTCTCAAATGTTTATTTTGCTTAGATTTTGCTTTTACCATGGGTTTATTACTATACTATTTCCCAATTTTCTTAGAATTCTGTCTGTACAGTAAAACATCTCAAATAATCTCTCAGTTTTATTCTTTTCTGGATGTTTTTTTGAGATCTTTCTAACCTGCTGTGGGATGAACTGGTTGCTGTCTGAGCAACTCACATGCTGGACTCTTCCTTCAAGCTCATCTTGAGGAGTTCTTTCTACACACTTTTTTTTTTTTTTAACATTTAAGTTAAAAATAGTTTTCATTTCATCTTTTTTTTCTTTTTTTTTAATTCATTTACTTTTTAATTGAAGGATTATTGCTTTACTGAATTATGTTGTCATTTTCTGGATTCTCTGTTGATTAGTTCTAGTGTCTATCACTGTGTAATTTGTTTTTCTTGGGTGGAACAGATTCTCAAGTAGACTCCTGGAAAAGGGTGCTCTTACAAGAGTGAATTGGACTGCAAGGAGACCCAACCAGTCCATTCTGAAGGAGATCAGCCCTGGGATTTCTTTGGAAGGACTGATGCTAAAGCTGAAACTCCAGTACTTTGGCCACCTCATGTGAAGAGTTGGCTCATTGGAAAAGACTCTGATGCTGGGAGGGATTGGGGGCAAGAGGAGAAGGGGACGACAGAGGATGAGATGGCTGGATGGCATCACTGACTCGATGGGTGTGAGTCTGGGTGAACTCCGGGAGTTGGTGTTGGACAGGGAGGCCTGGCGTGCTGCGATTCATGGGGTCGCAAAGAGTCAGACACAGCTGAGTGACTGATCTGATCTGACGTCAATATGTCTTTTGGCCACCTTTGCAATCAGTTGAGAGCTTTCCTGCATAGAAACTTCTACATCGTAGCCAGAGAATCCCCCTTGTCTCTTTCATCTGCTTATTTTTCTGTTTGTTTGCCTTTGTCTTGGCTAGGGTTTGGAGTGAAATACAAGGACATGATACGGGAGCTACAGGGTGTATTCATTTTACTCTCAGAGAGAAAGTAGACAGCCAGAAAATGTGGGTGGCTGGTGTATTCTTCAGAGATTGCTTCTCTTATGTAAAGGCCTGGTGATGCCTACACTTACTTTGGAGAGTACTGTTATTATTTTTAATGACATTAGTTATGCCAATTTTAAAGTAAGTCATCACACTTTAGTCAGATGCTGACATAAAGCAGAAACCTCATAGATTGCTTTTTCCTCTCTCCCTTACAGAAGAACCATATGTAAAAAGATTTAGAAAATGTGAAGATGAATCACTTCTACCAATTCTACTCACTTTCTCCATTTTAATGGCAGCAGGAACAGAAATTAGTTGCATGCATATAATAATTCCTCAAAATTGACAATTATCTCTAGTGACTTGTAGGTACAAAATCGATTCTTTTTTACACAATTTTATTTATTTTTATGCTTAGCTGTGCTGGGTCTTCACTGCTGCACAGACTTTTCTCTAGGTGTCACAAGCAAGCGCTATGCTCCTGTTGGTGCGTGGGCTTCTCACTGCGGTGGCTCCTCTTGTGTAGCTCAGGCTCCAGGGTGTTTGAGCCCCAGCAGGTGCTGCATGTGGGTTCGGGAGTTGTGGTTCCCAGACTCTGTATCTCCATGGTTGTGTGGCTTGGGCTTAGTTGCTCTGGGGCTTGTGGGATCGTCCTGAATCAGGGATCAAACCCATGTCTCCTGCATTGGCAGGCAGATTCTTTACCACTGAGCCTCTGAAAAAAATCGATTCTTGATGGAGTTTCTCCTTTGCCATTTAATTCTGTAACACAGATTTCATGCTTACCAGCAATATTAGACTATTTTCTCCAGAAAGCAGGGTCTGAGATAATATCTCATATGCTACTGTTATTTTTTTCTTTTTTTAACTGGGGAGTGCAATCTTCACGAAGACTATACAAGAGATGTGGGTTTGATCCCTAGGTCAGGGAGATTCCCTGGAGAAGGACATGGCAACCCACTCCAGCATTCTTGTCTGGAAGATTCTACGGACAGAGGAGCCTGGTGGGCCATAGCTCATGGACTTGCAAAGAGTTGGACATGACTGAGCATAAGCACACACAATCTTATTATATATTCGATTGCTATATGTTAGATTGATATTGCTATGGTTATCATAACAAAATTTCACAGACTGGGAGCTTTACATGACAAAAATGTATTTTCTCACATTTCTAGAGGCTGGAATTTCAAAATCAAGGTGTTGCCAGGTCCGTTTTCTTCTGACGCTTCCGTCCTTAAATGACAGATGGCTGCCTTCTTACTGGATGCTCAGGTGGTCTTCTCTCTGTCTTGCGCATCTCTGTTTTCACTCTGTGCGTCCAGATTTCCTCATCTTGTAACTGTGCTGTGCTAAGTTGTGTCTGACTCTTTGAGACCCCCTGGACTGTAGCTCACCAGGCTCCTCTGTTCATGGGATTTCCCAGGCAAGAATTCTGGAGTGGGTTGCCATTTCCCTCTCAAGGGAATCTTCTCAATCCAGGTGTGGAACCTGTGTCTCTTGTGTCTCCTACACTGGCAGGTGGAGTCTATCACTGCTGGTTGGGAAGCCGTCTTGTAAAGACATCAATCAGATTGGATTAGGGCCCACTCTCATGGCCTCACTTAACTTAATTCTCTCTTTAAAGTTCTTATCTCCAAGAACAGTCACATTCTGATACACTGAAATAGAGCTTCAGCATAATAATTTTTTTGGGGGGGATACATTGAGCCCACAAGATGGAGGTAAGGTAAGGAAGGAAGAATAGCCAATAAAAAGGACTAAGCCACACTTATGATTAAAAACAAAGTATTGCTTTATTTTTCAGGGCACTTTCTGAAAGGGTATTTTTAAAAAATTGCTTTTCAGGACATCCCAGGAGAAGAAGGAAGAGAAAATGATACACTCACCAGCTTTGGTCTCCCATTGGTCAGTGTTTTACTCCATGAGCTGTTAATTACCCCATTGTCACTTTTGGGTCATGACTGCTTAGTGCAAGGCAAATCTAGGGAGTATCATGAAGTGCAGAAGCCCAGAATGAGGGAATAGAGATGAGGCACTGTCCAGTTATATTTACATTAGGTTGTTTGAAGGCCCTCAGAGCTGGCCAAGCTCCCAGAGCAAAAGACAATAAGCTAACAAAGTACAAGAGGCAGGTGAAGTCAAGAGAATCTGATTGTGGCACTTTAGGAATCCCGAGTGGAGATGGCAATGACATCCCACTCTAGTACTCTTGCCTGGAAAATCCCATGGATAGAGGAGCCTGGTAGGCTGCAGTCCATCGGGTCGCTAAGAGTCAGACATGACTGAACGACTTCACTTTCACTTTTCATTTTCATTCATTGGAGAAGGACATGGCAACCCACTCCAGTGCTCTTGCCTGGAGAATCCCAGGGACAGAGGAGCCTGGTGGGCTGCCGTCTATGGGGTCACACAGAGTCAGACACAACTGAAGCAACTTAGCAGCAGCAAAGCAGGAATCCTGAGAGAGTTTCTTTGTGACTTACTCTGACTCTCAATTTTTATTTCTGTAAAATAGGATTTTTGTAATGTTCACAGCAGAAAATGCATCTCAAGGGCTTAGCCTGAAGCCTGATACTTAGAATGTATTGAATAAATATAAACTAATATTATTGCTAAAATCCCTAATCCTTGAAATGAGAATAGTTATGGGTTAGATATAATTATATGCAAAGCACCAACTGTTTGGAGCATAGTTGATGGTAGGTAGCCTGTTGCTGTTTTTGTCATTACTGTCATTGTTATTGCTATTAAGCCATACACAGGTTAACACTCATATTTATTAGGGAATTTTGAAGGTTCACAGAATTAAAGTACATTTATCAAATTTCAGAAGATGACAATGAGAAAAGGGAGACATTACTTTTAAAAGTATTGCTATTTGGGGAGAAAATTAATCAATATGGTGTCAACATTTATGATATTGATAATCTGATGTTTTCTGTGGAGGTTAATCCAAAACAGAAAAGTAAAATACACCCATACGTGTGGAGTACCTGGCAAAGTGTAAGTTCTCGCTAACATCTAATAAGCACCCTGGCTTCCAAAGGATTTTTGAGTGTTATTATTAACACTATGGTGATATGCACATGTTATTCAAGGTCTGGCCTAAAACGAGCATTAAAAAAAAAAAAAAAAAGAAAACTAGGCAGACTCCTTATCATGGACTCCCAGACATTGGTAAATGTCTTGTAGGAAGA
Source organism: Bos javanicus (assembly GCF_032452875.1). Taxonomy (NCBI): domain Eukaryota; kingdom Metazoa; phylum Chordata; class Mammalia; order Artiodactyla; family Bovidae; genus Bos; species Bos javanicus. Next base: position 93,633,146 of record NC_083877.1, read on the forward strand.
TCATGTGTAAAAAGAAATTGTGGGACTTAGCCTTCTATAAATCATTATGTTGCTTACTAAGAAAAGATTGTTTCAATACACCATTTGCCTATTAAACAGTTTTTATCTTCTGGAAACTGCTTAAAGAGTATTTTATTAATATAAAACAATCTAGAAAATATTGAGAAGTACTTTCTGTACTATTTATTTGATATAGCTATTAAAAATAGAACTTAAAAAAAAACACATATGTGTGTGTATATGTATGTGTGTGTGTGAGTGTGTATATATACTATAAAAAGATGCAACAAAAATATCTGGTGAAAAATGGAAGAAATGAAATGCCACTGAACAACTGGGAAAAGAGGGACAATATAACTCAAAAAATGCTTTCTAAACAAACTCCATAAAAGCAAATTTTCCTGGATTTGTATATATTTTTATTAGACATTTTTATCGTTCTTAAGAAATGGAATCTGGAGACAAAGTGCTTCTTGGATATACAAAAGAAAGAAGTGGAGGCATTTCACAACCCTTAAAATAGTTGTTTTGAATAAATTTTCATTAGGGTAGAGAAAATTCATGACAATTATTTAGAGTGGGTGTTATCTTGAAATGACTTGGTTGTCAAAGCAACAATTATTCTAGAGATGAACACTGTGGAAAGATTTTAAAATCTCTTTTATGACATGCCTATCATTTCCCATGGGAGATGCTTAGACTTTTTGAATAGGAACACCGATTAAAAACTGGGGCTCCAAAAACAATTTCTATTTCATCTTACTTAATTTTGTCCTATTTTTAAAAACCATATATGACATTAAATTACTTTTTTTTCATTGTTAAAGGTAGAGCTTTGATGGCAAAGGTACTTTAATGTTCTCCAAACTATCCTTTGAGTTATGATCATTTTTGTAATTCTATGCTGTTCTTTATGTACCACAGATAATGGATGTATTTATGTAAAGACTAGCCTCACTCCTATGGCCATTCTTAAAGCCCAAATTTACATCTTAACCACCTTACATCAAAACCCCCTTACTAACAACTGTTGACAGAATAAGATTCTTGTTGTTCAGTCACTAAATCGTGTCTGACTGTGACCCCCATGGACTGCAGCACACCACACTCTCCCATCCTTCACTATCTCCAGAAGTTTGCTCTAACTCATGTCCATTGAGTCTATGAAGCCACCCAATCAGGTCATCCTTTGTCACCCATCTCTCCTTCTGCCTTCAATCCTTCCCAGCGTGAAGATCTTTTCAGATGAATCGGCTCTGTATGGTTGTCCCAAAGCCTAGTAGTAAATGGAGAGTTTCAAGGTGCATATTGGCCAAGGCAATGTTCCTGATTTAGTACTTATATCTCTTAAATTTGTTTATTTAGATCTAATTTAAAGAACATACCCCAAGAGATTAAAAAAATGACAAAAGAGAATGGGTATATTTTAAGCATCAAACACTACCCTCAGAAATAAACAACAGAAATACACTTACAGTCCTATGAGAAGAATCAATGATGCCATAGATTCAGCTTTTCACAAAATGCTTATTCGTTAATTGACACAATAAACTCCTACCAGGAGCTTTGCCAAGAAGCCTGTGCATAGCTCAGCAGGGTAAAGTTGAGGAGTGAATGAAAGAAAATTCAAGGGTAAGATAATTTTTTCTTTTCAAAAACTCTTTATAAATCTTTGAACATCCCCTGAGCTCCTATTTATCAGTCCCACTTGATCAGATCACCTGAAATTCCTTGGTTGTTCAGCATGGTTAGCTTCAGATTTAAAATCAAGTGTTTGCCAAACTAGGTTCTTTAGCCTCATTCTCCACTGTACATAACTTTGGGTAACTGGATAAATTCAGAAAATAAAATTAATTTTTAGCTTGCATGATGAATTATTTGCTTTACAGATGAACGAAGAGAGAGGAAACGATGGAGTGAGTGAAAGTATTATTCAATGCAAAGAAATAAATTCATAGTGTCCAGAATTTGAAATCAAAGGATACAGAATTTCAAAACTTGTGAAGTCGTTAAATTTTATGTTTTAGATCACAGACAATGGAGATTGCACTTCTCTTAAATAGAATTAACAGCTCTATCCATTACATAGTCTCTCATTAAACCTTCGTGAATGCCTGGTTTTATCACAGTGGTTATAGAAACTTTAGGGCAGGTTGAAATTTGCTCTTAATTCCAAAATTCTTTATCCAACTGTTAGTTTTTTTTAGGCAAAGGTTGCACTGTTTTCATTTCAGAACTACCATGCTTTCAGTGAGTGGTACCTTCCTTAAAGTGGACCACAGCAAATGGCTTTTAAAAGTTCAATTTAGCTTTGCATAATTTAAAGGCTCAGTACATAAAGCAGAGAATGAATTTTTAATTGACTTTATTTTTTAAGATTGTTAGTTTCATAGAAAAAGGGGAAGGTGCAGCGATTCCCCATTGTCCCCCTGCCCCTGCTCATACATAACCTCTCCCATTATCAGCATCTCCTACCACAGTGTACATTTGTTACAATTAATAAACCTGCATTGACACATGCTAGTCACTCAAAGTCCATGGTTTACCTTAGGGTTCACTCCTGGAGTTGTACATTCTGTGGGTTAAGACAAAGGTAAGATGGTATATTACATACCCATTAGTATAACATCACACAGAGTGTTGTCACTGCCCTAAAAATTCCTCTGTGCTTCACCAATTCATCCCTCAGCCTTTTCCTGCCAACCCCTGACAACCACTTATTTTCATCCTGTCTCAGAAATAAACAACCAAAACACATTTACAGGCCCATGAGAAAAATCAGTGACTCCACAGACTCCAGCTTTCCACCAAAATGCTGAAAGTGTTGGCTTTTCCAAAGATGTCAGGGAGCTGGAATTGTACAGTATGTACCTTCTTCAGATTGGTTCCTTTCACTTAGTAAAATGCATGTGAGGTTCTTTCATGGCTTGATAGCTCATTTTTTTTTTTTTTTTTCCTGGTGCTCAGTAATATTCCCTTGTCTGGGTGTAGTATAGTTTATCGATACATTCACCTACTGAAGAACATCTTGGTTGCTTCCAGGTTTTGGCCATTTTGAATAAAGATGATATAAACACACATGTGTCAAGTTTTTTCTTTGTGGACATTGGTTTTCAGCTTCTTTGGGTAAATACGAAAGAGTATGGTTGTTGTGGGCTTCCCTGATGGCTCAGGGAGTAAAGAATCCCCCTGCAATGCAGGAGTGGGTTTGATCCCTGGGTTGGGAAGATCCCCTGGAGGAGAGCATGGCAACCCACTCTAGTTTTCTTGCCTAGAGAATCCCATGGACAGAGGAGCTGGGCAGGCTACAGCCCAAGGGGTTGCAAAGAGTTGGACACAACTGAGCAGCTAAGCGTGCATGCACGTGGTTGTTGTATTGTAAGAGCATTGTTTACTTTGGTAAGAAACCACCTAACTATCTTCCAAAATGGTATCCCATTATTTTCTTAACTTGCATTTCTCTGATAATGTGGATTATATTTTCATATTATTTTTTATCTATATACATTCCTTGGTGAGGTGTCAAAGTCTTTGGCCCACTTCTTAAACAGATTATCAAACAATGTAACTTTTACAACACCTCCATTAAATAAGTATAATTTCTATGTAAAAGAACCAAAGCCTTAGTAAAATTAAGTATCTTGCTTGAGGTCACATATCACCAACTTGAAGAAAGTAACACAAGTCAATTCTGTATGATCCCAAAACCCATGCTAAAATCACTATGCTTAAATGACTCCTATTCAAGAGACTGGAAATGATACATGGGTCTAAATCTGACTTAAACTAACATATGAAAGAATATTTAAAACTCAGATATAAACATTCCTCCAGAGAGAGGAGAAGGGCTGTGTGACTGGAGTTAATCACTAATCATGCCTACACAAGGAATCATGCCTACACATTACTTTGCCAACAAAGGTCCACCTAGTTAACTCTATGGTTCTTCCAGTAGTCACTCCCAGACATTGCTCTCCATATTTCTTCATCTGGCTCTTCATATGTATCTTTGATCATCTGATTTAATACACTGGTAAGAGTACCGTATTTCCCCAAGTTCTTTGAGCGACTTCAGCAAGTTTATGAAATCTGGGAAGGTGTTGGTGTTCTAGGAACTTCTGATTTGTGGCCAGATCAATCAGAAATTGTGGGTAATCTGGGGACCTACTACTTTCACCTGGTATCTGAAGTAGAAAGGAAGCAGTCTTTAGGGACTAAGCCTTTAACCTGTGGGATCTACACTATCTCCAGGTGGATAGGACTAGAATTGAGTTAACGCATAGGACAATCAGGCTTCCCTGGTAGCTCAGTTGGTAAAGAATCTGCCTGCAATGCAGGAGACCCTGGTTCAATCCCTGGGTCAGGAAGATCCCCTGGAGAAGGGAAAGGCTACACACTCCAGTATTCTGGCCTAAAGAATTCCAGGGACTGTGTAGTCCATGGGGTTGCAAAGAGTTGAACACGACCAAGTGACTCTCATAGGAAAATCAGCTGATGTCACAGAAGATTGCTTGGTGTGGTGTACACCAAGCACACATTCTGTGTCCAGAAGTGTTAGAAATGAAGTGTACTATGCAAGTAGAAAAGAAAACATGCAGTGGGAAAAACTGGGTAGTTTTTCTAACAATTAGTAATCCATGCCTTTTCAGGGATGGAGCCAAAGACAAACATTAGAACAAGAGAGTCTCCTAGTGCTCTCTTTTTTTTTTTTTTTTAGGAAATTACAAGGGTTTTAGGAGCTCTCTCTGTGCCAGGAACTGAGGGCAGAAACCAATTATCTCATACTGATATATACAACAACATGGATGAATTTCAAAGGCAGTATATGATTAAAAGAAGCTAGAGTTATACACGCTGTAGGATTCTGTTTATATGATACAGGCAAAAATTAAGGACAGAAAATAGGCCACTGATTGACAGTGCTGGGTGATAGCTGGAGAGAATGACTGCAGAGGGGCATAATAAAATAACCTTGGATGATGAAACTGTCCTGCATCTTGCTTGTGCTGGTGATTACATAACTGTAGGGCAAAACTCATAGAACTGTATTCTTAAAAGGGCAACTTGCTGTTTGTAAATTATACCTCAATTAAACATGCACATATTCCTTGAAGACCTGAGATATAAAGCTAAAGAAGGCAGCGTATTTATTAGTTACTCTATCTCTTTTTGTATTAGTTTACAAGGGCTGCCATAACAAATTACCACAAACTGGGGAACATAAGGAATATAAATTTATTTGTAGTACTGGAGGCTAGAAATCTGGAATCAGGAGAGGTGTCAGCTGGGCCATGATCTCTCTCTGAATGCTCTAGCCAGCCTGAAGACATTAGGTATTACCTCATCTTAAATGAACTAATTGTATCTATAAAGATTATATTTGTTATTGAACTCAGGTTCTGCTGCTCACCATTCAAACGCCAATACTCATGACAAGTGTTGGTAAAAAGGGAAGTTGTTTTAATCAGAAAATCTGGCAATCTGGGGAAAAGGTTGGACTCATGTCCCTAAACCAAGTCTAAATATTCTGTTCAGCCATGAAAGGTATTAAAGGAAAAAAGGGGAAATAATCTGAGGTAGCCATGAAAATAGGAGGTCAGATTCATCATGAGATGGCCGATTTCTTCTGATCTTCGTTTGCATGCTATTTTGCCCACGTGGTCTGCTGGCAGATTTGCTAAGGCGGAGGTTGGGGGTAGAGAGTCAGTTCATTCTTCAACTGCTAAATTCATTTGTTGTTGTTGTTCAATCACTAAGTGGTGTCCAACTCTTTGTGATTCTATGAACTGCAGCATGCCAGGCTTCGCTGTCCTTCACTCTCTCCCGAAGTTGCTCAAACTCATGTTCCTTGAGTCAATGATGCCATCCAACCATGTCATCCTCTGTTGCCCCCTTCTCCTCATGCACTCAACGTGTCCCAGTATCAGGGTCTTTTCCAGTGAGTCAGCTGTTCACATCAGGTGGCCAAAGTATTGGAGCTTCAGCTTTAGCACCAGCCCTTCCAATGGATATTCAGGGTTGATTTCCTTTAAGATGGACTGGTTTGACCTCCTTGCTGTCCAAGGGACCCCCCAAAATCTTCTCTAGCCCCACAGTTTGAAGGCATCAATTCTTTGCCATTGAGCTTGTTTGTGGTCCAGTTCTCACATTTGTTCATTGTACATGACTACTCAAAAAATCATAGCTTTGACTCTACAGACCTTTGTCGGCAAAGTGATGTCTCTGCTTTTGAATACACTGTCTAGGATTGTCACAGCTTTCCTTCCAAGGAGCAAGCATCATTTAATTTTATGGCTGCAGTCATCATCCACATTGACTTTGGATACCAAGAAAATGAAATAAATATAAATATAAATTTTCTTTTATACTCCTTTTAATCTAGGAAAGGAATCAATAGATAAGGCAAGGCATGGTGTACATTCAGTAGAGCAGAAGTCAAGAGTTAGGTTAAATGTTACCTAGTGATCTCATTTTTATGCTTAACATTTAAGAGGAACAGATTAGGCAAGCAGGAAAGGGAAAAACGAACTGCTTATATATTTTCAAATAAGGTTACATTATAAGATTCCAGGTGAATATGAAATTAGGGCAGGGCACTATATAACCTATGAAACTTCTACTGGAAACTATATACATTAAGTTATAGTTTCGATATGGTGATTTTATGTAGATATTTCCAGATATTTTTCTGTGCAATCAATTATCTTGAGAAATACCTGAACTGAGATTCTCATATCATAATGGTGTACAACAAATTTTAAATTGAGTAAGGATGTGAACAAGAAGGTTAGATACAGCATCCAAATTGAGCAGCTGGGGCACATTTGGCAAAGATTAAAACCTTCTAAAGAGATATTGCAAGAATATTTCAAATAATGCTCACTCATTTATGAAAGTGTCAGAGGACCATTTTATAATTGGTCAGAATTTCTGTGTAGCTTTTAAAAAGAAGCAGTAATTCCAGCAGTGCTGATTCAAATGGCTTCATTTGCCAGTTACCACAAATCCCATCTGGTTCTAGTAATCTGGCCAAGTCCATATAGGACAAATAATTATGGTGACATAATGCCTCCCTAAGAGGACATAAGCCTACTTTTTAATAATGTATTGATATTTCCTTATATTCACCAAACACTTATTTACAAATTCATGTTGCTTATATAAAAATTCAGTCTTAACTCTTCACCTCTGGGCACTAGCTTAAAGCAGATGTGATATTTTGGCCATTCCAAGCCTATGTCTCAAATGGTTACATGTTTCTACTATTTTTGTCTACTGGAGCCAAGCCTAAACAAATTAGGGCTAAAATACAGTACAATGAGAAACATACTGCCTATTCACCCAATCATTTTTATTGACAGTAACTTCCCAGATACGTTAGTAAGGCTCTTTTTGTCCAGTTGGTGCCAGCCAAGCTGACCCTCAAACATATGAAGACATCTGGTCAAGAACAGCCAAGCCTGACTCAGATCAGCACACCTGCCTTGTTTATCCAAAGACATGTGAGCAAAAACAAATGATAATTGTTTTAAGCACAAATTTTAAAAATGGTTTGTCAATAGCAATACATAATATATTAATAAAATAGGGTTAAGAAATACCAATAAACACCATACAAGAGTATTTGATGAGTACCTGTTAGGTCAACATAGCTGTGTTTCCATGTTTATTTTATTAGAAGAGACACATTGGGAGGGGGTGATTATTAGCACTTCATTAATCAAAATCAAAATATCCATAATCAATTATTTTTTAAACCCAATAGTCAATCATTTGCTTTCCATTGTGTGTTCACCCTTATATTTTTATTAAATTTAGATTCTGGAAAATGTTTCAGCTAAAAACAGAACTCATTATTTTTTCTCTTTGCTTTATCAATCGTACATCTCTTTTTTTGTTGTTTAAAATATGACTGAAAGGTTCTTGCTGATCCACCCAAAGACACCAGGATTCTTGGCCTCCGGAGTAGAAGAAGTCAATCCAAGGCCAGAGACGAGGCTTGATCGTTCAGAGCTTTTGTGTAATAAAGTTTTATTAAAGTATAAAGGAGATAGAGAAAGCTTCTGACATAAGCATCAGAAGGGGGTAGAAAGAGTACCCCCTTGCTAGAGTTAGCAATGGAGTTATATCCTCTCCAATGAATCCAAAGAATGTCTGGAGGTTGTAAAGACCTCAACAGACATACTCCCATAATTTACATTTTAAGATAACATCATTAGCCAGAAGGTTTAATCAAGAGACTGTCCTTAGGCAGGAAACATTATTGTTATATAATCCTTGTTTTGACTGTGTGAATCACAATAAACTGGAAAATTCTGAAAGAGATGGGAATACCAGACCACCTGACCTGCCTCTTGAGAAACCTATATACAGGTCAGGAAGCAACGGTTAGAACTGGGCATGGAAAAACAGACTGGTTCCAAACAGGAAAAGGAGTACATCAAGGCTGTATATTGTCACCCTGCTTATTTAACTTATATGCAGAGTATATCATGAGAAGCGCTGGGCTAGAAGAAGCACAAGCTGGAATCAAGATTTCCCAGAGAAATATCAATAATCTCAGATATGCAGATGACACCACCCTTATGGCAGAAAGTGAAGAGGAACTCAAAAGCCTCTTGATGAAAGTGAAAGTGGAGAGTGAAAAAGTTGGCTTAAAGCCCAACACTCAGAAAACGAAGATCATGGCATCTGGTCCCATCACTACGTGGGAAATAGATGGGGAAACAGTGTCAGACTTTATTTTTTTGGGCTCCAAAATCACTGCAGATGGTGACTGCAGCCATGAAATTAAAAGACGCTTACTCCTTGGAAGAAAAGTTATGACCAACCTAGATAGCATATTCGAAAGCAGAGACATTACTCTGTCAACAAAGGTCCGTCTAGTCAAGGCTATGGTTTTTCCAGTAGTCATGTGTGGATGTGAGAGTTGGACTGTGAAGAAGGCTAAGCACTGAAGAACTGATGCCTTTGAACTGTGGTATTGGAGAAGACTCTTGAGAGTCCCTTGGACTGCAAGGAGATCCAACCAGTCCATTCTAGAGAATATCACCCCTGGGTGTTCTTTGGAAGGAATGATGCCAAAGCTGAAACTCCAGTACTTTGGTCACTTCATTTGAAGAGTAGACTCATTGGAAAAGACTCTGATGCTGGGAGGGATTGGGGGCCAGAGGAGAAGGGGACGGAAGAGGAAGAGATGGCTGGATGGCATCACCAACTCGATGGATGTGAGTTTGAGTGAACTCCAGGAGATGGTGATGGACAGGGAGGCCTGGCATGCTATGATTCATGGAGTTGCAGAGAGTTGGACACGACTGAGTGACAGAACTGAACTGAAGTGAATCCTTGTAATCAGATTGATTATATTCTTTGCAGCCAAAGATGGAGATGCTCTATGCAGTCACCAAAAACAAGACCTGGAGCTGACTGTGGCTCAGATAATGAACTCCTTATTGCAAAATTCAGACTTAAATTGAAGAAAGTAAGGAAAACCACTAGACCATTTAGGTATGACCTAAAACAAATCCCTTATGATTATACAGTGGAAGTGAGAAATAGATTTAAGGGATTAGATCTGATAGAGTGCCTGATGAACTATCGACAGAGGTTCATGACATTGTACAGGAGACAGGGATCAAGACCATCCCCATGGAAAATAAATTCAAAAAAAGCAAAATGGCTGTCTGAGGAGGCCTTACAAATAGCTGTGAAAAGAAGAGAAGCGAAAAGCAAAGAAGAAAAGGAAAGATATAAGCATCTGAATGCAGAGTTCCAAAGAATAGCAAGAAGAGATAAGATAGCCTTCCTCACCAATCAATGCAAAGAAATAGAGGGAAAACAATAGAATGGGAAAGACTAGAGATATCTTCGAGAAAAATAGAGATACCAAGGGAACATTTCATGCAAAGATAGACTCAATAAAGGACAGAAATATTATGGACCTAACAGAAGCAGAAGATATTAAGAAGAGGTGGCAAGAATACACAGAAGAACTGTACAAAAAATATCTTCACGACCCAGATAATCACGATGGTGTGATCACTCACCTAGAGCCAGACATCCTGGAACGTGAAGTCAAGTGGGCCTTAGAAAGCATCACTATGAACAAAGCTAGTGGAGGTGATGGAATTCCAGTTGAGCTATTTCAAATCCTAAAAGATGATGCTGTGAAAGTGCCGCACTCAATATGCCAGCAAATTTGGAAAACTCAACAGCGGCCACAGGACTGGAAAAGGGCAGTTTTTATTCCAATCCCAAAGAAAGGCAATGCCAAAGAATGCTCAAAGTAATGCACAATTACACTCATCTCACATGCTAGTAAAGTAGTGCTCAAAATTCTCCAAGCCAGGCTTCAGCAATATGTGAACCGTGAACTTCCTGGTGTTCAAGCTGGTTTTAGAAAAGGCAGAGGAACCAGAGATCAAATTGCCAACATCTGCTGGATCACTGAAAAAGCAAGAGAGTTCCAGAAAAACATCTATATCTACTTTATTGACTATGCCAAAGCCTTTGACTGTGTGGATCCCAATGAACTGTGGAAAATTCTGAAAGAGATGGGCATACCAGACCACCTGACCTGCCTCTTGAGAAACCTGTATGCAGGTCAGGAAGCAACAGTTTGAACTAGACATGAACAACAGACTGGTTCCAAACAGGAAAAGGAGTACATCAAGGCTGCATATTGTCACCCTGCTTATTTAACTTATATGCAGAGTACATCATGAGAAACACTGAGTTGGAAGAAGCACAAGCTGGAATCAAGATTGCCGGTAGAAATATCAATAACCTCAGATATGCAGATGACACCACTCTTAATGGCAGAAAGTGAAGAGGAACTAAAAAGCCTCTTGATGAAAGTGAAATAGGAGAGTGAAAATGTTGGCTTAAAGCTCAACATTCAGAAAACGAAGATCATGGCATCTAGTCCCATTACTTCAAGGGAAATATTTGGGGAAACAGTGGAAACAGTGTCAGACTTTATTTTTCTGGGCTCCAAAATTACTACAGATGGTGATTGCATTCATGAAATTAAAAAAAAAAAAAAAAAAAACACTTACTCCTTGGAAGGGAAGTTATGACCAACCTAGATAGCCTATTCAAAAGCAGAGACATTACTCTGTCAACAAAGGTCCGTAGTCAAGGCTATGGTTTTTCCAGTGATCATGTATGGATGTGAGAGTTGGACTGTGAAGAAGGCTGAGCACCGAAGAATTGATGCTTTTGAACTGTGGTGTTGGAGAAGACTCTTGATAGTCCCTTGGACTGCAAGGAGATCCAACCAGTCCATTCTGAAGGAGATCAGCCCTGGGATTTCTTTGGAAGGAATGATGCTAAAGCTGAAAGTCCAGTACTTTGGCCACCTCATGCGAAGAGTTGACTCATTGGAAAAGACTCTGATGCTGGGAGGGATTGGGGGCAGGAGGAGAAGGGGACAACAGATGATGAGATGGTTGGATGGCATCACTGACTCGATGGACATGAATTTGGGTGAACTCAGGGAGTTGGTGATGGACAGGGAGGCCTGGCATTCTGTGATTCATGGGGTTGCAAAAGTCAGACAGGACTGAGCCACTGAAATGAACTGAACTGAACTGAATCCTTTAAAGACCAGAGTACTACCATAATTTACATTTTAAGATAACAGGAGTAGCCAGAAGGTTTAATCCAGAGACTGTCCTCAGGCAGGATACATTATTGTTATATAATCTTAAGGATTGTAGAGGAAAAAAAAAGTTTGTCCTTTCTTCCTCCTTGAGAATTCCAGACCCCTCTGTCCTTGGGGACTCCTAGACTTCTTATCAACCTGCCTAGGAAATGATTCTCTCATGACCAGAGCAAAAGTACTAAGTGTTCATTGTAGCAGTATACACCTGAAACATGCAAGGGAAGCCACCAGAGCATATCATTCAGATTATGAGATGAAAAAATAATCAAGAGATAGAACTATCTTTCATTAAGTCAGGTGCACCTCTTTGTGTGCGCGTGTGTGTGTGTTTCTCTAGCCATCTATTGTAAAATGTTTCGTTAATTATCTTTCCTTTTTACTCTTCACCTAAAATTAGTTCCAGGAATCGCATTGCAGTTGTATTCATTTTATAGCAATTCATTTGCACATTTCAGTTCATGAAAAAATTGTAACAGCTAAATTGTTTTCTGTCTTCCTTGATTGTAAAGGATTTTCAACCACAGATTATGCCTTCTATGCACCTTCTTGAACAAAAGAACACAAAACTCATCAGATATTTTGAAGACAAATCATAATGCTAGGAATGAAACATAACCACCTCCTGGCCAGCATGTGAAATTATTTCCTCTAGAGAACTGATCTTCTTTGTAGAATGGCATTTCATAATTATTATTTATTAGCAAGGTCTTTTCACATATAAAATGAAGATGCACGACAGTGCAAGATTGCTAACAGAGACACTATGGGATCATACTAGGTTTCTAAAAAAATTTTTAATGCAGGAAATATAGAGGTCTCTGAGAAAATAGGATTAACATTGATATCAAAAGCCCCTACCCAGTGTCCATAGTTCAAATCAAAGCTCCATGTTTAAAGGTCAGTTGCTGTTTGGTGATTGCAGTTTGACAAATAGACTGACATGGTCCGATTGCAAAAATCCTCATGTCTCCCTCACATTTGTGACATTAATTGACTCTTCTGTGGCTTCACAGAGGCCAAAGTTTGAATAAACCTTGGAATATGGGCTTCTTCTTTACCATAGATATATTCACCATGGATATTGTCATTGCTTTATTAGTAGAACAACTTAAAAACGTTCTGCTTTACTTCTACATGCAAACTATAGCAATAATGAAAATAACTTTCTGAGCTGAAGAAATGAAAATAACAACCATAACAACAAAACCACATATTCAGTCATGGTCCCCCAAAGGTTCTATTTCCATTGTCCTTAAAATTTATGGGAATATTTTCAGACTGCTACTCACTGTTTTCAAGAATAAGGTCTTCTATTACAGAATCTGTGTAAATTTCAACATCTTTCTTCCAATTTTATTTTTCTGAAAATAAAATAATCTAAATATATCCTCCAGTCATTTTATTGCTTGGTTTGTCTTTCTGTAAAACTATCATCTCTTGTCATGCCCAACTCTTTTCCATTTGCCATAAAGTGAAGAGACCTGATGCCATGATTTTAGTTTTTCAAATATCTCTAGCAGTTTTAATTCTGCCATTGTTGTCCAGAATATGGCTCTAGCAGTGCAGATTAATCTTAGAAACTAAACACAGATGTGCCAGGCAAAATTAACCCTCAACTAGGAGCATTTCTATAAAGAAAAATGGAAATATCCTCAAAAGTTGGTCTCAGTTGGTCTCAGTTTTCCAACTTATGAAGTGTCATAACCTTTTCTTCATCCAAGATGCTTCTTGTTAAAGTATACCAGGGTGCATTTATGAGACTGTGCATGCATGCTTGTGTGCTAAGTTGCTTCAGTCGTGTCTGACTCTTTGCCATCCCATGGACTGTAGCCATTATATTCAGCATTATGCTTTAAAAAGTACTGCTTTTTAAAGCTTTGTATATTAAATGATTTTTCTTCACAGTATTTTCTTTCTTTTAGTTGAGAGTGTTTCTCTACCTTATTTAACATTCTATAAACATTCAAGAAAAAGCAAATAAAAAAAGGATTGATATTTTAGAATGTCACTGTGGGGTGAGTTATTCTATTTGAAAAAGAGTGTGAAATTTAAAATTTTTGAGAAAGTTACAGGATAAATCCAATGCTTAACAAAATTTAAAAAGTATTATATGTTGTGGACTGATGAAAAACTAATGATAAAAGTTAAGTCCAGATGAAATGAAGACACTTAGACTGACATGAAAAGAGTACATAAAGTTCAGAACATAACTTCTGAGAGCTACCCAACAAACAAGCAAAAAGGCAAATGCAGAATTTAGTGAAGAGATTTATGCTGAGAATTAGGAAAAAAGTATAAAAGCTAAGGCTTTTGCTAATGTCTAATTCATGATGATCTGTATTAAGAAGGAGACATAATATAGAAACCTAGACATGACTAATTTTTGGCAGAAAACTAGGAGTAAAGTGTTAATAATGTTAAAATTCCAGATCAATCACTTATTTTTCCACTGAAGAAACACTTTCTTATAAAGAGATGCTGTGGATGGATGCCATCAGTCTCTGTTGAATATTATTGTAATGTTTGAATGAAAGTTTTCTAGAATTTGAACATATCAACCAAGGAAGTCAGACCCATCATGCATAAATTTTCACATACATATAATACATATAAAATACATATCTTTGTCTAGAGGGTGCAGAGAAGGGAAGAAGGGAGTATAATGTAATATTCAAATCTCTATTGCATTTTTTCAGTAGATAAATATGTTCAATTTGTAAGCACTTGTGAAATGTTTTCTACCAATTAAAGATCTGTCACTTGAAGGAGGATAATATACTTATCATGTGCTTTAGCATGTATTTTGGAAATATTTATATAAATGTTTCAGCTATATTGCACATATATTACAAAAAAATGAGAAGGCAATTCACTTAAAAGTAGAATCTTGGCTTTCTTGAATCTACTTGCTACTCTTGAAAAAGCTTAAGTATAGACTTAAGAAGCTCCAAGAAGTGGAATTCTATGTCTTAGTTGAAAAATTCTGTTCTTATCTGTGTAACTCAATTAACTAGTTAGAGCCAAATCTACAAATAATTATGGTAAATATTCTACAAACTCGTTTCATGGAGCTGGGTCACAATGTCCAAATTTAATACAATTCCTGTTTGTACTGCTATTGGTAGTTAGGTACAGAATATATTAGATCAGTCTTTCAGCTCAAATGAGTTACTATCCTTAATCTGGTATCTTTCACCTACAATCTGATAGTACTTTGCAGAGAGGTAGTTTATAGGTCATTCAATACAATAAAAGAAAGTCATAATTTGATGCATGATTAAAATACATCTAACTTCACATAAGCTGATGATCTTCAGCTCTTCAAAATTTATCAAATTACCTAATATATCAGGTGTGGATGTAAGAGTTGGACTATAAAGAAAGCTGAGCATGGAAGAATTGCAGCTTTTGAATTGTGGTGTTGGAGAAGACTCTGAGAGTTCCTTGGACTGCAAGGAGATCCAACCAGTCCACCCTAAAGGAGATCAGTCTTAGTGTTCATTGGAAGGACTGATGTTTAAGCTGAAACTCCAATACTTTGGCCACCTGATGTGAAGAGCTGACTCATTTGAAAAGACCCTGATGCTGGGAAAGATTGAAGGCAGGAGGAGAAGGGAACACCAGATGATGAGATGGTTGGATGGCATCACTGACTCAATGGAGATGAGTCTGAGTAAACTCTAGGAGTTGGTGATGGACAGGGAGGCCTGGTGTGCTGTGGTCCATGGGGTTGCGAAGAGTCTGACATGACTGAGTGACTGAAATGAACAGAATATATCGGGTAATTTAGTTTTTACTTTTACTTTTAATTATTTTAGCATAGAAAATTCTTGAAAAGGAAGCTGATTTTTTTCAGCTGTTGATGCTGTTCTATATAGCACTACACCCAAAGGATAATACTCCCTTAATACTTAAGAATCCACAATGATTTTCAAATATTTACTTGGGTAAATATGAAAATACTCCTACTTGTTGCTATTTTTGACATATTAAGAGAAGAATGGAAATATTTCAATACATTGGTAGAATGCAGAGCCTTTAACCTATTAGGTCTTTATTCATACCTACTAAGAGGTTAAGGACTATAGAAAAAGTATATGAAAAAACACAAAAGTGGATTCTGTAGGGGGATTTAGAAAGTATGAAGACACATTTTTCTTTAATTCTTGCCTCCATAGAGAAAAAAAAAAAGAAATCAATACATAAAAACACTAAATTGCAATATTTGTCAGAGATTTAGGTTCAGTTATGGGCTTCCCTGGTGGCTCAGAGGGTAAAGCGTCTGCCTGCAGTGCTGGAGACCTGGGTTCAATCCCTGGGTCAGGAAGATCCCCTGGAGAAGGAACTGGCAACCCACTCCAATACTCTTGCCTGGAAAATTCCATGGATGGAGGAGCCTTGTAGGATATAGTCCATGGGGTCCCAAAGAGTTGGACATGACTTCAGTTTCACTTTCACTTTAGGTTCAATTATAAGAAGCCTATGAAAGTGAAAGTGGAGAGTGAAAAAGTTGGCTTAAAGCTCAACATTCAGAAAAGGAAGATCATGGCATCCGGTCCCACCACTTCATGAGAAATAGGTGGGGAAACAGTGGAAACAGTGTCAGACTTTATTTTTCTGGGCTCCAAAATCACTACAGATGGTGACTGCAGCCATGAAATTAAAAGACGCTTACTCCTTGGAAGGAAAGTTATGACCAACCTAGATAGCATATTCAAAAGCAGAGACATTACTTTGCCAACCAAGGTTCGTCTAGTCAAGGCTATGGTTTTTCCTGTGGTCATGTATGGATGTGAGAATTGGACTGTGAAGAAGGCTGAGCGCTGAAGAGTTGATGCTTTTGAACTGTGGTGTTGGAGAAGACTCTCGAGAGTCCCTTGGACTGCAAGGAGATCCAACCAGTCCATTCTGAAGGAGATCAGCCCTGGGATTTCTTTGGAAGGACTGATGCTAAAGCTGAAACTCCAGTACTTTGGCCACCTCATGCGAAGAGTTGTCTCATTGGAAAAGACTCTGATGCTGGGAGGGATTAGGGGCAGGAGGAGAAGGGGACGACAGAGGATGAGATGGCTGGATGGCATCACTGACTCGATGGATGTGAGTCTCAGTGAACTCCGGGAGTTGGTGATGGACAGGGAAGCCTGGCGTGCTGCAATTCATGGGGTCGCAAAGAGTTGGACACGACTGAGCGACTGATCTGATCTAATATCAATCTACTACTAGTTGGCTATACATTTTTGAACTAGAAATTTACCTTCTTGTTTCCTCATTTAAAATTAATTTATTTATAGATATTTGTTCCTTATATATAACAGAATGTAGTCATAAAGTGTCTGAACTCCATGAAATTGTGACACTCTAAGTTATCCTCTGGGCTTTAGGGAAAAATAATATATGTATTTACATGAGCTCCTATGAAGGATATAATTAGCCAGAATCCAGTGGTGTTACTCTTGAGTGAATATCCCTCTCTTGTGATTTCCTTCCTGTCTGTCCTGCCCATATGTAATTTAGAGTATGTGTATGTTGCTAAAGTACTATACTGTTACTTTAACACAAACACGTTCAACAATACATAGGCTTTCTCAAGGGAAGTTGGTAACTATGCATTAAAGTAATGGAAACAATATGAAAATTTAATTGATTTTTTCACATTTTCCTTTCTGAATAAAGCTATCTTTTTATTTTTTAACTCACAAATCATGAAATGGATTCAATCATAATGAACATATAAAAGAAATCAGAATTATGAAAAAATAAATGAATTTGAGTAGACTACTTGGATCAAATACAAATTATTAAAGAGTGCCAAAAAAACAAAGGTCTGCCTTCAAAACTCATTGTAAAGATCATATGTTAAAGTTCAGAATAGAAATATCTCTTCCCAGAGGACAGTGCAAATGACTCATGTCTTTAAACTGTCCAGGAATAACCCCAGAAGTCAGCCTAATAAAACATACTGAGAGGTACTTAAGTTATTGAAGTTAAATTTCTCCATACTAGAATTTGGGGAGGAATTAATCACTTTAAGCTATGATCTTTTTCACTGTAACAAAAACTTGTGATAGTGAAGTATGAAGAGAAGATTAGTGTCTCATTTTATTGAAGATCAGACCAAATATAGAGTAATCAATAAGCACATGGGCTGTTTGTGTGTGCACATGTGTGTGAACAAATGGAAGTCTGTGTGTGATATGTTTTTTGAATTTTCTCTATAAACTTCTTTAAATCAGTTTAAAATGACCAAGCCAGCCTTCTGATGATTTCTTATCTTAGATGTATTCATTTCATTTCAGTTATCAAAAGCATAGTGCTCTCATAAATTAACTGAGATTTAAGTCCAGTTTCAACAGAATGTAAACCAAAAATAACAGACAACGTTAACATAGATTGTAAGGCCAACATCTTTCTTAGGGTGTGGGGAGCAGTGAGGAGATGAAACAAATCTGGAAATTCTCATCCAAAGATAGAATTACCCAGTAACCTTAGTACTAAAAGAGGGCTTGGGTGGAAGAAAGAGTTAGAACTCAACTTAGCAATTTCACTTGACTGACACATTCGTCAGTGTCTTTTATGATCCAGCTGACCCACTTTGATGGACACCCCAGCTGTGTTTCCAGGCTCTAATGAAGGGTTGTTATGTTGCACTACTCAAGTCTGGAGCAATCTTACATTTAATATCATGGGTTAAACAGGACCGAAGCAAGTGTTGGATGAAACTGTTTTTTGTTTTGTCATCAAGACTGATCTTATTACTTGCCTTTGAGCTGTTGAAAGAAAATCTTAGAGATAATTTTGAACTTTTTATAGCTTGCCTGTAACTTTGACCCTACAGGATGAGAAACGACTGTGATATTGTTCAAGATTATTGCCATTTGACAATTTTTGTCAAAATAGTGAAGATTCCAAATGTCTCTGTCTGCACTGGACATGGATAAATCTGCAGGCTTTTATTCCCGTGGGAAACAATTCCAGAGAGAGTTGATCATATTTAATATTTCAAGACTAATTAATTAGAGTAGGACTTAGGTTGCAGCTAATAGTTACAGTGATTGATAATGAAGTTCATTTTCTACTGAGGACCAAACAGGCTTTTAGCTGTCAAGATTAAGCACAATAATTATGCTGCAGATTTTTATAAACTTTCTCTTGAGCTAGCTGTTGTAATAAATAGATGAAGCTCAAATCATGACCGAACCCTGTGGCTATAGGTCAAACTCCTTTTAGTAGAAATACTATGTGGGCTTTAGTTGGCTCCTTTTTTCTTCATTTTCCATTCCAAATATTGTCCTCCCCTCCCAGAAAACTGTATGTTGTTGTCTTCTCTACTCCAGTGGTTCTCCATCCGAGCTATGGAGAAGTAATTTGATTATATTCTCTTAAAATGGACTTGAAAAATCAACTTAGACTGAAATGGACTTGAAAAATCAGACATAAACTAGTCACCTGGATTAAGAGAAGGGGCAGAAGGGGGCTAGGAGATTTTTCCCTGGGGTCACTACACTAGGAACATTTGAGAAGGACAATTGCATTGAGCCTCCCTACACTTCCCCTGCAGAATCTCTACCCAATACAGTTCTTGCCTCTAAATTGGCTACTGCATTCCCAGGTTATTTCTGCAGGGTATTTATTTCTCCTAATAGGAGTCCTTGAAGGCTCAGGTGTGCTTGGTTAAATTTTCTGATGCCAGAAGCCAACTAATTGAACTTGTTAGTCTTTAGGGTCTGGTTTTCCCTGTGGGAAAAAAAGTGTTCCTTTTAAATAATATAGTACTCAAATACACACACATTTACTCAACTTACTGAATCTTATGGAAAACAAACAGCTTGAATCTAAGTTTCTTTGAACACTATTTCCCAGAATGAATGTGGAAACTATTTCACATCCTTCTGAAGTCATGGGAAATAAAAAGGATTCTATTTTTATAATTATGTGTTCAATAAATCACAAGATTGGCCTCTTTGCAAAATAAACGCCATAGGTGACATAAAAGTGTAACTTATCTTGAACAAGTGGAGATCATAAGAAAATAACTTGTTGTTTTATGCCTTTTATAGAGTGGATTCCATTTCATACAATCATAAAGTTAAATAAACATGTTCTTTTTATATTTACTTTGCAATTATTTATGAAACACTGTGCGTACTCACTCAGTCATATCCAACTCTTTGTGACCCATGGACTGTAGCCCGCCAGTCTCCTCTGTCCATGGGATTCTCCAGGCAAGAATACGGGAGTGGGTTGCCTTGCCCTCCTCCAGAGGATCTTCCCAACCCAGGGATCAAACCCAGGTCTCCCACATTGCAAGTGGATTCTTTCCTATCTGAGCCACCAGGGAAGTCCTGGATAGTAATATGAAGCACTAGATAGCAATAATAAAAGCACTACCAAAATTTCATAAGCATGTATTAATTGTCAGGCAGTATATTTAAAAATTGCTACACATTGGTTTGTGGTACCTGTATATTTCATTATGGAGTAAATAATTAATATGCGACCCCATAGACAGCAGCTCACCAGGCTCCTCTGTCCCTGGGATTCTCCAGGCAAGAACACTGGAGTGGGTTGCCATTTCCTTCTCCAATGCATGAAAGTGAAAAGTGAAAGTGAAGTCGCTCAGTTGTGTCCGAATCTTAGCGACCGCATGTACTGCAGCCTACCAGGCTCCTCCATCCATGGGATTTTCCAGGCAAGAGTCCTGGAGTGGGGTGCCATTGCCTTCTCCGATATTGAGGCTAAGTCATACTAATCTAAATGGTATACTTCACATTCACACAGCAATGACATGGCGGAGATGGGGTTTGAATCTGGGTGTTCGGGACTCCAGGTGCCATGACGCTTCCCTGCGTGCCACACCCAGTATTAAGTGTGTATATCCAAAACTGAACAATGGAGCATGATGTTTTGTATAAGGTTATCTGTGCTTCAGAAGAGAAAAAAAAAAAAAAAGAACACCTGAACACCTAACTTAGGTGTTCCTTAGGGTTAAGAAGATTGCTAAGGGAAGGAGACATTTACAGCAAGAACCAAAAAAACTACAACCAGGATTAGACACTGTGGGAGGGCAGGGTGGTTTCATCAGTCAGGGTCCAAAGGAAATGGAGCATATCCACAAAATAGGATTATTTAAGGGTAGTTTAATGAAAAGTTACTTACAAAATGTGGGTATGGTATACAGAAGTCACAGGAATAATATGATATTGCAGGACTGGTAATATGAGTGAGTGCCATGAATGAGAAGGTGGGAGTCCTTCATGAAGGGTGCCTTTTTCTGGAGCCAGAGCCCCTCAGTTCATGTGCATAGGTGTGGTATGATGCGATGCAGCAGGGGAGAGGAGGAAGAATCAATCTTTATCCTCTCCTCAATCATCAGTCTCCATCCTCTAATTTTCTGGTGCTGTACTTCACTGACCAAGCCCAGCTGAAATCCAGAGGGCATAACACCCATGAACATCATCAAAACAGAGCCTACCCCGGAGACACTCCACAGTGGGAAGGTTCACTGTACCTAGCATGGGAGTGTAGCAGAATCTTTGCAGACAGAAGAAACAGAATGTGAGAGTCAAAGAATGAGATGTCTCCTGACCCTATTGATCTCACTGACTGTATTCAAGTAGTTACCTATTCAGACCACTCTCTCCACATTCCACCTTCTGGAGGAGGACAAGAAAGCACCGAAGCTAGCATTTGTGAAGCATCTACAATGTGTCGGGCCCTGCTCTTTACCTGAGATATAGGAAGATGAATTGCATCTGCTGATTCATGCATCTACCTGGTGAAGCAAGAGAGCGAGGATTACTACTGTCCCCTGAAACTTCGAAAGTAAAGAAACACGCACAGCGCTCAGAGAGGTCAAATTACTGATTTAAGGCATGTAAGAGATGAAGCTGAGGGCTTGCTGCCCAGGCGGACCACGATTCCATCGCACACACCTCGTCTACTGCTGAAAGGTACATGTGGCCTTCGGCAAAGGGGACAGAGGAAATATGACTGGGGCCAGAGCCTTAGAGACAGTGGAGCAGAGGGGTTGCTTGTGCAGGGCTTTGGGACGGGCTACCTGGGGCAGAATCCCAGCAGTGCCATGTATTAGCTATAAAACATCGGTCCAAGTTGTCTTCACCTAAAATGGATAAGCATATTATGCTGAGTCATCCCGAGATACCGCCCAGTTCCTCGGTGATGGCCTCCCACCTATTAGCAGATGAGTCCAGAAACTGATGCACAAAAGCGCATGCTAGTAGGGCTTCCCTGGTAGCGCAGTGGATAAGAACCCACCTGCCAGTGCGGGAGACACGGGTTTGACCCCTAGCCAGGAAGATTCCACGTGCCTCAGAGCAACTAAGCCCGAGCACCGCAACTGCTGAATGTGTGTGCTGCAACTTCTGAGCCTGCACGCTACAACTGCTGAAGTCCACACACGGCAAGGAAGCGTAGCCCCCTGCTCGCCACAGCTACAGAAAGCTCATGGAAAGCAGAAAAGATCCAACACAGTCAAATAAATAAAAGTGTTTTTAGAAGTACATGCTACTAAACCCCAGGAACACTTCTGTGCGTACCCAGGTAGTCAAAATCTCGTGTTAAAACCACAAGTTCCAAGGACCTTTCATGATTTTAAGCCACCATATGGAATATTATAAAATAAATTCACTAAGATATTTAAGTTCTAAATGTCGAGCATTGTATTAATAAATAGCCTTGAGAAACATACAAAAATGGAAAGTGACTTCACTATCAACTAATATTTGATTAAATTACAACTTTATAAATATCTGTTAATTATTCTCTCTCTGAGAGGACTTCAAGTCATATAGATGTTTGACAAATATTAACTCTAAGTTTGCTTCTTGCATAGAATTTGGCTACATCAACACATTCCTTTAAAGAATAAAACCATTTGCTGAGGTTAAAACCATTTACTGAGGCTTCAATAAAACAAAGTTTTATTGTTGCTGTTATTTCTAACTGTCCTAGCATTGTAACGGGATGCTATTTGTTAGGATTTAAAATAAAGTTTCAAATTTTAACTTGATATAAAATTTTAAAATATAAGGAGATATAAAAAGAAATGTTATTTTTTTCAAATAAAGATATCTTTACTCTCCTAATCCTCACATAATAACCAAGACACATGAAGTAAGCAGAGTGGAAGCAAAATCAAAGGAAAAAAATAGAACTGAAGAAGCCATTTAAATAAAAACAATTCAAAAAGATGCAGAATGAAAATATAGCTGGTCTAATGGATGTTGCCCTGCTTCATTCTGTATTCCAAGCAGGGCAAAGGCTAATAGAGTTTTGCCAAGAGCATGCACTGATCATAGCAAACACCCTCTTCCATCAACACAAGAGAAGACTCTACACATGGACATCACCAGATGGTCAGCACCAAAATTACGTTGATTATATTCTTTGCAGACAAAGATGGAGAAGCTGTATATAGTCAGCAAAAACAAGACTGGGAGCTGACTGTAGCTCAGATCATGAACTCCTTATTGCCAAATTCAGTCTTAAATTGAAGAAAGTAGGGAAAACCACTAGACCATTCAGACATGACCTAAATCAAATCTCTTTTGAATATACAGTGAAAGTGAGAAATAGATTTAAGGGCCTAGATCTGATAGATAGAGTGCCTGATGAACTACGGAATGAGGTTCGTGACATTGTACAGGATTCAGGGATCAAGACCATCCCCATGGAAAAGAAATGCAAAAAAGCAAAATGGCTGTCTGGGGAGGGCCTTACTAATAGCTGTGAAAAGAAGAGAAGCGAAAAGCAAAGGAGAAAAGGACAGATATAAACATCTGATTTGCAGAGTGCCAAAGAATAGAAAGAAGAGATAAGAAAGCCTTTCTCAGCGATCAATGCAAAGAACTAGAGGAAAACAACAGAATGAGAAAGACGAGAGATTTCTTCAAGAAAATCAGAGATACCAAGGGAACATTTTATGCAAAGATGGGCTCGATAAAGGACAGAAATGGTATGGACCTAACAGAAGCAGAAGATATGAAGAAGAGGTGGCAAGAATACACAGAAGAACTGTACAAAAAAGATCTTCATGACCCAGATAATCACGATGGTGTGATCACTCACCTAGAGCCAGACATCCTGGAATGTGAAGTCAAGTGGGCCTTAGGAAGCATCACTACAAACAAAGCTAGTGGAGGTGATGGAATTCCAGGTGAGCTATTCCAAATCCTGAAAGATGATGCTGTGTAAGTGGTGCACTCAATATGCCAGGAAATTTGGAAAACTCAGCAGTGGCCACAGGACTGGAAAATGTCAGTTTTCATTCCAATCCCAAAGAAAAGCAATGCCAAAAAATGCTCAAACTACTGCAAAATTGCACTCATCTCACATAGTAAAGTAACGCTCAAAATTCTCCAAACCAGGCTTCAGCAATATGTTAACCATGAACTTCCAGATGTTCAAGCTGGTTTTAGAAAAGGCAGAGGAACCAGAGATCAAATTGCCAACATCCACTGGATCATGGAAAAAGCAAGAGAGTTTCAGAAAAACATCTATATCTGCTTTATTGCCTATGCCAAAGCCTTTGACTGTGTGGATCACAATAAACTGTGGAAAATTCTGAAAGAGATGGGAATACCAGACCACCTGACCTGCCTCTTGAGAAACCTATATGCAGGTCAGGATGCAACAGTTAGAACTGGGCATGGAACAACAGACTGTTTCCAAACAGGAAAAAGAGTACATCAAAGCTGTATATTGTCACCCTGTTTATTTAACTTATATGCAGAGTACATCATGAGAAATGCTGGGCTGGAAGAAACACAAGCTGGAATCAAGATTGCCGGGAGAAATATCAATAACCTCAGATATGCAGATGACACCACCCTTATGGCAGAAAGTGAAGAGGAACTCAAAAGCCTCTTGATGAAGGTGAAAGTGGAGAGTGAAAAAGTTGTCTTAAAGCTCAACATTCAGAAAACTAAGATCATGGCAACTGGTCCCATCACTTCATGGGAAATATTTGGGGAAACAGTGGAAACAGTGTCAGAGTTTATTTTTCTGGGCTCCAAAATCACTGCAGATGGTGACTGCAGCCATGAAATTAAAAGACGCTTACTCCTTGGAAGGAAAGTTATGACCAACCTAGATAGCGTATTGAAAAGCAGAGATATTACTTTACCAGCAAAGGTTCCTCTAGTCAAGGCTATGGTTTTTCCAGTGGTCATGTATGGATGTGAGAGTTGGACTGTGAAGAAAGCTGAGCGCCGAAGAATTGTTGCTTTTGATCTGTGGTGTTGGAGAAGACTCTTGAGAGTCCCTTGGACTGCAAGGAGATTTAACCAGTCCATTCTAAAGAAGATCACCCCTGGGTGTTCTTTGGAAGGAATGATGCTAAAGCTGAAACTCCAGTACATTGGCCACCTCATGCAAAGATTTGACTCATTGGAAAAGACTCTGATGCTGGGAGGGATTTGGGACAGGAGGAGAAGGGGATGACAGAGAATGAGATGGCTGATTGGCATCACTGACTCGATGGACTGGAGTTTGAGTGAACTCCGGGAGTTGGTGATGGACAGGGAGGCCTGGCGTGCAGTGATTCATGGGATCGCAAAGAATTGGACATGACTGAATGACTGAACTGAACTGAATGGTTGTTGATAACCTTAGAATTATAGATTATAAAACACATCTGCCTTTGGAATCTTCAAAATGATTTTAGTTCCTTTTCTGAAATTACACATACTTTTTTAATTGTTTGCTGGTCCGAAGGAATTTGCTCTTGCTTTTATCAATATTTGACTGTTTTGGAGTATAGAAACTAGAGAGGGAGGTACTTTTTTATTTTTATTTGTTCCCTGTTAATTTTTGTTCTTAGTTTTTTCTTTTCTGGTGCCAAGATTTGTTTTTAGCCAAGTTTCTTTTTCCTATTAATGACTAATTCAATCAGAAATGAGTGGATCAACTTAAAAAACTAAATATCTTTAGATCTAAATCAAATTTTATTTGCTTTGAACTTGAAGTGAGAGCTTTAGATTAGCTGGAAAAACATTGTCTTTCTTCTATTTATGAAACGCTCTATTTTCACACTCTTTGGTTCCCAGCAAGGATGAGCATTCATGCCTCAAACTACAGTTTTAAGACTTATTATTTTCCACTATAACTCTTGCCCAAGTTTGTCGTATGCTGAGTCTATCATTCAGCAGCTAGGGTTTCAACTTTTTATTAATACAAACTGACAAATAAGTGTTTGCATTTGTTCATCTACCCATAAGTATTTGAAATCCTTGTGGATAAGATTTATGCCCTGATCTTCCTTGAACGAGTCTTCCTTGAATCACAATTTCGAGTACACAGTTTCCTAAGATGTTGCATGGAGCAGATTTGACAGTCAGTAAAATTTATTGAACAGATCTACTATCATCATGGATTTTGCACATTATTTTTCTCAAGCATTCCCCAAGAATATGGGGTTAGAAAAATAGTTTTCAAAATATTTTATTTTACAACAGACTTCATATATTGATTTTAATAGTATTTATCTCTTCAGCTTATATTTAAAAAAAGGTAAGAGGTATAAGGTAAAAATATTACCAACCATTCCTTTCTTCAGAGATAAATATAATTTTCTGTAACACATCTATCTCTGAAAAGTGAAGTCGCTCAGTCATGTCTGACTCTTTGCAACTCCATGGACAGTAGCCTATCAGGCTCCTCTGTCTGTGGAATTTTCCAGGTAAGACTATTGGACTGGATTACCATTTCCTTCTCCAGGGGATATTCCCAACCCAGGGATTGAAACTGGGTCTCCTGCATTGCAGGCAGATGCTTTACCATCTGAGCCACCTGTAAAATTATGCCTTACAATCATAATACCTTATAATCTTTTTAGGTGTTAGATACTGGATGTTTAAGGCTTCCCAGGTGGCTCAGTGATAAAGAATCCCCTTGCCAATGCAGGAGACATGGGTTCAATATTTGGGCTGGGAAGACCCCTGGAGAAGGAAATGGCATCCCATTCGAGTATTCTTGCTAGGGAAATGCCATGAACAGAGGAGGTTGACATGCTACAGTCTGTGGGGTTGTAAAAAAGTCAGACACAACTTAGGGACTAAACAACAGCAACAACAATGTTGGGTACCAATACTTCAGTTCAGTTCAGTTCAGTTCAGTTCAGTCACTCAGTCGTGCCCAAATCTTTGTGCCCCGTGAACCGTAGCACACCAGGCCTCCCTGTCCATCACAAACTCCTGGAGTCCACCCAAACCCATGTCCATTGAGTCAGTGATGCCATCCAACCATCTCATCCTCTGTCGTCCCCTTCTCCTCCTGCCCCCAATCTTTCCCAGCATCAGGGTCTTTTCAAATGAGTCAGCTCTTCCCATCAGGTGGCCAAGGTATTGGAATTTCAGCTTCAACATCAGTCCTTCCAATGAACACCCAAAAGTGATCTCCTTTAGGACAGACTGATTGGACCTCCTTGCAGTCCAAGGGATGCCACAGTTGAAAAGCATCGATTCTTTGACACTCAGCTTTCTTTATAGTCCAACTCTCACATCCATACATGACAACTGGAAAAACCATAGCCTTGACTAGACAGACCTTTGTTGACAAAGTATTGTCTCTACTTTTTAATATGCTGTCTAGGTTAGTCTTAACTTTCCTTCCAAGGAGTAAGCGTCTTTTAATTTCATGGCTGCAATCACCATCTTGCAGTGATTTTGGAGCCCCCCAAATAAAGTCAGCCACTGTTTCCACTGTTTCCCCACCTATTTGCCATGAAGTGACGGGACCAGATGCCATGATCTTAAGTTTTCTGAATGTTGAGCTTTAAGCCAACTTTTTCACTCTCCTCTTTCACTTTCATCAAGAGGCTCTTTAGTTCTTCACTTAGGTTAAATTAAATGTCTATTTTACCTTTCTTTAAGCCACAGACATATACTTAACACCTACTGTCTACAAGATGCCTTGAAACATGTTTTATATATGCAATTGATTTTTATATATTGACCATATATCTTTTGCTCTTGCTAAACTTGCTTGTAAGTTCTAGAAATTCATTGTATATTTTTTTCTTTCAGATTACTCTATGTAAACAGCTACATTGTCTGCAAGTAGAGTCTATTTCATTTCTTCCCTTCACATCTGCATGTTTTATTTATCTTGCCTTGTTGATCTGGGTAGGATTTCCTGCATAACGTGATGAAGAGTGGTGAGTTTGGAGACACTTGCCTTGTGACCAAACTTCAGGGAAAAATACGCTTTCACCATTTCATCTACTGTTATCTAAAGCTCCTTGTAGGTTGTCCTTCAGTTCAGCTCAACCACTCAGTTGTGTCTGACTCTTTGCAACCCCAGGGACTGTGGCACGCCAGGCTTCCCTGTCCATCACCAACTCCCAGAGCTTGTTCAAACTCATGTCCATTGAATCGATGATGCCATCCAACCATCTTATCCTCTGTTGTCTTTACAAGCTTAAGAATGTTTCCTTCCATTCCTAACTGCCAAGTGTTTTTTATCATGAAGGTATTGATTTTGGCAAATGATTTTTTTTTCTCTGTCTATTGAATTGATCTTATTTTCTTCTTCAGTTTGGTGTGAATTACACTGATTGATGGGAGAAGGTAATGGCACCCCACTCCAGCACTCTTGCCTGGAAAATCCCATGGACGGAGGAGCCTGGTGGGCTGCAGTTCATGGGGTCCGAAGAGTCGGACACGGCTGAGCGACTTCCCTTTCACTTTTCACTTTCCTGCACTGGAGAAGGAAATGGCAACCCACTCCAGTATTCTTGCCTGGAGAATCCCAGGGATGGTGGAGCCTGGTGGGCTGCTGTCTATGGGGTCGCACAGAGTTGGACACGACTGAAGCGACTTAGCAGCAGCAGCAGCAGCAACACTGATTGATATTGAATGGTAAATTAGCCTTGACATTTGGTCAAGATGTATTTTTTAAAAAGATTGCTGTGTTTAATGAGGGTATTTTCTTTTCTCTTCATAAAGAGTACGCTTTAACTAGCATTTTGTCTTTCTTTGGTTTTGATATTGAGGTAATACTGGCCTCAGAAAATGAGTTGGGAAGAGTACCATGATCTTCTATTTTCTGGAAAAGATTGAGTAGACTTGGCATTATTTTTTAAATGACTCAAAATTGACCAATAAAATTATAGTGACCTTGAGTTTTCTTTGAAGTATGAATTCATTGTATTTAATAAATAAAATAATTCAAATTATCTTTCTTCTTAAGTGAATATTGATAGTGTGTTTTTTTCAATGATTTGATTCATTTTATCTATGTTGTATAATTTGTGAGCAGATAAGTGCTCTTAGTCTTTTCATTATCTTTTTAGTATTTGTAGATTCTATAGTCATTTTCCAATTTCAATCCTGCTATTGGTAAATTGTATCTGGCTAAAGGTTAATCAATTTATTGAACTTTCAGAAAATTAGCTATTGGTCTCAGAGATTTTGCTTGAGAGATCTTTTTTTATTTCCATTTTTATCTCAGTAATTCATTTTTGATTGCTTTGGATATAATGTGCTTTTGTTTTTCAAGTTTCTTATGATATAAGCATAGATTATTGACTTGAAAACCATTTATCTTATTTTCTTGTTTCAATGCTATGAATTTTATTCAAGCCCTTTTTAACTGATTCAAATTTTGATATGTTGCTATTCATGTTATTTGTGTTGTTATTCTTTTTATTCAGTTCAAAATATTTCTAAAATATCTTGAGAGTTTCTTTTGTATTGATGTTTAAAAGTGTTTTATTTATTTTACTCCCCATGTGGTTGGAGATTTCTCTATGATCTTTCTGTTATTAGTTTCTCATGTAATTTTATTATGGTTAAAGAATACACTTTCATGGCTTATATCCCATTATGTTTATAAAGACTTATTTACAAGATTGTTATCTGTCTTATTAAGGACACATGCACACTTTAAATGAGTGTGTATTCTACAATTGTTTATTGCAGTGTTCAATAAATAAGTCAGGTCAAGTAGGAGAATAGTGTTGCTTAGATCATCTGCTGCTGCTGCTGCTAAGTCACTTCAGTCGTATCCGACTCTGTGCAACCCCAGAGACAGCAGCCCACCCGGCTCCACTGTCCCCGGGACTCTCCAGGCAAGAACACTGGAGTGGGTTGCCATTTCCTTCTCCAATGCATGAAAGCAAAAAGTGAAAGTGAAGTCGCTCAGCTGTGTCTGACTCCTAGCGACCCCATGGACCACAGCCCACCAGGCTCCTCTGTCCATGGGATTTTCCAGGCAAGAGTACTGGAGTGGGGTGCCATTGCCTTCTCTGTTAGATCATCTATATTTTGAAAATTCTATAATTTTATCTTCTATCAGTTACTGAGAAAGGAATATTCAAGGATCCATAAATAACTGTGGATTTGTCCTTTTGTCCTTCAAATTATATAAGTTTGTCTCAAAACTTATAGTTATACACATACTTATATATAGTTAGATTCATTTTCATTTTATGAATTTGCTATGTTTTCCTGGTGAGTTGATCTTTTATCATTACGTAACACCATTCTTTTATCTTGGGCTTTTTCAGTAGTCATGTATGAATGTGAGAGTTGGACTATAAAGAAAGCTGAGCACTGAAGAATTGATTTTTTCAAACTGTGGTGTTGGAGAAGACTCTTGAGAGTCCACTGGACTGCAAGGAGATCCAACCAGTCCATTCTAAAGGAGATCAGCCCTGGGATTTCTTTGGAAGGAATGATGCTGAAGCTGAAACTCCAATTCTTTGGCCACCTGATGCAAAGAGCTGACTCATTGGAAAAGACCCTGATGCTGGGAAAGATTGAGGGCAGGAGGAGAAGGGGATGACAGAGGATGAGATGGTTGGATGGAATCACCAACTCAATGGACATGGGTTTGGATAAACTCTGGGAGTTGGTGATGGACAGGGAGGCCTGGTGTGCTGCAATCCATGGGGTCACAAAGAGTCGGACACGATTGAGCTACTGAAATGAACTAAACTGAATATTTTTTCTTCTAAAGTCTACTTTGTCTGATATTATTAACAATACAGCAATTCTAAGTTTATAAACATTTGTGTTTATATTATATATATATTTTACCCATTTTCTTAAAATTATTTATGTAATTTTGAGTAAACATGTTTATTTTAGACAGCACATAGTTTTACTTTCTTTTTAAAAATCCAATCTGACAATCCCAATAATTGTCATATTTATCGCATTTACATGTCATGAAATCTTAATATTTTGGGATATATGTTAATAAGCCAATTTATAATTTGGTCTGTTGTTTTCTTTAGTCTGGTTTTTCTTCTTTTTCTTCTAGCCAGCATTCTTTCAGTTGATTTGAATGTATTTTTAGTAATATATTTGTTGATGGACAATCAGTGAACAATCTATAATAGGAATAGAAAAGAGTTTAACTGGGCCAAACTGAGGACTATAGCCCAGGTAACACAGTTTCAAGAAGCATTTGAACTATGGTCCACTGGACTACAAAATGAGGGATGCTTAAAGGCAAAAACAGCAAAATTACATAAGTTTTCTGCCAAAAATTATAATTGGGGTTGGCAAGAAATAATGGTGTTTATTAACTAATGTCTGTTGAGGTCTGAAATGGTTACTAGTTACAAGGGGAGAACTTGAGACCATAAAGTTGTATCTGGTAGCTAGCAGATGCTGTTTTGAGAGCAATTGATGGTGTCCTTCAATCTGATATGGTTCAGAAAATTTAAGTTCTCAGTGATGCAAGAACATGTCTGAAACCATATTCACAATGACTATGTGGCTCCATTTTGGATGCCTATACCATAATTACAGCCTTTTGATTTGTAAATGCATTCTTTTCTTTAATGGTTAAAGCAGATGTGCAATGCATGTCTGATTGGCTGCAGACAGCCTGTTTTAGACAGCACAAAATTGGGCTTCCCTGATAGCTCAGTTGATAAAGAATCTTCCTGCAATGCGGGAGACCTGGGTTCAATCCCTGGGTTGGGAAGATCCCCTGGAGAAGGGTAATGTTACCCACTCCAGCACTCTGGCCTGGAGAATTCCATGGACTATATAGTCCATGGGGTCGCAAAGAGTCAGACACGACTGAACAACTTTCACTTTCACGGTTTAAGTTAAATTATGTGTAAGTCAGAATGATTTCCCTGTATCTCAATATGTAAAATTTTCTTCCACCACATTTTATTTCTCTATTAATTTTTTACATTGATTTATTTGTATTATTTTAAAAAGTTGCTATGTTCATTACTATGTAGCTAAAATTACTATGTACATATCTGATCTTTCACAGTTTATTTAGAGTTAAGCTTTGACCATTTCAAGTAAAAAACATTTATGCTACAGTTGCATAGTGCACATTTGTACATTGAAAAGTCATCTAAAATGTGTTGTCTTTAATGATCTTGAGAGGAGAAAAATAATCTGTTATATTTACCTAGATATTTACCACTTATGTTACTATTCCTTTTTTCTTAAGTTCTATGTTTTTCTCTGATAAAATTTCCTTCAACCTGAGGAACCACTTTCAATGTATTTTTTAAAAATGTTTGATGATACTGCTTTTTTTAATTATTTTTTATTTTATTTTATTTTTTAAATTTAAATTTATTTATTTTAATTGGAGGTTAATTACTTTACAATATTGTATTGGTTTTGCCATACATCAACATGAATCTGCCACAGGTGTACACGTGTTTCCCCATCCTGAACCCCCCTCTCTCCTCCCTCCCTGTACCATCCCTCTGGGTCATCCCAGTGCACCAGCCCCAAGCATCCTGTATCCAGCATCGAACCTGGACTGGCGATTCATTTCATATATGGTATTATACATGTTTCAATGCCGTTCTCCCAAATCATCCCACCCTCTCCCTCTCCCACAGAGTCCAAAATACTGTTCTATACATCTGTGTCTCTTTTGCTGTCTCGCATACAGGGTTTTCATTATCATCTTTCTAAATTCCATATATATGCATTAGTATACTTACTGTATTGGTGTTTTTCTTTCTGGCTTACTTCACTCTGTATAATAGGCTCCAGGTTTTCTTATTTTTTAGATTTTCTTCACTTGAGAATGCCTGTTTTTTGTTGTCACTCCTGACAGATATTTTCACTGAATGTACACTTTGGAGTGGACTCTAGTTTTATCTTTTTAAGCACTTCAAAAGATGTTCTTCCACTGTCTTCTGGCCTCCAGGTTTTCTGACAAGAAATCTGCAGCCATTTAAATTGTTTTATATATAGATATAGATATAGATATAACACTATCTTTTTCTGGCTCTATAAAGATTTTATCTTTTATTTTTGGCATAAAGATCATGGTATAAGTGAATGAATTCTCTTGAACTCCTTAACTATGTGGCTTTACGTCCTTCCCCACACCCCACCCCACACACATCCTGCTACAAGGTCATTATTCTGTCCAATTTTTTTTCTGAACTATTTTTTTTTCTTTCTCTTAGACTTCATGATATAAATAGTACACCATTTGGTAGTGTCCCATAAGTCTTTTAGAATCCATTCTTTTTTTTAAAAATCATTTTTTTTCTCTTTTCTCTGTCTTCTGTATTCTGCTATTGAGACCATTCTTGTGGGGGTGTTGCAATTGTGGTTTTAGTTCAAATATTTAATTCTTTCTAACACGTCTAACTGATTTTTTCCAATGGTTTTAGTTCTTTCTTTGCCAAGAAATTTTGTCTTTTCACTTATTTCAAGGATGTTCATCTTTACTTCATGGATCATGGTTATTACAGCCATGATTAAGCATTTGACTAATAATTTCAATATCTGGGTAATCTCTGAGTTTGCTTCAGTTCAGTTCAGTCGCTCAGTCGTGTCCGACTCTTTGTGACCCCATGAATTGCAGCACGCCAGGCCTCCCTGTCCATCATCAACTCCCGGAGTTCACTGAGACTCACGTCCATCGAGTCAGTGATGCCATCCAACCATCTCATCCTCTGTCGTCCCCTTCTCCTCCTGCCCCTAATCCCTCCCAGCAGCAGAGTCTTTTCCAATGAGTCAACTCTTCGCATGAGGTGGCCAAGGTACTGGAGTTTCAGCTTTAGCATCATTCCTTCCAAAGAAATCCCAGGGCTGATCTCCTTTAGAATGGACTGGTTGGATCTCCTTGCAGTCCAAGGGACTCTCAAGAGTCTTCTCCAACACCACGGTTCAAAAGCATCAATTCTTCGGCGCTCAGCTTTCTTCACAGTCCAACTCTCACATCCACACATGACCACAGGAAAAATCATAGCCTTGACTAGACGAACCTTTGTTGGCAATGTCTCTGCTTTTGAATATGCTATCTAGGTTGGTCATAACTTTCCTTCCAAGGAGTAAGTGTCTTTTAATTTCATGGCTGCAGTCACCATCTGCAGTGATTTTGGAGCCCCCCAAAATAAAGTCTGACACTGTTTTCACCGTTTCCCCATCTATTTCCCATGAAGTGATGGGACCGGATACCATGATCTTCATCTTCTGAATGTTGGGCTTTAAGCCAACTTTTTCACTCTCCACTTTCACTTTTGAGTTGGCTCAGTATCTGTTAATTATTTATCTCTTTGAGACTTTGTCACATTTTTCTTTCTCTTTGTATATTTAACAATTTAGTTTGTACCCTAGATATGTTTAATTTTCCATTTAGGTCTTTTCTCAATCTTCTGTAGAGTGTTTATTTATTTTTATTTTAGTAGCCTATCAACCAAGTCAGATTTTGATCAAAATTTCCATTTTGTTTTTGTAGGTGGTTATTTCAATGTTACTTCAATTTCCAAAGCCATTGCCCTGCCTCTTTTTGTTTTTCTCATGTATGTATATCTCAGGCATAGGCCCAAGGCTAACGTTGCCTCATATACATCAAGGAATACCTTTTCTAGGACTTTGTTTAGGATTTGTTCCATAGTCTCTATCATCCTGGTTTAAGTCTTCCAAGTTCTATAATGGCAAGGCTTTATTTATTTATTTTTGTCAGGTTTTATTCCTAAGCAATGTTTCAAAGTCCTTATGTCTGAAACAGTTATCTAGACAATGCAGTGGGAAGAGAAATAAAAAAAATAATGAGATCTCCTTACACTCTTTGGTCTACTGGGGATTTTTTTTTTCTTTCAAATTCTCTGTATAGCAAAACATTTGTTTTGTTTTCTGGCCTTATTATGTGTACACCACAGTTGTTGGCCCTGCAAATGCAGTTATGCAACTGAGGATACCCGTAGGATAGGACCAGAAGAGAAAGCAGATTTAACATAAAATATTATAACAAAATAAAATCAGATAGAACTGAAAGGAAAGAGAAAGAAAAAAGGAAAAGGAAAGAGAAAGAAAAATGGAAAAGGAAAGAGAAAAGAAGGACAGAAAATGAAAAAGAAGAGGTTTGCATCCCTGGTCTTCTAGTCAGAAATAGATGGGTACCGTTGCTGTCCAAGGCCATTGCTCAGTACTATAGAAGAGCTTGTTGTTCAGTAACTAAGTCATGTCTGACTCTTTGTGACCGCCATGGACTGAAGCATGCCAGGCTCCTCTGTCCTTCAGTATCTCCTGGAATTTGCTCAAACTCATGCGCATTGAGTCAGTGATACTATCTAACCATCTCATCCTCTGCCACCTTTTTCCTTCAATCCTTCCCAGCTTCAGGGTCTTTTCCAGTGAGTTGGCTCTTTGCATCCAGTAGCCAAACTATTGGAGCTTCTGCATACAAGCTTCTCAGGAGACAGGTTAAGTGGTCTGATATTCCCATATCTTCAAGAATGTTCCACAGCTGTGATCCACACAGTCAAAAGCATGCATCCTTCCAATGAAGGTTCAAGGTGCTCAGCCTTCTTTATGGTACAACTCTCACATCCATACATGACTAATGGAGAAAATATAGCTTTGACTATGTGGACCTTTGTTGGTAAAGAAATGTCTCTGCTTTTTGAGTATATATGTATAGTTTGTATCTTGCCCTATAATTAGACATTCACATTTGTACATTTTTTCATTTTTCCTTGTCATAAAAATGCTGTTATGAATATTGTTATATACATATATGTGATAGGCAATCTCTGTATTCAATCACCACCTTGTTTATTGGTTTAAATATTTTTTTTCCAAAGTGAAGCAACTGTGACAGTTTTGGTAATTTTTTTTAAATAGTGATGTTTTTTGCTGTGTTTCCCACTAAAATAACAGCCTGTCACCAGTATGGAGAGTTCCCCCTTCTCCTGCTCTCAAAAAATACTAGGCAAAATTGCTAGTAGATTTATCTGCTAACTGGAGAAAAATATTGTATTTTTAATTTTTGCTTCCATCACAATAAACTGTGGAAAATTCTGAGAGAGATGGGACTATCAGACCACCTGACCTACCTCTTGAGAAACCTATATGCAGGTCAGGAAGCAACAGTTAGCACTGGACGTGGAACAACAGACTGGGTCCAAATAGGAAAAGGAGTTCGTCAAGGCTGTATATTGTCACCCTGTTTATTTAACTTATATGCAGAGTACATCATGAGAAATGCTGGGCTGGAAGAAGCACAAGCTGGAATCAAGATTGCGGGGAGAAATATCAATAACCTCAGATATGCAGATGACACCACCCTTATGGCAGAAAGTGAAGAGGAACTCAAAAGCCTCTTGATGAAAGTGAAAGTGGAGAGTGAAAAAGTTGGCTTAAAGCCCAACATTCAGAAGACAAAGATCATGGCCCCATCACTTCATGGGAAATAGATGGGGAAACAGTGGAAACAGAGTCAGAGTTTATTGTTTTGGGCTCCAAAATCACTGCAGATAGTGACTGCAGCCATGAAATTAAAAGATGCTTACTCCTTGGAAGGAAAGTTATGACCAACCTAGATAGCATATTCAGGAGCAGAGACATTACTTTGCCAACAAAGGTCCATCTAAGTCAAGGCTATGGTTTTTCCTGTGGTCATGTATAGATGTGAGAGTTGGACTGTGAAGAAAGCTGAGCACCAAAGAACTGATGCTTTTGAACTGTGGTGTTGGAGAAGACTCTTGAGAATCCCTTGGATTGCAAGGTGATCCAACCAGTCCATTCTAAAGAAGATCAGTCCTGGGTGTTCTTTGGAAGGAATGATGCTAAAGCTGAAACTCCAGTACTTTGGTCACCTCATGAGAAGAGTTGACTCATTGGAAAAGACTCTGATGCTGGGAGGGATTGAGAGCAGGAGGAGAAGGGGACGACAGAGGATGAAATGGATGGATGGCATCACCGACTCGATGGATGTGAGTTTGAGTGAACTCCGGGAGTGGGTGATGGACAGGGAGGCCTGTGTGCTGCGATTCATGGGGTCACAAAGAGTCAGACACGACTGAGCAACTGAACTGAACTGAACTGAACTGATACTAAGTTACATTTTTAAACACTGCCTAATAGATTTTGACCTTTTTTTGTGAGTTTCCTGGATACCATCTTTTTTGATTTATAAAAATAATTCATGTTGTATTATCTTAGCTTTTTATCATTTTTATTCACCTGTGACTGCCTTTTAACTTTATTCACAGAATTATCTTGTCAAATAATTTTTAAATGTAGTCAATCTAGTGATGATTTTTGTATTGTATCTATTTTGATGTCACATATAGAAAGCATTTTATATCTCATCATAAGATTCACATACAGCTTCTTCTAGCCTTTATAGTATCTAAATTGATTTTGGTATAGTATTTGAGACAAAGATGCACTTTTTTTGTTTATTTTATTCAAATGTTTTGGAAAGCTTTAGGCATTTAGGCACCCACTCCAGTACTCCTGCCTGGAAAATCCCATGGATGGAGGAGCCTGGTAGGCTGCAGTCCATGGGGTCGCTACGAGTTGGATATGACTGAGCAACTTCACTTTCACTTTTCACTTTCATGCATTGGAGAAGGAAATGGCAACCCACTCCAGTGTTCTTGCCTGGAGAATCCCAGGGATGGGGGAGCCTGGTGGGCTGCCGTCTATGGGGTCACACAGAGTCGGACACGACTGAAGTGACCTAGCAGCAGCAGCAGGCATTTAGGAAAGCAGTAGGCATTTATTAGTATAGCCACATATTAGTCAAAGCATATATAAAACACTTATTAGACAGCAACTGTTTTTAATTGACAGTAATCTAGTCCAAAGTTAAGATTTTTTTTCTAGTCAATTTTATATTGGGTTCAATTTTTATTTTTATTTTTGTAATACTTTGAAATATTGAAAGTATTACTCACAGTACTCTGGTGACTTGAGTTCTTAAGAGACGTACTCTTCAGGTCATCAGTTACACAAATTTGAGAAACGGCAATAAACTACTATCCTTTGTTTTTTTTTTTTTTTTTTAAATAATATGCTTTCTTAAGAGGGAAATTAAAAGGCAGAGGATATTTTGTTTTGGAAGAGGAATAGATCCAAATGACTAATGACTGGAGTATTATAAAATGTGATGACCACATTCTTCCCCAAGGCTCACTTAAAAGGAAAAAAAAATCAAAAACAAAACTCAAACCATAAATGATACAAGCCAGTAAAAAATTTATGAGGATTTAATAGAGGAAACAATTTAAACCATTGAATCAGACCAGTTTTCAAGCTTAAATTAGAAAACTATTTATGAAAATCAGTGAACTTACTTCCTCCTAAATAATAAACAATTGTGCTAGAGCATCCTTCCACCTGCCTCCTGACTGGTCAGAGCAACAGGCATGTGACACCTGCCTCCTGACTGGTCAGAGCAATAGGCGTGTGACACCATGACTCCAAACTTCACTTCAAGGTAGAGTCAGACAACCACTTTGCCATCTTACATTTCTTTTTCTTTGGGAAGATTTTGGTCACTAAGTCCTCTACAAAGTTATGAACCTCTATCTGTAGTTTTTCAGGCACACTGTCTACCAGATCTAATCCCTTCAATCTATTTGTCATCTCCACACAAGACTGGAAAAAGTCAGATTTTATTCCAATCCCAAAGAAAGGCATTGCCTAATAATGTTCAAACTACTGTGCAATTGCACTCATTTCACATGCTAGCAAAGTAATGCTCAAAATCCTTCAAGTTAAGCTTCAGCAGTACATGAACTGGGAACTTCCAGATGTACAAACTGAATTTTAAAAAAGCTGAAGAACCACAGATCAAATTGCCAACATCTGCCAGATCATAGAAAAAGCAAGAGAATTCCAGAAAAACATCTGCCTTATTGAATATGCTAGAGTTTTTGACTGTGTAGATCACAGCAAACTGTGGAAAATTCTTAAAGAGATGGAAATACCAAGAAACCTGTATGCAGGACAAGAAGCAACAGTTAGAACTGGACATGGAATAATGGAGGAGTTCAAGTTGGGAAAGGAATACACCACAGCTGTACATTTTCACCCTGCTTATTTAACTTCTATGCAGAGTACATCATGTGAAATGCAGGGATGGATGAAGCACAAGCTGGAATCAAGATTTTTGGGAGAAATACAAATAACCTCAGAAATGCAGATGATGCCGCTCTAATGGCAGAAAGTGAAAAGGAACTAAAGAAAGAGTCTTTTAATGAGAGTAAAAGAGGAGAGTGAAAAAGCCAGCCTAAAACTCAACATTCAAAAAACGAAGATTATGGCATCCAGTCCTATCACTTCATGGCAAATAGATGGGGGAAAAAATGGAACAGTGATAGATTTTATATTATTTTAGGCTCCAAAACTACCACGGAGTGTGACGGCAGCCATGAAATTAAAAGACATTTGCTCCTTGGAAGAAAAGCTATGACAAACCTAGACAGCATATTAAAAAGAAGAGACATCACTTTGCTGACAAAAGTCCATTTAGTCAAAGCTATGGTTTTTCTAGTAGTACTGTGAGGATGCAAGAGTTGGACCATAAGGAAGGCTGAGCACTGAAGAATGGATGCTTTTAAATGGTGGTGCTGGAGAAGACTCTTGAGAGTCCCTTGGACTACACAAAAAATCCAGTCAATCTTAAAGGAAATCAACCTTGAATACTCATTGGAAGGACTGTTGCTGAAGCCGAAGCTCTAATACTTTGGCCACTTGATGTGAAGAACTGAGTCATTGGAAAAGACGCTGATGCTGGGAAAGATTGAGGGCAGTAGGAGAAGGGGGCAGCAGAGGATGAGATGGTTGAATGGCACCACCAACTTAATGGACATGAGTTTGAGCCAGCTCTGAGAGATAGTGAAGGGCAGGGAAGTCTGGTGTGCTCTAGTCCATTGGGGTCTCAGAGTCAGACACTACTTAGCGACTGAACAACAGCAGCGAGAGTCAGACAGTAAGCAAGGACTCTGTGAGGAACTTAAAGACATAAACTGCCCTTAGTATTGACACTATGAGCTTCAGTATTGCCTTGTGTTTTCCAGTGCAATTTGGATTTCCATCAGCTCTGGGTGCTTGGTTAGGCTGTGGCAGATCAAAGTAGCAAGGCAAAAGGGAAAAGTGAATTGAATCATACGTGGAAAATAGCACTGGGTTCTGGCCGTCATTGTGCAGTGGAGGTTTTAGCTGCTGAGTGCTGAAACGTCCCCATTAAAAGTTGCACTTCGGATGATCTCATCCCATTATTGTAATGCGTTAGATTATTAGATGGAGGTTTTCTTTTTATTGATGGGCTGGTCTTACATGATGCTCAGGATTTTAATATTGTTTTCACATTGCAGTTGATTCAGAGCAGAAAGAAAATGAGGAAATAACGAGTTCTGAGGGTCACTGACCTAATCTGGGGTTATATTCATACATAACCTTACCTGGAATTCCACTGAGCGTTGTGCCAAGAATGACTTATACAGGGGAAGGAGAACAATTGAACAAATGCTGCAGTGCAGCCTCAGGCTTAAATTAAATCTGGACAGAAGCAAGATTGACGGAGGCAATTGAAGCTGCAGAAAGTGCCTATCTGCAGTGGGTCAGGAGAGCTGGGAGTTAGAGAATTCTAAAGTGGTCTATGAATGACAAGTAGAGGTGTAGGAAGCCCAAAGCAGAACAATCAAGTCTCTGTCCCAGCTTGGCATGGAAATATCCAAAAGCTAGCTTTAGGGCTGTCAGGTTTAGCAAATAAAAATTCAGGACACCCTATATTTGAATTTCAGCTAAACAATAGATCATGTTTTATTATGCGTGTGTGTGCTCAGTCAGATCCAACTTTTTGTAACCCCACAGACTGTAGCCCTCCAGGCTTCTCTGTCCATGGGATTTCCCAGGCAAGCATACTGGACTGGATTGCCATTTCCTCCTCCAGGGGATCTTCCCGATTCAGGGATCAAACTCTCATCACTCTCTCTCTCTCTTTTTTTTTTTAATTTAATTTTATTTTTTAACTTTACAATATTGTATTGGTTTTGCCATATATCAAAATGAATCCGCCACAGGTATACATGTGTTCCCCATCCTGAACCCTCCTCCCTCCTCCCTCCCCATACCATCCCTCTGGGTCATCCCAGTGCACCAGCCCCAAGCATCCAGTATTGTGCATCAAACCTGGACTGGCGACTCGTTTCATATATGATATTATACATATTTCAATGCCATTCTCCCAAATCATCCCACCTTCTCCCTTTCCCACAGAGTCCAAAAGACTGTTCTATATATCAGTGTCTCTTCTGCTGTTTCGTATACAGGGTTATTGTTACCATCTTTCTAAATTCCATATATATGCGTTAGTATACTGTATTGGTGGGACCAGATGCCATGGTCTTCGTTTTCTGAATGTTGAGCTTTAAACCAACTTTTTCACTCTCCTCTTTCACTTTCATCAAGAGGCTTTTTAGTTCCTCTTCACTTTCTACCATAAGGGTGGTGTCATCTGCATATCTGAGGTTATTGATATTTCTCCCGGCAATCTTGATTCCAGCTTGTGTTTCTTCCAGTCCAGCGTTTTTCATGATGTACTCTGCATAGAAGTTAAATAAACAGGGTGACAATATACAGTCCTGACGAACTTCTTTTCCTATTTGGAACCAGTCTGTTGTTCCATGTCCAGTTCTAATTGTTCCTTCCTGACCTGCATACAAATTTCTCAAGAGGCAGATCAGGTGGTCTGGTATTCCCATCTCTTTCAGAATTTTCCACAGTTTACTGTGATCCACACAGTCAAAGGCTTTGGCATAGTCAATAAAGCAGATAAAGATGTTTTTCTGGAACTCTCTTGCTTTTTCTATGATCCAGCGGATGTTGGCAATTTGATCTCTGGTTCCTCTGCCTTTTCTAAAACCAGCTTGAACATGAGGAAGTTCACGGTTCACATATTGCTGAAGCCTGGCTTGGAGAATTTTGAGCACTACTTTACTAGCGTGTGAGATGAGTGCAATTGTGCGGTAGTTTGAACATTCTTTGGTATTGCCTTTCTTTGGGATTGGAATGACAACTGACCTTTTCCAGTCCTGTGGCCACTGCTGAGTTTTCCAAATTTCCTGGCATATTGAGTGCAGCACTTTCACAGCATTATCTTTCAGGATTTGGAATAGCTCACCTGGAATTCCATCACCTCCACTAGCTTTGTTCGTAGTGATGCTTTCTAAGGCCCACTTGACTTCACATTCCAGGATGTCTGGCTCCAGGTCAGTGATCACACCATCGTGATTATCTGGGTTATGAAGATGGTTTTTGTACAGTTCTTCTGTGTATTCTTTCCATCTCTTCTTAATATCTTCTGCCTCTGTTAGGTCCGGGAAATAGATGGGGAAACAGTGGAAACAGTGTCAGACTTTATTTTTCTGGGCTCCAAAATCACTACAGATGGTGACTGCAGCCATGAAATTAAAAGACGCTTACTCCTTGGAAGGAAAGTTATGACCAACCTAGATAGCATATTCAAAAGCAGAGACATTACTTTGCCAACAAAGGTTCATCTAGTCAAGGCTATGGTTTTTCCTGTCATCATGTATGGATGTGAGAGTTGGACTGTGAAGAAGGCTGAGCGCCGAAGAATTGATGCTTTTGAACTGTGGTGTTGGAGAAGACTTTTGAGAGTCCCTTGAACTGCAAGGAGAGCCAACCATTCCATTCTGAAGGAGATCAGCCCTGGGATTTCTTTGGAAGGAATGATGCTAAAGCTGAAACTCCAGTACTTTGGCCACCTCATGCAAAGAGTTGACTCATTGGAAAAGACTCTGATGCTGGGAGGGATTAGGGGCAGGAGGAGAAGGGGACGACAGAGGATGAGATGGCTGAATGGCATCACTGACTCGATGGACATGAGTCTGAGTGAACTCCGGGATTGGTGATGGACAGGGAGGCCTGGCGTGCTGTGATTCATGGGGTTGCAAAGAGTCAGATATGACTGAGCGACTGATCTGATCTGATCTGATACTGTATTGGTGTTTTTCTTTCTGGCTTACTTCACTCTGTATAATAGGCTCCAGTTTCATCCACCTCATTAGAACTGATTCAAATGTATTCTTCTTAATGGCTGAGTAATACTCCATTGTGTATATGTACCACAGCTTTCTTATCCATTCATCTGCTGATGGACACCTAGGTTGCTTCCAACCTAGATTATAAACAGCGGTGCGATGAACATTGGGGTACCCATGTCTCTTTCAATTCTGGTTTCCTCAGTGTGTATGCCCAGCAGTGGGATTGCTGGATCATAAGGCAGTTCTATTTCTGTTTTTTAAGGAATCTCCACACTGTTCTCCATAGTGGCTGTACTAGTTTGCATTCCCACCAACAGTGTAAGAGGGTTCCCTTTTCTCCACACCCTCTCCAGCATCTATTGCTTGTAGACTTTTGGATCGCAGCCATTCTGACTGGTATGAAATGGTACCTTATTGTGGTTTTGATTTGCATTTCTCTGATAATGAGTGATGTTGAGCATCTTTTCATGTGTTTGTTAGCCATTTGTATGTCTTCTTTGGAGAAATGTCTATTTAGTTCTTCTGCACAACAAAGGAAACTATAAGCAAGGTGAAAAGACAGCCTTCAGAATGGGAGAAAATAATAGCAAATGAAGCAACTGACAAACAACTAATCTCAAAAATATACAAGCAACTCCTACAGCTCAACTCCAGAAAAATAAATGACCCCATCAAAAAATGGGCCAAACCCTCGTCTCTTATGTCTCCTATTGGGCAGGTGGATTCTTTACCACTGTGCTACCTGAAAAGCTCAATGTTTTAGTGTGTGTCCTAAATATTATGTGCATGCATATTAAGTCACTTCAGTCGTGTCCAACTCTTAGTGACTCTATGAACCATAGCCTGCCAGGCTCCTGTCCTTGGGATTCTCTAGGCAAGAATACTGGCGTGGGTTGCCATATGCTTCTCCAGGGGATCTTCCCCACCCAGGGATCAAACCCGCATCTCTTAAGTCTCCTGCATTGGCAGGAAGGTTCTTTACTACTAGCACCACCTGGGAAGCCCCTAAACATTATGTGGGGCATACTTAAATTGCGAGGTTATTTGTTGTTAATGTGAAATTCCAAATGAACTATGAGTCCTGTATTTTATCTTGCAACTCTATGCCTGATCAAACCCTACTTTCTTATTAATTGATGATTAAAAAGGTTAGTGATCTTGGGATGAGAGGTATTGAATCTCCTGAGGCTTTTATATTTCCCTTATGATGGGTGAGTAAAATAAGCTGAGGAAGACTCTGTGGAGTTGCAGGACTTACAACAAACTTCTCTAAATAAAGCAAAGGAAAAAAAAAAGCATATTTATCTGAATCTTCTAACTTTAGAATGAATGGCTTATCAATATATCAATAAATATGAGTTAGCTACCTCTTTTATAAATGAAAAATTTAATCATAATGGTATAAAATATGATGTTAACATGTGTTTCCTTCCTAGATTATTTCCACAGTATATTCAGCCATATAATAAACAGAAAGGCCTTATTTTAAAATAAATATACATTTTTGGAAAAATGAGTTGGTTGAAAATATTTGAAATTGTATCCTTTTGACATGTAGATTAGAACTGTTTGAGATCTCAAATAAATAACATGCCACATGATAGTCATCTCGACTTTCCACAATCTACATGAAACTTTTCCCAATTATTTCTGATTTTACTTTATTCTATAGGACACAGAAAGGCATTCATATACAATCATGTGTGACATAATTTCGCACATGTTGACAATGAGGAATCATTAAATATTTATTGATAGACTAATGCTTTCTGACAAGTACATGTAAGTTATAATAGAACTGCAGGATAACTGCATTTTAACCCAGTTTGGGCTCTTTGGTAAAAAATTTTTTTGAATTAAATAATCTTCAAAAGTGCAATAGCATTGCCATGATGACAAGCTAGAGAGAGTGACAGGGCGTGAAGTTACAGCCGCCACTGACACACCTCCCTCCCAAGCCT
The DNA here is from genome assembly GCF_032452875.1 of Bos javanicus. Taxonomy (NCBI): domain Eukaryota; kingdom Metazoa; phylum Chordata; class Mammalia; order Artiodactyla; family Bovidae; genus Bos; species Bos javanicus. Next base: position 93,678,045 of record NC_083877.1, read on the forward strand.
GCCTTGCATCACAGAGTTGCGAAATCGTTGGTCCAGGTGTCCCTCCTCCATCACTCATCTCTGAACCACAGTCGTTGTAGAGAGTGGAAAATAAGCATATGCCGTTCCCAGGGTAAGGCACAGAGCTGTGTCTGCTACCCAGACTGACTCGCCTGATTGAAGGGACATGAATTCTCCCAGGTGGCTCAGTCTCCACTTATTGACAATCATATCACTTATCAGCTTTGGCTGTAATAAGCTGCCTTATTGACTTCTGCCTTGTCATTCTTCCAGCCAGTTCCTTGTCACAGGCACCGCTGCTTTGCATCAGTCTGCCTTCACGTTATTGGCTTATTGATAGTTCCATCCATCTTCTTCAGGGAGGTTGACAGGCTGGCATTTGACTCTTCTGTCTTTCTGCGGTTTTACAGCCTGAAGGATGGCTGCCTGAAGTCCCTGGTGTTTTGCCCAAAGAGCCAGTATGCAAACCACTGCTCCTCACTATACCCAGGGGTGCAACAAATTCTTTTTTTTTTTTTTCTTTTCTGGCAAGTTATGGAGTCATTGACAAATCTTCATCTGCACATGCTGAGGTGCAAGAGGGAACTACTATTTGACCTAGTATCAGCTGAGACTGTTTCCCCAGGTTTTGCCTGTGAGAGCTCTCTGATTGTTGTACCAACACAGCACTGTTTTCCCCCAGGTATCCAAGCAGAGACAAACAGCTGCAGGGGTGTGAACCGATTCCCCTTGGCTTTGTACAATATCAAAGCCATGTCAGAGGAGCTTTGACAAGGGTCTTTGGCACTGAGGGAAAGAAAAAAACTAATTCCTAATATTAAACACATTGATTTTCAAAGACGGAATAATAACAACTTGATTTTTTTTTTTTAATTTAAAGCCAATGTTTATGCCTCTGGCATGTGGGGAAATCATTTGACTTGTAAACTGAGTGTGTTTGATTTGAAACTATCCAAAGAGTGATACAGCATGATGTAATGAGGGCTTTCATGCGAAAAGAAAAGAGGGATTATATGGTGAGAAAGCTTTCAGGGGTCCACACTGTTAGATATCATTAAAAACGCAGTTTCATCTTATCAACAGTCGATCTTATTCATGAAAGTTGTCCAGGCAGCATCTGTTAAAGATGAATTAAGGAGTTACATTAGATGCAATCAAAAGTCTAGTAAAAAAGTTTTTCTTTAATCTAATTGATCTCTTTAGGAATGTAGAGTATCCCCTGGATGAGCTTCACACCAAAGCTTTGAAAACATGCTCTTTTCTTTTGAAGAACAACAGATGACTTTAAAGGGGGGAAAAAAAGGAAATTAACAAAAAATGAGAACAAGAGCTTCCACCTATTACACCATATGATGATTATTACAGGATTACTATATGATTTACTTCTTATTAAAATTCTTGTTAAAATACATATAAAGTAAATATTAATTTACCATTACAGATGATAAAACTGAGGCATGTAGCTACCCCCTTTGTCTCCAAGGCGTAGTGTGGTGACTACCACGTGGCTTCGTCTGCACCCTGCACAGGTTTCTGGTTTTTATTATGAATGTTGTGAAAAAACTAACATCCAGATATCCAGGTAGAACACTTTATGCCTGGGAAGAAAAATAAACACAAACTTTAAATTAATTTGATCTCTGATTATGATAAGGAAACAAGGCCAAAGAAAGTAATTAGGAGAAAACCATAAAATTTCAATAGATAAATCTTTAATTTTTTAATCTAAAAAATGGCAAGATTAATTCACTTTCAGATCATTGCTCCTTATTCCAAAAAGAAGCAAATAAAGTTTCTCTACATCCACCCACCACCTGTCCATTACAGGTTTCTTCCACACTGCTAATATTTTTGGAATATGATATTTAATGTTCCATATTCACTCTTCATTGGAGAAGGAAGTGGCAACCCACCCCAGTGTTCTTGCCTGGAGAATCCCAGGGACGGGGGAGCCTGGTGGGCTGCCGTCTATGGGGTCGCACAGAGTCAGACACGACTGAAGCGACTTAGCATATTCACTCTTCTCTCTTTATGAAACAAACATGGATAGCTTATTTGACAATTTGTTTTAACGTTTTCTTCTAAAGTGATAGAACAGAAAAATTTTAATGACTTGCACAGACTGACACATTATTATCTGTGAGGCGCTTAATGTCCACAGCAACACAAACTCAACATTATATATTCAACCAGCCTCTTGAAGTCAAGAATAGTTCCTGATATCAGAAACCAAATATAATAATATGATAATACAAATGTTTCCACAAAGTCTTGATAAATTACAATAAGGTAAAAAATTATCTTTGCTCCACAAAGCTGGTCATAGAGACCATTGAAAAACAGAACTGAAGTGCTATGTGTCAAGGGCAAGAATGATGTGTGTAGGTATTTGCGAAAATGGTGCTTCAGCTTTGACAACCTGTGGACACTCACCTGTCTATATATCTCACCTACTATCATTGTATAGAGACAGCACCAAATTAGAACACAGCATTCCATTTAGGTTTGGTAGGGTGGAGATGGACAGGGAGGCCTGGTGTGCTGCGATTCATGGGGTCGCAAACAGTCGGACACGACTGAGCGACTGAACTGAACTGAACTGAACTGAAGCCCTGAATTGCTCAGGTGTGTCCAACTCTTCCCGACTCCATGAGGCTTCTCTGTCCATGGAATTTTCCAGACAGGAATAGGTTGCCATTCCCTTCCTTGGGGGATCTTCCTGACCCAGGGATCAAACCCATGTCTCCTGCATTGGCAGGCAGGTTCTTTACCACTGCGCCACCTGGGAAGCACAGTTTGGTAGGGATGCCATCATAAATTACCATTAATTGAGTTTAAAACAACAGAAATTTATCTCCTCACAGTTCTGTAGGCTAGAAATCCAAGAACATGGAGGTCAGAAAGTTCCATAGAATTCTCCTCTTCCTCTTTCTAGCTTCTGGTGGTGGCCATCAGTCCTTGCCATTCCTTGGCTAAAAGCTGCATTATTCTAATCCCTGACTTTGTCATCACATGGTCTTCCCTCTGTATGTGTCTGTCTCTGGGTCCAAATTGCTGTTTTTCATAAGGCCACCAGCTATTTTGCACTAGGGCCCACTTTAATGACCTCATTTAACTTGATTGCTTCTGTAAAGACCCTTTTCCACCCCCCTTCAAAAATCACATTCTGTGATACTGGGGGTTTGACTTCCAACACATCTTTTGTGGGGACACATCTCAACCCAAGTAATCTATGATAAAAGGCAGAGCATGTTTATGCCACAGTAAGAGGGCTGAATGTAGAAGGAAATGACAACCCATACCAGTACTCTTGCCTGGAAAATTCCATGGACAGAGGAGCCTGGCGGGCTGCAGTCCCTGGGGTCACAAAGAGCTGGACATAACTGAGAAACTACCACAGCAACAAGAGCGCTAAAAGGACACTTTGGCTGAAAAAGGAGGAGGTGGGGGAGGCGGAGGGCAGGACAGGCCTACTCTTTGTATTTCTGCTTGGATTAGGAACTCCTTGTCAATAAGTTACCACGCCTTCTTTCTGCATGTTCTCCACCATCTCTCAGCAGGTCAGGTGATGTCCCTCACTGTATACCTGGGAAAAGAGTCCCTGATGTCTTCCATGCAGTGCCTGCTGCATCAACCTCCTCCTTTGTAAGGAAATCAGCATTCGTTTCAGCCTGGTCACAGAAGGTTTAGGGATGGAGAGTTGAGTGACACTTTAGAGAGCCACTCAACACCAGTGTCCAATTGCTTCAGAGTTAAGGCAACACACTTCTCATTGATATTGCTGAGAAATAATCGATCCTTGAAGCTAGATGATGTCTGGGTCATTTAACATGAAGAAATAGTGGAAAAAGAAGTTACTCTTCTTAATCTGAAACATGCTGAAAAGGACTTAGTTTGACCTCCAAAAAATGAAGGACCGGTGATGCCCCAGTGCATTTTTAAACTGTGGACATGATCGGCATTTCTATAGCAGGAATGGTAGAGAGCCCAGGGGCCTGCAAAACCTCCATCTGCCTTTCACATCAGGACAGAACAGACAAGGATCAAATTAAGAAGAGGTTGGAGACATTCTGTTGCCAGGAGAACATTCTCAGTGACTAAAATTGATTAAAGCAGAAAACCATTCATTAATAATATTGAATTATAATAGTATTTGGGAAAATGGCATCATTTAAAAGTGAATTAAGTAATTTACTTCTTTTTCTTCCTAGTTGGTTTATACATTCTCTTTTATTTTTAGAGATCATGTGTACATTCAGTGTCTCAAGTAATATTTGTTATAAATCAAGCTAACACATATTTATTAAGTGCCTACTGTGTTCAAATTAATACACTTGGCTCTGGAATACTAAGGTTGAAAGTCCTCTGCTCAAGGTTGCTTTATTTCATGTTTTATCTTTTTTATACTGTGCAATATTGGTATTAAGCAGTTCATCATAACCAATATAGACGACAACTGCTTTATAGGAAGGAGAAACAAATTTGGCCAAATGCTGCATTTATTAAATTAAGGACAGACCATGTGGGTAGATAGTTCTTCCTGTTAACTGGCATTCTATAAATAAAATTAAACCACGCTACAGAAATGCTGGGGTGTTGCAAGTGAAGGGACAATTTTCCTTTAGATGTCATTCTTCTTCCCCAAATTACCTATCACTTTGAAAGCATTTTCAGACTCTGAGAGGTGAGTATTTAAATTGATTTTAAAGCATTTTTTTCTGACTCTTGGCAAAAATTTATCAATTAATTAAATAACACCTTTACTGTGTTATTTTTTTAATACCTCTGCTGTTGGGTGATAAAAGCATTTTAATTCAAATCGCTCTTCTTAAGGTTAATTGGGGATATAAAATATGAACAAATGGCCATAATATTGTGTGCTGTAGTCTATGTTAGAGTGATGTAGGATCCAGGAATTCAGAGGAGAAATAGTATTATGTCAGTGACCTACTCAGGGTGAAGAACGTCCTCATTGAGGTGAAGAAAGCCTGATATGTGTGGCTCTGTATTATCTTCTCTCATCTCCTTCCTACCCACACTCCCCCAGGGTTGCTGAGTCATTAGGAAGAAAACAAAGATCTTTGTAAGCTCAGTTTTCTTTATATACATCATTCTTCCTTCTCAGTGGATTTGAACACTTCACTTTGAAAAAATCTTAAGTTGTTACAGGAAGGATTCTTTTTCACTTCTGTTATCAAGTCTTATCCACACACATTTCTCTTAAAATATACCTAAAATTTTCACTGTGCTGTGGTTTTGACTCTACCAAACCAAAACTTCCCCAGCAGCTGATTGTTTCCGTTTTTCTCTTGTGTATTCCATACCAATTGCAGAGAAGCAATAAACACACTTAATGATGGAGTGTACAGGGATCAGTTTCTTGTCTCACCTTTCCGTTGTGCAGTTGATATAAAGGTCTTTTGGTAAATGGACACCAGATTTGGTCAAGTATTTAATCTTTTAATAAAGCTAAATAATGTAAGTGCTAGTAAGACATCCACCAGAGGATCTGGCCAATGCGTTTCTCTAGTTCTGCTAAAGACATGATCCTGGCCTCCTTTGAGATGTTTGAAGATGAGAAAATGTCTTAACTAGAAGCCTTTCCTTTGCAATGACTGCCTTTCTGGTGCCTTTGCTGTTATTTCCTCTGTTATTCTCGTTCCAAGACTATGACCACATAAAAAGCCTTGCTTGTCTGTGATCTTGTCTGTTAGTTCATCTTCCTACTGTGACTATTTTCTATATTGTCCTCTTCTCTTAGATTTTTTTTCATTAGCCACAATGTTGCTAACTTTCTCCTTTACAGGTTCCTATTATTGCCAGTCTTCCAAGGATTCTCTTCTCAAGGGTATGTACTAGTCAGGGTTTTTGGCTGCAAATAGCAGAAGTTACTTCTAGTAGGCTAAGAAAAAAAAAAAAGGAATTTAGAAGAGAATAGCAAAAGTCTCAAAGGCACTAAGGGAAGCCTGGAGAATTAGGTTGTGAAGATAACATAAGGGGTGAGCACCACAGCCCTTTCACTCACAGGGAGAATCAGGTCAGGATACCCTTGTTACTGCTGCAGGACGCCAGTGACCCTCATCGTCACACTGCGGACTCTGGACCCTGTCTGCCTCGGTCACCCTGTTGCCCGCCCTGAAATGAATTTTCTATTCTTCTTTGGTTCACTTACTCCAGGGTCAAAATCATGAATATTGTTCAGTCGCTAAGTTAAGTCGCTAAGTCGCTAAGTGTCTGACTCTTTGCTACCCTTGGACTGCAGCATGCCAGGCTTCCCTGTCTTTCACTATCTCTCAAAGTTTGCTCAAACTCATGTCCATGAGCCGGTAATACCAGTAACTCTAAAGCACAGGTTCTTGAACACACTTTGTTTCTTTCTTGGCCCTTATATCTTTTATACTAGAACCTGTTAATATGCTGTGTGGTTCAGAACCATCAGTAGACCATGACAATTGTCTCAGATTTCTGAAGTTGGAACCAACTCTTTGGAGGCATACATTATTCCCCAAAGTTACACTGTGAGCAAATATAGATGTATTTCAAACATACAAACATGCACACACATACACATACAAAGAAGGTCACCATAAAAAGGATACTGCTTTGGTTAACTATCTTATTGTTCGCTGTAGCTGGTTATCTATAGCTGTAAGACAAAGAATCTCAAAACTTGCGATCATCTGTTTAGCTTTGGATTCTTCAATTTGGGCAGAACTTACTGGGGGAACGCTTCACTCTGTTCCATGTGGTTAGGCAATCCACTTTCAATAAAGCTCACTCCTGTGGTTTGCAAAGTGGTGCTTCTTTTTGCTGGAAGCTTGGCAGTACCTAAGGGTCAAGGACCCCAGTTCAACTTCACTCGATTCTCTCTATGGGTTCCCTGGCTTACTCTAGGCATGGTTGCTGGTGAAATCATGTTCATCCCCTTGCTTTCAGAAGTAGATGACTGAGTGGTGGGAATTTATTGCATTTATTGTTTTTAAAATGAGAAGTGGGTTTCTCCCTCCCACCAATATTTATACAGTGGTTGATTTCCCAGGGGCAGAAGAGTATCACATCCCAGGCAGCCAAAAAAAAAAAAAAAAGGCAGCCATCAATTACTGGAATATTCTATAACATGAGCACATTATGCAGAGAGAGTAAGTTATGACTCTGTCCTTGAGAAAATCACAGTTCATTTGAATAGACACTTATACCAACAGATGAAAACATGACGTTCTTTTAGATATCATGAGGCATTTCACAGATTACTTTGGGATCACAGAGTTAGAGGGAAAGATCCTGCATGTAGGAACACGTGAAGACTTCACAGAAGAGATACTGTTTGTTCAAAAACTAGTACTTGTGCCCATTTAATAACTGCTGTGTTCTTAAGTTGTTAATTCCTCACATATGTTAATATTTTCAAACCTCCTACATGTAATCAAAGACAGGTGTTAGTGTGGCCATTCTGCAGACAATGATCAAAGAAATTTCCCACGATAGATCAAAGAAATTTCCCACAATAGTAAATGGTTAAATCAGAATGTGAATTCTGGCTTTCATAGGTATTCTTGTCATCTAAACACTACGCAGTCCATGAGGTCCCTGAGGGTCAGACACGACTGAGCGACTTCACTTTCACTTTTCACTTTCACTTTTCACTTTCATGCATTGGAAAAGGAAATGGCAACCCACTCAGGTGTTCTTGCCTGGAGAATCCCAGGGACGGGGGAGCCTGTTGGGCTTCTGTCTATGGGGTCGCACAGAGTTGGACATGACTGAAGCGACTTAGCAGCAGCAGCAGCAAACACTACACAGAACAAGAGAATGAAGATAAGACCAAGCCAACCAAGTGCTATCAAATGGGCTGGAAATTTTGGAGAACTATTAAAACCCAATAAAGGAATAATAACAAATATTTTATGAAGATTATTATGCACTAAATGTGGATCCAAGAGCTTTTCATGTCTTGCTTATTTAATACTCACACCAACCCAATGAACTGTTCTTATTAGAATCCCAATTTTAAAATGAGATAATGAATAAGATCCAGTGACTTCCAAGCTTTCACAGTTAATGAGTTTCAATAATCTATTGCTATCAAACCAAACTGAGACTCAGTAGCTTCAAATTTGAGCAACAGCATTTTGTGTTTGTTTTCTTCATGATTCTGTAGCATGCCTGGGCTCAACTGGAGCATTCTTTGGGCTCGAGTAGGCTGGAGCGTTCCAGATGATCTGGCATGTCTTGTGCCTATATGGGGATAGAGGGAAAGTTGGGATTCCCTCTCTGTGGAGCCTAAGGGTCTCTTCACTGCCATGCAGTGTGTATCCCTACATGTTCTCTTGAGCAGGATAACCAGGTCTTTTGCCTGGCACCTCAGGGATCCCAAAAGCACACGAGCAGGAGCTACCAGACTTTCTTAAAGGCTTAGGCCTGGAACTGGAATAACTTCACTTCTGCTGTATTCTGTTGCCCAAAGTGAGTTGCAGGCCCAGTCCAGATTCAGTGTGCAAGGGGACTCTACAAGAACATGAATTTGGGGAAGAAATGTGCACAGAGGTCACCTTTGGAGAACTAATTACATTGTGTAGCTTGGCTTTGACAACTAGGTGCCCTGATCTGGGGCCCTACCTTTTAGCATAAATTCTATGGAAGTCAGGAATAGGGGTAGGAGGGGAGGCTGGAGGGGTGTGATGGAAAACAGGTCCTCACACTCTGAGGACAGAAGACAAAGGCTCTTTCTGCCAGGCTAAAGGACGCTTTATCTTTCTGTTTACTTGCCCAGCAGTGATTCACACTAAATGTGTTCTTCATAGCTGTATTATATATTGGAAAATTCTTCAGCTGCTTGAAATGGTCATTTTTCTTTCTTTAATTAGAAGGACTGCATCTTTCTATGTGTGCATGCTGTCGCTTCAGTCATGTCTTACTCTTTGCAACTCTATGGGCTGTAGCTCTCCAGGCTCCTCTGTCCTGGGATTCTCCAGGCAAGAATCCTGGAGTGGGTTGCCATTTTCTCCTTCAGGGGATCTTCCTGACCTAGGGATCGAAACTGCCTCTCTTATGTCTCTTGCATATGAGAACTACACACGAGTAACAGATATCTGTTGTCTTCATATTATTTTTTAAAAAATCCCCAATAGGTCTTTTCAAGCCTCCAAAAGAATTCACAAGTTACATGTGAGATTTATGAGGATTTACTTGTTTGAGCTAAGTCACAATCGATTTGAAACTTAGACTAAAATAATTTTTGTTTTGATTTAACATCTTGGTTAGCAATAATTGTATGGGCTGTACTATAATTTGGGGGGATATAAATTTTATATAGTTAAGAGCTCACATAAAATTACAGAAATGAACTCCTGAACTCTCCATCTCTAAATTTCTTTTTGTGACTATAACATTCACACACTGAGCTTATCTAATGTAGCTGTACTTAGTAGTCCTCGTCCAAGTTTTCCTCTAAGGACCACTTTTGTCTTTTTAAAAAAATTCTTCTAAAGCTATTATAGAGTATCTTATCTTCTATAATTTTCTATGTGTATTTGTTCCTTTTATCTTATATAATTTTTGCACAGCTACATTCGTTTTTATTCTTATCCTTTAAACAAATGGTAGCATGTCCTAAAGTGTGCAGTTTGAATTTTAGTTCCTTTAAATACATAAGCAGCATACTACTCAGAGGCTATGTAATAGTCCGTGGACGGTTTTACCACAGATTTTTAAAGTTTCCCTCTATTCACCACAACCTAAATGTCTAGATTCTTTTATTATAACACCCACTGACTCAGTGGGGATCATTCCAGCCCCCCATGTGCTCAGTAGTATCTGACTCTTTGGGACCCTTTGGGCACACCAGGCTTCTCTGACCCTGGGTTTTTCCAGGCAAGAATACTGTAGTGAATCGCAATTTTCTTACCCAGGGGATCTTCCCAACTCAGGGATCAAACCCATGTCTCCTGCATTGGCAGGCAGATTCTTTACCCACTGAACCATTGGGGAGCCCCAGAGGGGGTCATTACCCATGTCATTTCTTAACTAACTAAACTATAGAAGACATATTGAATGTGAAATATTTTATTTTATTTTTAAACTTTACATAATTGTATTAGTTTCGTCAAATATCAAAATGAATCCACCACAGGTATACATGTGTTCCCCATCCTGAACCCTCCTCCCTCCTCCCTCCCCATACCATCCCTCTGGGTCATCCCAGTGCACCAGCCCCAAGCATCCAGTATTGTGCATCGAACCTGGACTGGCATCTCGTTTCATACATGATATTTTACATGTTTCAGTGCCATTCTCCCAAACCTTCCCACCCTCTCCCTCTTCCACAGAGTCCATAAGACTGTTCTATACATCAGTGTCTCTTTTTCTGTCTCGTATACAGGGTTATTGTTACCCTCTTTCTAAATTCCATATATATGCGTTAGTATACTGTATTGTTGTTTTTCCTTCTGGCTTACTTCACTCTGTATAATAGGCTCCAGTTTCATCCACCTCATTAGAACGGAATATTTAAAGAAATAACTTTTTAATTTTTTTCCTTAAAGTTTTATTGAGCTATAATTGACATAAGCACTATGTAAGTTAAAGGTGTACAGTGTAATGATTTGATGTATATATTCTATGAAATGATTACCACAGTAAGTTTAGTAAACTTATCCATCATTTCATATAGGTATAAAGAAAAGAAAAAGAAAAAAAAATTTCTTTGTGATGAAAATTCTTAGAATTTACTCAAGAATTATGGGCATTTTATTTCTTTTCTAGTTCTTCTTTGGTAATGATTGATTGCTTTAGAATTTTTACCTCCCATAGGGTAAATTTTAGTAATTCCTATTTCAATGAAAATCATATATTTCACCCAGATTTATATAAAGCTAAGAAAATTGTCCCTAAAGGCATTTAATTTCTGCTGCATTTTTGGTAATTCCATATTAGAATTTCTTATTTTGTACATTTAAGCTTTCTTTCCTTATTTCCTTTATTATTTACTAAGGATTCATCTGTTTTTCCCATCCATGAACCAGACCTTGGGTATTTGTGAGTTTTAAATATTTCTGTTTGTTTTCTATTCAGTTTCATTTATTTTTTTAAAATTTGCATTCATTTCTCTTTTGTTCCTTTAATGTCTTTTTATTGTTTTGTGAAGTTTGAAGTCTCATATTTATTTACATTCTTTCAAGCTTATTAATATATGCCTTAAAGATTGAATTTTCTTTTTTTCTTTGTTTATTCTTCCTCTATGATCTGATTTTAAAAGTCTTAATTGTTATCATTTTTTTCATATTAGGCAATTATGGTTTTAATTTTTATTTGAACCCAGTTACCCTGATGCTTTACATACTATTTTTAAATTACCACTTGATAAAATTTTGGACTTTTTCTTTTTCTTTTGTTTCCAGTTCTGTTTGTTTTGAATTCCAGTTCTAATTTTATTGCATTATGAATAGAAAATACTAACCATGCAATCACTTCTTTTTTTGAAATTTATTAAATATTTATTTCTAATTGTAATACTATCCCTTTCAAGCCTTCTCTTTAAAGAAAAAAATTAAATGAAGCATATCAGTCTAAAATAATGATCTGACTGCCTAAAGAAGAGAAGACTTCTGAAACACCTCTAAGGAAGGCATTCTTGAGTATACTCCCATTGGGTACTTCTGTCAAGCCAGCTTCAGCCAATTGTGCACAAGGAGAAAGTGAGGGTGGTTAAACTCTCACTAAGCAGTTGTTACAAGTTGCCACTTAAAAACATTAAATTTACAACCACCCAAGGACCTTCCTGGCAGTGAAGGTCATCTTCTACCTAGAGATGTGACTTGGCTTTGATTTCCAGACTTTTCCTACCACTTTTAAAGGCACGAATCACTTGTTAAGCATGGCACTGCAGGATAGAGCTTGATTACTGAAGATCAGAAAATATTTAGCATCCACCTGACATTCTGCCAACTGCAGCTCATTCCTTTCTTAGTTTGAAGAGAAGGAAATAGATTTAAAATAAAAAAAAAGAAGAAGCAGCATGTAATGATAACTAAAGGTGTGATAATTTTTTTCCTATCATCAGTCTAGCTGTGATGATCTATAATACAGTTTTCATCACATATTTAATCTTAATTAAAACTCTGGCATTGTGCTTTCCTGTGTCTCCATTCTACAACAAAATGCAGTTTCCAACCCAAGGGTGATAACAATAAATATGGGGAAAGGTTCAAGGCAAATTTGACATAGTGTTTCTTATATGCATTATTTAAAATTGCACCCACACAAGCATTCCATACAAACTTTCACTTGGAATTACTCCCAGAACACTCCAGAATTATCATGGTTACAAGTAATCCTAAAAAGAACTGGAAAAATCAAGTTGAATCTTACTTCCTAAGATAGGCCCAAGCATTAATGGTGTCTACTGAGAAATAAGGTTAAATTCTTCAAAATCTGATTTGATGGCATTCTCTTTAGTTGGTATCCTTTTCATCTTCAGGGCTTCCCTGGTGGCTCAACAGTAAAGAAGCCACCTGCAAGGGGGAGACCCAGGTTCAATCCCCGGGTTGGGAAGATCCCCTGGAGTAGGGAATGGCTTATTTACCCCAGTACTCTTGCCTGGAGAATCCCATGGACAGAGTAGCCTAGCTGGCTATAGTCAGTGGGGTCACAAAGAGTTGGACACCATTGAGCAACTAACACTTTCACTTTTAATCTTCACGTTAAATTGGAACAACTATTCATGGCTAAAATTCATTCTAATAGAGACAGAAAAAAAATCAGCAATATTTAATCTGGAAAAAAAGTTCAAAGGCTAAAGATTATTTGTTTTTTCAAATTTAAGACCGGTTTATATCCAAGTGCATCCTTCTTCAGCTTTACTTCCTGGTTAAATGAATCCATTTCCCTCTTTGGACAGACTGATCCACCCTTGACTCCCTGTGTGAACTGACTATATTTTTTTGTGACCTTAAAGACCAAAATCCACTGACTTCTTCTGATTCAAGCAGAAGGTTCCCATGACGTATATAAATGTGGTAAACATTTATTGGGAAGAGTTCCATCCTTGAGTTCAAAATTTCTCATGTAAGATTTTATGAGTCTCATCATTCACATATCGCAATGAAGCAAGATGTCTTTTCTAGGAAATGTGTTCCCAGTGAGAACACAATTATTAAATACCATCATCATTGATAATAATTAAACTTTATTACCATAGTTCCAACCTTGTCAGATCCGGCTCCCCAGAGGGATGACTGTAAGTGAGAGGCTTTAGAAAAGAGTGTACTATGAAAACTAAGGGGACACCAGGCCAGGAACAGCACCTGAGAGACTAAATTTGTGCTAAAGCCCTCTTTGGGTAGGGTGGCAGCATGACTCTGCTCTGTTCTTGGTGCCTTTATTTTTTTAATTTCATTGTATTTTTGAAAGTGCTGTGTCTTTGTGGCTGCACGGGCTTTTCTCTAGTTGTGGCGAGAAGATGGTACTCTCTAGTTGTCATGTGTGTGGGCTTCTCAGTGCTGTGGCTTCTTTGTCGCAAAGCACAGGCTCCAGGAAAGTGGGATTCAGTAGTTGTGGCTCCTGGGCTCCAGAGCGCAGGCTTCATAGAGGTGGTGCAGGGGCTCAGTTGCTCCGCAGCATGTGGAATCTTCCCGGATTAAGGATCAAACCCATGTCTCCTGTGATGGCAGGCAGATGATTCTTTACCACTGAGTTACCAAGGAAGCCCCTTCTTAATGTCTTTAACCAACGTTTGAGAAAGGAAATCCCTTCCTAATAAGGAATAAGGATGCTACAAATCAAAGCAGATTGAAAGGAAGGTGACAAAGGAGAGACACCATTAGGAGACAATGAATTAGAATCAATTACAGTCACTATTTTTAAGCATCAACTCAGTACTGTTTATCAGAAATCCATTTAGTGAATAATTGTAGAAAGGATATTCAAAACCAGCACACCCTGCTTCAAGACAGTTCTTTTTCAGCTACACTGTGCTTCCTTTTATTGGTGAGAGGAAAAAAATGTATATATGTGAGGGGGATAAATGAGCAAGATTCTGTTTACTCAATGTTGGTAAATATTTGGCTGCAGTTAATTTTAACTCAGGCACTTAAAGTGCACAGTAATTAGCTTGGCTGCCTTGAGAATAATCTTAAATGAGGAGCCTGGACTAAGATTGCAATGATGCACAGAGGTAGTCAAGCTCGTGTAGTTAGTAAGGACGATGCTAGGTGAACAGGGAAAAGCAAAGTACAGTTTTGCACGTTGAAGACACAAAGACAAAACTTACCCACCTTGCGGTCAGTGGTAAGTAAATCCAAACCTGGTGAGGCCGTGAGTGCTACTTCTGTCTTTGGATGCGTAGGACCTCACATGATCATGTACTGAATCAGACACACATACTGTCAGACATTTACAATTCTCTGGATAGAATTGAAAAGGCCTCGTTTCCTTTCGGGTATTGTGCTGTATTGCCGATCCTGCTCATAATGCCATTTGTCTTGGTGTGTCTGACTGTGCACACTGTTGCCTGAACCCATGGTAGGTCAGGCGCGAGCTAAGAGGCTGGAGGAAAATGCAAGGAGCCCTAGGAACCGCAAACACATGTCTTCTCTCCTGGCTGGCACAGCAGCCGTAGCAGCAGACATAACACCACACAACATAACTGCACACAACCCTTACGGGCTTTTCCAGGTGAAGCTTGTATTTACTTACAGAACAAACATAGCCAGTGGCTGAGTACCCTGTGACACGCATGTGCACTTCCGTAGCGATCTCAGCTGTTGCACAGCCTTGCAAAGTCACTGTTTATGGCACGTGGGGTGAGAGGGCGTGAGAGTATGGGGCACCATCTTGCTAATTTCCCCACGTGTTATTAGCCCACATTGTTTTCCTTTATCTGGTTTGAACTCTCCAGATTCCTGTTTTCTTAGTTTTTACAAAGTTTGAGAAATTTTTGCATCAAAATTTCGCCCAGACCCTGATTTTGGTACCATTTCTGGAAAAACCAGCCACAAGCCAAGAATGAGAAATCTTAGGCAGATGGAAATATTTTTCATGACCATGAATTTCAACTTTTTTACTGTCAGTCTAGCTAGTTAAAACAGAAAGAATAGGGAGATAAAAATAGCTTCCTGGGCGTAGGGGAAATTTCAAAATAATAATAGTGGAAGGAAAAGAAAAAGAGAATGTAAAAGAAAGAGGCAGGCCAGAAAGCAAAGGGTGTACTAGTAAAAAAAAAAAAATCAAGATTTATGATTCACAATATGATGATTTAAACATATTAAATAACTGAAATAGGATTGACTTTGAAATGGAGCAGGACCATATGGTCCTTGCCCCCCTCCCCACCCCACATCCTCTACCTGCCTTTTGCCTGTGGAAAGCTTTAGTCAAAGAAAAGTGAAGGGAGAAGTGAGAGATACTGAAACAAAGAAAAACAGTCAAAGAAGACTAAATAACAACAATGGAGTCAGTAAGCACAGTCAAGGACCCTTCCTCTTTCTCGAGGGCTATGGATAATTTTCTGAGCCATATCCTGTGAGCTGTCTTAGAGATACCAAAACAGGTGAAGAAGTTAACTACATCACGACTAGACTATAGCCAGAACTTGAGCTGCCATAATTCTGAGAATTGACCACAAAGAAATGGGAACAAGTGCACCCCAGAACTCAAGATTAGCTGTACCAAAACCAACCAAAAACAAGACCAGGGGCAGACTTGGCTCAGACCATAAACTCCTTATTGCCAAATTCAGACTGAAGTTGAAGGAAGTGGGGAAAACCATTAGACCATTCAGGTATGACCTAAATCAAATCCTTTATGATTATACGGTGGAAGTGAGAAATAGATTTAAGGGACTAGATCTGATAGACAGAGTGCCTGATGAACTATGAATGGAGGTTCATGACATTGTACAGGGGAAAGGGATCAAGACCATTCCCAACAAAAAGAAATGCAAAAAAGCAAAATGCCTGTCTGAGGAGTCCTTATAAATAGCTATGAAAAAAAAGAGGAGCAAAAAGCAAAGGAGCACAGGAAAGATATACCCATTTGAATACAGAGTTCCAAAGAATAGTAGGGAGAGATAAGAAAGCCTTCCTCAGTGATCAATGCAAAGAAATAGAGGACATCAATAGAATGGGAAAGACTAGAGATCTCTTCAAGAAAATTAGAGATACCAAGGGAACATTTCATCAAAGATGGACTCAATAAAGGACAGAAATGGTATGGACCTAACAGAAGCAGGAGATATTAAGAAGAGGTGGCAAGAATAACGAGAAGAACTGTACAAAAAAGAGCTTCATGACCCAGATAATCATGATGGTGTGATCACTCACCTAGAGCCAGACATCCTGGAATATGAAGTGAAGTGCGTCTTAGGAAGCATCACTACAAACAAAGCGAGTGGAGGTGATGGAATTCCAGTTGAGCTATTTCAAATCCTGGAAGATGATGCTGTGAATGTGCTGCACTGAATATGCTAGCAAATTGGGAAAACTCAGCAGTGGCCACAGGACTGGAAAAGGTCAGTTTTCATTCCAATCCCAAAGAAAGGCAATGCCAGAGAATGCCCAAACTACCGCACAATTGCACTCACCTCACTCATGTAAAGTAATGCTTAAAATTCTCCCAGCCAGTCTTCAGCAATACATGAACCATGAACTTCCAGATGTTCAAGCTGGTTTTAGAAAAGGCAGAGGAACCAGAGATCAAATTGCCAACATCCAATGGATCATCGAAAAAGCAAGAGTTCCAGAAAAACATCTATTTCTGCTTTATTGACTACGCCAAGTCCTTTGACTCTGTGGATCACAATAAACTGTGGAAAATTCTGAAAGAGGTGGGAATACCAGACCACCCGACCTGCCTCTTGAGAAACCTGTATGCAGGTCAGGAAGCAACAGTTAGAACTGGACATGGAACAACAGACTGGTTCCGAATAGGAATTGTCACCCTGCTTATTTAACTTATATGCAGAGTGCTGCGGTTCATGTGGTCGCAAAGAATCAGACGTGACTGAGCGACTGAAGTGAACTGAAAACAACCAAGATGATGCTAGTTATACCACCGAAGACCAATTGAAGATCACCGTTAGGGATGACTGTGCTGTTTCTTCATGTAACCACCTCCCCCCTCCTCACCCCACCAGCAGCCACACTCTGTCTATAAAAGCTCTCACCTGCTGCTTGTCAGGGTTGGCGGGTGGGGGTTTGCCATTGGACAAATATCTGCCACCCTCCCCACAACATATATGTCTTTTCAGTAACAGCTTCTAAACCACTCCTCATTTATGGTTTCTGTGAACCAATCTGACATTCCATATAGAAAGAAAGCGTTTTTAACTGATGATTTATGTTTTTAATGCTAAGGCTTCAGTTCATCCCCTCAAAGACAACTGTAAAAAGACTCAGGAGGAGAAAAGGATGGAGAATGAAGGGAAAGAATGCATCAGAAGGACATACAAAGTTTTACTCTATAACATGAACTTCAAATTTCAAATAATTAGTCGCTTGTGAACTCAAAATAGGGATCCATGAGAACAGGTTCACAGCTAAGATGGGGACATGCTTACCTCTGTCCTTCCTTTCTTTTGAGCTCTAGTAGTTTCCCAGATTTGAAGCAGTTCTTAAACACACACACACACACATGCACAGAGTAATCTTCCAGATTTGAAGCAGTTCTTAAACACACACACGCACACATGCACAGAGTAATCTTCCATTGTCCAAGCAATCTTGATTCACACATCAGGTATAACATAGGTTCCTTGGCAAGTCTCCCAGCTGTAAACTGTGTAGTAGTCAGAGAAGGAAGATGTGATACTAGAGAGAAATTGGCCCAAAGAGGAGGGCATAATACCAAGAGGAGGAGGAGACCCCCCAAGTCTTTAGAAGCTGGCCGGGAAGGCATCTTCCTTGTTCTCCAGGGTTTGTGTCATATGCAAGCGTTCCTCTGTTCCTGAGTCTTGCTTCCCATCCTCTGCTACTGTTACCTCTCTCCGGAGGCAGTGTGGGCTGCTGTTTCTAGGAAGATGGAGGTTTCACCTTCAACAGTGAGTCTTTCACAAGGCTAATGTTTGTTTCTGTATCTCTTTATAGAACATTTCTTTTGAAATTCTCTACCAACTTTTTGTTGCTAGTTACCAGTATTTGAAAACTTGTTTTGTGCCAATGAGATCACAGGTCAGCCCTATTCTCTAGAGACTAATTGACCTTTAAGGAGGCTTGTCCTCCTAATAGTATGGCACATAGTTTCCCTTAATGTACTGGAGTTAAGTGATCTTCAAGAGATAATAGACCCCATGGTGAGAGCAGCTGAACTTAATTTACTATGTGTCAAAACAAAGGCTCCTAAAGAGTTGATGTGCTGAGGCTCCTTAGAAATTTTTATCAATGGCAGCAGGAAGGAGTGGTGAAATTGCTGTGATATGTATTCTGCAAACTCCATCTGGATTAGAGAAAGGCAATGTTTTCCTGTAGAGAGGCAGATATTCCATGAAGCTAATTAAGCTTAAGTTTTGATATCCTCATTTGCATGGGTCATTCCTGGGCTGTATAAAAATGTTTTGATTTGTAATTTCACATTCATTATAAAGTGGGTCTCTGCTAGGATCTGGATGTTTGGGTCCTTGCCAAAATTCATGTGATGAAATCTTAACCCTCAATGATAATAGTAGTAGGAGGTGGGATCTTTGAGAGATGCTTAAGTCATGAGGGTAGAGTCTCTTGAAGGTAGAACCTCGTAAATGGGATTAGTGCCTTTATAAAAGAGGCTCCAGAGAGATTCCCCAGCATCTTTCACCACGTGAGAACACAGAGAGAGGGGATTGGTAAGGAAGTAGCCCTTCACCAGAGACAATGACGCTGGAAACTTGATTTTAGACTTGCAGTATCCAGAACTGTGGGAAATAAATTTCTCTTGTGCTGAAGTTACTCAATCAATATTCATTCATTGATTATATTAACTAACAACCCAAAGGGACTAAGATGGTCTCCAAAGTTCTGTAAGTTATATGTAGGGGTAACAGATTTGCCAAAAACAACAATAAAATAATCAATCAGACTAAAAAGAAATCAGGCTGCTTAAATTTGAATTTCAAACAATGAGTATTTTTTATAACATAATAATATCCCATTAAATATTTATCTTGCACTATTTAGGGATGTTCTTATACTAAAATATTATCCATTGTTGAGCAGATAATATTCAAGTCTCTAGGGGATCAGTACTGAGCAAAACATACAAATCCTCTTTTCCAAAGGAATTTATAGACAAGAAGTCAATAAGTAAAACATATAGTGTTTCTGAGATTGATTTTATTTTTATTGATTGACATAAGCCAAGTGTTTCCCTGTAGCTGTAAGATAAAAGGAGGAGAAAAAGGAGAGGAATAAATTTGGAAGAAATATGGAGGCAATATGAAAAGCAGAATTTTTCTTTAATTAGTTTTACCTTTTTAAGTTTTTGAGCTACAAAAAAATGAAAAGATAATACAGAGGATTTCTTCCCGTTTGATATTGATATTTCTAAATGTAACCACATGCATCTACATTAAGTTAAACTTCATAAGTTACAACTCTGATCTCTTATTGCATAGATGATGCTAGACCCTCCTTCTTTTACTTATCTGCAAATTCCTGTTCCCTTGAGGGGATAGCTGTTTCTCACCACCTGCCATTTATTTACCTATATTTTTCAATAGGTAAATATGCATATATATACATATATAAAAGTTTTAGAATTGTTAACCAGTGCCACTCCCTCAGATATAACTTATAAATTAGAGTACAGTAGTTATGTGCAGTTCCCTTTGACTTTAGGCCTCAGTCTAACAGACTTTACCCATTTATAGTTTCTGGCAGCAGGCTCTAGTGCACAAGCGTCCGCAGCTGCAGCACCCAGGCTCAGCAGCGGCACACCCGCTTAGCTGCCAGTGAAGTTTCCTGGGTCAGCGCCTCCCCCACGCTGCCCCTGGTGAGGTTGTCTCATACATTTGAAATACAGCTAGGCTTTTTGGCCATGTTCATGTCCCTTCCTGGGCTCCCCTGACTTCCTCAATTTGCACATATTAACATCTTGCTCTTAGTGCTTTAAAATTCTGAGGGTTTTGATAAATTCACAATGTCATGTGTCCAACAACCTGTTTTCATGGTTTTACTGCCCCCCAAATGCCCTGTGTTTCACCTACTCCTGTCTACCCTTCCCCAACCCCTGGCAACCGAAAATCATTTTACTTTCTTAATAGTTTTGCATTTCTGGAATGTCAAATAATTAAAATCACCCAGTATGCAGCTTTTTTTGTTCCCTTAGAAATAGGCATTTAAGTTTCCTTCTTGCCTATTTGTGGCTTGATAAACCATGTCCCTTCAACACTGATATTATTTCAGTGCATGGATTTACCATAGACTATTCACTTATTGACTGAAAGATACTTTGATTGTTTCCAGTTTTCTGTGATTATAACTAAAGTTCCTGTAAACATTCAATAGCTGATTTTTGTGTAAAGGTAATTTTCAACTGAATTGAATAAATACCCAGGAGCACAGTTACTGGATCATATGATAAGATTATGCTTAGGTGTGTAAAACTCTAGCAAACACTTCCAAAAGGGCTGTGTTATTTTGAATTCCTACCAGCAATAAATGAGAGTTCCTATTGCCCCTCTAATTTTCTTTTTCTTTCTTTTTTTTAATTTTAGCTATTCTTATAGGTACACTGTGGAATCTCATTGTTGCTTTAATTTGTAATCCCTTCACGACAAATGATATTGCGCAATTTTCACTATGCTTACAAAATCAGAGTTTTAATAGATATTTTAAGAGATGATTTTTAAAAACAGAGGGAAACCAAAGCACAATAAACTCCAGCCTCCAGTATTTTCCTCTAACATCTGTGAAGGTACAGAGGTAAGTGACAGGTATCAACCCAACAAAAAATTCCGTACATTTTAACCTGTGCTGAGGCCAAGTCCTCATAGAGGCAGAAAAGGGAAATTCCATTTGTACAGTGATGGGTGCCTTAAGTTAAAGTGATTTGATACATTAAGAATGGTTACCCAGAGTTTTATTTGAATGCTTAGAAAAGACATTCTCTAAAAGAGTGCTCCATGAACTTCTCTAGTGGTCCAGTGACTGAGAATTTGCCTGCAGTGCAGGAGACATGGGTTCCGTTCCTGGTCTGGGAAGATTCCAACATGCCAAGGGGCAACTAAGCGTGTGTGCCACGACGACTGAGCCTGTGTGCTGCAGGCTGGAGCTTGTGCACCTGGAGCCCATGCTCGGCAACAAGGGAAGCCACTGCACTGAGAAGCCCGCGCGCCGCGATGAAGAGCACCCCCTGCTTGCCACGACCGGAGAAAGCCCGCGCGCAGCAGTGAAGACCCAGTGCAGCCATGAATAACTTAGGGGGAAACAAGCCTTTAACAAATAAAGTAGAAAATAAAAAAGCAAAGGAGGATTCCGTGCCGTTGGTCCTTAAACCAACATTAGTATCTATGAAACACTTACTATGTGGCAAGTGGTATGTATTCATACAAGCAAAGTGCTTCTACCCTAGAAGGTAGACTCTATGATTATCTTCATTTCTGTTGACAAAAATCCAGAAACA
This sequence comes from Bos javanicus, assembly GCF_032452875.1. Taxonomy (NCBI): domain Eukaryota; kingdom Metazoa; phylum Chordata; class Mammalia; order Artiodactyla; family Bovidae; genus Bos; species Bos javanicus. The sequence continues at coordinate 93,699,630 of NC_083877.1, forward strand.
AATGAGTAGCTCATCTAAAGTCCATGCCAATGTAAGGGAAAGCCTGGATGTGCAATAACAATTTGACTGCAGAATCTGGTTTCTTAATCAGTTCAGCATAGCATCTATCTCACAGAGCTTATCCTGTCAGAAATCAAGAGGAAAAAATGAGAAAAATAATGAAAAGGAAAACCTTTCTTGTAAGTGGAATCATCTTCATCTCTTGAAAGAAGACATCTTTTGCACACTAAGTTAAATGTGTATGACAAAAACCCATGTCTTTGTGATTATAAGAATCTAGAACTTTAGGTGTGGAAGAAATCTTAGAGGTCACCTTGAAGTTTTTCATTTTACAAACGAGGACCTTTAAGCCAGAAGTATTTCCTGCCTGAGCCCCAGCCTGACAGTACTGGGCGACAGCCATAATCGGTCTTCAGACCCGGTACCACTTTCACAGTATCAATATTTTTCCATATGATCGTTACAAAAAATTATTCAATAAATATATTTTCTTTTTTATATTTTTCTGGTCAACCTGCCATTTTCTGACAAAGCCTCAAAGTGCATAATGGGAGGGTAGAGTCCAGGACTCTACTTGCGTTTTTTCATCTCTGTTACATCAGGTAAATACATGCAAGGAAGCCATCTGTGTGCCTAGCTGCTATCATAATCCCTTAGGCTAATGCTCACTTCATTTAAAAAGAAATGATTCTCTTCCTTCTAAAGGAAGTCATGGAAATCTGACTAGCACAGAGTATTTCTGTTTTTTTTCCCCCAAGCGACACAAACAGCAATGCTACAGTAATTTGGTCTTGATTACTACAATATCAAAAGAAAACTCTTTTGAACAGGGTTGCATTTTTTTCTAAGAGATCTGAGGGAAGATGATAGCTAACTCCACACTCTTAATTCCTTGGTGTGCATACTGGTCTCAGTATGAAACTAGAAAATGAAAGAGAGATAACTGGAAATAATGTGTGCAATTATTTTGTTATTAAGATTTTATTGGTGGTGTAAGGACAGGGGAAAGTAACTAAGGAAACGAAGCTCAAGTTAATTCCAATTCATAGCTTTTATAGCATTTGATAAATCTTCCTGGGAAGTAAAAGATAGCTAGGGAATCCTTTCAGTTTGTTTTGTAAATGAGAAAGTATATTGGACCCTAATTAAAAGCGTTGATAATATAATTAATGCAATTTTGAATGTATCTATCACTAGATATTAATTATCTTGTAGTCACTAGAAGAGATAACAATTATATTGTTCTCTGAGATTAGCATGGTATACATCTCCTGAATATGAATGCTGTTGAACTAAAATAAATTGGTTACCAAACTAAATATATATAAAAAAAGATGTTTTCATTAATACTAGCTTATAGTGGTAGAAATATGGAATCTGCCAATGAACATGTTTTCTTCCTGGCCAAAATTCTAATTCCTGAAGAATCTAAGGAAAAAAAAAATAGCTAAACTCAAGAGGAAAATAATGTGATGTGAATAAAATTAATGCCACAGGAGGAAAAAATATGTCTTTTAAAGGTAAAGGAAAAGGATATACTTGTTGATTAAACGAGTTAGACTGAGGTGGTTCTCATGCATTGACACCCATAAAACAAATCAAAATTAAGCCTATAAGTGCCTCAAGGTTAAGAAATTGAAACCTAAGGACAACTAATCACAGCAAATTAAGCTTTTTCAAATAAGGCAGCCACTTCAACCAATCAAATAATTTCTTACTTGCTTCCTTGTCTTCTCTGTAGGAGTCCTTCCCTGTTGGTAGAGTGTTCCTGACCTCTTCTAGTTTGGTGCTGCCCAAATGGCTATGGTTTTTCCAGTGGTCATGTACGGATGTGAGAGTTGGACTGTGAAGAAGGCTGAGTGCTGAAGAATTGATGCTTTTGAACTGTGGTGTTGGAGAAGACTCTTGAGAGTCCCTTGGACTGCAAGGAGATCCAACCAGTCCATTCTAAAGGAGATCAGTCCTGGGATTTCTTTGGAAGGAATGATGCTAAAGCAGAAACTCCAGTACTCTGGCCACCTCGTGGGAAGAGTTGACTCATTGGAAAGGACTCTGATGCTGGGAGGGATAGGGGGCAGGAGGAGAAGGGGACCACAGAGGATGAGATGGCTGGATGGCATCACTGACTCGATGGACGTGAGTCTGGGTGAACTCTGGGAGTTGGTGATGGACAGGGAGGCCTGGTGTACTGCGATTCATGGGGTCGCAAAAAGTCGGACACGACTGAGTGACTGAACTGAACTGAACTGAAATAGAATAAATTTTTGCTTAAATTCAACATTTTTAATGTGCCTGGATTTATCTTTTAAAATACTATATTAAGAGAACTTTTTTTTTTCCCAATTATTGATACAATTGCTTATTCCTACCATCTTAAGCTTTTATAACTCATGATTTCATTTTGACAAGAAACTTAATAATCTATAAAGGGTAAAACATAAATTCTCATATGTTTAGAAGTCTCTTCTTTTAGCCCATCTTTGATTTTAAGTAAAGTATTTATTCTAGAAGATTAATTATTTTAACTTAAGAAAATTCTAGAAGTAGTGTGATACAATATCCTAAGGAAAAAAAGGAGAAAGTGAAAGTCGATCAGTCATGTCTGACCCTTTGGGCCCCATGGATTGTAGTCCACCAGACTCCTCTGTCCATGGAATTCTTCAGGCCAGAATACTGCAGCGGGTAGCCACACCCTTCTCCAGGGGAACTTCCTAACTCAGGAATTGAACTGGGGTTTCCTGCATTGCAGGTGGATTCTTTACCAGCTGATCTACCAGGGAAGCCCAATGTCCTAAGTTCTTTCTAAATCCTCCATACATATCCTACAATTCTGTGAGGTAGATGGCATCAGAAAAAATTTTACAGTTGATAAAGCTAATAAGTAATAGAACCAGAGTACTCAATACATAAAATTACAGATCTGGGGTTTGAATTGTAGCCTCTCTAATGCCAAATGTCATGATACTTCCTTATATCTATTAGACGTCAACCAAATATTTTGCCAATTAATAAAAGAAAGTGCCTCAAATCTAGATTACAGTTTATCGTGTGACACTTTTATAGGCCTAGAGTAACAACACTGTGTGCATGTGTGTGTGCTCAGTTGCTCAATCGTGTCTGATTCTTTGTGATCTCATGGACTGTAGCCCACCAGGCTCCTCTGTCCTTGGAATTTTCCTAGCAAGAATACTGGAGCTGGTTGCCATTTCCTACCCAAGGGGATCTTCCCAACCCAGGGGTCCAACCTGTGTCTCTTATGTCTCCTGCATAGGCATGTGGTCTTTATCACAGCGTCACCTGGGAATCCCAGAATCAATTCAGTCTAATAACATTGTAAAGAGCACAAATCCTTTCAAGTTGTTAGACTTTTTACACAGTACAATTCTTGATTTTAAAATCCTGAAAAAAAATGTGACTCCCACCTGGCCCCCATTGTCAGAAAACAAAATTATCTACTAGTCATGGTTCTCATGGCTCATGTCATAAATGGTTTAACAGTCCTCTCATGTTTGTTAACTATGTTCCCTCATTCCTGGACCCCTGGTCAACATACCCTCAGCTTCTGGGTGGGATGGATGTGGTTGGTGCCAAACAGGCCATATTCATTACTTCTGGAGTCCGATTCTGCTACAGTAGAACACCATCTGATCCCATTTCAGAAAGTAGTAGGGCCTGCGGCTGGTAATCAGACACGTGGTTAATATTTGTCAGGAAGGACCAACTGCTCTCTGCCTTCTTTTCTTTATGGCTGATCCATCAAAAAACAGGACCTTAACTCTCATTTGTTTATTTCCCATGACTCTAAGACAGCAGTCCCCAAGCTGTTTGGCACCAGAGATCCGTTTTATGGAATACAATTTTTCCACGGACTGCACGGGTGACGGGGGTGGAGGGTTCGGGGGCAGTGGTGGTTAAGTGCAGGGGTGATTCAGGCGGTGATGAGAGCAGCAGTAGTTAAAGAAGCTTCACTTGCTTTGCTTGCTACCCCCTCGGCACACCTCCTGCTGTGTGGCCCGGTTCCTAACCAGCCCTTGACACTATCAGTCTCAGGCCAAGGAACTGGGGACCTTGCTCTAAGAGATCCAGAAGACCCTATATTCAACAGCTTTCTTACTTAAAGCATTACTATTAAAAAGTAAACATTCACAGCTGAGTTCAGTGATAGGACTGAAGCCCAATGGATCATAACTTCCTGGAAGAATAATGGAAATAAAACAAGGAATAGAAAGAAGTGTCTCATAGAAAGTCTCATGCCTATGGTCCTTCACAATTAAGCTCACCCAGATATAGTGTGTGTTTGCTTGGCCACCTGGAAACCCAATGCACTAGAGCATGACTGATGTAACTCAATGTGTCTGAGCCACTGCTGCTACTGCTACTGCTAAGTCACTTCAGTTGTATCCGACTCTGTGCGATCCCATAGATGGCAACCCACCAGGCTCCCTCATCCCTGGGATTCTCCAGGCAAGAACACTGGAGTGGATTGCCATTTCCTTCTCCAATGCATGAAAGTGAAAAGCGAAAGTGAAGTCACTCAGTTGTGTCCAACTTAGCAACCCCATGAACTACAGCCTACTAGGCTCCCCTGTCCATGGGATTTTCCAGGCAAGAGTACTGGAGTGGGGTGCCACTGCCTTCTCCGGTCTGAGCCACAGAGTACAGCAAGTCATGAAAATTAAAAATGCTCACAGTTCAGTTCACTTCAGTTGCTCAGTCGTGTCCGACTCTTTGCGACCCCAGGAATCGCAGCATGCCAGGCCTCCCTGTCCATCACCAACTCCCGGAGTTCACTCAGACTCACGTCCATCGAGTCAGTGACGCCATCCAGCCATCTCATCCTCTGTGGTCCCCTTCTCCTCCTGCCTGCAATCCCTCCCAGCATCAGGGTCTTTTCTAATGAGTCAACTCTTCGCACAAGGTGGCCAGAGTACTGGAGTTTCAGCTTTAGCATCAGTCCTTCCAAAGAACACCCAGGACTAGTTGGATCTCCTTGAAGTCCAAGGGACTCTCAAGAGTCTTCTCCAACACCACAGTTCAAAAGCATCAATTCTTCGGCACTCAGCCTTCTTCACAGTCCAACTCTCACATCCATACATGACCACAGGAAAAACCATAGCCTTGACTAGACAGACCTTTGTTGGCAAAGTAATGTCTCTGCTTTTGAATATGCTATCTAGGTTGGTCATAACTTTCCTTCCAAGGAGTAAACGTCTTTTAATTTCATGGCTGCAGTCACCATCTGCAGTGATTTTGGAGCCCAAAAAATAAAGTCTGACACTGTTTCTACTGTTTCCCCGTCTATATCTCAAGAAGTGATGGGACCAGATGCCATGATCTTCGTTTTCTGAATGTTGAGCTTTAAGACAACTTTTTCACTCTCCACTTTCACTTTCATCAAGAAGCTTTTTAGTTCCTCTTCACTTTCTGCCATAAGGGTCGTGTCATCTGCATATCTGAGGTTACTGATATTTTTCCTGGCAATCTTGATTCCAGCTTGTGTTTCTTCCAGCCCAACGTTTCTCATGATGTACTCTGCATATAAGTTAATAAGCAGGGTGACAATATACAGCCTTGACGTACTCCTTTTCCTGTTTGGAACCAGTCTGTTGTTCCATGTCCCGTTCTAACTGTTGCTTCCTGACCTGCACACAGGTTTCTCAAGAGGCAAGTCAGGTGGTCTGGTATTCCCTTCTCTTTCAGAATTTTCCACAGTTTATTGTGATCCACACAGTCAAAGGCTTTGGCATAGTCAATAAAGCAGAAGTAGATGTTTTTCTGGAACTCTCTCGCTTTTTCCATGATCCATTGGATGTTGGCAATTTGATCTCTGGTTCCTCTGCCTTTTCTAAAACTAGCTTGAACATCAGGAATTTCACGGTTCATGTATTGCTGAAGAATGGCTTGGAGAATTTTGAGCATTACTTTACTAGCATGTGAGATGAGTGCAATTGTGCGGTAGTTTGAGCATTCTTTGGCATTACCTTTCTTTGGGATTGGAATGAAAACTGACCTTTTCCAGTCCTGTAGCCACTGCTGAGTTTTCCAAATTTGCTGGCATATTGAATGCAGCACTTTCACAGCATCATCTTTCAGGATTTGAAATAGATCAACTGCAATTCCATCACCTCCACTAGCTTTGTTCGTAGTGATGCTTTCTAAGGCCCACTTGGCTTCACATTCCAGGATGTCTGGTTCTAGGTGAGTGATCACACCATCGTGATTATCTGGGTCATGAAGATATTTTTTGTACAGTTCTTCTGTGTATTCTTGCCACCTCTTCTTAATATCTTCTGCTTCTGTTAGGTCCATACCATTTCTGTCCTTTATCGAGCCCATCTTTGCCATGAAATGTTCCCTTGGTATCTGATTTTCTTGAAGACATCCCTAGTCTTTCCCATTCTGTTGTTTTCCTCTATTTCTTTGCATTGATCGCTGAAGAAGGCTTCCTTATCTCTTCTTGCTATTCTTTGGAACTCTGCATTTAGATGCTTATATCTTTCCTTTTCTCCTTTGCTTTTTGCTCCTCTTCTTTTCACAGCTGGTGCTGCTGCTGCTGCTGCTGCTGCGTCACTTCAGTTGTGTCAGACTTTGTGCAACTCCATAGACGGCAGCCCACTCTAGGTAGGTGCTAATGCTGTGTAACCAAGCACTGGAAATCTCAGTAATATATAACATTGGAAATTGATTTCTCATGTATCTGCAGGATTCAGCATGTGGTTGTCTCTTTTAGTTGGGGAACAGTTGGGCAGGTTGGCTTCACACATCCTTTACCCTCCCTCTGAACCTAGCAGGCTGCTCCAGCCATGTCCATTTATTGGCCAATTGCACATGGAAAGTGCCTCATCTAGTAACATCGTGTCTGCTAACATTCGGTTGACCAGAATAAGTCACATGACTGAAGAAAGTGGGAGGGGCTGCAAAATCACAGTGCAAGGGCCAATCTTACATGGAGGGGCTGAAGAATTGAGGTCTTCAGTGCCATCTGTCCTAGCAAGAAACCAAACATATAAGCAGCCAAAATGAATGTAAGGATTTGAGAGTAACATTAAAATGGTTCCCCAAAGTAACTTTTAAGTCACTCTGCAATCACCGATGCAGTTACTGTCTGTTGTAACTGTGCTGAGGTTGTAAATTACTCACACAGGCACACTGGGAAAATGTAGGAACCCTGCATTAACTTGACCTCTGATTTTGTCTTATTTTCTGTACTTTGACTTCCTCCAATCCTCCCTTAAAAATGTGATTTTGCTGTTTATTTTGCCAATCTTTTATGAATTAGGTAAAATGTAGACAAACTGTCAATGTAAAATCTTAGATTCAAAGTCAAATTAGAAAATAAAATTAGCATATGATCTGGTTTCTTTTAACATTTCATAGATGGTATTACTGAGATACACAAAAGTAATATGACTTGTAAAAATTTAGGTGAGATAATTTGGAATAAAAGTCCTTTAAATAATGGTCTAATATAATTTCATATTTCAGTTTTACTAGCCAAGTTGAGGATAAAAACTCCAGTTTGCTTTACCATTTTTTTCCCTATAACTATGTCATGTATAACTCTTCATCCTTATTTAAATGTCTGCAGAAAACATTAACTAAAAAATGTTGTTTATATTTTATTCTTTTTATCAACATGATTACTTTTTTTTCTAGTTTTAAGTTTCTAAATACTAGAAGCTGCTTTTCTCTGTTTAGCTATATTTCTGAAATTGTGGATAAGAATTTAATCAAAATCCTTTGGTCATATGATAAGAAGTACTTTTTCCTATATACACTCCCAAAAGCTAAAGCTAATATAACTCCAAATGAACTAATTCTAAGGGTACAAATGTTTCTCTGGGACTTTCTGATTGCCATGCAAGGTCACTGGAATTCCAGGATTATAAGATTCCAGAACTAAAAACCAAGATGTATACTTATGTGGTTTTACCTGGACAAGACACAAGGATTATGAAACAAAGCAAAACATGACATTCATTTGTTGCTCCAAAGATTTGCCTCTCAGACAAAAACAGTGGCTGTTGAAATAATGGTAAGAGGAGTGGTTCTAGAGTTTTCCCCCACGACCCAAGACAAGCATTTACATTTAGACACTCAGTGTCGCTTCTGACTTATGATTGCCCTGCAGTCTATGGACTATATTTAGTGTCCCCATGGAAGCAATTACACGCGAAACATCAACATATATCTATTTAGTAGACAGTGTTTTCATAGATCCCTGCAGTGCACTTTTAACAGTAGTCGAAACTAAAATTTTGATATAATGTGTTTTTATCTATCTTTCAGATCAAAGAAAATCCAGTGCTTATAAATTTTAGAAAGCTACTGAAAGTTTCATAAAGTTGTAGAAAGTAGTAAAGTGGTATAAACTGAAAGTATTAAGGTATAGAAGTAGATCTGTTTTTGCTCTTTGTTTTAGCTTTTTGTGTGACAAAATACACATAACATTTACCATCTTCACCATTTTAAGTGTACAATTCAGTGGTATTAAATACATTACTATGCTATCATCACCACCATGCATCCCCCTAACTCTTTTCATCTTGTAAAATTGAAACTCAATACCCCTTAAATAATAGCTCCACATTTCCACTCTCCCTCCCCACCAACCTCTAGCAACCACCATTACACTTTTGTCTTAATTATTTTGACTATTCTAAGAGACTCATATAAGTAAAATCATACAATAATTGTCTTATTTAATGACCAGCTTATTTTACCTAGTATAATGTCCTCAAGGTACATTCATATTAAAGCATATTGAGGAATTTCATTCCTTTTTAAGGATCAATGATCTTCCAGTGTATGTATATGCCACATTTTTTTACTTATTCATTTGTTGATGGAGACATGGTCTGCTTGTGTGTTTTAGCTTGTGAATATTGCTACTATGAATATAGGTGTACAAATATCTCTTGGAAACCCTTTTCTTATTTCCTTTGGGCGTATACCCAGGAGTGGGATTTCTGAATCATGCGGTAATTCTATTAAAAATTTTTAAGGCGAATCTACAGTTTCCCACTACAGCTTTACCATTTTTTCAGTTCTGCCCACCAACAGTACATGAGTTCCAACTTCTCCACATCCCCTGGGACACTTACTATTTTCTGGTTGTTTAATTTTTAATAGTAACCATCCTAATAGGTATGAGTTAGTATCTCATTGTAGGTTTGATTTGCATTTCCTTAATAATTAATGATGCTGAGTATCTTTCATGTGCTTATTATCCATTCACATATCTTCTTTGGAGAAATACCTATTAAAATCCTTTGCGCACTTTTAAATCCAGTTGTTTTGTATTGTTGAGTTTTAAGACTTCTCTGTATATTCTGAATATTAATCTCTTATCATGGGATTTGCAAATATTTTCTTCCATTTTGTGAACTGCCTTCTCACTCTGCAGATTGTGTCTTTTAATGTAGGATATTTTTTTAATTTTTATAAAGTTAATTTGCCTATTTTTTCTTTTTACCTGTGTCTTTGCTCTCATATCCAAGAAATCATTATCAAATCCAGTGTCATAAAGCTAGTATATATTTTCTTCTAAGAGTTATATTATTTTAGGTCTTATATTTAGACCCTTCATTTATTTTGAGTTAATTTTTGTATATTATGTTAGATAAGTGTCCAGCTTCACTTTTTGCATGTGGATATCCTATTTTGCCCTGGAGTAAGAAACGGCAACGCACTCCAGTATTTTTGACTGAAAAATTCCATGGACGGAGGAGCCTGGTGGCCCACAGTCCATGGGGGTCACAAAGAATCAGACACGACTGAGTAGCTAAGCATGCACACACATCCTGTTTTCTCAGTGCCACGTGTTGAAAAGACTGTCCTTTCCTCACACATTTTTCACAGTCTTGCAATAATCATTTAACCACACACGTGAAGCTCATTTCTGGACTCTCAGTTCTATCCGATGGTATTTATGCCTGCATTTATGCCAACCATGTTGTTTTGATTACTGCAAATTGTAGTAAGTTTTGTAATCAAGGGTTGTGAGTTTTGTTCTTTCTCATTTTACTATTTCTACAAAAAGTATCATTGGAATTTTTAAGAAGATTATGCTGAATCTGTAGATCATTGTGTATTATTGACATTTGAATAATATTAAGTCTTCCAATCCATGAACATGGGAATCATTTTCATTTATTTCTGTGTTTTTTTTTTAAGTTTCTTTAAGCACTATTTTATAGATTTCTTTGCACAAATCTTTCCCCTCCTTGATTAAATTAATTTCTAAGTACTTTATTCCTATTAATACTATTGTAAATAAAATTATTTTTGTAATTTTCTTTTCAGATTGTACATTGTGTTTACAAATGTCAAAGTTTTTGTTAGTTAACTTTGTAATCTGTTACTTTGTTGAATTTGTTTATTAGTTCTAACAGTTTGGATTTTTTGTGTGTGCATGGAATTTTTAGGGTTTTCTACACAAAAGATCATATTATTTGCAAACACTGATAATTTTGTTCTTTCTCCTGGAAGCTGCAACTCTTCCAAATCTGCAAGGAAGATTTCAGGGTTCCAAAACAGTTACATCAGGTTCTGTGAGTAAAATCATTGACCCCATAAGAAGATAAATTTCTAATGCTTCCTATTTTGCATTTTCAGACTTCCCAGTTTGCTCAGTGATGGTTAAAGAATCTGCCTGCAATGCAGGAGATGTGTGTTCCATCCCTGGGTCGGGAAGATGCCCTGGAGGTGCGCATGGCAACCCACTCCAGTATTCTTGCCTGGAGAATCTCATGGACAGAGAAGCCTGGTGAACTACAGTCCACAAGGTCACAAAGAGCTGGACACAACTGAAGCAATTGAGCACACACAGCTCTGCCATTTTTGCAGAACCCTCTGAGTAGACTTGGTTTTACCATTTAGTTTCCAAAATAGTTTTAAATTTTTATACAATTCCCCAAAATATAAGATGCCAATTATGCAGATTTATAGGTAATTCATTAAAATGGTATTTATTACACAAATATCCAGGCCACTAAATTGAAATGCTTTAATTTTTAGTTGTTCACTGGATAGTAGAAGACTCGTTTAGACCTCCTTGGGCATCCCAGGTGGCACTAGTGGTAAAGAACCCGCCTGCCAATGCAGGGGACATAAGAGAGGTGGGCTCGATCCCTGGATCCGGAAGGTCTCCTGCAGAAGGTCATGGCAACCCACTCCAGTATTCTTGCTCGTGGACAGAGGAGCCACGCAGGCTGTGGTTCATAGGGTTGCAAAGAGTTGGCCATGACTAAAGCATGCATACACACACTTTAAACTTCCTTAGAATTCTGTATACACAAAATAAAATAATACACCTAAAGATAGAATTATCCAAAAGTAATCAACATCTCTGTATCGGAGGTGGCTACTGTCTCTTTTACACTTTAGGTTTTTTTTATTATTTTTTTAAAGTATGGAAATAAATAGAAAGAATATTCTGATATTCACTGACATTAAGATGTTCTATAAATGTGTTTTCAAGGAGAAGATAGACACTTGATTGAAATGAGCTTCAGACTGTATTTTGCCTTGAATGTTTCCCCATCCTCAGATGTTCTCAGTACTGTAGTCATTTCTAGAAGGGTAACCCATGTGCCAAAGGAAGAGACATGCAACAAACTTCCTATGGCATGCTCAAATTTGAGTTAATTAGAAACCAGTAAATAAATCACTAAAGATACAATGGATACTTCAGTTTCAGGATAAGTTTTATTGCATGAAATTAATTTAAACCATAGAACCCAAGTGGCAATAGGAACTAATTTGCTAGTTTCTAATTGTTTTAAAAATGTTTTATTCATAAAAGTTTAAAAACGTTGATAGTAATCGAACACTACAGAAAACACCTTGTATATAAAATTTTTTACAAGTAGTTATTTATAAAATAGCTCCAATGGGTGAAAACAGGACACCATAGTAATTCAGTTGCTAAACTTTCATAAATTAATTATAACCTTAAAGTTCAGCAATAAATGGTCTTTATGAATAAAGAGAACTGAATAAAGAACATAAATATTTATATCTTTTGTTCCAATAATTCAATTTCTAAGAATAAAATCCTGGGAACATATTTTTTTCAAGATTTATACAAAAATAAATTAAAACTACTTATACCCAATATAAATGCTCATTTCCAGAGGAATAATTTAAGTAAATTGTAGCATATCCATACCATGAAATACTATGCAGCTATTAAAATGATGCGTATAAGTGGATAAAATGGATAAAGGTATTATATCATTATAAGAAGGCTACACAGTTTTATGTGCACTATTATAATATATTATGATGCACAATACATAGAAAGTAGAAGGAAATAAAAATGTCTAACCTTGATAGTGATTTACTATAAATTAAAAAATGTTTTAGAAACCTTAACATTGAACATTTACTAAGTATAATAAACGGACTATGATAAAAACCTTAAATTTGGCAACACTGTTTTTACCCACAGTTTGGTATGTCTATTGATTTTTTGTTTTTGAAAACTTGAATACCATGCATGATTATACAAAAGAAGGGGTTATTTAATTTAAAAGATTTGCTCATCCTACCTAGTAACAATTTTGGAACTCTTATTTTTTATGAGCCTAGTTTATTCTGTACCTTAAAGAAATCTTTAGGCTCCTTTCTCCTTTGCAATTAAATAGACCTCATAAGACCAAAGATTAACTATAATCGCTTGGCTGTCCAAGGAACCCAAACAATTACTTATCAATGTAGATTTCATTAGCCACTTGCTTGCTGCAAAAGTTGCTTTAGGTAATACTTCTTCAGAACTCATAATGTGCCAATATTTTAAGTTTTCATAACAGTTCCCATCTTCTTAGTTGACATTCCTATAAGACTAGACAGTTGGAAAGTTTATTTTCTTATTTTTGAGTCTACTTCCTGAAAAGTAGTTGCATTTTTAATTCATGCCTTTTCAGGCATGCTTGTAATTATGAAGTAATGAATTGTGTTTGATTTCATGAGAGAGTTAAACTGCCTGGACCAAAAAACAGTTGAAAGCACCAGTTAATCCCCAAAACGATCCAGCTCCTTTCTCCTACAGCTAGTTTCTCACCGATGTCCTAAAATTAAGACATAAAGGTGAATTTTCTGAATCATTAAGTACCAATCTGCCAGATTCAAACAACTCAAAAACAGTTGTCACTGAGTATTTTTCATTTCTTTTGTGACTGAGCCTAAAACGGTAATGAATGGTTTTCAGTTTTTTGCAATGTAATCTGAGATGAAGATGAGGTGGGATGGATTTAATGAAAGTAGATGTGGGAAAGCCCACCTCTGAAATGAATGGCGAGAAAGGCCAAGTGGACATCCTCTCATTAAAGAACAATAAGATCATCATTTTCACTGCTGTTACAGAATTATCTATGATTTCTCTTAAGTTCCTAATGTGACCTTAATACTGCATAACTCTTGAGACCCTATCAGTCAACATTCAGGGAGAAAAATGGCTTTGGCTGAACAACCAACCTCCTTAAAAACATTCTGTAGAATCAGAGAATGTTTGAAGAATTGCCCTACAAGCAAGGGGAATTGTATTAGAAAGAACTTACTCACTTGGAATGAAAATAGTTCACCAGAGGCTATTATCACCAATCATAGGAAAAAAAGGATGGTAGAGTCAGAAACGAGAAGAAGTGTAATTTATCTAGATCCTTCTTCAAACTCCAGAGAGGATAGTAATTAATTCAAGGATCGTGGACTAAATATTTCTTCTAAGTGTAAAGTTGACCAGAGTTTGTTCCCCTGTCACTTGGGGTGTAATGCCATGAATTTTGTTGGCATTCAATACAGATTAATTATTAGTAATGATTCTACATCTTCAGTGGAATATTGCCCTACTGTATAATTTTCTTCAGTGTCTAATGTAAAACTTTTCTGTGACAACTAATTTTAATCTATTTTATACTTGTAAATGAAATATCATAACTTGAGAATGACTAATGGCCTCCTTAGACAACAGCTTTTACATACAAGGTCATACCATGGCCATTGTTTTTCCTGGGTTTAAATATTTACTCTTTGTCTTCATTTTCAGTCCATCAGCCTCAGCATCCTCCATGCAATCAATAAGAATGAAATGTCATTGAAATATATTTGCTACAAAATATCCCCCTGCACTAAAGTCAGGGCATAAAAGTAAAGCCATTATTTATATTTTTATTAATAATAAAATTTAAGGAGCACCTTTCTTAACATTTTAACTAGGCAATCAGCATTGAATTCCATTGTTCAACTGTTGTTTATTGTTGTGTGTGCATGAAGAAGGACACTCTAAGTTTTAGATTAGATAAAACAGTACTTTCTTAAACCATAAACCATCTGTCAAACATATTCAGGTCTTCTCAGACATCTCCCTTGCCTCAATTACCCACTCTGGCCCTTTGCATTTCCTATGGTTCATAATATGACTGGAAAGCAGGGATATTTACCTTCAGATTATAATAAAATAATTGAGATCTATTTCAGTGTTTTGCAAATATTTCAAGGTGAAGAAAAACTCATACAATTAAGCTCCAATAATTTAATTCTTAATAAATTAAATAATCTCATCTAATTTTATGCTTAACATATTGATATAGGTTACTAATATACTGCCAGAGAAGGCAATGGCACCCCACTCCAGTACTCTTGCCTGGCAAATCCCATGGATGGAGGAGCCTGGTAGGCTCCAGTCCATGGGGTCATGAAGAGTCGGATACGACTGAGCGACTTCCCTTTCACTTTTCACTTTCATGCATTGGAGAAGGAAATGGCAACCCACTCCAGTGTTCTTGCCTGGAGAATCCCAGGGATGGGGGAACCTGGAGCTGTCTATGGGGTCACACAGAGTCGGACATGACTGATGTGACTTAGCCCAATATACTAGGCACATCTAACAAGAAAGTATCTTACCTTTCTAGATTGCTATTAATAAATGGAGATGCCACCCTATTGTTTTGAAAGTGTAGGTAAATGGTGGTTTTCACTCAATTCAAAATTTTGAGGTCTGCAAGACTCTTTGAATGTCTTATACTTCTTTAGATAAATTTATAAAATTAGATTTATTAGGTTTGAAAAGTAACCAGGTATAGCTTAGTGCCAGAGACAATCATGAACTTTCGGAGCTACATACTATTGTCTCTGTCTTGAGAGCCATACTTCATATTAACATATAAAGGTTGTTGGTGGTTCTGCAATTTATACAAGTGTTTAACTTTCTTAACCAGAAAATTAAATCTGTTAGCATTTTATAGTAATTGTGTTCTTCACAAAACCATTCATGAAAGCTATCTAAGCCAACTGTTTTTACAGATGAAGAAAGCAGAAAGAAATGATTGGCTAAAACCTTATCCAAGATTACAGTCTGTTAATGGCAGAAATTGATGTCAACATGGATACCCAGAAATATATATTTATACTCATTCATTTCCTTGGTCAGGCTCTGTTCATTAGTCATTATGCTGTAAATGTCAATTAATTCACTTTTCCACATACCTTTAGCAATTATCATAAAATTATCTTCAGGTTGGGTTCATACCTATAATCACTGAAAGGGTTTCTACCTTTGAATGATATTTTTTGGTACATTAGCAAATACGTCACATTGGATGAGATTGATAGTCCTCCATAACACTCACACAGCAATATAGTGCTTTTCCAGGGAAGTTTCCACAAAGCACACAGCTTGAATATTTGTCTCAGTTCCCACATCTTAAAATGGATAAGCAGCTTCACCCATACCACCATATGTCATGTCCAATCGCCAGGTTCATTTTAAATTTCTGTTGTACTGGCCTCTACGAAGAATCTAACAAAAGAAATCAGACTTAGCATGTCTTTCTTTACAAAGTCAATTAGTGTGGTGACATCATTTTTTGTCCACTTCCTCCTTATCTTATGTCAGACAACTGAGTCAAAGCTCCTTATCCTGAACAAGCCAAATGGAATATAATTAAGTCATCCTTGCCTCTCCATATTGTGTTAAATAAATCATTCAGGATTGACACAACCCTCACTTCTGAACAAGGGCTGAGAAATGAAGCCATTCATATACTCTCAAAATATTAATTTCATGTAATTCTCTCAGACTTGTATTGAATGTATAATGTGTATCAGACACAGTGCTTATGGAGATGAAACATACAGCCCAACTTTCGAAACGCTCTTATTTTTAAATGGCAAATAAAGAAGTAAACAAAATGTGGTATCATTAGTCTATATAACAGAAGTGTACATAGGGTGCCAGGAGTGGGAGAAATTCTAGAGAACTAATGTCGTGTCTCTAGCAAAGAACTGCAGCACCAGTGTCCATTCCATTTTTTCAATTTTATTTCTTTTCCTGCCTAAAAGAATTAGAGAAGACGGTGATGAACAAACAAGTACTGAACAGCAAAAGGATGAGTGAATATGTATGTGTATGTATCTGTATAATCAAACAACTGAAAAGGATTCGTTAGGATGAAAAATTTTAAAAAAATTAATATGAAAATAACAACTGTATTTCAGGAAATGGTGTCTACAGTTATTTATTAACCCACATATAAAAAGCAACCCCATTCCTCCAGCTCCAGACTCATCACAGCCCCTACTTGGCACTGTTAATATGGAAAGCTGTCCCTTTCTTGCTTAATGTACACTCATCAGAACTTACGCTCAACTTTCCTACAGACTACATGAAACAGAAAAATCTAAGCGAAGCCTCTAGTTCTCTCTCTTAAAGATTCAATAAACACTCTTGTTCACTCAGTTGTGTCCAGCTGTTTGCGACTTCATGGACTGCAGCACACCCGGCTTCCCTGTCCTTCACTATCTCCCAGAGTTTGCTTAAAATCATGTCCATTGAGTCAATGATGCCAACCAACCATATCATCCTCTGTCACCCCCTTCTCCTCCTGCCCTCAATCTTTTCCAGCATCAGGGCCTTTTCCAGGGAGTCAGTTCTTCACGCCAGGTGGCCAAAGTATTGGAGCTTCAGTATCAGTCTTTCCAAAGAATATTCAGGGTTGACTCTCTTTTGGATTGACTGGTTTGGACTCCTTGCAGTCCAAGGGACTGTCAAGAGTCTTCTCTAGCACCACAGTTTGAAAACATCCATTCTTTGGCACTAACCTCCTTATGGCCCAACACTTACACCCATACATGGCTACTGGAAGAGCCATAGCTTTGACTAGATGAACCTTTGTTGGCACGGTGATGTCTCTGCTTTTCTGTATGCTGTATAGGTTTGTCATAGCTTTTCTTCCAAAAAGGAAGCATCTTATAATTGCATGACTGCAGTCATGGTGCATTTGTTATGTAGCTGATAACTGGTCTTTCATTGAATTACCTTGCTGCTGATTTTCAGACAGGACTCCAGACAAACTCAAGCAAACTGAGGAATAAAGTTATAACCAAGATCATTACATTCTGTTGAAGTACCATGAACAAGAATTACTTAGCAACTTTTAAACCATAAGATTCCTAATATCATAGAGAGATGCCACTCTATTCAGTAGCTAATTATCAGAGAAAATGAATAAGACTCAGCCTAAACCATGTAAAAATTCAAACAAATCATAAACTTTATGGAAAAAAGCCCATCTAATGAAATAGACCTAAGTTAAGAACATTTTTTCTATTCCCATTGTAGATACCCAATAACAGTAATTACTATAATATTTTAAAACTAGAAATTAGTGTGGTATATTGTTTTAACGGCTAATATTAAAACCACATACACTATTCATACCTTTGTCAGTAATTAGTAGTAATCCTGTATGTCTATTCTGAAATTCTATATTTGTCCCTCCATCCCCTAATCTGTAATTGAGGCATCTGTCATTAAAATAAGTAAACCAAAAACAGCCCAAGCCCACTACATACTGTTTTCTTAAACCACCAATGTGTGTTATATTTCACTGGAGGCTGTATGATCTGGACTTCACATGTTTTCTCATGTATGATGAGGCAAGCGTGGGGAAGAATAGCAAATGAATTTCATGAGTCCTGTTTCAGCACAGTGAGGGGCTATGGGTAACATCTGGAAGGGACAAGATTTACCATGGAATTTAAGCTTTTTTCATTCCACACTATAGTCTTTCCTACATTCCCACATCTCCATAAAATTTTGAAAAAGCACATGGACTTTAAATAATCATGTCTCCCTCAAGACACCTACTATATCCTACACAGGTATCAATAATACCCTGTATTATTGATATTTCACTTGGATAAATATGAGAATGATATGGATATCAGAACTTTACAGTGTACATCAAGAATATCTGCATCCAAGTTTTCCATTAATACCTAAACCTTGAAGCTAAAAGTAAAGTAAGGGCCAAGTTATTCTCAGCTTTAAACAACAATGAAATAGTGGGAAAGTGAGTTAAGCAATAAAGGAAATTATTATTATGAGACATTTGAATAAATAGGAATCCACCTAGAATATGTATCAACATTGCTAAGGATACACAATATTTTTTTTTTGATCTTGCAAGCCTATATTTAAGAATTTGTCCTAAGAAAATAATTACTTTTATGAACAAAGTTATATGACTAGGATAATCAACGTGCCATTATTAGTATTATATTTGCCAATAGTGTTAGTAAATAGCATTAGTATTTAATTTTCATGAGAATTAAATAATTATCATAGTGTATTTGCTATGGTGAGATTTGAGTTAGACTAAGAGCAGAATTGCACTCATCTCACATGCTAGTAAAGTAATGCTCAAAATTCTCCAAGCCAGGCTTCAGCAATACGTGAACCATGAACTTCCAGATGTTCAAGCTGGTTTTAGAAAAGGCAGAGGAACCAGAGATCAAATTGCCAACATCCAATGGATCATCAAAAAAGCAAGAGAGTTCCACAAAAACATCTATTTCAGCTTTATTGACTATGCCAAATCCTTTGACTGTGTGGATCACGATAAACTGTGGAAAATTCTTCAAGAGATAGGAATACCAGACCACCTGACCTGCCTCTTGAGAAACCTGTATGCAGGTCAGGAAGCAACAGTTAGAACTGGACATGGAACAACAGATTGGTTCCGAATAGGAAAAGGAGTACTTCAAGCTGTATATTGTCACCCTGCTTATTTAACTTATATGCAGAGTACATCATGAGAAACATTGGGCTGGAAGAAGCACAAGCCAGAATCAAGATTTCTGGGAGAAATATCAATAACCTAAGATATGCAGATGACACCACCCTTATGGCAGAAAGTGAAGAGTAACTAAGAAGCTTCTTGATGAAAGTGAAAGAGGAGAGTGAAGAAGTTGGCTTAAAGCTCAACATTCAGAAAACAAAGATTATGGCATCTGGTTCCATCACTTCATGGGAAATAGATGGGGAAACAGTGAAAACAGTGTCAGACTTTATTTTTTGGGCTCCAAAAACACTGCACATGGTGACTGCAGCCATGAAATTAAAAGACGCTTATTCCTTGGAAGGAAAGTTATGACCAACCTAGATAGCATATTAAAAAGCAGAGATATTATTTTAGCAACAAAGGTCCGTCTAGTGAAGGCTATGGTTTTTCCAGTGGTCATGTATGGATGTGAGAGTTGGACTGTGAAGAAAGCTGAGCGCCGAAGAATGGATCCTTTTGAACTGTGGTGTTGGAGAAGACTCTTGAGAGTCCCTTGGACTGCAAAGAGATCCAACCAGTCCATCCTAAAGGAGACCAGTCCAGGGTGTTCATTGGAAGGACTGATGCTGAGGCTGAAACTCCAATACTTTGGCCACCTCATGTGAAGAGTTGAGTCATTGGGAAAGACTCTGATGCTGGGAGGGATTGGGGGCAGGAAGAGAAGGGGATGACAGAGGATGAGATGGTTGGACGGCATCACCAACTCAATGGACATGGGTTTGGGTGGACTCTGGGAGTTGGTGATAGACAGGGAGGCCTGGCGTGCTGCGATTCATGGGGTTGCAAAGAGTTGGACACGACTGAGTGACTGAATGGAGCTGAACTGAACTGAAGAGCCTAATAATATGCCCAGTTGGCTTTTCTTGTAGCTCAGGCAGTAACGAACCTGCCTATAATGTAGGAGACCTGGGTTCAATTCCTGCATCACGATGATCCCCTGGAGAAGGGGATGGCTGCCCACTCTAGTATTCTTGCCCAAAGAATCCTATGGGCAGAGGAACCTGGCAAGCTATAGTCCACGGGGTTGCAAAGAGTCAGACATGACTGAGGGACTAACAAGATAGATAATACCCCTAGTCACTTAGTACTAGTACTCTTCTATTGCCTATGCTGGCTGTCTGTTCACAAGATTCCTGCTGTCTTTGTACTGTAGTGATGAACTTTATTATCTTAACGGGTTATGATTAACATCATATGATCTTATGATCTGTTGGGTGAATGTGTTAGCTCAGACAGTAAAGAATCCACCTGCAATGCAAAAGATCCAGGTTCAGTTCCTGGGTTTGGAAGATCCCCTGGAGAAGGGAATGGCTACCCATGCCAGAATTCTTGCCTGGAGAATTGCATGGACAAAGGAGCCTGGAGGGTTACAGGCCATGGTGTTACAAAGAGTCAGACACTACTTGGGGACTAACAGACACATGCCAGACTGAATAGTTGCCCATCCACAAGATTAACTGAAGCTATGCTACCAAAGCCTCATCGACTGTAATCACATCACCTCTATTCATCATTATCATTGAAAGCACAAGAAATCTAAGAGTTATCTTTATCATAAGAGACATGTTGTTATTGTCTAGTCTCTAAGTCATGTTCTACTCTTTGTGACCCCATGGACTGCAGCCTGCCAGGCTCCTCTGTCCATGGAATTCTCCAGGCAAGAATAATGGAGTTGGTTGTCATTTCCTTCTCATAGGAACTTCCTAACCTGGGTATTGAACGTGCATCTCCTGCATTGGCAGGTGGATTCTTTATATCACTGAGCCATCAGTGAAGCCCCCCAAAAGGGCATATTAATGTACACATATACTAACTCTGTTTTCGTAATGGGGGCATGGAGGTACTTTTTTTAGTGACACAGGGGAAATGTGCAGATCTGTTGAGTTCACTAATAACCCATTTCATCATAAGAGTTGCTTTTCTTAGTGATTTACAAGTTTAAATATTTTTAATTCCTAAAAGTGCCTGCCATGGTAGCTTCTGTACTCATTGAAAAGTACAAATTTCACTTTGCTTCATCATATACTCAAAATCTCTGTATTGCTATTTCAAGCAGCAGCAGGATAAATATGGAAACTCATAGACCAAGATCACAATAGCCCTGATTAGGTTGACCACATTCTTTATATTATCAAGAGCCCAAAGGTTGTATTTCTATTTAGAAAAACCTCTATTCTCTATTGTGTTACTACAAATGATACTAGTCCTCAGATATTACAATCAAATCACTTCAGAAAATGACCTGACATTTCTACCAACTGTCTTCCCTGGGGTCTCAGCTGGTAAAGAATCCACCTATAATACATGAGACCTGGGTTTGATCCCTGGGTTGGGAAGATCCCCTGGAGAAGGGAAAGGCTACCCACACCAGTATTCTGGCCTGCAGAATTCCATGGACTATATAGTCCACAGGTCACAAAGAGTCGGACATGACCGAGTGACTCTCACTTTCACTTTTTTACCAACTAATTTATTCAAATGGAACTTGGTACAACCTTAACAGATAAAAGTCAAGAACACAATAGGTTAAACTTATCAGTGATAAGATTAAGGGTTAAAAAGTTCAGTGTGCTGAATTATCAGGAGATGTAAAGCAGAAAGAAACTGAACATCATTTTTTTTTTTTTTGGCAATCAATGGAAAGTTCAATGAAAACCTGAAGAGAAAGTTACATAAAGTCATCCAGGATATGTTGCTCTGCTTGTCTATAATATTATCCTTAATCAAGAAAGCACCAAAGATTTCAATTCATCATTATTTACCATATGTCGATAATGTTACCATTCCGTTTGGAAATACACTACCTTATAGCCAGGACAAAGAACTGAATAAAGTAAATTACAAACAACCTGGTAATGGACAAAAATAGACAATTTCAATAAGGCCCATGAAATTTCATGCATAACCTAGGTAAATCCAATTGAAGAAATGTATAGAAATTCAGAATTATCACTTCCTGACCATTCACAAACAAAAAATGACCACATTACTCGAGAAATAAAGACAAGAATTCTGCCTATCAATTATTCCCATTAATGCCTTGTGAATCCCATTAAGCTTTTTCTCTAAGGAAAGATGATATAATTATTTACATTATGGGATTTTCTTTTTCTATTCAACTTTGGTTGTTATTAATCCAAGAAATCTGGAGAAGTTATTATGATTCCAAGTCACTTTAACATATGAATAGCTTAACAATAGGAGATCTCAAATTTTTTAAGGACACATTTTCTTTCCGATAAAGCAACATTTCACAGAATACTATTGTCAGACACTTGGCAATTCCCTGCCTTCTAAATAAGAGACTTGCTTAGCATAAGTGGGAATTGAAAAATTGCACACATTGGTTAAACTTGAATTCAAATAACCAACATGTGGAAGCCATCAGCAGAAGTTATTCCTATGATCTCACATTGGCAAATATGGTGCTCTGACTGTTCCAGAATAAATAGATCATTCTACTTGAATGTGCACACCCATGTATGAACACATGTAGACACACAGGGAGCTGAAGAGCAGAACTGAAGAAAGAGTAGAAACCCAAGAAAGAATGCAGATGTGCATCACTGGATGACTATAATCATGCAAGATAACCCACACTATTAAGTCGTTAAGATTGGTGCTCAGTTAAAGGAAAATACTGTGGGAGAAGATAAGAAAGTGAGAAAATGAAGGGACAATCCTTTTTCTGTTTTACCTGAACCCGTTCATATGCATGGCGAACCACACTAAAAATTTAAGAATTCGTTAAGTTTGGAATCTAAATGACATTTTGCTTAAGATTCAGCTTGGTAAAATATATGACAAGGGGTGCAGCTGTGAAAAGGGCAGAATGTATTGACTGCTTAGATAACAACTCTACCGGACTGTTATTTCCTGAAGGAATTTGGCTGCCTCCCTGTACTGACACATTCCCTTAAAAGTAATACTAATGTCAGAAGAAAGGTACTTGTTTTTTGAAAGTCCCTGACGGAAGAAATCAGGAAATACCTTGGGTGTAGCCAAGCTTTGGACACTCTTCAAGGACTTCTGAGAGTCAAGACAGAGATTTGGCTTCATAGAAGTTATTTCTTTTTTTAAAACAATACTTTTGATTTAGAAAGTCAGTTACTATTGTTCCCAAAACTAAGCAAAAGAAGATAGATACCAGCCTCGCTCCCATTTTCTGTTTTAAATATTCAAATGATATTTTACTCATCTTTGGGGAAGTCATCAAATATTGAGATTGCAGTTTAAGGATTTATCTGAATTGTGGAAAATAACCTAAGTACTAAGAAAAAGAAAACGTGAGTTACTCCACTATCTACCATCTGCAGTCCCCAAATAACATCATCCTTTTAATGATTTTTATATTTCATTCAATCAATACCATCTAAATAGCCACAGGAATTCACCTATAAATATGAATTATTAAAATATTATAATTTTTTTATAGTAGGAGTTTGGGCCAAATTGCTTTTTTGATCTAAGTAATTCTTGAATAGTGCATAGTCTATTAACAAATTCCATACTTTAAAAAAAAACAAATCAAATTCTAGTCACAAGGAAATTGAGAAAGGAAGAAAGGTGTGCTGTGTTACTTCTTTTGAGTTTTATTATTTTATTCTTTTTTTCCCATTAATGTTGTATAAAAATATAATGTAGGAAATGGTAAGCACAAATTAGCTTGGCTCACCTGGTAAACTACTAAGATAGGTGAATTAGTTCATATTCCATTCAGTGTGGTGTGAGGAAATCCCCAAATTATCATAGCCTAAACAAGGGAGGAGAGTATTTAATACCCACATCAATGGAGGTGAGTAATCACTCTATTACAATACTGAAGAACTAAAGGTGAGGTCCTTGTGGATTTCAGTTTAATGACCTCCAACACTTTAGGTATGGTCCCTATCTTTGTGGTTCACGATCATGGCATATGTGTCCTAAACAGCTCAATGAAGATAGAGAAGAAGGCAGGAAAGACATGGCAAAGAATAAGCACCAGGAGTATTTTAAAGATGCTCTAAAAAGATGACAGAAGAAATCCACATTTGTGTCCTATTGACAATTAGTGAAATATTTAAATCTCACTACAAAGAAGGTTGATATATTGGTTTGTTACTTTAGGTGTCTTAAATTTTATTACTATGGATAAAAGCACACTGAGAGGCAACTGGCAATTATCAGTCTATCCCATAATATATCTAGCTTGGAAGCCTTTGACAGGCAATTCATATTTTTCTCTTCAAAGCCTCATAAGATCATGACCAGTACAAAGAAGTGTCTGACATATTTATTAACATCACGTTGCTGCTGCTGCTAAGTCGCTTCAGTCGTGTCCGACTCTGTGCGACCCCATAGATGGCAGCCCACCAGGATCCCCCATCCCTGGGATTCTCCAGCCAAGAACACTGGAGTGGGTTGCCATTTCCTTCTCCAAACATCACGTTAGACAGATAAATAAATAGGTAAACAGAGTCTTCACTAGGACATTCTGAATCTGTAGCTTAAAGATCGTAAAGAAACAATAGAATGCACTGGAATGCTCACTTTTACCTGGTTTTATTTATGTTCCTAATTCCTTTGGCGTTTATGTAGATTTTACACTTGGATACTTCAGTTATGTTTATTGAATAAGCATTAAAGGCTTTTAATGTGCATCCAGAACTCTTAAGTTGAAATTCCTATTAGGTAGAGTATTTTTATACATAACAAATATGAGGTCCAGAGAGAAAATTACTTAAAATCACATAATTAAAACCTATTGATCTTCTGAATATGCAAGGTGAGGGTTCTTCTAATTTTATATTCTGACTTACCTTTACTATAAATCCGAATGTCTTGGAATTTTCTAAATTTAGAATATAAAAATATAAGGTAGTAAGAGAGTAAATAAACCAAGAAATCAAAATATTGCTCCATTCAGTGTCCCAAACTATGCTAAACAATTTATCATTAGTATTTGCCAAATGACTCTTAAGTAGATAATAACCAAGAAACTTAAATAAAAACAGGGAAGACTTAGATCCTTTATTTCTCCTGATTCATAAAATCTCCTACTGAGCATTTATATAAATGGTTTTTCTTGTGCAAAAGAGACAATGTTCATATTCATAATTTCAAATTCACTTCAGCTTATAAAAGTGTTGCAACATTCAGGAAAAATAAAATGGAAAACCATATGCTCAAACATGTGTGGAGTCCAAATGTCATGGGAAAGTTGGAGCTTTTAAGAAGGTGGGTATTACATTAATCTTCTTACTCACTATAGAATGTTTTTGTTGATGCTATTATTACTTTAAGCATTCTTTCTTTCTTTTGGATGTTCTATCTTTATTTTTTAAATTATAAGATAGTGGTCAACTAAAACGCAAACAAACAAGCAAAAAAAAAAAAAAACACACACACACACACACACACACACAAACCACCAAAATAAGACACAGTGCCATTTTTGTCAGACCAGAAATAAAAGTGTATCTTGGAAGTACTGGTCTTGACAAAAATGTGTTTTATTTCAAGCATTCCACTCGGGAAAGGTGACCCCACTTGTATAGAGAATTGCGCCTGCCTGAGGGACTTGTATATTCAACGGCAAAAGCAGTAATAGAAGAAATCTGAGTGACTTCTTCTTCCTCTTGGTTACTTATGCTTACTCTTTTCAGAGACTAGGTCCTTTTATTAAAGAGGAAGAAATTAAGTATGCCTGCTTATTTAAATTACGTAGAGTACATCATGCAAAATGCCAGGTTGGATGATGACAAGCTGGAATCAAGACTGCCAGGACAAATATCAACCACCTCAGATATACAGATACCACTCTAATGGCAGACACTGAAGAGGAACTAAAGAGCCTCTTGATGAAGGTGAGAGGAGAGTGAAAAAGCTCGCTGGAAATTGAACATTCAAAAAACTAAGATCATGGCATCCGGTCCCATCAATTCATAGCAAATAGAAGGGGAAAAAAGTTAAATTTGTGACAGATTTTCTTTTCTTGGGCTCCAAAATCACTGTGGACAGTGACTGCAGCCATGAAATTAAAAGATGCCTGTTCCTTGGGAAGAAAGTTATGACAAATCTGGACAGCATATTAAAAAGCAGAGACATTACTTTGCCAACAAAAGTCCATCTAGTCAAAGCTATGGTTTTTCCAATAGTCATGTACAGATGTGAGAGTTGGACCATAAAGAAGGCTGAGAGCTGAAGGACTGATGATTTCTAATGGTGGTGCTGGAGAAAATACTTAGGAGTCTCTTGGACAGGAGGAAGATCAAATCAGTCAATCCTAAAGGAAATAAACCTTGAATGTTTATTGTAAGTACGTTGGCTGAAGCTGAAGCTCCAATACTTTGGCTACCTGATGTGAAGAGCTGAATCACTGGAAAAGACCCTGATGCTGGGAAAGATTGAAGGCAGAAGGAGAAGGGGATAACAGAGAATGAGATCGTTGGATGGCATCACCGACTCAATGGACGTGAATTTAAGCAAACTCCGGAAGTTGGTTATGGACAGGGAAGCCTGGTGTGCTACAGTCCATGGGGTCACAGAGTTGGATACGACTGAGAGATTGAACTGAAATGAAGGAAATTAGAATATGTTCAAATAAGAGTTCTTTTAATTCTGTATCCCTCTCTGATTGTTAGGAAGAAAAGAAGTATCTTGAAATCATTAGTATTTAGAGACAATTCAACTGAGGTTCAGACAAGATAAAAATCCTAGAGGTGGTTGATAGCTGAGGGCTTTGGACAACATCAATTTCCCAGGAGAATGATTTCTTTAATCTGAAAGCAGACCTGTATGTCATAGCATATTACCCATTCTAATCCACCCTTATGTCATTTAGATCTATCTGTATAAGTGATAAAAGCAACTTTTCTAGGATTCTTGAGGGTCTGTGGTGGGAGGGAGGGAGACTTATGAGAAACAAGGCTTGTGGAAAAAAATATAACCTCCACAGACGGAGCTGGCTATAAGGTCAAAACTGGGTCTCAGTGTTTCCTCCTTTGTTTCCACTTCTAGATTCCTTCCTGTTCAGTCCATCCCTTTGCTAATCTGGGTAATTTATATAGTGGGGTGGCACAGACCCTTGTTAACAAAGGTCTACAGCCTTGTCACCATGTTCTTCTTAGGCCATGCCTGCTACATGTGTACATTTATCATCAAAACTAGGATATATAATAAAAGACCCTCAAGAGGGTCAGTTGAGAATCAAAAACTTTCCTTTGAGCCCCTAATGTAAAAGAATTCCCTGGTAGCTCAGTCGGTAAAGAATCTGACTGCAGTGCTGGAGAACCAAGTTTAGTCCCTGGGTCAGGAAGACCCCCTGGAGAAGGAAATGGCAACCCACTCCAGTACTCTTGCCTGGAAAATGCCATGGACGGAGGAGCCTGGTGGGCTGCAGTCCATGGGGTCGCAAGAGTGGACACTACTTAGCAACTACACCACCACCAGTGTAACAGAAGTTACTTTAGCCTTATTCTAGTCTTTGTGGAGAACAAATTACAGAGAGGCAAAGGTGAAAGCAGAAAAGCCAGTCAGCTGCTATTCAGCTGGAGAGCAGGAAAGCACATGGGGCTTGGGCCAAGGTGGTGGTAAAGCCAATGGTGAGGGGTAGTCTCGTTCTGGATGTGTTTTGAAGGTGGAGCCAACAAGATTTGTTGAGAGTGTACATGAGGTATGAGATGAAGGTGCAGTCAAGAATGATTATGTTCAAAACTGTGCAGCTCTTGAAAGCTCCATTTTTTGGCAGTGAGCTTATGTTATACACCAAAAGATTTATTTTAGAAACAAGGTTATCCTCTGTTCTTTTCTAATGGGATTCTCACTTCAGTAGCATGTTTCTGATGATAATACAAATCATTTTCTTTAGGAATACGGAGGTAAAGTCTTGTTGACTAATATTATCTCACCTCATATAGGCTCTGTTGGTTCAATGAGTTTAGCCAAATACAATTTATAAAATAAAATAGGGCAAGAAATGTCGCAAGTGACTTCAGTAGACTCCTTCAGCTTCTTTCTCATTTCCACTGTTATTTTCTGATACAGTAATAAAGAACAAACTGCAGTATCTGAAAACACCAGATATATTTATTTTTTATTGATATATTTATTTTTTTAATGGAGGATGATTGCTTTACAATATGGAGTTGGTTTCTGCTGTACAACATCACAAACCATTCACTATATATATATTTATATGTCAAAGTGAAAGTGAAGTCACTTAGTCATGTCCAACACTTTGTGACCCCATGGACTGTAGCCTACCACATGCCTCCATCTGTGGGATTCTCCAGGCAAGAATACTGGAGTGGGTAGCCATTCCCTTCTCCAGGGGATCTTCCCAACCTAGGGATTGAACCTAGGTCTCCCGCATTGTAGGCAGACGCTTTACCATAAGAGCTACCAGGGAAGTAGCTGCTCTCCTCTCTCCCCTCTCTCTTAAGCCTCCCTTCAGTACAAACTGCCCTCCAGGCTCTCACAGAGCACCAGGCTCAGCTTCCTCTGTTATACAGCAGCTTCCCACCAGGTATCTGTTTCAAACATAGTAGTATGTACATGGAAATGCTACTTTCTCAATTTGACCCACCCTCTTCTTCTTCCCACACAGTGTCCACAAGTCCATTCCCTATTTCCGTGTTCCCATTGCTTCTTACAAATAATTTAATCAGTACTATTTTTTCTAGATTACATATATATGCTTTAATATACTATATTTGTTTTTCTCTTTGTGAGTTACTTCACCCCATATAATAAATTCATCCTCCTCACTACAACTGATTCAAATTTGCTCCTTTTCATGGCCATGTAATATTTCATTGTATGCACATGCATGTACTTCATTCTTACTTAACTGCAATTACCTGCTAATAAGGTGCATACTAGCGTGTGAGATGACTGTGATTGTGCGGTAGTTTGAGTATTCTTTGGCATTGCCTTTCTTTGGGATTGGAATGAAAACTGACCTTTTCCAGTCCTGTGGCCACTGCTGAGTTTTCCAAATTTGCTGGCATATTGAGTGCAGCATTTTCACAGCATCATCTTTCAGGATTTGGAATAGCTCAACCAGAATTCTATCACCTCCATTAGCTTTGTTCGTAGTGATGCTTTCTAAGGCCCAAGGCAGAGGAACCAGAGATCAAATTGCTAACATCCGCTGAATCATGGAAAAAGGGAGAGAGTTCCAGAAAAACATCTATTTCTGCTTTATTGACTATGCCAAAGCCTTTGACTGTGTGGATCACAATAAACTGTGGAAAATTCTTCAAGAGATGGGAATACCAGACCACCTGATCTGCCTCTTGAGAAATTTGTATGCAGGTCAGGAAGCAACAGTTAGAACTGGACATGGAACAACAGTCTGGTTCCAAATAGGAAAAGGAGTACGTCAAGGCTGTATATTGTCACCCTGTTTATTTAACTTATATGCAGAGTACATCATGAGAAACGCTGGACTGGAAGAAACACAAGCTGGAATCAAGATTGCCGGGAGAAATATCAATAACCTCAGATATGCAGATGACACCACCATTATGGCAGAAAGTGAAGAGGAACTCAAAAGCCTCTTGATGCAAGTGAAAGAGGAGAGTGAAAAAGTTGTCTTAAAGCTCAACATTCAGAAAACAAAGATCGTGGCATCCAGCCCCATCACTTCATGGGAAATAGATGGAGAAACAGTGGAAACAGTGTCAGACTTTATTTTTCTGGGCTCCAAAATCACTGCAGATGGTGACTGCAGCCATGAAATTAAAAGACGCTTACTCCTTGGAAGGAAAGTTATGACCAACCTAGATAGCATATTTAAAAGCAGAGACATTACTTTGCCAACAAAAGTTCGTTTAGTCAAGGCTATGGTTTTTTCTGTGGTCATGTATGGATGTGAGAGTTGGACTGTGAAGAAGGCTGAGCGCCGAAGAATTGATGCTTTTCAACTGTGGTGTTGGAGAAGACTCTTGAGAGTCCCTTGGACTGCAAGGAGATCCAACCAGTCCATTCTGAAGGAGATCAGCCCTGGGATTTCTTTGGAAGGAACAATGCTAAAGCTGAAACTCCAGTACTTTGGCCACCTCATGCGAAGAGTTGACTCACTGGAAAAGACTCTGATGCTGGGAGGGATTGGGGGCAAGAGGAGAAGGGGACAACCGAGGATGAGATGGCTAGATGGCATCACTGACTCGATGGACGTGAGTCTGAGTGAAATCTGGGAGTTGGTGATGGACAGGGAGTCCTGGTGTGCTGCGATTCATGGGGTCGCAAAGAGTCAGACACGACTGAGCGACTGATCTGAACTGAACTGAAGGTGCATACACCTGTTGGGCATTGAAAATTCTTTAAAAGCTTAGAATTCAGTTGGATGGGATTGTCCTATTATCTCAGCAATCTTCAAAAAGATTTCACAAGCTTATGATGTAACTAAAAGGAAAGTAGTCTGATCTAATCTGGGACCTGGATCAACCTGAAGCTAAAAGTGCTGAGACTCTCCAGAAGACATTTCTGTGTGTCCCTGGGATAGTGAACGTAGCCCATGGTGAGTCCGTGAATGCATCGTGGCTCCCTGACGTGCATTAGTGCAAAGTTTAGGAACCACAGCTTTGTTCATAGACTTCTTATTTTGTAGCCTCACGTTAAGGTGCTGTCTGCAAAGAAGAGTGGTGTATAATACTAGGAGTTCCAAAGACTAAATATACAGTCCTTACTTTCAGGCCATAATAAGCTAAGAACATGAGTCTAAGGCACAGACAAGGTAAAAATGGGAAAATGATAGGAGTGGGGCAAAATAAAGAGCAGAGTCTTAGAAATAAGACAGTCCTGAGAAAGCTGGCTTGAAACTCAACATTAAAAAACTAAGATCATGGCATTCGGTCCCAACACCTCATGGCAAATAGAAGAGGAGAAAGTGGAAGCAGTGACAAATTTTCTTTTCTTGGGCTCCAAAATCACTGCAGATGGGGACTGCAGCCATGAAATTAAAAACAAACAAACAAACAAACAAAAAACATGATTGCTTCTTGGAAGGACAAGGACTCTGTCTGACAAACTTAGGGTATCAAAAAGCAGAGACATCACTTTGCCATCAAAGATCCATATAGTTAAAGCTATGGTTTTTCCAGTAGTAACGTATGGATGTGAGAATTGGACTATAAAGAAGGCTGAGCACTGAAGAATTAATGCTTTCCAACTGTGGTCCTGGAGACTCTGAGTCCCTTCCACTGCAAGGAAATCAAACCAGTCAATCTTCAAGGAAATCAACCCTAATTATTATTGGAAGAACTGTTGCTGAGGCTCCAATATTTTGTCCACCTGATGTGAAGAGCTGACTCATTGGGAAAAAAAAACCTTGATGCTGGGAAAGATTGAAGGCAAATGGAGAAGGTGGAGGCAGAGGATGAGATGGTTGGGTGGTATCACCAACTCAATGGACATGAGTTTGAGCAAACTCTGGGGATTGGTGATCGACAGGGAGGCCTGGCCTCTTGCACTCCATGGGGTTGTACCGAGTCGGACATGACTTAGTGACTCAACAACAACAACAAAGCTTGCATCGAGATTGTTAACAATACTGGTGCTGCTCTGAGCATGAATGTGTGCCAAATCTTGCCATATCTTAGAAGCACAAAAAAGATTTCGCTAATAGAATCTAATCAGGTAATAAGTCAATTAAATATTATAGGTAGAAATGATATTCTGTCATTTCCACCTCAATAATAATTCTTAAATTCATTTCACTTTTTGACTTTCCACCAAAGTTACTTAAACCAAACATTTATTAGTTATTTACTTGGAAATGGATTTCTGGCATCCCAGGAAACCAGAACATAGTTTTTTCTACAGTGTTACTCAAAGTGTCTTCTGAAGATGCTTGTCCATTTGGAAAAATGTTTATTATTGATCTGCAACACAGTAAGGGCAGAAATTGACATAGCGATTTAGAAACATTGTAAAGCAGTTTGGCAAAGTAACTTAATTTCTACTTAGTTTAATAATTGAAAATGAAATTTGCATTTTCAGTCAGCATGTTAGATTTAATTTACCTAGGAATTCATTTTTATTCTATTTTGAAGAAGCATTTGTCCACAGAAGATTGAACAAGAAAGGATGAGACAAAAATATGTTCTCAACCACAGATAGCATGAGACTTACTGGTCTAGAAGCAGTTTGTTGGGTGGGCATATTCCTTGATCCTGTGGGCTCCTGATCCCATGGGAGGAACATGAATGGGAAAGGGCTGCAAAGGGATCCTCCAAAGCATTAGGCCTGTGATAAGGCCCCCAAAGCCCAGGTCTATGTGCTGTACTGATTGTGATCATTGACCCACAATGAATAAAATCTTAGATAGATTTATCTAAGATAAAATCTTAGATAGATAAAAAGACAGATAATTTCTGTCTTCCCAGCACCTAGTACCATAGTGATGAATTAAATGCACTAAACAAATGATATTTGAGTGAACAAAAGATTAAATACAGTAATGAAAATGGTGATGATGGTAACAACAATTTCTAACATTTATTTGTGCTCTTTGCCAGGAGCTATGTTAGATACTTTATATAAATTATCTGTAATTATTACCAGAACCACCAGGACAGGTATTATATTCTCTACTGAGAGATGGAATCTCTATAATTTTGAGGAGAGAATGCACTTTGGAGAGATTAGATTTGGGAAAATGAAAAGGTAGCTTTATTGAAAGAAATGAGATTTGAACTGAGTTGTAAAGTATGATCAGAGCCGGTGGACACAAAAAGAAATACCTCGGCCTATGGGACAAGAATTGTACAAACCAGTGAATACAAGATACAAGGCACCCTCAGAGGCAGATGGATAAGAAACATATGAAGAGTCCAAATATGAGACATGAAGGACCATAGAACATGCAATCTAAGAGCGCGTGTTCCACTGAAAAGCTTTCACATTTATTAAAAGCACAACAACATAGACAAAAGTGAAACACCGTGCTGTTAAACCAACATTATTCTGTAGGATTGACTGAGCACTGGTTTCCTGGTTCATTGTACTGTGTCCCTTTAGAATGAGCTTTCTTTACTCCTAACCTATCTCTGTTGTATCACTCTGCTTTGATTTCCTATGTAAAATGTATCACTGTATAGTATCCTTATATATATAGTATTTACCTATGCATGTCTTTATTTATTTTTATTCATTCTCAGCTTACTAGGTGTTAGATTCCATGAAATCAATATCTTCACCTAATATCTTTTGTTAGTTAGGAATACCTGGCCCCTAGAAATGTCTCAGACGTGAAGAACTGACTCATTGGAAAAGAACCTGATGCTGGGAAAGATTGAAGGCAAGAGCAGAAGGGGACGACAGAGGATGAGATGGTGGGATGGTATCACCAACTCAATGGATATGAGTTTGAGCAGGCTCTGGGAGCTGGTGATGGACAGGGAAGCCTGGAATGCTGCTGCCATCCATGGGGTCACAAAGAGTCAGACATGACTGAGCAACTGAACTGAACTCAAAAATGACTGTAGCACATATTTGTATCAACTCTTTTGCTACATAAGAAACTATTTTTCTTAGCAACAAATACTTAGTAGTTAAAATGTTGCATTATCACTTTCACAGTTGCAGCTCCTCTGCCCGTTTCACATAGGCTTACTTCAGTGGTTACACTTGGGTGGAACACCACCTGAGCTGGAAGATCCAATACCATCTCACCCATGCCTGGCTCTGGGTATCAGTAGTCAGAAAGAAGGCTGCCTATCTCCTCTACATGTCCTCTCATCCCATCCTCCAGTAAGCGAGACTGGCGTCCTTATGTGCTGTTCCCTGGGCCACATACCAAGGGGGGTGAAGAGAGAATGTGTTATTACTTCTGCAGCCTGGATTGATTAAAGTTGGTCATACCATTGGCCCAGATTCAGGGAGTGAGGAAACCAACACTACTTCTTAAGGGAGGGAGCTGACAAATGGGGGCATGTTTTTAATCTTGAGATTTGATAAGAATGCATTATACAAATGTATCAATACTGTGATTAAAGGCACAGAGAAGAAAGAATACAGCATATCCCTTAATTTATCTGCAATGGGTAGTCATGTGGATTCTTGAATATGAGTTGAAATGATCAAAGTGAAGTTTTAGGAAGATTGATCTGTGTGTGCCCATAGGAGAAAACAAATTGGAAACAAACCAGATGCAGGATAGTCATTCGAAGCCTTCCCTGATAAACCAAAAGTAAAAAAAATGAGGAAATGGAGAGTCATCATGAACTCTACTCTGACTTCCCCTTTACTTATTTGGGGTTTGCAGCAATGTATGAAGGTGGAACGATGAGAAAGGATGGTTTGCTGAGGGATGGATGCACAGGACCTGGAAGATGGATGACAGGAGGTTGAATATAATGAACCTGGAAGGGAATCAGGACAATACTGATACCTGACTGGTTCCAGCCAATTGTCCACATGCTTACAGATTCGTTTGAATTTTTTGGCATTTTGAGGTAGTTTGAATAATTCTAGGTAGAATGTGAGGTCTGTTCTTCGGAGAAAAAAATGTTCCTTGGGATTTTTTTTTTTTTTTTAACTTCCAAAGACATTACATTCAGATGTGGTGCTTTGCTGTACTAAAGTAAACTTGGTGCCTCGTGGCCATTTACTTAGAACTGACTGATACAAAAGAAGCAGAAATATCACCAGACACAGCATTTCAGTTTTCCCTAGAGACATTCCAGCTCAGCATCTTCTCATGTCGCTAAAAAAAGAAGACGCTCGTATATCTCAAGGTGTTGTTACCCTGGATGATTGTGCTTCTCCTGTTCAAAGACAGATATGAAAAACACTTCATTTTTAGGGATGTTTTCCTTTAGAAAAAAAAATTATTTTCTCTCTTGAAAAGCAATAAGGAGAGAATTCAAGCTTAACAGAATTCAAGTTATAAATTTATCTGCTGACTTTTATACCTCACCACGCAAAAGAGGAATTGATGGAAATGTACCCGATCCCTATGTAGAAATGTTCTCTTTCAGAGTTTGAAAAGATATGTCATTTTAAAAAATTGCACAATTTAAATTTGTATAAATTTAAGTTTTAAAATAATATACATTGAACAAAATGTGAAGTCTTAACTGCAACACATTGAATAGCTACCTAGCAATTAAAATACTTTGTATAATTGTGATCTCTTTGACAGTTGAAAAATAATAAGCAAAAATGGGAATATTTGATCAACTTTCATTAAATCAGCTTTTTCAAAATTAAGGTTCTTAATTTATGGGTGTGAGAATGTGAGGTTGGCATATCTGTTATGTATTACTTATAACCTGATGCAATTCTAGCTCTAATTTTTGGTAAGCATTTTTGTTGTAAGTAGATTTTGACCTTCTATGATACAGATAAGGATTTAGGCAGAATTCAGACCCATCCCCCTCCTTTAAAATTTTTTTTAAAATTTATTCTTGGCTGCACTGAGTCTTTGCTGCTTTGCATGGGTCTTCTCTAGTTGCAGTGGGTGGGGTCTACTCTTGGTTGTGTTGAGCGGGCATTGAAGTGGCATCTCTTGCTGGGAAGCATACAGTCTAAGCACTTGAGCTTCAGTAGTTGTGGAGCGTGGGCTCAGCTGCTTCATGGCATTTCTTCATCGGCCCCTTGCATCATTTTCATTTCTTATCAAATGTGGAATCTTCCTGGACCAGGGATCAAACCCATGTCCCCTCCATTGGCAGACAGGTTCTTATCCACTACACCATCAGGGAAGTCCAAATCCCCTTCTCTTAATTCCAACCATGAATTATACTACTTTACCTGGTTGGGGAGTTGTTTGTTTTTGTTTTTTTCTGAGAACCCTAGTTCAGCATGTCTGTAATTTTGGTCTGTTGAAAATATATATCAAAACTGTTGGTGGCTCCAGTTCAAATGTCCAAAATGAGAATCTTTCAAAATGTGTTTTTGGATCTTTATTTTAAATAAATTATTTAGGCCATAATGATAGTTATGATAATGATAATTGGTGTAATAAAGTTTAGGCATTTGCTCTATATTTGGTTCCTAAGAAATTTTCTTGATACATTTTCTTGATTAGTGTTTCTCCTTTAAAATTAAATATGAGTCTCCAAAATATTTTATAGATACTTATTGACTGTTCTCTTTATTCTAGAAAATGTTCAAGGTGCTGGGAATACAGTATCTACTCAGATTGATTCTTTGTCTTAGGGAGCTCTAGAACTAGAGAGATAATTCAGTTACAACACAATCAGAAATATGCTATGAGGCATATTAAGACACAATATCAAGACAACTTCAGAGGAAAGTGGGTGAAGGGGAGTTAGGAAAGGTTTTCTGGAGGAATTTACATCACACCATAGTCTTAAAGGATAAAGGATAGGAAGCTTTGCCTAGACGTGGAAGAGATATCATTATGTAACCAGTGAAATTGTGTGTTACAGTTCTTCTGGCACCCTGAAAAACTTAAATGCTAAGGACACAATGAAAAACAAGAACAACAAAAACAAATGGGAAGCCTCTGGTGTAAGGTCTTTAATTTCTTCATTTAATTTCTTCACCCTCATTTCTTAGGGATTGTGTAATCTTGGTCAGATTCTTCATCTACTACATGTTTCATTTTAATTTTTTATCAAATGTGGATAATTGTAGTACCTACTTGCCATGGTTTCCTATAAAAGATAAGCTACAGTAATGCTTACAACATTGTCTGTATATAGTAGTTCAGTTCAGTTCAGTCGCTCAGTCGTATCTGACTCTTTGCGACCCCATGAACTGCAGCACGCCAGGCCTCCCTGTCCATCACTAACTTCCGGAGTTCACCCAAACCCATGTCCATCGAGTAAATGATGCCATCCAACCATCTCATCCTCTGTTGCCACCTTCTCCTTCTGCCCTCAATCTTTCCCAGCATCAGGGTCTTTTCAAATGAGTCAACTCTTCGCATCTGGTGACCAAATTATTGGAGTTTCAGCTTCAACATCAGTCCTTCCAATGAACGCCCAGGACTGGTCTCCTTTAGAATGGACTGGTTGGATCTCCTTGCAGTCCAAGGGACTCTCAAGAGTCTTCTCTAACACCACAGTTCAAAAGCATCAATTCTTCAGCACTCAGCTTTCTTCACAGTCCAACTTTCACATCCATGCATGACCACTGGAAAAACCATGGCCTTGACTAGATGGACCTTTGTTGGCAAAGTAACGTCTCTGCTTTTGAATATGCTATTTAGGTTGGTCATAACTTTCCTTCCAAGGAGTAAGTGTCATTTAATTTCATGGCTGCAGTCACCATCTGAAGTGATTTTGGAGCCTCCAAAAATAAAGTCTGACACTGTTTCCACTGTTTCTCCATCTATTTCCCATGAAGTGATGGGACCGGATGCCATAATCTTCATTTTCTGAATGTTGAGCTTTAAACCGACTTTTTCACTCTCTTCTTTTACTTTCATCAAGAGGCTTTTGAGTTCCTCTTCACTTTCTGCCATAAGGGTGGTGTCATCTGCATATCTGAGGTTATTGATATTTCTGCCAGCAATCTTGATTCCAGCTTGTGCTTCTTCCAGCCCAGCATTTCTCATGATGTACTCTGCATATAATAATAAGCAGGGTGACAGTATACAGCCTTGACAGACTCCTTTTCCTATTTGGAACCAGAGTGTTGTTCCACGTCCAGTTCTAACTGTTGCTTCCTGACCTGCATACAGGTTTCTCAAGAGGCAAGTCGGGTGGTCTGGTATGCCCATCTCTTTCAGAATTTTCCACAGTTTATTGTGATCCACACAGTCCAAGGCTTTGGCATAGTCAATAAAGCAGAAATAGATGTTTATCTGGAACTCTCTTGCTTTTTCCATGATCCAGTGGATGTTGGCAATTTGATCTCTGGTTCCTCTGCCTTTTCTAAAACCAGCTTGAACATCTGGAATTTCACAGCTCATGTATTGCTGAAGTGCTCCATCAATGTTTGCTCTTATTTTTTCTGAGTTTGCAAGTCCAGTTTAACATTCTTTCAATGCATTTAGATATACTTTATAAGCCCAGTGTCACTACTTATGCTTTCTGATTTAAACAATTATCCAAAAATAACTTTTAATAAAAAATAATATGGTATATTACTACAGAACTACAATTACTCCCCTATTTTTTATAGGATGAGATAATTAGATGAGTGGATATAGTATCGTACATTTTGTTTTGTTTTTTCACTTTCCACTTTATTTGGAAAAGGTAAAAGTACTGCTAATAATGGAGATGAAGAGAACTATATCACTAACAAAGCTGAACTATATCACTAACAAAGCTGTACAAAGACAGTTTCTTCATTTGTCTGAACCTTTTTGCTATCTGGATAGTGATGCTTAACAAGGAAGACTGAAAATATATCTATAGATAGTTTTGTGGAATCTACAGGCAGACTATCATTCTTATAATAGTCTCTTTCCTCAGCCTGAACTGCCTGATTGACATTGTTTCCCAGGAGTGAACAAAACAGGTGGAAGTGTAGAAGTTGAGCTGATAG
Organism: Bos javanicus; assembly: GCF_032452875.1. Lineage (NCBI taxonomy): Eukaryota > Metazoa > Chordata > Mammalia > Artiodactyla > Bovidae > Bos > Bos javanicus. The sequence continues at coordinate 93,738,206 of NC_083877.1, forward strand.
TCAAGCTTCCTTCAGATAGGTGAGGTCAGTAAGGGTAACCACAAAGCACTCTCCCAGCCAGAAACTGCAGAATGGAACGCAACACACATGGCAGTGCTCCCTTAGAAACCACAGGAGCAGACAGACATTTCTTGAGAAAATAATTATAAACTATAACAACCTATGGTAAGAAACAAAATACCTAACATGGAATATAACAGATGCATCTAATCTTCTCTTAAGAGTGGAAAGGTAGTGGTGTTGGTTAAGAAGTAAACAACCTGAGGAAGTATAGTCAAAGCTATGGTTTTTTTCAGTAGTCATGTACAGATGTGAGAGTTGGACCATAAGGAAAGCTGAACACTGAAGAACTGATACTTTTGAACTGTAGTGTTGAAGAATACTCTTGAGAGTCCATTGGATAGCAAGGAGATCAAACCAGTCAATGCTAAAGGAAATCAGTCCTGAACACTCATTGGAAGGACCCATGTTGAAGCTGAAGCTCCAGTACTTTGGCCACCTGATGCAAAGAGCCAACTCACTGTAAAAGACCATGATGCTGGGAAAGACTGAGGGCAGAAGGAGAAGGGGACAACAGAGATGAGATGGTTGAATGGCATCACCAGCTCAATGGACACGAGTTGCAGCAAACTCCAGGAGACAGTGAAGGACAGTGAAGCCTGGTGTGCTGCAGTCCATGAGGACACAAACAGCTGGACAGGACTTAGCAATGGAACAACAACTTGAGAAGTTAACATTTGAATTGAGATGAAAAGGATGAGTAGATTAATTAGGCAAGACTGAGGCTTTCAAGGCATAGGAAATAACATGTCAAAAGTCTTGATAACAAGAAGGAACCTATCCCATCCCAAGGTCAGTCTGGTTTGAAACAAGGATGAGCATAAGAGACAAGATGACTTGATGCTAGAGAGGAAGAAGCCAGTTCATTAAGGGGCTGGTAAGCAACTTAAATATAGGTATTATTTAAGGAATGAAGGGGTGCCCTTGAGAGTTTTAAGCTACCTAGTACTATTCTCAATTTAATTAAAACTTATATAAAAGGCTTTAACTGGGGGCAAAAGTGAATGCCAAAAGAAGATCTAGGAACCCCATGAATAATTTTTAAACCTTCATTATCACCTTGTTTCTTTCCGCATACCCGGATGACTGTGATTCATATTTAATGAAGATAATAAAAGAAATTAGAAGAAACTAGCAAAAGATTCTATCATCACCTCTATTAGATTGCATATGTCAATATTCATAGCTTCTGCCTCCCCCTTTGATACTATGGAGGGAAGGTCATTCTTCCTATTCAAGCTGATTCTTTTATCTGTTCAGTAGACCTCACTCTCATATCCCCCATCAGTCATCAGCTTTTTGATTCGTCTGCTTCTTTTATCAGCAAAGCTTTAAAAGATGTTATCTCTATTTGCTATCCATTTCCACATTTCTAATATCCATTTTTCTCTTGAACTTATTCCCATGTTTTAATTCCCATCAGTCTCTGTAATAGATATCAAAGTCACCAATAGCCTCCACATAATAAACCTCACAAATTTACAGTATTTAAACCACTAGTATTTGGTATAGTTGGTCATTACTACTTACTTGAAATATTCTTTTCCTGTTTTCCACGATTCTACTTCTGCTTGTTTCCCCCCCTATATTATTGGCTTACCTTTCTGCTCTATTTTTCAAATCTTTAAAAAATAGAATACCTCCAGGATCAGTCCTTAAGTCTTTTTCCTTTTCTTTCTTTCCTTTCCTTTTTCTTTCCTTCTCTGTCTACATATACTTCCTTATGATGCCCATCCCCTCGCAAGTCTTCACATTCTACCTGATATTTTTGTTGGCCAGAAAAGATTGTTGTTAATTAAAGGAAAACCACATATCCCAAGTTAAGGAATTTAGCACCTTTTTATGTACAAGAAAAAGTTTAAGGATTTGCTTTATTACTCTGGCTTTCTCAGTTAGCTAAGTGATAATGGTATTCCCTAAGGAAGAATACTCTGCTTTGGACAAAGTATTTTAAGGAAGAACACAAGTTTGAATAGTTGAGGCTGAGCTGCTTCAGAACCTGTGGGAGAAGATATCCAGCCCTGAATAAAATCCTCACAAGTCCCATGCAAGACATTCAAATTCAAAAGTTCAGGTGCAATATATCATTTTTATATTATCTTTTCCTTTCCCATTTCTTTTCTCTATACAGCTTTTTTTTTTTTTGAGTCAAAAATCTAAGAATATAAATTACCTTCTTCCCCACATGTTCTGAAATATGAAACTATACTTTCTTATTTTAGGAGTCACAAAAGATCATATTTTTAAAATTTGAAAACTTATATGGCAATGTGGATAAATAAGGAAAAGATGAAATTTCCCACAATTTCCCTGACAAAGCATATTTGAATCCACAAAGTTACTGTCAAAGAGAAATTTGACTTTTTTGATTCAGAAATTGGATGGGGTAGATATGAGATAATCAGGGCTAAAGACTTCTCAAACTATTGATATGAATATCACTGAGTGAAGTTAATGCTGTGAAATCCTGGCTGGAGGGGTCCTGGAGCAGGATTATGAGTCAAAGAATGGCAGCCCTTAGAATAACATGCAAGGGATCAAAATTGTCTTTAAAGCCCAGCCACGCCTCCCAGGCTATATGCCTCCCTCTTAATACCAGCTTGTTTTTAATTAAATACTGACAATAAGAAAACAATAAAAATAAAAGGTTTTGTTGAGAAAGACTCAAGGCAACATTCACTGTATGTTCAATACTAGCAATTATACACTGTAGGAAAAATACGATCTTGATTAAATGCAGTTGAGAATTGCAGAATTAAACACTAATGCAGGTTTGACTTACTCCAGAACTCTTCACTATATAATGTACATCTTAGGTCTCTTAGAAAATTATCAAACATTCAGATAATTCAAAACGTTTTTTGCTGGTGAAATCTTTTTTTTTTTTTTTCAAAAAATATCTCAAAAAATGATTCATGGGAGAGATTTTGAGACATGTTAGCATGGATTATTATGTGATAACTGTTATATTAAATTTTGTATTTTTGAAAATGGATATATCATCAAGGAATGTTGCCAGTGAATTTGAGGTTCTTGCGTCATCTCAAGAGAATTTGGGAATGAAATGATAGGTAAGAAGGGGATTTATTTAGAGAGAAACACACTCCGACAGAGTGTGGACAATGTGGGAAGGGGAGAGCAGCTTGAAAGATGACAAGGTTAGTTTTTATGAGGTGGACAAGTTTATACGCTAATGAGTGGGAGGATTTTTCCTATAATTTTGGAGAAGGAGCAGGGATTTCCAGGCCACAGCGTTTTGACCTTTTATGGTTACTCCAGAAGTGTCAGGGCAGTGGTTAGGTGGGTCATTTAGATGCTGATGTATTACAGTGAGTGTATGGTGAGGCTCAAGGTCCACTGGAAACTGGATTTTCCACCATCTTGGACCCAGTGGGTTCTAAAGAGATTTGTCATGTCCTATGTCTCTGTCGTTCTCTTAAAGCTTGTGTCCCGCCCCCTTCCTGTTTCTGAAAGACCAAGGTTATGGCGGGAAGAGCATCAGGACCTATTGCTTATTCTTACAAGTCTTGTTGGGAACTCGTGTTTTTTATTTGTAAAAAGAGATAATAATCATCATCATAGGATGGAATATTAAAAAGAAGAAACTTACCATCGGCAATGTCACAGAGTTTTCATGGGTCTAAGGATATCTAAATTTTGAGGATCTTGTTTTTCACTTAAATTTCTTTTCCATTTCCTCTTATTCATTTCTTCTAACCTTTAAATAGGAGAAGGCAATGGCACCCCACTTCAGTACTCTTGCTTAGAAAATCCCATAGACAGAGGAGCCTGGTAGGCTGCAGTCCATGGGGTCGCTGAGGGTCGGACACGACTGAGCGACTTCACTTTCATGCATTGGAGAAGGAAATGGCAACCCACTCCAGTGTTCTTGCCTGGAGAATCCCAGGGATGGGGGAGCCTGGTGGGCTGCTGTCTATGGGATCGCACAGAGTTGGACACGACTGAAGCGACTTAGCAGCAACCTTTAAACACCACAGAGTCACTCTTCTTTCCTGCTTAGCCCAGTAATTATTTACAGGGACTATTCTTACAGTCAAGGCAGAAATTAAAGACTTTCTGTATTGTTTTTGATTTTTGAGTATGTCTTCTAAAATCAAGGTTCAAATCTTTTTTAATATCTATTGCTTGCTCAGTTGCCCAGTTGTGTCCGACTCTTGTGACCCATGGACTATAGCCTGCCAGGCTCCTCTGTCCATGGGATTTTCTAGGCAAGACAACTGGAGTGGGTTGCCATTTCCTTCTCCATTTAATATCTATAACTAGAAGTTTAATGGCTCCTCTCTGGGAAGATTTGCTCTGTTTCAATCAAGGCAGAATCTCTCACCAAAGCTAACCACCATTCCTAGGTTAGATAAGTAGAGCAGGAACGTCTCCTATGCATTTCCACAACATTTTGGATGACCAGATGTATTCATTAGAGACAAAAAGGATCTTGTTGCAGAAGGAGGGTGTGATCAGAGAACCCTGAGAGACTGTGTCACTGTTGTTATAGATACAATTTAAGAGTGTAAGGCTAATGATATGAAATATATCCTTAATAAGAGTGCTTGGTTTACTTGAGGCTGGGGAGTTTGGGGTGGAGAAGTGCATTTTACACAGCTTGTGTTGTCACTTGTCACAAAAGGATTGTTTGCATTTATAACTGAAGAAAAAACAAAGTAGAAATGTTAGTATTTTTTTTTTCTTTTTTAATCCAACTCATAAAATTCCTGAAATAGAGTAGGTGTCCAATGGTAGCTTTTAACATTTTCATTACTAGATTTAAAGCAGCTGATAGCTTTCCAGAGCAAGTGTAGGTTTTTTTTAAAACAAACCAGAACAAAATGGCTAACAGGGAAAATCAGTCTCTCTTTTAAAAGGAGGGAGTTGGGGATAAAGGTGGCAGATGAGATGTATAGTTCACAGAAGGACTAGATACGCATCATTTTTGTAAAGTTTCAAGACTTATAATGATGGCATATATGCTCCAAATGGCATAGCTATTGAAATACTCATTATTTTCCAACCATACTAACTACTAAGAAAGTCACTGCACAGGAATCATCCGTCACTAAGAGAAAATAACCTTTGACAGTTGATAAATGCATATCCAACCACACCACACACAGCTAGCCAGAGCAAGGCATCTGGAACTCTGCAGTGTTCCACTTGAGCGTTCAGCTGATACTGATCAGCCCTTGCATGTGAGGAAATCACACAGGGCTGAGAAAAGAATCCCCTGAAAGGATTAGCGGGAACAATGCTTGGCATTCATATAGGGTCTGGAATTGTCCAGCAGCCAGACTGGAGACCCTCATGATTCATGAACTGTTAGGTAGAACCCAGAGATGGTTTTTGTCTCATTCTGGGGGAAAACAAAATTGGCTTAGAATGGGCATATCCGTTGTCCGTCCTAATAAATATTAATGAAAGCAAGACCTCTTCTTCCACCAAAGTTGAACTATTTCCAATTAACATAATTGTGTCCCAGAATGAAGTTCAAGTCCACTAGTAACAATTTTTGAAATCTAGCTCCCCAAAAGGCAAAATCAAAATGTTTAATACCCAATCAAAAATAACAGGCATTCAAAGAAGTAAGAAAATATCAGCCATAACCACAAGATAAGCCAAATAATCAAAATCAAAGTACAAGTGACATAAATTTAGAATTAATAGACAATGATATTGAAACAGGAAGAGTTGTAGAGCAGACTGAGGGGTGGGAGCTCAAACTACAGTTAAAGTTTCCATCCACAAGCATTATTTTTCTCTTACTGTGTTCCTACAAACCCCAACTAATGACAGAGAGGGGTGAGTGGAATAATACTCCAGCTTCCTCAGTCTCAATTGGGACACCTCTCAGGCTTACTGGAGATGGAAATGGCAACCTACTCCAGTGTTTTTGCCTGGAGAATCCCAGGGATGGGGGAGTCTAGTGGGCTTCCGTCTATGGAGTCGCAGAGTTGGACACGACTGAAGTGACTTAGCAGCAGCAGCAGCAGCTCAGGCTTACTGAGCTATGTCTCCTACAAATTCCCTAATAGAATGAATTTCAGTTGTGCAAAATGGATACTCTCTTGGTTATACACTTTTTTCCCCCCCTCTTCTCATTTCAATCTCACTTTCTTAGCTCCCCTAAGTGTGTGTCATGGTCTCATCTCCTCAATAAATAACTTGAACTCAAATCTTTGCCTTGGGGTTATCTCCTGGAGAAATCTAAATTGTGACAGTGAGTATTCTGGAAGACTTATACTAAATTTCCAGCTGGAGGGCTTATTGCTGTTAGGAAAACAGGTGATGAGATGAGTCTGAATTACCAAAGTTCAGACTCTGGTTTCCTTTTCTCATAAGTGTTTCAATATCTCAGATAAACAAGTGATATTTATGTCCAATTTCTTCTCTAAACTCTGACACAGTTGAGGTTAACCTTTTTCATTAGGCACTGGGTGTGAGAACAGCAGGCAAGATGCCTGAGCACCACGTCCAGTACTAGCATCCTCCAGCAGACTTAAGCTTTGAAAAGAACTTAATGGCTTTAGAACTGAAATATCCAATTGCAAACTAGGACCTTCAATTTCATAGTCGCTGAATTTTAAAAAAGGACTGTCAGTATATTTACCTTTGGACATTATCTTACTCTTTTATAGCAAAACATAAAAAACTTTATTCCAGCTAGATATTTTCACCATTTCTTCATTTTTCTATAGGTGCCCAGAGTCTGTTGGGATAAGACTCAAGAAGTTATTACTACAATTTTTGTCATTTTAACATGTTAACATTATTAAAATGTGCATGCACGCATACTCAGTCATGTCCGACTCTTATCCTATAGTCTGTAGCCTACCAGGCTCCTTTGTCCATGGGATTCTCCAAGAACACTGGAGTTGCTTGTCATTTCCTCCTCCAGGGAATATTCCCGACCGAGGGAGTGAACTTGAATCTCCTGCTTTGGCAGGCAGATTCTTTACTACTGAGTCATCTGGGAAGATTCTAAATGTTAAAGTGTAGGGTTTCCTTTTATTAATGAGTATTTCATCACTAAGCTAAGGTGAAAGAGATGACATTTTTGTGTGAATACTTATAGGATGTAGTGGTGGAAATATTCTATAACTATTATAGTGTCCTCTGTTGAGAGAATATGCAGTAAAATGTCCTACCCAGGATGAAAAACCAAAAGCACTTCCTTCATTTTTAATATAGTCTAGGAAGTTCATATTGCCTCAGGTTTTAGGGAAGACGTTTTGATTTTTTGTTCATTAGAGTGTGTCATTTGTTTGAAATTAGTTTGCTTTTTGATGGAAGAAACCACTGATTGTTACCTAAGTATACATTTTAGGGACATTTTTATAAAGATTTGGAGATACTCCCAGCTCGTCATCAGGTGCCATATTGAATAAGTGTTTATTTCTAATGCAATGAGAAAACAGCTCAAAATTTACAAACGGCAATGTTCAAAAACAGTTTTCAACAAAAGCCTTTTACTTCAATAGCTAAAATAATATTAATTAATAAATAGTTATTACCTACAATTGTTTTTCGCAGCTCTTTAAATGGGATCCCTTCCCTTGAACTATTTCAAAGACCTGACCAGAACTGGACTGCCATACCACTTACCCACTCATCATCTTTGGAAGAGTGGACCAAGAGAGGGTCATTCACCATCTAACCCTGCGGGCATAATCCGGTCACTACTTTTCTCTCTAGGAGAAAGCCTGCCTTTTTACTTTGTTCTCAAAATGACTGAGAGTAAGGACATAGGACCATACCTTTACCTTACTATCTGGGATAAATTATCTCAAACAAATGTTGCAAATTTAAATCCGATGGCATGTCATTCTTTCCTTCTTCCACTTGTTGCAACTGAGGAACATTATCTTATGTGGAACACACTAGGCCTTAATGTACCATGCACTCCCCGTGACAGTATATCAAGTCTCTTTTCTCAGAAATGAAGTAAGCATCGAAAAAGGGTGAAGCGGTGCCCCTCCTGGCTGATGCAACACTGCTGGGTGCCCCCTGGTATAGTCCATCCTCTAAAACAAAAATAATGACACTTTAAATACTAAATGAGCTCATTTATGTAAGACATTTACAATAGAACCAGATATAGAGAAAAATTTCAATAAGTTAGTTGCTGTTATTGTAAACCTTTGCATTAGGGTATTATCCAAGGCAAAAATGAAACAAAGAGGTCTTTGTCTTTTTAGCTTTTCAACAATATGGGTTAACAAATTAATGGCAATGGTGTAACAGCAATAAGAATTCAAGTGTGGGTGGTGTGGGTGTTTTTAACACTACCAGACTCAGAGCATTTTAAATTGTTATTAATTTGGGTTATATACTTGCTTTGGAATTCCTTTTATGAATTCTATTTCCAACATTATGGAATTTTAATTTCATATTAGCTTCTTACATAATACAGATAAATATATTTCATTTGGATTTCAATCAGATTACGGTAATATACAAACTGAGATGCCTTCCAATTCACCAGGGCACCACTATACTAAACCTGGCCTTTATTCAATGATCAAAACACTGCATACTCTTGAGGTCTCCATTTTTCCTTATCTAAGGAGAAAGGCTAGTGATTATAGATTTCCTATCTTTGGAGGCCTGGGCCTTCATGGGAACTTTGAAGGTAACATTAATCTTCTTAATTACATCATAATTCCCAAGTCCAGTGCTAAATTATCTACTCTTTTCTTAATATTAGAATAGATCTACTATGTAAAATATTTTAACTTGATATTTACTTAAATCCAATGAATGATTTCACTCTCTTCTTCAGTAGAACAGTTGTATACTTTCAAGAGTTGAGTGATCTTTCATATATTCTAGTCTCAACCCTCAGAAAATTTCCAAATTAAGGAATGGATATTATTCACATTATCTAAACAACAACAACAAATTGAGTTTAGCTATAGATATGTAGATATAGGAGGTTCCCAGGTAGCTCAGCTGGTAAAGTAAGGAAAAGGAATCCATCTGCAATGCAGGAGACCTCAGTTCAATTCCTGGGTTGGGAGTTGCCTTGGAGAAAGGATAGGTTACCCAGTCCAAGTATTCTTGGGCTTCCCTGGTGGCTCAGACAGTAAAGAATCTGCCTGCAATGCAGGAGACGTGGGTTCAATCCCTGGGTTGGAAAGATCTCCTGGAGAAGAGCATGGCAACCCACTCTAGTATTCTTGCCTGGAGAATCCCCATGGACAGAGGAGCCTGGCAGGCTACAATCCATGGGGTTGCAAAGAGTCAGTTATGACTGAGCGACTAAGCATAGCACAGCATATGTAGATATAGATATTGGGCAACGCATGCTGGCAAATAGAAGATACTTAATAACAGTTGGTCATTATAGTTGTTCAAGATAAGGAGTTTTGACCAACCCCTTGCTCTGGCATGGAGTCTGGTACAGGGTCAGTTCTAACAGGCAGCTGCATTAGGGGCACTTATGCTGTGTTATTTCCCACCAGAAGAAGGAGTCACTTATTCTAGACCTTGAGTAGGGTCACCACATATTGGGAACAAAAGGAAATGTCATGTAAATAATTTTTCATTCCAAATGTTTCAGTTCAGCTCAATCAGTTCAGTCGCTCAGTCGTGTCTGACTCTTTGCGACCCCATGAATTGCAGCATGCCAGGCCTCCCTGTCCATCACCAACTCCCGGAGTCCATTCAAACTCATGTCCACCGAGCCTTTGATGCCATCCAGCCATCTCATCCTCTGTCATCCCCTTCTCCTCCTGCCCCCAGTCCCTCCAAGATTATCACATCTTAAATTATATCTTTCATGACCACATTTTGCTATATAATCAGCATTTTCTGGGTTCTCAGTCACTACATTTACTTTTGTGGTTTGCGTCTAACAAACAAATTGTAAATTATAGCAATTTCCACTGTAATAAAGTAGGCTTTAGGTTTGGTTTATTGGCTAAGGAGCACTCTCTGTCTCTGTGTGTGCTCAGTCGCTTCAGTCGTGTCCGACTCTTTGTGACCCTATGAACCGTAGCCCACAAGCCTCCTCTGTCCGTGGGATTTTCCCAGCAAGAATACTGGAGTGGGTTGCCATGCCCTCCTCCAGGGGGTCTTCCCAACCCAGGGATGGCACCCAGGTCTCCTGCAACTCCTGCATTGAAGGCAGATTCTTTATCATTGAGCCACAGGGAAAACTCCACACTCTATCTACCCAAACCAAAATGTTCCGGTGTGCCTGCCAGAAGTGGTGAGGAAGACAAGGAAGCAGTGCTTCTGTTACCTGAGTATGAGTTCACTTTAATACAAGGATATTATAAATGTGCTTTCTGACTTTTATGTTTATTTTTATGTGTCTGTCTGGCTGTGCCAGGCCTTAGCTGCAGCATACAGGATCTCCAGTCTTTATTGCGGCTTGTGGGATCTTTAGTTGCAGCAGGCGAGCATCTTAATTGCCGCATATGGGCCATCGTGGGCTTCCAGACTCAAAAGAAGGAGAAAGTAGAGTTACTATTTTATTGGACCACTGATGTTTCATTTACCCAGCATGTCTTATAGAAGTCACATGCCCTGCATGCTATGCTGCAGGAGAACTCAAGCATCTGTGGTTTGCAAGATACTCAAAAGGCAAGGCCTAAAGCACTGAGAATCACAGAACTCAGAGTCTATGCAGTAAATGGGTGCGTGTTCAAACAGTTGGGAGAGTTGCTCTGACTCTCTTGGTGGCTCAGCAGTAAAGCATCTACCTGCCAATGCAATAGTCATGGGTTCAGTCCCTAGGTCAAGAAGATCCCCTGGCAAAGGAAATGGCAACCCACTTCAGTATTCTTGCCTGGGAAATCCCAGGGACAGAGGAGTCTGGTGGGCTGCAGTCCATGGGTTGAAAAGAGCTGGCATGACTTAACAACTAAACAACAAAACGTGAGCGGCTGAAAGCAAGAGATATCCTGCTCCCAAAGTCAATGCTCACCTATCTTCAGGACTGGGGGAAAGCCCTGACTAGTGCTCCTCATGTAGTATCCAGTATGACATCACTGAAATGATTCAGAAAGACTCACATGGGAAAAAACTCAGTGTGTTCAACACAGTTGATTTCACGAGAACAAGGCAAGGCCTGAGGATTTTTCTTTTCCTTCTTCACAGAGAAGAAAACAAGGATTTTCTGATTTGTGACTGTTTTGGTCTTGGCGGGTGTGATTGTGTGACATATTGTCAGATGTATGAAGCACTTTAAGACCCAATCAAAGTTATGTGTCTTTCCATATTTTACTGATCAGCAGATATCGTATGACATATCACATCAAACTCTTATCATATATCATATTTGCATCACTTATTTAAGCACTTAGAAGTGCATCTCTATAAATATGTCTTTTGTGTCTTTGTTGTTGCTGTTCCTTCTGGATTGAGCTCAGAGCTTCTTAGGGCTCAAACAAGGTTGGGAGACATTTCTCTTAACAACCAGGTAAACACAGTCAGTTCGTGTGCTTTCTGCAATGGTTTCAAGTTAAATCAGTTTCTTTAAGAAGTTTGGATTATTTTATTCCTTCTTATTTTCCCACACTAAATAGGGATAATTTCTCTTTCATTAATCCTCTTTTAATGCTTTTTCACTGTTTCTTGGTAAAATAAAGCAGACAAATGCACTAACTTTGTGTTTAAAAAATTGAAATGCTGGTATCTAAGTCAGCTGTAGAGTTCAGAAATAAAATTTGAAAGGCTGAAAACGGGTGATGAGAAGCCAGAATAGAAGAACTAAGGTCAATGAAGAGCGGTTTGGGAAAACAGATTTATACTCAATTTCTGTCTTGAATGTCAGAAGTTGTGCCATTTACAGCAAGCATTAAAAATAAAGGAAATAATATAATAGTCCCCAAAATTATGAGTTGAGAACAAAAGATAATACCGGCAAGGAGACATATAAGTTCCAGAAACACCATGTTAGTGTTCCTGATTTTGAGTTCCAGTAAATCACAATATCTCAGTTTTACTTCTAAAGACATAGCTAGTCTTTTCATTCCCAAATAAGGGTAACACTAAGAGGTATTTCATATATAACGTTTACCATTGCAACATTCTCTCACAATGCAATATGCTATCTAAATGTAAGGCTTTTTTTCTGCATATGACATAGCTACTCAGAGGTATATACTGTTATAGGTAAAACTCCATGTAGTATCTGGAGGAGGGCATGGTAATCCACTCCAGTATTCTTGCCTGGAGGATCCCATGGACAGAGGAGCCTGGTGGGCTGCAGTCCGTAGGTAGCATAGAATCGGACATGACTGAAGTGACTTGGCACTCACACCATGTAGAATCACAGTAACCACACAACTACAGTATGTGTGCCCAGAAGAAAGTTACTAAATTTGATGTGAGAAATAAGAGACTAACTACTTCTTATGCACACACACACACACACACACACACACACATTCATTTGTATTTCAGTGTTCTTGAATTCATGCATATAAGTTGTATTTTATTTTTTAAAGTAATTCTACCAAGGAAACCAAAGAAATTTGGAGAAACTGTGATGTAGCTTGGAAGAACACTCAAAACACAAGAGCACAGAACTTAGAAAATGAGGACTTAGACTCAAATCTTATTTCTGAAGTGTATTAGCTACACGACCCAGGAACGATCATTTAACTTTCTGAACATCGGTGTTCCCATCCATAAAAAGGAAGCAGTATGTTGTCGTGTCATGCAAGCTACATTTATCACTGGGAAAGGCTGATCTCAGTGTTGTGTGGATAGACAAGCACTCAGTGTAAAAGTGTTCTGACATTCTTCCCCAGGTCTGGTGCTCAGCAGGTGTGCTGAGGACTTCCTGTGTGCAAGGACAGCACGAAACACTAGCAATTAAAGGGTGGGGATGCCACACAGCACAGTACGTATTCTATTATCTGATGTGTGCATAAAGTATATGTACAAATATTCAGATGCAAACCTACACATGTGCTAAACACCCTAAAATGGAGTTGCTAACTGTAGGTCATAGAGATGTTAAATCTCTTGGTTAAGAGATTATATGTTACATAATCTCTTATCTAAAATATAAGGCATTTTATTTCCATATATTTTATGTAATATACATTTTTAAGGTTTTGGAACCCCACAAAGCATCATCTTTGAGATTCATTAAACACTTAACAGGACATTTTTGTCCCTGAGAAATCCGCAGCATGTTTGAGCTTATTTTATAACAGAAATTTCTGAGACAGCTCATTCTTCCTTCCTTCCTCTCACACACACAAAAAAGTCTTGGTTTCTCGTCTCCTCATCTCTAAGATTAAAATCATAAAAAATTCCTCTGGGGTCACTTGAGCGTGGAATATGTAGTCTGAAAAGGTGTATTCAAATGTTTGTTCTTCTCTTCATTGCTGTGATCATTGAGGGAATGACTTCATTGCTTGTAGGAGAAAGGAAGCAAACTATTTTTACAAATGTGATTAGTAGCTCCCCCATGGCTTCACTGTTACCTTCAAGCAGCATGTGGGATCTTTGTTGAATTATGGGGAATCTTTCTTAGGACGCCTGGACTCAGCAGCTGTAGCGAGTGGGCTTGGTTTCTCTGTGGCATGGAGGATCTTGGTTTCCCAGACCAAGTTTTGAACCTGAGTCCCCTGCATTGCAGAGCAGATTCTTAACCACTGGACTGCCAGGGAAGTTCTGGTACTTTCATTCTTGATTTATGTAGCAGGGGTGGCCTAGAACCTGAGGGCAGAGATGATGTACTTTAAGAAGAAGTTAGCACAATATTAATTAAGTACTACTGTTAAAAGCCAAATTTATTTGTATTTGCAAAATATAATAATTTCAGAACTAAAGTTAGTACAGATTTTCTGAAAGACAACTTTTAACAAATTATATACACACAAATACATATATACATAATCTTAAAATTCTGAAAAAACTGAACTTGGACCCAGTATTTTTACTTCCAGGTAATTTTTAATTGTTTATACAATTTTGTAATTTTGGTTGTACAAAATTTTTACCACAGCATATTTACATAGTTCTCTAATTTATATTGTTCATGATATTCAAAAAGTAAAAATCACCTAAATTGATGGCTATCAATAGGATAATATTGGCACTTTAGAATTGTTGTTCATTTGTGTGCCTAGCCTGTGCATTGCAAGAGGTTTAATATCCTTTATTAAGGAGGTGTTCTTTATCCATTAAATGTCAGAAATGTACCCACACTAATCCCTGGGACAACCTTTAGCACTCTGCCCAATAATACATATCTCTGTCTCCCCAGAGTAATAGTATTGTCTGTGTTTGGGAAGCTGCAGTCCAAGCATTTGCAAGATGGAACTGGTTAAATAAATATTGGTGTAGTATCCATTTGTGAAGCGCTGTGATATGTTTTATCATAGGACTTTCTCGGTGGCTCAGTCAGTAAAGAATCTGCCTGCAATATGGGAGACTGGGTTTGATCGCTGGGGTGGGAAGATCCCCTGGAGGAGGGCATGGCAATTCACTCCAGTATTCTTGCTTGGAGAATTCCCATGAACAGAGGAGCCTGGCAGGCTACAGTCTATGGGGTTGCAAAGAGTCAGACATGACTGAGTGACTAAGCACATGATATGTTTCAAATGATTATTGACTTGGAAATCTAGTTTGCATTATAATGTATGACATACATGCAAAAGAACATATATCCACATACAGAAACATATGGGATTATATTTAAATGCCTCAAAATCTTCAGTGACATACAGAGTCAATGGCGTTTATTTTTCTGATGTGTCAAGTGGTTTATGGTTGTTAGTCTGGGTGGTTTCTATCAATCAACAATATCCTGTGGCTTCCTTATCAAAGTCACAAGACATCTTTTTGAATTCTAGGAATCACATCCTAATTACAGGAAGGAAAAAAAGTGAAGAACTAAAGGGCCTCTTGATGAAAGTGAAAGAGGAGAATGAAAAAGTTGGCTTAAAACTCAACATTCAGAAAACAAAGATCATGCCATCTGGTCCCATCACTTTATGGCAAATAGACGGGGAAACAATAGAAACAGTGACACATTTAATTTTTTTGGGCTCCAAAATCACTGCAGATGGTGATTGCAGCCATGAAATTAAAAGATGCTTACTCCTTGGAAGAAAAGCTATGATCAACCTACACAAAATATTAAAAATCAGAGACATTACTTTGCCAACAAAGGCCCATCTAGTCAAGGCTATGGTTTTTCCAGTGGTCATGTATGGATGTGAGAGTTGGACTGTGAAGAAGGCTGAGCGCTGAAGAATTGATGCTTTTGAACTGTGGTGTTGGAGAAGACTCTTGAGAGTCCCTTGGACTGTAAGAAGATCCAACCTGTCCATTCTAAAGCGTATCAGTCTTGAATATTAATTGGAAGGACTGATGCTGGAGCTCAAACTCCAATTCTTTGGCCACATGATGCGAAGAGCTGACTCATTGGAAAAGCCCCTGATGCTGGGAAAGATTGAAGGCAGAAGAAGAAGGGGACGACAGATGATGAGATGGTAGGATGGCATCACCAACTCGATGGACATGAGTTTGAGTGAACCCCAGGGGTTGGTGATGGGAAGCCTGGCGTGCTGCAGTCCATGGGGTCGCAGAGATTTAGACACGACTGAGTGACTGAATTGAACTGAAAGGGCAAAGTGTCAAGGGATTTGCTTTTGTTAAAATTCCATTGGTCAGAACTGGGTG
Organism: Bos javanicus; assembly: GCF_032452875.1. NCBI lineage: Eukaryota > Metazoa > Chordata > Mammalia > Artiodactyla > Bovidae > Bos > Bos javanicus. Next base: position 93,753,929 of record NC_083877.1, read on the forward strand.
ATATGGCTACTCAGAGCCCTAAGTAAATCTCAGGAGGTAAATCCTTGTGAAGGGCCTGAGGAAGCTCAAACAAAATCAATATATATCAGAAGAAAAGGATCCTTAAAATCGGATAGTGTTAGTCACTCAGTCATGTCCGACTCTTTGTGACCCCATGGACTGTAGCCTGTCAGGTTCCTCTCTCCATGGGCTTCTCTAGGCAAGAATATCAGAGCAGGTAACCATTGCTTTCTCCAGGGGATCTTCCTGACCCAGGGATTGAACCTGGATCTCCTGCATTGCAGGTAGATTCTTTACCATCTGAGCCACCAGGGAAGACAAGTCAGATAAGCTACCATCATTTTTCCACTTATATAAGCAAATATGTTTCCTCTCACCATCAATCATCTTTTCTGTACTTTTCACGTTTATTATTTATTATATCAGCATGCATTGTAGTTCCTCCTAACATCTATGCTACCTCTCTGTACTGAGTACACACAGAAAAGGTCTTTGATAAAAAGAAGTAATTTTACCCCATTGAAAGGAACCTGAATGCCAGCACAAGGAAAGATGGAAGAACATGGGGAGACCATGACTGCAAGAAAGGAAGCAGCCCAGTTTGAATAATGTAAGGAAACAAGTGGCCTAGGGTAGGAGGGAGAATTAAGAAGACCAAGTAGGAAGTGTGGGAGCACTTCTTAAGCTAGGATAACTTGCTAACACAATATTGAAAAGCTTAAGAATGGAACGAGAAATTGGTAAGGTGCCATCAAGTCATTAGGCTTCCTTGGCAATCCATTTCAACAATCTGAGAACTTGACTCAAAAGCAGAGACTGAAAGAGCAGCGTTGTGAACGCTGATTATATTAGACTTTTTCTGAAATACATTTCCAAGTTTTAATCTAATTTTATTACCAAACTTTATTTCTAATTTTTCCCCTTCTCCTGGGGGGTTTCTTCATGAGTGGGACTTATGAAAATGTGAAGTGACAACATTCTGCTTTGAGTAGAATTTTGTAAGAGGAGAGAAACAGAGGCCTTTGATACTTTCCCATTTTTAAAAGCTTCTCAGGGGTATTTTTAGGCTTGGAAAGTGCAAGTCAGTGAATTTGTCTATTTTAAAGAAATGAAAAATGCATGTCTTTTTGTTCCATCAAAAGCTACAATGCACAAGAAGACTGAATGACAGAAAAATAAATGTAACCTTTTTTATTAAGTTCATTGGCAAAAATCTTACTTATGCTCTTTATATTCTTATTCCTTGGTTTTCTCCACTAATGTGCAAGATGAAAAGTTAAAACTACATGAAACAAGGGAAAATTATGAGAAATGGAGATATAAAGTATAGTTTTCTTCATTAGAAGGCCCATTGGTAAAGGACTGCCTTTGGTTTCTTGCCCTCCTTTTTACTTACTGGAGCCACCATTGGCCATGTTTCTTCATAACTCACCCTCTTCAAAATAGCCATAGAACAATTATTCTAACAATCTGCCTTGGGGAGTCCATGATAATTCATTTCAGTCTAATGTTGTTTCTCTTTCAAGTATATTTTTAGCCAGAAATTCTGTCTCATATATGTTATTTTTAATTCAAGATGACCTAAGACTGACCTCTCTTTCTTTATTCCTTCTAGGAGTCAAAATAGTATATTCAGTAATATATTAAGACTTTTTCAGTTGCAAGTGACAAAAAGCTCAACCTAAACTAGTTTGGGTAGAATCGCAGACAACATAGTTAGAACCCACCCTTACTCATCTTACCTCTATTTCTCTCTCTGTTGGCATAATCTTCACTCAGTCTCTCTTTTCATAACTCTAAAAGACTGGGAGCAGCTCCAAGCTCACATCCATCAGGATTCTGAGTCTCCTGGGAAAATAAAGGTACCATTCTCTTGATTAGCCATTGCTAATAGATTTCAAAATCATGGGCCAATTGATCAACTGGGGTTACATAACACTGGATCAGTCAGATGTACATTACATGTATATGTCTGGAAGAGGGTGAGGTTGGCCTTTCCCGAAACAATATGATTCAAGACTGAGAGTGGTAATAAAAGGAAATTTTAACTTCTGGTATAAGGAAGTGGATATATATGTTTGGGGAAGACAAACGACAATGCAGATGAACAGCAGGATTTTCCGAAAGCTCTTCTAGTTTCAAAGCAGTAAGGATGTGTCTCAGAGCTGTTTAAACCCAGATTGAGTTACAGAATCTTCTACTCCTGTCAGTGTCTATAGACCTTGAACCAGTGTCTACAGAATGACAAATCAGGAACTTGGCTACAAGTACAGAAAAAGAAAATACAGTGTTCCACGCTCTTACTCGGAAATTCTTCTGCCTAGTTTCCAAGCTGTCTGTAGTCCCACAGATGCCAGAGCTGCCCGTTTCGGGCCTGAATGTAGGCATAGTTTATACTTATGCAGTTGTCTCTCTATTAGAGAAGGAAATGGCAACCCACTCCAGTGTTCTTGCCTGGAGAATCCCAGGGACGGGGAGCCTGGTGGGCTGCCGTCTCTGGAGTCGCACAGAGTCAGATACGACTGAAGCGACTTAGCAGCAGCAGGAGTTCTCTCTCTGCATCAAAGTTCCTGTGTGCAGACTGAATTTGATTGGAGTAAACACTTAATGTTGGGTTTAGAAGACAATGTGTTTCTTCAGGAAATTGAAACATGGACTTCCACTGGGCACTAATGTCATGCTGTACTACATACAGGGAATTTAAGAAGCCAAAGTAACAGCAAGTTGTAGTGTTTTCTGATATTTCTACCTATTCTCTCATTAATTTTTCTTGTAAAACAAAAGCCATATTTGTTAAATTTTTTAAATGAAATCTGACTTGGGAACCAGGGGATCTTGGGTTTAGTAATGACTTGGACACTTGCTATCCAGACAACTTTGGTCAAGTTATCTTGCATGAGCCTCTTGTTTATCTTCACAACTACCACTTCAGAGTAAGTAATGAGAGGTATTCCTTAAAAAGTGATGTGACTGTTCTAGGTTTTATCAGAACCTCTATCTTCATCTTCAGTATAAACTGATTATAGTCTTTCACCAAAACTTGTATTTCTTCTCATCATATGATTCTAACCATCAAACTTAATGCTTCTTTAGAAGAAAAAAGCCTAAAAATATGAAGCTTAAAAATATTACTCCAATTTGTAGGTTTCTCTTTCTGGTTACAGTGCTCCTTTTCCTTTCAATAAACCTTCTTTCATTCTTTCCTCTCATATAAAGGACTCCAGCTTCCAACAGCTTCCAACATGTGGCAACTGACATGGGCCAGTTGAAAGCTAATAGCTTATAATCCTGAATCTTTGCCCAGATGAATCAGAGAAGCCCACACAATTTGTTTTTGTCTTGGAAAAGCCTCTGGAAACAAAATTAACACAAGTTCAAAAAAGAAATTCCTTTTTAAAAGTCTTAGCATAGAACAATTTGAGGGGCATAAGATTCAAACCAAGTAATTTGCTTTGACCAGAAGAACAAGATGAAAATGACTAAGGCGGCTACCAGTGCGTGGGAAGAAACGTCCGAAACACTTGATCACTCCAAGTTCTCAACACTTTAGAACAGAAAACATACTTCCAGCAGAGTTGTGCTACTAAGAAACACACTTTTCACACTTGAAAATGGACAGAGTTGGAGGACACACACTTGACAATTTCAAAACCTATGGTAAAGTGGTGTGTTAAGTGTATAGTAAAGTGTAATCAAGACAGTGTGGTACTAAGATAAGGATGGATATATGGATCAATGGACCAGATTGGTGAATGTAGAAATAAACCCTTACATTTAGTATCAACTAATTTTCAACAATGGTACCATGAAAACTAATTAGAAGAATTTTTTCAACAAATTTCAACTGTATATCCACATACAAAAGAATGGAGTTGGATGTCTTTCTTATATTATGTGCAAAAATTCATTGAAAATGGATCATAGACCTAAACACAAGGGCTAAGAAATGAAACAAAACAAAAACAAACAAAAACCACAAAAAATTAAAAACCTCTTAAAATAAAATATAGAAATAAATTTTGTAACCTTGGTTTTGGCTTGGGCAATATTTTCTATAAACCAAAAGCACAAGTATTGGAAAAAAATAATAGATAATCTGGACTTCATCTAAACTAAAATATCTTGTGCTGCAAAAGAGAAAGTGGAAAGATGAGCCCAGAGAATGGGAAAATATTGAAAAGTCACATAACTGGTATGGGATTGGTATTTAAGGTGTATTAGTACTCTTATATCTTAATAATTTAGATACATAACCCAATTAAAATTTTGTCAAAGGACCAGAGTAGTCATTTCTTCAAAGAAGATACAGATGGTTAATAAGCAGATGAAAAGATGCTTACATTGTTGGTCATCAGGGAAAAGCAAATTAAAATACAAGTAAGATACCACTTCATAGCTACTAAGAAAGTTACAATAAGAAAAAAAAGTGGTAATGTTAGAGATGATGTGGAGAAACTGAAACTCTCATACATTGCTGGTAGGAATGTGAAGTGGTGGAACTGCTCTGGAAAACAATGGGCATTTCCCTCCAAAGCCAAACATGGAGGTACCATTTGTCCAACAATTTCATTCCTAGGTATATATCAAGTGAAATGAAAGCACAAAGTGAGTGGGACTTGCTCACTTGTGTCTGACTCTTCTTGACCCCATGGACTATAGTCTGCCAGAATTCCTCCATGGAATTCTCCAGGCAAGATTACTGTAGTGGGTAGCCATTGCCTTCTCCAAGGTATCTTCCCAACCCAGGAGTTGAGCCCAGGTCTCCCGCATTGCAGGCAGATTCTTTATCCTCTGAGAACCAGGGAACATATCCATATGAAGTGCGTATGTGAATTGCTCATAGTAGCATTGTTAATAGTAGCCAAAACACAAAAATCCCAAATGTCCAGAACCTGATGAATGATTAAATAAAATGGAATACACACACAATGAAATATTATTTGGCTATACAAAAGATTAAAGGTCTGCTACATGCTACAACATGAAAGAAACTTGAAAACAGAATGCTAAGAAAAAAATTGTCAGGCACAAAAGACCATACATGGTATGACTGAATTTATATGAAATATTGACAAATGCCACCTATAGAGATAGAAAGTAGATAAGTTGTTCTCTTGGGCTGGGAATGGAGGAAAAGATGGTGTGTGATTACTAATGGGTTTCTTTAGGAATAGGGCTTCTTTCTGGTCTAACAAATCTTTTGTAAGTCATATCTTGGTAATGGTTACACAACTCTCTGAAACGTTAAAGCCTCTGAATTTTTCAACTATAATGGCTGAAATACATGTATGCTGTTGTTCAGTCACTAAGTCATGTACGACTCTTTGCCACCTCATGGATTGCAGCACACCAGGCTTTCCTGTACCTCACTATTGCCCAGAGTTTGCTCAAATTCATGGCCATCGGGTCAGTGTTGCTATCTAACCATCTCATCCTCTGCCACCCCTCTTCTCCTTTTGCCTTCAATCTTTCCCAACATCAGAGGCTTTTCCAATGAATCAGCTCTTCACATCGGGTGGCCAAGGTATTGGAGCTTCACCTTCAGCATCAGTCCTTCCAATGAATATTCAGGGTTGATTTCTTTTAGGACTGACTGGTTTAATCTCCTTGTGGTCCAAGGGCCTCCCAAGAGTCTACTCCAGCTCCATAATTCTTGGCGCTCAGCTTCCTTTACGGTCCAATTCTCACAACAGTACACGGGTACTGGAAAAAACACAGCTTTGACTATATGGACAAAGTGATGTCTCTGTTTTTATAATACACTTTTTTAGTTTGTCATAGCTTTCCTTTCAAAGAGCAAACATCTTTTAATTTCATGTCTCAGTCACCATTCACAGTGATTTTGGAGCCCAAGAAAGTAAAATCTGTCACTGCTTCCAATTTTTCTCCTATTTGCCATCAAGTGATGGGACTGGATTCCATTACCTTAGTTTTTATAACACTGAGTTATAAGCCAGCTTTTTCACTCTCCTCTTTTGCACTCATAAAGAGCCTCTTTAGTTCATCTTCACTTTCTCCTATTAGAGTGGTGTCATCTGTATATCTGAAGAAGAATAAGTGAAGTCACTCAGTTGTATCTGACTCTTTGCAACCCCATGGACTGTAGCCCACCAGGCTCCTCCGTCCCTGTAATTTTCCAGGCAAGAGTACTGGTGTAGGTTGCCATTTCCTTCTCCAGGGCATCTTCCCGACCCAGGGATTGAACCTGGGTCTCCCACATTGCAGGCAGACACTTTACTGTCTGAGCCACCAGGGAAGACCCTCTACATATCTGAGGTTGTTGATATTTCTCCCAGCAGTCTTGATTCCAACTTGTGATTCATCCAGCCTGACACTTATAGTTAAGCAGGGCAACAATATACAACCTTGTTAGACTATTTCCCAATTTTGAACCAGTCTGTTGTTCGGTGTACGGTTCTAACTGCTGCTTCTTGACCTGCATACAGGTTTCTCAGGAGGTAGATAAGGTGGTCTAGTATTCCCACCTCTTTAAGAGTTTTTCACAGTTTGTTATGATCTACACAGTCAAAGGCTTTAGTAGATGTTTTTCTGGAATTCCCTTTCTTCCTCTTTGATCCAGAAGATGTTGGCAACTTGGTCTCTGGTTCCTCTGCCTTTTCTAAACCCACATTATACATCTGAAACTGAGAACTTTCAGAGTTCTCAGTTCATGTACTATTGAAGCCTAGCTTGAAGGATTTTGAGCAAAACCTTGCTAGCATGTGAGATGAGTGCAATTGTTCTGTAGATGGAACATTGTTTTTGGCAGTGACCTTGTTTGGGATTGAAATGAAAACTGACCTTTACGAGTCCTGTGGCCATTAATGAGTTTTCCAAATTTGCTGGCATACTGAGTGCAGAACTTTTAGGACTTGAAAAAGCTCAGCTGGAATTTCATCACCTCCACTAGCTTTGTTCATAGTAATATTTCCTAAAGCCCACTTGACATCACACTCCAGGATATCCATCTCTAGGTGAAAGACCATACCATCATGATTATCTGAGTCATTAAAACCTTTTTTGTATATTTCTTCTGTGTATTCTTGCCACCTCTTCTTAATGTCTTTTGCTTCTATTAGATCCTTACCACTCTGTCCTTTATTTTACCCATCCTTGCACAAAATGTTCCCATGATTCTCCAGATTTCTTGAAGAGATATCTAGTGTTTCTCATTCTATTGTTTTCCTCTATTTCTTTGCATTGTTCATTTTAAAAGGCCTTCTTATCTCTTTGCCTTGCTCTGGAACTCTACATTCAGTTGGGTATATCTTTCCCTTTCTTTCTTGCCTTTCACTTCCCTTCTTTCCTCATCTTTTGTAAAGCCTCTTTAGACAACCACTTTGCCTCCTTGTATTTCCTTTGCTTTGGGATAGTTTTGGTCACTGCCTCCTGTACAATGTTAGGAACTTCCATCCATAGTTCTTCCGGCAATCTGTCTACCAGATCTAGTCCCTTGAATCTATTTGTCACTTCCACTGTATAATCATAAGGGATTTGATTTAGGTCATAGCTGAATGGTCTAATGGTTTTACCTACTTTCTTCAACTTAAGCCTGAAATTTGCAATAAGGAGCTGATGATCAGAGCCATAGTCAGCTCCTACTGTTGTTTTTGTTGACTGTATAGAGCTTCCCCATCTTTGACTACAAAGAATACAGTCAATCTGATTTTGGTATTGACCTCTGGTGATGTTCATGTGTAGAGCTATCTTGGGTTGTTGGAAAACTGTTTGCTAGGACCAGCATTTTCTCTTGACAAAACTCTGTAATGTACTCTGAAAGTATAATGTGCAAATTATATCTCAATAAAACTATTTTTTAAAAAATAATAAGTTGAAAATGCTTAAGTCAACCATGAACACACAGGGAGAAGCAGACATAAGATCCATTTAAAGTGAAGTAACATTTTCAAACGTTTGAGAAATATACTTTTGGACACTTGAAAAGTTGTCAGTGACCATCCATAATAAGTCATTAGTTTTACATCTGTAGATGAAAAATTTGTTTTTACTGTTTGTGTTATAAATTTAATGCTATGCATTTAAAGCAGAAAGGACTAGTCATTCTACCTTGATCATTCCAACTCCTCAAGTCTGTTGAATACTATGGGACTCAAAATGTATGCATCTACAGTGTAACTACCTAAATAATAGATAGATTATAGATAAATATATGGATAGAGTAAACGAAGGGAGTGCTTATAAAATCAACTCTAAAGTACTACCATTGAAATAGCTTTGAATTCTGATTCTATTAATGAGTGGTGTTTAGAATATTCAAAGGGGGATACCTTCATAGTCTTATAGATTCATTTTCATTAATATAGAAATACAAGGCCTTATGTAAAAATTTGTGAGAAAAAAATAGAATCCTAGCATCCATCTAACCAGCAAGTTTAAACAATCTTGTCTAAGAGAATAGTCTTTCTCCAGAACAAGTCAGGCATTAATTTTGGCTGCAAATACATTTTTCAGGTCTGCATTTTGCCAAGTGGCATGAGGCCAGGTGTAAGAATATTTACTTTTCTTTTACTGTGTTGAAAACTTGTCAAATCCAGAATTAGAGGAATACATACAGCTGGTGGAAAAAATAGTTCAGTACCTCAATACATGTGCAGCTCCTACAATTTTTTGAGGCACATTAATAACCTAGAAACTGTCGAGACCCTGGTGATGTTGACAGAGATATCGTTTTTTTCCTGCCAAATCCATGCTCATAGGTTTTCTAGTGTAGAAGTCCATATGCTATAAATATAAATAACATCCCAGCTCCCCTTCAACTTAACATTAATGGAAAACAGGAGAGGGTACATTTGACAATCCATGAACCACTATTTCAAAATGGAGGTAGCAGACAGATCATATGAGATACAAAATGCAGAGCTTTTAATACTCTGAGCCAGAAGAGATCAAACTGACAATATACAAAGTAGAGTCCAGGGCTGCAAACCGCCTATAGTTCAAACAAACCAATGAATATTTCAGAGAATGTTTCTCGCTAAACTGTGGGAAAGCAACTGGCATCATAATGGGCCTTTTGCTTTAATCCCCCTCCCATAACCATGAACTCTCAGGCCTGATGTTAACCAGACACGTGCGCACACACACACACACACACACACGCACACATACATACACACACTCATACCATCTGTCCTAAGTTTTTCCAGAGATGAAGAAATGAATGGTGAAGCTCTTTCCCTGAATTAAATTCCTAAATATAATAGATCTTTTATTAGAGTCTTTTACCTGCAGGTTTTGGAGCCAAAAGAACTGCAAGGATCACAGAATTAGCTTCTTACCCTAGGATTAAACAGATCATGAGGGTGGTTCTACCAGCAGAGGGCAGAGGCATACCACACACAAAATATGGCCTGGGACAAGCTTCCACGCTTGCCCTTACAACCTGTAGTTAATAAAGACCTGGGCAGGAGGGCAAAATAGCTGGGTTTAGAGAAGATTTATTTCGACTGCATAAGCAAGAAAGTTATACCGTTACCCGAGAAAACTCCATCCAGGAAATTCACAGCAGGGCAAAATGTGCCAGTGATCAAAGGCTACAGTGAAGCTCTAAATCATTGCTAAATGTTCCGGAGTCCACGTACCTGGTGCTGCCAGCCTCCATCCACACAGTGAAATCCTTACAGATGGGCCTAAGACATACTACAATTTCAACAACAGCGGAAAAAAAAAAAAAAAAAAAAGAGCAACTTGGTGATTTCAGATTTGGAGAAGCGGATAATTTTTAAATAAATCTGAATCAAAAAACTGTGGACTTTGTCCAAACAAAATTGAGAAATATGAGTTGTTGTTACCAGCTTTTCTACTAAATAGCTGTGTGACTCTGAGTAGGTCTTTTAACCTCTCTGACAGTCAGCTCAAAAGTTTCAAAATAGAATTGGATTGTGTAATTCTGAAGGCACCTCCAACTCTGATATCTATGTATCAGATATCAGATATCTATGATGGGGAGTCCCTATCAGCGTTCTTCTCAGTATATCTGGAGAAGAAACTAAATCCAAAGAGGCTATGATTTTACAGTAGATTTTGTACTGTGTCAGCCCAGTGATCCAATTAGGAATACTGAAGCTGACTCATTGCTATACGATTCTTGCCTGTCCTATCCTTGGGCATTCTTTTTTATTATTCCCTTGTTAATTTCGTTTGCGTACATCTTTTCTAATGGAAGGTTAGAGCCTTTGGAGGACATGACCTACATGTAATTCATCCACGTAGCAGCCTCAATAATTCTTGTGGAACTGGCACCACAATACTTTGTAATACTAAATCTCAGAGACTGCAGCACAGCTAAGTGGCTCTATGACAAATGTTGCTAAGCCAAATGGAACATCTGAGAAAGACATGGCAGGGCAGTGGGGATGGCAGCTGTACACACAGCTCCAGCTGAAATTTTCCAAGCACTTTTGGGGAAGTGGAAAGAGAATAAAGTGACAACATTTGCTAATAAAATGCCCTGTGGGCACATTCTGTATATCCAAGCTGCCATGCCTGGAAAGGAGCAGAGTACATAAAGACAGAAACCCCCACCAGTCACCCTTTCAAGCCTCACTGATTTTTATGCACAAAATAATGATGTATATGAACATGATAAACTGATGGAGCCAGGAAGTCAGGAAGGGAATAACCACAAGCCAGTATGGGGGTTGTAATTAGTACTGGACTTTTAAAAACAGAACCAAGGTTCTATCCAAGTACATGCTTTTCCTATTATGAACATGTGGGCACCAATATGCTTTCCAAATAAAACAATCATTTTGAATGGCTTCAAGGACAGTAACAGTAAGACGGACTTAGCACTGAGAGGAGGTGTTGGAAATGGACTGTATGTTGATATCTTTCCAAAATTCATATGTTGAATTCCTAAGACCAGGGATGTCACCAAGATGGTGACATTTGAGACCCCTGAATTTTCCTCCTTCCATAGATGCATCCCATATACAGCTACATGCAGTTCGAGTCCCTCTTAGAGAGATCCAGAGCGACTCCTGGACAGTAGGTACAAGAGAGCACCCACATCCAAATAGTGAGACACATGGTTGCCAGAACACCCATCCTGTTTACGGCAGGGTTTTGCCAACATCATAGAGTCAGAGGAGAGCTCCAGTTCTCAGCTTTTCCCTGAGGAGTCAAACGTTTGGACCACATATACAGGCCCCCAGCACTTAAAGCTGCCACCAGAGATACAGGACCTCAAATCACCCAGCTGTGAGAGGCCAGATAGAGCTCGTGTCCATGATTCTCACAGGACGGTAGCAAACCAAAAAAACAATTACTGAATGCACAGGTGAACGTTCCCCACAAATAACACCCCTACCTCCAGCCTCTACCTCCCCCTCGCCCGCACCCCCCTACTGGCTGGACACAGAAGGAGCAGACAAAAGTGCTCATTTTCTGGGTTTTGGCAGTAGTTTTCATCCTTTGCCAGCTGCTTCTCCAGGGTCTAGCTTCTAATTAGCAAGCATCTGGATGCCGACAGGATCATCCAGGTAGCCTGAAAGAGCTGATGGCACTTCTCCCTTCTCCCTCTGGATGTCTCCAGCAGTAAAACCAAGTTTCCAGCACCTCTCTGGAAACACATCTAACACCCCAGTTGCTGCGGATGCGCCTGAGGGACTGACTCCCAAACCACACAGCTCTGGGAGCCCATGGGGCTTGGCCTTCATAGCTCCCCCAGGGCCACCCATGCAGAAAAGGTGGGAGTGCACATGCACTCCCAGGGTCTATTCCCTCGGATTCAGAACAGGATGAGAAGCTAAAATCCTGAGCTACCACCCTGGATAGGGGCTCGGATGCATAGATACCTAATGTCCTGACTTTCCCAGATGCTGCATGAAGATCAGGCTTCCCATTAGCCTGCACTGGGGAGCTGAAGATACAGACAGTATCTTTTAGCAGTTTAAGCAGGTACGTGGGCATTTCCCACACCATAAGGACACTGACAGGTTTTGGACACCCTCAACTTCTAGAAGCCACTAAGTACGAAGAAGGTGGCTGTACAACCACAAAAGTCTCAGAGGCAGCCAGCCGAGAATACACCATCCACCAAAGTTGTTCAACGGAATTGAAGGAGAGAGAAAGAATTTCCTAGACAAGCAAAAACGGAGTTTATCACCACTAGACTTGACTCACAAGCCACATTAAAAGACCATTGAAAAGAGAAATTAACAAAGCAGCCCCATTACAAAGCATAAGGTAATTGTATGGAATTCACTTAACCAAAGAATTGAAAGATATATACATTGAAAATTGCAAAACATTGATAAAAAGGATGGAAGAAAATATAAATAAATGGAACGTTAATATATAAATGGAAATATAAGTAAATGGTGGTTGGAGGAAATGGGAGAAGTTGGGAAAATGGAGGACTTTCAACCTGAAGATGAATGAAGTCTTAGTATCTATGCGGGTAGTCTAAGGGTTGAATCATCATGCTGTATGCTTTAAATATATTATAATTTTTTGTCAATTAAGCTTCAATAAAACTGGGAAGAAACAGAAATCCTAATTCCAATATTACAGTATTAGCAGGTGGGGTCTTTGGAACGTGGTTAGATTCTGAGTGAAATGAGTGTGTCTTAAAGGATCCTAGGGGGCGCTCTCACCCTCCGCAGTCATGGGAGAGACAGCAGGAAGATGGCTGTATTTGAAACAAGAAATGGACTCTCAGAAGACAGTCTGCCGGTTCTGTGATTTTGGACCTCCAGCTCTCAGAACTGTGGGGATTTTTTGTTTCTTATTGTCACTCAGTCTATGGTACTTTGTTACAGCAGCCCAAGTTAAGAATTAGCCACCCTTAAAGAGGTGAGATCATGGCATCTGGTCCCATTACTTCTTGGGGAATAGATGGGGAAACAGTGGAAACAGTGTCAGACTTTATTTTTCTGGGCTCCAAAATCACTGCAGATGGTGACTGCAGCCATGAAATTAAAAGACGCTTACTCCTTGGAAGGAAAGTTATGACCAACCTAAATAGCATATTCAAAAGTGGAGATGTTACTTTGCCAACAAAGGTCTGTCTAGTCAAGGCTATGGTTTTTCCAGTAGTCAGTATGGATGTGAGAGTTGGACTGTGAAGAAAGCTGAGCCCTGAAGAATGGATGCTTTTGAACTATGGTGTTGGAGAAGACTCTTGAGAGTCCCTTGGAGTGCAAGGAGGTCCAACCAGTCCATCCTAAAGGAGATTAGTCCTGGGTGTTCTTTGGAAGGACTGATGCTAAAGCTCAAACTCCAGTACTTTGGCCACCTCATGCGAAGAGTTGACTCATTGGAAAAGACTCTGATGCTGGGAGGGATTGGGGGCAGGAGGAGAAGGGGACGACAGAGGATGAGATGGCTGGATGGCATCACTGACTTGATGGACATGAGTTTGAGTGAACTCCGGGAGTTGATGATGGACAGGGAGGCCTGGAGTGCTGCGAATCATGGGGTTGCAAAGTCAGACACGACTGAGCGACTGAACTGAACTGAACTGAAAGAGGTGAGACTATAGTAAACCATCAGTTTTTTATTCCACTTCCCACAATTGCGCACTGGTGTTTAACATGCTGCTTACTTATGTAGTAAATGCCTTAGGCACAGAAAGCATTCTGTGGAGAGTCTCGGTTTACGAACCAAAAAGGACCTTTATTTTGTGCATTAGAATATTGACTACTAAAACCACTAACTTGAGCCAGGTTATCCAAAGTTAGTGTCAGAGTTTAGATCTTAGTCTTCTGACCTCAAATCTAGGCTGTTGGTCCCTAGATGGTAAATACGTTGCATTTCTGGGAATGAACAGTATGAAAAATTAAAATAAAACAGATTTAATGTACTTACTTTATAAACTTTGCTTTCAAAAGAAAAACATGGCCTTTTGTTTTAAATGCAATAAAAAGTCCTTAAAAGCTTTTGCACAGCAAAGAAGACCATCAACAAAACAAAAAGACAACCTACAGAATGGGAGAAAATATTTATAAAAGATGTGACTGACAAGGGATTAATTTACAAAATATATAAACAGCTCATATAGCTCAATATTTTTTTTAAAAAGCCAATAAAAATTGGCTAAATAGATCTAAATAATTTCTGCAAAGAAGACAACCAACAGGCACATGACAAAATGCTCAATATTGCCAAATATTAGGGAAATGCAAATTAAAACTACAGTGAGGTATCACCTCACTCCAAATAGAATGACCATTATCAAAAAATTTACAAACAATAAATACTAGAGAGGGTGTGGAGAAAAAGGGGCACTCCTACAGTGCTGATGAGAATGTAAGTCAGTACAGCCACCATGGAAAAAAGTATGGGGGTCCCTTAAAAATCTAAAACTAGAGTTACCTGTGATCCAGCAATTCCACTCCTGGGCACAATCACAAAAATGACGAAAACTGAATAAAAAAGATACACGCACCCAAGTTCACTGCAGCACTATTCACAATAGTTAAGACATGAAAGCTACCTAAATGCTCATCAGCAGAGGAATGGCTAAAGATTTGGCATATATGTGTGTGTATATATATATATATACACACACACACACACAATGAAATGTCATTCAGCCATAAGGAGTGAAACAATGCCATTAGTTGCCATATGGATGGACCTAGAGATTATCATAGTGACAAAAGTAAGCCAATGACAAATATCATATTATCATGTTCTTTAGTAGCTCATTTCAGTTCAGTTCAGTTGCTCAGTCATGTCCAACTCTTTGTGAACCCATGAATCGCAGCCCGCCAGGCCTCCCTGTCCATCACCAACTCCCGGAGTTCACTCAGACTCATGTCCATCGAGTCCGTGATGCCATCCAGCCATCTCATTCTCTGTCGTCCCCTTCTTCTCCTGCCCCCAATCCCTCCCAGCGTCAGGGTCTTTTTCAGTGAATCAACTCTTCGCATGAGGTGGCCAAAGTATTGGAGTTTCAGCTTCAACATCAGTCCTTCCAATGAACACCCAGGACTGATCTCCTTCAGAATGGACTGGTTGGATCTCCTTTCAGTCCAAGGGACTCTCAAGAGTCTTCTCCAACACCAAAGTCTTCTCCAACATCAAAAGCATCAATGCTTTGGCACTCAGCTTTCTTCACAGTCCAACTCTCACATCCATACATGACTACTGGAAAAACCACAGGCTTGACTAGACAGACCTTTGTATGCAAAGTAATGTCTCTGCTTTTTAATATGCTGTCTAGGTTGGTCATAACCTTCCTTTTAAGGAGTAAGCATCTTTTATTTTCATGGCTGCAATCACCATCCACAGTGATTTTGGAGCCCCCCAAAATAAAGTCTGACACTGTTTCCATTGTTTCCCCATCTATTTCCCATGAAGTGATGGGAGCAGATGCCATGATCTTAGTTTTATGAATGTTGAGCTTTAAGACAACTTCTTCACTCTCCACTTTCACTTTCCTCAAGAGGCTTTTGAGTTCCTCTTCACTTTCTGCCATAAGGGTGGTGTCATCTGCATATCTGAGATTATTGATATTTCTCCTGGCAATCTTGATTCCAGCTTGTGCTTCTTCCAGCCCAGTGTTTCTCATGATGTACTCTGCATAGAAGTTAAATAAGCAGGGTGACAATATACAGCCTTGACATACTCCTTTTCCTATTTGGAAAAGTCTGTTGTTCCATGTCCAGTTCTAACTGTTGCTTCCTGACTTGCATATAGGTTTCTCAAGAGGCAGATCAGGTGGTCTGGTATTCCCATCTCTTTCAGAATTTTCCACAGCTTATTTTGATCCACACAGTCAAAGGCTTTGCTCAGTCATATGCAAATCTTTTGTGACGCCAAGGACTATAGCCCATCAGGTTCCTCTGTCCATGGAATTTTCCAGGTGAGAATACTACAGTGAGTTGTCATTATCTCTTCCAGGGGATTACCCTGACACAGGGGATCAAACCCATATCTTGATGTCTCTCACCTTGCATGTGAATTCTTCACTGCTGAGCCAACAGGGAAGCCCATAATATTATCATATAATCACTTATATATGGAACCTAAAAAAAAAAAGAAACAAATTCAGTTATTTACAAAACAGGAATAGACCCACAGACTTAGAAAACAAATATGGTTACCAAAGGGGAAAGGAGGGAAGAGACAAGTTAGGAGGTTGAGATTAACATATACACAGCTGTTGTTCAGTTGCTCAGTCATGTCCAACTTTTTGCAACCCCGTGGACTGCAGCATGCCAGACTTCCCTGTCCTTCACCTGTCCTTCTCCTGGCGTTTGCTCAAACTCATGTCCATTGAGGCAGTGATGCCATCCAAGCATCTCATCCTTTGAGTCCCCTTCTCTCCCTGCCTCCAATCTTTCCCAGCATCAAAGTCTTTTTCAATGAATGGGCTAATCGTATCATATAGCCCGTATTGGAGTTTAAGCTTTAGCAACAGACCTTCCAATGAATATTTAGGATTGATTTTCTTTAGGATTGACTGGTTTGATCTCCATGCAGTCCAAGGGACTCTCAAGAGTCTTATCCAACACCACAGTTCAAAAGCATCAATTCTTCACTGCTCAGCCTTCTTTATGGTCCAACTCTCACATCCATACATGACTACTGGAAAAACCAGAGTTTTGACTAGACGGACCTTGGATGATAAAATAATGTCTCTGCTTTTTAATACACTATCTAGGTTTGTCATAACTTTTATTCTAAGGATCAAGCATCTTTTCATTTCATACAGCCACCATCGACAGTGATTTTGAAGCCCAGGAAAATAAAGTCTGTCACTGTTTCCATTGTTTCCCCATTTATTTGCCATGAAGTGATGAGACTGGATGCCATGATCTTAGTTTTTCTAATGTTGAGTTTTAAGCCAGGTTTTTCACTCTTTCACTTTCATCAAGAGGCTCTTTAGTTCATTTTCACTTTCTACCATAAGGGTGGTGTCACCTGCATATCTGAGATTATTGATATTTCTCCTGGCAATCTTGATTCTGGTTTGTGCTTCATCCAGCCCAGGATTTCTCATGATGTACTCTGCATATACGTTAAATAAGCAGGGTGACAGTATACATGATGTACTCCTTTCCTGATTTGGAACCAGTCCATTGTTCCATGTCTGGTTCTAACTCTTTCTTCTTGATCTGCATACAGGTTTCTCATGAGGCAGGTGAGGTGTTCTGTATTTTTCCACAGTTTGCTGTGATCCACACAGTCAAATGCTTTAGCACAGTCAATGAAGCAGAAGTAGAGGTTTTCTTCCTGGAATGATCTTACTTTTGCTATGATCCAACGGATGTTGGCAATTTGACTTCTGGTTCCTGTCTTCTTAAAATTTTGCTTGTACATCTGGAAGTTCTTAATTCACATGCTATGGAAACCTGGAGTATTTTGAGCATGACCTTGCTAACCTGTGAAATGAGTGCGATTGTGTGGTAGTTTGAACATTCTTTGGCATTGCCCTTCTTTGGGATTGAAATGAAAACTGAAGTTTTCCGTTCCTGTGGCCACTGTTGAATTTTCCAAATGTGCTAGCATATTGAGTGCAACACTTTCATAACATCATCTTTTAGGATTTGAAATAACTCACTTGGAATTCCAGCACCTCCACCAGCTTTGCTTATAGTGATGCTTCCTAAGGCCCACCTGACTTCACATTCCAGCATGTCTGGCTCTAGGTGAGTGAACACACCTTCGTGATTATCTGGGTCATGAAGGTCTTTTTGCATCATTCTTCTGTGTATTCTTGCCACCTCTTCTTAATATCTTCTGCTTCTGTTAGGTCCATACCATTTCTGTCCTTTATTGTGTCCATCTTTCCATGAAATGTTCCCTTGGTATCTCTAATTTTCTTGAAGAGATCTCTAGTCTTTCCCATTCTATTGTTTTCCTTTATTTCTTTGCATTGTTCACTGAGGAAGGCTTTCTTATCCCTCCTTGCTCTTCCTGGGAACTCTGCATTCAGATGGGCATACCTTTCCTTTTCTCCTTTGCCTTTAGCTCCTCTTCTTTTCTCAGTTGTTTGTGAGACCTTCTCAGACAACCATTTTGCCTTTTTGCATTTTGTTATCTTGGGGATGGTTTTGACCACTGCCTCTTATACACTCCATCCATAATTCTTCAGGCACTCAGTCTGTCAGATCTAAACCCTTGCATCTATTTGTCACTTCCACTGTATAATCTAGGAGTTTGGGATTAACATATACCCTGTACTATATACAAAACTTATAACCAACAAGGACCTACTGTATAGCACAGGGAACTATACTCAGTATTTTGTAATAACCTATAAGAGAAAAGACTCTGAAAAAAATATATAGTGTATAATATATATTGCATATAATACATTATATTGCATATAATACAATATATGTATATATAGCATATAATATATATAATATATATTGCGTATAATACATGTACAACATATATTGCATATAATATATATTGCATAAATGAATCACTGTGGTGTACACTTGAAACTACTACCTTGTAAATTAACTATACTTCAATTAATTTTTTTATGGAATCCATTACAAATTCAGCATCATTTTTCCAGATTATCCTCAAAAGGAATTTTAACATTTTAAAGCTCCTATACTTTCCTCCCGTTTTTTTTATTGGAGAGGAATTATAGAGAATGACCAGCAGTACAGATTCTGTGAGTTAGATTACCATTTATCTGTTCAGTGACCTTGGGCCATTTATTAACATCTCTGTGCCTTGTTTCCTAAGCTGTAAAATTGTGACAGTAGTATTACTTCACAGGGTTGTTGTGAAGATTAATCTATATGTCTTATAACAGTACCAGGCACATAAAGTATTATCATATAAAGAAATATTTTGCATATGTATGTTTAAGAAGGTGTTACCCTCAGTTTGCAGGTTGACTTAGCTTCTGAAGGGCTCTTAAAAATGCTATCACTGCAGTCATCATGGTTAATCACCAGATAGTTCATTTCAGGCCATTTCTTTAACTGGATTATATATGTCTGCAAAAACATCTGAACTACTCTGAGGCAGATAAATTCAGTCTATCATAAGAGCATACTAAATTTCCTCTCCAACTCAGGACCTGCTTAAACATTTACCTTAGATGATAAAAGTGAAGGAGAATGATACAGGCCCTGAAGCATATGGCTTGACAGGGCAGAGAAGGGTGGGTCTTTGTGGAGGTATGGATACTTTTTCACACTCTAATTATACTAGAGTTTAGGCGTGTTCTCAACCTACTCTGCAAATGTCAGAATGCCCTTCTACCACCTCCCTTTCCCATTATTCCTCAGTGCCTGGTGGAGACCTGAATGTTGGGGGCAGAAATATAAGGAAGTGGAGGTGACCTGAGCCTGTTAAGGGGGAAGAATCTTAAAGAGATTATTTGGGTTGGTGGGATAAAAAGTAGAAAAAGAAATGTTTGGGTATCTGGTCGAGTCCCTCCTTCTTTAGGGGTGGTGATGGCAATGGAACTTTCTGGACATACAGCATCCAGAAGAGACTTGACGGAGACGCTCGGTAGGGCTGCACTGCCACGTGGTAAAGAGGGGTCTGTACTTCGCTCACTCTTCAGAACTACCCAGTCCATACATCTCTCTCTCCCTCTCCTGCCCTCTCTCTCTTTCTTTATCTCTCCTTTTCCCTCTTATATTCTGCTGCCATGAACAGGAAAACAAAATTTCCAAGTAAACTGAGGAGGCATGAAGTAAAAACAAACAAAATCTGGCCCCATGCTGTCTCTGGTCATAACTACCTTTGCTCTCTCTGGCAACTCTGAACTCTCTCTACCCCAGCAACTCTGCCACACACACAAGTTCTCAGGGTACTCCTAGATCAAAGAGTCTAGGTTTCCTTTCTGTTCTGACATTTAGTGACTTTTATGGCCTTTATTGACATTTTGCTCTATCCACTGTGAATTGCCAGTGGAGAATACCTGGGTAGTTGCAGAAGACTATAAAGGAAAAAATGAAGATAAAACTGGGTAGAATGTTTAAAAACTCAATCACAACATGTTGGGGATTGACTCGATGGCAAATTTATAAAGTCCTTCTACTGGGAAAGTTAAACAAAGTCATATTTATTTGGGGTAAAGTGTTAATGCCAATTATAATGCAAATCAATTGTGGAGGTAAGAGAAAATTTGTATTCACCATGTCAATCCAAATAGGAAAAATGTTTTGCACCACTATCCATAAGTGTATATGTGTGTCTAAGCATTTACCTCCTGTGTGTGCATATGTGTATTTTATATGTATTTGTGATATACTAAATCACTATAAATTATATATATAATAAATATATATCAAATACTTTCTTTTTTGTTAACTTGAGAAACCCAGTAGTAAAATGGACAAACAGCTTTTTCAAGCACTTCAAAAAAGAGGAAATAAAGATGCTCCATAAACATATAAAGGGTTCCCAATTTTATTGCAACCAAGAGAATACCTAATAATAAAATCACAAAGAGATACAGTTTCATACCTATCATATTGGCAAAACTGCAAAGTCTAACACTTCAAGTGTTATTTAGCATGCGGAGCAAAGGGGCTGAACCCAGTGTGGTGGAATACACAGAATAAGAATTTTCATAAGCTGCAAATAATGTGTCAGTTGTTTAACCTACTTCAGATTTAGTTCAGTTGACAGTACCTATACTCTATGATGCTACACATTCACCTCAGGGAATATACATGTGAGTATCTTATACATGATCCATGCATAAGTATGCTCATAGCAAAGATACTCATGTCTGTTTGTAATAGCCCATCTGAAGCTACATGGCCCCTAAGACAAGCCCTATTTTTCTTGTTTTTCTCTCTTTATGCCATATTGGTCAAAAGTGCACTGTCTGGCTCTTTAAAGAAGAAAGTTTGCTGACCCTGAGCAAAGATTAATGGAAAGAATGAGGGACCCTGTATCCTCAGCAGCAGACAGAATACTACAGTTGAGTAGCAAGGAAGGGAATATAATAGTGCCTACTTCACAGATTCCCTGGAGGTTTCTGCACAAAGACGAGACTCTCGCTTTAGCAGCATTTATCAGGACCGTGTCACACAGGCTTAGAAGAACATGAGCAGTTCTGATGTCAGGGCAGCCCTCTCTTCCAGGCTTTAACAAAGGCTGCTGCTGCTGCTGCTAAGTCACTTCAGTCGTGTCCGACATGTGTGATCCCATAGACGGCAGCCCACCAGGCTCCCCCGTGCCTGGGATTCTCCAGGCAAGAACACTGGAGTAGGTTGCCATTTCCTTCTTCAATGCATGAAAGTGAAAAGTGAAAGTGAAGTCACTCAGTCGTGTCCGACTCTTCGCGACCCCATGGACTGCAGCCTACCAGGCTCCTACATCCATGTGATTTTCCAGGCAAGAGTACTGGAGTGGGTGCCATCGCCTTCTCCCTTAACAAAGGCTGGATCCACCTGAAAATTTGTGTCTGCCTTGCGCCCAGCTAATGGAAAACAAGTGATCAAATTAACTCCATCGTGTCTTTGGCAAGTCCTGACTGTGATCTTTCAAGGACGACTCTGTTTTCCTTGTCTTTGCTCTGCAGCAGAAATACTCATACTTTTGTTACGTGTACTATTCCATCTTTGAAAGGGATCAGAAAGCAAAACATATAGAACAATAGAACTGCCTTATGATCCAGCAATCCCACTGCTGGGCATACACACTGAGGAAACCAAAAGGGAAAGAGACACGTGTACCCCAATGTTCATCGCAGCACTGTTTATAATAGCCAGGACATGGAAGCAACTTGGATGTCCATCAGCAGATGAATGGATAAGAAAGCTGTGGTACATATACACAATGGAGTATTACTCAGCCATTAAAAAGAATACATTTGAATCAGTTCTAATGAGGTGGATGAAACTGGAGCCTATTATACAGAGTGAAGTAAGCCAGAAGGAAAAACACCAATACAGTATACTAACGCATATATATGGAATTTAGAAAGATGGTAATGATAACCCTGTATACGAGACAGCAAAAGAGACACTGACGTATAGAACAGTCTTATGGACTTTGTGGGAGAGGGAGAGGGTGGGAAGATTTGGGAGAATGGCATTGAAACATGTAAAATATCATGTATGAAACGAGATGCCAGTCCAGGTTCAATGCACGATACTGGATGCTTGGGGCTAGTGCACTGGGATGACCCAGAGGGATGGTATGGGGAGGGAGGAGGGAGGAGGGTTCAGGATGGGGAACACATGTATACCTGTGGTGGATTCATTTTGATATTTGGCAAAACTAATACAATTATGTAAAGTTTAAAAATAAAATAAAATTAATAAAAAAAAAAAGAACAATAGACCGATCTTTCAAAAAAATTGTAGTTCAATCTCAGTCACAGAAATTGGAGTAATTTTTGCAAGTAGTACGGATCATAAAATTTCTGCATTAACTGAACTTAGGAAATATTTATTGAGTTCCTACTACATACAATAGATTACTCATTTAGCATCCAGTTTAGGCCGTTAAGGGAGAAGGCAATGGCACCCCACTCCAGTACTTTTGCCTGGAAAATCTCATGGATGGAGGAGCCTGGTGGGCTGCAGTCCATGGGATCGCTGAGGGTCGGACACAACTGAGCAACTTCACTTTCACTTTTCACTTTCATGCACTGGAGAAGGAAATGGCAACCCACTCCAGTGTTCTTACCTAGAGAATCCCAGGGACGGGGAGCCTGGTGGGCTGCTGTCTATGGGGTCGCACAGAGTCGGACACGACTGAGTGACTTAGCTTAGGCAGTTAAGTTCAATTGTATTCTAATGTAATTATTTACTAGATTAAAGGAAGTAACCTCCACTTAAAATAAATAAATTTATATTTAAAAAAGTAATTATAAATATTGTAAGAAAAGGGAGAATACATGTGGACTTCCACTCTGTTTTGCACATCCCACTTGATACCTTGCACACATGTTTTGCAGTCTTATGTTTTTTCAGAATCTTCTGATAAGTGTCGATTTATTTATTCATGTATTTGATATGGAAACATCTTTGAATAAAAAGCAGGGGAGCGACCAGGTGTCTTATTATATTTGCAAGGTTGTTTCCATAAAAATATATTCTTAAGTCAAATTTTTATATGGTTTGGACTCCCCCAGCAGTCTAGTGGTTAAGATTCCACCTTCCAGTGCAAGGGATGTGGAATTGATCCTGACTGAGGAAATAAAATCCCACATGCCAGGCCATGTGGTCAAAAACAAATTGTATGGTTTAATATGATTATGTGTCAAACTTTTATAAAGAAAATATTTTATAATGCATGCTTAATACCATAAGTTAATAAACAAACACACTAATCTTCTTTAAGCATGGGGCTTCCCAGGTGGCTCAGTGGTAAAGAATCCACCTGCCAACATAGGAGGCACAGGAGACGAAGGTTTGGTCCCTGGGTCAGGAAGATACCCTGGAGAAGGAAATGGTAACCCACTCCAGTATTTTTGCCTGGAGAATCCCATGTACAGAGGAGCCTGGCAGGTTACAGTTCATAAGTTTGCAAAGAATCAGACATGACTGAAGTGACTCAGCATACATGCAGTCCATAACACTGAGATTCACTCTTCATTAGTCCATGCACTTGCTGGTTAACTCAACAAGCATCTATCACCTGCCTCCAAATTAGGGGGGGTGTGCCAGCATTGCTTGGACAGAATTAAAGGCTGTGTGATTTCTGACTTCAAGAAGCATAACATTCATTTGAAATCCCAACATAAAAAATACTTAGATGCTGAGTTTAGGAAAATGTAAAATCATTTCTATACCACCGTTAGATTTAATTGGTATACCTAGTAATTTAATGCTTTTGTTTACTCATTACTCTTTCTTCCTTTGAATTTTACAAAAAAAAAGTGTGAGTCATATACAGAAAGCACAGTGAGTTGCAGATGACAGGAGGGAGGTACAATTTGGAAATGACAATTGTTACCAACTTTGAAGGGCAGATACCAACTAAGACATTTAGACTTGGTTGGAAAATAGATGGGGAAACAGTGGAAACAGCGTCAGACTTTATTTTTTGGGCTCCAAAATCACTGTGGATGGTGACTGCAGCCATGAAATTAAAGGATGCTTACTACTTGGAAGGAAAGTTATGACCAACCTAGATAGCATATTCAAAAGCAGAGACATTACTTTGCCAACAAAGGTCCATCTAGTCAAGGCTATCGTTTTTCCTGTTGTCACATATGGATGTGAGAGTTGGACTGTGAAGAAGGCTGAGCACCGAAGAATTGATGCTTTTGAACTGCGGTGTTGGAGAAGACTCTTGGGAGTCCCTTGGACTGCAAGGAGATTCAACCAGTCCATTCTGAAGGAGATCAGCCCTGGGATTTCTTTGGAAGGAAAGATGCTAAAGCTGAAACTCCAGTACTTTGGCCACCTCATGCGAAGAGTTAACTCATTGGAAAAGACTCTGATGCTGGGAGGGATTGGAGGTAGGAGAAGAAGGGGACAACAGAGGATGAGATGGCTGGATGGCATCACTGACTCGATGGATGTGAGTCTGAGTGAACTCTGGGAGTTGGTGATGGACAGGTAGGCCTGGAGTGCTGCGATTCATGGGGTTGCAAAGAGTCGGATACGACTGAGCGACTGAACTTAACTGAACTGAAATGAGAGGCATCAGAAGAATGGGGACTTGAAAGAGGGGCATTCTTCAGTTCAGTCCAATACAGTCCCTCAGTCCTGTCTGACTCCTTGTGACCCCATGAACTGCAGCACGCTAGGCCTCCTTATCCATCACCAACTCCCAGAGTTTACCCAAACCCATGTGTTGGTGATGCCATCCAACCATCTCATCCTCTGTCATTCCCTTCTCCTCATGCCCCCAATCCCTCCCAGCATCAGGGTCTTTTCAAGTGAGTCAGCTCTTCATATCAGGTGGCCAAAGTATTGGAGTTTCAGCTTCAACATCAGTCCTTCCAATTAACACCGAGGACTGATCTTTAGGAGCGACTGGTTGGATCTCCTTGCAGTCCAAGGGACTCTCAAGAGTCTTCTCCAACACCACAGTTCAAAAGCAGAAGTTCTTCAGCACTCAGCCTTCTTTATAGTCCAACTCTCACATCCATATGCGACTACTGGAAAAACCATAGCCTTGACTAGACAGACCTTTGTATGCAAAGTAATGTCTCTGCTTTTTAATATGCTGTCTAGGTTGGTTATAACTTTCCTTCCAAGGAGTAAGTGTCTTTTAGTTTCATAGCTGCAATCACCATCTGCAGTGATTTTGGAGCCCAGAAAAATAAAGTCAGCACTCTTTCCACTGTTTACCCATCTATTTGCCATAAAGTGATGGGAGCAGATGCCATGATCTTAGTTTTCTGAATGTTGAGCTTAAGCCCAACTTTTTCACTCTCCTCTTTCACTTTCAAGAGGCCCTTTAGTTCTTCTTCACTTTCTGCCATAAAGGTGGTGTCATCTGCATATCTGAGGTTATTGATATTTCTCCCGGCAATCTTGATTCCAGCTTGTGCTTCCTCCAGCCCAGCATTTCTCATGATGTACTCTTCATGTAAGTTAAATAAGCAAGGTGACAATATACAGCCTTGACATACTCCTTTTCCTATTTAGAACCAGTCTATTGTTCCATGTCCAGTTCTAACTGTTGCTTCCTGACCTGCATACAGGTTTCTCAAGAGGGAGTATTCTTGTTGATACATATATTTCTAGTTACACTTCTGTCTCCAGCCCACTGTCAAACCTACTTAAATGTGGAAGTACATTAGCTCTCTGGAGAGGAAGAAAATACACTTTGAAAATAGTGTTTTGCACTTTGTAAAAAATCACTTTATTAACTTGTGTTTTGCACTTTGTATTGAATAACTTTATTAATTTAATATTTTAAGGGATATATTTTGTTCTGTCATGGTAACAAAAAAAAACTTAATATAAACAATTTATAAGAAAAAGTTATATAGAAAAATATAAACACTCAAGTTTAGGCCCCATAATTATCCATAAACATTTGTAATATTTTCTAAAGATCCTTTTTTTCCACTAGAGACATACCCTTGATAATCTCAGAGAGTCTTATAGAATTTCAAAAGGTTATCT
Organism: Bos javanicus; assembly: GCF_032452875.1. Taxonomy (NCBI): domain Eukaryota; kingdom Metazoa; phylum Chordata; class Mammalia; order Artiodactyla; family Bovidae; genus Bos; species Bos javanicus. Next base: position 93,779,929 of record NC_083877.1, read on the forward strand.
ATGGATATGACTGTTTTTCTCTTATTCATTATGCTATGGTAATTTTATCATCCAATGAAATATTCTTTGAAAATATGCTTCTTAGTGTTTGGATAATATTACACTCTATATGTGTCAGAATTTATGTATATCAGCAAAAAGCCCATTATAAGCTAAACCTCAGAACACTTTTGAAACATTAAATAAGTGTGCAAAACACTCACCAGATCAAAAATAGTTAATCCGTTCTGAAATACTCTAATTGCCTCAAATATTTTCATCATTAAATAGGGAAAGAAGGGGAGAGGACATGGGTGTACCATGGCTGATTCTTGTTGATGTATGACCAAAAACCACAAAATTCTGTAAAGCAATTATCCTTCAATTATACAATTAAAAAGATTAAATAAAAATATGGAGAAAAGAATGGGATCTTTGAACACTGCTTTTCTATTGTAGAAACACCAGTTTAGCAGACCTGTTAATGTAAATTGTTCCTTTTAGGTTCACTATTTTTCTAAAACACTTGAAAGTTCTGTGCTACTGGGGCTATACTCTGGTTATAGATTATTCAGAATCTTTTGTCTGATCCTCATATTGTTTTGGTTTAGGGACATATAACAAGAATATATGTAGCCCTAAGTTTATAAAATATTCAAATCTATGATCTTATGAACTTTACTACTCTTTGGTTTTATTGGTTATTAACACTTTGGAATCTCTAGCATCCATTTCTCCTTCCTCTTCATAATGACACTTCAATTTTTGTACTGAATTTCTTCTCCTTATACTCAACTAATATGATTAGAGGAAAGTTGATCCTAGCTCCAGGGGTGCTAAAAAGTCTTATTCTTGTGACCCCACTGACTGGCTGATTCAAGTAATAGATTCATTTGGGTATGATGACACCTGTGTAGATGTTTTCTGAAAGCTTTGGGAAAAGAGCTTCTTTCTTCTTCTCCTGAGCTACCTGAAAAGGTGCTTTTCCATGTTGGATACTGCCGGTTGGATTTAGCTACCAATGCCAGTTGAGGATTCCTACCACGAAATTAAAAGACACTCACTCCTTGGTAGGAAAGTTATGACCAACCTAGACAGTATATTAAAAAGCAGAGACATTACTTTGCCAACAAAGGTCCATCTAGTCAAGGCTATCGTTTTTCCAGTGGTCATGTATGGATGTGAGAGTTGGACTATAAAGAAAGCTGAGTGCCCAAGAATTGATGCTTTTGAAATGTGGTGTTGGAGAAGACTCCCGAGAGTCCCTTGGACTGCAAGGAGATCCAACCAGTCCATTCTGAAGGAGATCAGCCCTGGGATTTCTTTGGAAGGAATGATGCTAAAGCTGAAACTCCAGTACTTTGGCCACCTCATGAGAAGAGTTGACTCATTGGAAAAGACTCTGATGCTGGGAGGGATTGGGGGCATGAGGAGAAGGGAATGACAGAGGATGAGATGGTTGGATGGCATCATAGAGTCAATGGATATGAGTTTGGGTAAACTCTGGGAGTTGGTGATGGACAGGGAGGCCCGGTGTGCTGTAGTTTATGGGGTCGCAAAGAGTTGGACACACCTGAGCGACTGAACTGAACTGAACCATGTAGAAGACTTCAGAGATCATAATAATGCCAATCTCCAGATACGGGACCCCACAGACCTCAACCCACTGTCTGTTCTGTGGGTTTTGAGTTACCAAGGAGGGCTTAAGTCAGAGACATGGGTTGGAATAATGCTTTACTCACCAAGGGAAGAAAAGATTCAGCAAGCTCAGTGTCTATAGGAAGTGTTGGTCTCTCAGGGCTGGTGAGTTCTTCCTGAAACCCCAATGAGGGTGATGGCATGTACCATGCCTATCCTACTGCAGAGATCTTATTTCTTTCTCACAAGCGATGAGGGGGCAACTAAACTGACGGGGAAGGCAGGTGTCATATGATCCACACGCTTTAGCAATGCAAGGAAGCTCACCGTTTACCCAGAACAGGGTAAAGGATTGTCTTAAGGAAGAAAATCTGAGGCCGATGAACAGGTTGTCACCTAGCTCCCCTACTGGAGAGTATCTCAGACCCAAAGCATTTGATGGGCAAACTCAGAAAGAGGTGGTAGGCTTGTGATGGCTGCCTCTCAAACATATATGATTGAATAAATAGAGAGTTCAGGAGTGAAGTATGTTTAGAAACTCACTTGCTACATATTTGACCCTATATTTTCCTATTATGCTACTACCAAAGTAATTATGGTTTTTATCACAACTATGCTGGGCTAAGACAGCAAAAGTTTACTGAGAAAGAGACCAAAACAAAGAAGAAGCATGAATAGGGGAGAGGGGAGAGAGAGAGACTAAAATAATGTCCTCTTCCTATTTGACTGCTGAATGAAGTCCTGCCTGTGGACTTTTCAAGACTAAGAGCTAAAAAACTCCTTTGCTTTAAGCCAGTTTGTTTAAGCCAGTATGAGTTGGTCATTTTAACTACTTGCAAATTTAATATCCCAAATAACACAGATATTTAATTGGCAAGATGAGGCTGAAAAAAACCTGTGACATCAGTAGAAGTGACCTGCCCAAGTTGACAAAACTAGAAAGCATTAGAGACAGGAGCTAAAGTAAGAATTTTGAAATCTGAATCCAAAGCTATATTAACGTTCTCTCTTAGCTGATTGCTTGGCTCAGCACATCTAGAGTTAAAATCGGCTATTACTCTCAGAAGTTGTTTGTTTTGCAAATACTTCTGCAAATGTTCGTGAGCTGTTTGTCCATTGAGTGTCTAAACAACTAAGCTAAAGATTATGCTTCTCGGCCCACTGGGAGTAGTTGAATGCAACAACCAGATAAGGCTGATTTTCTCCTATTTCTTTGTAGGAGAGGGGATGGGATTTGGTGACTTAGCAGGTTGTTGCTTCCAACTTCAATAGCTGAAGTCTTAGACCTGATAATGACCCCTCATGAGTCCTATAATCTTAGCCTCTGCATGATCAACTTTTGCTAAAGTGAGCCAGGTTTCAGAGGGCAGGATGGGCATTTCACAGAGGCCCTTCCTTCTTAGAAAGCAGTCATTTGCCTCACTTTTACTCTGCAGGTAGCAGCCATGAGCCTCCAATTCAAAGGCAGAGGGGACCTTCTTATCAGACAGATTCTCTCAGACCACACGGCCGCTCTCCCTGTACCCCTGCCAAATTCTTCTAGGCAGGGGCTGGGGAGAGGCCTAAGAGGGCAAAGATGTGTTTTTTGTTGCTGGCTGTAATTGCTTTCACTTAGAATTCAGCTAAAGTAAAGCCACCTATTATTGTCTGCTGCTTCTGAGGATTGGCTGAGAGAGATGGATAGATAGTCCAGGCTTCAGCAAAGGAGGTTTTTAAGTCAGGAAGTGTGGATGTTTCTCCCCAAGCCACACCACAGCAGCTCCAGGTGGACTGGGGTTCATCTTGGGTTTTGGTCCAGCCTGAGGCTTTTTAGCAGTGAAGACTGATTCCCAATATCAGACTCTTCTATTACTGTACTTAATGGTTTTTTGAATCTTATATTTTTATTGCCAGTTCAAGTTGTTTTTATAGGTTTTTATTGATTGATTCACTCATTTTTTAAATTTTATTTATTTTTGGTTGCACTGGGTCTTCATTGCTGAGTGCAGGTTTTCTCCGCAGTTGTGGTGAGCAGGGGTCACTGTTTGTTGTGGTGTTCAGGCTTCTTGGTGCAGGAGCTTCCCTTGTGGCCAAGCACAGGCTCTAGGGGCGTGGGCTTCAATAGTTGCAACATGGGGGCTCAGGAGCTGTGGCTCATGGGCCGCATTGCCCCCTGGCATGTGGAATCTTCCAAGACTAGGGATTGAACCCATATGCTCTACATCGACAGGTGGATTTTTATCCACTGTACCACCAGGGAAGTCCAATTCACTCATTTTTAAACTCCTTTTTATTTTGTGGAATCTACTCTAACATGTTTGTCCTTCTCAGGTGACTCAGTGGTCAAGAATGCACCTGCCAATTCAGGAGATGCAGGGAACACGGGTTTGATCCAGGGGTAGGGAAGATCCCCTGGAAGAGAAAATGGCAACCCACTTCAGTATTCTTGCCTGGGAAATCTCATGGACAGGGGAGTCTGGTGGGCTACAGTCGGCGGGTAGCAAAGAGTCAGGCATGACTGAGCATACATGGAAGGAAGGACATTTTATCCTGAAAATGCTCAAATATACAGAAAACTTGGAAGAATTTACCATGAACACTCAAATAGATGCTCTCTAAATTCAACAATTCATATTTGCTATATTTTTATTTTCATGTAGCCAGCCATTTACCTACCTTCCTATTCATTCATCAGTCTTCTTTTTTAGAGCATTCAAATTAATTTTCAGCCTTCAGTACTCTGCAGGTCTAAACACATCATCGATATTTAGAGTTTACTTTTCCTTTTTTCTTGATATAACATTTACATACAATAAAATGTGCAAGTTGTGTGTCAATGAATTTTAACATACATATGTATAAACCAATTCTCTCTTGAGACCCATAAAGTTCCTTCATATCTTTTTCCAGCAATTGCCATCTCCATGCCCTCAGATAAAATTTTTACATTGTTTTGCTTCAACGTAAAAGTGGTCTTGCCTATTCTAGAATTTTGTTTAAATGGTTATCATACAGCAGATATTCTTTCTTTAAGGCTTATTTTACTCAGCGTAATATTTGAGATTTATTTTTTTTCCCTGTGGATCAGTAATTCCTTCCTTTTCATTGTTGAGTAATATGTTTTATTAAATGAATATATTTTAATGTGTTTATTATTGTCTTGATGGATATCTACTCTATTTCTAGACTTAGGTTATTATTAATAAAGCTCCTATGAATATTCTTGTACAACTATTTTGTGGACATATATTTCCTTTTTGGGGAGAGCAAGTAAGTACGTAGAGGTGAAATTGTTGGATTACAGGGTCAGCATATATGTAATTTTATAAGAAACTGCCAAACCCTTTCCCAAAATGGTTATACCATTTTATACTCCCATCAAGAAGAGAACATTCTGTCAACATTTGGTGTTGTAATTCTTTTAAAATTTTAGCCTTCTAGTGGGTAATTAGTGGGTACCTCATTGTGGTTTTAACTTGTATTTTCCAAATGATGAATAACATTGAGCACTTATTTCTGGGCTTGTTGGCCATTTATTTTCTTCCTTGTCTGTTTTTACATTTTGCCCATTTTCATTTATCTCTTGATTAGCAAATATTTATTGATTGTCTATCATGACACTATTACAACCTAAAGAAAGGGTGAATTAGTTTATGTTCTCCGAGAAACAGAAACAGATTACATATGCATATAGAAAGATTTATTATCAAGGATTGGGTCATATAATTATAGAGGCAGAGAGGTCCCATGACCTCTCATCTGCAAATTGGAAGCCCAGAAAAGCTAGTGGTGTAGGTACAGTCCAAATTCAAAGGTCTGAGAAACAGAAGAGCCAATGGTGTAAGTTTTAATTCAAATCTGGAGGCCTGAGAACTAGTGGGTTGATGGTATAAGTCCTGGTTCAAGTCCAAAGGCCCAAAGACCAGAAGCACCATTGTCCAAGTGCAAGAAAAGAGGGATGTCTCATTTCAAACAGAGAGGGAAAATTCACCTTTTCTCCTATTTGGAGAGTTCATCTATTTGGACTTTCAGTGGATTGACAGGCTAATTCACATTGGTGGGATCAATCTTCTTTACTATGTAGATTCAAATGCTAATCTCTTATAGAAACATCCTTACAGATACACACGGAAGTAATATTTTACCAGCTATCTGGTTATCTTTGAGCCGGTCAAGTTGACACATAGAATTAATCATCACAAGTGTTAAAAACAAACAAATGAACAAATTGGCATTATCCTTGCTCTCAGAGAGCAGATGAGCAGGTTGCATAGTCAGAAAATTAAATAAAAAAATCACAGTTGAGTGATTACCAGGAGTGCATGCATCAGTGGAGCAGTTAACTTTATCTTGTTGGCAGGAAGTGGGGAGAGCATTGGAATAGTCTGTCATTGAACACGATAGGGTAGTAAGATTTGCCTATTATTGATGGACAATGTGTTCATTTTCTAGGGTGGCTATAACAAATCACCACAGATTGGGTGGCTTAAAACTGCATGAATTTATTCTCACACAGTTCTAAAGGCTAGAATTCCCAAATCAAGAGATCTTCAGGGTCACATTCCCTAGAAAGGCTCTAGGGAAATATCTTTTCTTGCCTATTCTTAGCATCAGGTGGTTACCAGCAACACTTAGAGGTCCTTGATTTGTAGACACATCATTTTTATCTCTGTCTCTTTGAACCTGTATGCAGATCTCTCTCTCTTTCTCTTATAACCATACCAGTCATTGGACTAAGTGCACAGTCTAATCCAGGCTGACCTCATCTTCACTACATCTGCAAAGATTCTATTTTCAAATAAGGTCACATTCACAGATACCATGGGTTTGAAGGTATCTTTTTAGGGGACATAGTTGAACTCACAACAGAGAGTAATGAAAGAGTTAATTAATGGTAACTAGGGAGAATCCTGAACTAAACATGTGGGTATATCAAATACTCTCCCAAGTACTGCTTCTGTCAAGTTCTGAAGAATTCAGTAATTCATTACACCTCAATAGATCTCATATGCCTCATTTGAAGAAAAAAAAAAGTATTGACATTAGATTTGATCATTTTTAAATTTATTTCCCAATCTCAATCACAAAACACAATCTTATTTTGCTCTTACGCTCCGTCAGCTCCTACTCTCTCCTATTTACAGTGTGTGTATGCCCCTTCTGTATGATCCCACAGCACTCTCAGTATATCACTATCATAGCATCTAACAGTGTCTTACAATTACTAAAATGTAACATGCAAACTTTCTTTTGCAAGAAAAGCACTGATGTTATTTTATTCTCGTTCATCGATGTTGCCTTTCATTTTGGGTCAGTTTCATTGCCTCTCTCATTTTGTGTACAGGAAATATATTCTAGATTACTGAATTCAGTAAATGCACTTTGTTCACCCTGCTTCTCTTTGTTTCACATCTATTAGTTATCTTCCTGCGCCAATTTTAACCCCCTGAGGTTAGTATTCTGACTGTTCAAGTGAAGAGAATATCTAATCTAAACAGTCAAGTCTCATCATACTTTGTTCTATTTTGACAAGTGTGGTTTAGCTTTTATTTATTAAAAAAATGCCTCCCAGTAACCTGTAAATGTACAGTAATACATTGTGTGAAAATAACAGCATCTGAATAATATGAGCCAATGCAATTTCCTGAAAATAATCTGGTGTACATGTTGGTCAGGAAGATGAATGCGGTTTGCATAAATATGCAAAATTACATTGCATATTTAAATGTCATGCAAATACCACCCTACTGTATTCCTGAGAGAAATAAAGAAAATAATTAGAAATTGAGGTAAGTGCTGAAGAGGAAATAAACAAAGGGCTAAAGTAGAAATTAAGGATGAGTGGAATACTTAGAGCAAGTGATCAGGAAAGATCTTGCTGAAGAGGAGACATTAAATCCAAGACAAGAAAGATGAGTAGCATCTGGCTATGTGCAAAATTCATGTGGGATTTGTGTTTATGTTTGTATTGAAAGAGTATCCAAAAGCGTGGGGACATGGCATGCAAAGACATGGTGTCAGGACAGAGCTTGGCATAGTAATACTGTGGTTGGACTAATTTAGTAGAAAATAAATTGTACAAAATAAGGGTTTTTGCTAAGTAAAGGCCAACTCTGCAGGGTTTTTTTTTTTTTTTCTGTTCTGCAATAATTTAAATATTTTTTTCTTAGTGTTCTGAGAAGCCACTGAAGGATTCTCATATGAGACAGGATCTGATTTGATTTTCTAGAGAAATGATAGTGGATTGAGTTGGATATTAGGGACATATGGAGATTGTTGGGATAGCTGAATTGAAAGATGATTTATAACACAAAATGGTGCAAATTAAGAAATTGAATATATGAGTATATTCTAAAAATGGAAATATAAATGATGCTGTAGATAGGAGGATTGTTTGGAAATTTGTAAGAAATACTTGAACTCCAAAATTTCTTTCCTCATTAGTAATTAGGTGTCCTTCACCATCACAGAACATTCTAGTGAATTGTTATCTAAAGAGGTTGGTGACAAGAGATTCTCAACTCAGGGACCCAGATAAAGAGGAGGAAACCATATTCATAGGAGGAGATAATGTGAGGGTCTGCAAACAAAGAAGTGATAGCCCTTCTACTCAGTTCCAAGGACGTTGTAGCAAGACTTATACTGAAAGAGGCTGAAACATTCCAAGTAACCCAATAACTGCAAGATAAAGAACAGTCAGATGCTAACAACTGGAGGTCCAAAAAGAGTCTAACTAGGTAATCCTCACAGATCCAGTACTTGTGTCTTCCTAAGAAATCTTTATTGCATCACTTTCAAATGTGACAGATGTCAAATGACTGTCAAATACTTGAGGAAGATCTCAAATGTTAAATACTAGGAGTGAGGTAGAAATTATGTCAAAAGCTGTAAAATATGTATACAGACATAAGAAAAATTATACATTCGTTAAACTGTGTCAGGTTGCTATAGAAAATGTAAATATTCAGAGAGGAAAAACAGTCTTTGCAAAAGAAAAATAAAACAGCATATATAAAAAATAAAATAGAAAAGCAGGGCCTGGAGTACAATTTAACTGGAGATATGGAAGGATAGAAATAAAAATATGAAAATTTGAAAAAAAAATGATCAACTGTCTTAGTCCAGAGACTCAACATCTGAAATATAGTTTGTATCTGAACAAATTAAAAGAAACAAAAAGGAGATAATTATTAAACAATTGAAGCAAACCTCCTACAATTAAAGTTCATGATGTTCCAAACTGAGAGGATTGATTAATAGAGTGACCAACTGTCATGGTTTTTCAGGGATCAGGGGGTTTTCAGAATGTGGGACCTTTGATTTTAAAATCATAACAATTCCAGGCATGGTAGGAAGAATTGATCACCATACTCACAAAATGTCAGCCTAATGACTAAAAAAACCTGTCTGAAACACATATCATCATGACACCCATGAGATAGAACAATGGTCTTATATAAAGTCAGAAAAAGCAAAAGGTTTGACTATAAATGTGATAGATTCAGAAAAGCATCAACCTGCTCTAGCCCACTGGAAATTAGAAGATAATGGTGCAAGGCTAACAAAATCAGAGGATAAACATTTTCCAACCCAGGATTCTATACCTAGAGATACTGTCATTACACATGATCTCAAAAATTTTCCCTCAGATACACTTTTTCCCAGAAGTCTGCTGGAGGAGATACTCCACTAAAATAAAGAAGTTAGATAAGAAATTAATAGTATGGCATCTGGAAAACTAAAGATCTCACATATAGAAAAAGGAAAAAGAATCTTCAGGGTGATGGCAAAGAGATATCCCAAGAAGACATCCTTTCAGCAGCCATAATGGAAAATAAAGACCTCCAGAAAGGAGAGCACTAGGAAAAGAGTGTTTAAATTAATGAGAGAAAAATTTACTTATGACAGTATGTAAAGGATAAATCTAAAGAGAACAATCACAAATAAAAAGAAAGATTTTTTACAAAAAAATTTTTACAGATTATTTTTTTGAAAAGAGTACACATATACTGCATGAGAGAAGTCGCTCAGTCATGTCTGACTCTTTGCGACCCCATGGACTGTAGCTGGCTAGGCTCCTCCATCCATGGGATTTTCCAGACAAGAATACTGGAGTGGATTGCCATTTCCTTCTCCAGGGGATCTTCCCGATCCAGGGCTAGAACACGGGTATCCTGCATTGCAGGCAGACTCTACCATCTGAGCCACCAGGGAAGTCCTATACTGCATGAATTACTTACAAATATTTACCCAGCCACAATCATATATGCATGTTGTTCTATGTGCTAAGTCGCTTCAGTCATTTCCAACTCTTTGAGACCCCATGAACGGTAGCCCACCAGGTTCCGTTGTCCATAGGATTCACCAGGCAAGAATACTGGAGTGGGTTACCATGCTCTTCTCCAATCATATATGTGGGATATAGTAATGCAACTAAAAATTATGGTATAACTTTATCAAGTGGGAAAAAACTAAGTAATTCATGTGTATAGGTATATTGGAGCATATACTCAGAGAAGATAAGGAGATAATATATTTACCCAGGAATTCTGATTTATGATGAGAAAAATGGAGGGGAGAGGAGAGAAATGAGTAGAAACCTATGAGGTGAAGGGATTGGGAAATATAATATTTACAGTGACACATCGTACAAGAATTTTATATAAAGATAAATGTCTCATTCTTCTTTCCTTTTAAATCTTTGAGAAATATAGGCCAATCTTTTACAAATAACTTGAGGATACAAAGTCGAAGCTGCAAGATACAGTATGCCCCTAGAATTGGTGTCTCCTACCACATGCACAGCCTTATCGCAACAGAGAGCAGGTGGTGCAGATAGAATTGGTGCAGAAAGGGGATGGGTGACATGGTTTAGGAGGCAGACGGGAAACAGCAAAAGATGAAGTACCAGGACTGTTTAATTCATGTGCATGGACAAGACAGGCCTAGTGGAGAGTTAGGGATTGGAACTTGGGGCCCTCTGTGGCTCATAAAAAAGGCACTGTGTGGTGAGACTGGGTGTTAAAAGATGAAAAGGACTGAGGGAGAATGGGCAGAAAAGACAGTGAAGGGGAAGAAATAACACACAGGGCAGTGTGGGATTTAAAAACTCATATGACTTGTGCTTTAAAAAAAGTTCTAGAAATCTATATATTCTGTACACAGTTATTTTTCAGTTACCAAGTCATGTCTGACTCTTTGCAACCCTATGGACAGCAAAACACCAGGCTTCTCTGCCCTCCACTATTTACTAGAGTTTGCTGGAATTCTTGTCCATTCATGCCCATGCTGTCTAACCATTGCATTCTCTGCCGCCCCCTTCTCCTTTTGTCTTCAGTCTTTCCCAGAATTAGAATCTTTCCCACTGATCAGGTGGCCAAAGTATTGGAGCTTCAGCATCAGTCCATCCAATGAATAGACAGGATTGATTCCATTCAGGATTGGCTGGTTTGATCTCCTTGCTGTCCAAGGGATTCTCAAGAATCTTTTCCAGCACCACAATTCAAAAGCATCGGTTCTTCGACACTCAGCCTTCTTTATGGACCAACTCTCACATCTGTACATGACTACTGGAAAAATCATAGCTTTGACCATATGGGCTTTGTCAGCAAAGGGATGTCTCTGCTTTTTAATGCGCTGTCTACATCTGTCATAGCTTTTCTTATAAAGAACAAGTGTCTTTTAATTTCACGGCTGCAGTCACCATCTGCGGTGATTTTCGAGCCCAAGAAAATAAAGTCTGTCACTGTACACAGAACTGGGTTTTATGCCTGGAATTAGAAGATAGAAAATAACCTCAGCAAGTGTGAGTTATTGCAGTAGATCTTTTGATTAATCCATGCTAACTGTTAATGATATGGGAGAAATCAAAGAGTGACTTTTGTCTCAAGTGTTCAAGCAGAGATGCAACTGAGATAGGATAGATGGAATAAAAGTTGTTGTTATCTAGTTGACATTATGTCACAATTTTGCCTTGTTTTTAACCCATTCTTTTCTAATACAAGGAATATTCTTGGCCCTTCTTCTTTGTTTTCTTGTGCTTGTTCTTCTCTTGCTTTCTCTTCTCCCTCCTCTTCCTCCACTTTCTGAACTGTCTCATCTGTAGTAAGGTTGTGAGCAGCATACAGTGAAGAAAGCCCTCATCATGAGTCATTGTCTGGTTCAAAGAAAATGCCCAGTCAGTCCTCTTCCTCCCACTCCAGTCATTCATGTAATAAAATCATTCACCATTTGAAATGAGACATTTAAAAACTGAAGGTCAATTACTGAGAAACAAGCTATCAAGAGAATAAACTTATATTAATATTTCCAGGCCAGTGGTTAAACTCCAGGTAGGCTGGGAATACAGAAGAATATCTTCCATCTGGGTTTAGAAAATACTGTTACCAAGGAATTGATAAGGTCTGATCACAAATATATTTAGTCTAGAATAAGAAAGAGTCGTGCTGGAAAAGCAAAAGACTTTAAAAATTTTCTGTATAATTACACCTTCAAGTGAATTGAATTGAATTGATTCAATTCAATTGAAGGTCCTGACTGAATCCCTTAATATGTTTTTTAGAAGTTGAATCTTAACTGAGAAATACGGAATTGTGTTAGTGATGGGCACAATTTTTTTTTCTTTTTCTTTTATTCAAAGCTTTGTGGGTCAGGTTTAATACAGTAGCACAATCTAGTCATTTTTACATGCAAATATAGTGAAAGGTCAAAAGACCTCCAGTATAATTCAAATGAGTAGTCCTAACTGGTCATTTAAGCCTAGATAGATCATTTAATTGCAACTTCTTCATCAATTTAAAAAAATAGTGATAAGATCATTTTATATTCTTAGATTTTATTAGTTTTGTTTAAACACAGAGCATTTCTGAAGCTGGCTTTTATTGTTTGATTTGGTTTCCACTGATGAAAGGGAAAGTTATGATGATTATGAGAATATACGCATTTGTATTCTCCAAAATATCTTCCCAGGTGGCTCATTGGTAAAGGATCCACTTGCCAATGCAGGAGATGTGAGTTCAATTTCTGGGTTGGGAAGATCCTCTGGAGAAGGAAATGGCAACGCACTTCAGCGTTCTTGCCTAGGAAATCCCACGGACACAGGAATGTGGGGGGCTACAGTCCATGGAGTCCCAAAAGAGTCAGACATGACCTAGTGACTAAACAACTTTTTTCCAAAGCACCCAGATCCATGGTTGGCACTTAAGAAAGAGAAAGTGCTCAAATAGTCTACATTAGTTTCTCACTGGTATTTGACCTAGGACTTGGTTATTAAGGCAAGAAAGCCTCGGTCTCGGGATAGTAGTTTTTGATGCTTTAATTTTCTTTCCATGTAGAGCTATGTGTTTTGATTCTTAACTTATATTTCAAAGTCAAAGAAAAGAATAAGAGCAGACTGTAAAATGATATGGACATCGATTTAAGAAAAAAATGACAGCTAATGAAATGATAGAGTTATCTGTCTTCCCCTTGAGGCCTCTGCCATCAGCCAACTTACAAGTTGTTCTCAAATTCTAAAGATGTAAGCAATGATTTCTCTCCCCCCGCCTCCCCCACAAAGGAAGAAGTTTTCTGTCAGTGGTACTTCTCAGCGTACATCCATCCTATGTTTCTGAGGAGCAATTTTTTGTTTTGTTTCATTCTCTCCTCTGGGATCCAGTTCCGTGAGAGGAAAAGCAGACCTGATGGGAAGTAATAGTAGTATCAGGCTTTTTATGGGCTGCAGTTGATGAAAGAATGAAATGCATTAACTAATTGAGAACAGAAAATTGGAGCCCAGGATCCCGTTAGAAATGTCTTCTACTTTCTAGATATTTTTAAAGATTTCCAAAAGACTTCTGGTTGGCCCCTCACTGCTTTCCATCTGTTCTGATTTTCTTTCTAGTGTCCCAGTTGCCATGAAACAATGAATTTTCCAATGAGACCAGGGAGATAATGTATTTTCAGATGGATTGGAAAATGAAAGGGAATGCTTTCTTAATTAGGTGGCCATCCATCACTTCACACGACCAAGGATTTACCATCAACTACTTCCAATACGGGGGTGGGGTGAAAAGTGGAACACGATGCAGTATCATTGGGTTTCCCTGAAGTGTAAACATTTGTCCTGAACAGACATTTATGGTCTTCAACATGTTCTGGAATAATCAGCTGTTGTAATTTGGGTGAGAGCAGGATTGTGGATACTAATATGGAGCTTGATAGTTTACACAATAGTCTGCATGCTTTATTGTGTTCAGTCCTCAAGCTGACCCTAGAAAATAGCTGGTATCCATCAATTTTGTGGATAAAGAATTACGTCAGGAAGATTTAGGAGAACTCTCCAAGGCTATCCTACAGAGAACATGTAAACTCAGGCAAGTGCTCTCTGTCACAGAGGAAGAAGCTGTTATGATTCTGGAATCCCTGGGGAGGAGAATGCTCAGCTTGTCCCTTAGAGCCCAAAAGCATGTGTCTAGGCAACCTGTACTTGCCTTCTTTCAGAAGAAGTTCATCAGAGGGTATATTCTATTAACTGGCATTTCAATCTTATCTGCTTTATTTCCAAAAGTGACTCTGATTCCTAGGAGTTTCATTGCCATAAGTTCAGGCAAGAGTGAAGTTGTTCAGTCCTGTACAATTCTTCGCGGCCCCATTGACTGTAGGCTACCAGGTTCCTCTGTCCATGGCATTTTCCAGTCAAGAGTACTGGAGTGGATTGCCATTTTTTCTCCAGGGGATCTTCCTGACCCAGGGATCAAACCCAGGCCTCCCACATTGCAGGCAGAAGCTTTACCCTCTGGGCCTTAGTTAGTGAAAACCAGATGGCACCAGTGGTAGAGAATCTGCCTTCCAATGCAAAAGACACAAGAGACATTAGTTCAATCCCTGGGTTGGGAAGATCCCCTGGAGTAGGAAATGGTAAGCCACTCCAATATACTTGCCTGGAAAATTCCATGGACAGAGGAGCCTGAAGGGATAGAGTCCATGGAGTCACAAAGAGTCAGACACGACTGAGCACACATGCACACACACACACACACGCACACACGTGTACACACACAGTTTGTGAAAATCAGATCAGATCAGTCGCTCAGTTGTGTCCTACTCTTTGCAACCCCATGAATCGCAGCACGCCAGGCCTCCCTGTCCATCACCAACTCCCGGAGTTCACTCAGACTCACGTCCATCGAGTCAGTGATGCCATCCAGCCATCTCATCCTCTGTCGTCCCCTTCTCCTCTTGCCCCCAATCCCTCCCAGCATCAGAGTCTTTTCCAATGAGTCAACTCTTCGTATGAGGTGGCCAAAGTACTGGAGTTTCAGCTTTAGGATCATTCCTTCCAAAGAAATCCCAGGGCTGATCTCCTTCAGAATGGACTGGTTGGATCTCCTTGCAGTCCAAGGGACTCTCAAGAGTCTTCTCCAACACCACAGTTCAAAAGCATCAATTCTTCGGCACTCAGCCTTCTTCACAGTCCAACTCTCACATCCATACATGACCACAGGAAAAACCATAGCCTTGACTAGACGGACCTCTGTTGGCAAAGTATATGTCTCTGCTTTTTAATATGCTATCTAGGTTGGTCATAACTTTCCTTCCAAGGAGTAAGCGTCTTTTAATTTCATGGCTGCAGTCACCATCTGTAGTGATTTTGGAGCCCAGAAAAATAAAGTCTGACACTGTTTCCACTGTTTCCCCATCTATTCCCCATGAAGTGATGGGACCAGATGCCATGATCTTCATTTTCTGAATGTTGAGCTTTAAGCCAACTTTTTCACTCTCCACTTTCACTTTCATCAAGAGGCTTTTGAGTTCCTCTTCACTTTCTGCCATAAGGGTGGTGTCATCTGCATATCTGAGGTTATTGATATTTCTCCCGGCAATCTTGATTCCAGCTTGTGTTTCTTCCAGTCCAACGTTTTTCATGATGTACTCTGCATATAAGTTAAATAAGCAGGGTAAAAATATTCTGTCTCAAATTAAGAATAAATATTGTCTAATATTTTTGATGTTAATGGGAGATTGGATGTACAGAGATTCGTGCCAGATTCTAAGCGTAAACAAACAGCACTGTAGAGAGAGGATGAGTCTAATCAGAGCTCCACCTGGGAGCACAAAGATGCAGACTGTGTATGTGGGAATCAACTTTTCTAGTTTCAAATTCTTCAGTTAGAAAAATATGGGGATACAAACCCTGCAGAATATCAGCTCCTGTCTTAAAACTCAATTTGCCTAGTACCTTCAGATGGGCAAAATGTGTCACCCCGAAATATGTCTCTTTGGAATGAGGGTTTATTTAGCCTGACTATTTTTAACGTCCAAAAGTCTCAGAAAAAACTTTTGACCTTCTCCCTAACAGCCTAAAATAATTTAAATAAAGGGCTTGTTCCCAGAATAGAGGGCTTCCCTGGTAGCTCAGATGTTAAAAAATCTGCCTGCAATGCAGGAGACCCGGGTTTGATCCCTGGGTTGGGAAGATCCCTGAAGAAAGAAATGGCAACCCACTCCAGTATTTTTGCCTGGGGAATCCCATGGACAGAACCTGGCAGGCTACAGTCCATGGGGTCACAAAGAGTCAAACACGACTGATGGTAACATTTCCACACTCTCAGTATACAACTATTAGAGAGATAGTGTCCTGAGGAAACTCAGGCAGGGGCTAGATATCAAGTCCTCTCTATAAAAATATAGATTTCATTGCCTCTACATGGCCCTACAAGTATTTGTTTGCCAACCATTTGCTTTTCTATCTTCATATGAATTGCCTTCCTTCCCTTTGAAGTCCCAAACCACTACCCCCAACATCCTCTTTTATTTAGCTCAAGATGGTATTTAAAGTGAGAGCTTTGGCCATTTTGGTGAGTTTACTCAGTTTTCCTGGGTTTCTCTCATGTACACATGTTACCAGAATTTGGATTTTCTCCTGATAATCTGTCACATATCAATTTAATTTTTAGATCATCTAGCAGAACCTAGAAGGACAGAGGAAAATTTCTTCCTCCTCAGCATTTTTCTTCAGAAAACCCTTTCTAAGTACCCTCTTGCCATACAGTAGTGAATATTCCCTCTGTAGTATCATCAATAGGATATGATGATAGGAATGGCATCATACTATCATCATATGTATCATCATACTATAATAGGGAATGGCATATCATCATACTATAATAGGGAATGGCAACCTACTCCAGTATTCTTGCCTAGAGAATCCCATGGACAGAGGAACCTGGTGGGCTACAGTCCATGGGATCACAAAGAGTCAGATATGACTTTGCCTGTGTGTACTGAACTGTAACTTCCTCCAATTTTAAAGAAAAACTAGAGAAACATGACAACAAGTGAAACAAGATTGGGCACAGCAGTCATTGTTTTCACACAGTAGAACAGTTTTTAAAACAAGTTTAACCATGGAGTACTTTTTGAAAATAATACATTGATAAAATATTTAAATGTATTAATACAGCCTTAAAATATAGCAGAGAAATGGTTTCACATATTGCCAGTAGAAATGACCAAATTTTTATTAACCTAGTATGCAGTAAATGGAGAAGGCAATGGCACCCCACTCCAGTACTCTTGTCTGGAAAATCCCATGGATGGAGGAGCCTGGTGCGCTGCAGTCCATGGGGTCGCTAGGAGTCGGACACGACTGAGTGACTTCACTTTCACTTTTCACTTTCATGCATTGGAGAAGGAAATGGCAACCCACTCCAGTGTTCTTGCCTGGAGAATCCCAGAGACGGGGGTGCCTGGTGGGCTGCGGTCTATGGGGTCGCACAGAGTCGGACGTGACTGAAGCGACTCAGCAGCAGCATCAATATCACACCCATATATGTATTCTGCATTTGTTAGAGTTATGTACAACCATAGATAGCATGATTTCCATCCTTTCTATGACAACCGAGATTCAGAAAAGCCAAAGGACTTGCCCATTGCCATACAGCTCGTGTATCAAGACAAACTCAAAACTGGCGGATGCCAAAGCCCCTCTTAATTATATTGATGTCTAGACTAAGGTTTTAAAGTAATATTTTCTAGCTTAAAATTTTAACTCACTGTTTGCTACTGTTAACAAAAAGAAAAATTAGACCAATAAAAATCTATCTTAAAGGCATAGAAAATTATATAGTTGAACTTCATTGGAAAGACTGCTGCTGACGCTGAAGCTCCAACACTTTGGCCATCTAATGCGAAGAACTGACTCATTGGAAAAGACCCTGATCCTGGGAAAGATTGAAGGCAGGAGGAGAAGGGGATGACAGAGGATGAGATGGTTGGGTGGCATCACTGACTCGATGGCCATGAGTTTGAGCAAGCTCTGGGAGTTGGTGAAGGACAGGGAAGCCTGGCGTGCTGCCGTCCATGGGGTCACAAAAGGTCAGGCACAGCTGAGGGACTGAACAACAACAACATATAGCAGATCTGAAAGTACCTGACAAAAGCACTTCCTAAGCATATCTGATGAAGTAGATCTGAAAATATTTATCAAAAGCATGCTCCAAAAGGAGACTATTGCTGTTTTATTGAGCAACATTGGAAGCCTGTGGCATGCTAGAGAAGAGATGGCTTTTTCCTTTGTTTTGCTGTAGCTACATTGCAGTTGGGACAGAGTCTGGGACCGTTAACTAGTTTTATCTGCATGGACAGTCAATCTGTGATTCAGGAATCAATCACACGTGACCAATTACTCACAGGACCTGTATCATTTAACTTCAGGCAGATCACGTAATCTCTCTATGCTTTATTTGCCTCATCTTCGAAAAGAGACAGCAAACTAGATCTTTTCAAAGGCAGTGGTTCTCAAACATTAGTACCCATTAGAATAATCCCACAAAATTTGAAAACTCCTAGAAACTTCCCTGGCTGTCCAGCGGCTAAGATTCCATGCTCCTCATACAGGGGCCCCAAGTTCAATCCCTGGTCAGTGAACTAGAGCCCACATGCTGCAACAAAGGCAGAGGATCCTGCGTGTCACAACTCAGACCCTGTGGAGCCAAATAAACAAAAATGTATATTTAAATAAAGGAAAAAATGCCAGTGTCAAGGAAATAACCCATAACAAATAAATCTGAATTTCTGAGTGTGGAATCCAGGTTTCAGCACTTTAAAAATCTCCCCAGACATTTCTAATATACAACCAAACTTGAAATCCAGTGTTCCAAAGGCACCATCTAAGGCGTTTAAGTAAATAGTGCAAGCCTTAGTAGTTGGTTTTCTTTCTTGCTTTCCTTTTTGGGTGATACAAATGTCTGACTTAAGCTTTGATTTCCATCCATTTTAAAGAGGCATCTACTTAGAGATGCAATCTCACTCAAACACACAGCCAGCCACTGGACTAAACCTCCCACCCTGCAGCCTTCCTTCCAGGCTCCTTTGGTTTGTCTTGGTTGATTTTGATAATTCACCATTTGGGTCATGTGTTTGTTTGTTTTTTCTTCCCTTGCTTTACATTCCTGTTGTTAGGTTTTCAATTCACCACCAAAGAATGAGTTCTTAAAACTCTAGGTTTTAAGGATTTAAGAACCTGGGAACTCTAGGTTTCCACCCCCGACCCCAATAAAAACTGAACTCCAGGAGCTCTCTTTTGCTTTCTCCCTTCCTCTCTCTCCTCTCCTGCACCTCCAGCAACGTCATTGTGTGGCAGCAGGGGTGCCTTGTGCTTTCCAGGACCCGTGAGTCATAAATCTTTTCTTTTTCTAGTAGTCCTTTGATGGTTATTTGCGGAGGGTGTCTTGCTATCATAACATGAACCACAAAAGTCACTCCAGCCACAACACTGGCTATCAGTAGGCCATCAATGCAAAACAAGGTGTTCAGTTGGTCTTCCATATCTATGAGTTTTGTGTCTGCAGATTCAACCCACTGTGGATTGAAAATATCAAAAAAGAAAAATTCCAGAAAGTTCCAAGAAGCAAAGTTTGAATTTACTGTGTACAGACAACTATTTACATAGCATTTACATTGAATTTGCAACTATTTACATACCATTTACATTGCATTAGATATAAGTAATATACAAATGACTTAAAGTACACAGGAGGATGTGGATAGGTTATATATAAATATGATACCTTTTAATATAATGCACTTGAGCATCTACAGTTTGGTCTGGTGGGGAGGTGTCCTAGAACCAATCCCTCATGGACACTGAGGGATGACTGTGTACGTATCAATTCAAATGGAGGTAGTTCACAGAATACCATGGAGTATTACCCAAACTTGAATGTGCTACGGAAATCTCTCCATCCCCATTTTTCTTTCCTGATAGTTGTAAGAAAGTTAGCATGCGAGGTTGCTGAATACTGTGAGATTACATTCAGTGCCACCCACGGAGAGAGGGTGAAACTGGATTTGAATTTTAATTCTGCTACGTACTGGTTTTGCTGTCTTAGACAAGACACTTAAACTCCAAAAAAGCTCAAACAGAGAAAAACAAAGAAGAAATTACAGTGTTGTAGGTCATAGTGAAAGTGAAAATCACTCAGTTGTGTCAGACTCTTTGAGACCCCATGGACTATCCAGTCCATGGAATTCTCTAGGCCAAAATACTGGAGTGGGTAGCCTTTTCCTTCTCCAAGGGATCTTCCCAACCCAGGAATCAAACCCAGGCTTCCCACATTGCAGGCAGATTCTTTACCAGCTGAGCCACAAAGTAAGTCCTGCAGGTCATAAGTGCCATCTATATTAAAGTTACATGCAGTGGAAAGACCTTTAGAGATGAACCACACCCAGGGAGGATTTCAAGGTAGAAGAGATGGCTGAACTAAATCCTGAAGGGTAAGTGGTATTTATTAACTCAGGGCCAACATGGAGAAAGGATGACCTTGATAGAGGGCCTGATGGGTGTTCTCATTTAGAAGCTACCAACAACATGGTGTGTTTATGAGGGAATAGATTTCAGAGTGTGCTGAATGGGAGACAAAGAGAAGTTGCCAGTGGGGATAAATGAAGTAAGTGAGGTGAGCAAGTGAGGTAAGCAGTGAGGTAAGCAAGAGTCAGATGGTGAAGGGCCTGTGTATAACATTCACCAACTTTGAACTGATTATAAAGCTAATGAAGAATCTCTGAAAACTTCAGAGCCAAGGAATGGTCTGATAAGGTATATATTTTAGGAAGTTCTCTCTGAATGCATTGTAGAAAGCAGCTCAGAGGTAAAGAAGACAAACAGAAGGGTAGCTGGGAAAGGAATCTAGCTAAAGGACAATAGACGTCTTGAGCAAGGAAGCAGAGAGAGGTTTATGAACTATTTGGATTTGAAGCAATAGATCTCAGTGATTAATTGGCAGAAGGGCCTGACACAGAGAAAGAAGTCCAAACAGAGAAATTAGATGAATGGCAGTAATTTCAGGAATGTAGGAAGAGGAAGTTGTCTGAGGATAAATATGATTTATGATGTTTTGTTGGGCTTCCCTGGAAGCTCAGACAGTAAAGAATCAGCCTGCAGTGTGGGAGACCTGCGTTTTATCCCTGGTTTGGGAAGATCTCCTGGAGGAGGGCATGGCGATCCATTCCAGTATTCCTGCTTGGAGAATCCCCATGGACAGACAGAGGTGCTTGGCAGGCTACAGACCATGGGGTTGCAAAGAGTTGGATAGGACTGAGCGACTAAGTACAGACCATTGTGTTTTGTAGTTGTTAAATCTCTGATCTACCCAAGTAGATATATCTAGAGCTCAGCTGATCTGATCTGGGAGTTATTAACACATCTGTGAAACTTGAACCCATAGAGTGATGAGCTATATTCGGAAGGTTAGAATGAGAAGAGAACCAAACAGGACCTCCAGAGCAGGAAAGAAAAGTCTATAAGTAAAGTACTATTAATATAAATAAAAGTAAAAAATATAAAGGAAGAATAAAGGACAACTACAAGTCAGGAGAAGAAGCCACTTAAAGAGGATTATCATGGATGTACTTATGTTCCCTTAACTTCACAAAAATGGAGATAAAGCCATAGATCTCCAGGAGTTGTTGAAGAATAAATAAGTCAGGTAGAATTCTAGAGAATCTAAAAGTTCTTACACTTGTCATCACAGATTTTTCATTTAATCACTTTCTCTGCACTCCCTCAGCTCTTTTAAAAGGTAAAATATCCAATAAAAATGAAGTTCAGATTTTTGTGTTTATCAACGTGCCTCCGTGGCTTCAAATACTATGGCACCAGCAGTGTAAGGTGAGGTTAAAAGTCACCTGGATCCTGTCAGTCATTAATGGCTACACATCTGTGAATCTACCTAGGGAGCTGGTCATTAGTAAGATCATGATTTAACTTGTAAAATGGAACCAATTAAATCTGGACACCATCCTCAGGTTCATATCCCCAGTCTCTTCTATGCCTTCCAGCACAGTTTATTTCTTGTCCCTGGAATACTAATCATGTATTTTTCAGCTCTTGCCTTCTCTTGTGGCTGGTGATCATTTGGCCCCTACGCAGCAGAGACTATTTTCAAAGTATCAGATTCACTTCCTGGCCTTATATAAGACTATCCTGAAGCACTTTGGACAATGTCATTAAAAATGGCCAGACACTAAAATATTAGTTCCCATATTCAAATTCTGTGACTCTGATGCCTTGATTCCTGATATACTTGTTAAACGCCGCTTGTACGGGATGCTTGGAGAAGGCGATGGCACCCTACTCCAATACTCTGCCTGGAAAATCCCATGGACAGAGGAGCCTGGTAGGCTGCTAGTCCATGCGGTCGCTAAGAGTCGGACTTGACTGAGCGACTTCACTTTCACTTTTCACTTTCATGTATTGGAGAAGGAAATGGCAACCCACTCCAGTGTTCTTGCCTGGAGAATCCCAGGGACGGGGGAGCCTGGTGGGCTGCCGTCTATGGGGTCGCACAGAGTCGGACACAACTGAAGCGACTTAGCAGCAGCAGCAGCATACAGGATGCTATATGTCAGGAGCACAAAAAGTCTGATAATTCAGTGATGTATGCCAAATGCTGGGAACTAGGTTTTCACTGTTTATCCATCATTGAGATGCTTTGAGAGGTAATAAGAGCAAGATCCACTGAATTCTTGAGAAGAATTCAGGTTCTTGCTGACAGAAGTCATTTAAATTTTGCCTATCAAGGGTTCAGATATAATTTTGTGCTCCACAGTTCAGCAATAGGCTCTTGCTCCATTCTTTATATGTTCTCTCTCCTCCGTATTCTCTTCTCTCATCTCCTCTCCCTGGATATTATATCATATCATCTATAGCTCCTATCAAATATCTTGTTCATTTTTATCTACACTTCTCTGAATAGTTTCCTGCATACTGAGTTTCTCCTTCCTTAATTTTCTACAATCCACAACTTGCCATCTGGCCCTGTCTTTGCCCGGAAACTCTTTTCATTGAAATCTTCATGACATCTGAATTCTCAAGCTTTAGGAGCCCATTTCATTATCTTCCTGGACCTGTTTGTACGTTATTCTGTGTTCACCTTTCCCTCTCTGCTATGACTTCTCTTTGATCTTGATACCACTCTGTTTCCTGCTTGTTTCTGAATTCTTCCTATTTAAAAAAGCATCCCACTCTATTTCGTTATCAGCCTAACACTTTCCTCCTGCTCTGGAGTTCAAATCCTCCTACATCGTGATTAACAGAGATACATAAAGTACCAAATTTAAATACCACGTTGAGATATCTGCCATGATTTAGAGCCCCATCATGCTACATGTAAGATGTATCATTTTGTATAAGCACAACAACACATCTTGATACCCTCAAATACAACTTTTTTCTTTAATGTGTTGAGTTTGTTGTTTTATTGACTGTTCCTCATTCTACATCACCCATCAGGTTGTGTTAATCAACTCTTGATGGTCTACTTTACCTTTGCTCTTAATACATCCAGAATTGTCTCAAAAAATAGTAAACAAAATCTTATAAGCAGAACTTAGCCCCTTCCTCCTCTGGAACTCACTAGTTTCTTTCATATATCAAAATTGCTTGATGCGGAACCTCTGCAAGCCTTTAAACTCATCATTTTATCACTCTTTCATGGAACTGTGAGTTCCCCTGGTGGCCATAGCTCACCAATGACTAATTTTGTTTCTTGAGATGGTGACCTTGTAACCATTAGCAGGCCAGGCATTCCTACAAAAAAACACAGTGGGGGGCGGAACAATGCAGGAATTAGAGATGGCCAAAGGTGAATTTTAATCTGGCTCTGCCACTACCAGCAAATTGACATTCAATAAATTGCTTAGTGAAAAATTGAAAATGTTGTCAGGAACATATGAGACATGCTTATGAAATGTTTAGCAGCATGCTTAGATGAGTAACTGGTAATTACTGAGGTTTTTCTCTTTGTTTTCTGTTTTTGGTATTATATTTTATGTCCATGTCCTGATTAGCCAAACTAGATTTTTATTGATTTTTTAATACTCTTGTCCTTGTTAAAAAATTGGGTCTGTCTGTGTGTGTTTCTGTGTATGCATAGTGGGGAGAAGTTGGGAGTATCATTTTAAGACCATGGTCTCTCTGCAACAAATAGGAGTTAATGTTGAGACTGTGACTAAGTATGGTCTGCTTCATTCCTTGTTCTAACAAGTGAGCAGATGCCTGCCTTGAAACAGACTTATCCTTATGTTTCCGCCTCACTGAACACCCTGAATAACAAGATAAAGTGAGGGACATGTGTAATCATGCCTGTTCATATGTTTGTGGAGATACAAACTTCAAATCTAATTATTTGTATCCTGCCTCTCTCTGGATTCAAACTGGGGGTGAATGTTAGGAAGTTTTTCTCTCAGTTTCTGATGATTCACCAACATGAAAGGTCCATTACCAGCAAAGAGAACAGGACTGCAGACATAAAAGTTATGTGTCTCCAAGACTTAGGCTTACATTTTAGGCAGAATGTAAAATATTTAAGTTATACATTTTAACAGTGATTACTCACAAGCTCTGTTTTCTGGGTGACACAAGTCTAGATGCTTGAAGAAGGAGAGTGATTTGGGAGCACTCCTATGCTATAACTCCTTGGCTCATGATAGCACATGATAATCAAAATAAAATTTTTTTGACAAACCCAACAAATGCCCAGAGCACAGCAACAGCACTGAAACTGGGCTTCCTTGATTAAATGCCAAGAAGAAAGGAGCCCTTTTGAAACCTTATTAAGGGCTTCTCCTAAAGCTCAGTCAGTAAAAAAATCCGCCTGCAATGCAGAAGACCTGGGTTTGATTCCTAGGTCAGGAAGATCCTCTGGAGAAGGAAATGGCAACTCACTCCAGGATTCTTGTCTGGAGAATCCCGTGGGCAGAGGAGCCTGGTGGGCTACAGACTATGGGATCACGAGAGTCGGACACAACTTAGTGACTAAACCATGAAATCTTATCATTCTGTTGGCTGAGCTTTTATTTTCAAGGTCAATTGAAATTTTATTTTTATTATTGAACACTGAAATACAGGAACAAGTTAAATATGTGGAAATAAATAGATGTCTCCCAAAACATATTCTACTTTGGGATAAAGACTGCTTGTCCCTAAACC
Source organism: Bos javanicus (assembly GCF_032452875.1). Classification (NCBI taxonomy): domain Eukaryota; kingdom Metazoa; phylum Chordata; class Mammalia; order Artiodactyla; family Bovidae; genus Bos; species Bos javanicus. Next base: position 93,804,995 of record NC_083877.1, read on the forward strand.
TTCTCACTGGGACATGAGCAAAAGCACCCCCGACCACTTGGCACAGATTCTCTGTCTTCCTACTTGCCTGTCCTCTCTCTTCACTGACGCAACTCTCTTGACTACTGAAGTTGTGAATTAATTTTTCATCTTCTGCTCTGTTCTTTGTTCACTTCATTTAATAACTTACTATACTCAATGAGTCTTTTGTGTGAAAGATAATGTGTAGAGTGGTGTTTTGTGATGTTTTACACTAGTATGATATTTATAGACAACCCTAGTGGTTCATACTGGAAAGAACTAAAATAATTGCACAGTTTTTATTTAGGTATTTTGGTTTGGTTTCTTTTGTTTTAAAGCAAAGGCTTTGGCTTTAAACTAACCAAAATTTAAACCTCAACTCTGTCAGCCAAAGCCAGGCAAATAGTAAATTATATAATCTATAAATCTATGTTCTCCAAATTGTCAGATGGAAAACATTAAATGTATGTTCACGTTCATTTTAAAAACAAATGAGATAATCATTGTAAAGTGCTTAACCCAGCATAGAAACTTGATGAAAAAAAGTGAAAGTGTTAGTCACTCAGTTGTGTCAGACTCTTTGAGATCCCATGGACTGTAGGCTGCCAAGCTTCTTTATCCATGGAGTTCTCCAGGCAAGAATACTGGAGTGGGTAGGCATACCCTTCTCCAGGGGATCTTTCTGACCCAGGGACTGAACCCAAGTCTTCTGTATTACAGGCAGAGTTTATAGTCTGAGTGACTAGGGAATAACAACTTTATTTGGAAAGCCATCAGACCCAGAAGATAGTGAACTAGTGCCCCAAAGAAACACCTTACCAAGGTTAGGAAAATTCATGCTTCTTTTATACTAAAAGAAGAGGGATATGGTTGCTTGTTACAAATTTCTTGGTGTAGGAATCCTTTGTTCTTGCAGCTATTCATATAGGTCTGGTCACGATATTCCTGTAAACCTCCAACATGACAATTGTTATTTTCTGTTCTGCAACTTTTTATCTCTAGATAAATGGAAAAGTGTTATATGTTTATCGGTCAAGCCTGAGAGGCAGAGCCATGAGAATGGGCTATCATATATCCTTCAGGCTACAGGCAACGTTCTTTTAGAAAGGTGCAGAGCCAGCATGACTAAGCACAAGCGACAGAACACAAAGGTTATAGCCAAAGGAGCAGATTCTGTGTTGTTCTTCTCTGCCACACAAGTGCTTAGCTGTTCATCTTCTACCCTTGAGTAAAGACGTAGACAAATACATATATGGGTTGAAGCTCTCTCCAGTAGGTCCTATGTAGACAAATGGTGAGAATTCCCAACTTGGGCACTAGCAATAATGAACTCTCCAAAGGAAACTTAACATATGGTTTTGCTCACAAGTAAAACTGCAAAAAAAACCCACTCCCACCTAGAATAGCACTGTCAATGAACAAATCAGGAATCTGACATATTTTTTTTTTTCGTCCCCAACACCTATAACACTGCCAAACTGTTATAGGAGCTTCACAGACCAATGAATGAATGGTTAAAATAATGGATAGCTATTTCCCTTCTGCCAACTTGGCTGGTATACTTTCTGGATATTTTGTATTAAAATCAAAAAACAAAAAACTTTATGATCTCCCTCTCTCTTTCTCTTTCACTCAATACTTTTTGGATCTTTGATCAAAACAAGTGAGTTTGTGGAGTTATTAGAGAATGTGAGTTTAGACTTCACCCTGTCATAAATTAACTCAAGAACTGAGGCAAGTAACATGACCTATCTAGGTTTAATTGCAAATCTTAGAGCTGAACTATAGCCTATGGCTGTTTTAGCTCCCAAATAATATTATCATTAATATTTCTTGATAAGAGTTAAAGTTTTGTTTTGTGGTTCCAGAATAAAGCTAGGTAATCAACCCAGAAGTCAAACTTTTAAACACAATATACTGTCTTAAACTTCTGAGATAATTAGTCTTGCTCAAGCATTGGCTTTAGACAGTGCATATCTAAAGTAAAGAAAAACAATCAATTATTCTGCGTTCAATACTACATTCTACATATGTCCATGTTCTTTCTTACTCTTTTCATTGTGATAAACAGTAAGAAGAGAGAAAATAATGAGTACTTTCCTCTAGAAGCTTGTCTTTTCTGTTTGTTTGGGGACTGTGGATATTTTTAGCTATTCATTCTTCGGGAAGTTGGATATACAACATGAAAGGTTGAGACTTTTGTAGAAAATACTCTGTCTTTATCTGAGAAATCTGTGTCATGATGCCTTTCAACCAACAATAATGAGCCAATTCGTCTCTTGTTTCTCAGAGCATTCCCTGCCTTATTAAAAAAAAATAGTTTGTTATAAATAAAAGTAAAGACAACAATAGAACATGCAATTAAAATGAAAAGTTCCCAGGGTCCAAAAAAGACCTAATTAATTTAAAAAAGAAAGTAAAGGCCACAAGAGGCAAAGATGTTCACTTCAGTGGTTTGAGATGAGGTCTCACAAGTGGAAAGAAAGTGTTTAAAATATTTACTGATATGTGAGATATTATTAATTATTAGAATATTTTTGTTTGACAAAGGCCAGGAAATATCTCTCAACCATATCATAATGTTGTCTTCTAGATGTAAGTTTTCATCCAAAGTTTATAAGTTAGGAGGAGAAATGGATAAAAAACAAAATGTGTTTATCGTCATAAAGTTGTTCTTTTACAATACCATTAGAATGAAAAAAGAAACTTTTTCTCCCATTTCAGGTCATCTTTTTTCATTTAACTATGTCATCAATGCAACAGTTCAGTTCAGTTTAGTTCATTTGCTCAGCCATGTCCGACTCTTTGCAACTCTATGAACTGCAGCACGTCAGGCCTCCCTATCCATGACCAACTCCCGGAGTTTACCCAAACCCATGTCCATTGAGTCGGTGATGCCATCCAACCATCTCATCCTCTGTTATCCCCTTCTCCTCCTGCCCTCATTCTTTCCCAGCATCAGGGTCTTTTCCAATGAGTCAACTCTTTGCATCAGGTAGCCAAAGTATTGGAGCTTCAGCTTCAACATCAGTCCTTCCAATGAACACCCAGGACTGCTCTCCTTTCGGATAGACTGGTTGGATCTCCTTGCAGTCCAAGGGACTCTCAAGAGTCTTCTACAACACCACAGTTCATAAGCATCAATTCTTCGGCACTCAGCTTTCTTTATAGTCCAACTCTCACATCCATACATGACCACAGGAAAAATCATAGCCTTGACTAGGTGGACCTTTGTTGGCAAAGTAATGTCTCTGCTTTTGAATATGCTGTCTAGGTTGGTCATAACTTTCCTTCCAAGGAGTAAGCGTCTTTTAATTTCATGGCTGCAGTCACCATCTGCAATGATTTTGGAGCCCAGAAAAATAAAGTCAGCCACTGTTTAATGTATATCTATGTGGCAATTTGTATTTGCAGAATACATTGTACTGTATGATAAACTTATCAGGTAACACAGACCATAGGAATATAGCTTAAGAAAATAAGATGCTATAAATATTGTGAAATAATTGAAAATGTTGGTAGTATATCTAATAATGAAAATAATACTGATTCAATAGATACTGATGCACAATTTTTCATGTAAATAAAGATTCTCTATGTAATTAATTTTTACAAAAGATATGGTAAAGATAGATTATAGTCATCTACTTTTTTCTGAGAAATGGTTTTCTGGGATAAGAATTATTATCTCATAGTTTAATTTTTCTGTGTTTTAAATTGGACACTATATGTACATTGCCTCATAGACTTGACAGATTTAAACCAGATAAACTATTTTAAAAATATAGTTTAATCTTGAAAGTTCAAAATCATCAACTTGAATATTTTGCTTAAAAATTTAATAATATGTGTGTCACTAGAAGTATAACTTTCCTTTTAAATAGAATTATTTGTGTAGGGTTTCAAAGAGTGAATCATGAATCCCTAGAAATGCTTTTCACAATAGTCTGCATTGTAGCTTTGATTTCATCTTAATTTGGCCTACATTTAATGTTTCAGAAGTATGTTAACTTTTAATTTAATCACTAGGCAAGGTGATTTTAACTTGTAAAATATTTTTTAACCTCAAACACCCTCTTCCAACAACACAAGAGAAGACTCTACACATGGACATCATCAGATGGTCAACACTGAAATCAGATTGATTATATTCTTTGCAGCCAAAGATGGAGAAGCTCTATACAGTCAGCAAAAACAAGACCAGGAGCTGACTGTGGCTCAGACCATGAACTCCTTATTGCGAAATTCAGACTTAAATTGAAGAAAGTAGGGAAAACCACTAAACCATTCAGGTATGACCTAAATCAAATCCCTTATGATTATACAGTAGAAGTGAGAAATAGATTTAATGGATTAGATCTGATAGATAGAGTGCTTCATGAACTATGGACGGAGGTTTGTGACATTGTACAGGAGACAGGGATCAAGACCATCCCCATGGAAAAGAAATGCAAAAAAGCAAAATGGCTGTCTGGGGAGGACTTACAAATAGCTGTGAAAAGAAGAGAAGCAAAAAGCAAAGGAGAAAAGGAAAGATATAAACATCTGAATGCAGAGTTCCAAAGAATAGCAAGAAGAGATAAGAAAGCCTTCTTCAGCGATCAGTGCAAAGAAATAGAGGAAAACAACAGAATGGGAAAGACTAGAGATCTCTTCAAGAAAATCAGAGATACCAAAGGAACATTTCATGCAAAGATGGGCTTGATAAAGGACAGAAATGGTATGGACCTAACAGAAGCAGAAGATATTAAGAAGAGATGGCAAGAATACACAGAAGAACTGTACAGAAAAGATCTTCACGGACCTAGAGCCAGACATCCTGGAATGTGAAGTCAAGTGGGCCTTAGGAAGCATCACTACGAACAAATCTAGTGGAGGTGATAGAATTCTAGTTGAGCTATTTCAAATCCTGAAAGATGATACTGTGAAAGTGCTGCACTCAATATGCCAGCAAATTTGGAAAACTCAGCAGTGGCCACAGGACTGGAAAAGGTCAGTTTTCATCCCAGTTCCAAAGAAAGGCAATGCCAAAGAATGCTCAAACTACTGCACAATTGCACTCATCTCTCATGCTAGTAAAGTAATGCTCAAAATTTTCCAAGCCAGGCTTAAGCAATATGCCAACCGTGAACTTCCTGATATTCAAGCTGGTTTTAGAAAAGGCAGAGGAACCAGAGATCAAATTGCCAACATCCGCTGGATCATGGAAAAAGTAAGAGAGTTCCAGAAAAACATCTATTTCTGCTTTATTGACTATGCCAAAGCCTTTGACTGTGTGGATCACAATAAACTGTGGAAAATTCTGAAAGACATGGGAATACCAGACCACCTGACCTGCCTCTTGAGAAATGTGTATGCAGGTCAGGAAGCAACAGTTAGAACTGGACATGGAACAACAGACTGGTTCCAAATAAGAGAAGGAATCCGTCAAGGCAGTATATTGTCACCCTGTTTATTTAACTTATATGCAGAGTACATCATGAGAAATGCTGGACTGGAAGAAACACAAGCTGGAATCAAGATTGCCGGGAGAAATATCAATAATGTCAGATATGCCGATGACATCACCCTTATGGCAGAAAGTGAAGAGGAACTAAAAAGCCTCTTGATGAAAGTGAAAGTGGAGAGTGAAAAAGTTGGCTTAAAGCTCAACATTCAGAAAATGAAGATCATGGCATCCGGTCCCATCACTTCATGGGAAATAGATGGGGAAACAATGGAAGCAGTGTCAGACTTTACATTTCTGGGCTCCAAAATCACTGCAGATGGTGATTGCAGTCATGAAATTAAAAGACGCTTACTCCTTGGGAGGAAAGTTATGACCAACCTAGATAGCCTATTCAAAAGCAGAGATATTACTTTGCCAACAAAGGTTCGTCTAGTCAAGGCTATGGTTTTTCCTGTGGTCATGTATGGATGTGAGAGTTGGACTGTGAAGAAGGCTGAGTGCCAAAGTGTTGGGGGCCAGAGTGAGGTACTCCGCCCATGACAAAGGTCATGAGGAAGGAGGCTCGACATACGCAAAGGCGGGATCGAGCCTCAGGAGTCCCCCTGGAACTCCTCGAGCATCTACCCCCATTACCAGAGCCTGCCTACTTTACTACTTTGTGCTCTTACCTACACCTCTGACTTTACGGGGGGCTGTCCCCCACCACCTCTTTCGGAGAAGGAGTTAACCTAGAGCTCCAGTTAATAATAATTCCTGGGTGTGACAAGAGTGTTTTAACCTACAAACTCCTCTGAAGGTTCTCTAGTCTGCCTGACAGGCTCATCGGGCCACATGTGATTGCTCACAGCCTCCCAACCGTGAGAGGCACGAGATGCTTTAAACCCTCTAAAAACAGGTTCTTTAGAGAAGTTAGAAAACTATAAGTATAGTGAGTGGGCTAATTAGAAATTGTGTTGATGAAGGGTTTTTCATTTGTTGAGCCAATGTTTGTTGCTAAGTCTCCACATCCCCTGCCCTTACACACATTAATGAATATATAGAAGAAATAAGTATTAACCTTTGATATTAATCACGTTAGACCTTAGGCTAAGTAAATTCTTTCCTTAACTAAAACCCACTACACCCTCACCCTGTAGGAATGTAACTTTATTTGGGTGGCGTCTGTTTTGAGAATAATCAGCCCTGGAGAAATAAGTGTCCTGATTGACTGACCGCTGTCACAAGGAGAGGGTCGTAAATTGTCAGCAGGCCCCCTGGCCAGAAGATGATGTAACACCCCTAAGACCTCTGTATACATTTGTATGAAGCACCTGACTTTGATAAAAGTCAGGACTGCTGACCCCGCGTGACTTTTGCATAACATCTCAGTGTATAAAAGTAGACCATGGAAAATAAAGAATTGGGATCAGTTTCTCGAAATACTGGTCTCCCCATGTCGCTCTCTCTCTCTCACTCTGGTTGAGTCTCCATCTGGAGCGCGGAACCCACCATGCTTACTAATTATGCCTGGGCTTCTAAGATCCGACCGGGGAGGCCTCAGTGTCTCCTCTCCTTCGGGAGAACGGAAGGACGCCTGCGGCCTACGTAAGTGGTGCAAACTTCTTGTCTTGAAGTTTTATTGGTCTCCCGAGTAAACCAAGCTACTCAGCCTCTTTTCTCCACTGAATTTTCCTACTGAGCTATCCTTATTCTATTACTCTTTATATCTTTAATTAATATCTAATTGAAGCTATTGTATCCTGATCCTCGCTGACGCCGTCTCTCCTTCGAGTACCCTGGATCAGCCGGGGCTGGTCCCCGGCACCAAAGAATTGATGCTTTTGAACTGTGGTGTTGGAAAAGACTCTTGAGAGTCCCTTGGACTGCAAGGAGATCCAACCAGTCCATTCTGAAGGAGATCAGCCCTGGGATTTCTTTGGAAGGACTGGTGCTAAAGCTGAAACTCCAGTACTTTAGCCACCTGATGCAAAGAGTTGACTCATTGGAAAAGACTCTGATGCTGGGAAGGATTGGGGGCAAGAGGAGAAGGGAACAACAGAGGATGAGATGGCTGGATGACATCACTGACTCGATGGACGTGAGTCTGGGTTAACTCTGGGAGTTGGTGATGGACAGGGAGGCCTGGCGTGCTGCAATTCATGGGGTCACAAAGAGTCGGACATGACTGAATGACTGATCTGATCTGATCTGATTTTTTAACCAGTAAATATATACTAATTTGTAGCAGAAGAAATATAAGTCAATCATCAAAAATGTGGTGGTGGTTGTGGTTTAGTCACTAAGTCATGTCCGACTCTTGTGACCCTATGGAAAGTAGCCTGCCAGGCTCCTCTGTCCATAGGATTCTCCAGGCAAGAGTACTGGAGTATGTTGCCATTTCCTTCTCCAGGGAAACATAACATGTAGTAATAACACTGAATACACTGCATATAATACCTATAGTCAAAGTGTCATCTAAACAGGAACACTCTAGCCAAGAACCCTTCTGCTTCTCATCTCTATCAACCAAATGGACATGTCTAATAAGGATCTATAATGCTTAAAGGGGATTTTAACAATTGAAAATGCAAGAGATTAAATCAATACTAAAAGGAACAATTTTATCATGTCGGCTGGGACTCTAACCAGCAGAACAAGGTAAGTAGGAAGAGATGATCTACGGATTCTGAAATTAAAAAAAGCATTTTTTTAATTCTAGATCCTTTCAGTGTTTCTTGCATGGTGCTGAGTCCCACTGTGATAGTCACTTGTGACTATACATTAGCAATACCTAATCATACATATGGGCTTCTCTGATGGTTCAGATGGTAAAGAATCTGCCTGAAATGCAGGAGACTTGGGTCAGGAAGATCCACTGGAGAATAAATGGCTACCCACTCCAGTATTTTTGCCTGGAAAATTCCACATACAAAAGTGCCTGGTGGGCTACAGTTCATGGGGCTGCAAAGAGTAGGACACAACTGAGCGACTAACATACAAATAAGTAAACAACTGACAGTTTTCTTGTAATTAAAAAATAATATTTGGACTTCCCTTGTGGAGCAGTGGATAAGAATCCACCTGCCAAAGCAGGAGACTCAGATTTTATCCCTGGTCTGGGAAGATTCCACAGGCCATAGAGCAGCTTAGCTGGAGCTCCACAACTACTGAGCCCATGTTCTAGAGCCTGTGAGCTGCAATTACTGAAGCCCGCGTGCCTAGACCCGCTGATCCACAAGAGAAGCCACCACAGAGAGAAACCTGCTCACTGCAATGAGGAGGAGACCCCAGTTGCTGCCCCTGAAGAAAGTCAGTACAAAGCAACAAGTGCAGCCAAAAGTAAATAAATAAAAATTCAAAATAATGGTCATAATAGTTAAGATACATTCCTACTATCAAACCTGAATATCTCCATTCAGGATACTATTTTTTCAGTAATAGTAATTCACATAAAATATATTAAAGGGAAGGTGCTAGAAATGAAATATAGAGTCTGCTTCCTTAGATCATCATTAACTGAGTGTGTGTGAATATGAAAACTTAAGTGTCCCTGAGGGGGCCTCAAAATGCTAAATAAAACATTCTAGCTTGGTTGCATTTTATGACTCTAATATTCAAGTCAATTGCATCCATATAAAATTAACCTGCACAATATTTTCATGTTCTCTATGTAATTAAAGGGATAATAATATTTCACCTTTAGCTGTAGTCTTAAGGATTGCTCTTAAAACACATAAGTCATCTGAATAGAAGCAGCTTAATCTGTCATACAGATGATATTTTATTTATAGCATATCATTATGAAATCAGATAAAATTAAAAGAGCTAGATAATTATATGTTTTCAATTAATTTCTTAGCATCTTTAGTGCAATATCAGTATGCTGTGGCCAATTCCTTTAATTTTGCTGGGCATTAACTGAGTCCTATAGGAAGGAGGTTACTGTTAGCCATAGATCATTGTTCTCAAATTTTTGAAATGACAGGCAGTCTATGTTTATAAATCTAAGATGGAAACAGCTCTCTTTTGCATCATTATTTCTCATGGAGTTGAGGCCTTTAATATGTATCATATAACAATGAAATAAATTTGACCCAATCATGATGATAGTAATGATGATGATTACGGTTGCAGAGATGTTGCTGGTGATCATTTTTGCAAATTGATTAAATCAGTGACATATAAATGCAAAAAAAAACCAGAATAATTTTGTTTACTTATGGAAAATTCAAAATATGACTAGGAAGAAAGTACTTTTTTAAAGGGTGTTTCTTAATTGTTAATTATTTAAATAATATTCTATTTGTAATTGTGCCAAAGTTTCTAAGACATTTTTAAAATCAGATTGGTGCTAAATCTATAGGGGTACAAAGAATAAGATGGACATTATTATTAAAACTATTGTTATGCTTTGGATAATACAGAAATATTTCACATATATGGAATAAAATGTTGGACATCTCTTGTAAGCTTAAAATGAACTCTTAGGGAAAAATGTTTAAGACCATTGCAGATGTTCTCAGTCAAAATAATGCTCTCGTGAAACATTATTTCAGCTGTTTAACTGATATAACATGAAACCCGAGAGAAAATTAAAAGGACTAGCTTTATGGAATTTAAAAACTAAAAAAAAAATTAAATCTACATGTGCTACTAGTCATTTGCTTTGGAGTTGGGCATCCTATCCCATAATGGGTATAAACTTAGACTTGAAACATGCTACCTATTAATTTGCTTTCTTTTCCACCTTGGCATATTTTACATATACAATTAAAGAAAACTATATTTATATTTGAGAAAGTTATTGATCTCAGAGCTCTGTTAATATTCAGTGACATTGGATTAAATACATTTATGTGTCTTTCTGCTGTTAGGACAAGTAGATTTATAAGCATAAGATGTCCTTGTGTGTGTGTTAGTTGATCAGTCGTGCCCGACTCTTTGCGACCCCATGGACTGCAGTCCACCAGGCTCCTCTGTCCATGTAGAAGGGTAGTATAGCATCAAGTGAAAACCAAGTGTTCTGTAGCAGGACTATCTCTGTACCTGCTGGGAATCTCTTTCCTCTACTAGCTCTATGGTTTGGGGCAAAGTATTTCATCACTCTGTGCCTCAGACTCATCTGTGAAATGAAAATAATTGAATCATTTCCTTATAGGTTTGTTATGAGGATTAAATTAATTGTATAAAGAAGTGCTTTGTACAGTGCTTGTCACACACAAATGTTATTATTATTATTATTAATAATATGTTGTTATTATCATTAATATTATTAATAATAATAATATATTATTATTATCATTTTGCTGGGTCTCATAGTTTTAGTACATATGCTTGAGTTGTAAAAAATCTGGATAATACTTTTAGTCTTTATGAATTCAATCACTATATAACCAACAAAATGATTATAGACTGACCGGTTTACCTAAAAGTGAACAAGATGTGAAAGGCAATTGTTGGAACTCACTAAATGAGAATAACAGGTGAAGGAAAAAAGACTTCCAACAGAGCTAGAGAGATTCTGTCATCCAAAAGGGGAAGGGGAAAATGCTGTCAATATCCATTTGTCCAGTGTTTCCCACAAAGCGTGGAAGGAACATTGCTAATTGAGAGGAAGATCAGAAGGATCTGTTATACAGCTCAATAGTATTTCACCAAACCAGTGCACGGTGCAGAAAATGGTAACACTAGCATCAATTCTGGGGCTCAAATTGTTGGAAATACTGCAATCTTATTCATTTGTTTAATTTTATCTAAAAGATGATAATGTTTAGGGTAACAGATGCTCAAGGTGAAAAAAATTTTACAGGTCCAAACTTATATAAAAAAGTAAAAGTTATTATTGGCTCTGAAAACTATCCAATGTTACTTATGCAAACAATATTAAGAGCGAAACCACAGAGTTTTTTAGTGGAGAACATACATGCATAGATGTTCACCAGGCAGGACACCGATAGCGCATTATTTCTGCCTCCATTTCCAGATGAGTTGCTCATATAATAGAAACCAGGTTGTTACACTGAATATGATACAACCTCAAACACCATAATATATTACAGAGCTTATTTGGAAACATGAGAACAATTTGTGAGTTTTGAACCCTGTAATTCTCTTAGAGAATATAGAAAGATGGAGAAAGTAGAAAGAATATTGTCAGGATATTAGAAAAGGGATGATGTTGGCAATAAGGGACACGTAAGTGAGAGGCTCAGCTTGGGGCCGCTCAGGGCCCTAAAAAAAATGATTTTTCCTAAGATGTAACTGCAGTAGATAAACTCTGCAAAAGTATCACATGCTTTTGCTCAGAGTATGAAGAAGGGTCAACTCAAACCATCTTCCAGGCCCACAGTGCTTTACATCTCACTGAATCTCATCCATATTCTTTCAGCTTCCCCACTGCATCTGAGAAAGAGCAGACAGGTGAGCAAGGAGAAGGGGAAACGCTGAGCAGGAGGGAGTAGAGATTTACCAGGACCCCATCCTCTCTCTCCACTGCTGGCTTCCAGAATGAAGTAGGTCCTAATTAGGGATGAAGAGAAAAGTTTAACACTGAGTCCATTTAGAAATTTCTATCAATTTCTTGACTGATTAAAAAAGGTTGTAGAAATGTCTGCATTACCTACAAGAGAGCAGAGAAGGTACAGATATGCAGAGTAGTCAGAAAAAGGAGCTGGGGAACATAAACTTCTCAGAACACATTTTAAAGGGAGGGTATGAAATCTGCATTAAAAATCTATTTTTAACAAAAATGGGATCACTACATGCAGTGCCTTCACTGCTCTAAGTCTCTTCTTTTATTAACCTATTTGTTTAGAAGAATATCTTTTTATATCAGCATATGTAGATAGCTCTAAAATCTCTTTCAGAAGATAGAAGTGGAATATTTTCTAACTTATTCTGTGAGACCAGTATTACCCTAATACCCAAACCAGACTACAATAAAAGAAAACTACCAACCGATATCTCTCATGTACATAGATACAAAAACCCTTAACAAAATATTAGCAAATTAAAACAAATAATGTATAAAACAATAATGTATAAAAAATTAAATCAAATAATGTATAAAACGTAGTGTATAAATGTATACACTACTACCAAATAGGATTTTTCAAGTTATTTGAGGCTGGTTCAAGGATGGGCCACCAAGTGAGAGTCCTTGCCTTCATGCAGGAAAGAATTCAGAGAAAGCCAAGGCAAAAAAAAGTTCACTTAGAGATACAAATTTCATAGGCAAAAGAGCCAACACAATATTGAAGGAGAAGAGCAAAATTGGAAGACCAATGTTACCTAAATTCAAGAGTTACTAGAATACATGGTAATCAAATAAAGGAACATTTGTGAAAGAATAGACAGACAAACCAATTGAGTGGACTAGAGCTCACAGAAATAGACCCACATAAATATAGGTAACCGACCTCTGACAAAGGGTACTGGCAATACAATGGAGCAAAAATTTTTTTTCAATAAATTATTTTGAAATAATCAGGTATCCAAATGCCAAAAAAACAAACAAAAAACTCTAGACACAGATCTTATATCCTTCCCAAGAATTAACTCAATATGCATCATAGATCTAAATGAAAAATTATGAAACTCTTAAAAGGTAACATAGGAGAAACCTATGGCATGGCATTCACTTTTTAGTTACAAGACTAAAGACACAATCCATGAGAAAAATAATCAATAAGCTGAATTTTATTAAAATTAAAACTTTCTACTTTGTCAAAGACAGTTTCAAGAGAATGAGAAGAGAAGCCACAGACTGTGAGAAAATATTTGCAAAAGACACATTTGACAATGGTTATCACTTCAGTGCTCTTGCCTGGAAAATCCCATGAACAGTGGAACCTGGTAGGCTACAGTCCATGGGGTCGCAAAGAGTCAGACAGGACTGAGCGACTTCACTTTCACTTTCTTCTTTTCACCAAATATTTATAGCAAACTTTTAAAACCCAGCAGTAAGAAAACAAACAACTTGATTAAAAACTGAGCCAAAGACTTTACCAGATGCCTCAACAAAAAAGTATATAAATGGAAAATAAGCATATGAAAAAAATGCTCAGCATCATATCAGAGAAATGCAAACTAAAATTACATGAGATACCACCACACATGTCTCAGAATGGCCGAAACTGTAACCCTGACAACAGCAAGTGCTGGTATGAATGTGGAGCAACAGGAATTCTCATTCATTGTGGTGGGGTGAAATGTTACAGCCAATTTAGAAGAGAGTTTACCAGTTTCCTACAAAACTAACCATAGTAAATGATCTTGCAGATGTGCTCCTTGTTATTGATCCAAGTGAGCTGAAAACATGTCCACACAAAATCTTGAACAGGGATGTTTATAGTAGCTTTATTTATACTTGCCAAATCTTAGAATCAAAATAATCTTCCATATGTGAATGAATGAATTGTGTTATATCTAGACATGGAATGATATTCAGAGCTAAAGAAATTAGATATCAAATCTTGTAAAGCCATCAGTTCAGTTCAGTTCAGTCGCTCAGTCGTGTCCGACTCTTTGTGACCCCATGAATCGCAGCACGCCAGGCCTCCCTGTCCATCACCAACTCCCAGAGTTCACTCAGACTCACGTCCATCGAGTCAGTGATGTCATCCAGCCATCTCATCTTCTGTCGTCCCCTTCTCTTCCTGCCTCCAATCCCTCCCAGCATCAGAGTCTTTTCCAATGAGTCAACTCTTCGCATGAGGTGGCCAAAGTACTGGAGTTTCAGCTTTAACATCATTCCTTCCAAAGAAATCCCAGGGCTGATCTCCTACTGATGCAAGTTTATCAATTGTAGCAAATATACCACTCTGGTAGGGAATGTTGATGATGGGGGAAGCTGTACACCTGTGGAGGCAGAAGATGTAAGGGAAATCTCTGTAGTTTCCCCATAATTTTGCTGTGAACCTAAAACTGACCCAAAATATTAAAATCCTCAAAAAAAAAAAAAAAAAAGGAAGACTACTACCTTGAAACTAGCATCCAGATTTAGAAACAAAAATTATCAAAACCCAGAAATTTTCCTTGTGTCCCATTTCATTGGATAATTCAAAGGTAGTTATTATCTTGTGACTAACATTACCTGATTTTGTCCTTCGGAAAAGTAGAAATATACTGCATGTACGATTTTATCTGGCTTATTTCTCATCACAGTGTTATGTTTGTGAGATGCTTTTATATTTTTGTATGTAGTTATAGATCATCCATTTTTATCCTGCATTGTATTTGTGTGAATAGAGTACATTTTAATTTTTACATTAAGTTTCAATCAGTATTTGTGTTGTTTCTAGTTTGCAGTCTTACAAATAGTGCTGCTTTAAATATTTTAGTATATACCATTAGAGTTACATTTTTATTCAGCCTTTAAAATAAAGTATGCATCTTTGGTGAAAAGAGGGAAAATATTGTACTTGAATCAAAGTGATGGATACTTAAAATAGTCTTATATTCCAGTAGCATATTTGAATATTATTAGATACACCTGGATTTATACTCTTTAAAATTGTAATCAATGATAAAATACATTACTCTAGTAAAAAAGAGAAAAAAAGAGAACAGCTACTGCTATAATAAAAAGAGCACATTCCAAAATCATGCAAAAAAGCTCATTGATGCTGGACTTACATCATGAATTAATCATGTCTTTGCTCTTTAAAATGATAGAAGTTACCAAAATTTCTCTGTGCTTCAGGTTCTCAGTCTGCAAAATGGGAATAATGGTAGTGTCTACTCAAAAGCATTGTGGAAATGAAGCGAGTTGATATATATAAAGTATCTCGAGCAGTACCTGAGTGCCAGTAAGTGTTTATTTTTATTGTGCTGAAGGAAAGCTCCAGTTCAGAAAACTAAGAGAAATTTGTAAATAGTTTTTGGTAATGTACCCAATAATTGTGAAGGAATAGTTCCTTACATTAGAATGAAACTTAATAGTTTAAAAATTCTTTCAATCTCATTAGTTGTCTTCCAAGAGGAATTATTCCTATTTTAAAGAGGAGAACAGGATGTCTCAACAAATTTATATACAGTCAGCCCTCATTTCCTGGGTTCTACATCCACAGATTTAACCAACTGCAGATTCAAAATACTTTTTTAAAATTTCCAGAAAATTTTGAAAAGCAAAACTTGAATTTGCCATGATAATTATTTACATAGCATTTACATTATATTAGATATTATAAGTAATCTAGAGGTGACTTAAAGTATAGGGAAGATGTGCACAGGCGATAGACAAATACTGTGCTTCTTTATATAATGGACTTGAGCATCTGAGGATTTTTATAACTGAGGGCTTCCCTGGTAGCTCAGCTGGTAAAGAATCCACCTGCAATGCGGGAGGCCTGGGTCAGGAAGGTCCCCGGGGGAAGGGATAGGCTACCCACTCCAGTATGCATGGGCTTCCCTGGTGATTCAGATGGTAAAGAATCCACCTGCAATGTAGGAGACCTGGGTTCAGATTCCTGGGTTGGGAAGATCCTCTGGAGGAGAGCATGACAACCCACTGCAGTATTCTGGCCTGGAGAATCCCATGGACAACGAGCCTGGTAGGCTAAAGTCCTTGGGGTTGCAGAGAGTCAGGAAGGTGATGCTGTGAAAATGCTGCTCTCAATATGCCAGCAGATTTGAAAAACTCAGCAGTGGCTGCAGGACTGGAAAATGTCAGTCTTCATTCCAGTCCCAAAGAAAGGCAATGCCAAAGAATGCTCAAACTACCACACAATTGCACTCTTCTCACACGCTAGCAAAATGAAGTTCAAAATTCTCCAAGCCAGCCTTCAGTAGTACGTGAACCGTGAACTTCCAGATGTTCCAGTTGGATTTAGAAAAGGCAGAGGAACCAGAGATCAAATTGCCAGCATCCGTTGGATCATGAAGAAAGCAAGAATGTTCCAGAAAAACATCTACTTCTGCTTTATGGATTATGCCAAAAGCCTTTGACTGTGTGGATCACCACAAACTATGGAAAATTCTTAAAGAGTTGGGAATACTAGGCCATCTGACTTGCCTCCCATGAAATCTGTATGGAGATCAAGAAGCAACAGTTAGAACTGGACATGGAACAATAGACTGTTTCCAAATCATGAAAGGAGTACCTCAAGGCTGTATATTGTCACCCTGCTTATTTAATTTATATTCAAAGTGCATCATGTAAAACGCCTGGCTGGATGAAGCTCAAGCTGGAATTAAGATTGCCAGGAGAAATATCAATAACCTCAGATATGCAGATGACACCACCTTTAAGGCAGAAAGTAAAGAAGAACTAAAGAGTTTCTTGATGAAAGTGAAAGAGGAGAGTGAAAATGTTGGCTTAAAAGTCAACATTCAGAAAACCCTAACAGTTGCTTCTCAGTATATTCATAGCTTTATTTTGAATTGAGGTTAAAAAAAAAAAATGCCTCCCCTTTAAGGGAGAAGCACAGTGAGATAAAGTGGCCTGCATCCTACAGTCATTCACACAATACATAAAAACCCTCGGCAAGCTACAGGTGTAATATGACACCCCACCCCCATTGTAGTGAAATGGACTCTTTGTGGGGACAACATAGTCTCTCAGAGTGACATCTCTCAGCTCTCTCTGGCTGGATGCAGGAATGATTTCTGCCGGCAAATCTTTAGTTATCACTAATAGTTCACAATGGCAATAGAGAAATTGCAGTCCTTTACCCATGAGACCTCTAATGTTGAGAAGGGTAACTTCCTGATGCTGGAGAAAATGAACTCCTGATGTGAGATGTCCTACCAGGTCAAGTTGCTGGATATAAAACAGTTCCATGTCAGAAGGGCTCTGAAAGCAGTGTTGAGCCCGATTCCCATTCCCATGTTTTCCTAGATGGTCGACTAGTTATTCAACTGCTTCCAGCTTGTTTTTTATCTGTAAAATAATACTTTTAATATCCACATGACAGATAAGTTATGAAGATCAAATTAGATAATCCATGTAAAGTGCTGAACATAGAGACTAATCCACAGGAAGCACTCAGTGTTAGAAATTTTTAATTTTGTTATTTCTAAAAGAAAATCAGTCTTAGAGAAAAACTATCTCTAGTCAGCCTATCTGGCGATTGTCAGTTTCACTCTTTCCTGGCATTTGTTTCAAATTCATGATAAAACTCAATACTATCTGCCTAGAGGAGAATAAACAGTTTTCTATAGATAGGGGCTCTGGAATTTCACTCAAAACAATTTTTTTCTTCGGAATGGTAGTCTAAACACATTTGTATTTTATGGAGCTTAAAATGACTAGATAACTTGTTAAGGACAAAATATCTGATGACCCTGCTTCTTAAGGTTAAGGTTTAAAATATATATCAGCAATAAAGGAACCTCTAAGAATTATATTTTGAAAAATAGGCAAAGAGTAGTTCATCATACCAATAAAGTCATACCAATAAAGGGTCATCATACCAATAAAGGTCACTAAGTGGAAATAAAGTTTGGAAAGACATAATATTTTAAAAGTTTTGGTGTGATATGAGAAAGAGTAGGGCTTCCAGAGTCCCATTAGAAGAGCACAAAGCCTCTGGAACCCATTTGCTAATAGCCTGGATGCCTATGGCAGGACCCCAAACTTCTTAGATTCCAGGTCCATGTCTGAATAGGAACAATTTGCTGATTGTCCTGGCTCAGATTCAAAGGGAAGAGTGAGTACTAAGGGGCAGTCAATACACACTAAAAGTACAGTAAAAAACCTAGGTTTTATTTGGTTTCTATTTTAAAAAGTGGTTAAAACACTTGAGATCTATAATAAGGAACCGAAAGTATCTCTGTGGCATCATTGAAGGATTAGTGATATCTGAGTGGTATTTAAAATGCAACAGACATGCTGAAAACAACATAATCGAATTAAGAAGAAAATCGCAATATAAAACAAAATGAGAAGTCACTAAGGGGACTTGTGGGGAATAATTCTGGGGAATGATACTGACCTAATATGGGTTTCTCTTCAGCAATGCCAGGGCACTCTTGAGAGGTTTTAAAAAGATATCTTAACTCAATCCAGAAGGAGAAATATTATTTATGAGAAAAAAAATTTATAGCAGACATTCTTTGGGAACTTTTCTGCTTTTTCACTTTCTAAAACAGCTGTCATCATCCTATAGCCCGTGGACCAAATGTGGTCTGTCACCTGTATTTGTAAATAATAAAGTTTTATTGGAGCAGAGTCACACTCATTCAGCCACACATGGCCTATTCTGCTTCCACAGTACTAGACAGAGCTGAATATTTGCCACAAAGACCCTGTGGAGCTTACAACCTGGTATTTCAAGAGAAAGTTTGCCAGACTGTGTTCTAAAATACACTTTATGCATCTCTGTAAACACAGGTTATATTTAATTAATAATGCAAGCATCAATTTTATACATTAGAATAAGAATTTGCAAATTATGGAATAAAAGTAAAATTAATCTAGTTTATCATGTTGTTAGAGGGTTAAGTATTGAACCTTTGACTTTTACTTTTTCATCTAGTTAGGCCTTATACATTCTCTTTCGTGTTTTTTCTTATATAAAGAGAAGTTGTTTATTATCTTTAATTATTTTTCATGAAAACACAAATCATATTTAACCTCTTTGGATACAGGCAGCCTGTGTTACACATTCTTTGTTAATTCTTTCACTCAAATATTATTTTTGTGAGCATCTTACTAACTGCAAAGCAATTTTCTTGATGTTAAGAATATAGAAATGAATCAAGGAGAAAAGACAGCCCTGCCTTCACTTCGCTTCCCTTTATTATGTAGCCCAGGCCACACTGGGCGCTGGACTAATGTTCGTGAATGACTGACTCCATTGCTGAGTGATACACAATGGTTCAAATGGCACAGCTTCCTTGTGGGGAGATAAGAGAGGAATTCTTGAGAAATCATCATAATGACTGCATCTCCAGTTTAGACTTTCAAAAACTAAGAGAAGGACTTCCCTTGTGGCTCAGCTAGTAAAGAATCCTCCTGTAATACGGGAGACCTGAATTTGATCCCTGGGTTGGGAAGATCAGAGAAGGGAAAGGGTACCCACTCCAGTATTCTGGCCTGGAGAATTCTATGGACTGTATCGTCCATGGGGTCTCAAAGAGATGGACACAACTGAGTGACTTTCACTTCACTCAGTCAAAAACCAAGAAAAGCCTAACCTCTTTGAGATGTTTACCCATGAGATGTTTATATATATATATAAATATAATGTTATGGAAATAAAATTTTTGCCAACCCAATATTTAGTTGGCTAAAAGTGTGTTTGTGTATGTGTGTGTGTGTGTGTGTGTGTGTGTGTGCATGCTAAGTCACTTCAATCATGTGTGACTCTTTCCAACACTGGACTGTAGCCCACCATGCTGTTCTGTCCATGGGATTTCCCAGGCAAGAATACAGGAGTGGGTTGCCATTTCCTTCTCCAAAGGATCTTCCCAACCCAGGGATGGAAGCCATCTCCCACACTGGCAAGGGGGGTCTTTACCACTCTGCCACCAAGGAGGCCCCACATAAACACATACATGTTTAATGTCTGTTTCTGTTGACTTACAGAGAAATATACTTAACATATATGGGACTAGAATTCTCTGAAACATGCACATAATTTTAAAAATTAAGACTGTTTATCATATGTAAAGCAATACTTGCATCTGAATTAAGGAGAAAAGTTTGCTCATTTACCTCAAAAAACTGTCCTGTTGGAATTTCTACAAGTGAAATGCTGGAATTCTTACACACTTATATCCACTACCTACTTTTATTTATTTTGATGTATTATTTCTGACAGGTTTTGTGTATATAAAAAAAAATTAAATGCAGTAAATAGCAAAATAAAGAATCATTCAACAAGTTTACAACCTACCACAAATCCACTTCTGCCTAAAGGAATATTCAAATTATCACTATTACTACACACCTAATCTTTTGCTTTGATGTCTGGAATATTAATTTACAACACCATGTCAACCTGGCTATTTGCTTTTCATGTAAAGATGATCGCCAAATAAAAATCTCCTTTAGACTCCAGCTCTGAACATTAGGGCATCAATGAATATTGGATTTAAAAAGTCATATTTCTCAGACTGGGAATCATTTGGGGATTGGTGGGGAGACTACATGCTTACCTTTCACTTTAAAGGAAGTGGATTTTATTTCTGAACAACTATACATTGCTAAAACTTTGGCTTTTGCCCTATTTTCCAAATGATGTTTATCCCTGTGGCCATTATGAAGGATTGCTTTGCCATTTTAATAATCAGATCTGCAAATTTCCATTTACCATCAAATCCAAACAATCCAATCTGCCAGTGATTGACATCTCTGCTTGTGCATCGACATCTATTAAACCAGATGTTTTACTTCTTCTCCTGCCAAGAGTGAGCATCTCTTTATGATCAATTGTCAAGGCAAGTCTGTCAATCAAGGCATCACTAATGTTTACATAGAAGAGCGTAAGTCATTCAACTGCAGTCATG
The DNA here is from genome assembly GCF_032452875.1 of Bos javanicus. Taxonomy (NCBI): domain Eukaryota; kingdom Metazoa; phylum Chordata; class Mammalia; order Artiodactyla; family Bovidae; genus Bos; species Bos javanicus. The sequence continues at coordinate 93,825,876 of NC_083877.1, forward strand.
GTATACCATCCATCTAGACTGTCACCATTTTGAAATTAGATTTTTTTTTTTCAAGAAGAAAATCAGTTGAAGCTTTCCCTGAAAATATCTGCTAATGTCAAAAGTGCCTTCTGACCCTGAACAATATAATCTAATTGCAATCAAAATGAAACTCTTGTTTATGTGAGGGACTAACATGAGCAACAAGACTGCTAGTGACTGTGAAAGTTTCCATAGGTTCCTCTTAAATTTAGATCCCTGCAACAACTTTTCCTTTTGAAAAACACATTTCCTTCTCGATTAAATTCGGTGGTGCAAAAATTGGGAACCAGTGCACAGCTAATAATCTTCTATAGCATCATATTCACATGCTTCTTCCCAACATAAAATAATGCATTGTTGAATGGGTGCAAGAGGATAATGTTTTAACATGGCATGGAACTATGCTGATGACAATATCAACAAGAAAATATTATCTCCTACACTTAAAATAAATTTAAAATATACTAGTCTTCTTCAAAGACTGTTGGCAAATAATAAAGGTGGATAATTTTTCCCTTGGGAGAATACTTCATAGTTATCTGAAGAGGCCCTTATAAAATATTTAGTTCAAACCTTATCCTGAAATGAAATATAAACACAATAGAAACAAATTGTTTATTCTGGAATATTTTAGGAATAGTAAGAAAACCTTTAATCTCAACAGTCAAATCTTATTGCACTCAGTGTTTTTCAAAATCCCAACAATTTTTGGAGTGTATTCTATATATATGTATATGTATGTGATGTGTTAGTTGCTCAGTCGTATCTGACTCTTTGCAAGCCCGTACAGTTTATGCAAAATTACTTGAAGGAGTATAAGGGAATAGAAAAATTGATAAATATTTTCAAAAGAACATGGAATGAAAGCAATTAAATATCAAATTCTTCCTTTGAGGTTTAAGAGTGTTATGTTCAGAACCAGTGAATGGCATGTGTGTGTTACTTCATTAACATTAAGCTCATTTACTCACTTATCACATTAAGAATCAGTACTGGCTGAAAACCTCTGTCAATTTTTAGCAGTACTTATGAAAGAAGTCTAAGATTGTACTCAGTTCTGAGGTAACTGACAGATGAGAAAGTTTACCTCTCTAGCAACAATTCTTTTAGAGACAGAATCTGGGAAGAGATGAACCAAAGTATGACACGAAATAATGATTCTTGCTTACCCCATACATTTAAAGTAGCAGAGTAATAAAACATGGCAAATTTGAAAGCTTGGTGATATTAATTTTCTTGGCCTTTCCCGTTTATAGTACTTTCCCCCTATTCTTTTCATTTCTTTTCTAGACAATGGCAGATCAGCCAAATTCTTTCACAAGATTAAATCTGAAATAGGAAAGTAGATTAGCAAAATATATCAATCCACATGCTCTGATTAGTTACATGAACGCTTTTAAAGGTTATCTGTATTACCATCATCAGACAAATGGATGAATAAGATATATATATTTATATATATGAATATATATATTATGATGGAATATTACTCAGCCATAACAAATAAGTGATGCCATTTGCAGCAACATGGATGGACCTGAAGATTTTCTTACTAAGTGAAGTAAACCAGACACAGAAAAATACCATATACCATCACATAAGTGTTAGTTGCTCAGTTATGTCCAACTCTTTGCGATCCCATGGACTGTAGCCTGCCAGGCTCCTCTGTCCATGGAATTCTCCAGGCAAGAATATGGGAGTGGGTTGCCATTCTCTTCTTCTGGGGATCTTATCAACCCAGGGAGTGAACCTAGGTCGCTTACACTGCAGGCAGATTCTTTACAATCTGGGCCACATATGGAATAAAACATGATATAAATGAATCTATTTACAAAAAATAAATAAATTCACAGATGTAGCCAAAAAACACAGTTACCAAAGGGGAAAGGAGTGGGGAGAGATAAATTAGGAAGTTGGGATTAACATATACACACTGCTGTATGTAAAACTGATAATCAACAAGGAGCTATGTATAGCACAGGGAACTATACTCAGCATTTGGTAATAACCTATAAGGGAAAAGACGGGAAAAAGAATACGTGTGTGTGTGTGTGTGTGTGTGTGTGTAACTGAATCACTTTGTTGTACACCTGAAAAGAAAGCAACATTGTGAATCAACTATGCTTCAATAAGAAGTAAAACAACAAAAGATTAAAACAAAAAAATGTTTAGATGTATAGAGTTCACATGAATGGATTCATGTAAATACATTCAGATGAAGTACAGCAGGTAAGGTTTAGTAGAACTCTGGGTAAACTGAGTCTTAGTGGCAGCAAAGCATAGGTTATGTCCAAAAAAGAACACACCTCTTCAGAGTCTCAATAAAAGTGTAAAATTCTTTCAGACTTCTGCCAGTGCATTTCCCTTAACAGGGCACAGCTCACAGTGAAAGACCTGCAGAATGGCCTCCATAAAAACCTGACTGATGGGAACAGAAAGAGAACATCTGCCAGGACCCATGATGGTCACCCTTTGTCTTTAAAACATACTGCTTCTCCTAGGGATGATTTTACACCTGTAAAGACAGACACTTGGAGAAGGGAATAGCAACCCACTCCAGTATTCTTGTCTGGATCGTCCCATGGACAGAGGAGCCTGGTGGGCTACAGTCCATGGGGTCACAAACAGTTGGATGTGACTTGAGCACACACAAAGATAAATACCACTTAATTTGGTTTTATATATAGTCTGAGAGGCCTTTGTATGTGGAAGACTAGAGAAATTAGTGAGAGATTTAAGTTAGTGAAGGTTGTCTAGAAGGATCGTGAAACTGAATGAGCCTCTTCAGAACTCTGTGGGAAAGAATACTGGTGGCTGGTGGATCAGAAGAAGAAATCTGGGCTACGCCGATGTTGTCCTAAGATCATCGGCTACAGAGAACATTTTTTTTAATTGGAATATGATTGTTCTACAATCTTGGGTTATGGGTTAGTTTCTACTGTACACGAATCAGCTCTGTACGTCCATGGATCCCCTCTCTCTTTGACCTCCCTCCCAAGCCCCTTCATCCCACCCCTCTAGTTGGTCACAGAGCACCAGACTGAGTTCCCTGTGCTTTGCAGCCGCTTCCCACCAGCTGTCTCTTTCACACGGGGTAGCGGATACGTGTCCATGCGTCTCTCTCGGTTTGTCCCGGCCCCCTTCCTCCCAAGTCCGCGCGTCTGTTCTTTAAGTCTGCCTCTCTTTTTCTGCTCTGCAAATGGTTTCAACGACACTATTTTCCTCGATTCCACGTTTACGCACTCGTATAGGATATTCGTTCGTCTCTGTCTGACTTACTTCGCTCCGTACGACAGACTCTGGGTCCATCCACGTCTCTACAAATGACCCAGGTTTGTTCCTTTTTATTCTGGGCACTGTTTGGAAGGTGAGAAAGACCTCCTGCTGCTCGTGTTGTCTTCCTCTTTGCAATAGCTTCCCATTGCAAAATGGTAATGTGAGGGGAGGTTTCTCCCTGAACTACAAGACAGCTGTAAAGAGAAGAGAAGCTTTTGTGATAAAATATGAATTTGTGATTCTTGAAAAAAAATAAGGTAGGACAATTCCTCTTGGTCATTAGTTGGTGTGATTTTCTTTCTTTGTTGCATCCATGAACCTAGAAACGGTGAGGAAGGCAGGAAGAATGGCAGGCTCTTGAAACAAGCGACATCAGCTTTAAAAGGCCATTTGAGCGGTTCAGGACAAGTAAGAGATGTATGCCCAACTTAGTAACAAACTAATCAAAAAGTACAAGTGTATTGAAACAGGTTCTTTTTTTTTTTTCTTTCTTAAATGTTTGTATATTTTTGTGATTGCCTGATAGTCTTCACATGGCCCAGATACTCCATAAGCATTTTTTTATGTTATTCTTTTCAAAACAAAACAAAAATGAAAAATGTTAAATGTTATAAATAATCTGAGTAGGCTGAGTCCTTTTCTGGTTGTTTCTTCAGTAAACTTTTAGTGACAGGAAGTTATTTATATTTTTTTTTTGTCCTCAGCTCCTGAAATGAAATGTCTAACTCATTTCAGGTATGAGACTAGGGATTTATCTTTGTGAGTGCTAACAATGCTCTGTTTAGGGACCTATTTCAAATATATAAATTTTTATGTTTGAGATATCTTTCAGTGAGAAATAATAATTTTTTCAATGGTTTCCTTCTCTGTGGGCAATTAATTGATTCCGATATACTTTTTGCAGTAGGAAAAAAATGAAAATACACACAAAAAAGAACACATATGCCTTCAGCGTAAGTTGAAGGCACCTGAACTTCAAAATTACTAAAGAAAACGTGAATAAATTCTAGGGATCTAATATACAGCATGGTGACAGTAGTTAACAACACTGTAAATTTGCTATGAGAGTAGATCTTAAAAGTTCTTACAACAGAACCAAAAAAGGTAATTATATGAGGTGATGAATATATTAACTAACTGTATTATGGTGATCATTTCACAAAATATGGTACATACATCACGTTCTCTGTCTTCAATTCATGCCATGCTGTTTGTTAATTATATCTCAGTAACCATGAAAAAAAATTACTGAAGGAAAACCCAATAACATAACTAATATTTAAAATTATAACCTAAGAAACTTTCCATGAATTATAAAACATTCAAACATAAACCATTATTTTAAAATAATGTGATATACTCTATGTACTAATGTGGAAATATTTTAAAGGTATATTTGACTCAAATAACTTAATATTAAAGGGTATCAAAAGAATGTATGTGAATATACTTTGTGTGTACACTTTAAATAAATGGGAAATTTCTAAAAGGGTATTCAAGAAATTATTTTTCTGGATTTATACAGAATATCTGTTCTTGAAAAACTTTAATTTCATTTCATAATATTCATGCATTATTTTTATGGTAATAGTCAAATCAGTAAAAAACTAGAACTGGTTATGTCAACTGTAAGTGTAATGCTAGTTCAGACAAAGAGAGAAGAGCTAAGAAAAGTAACAAATCATTGTAAGTAATTTTGACAGGTAAAACCTATGAGAATTTGACTGTGTAAACTTTAAAATATAAAACAATGAAGCAGACTCAGTCCCTGCAAAAGTTTGGTCTTCTCAACTCACAGCTAAGAAAACGGAGCTAAATTGTTCTCTGAGCTTGGAATCCCGTAGTTTAGTGTTTGGAGGGAACTTTGTGATCATCTAATAGAAATTATCATTTTATAGATGAGGAATGTAGAAGATGAAGTGACTTGCCTTGGTTCACACATAATCAGTGACAGAGCTATAATAATAAGGCAGGTTTTCTGATTGCTCCATTGGCCATCTTCCTTCTAAATGACAGAGAACAACCTATTTGTCATTAACAGAGAAAGTGACCCATCTGCTAATCGAGTACCATTACCGAGTAACTTGCATTTGTCATATCATTTCTCTGCTGCTGCTGCTGCTAAGTCGCTTCAGTCGTGTCCAACTCTGTGCAACCCCATAGACGGCAGCCCATCAGGCTCCGCCGTCCCTGGGATTCTCCAGGCAAGAACACTGGAGTGGGTTGCCATTTCCATCTCCAGTGCATGAAAGTGAAAAGTGAAAGTGAAGTCACTCAGTCGTGTCTGACTCTTCGTGACCCCATGGACTGCAGCCTACCAGGCTCCTCCATCCATGGGATTTGCCAGGCAAGAGTACTGGAGTGGGGTGCAATGCCTTCTCTGATTTCTCTGCTAATAATTGCAATTATGGGAAATGTTCCAAAAGAAGCCAAAAAAAACAGAAAAAAAACTTAAAAAAAAATAAGAGAATGAGGACATGTTTTTATCCATGTGTACAATGAGTTTTGTGCAGGTATGGTTTGAGTATGTTGATAGAAATAATCAATTCACTTTTAAAAATTCACAATTAATTGACTTAAAAAATAAAATCAAATGAGTTTTATGAGTAATCAGGGTCTCTAAGGTCCTGTCTCCAGAGGCTCTGAAATCAGAATACTTAAGGTAAAAATAGGCCCAAGTGGTTTGACTTGCCAGTGTCCAACATAACTAAACGCCAGAAAATCTATAAAATGCTTCCAACAACAATTTTCTGCATCTAACTCTGATTGTTGACAAAATCTTTTGTTTTCATAATAATCCCACTTGGTGTAATTTGGTCCCTGTTTTATCTCTAAGAAATTTTCTGATGCCTCTAAACAAGTTCTGGTCTGTTTCTGCCTTCACTTCCCAAATTCTTCTAAGTTTCCTATCACCTTCAATTTGCAGGCATGCTTTGTGAATCTCATCGCGCCTTCAGCAGCCCACCTAGGGATTCAAAACATAATATGAGGTTCCAGTTGTCATCAAAGACTTAGTTTGGAAAGTGGCCCAACTTCAATAAGGTCCCGGTTTACCAATCACACAGCTTGATTGGATTGTTAGCGAGGTGATGCTTCAATCACCAACTGGTTGTCAAGAAGAATCAAGAATCTTCGCAAACACTGGCTGTCATTTTCATCAGAATTCCCAAGAAGGAATGACAAATGAGGAGCAGATTCACAATGACCCTGAGCTCCTGATGTCCATGCGAATCTTGAGGCAAGCAAAAGTTTAGAACCTGGGTCACATTACCCCATATTTAGCTGAGTCTGTCCAGAGACATGAGAGGGTAGAGAGAGTGGGGAAGGATGCTTTGTTCCAGAGTCTTCCTCATGCCTGTGGCAACTGTTAGATGCACCTGGGGAAGATGAAGGCAGACTCCAACCCAAGCCATCTCCATCAGAATTCTCCCATGTTGCAAAACTGGCCAAGTGATTTAATGCTCACAGGACAAATTTCCCAGACTCATTTATGGCCACCTGAGCCACAAATGGGATGAGGGTTCTCCTGCTGGAAAGTTAAGGTATAATGATTCTCCTGGGGCAAAAATTCAATATAACATAAAATAAAAGTCAGTAATAAGACATCCACTGTTGCATTAATGGTGTTGAACTATGGTTATTCTGTCACCTCACTCTTTGAGTAGAGGTCTGCGATGAAGTCATGATTCTATTATTATTATTTATTTTTGTTTGTTTCATCATGTTTTGATTTTGGATGCCCTGGTGTTTAGATCATCACAACCTGAGCTAAGGCCTGAGTGGCCAAACATCTTTTAAAACATCATTTTGCAAGTTATTAGATTTGGGGCATATATAATGTTTTAAAATGGCTAACCTTTCTTTTAAAAAGTAAACTCATCTTTCTCCATTAGACTATTTCTGTAAGAGTCATATAAAAGGGTCATTAGCATCATCGTGTTGCTCCTTTTCTTTTAGCAAATCCTGGGTGAAAGAATAACATCTAACAGTCCTACAGCACTTACTGCATGTCAGAAATTCTTCCAGGGACTGTGCAAATACTAAAACCATTAACCCTTCCAACAACCCTGTGAGAAAGGCACTGCTGTATTTCTCACTTCACAAATGAGGAAACAGAGGCAAAAAATGGTCAAACTACCTGATTAAGGTCATGCAGCTGAAAAGTAACAGCTGCAGACCCCAGCACCGGTAGTCACTTCTCCAGACAGAGATCCTCTGTGGGAGGCAGGATAGACCTTTCCCCAAAGAATTCTTGTCCTTTATATCCTTGAGGACTGATGACTGGAAGGACTGGTGCTGAAGCTCCAATACGTTGGCCATCTGATGCAAAGAGCTGACCCATTGGAAAAGACCCCAGTTCTCAGAAAGACTGAATGCAAAGGGAGAAGAGGGGGACAGAGGATGAGACGGTTGGATGGCATCACCACCTCAATGGACATGAGTTTGAGGAAACTCCTGGGATAGTGAAGGACAAGGAAGCCTGGTGTGCTCCGTTCCACGGAGCTGCAAAGAGTTGGACACAACCTGGCTACTGAACAACAACAACACACTTGTGAAGGCAGGGAAGAACACAAGAATAAAACAGAAACCCTAAATTAGACACTCAGCAATTTAGACTCTTAGCTTCTAGGCATCCAGATATGTTTCGCACTGGAGAAAGTGAGACCAGGGACTCTGTATTATACAATTTTGCATAATGAACAGCACTTTTCATGAAATTCAGGGCAGGCTCTGATAAATGCTTATGAAATCAGTTTGGACACTGTGCCCTCCTTAACCTCACCAGTGAGTGTGTCCCCTCTGCTTATCTGTGCCCATTTCCTAGGGTTCTGTGTCTGCTCCTCCATAGGAATGCAGCCTTGGACTGCCCAATTCACTGTTCTATGCCACCTACACAGATTGCCTTTTGAAGTCAGTGTCCCAACCTCTGAAATTATTCCTCTCCTACCTTCCATTAGTAGCTGGAAAAAGATGTAATTAATGGGATGGTGAATTTAATATTTTACTCTCTGGAAAGTATTTTATTATTGTTCTTGTCAATTGTTTGTTTAAAAAAAAGACCCTGTGATGAGACTCTGATGCTTGTATTTAAAGCACAAAAGCAAGATGACAGAGAGGAAAGGTTTAAGTGAAAAACCATATATCTGATTTCTGGAATCAGGCAGTATGGTCAGTTCTTGACTCTGCCTACTCATGTAAGTATCGTCCACTTCTGAGGACAATCCTTGCAAAGGAGTTCTGACACTTGAGCTGCTTTTTCAGGCTGACAATCAAACAAGCAATTGCAGTCAAGTTGTGACTTATTACTCCGCCCCTACAGCTGGGTATTGGTGCTGGGTATTAATAGATCCGGTTGAACAATGCTGGCCCCCCTTTCCTGAATATGCAATACTTCTGACCTTTGTGGATGCTGTTTTGCCTTAATAACTTTCCTCCTGCCTGCCCACAACCCCCTACATCCAACCTTCCCCTTACACTGAGTACTGCTATGGGCAGGACACAATTTCAATGAGAACTCATCCTCAAAGTAGTAAAAAATGCATTTCATTTGTGGCCATGTCATACTTATCTCCTAAGTGTCCCCATAAGGACCAGAGTATACAGCCGCATCACAAATGGACAAAGAACTATTTTCTGTACAGAGTTTCTGAACATAGATAGAGTGTGATTTTTACCTTGGTTAATTTTTCACATGTATTTATTCTTTGCCTTATATTTGCCATTCTCTAAATCAATTGTATCATCTTTCTGGATCTATATTAACAGTGGGCTTCCCGGGTGGCACAATGGTAAAGAATCTGCCTGCCAATGCAGAAGACATGGGTTTGATTCTTGGGTTGAGAAGATCACTTGGAGTAGGAAATGGCAATCCACTCCAGAAATCTTGCCTGGGAAATCCCATGGACAGAGGAGCTGTGTAGGCTGCAGTGCATGGGGTTGCAAAAGAGTTGGACATGACTGAGTAACTAAACAACGATGAACACTGAACTCTGCATTATGAAATCAATGAAAAAAAAGAGGAATTTAAAGAAAATTATTTTATTTTACTGCATTTTACAATGGGAGAAAAGATAAATATACTCAAATTGCCTAAAAAATTAACCTGAATTTATGTCACTTTGCCAACATGGGCTGCTACTGAAGATATTTTAATTATTGAAGACAAATAAGAAACAAAAGCCAAATATCTTCTAATAGTGTATTTCAATTTAAGTCTATGTTGTACTTATTAAATATTTGCTATTACCTATGTAAGGCTTCCCTGATAGCTCAGTTGGTAAAGAATCTACCTGCAATGCAGGAGAGCCAGGTTTGATTCCTGGGTTGGGAAGATCGGATGGAGAAGGGATAGGCTACCCACTCCAGTATTCTTGGGCTTCCCTTGGGGCTCAGCTGGTAAAGAATCTACCCACAATGTGGGAGACCTGGATTCAATCTCTATGTGGGGAAGATCTCCTGGAGAAGGGAAAGGCTACCCACTCCAGTATTCTGGCCTGGAGAATTCCATGGACTGTAAAGAGTTGGACACGATTGAGCAACTTTCACTTCACTTATGACCTATTTACTTTTTAGGTTTTGAAAATAGAGCTGAATAAGTTCACAACAGAGATTAGGAAGAAAAAAGTAACAATGAATCTGATTTAATGTGCTTTCATAAATGTAAATTTTCAAAAGCCAAAACTAGCCTGTAACGGAGGCTAAGTTCTACTGTCTGTACCTTTGTAAGGCCCTCTACAGTCCTGGCTAATTGCAGATACTTGAAGTGGAAAAGACCCAAAGACACCAGGGGTGGATACTTGAGTAAAAGGAGACTATGAAGCGGTGAGAGAAAAGGCCGAATAAAAGCTCTACCCTCTAATTAGGACCTTTAGTGACACCCCGCTGATGCAGATGATACACACCCATCTGGAGTATGACTCCTGAGTGATTCCTGCCAGATTAGTTATCAGTTATCTTCAGGGCATCAGAGAATGAAGAGTGAAGGGAACCAGGCTAGGAAAAAGTGCCGAGTGTGTCAAGAAGGATGAAGGGAAGGAAGGAGGAGAGGAAGGGAAGAAAGGAGGGAGTGAGGAAGGAAAAGAAGGAAGAAAAATGTCTCTAATTGAAACATACACTTGTAATACATCCCTTCACCGCCAATATGTTCTGTGAGCTAATTCCTCTACCTCTTCATTTTCCCACCATTTCATCAGAATGCCCTTCTGAGAAAAGTATTCCCTTTTTGGCTGTCTTGATGTAAAACGTTTTCCCTCTCCTTTGGTGCAAATAGATAAGCCTACCTGGAGCCTATTTGTTCAGGTGGTTTGGAACAAATCCCATATGAGCTTCTCCTCCATTGAGACGTGGCTGAACATTAGGTCATTCCCTCTTCTATTTCCTGTATTTTGGGAAGTCACTCATGCACCAGCTGTAGCCACTCGCAGAGTGTTCAAGAGGCACTTCTCCTCCAGGTGCCATTCCCCAGTTGTATTAATGTTTTCCTTCCATATCCTGTGTGTACTGATCAGGTCTTGCCAAGTATAATATTCTCCTTTCGTGTAGAAAATAATTTTCAATCCTAGTATCCATCTGAGAATGACCTAAGAACTTTCTAGAACAGATGACAATTTTGCCAGTGTGAAAATTCTCTTCGGAGGTAATGCTTATAGATGTTCTTACATGTAGATTTTCAGATGCTTCATTTTATGAGTGAAGAAAAATCATTTCTCAGAAAAAAATTATGAAGAGAGTGTGGTAGTTTTAATATTCAGAAAGGTGTGTTAGTATAACTGAGATTCTGGCAATTTTTCAAGAAAATAAACTGCTTTATGGGAAAAAAAATGTATGTTGTTACTAGAACCAAGTAGAAGGTCAAAGTCCATTCAGAGAAATAAGAAAAGAAAATTGAGTTAACAGATTTTGGTGTCTAGGTGAGAATGACTCCATCCTGCTCAGGTTTAAATTTCCCTGGATTAAGAAAGGACTAATTTCAGAGCCTGAGATAGACTTTGACCCATGCACAGGAAGCAAGTGGCCAACAGCTGTGGAAAATGGAGGACTAGTACTACTGGGATCATATTTCTTTGTGTAAAATAAAGATAAGTCATACACGCTATGGCCATCACAGTCTCTTAGGTACTCTGGAAAGGATTATCAATAAAGCTGTCCAAATATCCATATTGAAATTAGGTCTACAGAATCTAAAAACTAATATTCATGTGTTGGTGTGGCACAGCATAAGGGTAAGGAATAAGAATGACTTCACCAGGGAAAGCGAACCCAAATGTAACATGAATCAATAAGGCAGACATATTTCATATGAACTCTGTTAACACAATGCTTTGAAAATTATGTCCTAGTTTATTATTTAGATGGAATTATGAGCCTGCCATGACTCCACAGCGTGAAGTTTCATGAAATTCATTTCTTAGTTTCTATTATCCTTTTTTTTTAATTGGAAATTTGACTAAGACTTGATTTTTTTTTAATTTAATTTTATTTTTAAACTTTACAAATTGTATTAGTTTTGCCAAATATCTTAGAAACCAAAAATAATACAAAAGGAGAATTTAAAGGAGATAGAGGGTCACTTGAAAGTTTCTTCAATTCAGAAGCAATAAATATCATTTCTAGTTTCTTTCTGTTGCTTATGTGTTTAATACCATATCCAGACTTTGGGATTCCTTGATTACCCCTTCAGAAATTATGATAGCCTATGAATCATCTTTCAAAACATGAACATTTTGTTAAATTATGACATTAACATGCATGCTTAAGTGAATCCAGCATTATGATTGAATGCTAATAAGAATGTTTTCCTATCAGCCTTTTGGATTAATTTTCATTTTTTTCTGATAAGAAAATCCTTACCAAATGTTACTCTCCAAAAAAAAAAAAAAAAAGCAAATGGTCAATTGTACATACTATAATCACAGATAGATTTCACTTAAACCATTACTTAATATATAAAATAAAGCATCAGCATAACATAAAACAAAAATAAGAACATTTTAATTGTGTCAATTTATATTTTTCAGCCAAGTTACATTGAGTAAGTATCTACTATGTGCCAAGTTATATTACTATCTTGCTTATATCCTTTCAATAACTTCTCATTGTCATTAGAATAAATTATGATGTTCTTAACATTTCCTCCAAGATCTAACCTGAACACATGCATTTCTCTGACTCACTATTTCTCAGCAAGCAGCTCTCATTTCTGTTTCTATAAATCCCCAAAGTCCAGAGTTTTTGCACTTACTGTTATGTCTTGCCTCTTGGCAACACCCATTGCCTCCCTACCCCAGTGGCCTAAACCTCTGCTCCTAGAATGACTGATTGTTTTTCATACTTTACAACTGAACCCAAGTGTTACTCCTTCAAAGTGGCCTTTTGACAGCCTTCATTTAATTTCTATCTTGACTTTTGTCATTAATTGATTTTCCCCCCATCGTTTGTTTGCTTGCGTTATTTTTTACTTTCTCTACTTTGAGGGGAAAGATTTTGTGGATTTTGTACTTATTTTATTCTGAATACCCCAAATAGTGTCTATCATAAAGTAGATTATCCATATTTCAATGCCATTCTCCCAAATCATCCCACCCTCTCCCTCTCCCACAGAGTCCAAAAGACTGTTCTATACATCAGTGTCTCTTTTGCTGTCTCATATATGAAACGAGTCGCCAGTCCAGGTTTGATGCATGATACTGGATGCTTGGGGCTGGTGCACTGGGACGACCCAGAGGGATGGTATGGGGAGGGAGGAGGGAGGAGGGTTCAGGATGGGGAACACATGTATACCTGTGGCAGATTCATTGTGATATATGGCAAAACCAATACAATATTGTACAGTTAAATAAAATAAAATTTAAAAAAATGAAGTAGATTGTTGATAAATACATTTTGCATGTTCTAGATGCTAGGGATTTAATTGTAAACAGAGTTGTGGATTTGACCTTAACAGAGTTTATGATCGCTAATGAATACAATCCAAGTTTCAAAGACATAGTCAAAGAAAGGTATATTGCTGTTTTTGTTGTTATTTATCTACAATACCATCCAGTCTTGCCGAGTGAGCACAGACCTGTATATGTATAGTCAAAGCTCTGGCATTATTGCTGTGTAAGTGAGTTTCTCACACAGCAAAGTAGAAAAAAGATATCTAGTTCATATTTATTGCAGAGAAAGAAAGTGTTTAGGCTTGGAATTTTTTTCCAGAGAGTTGTAACTCATTTACAATGCCTCATTATTCCTAATATGCAAATATACCTTTATTCTTGCTTGACATTTGTTTCATAATCGAGCAATGCTCACAGTTTAAAGACTGCAAGTTTTGCGGGCAAATGTTTTTTCTTTACTATCTTAAAGGTAGATTTTATTGCATTATATGGGTTGATACAATGTTCATATCGTGAATAATGAGTTCAATCCTTCCATTGTTGCATTTCTGAACATTATTTTTTAGATGTAAGTTATAATATCATTCTTTTGAAAGGAGAATAAAGAGATTAGGAGAAATCAATAATAAAAATATTGCTACATTATTGCCATGATGTTTATGGCTAAAGTTGTATTTGCAGGTAAGCAAATATCCAAGTATAAAGTAAAACTTAATTTACTTAAACTAAAACATCTAAAAACTTAAGATGTTTTAATGTGACACTATTGAACAGATATGTTTCTAAAACTTCTCATATTTTCCCACTCTTTGGAATGAGACTTTAGGAGATTTCTCCCCCCAAAGAAGAAAATTCCAAATGCCTCAACTGTTTGTTTTTACTTTTCTTTATTCTTTATAATTTCTTTTATCATTGTTCATATTTTTGTTCTTTATTTGCTCTACTATTCTAACTTCTAAAACTTACTGAAAACATTATTACTCATATGTGATAAGTAGTTCTTCAGTTTCCCTTAGGGATTATTGTTGTCATTTTTGTTGTTCAGTCACTCAGTCGTGTCTGACTCTTTATGACCCCAGGGACTGAAGCATGCCAGGCTTCCTTGTCCTTCACATCCCCTGGAGCTTGTTCAAACTCATGTCCATTGGGTCAATGATGCCATTCAACCATCTCATCCTCTGTCACCCCCTCTGCTCTCAGTCTTTCCCAGCATCAGGGTCTTTTCCAATGAGTATGGTCATTGACTATCCTCATAGTACCAGGTACATTTGCAATGCTTTTATTCTGTTTGGACCTGTTTTGTACATTTTCTATAACTAGTGTATTTTACAGGCTTCCCTAGTAGCTCAGATGGTAAAGCACCTGCCTGCAATGCAGGAAGCCTGGGTTAAATCCCTGGGTCAGGAAGATCCCCTGGAGAAGGAAACTCGCAACCCACTCCAGTATTCTTGCCTGGAGAATCCCATGCACAGAAGAGCCTGGTGGGCTGCAACCCATGGGGTTGCAAAAAGTCAGACATGACTGAGTGACTAACACACACACAGTGTATTTTAAGATGCCTGAGAACAGGTAGTGTTTTCACTCATAGTTACATTCACTTAACACCTTGACTGGATTCTGGGTAGTAGCATTATTCAGTACATCCTTTGTGAATTTAATGTCTTTGTGGTTTAAGTTCCAAGAGCATTACAAAAGAGGTTATCTTGAGAACCAGATGTGGTGGACCAGTTTGGATTGACAATTGCATTTGATATCAATAAATATTGTTCCCTGATGAGTATGGCATTTAATTTTTCCTGATGTCAATATGGAAAAAAATGCCATAAATTTAAACCAATAACATATTAACAAGAGAACTGAACATTACAGTTTACCTAATTTCATATTATAACATGTTAAAATACAAAACAGGTGCAATTTCCACAAAACATCTCAGTGACTAGTGACTTTGAAGAGGAAAAGTTTCTTCTATAGTGATTATTTTTACTTTGCTTGTTAAATTACATGTGGTATAAGCAAACGAGCTTGTTTTCCTCTTTAGATATAAGATTGCCAAATACACAATGTATTGCTTCCAAGCTATATTTTTTCCAATTTACCATCACTTTATTTTTGACTTACATAGTATCTGTCCCAGATTATCGGTTCAGTTCAATCACTCAGGCGTGTCTGAATCTTTGCAACCCCATGGACTGCAGCACACCAGGCTTCGCTGTCCATTGCCAACTCCTGGTGTTTACTCAACTCATGTCCTTAGAATCGGTAATGCCATCCAACCATCTCATCCTCTGTTGTTCCCTTCTCCTCCCACCTTCAGTCTTTCCCAGCATCAGTGTCTTTTCCAGTGAGTCAGTTCTTTGCTTCAGGTGGCCAAAATATTAGAGTTTCAACTTCAGCATCAGTTCTTCCAATGGATAATCAGGACTGATTTCCTTTAGGATGGACTGGTTGGATCTCCTTGCTGTCCAAGGGACTCTCAAGAGTCTTCTCCAACACCACAGTTAAAAAGCATCAATTTTTTGGCCCTCAGTTTTCTTTGTAGTCCAACTGTAACATCCATACATGACCACTGGAAAAACCATAGCCTTGACTAGATGGACCATTGTTGGAAAAGTCATGTCTCTGCTTTTTATATGCTATCTAGGTTGGTCATAGCTTTTTTTCTAAGGAGCAAGTGTCTTTTAATTTCATGGCTGCAGTCACCATGTTTAGTGATTTTGGAACCCCCCAAAATAGTCTTTCACTGTTTCCATTGTTTCCCCATCTATTTGCCATGAAGTGATGAGACCAGATGCCATGATCTTAGTTTTCAGACTGTTGAGTTTTAAGCCAACTTTTTCACTCTCCTCTTTCACTTTCATCAGGAGGCTTTTTAGTTCTTCTTTGCTTTCTGCTGTAAGGGTGGTGTCCTCTAATCATTCTCTCTGCTCCTAGTGTATCCCATCTCTCACATGTCTCCATATTGCCTTTTTAATATCCAAATATAATCATGTAACATTTCTGTTTAAAAGTTGACTCCATCTTACTATTTTATGTAGATTTGCTCAAAGAAACAAACTTTGAATATTCTCACTGGTCACTCTTTCTTGAAGTCACACAAATCTTTTTATTGTTTTATAGAAATATTGATTAGACATTTCCTTTCTCCCAAACCCTGTACTTATACATCATATATATATGTCATGTGCTCAGTCACTCTATCCCGTCCGACTCTTTGCGACCCAATGGACTATAGCCCACCAGACTCTTCTGTCCATGGAATTTTCCAGGCAAGAATACTGGAGTGAGTTGCCATTTCCTACTCCAGGGGACCTTCCCAACCCAGCAATCGAACTCTCATCTCTTGCATTTCCTGCATTGGCAGGCGGATCCTTTACCACTGCGTTACCTGGAAAGTCTATACTTTGTATTTATCACCATATTTATTCCTTGTAGTGGACACTGCTGATGCTGCAGCTAGATACCCCTTCCTGACAGGTACCACCCTCTGTTTCAGTGAGGGTTGGATGCTAACGACTAATAAAGACTTGCCCTGCATCAGATGGAAATCACTTTACCCAGGAGGTTACACACTACTCACTCACACTCTTCATCCCACCCTCAGCCTGTGACTGAGGCATCAAAAGCTGGCTGTCTTGTCTCCAAGTGGGAGTAGCTCTGGAGACTTCATGTTCTTCAAACTCTCCATCCGATCAGATGAAGGCTGGGGTTGACCCCTAGCTGAGACTCATCTTTGCTTAGATTACATTCCCCTGTCTTATCCATGCATCACATTTTCTGCCTCCTTAGGGAACTCTTTCCACAAAGCCTTGGCACAAAAATCTGTTTCTCTGGTTCGACCTTCAGGAAAACTAATTTAAATTATTTCTCACTTGAATGCCATGAAGCTGATATTGTTATTGTCAAGTTTTCCTATGAGAAACTTAGGGTTTAAAAAAATAAGTTACTTCTTTCTCTATTCTTTAATGATCATTGATATGTTACTTCAGAATAATTGGTAAATTGCTACAGTGGGTCACCAGTACAAATTGTTTTATATTTCATGGAAGTTAATATGCCTGTGAATAGGCTGGAGATAAGACACTATATCTTTGAAATCATTGTTGAAACGAGATCTCAGTTCACCACAAAATCCATTTAGATTTTATTTTATTTGGGGAGCACATGTATACCTGTGGTGGATTCATTTTGATATATGGCAAAACTAATACAATTATGTAAAGTTTAAAAATAAAATAAAATTTTAAAAAAATTAAAAAAAAAATAAAATGACTTTTATAGACCAGAATTGATCTTTGGCTGTAGGTTTGTAATTTCAGTCCCAAAGTCCCAAATGGATAAGGGCATATGTTTCCATATTTTTACTTTCTTTGAGACACCAGATGAAATGATTTGGCATGTGATTGGCTTGAGCCTCCACTGTACCATGGAAACTGGATATTTGTGATAGACAGATGCTGTTGCTTTTGTCCTGGGAGGCAGCTCTCCCCTCTTACTCACACTCGAAGCGCTTAGCTTGTACCATGATGGCTGAAAAGGTCAGACTCTTTCCTAGTCTTTCCTGTGACTAGGAATGGTCCTGCAACCTCTCCTTTGGAATTCTGGCAATACATATCTCCTTGGCTAAAAGGAAAAGAAAGTCAATAAGTAAGCCCCATCTATCATTCCCGGTGTGTCTGTGCTCACAGGGATGCTCCAGCCATCTTCCGACCACAAAGGATGACAGCTGGCGACACAGTGACGGTAGAGATCGGGGAGATGGTGAGAGTCGGGGCACCAGAGGAAAGATAAACACGAGCCCTGAACCAATTCTGGAACTCTCCCCTTCAGATGCTTTTGTTTTGTTAGAGAGAGAGAGAGAGTGAGTGAGAGAATCCACTCTTTGGGCAATCATTGTCAGTATTCTGTTATTTGCAGCAGAAAGCCTCCTGACTGACGAACTAAGAGAAAAGTCTCAGAATAATTTTAGTGGCTTAATAACTTTTTTTATAGTTTGTTGGTGAGAGTGATAGCATTCAGATTGGGGCCACCTGAGACTTCTGTGTTGGAGAAGGCGATGGCATCCCACTCCAGTACTCTTGCCTGGAAAATCCCATGGACGGAGGAGCCTGGTAGGCTGAAGTCCATGGGGTCACCGAGAGTTGGACACGACTGAAGTGACTTAGCAGCAGCAGCAGCAGCAGACTTCTGTGTAGAGGATTCTCCTTCCAAGACATCATTGTTCAAGGAGACTGCCACATCTTTGTATAGTTCACGTTAGGCTTCTTTCAAATACTATGTTGACCAAATGGTCCAGGACATCTGGATCACACAGTGATAATAAGCATAGGGAAGAATATTTTGCTGAAGTATTGAGAGTGAGCACCCAGCTTATTTCTCTTTAAAATATGAAAATAAACTTTTGCTATCTGAAGGAGTTGGACCTCAAAAACTGCATACTTTTCTACCTCCTGTTTACTTTTCTCTTGAAAGGAAATCCATATGAGTGAAGAATAAGATAATTTGATTCAAATATTGATTCTCAAATTTTTGATACATAGGGGATATTTTCCATATGCAGGAGATTTTTCAAAATCTGGAAAGTTTAGCCCTCTGCCTCAGCACACGTAGTATATAGAAAAAGTGAAAATAAGAATAAAGTAGTCTTTATACTACTGCCTGAAAGTAGTCTCCAAATTCTTCATGAGAGGTAAATACGCATGCGTTTAAATAGAGTTTTCTATAAAATCATCAGTGTTGTTAAGTCACTAGGTTGTGACCAACCCTTTTGCGATCCCGTGGACTGTAGCCTGCCAGGCTCCTCTATCCATGGGATTCTCCAGGCAAGAATACTGGAGTGTGCTGCCATTTCCTTTTCCAATAAAATCACCATATCATTTGCATTAAAGAATATTTTTCATAATGAAGGTATCCTCTGTTTGAACATTTAAGTTTGAAAGAGTAAGTGATTTTTATGATCAATGTGGCATTTCTATTTCTCAGGACTTTTATCTGTGTATTGCAAAATGCCTACCAGTTTTTATTTATTTATTTTAAGAGAGAGAGAGAGACCTCTGCATGAAACTCAATAATCATGGTCTTATTACTACAGTGAAATTTCCATCTAATATATCATAGATAATCACTGCTACAGTGAAATGCCAGAAAAGTGTAAATACCCAAGAGGAAATAATTTAGAAGGAAGATATTTGTTAACAGGATGAAATTGAATAAGGGCAAATGAAGAATAAACAGTTGATTATTAGAAAGACTTCAATAGTTTCCCAATCAAGAGACAGCAACTATTTCCTTTGGGAAAAATCAGAATAATTTCAAATGTTCCAAACTAATTTGATTAAAAAAAAGAATAATGCTGCTTTTTATATACTCCCCTGCAATTTAAAATGCATTACCATGCACATTTTATCATTTGATTGTTACAATTTTCCTAAAGGGTATATAGGTTAAGGATTATTATTTCATTATGTTACAGATGACAAAACTGAGACACAAAAAAGATACTTGTCTGGGTCACAGAAAGTAATTGGAAGATTTTGGTTTAAACTCAATTTCTATTCTACTGTTTCTAAATTCCACTGTTAGAAGTTCTGAATAACTCAACTTGAATAAAATATAGATTTTTCTGAAGTTTCTATTTTAGTTGCTAAGCAAAAGATGCATTTTTAAAAATATATATTTCGGAGCTATTTGCAATTTTTATTATATAGAAGAATACAGAAGGTTGAGAATCAAGTTTCTTCCCTTAAAATTGAAAAAGAATAAAAACAAGTAAAAGGAGATAAAACTCTGCAATAAACTGAAAATATTTTATATCTTACCCTAAGTGATGATTACACAGAGCATATATGTGCAAAAATTATCAAGTTGTATGTTTAATATTAATATACTTTACTGAGTAAGATTTATCTTACCTAAAAAGGTTCAGTTCAGTTCAGTTCAGTTGCTCAGTCATGTCTGACTCTTTGCAACCCCATGGACTGCAGCACACCAGGCCTCCCTGTCCATTGCCAACTCCTGGAGCTTACTCAAACTCATGTCCATTGAGTTGGTGATGCCATCCAACCATCTCATCCTCTGTTGTCTCCTTCTCCTCCCACCTTCAATCATTCCCAGCATCAGGGTCTTTTCCAATGAGTCGGTTCTTCCCATCAGGGGCCAAAATATTGGAGTTTCAGCTTCACTATTAGTCCTTCCAATGAATATTCAGGACTTAATTCCTTTAAAGATGGACTGGTTGGATCTCCTTGCAGTCCAAGGGAGTCTCAAGAGTCTTCTCCAACACCACAGTTCAAAAACATCAATTCTTCAGCACTCAGCTTTCTTTATAGTCCAACTCTCACATCCATACATGACTGCTGGTAAAACCAAAGCTTTGACTAGATGGACCTTTGTTGGCAAAGTAATGTCTCTGCTTTTTAATAAGCCGTCTAGGTTGGTCATAGCTTTTCTTCCAAGGAAAAAGAGTCTTTAAACTTTATGGCTGTAGTCATCATGTGCAGTGATGTTGGATGCCAAAAAAATAAAGTCTGTCATTGTTTCCCCATCTATTTGCCATGAAGTGATGGGACCAGATGCCATGATCTTCATTTTTTGAATGCTGAGTTTTAAGCCAGCTTTTTCACTATGCTCTTTCACTTTCATCAAGAGGCTCTTTAGTTTTTCTTTGCTTTCTGCCATAATGGTGGTGTCATCTGCATATCTGAGGTTATTGATATTTCTTCCAGAAATATTGA
Organism: Bos javanicus; assembly: GCF_032452875.1. NCBI lineage: Eukaryota > Metazoa > Chordata > Mammalia > Artiodactyla > Bovidae > Bos > Bos javanicus. The sequence goes on from NC_083877.1 coordinate 93,846,784, forward strand.
CTCCAGCTTGTGCTTCATCCAGTCCAGCATTTCTCATGATGTACTCTGCATATAAGCTAAATAATTAGGATTACAATATACAGCCTTGAACACTCCTTTCCCGATTTGGAACCAGTCTCCTGTTCCATGTCCAGTTCTAATTGTTGCTTCTTGGCCTGCACACAGATTTCTCAGGAGACAGGTCAGGTTGGCCTGGTGTTTCCATCTCTTGAAAACTTTTTCACAGTTTGTTGTTATCCATACAGTTAAAGGCTTTCGCGTAGTCAATGAAGAAGAAATAGATGTTTTTTCTTGAACTCTCTTGCTTTTTCAATGATCCCATGGATATTGCCAATTTGATCTCTGGTTCATCTGCCTTTTCTAAATCCAGCTTAAATATCTGGCAGTTTATAATTCATGTACTGTTGACACCTGGCTTGGAGAATTTTGAGCATTATTTTGCTAGCGTGTGAGATGAGTTTAATTGTGTGGTAGTTTGAGCATTCTTTAGCATTGCCTTTCTTTGGGATTGGAATGAAAACTGATCTTTTCCAGTCCTGTGGCCACTTTTGAGTTTTCCAAATTTGTTGACATATTGAGTGCAACACTTTCATAGCATCATCTTTTAGTTTTGAATTAGCTCAACTGGAATTCCATCACCTCCTCTAGGTTTGTTCATTGTGATGCTTCCTAAGGCCCACTTGACTTTGAATTCCAGGATGTCTGGCTCTAGGTGAGTGATCACACCATTGTGATTATCTGGGTCATGAAGATCTTTTTTGTAGAGTTCTTCTGTGTGTACCTTAAAAGTTAAATATATATTATATATAAGTATATATGCATACTAATTTGTATATATATGTGAATGCATATATTTTTCTCTCATTTTATAATGATTTCATGCATACATGTAGAACTATTCTGTATATAACCCTAATGTGGCAAAAACAGCATTGTTCAATGCTCACTTTTTTACATAGCTATAAAGAAATAGTATTTTTAAATTGTGCATATGACAAACAATCAAGAAGAATATAAAACTCACTTTTATGATATGATATACATGGAATCTAAAAAATAATACAAATGAACTTACAAAACAGAAATAGACACAGACATAGAAAAAAAAACTTACGATTACCGAAGGGGAAAAGTGAGATCAAGGATTAGAAGTTTGGGATTAACACATACACACTTCTGTAAGAAAAATAATAAGTCAACAAACACCAAGTATAAAGCAGTGCTCAATACTCTATAGAAACCTACATGGGCAAAGAATCTGAGAAAGAATAATATGTGTATATACATAATGGATCACTTAGCTGTACATCTAAAATGAACACAACATTATAAATCAACTATACTCCAATATAAAATAAACATTAAAACAAACAAATAAAACATTAATCATGAACAAAATGGTCAATTTATATATACAGCAAAACCTTTTTCAGAATGGTTTTATATTCTCCACTCTAATATCTAGAAGACTAATGAGCACAGGAAGGATATTTAACAAATATATGCCTTCTGAACAAGTGAAAGAATTTCATCACTACAAGCCAAATCTTGGAAGCCTCATTTCTTTCTCTCCCCATTTCCTGACTAACTCATACTACACGTGCTTCTTAATGGTGAAGTCACTGTATCTTCTTTGGTCAATGCCCCTCGATGCTCCAAAGATTTCCATAAAGCTACCTCGGCTTGTTCCAACAAAGCATGCATGCCTACAGTCACAATTTTTGCTCTTATATGTAAAGTGACCTCAGTTAGCTGTAAGAAGGGGATGGGTAAGGGGAATGTATGTGTGTGTGCAAGTGTGTGTGTATCTGTGCCTGTGTGTGTGTTTGTGTGTGGTAGGGGAAGGTGAGCTGATGATAAATGAGATAATAGTTACTATACTGCATATATTACATATCTTAATAATCCTCACAAAACTGCAAGATAAAAATTGATCTCAAGCTAATTATTTTGTCAAAGTATGTCCATTTGAATAAAGCTGAAAAGAAAAACCAGATATGTCTCACTTTGAGGAAAATTTTATTATTATTCAATTATTATAATAATTTTTATCCATATTCTACTAAAATTATGGAACTTTTTTACCTTGGGGCTTTCCAGGTATAGATAGATATCAGAATGTGTGAATATTTTATATATTTCTGGACAAACATATATATATATATATATAATACATATGGTTGGATGACATCATCAAGATGGTTGGATGGTATCATCAACTCAGTGGACATGAGTTTGAGCAAACTCCGGGAGATAGTGAAAGACAGGGAAGCCTTGTGTGCTTCAGTCCATGGAACTGCAGAGTCGGACATGACTCAGTGACTGAACAACAACAGCAACAATAAATATATATTCCTCAGACTATTGCTTTCTTGCTTCGCTATAGTCATTTCTGACTCTTGACAACCCTATGGACTGTAGCATGCGAGGCTCCGCTGTCCATGGGATTCTCCAGGCAAGAATACTGGATTGGGTTGCCATTTCCTTCTCCAGGGGAGTTTCCCAACCCAGGGATCAAACCCACATGTCTTTCTTCTCCTGCATTGGCAGGCCATGGGATCACAAAGAGTCAAACATGACTGAACAACTGAATAAGAACAACAATCTATATTCCTCAGACTATATACATAGATATATTCCCATAAAAGCAAACTACTCAGTATTCCACAGTTAATTAACAAATTAATTAGGACTAATATGTAGATCTTTCAGTTACTATTAATTTCTCTAACATGAAGTACTAGGGTGCTAAATATCCACCCAATAATGCATCACTTCTGCCAAGAGCTAGCAATAGTTTTTAAGACTATTGGAAAGAAAAACATATAATTTGAAGTAAAAAAATCCATAATGGTGCTATAACTCCAGCCCTCCAATACATGTATCATAGTCATTTTTTTCACTGTTTTTTAATCACATGCATTTTCTCACTTCTCATAGTAGTCACAGAGTTTTTAAATTAAAATCTGTTTTGTTTGGTTTACTTTTTGTTCTTTAATTCTGGGGACGAGCTTGGCATATACTCTGTACACAATACTGGTTGCTGAATGAATGAAGAATGAATGGTCCAGAGGATGGAGAGTGGCATTCTGGTCACCATGATACTAAATGAGGAAGTTTTTTATAACCCAGGGAAGCTTTGAGCTACCTTGAAAATATCACCTATATGACAGCTTACTTAAACGATAGGTAAGAACAGCAGCCAGGGTAGAAATAAATCTGTCATTCCCACAGTGGCTATCTGTCATTACAAGAGGTACAAATGCTTTATCCCAAAGGAGAGAGATATAGTGCTTCCATTCACTGGATTTCATTTCAAGAAAAAAAGGTGGTGATATAACTCAGAATATTGGCCAAAACAGACATGTTAGTTTTAATCGACCTATGTGATAAATCATTTCAAAAAGATTATTAGATTTTGTTACAATTCTGTTTTGTTTTGTTTTTTTTTCCACACCTTGCAGCTTGTGGAATTTCCATTCCTCAACCAGAGATTGAACCCATACCCCCTACAGTAGAAGTGTAGAGTCCTAACCACTGAACTGCCTAGGAAGTCCCTGCTACAATTCATTTTATATGCTAATTTATAAGAATAGTTTCCCTATCCCAAAAGGAGTGAAGGTGAAGAGATTGCAGATTCCTTCCATTTTTCTTATAATTGACAAGATCTACCCTTCTTTTCAAAGATCCTTGGTCAATATATCCTTCCTAGGTCAATTAAGATCAGATGCACAACCAAAGTGAGTTTCTTCCCAATAGTCAGTGGGTTTGCTGCATGGAGATCACTGGGCTTGAGGTTATGGATACAGATGTTGGAAATTGTCAAAGAAATAAGACAGATGGAAGTGGCTGATTTTTTTCTTTTTTTCGCATTTCAACAATAGTATGGTCAAAAGTCTGATTAAGGATTCATAGAGCATCTTGGTTAGATTTAATTATATAAAGCAGTTTGTCAAGTCTCTGGCAAATTTTATGAAATGCCATCACCATCTGTAATGACACTGGCAGTCCCTACCCTGAAAACGAATGCCTGGTTCTTGTGGTCACCATGAGAAATATTAACATACAGCCTCAATGGAGAAGAGAAATTAGTTCCTGGGTGTCAAATTAAATGAGTGCATGCGTGTGTGCACGTTCAGTCACTCAGTCGTGTCCCACTCTTTGTGATCCCATGGACCATGGCCCACCAGGCTCCTCTGTCCATGGAATTTTCCGGGCAAGAATACTGCAGTGGGTTGTCAGATCCAGGAGATCTTCCTGACCCAGAGATTGAATCCACATCTCCTGTGTGTCCTGAATTGCAGGTGGATTCTTTACCTCTGAGCCACCTGGGAAGACCATAAATGATGAGGCAGATAAACTATTTTCCTTTTTGTGCTTAACAAGGGCTCTTGCAAAAATTTTATTTGTATATCACTGAACTTCACACTGGGAAGAGATGTAAATGATAAAAGTCCCCTACCCATCTACTATAGTAGGAAAAAGGAAGAGAGATCGCATCTTCAAATTCTGTTTTCAAGAAAACAAGCTGCTCCTTTTGAGCTCCCTATAGGCCCTTCTGAAGGCCAAAGACTCCAGGTTGCCTCCTTCCAGCCCTAATGCTGATTGAGTTTAAGCGCTCAAAGCGTTTGGCAGATTAAGAATGCCCTCTCTTTTTTCTATTCTGTACGCTGCTCTCAAGGCAACCTTCTAAATCCACAGCTTTATGCTGTATGTGGTTAGTGGGGAAAGTGCCATTATCCTAGTGGGAATAAGAAAGGACCTTCTTTCTCTGCCCCTTGCTATAAAAACAATTCAGACCTGGACAAAATCCATTTTCTTTCTGCTCTGCCCATTTAGCATGACAGCATCTTCACTACAGGACTATAGTTGTCATATATAGTTTACTCAGATCCAAAATCTACTGATGACAACACCTGGAAGGATTTTTGTTTTGTTTTGTTTTGATTGTGTTTTTCCTTTTTTTTTAATTCATTTGTAGCTTTGCAGGAAAATATTTTGTTTCAGAATGACTTAAAGCTATACTATGACATGTGAATTGCATACAAGTTTCTCTAAAGCTACTTTTAGCACTGTGATGCATAATATTCTGCTATTCTTCCTTATTGTGTTTTAATAGTGTTTCCAAATCTTCATGAATAACTAGTAAATATCTTTGGTCGGTTAGAACTGAGTCATTGTTTCAGACCTAATTTTCCCTGTCCTCCTCATATCCTCATTCCCCTCGCATTTGCTTTTCCTCTTCCTCCTCCCCCTCCTCTTCCCTGCCTCTTCCTTTTTCTTGGTCTTTCCAATTTTAGCTAGGTATTGTTTCACACAGAATTACACATGTGTCTTCTGTATAAGGCTTCTCGCACTGGTGTCTTTATTACTATTTATGGAATATCTCTGTATGTATACCTGTTTAAAGGTGATGGTTTCTTCCTCCAAATTTTTTAAATTGAGTTGAAAAGAATAACAGTACATAATATTGTATCTGTTGTGATGCCAAGAACACAGTTACTAAAGGAGATAATTGAGCAAAAGGATGCAGGTGGGGAAACAGATGTCATCAGGCAGGACAGGGTTTAGTTGTTGAACGGAGATGAATACGGGACATATGCAAAGGCAGGCTGAAGACAGGTTGGGAGGACTTTGCCTGTCAGGTTAAGTGATGTCAAGTATTTCCACGTGTCGTAAAGCATCACTGTGGATCTTTGATAAAGAGAGGTGCTTACTCAGAGTAGTAGTAGTGTTAGTCGCTCAGTTGTGTCTGACTCTGTGACCCCACAAGACAAAATCCATGAGATGCTCCAGGCAAGGATACTGGAGAGGGTTGCCATTTCTTCTCCAGAGGATCTTCTGAACCCAAGAATTGAACCTGGGTCCTTTGCATTACAGGCAGATTCTTGAGCATCTGAGCTCCAGCTTGAATAAAATGTTCACATGGGGTGATAATCAGACTCTAGAGCAAATGCTAGCTACAGAGTAGGGAGAGAGAGACTTAAGAAGAAGACCAATAAAGAGGTGATTACAAAAATTTATGCAAGTGCCGATGAAGGTCTTAACCAGCAGAAACAGTATCTGGGCAACTGCCATACACAATACCAGAGACTTGGGGCTGAAGCAAAGACATTTATTTCCTCACAGTTCTAGAGGCTGGGAAGTCTAAGATTAGGATATAGGCTAATTCGATTTCTGGTGGAAACTTTTTTCCTGGTTTGTGGATGTCATATTTCTGGATGTGTCCTCACATGGCAGAGACAGAGGGAACAAGCTTTCTGGTGTCTCTTCCTATAAGGGTACTAACTGTGTAGGGTCAGGGCTCCACCCTTATGACCTCTAACCTTTCATACCACGTATAGATGCTTTATACCTCCAAAGATGCTTGCTCCTTGGAAGAAAAGCTACGACAAACCTAGACAGTGTATTTAAAAGCAGAGACATCACTTTGCAGACAAAGGTCCACAGAGTCAAAGATAAGATTTTTTCCATAGTCATGTACAGATGTGAGAGTTGGACCATAAAGAAGGCTGAGCACTGAAGAATTGATGCTTTTGAACTGTGGTGCTGGATAAGACACTTAAGAGTCCCTGGGGCAGCAAGGAGATCAAATTCATCAATCCGAAAGGAAATCAAGCCTGAATATTCATTGAAAGTACTGAAGTTGAAGCTCCAATACTTTGGTCTCCTGTTGAGAAGAGCGAACTCATTGGAAAAAACCCTGATGCTGGGGAAGATTGAGGGCAGGAGAAGAAGGAGATGACAGAGGATGAGATCGGTTGCATGGCATCATCGATTCAATGGACATGAGTCTGAGCAAACTGCAGGAGACAGTGAAGGACAGGGAAGTCTGGAGTGCTGCAGTTCATGGGGTCACAAAGAGTTGGCCACAACTTAGCAACTGAACAACAAGAGCAGCCTGCTGAAGGCTCCATCTCCAAATACAGTTATGTTGGGAGTTAGGGCTTCAGTATATAAACTTGGGGCTGCTGCTGCTGCTGCTAAGTCACTTCAGTCATGTCTGACTTTGTGCGAACCCATAGATGGCAGCCCACCAGGCTCCCCCGTCCCTGGGATTCTCCAGGCAAGAACACTGGAGTGGGTTGCCATTTCCTTCTCCAATGCATGAAAGTGAAAAGTGAAAGTGAAGTTGCTCAGTTGTGTCCGACCCTCAGCGACCCCATAGACCGCAGCCTTCCAGGCTCTTCCATCCATGGGATTTTCCAGGCAAGAGTACTGGAGTGGGGTGCCATTGCCTTCTCCAAAATCTTGGGAAGGGGACACAATTCAGTTTATAGCTGAATGGGAGAAACCTCATCTATCTGCTCCTCTCTTCAGGCCTCTTCAATGTCACAATGTCCGAGTTTTGGGGTCATATGTAAATTTATCAGCTCATTCTACTGTTACAGGCACTGGAAAGAACTCTAATATTTGAAAAGCTGCATTTAACACTGGAAATAAGCTTGTGCAGTACTGAAATAAGTTTTATAAGTACAAAACCGGGGAATGTTCAGGACATTGGGAAGGAGGAGGATTCTCCTCGTGTGTGCAAAGTTTCACCTTGGTAACCATAATGGATGTTGACACCCCCCAAGCAGCCTCAAGAGTAAGCTGCTCAAAGTCTCCAGATTTCTGATAAAGAGAACAAGTGGCCTTCCAGCTCCATAACTCCAGGAAATCATGTAGAATTTTTTGTTTTAATCTGACTGTGTAGGGTCTTAGCTGCAGCATGCAGGGTCTTTGGTGGTGGTACCTGGACTCTCTAGTTGTGGCGTGTGGGTTCCACAGAGCACAGGCTCAGTAGTTTTGACTTAGCTGCTCCATGACATGTGGGATCTTAGTTCCAGACCAGGGATTGAACCCGAGTTTCCTGCATTGCAAGGTGAATTCTTAACCACTGGACCACCAGGGAAGACCCATGTAGTATTGTTTGTATCCACACATTACATTAGCTCTCTACAGAGGGAGCCTGAAAATAACTAAAATTCTATGGTTCTAAAACCCCAACTGGGGATGGCTTATTAGTCACATGGAAAAGTTCAAGGAGAAAAATGGAATCCTTTGGTTCCTCCTTCCATGATGACCTGGCAGGAAATCCTGTCTGGTCATAGAACCCACTTTTTGTCCCGAGACCCATGCTGGACTGCTTCTGCCTCCTGCCTCTCATTAGGAGAGAAATGGTGGGTGTCTCTGGAAAGGAAACATGTATGCAGTTGGTGGTATGGTTTTAAAGCATGACCTCAAATCTAAATGCTGGCCTTCACTTCCAGTATCTCTGACTGAAGGTAAATGATGGTTGGACTGTTTCATTCTAGACACAGTGCCATGCTTGTGAGTCCAAGCTATTCCAAATGCTGATAAGAATCCTGAATCCTTTCAATTACAGGACACATGATCATATATCTAATCTTATATATAAACAGCAATGAATGCGACAGGTTTCTCAACCACTCTGCTGTCTGTCCACATGACCTGCATTTTTAAGACCTCCAGACACTTGCATTTTTCCTAGAATTTTCATAATTTAAAGATGTGACATGGTGCATGTAGCTTCCGACCTATCCCCTTCCTCTTATTTCCAGGGAGCTAAACTGGTCTGAGCTGCTAATGGGCAATGGCATAAGAATCAATTGTGGGGAAATGAGAAACTTTCTAATTTTGTTTGACCTTGAACACAGAGGTACATTTCTACTAAGTGAGCATTTATCTACTGTGCCTTGAAGACCCCAGGATAAGATGAAAGTTTTGAGAATAGCTAGTTTGTAGTAATCTCATCAAATCTATAAATTGTTGCTGTTGATACAGAATTTATAGTATAGTGAATATAAATATGATGGAGTTTTTCCTGTTATTTATTAGCTTAAGTTTGTGTGATTGGGTGGGGAGAATTATTGGAAGAATATCCATTGATTTGGGGATTATTAACTTAAATCATTCTACATGTCATATGTTCAATCCTGAATATATTACAGATGCACAATTTTTAAAAGAAATTATTAAGCAGAGTTTAGTTTATATATATATGTGTATATTTTGTATCTCATATGTACATCATATACATCATATATATGTATGTATATATGTGTGTATATCTTGTATATCATATATATATCTTGTATATATATGTGTATCATGTATATCTGATGCCACAAAGTATTTAAAGTAAATATAAAGTAAATGGCTTAGGCTATTTGTCCATTTTTACTAACAGCAAATACATTGGATTCTGGCCATTTCACCAGTATGTCTCACTTTAATATAAAGTCTGAAGATTTTTACCCCAATCCCGGTAATGTCCTCCCTGTCTTGATGTCCTCTGCTGTGTTTTATTGGATTGCTTGGGGTAAAATATTAATTAAAGGTAAAAGATGAGGAAGTGCAGCAGCAAATATTTGTCATTCTGTTGAGGACTTTTGCTATAAAGAGGAAATGAGAAAGTCAGTAGTAGCTGGAGGGGAATATAGAATCAAGTGGGGTTTTGATTTACAGTGAATGTTTTTTGCTTTTTTCATGTTTATCTATTTAAGGCAGGCCATTCTGCAGCAAGTTGGCCTTATGTAGAAATAAACAAGAATAAATGAGAGAGAAATCTGACTGCCACTGAAGGAGAAGAGTTAACAATGGTTCCATTGTCTTTAATGGTTAGTCTTTTTCCTTGGCTGGCTATTCTGTAGAAACTGATGTGTAGCTATTGTTCCAGGCCCCATTATTTAAATCTGCCCTATTTCATTCCAATGAACTTTATTAATACACGGGGCTAGATCATTCCACATGCACTGTTTCATTTAAGCCTTACAGAAACCATGCAAGTTTTAGATGGTCAGTATCCCCATTTTACTGAAGAGGAGACTGAGGTTCAGAAGTGTGAAAGAATTTACTAACAGCCTTACTACTTGTAACTATTGGTTTTGCAATTAGAACTCAGGTAATAATATTTCCTCCAAAGGCTGGCTGTGGTCCTAGTCATGTCACTGGTAAATAAAGCTTTGCAGAGGAATAGGAGTGGCCAGAATTTGGACTCATCAGGGCCAAACTTGTCAAACTAGAGTTTGACACAAGGCTGAAAAGTAATAAAAGACAAGGGACTGTTGACACTTAAGTCATTTCCCCACTAAGTATTAACTTTTAATAAAATTATAGAGGACAATCTGATGAGATGTAGAACAGGTCATCTCATTATGCTGTAATCAAAATCAGCTACCTGAAATAATTACCAAAACTTCTAGTGGCTGGATGCCATTTGATATACCCAGGGCCCGGTTGTTTGAACTTGAATATCTGTAAATTGTTAGAAGCATCACTCCCTCAGTTATGTGAGGATCATTTACAATGCTGTGCTTTCCATATTTCAGCATTGGAAAACAAAAGAGAGAACTGAAAATATGAGGCAACATGCACACTGCAAGCCATCTGCCAGTGCAGGCTCTTGGAAGAACAGGCATCACCCTGTGTATCCTCTTTAGAACAGCAATAATCCTGGAGTCCATTTTCCTAAAGTTCTGGAGGCAGAATATGGAGGTATTTCATGTTAACATACCTCAGTTCAGTAGAGAAAACCATTCAGATTATATATGAATGAATGCAAGAATTTCTTGAATAATCCAAATATCATTGCTTTTCTTTATTTCTCCATTGCCATGGTACCAGCCTTTTACTTTCTAAAATATTTGTAAGACATATTTAGAAAGTCTCCCTTAACATTTTTACCTCTGACAGAGGCACTGTGATCATATACAGTTGGATCCAAATTGTTTTCTTTATAGAAGAAATATGTGGATTTGAGAAATACCTTTTTTTCTTGAGAATAAACCATGAGGAACTTTCAAGGATGGTGGATTTTTTTTTTGTAAACAATTTCAGCTTTCATTTATCTGACTGCCAAGAACCCGGGCTACTTCAGTGAATTGAATGGAAGTTTACTTTTCAAAATTAACTCTTTGGGATTATGGTTTATTACTTTACTGCCAAGATAGAATCAATATTCAACGAATGTAAATTAGTTTTGTAGCTTTACATCATGCATTGCTTGGAATCAAAGATTTTTAGAGGGCTGTGCAGCTAAAGAATTATCATGTCTGATCATTACAATCTGTGAATTTGGGAGCAAAATTCCAGGAAAAAACAAAAAAACAAAAAACTACAATACATTTTGTTCTAAATCACAGAGCAGGGAAGAGGCAGAGCCGGGACTAAACCCACTTGTCAATTTTGACACTGAATTTATTCCTGTAGAGCTCTCCTTCACCATCATGACAGGGTTACAGATGAAATGCTGAGTTTAGTTGAAAGGATTAACATTAGACAACATTAGTTGAAAGTACAAAATGCTTAGAAATAAACGGTAATATCAAGTGAGGCTTTGTTCCTGTCTTCTACTGTTTATTAAGAAAAAGCCCAAACACCACTGCTTTGATTTCAATCTACTTAATACTTCAAGGTTATACTGAGAATGTAAGGCTCAGTCTATCAATTCTTTTCTATATTCTTTCTATTTCTTTTCAGTCTATACATTTTTTACACCAAAAGTCTTTTATCAGGGGTGGCATTATCATGGTTTACTTGTATGTGACTCCTGATTATGTCCCTGAAACAAGCTAAATAAGTACATCATTGTAAATGCATTCAATGATGGGGTACCAAGAAAAGAAAATTGTAGTACATTCAACCAGTCCATCCTAAAGGAGATCAGTCCTGGGTGTTCACTGGAAGGACTGATGTTAAAGCTGAAACTCCAATACTTTGGCCACCTGATGAGAAGAGCTGACTCATTGGAAAAGACCCTGATGCTTGGAAAGATTGAGGGCAGGAGGAGAAGGGGATGACAGGACGAGATGGTTGAATGGCATCCCCGACACAATGAACATGGGTTTGGGTGACTCTAGGAGTTGGTGATGGACAAGGCCTGGCATGCTACAGTTCATGGGGTTGCAGAGTTGGACAGGACTGAGCGACTGAACTGATCTGAACTGCTCTTGTGTCTTATACTTGAGTTTGTCTCTTCTTAATTTCTTGGGAGGCAGATGAGACCTGGAGTGCCACCAAGCTGTGACACTGTGGCTTGAGAAGGAGTCACATTTCACAGAAACGACCTGTGGTTAGGATGCCGGGGCTCCCTGCCTCTTCTCCTGGCTGCACCCTCTTGAATGTCCACGATCTGCTTGCTTCCTAATCTGATGTGTTTTCTTCCAGTTTCATGGAAACCTTCTCGATATTTCCAGTCCATAAAATAGACCTGAATTCCTGCATTTTTCAGGGTCCTTAACATTTTACTAAGTCAGTTTTCTATTGATGTTAAGTAAATAGTTCTTGATAATAGAAAAAAAAAGGTTTATGTAGAAAAATAATAAATTTAAGAAAATCTTAAAAAAACAAAAACATACTAAATCTCCTACCTTCAGGGAATGCTAAGTACATTCTCACACAATCATTGAATGAAATTTACACAACTACTTAAAAAGTTTGTGAACACTGAAATAACATAAGAAAATGTTTGTTTTATACAAAATGAAAAATATATGACTCACAATTATAAATCAGTATGCCTCATGGCTCAAATGGTAAAGAATCTGCCTGCAATGCAGGAGACCTCGATTGGGAAGATCCCCTGGAGAAAAGAATGGCAAACCTCTCCAGTATTCTTACCTGGAAAATTCTATGGACGCAGGAGCCTGGTGGGGTACGATCCATGTGTCACAAAGAGTCGGATATGACTGAGCAACTTTGACTCACTCATGATGATTATAGAGTTTTTAAAAAACTTCTGCAGAAATGTTCTGGAAGGATATACACAAATTTTTTTATAGTATTTTCACATAGGTAGTGGTATTTTGTATGATTAAAAGTTCTTCGCACTTTCCTGTATTTCTCAAATTCTACTTAAAGTATTCACTCAACAAATATTTATAGAAAAAAAATGTGTACCAGGTTCTTTGATAAATGTTGCCAACAGAATTGTGATAGAAAAAAGGGAGTCTGCTAACTGCTTACAAGGAATAATGAAAGACAATTCGTATGCAGCCAGAGCATAATTAACTAAGAGCAATGATGAGGTAAGCCAAATTTTGTAACAAAATATGAATATCCCAAATCTGTGAGGAGGTGAAGGAAGGGAATATTGACCAGCATGCCTTCAGCTGCAAATAATAGAAGCCATAATGCAAAATGTTTTTAAAAATAAGAAACATTTTGATTTATGTGGGTTGAATTGTATTCTTGAAGAATATATGCTGAAGTTCTAGCACTATACCCATAAACCTTATTTGGAAATAAGGGTTTTATAGATGTAATCAAGTTTAAAATTGAGGTCATTCTGGGTTAGGGTGGGCCCCAAATCCATTGACTGGTGTCTTTATAAGCAGGAAGAGATTTGGAGACAGAGATCCATAAGAGATGCACACATCCAGAGGGAAGCATACGGTGTGATATCGGAGGCAGAAGTTGGAGTGCTGCTACTCCATGCCCTGAAGAGCTGCCCTGAGAGACAAACTTGGCTATAAAAGCTACCTGGTGTCCCCAAGGAATGGCTTAAGGAGAGTTTGGTTCAGTTCATAAAATGCCCACATGGTTGGCACCATTAGGCGGTGCAACCCACTCCACCCCATCCCCACCCCCACCAGCATCTCAATATAGTAACCTTTTTAATGTTGATTTCATTGCCTCTCTCTATCTTCCTATTCTGCAGTCTTTTACTTAAGCAGTGTGCTTGATCCATGTTTGATGGAGGCTTCATTGCCTTACAGGAGGCATCATGCAAGGATGGAAACCAAAAGAGCACCCAGTATGTTTTATCTTTGCTCTTTTCGAAAAGACAAGTATATTTTATTTTACAAGAATAGAAGATTAGGACAATAGGAGGTATGTATGGAAAAGTATTCAAGAAAATGATTGCCGGCCATTCCAAAACTCACTGTTCAGACCTTTCCTCTTCAACATTTGGACATAATCAGGGGAGTCACCCGATTCGGTGGTTTTATTGAACACGTTTCACAGGAGAACAGGAGGGCATTTCCTAGCAAGAGGATGGAAGTTGCGGTTCCTAGGGGGAACACATAGGACAGACGTTTATTTGTTATCATTTCTCTTTCAACAGGAAAGGTAAGTGGAAAGTCAAGGGTGGTTTGGCCATAAAAATCCATGGTGAAATTCCAGCTCACTGCAATTGTGATACAAGTGCAGCTGAGGAAGAGCAACAGGGCGGACGCCTTGTAGCACAATCGGAGGAAATCAGGGTACGGGGCCTTGATCCTGCTGACGAAAAGCGCCACCGAGCTAAAAATCAGGGCCACTGACATCATAAAATTCGCCAGCAGCATCAGGCCCTGCCCATACGAGATTTCATTAGAAATGACCCAGCTTGAGTTGATCTCGCTGTACATCGGTAACTCAACCATTATGCCAGATATGTTAAATTTTTGCTGGTAGAAAGCTTCCCAGAGTCCAATGAACACGACGGAAACGATGTCGCTGTCAAACTCCCACACTCGCCAGGATCTGCTGTGGGCCAGGCTTAAGCCGAGCACCCAGACCAGATAATTAAGTAAAACGCGGACCGGTTTTAAGAAGCACTTCATTTCGGGTCGTCTAAAAACACGCAGGTAGCCAGAGACGCTAGAACCGCACCGCCCGGTTGCTGCCTGTCCCGCTTGCATGGCTTATTGAAAGATGGTGAGCAGGCGATATCCTCTTTCTTCTTCCACGAAGAGTGAATTTCAGAAGACGGCGGCAGTGATGTCATGATTGCTGTTGAGAAGCTGTGTTGAGAATCCTTCGAACATTCTCAGTTGTTAGGTCAGGGGCGCCAGGACAACAGTTTCTTTTCTGTTGACCATCCTGGCGTGACCTCTTCATCCTCTGTCTTTTTATCAGCCTGCCCTTGTTCAGACTTATCACCAGTGTCTTTGTTTTTAAAGCCTAGTTCCTTGGGAAAATTAACAGAGTTATTATGCTTACGGATGGTGGACAGGGAATAGGGAATGGAAATGGGAAAATATTCCTAGAAATACAGATGTCCCTTGATGATTCAGGAAAAGAGAAGGGTTTCTACCAACTGGAAACCTCTTCCCAGAGGGCTTGAGAGAGAAGAAGGGGAAGAAGAAAGGAGGGAGGGAGGCAGATAGAAACCTGAGGGTTTCAAGTGGAAAAGGAGAACTAACATTACACAGTATGCTTGGGAGCATTGCCCGGGATATGTCAAGATTCTAAAAACTGTGTGTAATGATGGTGTACATGTGGGCAAGTAGAAAATAGGCACTCTCACAAAAACACAGATGCTCTGCTGATAAAGCAGCAACAAAACCCCTGTGGACTTGAAGAGGCCATGCTAATAAGCCCAAGGACATCTTATTCAACCCTGTGAACCTGTGACTAAGACTGACGGTTTCCCTTACTCCTTGATGCCATACACAGCATAGGACTCCACGCCTGTTGTTAAGGAAGAGGAAAACTGGGAAAGGAAGACTTGTTTTTTTGTTTGTTTAATCCTGCCACCTAGTAGAATAATAAAAGATAGTTCCATTATTTGCACATCTGAACCTGTGGACTAAAATCCATATCCACCTGCCATTTTAAAGAACTATATTATCAACTATTTCAACTTCAATGCCATTGTCAGGACTTGCACTGTATTTTTCATCTAGCTTGTTTCAACCTGCTAATAAAAAAAAAATACAGCTTTAGAAAACAAATTTTTGTTCGTTTTTCTCAAAATAATAACAGAGAGACATTTACAGCTATGAGGTTGAGACATTCAGGGATGTCATCTGGCACCAAGCGTGTTATTTCCACCAAGCCTACTTGGTCTCACAGTCATGCTTGTTTGTGTCATTATCTCAACCTCTGACATCATGTTCATGTTCAAAGTACGTTTAAAAGGGAAGGTAGGTGCCAGATATGCTGCTGCTGCCAAGTCACTTCAGTCATGTCCAACTCTGTGCGACCCCATAGAGGGCAGCCCACCAGGCTCCCTCGTCCCTGGGATTCTCCAGGCAAGAATACTGGAGTGGGTTGCCATATCCTTCTCCAATGCATGAAAGTGAAAAGTGAAAGTGAAGTCGCTCCATTGTGTCCGACTCTTAGTGACCCCACGGACTATATCCTACCAGGCTCCTCTGTCCGTAGGATTTTCCAGGCAAGAGTACTAGAGTGGGTTGCCATTGCCTTCTCCAGCCAGATATGCTAGAATCTCTTTATTAGAAAAGAAAAAGATTTCACAGGAAGCTCCAGTTCATCTCGTTTAACATTTAATGGTGTGCCTAGCTATACGGGATATTGGAGCTGATTGCTATAATAAATAAAATCAGGATAATGTTAGTAAGGAATCTTCAGGAATGGATATGGGTTATGCAACTGACAGTGTTTCCAACTCACTAATAGAGAAGTTAGACAAGGAAAAAAACCTTTCCTAATTGTCTCCTATTACTTGTCAACAGTCTCTCTCATTTACAAGCCCAAAGTTTACTTGGAGTCTGTACAAGTCTTAGGACAGCACAATGAAGTAGGTAACTTAATATGGCTGTGCACTGATGATGGATTTTATGTTCATTATTTGATTGTTTTCTCACTGCCATCTCTGTTTATCAAACACTGATTGGTATCAGACCTCTAAGCTTCTAATAAAAAAGGAAGAAAGAAAATATTGGCTCTTTTTCTGTTTATTTTCTATTTATACTCTGAATTAAAATAAACTTTAGCTGTGAGTATAAGCCATATTCTGTCAGGGTTGGTGAGTTTTGATAATACTTGACAAATCCTAAATTGAGAAGGTACACTTGAATGCTGATTATGAAGCCTAAAGGCACAGCAGCATAAATCCGTCTATAGTCATTCCCATCTGCGAGGAGAGGGAGCAGAAATGGTGGGGCTTGGGGACAGTGCTTCAGATGGCTTATTTAGCACCCTCTCATTGATGATGGTATGATAGAATCTATCACATTTTGACCAAAAAAAAAAAAAAATGCCCTACAAAACTGCAAAGTACAGGTAAGCAAGAGGAAAGACGAGAGTGTGATTTTTAAAAATGTTTCTTGGAGTATCATTGATTTATAAAGTTCTGTTAGTTTCAGGTGTGCAGCAAAGTGAAATATTTACACATGTACTTAACACATTGGGAAAGGAAGAGTTGATTTTTTTTTATCCTGCCACCTAGTAGAATAATAAAAAACAGTTACATCATTTGCACATCCGAATTTGTGGACTAAAATCCATATCCATGCGCCATTTTAAAAACTATATTATCAACTATTTCAACTTCAATATATCCACTCTATTTTACAAGACTCTTTTCCCCTCTAGGCCATTACAGAGTACCGAGTAGGTTCTTATTGTCTATTTTATGTATAGTAGTGTGTATTTGTATATGTCAGTCTAATCTCCTAATTTACCCCTCCCCCACCCCCTGAGTTTTTTTTCTGCATCTGTGACTCTACTTCTGCTTTGCATGTAGGTTTATTCGTACTTTTTTTTTTAGATACTCCACATATAAGCAGTATCGTGTGACATTTGTCTTTCTGTGTCTGATTTACTTCACTCAATATGATAATCTCTAGGTTCACCCATTGTACTGCAGGTGGTATTACTTTGTTCTTTTTCATGGATGAGTAATATTCCATTATCTTTATGTACCACATCATCTTTATCCATTCCTCTGTTGATGGATTGTTTCCATGTCTTGGCTATTGCAATAACTAGTGTTATAACAAAGAGTGGGGTGAATGTGTCTTTTCAAATTATGGTTTTCTCTGAGTACACGCCCAGGAGTGGGATTGGTGGGTAATATGGTAGTTGTTCTGTTTTCAGTTTTTAAAGACTATTCTTTCACCAAGTAACTCTTCCTAAGCTAAGAGAATTGATGGATGTCAGCTCTAAAATTAAAACTGATTAAAACTATAAGTTTATATATTTTACTCTTTTGGGAGAAGGATAGACTAGTCCGGTAAAAGCTATATCATATGCTGACTTGCTTTGGCCTTTACATTTAAGCCTATGGTCATATAAATACATTAGATCATTTTATGGCCTAAATATGTTAGATCATTTTAATTTTTAAAAATTTATTGGCCTCCGTTCAGATTCAAGCCGTGTTGAAAAGATATTCTCACTCAAAGTTGTGTACACCTGTGTACATGTTTTTGTGTTATTTGTTCTAGAATACTTAGTTGCATTGATTCATTCACTAACTTTTTATTCAATCACCAAACATTTATTTATTATCCACTTACTTGCTTGGTGCTGCAGATCCTGTGGTTAACAAGACAAAGGAACACTCTGGTCTTCTGAACTGATACAGCTCTTTGTGCATCACAGCGTGGCACCAAGCAACACATGTGAGCATCACACCTCCTCCCCATGCATAGACATAGCACTGCACCTAACTGGTAGTCAGGTACGGATGTGAGAGTTGGAACATAAAGTAGGCTGAGCACCAAAGAATTGATGCTTTTGAACTGTGGTGTTGGAGAAGACTCTTGACAGTCCTGAATATTCATTGGAAGAACTGATGCTGAGGCTGAGGCTCCAATACTTTGGCCACCTGGGGAAGAGCCGACTCATTAGAAAAGGTCCTGATGCTGGGAAAGATTGAAGGCAGGAGGAGAAGGGGACGACAGAGGACGAGCTAGTTGGATGGCATCACCAACTCAATGGATGTGAGTTTGAGCAAGCTTCAGGAGATGGTGAAGGACAGGGAGGCCTGGTGTGCTGCAGTCCATGGGGTGGCAAAGAGTCGGACACGACTGAGAGACTAAACAACATGTGCTTCAGTTCTTTCCTGACCCCTATCCCCAGACAGAAACACTCTACGTTCTGCCTGTCTCTTAAGTGAAAGAATTAAAAAAACAAGCTCTTTTCAGTAGAGCGTCTCTCTTTGTTTTTATTTTTGTCCTCATTCTAAATTCCATGATTCTGTACAAGAAACAGAAACCCAACACCTGCCTCTGGGTCATTTCAACATTATCATTCTCAATCTTCCATCTTCATTAATATTTAGTTGCCAATAAGAGGAATTTATTAAAGAAAGCAGGCTTCCCAGAAGTTTGTGTCTACCTGCTTCAGATATTTTGTATCACTTGGTGCTCTTGTAAAGAATTCTATGTTTGAGTTAAATGTGTACAAAATATTTGAAAAAAGCTCACAAACTGGGGTAATTTTACAGTGTGTTTATATCGCAGTATAATTCTTACTTGAAAAAATGAAAATCACTTTAATACCATCTTAGATAATGACTTCATGTTAATCCAAGAATGATAATGGTTAAGAATTTGTTTTTCTAGAGCTGAAATGACCTTGAGATTATCTAATTTAACTGCCATCTTTAGGCAATAAGAGATTATTAATTTTATAAAATGCAACAGAGGCAGTAAAGGTTGAACATTTGCTGAAGGCCACACAGCAGGGTTTTATACCAACTGAGCATTTCTGTCCTCCTTTTATTTTACTTTTTCTTCATCATTCTAACTTTTTTATACTAGTAAAACTTGTTTTATGACCTCACATTAATTTATATCCGAAACCTTGATTTATATCATACTAGCAATACAGCTTTCTGCAATCTGCTTAATTTGTTAAATATCCTTATTTTAAAAAATGTGGAAAACTCCTATTCTGAAAGTAGGCTGTAAAGATTGGAAATTACATATGTAAAACCCTTTTAAAAAGATGCCCAAATAATTGTTGCCATTTTATATCATTTAACACACAATATTTACTGAGTACTTAGTCTATGAAACAATATCAGACATTAGGAAAATAAGATGAATAAGACACAGCCATGTGAAAGTACAGCTCACAATCTTA
This sequence comes from Bos javanicus, assembly GCF_032452875.1. Classification (NCBI taxonomy): domain Eukaryota; kingdom Metazoa; phylum Chordata; class Mammalia; order Artiodactyla; family Bovidae; genus Bos; species Bos javanicus. The sequence goes on from NC_083877.1 coordinate 93,866,554, forward strand.
GGGAGGAGCAAAAGCAACATATAATTATTTCACAATACAAAGGCTTCCTTGGTAGCTCAGCTGGTAAAGAATCCGCCTGCAATGCAGGAGACCTGTTTGATTCCTGGGTGAGGAAGATCCCCTGGAGAAGGGAAAGGCTACTCACTCCAATATTCTTCGGCCTCCCTGGCAGCTCAGACAATAAAGATTTCACCTGCAATGAGGAAGACTTGGGTTCAGTTCCTGGACTGGGAGGATCCCCTGGAGGAGGGCAGTATTCTTGCCTGGAGAATCCCCATGGACAGAGGAGACTGGCGGGCTACAGTCCATGGGTCACAGAGAGTCAGACACAACTGAATGACTAAGCAGAGCACAGCACAAGGTCAAAACTTCTTTAAAAGGTGTCTTGAATTCTTGTGAGATACGTAAACCCAGACCTTAACTTCTGTTTTGGTCGCTACAGTGATCTCTAGACGTGAAAGTAGGAACCTGCTTTAAGAATTCTGTGAGTTTCCCATAAAATTCCTGGAAGAAAACCTAGATAGTAAGCTCCTTGACATCAGTCTTGGCAATGATTTTTTTTTTTTCATTTGACCCTAAAAGCAAGGCAACAGAAGCAAAAAATACAAAAGCAGGACTACATCAGACTAAAAATCTTTGGAATAGCAAAAAAATATGGTCAACAAAATGAAAAGACAAACTGTGGAACAGGAGAAAACATTTGCAAGTCAAATATCTGATAAGGGATTAGTATACAAAATATATAAAGAACCCAACCAAATCAACTGCAAAAGACACAGCCAAACAACTGGATTGAGAATTGGGCAGTGGATCTAAGTAGACATGTTTCCAAAGAAGACACACAGAGAGTCAAGATGAAAAGATTCCAAACATCATTAATGACCAGGCAAATGCAATTCAAACCTATAATGATGACATATCACCCCATACTTGTTAGAGTACCTCTTACCAAAAATACAAGACGTATGTGTTGGCAAGGATGTGAAGAAAAGAGAAGCCTCAAGCACTGTCGGTGAGATTGTAAATCAGTACAGGCACTACAGAAAACAGTATGGACGTTCCTAAAAAAAAAACTAAAATTGCATCTGTTATATGATCCAATAATTTAACTTCTGGGTGCTTATTATATGTATATAAAAACATTAACTCAAAAGATACATGCATCCCATATTCACTGCAGCATTATTTTTAACATGATATTTATTTTTTTATGCATTTATTTCTTAGCTGCACCAAGTGGCTTATGGGATCTCAGATCCCCAGCTAGAGATTGAACCCACGCCCTTGGCAAAATGAATAGAGAAAATGTGGAGTATACATATATATGTATGTGTGTGAATATACTTCAGCAATAAAAAATGAATGAAATGTTGCCATTTGCAACATTTGGATGTATGGATGGACCTTGAGGGCATTGTGCTAGGTGAAATAAATTAGCCAGAGAAAGACAAATATCGTATGATCTCTTGTATGTAGAGTATAAAATTTTGTTTCAAAAAGCTCATGGAGATAGAGAACTAACTGACGGTTGACAGAGGCTGAGGCTGGAGGGTGAGCAAAATGGGGAAGTAGGTGAAAAGGTACAGACTTTCAGTTATAACATAGATGTGGAGGTGTAACATATCACATGAGAACAGTAGTTAACAATACTGGATTTCATATTTGAATATTGCTGAGAGTATATCTTAAAAGATACCATTAAATAATTTTTAAAAATCTGTTTGTATGGTGATGTTTGTTGACGATATAGTGTGATGATCCTTCTGCAAAATATACACATCTCAAATTATAATGTTGTGTACACATAACTAATATAATGAACATAAACTATACTTCAAGTTTTAAAACTCATATGAGTTTCTATGTGGCAGTGTTGACCTGAGTCACTGAACATTTTTGTTCAGAAAAGTCGACTATTTCTCAAATGTTCTCACTTTTTCACTATGGAGGACTCTCAGTCTTGGATGAGTGGCCCCTACTTATGCTTCTGTGAGCTCAGCAACATAGCTGGTTAATAACTTGTGGCAAATAGTTCTTTCCATCCTCAGATTTTGCTAAGGTCACCAAAACCAGGGCACTTCCTTCTGAGTCAGTCTTGCTAAGAGAGGCTTATCTTGCCCCTGGTAAGATATTTGCATAATCTCCTGACCATAATCTTGATTTTCAGAGCTAGTCAGGCAAAAATCCGCAATTCCTCAAGCTGCGTGTGTGCCCTCCACTTCTGTGCCCCCCTGCCTGAATGACTGGCACCGCTGAACCTCAGACCAGCCATTTGAAAGCATTGGGAGGACCCTGAGCCAACCCACGAGAAGTGTGCCCTTTCTGGTCTGGCACCTGCCTGTTCGTTCAGTTCCATAAACTGGAGACTTGCAGGAGCTCCTCACACAATATGTTAGTAATAATCCAATTATTGAAGTTTAGCCAGGACAGCTAATCCCGAACAAAGTAGTGCAGGTTGGCATTCAAAAGAAAGGGGCCAAGCAAGGCAGGAAGCAAGGGGAAAAAAAAAAAAAGACTTTGGAGCTGCCAGAGCAGCAGTGCCGCAGAATGACTGATTAAATTCTTTTTGTCTTTTCAATCAGAGCTTTCACATAAAGAGTAAAGAGCATCTCTAGTTGCTGCGAATCTGGGCATCTTTGACAGCGGGGTTTAATTCGGTCTTGCTTTCTGCCTGATGCGGAGTGACACCCTGTACAGGCTGGACGGGCTCGGCAGATGGACGGAATTGCTCGCGAGGCCCTTCAGCCCCCAGGTTCCTGCCCAGCTTCCCAATCTCAGACTAGCAGGGAGGTGCAAGGCCCTGCATCCGGGTCCCGGGAATGAAGGTGACACTTTCTCGCTGGAAGCGACTCCTAGAAGCTGAGGGCAGAACTGAATTGACAGGTGACCTTGCTGATCAGTTTTATTCTGCATTTCAGAATCCTGGTTCAGAGCGCAGGTTCTGAACTGGATTCTGCTCCTTCGCCTGACAAAAGCGATTCCACACCTCTTGGCCTCAGTTTCCTCATCCCTAAAATGGGGGCGATATCAGTTCATACCTCAGAGGCTTATGGGGCTTCCCAGGAGGCTCAGTGGTAAACCATCCACCTGCTGACAGTGAGAATTAATTCCTACCATGTTCTTAGCAAAATAGTGGACAGAAATTATGGACTGAATTAGTGTTTCCAATCAGCAGAATATATTGTGGTTTAATAATGATAATACCTGGAGAAGGAAACAGCGATCCACTCCAGTACTCTTGCTTGGAGAATCCCATGGACAGAGAGGTCTGATAGGCCACAGTCCATGGGGTTGCAAGAGTCCAACACGACATAGTGACTAAACCACCACCAATAATAATAATAACATCAATAGTGTGGTTCCTAGATAGAAATAATTTGGATACTTGAATGACACTAGCCTACAGATTGTCTACCTAATGAAAATGGTTACTCTGACCTCTAAAAGGCCATCAGAATGTTATGCTTTATTTAACATAAGTGAGCTGAGCATTTTGCAGCAGCCTCCATAGGGTCTGTTTATTAACTGGTGAGGAATCAGAAATCCCCAGAAACCAGGCAAGTTGGGCCCTTGCCATGTAAACCCAGTTAGAGATCTAGGTGGGAATCCAGTTATGCGTAGGGGCAAATGATTATTGCTGAATTGCACTCCAGGAAAAAGATGGGAAGGGCAGATGCTAAAGCTGATCCTTTCACCTGGATTATTCCATTTACAGCACCCCTTGCTCTTTAAATGTCAGAACTCATAGCTTAATGAAGGGTATATATGGTAGCAAAGGGGAGTAATGTAAAGTCTAGAAATCAATGTGGAACTCCAACCACTGTATTTCTTTAAATCCAAGGGAACAAACAACTTTGAGAAACATTTTTCAGCTTCCAAATGTTTCTGTTTCCTTAATTTGGCATTTACAAAAGGATATATGAATTGGGCAAACTAAATAGAAAACAATAGATATAAAATGTGAATTGGCATGAAACTTGTACATGAAAATATTTTCTTGTGATGTGCTTACTTTAATGTGTGTGCACCTAATACATATAAATACAATGTCTTCCCCTTCACTGACCTACTAGAGGTATTTCCTATAATCTCTAACTTTGCTCACCTGGAATATTTAGAATTTTCTCAGGTGGGCTTACATGTTTATGAATCCTGGCCCCAGAGATTCTGTTTTTAACTGATGAACAGCCTCTGGTGCTTCTGTTTTCTAGCCTCCCCAAACAGCTGCTTACCCCACTATCCATATCCATTTTCCTCTGTGATTTTGCACAATTCATTGCTAACACTTCATTAGTGATTCAAGAAACACACTTCTACTGAGACTTATAAACAGTTTAAAAAAAAGGTAACAGTCTCAAAAATAGCTGGCCTAAAGTACCTGAGTCTTTTCTAATATGATTGGTATGTTTACCCTCTTACTTGCCAAACAAATAAGTTATTGAAAATTCTCTCCAAACATTTAATTGGATCCTTTTGTTAACTTTCTTCTTCTTCTACTTTCTCCATCACCACAACTCTGGTCTCCACCTCCCTTTTAAGGAAGAATTGAAGTTCTTGTTACTTAATAATCTTCATTCCAGCTCACTTCTACCAGGTTCCAGAAATGACATGCGTATATTTTAAAAGTTGCTAAAGTACTATATCCCCTTCGTAGATCACAGCCTTGTCATGAAAAGGGGCTTGTGTAACTCAATGAAGCCATGGGCCATGTGGGTACAATGAGCACAATTGTATGGTAGCTGGAAGATTCTTTGGCATGGTCCTTCTTTGCGACTGAAATGAGAACTTACGTTTTCCAGTCCTGTGGCCACTGCTGAGTTTTCCAAATTTGCTGGCATTTTGAGTGCAGCACTTCAACAGCATCATCTTTCAGGATTTGAAATAGCTCAGCTGGAGTTGGATGGCATCACTGAGTCAATGAACATGAATTCAGGCAAACTTGGGAGATAGTGAAGGACAGGGGAACCTGGCCTTCTACAGTCCATGGTGTTGCAAAGGGTTGGACACAACTCAGCAACTGAACAACACCATCAAAAGCACTATGTAAAGCCATAAGGTCATCTATCTTGGGTTTCGAAATACCACCTACCTCTTCTTTTAAGTCATACTCTGATTCACATTTCTAGAAAAGCATTCCTCTCACAGAAGCAAATCCCGGAGACAACATGGAATGTGGAAAGATCCCTTTCGTTTATAAGAATGTAATATATGCATCTTCAATAACTGCAACCATTAACACTTGTAGAGAGCTCACAGGATGCCAGGCCCTGTGCCAAACTCTTTTTTTTGCCCCAATTAGTAAGTCCTTGCAAAAAGCTTTGGAGGGAAACGGTATTATATTTTCCATCTTCCCTTTGAGGAAATTGAGATTTGGAGAAGGGGAGTAATTGACTAAAGGTGGCAGTGGTTACGTTGGGGATGAAACCCAAATGGTCTGACTCGGGAGCTCTCATTGCTGGCACCGAACTGCTACCTGTGTGTTATGTTAACCTGAGCCATGTGAGAGTCACCGGGCCAGACAGAGGACTGTCCGTCCATTCATAATGAACTTGGCCTAGCCTCGTGCCTCAAGGTCAACCGAGTTTAAACTTGCCATTTGTGTTCTGACTTTGGTACAGGAAGGTGTTTCATGCAAAGAGAACCAGAGAGAGCCATAGATACAGCAAATACATGACCTTAGAAAAAAATGTTAATATACTTGGGTCTCACTTTTTCATCTGGAAATTGGGAGAAAAATAACTTTCCAACTCTCTCCTATGTCATGAAACACCAAAGCTGAAATGTGAAAACTCTGTAGAAATGCCTGCCACAGGCTCATTGTACAGTTATTAGTAGTAGTCTTTTATATGGTTGCATATACCCAAATGTTACTGCAGACAACCAGTCTGTCCATTTCCCTGTCTCTCCAAGGTTTTGCTGTAGCATTTAAAAGTTGCCATTCAATTTATATTTAGCAGAATGTGGAAGATTTGCAGACTGATTTACAAAGAGAAATTTGCTAAGGCGCTGTTTTTCTACATTCAATACCATTTTTAATAGTGTCACACACTCAGTAAAGAGCACGGTTTATATGCTCCCTGTGGAAAGACTGAGGAGAAACTGGCCCCAGGGAAGTTTCTGGCTCTCCATCACTCATATTTTTAGTAATTAGCCTATGGAAACCTCGGTGTAAGTGCAAATATGCTATCAGTCTTGGGGCTGATCTCAAGCTATCCCCTCTGTGCTAAGAGTCTCGGAATCCCTCTGCAGACTTTATTTTCTGGGATGAATTTCAAAGCAGATTCATTATCAAACATCTGCCAGGGTCACTCTGAGTGTGATGTGGGTATTAGCATTAAGTCAGCAGTGAAAAATCAAAGACAGATGCCCCCATTTTTATTTTAAAGGAAAATATTTTTTTTCCCTTAAAAACTAAGTTTATAGCACTTAATTTTATTTCTTTTTAGGCAATCAGTTTATCCCTTCCTACCACTAGGAAGCAGAGAGAAGACCCAAAACTCAACCCCAATAGTCAGAGCTATTTCTGTGAAATACACTATCTCACGTCTCTAGGGGCCGTATGTCCTGAATGCAAACCTTCTTTTTTGATACATCCATGTACTTGACCATACCAGACCATATGCCTAAAAGAAGCACTACAGCGAGGTGTTAGGGTGTCCAACCTTGGTTTTGGTTTTGGTGGCTGAAACTACAGAGTAGCTTAGAGAGGAGTTATGCATAATGACAAAGCACTTTCACCAGCTAGTAACACAAAAGACCTAAATGGTATTTGAGCACCAAATAGCAGAGCAATAGCTGGAACAACCAAGGTTATCTACTCAGCAATGTTTTCCCATCACTCTGTACTTGACCTGGTACTGAGTAAAACTTCACTAAATGATATATAATAAAGTTAATGCAATAAAACATTGATTAAATGAATAAATGACTGAAGAAAATAGAGAGTAATTAGATCCCTAGGTCAACATTTCACTCTCAAACTGAATCCTCCCCTTCTATAATTTCTTTTTTCCTTTCCGAAAGAAACTTGCAGTTCATTTAAGCAGTCAAAGCCAAACACATATGCACACGCGCTCACACACACACACACTCACACACACACACACTCAAATATGCGCTAATCAGGTGGACAAAGAACGTGCTGGGATTTGTCCGATAGCATTCATGACCTTAAGAATGAACTTGGCTTTGCCCCAAAGCACCTAATTCAGCAACAGACTTCACTGCTCAGTCTCACAAAAAACCAACTCAAGTAGAGGAGAAACAATTGTGTATTTTGTCAGCTGCTAGTCTCAAAGTCTCTACTTACCCTTGGCTAAAGGCCGAGGTATGACTCTTGCAAGAGCCTCTCTTTGCTGAAGATAATAATAAGGACAATGAAGGTGAAGGTTTGAACACGGGGGATGTAGCCCAGCTCCTCTGGCTTTCACGCGTACCATCCTAAGTAAGAAATGCAGATATAGGTCACCCTCCCTATTGCCATTTATTCTCAGCCACAGGGCTATAAGAAGGAAAAATGCTTTTTAATGGGATTCTCTAGAAATTCTAAAAGATATAGAGGTGGTAACTTGTTTCGGAAGACTGAAGAAAGTTAGAAATGGAAAGTATCTGCTCAAGGTTTGTTGTGCTTCTCCTTGGAAATGACTTGCAGTCTTTAATTGGAATTATAATGTTTAGGTAGAGAAATACATAATTGTATGTTAGAAGATAGAGACATACATGTTATGTACATATATAGCAAATATTATCCATAGACATGTATATTTTTATTTACATTTACACATAAAAATATATATTTAGTACTTCAGCAAGTTCTCGCCTCTCTTGAGGTTTTTAAACAAAGGTCCATGTGCTTTACTGTGTTAATACTGGTAGCTATACTTTTAATCTTTCTTTTTTTAAATTTCCCTCTGAAATAGTGACAGTCCTCTTTTACACTTGATTTTCCCTCATTTCTTATGTTCTCATGAAGTTGTCAATCATGGTGCCAGCATCCCATGGCCATATGGATGGGCACATAAGCCTGGAGCAGCAGCCACTATAATTCACCTGCTGGAGTACTCTCCCCATCATGACATCCAGAGTGTGGCTGTGCTCCAGACAGACTCCAGACTCCTCACTTCAATTTTCCCCAGAAAATCCTGAGATGGCCCAGGGATTCCAATGGCCACTGTCTCTTCTAACTTATGGAGAGACTGTCAGAAGCACAAAGCTTCAGAGGAAGAAAGAGACAGAAACACAGCAATCACTTTTCTCCCTGAATTTTGCACTAAGTTAGACCTTAAAAGAGCTCCATGCCTGCCTGCAGGAGCCACAGCAACTGAAGGCATTAAGAATAATATCTTGGTAATAGTTGAGTAACCAGGTGGAAAGTTCTATGGTCTTGGAGTTGGGTATCAGAATTTCTTCTTTATTGGGAAGATAACTGGTGAGCCCTGGGGTAAGTCAGCTTGAGCTAAGATTTCTGACTGGGGAAGTATTATTCTACAGAAGGGACAACAATGTGTAGTAGGTGGGGTGTACTGGGAAAAAGGGTATTAAGAGGAAATAGAATAGGAAAGATGGAAATGAGGACTTTCAGGTGAGTACAAGAAGGGATATAGAACATACGGATTACCCTTCCCTGCCCTCCTGCAAAGATTCACTCATGGCCCTGAATCCACTGGAGTTTTGAAGTGTTTGTACTTTTGCATGCAATGATAAGGGGTGATGCCTTCATGATAGGGGCAAATGTTGCATAGGTCTTCACTGGTCACCATCAAATCCTAAGTCTTAGAAAGGGACAAAAAGGTATTTGAGAAGAGATGGGCTTTCATACACAGCAGAAGTAATTCCTTACTAATTATACACAGATTTCCGAGAACTCGACACACACTGGCTGACTTCCGGGTTATAGTTGTAAAATGAATGGATAATACCTTGAACACTGGAAGATGAGTAAAGAGGGATATTTCTCATTTGAAGAAACATCACTCTCTGTAGGCCCATTTCCAAGACTGTGTTCTAGGATTTAGGTCCTTTGCAAACCCTTATGAATAACAATGCTTTAAACACAATAATCCTTGCAGTTTTTTCAACTTTAAATAAATGACATAGTGCTTAACCAAATTCTTCTCGCTAATAGCGGTGAAGATTTGGAGCTGTCTTCCTGACCTGCTCTTGTACATCTTTCTCTTCTCAAAATGCATGGTTCATCAAACCCAAGAAAGGACAGAACTAGGGTGGGTTACAACACTGTCAAAATGTAAGGCCACTAAACACCCCCCCTCCTCTTCCCGTTAAGTGTACCCTCCCATGTCAGCTTCCACTAGGCTGAAGAACTTCATTTTCATTGCACGGGAAGGTCGCACTCTAGAAAAAGACGAAGCTTGGTAAGAAAGCATTTAATCTAAGGAGTCTGATCACTCAGCCCCCACCAGCTGGTACCAGTCCTGGAGTCCCCTTCTCATCTTCTGATTTGCTTATCCTCTATTAGATCTTGAACTCCTTTTCTCGGCAAAAATGCCATGTCCAAGCATGCGATGACCACTCATAATTTATAATTTAGTGAAAAACTATCTTCCCCAGGAGCTTTCCAGCTATCTCTTACATCTTCTGCATCATTGATCCAGTTTTCCCTCCCACTTGTTTATTCCCATCAGCACTCAAATATGCGGTAATGTTTCCTTACTTAGTTTCTGCTGTCTCACACCGGTCTCTGCTATTATTCTGCTTCCCTGTCTAGTAGAACTTCAGGAGTTGCTTGTCTATACTAGATGCTTCTATTGTCTCTCCTATCATTCCTTAATCCAATCTGAGTTTTTCAGTCCCCCCACCCCTATAACTGAAAGCTACACATGACCTCTACATTATACAATCTGTTTAGTTCTCAGTTCTTTTCTTACTAAAACTCACCACACAGTTAAAGTTGAACAATCTCTAATCTATAATGAGGAACACTAATAAAATACATGCTACCATATGTAAAGTAGATAATCAACAAGGACCTACTGCATAGCACAGGGAACTGTGTTCAATATTCTGTAATAACCTATATGGAAAAAGAATCTGAAAAAGAATGGATATATGTACATGTTTAACTGAATCATTTTGCTGTACGCCTGAAACTCACATATCCTTGTAAATCAGCTCTTCTCCAATATAAAATAAAATTTTAAATAACCAAATGAAAGATACAGAAATTTTAAAAAATGGTACTGCTCACACATATAATACTAGCTATTGCAGGATTGGGGATCAAATCATGCAGCAAATGTGAAAGCATTTTGTAAAACAATTAGCCATTATATGCAAATTAATTTGTTGAGAATATTATGCAAAACCCAGCTCACTAAATTATCTTTAAAACTAGCAGAGCTGAGGAAATACAGGTGACCATATACTATCCCTTATTCTTTATAATCTTGAATTTGTGGCATGAGATTTTATTCTATTTTTTTTAAAGCCTTAGTTTTACACCATTTATAATTGTTTATTAGTCTCACTCTCATTTTGGAAAGCTGTCCTAAAATGCAAATAATGGAATATAAGCATGTAAAGAGACATGCTCTCGGAACAATCTGTGTAAAGTTCACAGTTGTGATTTTACTGTTAGGCCTCTGTTCCTATTTCAATGACCTCAATATTAATCTTCCAATTCCTACACTTTAAAAATAAGACAGAATGTTCCAGTTGGAAGGACACTCAAGAAACAGCAGTTTAAAATCTTAATTTGTAGATAGAGGAGACGTAAAGCCTCATAGCAAATTTTAGAGAATGGGAACTACTGTGATTCATGGATATTGTTCCTTGAACCCATCTTTCCTTTGCTTTGCCATCTAATCTGCCTTCCTAAGTCAGATTTCAGAAAGTCTGGGGTATGATAAGCCACCGTGGTAGCATATTAAAATAAGAATAATTTGTCATAGTAGATTCTGGACTAGACTCTTAAGCCCTTCCTTATGTAACTGTAGTGCTTTAATCATAGTGAGAATCCCTTTTACCAAATAGTTTCTAAGAAGACCAAGTCTATAAATTTGGATATTTTGCAATAAAATGACAGGAGTTGGGGGAGAGATCACCTATGCTTTCTTCGCCCACATCCAGTAGAACGTTCTCAAGTTTATCTGTTTTCTTCTTTGGAATAGATGCTGCTGGGATTGAGAGTGTAGCCTCTTTAGATTGTAACCTGGTTGCCCCAGGTCCCGGTATTTGCTTTCCTTGTGGTCATGTGAAAAATTACAGCTAAGTCAGTTTCAATTTCCCAACTGGAAAATTCACTTCTTACTAGAGTCTCAAACTTACTTGTTCTTGTTTGTATCTTGCTGATCCCTAAAGATTTTTTTACTGAATCAGAGGATCATTGATCATTGGCTAATTTGTTCCTAAGATCCAATTGAAGAGATAAAATCTATAAGTCATCTTTGACTCAACTAATTTTTCATACTTTGCACAAGAGTGTTTGACTAATCTTCAAACACAATATGCTTTTCTGATGAGATAATTTTAACCAGTGCAGAGATATCTTTGATGACAATGAATTTGAAAATATAGGTACACAATATGTAGCCTCAGCCTAAGTAATGTGATTTTCTATCTCTTTTTTCTAAGAAGAAGAGTCATAAAAATATTCTGTAAAAAAATTCCCATTCATAGACAGATACCCATTGTCCTTTTCATTATACTGCAGATGAGACTTTTAAGAAATTGCCACATTTTGTGACAACTACTATTATTGCTGCTGTTGTTTCTTTTGAGGGCTGTCCAAGAGAGAACAAGCCAGATGTTAGTAAAAGGTGATAAAGGCAGATTTTATTCAATGATAACTTCTGTAGTAGTGAAGAGAGTCCAGGGTAAACTGAGCTTAACATCACCAAAACAAAAGGGAGGAAGGCGACTTTTTAAATGCTGGGTGTGCTAAAAGAAAGACATGGAAGGACATTGAGGGGAAGTGGGTCCATGTGAGTCAGTCATCTGGGTTTGCTAATTACTATTTGCCTGCATGCTAAGTCACTTCAGTCGTGTCTGACTCTTTGCGACCCTGTGGACTGTAGCCTGCCAAGCTCCTCTGTCCATGTGATTCTCCAGGCAAGAATACCGGGGTGGGTTGCCATTTCCTTCTCCAGGGGATCTTCCTGGACCCAGGGATCAAACCTGCATTTCTTACATCTCCTGCCTTGGCAAGGAGATTCTTTACTACGGGGCCCACATAATTACTGCTTATGCAGGGGAAAAAAGACTGCTCATGTCTTGTGACAAGAGATAGTTGTGCAAGTTATAGCAGGGCGCCCAGTGAAGTTAGGCCCTTACCCTTCCAAAGGAACTGCAGGTGAGGGCTGGTCTCCTTGAATGTTTGCATTTCAGAGAGACTGTTCCTAAATCCTTGAGAAGACAGTTCTGAGTAGTAGAAGATTTATGTTTCAAACAAGCAGAGAAAAATATATATAATCCCAAACTTTCTAAAGGAACTGCTCTAAGCAACAGTTTAGAGGAACTATTCACCTATCACAAGGTTTCGGCTGGAGCAAACAGCAAATTCCCCTGGCAGTCAAACAGGCATTTAAGGACACCTGGGGTCATGTTAGGAATATGGCCTTAAGTTTCTAGAAGGCATATTAGAGTTTGATCAAGTCTTTGAATGTAGGAGTTCAGATAAAATCATTTTGTGCTGAGTGTTTTGCAGTTCTTAGGGCCTACTCTGAGTCAGGTATAGAATTTGTTGGAACATTGCATGCAATATTGAGTTCACCCCCACCAAAACCCTAAAAGGGACTATTTTCAATTCCTTTCAATGTCTTCATTAATTTAAGTTCATAGAAAGATCTCATGATTATCAGTTGGTAGGCCTAGGAGTTGAAGCCAGTTATGTCTTCAATGCAAATCTTACTGATTCTCCAAAAGGTAAAATGTATAAACTCGGTCATTTTTTTCAGATTCTTGTCTGAAGAAAATGTTTTTCTGATAAAAAGTATTTTTCTAAAATTATTTCAAACTGATTTTTTGGGTGGGTATATAGGCTTCACATCCTTTTACCATCTCTTGTTTACATTGAATTAGATCTTTGAGTAAAGCAAAATGAAGAGAAAATGAGATCCATCTTACTTTTTTTTTTTTCCATATTTTTTTAATTTTATTTTTTAACTTTACAATATTGTATTGGTTTTGCCATATATCAACATGAGTCTACCACAGGTATACGCATGTTCCCCATCCTGAACCCTCCTCCCTCGTCCCTCCCTGTACCATCCCTCTGGGTCGTCCCAGTGCACCAGCCCCAAGCATCCAGTATCTATTGTGCATCGAACCTGGACTGGCGACCCATCTTACCTTTTGAATTTTCTTTGTGCTCTTTGCTTTTATTTTCTCTATGTAGTCATGCTTTTTTCTGTTAGGAGAAAAGATGGTGACTAGCAGAAGAGAAACATGAGACTGTAAATGAACGAAAGCAACAAACTGCATTTTAAGAATTCTTCAAGTTTAGGTAAAATGAGGAGATTCTCAATCGCGACAGTACTCACATTTTGAATCAGACAGTTCTTCGTTGTGAGGGTTCTCCTGTGTATTGTAAGATGCTTAGCAGCGTCCCTGACCTCTTCCAACTCCATGCCAATAGCAACCTCCCCTTGTAATTTGTTGTAGTTACCAAAAATATTTCCAGATTTGCCAAATGTCCTTTAGGAGCCAAAATGGTCCCCGGTGAATATTATTGGATAAAGTAACCAAAAAAAAAAAAAAAAAGATGAAAAACACCCTACTTAATCTGTGTCTCAACTGCTGCCCTGGTGGGTTAGAAAAGTCTTTTGAATTTTACCCTAGTGCTTTTGGAGTACGATCTTCCTCAAACCCTGGCGAGTATCCTCACAAACAAGTTGGCTCAGTTTTCACAGGACTCATGGTCTGGCCCAGGTTCATCGCTGAGTCCTTGCTTTGTTTGGTTCTTGTCTCATACCCTGGTTTCCTTTGATTCATTTTTTTTTTTTTCCTTTAACATGGAAATAGCAACATTTCCAGGGATTAAGGTACTGTTCTGCCCCTCCAGCCTCCTTGAGTGAGTGAAATCTTTATTTCCCTGACTTAGCCCACTGCAGTGCTGGTTGCCCACCTGTAGGGTGTTCTGCACCTTTCCTGCCACCAAACGCTTTTGCTGCTGTGCCCTGTTCTCCTGCCTAGGCCTCTAAGCCTGGCACGGGTACTTCATAAATAAAGCTGCTCTCACTGCAGTATGCTTCAAAAATGAAACTATAAGACCCAGATCTAAAAAAGAAATACATAAAATCCTGGAAAAGTTGCAAGGACTGGCAAAAAAAAAGAACACAATTGATTTACAGAGGGAAATATGACAAACTTAGCCTCCATGAGGAGACCACCCACTTCCACAGAAAGAACTCCCAGGCTGCACAGTAGAGCAATCAAAGAAGCAGAACTGAATTTTTAAGAAGGACCTCCACCCCCCACCACTAGTGAATTGCTCTTTCAGTCACTTTACTCTTCTCCCTTTTTATCTGTTGGTAAGGACTTGTTCACTGCTATTAATTATTTTCTTAGTTTGGTTGTGTTCTGTGTTCATGCTCAGTCATATTGGATTCTTTGTGACCCTGTGGACTGTAGCCCACCAGGCTCCTCTGTCCATGGGATTCTCCAGGCAGGAATACTGGAGTGGGCTGCCATTTTCTACTCCAGGGTTTCTTCCTGACTCAGGATCGAATGAGCATTTCCTGCATCTGCTGCACTGGCTTTACCCCTGCGTCACCTGGGAAGCCCTTAGTTTTGTTAGGTGCCTCATATGTGCTCTGTGGTTGTGAGATGCATTTAGAAATCTTTGGTTCTCATTTCCCCAGTATGATTCAAGGCACCACATTATTAAACAGCTGCTGATCCCTCAGTTTCAGTTCTTGAATGGATTATGGGTAAACCAAAGATATCTCCATATTTTTTGGCCTGGTTTTGTTTTGAATGGAGGACAATTTAATTCAGAATTCAAAGTAAGAACATCCTGAAAATTAAATCAACAACTTCACGAATTAAATCAATAAATAAGAAAATCTTTCATATGCAGCTTCTGAAGCTCCTATCAGTTTCTGAAAGTGAAAGTGAAGTCACTCAGTCGTATCTGACTCTTTGAGACCCCATGGACACCAGCCTCCTCCGTCCATGGGATTTTCTAGGCAAGAGTACTCGAGTGGGTTGCCTTTTCCTTCTCCAGGGAACTTCCCGACCCAGGGATCAAACCCAGGTCTCCAGCATTGTAGACAGATGCTTTACCGTCTGAGCCACCAGGGAAGCTCCAATCAATTTCTGAAAGTGAAAGTGAAGTCGCTCAGTTGTGTCCGACTCTTTGTGACCCCATGGACCATACAGTCCATGAAATTCTTAGGCCAGAATACTGGAGTGGGTAGCCTTTCACTTCTCCAGGGGATCTTCCCAGCCAGGGATCGAACCCAGGTCTCCCACATTGCAGAGTGATTCTTTACCAGCTGAGCCAAAAGGGAAGCCCAAGGATACTGGAGTGGGTAGTGTATCCTTTCTCCAGGGGATCTTCCTGACCCAGGAATCAAACGGTGGTCTCCTGCCTTGCAGGTGGATTCTTTACCAACTGAGCTATCAGGGCCACATTTAACTGGCTACTGTTCCTTGACCTAGCAAGCACTTAGGGAAATGTATGTCATGTAGTGGGAGCCACCCTTACCATAGTCTCTCTTGATTTAAAACTGGACTAAAATAATTCAATTTCCTAGATCATCTTCTGTTGTTGTTTAGTCGCTAAATTGTGTCTGACTCTTTTGTGACCCCATGGACTGTAATCTACGAAGTTCCTCTGTCCACAGGGTTTCCCAGGCAAGAGTACTGGAGTGAATTGTCATTTTCTTCTCTAAAGGATCTTTCCAACCCAGGGATTGAACTGGCATCTCTTGCCTCTCCTGCATTGGCAGGCAGATTCTTTACCACTGAGGCACCGGGGAAGCCCCAGGGCATCTTCCGAGGGCAGACAAATAATATATACTTTCCTTTCGACCTTTACCTGAAAAGTCCATGGAGATAACTTAGCAATCCACATATTTATTTCATCTTTACCAGAAATTCTTGTTCTGGAAGAAATTTAGAACAGAATAGCTTAGAGATACTTAATACACTTATACTAAAGATTAATATATCCAGAAGACACACAGTGGTTTACAGCAAATGTGTATTTTGTAAAAGATACGGCTTTTTAATTCTTTAGAAAAAAATTCTGTCCCTTGATCAATGATAGGCTCTAATTGCAAGCACTAGGAATCTAAAATTGGTGGTGTATTTCTTTTTGACCTTTCATTATTGGTTACATTAGCTTATAAAGTACATTTCTTGTTCAGAAAAGTCCATTGCTCTACTTACTCTGAATTAGATTTCTAGAAAGCTTATCAGATCGTTTTCTTCTTAAAATAATTAGAAATCATTAGCAGTGATCTCACAAACTATTGATAACACCCAGTATACATACTGCCTGAATTTACAGATTGGATTATGTAAAGCTTTTTCAAATATCTCTTTGGTAAACTTGAAGTTTCAGTTATTTGATAGTGTACTTGATTTTTGCTGTTATATTTACATGTATTTCTCATTAGACTATCATAAGAGAAAAAAAATAGTTTAAAGAGAAGTTTTTTTTTTTTTTTAATAATAGGAAGAAAAGCACCATTTCCACTACTGGTCAAGAAGACAGGTGTGCATGGCATGCTCAGTTGCTCAGTCGTATTCGACTGTTTGTGACTCTATGGCCTGTAGCCCTCCAGCTTCCGTTGTCCATGAGATTTTTCCAGGCAAGAATACTGGAGTGGATTGCCATTTCCTCCTCCAGGGGATCTTCCCAACCCAGGGATTGAACTTGCATCTCCTGCCTTGGCAGATGGATTCTTAACCACTGAGCCACCTGGGAAGCCCCAAGAAGATATGTTCAGTCCAGTTCAGTCACTCAGTTGCATCTGACTCTTTGAGACCCCATGAATCGCAGCACGCCAGGCCTCCCTGTCCATAACCAAATCCCAGAGTCTACCCAAGCCCATGTCCATCGAGTCAGTGATGCCATCCAACCATCTCATCCTCTGTCGTCCCCTTCTCCTCCTGCCCCCGATCCTTCCCAGCATTAGGGTCTTTTCCAATGAGTCAACTCTTCACATGAGGTGGCCAAAATATTGGAGTTTCAGCTTCAGCATCAGTCCTTCCAGTGAACACCCAGGACTGGTCTCCTTTAGGATGGACTGGTTGGATCTCCTTGCAGTCTAAGGGACTCTCAAGAGTCTTCTCCAACACCACAGTTCAAAAGCATCAATTCTTCGGCACTCAGCTTTCTTCACAGTCCAACTCTCACATCCATACAAGAAGATAGGAGGTAGTAGTAAAATAGATTTTCTTAAGGGTCCAAAATAATAATAATAATATGCTAAACAAAATAGCTGTGTTTTCAAGTATGGCTAGAGTTGGGCTTTTAGAGTATGAAAGAATTTCCCTATTTCAGAAACTAAGTAATAGCTAATTACAAAGTACATCAAAACCAACAAAGGCCAGTCTACAATGTACAAAGCAGAAGATTTAGCTGTGACTTAACAACATGAACATGAAGAGCAGGAAAGATTCATGAGCAAGGCACAGATTTAGAATGACTAAATATCACTGTCATCTATCATAGTAATATATAAACTAGCAGTGCAATACATTGAATAAGCCAGCACAGACAATATAATCATGAAGCAGGTTTGTTTTTTTTTTTTAATATCACACTTTTTTTTTCCCCCAAAAATGGAAACAATAATACTTCATTCATTCGCTTGAGTGCATGAGTGCTCAGTTGTGTCTGATTCTTTGCCATCTCATGGACTGTAAACTGCCAGGCTCCTCTATCCATATAATTTTCCAGGCAAGAATATTGGAGTGGGTAGCCATATCCTCCTCCAGGGGGTCTTCTCGACCCAGGGATCGAACCTGAGTCTCCTGTGTCTCTTGCATTGCAGGCAGATTCTTTATCTCATCAGAAAGGATTAGATGAAGTATGGTACATTTATGCAATGGAATACTATGTCATCATTTTCCAATGGAGTAGGTTTACACAGCTGGACTTTGAAAGAGAGATATATATATAGATATATATATATAGATATAGATATATAGATATATATATGTCTTACATAAAAAAAGGCTGCAAAGAGCAAATTCTTTCCTTTCTCTTAGATAAAAATCTGGGAAGCCATTGCAGCAAAACTAATAGTTGGTTGCCATAAGTCTTAAAACACAATCTCCATCAAGTAACAAAAACATCCATCCCCATGAAATCATTAAGGTCAAGATGTGATTTAAAATTCAGTTCAGTCACTCAGTCGTGCCCGACTCTTTATGACCTCATGGACTGCAGCACACCAGGCTTTCCTGTCCATCACCAGCTCCTGGAGCTTGCTCAAACTCATGTCATAAGGGAGGCTTGTTCATTGTCCCACCTAAATCTGGAAAAATCTTAAAATTTGGCAAAGAAAGCAATAGCTTCCTTCCCACACATCCCCTAGCTTCCTTCCTTCCAATCTTTCTAATTTCCCATTCCTTTCCCCCTTTTTAGCTGTCCTATTCCTTACCAGCAGCATCTAGAAAAATAACAAGAGCCGAAGTAATAGATAAAGAAAACTTCTCTGTGGACACTGGATTAACTAGTGCTCTCTAAATTTGGCAGGTATTCAAGGCTGACTCAACTTTACGGCTCTTGGCCAACATTTCTAATCCATTTTGAGGAATCATGTATATGCAGTCCTCCTGACAGGAGTAACTGTGCCTCTATTTCTGCTGTCCCTTCATCTGTCCTCATCACTAAGGATTGTCCCCTCTATTTTTTTTTTTTTCTCATTGCCATCTATTTGTCCTTCTAGACTGGGTTTTAGATAAGACCTAAGGTCACCCATGGAAGTTCTCGCTCATTCTTGGCCCACAACTGGCTGGACAATACTGCCAAACTCTTGGAGAATGTCTTCTAACACAGCCCAAAGAAGCTCTCCCTTTGCTATGGTTGTTGTTCAGTTGCTAAGTCGTGTCTGACTCTTTGCAACGCCATGGCTTGTAGCATGCCAGGTTCCTCTGTCTTCCACTATCTCCTGGAGTTTGCTCAAACTCATGTACATTGAGTTGGTGATGGGATCTAACCATCTCACCCTCTGCTGCCCCCTTCTCCTTTTCCTTTGATCTTTCAGCATCAGGGTCTTTTCTAATGAGCTATTCCATGTTCAAAACAGCTAGTTAGAAATCTCTTGGCCTTAGGTCTTCCAGGTGTCAGTCAGACCTGTTTTTTCATTCCCCAACCTTTAGGAATACACATTAAAAAAAATATATTTATTTATTTGGCTGTTTTGTGTCTTAGTTGCAGCATGTGGGATCTTTCGCTGCAGTACACGAATTTTCTAGTCGTGGCATGCTGGCTTTGGTAATTGCAGCTCACAAGCTCTGGAGCATGTGGGCTTAGATGTTCTGCAGCATGTGAGACCTTAGTTTCCTGACCAGGGATCAAACCCATGTCCTCTTCATTGCAAGGTGGATTCTTAACCACTGGACCACCAGGGAAGTCCCCCACATTAACTATTAAATGTTCTCATTGAACCCTCTTAATTTTGTTAAAGGGGAATCAACTTCAATGTTGCACTCCTTTTTGAATAGAAGATAATCCCAGTCCACAAAAAAATGTCTCTGAATAATTCATTGGAAGTTCTTCTAACTGGTTTTGGAATTTGGAGGTAGCCACAAAACTCCCTACCCTTTGGTGGAGCAGGACAAAGAGATTTACAGTACAGCTCATTCCTGATAAATTTTTAAAATCCTCTCTCAAGCTCAAAGTCTTATCACCTGCTATATCCTTGTTATGAGTGAGAGGATCAAAGTTTATGGAACATACTTCAATAGGTATACTAAATGTTTTCATTGTTTTAGCCTCTCCTTTGGTGTAAACCTCACCTGTCTTAATATTTACTTCTGTACTCTGTCTCAGATCAATTGTAGGTGTTCTTTATAGTTTGTTTGTATAAATTATTACAGTAGCACAATTTCTTTCATTCATCTTTTGCTATGATTGTCAGTGCTAGTAAATGTTTTGGGAATGTTTTTTTTCCTCACATGGACTTTAACTTTCTTAATCTTCATTAAAGTAGTATCATGTCTCATTACCAAAACAAGTCATTTTCTTTTAAAGTCTTTCATTATTCTTTTTTCTCCATTAAAACATCATCAATCTCATCCTTAAAGTTAAATCATTGTGACTTAAAGAGAAGTTCATCCAACTTCTATAGACGAGTTACAAAATTAATTACAACTTTGTCATAAAAAAGGAATATAAATTGGGATGGATATATGAAATGACATGATATTGAAATGATATATGTAGTCTGTTGAGTAATATTTGATCCTGCTAATTTCCTGGGAACATTCATATTCTCAATATTTAAATTTCAAGCTATGACAGTTGAGATGAAGCACATTTTATCATCATGGGTAACTATCATTATATGACTATCATTTAAGAAAAGGATCCATATACTCATATTTCAAATCTTTCTAAAACTGGATGCTGTTTTATTGTTTAAAAATTTTGGACAGCTTTCATGAATATATACATGAGCAAGGAAGATTCTCCTACTTTGTTCTGAGGTTTTACATTCAGGGTAGAAAAGAAGAAATATTTTCTGATATTTTCCCCACTCCACTTTCCCTTTTTTCCTCTCTCTCTTCCCTTCCTTTTTCCTTCCTTTCTCAATATTTGCTTTAAATAAAAAGGAAGTTGATACAATACAAATTTGCTTCTCCTAAATCATTTCCATTAGCAATGTATATCATATCTACCCCAAAGTTTGTTCAAATCACATATACCCTGGCCACTCACTATTTAAAGTTAATTTCTGCAAGTTAGAGAGAGCAGTAGCATTAATGCATGCCATATCACCCAATTTCTTTCCTCTACATAGAGAAAAGATGGAGGGAAATGTTTGTTCCCAAGTGCCTCAAACTGCTTAGTGTTTAGGGGGGAAAAAAAAGGAAGGTAATTGGGAAGTGCTTCTAAGAGAAATTAGTTTCTCTTGTCAACTGTCATCAAGATGAATTACACTCAGTGGCTTCGCAGAAGCAGAAATGAAATCTAACGTATTTGCAACTAAGACAATAGTGTGCATGTTTTTAAATTGCATCAGGTAGGGCCCATTATTTAAGATTCGTTGCTACTGTCATTGTCACAACATCCTACATTATTCAAGCCAAGCATCAATTCCATTAGTCAGTCTCTCCTTTGCTGTCAGAGATGCAAACATAGGTTTGTGTTCCTTAGAGTAAATGTATCATCTGAATGGAAATGTGTCAGGAAATATTAAATGATATGAGGTATGATTCATGAAATAAAATCAAACAAACAGATGAGTCCCTCTCTCTCCCAAAAAAGGAAAATTCTTTATAAAAAGCTGTAAGGTTATGAGTTCTTTGTAGATGAGAAGAGTAATACAACCATTTCTGTATTCCCAGTAAATAAGGTATAGCTGGTGTTTAATAGGTACACAATACATATTTTTTAAACAAATTAATTCAATAAGTAAATGAATGAATAAAGGAATGAAGATCAAAGTAATCTTGCTTAATATATTAACAATACAGTAAGGAAAAAAATTTGGCCTATTAACATCTCCCTGGGTGATCAAAAAATATGAAATAAATATGCATTACTTCAAATTTTCAAATAGCCTATAATGGGTCATATTAGTCAAGGCTATGATTTTTCCTGTGGTCATGTATGGATGTGAGAGTTGGACTGTGAAGAAGGCTGACCACCGAAGAATTGATGCTTTTGAACTGTGGTGTTGGAGAAGACTCTTGAGAGTCCCTTGATCTGCAAGGATATCCAACCAGTCCATTCTAAAGGAGATCAGGCCTGGAATTTCTTTGGAAGGAATGATGCTGAAGCTGAAACTCCAGTACTTTGGCCACCTCATGCGAAGAGTTGACTCATTGGAAGACTCTGATGCTGGGAGGGAATGGGGGCAGGAGGAGAAGGGGATGACAGAGGATGAGATGGCTGGATGGCATCACTGACTCGATGGACGAGTCTGAGTGAACTCCAGGAGTTGGTGATGGACTGGGGGGCCTGGCGTGCTGCAATTCATGGGGTCGCAGAGAGTCGGACACAACTGAGCGACTGAACTGAACTGAACTAACTGTACACATAGGAACTGGCAATACTTCACTCTGATGAGCAAGACTGAAGTGCTCTCATAATTAACTGCATTTGAATGGATTCTATCACATATTTGCTACTTGCATGCTTTCATTAACATGTATATCCAGGAGTTCAAAACACCAGGGGAAATTTTATTTTTGTCAGTAAGAAATATTAAATCAAGATCCATATCATGAGTTAAGGATGAAATGTACAACACTTTCGCCAGAGCTAATTCTCCAGACATCAGAAGTAGCTATTGGTCAACTGCTTAAAAGGTTTTGAGTTCAAAGTTCACAAAAATGATTCTGTTAAAACGTGGAGACTGTCATGTAAATTTAATCAGATTAATAGAATATCTGCTTTGCTTAGAAAACTTATGTAAATGCTGTAAGTGTTTTTATTTATTTGATGGATGATCTAATTCTTTCACACTGTATTATCTATGTAGTTAGAAAACACCACATTTATTTTACTTTACTATAACTATTTATTATATGAATATTTTGCTAAGTACTTTGAAATCTGCATATAATGCCTCATGGAGTCCATGATAATATAAATTTGAAAAACAATTTTTGTAATACTAAGTACTAAAAATAGTGATTATTTATTGCAAATATATTATACCTCATGCAATTTACAGAGTACATCATGCTTCTGATGCCAGGCTGAATGAATCACAAGTTGGAATCAAGATTGCCTCAACAATCTCAGATATGCAGATGATACATACCACTGTAATGGCAGGAAGCAAAAAGGAACTAAAGAGCCTCTTGATGAGAGTGAAAGAAGAGTGTGAAAAAATTGACTTGAAACAACATCCAAAAAACTAAAATCATGGCATCTGGTCCCATCACTTCATAGCAAATAGATGGAGAAAAATTGGAAAGAGTGAAAGATTTCATTTTCTTGGGCTCCAAAATCCCGGCAGACAGTGAATGCAGCCATGAAATTAAAAGACACTTGCTCCTTGGAAGAAGAGCTATGACAAACCTAGACAGCATAAGCAGAGACATCACTTTATGGATAAAGGTCCGTATGGTCAAAGCTATGATTTTTCCTGTAGTCATGTATGAAAGTGAGAGTTGGATCACAAAGAAGGCCGAGCACCAAAGAACTGATTTTTTTTCAATTGTGGTGCTAGAGAAGACTCTTGAGAGTCTCTTGAACTGCAAGGAAATCAAACCAGTCAATCCTAAAGGAAATCAACCCTGAATATTCATTGGAAGGACTGATGCTGAAGCTGAAGCTCCAATACTTTGGCCACCTAATACGAAGAGCCGCTTCATTGTAAAAAGCCCTGATGCTGGGAAAGATTGATGGCACGAGGATAAGAGGCAACAGAGGATGAGATGGTTGGATGGCATCAGCGATTCAACAGATGTGAGTTTGAGTAAACTCCAGGAGACGATGATGGACAGGGAGGCCTGGCATGCTGTGATTCATGGGGTTGCAAAGAGTCGGACACGACTGAGTGACTGAACTCAACTGAACTGAACATATACACGGGGGTTTCCCTGATGGCTCAGGTGTAAAGAACCTTCCTGCAGTGCAGGTGACACAGATTCAGTTCCTGAGTTGGAAAGGGTCCCTGAATAAGGAAATGGCAAAAATCAAATTACAAAGTTTTTTTAAATGACAATTTCATCATGTTTTATCTCAGTGGCAACCTGCTGTATTTAAACCCTGAAAGGAAAAAAAAAATTGTGCCTACAATTTTTTCTTTATGAACATATGGGAAAACATACATTTAACTCTTGCCTGGAAAATCCCACAGTGAAGGAGCCTGGTAGGCTGCAGTCCATTGGGTCACGAAGAGTCGGACACGACTGAGCGACTTCACTTTCACTTTTCACTTTCATGCATTGGAGAAGGAAATGGCAACCCGCTCCAGAGTTCTTGCCTGGAGAATCCCAGGGACAGGAGAGCCTGGTGGGCTGCCTTCTATGGGGTCACACAGAGTTGGACACGACTGAAGTTAAGTAGCAGCAGCAACTACAAATAACGTAAATATTGACATATGAATAACTATTTCTATGTCTGGGCATGAAACATTTAATTTTAATATCCTAAATGTTTTACATTAGCATCTGTTTTTGCAAGCATAGTCTTATAAATTACACTGCCATACTGAATAAAGTATATTCTTAATTAGCAAGGGTTAGGTAATCCATAGAGTGCAAAAATATGCATTATCTTTACATTAGACTTGCCTCATGTTTTCCTCAACTAGTCTGTTGATGGAATTACTGTATTTTAACTTTATAGTAATAACCTAGCACCTTTAATATATATGTCTATGTAGCTGGAATTTCCACAACAGAAAAATCACACCACAAAAATTAATTATGACTCAGTTCTGGTGTGTGCCTCTAAAAGAACGGATATAAAAAATAAAATTAAAAAAAAAAGTAAATAGGATCACTCATGAAATAACTTACTCATCTGGTATGACTATGCAGATTCTTTTGTTTCAGCTCATCCAGGTCTCTACTTCTCTGCTTCCTGCGTTTCAATTGACCAAGCATATGATACACAGGGTAGATAAAGAGCCTTAGTAACTCCAATCCAAGTTTTGGCATTTGAGCAATATGAAATCTCCAAAAATAAATATTTGAGGAGTAATATTAACATGGACTTTTTTTTTTTTTTTTTTGTAAAAATGAAGGTGTGAAAATGAAGTCATTTTCTCAGGTGACTTGATATGTCACAGTATACAGTGGAACTTTTTATTTGCTTGTTTTTTTTTTTTTTTTTTCAATCCTTCCGCCATTGTGCTCAAGGTACCGCCTCAGCAAGTGCAAGACATCCGGGAACCGATTCTTCTCAGAGTCCCTTAGCCTCTACAGTGGAATTTTTAGTTAACAAATAAAATTATGAAAACTGTGTTCTTTAGTCATAAAAATACATTACTTTTTTCTTTTTATTCTTATTGTGTATTGAGAATAATAAGATTCCATAAAAATAGACCTACCACAAACTTCCTATATAAAATCTACAGGGGAAAAACAAAAACGTCAGGGTTTTGTAAAGATATATCATGTGGGCATGCATAAAATGACAAGCACGTGTAAGCTGAAAGAAATGTCTTCTAATAGGTAAAATCAGCAAAAATGAGCAAAGATATAATCTAGGGATTTTAAAAGACACTTAAAAATGAACTTTCAGGAGTGGAGGAATTTTCACATCAGCTATTAAATGTTTATGAATGATCACTGGGGGACTTCCCTGGTGGTCCGGTGGATAAGACTTCACCTTCCAGTGCAGGGAGTTTGGATTTGATCACTACTGGGGGAGCTAGAATCCCATGTGCCTTGTGGCCAAAAAACCAAAACATAAAACAGAAGCAATATTATAACAAAATCAATAAAGGTTTTAGAAATGATCTACATTAAAAAAAAAAAAACCTGTTAATTAAATAAAAAGATATCATTGGTTTTGCCAAGACTCAGTGATAATTACCTGAGTTAACCTCCCATAGAAGATTCTTACAGAGGTGGACACATTACAGGCACCAACTATTGATGACACTGGATGAGAGATAGAGCAGGGTTGTGATTCTTAAGAGAAAGGAAACACATAAAGATGAGCTGCATGTTCTCCTGGGTTCTCCCTGGGATCCCTTTTCTAAACTGAGAGGATGGAGTCCTGAAAGAAAGAAGTCATCTTGCCTGGCAGAGGAAACTGAAGTTTAAATTCAGAGATGCAGAAGAAAATGGAAAGAGGAGTGTAGGTTGCCAGAGAGGAGGGAGTCACACAGAATAGAGACTCTAGCAATCTGCCGAGAGTTCCCTTAACTTTTTGACCAAATCTAATAATCTCTTCGGAAGCTTTTGTTGACAATGATGGCTACTCCATTTCTTCTAAGGGATTCCTGTCTGCAGTAGTAGATATAATGGTCATCTGAGTTAAATTCACCTATTCCAGTCCATTTTAGTTCACTGATTCCTAGAATGTCCACGTTCATTCCTGCCATCTCCTGTTTGATCACTTCCAATTCTATTTCTGCTTTATTGACTATGCCAAAGCCATTGACTGTGTGGGTCACAAAAAACTGGAAAATTCTGAAAGACATGGAAATACCATACCACCTGACCTGCCTCTTGAGAAACCTGTATGCAGGTCAGGAAGCAACAGTTAGAACTGGACATGGAACAATAGACTGGTTCCAAATAGGAAAAGGAGTACGTCAAGGCTATATATTGTCATCCTGCTTATTTAACTTATATGCAGAGTACATCATGAGAAATGCTGGGCTGGAAGAAGCACAAACTGGAATCAAGATTGCTGGGAGGAATATCAGTAACCTCAGATATGCAGATGACACCACCCTTATGGCAGAAAGTGAAGAGGAACTAAAAAGCCTCTTGATGAAAGTGAAAGAGAAGAGTGAAAAAGTTGGCTTTAATCTCAACATTCAGAAAATGAAGATCATGGCATCTGGTCCCATCATTTCATTGGAAATAGATGTGGAAACAGTGTCAGACTTTATTTTTGGGGGGCTCCAAAGTCACTGCAGATGGTGACTGAAGCCATAAAATTAAAAGACACTTACTCCTTGAAAGGAAAGTTATGACCAACCTAGGTAGCATATTCAAAAGCAGAGACATTACTTTGCCAACAAAGGTCCGTCTAGTCAAGGCTATGGTTTTTCCAGTGGTCATGTATGGATGTGAGAGTTGGACTGTAAAGAAGTCTGAGCGCCGAAGAATTGATGCTTTTGAACTGTGGTGTTGGAGAAGACTGTTGAGAGTCCCTTGGACTGCAAGGAGATCCAACCAGTCCATTCTGAAAGGAGATCAGTCCTGGGTGTTCTTTGGAAGGAATGATGCTGAAGCTGAAACTCCAGTACTTAGGCCACCTCATATGAAGAGTTGACTCATTGGAAAAGACTGATGCTGGGAGGGATTGGGGGCAGGAGAAGAAGGGGACGACAGAGGATGAGATGGCTGGATGGCATCACCGACTCGATGGATGTGAGTTTGAGTGAACTCTGGGAGATGGTGATGGACAGGGAGGCCTGATGTGCTGCAATTCATGGGGTTGCAAAGAGTCGGACATGACTGAGTGACTGGACTGCACTGAACTGAACTGAATAATCTCTTCATTTGCAAGGAATGACCCAGCTATATCATTTGTTGTTGTTCAGTTGCTCAGTCGTGTCTGACTCTTTGTGACCCCATGGACCGCAGCACGCCAGGCTTCCTTGTCCTTTGCCTCTCCTGGAACTTGATCACATTCATGTCCATTGAGTTGATGATGCCCTCCAACCATCACATCCTCTGTCGTCCCCTTCTCCTCCTGCCTTCAATCTTTCCCAGCATCAGGGTCTTTTCCAATGCATCATCTCTTTGCATGAGATGGCCAAAGTATTAGAATTTCATCTTCAGCATTGGTCCTTCCAATGAATATTCAAGACTGATCTCTTTTAGGATGGACCAGTTGGATATCCTTGCTGCCCAAGGGACTCTCAAGAGTCTTCTCCAACACCACAGTTCAAAAGCATCAATTCTTCAGGGCTCAGCTTTCTTTATAGTCCACATCTCGCATCCATACATGACTACTGGAAAAACTATAGCTTTGATTATATGGGCCTTTGTCGACAAAGTAACATCTCTACTTTTAAATACACTGTTTGTCATGGTTTTTCTTCTAAGGAACAAAGTTCTTTTAATTTCATGGCTGCAGTCACCATCTGCAGTGATTTTGGAGCCCAACAAAATAAAGTCTGTCACTGTTTCCATTGTTTCCCCATCTATTTGCCACGAAGTGAAGAGACGGGATGGCATGATTTTAGAGTTTTGAATGCTGAGTTTTAAAGCAGCTTTTCCTCTCTCCTCTTTGACCTTCATTAAGAGGTTTGTTAGTTACTCTTGGCTTTCTACCATAAGGATGGTGTCACCTGCATATCTGATGTTATTGATATGTCTCCCAGCAATCTTGATTCCAGCTTGTGCTTCATCCAGCCCAGCATTTTGCATGAAGTACTCTATCACATCATAAATACAGATATAAAATTCCTTAATGTGATTTAGTAATTGAATTCAACAATAAATAAAAACATAATACACAAAAACCAAGTGGAATTTTCTCACAATATCACTAATTATTAGTGTAGTGTGTATACATATTATTGAGTAATGGAGACAAATTATATGATCATCTCAGTAGATAAAGGAAAATACTTTAAAATACTCAAAATCTATTTATAATTTAAAAAAATCAACATAGTAGAAATACAGAAAAACTGGTCTAATCAGATAAAAGGCATCTGTAAACAACTTGCAGCTAATATAGTTTATGGTGAAAGACCAAACACTTTACCCCTAAGATTTGAAACAAGGCTTTCAAAGACTACAGGAAGTTTTATAGTGTCTCACATGATCATTTTGCTGACAGAAAGGACCTGAGCAGTTTTAAATCCCTAAATGTTATAGGATGAATAAGATAGATAGAGGAATAGATCAAGAGATATAGGTATATAGATACCTGGATATATAAATAATTATATACTATATAAATAATCAACATTAATCATATTAAATCATTATATATGTGCATATAGTTATCTGTTGTTTCACAAACTGGTTCCCATACACAAAGAGCAAGAAGACAGTGAAGAAAGAGACGGACTGCTTCATATCATTAGGCGGCAGGTTTAAGAAGCAAGGGAACTTCTGTGCCAAGTTTGTCTGGGCAGCAAGGCTACTAGCAGATCCCTATACCCACCGGAATCTTACAAGTTTATACACAGGACTTACCTGGGTTCAGCCATATATCCAACACAGATGGTCTCACAATCCATTGCTCTCTCAAAGCCGTGTCCTTAAAACGCTCCTACTCTGGCAACTGTGGGCAGAATGTATACTCCAAGGACGGGGAAGGAGTGGGGAGCCTAGGAGTTCCCAGGTCCAGCTCGCAGGTTAACCGAAACTCACATTCTCTCCATGATCCCCTCCAATGCTGTCTATCTTCTATCTGTCTGCATCTATCTGTGTTCTATCATCTTTAAACACTAAAGGAAATGTTAACACTATTGTGAATACTAAAATTAATAATCAAATATATCTCATACTTTGAAAACTTCCAAAGAAATAAAACAAGAAATAACAAAGTTACACTCATGGAAATAAACATCTGGCTTCTAAAAGTGCTATTCTGAAGGCGAAATACTGATTTAGATGTTAAGTTTCTCATCTGCCTGCAGACAAACACAGTTCATTGTTCTTGTTACATATGCTGAATTAATAATAATTAATTGTCACAAGGAAGATTGCCCATGTAAAATAAAAATATGATATATATTAAAGGCCTCCTCAATATGCTTGCAATGCATATTAGGTGATCAAACAGTCATCATTTATTCCTATGCTTGGAGTCATGCATATTCTGATGAACAAGTATGCCTTAAATCCAAGTATCTTCACTAATTAATTAAATTAACTTTTGATACTTTCCACAAGACTATCTACAAAGTGATTTAATTACAATATGATAGCAGTAGTTTTAATCTTAATATAATGCAGAAAAAAGATAATTTTCTAGTGTGAGCAGAAAATTTACAATATTTCAAAGGCATTATTGTGTAATGTCGTAAGAGCTCTGCGTTGAACCAAATTGCTTTGGTTCAAATACGAGCTGTGCTGCTTAGTGTTTTTTTGCTTTTTTCTTTAAGCTTGATAAAATTAATTTATCTATGCCTTGGAGTCCTCATTTATAAAGTGTGAGTGATCAGAGTATTCCCATTTCATTGATTAAAGGTGATAATGAACTGATATATTGAAAGTTTTAACTATTATAAGGAAAAGTTACTTCATGACCTATGAGAAATTCTCTATAAAGATTCACCTGTACTTTTATATCTTCTTCCATGGATCTGTTGTGAGATACTCTCTTTAACTGGCCCAGTCTTGAACAGTGGATTGAATCACATCACTATTACATTATTATAATCATGTTAATTACGATTAGTTGATCACCCAATATATACAGGCTACCGTGATAAAAGCTGCCTGCAATGTAGGAGACCTGGGTTCAATCCCTGGGTTGGGAAGATACCCTGGAGAAGGGAATGGCTATCCACTCCAGTGTTCTTGCCTGGAGAATTCCATGGACAGAGGAGCCTGTTAGGCTACAGGGCTATAGTCCATGGGGTAACAAAAAGTCAGACATGACTGAAAGACTAACACATAATACTGTGATAAAGACTTTATTTTACTTTATTTATTCCTCATTAAAGTCCTATAATATGGCTACTATCCAAGTTTAACTGATGGGAGAAATGAGGTTCAGAGTGTTTAATCAATATTACTTTCAAGAGCTAACATTCAAATTCAGGTTTATGTCAATTTCAAATTACTATTTCTTTCATTAGGATTACTAATTTATCACATTTTCACTCTCTTGGGCTTCAATCCTCATGTATTTCTGGTTATGAAATAAAAATTTACTGGTTACTCTTTATCAATGAGCAAAACAGGTAGTAAAGTGTGTTTTTCTTGTTCCCTTGTCTACACTATATAATAAGCTGCCAATAATATGCTATGAATAGTCTAATTAGTAGCAGCTGGTGTTTTTATTGCAGGCAGGTAGGTCACTTTTATAGAAAAAAGGAAGGGCTATACTAAACACAATATATTTCCCAATTAAAAGGGTCATTTCTCTAAAAACATTGAAAATATAATAAAATCTGGAGATAAAACAGAATGGCATTCGTTGTACTCTGCTGCGGGATCTAGGGGAGACGCGGAGCTCACCTTTGCTATGCCACACAGCTCTTCACCAGGTGGCCTTCTACAGCCCCTCTGAGTGGCTTGCTCTTTGCACAGATCCTTTCTCTGATAATTCGAAGAGGAAGGGTGACCTTTCCATGGAAGTCCCCATTTTCTAGCCATAATTAGTATGATTAAGCCATAAAGAGAGAAAAAGCATCCTTACTACAGGACTCCATACCAAACCGTGGATGAGTTATAGCTCTGCTTAACCTCAGGTAGTACTGACATTTAAAAAATTGAACTGCTTAAGACATATGCATAAATCTCTAACGTTGGAATTTCAAAAGAAATGTTTTTGAGCAAAACTTTCCTCTTGGAGCCAATAAAAGTGTTACATTTTGGGTGAGAACAGTCATGATTCTTTTTAAAGATAACTTTGAGTTTTGGTGGACATCTTTTCACATTTGGTTGATGCAGTCCTATGATAGCATGACTTGCCATTAAACGTTGCCAACCCAGCATTTTCCAACCCTCTGTTATGGTTGAATCTTTCAACAGAAGACAGAAACTCTCTCTATTATTCTTATTATTCATTCAAAATGATTCCTCAAACATATACTGAGCATCTTCACAAAGGCAATGAGTGAATACTATTTCATGTCCCCGAAATCTGTCTTCCCTTCCTACTTCCCATAGCCTGGCTAATGCCTTCTAGTCCTTTCAGTCACAGGCAAGATGTCATTGTCTGCAAAGGAGTTTTCAAGAGTCAATAAGGTAATTTTGCACTTCAGCAATGTATTAAAAATCTATTGCCCTCAAAAATGTAGATATTCCTTGACAACAGCAACCATGGCATGCCCACTTTTGTATTCCCAAAACATAGAAAATATGCGTAGAGTGAATCAATGAGAGATACTGTGTGGAAGACAAGGAAGATGGCAGACTATCAGGGGACTTTATTCTTTAATAGGGACTATATTACTGTTCCAGAGAAGACAATGGCAACCCACTCTAGTACACTTGCCTGGAAAATCCTATGGATGGAGGAGCCTGGTAGGCTGCAGTCCATGGGGTCGTGAAGAGTGGGACACGACTGAGTGACTTCACTTTCACTTTTCAATTTCCATGCACTGGAAAAGGAAATGGCAACCCACGCCAGTGTTCTTGCCTGGAGATTCCCAGGGACGGCGAAGCCTGGTGGGCTGCCGTCTATGGGGTTGCACAG
The DNA here is from genome assembly GCF_032452875.1 of Bos javanicus. NCBI lineage: Eukaryota > Metazoa > Chordata > Mammalia > Artiodactyla > Bovidae > Bos > Bos javanicus. The sequence continues at coordinate 93,898,670 of NC_083877.1, forward strand.
AGTTGGACAGGACTGAAGCGACTTAGCAGCAGCAGCAGCAGCATACTACTGTTCATTCATTAAAACTTAAAAGTGAAAAACAAAAACGATGACCTCAAGGGTCAGATGCAGATAAAATTCTCTTAGAAATGTTTAACACTTTCTATTTCCAATCACAAATCTGGGAAAGGTTAAAGAAAACATACTCTTCCTTATCACACAATTATTCATCATTTTACTTTCTTACAGGAGCCATTATAATCTGAAATAATCTTGGAAAAAATAGGTCCTAGTATTTGTAATATTTAATGCTTATTTTCTATTAAAAACCCCAGAGGAAAATCCGTCAGGTGTTTGATCATGTTGGATTGAATGTTGATTACACAAACAGAAATTGTCACTGGTTACTGTGGAGTATGTGCCTCATAAACTATTGATGCTGCTGCTGCTACTGCTGCTAAGTCACTTCAGTCGTGTCCAACTCTGTGCGACCCCATGGACTAGTGATAGCCTACTTAAAAAAAAAAAAAAAGATAAAGTGTATTATTGATGAGACATTAGTGTAAGTAATAAATAAATTAAAATGTAGTGTAAGTAATGAATTAAGATAAATTAAGATAATTGCCCATGAGATTCCCAGGTGGCTCAGTGGGATTAATCCCTGGATCGGAAGGATCTGTTGCCAGAGATAATGGCAACCCACTCCAGTATTACTGTCAGGAAAATTCTGTGGACCAAGGAGCCTGGTAAACTACAGTCCTTGGGGTTGCAAAAAGTTGGACAGGACTGAGTGACTAAGCATGCATACACACATGCATGAAACATAATTGAGCATCCTACAATCTGAGGTCACCGCCTCTGGATAGCTGTGTTCAAGTGCATATGCCTTATCTGAAATACTAGCATACATCTTGAGATGAACAGTTAGTGGGATAAGAAATTACAAGCATCAATGTAAAGTGAGGTTAACAGAGAATTGTGCATCTGCACATCCTCCGATGGGAAATATACTGTCTGTATCTGTGAGAAAACTGTCAAAAGTACACGCATCTGTCTATGTAAAGTGGGAAAGCCACCATGGTTCTATTTGTTTTGTGATGTAGTAAACATGACTAAATTTCCAGAAACAAATTGTCAAAGGAAAACACACACACACACACACACACACACACACACAAGTATTGAGAATAACTAAAGTCACCCAATGTCCATATTTTTGAGAAATAATTTTGCCTCTATGATAATCCCCTTTACGGGCTGAAAACAAAATAGTTCAAAAGTGAAGGCACAAGGATACACTACATATCATTCCAGGCTAGAGATCAGTATTCAAATGGCAGAGGAAAAAACCTGGGCATTTTTGTGCATCCTATGGACTTCGAAGACCTAGATCTGTCTTGTCAGATCCTAGGAGGTAAAATAATTGTATCAGAGAGCTTCAGAAGACGTAAGGGCAATAAGCATCAGACGGCAAAAGTGTCTTATTCGCACAGGTTGCTTTAGTGGAAGAACCCTGGAGACCTCCATTCTACGAAGCTAACTGCATATAATCCTGGTGCTTATTAAGTGCAGTTAAGTATTCAATGGCAGCAGGCTGCCTATAGCCAAGCAAATGCCAATCATTTCAAATTACGCTTCTAAGGTCAATTTTGCTTCTTTAGACACCACAGTGAGCCAAAATTCACACCAATACATTAACGTAAAGTTTCATCATCCTACTTTTGAGTTTCAAATTTTTATTCATTTAGAGGACAGTCAAGTGACTTCCTAGAAAAATGTTTATTAATAGTAGCATTTGTCATGGGAGTTCAGAACCAAATTATAAATGATCTTTTGGATCCCTATCAATGCAAAGTCCTGAAATCCAGGTCAATGATTATAAATAAGCCGGTCTCTCACAAATGTCTCTCTTCCCCCTGCACCCCCAGCCCCCACACCCAGGCTTCTCAAGCCTCGCTAGGTGTAAACTGAAACAGATGTCACAAGAGACAGGCCTAACAGAAATGTAATCATCACAGTCAACACATACTGAGCTTCACTAAGTTCAGGTACTTTCGTATACGTTTGCTCTAACTTTTAATTTTAGAATAGTGTTAGATTTACAGAAAAGTTGCAAAGATAGCACCAAGAATTTCCTTATATCCTGCATCCAGTTTCCTCTATTGTTTAGATTGTATGATTTACTAAAATCCATAATTTATTTGTCTTTCTTTTGTTTTGGCTTCCCTGGTTGCTCCAGTCAGTAAAGAAACTGCCTGCAGTGCAGGAGACCCAGGTTCAATCCTGGGTCAGGAAGATCCCCTGTTGAATGAAACGGCAACACACTGCAGTATTCTTGCCTGGAGATCCCCATCGACAGAGGAGCCCGGTGGGCTACAGCCCATGGGGTCACAAGAGTCAGACATGACTTAGCAACTAAACCACTTTTACTTTTACCTAACAAACTTGTTTTGCCCCAAGATCCCATATGGGTACTATGGGTACCATCATCATGTCTCATTAGGTTCCTGTGTAACCATTTCTCAGGCTTACCTTTATTCTGATAATATTGATAGTTTTGAGGGTACTATTCAGGTATGTTGTAGATTTCCTTCAACTAGAATTTGTTGGATGTTTTTCTCACAATTAGACTGGAGTTATGGGTTCGGGCTGGATGAAGCACAAGCTGGAATCAACATTGCTGGGAGAAATATCAATAACCTCAGATATGCAGATGACACCACCCTTACGGCACAAAGTGAAGAAGAACTAAAGAGTCTCTTGATGAAAGTGAAAGAGGAGAGTAAAAAAACTGGCTTAAAATTCAACATTCAGAAAACTACAATCAGGGCATCTGGTCCCATCAATCCATGGCAAATAGACGGAGAAACAATGAAAACAGTGACAGACTTTATTTTCTTGGTCTCCAAAATCACTGCAGATGATGGCTGCAGCCATGAAATTAAAAGACACTTGCTCCTTGGAAGAAAAGTCATGATCAACCTAGACAGCATATTAAAATGCAGAGACATTACTTTGTTGACAAAATTCCATCTAGTCAAAGCTATGGTTTTTCCAGTAGTCATGTATGGATGTGAGAGTTGGACTATAAAGAAAGCTGAGCACCAAAGAATTCATGCTTTTGAACTGTGGTGTTGGAGAAGACTCTTGACAGTCCCTTGGACTGCAAGGAAAGTCCATCCTAAAGGACATCAGTCCTGAGGCTGAAGCTGAAACTCCAATACTCTGGCCACCTGATGCAAAGGACTGACTCACTGGAAAAGACCCTGATGCAGGGAAAGACTGAAGGCAAGAGGAGAAGGGAGCAGCAGAGGATGAGACGGTTGGATGGCATCACTGACTTGATGGACATGAGTTTGAGCAAGCTCTGGGAATTGGTTATGGACAGGGAAGACTGGTGTGCTGAAGTTGCAGAGGGTCAGACATGGCTGAGTAACTAAACTAAAGCTGAATGGGTTTGGGCAGGGGAAGACCAGAGAGATAATATGCCATTCTCATAACATTATGGGTCTTCCCTAGTAGCTCAGGTTGTAAAAAATCTGCGTGGAATGGAGAGATTGCATGTCCTGGGTTGCGAAGATCCCCTGAAGAAGGGCATGGCTACCCACTCCAGTATTCTTGCCTGGAGAATTCCATGGACAGAGGAGCCTGGCAGGCTATGGTCCATGGGGTCACAAAGAGTTGGGCTCGACTGAACAACTGACACTTATCACATCATATCAAGGATATACACTGTCAACATTCCTTATCACTGTTGATATTAACCTTGAACACATGGCTGCAGTAGTGTTTATTAGTGTTTCCCCTTGCATGGTTCTTATTTTCCCATTCTCAGACTGCACTCTTTGGAAGGATGTACCATGTGCAGCTTGCTCTTAAATGGTGGAGAGTTATGCTTCACCTCCTTGAGAGGTATCGAATACATCTTTCACGGATTATCATATTGAATTTTCAAGATAAATACTATGAGGTAATGCTTATCCATTTTATAGATAAGAATGGGTTTCAATAAAGAAAAAGTGCCCCCAACTGCACATCCAAAGTTCGTTGGTCTCCAACAGGAACTTGGGCACCCTGGTTCCAGATCCTGAGCTGAAAGTCAAATGTGCAAGTGAAGTCCAAGTGGTCATCAGAGCATTAAAGTCAAGTGGATGAAAGCCCATCATGGAGAAGAAACTGTATATTTGTACTGGGTACTCCAGGGAGACAAAACAGAACCGATGGATGGAATACAAAAGGAGAAGCACTTCAACACAAACTGTTGAACAATAAAATTAGAATTTAATAAGCTACCTGAGACTAGCAGCACTTGGATGGCAAAATTATTTCAGAAAGAATAAAAGAATAAGAATGAAAACATAAGATCACTTAGAATGGTTCTCCCACTTTTCATAAGTGTTTTAAATGCATTTACTCATATAATAATCACAAGTCTACAAGGTACCTAATATTATTATCTCCATTGTACAAAGATAAAATTGAGGCCCAGAAAGTCTAAATAACCTGCCCAAGTCCACACAGCTAGTAAGCGGCATTCAAACCCAAATAGTCTTAGCTCCACTGTTCTTGGTTTTACCACAGCAGGTTGGTGTAGCCCTCACTCAAAATCTGCTAGATATTGTGGTATCTTCAGTATTCCTAATCCTTAAGTATAAAAGCACTGTCTGCTTATCATTAAAAGTTTTATGAATGCATGTTAATGCTTACAATTTTAAGCTATAATTTCCTTGAATTAGTGTAAAGATGGATCAACTCCTTCCATCTTATTTGAGAAACTAAATCTTGAAATAGGAGACCAAAGATGAAGTCATCAGTTTAGACAAGTGAATACATATTCAAATCAAGAAAAATATAAAACAGGTACATAATATATATCTTTACAATACCACAGTACCCGATGATTTTTTTTTTCCCTAAGTGTAGTAAAAGTCTTGCTCCTGGAAATTAAAATTCTCTCTTTTCTTATTAGTGTTTTTGTAAAACAAATGATAACAAAAATCTGTCACTCATTTATTTGGAACCAATTTCAGGGATGGCATCTGGAATTAACTTTCAGTTCCTGGAGCTAAGGGTTTAAAGAAATATTCAAAAACAAGATTAAAATATATCTCCATTCCCCAAACTGAGTCTACCTAACTCAGTAAAATTCCATTCTTAATGGAGAGAGTTAGAGCAACAGGCTGAGAAGTCAACTAAGCTCAGCAGAAAGCACTGCTTTCCCCTAATCAATATCATGATTACACAAAATTAAAAGGGTGAGAAATCTGAGCTTAAGGCAGAAGAGAAAAGAAGGCATTATTTTGTGAACCCCTACCAGCACTGAATCGTGGCCTGAACAATGTAACAAGCGGAGATGATAAATGCAATCCTGGGGTTCACCTTTCAGGTTTCAGAGCCGGAAGGTTAGTTGAGGTCTCCAGAATTGATCCGGATGCCTGCAAACAGGAGGCCTCCAGGAAGTGGGGTAATGAAAGGCTTTGTCGCCCACCCACACACAGCGCTGGGCTGCTGACAGTGTAGAATCCACTGGGCTTCTCCTGATTGACACATGTGGTTAATTGAGTGTCACATTGTGTTCCTGCTTCCACCTTTTTGAAGCACACAACCAGAGATCACTCCTGACATGTGATAGCTCAGAGCCGGAGCATAAATAAAGCATTTCATGGATCGGGCAAGGGCCGTAGATAGACCCCAGGGCCCATCTCTTTGACAACCCTTGCAAATCCTGAGCAGTGTAATCTTTTTCTCTCTCCCTTCCTTTCCCAGTATGATTTAAGCACACGGCCATTTAGATTGATTTACTGGCCACCAAGATGCTGCTGCTTTGTCTACAGCAGGATTGGGAGCCTCCACCCTCCCAACCCACACCCCTGCCCCCTGCCCGAGTCTTTGCATCAGGAAAAGTTTGTTTTCCAGGAAGAAATGCTAGAAGTACTGCCACAAGGCTGCCAGTTGCAGTTACACATGAAGAATCGATAATCTCCTTAAGGGGCTCTGACAGCAAGTGGGTGGAGACATGGGGAGGAGAAGATGGTAGGGAGAAAGGAAGGAGCAGAGGATTAATGCAATGTTGGCTAAATACTCTAAGCCACATGTTGTCCATCAAGCCCTGCCTGACCCCCCTCAAGCACAGCTTGTCACATTAATCATCTGTGTTGCCATGGCAACTGAGCAGATCCATTTTACTACATAATCATCTTTTTGCAAGTAGACTTTGAACACACACCAAAGTGTGTGCTTTTGGAAAGCTATATTCTCATTGCTTCAGGAGCTATACAAAGCAGAGCAAAGAGAAGGCCTTAACTAAGAGTTTGGTCGAAGAGTGTAATCAACAGTGGGAATCTGTCTGCTCACTGCTCCAAAGCCAATAAAGAGGCCAGGCTGGTGGAAGGGAAGGTGTCCTTTATTTTGGACGGTGGGAACCAGGAGGGCAGACTTCTATCTGAAGACTGTCAGCCCCCACCACCCTGCGGACAATCAGTGGGCAAGGGCTTTTATAGAAGGAAGGAGGGGGCTACATGCAGAAACAGCTCTGACAGTCATCTTGAAATTAGTTACGTGGTGGTGTGATCAGGGTCATCTTGACTGTTTTAAGTACAATTAATCTTCAGTTCCAGGGTCTGTTTTGTCCCATCACCTTGAGGCCAGCTCTTGGAATTGTGGCAGCTCATGTCACGGCTACAGTCTGGATATCATGTAGTTAACTCCTTCCACCTGCTGGGGGTTTCAGTATCTATATGGCAGCTCACAGGGTATGGCTTAAAATATTAGCTATAGCCCTGAGAAAGAGCTAAAGGTCCTTGGCTTTGCTTAATGACTAAGCTATCATTATTTGGTTTCCTTGGAGTTTTCCTTTGTGTCTGTATTTTCTCATTTTTCTGATTAAACTTATTCTTTGGCTAAAGATTTTCCATAGAGAAAAGGCAGTTGGAGGACATGACGTGGAAGGCCTATAGTGTCCCTCTCCATTTCAAGAGTATGTGAGTAATGAAAAAAGTCAATGTTAAGAGCAATCAATAATTTACTAATTCACATAAATTAGAGGTCCTAAAACATTTCAGCCTCAGGACCTCCTTACGCTCTTCAAGTATCAGCCACCTGAAGATCTTTTGCTGATGTGGATGGCATTTAAAAGTATATGCCATATTTTAAAGTCTAAGACAGTTTCGGCTTCCCTGGTGGCTCACATGGTAAATAGTCCACTTGCAAGACAGGAGACCCAGGTTCGTTAAGATAGTTTGGGAATATTTATGTATTGATTCACTATAAAAGAAGAAGTAAACCCATTATATGATAAGATAAATACTATATTTTATAAAAATATTATAATTTCTATAATATAATGAATTTATGGGGAGAGTGGCATTTTATTTTTTACATTTTTGTGCATCTCTAACATTTTGCTTATTCAAAGATAGCTGAATTCTCATATTGGTTTCTGCAATCACTCCGTTGAAAAGCCACACATAATGTGTAACCTGTAGAATACACCACTGAACATTTTCAAGACAATGACAGTGATAAAGGCAAATGACTTTGTAGTATTATTATGAAAATAGTGTTCATACTATGGAACCCCTGAAAGGATCTCAAAGACCCTGAGGTGTCCCTGGATGACATTTTGAGAAACTCTAGTAAGTGTTTTTAAATTCTATTCACTTTCAGTGACCACTAATTTCCAATGAAATGTTGCACAGAAAAAGATGAGCTAGTCTGTGACGCTGAACCTGAGGGTCCTGTTGGTAAGGTTGTAAAATTTTGCAAAGGTGGGTCTTCACATTTAACTCTTCCACTCACTTCCTCAATTTCTGTAAATTCCATGCTTGAAAATGATTTTGTCACAAAGCAAGATCTAGCCATCCTCAGCTCCATCATCCAACCACTTCCCCATCGGGACCTCTTTTTGCCCACGCATTTACAGTGTCTTGTCTCTCTAGCAAATCCTTGGCTGAGTCTAAAGTATCAGAGAAATGAAAAATTATTCCTTTTCTCCAGAGGTTTGGAAATAAATAAAGGATACAATGTTTATTTTGAAGACTAAGCATAAACGAGGATTATTATTTTGATTTTTTTTTAACCTGGAAGCCTGAAAATTGCACCTGTCAATCTTGGCTCTTTGTTACTGTCTAAATTTAATTTCAATTAAATAGGAATGAGATTCCCAATACCCTTAATAGCAGAATCGTATGGCCTTAAAGCCAAGTATTGCTTAAAAAAGAAAGAGCAAATCAGAAACTCCCCCCAAGGACATGGAAGCTAACCCTATCAAATGGACTATCAATAATTAAGGCCTTTGATGCTTGGAATCATTTAGATAATAAGATTGCTTTGAAGTAAATAAATATCAAATTAGGATTTGTGGCAGTCACAGGTGTTTGGCACAGCTAGCCCATAATCACAGAGAAAATGAATGCATTTTATTCAGCATAATTAGAAAAAGAAATGAAGTTTATATGCAAATTGTAAACCACTTTAGTCCAAGATAACCGGTCAGACTGCTTTTGGTAATTTAAACTTTCATTTAGATGAGAATTTGCAAAGTATCTATTTTCAATGCAATGTGAGTGCAGCTGGTTGCACTTTCTCAGTCGACTGAGAGGAAAATTTAAATGTCCCTCATAACCCTCCAGTCCTGTTTTGGTGCTGACAGAACAACACATGCATTTTTTAAACTTGACTTCTCTCACTCTTGTCTGTACAAGACATCAGTTCCGGAAGGTTGTATGGGATTTTTTTAGGGCCCAGTAGAACTCTTGCCTGAAAAATCCCATAGGCTAAGGAGCCTGCTAGGCTGCAGTCCATGGGGTCGCTAAGAGTCGGACACGACTGAGCAACTTCTTTCCCTTTTCACTCTCATGCATTGGAGAAGGAAATGGCAACCCACTCCAGTGTTCTTGCCTGGAGAATCCCAGGGACGGGGGAACCTGGTGGGCTGCCGTCTATGGGGTCTTACAGAGTCAGACACGACTGAAGTGACTTAGCAGCAGCAGCAGCACCAGCTTTAAAGGAACTTGTGGGAGCCAAGATGATAAAGATTAAGAGGAAGAAATGTCTGAATGGATGTAAAATTTAAGTGTTCTAGGAACAAATTAAATATGCAACCATTGCTGGTGATTTCCTTTTTCCTCAGCGAGAGCTACATGCTTCCAAACTTTTCTTAATTTCTTTCTGGTATTCTTCTGCCATGTTGTAATATTTACTTACTTGTCTTTTCTTCTTCCTGTTAGGCTAGAAACTGCTTAAAGCCAGGAAAGTTTGAGCTACTCACCTCAGTTTTGCCTGAGTAGCCTGGACCATTATCTGCCCTAAATAGCTTATTTTTTTCTTTTTCTTTTTCCTTTCATTTACAACATTGTGTTAGTTTCAGGTGTAGAGCAAAGTGATTCAGTTATACATATAGATAATATAAACATATACATCCTGTTTCAGATTATTTCCCCTTACAGGTTATTACGGAATACTGAGTAGAGTTCCCTGTGCTATGCAGTATGTCTTTTTTGATTACTTGTTTTCTATATAGTGGTGAGCATGTTAATTCTCACCTTCCAATTTGTCCCTCTCCCCTCCCCTTTTTGTAACCATGAGTTCTCTATGTCTGTGAATCTATGTTTTATAAATAAGTTCATATGTCTAATTTTTTCCAATTCTACATATATGTGATATCATATGATATTTGCCTTTCTCTGCCTGGCTTACTTCACTTAGTGTGATCATCTCCAGGCCCATCTATGTCAGAGTAGATGGTCTAAGATGGTGAGATGGCACCTGGGAAATGTCTGGATGACAACACCATACCTTTTTTTCTGCCCCCTTTCATCTACCTATCTGGCACAGAGTCTTGTTTATAACCAGACACACGTAGAACAAGTTTGTAATATTTATCCACATAATTCACATGCACCTTCTCGTGTGACATGCCCCCAAAAGAAGGCAGCCTTTGTGGGTCAGAGCCCAATCAGTCAGATGCCACCTACCACACTTTTCATTTCTTCCAACTGTGAAACCTGAGTGGTTTACAAATAAGCAACCATTGACTCTCTAGGAAAATCTTAAGGACAGAGGTGCTCTTGATTTATCCCACTTCCCCACCCCCCACTTTTGTCTTCATTCTTGAATCTTAGCATGGATAAGCAACATGGAACCCAAGATAATAAATCTATAATGAACACTGTTAATGAGACAAGAAGATGCTTGCTATTGTTGTGTATGTGCTCAATTGCTTCAGTCATGTCCAACTTTTTGCTGATTCATTTGAAAAGACCCTGATACTGGGGAAGATTGAGGGCAGGAGGAGAAGGGGATGATAGAGGATGAGATGGTTGGATGGCATCACCGACTCAATGGACATGAGTTTGGGTAAACGCCGGGAGATGGTGATGGACAGGGAGGCCTGGCGTGCTGCAGTTCGCAAAGAGTCAAATACGACTAAGTGACTGAACTGAATATCAAACTAACATTTTATTTCCTTTCTTGTGTTCTTTTTTATGCATCTGGAAGCTTATAGTCACCCTCAAAATTATGTTTTATTAATGTTTTCCTTCTACCTGTGTTCACTTTGTCTTTTATCCTTTTTAAAAAACTCAACACCTCCTAGGCATTATAGCTCATTGAGTCCTTAACTTGATGTGAATGGATTTCTAAGCTGCCATCCTTTCTGACTGGAAAGTCTGGTGAGTCAGAGAACTTGGGAAGGTTGAACAGAACGTGGGGAGTGGAGAGAGCAGCAGGAGCGATAACACACTCAGAGTCTGATGAAGAACAGCTCTGTTGAGATACCTCGCTGGAATCAGAAGACCTGAGGGAAATCCAGTAAGTCCCCTTCAGTAAAACTAAGTGAAACCCCTTCAAAGAACAAAATGCTGTTTTCTAGAATCATTGTTTCTCCTTTTAATCTAACTCTCAGAATCTACTTATATCTAAAGCTGTTGTTAGTCACTCTGTCATGTCCAACTCTTTGTGACCCCATGGACTGTAGCCCGCCAGGCTCCTCTCTGTCCATGGAGTTTTCCAGGCAAGAATACTGAAGTGGGTAGCAATTTGCTTCTCCAGGGGATCTTCCCGACCCAGGGATAGAACCTGGGTCTCCCCCATTAGAGGCAGATTCTTTACCATCCGAGCCACCAGGGAAGCCCATCTAAAGCAGCTGGCCCTAACTTATTGCCTAGAATTCATTTTCCAGACCAGTACTGAAATGTGTTGACATCACAGACTATTTTTGCTATTTCCCAACTGATTAGGCCAGATCCAAATCTTCCATAATTAATCTTTCAGCACATTTTTTTCCCTACCAAATAACCTTGCTTATTAAGTTATACTTATATCTTGAGTTGTAGTCTAATTAATACATGCAAATATCAAAAGTAGAATAATTAAAGGAGTATGTATAATACAAAAGAAAAAGTGATGCAGTAACTCGAAGAATTTCTGTTATTAAACCTTATTTACAAATTAACTCCTTCTTGAGTTTTTCTGTATAATGTCTGAGTTGTCAGGGTGTTTATTGTAGAAGCAGCCAAATCTGACTGAGTGATTAACACCTTTGCCTTTCACAGTTTTTAAAGCAATTTTCAACTTCTTAGCACTATCCTTGGCTGCCAATCTTTTATCATTATGATAGCATGGGAGAAGACCTCACAAAGTCAAAAGCTACCAAACACCTATGCTTCAAAGATGTAGGAGTGGATAATTTACATAGCTTTAATGAAAAGAGTAGCTTATTTTTGTTTGCTTCTGGCTCTATACAAAATACTTAATCCTTTTAACTAAATATTGTACTCACAGTAATCCCAAGAGGCAGATAATACTACCATATCATTTTGCCACAGAGGAAATGGATTGTGAGAGACTGGACTTAACCAGGGACTGTGCATCCCGGATTTGCCCCTGTCTGTGTGCTGTGCTTAGTTGCTCAGTTATGTCAACTCTTTGTGACCCCATGGAACGTAGCCCACCAGTCACCTTTGTCCATGGGGATTCTCCAGAATGGAACACTGGAGTGGGTTGCCATGCTCTCCTCCAGGAGATCTTCCCAACGCAGGGATCAAGCCCAGATCTCCCGATTGTAGGCAAATTCTTTACCATCTGAGACACCAGGGAAGTCCCTGCCCCAGTCTGCTGCTGCTGCTAAGTCACTTCAGTCGTGTCTGACTCTGTTGCGTCAGGCTCCCGTCCCTGGGATTCTCCAGACAAGAACACTGGAGTGGGTTTCCCTTTCCTTCTCCAGTGCAAGAAAGTGAAAAGTGAAAGTGAAGTCCCTCAGTCGTGTCCGAATCTTCGAGACCCCATGGACTGTAGCCCACCAGGCTTCTCCATCCATGGGATTTTCCAGGCAAGAGTACTGGAGTGGGGTGCCATTGCCTTCTCTGCTGCCGCAGTCTACCAAACACCATATCTTAAGTTCACACTTCCTATTCTGCTCTATTTCCCAAACTTCATCCTAAGATCTCAGGAACAAAGACCCCATAGAGAAGCCATGTGCATTCTGATTTTTGTGTGTGTGGAGGGAGGTAGAATATAATATAAATTTTTAATTACCATTTGTGACAGCAAGTGTTTTTAACAAGCTGAAAAGATCTCACTCAAATTACCTTCTTATTGTCTTAACTGAATTCCAAGTTTCTAGCTTCTTCTTTTGGTGAAGATTTTCTTTATATCTGTGCTATTTTAGAACGTTAACTTTTTACAACCTTAATTTTTCAGTTTGAATGAATTTATTACTATTTTTTCTCTCCACCACCAGAGAATCTGAAAATATTGAAATGGCTATGACTAAACAATGAGTTGCAATTCCCCAAGTAACATGGGAGAACTTAAGAAAAATACAAACTTCAGCAAAAAACTATGCATTCCATTTTCAGATACCTCTATATTAAGGTAATCTGGCAAGAAATAGAAAATAATCTATATAGATTTTGATAATGTGGGAAAGGTGGTCTGAAAAAACATAAAAGTGGGCATTGTTAGAAAGGCTACCAGTGGGTGCCATGGTTTCTCACTTTGCTTAACCCAGTGTGGACTGACCTGACTTTCAAATTCCCTTCTTTAAAACCATGTTGAAGACTTTTTTTTGCATTTTGCAATTTCAGAATGATTGAGATTCGGCTGAAAGTAAGGCATCATAATTTTTCTTATCTTATCTTCTAGGTACCTTACGTTATTGTGTTTTTTGCTTTATGTTATTGAAGAGTTGGCTGGATTCTTTAGCCCTGTGAAGATTATGTCATTTTCTTACAGATATTGTAAAAATATATTGCTTATATATATTTTTACCTGCTCATCTTGGTTTATAATCTGGATGAGTAACTAATCACTTTTTTTTTTTTTTTCCAATGTCCTTTGTTCATGTTATACAGTAAGTGCCTACGATTCTAACGCAGCAATGTGACTTTGGCAGTTTTAGAGCTTCAATCATACTCAGCATTAAAATGAGATAATGTTTTAAGCCTGCCAGGAATATTATTTTTTTGACCTTATATTTGGCATGAAGAGGTTAAATTAATATCTGGGGAACGTTCATTGCAAACATCAACTGATACTGAGAACTTTGAACTCTCTAGTTTCTTTACAACATAACTTGGTCTCAGAAAATGGTACCAATGAATGTTTTCTGGTAAACTCCATGTACATCAAAGCAAGTGAACTTGATTCTAGGAAGTCATTTAGATTAGGTTTGAGTTTATAATGGACTGTTAAGATCATCCATTTGATTTCAGTTACTATTTTCCCATCTAGATCATGCTCATTAAACATGAAACAGGAGGCAGCAACAGCAGACTAGACTGGGTAGTAATGGCAAATCAGATTATTCTCGTAACACCTGATGAAGTTAACAGAAACTTTAAAATGGTGATTGAAGGCGAAAGGAGAAGGCATGACAGAGGATGAGATGATTAGGTAGCATCATCAACTCAATGGACATGAATCTGAGCAAACTCTGGGGGGTGGAAAAGGACAGGGGAGCCTGGCATGCTGCAGTCCATGGGATCGCAGAGTTGGACGCAACTTAGTGACTGAACAATGGCAAAGCAAATCATGTGGGCAATCAAAACAAGAGCATAGGGCTAACACTACATATCAAAGATAGAGCTATTTTATATAATAGATACAGAGAGAGAGAGAAATAGAGGACAGACACTGATACGAATTTACGATTACTGCATGAAATTTAGACACGTTGCCTTAACCCCCAAGCCATGAGGGCAACTGCTAGACATTCTTACAGATGTTACTAAGTCTGAGAGTACAAATTGTGTTTTTGTCTATATTTTTATTCTTCTGGCCTCCTAGGAAAACTAAGCAAGGCACAGAAGCCCTGAAGGGGTGGTTCCATAGGTTGATACAAGTTGAAGACCACTTCAGGGAAGGCTTCCTGAAGATGGCAGCCTTCTACTTTTCTTTCTTCCTTTTGTTTCTATGAGAATATTTTTCTTTCAATTCTTTTTTGGATGATGATGATGACTCAAGGGAAGAGGAAACATATTTCCTTGGTTACCATGATATTCTTTTTCCATGTTTCTTCATCTTGTATGTCTTCCTCCAGACACATTGCTTTGTGTCAGACCAGATCCCTTGAGAGCTCTGAAAAGCCACCTGTGCCTGGGTCTGCCTGCGTGATGGAGCTTGATGGGAAGTCCTGTGTGAAGTAAAAGGTATTTGGCAAGAACCACAGTGGGTGCACACTCACTCACTTCAAGGTGCTGACATGGAGGCATCAAGTGGGAAAACTCTTCACCTATGGATGCCTCAACCACCTGTGGACAAGGCAGTCCTGGTGAGCACTTTCTGGGCATAGTGGAAAATGTTCCGTGAATTTCTAGTGGAACCTTTAAGTGGGAGACACTACAAAGATGCTAATTCTATGATGGGAGAGAAGACTCCAGAATCTGAATCAGGGAAAATGTTCTGAAGCCTTAGTATTGGATAATCAGAATTCACCCTTCCACAACAATTGATGAGAATGCTGGTACAGACTTTTGTGATACTTCACAAGGGAGAGAAGTGGGCAAACAGTCAAATATCTTATACAACTTTGTTTCACACATCTTTCTTCTCCATATCCTCAGATTACTTAAATTATGTCAAAATATGAAATACTCAGAAGAAATGAGCTCTTATTCTTATATTTAGGAAGAAAAAATAAATCATATACATTATATCAAAATAAACAGAAGATCTGAACAAAGACATACAAAATGAAGTAAGATAAAAAAAGAATCATGACAACCAAGAAAATATATGTCCTCTTCACTCTCTTCATCATAATCATCAAAAAAAAAATTGAAAGAAAAATATTCCCAAAGACAATGAAAGGAAGAAAAGAAAAATAGCATGATAATTTATATGGACAAAACAATCTGTAATAAAATATAATGTAAGAATTAAGGTGAAAATTTCTGAAATATGATTTAGGTTGTAGAAAAAACTTAATAAAAACATATATTCAATAAATATATAATTTAAAAAGATGATAAAATAGCAAAATGAGCTTGCAATGTGCTGAATTATGGCTCCCAAAGATATGTTCATCCAAAAATTTAGCCTGTGGCTTTATTTGAAATAAGAATCTTTGCAGACACAATCAAAGATCTCAAATGCAAGTTCTGTGGATTGGTTGAACCTTAATTCAAACAAAGAGTATCTTTATAAGGCAGAAAAAGGGATAGAAACACACAGGAGAAGCAGATGTAGAGAAACAGGAGATAAGGCCAAGTGAAGATGTAAGCAAATGTTGGAGGTATTGCAACTACAAGCCAAAAAATGCCAAGGGTTGCCAGTAACCAACAGAAGCTGAGAGAGAGGCATGGAATAGATTCTCTCTTAGAGCCTTAAGAAAGACCCAACCTTGTTATCAACTTGATTTCAGACTTCTCACCTCTGAAACTGGGAGAGAATACACTTGTGTTATTTTAAGCCACTGAGTTTGTAATAATTTGTTGCAGCAGACCTAGGAAATGAAAATAGAGATGAAAAGTGAGATTGCAAAGCTAAAGAAGCAAATCAAAGACTAAACAAGATTATTACAGAACTAATAATTAAATTAGAAGCAGTGAGGATAGATAAACTAAACATTAAATTAATAACAGAAAATGTATTAGAATCTCTCGGTTTTCTGTCAGTGCCTCTACACGCTTTTCCTTGAAAAAACATCTCTCAAAAGACGTTTCCTGGTCTCCGTTGCAACTAGATGGCACAGTGCTACTTGAGTTCTGGTCATGGGGTAAAAATGGAAGTACATGTATATTTTCTAAGGTGCCATTAAAGAATACATACATTAATCTTTCCACTTGCCTACTGGTTGACATGCAAGGATTATGGATGGAAACAGAGTAATCATCTTGGATCCAGTAACAGTCCATGTTCAGGCTAGTATAGCAACCAAATTAAGCCAGTTGGGTTTCTGACAGTGAAGCACTTCCCTATCAGCCATGAGTGGTTTATGCCAGGCTTGTTGCCTGAAAAACAAATGGGCTTCTACCTTGTTTAAACCACTTATATATTCTGAGCTTTTGTTACTGAAGCCAGAACGTTCATGTTAAGTAATGTATCCAATTATGACATAGAGATATATCGAAAGTTATATTTAAAATATGTTAATAACTATTATTTGCTTAACTCTGCATAATATCTTTTTACTTAATAAAAGAAGGAACAAACTTTGAAATTAAACTGAGATTTAAACTATTGAACTGTCACTTGCCAAATGATCTTAGAAGAATCGTTTCATCTATTTGAAACCTGATTCTTCATCTATGAAATAAAGAGAAATCTACCTATTTAACTTTCCCTTGCCTCAGTTTTCTAAACTTTAAATTGGGAATATTAATATTTCCTCTTTCATATGGTTGTTTTCAGGTCCTGTTTAAAGTCCTTAGAGTAATGCCTGGCTCATATTAAGCACCATATGATTTCCAGTTTTCATCAATGTCATTATTGTCATTCATAAATTTTATTTCCTAACAACAAAAATGTCATTTCCTGGTAACATATGAAATTTAAACATGCTAAAATATATAAAATATTTAGCTTAATTCCCAACAAATAACAAATGCTACATGATAGTCACATTATTTCAATTATTATTTGGTAAGCACATTAAGATGTGTTTTTTCATTAGTCTCCTCCTGTCATTCTAATTGAGGTCACTTAAGATAGACGACAGAGGATGAGATGGCTGGATGGCATCACTGACTTGATGGACGTGAGTCTCAGTGAACTCCGGGAGTTGGTGATGGACAGGGAGGCCTGGCGTGCTGCGATTCATGGGGTCACAAAGAGTCGGACACGACAGAGCGACTGAACTGAAGATAGAACACAATCTTCATTTCCTGTTTAATATTCTGATATTTTTATTTCTAATGGCTTCTCTTTTTTTTTCATTTCTTATATGATATTATATATGTTTTAATGCCATTCTCCCAAATCATCCCCACCCTCCCTCTCCCACAGAGTCAAAAAGACTGTTCTATACATCTGTGTCTCTTTTGCTGTCTCGCATACAGGGTTGTCGTTACCATCTTTCTAAATTCCGTATATATGCGTTAGTATACTGTATTGGTGTTTTTCTTTCTGGCTTACTTCACTCTGTATAATAGGCTCCAGTTTCATCCACCTCATTAGAACTGATGGCTTCTCTTACTTCAATTCATTTTAGTCAATTCTATCAGGTTAATCCTTTTAAAGCTTGACTTGGTAAAATCACTGTTTTGCACTAAAGGTGGTGTCTTCCCAAAGTACATGCTGAAGGCCAAATACCCAACCTGATCATATTTGAAGCTGGTGGCTTTGGGAAGCAGTGGGGCTCAGAGAGTAAAAAAAAAATCTGCCTGCCATGCAGGAGACCCAGGTTCAATCCCTGGGTCAGGAAGATTCCCTGGAGAAGGAAATGGCATCCCACTTCAGTATTCTTCCCTAGAAAACCCCATGGACAAAGGAGCCTGGAGGGCTAAAGTCCATGGGGTTACAAAGAGTCAACAGGACTGAGCAAATAACACTTTCACTTAGATAATGGTGATAGAATCCTCATGATAGGATTCAGTTCAGTTCAGTCGCTCAGTCGTGTCTGACTCTTTGCGACCCCATGAATCGCAGCATGCCAGGCCTCCCTGTCCATCGCCAACTCCCGGAGTTCACTTAGATTCACATCCATTGAGTCAGTGATGCCATCCAGCCATCTCATCCTCTGTCATCCCTTTCTCCTCCTGCCCCAAATCCCTCCCAGCATCAGGGTCTTTTCCAGTGAGTCCTCTTCACATGAGGTGACCAAAGTACTGGAGTTTCAGCTTCAGCATCATTCCTTCCAAAGAAATCCCAGGACTGATCTCCTTCAGAATGGACTGGTTGGATCTCCTTGCAGTCCAAGGGACTCTGAAGAGTCTTTTCCAACACTACAGTTCAAAAGCATCAATTCTTCGGTGCTCAGCTTTCTTCACAGTCCAACTCTCACATCCATACATAACCACTGGAAAAACCATAGCCTTGACTAGAGGGACCTTTGATAGCAAAGTAATGTCTCTGCTTTTAAATATGCTGTCTAGGTTGGTCATAACTTTCCTTCCAAGGAGTAAGTGTCTTTTAATTTCATGGCTGCAGTCACCATCTGCGGTGATTTTGGAGCCCCAAAAATAAAGTCTGACACTGTTTCCACTGTTTCTCCATCTATTTCCCATGAAGTGATGGGACCAGATGCCATGATCTTCGTTTTCTGAATGTTGAGCTTTAAGCCAACTTTTTCACTCTCCTCTTTCACTTTCCTCAAGAGGCTTTTTAGTTCCTCTTCACTTTCTGCCATAAGGGTGGTTTCATCTGCATATCTGAGGTTCTTGATATTTTTCCCGGCAATCTTGATTCCAGCTTGTGCTTCTTCCATCCCAGTGTTTCTCAGGATGTACTCTGCATAGAAGTTAAATAAGCAGGGTGACAATATACAGCCTTGACGTACTCCTTTTCCTGTTTGGAACCAGTCTGTTGTTCCATAACCAGTTCTCTAACTGTTGCTTCCTGACCTGCATACAGGTTTCTCAAGAGGCAGGTCAGGTGGTCTGGTATTCCCATCTCTTTCAGAATTTTCCACAGTTTATTCTGATCCACACAGTCAAAGGCTTTGGCATAGTTAATAAAGCAGAAATAGATGTTTTTCTGGAACTTTCTTGCTTTTTCCATGATCCAGTGGATGTTGGCAATTTGAACTCTGGTTCCTCTGCCTTTTCTAAAACCAGCTTGAACATCTGGAAGTTCACAGTTCACTTATTGCTGAAGCCTGGCTTGGAGAATGATAGGATTCAGTTCAGTTCATTTCAGACCCTCAGTCATGTCTGACTCTGTGACTCCATGGACTTCAGCACTGTCCGTCACCAACTCCCAGAGCTTACTCAGACTCATGTCCACCAAGTTGGTGATGCCATCCAACCATCTAGTCCTCTGTCAACCACTTCTCCTTCTGCTTTCAATCTTTTCCAGCTTCAGGGTCTTTTCCAATGAGTCAGTTCTTTGCATCAGGTGGCCAAAATATTAGAGATTCAGCTTTATTAGTATCAGTCCTTCCAATGACTATTCAGGACTGATTTCCTTTAGGATTGACTGGTTTGATCTCCTTGCAGTCCAAGGGACTCTCAAGAGTCTTCTCCAACAGCACAGTTCAAAAGCACCAATTCAGCTTTCTTTATGGTCCAACTCCCATGATAGGATTAATGTCCTTATTTGCAGAGATATCAGAGAGATGATCTCTTTCTACATCATGTAAGAGGAGATAGCTGACTGTCTGCAAGCCAGGGAGAGGGCTATCTTAGACATGGAATTAGCTGACACCTTGATCTTGGACTTCCAAGCCTCCAGAACTGAATGAGATAAATGTCTATTGTGCAAAGCCAGTCAATAATATTTTCATGGGCTTTCCAGTGGTAAAGAACTCACATGCCAATGTAGGTAATGTAAGAGTCATGGGTTGGATCCCTGGGTTGGGAAGATCCCCTAGAGGAGGAAATGGCAACCCACTCCAGTATTCTTGCCTGAGGAATCCCATGGACAGATTTGCCTGATGGGCTATAGTCCATAGCTTCTCAAAGAGTCAGACACAACTGAAGCAACTTAGCATGCACGCACACATGTGGCGTTTGTTATAACAACCTAAAATACCATCATACTCCTTGAAGCTTATAGAATCAAGTAGAATTGCTCATTGTCTTATAAATGTTTTCATAATATAATTCCAACATTGTTTTACCCCTTTGACTTTTATACCTGTCTTCAACATTCAAGTCAGATAGAGAAGCTGGAGTAGGAAATGGAAACCCACTCCAATACTCTTGCCTGGAGAATCCCATGGACAGAGGAGCCTGGTGGGTTACAGTCCATGGGGTCGCAGAGAGTTGGACACAACTGAGCATGCATGCATTCCAAAATATTCCTCACAACTTGCCCCATCCACAGCTTTGTTTATGCTATCACTTTCACCACTTGGAAAGTCTTCTTTTCTTCTTCCATTATACACAAACATTAAAAGGCTCTCTAAGCAGTTACTCTTCTATCGGTTCTTTCTGAGCATTTCTGAGTGGATGCACTTTCTCTCTCCTGATTTTTAACCTCTTTGTAACAACAATAGCTATGTTGGATGTGATGAGGACTGGTCCACAAATTTAACTGTTCACTTTTCTCTCTACTTAGTACCATGTAAAATTAGCTACAGACATATAGAAGACAATATTAATAACTAAGTGGGAAATTAATTACCTTCCTCAGTTACTGCCCACTCCCATTAGGTTGCCTAATGTAACATAGACAAGGAAGCCAAGTAACTCTTCCTTTAGGTACAGCATCGATTCTTAAAATGAGAGGGAAAAAATTATTGTGAATTTTGAAATTAGCCAATAATTTAACATAAAAGCTTGTTGCTGTTGCTCAGTAGCTGTCGTGTCTGTCTAACTCTTTGTGACACGTTGGACTGCAGCATGCCACGGTCTTCGGTCCTCCATTATCTCCCAAAGTTAAACTCCTTACTGACTATTAGAATTGAATTAATTTATTGTGCATAATTGGAGAAGGAAATGGCAACCCACTCCAGTACTCTTGCCTGGAAAATTCCATGGATGGAAGAGCCTATAGGCTACAGTCAGCCCATAGGGTTACAAAGAATCAGACAGGACTGAGCAACTTCACTTTCTTTCTTTCTATAGTTCCTTTTGGAGAAGGAAATGGCAACCCACTCTAGTGTTCTTTCCTGGAGAATCCCATGGACAGAGGGGCCTGGTGGGCTACAGTCTATGGGGTTGCAAAGAGTCGGACACGACTAAGCAACTAACACACACACACACACACACATTGTGCATAATAAGTAATACCTCAAACAGAGAGATCAAAGGGCCTACTGATTTGAGCTTAAAATATTAAAAACCTCTACTCTACATATTATTCCATAGGTTACAAGCTTTTATGGTTTTGAAAAGTTGTCAGAATCTTTTATGATGGATGTCATATGTTTCAAAGTACATACATAATATGAAGGCAAAGTCTAATGGTGGAAAACATATGCCTTTATGTTGTAAAATAGGTGACATCAAACCAGGTGATTGATTTGATACACTGACTACAGAATTGTGGCAGACATTCTCCACACCTCCTTCTCTGTGAGGCAGGGTACTAGATAAAAAGGATATAAAGTTAGATAACTTTTTCATGCCCAAGAGGGTGGACTCTAGTGTAGAAGACAAGCTGCTTATACTAATAGCTGTAGTGATATTGGGGGAGTTGTTAGGGGAGAGAATTCCTGCATATCTTGGGATAGAATAAGAATCAGGAAAAGCTGCAGAGAGAAAAGGGCATGTGTCATGACTTGAAGACTGGTCAGAGTTTTACCAGCTAATGAAGAGGAATGTATTCATCAGGGTTCTCCAGAGAAACAGAACCAGTAGGATATTTTCTTTATTTATGTATTTGTTAACTGGAGGAATTGGCTCAGGTGGTTATGAAGGCTAAGAAGAACCGCGATCTACCCACATTGCTAAGGGTGGATCTCTGCTCAGTCCACAAATCAAACACTAATTTCTCCCAGAAACACTCTCAGAGACTTACCCAGAAATGTTCTTCCAGCTATTCTGGATGTCTCTTAGGCCAGTTACACTGACACATAAAAATAACCATCACAAGGAAGGAAAAAAAAATCCAGGCAGGGGGATAATTCTCTGAACCCTAAAAGATCAAGTCTGTGTAAAGAGTCATGAGATGCTCTGTCCCAGTGGGTGGTAGGGAACGGCAAGTCCTGCCCATGAGGCAGGAGAGCCCAGGGGTTAAGAACATGGCTCTGGTCTCTGATTCCTTGAATTCAAATCCTGACCCCACAGTTTATTATCTGCACCTCACTGGACAAGTGATTTAACCTCTCTGTTCCTTGGTCTCCTCAACTGTAAAATGAAAATAAATTTCTTACCAGGTTATTGTGAGGAACATATGAGATAATATTTGTATTGTGCTTAAAATGATGAAATGTGTCTAGTACAGAGTAAACCAACAAAAAGAGAGCATTAAATGTGTTTCTACAAGGTCTGTATTGTATGAACTGTGCATATTCAGTTCAGTTCAGTGCAGTTCAGTCGCTCAGTCATGCCTGACTCTCTGCGATCCCATGGACTGCAGTACACCAGGTCTGCGCTGTCCATGGGATTTCCGGGCAAGAATACTGAAGTGGGTGTCCATTTCCTTTTCCAGGGAAACTTCCTGACCCAGGGGTCAAACCCACATCTCCTGTATTGCAAGCAAATTCTTTAACACTGGGCCATCAGGGAGGCCTACAAATATATATATATATATATATATACATACATTTGTAATAGAGGGAGGAAAAAGACATAATATGTAATACATGTGTGTATATTTGTAGAGGGAATGAATATGAAAATGTCTGGACATATATATATATGTGTATGTGTGTATGCTTGTTTGTGTGTGTGTGTGTGTCTATGTCTGTGTATGGGAGGGGTTCAGAGACATTACTTTGCCGACAAAGGTCCATCTAGTCAAAGCTATGGCTTTTCCAGTAGTCAAGTATGGATGTGAGAGTTGGACCATAAAGAAGGCTGAGTGCCAAAGAATAGATGCTTTTGAGCTGTGGTGTTGGAGAAGGCTCTCGAGAGTCCCTTGAACTGCAAGGAGATCAAACCAGTCAATCCTAAAGAAAATCAATCCTGAATACTCATTGGAAGGACTGATGCTGAAGTTCCAACACTTTGGCCACCTGATGCAAAGAGCTGACTCCTTAGAAAAGACCCTGATGCTGGGAAAGATTGAAGGCAGAAGGAGAAGGGGACGACAGAGGATGAGATGTTGGATGGCATCACCAATGCAATGGGCATGGTTTGAGCAAACTCCAGGCGATGGTAAAGGACAGGGGAGCCTGGCATGCTGCAGTCCCTGGGGTCACAAAGAGCTGGACATGACTGAGTGACTGAACGACAATAATAGGAAGGGTGCAGGCAGAGACAAAGAGAGAAAAGGCACTGATATAATTTTGTAGACAAAAGCCTACATTTTAGATCATGACTTTGAAACAGCTAAACTATAGAAAAGCTTTAATATTTTTTAAAGATGGATTTTTTAGTTAACTGCATATTAGAAAGGGTTATGCAAGAGATAATAAAATGGCTTTCCAATTAACTACAGTAATTCAATAAAACCACTAGGTAAGGTCACAGACTCAAAGGGTCATAAAGACAGAATCAAATTCTAATTCTCGGCCTCCTATTCCTCTATCTTGACTCTTTTTCTTGTGTCATCCCAGATCCCTACAACTCTATGACCCACCCACCAAGATCATGCATACCCATTTTGCTTATTTAGTTCAAAGTTTGAAAACTGAATGTGGAGGAAAGAAGTTCTTAGCCTCTGTCTTTTGTTACTTACTTGGCCAGCCCAGTATCCTCCTGATACCCTAAAACTACTCTCACTCATTCACGTCACTTCCTTTGGCACATCATTTGCTCCATTTCATGAGATGTTTTATCTACTGTGTGTATCCTGGAGAAAGATGTGGTTCCTTAGCTATTCCCTTAAACAACACATGATAAGTGAAATTACTCTGAGACATTAACTGCTTAACATGTAATGATAGCCTGGTATATGTGCATTTTTACTTTCTTTATGCCACCTGAGCAAATTCATAAGCCTTCCTTATACCTTCCTCTGGTTAGTAGGAGAGCCCTTCTAAAATCATAACTCTCCACCAACTCCTATGAGTCACAGTAGTCTTGCTGCAAGATCTTTCCTTAATGCCATGTATTGCTGAATATGATGCAGTTGATTCTGCTTATAGGTGAGCTGAATTCAAACCATGAATTAAATCTTAACAGAATTAACCTTCAGTTGGGACTGGGTAGAAGTGTGGGGGAGCTTCTTTTCTTTTTTCCTTTTTGGTATCTTAGTTTGAAAATCATATTTCTATTCAAAAATTTTTTCTTGACAGAATAGAGTTAAGCACATCATAAGGGATACCAGTGTTTTTCCTCTGAGTGTTTTTTTTTTCCTTCATCATCACTGCTTTTTGCCATTCTTTTTAATCTTATTATAATTAGTCCCGTCTGATACTACTCTGCTTCCTTCAGAAACTTTATTATCTATTTTTTTCCCTCAAAACAAGAAGGACATTGATTGGATTGTAATGCTTGAATGGCTTACAATGTTGCAGTTTTCTTATTAAGAGAATCTCATGTCTATGAACATCCACAGAGAGCCTTGGTGTTTTCATTCACCAAGGATTGAGGCACTCATTTGCTATGCTTTTTGGTTCTCTGCCATTCAGTTTTAAGGGGAGGAAAAAAGTATACAGGGCTGGGAAGACTGACAGAACTGAAATGAAGCGGCTTCGATTTTGAGGTATTGCAAACTTCACCCATGCTTGCAATTTTTAAGGACATTTTAATTTTCTTTGGTGTGGCTTTCATAATCACTTAGACTCTGGGAGAGGCACAGTATCTGACACATGAAACCTCTTTCAAGCACAGAAGAAGAAGGTGCATATTTGAGAGAACACTCTTCAACAAAAATGGGAACACACTATCAGATCTTTGGTCTGTAATCTCTGGTAAGGTCAGGAATCTTGTCTAATCTGGGGATCACATTTGGCATTTGATAGATGGTCACACAGTCTCGAAAAATTAAAAATAGATCTACTATGTGATTCAGCAATTCTGCTAAGCCACAGAGTGCCAAATCAAATGTAAAACAGATCTTTCATGGGTGAAAGACAGGTCTGTACATATCAAGAAATGGGGAAATGATCAGACGCAATGACTGGCAAGTCCTGACAGAGGATAGAAACTGACTAGTCTTGAAGTTAGGCAGAAGGTACAAGGCCTAACATACAGGAAACAGGGGAATCGGCGTATTTCATCAAATGTATGATGTCACTGATTGTAAGACACATTTTGTGCATCACTAAAGGGGAAAATGGTACCAATTATGTTCTGTGTTATCTCTTTGATTTTTGTAACTTTATATTTATTTAAAAAGCTCCTTTATACTCATTTGGTTGTAAAAGAAGACAAACCATCAGCAGGCACATGAAAATGTGGTCAACATCACTAATTATCATGTAAATGCAAATCAGAGCCGCAAAGAGCTGTCACTTCACACCTATTAGAATGGCTGTGTGTTGGTGAGGACATGGAGAAAAGGAAACACTTGTATTCTCTTGGTGACAATGTGAATTAGTAAAGTCACCGTGGAAAACAGTATAGAGGGTCCTCGAAAAATTAAAAATAGATCTACCGAGTGATTCAGCAAGTCTGCTAACTCAAAAAGATATCCACACCCTCATGTTCATTTCAAGACTTTTACAATAGCCAAGACATGGAAACAACCTAAGTGTTCAATGATCTGGATAAAGAAATCCATATCATTGATGGATAAAGAAAATGAATGAATAGATAAAAAAAATAATGTGTGAGTGTATGCCACACACACCCATATGTATGTATATATTTTTCAGCCATAGACATTTGCCATTTGAGACAATATGGATGGAGCTAGATAAAGCTCCAAAAAATAAAGTGGTCAAAATGGATGAAGGGGATCAAAAGTTACAAACTTTCAGTTATAGAATAAGTAAGTGCTAGAGATTTAATGTACAGCACCACCATGGTGACTGGTTTACAAGACTGTACTTTGTATTTGAGAATTTTCTAGCCAGAGAACTTGCCAGATGTGAAACTGGACTCTGAAAGACTCATTATAAACTAAATAATCCCTCCACTTGATAACTGAATATCAAATGGCCCAGGTTTATACCAAGTGAAAGTGTTAGTTGCTCAGTCATGTCTGACTCTTTGTGACCCCAAGGACCATAGCCCACCAGGCTTTTCTGTCCATGGAATTCTCTAGGCAAGAATACTAGAGTAGGTGGACATTCCCTTCTTCAAGGGATCTTCCCAACCCAGGGATCAAACCTGGGTCTCTTGCATTGCAGGCAGACTCTTTATGGTCTGAGCTACCAGGGAAGCCAGGTTTATACAAAAGTAACATTGCATGTTATATGCTTTTGTTTTAGTTCTCAAAGAGAGAAGTAAAGGATTTTATTTTTTAAATACCCTCTGGTTCACATAGTGAAGGGGAGGGGGCGGCGGGGAAAAAAAAAAAGGACATTTCTGTTTTCTAACCCAAATAGCTATGATTTACTTTGAATTTTCATTTAAATCTTCCAAGTGACGGTACTTATACAATATCTCCTCCAAAAAACAACCAACTGCCTGCAGTAAAACAGAAAGAGAACAAGCCAAAAAGAGTGTGGCTCTTCCAGTTAGGAACGATATTTAAGATTCTTATTTCCTACCACCTTTACCATACAGACCACTCTGCTGCAGTGACTGGGGAGTGGATTTCATTACTAAACCTAAGGTCACAGGTGGTTTTGCATTGAAGCATAATTAAATTGTGCAGAAAGAATTTAAGTGGTTTAGCAAATAAGGCCTTCTTAATTCAGGATGAATAGGACAGACAGAATGCGGTGCCATGTTCAGGCTACAACAAGGCAATAGCTGGGCCCACGGAGATTAATCTGGAGAGCAATCACTTGATGATCCCTGACTATGAATACTTAGTTGAAATTATTCCTCAGTCACCCTGGGATGAGGAAAGCAATCACTCATAATTAACAGGTCACTTTTTTTGTAGGAATATTTATGCAGGGCACAGAGAGGATGTCATAAGAGAAACCTCTCCTTGTTTAGGGAAAGATTGCTATGTTAGCTTGGGATGAACATAATGATTAAAAGCTATTAAAGAGAAACGGAATTTATTAAGGATGGAGAAGTCTACTTAATTGCATATTTCTGCATGTGAATTTTGACTTTGGGGAGAGGAAGGGGATGAAAAGTGCCCCTGCTAGGGTAGGTAGCAGGTAGTGAGAAACTTTTCTCATTTTGAGAGGAATCTTTTAGACTTTGAGGAAAGACACAAATAAGCACCTTTGATACTGACTGTTCCCCAAAGAACAAGGAAATCTAAATATAGAGTGAATCCTAACCCCTCAGATTGCAAGGAAAAAACAAACAAACAAACAAAAAAAACAACTGTATCTCTAGTTCAATCCTAATGTGTCCTTTAAACTACTTTTGTGCTGTGCTCTGCTGTGCTTAGGTGCTCATTCCTCTCTGACTCTTTATGACCCCATTGACTGTAGCCCACCAGACTCCTCTGTTCATGAGATTCTCCAGGCAAGAATACTGAAGTGGGTAGCCTATCCCTTCTCCAAGGGATCTTCCTGATCCAGGAATCGAACCGGGGTCTCCTGCATTGCAGGCAGATTCCTTACCAGCTGAGCTACCAGGGAAGCCCAAAACACTTCTACATTACCCCAGTTAGTTACTTGTCAGGGAATTAAAACCTTCAAAATTACCACCTAAAGCTGCACTTTTTTTTTTTTTTTTGGACATTTCCTTCAAAATATACTATGCAACACTGATTTATAACAATATTTTATATGCATTATGTGTGAAGTGTGTGTGTATATATATGTGTGTAGTATTAATTGTTAAATAAATCCATGAGCAAGTAGGAGAGACCAGCTGTTGACTTACTGGATAGGAAAATGTAATAATTTTTACTAGTGTACCGGAAACACTTAAATATAATGATTTGTCTGATTATTCACCATGTAGGGCTTTTAAAAGATTCAGGCCACCAACTGGATTACTTACACTGCTGAATTCTAAAATTTTCAGTAGAGATATAAATTTTCCTACTGCTTTACTGCTAATCAGGAGCAGAGTTTAACATAGCTGTTAGTTAATTTATTTTTTAAAATACATGCTGTTCTGGTGTATTACAAAGGATTCAGAGTATGTAAGTACAAACCACAATTTTTAATATTGTTTAATTTCTTCCTACCTAATCCAAACACCTTATTTCAGGTCATCATCCAATAGGTGATAAGAGGTAGGTTTTCACAATTAAACTAATTTACATTCACATTGGGTCATAAAGAAAGCTGAGTGCAGAAGAATTGATGCTTTTGAATGGTGGTGTTGGAGAAGACTCTTGAGAGTCCCTTGGACTGTCAGGAGATCAAACCAATCCATCCTAAAGGAGATCAATACTGAATATTCATTGGAAGGACAGATGCTGAAGCTGAAGCTCCAATACTTTGGCCACCTGATGTGAAGAACTGATTCATTGAAAAAGACCCTGATGCTGGGAAAGATTAAAGGCAGGAGAAGAAGGGAAGGACAGAGGATAAGATGGTTGTATGGCATCACTGACTTGAGGGACATGAATTTAGGCAAGCTCTGGGAGTTGGTGATGGACAGGGAAGCCTGGTGTGCTGCAGTCCATGGGGTTGCAGAGTTGGGACATGACTGAGTGAGGAACTGAACTGAATCATTAATGGCTGATGATGTTTTACCTATGCAAGAAATAAAGTAACATTTAAGGTGGATTAATGGGCTTCCCTGGTAGCTCAGACAGTATAGAATCTGCCTGCAATGCAGGAGACCTGGGTTCAATCCCTGGGTTGGGAAGATCCACTGGAGGAGGGCATGGCAACCCACTCCAGTATTCTTACCTGGAGAAGCCCCATGGACAGAGGAGCCTGGTGGGCTATAGTCCATGGGGTCCCAAAGAGTCAGACACTACTGAGTGACTAAGCACTGCACAGCACAAGGTGGATTCATATGAATCTAAATAAATGTGGTAAGCAAATTAACATATATAGGTAGTTTGAAACTATTCAGTAGGCACAGATCGATTCTGGAATTGAAAGCTACTTTTAATACAGTTCATCCTCTGCCTTCTTGGTCAGTTTTCTCTACTGATTGTTACTTTCCCCAGCTTCTCTCTTAAGCTATATACATATATTTGGAGTGTATTTTGTTTCTTTAATATAAAAATACTACATCTATGTTTGCATCTGCATGCATACTCAATCTAAGTAGCGAGAGAGAATGAATTAGTTATGAGTTAAGAAGGACATCCTTTACAAGAGTGAATTTCCCATCAACAAAGCCTGTTTTCAGAACTAGAAATAAACCGGAGCTACTCCTCAGTTTGCCTGAGATAGACCGTGTTTACATCTGTTGCCCCATTTTCCAGTCCAGTTTTGCATTTGCTCCTGACTTTCTTCATTTTAAGGGCTTCCCTAGTAGCTCAGGTGGTAAAGAATCTGCCTAACATTCAGGAGATCCCGGACCAAATCCTAGGTCGTGAAGATCCGTTGGAGGATACGATACCCACTCCAGTGTTCTTTGGCTTCCCTGGTGGCTCAGCTGGTAACAATCCACCTGTAATGTGGGAGACCTGGTTCAGTTCCTGGGTTGGGAAGATCCCCTGCAGAAGGGAAAGGCTACACACTCCAGTATTCTGGCCTGGAGAATTCCATGGACTGTATAGTTCACGGGGTCGCAAAGAGTCTGACACGACTGAGCGGCTTTCACTTTTATTCATTTTAAAATGTTATTCAAAATACTTTCTTTTGGAAAATTATGGAGAACTCGGGGTGGGTAGTGCTAGGGAGGTCTCCAACATGTTGCGCCTTCCCTATTCGCGGTTGCTTTTCTCCCAGTTGGTGGTTACCTATGCTACCAGGGCTTCCCCGGTGGCTCAGAGGTTAAAGCATCTTCCTGCAATGTGGGAGACCTGGGTTCGATCCCTGGGTTGGGAAGATCCCCTGGAGAAGGAATGGCAACCCACTCCAGTATTCTTAGCTGGAGAATCCCATGGACGGAGGAGCCTGGTCCACGGGGTTGCAAAGAGTCGGACACGACTGAGCGACTTCACTTTCTTCTTTTTCTTTCATGCTATTCCTGAATCACCCACCTGGCTGGTTCTCCAGGTCTCCATTCATACAGAGGCCTCCTTCGAGGTAACGAGTTGCATCGCTCCAATGTGACCTCATGCCACTTGGACTTGCCCCACCCATCGCAACTTGCCCAGCCCACTGCGGCTTGCCCCACACATCACGACTTGCCCCGCCTATCACGGCTAGTTCCCTGGTTTCCAACAGGCAGGATGCAGTCGACCGAGACGACATATACTTGGCGTAGTGGAATTGGTGTCCACTACGCCAGTCCTAGGTGGTGAGCAGAATTGTGTTGTTACTCCTAATTACGCTTCGATAAGCCGTTATGAGTTTGGTCGACCTCCATTTTCCATCTAGCAGTGTGTGAAGTGCATGTATGGGAAACAAAGTTCCTACTTGAACAAAGTACCTACTTCTTGGTAAAATAAGCAGAAATGAGCAGAGATGCCTCAGATCTCTTTCTCCCGATCCTTTCTAGTCACATACGTGTACACACACATGTGTATCCTCCACTTTCCTTCCAGGGACCAAATACATTCATTTGTATAAGTGCCCTTGAAACAGACAAGGGGCCAGAAAGGTGAGTGCTTCTGTGCCCCTCTAGTCCCCAGATGCTTGGTTTAAACGCCAAAATTGCTGTAACCTGTGCACCTTAACCTTTAGCCATGAGCTGGACATCATTCTCCCCAAAAGCACATAATATATATATGTATGTATTTAGCCCTGCACGGTCTTAGCTGCAGCACTGAGAATTTTTCTTTTTATCTTTGTTGTAGCACGTGGGATGCTATAGTTGTGGCATGCGAGCTCTTAGTTGTGGCATGTGGGAGCTAGTTCCCTGACCAGGGATAGAACCCAGGCCATCAGCATTGGGAGTGTGGAGTCTTAGCCACTGGACCACCAGGGAAGTCCCCAGGGAGAATGGCTTTACATGAAATGTTTTGGAAATAGAGGTTGAACATGTATGAGACATAGTCTGTATGGAGAATAAATGAATGTACTTGGTAGCTGGTTTTGTCATTTATTTTAAGATGTAAATCTATAAATATTCATATTTTTGCTCAGTAACTTATTTTAAGATTTTTTCCAGAGATCCTTTCAACAGAGTTGACCTTTTGAAATGCATATTTAGTAAAAATGTATGTATAGTATTTCATTTCTCAAGAAAGTTTTGTAAATGTGTGAACTGAACAAAATATTGTTGGCATTTATCATCCACCCTGGAGGATGTAGCAAAATCACTGACCACATAAAAACTGGCAGCAGCAGCCACATTAAAAAGTGGTCAGATTTAACTTGTGTTACTGCAGAAGGTGCATTTAAAATCATTCTGGGACTTCCCTGGTGGCCCACACTTTCATTATTGCCCATCAGCAAAGAGTTTAGAAGTGCCTGAGCTATTGAAATACTACTTGTAAAAGTCAACCAATATATCTCTTAAAGGCACTGCATAACTTTTGAAATGAGTTTTCTCAATTACAGTGGTATATTGTTCAAGATAAGTTGAAATCCTTAATTAATCAACTAACACAGTGCAAAAACGTCAGATTTTCAAGCTTTTAAAAAATTGCAGTTATTGAAAAAAAAGTATATATAAACAGGAAGTCATTGACAAGTATCCCTAAAAAGCAAGTGAATAGCTAACAAATTAAATGGCAACCCACTGCAGTACTTTTGCCTGGAAAATCTCATGGACTGAGGAGCCTGGTAGGCTGCACTCCATGGGGTTGCTAAGAGTCGGGCACGACTGAGCGACTTCACTTTCACTTTTCACTTTCATGCATTGGAGAAGGAAATGGCAACCCACTCCAGTATTCTTGCCTGGAGAATCCCAGGGACAGAAGAGCCTGGTGGGCTGCCATCTCTGGGGTCGCACAGAGTCGGACACGACTGAAGCGACTTAGTAGTACTAGTAGTAGTAGTAGTAGTAGTAAGAGCACTTATACTGCACAATATTTAATATTGGAATTCAATAATATAAAGAGTCTTTAGAATTTTTCAACATCAAACACATCTTTTAGTTAGAGCTCCATTTATTAATTGTATAAATTTTATTTCATTCGAAAGGCCTGCAGCTTTGAAACTTCAAAATTTGATGAGCTGTATTTTTTAAAGTCATAAATATAAGCAACTGATAAAAAAATCTAGAAATAGACCAGTACCTATAGCATATTTAAATGAGATATTTACATATATTAATATGAATATATGCAGTGAGGCAGTGACTGTGGAAATATTTTGACTGAAATAGTTACATTTAATATAAATACTGCTGAAATATTCTCTATTCACCGGATTTTATCTTTTAGTAGTCACCTCAGAACCTGAAAAATCATTTTCTCAATTCAGAAATATCAAGTATTATGTACTATGGAAAAGACAAGTTTTAAAATTACAAATTTACTACCTATAAGACACATTTTGAAGGAAATTATAGGCAATATTATGATTAAAAATAAAGCTATATTTATAAGCATTTTTTATGAAAATACAGGCAGAGTTAAACTGTTTTACTTATGTAAGTAAAACAAAATAACTTGTGCTTGGTTTGTTTCTTTACTGTTCAGAAATCAGTATGCTGCTGCTGTTGCTAAGTCACTTCAGTCGTGTCCGACTCTGTGTGACCCCAGAGATGGCAGCCCACCAGGCTCCCAAGTCCCTGGGATTCTCCAGGCAAGAACACTGGAGTGGGTTGCCATTTCCTTCTCCAATGCATGAAAGTGAAAAGTGAAAGTGAAGCGGCTCAGTCGTGTCCAACCCTCAGGGACCCCATGGACTGCAGCCTACCAGGCTCCTCCATCCATGGGATTTTCCAGGCAAGAGTACTGGAGTCGGGTGCCATTGCCTTCTCCATCAGAAATCAGTATAGAGATTTTAAAATTGTGCTTTCATGTACTCAGAGATATATGTTTTTACTTTCAGAAATAATTTTAGTCTTGAAAATACACTTCAGTAGGACTATAAACACAATGTAAATGACATAAGTAAATAATATAAAATAATAAATACACTAAAACCCAAAATTATTATTTTTTAGCATCCTTTTTTAACTTTAAGATTTTTTTTGGTAAGTTTGTATTATAATTTATAGCATTTTCTATGTATAGACCCCATGCTAATAGCAATCAGGGATATTAACCAAATAAACAGTGGTTACAACAATAAAGAAATCCTAATTACTTGCATCCCATGAGTTACTTTTTCATGAGTTCTATCTTTATTATTAGAGGGCCTAGGATGATCCTGCCTTCAAATACTCTGGGTGGCCAGTAGCTCAATGTTCTGCCAAATATATATGCACAGACAATATATTATGTTATCATTTATTGAACAGGCATATACAAACAGCATGCAGGCATTTATCGAGTATCAACTACATTGTTTTTCTAAGTTAAATATTTACATTTTCATTCTCAAGTCCAGATTTTACTTATGAAACCTTCAAAACAAGGTAAATAGACCCTGAATTTGCCCATTAGAAACGTTGAAGTAAGAATTCAGTAGTAAACTTGGAAAAGCAAATCAAACATATTCTTGCCCTCCTTATTAACCCATTTACCTCCTTATGTGCCAGTTAGAAAAAGCTACTTTCTTTGTTGTTGTTTTTAAGTAGACTTTATTTTTAGAGTAGTTTTTTGGCTTCACAGCAAAACTGCACAGAAGATGCAGAGATTTTCTCCTTACTCCCCACCTCTACACACACATTTGTTGTTGTTCTTTAGTCACTAAACTGTGTCTGACTTTTTGCAACCCCAGTGACTATAGCCCACCAGGCTCCTCTGTCCATGGGACTTCCCAGGTAAGAATACTGGAGCGGGTTGCCATTCCCTTCTCCTAGGGAAATTCCCGACCCAGGGATGGAACCAAGTCTCTTGTTTGTCAGGCGGATTCTTTACCACTGAGCCACCTACATGACCTCCCCCATAATCACCATCCACCACCAGAGTGGAAACAGCTACTTTTAATCTATGCTTTAAGATACGTTTAGCCTAACTGTGTGTTAAAAGTAGAATGTTTGTACTTTTTTTTTTTTTAATCCTTTTCCATTAAAATCTTCTTAGCTGACTTTCTCCCCACTATCCCTTAGAGCTTAGCTAGCAAGTCTGTTTAGAGCAAAGGATTGGAGAGAAAGGCTTATTCTAGCTTTCTTTGTTGGCAGAGTATTTACACTGCCAAGGGCATCCCACCCTCTGCTAACTATTGATTTTAATGGATTTTGTTGGTCATTCCTAGTCCATCTGTCTGCAATAAAACAAAGATCCCTTCAACCCCTATAGGAATTTCAGAGCTATGAAAACTCCGAAAATGCCTCCTGGGAGATGACCTCCCTTTTTGGCAAAGATTAGCGTGTTTCTCTGGGATTGATTAGTGCTCACCCAAGTTTTGGAATAGCTACTTTTCTCACAACTCAGAAAAAAAAAAATAGATCCCCAGTGAGATACCCCCCTTACCAACCCCAAAATGCTGGGATAATGATATTCAAATACATGGACTAATGAACATTTCTCTGAGGAGATCTATTGTAGCGGGACCAAGTTTACCTTTAAAAACAGAGACAACATCCTTGCATCTCGTCTTCACTCTGAAAGGGCATCTCCTTTTTTAACCTTCTGTTCATTTAACATCCTTCCAAGTGGCTCAGTGGTAAAGAATCTGCCTGCCAAACAGGAAACTCGATTTCCATTCCTGGGTCAGGAAGATCCCCTGGAGAAGGAAATAGTAGCCCACTCCAGTATTCTTGCCTGGCAAATCCCATGGGCAGAGGAGCCTGATGGGCTACCGTCCATAGGGTCTCAAAGAGTTGGACATGACTTAGCAACTAAAAAACAACAGTAAATACATAATTCTTGTTTTCCTTCTCTGTGTCATATCACCAGGAAACCAAAAGAGAGTGGAAGAATTTAACTCTGTGGATTCTTTGGCTAAAGTCAAATGTTTTTACTCATTGCCTAATCCAGATTATAATTCCACGATGTTTCTGCACTCAAATCTTAGAAGATAGAGGGGGATGTTTCCTTCTGAATTACCGTGGAAACATCCCAAAGTCTTTGGGCATCTTATCCCAGGGCAAAAACAGTGGATGCTTGAAAGTTTAGGAACAGGTGTAAATAAATTTCAGCTCTTCTATAGAGGCTGAAACTCTGAAAACAACCCCAGGCTCTCTCACTTACATCTTTAATTCTTACTTCTGCAACCCAGTGGGAGCAAAACTGACTCCTGGCTCCAGAGCTGCAAGCTTTCAGTTTCCAGAAAACTTGTGGATTTAAGCTTAAGGAAAACAAATGCCAAGATGCTGTAGTGCCCATGATTTATACTTCCATTCATTATCCTTAATATTTTTCTTCTCTATCATAAATGTCTAGAAACTGCCACATGAAATCTAAGGAATGTTATTGCTCAAACAACAAAGGGAATAAAGTGACTTAATGTACTTTATCACTTTATGGGAGGCAAACTAAAGTGAGTAAGTACCAAGCATCATAAAAAAAACCATATTTTTAAAAAGCCAAATAGAGAGGTGCTAATAAAAATGCAAGCTTTCCTAGCTCACTCAGCCCCTGCAGAGAAAGAAAAGGAAAGCATTGAAGCTGAACTGAAGCTGAGAGGCTTGGTACTCTGAGCCAGGGGTCATGCACAGTTGTCTAGGTACTGCTTTTCACCCTCCTAAGATCAAGATCTAAGATCACACATGCCTGTGTGGGGCAGCTAACATAGTCTGGAGGACTATGTCAACTTAGAGGAGATGAGTAAAAGAGGTCCTTGGAGCCAGATATCTTCAGCATGAAAGATCTGTTGCTTTTGCTGGTAAAGCCTGTCCCCAGCCTGGTCATCTCCCAACTCACTTTACCAATGCAGCCACTGTCTGTGAAACACTTCCAAGGTCCAGACAGGGATTGCCCTTCTAGCTGCTGGTCAACAAGGGGGTAATGAGGTATGCATGGTTAACTGACAGTGGCTGCAGAGAAGGCATGGGCTTCCTTCTGGAGGGAATGTCCAGTTGCCTTACCATTACGACAGTCAGGAGATTTTCTGTCCTCCCTATGCGTGCTTGCTAAGTCACTTCAGTCGTGTCCAAAACTCTTTGTGACCCTATGGCCATAGCCTGCCAGTCTCCTCTGTCTGTGGGATTCTCCAGGCAAGAATACTAGAGTGGGTTGCCATGCACTCCTCCAGGGGATCTTCCTGACCCAGGGATCGAACCCGTATCTCTTATGTCTCCTGCACTGGCTGGCAGTTTCTTTACCACTAGTGCCACCTGGGAAGCCCTCCCTATGGAATGAAGCAAGGACATTCAAAACCGTCTGATTTAGGAGCATAAACTAGGATTCCTATGACGATTTCAAGAGACCAGGATCAAGACTTCCAGTTTGAAGTCATTCAGCACTGCTTGTTATCAACTGCTGGTTTCCCTCAGATTCGTCTTTAATGTTTGGGCATCTACAGGATTGTGCTCCTAAAAGCAAAAGACAGATATTTGCCTTGATGCCCTAAATACACAGTTGACTGGTCAGTTCATCATATCCTGTATATCTAAAAACATGATATATATTTTTTGAGGGAAAAAAAAACTTCCATAGTAGTTCATTGAATATTAATGATTTCCATGGGATAATTCTCTGATTAAAGAGTGAAAAATGTACATGCATATTGCTGCTGACTTAGAGTCCAGTAGGGGTAAAAGGGAAAAGTAGACAGCTGAAAGAAGCTAGAGACAGGAAATACATCTGAAGAGGGAAGAAGTGGAATGTCTTATCTGTGATGAAACCCATGGGAGTAATTTGGATTTCATATAGAAAATATTTTCTCTCATCTTTTCCAAAGGGAGTGTAGTAGAACATATTTCCCAGCAAAAATAAAACAATGTATTGAATGGTGGGACTGTGCATAACACTTGTGTGTTAGAGGCTGGCATTGAAAAATATTGGGTTGGCCAAAAAGGTCATTCAGGTTTTTCCATAAGATATTATAAGCTTTATGGCCAACCTAATAAAAGAGTGTATATAGGCATAAAATTTTAGTAAGTCTTCTTCATTGGAAAAAGTGATTAAATTTTGTTGTAAAAAATGCTTAAAAAATGCAGTTTCATATTTGGCCAGCAGAAGGTAGGCTGCGCAAAGGGCTGAATTACAAACTAGCCTGGTACACAGGTCTATAAATCAGTTCGGATAGTAGGTTGAGTTATGTTCTTAATCAGGGAAGGATACTTTCGCTTGAAACTATTCTTTCTCATATTTCTAGTAGTCGCTCTTATTTATGGGCATGCTGGAATCTGGCCAGGGCTTTTCCCCTTGGTAAAATGACAACGTCTTAATTAGGAATGTTTGGTCTGTGGCAAGAGTTGCCAGAGAGCCGTCCATTGTTCTAATGCACAGACATCCATCACCAGCCTGCAACCAAAGCCCACAGTGCAGTGGGAGAAGCACAGGGCTGGAAGACATCGGAATTACTTTTTGGA
The DNA here is from genome assembly GCF_032452875.1 of Bos javanicus. Classification (NCBI taxonomy): domain Eukaryota; kingdom Metazoa; phylum Chordata; class Mammalia; order Artiodactyla; family Bovidae; genus Bos; species Bos javanicus. Next base: position 93,936,376 of record NC_083877.1, read on the forward strand.
TTCCAGGACTGCCCAGTTATATTTTAAAAAAGGCAAACGGTACTCTCCCTGGAATCAGCCATATTATCTTTCAAGTGGCTGTCCCAATTCCTAGTAGAATTGTGAAAATTATCAAAGAGATAAGTTCCCCCCATTAAACGCATGGGCTAAACAGATGTAATGTAATGTTGATAGTAATCTTTTCTGGAGCAAAGTATTATAATTCTCAGGTGAGCAAAATAAATGTTATGTTACGATTTTAGCTATTAATTCCTTACCTGTATAATAGAAAATCTGAATTTCTTGTAGGCTTGCAATCTACTCATCTTAAAAGTCACAGAGAATGCATGCTGTGTGCTCAAGAAGTATTTGTGAATGCAAAGGAGAAGACTTCATAGCAAAATAAACAAGCAAAAACTCTGAGAATACTACAAAACACCCATGAAAGGTACATAGAAGAGCAAAACTTTCCCTGTGAGCATCTGAACATTACATGATATCTTATAAGAAAATGAGCAAGGATCTAAGAAAAAGCTCAAAATGTTATTTCCAACATCCCATGTGTAAAGGAACAGAAAAGTGTTTCTTATTTGTTATATATCTCCTAAGAATTTCTTTGGACTTTAAAGGAAACTTAAATTGGTGTGTGTGTCTGTGTGTCTTAGTGTGTGTGTGTGTGTGTGTGTGTGTGTGTGTCCTGTAAGGAATTGTGTGTGTATTGGAGGTGGGAAGAGTTCACAACTCAGGGCAATATGAGAAAGTGCTGGTCTGTATCAAATTGTAGTGATTTCAGAAATAAGGAAAATTCTAACTTTCTGAAACACACTGGGCTGCACGTCTTATGACAAAATATTTTGTTTTTATAAAGATTGACACTTGTCAAACTTTATTCAAAAGTATTTTAATCTTCAGGCCTGCCACCTTTGTCAAATCCTTTAGAAGTGCAAAGCAAATTTTCCTTCAGAAAGACCTAGGCATATATGAAGGCCTGCTCCGCTAGCACTAGGTAAGAATGCTGAATTCGGAAAGACTTGTCAAATCATGCCCCGAGTCACAATAAAAAATGATGCAAAGATCAGAAACATTAAGATACGTTTTAGATTAAGAATACCAACTCCTTATTAGCAGTGTTTTCAAATCTGGTACCACTTACTGCGATAGCAATAGCTAATGAAGTGCAAGAGGCATTTTGTTGATCTAAAACAGGAAAGATTTTTAAAAAACGTAAAATAAGGATGCCACTTCAGCTTTTCTTCATTGATTTCTGTTGTTCATTGTTTTCAAAGATTAAATGCCTGGTCACTCTTAACCTTACTCTGGGAATTTTTTTTTTAAGTGATAATCTAAGTGTCCTTTTTTTCATGCTTGTTATTTTCAAATAGGTTAAGACTCACAAGAAGTTGCAGAAATGCTACCCAAAATTCCCATGGACTGTTAACCAGCTTTCCTCAATGATAATATCTTACATAAATATAGTACAATGTCAAAACCAGGAAATTAACATTGGTACAATTATATTAACTTAAATAGAGGCCTTATTCAGATTTCACTAGCTTTTCCATGCACTCTTTTTTTTTTTTTTCCCCTTCTGGGAATCTTTGAGTTACTTAAATCTCTAACTGGTTATCAATAATAAATATTATATGATACAGAAACAAGTCATTGACCAGCAGCGACACTTAAAATCAACAGTGCTAAAGCGTAAGTCCCATCTGTTTTCACTTACTTCAGAAAGTTTCTGTCTTTAGGCTACTTAATCATTCCTACCCCCTTCCCTCTTCAAGCCTCCCTCCCAAGACCAGGATTCAGAGAGCAACTGCCTAAAACACGATTTGACACTTTTTAGTGTTTTATCTTTGATAAGCTCAAGGGGGTCATTTCTATAAATTCTCCAGATGCTTTTAGGCATTAATACTGACAAATTAAAGAAACGAACACAATTTGTAAATCTAAGAGCTTGTCAAAGATAGAGGACATTTATTTCTACCTGGTGAACACCTGGGTTTAACTTGCTCAGGAACAATGAGCATCATTGTTTGGAATAGAAAAGCTAGTGTAAGGGAGACTCCCCTAGTGCTAAGTGGGCACCAAGGCAGTTCTTTGGCATCCATGAAGATGACATACTGTTTGTGCCATACTTAAAAAATAGGAAAAGAGATCATCGCCATTTGTGACCATTAACTGCATCGTACGTGTTCTTCTGGTTGAATGGTTAAGCATCATCGCAATTTAGTATATCATAATGAAGGATCAAGAAGTTTTACAGAAAGAGATAATGAACCACACAGACATCAGTGGATAGGTGAGCAAATCATTGCCATTGTGCACAAATGGAGGAAAAATTGACCGATTTAACTAAAATTACGTAAGCTAGATTGATAGTTTAGAAAACAAAAAATGGGCAACTTACGGCCATTTTTTCTAAAATGCTTCAGTGGAGAAGCATGAAACCCTGACTACTTTTTATAAAGCATCAGCCAAACAACCTGGACAAGAGCAAGGAAGTCCACATGAGGAATAATAATAATAATAATACAGACAAGACTGAATTTTTTTTTAACTCCTAGAACATTAAAGCACCTTTTTTGGGAGACTCTTTTACTTATTGCTTATGTAATCAGCTAATAGAGGAAAATTAAAAGAGATTATAATTCATCACCCTACTTTCTCAGTCCTGCTTTCTAAGTTCTCAAGTGAAGACTAGAGTTAATAGCATCTGTTTTCACTTCATTCTTTCCGCCATAAATGTAGGCAGATGCTGTTGGGCTGTGGCAGGCCTGAGTGGGGAATAGCTTCTGGGGAAGGACAGCCTGAGGTGAGTGGACCCACAAGGTTAGACTTATGAGTACAGGACACGTAAGAGTACACGCTGGAAGGGGCTTCCAAGTAACAGAAGAGAGTGAATAGCTCTACAGAGATTTCTTTTTGCCTGCATTATGGTTTTCTTTCGCTCTTTGCCCTAAATAGTACTTCTGATAAGGCTATAGGAAAATATCCATGTCAACCTCAGGAATGAAGGACATTGAAATAGAAGAAAATAGAATGATTGGGCATCTTAAGAGTGAAGGGAGATTTACAGAGCACTGTCCCTTGTGGGAACTTTAGAGTCTGCAAAGATATCAAAGAAGGTTGGGCCTTCCATCACCCAACACTTGCTCTCACAACAATTTATCCAGCTTGATTTACTGGAATATAGATACGTGGGTGTGTGTAATTGCTAGGATCAAGAGGTCTTCTTTTTTAAGCTATAGAATTCAATTGTGAAATAAAAAGTTGTAAAATAGCATCTGAAATCTAATGATTAGCTACTGGCGATCTCATTGGGGTAGGCAAGCTATGGCTATGATTTCAATTTGTGTTTGTCAAATCTAATGTTTAGCTGTTCGGTTCCTTTTATGAAGATACATTTATCATTTTTTAGTCATCAAGTTACTGATAGTTAATATATTGAGTATGTAATATATAAAAAAAAATCAGATACTGAAAATAAACTGTTCTTCATAGACCAAAGTTTGCAGTCTGGGTTTATATAGGCAAGAAAAGATGCAGAGTTCAGTAAAAATGGTAATAAAGTTTGCCCTGAGAGCGAACAGATAGCGTAGGAACCCCGGGCAGTGGGAGGAGAGGGATGAGGGGCCTTCCCAAGGCTCTAATATTCTGATGCCCCTCACATGCACGTGAGTGAAATGAAAACCATCCTCAAAGCTTTGTGATTACCTCTCCTGTCTGATCCCAGAGCGGTGGTTGTCTGTAGCTTTCATGGAGCATTTGCATTATGTTGTCTTTTCATGTGTATTACTCTGTCATCCTTGTTACACGGTGAGCCCTTTGAAGCCAGAAACCTGCTTTTCTTTTCCGGCCTCACTGGTTACGAGTACTAATGGAGTCATGCTAACAACAAATTTCACAGTGCTCCGCCAGTGTGTCCTGCACATTGCGACCCCATGGACTATAGCCCTCCAGGCACCTCCTTCCATGGAAGGATTTCCAGGCAAGATTACTGGAGTGGGTAGCCATTCTCTTCTCCAGGTGGTCTTTCTGACCCACTATTATTATGTGAAAAATCTCATGGACAAAGGATCCTGGTGGGCTGCAGTCCATGGGGTCACAAAGAGTCGGACATGACTGAGTGACTGACAATTTTACTTTTAGGGATTCCCCGACGGCTCAGCAGAAAATAATCCATTTGTGATGCAGAAAAAAAAGAAAGTATTAGTCGTGTCTGACTCTTTGTGACCCCATGGACTGTCACCTGCCAAGCTTCTCTGTCCATGGAATTCTCCAGGCAAGAATACTGGAATGGGTAACCATTCCTTCTCCAGGGGATTCATCCAGGGATGGAACCTGGGCCTCCCCCACTGTGTACAGTTTTGTTATCATCTGAGTCACCTGGAAAGCTTGTGGTATGGGAGACTGCCTGGGTTGGGAAGATCGTCTGGAGAAGGAAAGGGCAACCCATTCCATTATTATTCCCTGGAAAATTCTATAGACAGAAGAGCCTGGCAGGCTATACTGTCCATGGGGTCGAAAGTGCTGGACACGACTTAGTGACTAAACCACCATGACCTGTGTAGGGGCAGAGAACTTGATGTCCATAACTAAAATTCTTAAATGGTGGTTTCTGAATGTTCTTAGAGATTTTTTTTTTAATAAAAATTCACTTACCCTTGGATTATCCCCTACACCACCACGCTCCATCAGCCCTCTGCCCACTACTGCACAGCTCTGAAGTATCCTTCTTCCACGGCTGGTACTCGCGTGCCAATGACACACCAGCCCTAAGGAGGCTGTCTCTTAACACTGCCCATACCATAGGCATCCTGCTCTGAGATTACCCTCTGCTCCTTGAGCAGTGATGGTGATCTCATTGTGGTCCTTGTGTCTCTGTAGATCTAGTGAAACAGCTCCGCATCTTTTATCTACTATCTTCACATGCTTAATCCTTGAGGCAGAGCCTGGAGACTTGCACCATATGTGTTGCTTCCATTCCCTGGCTACACCTGAAAAATCATAATCACTGCTGAATCCAGCGGCTTTCCTCCGTCCAATAAACCACTTCATGCAAACGGATACCTGAGGTATATTCCTTAGGCTCAGCCTGCACGCCTGCTACGTTAGCATCACTGCTCATGGTCATCTATGAACAATCTCTCGATCAAGAGAGGTGTTTACTAATTGACTCGTGACAACATCCACTATAAGATGGCACCACCTAATACCAGGCAGTTGGGAAAAAACAAAACAAAACGACTTTTTCCTGTTTGGAAACCAAAGCAAATATATGTGGTGTGAACAAAAAAAGGCATCGCACTGTGCCACGAGACTGACAATGTGACAGGAATATGTGTCTGTCCACTGCCACGGCCACAAATTACCTTCTCATTTCATCTCTGGATTTACTGTCATCCTTTGGCTGGGAGTACACTTATGAATGAATTGAAAGTTTTCTTGCATATAGTATTAGAAATCACAGGATTTGTCTCATAGTTGATTATATGAAATCAAATGAAGGAACATTCTTTACTGCATAGGGTATCTGAATGAGGTTTCCATAAAATCCATATGAAAGTATTAAATGCTATAAATATGGGCACACACACACCCACACACACTGAGGCACACACGCCTGCACAGTCTCTAGTAAATTTACAAGTGAAGATGTGTCCATTGTTTGCTTTAGAGTCTATGTCAGAGTTTCTTGAAAATAACTTAACTATCCTTCATTAAAACGTTTCAATTAGTTGATACTGACTGAGATGAGAAGCAGAATGTTGTTGTTCAGTCGCTAAGTGGTGTCTGACTCTTTGTGACTCCATGGACGGCAGCACCCCAGGCTTCCATGTCCTTCACCATCTCCTGGAGTTTACTCACATTCATGTTGACTGAGTCTGTGATGCCATCCAACCACCTCATCATCTGTCACCCTCTTCTCCTTTTGCCTTCCATCTTTCCCAGTATCAGGATTTTTCCAAATTTTTCTTTGCTTCAAGTGGCCAAAGTATTAGAGCTTCAGGTTCAGCATGAGGCCTTCCAATGAATATTCAGGATTGATTTCCTTTAAGATTGCTTGGTTTGATCTCCTTGCAGTCTAAGGGACTCTCAATAGTCTTCTCCAGCACCACACTTTGAAAGCATCAATTCCTTGGCACTTAGCCTTCTTTATGGTCCAAGTCTCACATACCTGCACGATTACTGGAAAAACCATAGCTTCGACGAGACAGACTTTTGTCGGCAAAGTGATGTCTTTGCTGTTTAGGTTTGTCATAGCTTTCCTTCCAAGGAGCAAATGTCTTTTAATTTCATGGCTGCAGTCACCATCCTCAGTGACTTTGGAGCCCAAGAAAATACGATAAAATAAAATCAGTCACTGTTTCTACTTTTTCCATTTCTATCTGCCATGAAGTGATGATACCAGATGTCATGATCTTAGTGTTTTGAATGTTGAGTTTTAAGCTAGCTTTTTTCACTCTTCTCTTTCACCTCATCAAGAGGCTCTTTAGTTCCCCTTCACTTTCTGCCATTAGAGTGGTATTATCTGCATATCTGAGTGAAAGTTGCTCAATTGTGTCTGACTCTTTGAGATCCCATGGACTGTAGCCAGGTTCCTCTGTCTTTGGAATTTTCCTGGCAAGAACTGGAGTGGGTAGCCTGTCCCTTTCAGAGGGTACCTTCCCAAAGCAAGGATCAAATCCTGCATATCTGAGGTTGTTGATATTTCTCCAGGCAATCTTCATTCCAGCTTGTGATTCATCCATCCCAGCATTCCATGCGATGTTAAATAAGCAGGGTGACAATATACAGTCTTGACATACTCCTTTCCCAATTTGGAAAACAATGGTTGTTCCACATTTGGTTCTAACTGTTTCTTCTTGACCCACATACAGGTTTTTCAGGAGACAAGTAAGGTGGTCTGGTATTCCCATTTCTTTAAGACTTTTCCACAGTTTGTTGTAATCCACACAATCAAAGGCTTTAGTGTAGTCAGTGAAGCAGAAGTAGATGCTTTACTGGAAGTTCCTTGCTTGCTCTATGAGCAAATAAACTTTGGCAATTTGATCTCTGGTTCCTCTGCCTTTTCTAAATCCAGCTTGTACATCTGGAAGATCTCAGTTCACATACTACTGAAGCTTAGCTCAAAGAATTTTGAACAAAATGTTACTCACATGTGAAATGAGTGTAATTGTTCAGTATTTGAAGCATTCTTTATACAGTTCTTCTGCATATTCTTGCCAACTCTTCTTAATCTCTTCTGCATCTGTTAGATCCTTACTGTTTTTGTTCTTTACCATGCCCACCCTTGCATGAAATGTTCCCTTGATCTTTCCAGCTTTTTTGCAGAGATCATAGTCTCCCCCATCTATTGTTTTCCTCTATTTCTTTTCATTGTTCACTTGAAAAGGCTTTCTTATCTGTTTGCTATTATCTGGAACTCTACATTCAGTTGGGTTTATCTTTCTTTTCTCTCTTGGTTTTCTCTTCTCTTCTTTCCTCAGCTATTTATAAAACCTCCTCAGACAACTGCTTTGCCTTCTTGCATTTGGTTTTCTTTGAAATGGTTTTGGTCATCACCTCCTGTACAGTGTTATGAACCTCTGTCCATAATTCTTCAGGCACTGTGTCTTCCAGATCTAATCTGTTTAATCTGTTCATCACCTCTACTGTATAATCCCGAGGGATTTAATTTCGGTCATTCCTGAATGGCCTAATGGTTTTCCGTACTCTTTTCAATTTAAACCTGAATGTTGCAATAAGGAGCTCATGATCTGAGCCACGATCAACTGCAAATCTTGTTTTTGCTGACTGTATAGAGCTTCTTCATCTTCAGCTAAAAGAATATAACCAATCTGATTTTGCTATTGATCAGTTGGTGATGTCCATGTGTAGAGTCATCTCTTGCATTGTTGGAAAAGGGTGTTTGCTCTGACCATTCTGTTTTCTTGACAAAACTCTGTTAGCTTTTGCCCTTTTTCATTTTGTACTCCAAGGCAAACTTGCCTGTTACTCCAGGTATCTCTTGACTTCCTACTTTTGCATTCCAATCCCCTATGATGAAAAGGATGTCTTTGTTGGGTATTAGTTCTAGAAAGTCTTGTATGTCTTCAAAGAACAGGTCAACTTCAGCTTCTTTGACATCAATGGTTGGGGCACAGAATTGGATTACTGTGATACTGAGTGATTTACCTTGGAAATGAACTGAGATCCTTTTGTCATTTTTGAGTTGCACCCAAGTACTGCAGTGGGCTCTTCTGTTGACTATGAAGGCTACTCCATTTGTTCTAAAGGATACTTGCCTCCAGTAGTAGATATAATTGTCATCTGAGTTAAATTCACCCATTCATGTCCATTTATAGTTCACTGATTTCCTAAGATGCTCTTGTTCACTCTTGCCATCTCCTGCTTGAGCATGTCCAATTTACCTTGATTCATGGACCTAACATTCCCGGTTTGCATGCAGCATTGTTCTTTATAGCATCAGATTTGACCGTCACCACCAGACATGTCCACAGCTGAGCGTCATTTCCTCTTTGGTCTAGCTGCTTCATTCTTTCTGGAGCTATCAGTAATTGCCCTCTGCTCACCTCTGGTAGCATATTAGATACCTTGCAACCTGGGGGTCTTCATCTTCCAGTGTAATATCTTTGCCTTTTCATACTGTTCATGGGATTCTCAAGGCAAGAATATCGGAGTGGTTTGCTCTTCCCTTCTCTGGTGGACCATGTTTGGTCAGAACTCTCCACTGTGACCTGTTCGTCTTGGGTGGTTCTGCATGTCATGGCTCACAGCTTCATTGAGTTATGTAAGCCCCTTTGCCACGACAAGGCTGTGGTCTGTGAAGGGGGAGAAGCAGAATATTGGCCCTCATTTATCAAAGGACTTGGCATTTGTATGTGAGTATGTTGAATACAGTGTCATGGTATAAAGGTAAGGATACTACTTAATGTCTGAGAATTCTTGTGTCCACGCAGGTAGCTTAATACTCATGGAGACTGTGACAGATTAAATAACTGATGCTTTTTTTTCCTCATGGTGTTAACAGAAGTAAAAAGAGGACACAGGAAACACATAAGCCTTCTTAAGGCCTAGACTCAAAATTTAGAACTGTCTCTTCTATGTCATCCCTTGGACCAACACAAAGTTTAAGTGGTCAACGTCAGAATCAAGTGATGGAGAAACGTACTCCACCTGTGATGATGCTTTGACATGTATGGAATAAGGGAAGAATGAAGAATTTAGACCAACAGATCTGTCAGTCGTATCATTATTTCCTGTCACGTTCCTATTTCTGGCCTGCTTTTCTGATGAGCATGCATGATTAGAAAATTCAGTGTTTGAAACAGAGCCTTACTTAAGACTGAGGAAAAATACCTACCACAGTGGTTCTCGAAATGTAATACAAGGTCCACTGAAGGGCTATAGGGAGCCTCTTGAAAAACTCCAAACATAATTGCCACCTCTAGTCTTTCAAAAAAAGGAATTTGTTACTGGAATATGGCTGATGACTGCAGCTCTATAAACGTTTAGTTTTGAATAACATTAAAGAGCATGTATTGGTAAGCCATCAAGTGTGTTATTAAAGGTGACTAAAAGTGAGTCTTCAGGATACTGCAGTGCAAGGTTTGGGTTTTAAGTTCAAGGCTAAAGTCTGGCACGCCATGTTAGCCTTGCAAAACTCCTAACACACAAAGGAACAATAAGGATTTCTACCATTTGGAACAAGAACGATGTGATATAAGAATTGTTTCACACTGAAAATGGTTTTAAATTCCCGTTTCCTTTTCAATTATAAATAAGTGTTGATGTATTTTAACCATCATTAACTTTATTTGTTGTATGCTTACCATTAATAAAACTTATTTGTAGCAGTAGTATTTTAGACTTTTTTAAAACTCTATTTTAAAACACACGCATGTTGTGGTTCAAATAATGGTCATGCATAATTTTGTTTTTATTGTAATTCTAGTCATGCACAGACATCCCCTCATGCACAGACATCACACACACACACAGACACCACACACACACACACAGACACCACACACACACACACACACCCCCCACACACACACACACCCCCCACATACCCCACACACACACCACACACACACACACACACCCCACACACACCCCACATACCCCACACACACACCACACACACACACACACACCCCCCACATACCCCACACACACTCCACACACACACACACACCCCACACACATACCACACACACACACACCACACACACACACACACACACCCCACATACCCCACACACACACTGCACACACACACACACACACCCCACACACACACCACACACATACACACACACACCCCCCACACGCCCCCCACATACACCCACACTAGAAGATGAGGTAGAAAATTTTCATGACAGGGTAACTTTTCTGATGAAATGTAGGAGTGGACTGATAAGAATAGGGTGCCATAGGATTGTCTGTGCAGCCTAATGGGATGTACTTTCAGAGCTAGTCATCTAGAGCAAAGTATATCATATGATTTGGACTGAATCAAGGAAGGCTGTAAATTCAGCTCAATGTCTGAAACTGCCTTTATTTCTCTCTACAGAGTAGCCCTCATTTGACCTCTGCAGTCTCAGGTATTATAGGCAGCATTTCTGATGATGTGTCTCATATTACAGTAACCTGGTAGCATATAGCTTTAGGTGGTGTTTACTGATGCAATTCCCAAATTATTATTGAAACTCTAGTCATTGGGTCAATCATCCAGAGGTTCCCTAACCACAGAGATAGTTCTATGCATACAGTTATTTGATATAAGTGGTTGAACTTTTAAATTTTGATCCAGATGTATTGGTGCTAATTAGTTGTAGCTGTTATTATGAATCTGACCTTTTCAAGTGCTTTGGTATGTATATTAAGAAATCACATGTCATGTCTTCTTTTAGTTCAAGGGTAGGACACCCACAAAGATTTAAAACGATAAGCTGAGATTCGTAAAATTTCTTGACAAAGGCAAAGAATGATGCTGACAGTATATAATAGCTTGGGTATTTATTGACCTTTACATTATATTACTAGATATGACATAGTGTACTTTGAACTGACTTGGTAAAGAATTACTTTGAGTTTCTACCTTAATTCAAGTCTTTAAAAATGTGTGTGGACTAGTTACAAGCCCAAGATTTGCTATGTTGAAGTCTTAGGGCATAAAATTGTTTGTAAGATTAAGTGAGTATTATGAAAAAAAAGTCCCAAACTTTAGGGTCAGGGAGAAATTTTTCATATATCAATTTTAAAACTGTGTATTGTATAATATGGACAAGTCACTTAGCTCTGATAAAGCATAGCTTCCTCACAAATGATATGAGAAAAAATGTCTAGCTTGTAAGATGGTTATAAAGATTAATGGTGGCATATGAAGAGTGATTTCCATTAATTTCCCTTAATAAACAGTTTAAAATTAATTAATTTTACTTTAAGTTAGGAAATGATTAGATCTTGTATAGGAAGTCACCACATCAGTTCCATGAATAAACTAATGATTGAATTCTTAGAATGCCTGCTGCTACTGCTGCTAAGTCACTTCAGTCATGTCCAACTCTGTGCGAACCCATAGATGGCAGCCCACCAGGCTCCCCTGTCCCTGGGATTCTCCAGGCAAGAACACTGGAGTGGGTTGCCATTTCTTCTCCAATGCATGAAAGTGAAAAGTGAATGTGAAGTCGCTCAGTCTTGTCCGACTCTTAGCGACCCCATGGACTGCAGCCTACCAGGCTCCTCCATCCATGGGATTTTCCAGGTAAGAGTACTGGAGTGGGGTGCCATTGTCTTCTCCAACTTCTCCATAAAATGTCTACTTCTCCATATTAGCTTCTTGCTTGGATTTCACATCTCAGTCTTATAACAATTAGCTCTAAGAATGTCATGATGATGAGAGCTGGATTATACTAAAGAGAAATAAAAAGATAATGAGAGATGGGAGTGAAATTGGGTATATAAGCAATTAGAGTAAAGATCAGAAGGGTAAATTTTGAAGTTATTCAGAGTAAAATTCAGTGGGCTCTAGAGATTATTTTGTTTTCTTACCTTTCCCCTAAAATTATAGGCTAATTCTAAATCCTTTGGGGATGGGAGTTTACCAGTACAAAAGGGCTAATCCCCCCCCCCAACAAATATGCTGAATTACTAGTAAAAATTAGTGTATTCTAAGTTGCACCAGTCATTGACTCTTTGCGATCCCATGCACTGTAGCCCACCAAGCTCCTGTGTCCATGAGAGTCTCCAGGCATGAATACTGGAATGAGTTGCCATTTCCTTCTCCAGGGGATCTTCCCAACCCAGGAATCGAACCTGTGTCTCCTGTGGCTCCAGCATTGCAGGCAGATTCTTTACCTCTTGAGCCACAAGGAAGGGAGTTTAAGGAAAATGTTAACATAAGACTCTATCTTTTTGCACAAAAATATCTTGCAAATTCCTTTTATGTAGCAAAAAAAAAAAGATAATTTGATGTTAATTTTCAGCCTTTTAATGTTTTGCATAGTGGGGAGCTACTGCTGCAGTGGGACATGAGGGACAAGTTATGGGATGGGATCAGTGTTTTTGAATTTTGCTTTCTGCAGTTTCACAAACAGTTCAACTAAAAGTAAATAGAATCCCACCATTCTTTTAAAGAGTGCTGAGATACTGTAGTGATGGGAACCGTATCATATATGTATATACTGTATATATGAATGAATATATTTATTAAACATGTCTGTTTTTCTCCAACAATTTATTTATTCAGCTAATGAATCCAGTGAATTGTGATTTTACTCTGCTCTCCTGAAGTGCGGTTCTTGTTTCAGTTATATACTGCCATGTAACAACACATTCCAAAACTTACTGGTTTAAGCAACATTTTATTTGTTTTTGGTAATTTGATTATTTATTTTGATTATTTGAATATTCAAGCTGAGCTAAGCTTCTGCATTTACCTTGCTTTATCTTTGGTAGTAAGACAGGGGAACACTAGTTTTTGCATGGACACCCTCACAAGAATGTTTGTTTAAGAACGGGGTAGGGAAAGACTAGAGACCAAGGACTCAGTAATTATAGGACTTCTGAAACCCAGCCAGGCATATGGCACTTTCCACTATTCCCTGTTCTGGACTACAGGAGGCAAGTTAGTTGGGACCCATTTCTCTTCCTCTTCATCTTGGTGTAAGTCTCTTCTTGGCTTGATTTTGAACCTGGACTCCTGACATGAAGACTCTTAAAAATTTTGGTTAAAACACTTAAAACTTAAATTCAACATCGTAACCGTTTTTAAGTGTCCAATTTAGTGGTATTAAACGCATTAACATTGTTGTGCAATCATCACCACCTTCATCATTCATCCCTATAACTTTGTTCATTTTGTAAAACTGAAACTCTGTATTCATTAAATAATAACTTTTCATTTACCCCACTCCTCAGCCCCTGTCAAATATACCCGTGTTCAAAATAACATTATTTCCAATAGCTAAAACAGAATCAACTCAAATATCCATTGATGGATGAACAGATAGCAAAATGTGCTGTATACATACAATGGAATATTATTCAGCCTGGACGTTTGACTCTTAATAATTAACATTCCATAAGAAATGATTAATGTTTGTATCTGGGTAGTTTTCTCAAGTCTGCTTCCTCACATTAGAAGTTTTGAAATCCAGAGGCTCATCTGTGCCCTGTACTGTCTCTGTCTCTTTTAGACCAAACTGTTATAATTCCTTTAATAACTTTGAGGACCTTTCAAGACTAAATCTTAACTGCAATTCACTTCATTAGACAAAAGCCACGCCCACAAATCTCTCCTAAGACAGGTCCAACTCCACTTGGACCTAGAGTCAGGAGGCCCTGTAACAGTATACTTAACATTTCCAGAAGCTCTTTCTTTCTAGGTGAGATCTATGAGGCATGCTTTTAATACCACTAAAAGTCCCCTTTTCTGTCTTTAGAGGGTCTGAGACGCTCTGCCTTAAGTCCTTTTGAAGTCTTTACAAAAGTCTTCAAGTCACATCTTTGACTTGATTTTACTCTAAATCCACATTTGGTTTTTGTCTTGAATTGGAATTTTGCCCTGGAGCCATTTCTATTTTGAGAACTTTTTGCTAGATGCAGATGCTATGAATTAAAAGTTTTTATTTTCCAACCCAGCAAGTCCAGATTGGAAATGTTTCCTGTAGATTCTGCTGGAAAAGGAAACAGTTCCTTCTTCAGTTTATTTCTATCTATAATTTCTCATAAAAAGCAAGGAAGCCAATAAGTGCTTGCAGAATTCTCCCTAGAAATCCCCTTAGCAAAATTATTTAGCTTATTAGGAATGTATTATAATTACCATAGATGACAGTTCATCTAATTAGTCTGTCAGTAAATTATTTAGACTCCTTTCTTCAACCTCAAATTAGGTTTCTTCTTGCTTTCTCAGCCTCCATTAATACACTCCTTAGAGTCCTTTATGGGGGAACAGAACGTGTCACCCCAAAAGATGTCTTTGGGATATGGATTATTTTAGGCAGGTTATCTTTGAAGAAAGAACAGACATGGGAAGAGCTCTGAAAACCAAGTAGAGGGTCCCCTTTATGAAGAGACATTTACATGTCTAAAGAAAATTTTCATTTGTAAGGGTAACTTTCTTGCTGTATAGGCATACCTTGGCAATATTGCCGGTTTGGTTCCAGACCACCACAAGAAAACAAATACTACAATTTTAAAAAAGCAGCTCACCTGAATTTTTTGGCTTCCCAGTGAATATAAAAGTTATGTTTACACTATATTATAGTCTATTAAGTGTATAAAGATATTATGTCTAAAAAATGTACATACCTTAATCGAAAAATACTTGATTGCTAAAAGATGCCAACCATCATCTGGGCCTTCAGAGAGTTATAATTGTTTTGCTGGTGAGGATCTTGCCTTGACGTGGATGGCTGCTGACTAATCATGGTCGTGGTTGCTGAAAACTGAGGTGGCTGTGGCAATTTCTTAAAATAAGATAACTGTGAAGTTTGCTGCACTGATTGACACTTCCTTTCATGACTAGTATCTCTGTTACATGCAATGCTGTTCTTTCAAAATTGAAGTCAATCTTAACCCTGGCTGCTGTTTCATCAACTAAGTTTATATAATATTCTAAATCCTTTTTTTTGTTGTTGTTTCTATAATGTTCACAACCTCTTCATCAGAAATAGATTCCATCTCACGAAACCACTTTATTTGCTCATCCACAAAAAGCAAATCCTCATCTGTTAGTTTTATCACGATATTGAAGCAAGCCAGTTCACATCTTTGGGGCTTCCCTGGTGGCTCAGTGGTCAAGAATTTGTCTGCCAATGTCAGAAACACAGGTTCGATTTCTGGGTTGGGAAGACCCTCTGGAGAAGGAAATGGTGTCCCACTCCAGTATTCTTGCCTGGAAAATCCCATGGACAGATGAGCCTGGTGGGCTACAATCCGTAGGGTCGCAAAAGAGTTGGACACAAATCAGCAATTAAATAGCAACAGTCACATATTTAGACTCCAGTTCTAATTCTAGCTCATTGAAAAAATAAGTGATTTAGTATAGCTGCTGCTGCTGCTGCTGCTAGGTCGCTTCAGTCCTGTCCGACTCTGTGTGACCCCATAGACGGCAGCCCACCAGGCTCCCCCGTCCCTGGGATTCTCCAGGCAAGAATACTGGAGTGGGTTGCCATTTCCTTCTCCAATGCATGAAAGTTAAAAGTGAAAGTGGAGTCGCTCAGTTGTGTCTGACTCTTCGCTACCCCAAGGACTGCAGCCTACCAGGCTCCTCTGTCCATGGGATTTTCCAGGCAAGAGTACTGGAGTGGGGTCCCATCGCCTTCTCCGTTAGTGTAGCTACTTTCATTAATTATCTTAAATAGATCTGGATAGCTTGCTAAAACTTCTCCACCAGAGCTTGCTTCTTCATCTTGCACTTTATGTTATAGAAATAACTTCCCTCTTAAACCTCATGAACCAAATTCTGCTAGCTTCAGATTTTCTTTTCTAGCTTCCTTACCTCTCTGCATCTTCATAGAATTGAAAAATTATGCTCTGGCTTAAGGGAATGTTGTGGCTGGTTTGATTTATCTAAGACCACTAAAACTTTCTCCCTATCCACAATAAGGCTGTTGGACTTATCCTGTGTGTGTCCACTATAGTTTGAATTCACAAGTTGGCTACTGTTTGGTGCAAGAGGCCTGGCTTTCAACCTTTCTTGGCTTTTCCACCTTTTCCCCTTAGGTCAATCACTACTAGCTTTTGATTTAAAGTGAGAGAATACACTTCTTCCTTCCATTTGAACACTTGAACATTGTAGATCTTATTTCAATATTGTTTTGTCTCAGGGAATAGGCAGACCTGGAGAGAGGGAGAGAGATCAGTTCAGTTCAGTTCAGTTCAGTCGCTCAGTCCCTGTCTGACTCTTTGCAACCCCATGAACTGCAGCACGCCAGGCCTCCCTGTCCATCACCAACACCCAGAGTTCACTCCAACTCCCATCCATTGAGTTGGTGATGCCATCCAGCCATCTCACCTCTGTCGTCCCCTTCTCCTGTTCCCAATCCCTCCTAGCATCAGAGTCTTTTCCAATGAGTCAACTCTTCACATGAGGTGGCCAAAGTACTGGAGTTTCAGCTTTAGCATCATTCCTTCCAAAGAACACCCAGGGCTGATCTCCTTCAGAATGGACTGGTTGGATATCCTTGCAGTCCAAGGGACTCTCAAGAGTCTTCTCCAACACCACAGTTCAAAAGCATCAATTCTTCAGTGCTCAGCCTTCTCACAGTCCAACTCTCACATCCATACATGACCACAGGAAAAACCATAGCCTTGACTAGACGTACATTTGTTGGCAAACTAATGTCTCTGCTTTTGAATATGCTGTCTAGGTTGGTCATAACTTTCCTTCCAAGCAGTAAGCATCTTTTAATTTTATGGCTGCAGTCACCATCTGCAGTGATTTTGGAGCCACAAAAAATAAAGTCTGACACTGTTTCCACTGTTTCCCCATCTATTTCCCATGAACTGATGGGACCAGATGCCATGATCTTCATTTTCTGAATGTTGAGCTTTAAGCCAACTTTTTCACTCTCCACTTTCACTTTCATCAGGAGGCTTTTTAGTTCCTCTTCACTTTCTGCCATAAGGGTGGTGACATCTGCATATCTGGGGTTACTGATATTTCTCTTGGCAATCTTGATTCCAGCTTGTGTTTCTTCCAGTCCAGCATTTCTCATGATGTACTCTGCATATAAGTTAAATAAGCAGGGTGACAGTATACAGCCTTGATGTACTCTTTTCCTATTTGGAACCAGTCTGTTGTTTCATGTCCAGTTCTAACTGTTGCTTCCTGACCTGCATATAGATTTCTCAAGAGGCAGATCAGGTGGTCTGGTATTCCCATCTCTTTCAGAATTTTCCACAGTTTATTGTGATCCACACAGGTAAAGGGTTAGGCATAGTCAATAAAGCAGAAATAGATGTTTTTCTGGAACTCTCTTGCTTTTTCTATGATCCAGCAGATGTTGGCAATTTGATCTCTGCTTCCTCTGCCTTTTCTAAAGCCAGCTTGAACATCAGGAAGTTCACAGTTCACATATTGCTGAGGCCTGGCTTGGGGAATTTTGAGCATTACTTTGCTAGCGTGTGAGATGAGTGCAATTGTGTGGTAGTTTGAGCATTCTTTGGCATTGCCTTTCTTTGGGATTGGAATGAACACTGACCTTTTCCAGTCCTGTGGCAACTGCTGAGTTTTCCAGATTTGCTGGCATATTGAGTGCAACACTTTCACAGCATCATCTTTCAGGATTTGAAAGAGTTCAACTGGAATTCCATCACCTCCACTAGCTTTGTTCGTAGTGATGCTTCCTAAGGCCAACTTGACTTCACATTCCAGGATGTCTGGCTCTAGGTCAGTGATCACACCATCGTGATTATCTGGGTTATGAAGATCTTTTTTATACAGTTCTTCTGTGTATTCTTGCCATCTCTTCTTAATATCTTCTGCTTCTGTTAGGTCCATACCATTTCTGTCCTTTATAGAGCCCATCTTTGCATGAAATGTTCCCTTGGTACCTCTAATTTCCTTGAAGAGATCTCTAGTCTTTGCCATTCTGTTGTTTTCCTCTATTTCTTTGCATTGATCGCTGAAGAAGGCTTTCTTATCTCTTCCAGCTATTCTTTGGAACTCTGCATTCAGATGTTTATATCTTTCCTTTGCTCCTTTGCTTTTCACTTCTCTTCTTTTCACAACTATTTGTAAGGCCTCCCCAGACAGCCATTTTGCTTTTTTGCATTTCTTTTCCATGGGGATGGTCTTCATCCCTGTCTCCTGTACAGTGTCATGGACCTCATTCCATAGTTCATCAGACACTCTATCTATCAGATCTAGGCCCTTAAATCTATTTCTCACTTCCACTGTATAATCGTAAGGGATTTGATTAGGTCATACCTGAATGGTCTAGTGGTTTTCCCTACTTTCTTCAATTTAAGTCTGAATTTGGCAATAAGGAGTTCATGATCTGAGCCACAGTCAGCTCCCGGTCTTGTTTTTGCTGACTGTATAGAGCTTCTCCATCTTTGGCTGCAAAGAATATAATCAATCTGATTTCAGTGTTGACTATCTGGTGATGTCCATGTGTAGAGTCTTCTCTTGTGTTGTTGGAAGAGGGTGTTTGTTATGATCAGTGCATTTTCTTGGCAAAACTCTATTAGTCTTTGCCCTGCTTCATTCCGTATTCCAAGGCCAAATTTGCCTGTTATTCCAGGTGTTTCTTGACTGCCTACTTTTGCATTCCAGTCCCCTATAATGAAAAGGACATCTTTTTTGGGTGTTAGTTCTAAAAGGTCTTGTAGGTCTTCATAGAACCGTTCAACTTCAGCTTCTTCAGCGTTACTGGTTGGGGCATAGACTTGGATTACTGTGATACTGAATGGTTTGCTTTGGAAACAAACAGAGATCATTCTGTCATTTTTGAAATTGCATCCAAGTACTGCATTTCAGACTCTTTTGTTGACCATGATGGCCACTCCATTTCTTCTGAGGGATTCCTGCCCACAGTAGTAGATATAATGGTCATCTGAGTTAAATTCACGCATTCCAGTCCATTTTAGTTCACTGATTCCTAGAATGTCGACATTCACTCTTGCCATCTCTTGTTTGACCACTTCCAATTTGCCTTGATTCATGGACCTGACATTCCAGGTTCCTATGCAATATTGCTCTTTACAGCATCGACCTTGCTTCTATCACCAGTCACATCCACAGCTGGGTATTGTTTTTGCTTTGGCTCCATTCCTTCATTCTTCCTGGAGTTATTTCTCCACTGATCTCCAGTAGCATATTGGGCACCTACTGACCTGGGGAGTTCCTCTTTCAGTATCCTATCATTTTGCCTTTTCATACTGTTCATGGGGTTCTCAAGGCAAGAATACTGAAGTGGTTTGCCATTCCCTTCTCCAGTGGACAACATTCTGTCAGATCTCTCCACCATGACCTGCCCATCTTGGGTTGCCCCACGGGCATGGCCTAGTTTCATTGAGTTAGACAAGGCTGTGGTCCTAGTGTGATTAGATTGACTAATTTTCTGTGAGTATGGTTTCAGTGTGTCTGCCCTCTGATGCCCTCTTGCAACACCTACCTTCTTACTTGGGTTTCTCTTCACTTAGTTGTATTTCCCTCTAAATAGAATCCCTGTCTCCAGATGAATGATGAGATCAGATGATTGAGTCTATTGGAGAGACTGTTAAGTGGGCACCAAAGTGGTTTCCTCATATGGACGCAGAGCTGGATGGCATTTCCAAGTCCCCAGTGGATGGGAGTAGCCCTATTTAGAGTTCCAGCTAATGCAAAGTGAGTGGAAGGAATGTGTTCCAGTTCCAGGCCTGGCTTATAGACACCTCCCTGTGTGGTCCCTTTTCTCTCCTCAGAGGCTGGCTAGTTGGCAACATTTGAGGAACCTAGGATGGGGCATGATGAAATTGGTGGGACTTCTGGCAACTTGGGACACTGAATGACTGTAACTAAATGGACCAGGGGAAACCACACTTCTGAATGTATTTAATGTGACTTAGGAATAAACTCCTATGTGTTAAATATGGTGTTTTGTTATTTGAAGGTTAAAACAAGCATTCATTTTTTAGAGTCTTAAGACAGATTTTGCCAAATTAAGATTTGTTTTTCTTTGATATCAGTTTAGGAAGATATTAATTGATAAACACTAATTGCTAAATTAGTCAAATGTGTGCATGACTAAATAGTTTGTCCTATTCTGATTTATGTTCCTTCTCAGTGTGGCTTATTATTGAAGTATATAAATGCAAAATTTTTATAAAAAGAATAGTACATGTAAGATTTTTAACTTGATAAAGATATATGACAAATATATATGTACATATAAATAAGTATATATTATGCTATAAATGTGAAAATTCATGTAAAGGGAAACTTTTTAACTACTGTGTTGAAATGCTATGGCAGGTACTGTCCAAGGTCCTGAAAATATAACAAGATACCACTGAGAAAAAGTTATACCTTTGTGAGTCTTACATTCAAGTAAAGGAAAAATAAAATGATTTTTAGTATGTCTAAGAAACATTTAGTATAATTATTAACTACTCATAACAATTATTGTTTTGATATATTTATATAGTTACATTCTTAGATCTCATTTGTCATACTCAATATAAACCTCTGTGGCCCACAACAAATATTCTTTAATAAGCATGATATAGCTCTAGTCTTAAGGACAACATTCACAGTTTAACAATTTATTTTAAACCAATCACATTTATTTACTTCTATAAACCTGTTTGAGAATATATAGTAGTTGTTATAACTTTATGCACTAACATATTAACTTTGTTGAAGTAAATAATAATTTTCAAGGATAAATTTTAATTAAAACTGTTATATGGAGAAGGGAATATATCTGTATAGTTATTCAACAGATAAAAAAAGGAATTAATTAGTCCTTTGTATCTGCCCATCTTCACATATAACACAGGTATTTGTGGTTTTATCAAGGACATATACTTTAAGTAAATTTTAGTTTGAAATGACTTGCACAGTTGTTTCTGTCTCTTATCTTCATTTTGAAATCTAATAGATAGGTCACAAGTTTTGACACAAACTCTATTTTCCTCTGTGAAGTTTTCTTTAATGACCACTTTCCTTTGCATTTTTTTCCTTGACATTTCTATGACAACTGTTATCCACTGCTCTCACTGATTAACCATCCGTATTTGTTTTCACTTTCAATTATGACAAACAGTTGCTGCTCTTATGTTGCTAAATTTTTGTTCAAGAAGCAAATTCTTAAACTTAAGTGTTTGGCAATAACTGAGTGCAGATAAGTGCTTAATGTCTTCAGATATACTAATGGACAAAATAAAGGTTAATTGGTTAATTAAAATAATTTTAAAGATACTTAAATATCTTGCCAAGACATACTTTGGGAATACTAATGTGGTGTTATCAATACTTCAGAAGAAAATACAATAAAAGACTGCAGTTTGCTTGGAGACACTTTAAGGTATTCTTCCCATGAAATCTTAGTTCTCAAACAAAGAAAAGCTGAAGAAGTTGTTGGTAAGGAAGATAACATTCTTCTACCCTTTATGTTCTTCTGGCTGGTCTAAGAGTTAAACTGAAATGAGACAGATTAACAAAAGAAAATCAAATTTAATTTTGTACATACTAGACTTGCACAACTGGAGAAGGAAGTGGCAACCCACTCCAGTGTTCTTGCCTGGAGAATCCCAGGGACGGGGAGCCTGGCGGGCTGCCATCTATGGGGTCACGCAGGGTCGGACATGCCTGAAGCAACTTAGCAGTAGCAGACTTGCACAAACATAAGAACTTCAGAGACAGGAAGGTAAAAGTTATTATATATGCCATCCTGAGCTAAGGAATGAGTTAGGGCCCTGGCTTCCAAGGACAGGAGGATCTTTCTTAGAATGTTAAGAACAGATGTTTGATAATTAGATATTTGCTCTGCCATAAAGACGGAGCCACTCAGATAAAATTTATCTCCAGTAATACCTCTTATCTGGGGAAAAAAAAAATAAATTATTCTAGGCAGTTAAGGGAGGGCCAGTAGCTTCTCCTGAAGCCTCGGGGTCTCAGTTGCCTTTAGCTCAAAATAATCTGCATGTAAAAGTGACACATTTTGAGAAGGTTCATTCTCAAGCCCCATAAAGTCAACAGAATAAATTTTCACTGAGGTGAAAAGAGTTCCTAATCCTCCTTAGTGGAATCCACAGTAAGCAACTTGTTTTGCTGGCTTGTGGGTTTTTCATCAGTTGATCAAAACCAATAGGCATATTTCAGCCTGTCTTAAGAGTAGAGGTCATAAAGCTAATAATGTTTCAGCTTAAAGAGGAAACATTTCTTAGGAATGCTCAAGTGGAGTTTTAAAAGGCATCACATTTTTCATTTTACACCAAGTTGTATAGATCTTCATCACATAAATGTATTTATTCTTTTTTTTTTCATATAAATGCAAGTGCTAAGTAGTGCTCTGAGATATGTTAGCATTGTTCAATCTCATTTCTGTCTTTTCTCCCATACACGCAACCCTCTGAGTAATCTAGATAGCTGGTTTTCTTATATGGCTTATATCTTCTCTCATAAATAATCATAGTTTTCCTGATTCTTTTAAAAATATATTTTGAAATATTCTGTGTAAAGGCTTATATAATAGGTTAAGAAATTAAAAAAAAAAATAAAGTTAGTACTCCCTTATGTACCCGGAACATACTCCTTTTCCTTACTTTCAAGATAACTACTCTTCTGAATTTGAGATTTATGATTTCCATAAATGATAAATTATTTCTTTATATTTTTGTTACATCCACATATTTCCTCAAAATCATATGGTTTGAAAACATGCATTTTAATTTTATAGAAGCTATTTAATAACAGTCATAACCTTTTAAAACTTGGTGTTTTTTCACTCTATTATCTTTGTAAGACTAATGTATGTCAATACAAGTGACAAAAACTGTCTAGTTATGAATTTTTTTAAAAAGTCCATTTTGGTGTGGAGGGATCACACGGACTCTGTTTTGCAGCCACCTTCATAGATAGGTGGGGCCATATGATTGAGTTTTAGGTAATGGAATGTGAATAAAAGTGACAGTATATTTCTGGTCAGTTAATTTTAAGTAACAAGGAATCTCTCTGACGTTTTTCCATTTCTGCTTGCAGAATGAGAATGATGACAATGTCTTAGAGGATAATGGGACCACAAGATGGAAAATGCATAGTTCCTGAACTACCACTTGGAGAAAAGCTGACAGCTGAGGAGAAATGTGTGTGAATAAAGAATTCTTTAGTGTATTTGAGCTATTACACAAAACATGTAATGTTCTTCTGACTAATATGACACTAACATAATACAATCACAACTGTAGCTCATTCATTTTGTTGCTCTATTTCAAGTACAAGTAAACTAAAATTATTTATTTCTTCTTCACTTAAAACACATTTAAAAAATTATTCTTATGAACAACGCTGCAATAAATAATGTGTACATCATTATCATTGAAGCTTTATTGATTGTGGAGTGAGGCATAGAGAGGGGAATTGATTAATAACTTGTCATTCACCAGTTGTTTATCTTTGCATATCATCTAATATTCTCATCAATTCTAGAAGGTAAGCAGGAGACCATTAAAATTTTACCTCAAGAAAAAAATGGAAAGTAATCCAAGTTGATGAATCTGTGACTATATATGGAATTATAGACAGAGCAAATAATACATGCATGGATATGTGTATTTGATCTCGAGCCCCCTTGACCTGCAGTGGCTTGA
The DNA here is from genome assembly GCF_032452875.1 of Bos javanicus. Classification (NCBI taxonomy): domain Eukaryota; kingdom Metazoa; phylum Chordata; class Mammalia; order Artiodactyla; family Bovidae; genus Bos; species Bos javanicus. Next base: position 93,960,172 of record NC_083877.1, read on the forward strand.
AGGAAATTGAGGTTGGACCGTGGCAGTGAGAGAGCTGAATCCTAGCCACTAGACTAGCGCTCAGTGACAAGACAAGACCCTGGCCCCCCAGCTTTGCAGAAAATAATTCCCACAAAAATGGGAAGCTGTGAAACAAGTAATGTGTTTACTAGGAGGGAAAAGAACAGTAGGCACATGTGGATAGACATGTGTGTGGATACACACGTGGGTGACTCAGACAGCCTTGTGCTTGTGGTAGTTTTAATCACTTTATGTGAGGCACTTCTTCTGAGTTTTCTCTGGCCCAGCGTTTTGAGTTGCCTGGTTCTGAGTCCTTATTTGGCACATCTCAGGATCCTCCCACGTGTGCGCATGCGTCTCATAAGCAAGATGGATTCCCGCAGAATGGCTTATGGGTAATTTGGTGTCACTCCCCTTTTGACCTCCAAGGAGCTTTCTAGTCAGAAATGTCTCCTTGACTTTGAGAATGAAAAATATGTGGTATTTTATTTCTTATCTGGGCAGGGCCCAGCCTCCTCTCAATTATCCTATTTTTGCCGTTTCTGTCCACAAGGAATGAACTCAAGCTGCTCACCTTGAAGGGGTTGATCTATCTCCTGCATCAAATTCATTGTATAAAATAATCATAGTATGTAACTTATATAAATACAGAGCATAACATGGAAACATTATGTCAATCAACCAAAAATCAGTAGGGGTCTCTTGTAATTTTAATATTCCAAAGTTTTGTGTTTTTGTTAATATTTCAAGAGTAAAAATAATAATTAACATGAGGGTTTGCCAGCTTAGTGGATTTATGCTAAATACATATGGTGTTTATTGAAAGAATTGGAACTCATTTTTAACTTCAAAACTATGAAAGAAAATCATTTTCGTAGGTCATACTCAGCATTTTGAAAGAATAGGGGAAAAATCAGTATGTGAACTGTACATACTTTGTAAATATTATTTTATAAAATACTTGGTTAAGAATTACCATGAAGAGAAAGCTTTACAGATTTTGTTGTATTAGGTTCAAACATTTCTCCAGAGGAACAGATATCCAAAATGAAGTCAAAAAGCATATCAGAAAAATATAAAAAATTTAAACATTGTGAAAAACAGTATATTGCTGTCAGTAATACACTAATGGTGTCCATAAATGGATGAGAAGTTACTGAATAAACCTGGGCAAAGAACATAAACTGATCATTCACTGAAGAAAGGACAGTAAAGTTTCAGTTGTGCACAGAAATATCCAGATGTCACATGTAGACTAAAAATAGGTAGTCACAATCTGAAAGTAGAGAGGTGTTTTATTTGGTGGGAATGTTTAGGACTCTGAGCCCAGGAGAGCGTATCAGTGTGTATGTGTGCTAGTCGCTTAGTCGTTTCCGACTCTTTGCGACCCCGTGGACTGTAGCTCGCCAGAAACCTCTGTCCATGGACTTCTCCACGTAAGAATCCTGGAGTGCATTGCCATTTCCTTCTCCAGGGCGTCTTCCCAATGCAGGGATTGGACCCAGGTATCAAACCCAGGTCTTCTGAATTACAGGCAGATTCTTTACCATCTGAGCAAAAACTGCTCCAAGGAGACAGGAGGGAAAGTCAGACTACATACAAGTTTGCAATAGAAGGAACAGGCTGTCTAAATATCAAAGATCAGAAATCAAGTTAAGGGATTTAGCATTCTATTTATGGGAAGATGCAGGCCTCTGGGCTCATTGAATTCATTCCTTTCATATGTAAAATGAAGATCATGGCATCTGTCCCATCATCTCATGGCAAATAGATGGGGCAACAATGGAAACAGTGACAGACTTTAATCACTGCAGATGGTGACTGCAGCCATGAAATTAAATGATGCTTGCTCCCTGGAAGAAAAGCTATGACAAAACTAGACATCATATTAAAAAGCAGAGACATTACTTTGCCAACAAAGGTCAGTCTAGTCAAAGCCATGGTTTTTCCAGATAGTCATGCATGGATGTGAAAGTTGGACTATAAAGAAAGCCAAGCACCAAATAATTGATGCTTTTGAAGTGTGGTATTGGAGAAGACTCTTGAGAGTCCCTTGGACTGCAAGAAGACCTAATCAGTCCATCCTAAAGGCAATCAGTCCTGAATGTTCAATGGAAGGACTTATGCTGAAACTGACACTCCAATACTTTGGCCAACTGATACAAAGAACTGACTCGTTTGAAAATCCCTTGATGCTGGGAAAGATTGAGGGCAGGAAGAGAAGGGGACAAGAGAAGATGAGATGGTTACATGACATCACCGACTCAATGGACATGAGTTTGAGCAAGCTCCAGGAGTTGGTGATGGACAGGGAAGCCCGGCATGCTGCAGGCCATGGGGTCCCAAAGAGTTGGAGCAGACTGAGCTACTGAACTGACCTAATATGCTCCTGGGCTATCTGGCCAATTCCATTTCCTTGTTCACCTTGCTTGCATTGCCCCAGTTCTTCAGCAATCCTCTGGATCACAGTTATGGGAGCCCTCATTAACATTTGGAGGCCAGAAATCACTGACGGCTGTGAAATTTCTTGTTTATTGATTCCGTAGGAGATATTTTCATTTCACACACATATATTTAAAACAATGAAATATTAACCTTTTACTACTATATTGCTTTCACTCAAATTAATCTTCAAAGTATATAGGTTCAGGACAAATTATAGGAACATAAAATCATCATGGATTGCTTGAAATTGTTCAACATACTTTTGGTAGGTTACAGAATGCTTAAATAATGGTTACATTTTGGAAGTAGAACTACTTTTCTTATGAGAAAGACATTTTCATCATGTACTCTCTGTTGTCTATGTTATTTGTATTATGTGCAAATATATATTTTTGAATTTGGTGCCTGAATTTTTATTTAATTAATGCAATTATTAAACTAGCTTATTACTGCTTCATCTGTCACAAATTACTACAACTGTAGTGGCATAAAGCAATGTGTATTTATTATACAAACTTTTGTTCTGTTTTGTTTTTTAAATCAGGAGTCCAGATAAAGCTTAATTGGATCCTCTGCTTTCATTCTCATAAGCATAAAATGGAGGTGGCGATTGGGCTGTGTTTTTTACGGGGAGGCTGAATTAGGGGAAAATCTGCTTCCAAGCTTACTCAAGTTGTTGAAGAATTAATCTCCTTGAGATGATAAGACTGAAAACCCCAACCTTTGCTGGTTGTTGTTGAAGGCCAGCCACCCCCAGCTCCTAGAGGCTCCACACATTGTCTTGGTTTCTTCAACATGGTTGCTTCCTTCATCAAGCCATAAAGAAGCATCTCTAGATTGAGTTTGAGAGTCCTTATGGGCTTCCCTGGTAGCTCAGACAGTGAAGCGTCTGCCTACAATGTGGGAGACCCAGGTTCGATCCCTCGGTCGGGATGATCCCCTGGAGAAGGAAATGGCAACCCACTCCATTATTCATGCCTGGAAAATCCCATGGACTGAGGAGCCTGGTGGGCTACAGTCCATGGGGTCGCAAAGAGTCGGACACGACGAGCTTGCTAGATAGAGATTGCTATCACTTGCTTGCTAGGTAGAGATTGCTAGCAAGAAGACATTTTATATAATGTAATCACAGGCATGACATCTAATCATTTTGGCCATATGTTATTGGTTAGAACCACTTCACAGATCTCAGCCATATTCCACAGAAAGATAATAAAACCAGAAATGGTACTGGCGGTGGGGATCATGTGTGGCCTAGAGTTGATTTACCACGTAAAGAGAATAGAAGGAAATAAAAGAAATGGCTGACATAATAACTATTCTAAACAAGCCATCTCACAAGCAAAAAGACAGAATAAAAACAGTATCTAGCATTTCCTATATGTAATAATCTTATTTACAGTAATCTAAATTGAAGGTATTATAAACTTTAGAAAATTTATTTCTTTGCTTTTCAAGATTGTCTAAATGTCTTTATATATAAGATAGAATTAGAATTTTAAGTAAAAGCTGTTTCTCCAAAGATGTGGATATCATTGACCAGATATTCATGAAAAATTTGAATAAATTCCTAGTTACTTAATGGCCATCCACTCCAGTATTCTTGCCTGGAGAATTCCATGGACAGAGAAGTCTGGTGGCTACAGTCCAGTCCATGGGGTTGCAAAGAGTCGGACACAAGTGGCACTTGGGTTTCACACACACACACATAACACATCACCTATCTTTGTCGTTGTTTTTAATTTTAGTTGTGCTGAGATACATACTAAGTCAGTAGGAGAGAGAACTCAGAGAGGTTATGTAAATAACCTTTGGGAATAACACTTGTGAAGCGAACATACGTATCAGTAAAAATAATTATCATTTTCTATTCACCTTTAGCCAAAGATTGCAATGGGTAATTTAAAAAACATTTGAAATACTTGCATACTATTCAGAGTGTTACCTTTTCTTGGGTTCTCAGTTTTAACAGACCAAGCCGCAAAGCTTATGTATATGAGTAAAAAGAAGCCTTCTCATCAGAAAAACAATATTGGGCTTTATTATTTATTATTATCAGGCTTAGACAATAAGCTGACTTCATAAGGTGTCGATGTTTGTCCTTAAGTATTTAAGGAAATTCACCAACAAAAAGTCTGACATAGATGACAATGTATTACTGTAAGAACAGAAAATCTGTCCTGATTTTATTTGTGTGTCAATACAAAGTCTTCACAAAGAGTAAAACAGGAATATAAACAGCAGCTTTTTTTTTTTTTTTTTTTTTGGCTATGAAGCATTCAAGTGAAGTCAAAGTCTCTCTTTTTTCCTTTGCTACCCTGTGGACTATAGCCTACCAAGATCCTCTGTCCATGAAATTCTCCAGACAAGAATACTGGAGTGGGTAGCCATCCCCTTCTTCAAATAGCTCTTTAATTATTCAAATAGCACTTTAACTATTCAGCCTATTTCAGGCATTATTGAAATTCCCTTAGACTTTTTTTTAATGCTTGCTTAATTTTTTAATAAGATTCATTTCTTTGCTTGTTTACTTTTGGCTGCACTGGGTCATCATCCCAGCATGTAGGGACATCCTGGTTGTGGGGAGCAGGGGGCTACTCTGTTGCGGTGCATGGGCTTCTCATTGCAGTGGCTTCTCTTGTTTCAGCTCATGAACTCTAGGGCACGTGGGTTTCAATATTTGTGGTACACAGGCTTAGCTGTTCCATTACATGTGGAATCTTCCCAGACTAGGGACCCTGTGTCCCCTACATTGGCAGGTGGACGCCCTAATGCTTTTTGTTGTTGTTGTTATTGTTGTCATGCACTTGAATATATGTTAAATGAGATTATGATGTCTCCATCGTTGAGAATAGTCTCCATTCTCCATGACTGAAGAATATCATACCCTTTTATTGCAAGGAGGTAGCCACCAAAGGTCCCTTTTGGGACCTATGGTTTTCTTTTGACATTTTGATAATTTTATATCCAAAGATTTCATAAACCTGATTTATTTTCATTGCTTTGAGATATTTAGGGGGAATTGCTGTGCTTAGTTGCTCAGTCATGTCCAGCTCTTTGTGACCCATGGACTGGAGCCCACCAGGCCCCTGTGTCCTTGATGATTCTACAGGCGAGAGTAGTGCAGTTGGGTTGCCACACCCTCCTTCTGCAGATCCTTCCAACCCAGGGGTCGAACCCAAGTTTCCCACATTGAAGGTTGGTTCTTTGCTGTCTGAGCCACCAAGGAAGCCCATGTTTATTCTAATGTCACAGATTGGTTAAATGATACATTGAAGGAAGGGAGAAAAGTACCCCAACATGCTGATGTTGGTTTTGTTCTCCTTTGCTTTCTTGGGTCTGTCCTCCTCTTCTTCACTTTCCAGGCTCACACCTTGCTATTCTTGCTTCAGGAATAGATAGTGTATTTTGATTAAATATGTAATTCTCTATTCCAGATATTCTATGTAAGATGGATTGTGCCAGCTTCCCATTTCTCTGGAACCCCGCCCCTTCTCTACCCACCTGTTCTAAATGTGGGCTCCCTGCTAGATCGGTGATTCTTACCAGAAGGCAGACATGATAATTTAGCTATTCATGACTTAATTGGGGCATTAAATAAGTTAGCGTATGTAAAGCACTTTAAAAAATGCATGACGCAAAATAACCATAAATGTTAACAAATATTTGTGATTCTAACTGACACAACTAGTCTACTTTAAGAATGAGCTGAGAGGCAGAGCCTGTGATTTAATCCTGTATTCTCTCAAATATAAACAGTAGCCAATAATTCAATTTTCTGTTTTCTATTGTTAGAAAGACTAAGATAATGAATATTGTTAAATAAATATAGCACTGAACAAATTAAGCAATATTTTACTTGAGAGTGTTGCATAGGGGAGAGAGAGTTCAATTTCTCTCCCTTATGGGGTTCAGGACATGTTACCCCAAACTATGGCATCTTGGCATATTGAATATTTTAAGCTGAAGCAGTTGAGAAAATTGTGGGAGAAGATGGCCACTGCGTCCTTCTTCTCCCCTCCCCTTTCTTTATTGAACAGGTCACAAAATCCTTCTGAGAGATATGCCCTTCTATCCTTGTTTCCAAAAACAAAGAGAAGCCAAGAAGAATCCTAAAAAACAGGGCTTGCTACGTTTCTCCTGGACTTCCCAGGTGCCTTGGTGGTAAAGAATCCACCTGCAAATGCAGGAGACACAGGTTTAATCCCTGGGTCAGGAAGATCTCCTGGAGTAGGAAGTGGCAATCCACTCCAGTATTCTTGCCTGGAAAATTCCACGGACAGAGGAGCCTTGCGGGCTACAGTCCACAGGCTTGCAGAAAGTCAGACATAACTGAGTATGCAGGCACACAGTTTTCTGCCTGTTTTCTCCCATATTCCTTAACCCATCCTATTCCTCTGCAACTGTTCACTCTTCATCAAACCTGAACTTGTTTACTTTCATCAAACCTGTGCACAAAAATACACAGGTCTAACTTTTTCCTTGGGTCTTTATTTCCTGTCTAAGTCTCCCTTGTCATGTAAAACTTACAGTAAATAATTTGTGTGCTTTTCTCCTGTTAATCTTTTAGTCAGTTTAATTTTCAGATGCAGCTAGGGATCCTAAGAGAATCTGTTTTCCTTCCCTACATACTCTGTTGAAAAAAATGGTGGGGGAGTTGTTCAGAGTTGAGGTGAGCTAGTGGAGTAGTACTGGGGGATGTGAGGAAGGTTGACAAGGAGAGTGAATAGACCATCTGTGTTTGGTATTTGGTGTTTATCTAAGCTCCTACTCTGTCCTGGCTTTCTGATCTTTGAGAAAGACATTTCTGAACTGTAAAACAGGCAGAGAAAGAAAGAAGATTTACATCTCAAAAGAGCACAGACAAAATTTACAGTTGCAAGTAAAGTGCTCTAAGAAAAGGGAATTTAGAAAACTGTAGTAAAGCAGAAACCTATCTAAATTTTAGTGAAGCTGAGGGAAATATTAAAAGGCCATCTTTGTCAATACAAAGTACTTTATTACAGATGGTTTATAGTATACCAAGATCTCTACTTACCAATAAACATGATGATGATGATGACTTTGTGGGCTTGCTTTTCTTCTTAGGTATTTAATTCCAGATCATAGATCAAATGTTACACGATATAAGAAAGGACAGATGTTTAGAGATGACCTAGTTCGGTTGCCCCACTTTGTAGTTGAGGAATTAATGATCTGTTACAAAGATGCTGAGTAAATGCATTCTTGAATAGAAATTTTGACACCAACAAATCATATCTCATGATAGCAGCTCCAAAGGACATAAAAATAAAAATTGTATTATGAAGAGAGCAAGCAAGTGGAATAAGGAACTCGGAGACTTGTGTTGGTGTGGAAAGTGTTATTTGCTCAGTTGTGTCTGACCCTTTGCAACCCCATGGACTGTAGCCCGCCAGGCTTCTCTGTCCATGGGATTCTCCAGCCAAGAATACTGGAGTGGGTAGCCATTCCCTTCTCCACTGGATCTTCCTGAGCCAGGAATGGAACTTGGGTCTCCTGCATTGTAAGTAGATTTTTTTACCATCTGAGCCATTAGGGGCTGTCTGTGTGTTGGTGTTATCATGTTTAAAAATTAGGCTGCTCAGAGTTGCTTGGTTGCATTAATGTGTCCAAATTGAGTGACCTTTCAGATTAGTAGAAACTGGTGATCCAGAGGGAAAAGGAGATTTTGTACTCTGGTCTCTTTTCAGTCCTATTGGCAGTCCCTGTTTAGAAAAGCAGGGAGACAAAATTATAGGCATAAATAGCTGGCTGCCTTAAATCCATTTAACTTCTTTGCAAAATGGAAAATAAAATTAAACAATGTCATTTTTTCCATCAATTATCAGAGAACTGAGGATTCAGGCTGTTGGTTTTACTAAATTAATCACAGTAACTTCTGGGCCAAGAATATGACAATATCATAAATACATGGAATATTTTTGAGACATTAATATTGAATACTTTTCCCATGCAGCATTATTTGGCCTTGAATAGACTTTCATCCTTTGTATTTTTTTTTTTAAATATATCTTTTATTCTCACCTGGAATGTTTCCTTCCATGACATGCTATCCAGGTAAACATCAACAGGAAGAAGACCATCATTTGGAGTTTCACTTGGAATTGAGCAAACACAGTCAATCATATTATGCTCACAAAATATCAAAATCATCCAGTGGATTATTACTGCTACTATGTTCATTTCTCATTTGAGGAAACTGAACTTCAGAGATAATAATAATGTATCTATGATCCTTGACACTTCAGTAAATGATGACACTCTGGACCAGCAAGCTATTCAGTCTTCAATCCATCAGAGTTCAATTTGAAACAACACATACCTATTATGTGCCAGAAAGGGTGATTGGAGCTCTGGAACACAGGGGTGATTTTCTGTTGTTATTGTGATACATGTGTTCTCCATATTTCACTGTCTCAGCTCATGAGCGTTTTTCTAGTTTATTTGTCTTTCTGACTTTCTGATTGTTATCTTGAATGTCACTTATCTGCATGTCCTTTGGTTTTCTCCCTTTGTCATGATCACTGGTATATTGCTTTTTTGATTCCTTTTTGTTTACACAGACTCACATCTGTTCTTGTCCTACCATGCTGACCAATGTGTATCCTCCATGTATGTTACTGGTACCCTCTCTTTACTTGGTCTTAAGGTAATGCTTGATGTGTGTGTTAGCTTGTTTGACTCTTTGTGGCCCCATGGACTGTAGCCCACCAGGCTCCTCTGTCCATGGGATTCTCCAAGCAAGAATACTGGAGTGGGCAGCCTCCAGGAGATCTTCTTGACCTAGGGATAGAACCCAAGTCTCCTGCATTGCAGGCAGATGATACTGTTTTATTAATCAGTACTTACCATTTTGGAAGGATGAAGAATATTCTTACTGCGTTTTTATGTGAGTTTTTGGACTTATTCTTCTCTCTGAGATTTTCCTCCATCTTCTTTCTCCTGCTCATAGTCTAGAAGACAGATAAACAGAGTAGTTTGCATTTCCCTACTGAAGCATACGACTGATCCTTTTGGCAAGTCTTATTGACGGGACATAGAAGAAAACATTAGCTTAGAAAAGTCAATAGCAGTATGTAACATGAGTCTCAATCTTTCTTTCTTCTTTTAAGGTAATGAGAGTAAATTCAATCCAAATGTGTTCCTGCAGTCTGGTTTATTTTAGAGAAATTTAAGCAATAATTCGCTACTGTAAGGCTCACGTTAAACTTTGAAATCGTCAGTTTAGCAATGGTGAGCTATTATCTTCAGGTTAATTCAGACTCAATTTCAGTGGTTAAAAATACAAAGTAACCCAAATTACCATCTTCCTGGTTCACAGATAATTCTGGGAAAATTGGAGCCTAGATGACAGGAGAACATCTTCTCCAAAGTTAATTTAAATTAACAGATTCAGTTTCATATGTGTTACGAGCTACCTGAATTTCCAGATGGGGACTGTAACATTTAAGCAGAAATCCCACCCAGAAGTTAGTCTCTCCACTGGCACATAATTTTGGTAAAATCATCTTTCAGAAACACGTCAACACAGGTGCAATGGAATATAATCAACATAATTTTCCATAACAGATGTGACTTTTCTAGGAATGCAGGAAGAAAAGAAAGGCATTACTGAAGATTTCAGAGGTACTATATTTCAAGCATGTTTATTTTGAATGAGAACAATATTCGATAATATTGCTATTGGATGAAATCAAATAAATATATTGCTAGACAAGACTAAAGCCAGGAATCCAATGTGCAATAAAGAATGTCAAAAATCACTGAAGTATTTATAAATAGTTCTTAATATATAGTTTCTGGAGAGGTTCCTTTACTTCACTTTCACAGTTATTTTATGACTTAAATATAGCAGCTTTTTAATGTTAGAATTGGGGCATGCTAAATTTGAAAATATTTCATTATCTTGTAATAATTGAGACCAGATTTAGGTGACAATAAGAAGAAAAAATATTATTTGCATAAAATATACAGTATGACTGAGGATTTACATGTATATTAAGACATATATAATCATACACAGGCATGGTATAAATGTCTATATTTTAGGTTATAATATAAACTATGTTTTTTCTTTAAGATAGATTACACATTAACCTATAGTCAAACTATAGCACTGGGAAAATTAATAAGATTGCCATTTGAATACCCATTGTGTGCCAATTTCACATTCTTTTTCAAATCAAATTCCAAATTGATATTTAGTCATTGACATCCTTGAAGCAACAAGTCATAATTTGAAAATTCTGTCCTTAATCTTACTACTAATCTAGAATTTGCTTTTTCAGCCCTTTCCTTCAGTTTGAACATATCATGTAGTATGTTCTTTTCAGTCTGACCTTTTTTGTACATGTCATCAGTTTTACTTTGTAAGAGTTCAGTAGAAATAGAAAATCAGTAGACCACAGGGCTGTGTTTTGCCTTGTACTGGTCTGTACTATCTAACCTCTAACCTTCTGACCATCAGAAACTCATGTTATTTCAGTTCGTGCATGCTTTGTTTCCCCCTTCTGATGCCCATATGGTAAACAAGCTAACAGACACACTGCAACTCTCATGAGGGGTTTCTGTCTGTGGATTTCCCACAGAATCTTCTAGCATCTTTAATGCATGGATATAAGACCATTTACAGTAGTTGGTTTACAAAGATGGCCTTCATATCTATCCTTCTTTCCAGTATTCCTGCCCTCCTATGCTTTCTTCTTCTTGAATCTGTGCCGCCCCTTGAATTCTGAATCAAGAAAATAGATTGTTGTGATGTTTAAATTCTCCTGAGGCCAAATTAGAAGAAGCTTTGAGGTTTACAGTTGGACCCCTTTGCATTGTTCTTGGGGTAATCCCTCTTGGAAAACAGTCTCCCTGCGGTGAGCTGCCAAGGACATGCAGAAAGGCCAAGTGCAGGTACTCTGATCAATATTCCTGGCTGAATATCCAGTTGACAGCTATTATTGTCTTCCACCAGCTATGTGACTGAGCTATCTTGGACATCTATCTCACCCAAGCATCTGACTGACTGTGTAAGAAATCCCAAATGAAAGCTGCCCAGCTGAGTCAAGTGGACCCACATGTCTGTGAGAGATTAAAAATAAATAATTGTATTGAGACAACCCCATGGACTGTAGCCCATGGGGAAGGGAATGGCAACCCACTTCAGTATTATTGCCTGGAGCATTACATAGACAGAGGAGCCTGGTGGGCTAGAGTCCATGGGGTTACAAAGAGCGGGACATGATTGAGCAACTAACACACAAACACACAATAAAATATCACATTTAGACAATAAAATATCAAGGTGATTGCCTACTTAACAGGAACCATGTAAGGAAAATAATAGTTCTGATATTTATACTATTTTATTAGCCAAAATCTAACAAACTAATTATATACACTGCACTACTAACACTGTAGTCTATTATTTTGCTTAAAATGGTTATTCAACTAATTCAGAAAATTGTTTCAGTTCTTTTTGCTAGCTTCTTTGTTGACAAGACAGTGAAATCAATAGATCTATAATGATGACGGAGCAAGTACAAAGAATTAAATAAATAAATAAATACTGACAGCAAAGTATTTCATGACCTACTGAATAAATTAGACATGTCTGTTCCTAACTGTCAAAATTATACAAAAGTCAGTAAAAGTGATTTAAATTGAGCATTAACCATAATTTATATCAAGTAGTATATTTGTGTGTCTTTAACATATTCGGGCTATTTCCCAGTAAATTTAGTTCAAAGAGTGCTGTTAAATGTTATTTAAATGAACCCTAAGTGCACATCCTCCCTGTAACTCATGTTATGTCCTCACACCTCTTCCAAGGATACTATTTAAATTTGTGTGTGTGTGCAGGTGCATGCGTGCACGTCCACACCATTTACAGTTTCTGTCCTATTTCTTTCACAACACTTAACCATTTTATAGAATGACTTATTTCCTAGCTTCCTGGTGTTCCCATAACTTCAGAATATAAGCTCCATGAGAGGAGGGGTTTGGTCTCTCTTGTTATCCCCATGATAAATGTCCCACCGTATTCCCTGACACTTGAATGTTGTTGAGACAATCTAGACCTTCAAGAATACTTGTGAATGCACTAATGAACATTAACACAGTAAGGAACACTTTATGTTCAGGCTTCTATATTGCAGGCAGGAGAAAACAAACAAACAAACAAACAAAAAACTCTTATACTAAATAAATACTTTTTTCCCCCAGTACTCTTCTTACTTATTCAATATGTGTCTTCAAAATATTCTTCTCTTTAGTATATCCCAAAAGTTTAACTATTTTGTAGGAAAAAACCTAAAGAAACATGGGATCTTGTGCCTGATAGAGATTTCTGACATAAGTTGGGTTTGTGGTCAAACCAAGTGGTAGAAGTTTGCTTCATTTTAGTATTTAAATCATCACAGCCTGTAAAGTGGTACCTGGATTTGTTGCCTCCTGTGTTGTTTTGTGTATCTAACAAAAAGAGTTCACACAGGTATTTTGAAAAGTTAAAATTATACAAAAGTAAAGTAAAAGTATTGCTTACCTTTAATGTTATTCCTATGTCAAACTTAATTACACACACAAAGAGAGACAGATATATATATATATATGTGTGTGTGTGTGCGTGTGTATGTGTATATATATTAGGAACAGTGCACATAAAATTACTTGAGCACAATGTAATGACTTTTTTAAAATTTAACAATATAAAGGCGTTACTTGAGAACTGTTTCTAAAATATCTCACAATATTCGGATAAAGAGTTCACCTAAAATAAAATTGCACATTATCTAGAAAAAACAATTTTGAAAATGTGTAAAAACCACTGGAAGACAGCTGAAGCACAGTTTACATCAAAATGCTTTGTCTATTTTGATTTATTAACATAAACCTATATGCAGGTCAGGAAGCAACAGTTAGAACTGGACATGGAACAACAGACTGGTTCCAAATAGGAAAAGGAGTACGTCAAGGCTGTATATTGTCACCCTGCTCATTTAACTTATATGCAGAGTACATCATGAGAAATGCTGGGCTGGAAGAAGCACAAGCTGGAATCAAGATTGCTGGGAGAAATATTAATAACCTCAGATATGCAGATGACACCACCTTTATGGCAGAAAGTGAAGAGGAACTAAAAAGCCTCTTGATGAAAGTGAAAGAGGAGAGTTAAAAAGTTGGCTTAACACTCAACATTCAGAAAATGAAGATCATGGCATCTGGTCCTATCACTTCATGGGAAATCAATGGGGAAACAGTGGAAATAGTGTCAGACTTTATTTTGTGGGGCTCCAAAATCACTGCAGATGGTGATTGCAGCCATGAAATTAAAAGACGCTTACTCCTTGGAAGGAAAGTTATGACCAACCTAGATAGCATATTCAAAAGCAGAGACATTACTTTGCCAACAAAGGTTCATCTAGTCAAGGCTATGGTGTTTCCTGTGGTCATGTATGGATGTGAGAGTTGGACTGTGAAGAAAGCTGAGTGTGGAAGAATTGATGCTTTTGAACTGTAGTGTTGGAGAAGATTCTTGAGAGTCCCTTGGACTGCAAGGAGATCCAATCAGTCCATTCTGAAGGAGATGAGCCCTGGGATTTCTTTAGAGGGAATGATGCTGAAGCTGAAACTCCAGTACTTAGGCCACCTCATGCGAAGAGCTGACTCATTGGAAAAGACTCTGATGCTGGGAGGGACTGGGGGCAGGAGGAGAAGGGGACGACAGAGGATGAGATGGCTGGATGGCATCACTGACTCGATGGACGTGAGTCTGAGTGAACTCCAGGAGTTGGTGATGGACAGGGAGGCCTGGCGTGCTGCGATTCATGGGGTTGCAAAGAGTCGGACACGACTGAGCGACTGATCTGATCTGATCTGATATATATATATAGTATGGCTCATTTGCGTTGTTGTACAGCAGAAACCAACACAACATTATAAAGCAATTATCCACCAATTTAAAAAATAAAAACAAACTATATATATATATATGTATATGTATATATATATATATAGCCACTCTTTTCACTGTTTGTGGTAATATCTCAAAAAAAATGGAGAAGGAAATGCCAACCCACTCCAGTATTCTTGCCTAGAAAATCCCAGGGACAGAGGAGCCTGGCAGGCTACAGTCCATGGGGTCACAGAAGTGTTGGACACGCTTAGCAACTAAACAAACTGGTTTTATAAACACATATATGTAACCTAATGAATTTCCACATGTGGTTACAGGTTTTTCACAAAGAAATAGCTCCATTTTTGAGCGTGCTGGCATCTTATAAGACAGAACTTCAATTCATGTGCGTGCCCGACTCTTAGAAACCCCAAGGACTACAGCCTAACAGGCTCCTCCGCCCATGGGATTTTCCAGGCAAGAGTACTGGAGTGGGTTGCTGTTGCCTTCTCCGAAATATGTGTATACAGAAGTACATACATTTATACATATTTATATATCATTATGTACTTATAATAACGTGATAAAATCCAACTCACAAACTTTTAATGAAGATAAATGCATTTGTTATTTATTTATGTTTTCAAGTCTTATTATGCGCTTGCTATACACTCTCTAATTGTGTGAAATAAAGCCCCAAACAAAATACATACATACCTTTCCTTAAGAATATGTATTCCAATTTAATTTTTTTTAAATTTTATTTTATTTTTAAACTTTACATAATTGTATTAGTTTTGCCAAATATCAAAATGAATCCACCACAGGTATACATGTGTTCCCCATCCTGAACCCTCCTCCCTCCTCCCTCCCCATACCATCCCTCTGGGTCATCCCAGTGCACTAGCCCCAAGCATCCAGTATCATGCATCGAACCTGGACTGGCATCTCGTTTCATACATGATATTTTACATGTTTCAATGCTATTCTCCCAAATCTTCCCACCCTCTCTCTCTCCCTCAGAGTCCGTAAGACTGTTCTATACATCACTGTCTCTTTTGCTGTCTCGTACACAGGGTTATTGTTACCATCTTTCTAAATTCCATATATATGCGTTAGTATACTGTATTGGTGTTTTTCCTTCTGGCTTACTTCACTCTGTATAATAATTTTAAAAACCTATCCAGGTAATGAAACATGCACATTATTTTCATTTTTTTATCAGCAAATTATTTAGATACTGTTAGAAGCATGCTCCCAGAAAGGTCATATTCAACCATCCTTGTATTCATTTAGCAAACTTTATTATTGCACTAGGCTTTGGGGAAACAGGTGTTACTACTACACAGTCCAGAATTATAAGATTCTCACAGTCTGTTGGAGGTGTGTGAGGTGGAGTGGAGACAAGAATACAAGTATTGTAATGAACTGCAATTTGTTCTCACAGACTATTTCAGGTAGCACTGGGGCAAACAACTGAAAGATGGCCTCGTGCTGCTGATAGAAAGCTGAAATATGATTAATGATCCTCTTATTACTTATATTTGTGCTGGTAGAAACATATCTGAATGGTAGGACAAGGTAGGTGGCTTGTAATTTTAAGCCACTATAGATGGCTTCTTTGAAGTCATAGCAAAGTCTTCCTTTTTTTTCTAGATTTTAAAAGCCTATCAGGCCTTTCAAGGCAAGATAAATTTGTTATTTGGCTTAAAATCAAATGGAAAATATTCTCTGAAGGGTAGTAAAGCCTGCAAAACATACTGGGAGACATGGTTTAATAAGTCTTTTTTTTATTGGTCCCATGTTGCGTTGCTTGTGGGCTTTCGACAGGCAGAGTATGAAGTCCTAACCACTAGACCACCAGGTAATTCCCCCGCTTGGGGTTTAGACTCCAATTATTGTAAGTAGTTTAATTTAGAATGACAGCAATGGCAAAAGCTCACCTATACATTTCTCAGAATTATAAGCCAAGAAACAATGAAATATTGTCAGGTACATGGATTTTACAGATGACTCTTTTTCATTTGATGTTGAAAAGTCAGTAGGAGTAAAATCTTTGTGGTTCCATCTTTCCAGTTCCCTTGAGAGATTCTCTGAACATCTATACATAAGAAATCAGAAGCAATAAAACTCAATAGAGCATTTAGTGAAATCGGTGTTGGCGTACATTCTTGGCATACTTTTAAAGCTCATCAATCACATAAGGTTGTCATGTGAAACTTGAAAATAATAGCTTTTAAGATTTAAGAACCATCGGTCATCAGAAATATTTACCTCTTCCTTTTCATGGCAAACAAATGGGGGTTAGTGGGGAACTCTGTCATTCCCCTCTGTTGTGACAAAATACAATTTAAATTGCTGCTGCTAAGTCGCTTCAGTCGTGTCCGACTCTGTGCGACCCCATAGACGGCAGCCCACCAGGCTCCTCTGTCCCTGGGATTCTCCAGGCAAGAATACTGGAGTGGGTTGCCATTTCCTTCTCCAACGCATGAAAGTGAAAAGTGAAAGTGAAGTCGTTCAGTCGTGTCTGACTCTTAACCACCCCACAGACTGCAGCCTAACAGGCTCCTCCGTCCATGGGATTTTCCAGGCAAGAGTACTGGAGTGGGGTGCCACTCCCTTCTCCAAATTTAAATGGAGGTAGCCCTAACAAAAGTACCTCACCAACACATGCATATACTTCCCCTCAGATGTTCCGTTTAATATGTAGCCACTTTGATTTTTTAAAAAGCTCTAGTTTTTTAGTGTAAAGTGTAAAATGTTGCTCTCATGATCAACTTAATCTCTTATTATGAGTTTATACCATTCACACAGAAGAATCCGTTAAAGTGCTATATGTGACAATTCTCTGTAAGTTATTGGGCTTTCAAAAAAGTTTATTAGTAGTTCTTTACCATTTAAGCTTCAGAAAGAATGAAGCACTATGAAATTTTGATGTAGTGACTATAGTAAAATGATGATTTCATTAAGTCAGCTACTTCTCTGGATGCTAAATGGAGAATCTGCTGAAAATGTGGTTAATGGTAAGGATGTGGATGACAGAGCTGTAAAGAAAAGCTAGGACAACGCTAAAAGATATGGAACATAATTAATAGGTGCTCCATACATGTCTATTTCCCTTTGCCCTACTTTATAATTTTGATTTAAGCCAGCAACAAGCAGGATCAACAGCTTTTATATACTTGCCTAGGAAGGGTTCATGAAAATCAGTGAAGAAACCTTTGAAAAATGAACATTGCTTCATAATACTAGTACTATGGTGTAAGTCAGGAATGCAATGTCCTTGGAGTCAACATTATATACTCAGGTTCATCTTATCTTGCTGCGTTCTACATATTCATAGTCCTTTTGGTACGTACTCACCGCTGACAGCTCAACTCATTACAGCCATCCAAGGCAGACCGAAGACGTAGTGCAGACATATATCTCAGGCCCCGCGCTGTCAGTGAAGGACAAAGCAATCACGTAGGGAAATTTCTTCTCATTCAAGTTGGGTAATATCCAGTCCTATGCATCCCATTCTAACTTATACATCAGCATACGGCATTCTGAAATTTTGAATCGGAAATTTAAATAATTTTATATAATACATGAGAATGACTAGAAAAAAAAGGTCAAATGGAAGCATGTAAAAGGCAAGAATTATTATTTTAAAAGGAATCTGAAAGCATTATTTTGATGTGGCAAAATACAGAGAACAGGAGTCTTTCACATTAAGATATAACTAATAATGATTACTAATGAAATGTAATAATAAATTCAATTCATATCTTGTTTATGGCTCATAATTAGCACACTTAGCAATTAACTCACAAGGGGAGATAGACTCATACCACACTATTGTCAAACACTTAAATTGAAAACAATGTTTTTTGGGGAAACAAACTAATAAGCAGAAAAATCCACAGAATACACATGGAATCCTAGCTTTCAGTATACCATGGAGAGAGAAGCTTACACTTGGCAGTCAGGCTGCATGTGCCATGGTCAGGGTTCCAGTAGAAACTGTGTCTAGTCTGTATTTTTAAGGATGCAAGCAAGAAACCTGAGTATGGATCTAAAATAATGGAAGTTCCTTAATCTAGGTGATGGAGATTGTGGTCTTGGTAGAAAGGGAGGTGTTTGAGGCTCAGGGGCTGGTTCTTTCACTGAACATAGATCTCATCACTTCTACTGACTAAAGTGGGGGCGATGGGCCTTCAAATTGTGTTTTGTCCATCCTCAGTAGGTTTTATAAGCACTTTTATAGATTGGAAAATAGACAGAGCTTAAGAAACTTACCCAAGTCATAGCAGGTTCTTAATGATGGAGTTGAAGTATTAGTAGAAGATGGACCTATAATTTGATTTTACTTATCCATTCATGTAATGAATTGAGAAGCTTTCTTTGGTATCTTCTGAATCATTTGGGTAAGATACAAGTTTTCAGTTTCTTGTGGGTGTTGTGAAATTCATGTGAGGAAACAACTGGGAGGTTTTTTATTATTTTGGTTTTTAATTTTTTTGTTTGCTTTTGTGTTTTATTTCTGTTAGGAAATAGTGGAGGTAGTCGAGGATTGTTGATTAACAATTCAACATCCTTAATTATTGGTTTGTTTATGTTTCTAATTCTTCTTGAATTAATATATATACATAATCTTTCTAGAGAAATTTTCTTATTGTGTTTTCATCTGTATTATTGTAAAATTATTTTTATAATTTAAAAATCTCTGCTGATCTGTATTCATGTTAATTTTTCTTTCCTATGTAGTTTGTTTTTATTTTATTTTTGTTGATAAATTCTCAAATTTGTGCCTGTTTTACATATTTTCTGGCCATGTCCTCATTATGTTTTCTTTAAGTCATAAACATTTTTGTAATTTTAGCTTATAACTGTTTTAAAGTTTTATTCTGTTCAGTCTGCCATCTTGCTCTTTCTGGATATATTTCTTTTTTTAACTATATTTTATTAAATTGTAGTTGATTTACAATTGTGTGTTAATGTCTGCTGTAAAGCAAAGTGATTGTTATACATATATATGCACATCATTTTTCATATTCTTTTCCATTATGTTTTATCAAAGGATATTGGATATAATATCCAATAACTCCCTCTGTTATTCAGTAGGATCTTGTTATCTATTCTATATATAATAGCTTCCATCTGCTAATCCCAAACTCCCAATCCATCCTTCTCCCAGTTCCACCTCCCCTTAGCAACCACAGATTTGTTCTCTGTGTCTTTGAATCTGTTTCTATTCTGTAGATAAGCTCATTTGTGTCATATTTTAGCTTCCACATATAGGTGACATCATATGGTGTTTGTCTTTCTGTGTTTCTGATTTATTTTACTTAGTATGATAATCTCTATTTGGATACATATTGCCGCCGATGGCATTGTCTCCTTCTTTTTCTTTATGGATGAGTAGTCTTCCATTGCACAAATGTCTTCTTTACCCATTCATCTGTCAACAGACTTTCGGGTTGCTTCCTATTGTGAATAGTGCTGCCATGAACATGCAAATCTGGGTGCATGTATCTTTTTGAATTATAGTTTTGTTCGGATGTATGCCCAGAAGTGAAATTGCTGGATCTTTTGGAAACTCTTATTTTTAGATTTTTTGGGAACCTCCATAGTGTTTTCCATATTGGCTGCACCAACTTATATTCTCCGGGTGTACATTTATTGGCCATCTGTTTTACTCGATTTGGGTCATATTTGCTTCATATGCCAGTAGTTTTTAGTGGACATCTGACATAATGGGTGATTCATTCTTGAATGGATGGGACTTACTATTTTCTTTTAAAAAATGTGGAAGTTTTGTCAGGCTTGATCCCTTCAAGACTTGGTTTTAAGCTTCTTGTAGAGCAAGATTAAATTTCTGTGACTATTCTAGTTTTACTCTTTAAGTTGACTCTTTTGCAGTTTCTATTGATTGCTCTGAATGCTCAGTGAGATTTCTACAATCTGGCTGCTTGGAACTTGGATGTCTCTCAGCCCTTTCTTAGGTCTGGACATTGTTCACTTATAGCCCCTTGCATTTGCTATTTGCTTGGCTTTATAGAGTTTCAACTTTACATGCACAAATTAGTATAGATTCAAACATTCAAGGGGACCAAATAAAGATTTGAAGAATTAAATCTCTATCTTGCAAATTCCCTCTGTCTCAGCCTCCTGACAAATGTGCTCTGCTCACTTGCTTCAGTCATGTTAGATTCTGTGTGACCCTATTGACTGGAGCCCACCAGCTCCTCTGTCCATGGGATTCTCCAAGCAAGAATGCTGGAGTGGATTGCCATGCCCTCCTCCAGGGAATCTTCCCAACCCAAGGATCCCCTGGAGGAGGGCATGACAAGGATGGAACCTGGGTCTCCTGCATTGCAGGCAGAGTGCTTACCATCTGAGCCACCAGAGAAGCCTTCCTGATAAACATGCTTCTTCAAGTCAGAAATCCCATCATTCTCTGCTTGCCTTCCTCACTTCTAAGCCTTGATCCAGAAATTGCCTCTAAGCAGAAAGCCAAAGCAATTGTAAAACTCACTTGGTTTCTGTTCTCTTGAGGATTATGGCAGAGAGGAAACCAATTCTCACTCCATGTTGGAAACTGTTTCTTTGACTTGCTTTTATTATTATAATCATAGTCAATGGCTTGCCTAGAAGACCCTGCCCCTCTGTTTGACTGTAAACTAAAGTGCCTTTATTCAGCTCCAGGAGAGATAGCTTTGTCCCTGCCCACCTGTGAATAGAAGAGATTCACATATGGCTTCTCAAGGCTGGCCATTCCCTTGGTGATGTTTTCCAAGACAAAGGCCCGTTCACTTTACTTCCCCACTGCCTCTCTCTCTATTCTGCCTTTTGATTTTAGTTTCTCATTGCTTCTTTCTCTGTGATCTATAAAAGAACCTGCCATCCAGACCTCAGTAAGATGGTTATTTTGAGGCCCTAGCCTGCCTTCTTCTCAGTTTGCCGACTCCCTGATTAAAGTCTCTTCCTTGCCTCAGCACCTCATCTCTCGGTTTCATTGGCCTGTTGTGAAGCGAGCAGAGCGAACCTGTACTCAGCAGGATCATAGTCCTGTTCTACTGGTTTCAATGTCTGAAAGCAGTTTCTTATAGTTTGGCCACTTTTCTAGTTGTCTTGCAGATAAAAAAATTCCCATTTAGCTATTCCTTCATGAATGGAAGTAGACCTATATCCCACTAGTTTTAATAAGCCTTATGCATTTTTTTTGCGGTTTAATCTTTGCCTGGTGGTTTAGTCGCTAAGTTGTGTCCCAGTGGGTTGCCATTCCCTTCTCCAAATTTAGTCTTTAAGGCCATGTAATTTTCAGTGTTTTTTAATATATTGATTATTTGGAAGTGGAATTTCTAGTTTCCAACAATCTGTGTTCTTGAAGATTATTTTTGTTATTGCATAGTGTATTTCCTTCATATCAGTATTTGTCCGTAGATGTAGCATCCAAAATACCAGTGAAATAATGTGCTTTATTTTACTGTGCATGCAAAGTTGTGTATGTATTAATTATATATTACTGTTGAAATAATTTAATCTGCAAAGATTTGGGCTGTTTATGCTGCAAGGAGGAAGCGAATTCTGACTCCGTGTAGGAAACTTGTTTCTTTGGCTTGCTTTTCATCGTTTTTATCACTATAATCATACTCTTCCTTGCCTCAACACCTTGACTCTCAGATTCATTGGTCTGTCATGAGGTGAGCAGAGTGAGCTTGGACTTGGTAACATTTACTCTATCATTTTCAGATTGAAGAGTTTTGTAACATTCCATTGTGATCATTTGATGTCTATATCTCCTCTGTATAATGGTTTCCATGCAGTAAGGTATTTTTTTGGTTCAGAATTTTTATAGATTTTATTGTATTAATGGGCTTCTCTAGTGGCTCAGATGGTAAAGAATTTGCCTGCAATGTAGCAGACCTGAGTTTGATCCCTGGGTCAGGAAGATACCCTGGAGATGGAAATGGTCACCCACTCCAGGATTATTGCCTGGGAAATCCCATGGACAGAAGAGTCTGGCAGGCTACAGTCCATGGTGTTGCAAAGAGTTGAAAAGGACTGAGTGACTAACGCTTTCACTTTCACTGTATTAATTGTCTTGTTGTTGTTCAGTCACTCAGCCCTGTCCAACATTTTCAAACCTATGCACTGCACACCCCAGGCTTCCCAGTCCTTCACCACTTCCTGGAGCTTGCTCAAACTCATGTCCATTGAGTTGGTGATGCCATCCAACCATCTCATCCTCTGTCGTCCCCTTCTCCTCCTGCCCAAAATCTTTCCCAGCATCAGGGTCTTTACCAGTGAGTCAGCTTTTCACATCAGGTGGTCAAAATATTGGAGTTTCAGTTTCAGCATGAGTCCTTCAGTGAATTTTCAGGATTGATTTCCTTTAGGATTGACTGGTCTGAACTCCTTGTAGCCCAAGGGATTCTCAAGAGTCTTCTCCAACACCACAGTTCGAAAGCATCATTCTTTGGCGCTCAGCTTTCTTTATGGTCCAAATCGCACATCCATGCATGACTACTGGAAAAACCACAGCTTTGACTAGACAGACTTTTGGCTGCAAAGTTATGCCTCTGCTTTTTAATAGGCTGCCTAGATTGGTCATAGCTTTTCTAAAAGGAGCAAATGTCTTTCAGTTTCATGGCTGCAGTCATCATCTCCAGTGATTTTGCAGACCAAGAAAATAAAGTCCATCACTGTTTCCGTTATTTCCCCATCTATTTGCCACCAAGGGATGGTATTAAATGTCACGATCTTCATTTTTTGAATGCTGAGTTTCAAGCCGACTATTTCACTCTACTCTTTCACTTTCATTAAGGGTTTACTTCCTCTTCAGTTTCTGCCATAAGGGCAGTGTCATCTGCATATCTGAGGTAATTGATATTTCTCCTGGCAATCTTGATTCCAACCTGTGCTTCATCCAGCCCTGCATTTCGCATGATATACTCTGCATAAAATTTTTGTATTTTTTGTATTGCTCTATATATTTTTTATTTTCAGCCTAAATAAAAAAAAAAGAAAGAAAGAAAAAGAGACTAGTACATTTTGTGATTGGAAAGGATTAATTGGAAAAGACCCTGATGTGGGAAAGATTGAAGGCAGGAGGAGAAGGGCATGACAGAGGTGAGATGGTTGGATGGCATCACTGACTCAATGGACATAATTTTGAGCAAGCTCTGGGAGTTGGTGATGGACAGGGAATCCAGGTGTGCTGAAGTCCATTGGGTCACAAAGAGCTTGATATGACTGAGTGACTGCAATGAACTGAACTGAATATATATTCTCTGCCCCCCTACCTTTTTTTTTAACCTGAAGAGTCATTCTGCTATTAAAAGAATATTAATTTTCTTCTTGAAAGAACTTAAAATAACTTTAACACATCAATAGATATTTTTCATGGGGTACTCAAGACAAAAATACTGAAGTGGCTTGCCATTCCCTTCTCCAATGGACCACATTTTGTTAGAACTCTCCACCATGACCCATTTGTCTTGGGTGGCCCACCATGGTATGGCTCATAGTTTCATTGAGTTGAGTTAGACAAGGCTATGGTCCACTCAGTTCAGTTCAGTAGCTCAGTTGTGTACGACCCTTTGCGACCCCATGAACCACAGCATGCCAGGCCTCCCTGTTTATCACCAACTCCCAGAGTTTACACAAACTCATGTCCATTGAGTCAAGGATGCCATCCAACCATCTCATCCTCTGTCGTCCGCTTCTCCTCCTGCACTTAATCTTTCCCACCATCAGGGTCTATTCAAATGAGTCAGCTCTTCACATCAGGTGGCCAAAGTATTGGAGTTTCAGCTTCAACATCAGTCCTTCCAGTGAACACTCAATATGCCAGCAAGTTTGGAAGACTCAGCAGTGGCCACAGGCCTGGAAAAGGTCAGTTTTCATTCCAATCCCAAAGAAAGGCAATTCCAAAGAATGCTCTAACTACCGCACAATTGAACTCATCTCACAGCCTAGTAAAGCAATACCCCAAATTCTCCGAGCCAGGCTATAACAACAGGTGAATGGTGAGCTCCAGATGTTCAACCTAGATTTAGAAAAGGCAGAAGAACCAGAGATCAAATTGCCAACATCCGTTGGATCATAGAAAAAGCAAGAGAGTTCCAGAAAAATTTCTACTTCTGCTTTATTGACTATGCCAAAGCCTTTGACTGTGTGGATCCCTACAAACTGTGGAAAATTCTGAAAGAAATGGGAATACCAGACCACCTGATCTGCCTCTTGATAAATTTGTATGCAGGTCAGGAAGCAACAGTTAGAACTGGACATGGAACAACAGACTGGTTCCAAATATGGAAAGGAGTACATCAAGGCTGTATATTGTCACCCTGCTTGTTTAACTTATATGCAGAGTACCTCATGAGAAATGCTGGACTGGAGAAAGCACAAGCTGGAATCAAGATTGCTGGGAGAAACATCAATAACCTTAGATATGCAGATGGCACCATCCTTATGGCAGAAAGCAAGGAAGAACTAAAAAGCCTCTTGATGAAAGTGAAAGAGAAGAGTGAAAAAGTTGGCTTAAAGCGCAACATTCAGAAAATGAAGATCATAGCATCTGGTCCCATCACTTCATGGGAAATAGATGGGGAAACTGGAAACAGTGGCTGACTTTATTTTTGGGGGCTCCAGAATCACTGCAGATGTTGATTGCAGCCGTGAAATTAAAAGACGCTTACCGTTTGGAAGAAAAGTTATGACCAACCTAGATATCATATTATAAAGCAGAGACATTCCTCTGCCAACAAAGTCTGTCTAGTCAAGGCTATGGTTTTTCCTGTAGTCATGTATGGATGTGAGAGTTGGACTATAAAGAAAGTTGAGTGCTGAAGAATTGATGCTTATGAACTGTGGTGTTGGAGAAGACTCTTGAGAGTCCCTTGGACTGCAAGAAGATCCAAACCAGTCCATCCTAAAGGAAATCAGTCCTGAATGTTCATTGGAAGGACTGATGTTGAAGCTGAAACTCCAATATTTTGGCCACCTGATGCGAAGGACTGACTCATTTGAAAAGACCCTGATGCTTGCAAAGATTGATGGCAAGAGAAATAGGGGATGACAGAGGATGAGATGGTTGGGTGGCATTGCTAACTCAATAGATAAGAGTTTAAGCAAGCTCTGGAAGTTGGTGACGGACAGGGAGGCCTATCATGCTGCAGTCCATGGGGTCTGAAAGAGTGGGAAATAACTTAGCCACTGAACTGAACTGATCAGTAGACAGACCAATTAGATCAGATCAGATCAGTCACTCACTTATGTCCGATTCTTTGCGACAAACCAATAGCTTTCCACTATTCACACACCAGTTGAGCCACAGCATTCCATGATCTCCTGCTTAGGAATCAGTCAGTTAAATTCTCTACTGAGAGAATGTGTATCATTTGGTTTCACTATTCATAATATATTTGCCTCTTTTTTTTCCTGTAATTCCAATGCTAATATCAAGAGAGTTCAAAACAGAAATACAGGAATATATAAACTGAAGGAATATTGTACGAATTTACAGACTAGTTACTGCCGATTTTTAAATCTCATTATTATTATCTGAGTCAGATCAGATCAGATCAGATCAGTCGCTCAGTCGTGTCCGACTCTTTGTGACCCCATGAATCGCAGCACACCAGGCCTCCCTGTCCATTACCAACTCCCGGAGTTAACTCAGACTCATGTCAGTGATGCCATTCAGCCATCTCATCCTCTGTCATCCCCTTCTCCTCCTGCCCCCAATCCCTCCCAGCATCAGAGTCTTTTCCAATGAGTCAACTCTTCACATGAGGTGGCCAAAGTACTGGAGTTTCAGCTTTAGCATCATTCCTTCCAAAGAAATCCCGGGACTGATCTCCTTTAGGATGGACTGGTTGGATCTCCTTGCAGTCCAAGGGACTCTCAAGAGTCTTCTCCAACACCACAGTTGAAAAGCATCAATTCTTCGGCGCTCAGCCTTCTTCCCAGTCCAACTCTCACATCCATACATGACCACAGGAAAAACCATAGCCTTGACTAGTACCAGAGACTAAATTAGTGGGAAGGTGGCTAGAATAACAAAAACTGAAATTAATAACTTTGCATTTTGCTTAACCATGAAGTAATAATCAGTTTAGTTCAGTTCAGTTGCTCAGTAGTGTCTGACTCTTTTCGACCCCATGAATCACAGCACGCCAGGCCTCCCTGACCATCACCAACTCCCGGAGTTCACTCAGATTCATGTCCATCGAGTTGGTGATGCCATCCAGCCATCTCATCCTCTGTCATCCCCTTCTCTTCCTGCCCCCAATCCCTCCCAGCATCAGAGTCTTTTCCAATGAGTCAACTCTTCACATGAGGTGGCCAAAGTATCAGAGTTTCAGCTTTAGAATCATTCCTTCCAAAGAACATCCAGGACTGATCTCCTTTAGAATTGACTGGTTGGATCTCCTTGCAGTCCAAGAGACTCTCAACAGTCTTTTCCAACACCACAGTTCAGAAGTATCAATTCTTCAGCACTCAGCTTTCTTCACAGTCCAACTCTCACATCCATACATGACCACTGGAAAAACCATAGCTTTGACTAGACGGACCTTTGTTGGCAAAGTAATGTCTCTGCTTTTGAATATGCTATCTAGGTTGGTCATAACTTTCCTTCCAAGGAGTAAGCATCTCTTAATTTCATGGCTGCAATCACCATATGCAGTGATTTTGGAGCCCCCCAAAATAAACTCTGACACTGTTTCCACTGTTTCCCCATCGATTTCCCATGAAGTGATGGGACCAGATGCCACATCATTATTTTTATATGTTCAACCAAAGTTTGCAATTTATTGGCACTTAAAGAAATCTCACTAAAAATCACTTTTACATTTCAGTTCAGTCACTCAGTCATGTCCGACTCTTTGTGACCCCATGGACTGCAGCATTCCCATCTTCCCTATCCATCCAACTCCCAGAGCTTGCTCAAACTCATGTGCATAGAGTCTGTGAGGCCATCCAACCATCTCATCCTTTGTCATTCTTCTCCTCCTGCCTTCAATATTTCCCAGCATCAGGGTTTTTCCCAAAGAGTCATTTCTTTGCACCAGGCGGACAAACTATTGGAGCTTAAGCCTCAGCATCAGTCCTTCCAATGAATATTCAGGCTTGATTTCCTTTAGGATTGATTGGTTTGATCTCTTTGCAGTCCAAGGGACTCTCAAGAGTCTTCTCCAATACCAGAGTTCAAAAGCATCAATTCTTCAGTGCTCAGCCTTCTTTATGGGCCAGGTCTCACATCCATACAAGACTACTGGACAAACCATAGCTTTGACTAGACAGACCTTTGTCAGCAAAACAATGTCTTTGCTTTTTAATATGCTGTCTTAGTTGGTCATAGCTTTTGTTCCAAGAAGCAAGCATCTTTTAATTTCTTGGCTGCAGTCACCATCTGTTGTGATTTTGGAGCTCAAAAAAATAAAATCTCTCACTGTTTCCATTATTTCCCCATCTATTTGCCATGAAGTGATGGGATGAGATGCTGTGATCTTCCTTTTTTGATGCTGAGTTTCAAGCCAGCTTTTTCACTCTCCTGTTTCACTTTCATCAAGGGGCTCTTCAGTTCCTCTTCAGTTTCTGCCACAAGGATGGTGTCATCTATGTATCCGAGGTTATGGAAATTTTACCCAACAATCTTGATTCTATCTTGTGCTTCACCCCAGCCAGGCATTTCACATAATGTACTCTGCATATAAGTTAAATAAACAGGGTGACAATATGTAGCCTTGACATATTCCTTTCCCAATCTGGAACCAGTCCATTATTCCACGTCCGATTCTAACTGTTGCTTCTTGACCTGCATTTAGATTTCTCAGGAGGCAGATCTAGTAGTACTCCAGACCACCTGGAGTACCAGGTGGTCTGGTACTCCCTTCTCTTTAATAATGTTCCACAGTTTGTTATGATCCACACAGTATAAGTCTTTGGCATAGTCAATAAAGCAGAAGTAGATATTTTCCTGGAATTCTCTTGCTTTTTCTATGATCCAGCAGATGTTGACAATTTGATCTCTGGTTCCTCTGCCTTTTCTAAATCCACATTGAACAACTGGGAGTTCACAGTTCATGTACTGTTGAAGCCTGGCTTGGAGAATTTTGAGCATTACTTTGCTAACATGTGAGATGAGTGCAGTTGTGCAGTAGTTTGAGCATTCTTTGGCATTGCCTTTCTTTGGGATTGGAATGAAAACGGACCTTTTCCAGTCCTATGGCCACTGCTGAGTTTTCCAAATTTGCTGGTATATTGAGTGAAGCACTTTCACAGTATTGTCTTTTAGGATTTGAAATAGCTCAACTGGAATTCCATCACCTCCACTAGCTTTGTTCATAGTGATGCTTCCTAAGGCCCGCTTGACTTCACATTCCAGGATGTCTGGCTCTAGCTGAGTGATTACACCATCGTGGTTATCTAGGTCATGAAGATCTTTTTTTGTATAGCTCTTCTGTGTATTCTTAACACCTTTTCTTAATATCTTATGGTTTTCTTAGGCGCATACCATTTGTGCCCTTTATTGTTCCCATCTTTGCATGAAGTGTTCCCTTGGTATCTCTAATTTTCTTTAAGAGGTCTCCAGTCTTTCCCATTCTATTGTTTTCCTATATTTCCTTGCACTGTTTATTGAGGAAGGCTTTCTTATCTCTCCTTGCTCTTTTTTGTAACTCTGCATTCAGATGGGTATACCTTTCCTTTTCTCCTTTACCTTCAGCTTCTCTTCTTTCCCCAGCTATTCGTAAGGCCTTCTCAGACAACAATTTTGCCTTTTTGCATTTCTTTTTCTTAGGGATGATTTTGATCACTTCCTCCTGTATAGTGTCAGGAATGTCAGTCTGTATTTCTTCAGGCACTGTGTCTATCAGATCTTATCCCTTGAATGTATTTGTTATTTCCACTGTGTAATTATAAGGGATTTTATTTAGGTCATACCTGAATGGTCTATTGGTTTTCCCTACTTTCTTCAATTTAAGTCTGAATTTTTCAATAACTACTTGCATGATCTGTGCCTCAGTCAGCTCCTGGTACTGTTTTTGCTGACTGTCAAGAGCTTCTACATCTTCTGCTCCAAATAATATAATCAATCTGACGTCAATATTGACCATCTGGTGATGTCAACATCACAAAAACCATACAAAAACCATCTAGTGGAAAAACACACTAGACAGCTTTGCAATATAATGGATCAGGAGGAATAAGGTTTTACATGGGAGCATGCTTTAAAAAAAAAAAAATCACACTGCAGTGTTCGAGTCACAAAGTAAAATTCTAAAGTCACAGTTAGTCATGCCGACTCAAAAGCAGCTGCACAACATGAGGGTTGTGAGCTAAGTTTTCTCTGGCATAAAATGAGGACTGCATCCTGGGAGACAGTATGTCAGAAAGTTCTGAGAAACTGCTGTAAAGAGGAATGGGGGAAAATCTGTGTATATGTGATTTTGGTGAATGGCAAGTTCATGCAATCAAGCACATATTCTTTTGCAGAAGGTTCCGGCTGGTCGTAAGGAGCAGGCATCACCATGAAGGGTTTTCGTGCTTTTCTAGACCTGAGGAAATATAAAAATTGGTCTCATAAAATCACCTCCTGAAAATATCTATCTGAAGATATATTTTGCCAGTTTTGCTTATATCACAGAGGGCTTCATGTCTGATCTCTACCCTGAACTCCTTTCAGGGTGTATTGAAAGTGTGCAGCTATAGCAGCTCGTGATTTAATCCCTGTACTGGTGGATGGCAAGTGCCAATTTGTCGTGGACAGTCATTTCTTCATTCATTCAACATATATTTTGCCTATCCTTATGGAAGTTACATTCTAGTGGGAGAGAGAGTCAATACACAGATTTAAAACAGGAGAGAAATAGTATATCATTATATAGGGATACATGGGGTGAAAGGTAATATAGTTGCAAAGAAAAGGTGAAGGGGGTTGAACTTCCGTATAAGTTGTCTAAAGAAGCATCACTGGGATGTTATAGGAACGACCTGAAAGAGATACTTGAATAACTGTTGTCAGTATTTGGGGATGGACATTAAGAAGAGCAGGTGAAAATACTCTGAGGCAGGAATGCGTGCTCCGTTGCTTCAGTCCTGTCCAACTCTTTTCAACCCTACAGACTGTAGCCCACCAGGCTCCTCTGTACATGGGGTTCTCCAGGCAAAAATACTAGAGTGGGTCGCCATGCTCTTCTCCAGAGGATCTTCCCAACCCAGGGATCGAATCCATTTCTCATGTCTCCTAAATTGGCAGGCACATTGTTTGCCACTAATGCCACCTGGGAAGCCTCAGGCAGGAATATAGCTACTGTGTTCACAGGATAGCTTGGTGACCAGTGTGGCATTATGTCAGAAAACAGATAGGACAAGAGGAGGGACGAATTATACAGAACATTGCAGGTTTTAACGGGAAATTTGGATTTTACTATGGGTGGGTGAGACAGCAGGGATTTGACCAGAGAACTGGCATAATCATTTTTAAAAAGTATCTTTGGATGTTACATGAAGTGTAAACTTTATGAAGGCAAAGGTTGAAACTGGAAAACCATCAGGAGGCTGTTGTAAAAAGTAGAGAAGGTTGTCACATGGACTCTGGTGATAGCAGTAGAAAGATGAAAAGAAATCAGATAATTGATACATTTTAAACAGTGCACTGGCTGAATTTACTGATAAACTGGAAGTAGCATGTGAAAGTCATAAAAGAATAAAGGATTTGAACTGAGCAATTAGAAGAATGGTTATTTTTCTAAAAAGCTTAATCTAGGTATATAATAATTCAAATAATTCAAGCCAAAAATTAACATGTGGAGTTGGAATTAATTACAGTGCTTATTGCCAAATCTGGCTGAACAACTGAGTCACTGGGTGGGGGGGCTATATAAAAATATAGATTCTTGGCTCTGTTTCTAGAGGATCAGATTATGTCTGAAGTAGAGTTCACATGTATATATATATATATATACATATATATATATATATATATATATGCATGTGTGTGTGTGTGCATTAAAACAACCAAGTTGACAAGAGAAAAAATGTAATATAAATTATATTTTACTTTGCATTCCCCAATATAGAGGTATTTACTAAATCAGTAATGGGCAAACTATTGCTTACAGGCCAACTGCCTAGTTGTATAAATAAATATTTTTTGGGAACACATCCATACTTGTCTACATATTGTCTTTGTCAGCTTTCATGCTACAAGAGCAATTTTAAGTGGTTGAGACAGAAAGCACGTGACTTACAAGGCTAAGATATTTATCTGGTCATTTAAAAAAAAGCTTGCTGATCTTTGCTTAGAAATGTTTTTCATAAAAGAGCTGTGCATTCACATGGCAAAGAAAATGATTTGATGGGTTAAATTCAATAATTAAGAACTAGAAATGAACATCTGAAGCTGGATGTGGATTTTACTAGCTGATTTAATGCAACTCAATAAATAAGCATTGGTCACTTAATTTAAACTTGTTCTCTGTTAGTTGGTCTAGTCTCATGGACAACATGATTGCCATCAGGATCTTCACGGACATACAATCATTTAGATTAAACACTGAACAACTCTGGGGTGCTGTTTACATAGTAGATTATAATATAATTCATGCTCTTTAGTTTTGTGTAATGTGATACCTCTTATTTTCCTGTATATCTCAAATATTCCTCACTTAATTCAGTGTAGCAACCTCAATATTTGAAAGATCATCTTGAATTTCTGCATAATTTCTAAATGCAAACTTCTTTACCAGCATGCAGAAACTTCAACAGAACGTCATCCTCTGGGTCCATGATGTGTGAGGAACTTCTGTGTTGGCCTTTTTCCAGGACTTCCAGAGCAAATCTGCATTAAAATGACTTTTGTGACCTAGAAAATTCTAGATGTGGTGTTTTGTTTGACCTACCTTTACACAATGGGGGAAAAAGCACTTTGGCAGGAAATAGATCAGTGAATAGTTAGTTATTTCTCAACATAATCTGATCACTTAATGTGGTTCACCAAAGCATTTTTGCGCTGTAGAAGAAAATAGCAAAAACAAATCATAAAAGCTAATGAATAATTGGTGACTCAAGATTATTTAGATAATGTTTGTAAATAAAGAAATCTTTTAAATCCAAACAATTCATGTTCTACTGCTATTATTGTTTAGTCACTAAATTGTGTCCGAATCTTTTGGAACCCCGTGGACTGTAGCC
This sequence comes from Bos javanicus, assembly GCF_032452875.1. Taxonomy (NCBI): domain Eukaryota; kingdom Metazoa; phylum Chordata; class Mammalia; order Artiodactyla; family Bovidae; genus Bos; species Bos javanicus. The sequence continues at coordinate 93,992,708 of NC_083877.1, forward strand.
CACCAGGCTCTTCTGTCCATGGGATTTCCCAGGCAAGAATACTGGAGTGGGTTGTCATTTCCTTCCCCAGTGGCTCTTCCCTACCCAAGGATCAAACCCACATCTCCTGCTTTGGTATGTGGGTTCTTTACCACGAGCCACCATGGAAGCCCCCATCTGTTGTAAGCTAGTCAATATCCACACTAGATGAGTTAAGGAGAGTGGGTGGAAAGTTGATTGAGACTGGGAACTATACCAAAGACTGTCCCTGTGAGCTGTACAAACAAATCATCTGTTGAGCTCTAAAACCTTGCTCATTTCACTAAACCAGTAAATACAAAGAAAAACAATTTTTTTTTTTGACATAGACTCTTGAGAGTTAATTACTCTCCTATTGCTTAGGCATGCATACCTTAATGTGCAATACTTAAAAGCATCTTACCCTTTGGATGAATGGATAAAACTATTTCTTCAAAAGAATGTATAAAACAATTACAAATTAGCAGGTCATCATGAAATGCCGATTACATTGTAGTCACTCAAGACCCCTAGACCCACAGCATGAGCCTTCGTCAAGGTTTCTCAGCAAAAGGATTCAAGCTTAGATAGTACAAAGACTTTTTAAAGCTTTTAGAGACTAGGAATAATAGAAAGCAAACAGCCTTCCTGGGTTGAAGTCTACAAGGAGGAAGTGGAAGTATCAGGGGCCTGCCTTTGGAGCCTACATCCTGGAGGACACAGCCACTGCCATCAGCTCAGCACTGAGTCAGAAAGGATCCAGGGAAAAGCATGCTGGTCCTCCACTTATTCTCTATCCTCGGGCAACTTCCTGTTAATAGTGCCTCGCATCTGGTAAAGGCAACCACAAATCAGACTAAGGGATACCAGGGGGGATGAAGTCCAGGGCGGAAAGCAGGGAGGAGAAGGGTGAAGAATGGATCAAGAATGACGAGTGAGTGAAGCAAAGGGAGACCACACAGCATATCGATGTGGAAACAACAGAGACAGCATTTCTTCAGTTGAGTGCTTTCTTCGGTGTAGTTTTGTTTTGTTTTGTTTTTTTCCCTTTTGATGTTGTTGTTATGACATGTACATTGTACAGTATTGAGGGAAAGTTAATGAAGGAACACTAGAAATTCATTTAGTTTCTTACAAAGCATGCACACTTAAAAGGTATCAACAAGTGTGACATAACATTTACAAATCACTGTATTCTCCATGCAGAACATCAGGAAGCCTGCAAAATGAACTGTACCACAGGTGAAAAGTGCCTTGAGTAGAGCCTAATCAATCTTAGACTAGCGGACAGTTGAAACTGGAAGACCTGCTGAGCACTGATGTGAGAGAGTCTAATCCACTGGATAAATTGTTCCAAGAAGAACTCATCTTTGTGAAAATATACTATCCTGATTGCAAAACCAAGGCCATCATCCAAGGCAGTTACTGGCTTTGTAAATGCCGGTAGCAAAAGTGAAATATACCAGAAGATTGAAGGTGAAGAAAGAAATAGGTGATCAAATAAAACATCCAGAGAGAGGGAAATGCCCGCCTCAGATCTGCCATCCTTATCTCTAAGACGTGGCATTCCTGTGATCTGCCTTGGCTGGTGCCCCCAAACACTGTGTTCAGATGTATGTAAAAGAGAACCTAAGAGAATTTCCTCCATGTAAGTTAATAACTGTATCTTGGGATAAAGCAACTCAGAGGTCACAGAAAGTTCTAAAAGGAATGACACTGGCAATAATAATAACAGATCAGAAGACATAATTTATTACAGTCTTGGAGAAGAAATCTTCTTGCCTTTTGCTTTATTTAGTAAACAGCTTTAAACATTACTTTGTTAAAACACTTTATAAAATTTTAATTTACTTGAGTTGCAAGTACAAGTGTTACTTGCTCAGTTATGTCCAACTCTTTGCAACTCCATGGACTGTAGCCCACCAGACTCCTCTGTCCACAGAATTCTCCAGACAAGAATACTGGGGTGGGTTGCTATGTCCTTCTCCAGGGGATCTTCCCAACCCAGGGATCGAACCCAGGTCTTCCTCATTGCAGGAGGATTCTTTACCGTTTGAGCTACCTGGGCAGCCTTGTGTTACTCCTGCATATATAAAATATAAGTCAAGTTTAATTTCTGGGTAACTCAAGCAAAAGAAAACTAAAGAAAACGATTTTTCTTTTGGTGGGTGAGGGCTGCTACCAACAAAATCAGGTGAGAGCCCTATAATCTTTGACTCACCCAAATCCTTCATCTTTTGCAAACACAGATACGGTTTTAGAACTTGGTGTTTGTCAAAGCAAGGAGATGGATAATCTCCAATTAAATGCAAAGTTGGAGTAACTTTCTGGGCATCTTCAGTGGAAATACCCACAAAGAAAATAATTGGTGCTGTTTGTCTAACTGGATATTGTCTTTGTGTTCATAGATGCTCGTAGACCAGTCGACAGTAGCTGATGAACATGTGTCATATGAAAACAGGAAAAGATTCAGACTTTTCCACCTTGAGAGAGTGTGCTCAGCACCCCATCTTGGGATGTGGTTTATCTGACTCTGCAGCAGTCTGGTTGTTACATTCATTGGTCTCTTTGCTCTAATTTACCCCTTGTCATCTTTCAGGGCATTTTTGTGCAACAGGATGGTAGAATGATGGTAAAAATGACACTTAAAATTACTTATTTATTTGCCGTGCTGGGTCTTAGTTCCAACTCTTGGGATCTCCAATCTTTGTTATGTTGTGTGGGATATTTTAGCTGCAGCACATAGTATCTAGTTCCTGGACCAGGGATCAAAGCCTGACCCCCTGCATTGGGAACACAGAGTCTTAGTCATGGAACCACCAGGGAAGTCCCCCAAATGGCACCTTTTAACCCTGATTCTGATAAGAGTTCTGTCACACTATGGCCTGTCTATGTTATATCCATGACAACTTGTTTCACCAATTTATGCCGCATTTTATTTATCTGGAGATGGTTTATGTAATTACTGATGAAGTAATGAAGTATTTACTAACACACACAGTTTAATTGCTAAATTGTGTCCTATTCTTTCGACCCTGCTCTTCTGTCCATGGAATTCTCCAGGCAAGAACACTGCAGTGGGTTGCCGTTTCCTTCTCCAGGGGACCTTCTCGACCCAGGAATCAAATTGATGTTTCCTGCATTGCAGGCAGATTCTTTACTGACTGAGGTAGAAGGGTAGCCCATATATATATATATATATATATATATTATATATATATATAATATAATATATATATTACTATATACCATTTACTATATACTATAATCTAGTATTTACTAGAATATGTGTGGATATATTCTAGCAAAAACCAAATGGTATTTTTTTGAAGACTGAATAATTAATATTCATAAAAAATAGTCAAAATCTTTAGAATCCTTGACTATTATTTAGTTACTTTTTAAGATAATATTTTCTTTTTTTGTTGTTTTTTACTAAAAGCACATGACTTGTTTAAATTTTTTAGTAATACATGTTCATTAAGACAATCTGTAAAGTATGAAGACATGAAGAAAAAATGAAACTTTCTCACATCAATGAATATGTAGTCTGGTAGATTTACTTCTTTTCTAGACATATACATTCTGTCACACATACAGACATTTTAATAGAATAAAATTATGTTATTTCACATAACACTGTGCCACATACATTTTCAAACATTTAAACCTTTAAAAATTATTTTGTTATGACATATTGTACCATTCTATTGATTTATCACAATTTAATAAATAATGGCCCTATTTGTAGAAATATATGCCTTTAAGCTTGGAAGAAAAATTATGACCAACCTAGATAGCATATTCAAAAGCAGGGACATTATTTAGCCAATAAGGTCTGTCTAGTCTAGGCTATGGTTTTTCCTGTGGTCATGTATGGATGCGAGAGTTGGACTGTGAAGACAGCTGAGCACTGAAGAACTGATGCTTTTGAACTGTGGTGTTGGAGAAGACTCTTGAGAGTCCCTTGGACTACAAGGAGATCCAACCAGTCCATTCTGAAGGAGATCAGCCCTGGGCGTTCTTTGGAAGGGATGATGCTAAAGCTGAAACTCCAGTACTTTGGCCACCTCATGTGAAGAGTTGACTCATTGGAAAAGACTCTGATGCTGGGAGGGATTGGGGGCAGGAGGAGAAGGGGATGACAGAGGATGAGATGGCTGGATGGCATCACCGACTCGCTGGACATGAGTTTGGGTGAACTCCGGGAGATGGTGATGGACAGGGAGGCCTGGCGTGCTGCAATTCATGGGTCGCAAAGAGTTGGAAACGACTGAGTGACTAAACCGAACTGAACTGAATGCCTTTAAATGTTGTCTTTTACTTGTTCTTAGAAGCACAACTGTGATGAACATCAGAGATAGGTCAGAATCTACATGGGCACCTCTGTTGATTTTAGGGGCAAATTTTTTAAGAGAACATATTGAGTCAATGTTTAGAAACATTTTCAGGTTTTGATGCATTGAGCCAAATTGCTTTCCTAATGATTTTCATTAGTTTATGCTCCACCTGCATCAGATATTTGCTAAGATTTATAATAATTGTACATACTTTCCTTGTTTTATGTTATTTTACTAAATAACTTCAAAAATTAGCTAAGGATAAGTAGATAATGTATGGATGTGAGAGTTGGACTGTGAAGAAGGCTGAGCACCTAAGAATTGATGCTTTTGAACTGTGGTGTTGGAGAAGACTCTTGAGTCCCTTGGACTGCAAGAAGATCCAAACAGTCCATTCTAAAGGAGATCAGTCCTGAATGTTCTTTGGAAGGACTGATGCTAAAGCTGAAATTCCAATACTTTGGCCACCTGATGCAAGGAGTTGACCCATTGGAAAAGACTCTGATGCTGGGAGAGATTGGGGGCAGGAGGAGAAGGGGACAACAGAGGATGAGATGGCTGGATGGCATCACCAACTCTATGGACGTGAGTCTGATTGAACTCTGGGAGTTGGTGATGGACAGGGAAGCCTGGAGTGCTGCAATTCATGGGGTCGCAAAGAGTCGGACACGACTGAGTGACTGAACTGAACTGAACTGAAGTAAATAATATCAAAAACTATTACATCATATTCAATATTAGGAGAATCCAATAAGAAATACAGTACACACACAAACACAGATAGAATATACATATATACCTAGAATATAAACATATAGACATACATGTATGTACAAAAGAAACGCATATAAATCAAAGTTCTTACTTTAGTAAGTACTGAAAAAGGTCTGGGTTAATAAGAACAAACAACAAATGTGGTTAAATATCTGATTAGAAAACCTAACATGTTTTGATTGCTTTTCTGCTGTAATGGAGATGGGTTTTATGGGGAATATAAAAACGTGTGATCTGGTTGTGTGACTTTAGGACTGGGACCATCACATTGAAGCTGTCAGCCTAGCAAATATTTTAAAAGGCTAAAAATAGCAGGTGTTGACATAGATATGGAGCACTGTGAAGTCTCAGGCACAGCTGGAAAGGTGGAAGTACAAAATGGTAAAGGGCAGAACCACCTTGAATAGATTTCTTTGGCAACAGCTCAGAAGATGAAGGTGTGCAGAGTCTTTGATTCAGTAATCCTGTTCGCTAAGTATCTACTTGAAGGAGTTAATCACACGCCCCAAAAAACATTATAGGAATTTACAGCACTGATTGCATTGATTAAAAAAAAAAATGAAACCTCATAAAGGCCCTTTGAAAGGAAACTGTGCTAATAAATTATTGCATATGCATAGTTCTCACATTGGAGCTCTATATAGCAGTTAAAATTAATACATGCAATCATAAATCTTTTTGCAAATAGTGTATTTTTGATACATATTTATTTAGTAAATTTTTGTAAGGTGCATGAGATTGAGTAAAAAAGTAAACCCAGAAGTTACCTTTGAAATGGGAGGGGGGAGTTCCCTGGAGACCCAGTGATTAACACTTAGCCTTCCAATTCAAGGAGCACAGGTTCGATACCTGGTCAGAGTGCTGTGATCCCACATGCCTTGTAGCCAAAAAAAAAAAAAAAAGAAGCCAATAAAATATTAACAGAAGCAATATTGGAACAAATTCAATAAAGACTTAATAAAACAATCCACATCAGAAAACAAAACAAAACAAAAAAGCTCTTAAAGTGGGAGCAAATGGAAAAAGATCAAGGAGGGGTATAAATGGGAATAGGATGTTACACTTTCCTATTTTAACACTCTAAACAGGGTAAACGTAAAAATAGCACAGAATGCTAAAACTGGTCAAATTGAGTGGTGAGTACATTAACGTGCCTTATCAGAGTCCATCTTTCTTTGTTTGAAACATTCATTTGATAACCTTTTGAAAACTGCTGATATATCATCAGACAAATCACAGTGTTTGAATATTTTCCTCTCTCATCTAAACACAGCCGCTGCCCCTGCACACTCCCTACCCCGCCCCCAGCCCGCCATCCTCTGTTGCTTTCCTTGTTCTGTGCCTATGAGGAACCGGGTGTGAAGTTTTGTCTTCATTTTCCCAGGACTTCTTTGTTGCCAGAATCTCATAATCTGAAGGCCCATGCTCACGTCTAACCATTACTTCCTACCTTCTTTGTCATCTCATTGTTTATGATTGGTTTTTCTGCCTCTTTCATTTTTCCTCCTGAGATCCTTATCAACCTCCTAGTCCATTGGTCTTTTCTTGATCTTGCAAGCTTCCCCAGTGAATAAAACTATTTTAATATTTTCAATTTAGCCCTACTCATTGTTTAGAGTGCATGTTCTATCCAATACCTGTTGCTGCTGCTGCTAAGTCGCTTCAGTCGTGTCTGACTCTGTGAGATCCCATAGACAGCAGCCCACCAGGCTCCACCGCCCCTGGGATTCTCCAGGCAAGAACACTGGAGTGGGTTTCCATTGCCTTCTCCGATCCAATACCTGCAGTGACCATTTAATATTGAATTAGAATACATCTAATAGATATCTATAGTCAGTGGAATACAATCCAGACTCCTTTCTGTGGCCTACAAAGTCCTACATAACCTGGCATCTCTAACCTCATCCACTAGTCCTCTTCCTGTAGTCATTAAAATCCAACTGTACTCACTTTTTTCTTCTTCAGACATAAAGCTGTATTTATTCCTCATACCTTTGCACCTTTTCCTCCACTCTGCCTATTATAACCTTTACTCAGATCTTCATATGAATGGATTCTATGTTTCATCAATATATCCCATTAAATGTTATATCCTTAGGGAACCCTTTCCTTACCACTGTATCTTGTCTCCATGCCATCCTTTATTCTGTGGACTATAGCCCTCCAGGCTGATCTGTCCATGGGGTTTCCCAGGCAAGAATACTGGGGTGGGTTGCCATTTCCTTCTCCAGGGGATCTTCACCCAGGGATTGAATTTGCATCTCCTGCACTGCAGGCAAATTCTTTGCCATTGAGCCACTTGGAAAGCCTGGTGGCTTCATTGTCCCTGAGTTTTCACTTTTGTACTTGGCAATTGCCTGTCTTCACATTAGAATGAAGCAACACAGAGAAGACCACACTTTAAAAAAACCTTGTAACCATAGTCAAAAGACTGGTTTTTAGATCCTCCATTTTTTCCCTTGTCATATAAATATTTATGGAATGATCATTTTGTGTATATACAGTTTATTGCCTTTTTATTTAAATTCTTTTGGGTTTAACTCCATGAGACACTTTAGTTTAAATTGATGGAATAAATGTTTTATGACAAAATTTAAAAAAAAGAGACTGAAAAATTATCTGGTATGTAATTGATATTTAATAAATATTATTGAATGAATGAATGAACTATATGCTTTCCATACCACTGAGCAATGCATGATATTTTTTCTAGTTGATCCTTATCTGAGTGACTAATGCAGCTGTTTTAAAGCTTTTTTTGTGCCCCCAAACTTCCAGGCATGACTTTGCTTCTCTCATTTTCAGATAATCACTATGTTGCCTACTGGACTGTAAACATTAGGCCATTTATTATTTTCTCCCTTTCTTTCTTACAAGGATTTGTCCATGTGTCATCCTTTCTAGTTCCTAATGTCCTGTATTTCTCAGGAAGGCAATTTTTTCCCACTTTGGTTAAGGTTAATCCTTCCATCTTCTGCACGATATTATAAGTCTTCCATCTGTCTATTCTTTAGCTTCTTTGTACTGTTTCCTATGCACACAGCAAATGTGCTAAATTGGCTGTGACTTGAAAAAAAGCAACAACAAAATCTCTAATTCTGTTTCCTCCTCAGAATAGTGTTATCTTTGCTTCTATCGACCAAAGCTTTTCTAAAATGAGTAATTTTCTCATATTGTATTTGCCTCCTCTTCTGTCATCTAGTTTTCTTTCTCTCGCAGTTTGGATCATCTCTGCTACCTGGCATCTTCCACATGGTGCAGTGGTAAAGAATCTGCCTGCCATCGCAGGAGATACAAGAGGTGCCGTTTCTATTCTAGGCTTGGGAAGATTCCCTGGAGAAGGAAATGGCAACACAAGTCTAGTAATGTTGCCTGGAAAAATCCCATGGACAGAGAAGCCTAGCAGGCTATATTCCATGAGGTTGCACAGAGCTGGACATGGCTGAGTGACTTAGCACACACACACTATTATCTCTGCTTCTAAGAATGATCAGTTATTTAGTCACCACTGGCTTCATCTAAGAACTTGTACTGCTTATTGGTTGATACTATGTTCCATCTTCACCCTAATAAACCAGCTCCTGCCACCCAAGGGCTGGGCGTCTGTGACCCTCCAGACTTCTTTGGTTCTTATTCAGCTCTGCCACAGAGAGACAATACTGTGAGTTTTGAAGGACTAAGATAAAGAAAGGCCATAATTTTCCCGAGGCAGTGTGAAAGCTGAGGCATGGAATTCTGCTCCTGTGTTTTGGTGAGTCGCCTTTTGTGAATCACCCACGTCCAAGGTGCAGACAGCTGAGATTTTTATCAGTGCTTTTAGGAACTCTGGACTTTCCCTTGAGAATCATTCAAACTTTACCGACCCTTCCAAGGATTGCAAAAGCCTCCAATTATCTGTTTTAAAGTCTTTATATGAGATAATTCATACAGCTTATTTTTTCAAGGCTGAAGTTTATGGATACAGTCACCATATTTTTAGAACACTCTGGAATATTAGAAAGTGTTACTGTTTTTCTCGTATTCTCAAAACTGTCTTCTCTTGATTTCTGAGCCTTGCCACACACCTTTTTTATTCTTCTTCCTGGTCTTCATGTTACTGTAACTCATTAGATCTTCTTCTTCTTTTTTTTTTTTTTTTTTTTGCATTTTTGCCTATCTTTTCATTTACTCCTGAAATGAGAGCATTGCTTATACTAATCTTCTCAATTCCCTTTTCTTCTTAGTATACTGGCATTCCTCTATTTCACACAATCGCATCGTACCTCTTCTCAAAAATGAATCCAAAATGTATGTCTGGGCTTCACCTGTCTTCTGGATTCTCGACCGTCACTGCCACCTGCTATTAGGTATCTTTATTGGCACATCTCACAGGACTTTGTGCTGTGCTGTGCTTAGTCTGTCAGTCGTGTCCGACTCTTAGCGATCCCATGGAGTGTGGCCTGCCAGGCTCCTCTGTCCATGGAGATTCTCCACACAAGAATACTGGAGTGGGTTGCCATTAACAAACCCACCAAGCCTGCCTAAGTCTTCCTGGTCTTATTATGCTGACTAGCGACATCAAAGTTCTCTCAGTTTTTCAGGTTTCATGTTCATACCTCAACTCTACTTAATATTCTTTTTACTTTTTTTAAACTTTTCAGTGCATCTTGCTTCTTATCTTTTTATTTTCTCGTGTTACTATTTAGTTTATTTACTCATTATCTTTGGTCCTAAACAGTTTCCTTGCTCTCAATCACCCCTTCCTACACATTACTCTAATAGCCCTTTTCTCAAACGTTCCTTCTGACCGTGGAACTACCAAGCCCAGTTTTCTAAAGCTTTTACATGAATGCAACACAGAATTTCACATGGTCTGCCTGGAATTTAATGTCTTCTTATATTAAGGACTCAACTTTTTGGCCACCGTTTCCTTCCTATAATTTTCCCTGTCATATGTTCACTCACGTGTATCCTTCCCTTTAGCTGTGATAGATCAGGTACCATTCTCCCAGCATTTACCATTCTTTCCCTGGGGCAGGTGTACAATCCAACCTCAAATACACATTTCCTTCCTTTGTTCCAAATGGCAGATCCATATCTCTAAGTCAATTTAAAAAGCCCGTTCCTCCAAAAAGATACTTCTCAGATCTTCTGGTAACAGTTAATCTCTCCTTTAGGCCAGAGTCCACATTCGGTGCATTTTTGTTCCTTTAGAAAAAAATCTGTTTCATTGGTTTCTTTAAATAAATGCTTTTTCTTGCCAGATTGTGAGAAGCAAAAGCTGGGAGCTGATTCACCTTAGCTTCCTTCCTCAGCACCTCAAAGGGTGGCGGGCACACTGCAGGGGCTCCATACATGCATTTTGGATTTAATTGAATTCTGCTGAAACTTGAATCAATGAACACTCTCTAGTACAGGGATGATTACACACTGGACCTGTTCTTGTCAGCAGCTGGGGCTTGAAGCACATTTTCTGGTCAAACCTCGATGGTAGCAGCCCAAAGGGAAGTAGATGAAAAGAAGCAAAGGGCTCTCCTAAGTGGCGGGAGCAGTAGGCAGAGAGCAAACACATGTCCTCTGGGTGGGCACTCTCTCCTCTAGTGCCCGAGAGGGAGTAGCGGGTGGAGAATCACCAGTGCTTGAGTGTTTGAGCATGTCGGGCTACAACCTGCTTTGGGACTTGACTGCTCTGATGTTTTTCTTTTCCTCCATTCACGCTAGGCTCATCGAAGGAGATCCTTACAGGCAACAAGTGCAATCAGCAACATCCAAAATGTTGCCTGCTCCAGCCCTTGGAGGCTGCCTTATATGGGCTTGATTTGGGGATTTTGAAATTTAAACCAGGTAGCTAACAGGTAACGAGAAAAATATCAAACAGGCATCTAGAGAAACTCTTAGTAAACCACTTTCGTGTGCATGACATTTAACTTTCACAGCTCCCCTGGGGAGCCTGGGGGGGGCCTTATATTTTTATGTTTCTATAATGTTCTGCTTAGTTGTGAAGACTGAGGATTTTAGAGTCAAATGATCATAGATTTAAAGTTCATCTCTCTCTTTTTTAGCTTATAAATAGATATTTATTTCTCACAATTTCAGAGCTTGGGAAGTCCAAGATCAAGGCAGTGGAACATTCACTGTCTGGCTAGGCATGCTTCCTGATTCACAGACAGTCGTCTCTTGCTATGCAATTACTAGCATGCACCTTTGGACTTATTGATATACATTTGTGATAGTTAATGCTACGTGCCAATTTGACTAAATCAGGAGCTGCCAGGATATCTGGGATATCTGGTTAAACATTATCTCACTGTGTGTCTATGAGGATGTTTCCAGATGAGATCAGCATTTGAATCAGTGGACTCAGTAAAGTAGGTGGCCCCACTCAGTGCGTTTATGTGGGGATTGTGGGGTGGGGCTGGCCCATTCATTTAGGACCTATGCATAAAACAGGAAGGTAGAAGAAAGAGGCGTGCTTTTCTTTTACTGCCTCTTTGTTTGACCTGTGACGTCTTTCATCTTTTCCTGCCCTTAGAGTAGGATTCACGTTGTCTCTCCTGGTTCTCTGGGGTTAGGGCTCTACTGAAGCATCACCACTGGCTTCCATGGGTGTCCAACTTACAGACAGTAGATCGTGGGACTTCTCAGCCTCCATAGTCGTATGAGACAATTCCCCGTAACACATTTCCTTTTATATCCTCTTTTTTTTTTCTGAAATAAAATATTTATGAAACAAGTTTTGTATTTTCCTTTTCTGGGCTAAATTTAAAATTCCATAATGCTGGTATTTCTTACAGAAAAACTTAATTTGCTTTTTCTGAAGAACCCTGACTAATACAGTATCCCCTCGGTCCCTTTCTCCTCTGATTCATTCTCTGGAAAATGGATACTAACAGCATTAATTGTCCATAAGGATGTCTTGAGGAGTAAATGACTAAAGATATTTCATAAGGTTCACTTGGATACTTTCAGATAGTAGAGGAAGTTTGGGATAATGAAAGCAAAGGTCTTCGGGGTGAGAGCTATGTTAAATCATGAGCTAATTGTGGAAACTTGGGTACTTCACACACCATTCTGAGCTCTATTTTCAATACTTGGAGAACTGGGGCTGATCCTTGCTCTCATGGCTTGTATGAGGAATAGATGATGTCATCACTTTGAAAGGTACTATCTGGTAGGAAGTTGTGCTTGCAGAATTCATTCCAACAAAGTTTCCTTCATCTTTCAATGAGCCTCCTTTAATATTTTATCTATAAAATAGAGATAAATATTATCAGTCTCATGGATTTATTTTTGAGGTCAAATTAGTTTATGAATATACTTTAATACAATTTTAAAATGCTTAGTTTATATTAGGTTTTGATACATCTTTGATCAGGTTTTTACTTATCTATACCCACTGGGAATCTTAACTCTCTCTCCAAAATATGCCAATAGATTTGGCCATTTTTTACTTTCCCCCTGATTCCATGCTGTCCCCATCTCTGCTCTTTTTCACCTGGATGACCACTTCCATCAGTGCCTCCCACAAGCTCCTCTCATCTCCGTAGTGGGGGTGAGCCTTGTGTTAATATATCATCCTGCTTGTCCTGTCATACTTCTGTTCAAACCCTTGAAAGATTCTGCTTTTCACTTAGGGAAAGAAAGAGACTTTCAATGCAATACTTTAAGTGATCTGTCCCCCACAATCAATTATTTCATTACCTTTCTAGTCTCTTTAACTACAATCCTCCGCCTTGCACATTCCATTTAATTTGTGTCTGCCTCATTGATATTCTTTGATTGTGTCCTGCTAGACTCCTGGTTTGGACCATTTATAAGGGCTATTCCCATTATCTGGGCCTCTCTTCCTTAGATATCAGGATGGTTAAATCCCTCACCTCCTTCAAGTCTTCACTGAAATATCACTATTTTTATTAAGACCATCTTGACCATGCTATTTAAAATTATATCCTCCTTCACTCTTGATCCCCTGAATTCTTTTTTCCACCTTTTCATCCATCATACTTATCAACTTATAGAACTTATTTATTTGAAATATTTTATTGTCTGTCTTATCCTATGGGAATATAAGTTCCATTAGAGGTTTAATTTTTGTTCACTGATGAATCCAAGCTTCTAGAACAAGCCATCAATAAATATTTGTTGAAGTGAAGTGAATTGATAGGGACAGAGGTCGCCTTTTTAGAAAAAATTCAATTTGCAGATTATCATCAAAGGACTCAGTGCTCAGCATAGCATTATGCATACATGGAGCCATGATCAGACCATTATCACTTATATTTGCTACATTAATTTTTGGTCCTTACAGAAGCAGCCTCTCTCTCCTGTAATTGGAGTTGCTGTCCACAATTGCATTGGCATCTCTAGAGAGAAATAGAAACTTGGAGCTGACTTTTCAGAGTTCTGATAAAAAATGCATTGCTCCATGGCTGAGTGCACTTAATTTTCTTATATATTAGAAGCTAATGCTTGCATCCCACATAAAGGTAAAAGCCATATGCCAAGTAGTTATATATCCCTGGAGAATGGTCCCCTAAATTGTAAGCTAGTTTGCATTTTAAGGATGCTAACTTGTCAAATTCTACTGGCAGAAATGTATTGGATATTTTTTAAAAGGAAACAAACCTACTGAATTCTCAATAGGAAAGTAGTCTGCTATATTGCCATTTTTAATAATTAAAAATCAAGCATGACTTTAGATATCCTTTATAATTCATGTTAATGATGATTGTTTGTGAAGCATCTCTGACTTGAAATGCATGTGGTTTTGTCATATCTGGATATTGAGTCTACCTTGAGGTGCTTAGAGTGAAAAATAATATAAAATAAGTGGCTCTGGCAGGAAATTAGGAGATTCCCTTTTAGCCATGAAGCTCTTCCGTAGGGATTATAGGTTGAAAATGTCAGAAGAATCAGAGAGTGAGACTTTAAACTACTCAGGGTAGAAAGAGGGTGAGCACATTGACGCTGCTGCTAAGTCACTTCAGTCGTGTCCGACTCTGTTCGACCCCACAGACAGCAGCCCACCAGGCTCCCCCATCCCTGGGATTCTCCAGGCAAGAACACTGGAGTGGGTTGCCATTTCCTTCTCCAATGCAGGAAAGTGAAAAGTGAAAGTGAAGTCGCTCAGTCGTGCCTGACCCTCAGTGACCCCATGGACTGCAGCCCACCAGGCTCCTCTGTCCATGGGGTTTTCCAGGCAAGAGTGCTGGAGTGGGGTGCCATCGCCTTCTCCAACATTGACACTGGAAGGCCTTAAATACAAGAATCAGTGATGGGATTGGGATCCAACGGAAGGTCTTTTGACAGCTTTTTTTTTTCTTATTCGCATCTCAAGGTGATACTTTCATCCTATTCGTCCCGTTCTGTGCTCCTGTTTGCGGGAGTGTGGGTTTGTGCTTCTATGTACACGTGTGTGCAGGGGTGGGAGTGATGGTGACAATCAAGGTTAAAGACGAGCAGGAAGTATTGACAGTGATTTACAGAAGCGTGGCAGTATTTTTCACTAGTCCATCTTGATTTCTTCCTCTGCCTCTCTTTTTCATGTCTTATTTCCATGTTCTCAGGACAGATCTGCAATTTCTTAATAGTAGAGAAACGTAAGCACCGTTGATAAAACAGCATGCCATTTCTTCTTCTACCAATAAGCAGTAATTCCAGTGAGTAATTTTCAGATATCTTTGGAGAAACTACTTGTTTTGATTTCTTTATATCTTTCTGGACCAGAATTGTTTCAGAAGAAAGACCTAGTCAGATATAATAGGGAAAATAAACTGCCATTTTTAAATCCTTTGAATCAGGTTAAAACAGGCCCAGAGGCCACTACGTGAGGGATGTGCATTCCCCGACCAGAGAACGACCCTGAGTCATAACAGTGAGAGCACTGGGTCCTAACCACCGGACCACCAGGAAATTTCCCCACAGGCCACTTTTAGAAGTAATCATAGGCATTAGGGAAAACTGCTATCCTCAGGAGCGGTGGTCCATTTACCTAATTTGTTAAAACAAAAACCATGGAAGGCAGATTACAAATACAGATGGGTGTCACTGTTGACATTCCTTTGAGGGGACAGACATTCAGAAAGCCCTGGAGTTGCCTCATTGAAGCCAACAGCACTATAATACCGTCAATATGACATACACAGGTCTCTATAAAGGATGAACAGAAGGCAGAGGTCAGCTTTACCGTGGGACTTGTCTTTCTATAGGCAAGAGAACTCTGATAATATCCACAGATATATTGTTTTAATTATCCGAAATAAGACTTTTCATGTTACTCATTTTTCTACAGATGTTTAGAGAGAACAGGAAGAGATGCAAACAGACAAGACAGGGACAGAAAACAAACACAAACATGCCCTTAGTCAAAAAAAAGATTCTGATTAGACATTTTGATTAAAGAAGTAATAAAGAGATGGTGGAATTCATATAGTGGAGAATTCTCAAATCTATGACCAACAGTTCAAGTGACTGCAGGGCATATATTTATGAAGTAATATAGCAAATATTGCTAAATGTCATCTTTCTCCAAAATAGAAGGAGCAACTTTCTCATTGCCATGGCAATTTAAAGAGGGTAGAAGTAGAGAAAAGAAAACTAGCTTGTGTATGTCTTGATTGCCATGATGAGAAAGCTGAGATGAGTTACCCAAATCTCCATGAGAAAAAAACATTTCTAAGAATGAGATTTGTAGGACTGTGGAAAGACATATTGTAGTAAGTCAACTATAGATAAGTATTTTCCAGCTTTTTTCACTAGAGTAATTAAACCATGTGTATTTGCAAATTAAGGTGATAGCTCAAATAAGATGCAGCCTTGACAAAATCCATATTTCAAAACATAATTAAAGGACTGTCAATACACTGCAAAATGCAAAGCATAGCGCATTACTCTGAATGTTTTACTCTGAAGATTTGCAAAATCTTGACAGAACTGAGGGCAACATTTCAAAATAAATACTTCACTTAAATAGGTACGCCATAAAATATCTATGAAAATCTAATGGGAACTTATTCCCTCTGAGTGCCTCATATATCACTATAAATTTTCCCCCACCCAGAGAATCTATTTTAATGAGGAAGAGGAATTCAGCTCTGTGGTGTATTTATAAATTCTGAGAAGAAAGCCAATAACAATTAAAAAAAAAAAAAGAACTTCAGTATTTTATTGAACTTTTTTTTTTTTTTTTTGGTCTACTTGTGAGATAACATAAGCACCAGTTCTTTAAGCCAAATAACTTGTGAAGTAACGATTAACTGTAAGACCATCATGGAGGATTTAACTATCAGATGCCAAGACTCAATTACTCTACCTTCTTTTCATTTATGTGTGGGTGCATGTATATTTGTATACATCTGTAACAGTTTTTTCCACAGGTAACCATGTAGTATATTTATAAACCATTTAATCTAAATATTAGCTCACAGAGGTCATGACAACGAGATCAATGTTGAGGCAGGCCGAGCGTGGGTTGTAAAAGAATTTCCAGACACAGAGCATTTCAGAAGGGTGTGGGTTTCAGAACAAAGAGCAGAGATAATGAAGGTACTGCAAATGAAGCGAGCAGACCTCCAGACACATCGGGGAGAGTCGACAGTTTCTGTGGGTTAGTAGTCAATTTTTATGGCCTCAAGACAAGAAAAACTCCTGCTGGAAGCTTGGTGTGAGGTTACTGGCTAAGGCACGATAGGGCATTTGCTGGAGTGCGCATCTTTGCCTGATTTGGAGTCAGGAAACTTGTTAGTGATGATCAGGGAGTTTTTGGCAAAGGTTTTAAACAGGCTCAACTAGCTTGGGAGGTGACCTTGGTGCAGGGCTTGCACCTGCGCCCCTGAGGCAGGAGTCTGTAGTTTAGACCAGTAAGATTAATTGTCTTCAGCCACTTAAACTGCAACCTCTTCTTACAGTGTCTATACTTATTTATACCTACTGTAGTTGTTGTTCAGTTTAGTTCAGTTCAGTCGCTGAGTCGTGTCCGACTCTTTGCAACCCCATGGACTGCAGCACGCCAGGCCTCCCTGTCCATCACCAACTCCTGGAGTCTACTCAAACTCATGGCCATTGAGTCAGTGATGCCATCCAACCATCTCATCCTCTGTCGTCCCCTTCTCCTCCTGCCTTCAATCTTTCCCAGCATCAGGGTCTTTTCAAATGAGTCAGCTCTTTGCATGAGGTGGCCCAAGTATTGAAGTTTCAGCTTCAACATCAGTCCCTCCAATGAATAGTTGATGAGCACATACTATATCCTAGGTACTTAGTATGATTTACATGGATTATCATTAAGCTTAATGACATTTCTGTATTAAATGTAATTTTATCTAAATTTTTCATGTAAAGGAATTGAATCTCTGAAGCTAAATATTCAATATCTTTTAACTAATATTTAGCAGAACAAGATATCTAACTCAAGCCTTTTTTTTTTCCCACTATAAAGCCTATATATTGGAACACATTGTCTTTTGAAATTGTTGGTCATAAGTAAGACTGTACCAAATTTAGGATTAAATTAGAAACTATTTTTATATACTTCTTCAATAAGTAAAATAAATTTCAGAATCAATGTATAAGTGTAGATTTCAAGAAATTAGTCAAAACTTTTTGGAGAAGTCGAGGTCTGTAAGGAAGTGAATTACTGTTTCAGAGTAAAGTTCTGGGGTCTCTAGTCTAAACAGATTAGAAAAGGCAAAGAGAGGTTAAAGAAAACGAGACAAAATATGAGCAGAGGATTAATCAAGGCTATTTGACTGTAAGTTTTACCAACCGAGAATAAAGAAATGGCGGCAAGGCAGTCATAAAAGTGATGATCATATGACATACACCAAAGCCAATGAGCATACAAATTATTTGTTGAAATAAATAATAAGCACCCATCACATGTCATCAGACAACTTGGGAAATACTTCAAGAATCTTCTGAATTGGAGGGAAGAATGAAAGAAAGATCCTTAAATGTTCCAGAGAGAAAAATACTTTTATACAAAAAAAATAAATAAATAAAAGTCAGAGACTTCAGGTTTTGGTTTTTAGTCTTTATTTCCTTGTTAGCTTTTTGCTTTTATGAGCAAGAGTGGATGCTAGGGGAAAAAAAAAAAAAAGAAAGGAAATGCCCTCAAATTCCAAGGACACACAATTTTGAATCTAGATTCTATACTAAGCTTAAAAAGCCATCAAGGGTGATGATGAAGCACATATTTTCAGACATTTGCAAAGACATAGTCTTAGATTTAATAAATATAGTTTGAGTAACTGCATTGTTCCAGGGATTCTTTTCAGCACTGAAGATAATGTGGCGAATGAAACAGGCAAGGCTCCAGCTAGATGAATCCCACATTTGAGAGGTAGGAGTTGGAAAAAATCAACTGGAAATGGAGATGGATAAAAGAGATCACAGCACCTCAAGTTCTCTGTTGATGAAAGCATCAATACCAAAGGTCTTGCCTCAAGTCATGACTGTTCTTAGCATCCTGATTCAGTCTATGACTAACACAAGATAAGTCAAAACTTCTCTGACTGGGAAGTGGTTTGTGTGCCTCTCTTTCTCTCCTTTTTTTCCTGATCCTCTTATGTGCTTCTTTTTCATGTTCAATTTCTCTGGATCTGTGATAAAGCAACATAAAATCTCTCAAAGTCGTCTCCCCTTTTGTTTACCATTAAGCAGCTGTTCTAGACTCTTTGCTACTGTTCTTTCTGAACAAATCCTAGGGCAACGAGTAACTTTGTAAGTAAACCATTTTGCATTACCATTTGTCTCTCTGAATTTAACTCTGTTACTGTTACTACAAGATTTTCTTTAACTCATTATTTCATCCTTAAATAATTGGTAGTCTATTATTTTCGTTTTAAAAACGAGTTTCTTTTTCTAACTCCTGGTAATTCTCTCTCATCTTAGGGTCTGTTTGCTATTTTGGGCAATGCTTGCCCTTCTGCTCCCTGCTGAGATTCATAATTGTTGCTTGGCAGATGAATCTTGGCATGCCTAATCATTACTCTGAGCTTTCCACAAGCCCAATTAGCAAACAGCAGTAGTACAGGGGGCGCTTCTCAAGCAAAACCTCAGAGCCACCCTCTGAGTTTTTAAATTTGTAGTGACTCACTATAATTATAGTTTTTCATAATTATAAGTCATCTGTGTCTATGTAAGGCTTAATCATGGTATTATATTATCCTTATTTCTCTGAGCATCAATGAGGCCAGGGCTTATTAAGGAGCATTGACCTAACTCCATAAATATTTGTCAGAGATTAGTTGGTGGAATTTTTAATAGTCCAAGCAAAGACATCTTTAATTCAAGTGAGATGGAAACAACAGAGGATTAAAACTTACCAAAAGTCAACAATATTGAAAATAAGATCTTAATAGAGAATAATTTACCAAATGAAGAATACGCCAGTGAAAGATTATCAGATCTATTTTTCCCTTCCCTGCATCACACTGGTATTGATGTGTAAAAGTTCTCTTTTAAAGATACCAATTCTGTGTGATATACCGTTCTCAGGTTATCCTGAAGGTTGACTTTGGGTATGGCCAAGTAGTTTTGAGTAGTTTAATTTAGCTGTATCAGAGCCTACTCTTCACTTTTGATTCTGTATCTGGCAGGGCTTCCCTGGTGGCTCAGTGGTAAAGAATCCACCTGCCATTGCTGGAGATACAGGTTCAATCCCTGGATCAGGAAGAGCCCCTGGAGATGGAAATGACAACCGCTCCAGTATTCTTGCCTGGAAAACTCCATGGACAGAGAAGCCTGGCAGGCTATATCGTCCATGGGGTTGCAAGTGAGTCAGACACAACTTAGTGACTAAACAACAATATCAACAACATCAACAACTGGCAGGGATACAGTGCGGTATAGTGTAAAGGCAAGGAGATGGAGAAACCCATATGGGCATCCTGACTGTGCCCTTGAGAGTTGGGCACTTAACCTTTGGGAGAGTTACTGTCATAAATCAGCTGTAGGTACCCAGTACAGGAGTAATAGTGGTTGGCTCATAGAACCTTTATTGAAGTTGAAGACCATGAGATAAAGCTTAATGCCAATTTATTATTGAAAGTTTGTTGTTAGAAGGCAAAGGTTCAAAGAAAAGGAGGGAGAGATTTATCAAGGTTTTGGTTTGGTTCTCTCTTGAAAGTGAAAGTTGCTCAGTTGTCTCCAACTCTTTGTGACCCCATGGACTGTATAGTATATTCCATGGGATTCATTTTCTGGGGTGGGTAACCTTTCCCTTCTGCATGGGGTCTTCCCAGCTCAGGAATTGAACCCAGGTCTCCTGCACTGCAGGTGGATTCTTTACCAACTGAGCTATCAAGGAAGCCCTCTTCTCTGATAGCTATCAGGGAAGTTCTCTCTTACTTTATAGTAGTAAGATTTTCAAACTGTTAAAGAATTTAGGAACTGTGGATTACTATGTGTATGAAAGCAATATAACATTTCACTGTGATCCAGGAAAATTTGCTGCTCTGAGCTTAGAACTAACTTTGTTTAAATTTTCACAAAGATGGAAACAGCTATTACTAATTGTTGATACTTGGTAATTCTCTATTAAAAAGATATTGATGTAGATTCACTGCGATCCCAATGAAAATCTCAGCAAGTAATTTTGTGGATATTGGCAAACTGATCCTAAAGGAATAGACAATACACAATACTCAAGAAAAAGAACAAAGTCAGAAAACTGCATCATCTGACTTTATGACTTACTGTAAAGCTACAGTGATCAAGCCAGCATGGTTTTGATAAAAGTATAAATGACTCAATGGAAAAAATAGAGATCCCAGAAATAAACTTACCCAAATATAGTCAAGTATATTTGACAAAGGAACAGAGGCAGTGTAATGGAACAAAGATAACCTCTTAAAAAAAAGATGGATGTCTACATGCAAAAAAAAAAAAAAAAATCTAGACACAGATTTTATACAATTTATATACTTCACAAAATTTAACTTAAAATGGACCATATACCTAAATGTAAAGCATAAACTATAAAACTCCTGGAGGATACCATAGATGAGAACCTAGATGGCCTTGAGTATGGCAATGACTTTTTTGATAGAACCCCAAAGGCATGACCCAAGAAAGAAGGAATTGATAAACTGGACTTTATTAAAATTAAAAACATTTTCTCTGTGAAGGACAGTGTCAAGGAAATGAGAAGACAAGTCATAGACTGGGAGAAAATGTTTGCAAAAGCCATTCCTGATGAGAGGGTAACAAGCAGGAAGGCCAGGGGTCTCCAAACGGAGGAAACAGGCTGCAAGTGTCAGACATTTTTTTTCTCTCTCGCTTAAACAGCAGGAGGAAACAAACTCTTCCTGGAAACTTCTTAAGCTATGTTAATGAAACTATGTATTTGCTTTGGAATTTGCCTTTCTTCAGAATGGTTCCACCTAAGACTAATTTTTTTTTTTTCTTTTCTCAAACCATGGGCTGATAATCGCTCAACAAACCAGTATTCATATCAATTGTTTTATGGCCAGGGGATGACACACCTCATGCCTTCCTATCGCAAAAATGCGCATTGTGGGAGAGGGGCCTGGTGAAACTCGTCAGCCTTGAGGGGTCTCTCTTATCTGATTAATAACTTTCAAACAGACATAAATCAGCTTGCTAAACTAGCAAAGGGGGCACTCTCCATCCCCCTTCTGATGTCCATGTCAGAATATTTCTCTGTCCCTTTTTATATTTTAATAAAACTCTGCTACACAAAAGCTCTTGAGTGATCAAGCCTGGTTCCTGTTCCTGAAGTTAAATCTTCTTCTTCAGAGATCACAAATCTGACACCGTTCACCATCAGCTATCACTGATAAAGAGCTCTTCTACAATATACACACAGAACTCTAAAAACCCAACAATTAGAAAGCACCCCAATTAAAAACAATGAGACAAAGACTTTAATAGATATCTCACCAAAAAAGAGATGTAGATGGCAAGTAAACATATGAAATTACTCTCTACCTCGTACATCCTGAAGTAAATGAAAATAACAGTGAAATACCGTGGCAAGCATGGCTTCCTTTGTGGCTCAGCTGGTAAAGAATAAGCCTGCAATGTAGGAGACCTGGGTTCCATCCCTGGGTTGAGAAGATCCCCTGGAAAATGGAGTGGCTACCCACTCCAGTATTCTGGCCTGGAGACTTCCATGGACTATACCAGTCCATAGGGTCACCAAGACTCAGACATTACTGAGCAATTTTCACTTCACTTCACCATTACAAGCTTATTAAAATGACCAAAGTCTGGATTCATTGCTGCTAAGAATGCAAAATGGTACACCAATTCAGAAGATATTTTGGCAGTTTCTTACAAAACTAAACATCCTCTTACAATAAGATCCAGCATTTGTACTCCTTGTTACTTACCCAAAGGAGTATAAAGCTTACATCTGCACAAAAACCTACACACAGATGTTTATAGTACCTTTATTCATAACTGCCAAAACTCAGGAACACCAAGCTGTCCTTCAGAAGGTGAATGGATAAATAAATTGCGGTACACACAGACAATGGAGTGTTATTCAGCATGAAAAATAAATGAGCTATCAAGCCAAGAGAAGAGTTGGAGGAAACTTAAATGCATATTTACTAAGTGGAAGAAGTCACTCTGAAAAGGTTACACCCTACAGGATTCCCTTTATAGGCATACCTTGGAGATATTGCAAATGTGGTTCCACACCACCAGAATGAAGCAAATAGCAATAAAGGGAGCCTTGTGAATTTTTGGTTTCTCAGGTCATGTAAAAGTTATGTCTATGTTATAGTGCAGTCTATTAAGTTTGCAAAAGCATTGCCAAAAGATGTATGTACCTTAATTTAAAAATGCAAAAAAAAATTACAATAGAAACATCAAAGATCACTGATTACAGATTACCATAGCAAATATCAGTTCAGTTCAGTTCAGTTCAGTTGCTCAGTTGTGTCCGACTCTTTGCGATCCCATGAATTGCAACACGCCAGGCCTCCCTGTCCATCTCCAACTCCCAGAGTTCACTCAGACTCATGTCCATCGAGTCAGTGATGCCATCCAGCCATCTCATCCTCTGTCATCCCCTTCTCCTCCTGCCCCCAATCCCTCCCAGCATCAGAGTCTTTTCCAACGAATTAACTCTTCGCATGAGGTGGCCAAAGTACTGGAGTTTCAGCTTCAGCATCATTCCCTTCAAAGAAATCCCAGGGCTGATCTCCTTCAGAATAGACTGGTTGGATCTCCTTGCAGTCCAAGGGACTCGCAAGAGTCTTTTCCAACACCACAGTTCAAAAGCATCAATTATTCGGTGCTCAGCCTTCTTCACAGTCCAACTCTCACATCCATACATGACCCCTGGAAAAACCATAGCCTTGACTAGATGGACCTTTGTTGGCAAAGTAATGTCTCTGCTTTTCAATATGCTGTCTAGGTTGGTCATAACTTTCCTTCCAAGGAGTAAGCATTTTTAAATTTCATGGCTGCAATCACCATCTGCAGTGATTTTGGAGCTCCCCAAAATAACTCTGACACTGTTTCCCCATCTATTTCCAATGAATTGATGGGACCAGATGCCATGATCTTAGTTTTCTGAATGTTGAGCTTTAAACCAACTTTTTCACTCTTCTCTTTAACTTTCATCAAAAGGCTTTTTATTTCCTTTTCAGTTTCTGCCATAAGGGTGGTGTCATCTGCATATCTGAGGTTATTGATATCCATAATGAAAAATTTTGAAATATTGTGAGAATTACAAAAATCTGCCAGAGACACAAAATAAGAAAATGCTACTGGAAAAAATAGCACTGGTTGATTTAGGTGCAGGATTATCCCCATACTTGAATGTATTAAAAACACAATATCAGTGAAGCACAAAAAAGTGAAGTGCAATAAAATGAGGTATGCATGCACATGACCCTTAATTTGCTGTCCAAATATGTGACAGGTACCAGGCAAGGCATACATATTCTTGATATGCTACATCAGATTTTACGTGTTACATAAACCAGTCATGAGTTTCTTTGAGCTAAGTTGTGAATTATTAATTCCCAGGTTAACTAAGGCAATATTAGCACAATATCAGAATGAATGATTATAGAGAAGAGTAAAAATATAGTTAATTTTGTGTTTGTTCAGAGAGAAGCTATATCCCAATAACTATTTCAAATAAGTAAATAAATATCTTATTTTCACTTATTGGATTTATAACTCTTTAGTTTGTGTGTGTGGACATGATTGGACTGATGTAATGATAAAACTGACCAGCATTTGTGTATGCATATGTTAAATGCCAGATACTACAATAAACACTTTATGTGCATTGACACATTTGATCTTATGATAACCCATGTGTTGGGTAAAATTATTATGTTCATTATACAGGTGAGAAAATTGTGGTTTTAAATGACTGCTTTCCTTTAGATGACATGTACTCTGAGGCATTTCCAATAATGTGAGTCTACAGAAAACAAAGGTAAGGCACTTTTCTAGTAAGTGTCCATTAGTACAACAAATGGACTGAAACACAGAAATGTCAACAATTAAAAGGAAAGAGAGATTTGTGTATATTGAAGAATGCTTGCATCCCTAGGATAAACTCAATTTGATCATGGTGTATGATCCTTTTAATGTGTGGCTGGATTCTGTTTGCTAATATTGCAAAGAGTTGGACATAGTGATTGAACCACCACAACAACAGTATTTTGTCAAGGATTTTTGCATCCTTGTTTATCAGGGATGGGGTCGGGGTGGGAGGGTGAATAAAGATGGAGGGGTATATGTATACTTATGGCTGATTCACATTGTTGTATGGCTGAAATCAACAAAATATTGTAAAGCAATTATCCTCTGATCAAAAATTTTTTAAAAAATGAGAAAAAAAGGAAAGAAAATCATGGGTTGGGCAGGAGCAGGGCAGTAAGGGGTATGTGTAGGGGAGAAGAGTTGTAGACTAGAAATGCATAGATAACCACATCAGGAACCTGGAGTTCCCTTCTGTGAAGATTTGTAACTTTATATTAACCTGTTAGTGAAAAAAGGGCCAGTATATAAAAAAGAAATCAAAGTCCTATGGGGTTCCTTTTTGACACACTATTGTATTATCTTCAACTAGCATTTCTTAGTGGCTCAGTCGGTAAAAACAATCTGCCTGCAATGCGGGAGACCTGGGTTCAGTCCTGGGTAGGGAAGATCCCCTGGAGGAGGGCCTGGCAACTCACTCCAGTGTTCTTGCCTGGAGAATCCCATGGACAGAGAAGCTTGACAGACTACAGTCCACGGGGTTGCAAAGAGTCAGACATGTCTGATCGACTAAGCACACAAAACATTTTAAGTATTCTATATGTCCCTTCCATTATAATTAACCCCAAACTTTTTAAAAGTAAGGGT
Organism: Bos javanicus; assembly: GCF_032452875.1. Classification (NCBI taxonomy): domain Eukaryota; kingdom Metazoa; phylum Chordata; class Mammalia; order Artiodactyla; family Bovidae; genus Bos; species Bos javanicus. Next base: position 94,018,135 of record NC_083877.1, read on the forward strand.
GGTTGGAAGGAAGTTAAATACTAGAGAACTTTCTGAGGTTAATTGCCAATTACAGAGAATGCTCTTGGAAAAAAAAGTTCAAAAAGCACTCTGCTTCTCATTTATGGAGCTGTTTGAACACAACTCAGGCAGGTCAGGATCTGTTGACCTAAATTTAGGATATTCTCTGAAGATAGAAACAATGGCAGCTACCCTGCAGAGAAGAAATCAAGAGAAATGTCACATTTTAAAGTAGAGAATGACTTGTGTTTTTCCACTCAGTTGATTGCTAGAACTTTGGCTGTGACTTGTTGAAAAAAGCCAACTTGCTATTGAATATATATCTAACATTGTTTTCCAATGATCCATATTCTAAATACTTCAAATGCCTTGTCACTATTTTGTAACATTTCATATTTTAAAATAACTCATGTCAATCGCTGTTAACATTTTCTTGTGTTTCTTTCTTGAAATGTTCTCAGAATATACAGACACACATATGGGGGAGTTAACAGTACATGCTCATTTTTGCTTTTTTCTTACAGTTATCAACATATAGTTCCTAGAAATCTCTTTCCACAAATTCATACTTTCATGAAATGTAGCTTTATTTTTTTAACATTTCCATTCATGTCTTATTGGAAACATCCATTCTCCCTGGTTGCAGAAACAAGAATCTTGCCAAACTTAGGGACTCTTTATTGTTTATCCTGAAATGGCATTTTAGAAATATAGGAAGTGTTCAACTTGAGGGTTGGGAAGGAAGTAGTTACTGGACTTTCTTCAATCAACATGCGGTAGGGTGCTGCCTACCATCTCAGACATGTCATCTACAGAGGTCACTACTAAGCTCACTCTCATTGCTGTTTGCCCAGCTTCTTTGAGTCAGGCTCTGTGCATCTCCTGAGGGCACAGGAAGTGTTTTTCTGACTCAGCAGGCCGTTTTAGCATGGCAGCATCTTCCCAGATGTATCCTACAGCCATTCTTTCTACTACTTCATATACCCATTCTTTCTACCACTCCTTGGTCAGTCCCAGTGAGCATATGTGATGAGGGGATGGAGAGGCTGAAACTTTGATGTTTTTCCAGCTTCAGCTGGGAACTGAGACTCACATCTTCTGTCTTTTTGGTTAATCTTTTGGTATTTTTGGTTAAGCCCCAGTCATCTTGGGGCTCTGTTTCTCCATTACTGATGGAGAGTTTACTAGAGTACAGGAGTAAGAATTTAGCCCAAAACAATTTGCATCTCTTGTTATTTTCATTGCTTTAGGGAAGAAGGGCCTAGGTCTTGGCATAATTGGCTTGTTAGCTTCTTGTGGTCTACCTGCCCTGAAACCATGAAGGCAGAATGCTTTACAACCTAAATCTTGAGAAGGTATGGGAAATAGGAAGTTTGGGGTGGGAAAGGGAATGTTGCATGGGTATATATAGCAAAAGAATACATGTCCACTACTGTATGTTGTCAACCTTTTCATAGACATACTATTTTAAGGTTGTTGATAATATTATAATAATTATGTATACTGTATTTTATGTATTTAATACTTTTTCTGTTGAAAGACATTTTTTGGCTGATATCAGTAACACTAAAGGAAAAGCCTAATACATTCATTTCCCACATATATCAATATATCTCATTCTAGTTAAATCCCTAAAAATGGAATTCCTGGGAGAGTAAATAAATGCATTTTGCATTTTAAAAGTGATTGCCAAAATGCCCTCTAAAGAGGTTGCTTCAATTAAAAATCCCATTTTAAATGCATATTTCATACAATTGAATTCAGTAACGGTCATAACTGATTTTATAAAAGGTATAGAATTCAGAGGCTAAGTTGGACATGCATTTTTAGTTACTTAAAATATAAATGATGATAAGAGTAATCATCATGTTGTGTTTGCATTTTGCAATGAATATCCATACACAATCTCTTTCTTGTGTTAGAAAACACATAAAATTGGTCTTAAAGATTAGCTAGACTATAAAATCTATGAGACAGGGAGCTGGTCTGTTGCTTCAGCATATAGGGATCTGATATGTAAATATTTGTTAAATAAGCAGATAATAAACAAATCACAAAACTGATAAACAGTTGTTCCACTAAGATTTTCAGAAATGTTGCACAAAATCAAAGCACTGATGATTCACTTCTCCTTGTAGATAACCTTGTAGACGTGATTACCTGAGCAACGAGCTTTTTAGATTTCTCTTTGTAACAGCTTTTACTAATTCAAATTAAGTATTAATAGTAATGATATGTGGAGAGAGGCATGGTACGGATTTAGAAGTCATCTGCTAACTGCACCTTCCTGAGTACATTCTATTGATAATTCTGTGACTCTGTAACTCAAAGAGATGTAACTGCTGGGATGTTCCATTTTATTCAAGGAAAGTGATGACTGTTAGAAAACTTTTATGTGTATTAAGATGAACCCTGTCCAAATTGGACTTCCCCACTGTTCTGCAGGATTCTTATAAGGACTGTCTATATTTTACTCTTCCTGTATTTGCAGAAATATTTGCATTTCCCAGATTCTCCTTGGGTCTATCATCCAAGTTAAATAACCCCATATCCTTGTCTTTTTCACTATGATCATTTCAACTTAATTTCATTGTGTTCCTATCTGTACTCTTCTGAGTTGGTAGGAACCTCCCATATAAATAATAACAAAGTAAGTCCTGCATTTAAAGTATGCCTGTATTAAGTATTAGTATATACTGTATTAGTATTCAGTAATAATACTGTATTAGTATTAAGATCTTTGAGAGAGAAGGAGGATATATAAGATCTAAATAAGGACTTGGGTTTTAATACCTGTATGGAGAGAACAAGAGACAGCATACCGCCTAACTGAACTGGAGTAGACTATTAAGATTGAGCATACATCAAGCCAGGCCACTCAAAATGCCTTCTATTATGGAATGTTTGCCTTATTCAAGTTGGTGTCCATGTTGAAAATTAAACTTTCCTGAGAATCTATAATTACACTTCCCCTAAAATTAAAGTGTGAATTTATACTGCCCATGTGGTCTTGGAATCCCTCAACAAAAGTCCTTACACATTAAAATAAATGTAAGTGGTTCCTGGCCAAGGATAAACCTGCAGTACTTGTCAGAAACAGAAACAAAATTATGGCTGAAGGTTTACATTCTCAGCTACTGACACACAGCTAAAGCCCTGCTGAAGATAAGCTGAGTCTGAATGAACTTAATAAGTAAGGGGGTGATTATAGCATGAGTGGGAGTCAGAAGTTATAGGAAACAATGGGAAGAACCTCAATAAAAGAATCAAATAGAATCCCTATATATAAAAATGTGAATATTGTCTAATGTTTAAAATAATTGCTATTTTAAATGTTTTTAAAATAATTAAATTGAAAAGATTATTATCTTGGACGAGCATCCTGAAATGAAGCATGGGAGACAAACAGATGAAAACTATATTAAAAGATTAAGGTATCTGAATGATCAGATCTCTTGATGATTCGGAGTTCATTTATAATGAGTTTATTATGAGTTACAAAAAGAAAGGTCAGGAAGAATGCTAGAGTGGTAAAAATAAAGTAATAATTAATGAGAATTTCTAGACTTGAGAAGGGTAATTATTAGTTCCCAAGACCATAATGAATTTCTAACAAAGTAAATACATGCTCAGTGTATACTTTTTAGTGTATTAGTTGTCTACTGCTATGTAATAAGTTACCCCAGATTATCCCAAAGCTCAATGGCTTGAAATAATATTTATTTTCACACAGTTTATGTAGGTCCAAAATTTGTAGCCTGGTTCTTGCTCAAGATCTTTCGAAAGTTTGCAGCCATTATGTTAACCAGGGCCACAGCTATCCGAAGGCTTATCCTGGGCTGGATCCACTTCACAGATGGCTTGTTCACATGACTGGCAATTTCTTCTCCAGAAGACTCTCCCAGGAATGCTTGTGAATTCTCATGATATGAGGACCAACTTACACCAGAAAAAGTTATCCAACAGAAAAGAGAGAGCTGTGTCCTTTTTATCATTTAACTTCAGAAGTCACCTAACATCAATTCTACCACATTATAGTAGTGAGAATTCAGATAGAAAGCCTGTTCCACATTCAGACAAGGAGTGTCAAAAATTTGCAGATATATTTGCAAACCACCACATTAGACATATTGAAATAACATTGCAAATCACCAAAGCAGACCAAAGAACCAAATACCAAGGTAAGTTCATAAAATATTCAGAAATGAATTTAAACGAATAATAGATAGAACCTTAAAATCAATAATAAAATTTGGGAGGCAATTAAATAATATATTCAAAGAGTTGAGAAAATATAACTGCCAACATAAAATTCTAAAATGACATAAACTATAATTTAAAAATTAGAAAATAATATAGATGTTTCAATCAGAAAAGAAGATGAACTAATTTATCATCATAAGGCCTTTTCTGAAAATACAAAAGAAATACTTAGGGAGTGAGACATTGCTGTTAGGAAAAGATGATAAATAGAAGAAAGAAAACGCAAATGCATGGTTATGTCTGGATACTTGCAAAATATTTGGAACTAATTTGGTAATTACTAATTTGTTATGAGTGAAATCAAAGGATAGTTAAATACAAAATTAAGACATGGCAAATAGATGGGGAAACAGTGGACACAGTGGCTGACTTTATTTTTCTGGGCTCCCAAATCACTGCAGATGATGCAACCATGAAATTAGAAGACGCTTGCTCCTGGGAAGGAAAGTTCTGACCAACCTAGACAGCATATTGAAAAGCAAAGACATTACTTTGCCAACAAAGGTCCACCTAGTCAAGGCTATGGTTTTTCCAGTGGTCATGTATGGATGTGAGAGTTGGACAGTGAAAAAGCTGAGTGCCTAAGAATTGATGCTTTTGAACTGTGGTGTTGGAGAAGACTCTTGAGAGTCCCTTGGACTCCAAGGATATCCAACCTGTCCATCCTAAGGGAGATCAGTCCTGGGTGTTCATTGGAAGGACTGATGTTGAAGCCGCAACTCCAATACTTTGGCCACCTGATGCGGAGAGCTGACTCATTTGAAAAGACCCTGATGCTGGGAAAGATTGAGGGCAGGAGGAGAAGGGGATGACAGAGGATGAGATGGTTGGATGGCATCACCGACACAATGGACATGGGTTTGGGTGGACTCTGGGAGTTGGTGATGGACAGGGAGGCTGGCTACTGCGGTTTATGGGGTCGCAAAGAGTCGGACACGACTGAGCGACTGAACTGAACTGAAGACAGAGGAAAGCAGGGATTCTTCAAAGTTAAGGTATTATAAGATCCTGACACTGTTTGGGGATGGCTAATGACTTTTACTAGTTTTGGAATTAACTTCATAAAATCATATCAGATCATATTTTACTTCATAAAATAAAGTAGTTCAAACAGAATACAGGACATTGCAGTTAGTATAAAAAGAAAAGGGAATAGTAGTATACTTAATCTTGAGTATTTGCAAGAGAGGGCAGCATTAAAAAAACATGTGTGGTGTGTGTGTGTGCTCAGTTATGTCCTGCTCTGTGACCCCATAGATGGTAGCCCACCGGGCCCCTCTGTCCATGGCATTTTTCAGACAAGAATGCTAGAGTGGGCTGCCATTTCCTTCTCCAGGGGATTTTCCTGACCTAGGCGTTCAAACCCATGTCTCTTGCATTGCAAGCAGATTCTTTACCACTAGTGCCACCTGGGAAGTTCCCCTGCTCAAAACTCCACATGTCTAAATACTATAAATAGAAAACAAAATATGATGGAGGAAACACTGATATATAATTATCACAATCAATGCAAATTGATTTTCAAATCTGACTAAATTTTCAAATTAAGATCATTTAATGGACAAACTCCATTTATAATATTTGTAAGTAAAGGAAGTGAAAGTGAACGTTTCTTAGTCATGGCCGACCCTTTGCGACCCCATGGACTATACAGTCCGTGGAATTCTCTAGGCCAGGATACTGGAGTGGGTAGCCTTTCCCTTCTCTAGGGGATCTTCCCAACCCAGGGATCCAACCCAGGTCTCCCATATTGCAGGCAGATTCTTTACCAGCTGAGCCAAGGAAAGCGCAAACTCCATTTATAATTTTCATAAGTAAAATTAAGGAACAAAAATGTAAGAAATAAAATGATTAAATAGAGATCAAGATGGTACAGTAGGAAGATGTGGAACTCAGTTCTTCCACAAACATAAAAAAATACATCCACACGTGGACAGTTCTCGCTGACAACTAACTGGAGATTGGCAGAAAGACCCTGTGGAACAAAGGCTGTGAGAAAGATCTGTATGGGATAAGATGTCTATATGGACCCCGTGGAATGTAGCTTGCCAGGCTCCTCTGTCCATGGACGCCTGCAGGCAAGAATGTTGAAATGAATTGCCATTCCCTTCTCCATGGAATCTTCCCAACCCAGGGATCAAACCCGGGTCTCCTGCATTACAGAGAGATTCTTTAGCACTGAGCCACCAGGGAAGCCCCATCAATATGGAAAAGGTAGGGAAGGAGAGATGCGATCTGGTAGAGACCAGTACACAAAGAAGAGAAAGGGGATTGCATAGACAAAGATGCTCTCTGGGGAGTAAGGAATTTGAACGATATACTGGGCGCCCTATGCTCGGGTCTGATGTCAGGAAGATGAGTTCTCTTTGTTGGTTTGAAAACCAATGGGACTAATAAGAAGGATGTGAGAAACCTAGACTCCTCTCATAAAGAGCGCACGTGCACACACACACACACATACACACACACTTGTTTACAGACATAATAATGATATCAAAAATAAATCAACTGTAATACAAACTTAATATTTGTCAAAAGGTGATTGTTATGTGATGGTGTAAATTTAAGTATATCCATCAGATATAAAATTCTAAACTTGTATTACATGTTTAAATGATCTTGAATTAAAAGCCAGTACTTTTTTTCAAAATTACCAAGAAAAATTGACAAATGATCAAAGCATAGTGAGGGATTTTATCATCTTTCAGTAACCAATAGGAAAAAAAAGAAAAAAAAATTAGTAAAGCTATTGAATATTTGAGCAAGGTAATTAAGAATCTTAAACCTATGTAGACTCTAATCTTAAGCTATTGCAGAATATATATTTTATTGAACTACAATTTGGAAACTTCATGAAAATTAACTAAGTATCATATGATGTAAGAATTCCCAACAGATATCAAAAAACTGATATTGTATATTCTCTGTACCTCTGTATATTCAACTGACAAGGAAATCAATTAAAAGTTATATATATATATATATATATATACACACACACACACACACACACACATATATGGATACTTAATAAACATCCTACTTTTCAGATAATAAGATATATTTTAAAATTATATTGTTTAATATATTGCTGTTTTGGTATTAAGTTAGACAGCTGAACAAAGAAAACACAACAGAAAGCCCAGGAACAGACCAAGCATATGTGAAAGCTTGAAATATGACAACTAGGACATTTTATATTAGTAGGAAAAGAAAAACCTATTCAACATGGTGATGAGACAATTGTTTATCCATATGACAAATAAGTTGAGAAATAGCCACAAAAGGTTCTTTTGTTATCATAAATAAAAATAATTTCCATATGAATTAAAGGCATAAATCTGAAATGAAAATTTTATGCTTTTAGTGGAAAACAAGAAATTATCTTCATGGCCTTTTGGTAGGTATGAGATTATACAAAAAGAACAAAGAAAAAATGAATGTAGGTTAATAAATATTACTATGTCAGCATTTAAAACATCAATATGAAAAATGTTAACACAAAGGGAAGGAAGATGTTGTAGAATAGGAAAATAAATTGTCAATTGTATAAACAAAAATGAATTATTTTTGCAATATATTAATGACTTCTACAAATCAATAAGAAAAGAGAAAGAGGTGCAAAAATATGCTATAACAAAACTGATATTATGTATGTAAAGATATGCAAATAGGAATATACACACATAAGCACATTTCAATATCATTAATACTCATAACAGTGCAAATTAAAAGAGCAAAATAATACTATTTTCATCCTGTAAGGCTGTCACAATTTCAACATACATATACCAGGACTCAGAAGAATGTTCTTTTCATTATTGTTTATAATAGTAAAATATTGAAGAAAATCAATAGTGGAAAAGATAAACTTTTTTGTAAAGGATGATTGGCATTGAAGACTGGATCAATTAATTTAGAGAGCAATGTACATATGTAAAGTTCTAAAGTTACTGGACAGTACAATTTGTTAAGTTGTGAAATATACATATAGTCAATTCAATTTTCATAGACTATTAAAATTTATATAATGCCATTTGACATATCTGTGTTTACATTTTGATATATCCACTACTGACATAGGCTATATAATATGAAACATTGCAATTTATCTGCAATTCAGAAGACTGCCTATAATGCAGGAGACCTGGGTTTGATCCCTGAGTCAGGAAGATCCCGAGGAGAAGGAAATGGCTACACACTCCAATAATCTTGGCTGGGAAATCCCATGGACAGAGAAGCTTGTCGGGCTACAGTCCATGGGGTAGCAAGAGTCAGATGTGACTTAGTGACTAAATCAAACCAAGTAACTGGAATCATTTAGCTTTTTATTAGAAGTGTACGTTTCTTGTGAATTTGTCATTTTATATTTTTATTACAATTCCTTTCACATGCCTTCTATTTCTAATAACTGAAAGTGAAAATGAAAGCTGCTCAGTCGTGTCCGACTCTTTGTGACCCCATAGACTATACTGTCCATGGGATTCTCCAGGCCAGAATACTGGAGTGGGTAGCCTTTCCCTTCTCCAGGGGAATCTTCCCAACCAGGGATCGAACCCGGGGTCTACCTTATTGCCGGTGGATTCTTTACCAGCTGAGCCACAAGGTACAAGAATACTGGAGTGGTAGCCTCTCCCTTCTTCAGTGGATCTTCCCGACCCAGGAATTGAATCCGGGTCTCCTGCACTGCAGGCAGATTCTTTACCAACTGAGCTCCCAGGGAAGCCCATGATTTCTAACAATTACAGTTTACAAATCAATAAAGGGTTTACCCTCAGATTTTTCTTTGTTATTCAAAACACTTTTTACAAAGTAGATACATTAAAAATGTTTGTTGAATAAAGTATTTATTGTGTCCTTGGATTGTTTGCAAGATTAATGCTTTTTCCTAATGCAGCTGATTAAGAAAAACTAATCAAATGTCCCATCAGTAATTCAAATACTGTGGTGAGAGTAATCGAAGCAGAGTTATAAAGGGCTTTTTTGCTTTTCTCCTACTGATCTTACTTACCATACAGAATTTCTATAGGACTTGGAACACCTCTCTGCACTTACCTATCATTAAAAACATTTCATAGATTTTTCCATGAAATTTAGCCTTCAAGAGTTATCACTAGGGAGATTGTGATAATCACCTTTCCCTTGATAATATATCCCAATCTTTTTCTCAACCAACTGTCCATTTTATTTATGGTTCATAAAATTTCCATTTGATAAATTTTTAATGATTTAAAATAGCTTTATGGAACTGAGTTGTAAGGAAATATTATAATGTTGAACTATTCTGAAGATTCTGAAGTGACAAAAAATAGTTTGGTAAATCTGTTTGCTATCTGTTTCTTTTTACTCTTCTTCCAGTAACTCTAAGAAATATGAATTTGTATAAATTTTTCTTAGGTAAGTTTAATTAACCAATTATAAAATTATTGGAATTGGCAAAGAAGTTAGAAGACTTCAGAAAAAAGGAAAATATTTCATAGCACCAGAAGATATTAATAAAAGATTGCTGTTTTTAGGTATATAATCCTGGTAACATGAAATAGACATGTTTTGGGCTGTGAAAGTGAAAGTTGCTCAATTGTGTCTGACTCTTTGTGACCCCAAGGGCTATACAGTTCATGGACTTCTCCAGGCCAGAATACTGGAGTGGATAGCCTTTCCCTTCTCCAGGGGACCTTCCCAACCCAGGGATCAAACCCAGGTCTCCAGCATTGCAGGCATTTGGATTCTTTACCGGCTGAGCCACAAAGGAAGCCTAAGAATACTGGAGTGGGTAGCTTATCCCTTCTCCAGCAGATCTTCCCTACCCAGAAATTGAACCAGGGTCTCCTGCCTTGCAGGCGAATTCTTTACCAAGTGCTGACAGTTTAATATCCCACTTCTCACTGGAAGTAATCTCCCCTTTGTCTCCTTCTGAGAAAGATAAAGACATACCACTGTTTTCTCTGTGTGACACTGACCCTTGCCTTGTTGTCCTAGAGTGTGAGCAGTTGACTCAGGCAAAGCCAGTAATATCAGTTCTCCAGGACTTTGGAGCGAGGTTAGAGACACTTGTATCAGATTCTCCATACAGTTATAGACTAGAAATTAGAAAGCAGTTATATTATGGTCCTGTTTCTTAATGGTGTCTTCCAGTGAATTTCAGAAAACTAACCTAGAAAAATAAGAGTATAGAACCAGTGCAAAGTGAAATTGAGGTGAGTAAAAACTATACATTTACTTTGCGTGATTTTCAACAAATATGTTATATTTAATGATAAAAATGGATAAAGCCGTAAATAAAGCATATTTTAATATTTTATAACATTTTAAAGTTTGAATTTCTTTTTTTTAATTTAAATTTATTTATTTTAATTAGAGGTTAATTACTTTACAATATTGTATTGGTTTTGCCATACATCAACATGAATCCGCCACGGGTGTACACGTGTTCCCAATCCTGAACCCCCCTCCCACCTCCCTCCCCATACCATCCCTCCGGGTCATCCCAGTGCACCAGTCCCAAGCTTCCTGTATCCTGATCGAACCTGGACTGGTGATTCATTTCTTATATGATATTATACATGTTTCAATTTCTAAATGAAATAAACTGTTAGCAAAACACAATTTATAAGCACACACATACACATACAAAATAAATAGAAATTCTGAATATATCTAGTAAAAAAAATGCGTTTAAAATAAAAATCTTTTCCACAGGGTAAACATCCAACTCTCAGTTAATTACATAAGTGAAGTTGATCAATTATTTTTTTATTTAATAGTTTTTATTTATTTTTTTAATTTATTGAATAAAAGATTCTTTAGATTCTATAGTTCTTTACAAGTTTACAAGTTTCACACAGATGACTTCATATAATCCCATAATCACCCTTTTTCCCCTTACCTCTTTATTGTCCCACCACCCTTCCTTCTCCCTGCTGGTAATCACTAGTTTGTTCTCAATATCTGTGAGTCTGTTTCTTCTTTGTTCTAGTCACCAGTTTGTTGTATTTTTTTTTATGTTCCACACACAAATGAATCTTATTTGTCTTTCTCTGATTTATTTCTCTTTTTAGATTACCCTCAAAGTCCATCCATATTGCTATAAATGGCAAAATTTGATTATTTTTTATGGCTGAGTATTCCATCATACACACACACACACACACATACCATAGATCTTTACTTCTTTATCTAGTAATCTGTTGATGGGCACTTAGGTTGCTTCCATATTTTGGCAATTGAAAATAATGCTTCTATCAATATTGGGGTGCATATGTCTTTTCAAATTAGTATTTTTTTTTTCAATTTATATATCTAGGAGTAGAACCTCATGTGAAGAGTTGACTCATTGGAAAAGACTCTGATGCTGGGAGGGACTGGGGACAGGAGGAGAAGGGGATGACAGAGGATGAGATGGTTGGATGGCGTCACTGACTCGATGGACATGAGTTTGAGTAAGCTCCGGGAGTTGGTGATGGACAGAGAGGCCTGCTGTGCTGTGATACATGGGGTCGCAAAGAGAAGAAGAAGCTGAAGTTGAACGGTTCTATGAAGACCTACAAAACCTTTTAGAACTAACACCCAAAAAAGATGTCCTTTTCATTATAGGGGACTGGATGCAAAAGTAGGAAGTCAAGAAACGCCTGGAATAACAGGCAAATTTGGCCTTGGAATACAGAATGAAGCAGGGCAAAGACTAATATAGTTATGCCAAGAAAATGCACTGGTCATAGCAAACACCCTCTTCCAACAACACAAGAGAAGACTCTACACATGGACATCACCAGATGTTCAACACTGAAATCAGATTGATTATATTCTTTGCAGCCAAAGATGAAGAAGCTCTATATAGTCAACAAAAACAAGACCAGGAGCTGACTGAGGCCCAGATCATGAACTCCTTATTACCAAATTCAGACTTAAATTGAAGAAAGTAGAGAAAACCACTAGACCATTCAGGTATGACCTAAATCAAATCCCTTATGATTATACAGTGGAAGTGAGAAATAGATTTAAGGGTCTAGATCTGATAGATAGAGTGCCTGATGAACTATGGACAGAGCTTCGTGACATTGTACAGGAGACAGGGATCAAGACCATCACCATGGAAAAGAAATGTAAGTAGCTGCTCAGTTTTCCCAATATCACTTATTAAAAAGGCTGTCTTTTCTCTACCATATAGTTTTGTCTTCTTTGTCATAGATACATTGACATTAAGAGTGTGGGTCACTTTCTTCATCTCTATTCTTTTCCACTGATATATAACTGTTTTTGTGCCAGTACCATACTATTTGAATTATTTTACCTTTATAGTATAATTTGAGGTCAGGGTACATGGTTCCTTCAGCTCTTGTTTTTCAAGATTGTTTTGGTTATCAGTCATTTAAGGAAGAAATAAAGACAGTACTTTCAAAAATTTCTTAAGTTAAAAGAAAAATAAAAGTATTTAACAGTTTGTGTGGCCAGTGTGACCTTGATAACAAAATGAAAATAGTGTTACAAAAGAAAAAAAAATACAGGCCAACTTTTCTCATGAATGTAGTCACAAACAAAACAAGTCTAAACATTACTATAGCAAAACAAAATTAATGATACATAATTTAGCAGTCAAAAGTCAATATTGATGAAATGATGTATTTTAAAAATTATGGACGTAACAGAATAAAATTATAATTAATAATTCCAACTGATTATTTGTTGACAATAATAAAATTTATAAAATGGAATTTCATAATTTTTAAATTTACAAATTAAAGAATTTGAAGTTCAATATTTTACTAGTTTTAAATTCATGTCTTGTTAATGTCCATCCTGCAGTTAATGAGTGCAAGGAGATCAAACCAGTCAATCCTAAAGGAAATCAGTCCTGAATGTTCATTGGAAGGACTGATGCTGAAGCTGAAGCTCCAATATTTTGGCCACCTGATGTGAAGAACTGACTCATTGGGAAAGACCCTGATGCTGGGAAAGATTGAAGGCAGGAGGAGAAGGGGATGACAGAGGATAAGATGGTTGGATGGCATCACCGACTAATGGACATGAGTTTGAGCAGGCTCCATGAGTTGGTGATGGACAGGGAAACCTGGTGTGCTGCAGTCCTAGGGGTCGCAAAGAGTCAGGCACGACTGAACAACTGAACTGAATGTCCACCCCAATTAACTTTCAGTCAGTCAGTTCAGTCAGTTCAGTCACTCAGTCGTGTCCAACTCTTTGTGACCCCATGAATCGCAGCACGCCAGGCCTCCCTGTCCATCACCAACTTCTGGAGTTCACTCAAATTCATGTTCATCAAGTGGGTGATGCCATCCAGCCATCTCATCCTCTGTCATCCCCTTCTCCTCCTGCCCCCAATCCCTCCCAGCATCAGAGTCTTTTCCAATGAGTCAACTCTTCGCATGAGGTGGCCAAAGTATTGGAGTTTCAGCTTTAGCATCATTCCTTCCAAAGAAATTCTAGGGCTGATCTCCTTCAGAATGGACTGGTTGGATCTCCTTGCAGTCCAAGGGACTCTCAGGAGTCTTTTCCAACACTACAGTTCAAAAGCATCAATTCTTTGGTGCTCAGCTTTCTTCACAGTCCAACTCTCACATCCATACATGACCACAGGAAAAACCATAGCCTTGACTAGACGGACCTTTGTTGGCAAAGTAATGTCTCTGCTTTTTAATATGCTGGCAAATTTTATAAATTTTAATGCCCATTTTGATTTAAAAAAATATCTTAGCAAAAAAGAACTTGATGAAATCTTCCTCAGTCCAAAGCAAATATTTTGTAAAAATTCATAATTAATATTGAAATATTAAAAGATTTATATCTGAAACCATAATAGGATTAGAATTCCCAGTTTTATTATTTTTCTTCAGTGTTGCATTGGAAGTCCTAGTCAGTGCTATAAGACAAAGAAAATAAACATGTCTATTCTTAAATATTGGAAATTAAAAAATAACTCTGCCTCTAAATACATATAAGTGAAGTCAGTCAGTCATGTCTGACTCTTTGCGACCCTATGGACTGTAGCTTACCTCTGTCCATGGAATTTTCCAGGCAAGAGTACCGGAGTGGGTTGCCATATCCTTCTCCAGGGGATCTTCCTGACCCAGGAATGGAACCCAGGTCTCCCACATTGCAGGCAGACACTTCACCATCTGAGCCACCGTGGAACCCCTAAATACATACAACAGGGTTATAAATACAAAAATTTTAAAACTATATATTATTAAAAATTTTAAGTGATTTTATCAAGAATTGTGACAAAACTGGAATAAAAGCTAATTATACTTTCCTATCACAGAAACATACAATTAGAAATGGAAATTATTAACGATTGCATTTGAATAGTAGAGAATTATAAATCTTAGATAAAATTCTTTAATAAATTAACACTTTTACACAGATATATATATAATCCATTACTGAACAAAATATGAAAAATTCTCAATAAATTGAGGGTTACTCCATTTTATTAGATTGGAAATCCAATTGAAAAAATATCAGTCCTCCTCAAATCATTCTGTAGATTTTATGTAGTCCCAGTAAAAAAGAACCCCAGCAGCTTTTTCTCCATCTGTGATGATTAATTTTACATGTCCACTTGATTAGGCCACAGAATGCCCAGATAGCTGGCAAAACATTATTGCTGGTTGTGTACGTGAGGGTGTTTCTGGAAGAGATTTGCCTTTGAATCAGTAATGAAGTAAAGAAGATCATTGTTATCAGTGTGGGTAGGGACCATCTAATCCACTGAGGGCAGAATAGAACAAAAATGTGAAAGAAGAGCACATGTGTCCTCTGCTTTAGTTAGAACATCCATCTTCTCCTGCCCTGGGGTATCAACACTTCTGTTTCTCAGGCCTTCAGATTTGGGTGGGACTCATACCATCGGTTCCCTTGGGTCACAGTCCTTTGGATTTAGCCTGGAATACCACCACCAGCTTTCATGGCCATTTAGCTTTCAGACAGCAGTTCCTGGCACTTCTTAGCCAATCACTCATAATAAATATCTCGCTCTCTCTATCTATATATATACGGTGAAAGTGCAAGCCACTCAGTCATGTCCGACTCTCTGTGACCCCATGGACTATACAGTTTATGGAATTCTCCAGTCCAGAATACTGGAGTGGGTAGCCTTTCCCTTCTCCAGGGGGGTCTTCCCAACCCAGGGATCGAACCCAGGTCTCCCACGTTGCAGGAAGATTGTTTACCAGCTGATCCACAAGGGAAGCCCAAGAATGCTGGAGTGGGTAGCCTATCCCTTCTCCAGCAGATCTTCCTGACCCAGGAACAGAACCGGTGTCTCCTGCATTGCAGGCGGATTCTTTACCAATTGAGCTATCAGGGAAGCCCCACGTATAAGGTGATATGTAAGTATATATCCATTTTGTTCTGTTACTGTGGAGAACCCTAACTAAACATTCTTCTTTGATGGGAATTAAAAACTTATTCTGAAATTTAGGTGGAAGTGCAAAAGTTAAAGTTGCTCAGTCATGTCTGCCTCTTTGTGACCCCATGGACTATACAGTCTGTGGAATTCTCCTGACCAAAATACTGGAGTGGGTAGATTTTCCCTTCTCCAGGGGGTCTTCCCAATCCAGGGATCGCACCCAGGTCTCCCGCATTGCAGGCGGATTCCTTACCAGCTAAGCCACAAGGGAAGCCTGGAAAGGCAAAGGGTACATATATTTACCAATGAAAAGCAAAGTTGGGAATACATCCACTTCCACACAGAAAAGCTTCATGTGATGGGGCACTTTACAACAATCAAAATGAAAACCTACTCTTACAAGCAACAGGAGGAGTCTCACATACAATGTGGAATTAAGAAAGCCAGAGATATGTGATAATATAGTGAAAATTTGATTGAAAAATATATACTTTCAGGTTCATAGTTCTGTTAGGAGAGGAGAGAGAGGGAAGTGACTGGGGAGAGCATGGCGGTAATTTCTGGCACTCATAATACTCCATTTCTTCAATGAGATAATAGGTACATAGATATACTATTTTGTAATCAGTGATTTATATGCCCATTTTTTTCTGCATGCATTGTTTCAATTAAGAAAATGAAAAACAATAAAAACAATTATATATTTCTATCGGCCACTTTATCTTGAAGTCTGCATTCCTAAGCAAAAATATGCATATCTTTTAACACTGCAATAAATAAAGCAGCATAGACACATTATATCCAAAATACATAGAGACTGATATATACCTCAGGTTGTTTGGGAGTCAGTTACTAAAGAGCGCCTGTGTAGAAACATGGCCACAAAGCCAGCAGAAGTATGCCCTTTATGGGCTGTTACATAATTGCCTTAATCTTTGGTAGGACTTTTTCCCTGCCAGACGCCATAGCTGAAGAGTAGGAAAGCTGGTAGTGAAAATAGACTCTCTTGTACCCAAACTCAGTAAATTTAAAAGTCCCAAAGGCCATCGAATCATTAGATATATTGAAAATTCTTTGTCTATTATTTGTACATAATCAGGAATAAGAGTTTAACTAATGCCAGAAGGATCAGACCTTCTAACTTCTTGATTCCTATCACAGCAACTGTATATATTAGGCATCCAATCTATAGCATTGACATTTTTGTTAATATATTTTTGTTGTTTTATTGTGTTTGTCTTGGGGCATTGCTGGTTGCCAGGAGACCCTAGATATCCTGACAGGCTTTGAGTCAAGGTTTCAGTTCCAGGAAAAATGTGCTGCTTTTCCGAGATGGGAGACAGAGCTTGTAGAGAGTTAAAATGAAATAATCGGTCAAGTAAAAAGTTTCCCTTTACCCAAGATAAACAAAGTAAAATCGAGTGAAATGTGCCCTTTCTCAATTATTTGGGAAATGCAGGCATGTCCACATTTGGAACAGGTGTTTCAGAACCCAGCCATCTGTTTCTCAGGGAAGCTACAAGGGAGAAAGGAACCAAAGTGGACACTGATTCATGCATGAAGAGGTTCTGACTTCCCATCTGTGTACTTAGCAAGAAAGGGAAATATTGAAAGACAAGATGGTAATTCAGTAAGTATCCAAGAGGAGGGGAATTTTATAAAGACTTCCGTCTCATTTCATCCCTCCCTGCTGTTGTAAGTGAAGGCAAAGAATCCAAATTCACTATTGGCAGATTTAGAACACACTGATGAAACCCTTAACCTCCATGCACCAGCTTTCTATGCAGTTAAATGCTATCTTAATATCTGATTGTAGGCAACTAACTTTATTTACACCATTTCTATCCAATAAAAAAAATCAATCACTATAGAAATTAAAATGCCAGAAATAGTTTTTAGAGTTAGTAGTAATAGTCACATTTGAAACTCTCAATACTGAGAATTATTCATGAACTGTAATAACTTTAGATTAACATATATAAAAATAGCAATGACGTACATTCTTTAAAGCTTTTGTGAGTAAGGAGAAATCAGAAGCATTTCCATGAAGGCTTTTTGCTTGCTTATTTTTAATATTAGGTTTAAAGAAGTACATTTGAGAACTGAATCACAAGGGGAAATTCAAAACATGTCAATATCCGAGTCTTAATCTTACTTGGTGTTTGTTTGGCAAGGTTCAGTTACTTAACCTACTAATTTTAAAACAAAGATAAAACAGTTACTATAAATATCACATCTTATTTTGTCATAAGAAATGATACTGAAATCAATTTTAACTTGACATCAGCCTCATGACAAATAATGCAACACGTTATTTCTCAACAATGCAATTTTCTTACTTTAAATCTTGTACACCCGTGGCGGATGCATGTTGATGTATGGCAAAACCAATACAATATTGTAAAGTAAAAAAAAAAAAAAATCTTGGAAACATCTTTGATTCTTTCTATACCTCACTTCCAAATACTACTTTATTTTCAAATCCTATCTGCTTGAATTTCAAACGCATTGCTTGAATCCTCTCTTGATTATTATAAGAGCACTCTAATTTCTTTCTTCTCCTTAGGGCTCTTATTTAATCCATTATACCATCCAGAATAATCTTTGTGATTAGGTCACTCTCAAATAATAGGTAGAATTTATTTGGAAATTATTATAGTCCAGACATTCAAATGTTTATAAAGAAGTGTCATTTACTCTGTAGTCATTTCAAAGTTACCATTAAAATTAGTATTATTTTGATTATTAAAATTGGGCCTAGAGAGGTTAAGAATGCTTGAACCCAGATCATTTGGCTTCAAAGACCATGATTCAAAATTCCTGCTTTGCACTGTCTCTCCACCATCTTCTTGGAAAAGAATGATATAGCAAGCTCCCATATATTCATCACCAGCTTCAAATATTATCAATTCATTACCAATCTGATTTAATCTTTAACCCCAAATATTTCCCTCTCTTCATACTATTTTATAGCAAATACTAGACATTATTTAATTTTAACTTTAAATATTTCAGTATGAATTATAACTGTACATATATTGAAACTTCTTAAAACTAGAAAACCAGTTTCACAAAAAAGTCTTAATATCATCCATATTTTTTTATTGCATCAGAATCTAAATAAAGTCCATATATTGCAGACAGTTAACGTTTGCCTTGCCTCTTTTATTTGCAGAAATCTCCTTGCATATTTCTTCTCTCTCTTTCCCTCACTGATTTTTGATTATTTAAAAAAATATTTCTTCTATCATCCTCTTTTTTCTCCTCTAATCTGCTGACTGCAATTACATATTAGACAATTTAAGTTGTTCTGCTGCTCACTGATGCTCTTTTAATGTTACTGAATTTTTATTTTGTACTTCCCATTATTATATCTTTAAGCTCACTAATATTTACTTTTGCCATACTTAATTATTCATTTCCAAATAGGAAAAGGAGTACGTCAAGGCTGTATATTGTCACCCTGCTTATTTAACTTCTATGCAGAGTACATCATGAGAAACACTGGGCTGGAAGAAGCACAAGCTGGAATCAAGATTGCCAGGAGAAATATCAGTAACCTCAGATATGTATATGACACCACCCTTATGGAAAGTGAAGAGGAACTAAAAAGCCTCTTGAGAGAGTGAAAGAGGAGAGTGAAAAAGTTGGCTTAAAGCTCAACATTAAGAAAACTAAGATCATGGCATCTGGTCCCATCACTTCATGGCAAATAGATGGAGAAACAGTGGAAACAGTGTCAGACTTTATTGTTTTGGGCTTCAAAATCACTGCAGATGGTGACTGCAGCCATGAAATTAAAAGACACTTACTCCTTGGAAGGAAAGTTATGACCAACCTAGATAGCATATTGAAAAGCAGAGACATTATTTTGCCAACAAAGGTCCGTCTAGTCAAGACTATTTTTTTTCCAGTAGTCATGTATGGATGTGAGAGTTGGACTGTGAAGAAAGCTGAGGGCCGAAGAATTGACGCTTTTGAACTACGGTGTTGGAGAAGACTCTTGGAGTCCCATGGACTGCAAGGAGATCCAACCAGTCCGTTCTAAAGGAGATCAGCCCTGGGATTTCTTTGGAAGGAATGATTCTAAAGCTGAAACTCTGATACTTTGGCCACCTCATGCGAAGAGTTGACTCATTGGAAAAGACTCTGATGCTGGGAGGGATTGGGGGCAGGAGGAGAAGGGGACGACAGAGGATGAGATGGCTGGATGCATCACCAACTCGATGGACGTGAGTTTGAGTGAACTCCAGGAGTTGGTGATGGACAGGGAGGCCTGGCGTGCTGCAATTCATGGGGTCACAAAGAGTTGGACACGACTGAGTGACTGAACTGAACTGAATTGTTCCTTAATTCCATCCATTGTATTTTTATCTCAGACATTGGAGTTTTAATCTCTCAATTTTTTATGTAGTTACAACATCTTCCACGTTATAAGAAATGTATCATAACAACTATATAAATTCATTATCTGCTAATTTGAATATATATATATATATATATATATATATATATATATAGAAGTTCTAAGTTTCAGTTGATTTATTTTTCTCATTAGGGATCAAATTTTCCTTCTTTTCATTCCTCATTGTCTTTGATTAGATACCAGATATTTCAAATTTCGGAGAAGGCAATGGCACCCCACTCCAGTACTCTTACCTGGAAAATCCCATGGACAGAGGAGCCTGGAAGGCTGCAGTCCATGGAGGCACTAAGAGTTGGATATGACTGAGCGACTTCACTTTCACTTTTCACTTTCATGCACCGGAGAATGAAAAGGCAACCACTCCAGTGTTCTTGCCTGGAGAATCCCAGGGACGGTGGAGCCTGGTGGGCTGCCGTCTATGGGGTCGCACAGATTTGGCCAGGAGTGAAGTGACTTAGCATAGCATTTCAAATTTATCTTGTTGGGTGCTGGATATTTTGGTTTGCTATATATTTTTTCATCACAGTTAAATTACTTGCTAAGTGTTTGAGAACAAGAGCTGTGTTTAATCTAGGACTAATTTTTTCCCACTACTTGGCACAGTCCTTATAAGTACCCTACCCAAAGCTGTGTCCTTCATGAAGTTTTTCTGTCTGACCTGTGGGGACATGCACCATTGCCCTGCCTATGTCTAACATGTGCTTTATTGTGGTGATTTGGTACCTAATACACAATATTTCTGAGCAGTGTGCCTATACTTTATTAATATCTTTCTACAAGTCTGGATTTGGTTTTACAGCTTGAAAAACATTTGAATAAAGCTCCATTATCACTATTTTCCAAAACAAAACTTATCCTCAAAAATGTCACAAGCATTAACCTAGATGCTATAGTATGCTTGGGCCATAGTCTGTGTTGGTAGGCATAGTTTTTTAATATATATTTTTAAAAATATTATTTATTAATTTGTCTTGTCCACACCGGTCTTCACTGCTGCTCAAGCTTTTCTTTTGTTGCTGCAAGCAGGGGCTGCTCTTTAGTTGCAGTGCCCAGGCTTCTCACGACGGTGGCCTCTCTAGTTGCAAAGATGGGCTCACAGGCCATGTGGGCTTTGGTAGTTGCGGCACGTGGGCTCAGTAGCCCTGGTTCCTGGACTCCAGAGCACAGGGTCAGTGGCTGTGAACATGGACTTAGCCGTTGCATGACATGTGAGATCCTCCCGGACCAGGGACTGAACTCGGATCTACCGCACTGGCAGGCGGAATCTTTACCACTAAGCCATCAGGGAAGCCTGGTGGACATATTTTGTTCTTTAGCCGAAATACAAACTGATGATCTCGCCTGAGCAATTGTGAGAGACTTTAACATAAGCATCGTTTTACGATTCATTAATAAGAAGAATAGCACTTTCCCTACCACTTTAACATCTCGTGTGTCATTTATTTAGGTTCTCTCACCCTACCATATGTCTAAATCATCTTGAAATTTATTATTCTACTTTGGAATCATCCACTCATAATATCCTCTGTATTTCTGAGACTTATTCCTTAGACTAAGCTCTTTGAAAGCAAGACCCATACATTTTTATTCGCATCCTTAGCACCTGGAACATTGAATATGCGTGTGTAAAGTCCTGAGGAAACACTTCAGAAACTTGTCTTGTAGCTCACCAGTAATGAAATCATATTTGATATAACAGAGTTTGTCTCGTTATGGTAGAATCAAGAACACAGCTTAATATTTCTTGGTCTTGTTGTTTCTTGATTATACTGGAAATCATTAAAAAAAGGGTTTCTAAAAGGCCTTAATTACAAGTAGAGGATTAGAATTAGAGAAAGTCATACATCAATGACATCAGAAGATGGCAATTACTTCCTCTGTTCCACTTCATGTGTAGAAGCAAAATGATCTCTTTTCTCCTTCAATAAAAGAAAACAACAAGAATGACAAGCATAGGAACTCCACTTTCCAACTGTATGTAACAGAACCATTAAAATTATAAAATATTCTTTAAAAACCAGGAATGAGATGCTTTAGTTCGCTCTTATGAATCAGGATTCTTATATTAACTTAATAGAGGAATAGACTCTGTGAAATAAGTGAAAAAAATAAAGCACATGTAGTGTTATTGTCTTCTTGCTGATAGGAAACATTTTGACTGCAAGAGTACTGATTAATGGATTTCTGTAAAAATATGTATGCTCACACCAGCAGTGATACAGTTGGTTTTTGAAAATTAAGAAGTTCACCCTGTTCTCCATTAGAATGGAAATCTGCATGCACTCATAATACACATCATAAAACTGAATGTATAAAATCAGGTCACAAATTCTAATAGTAAAACTTTTTGAAAACAGTGCTTAATTCAGTTAAAATTAAACCTTTGCAAAACTCAGAGTATGATTGGAGTATAATTGCATGTTTAACCCTTTACTGCTCTGCTCTATTGCAGAAAATTTTTGAAAGTTCAACTGATTTTTTTTTTTTTTAATGACAGATTTGAAACTCTGGGTTTCATCACATAGATATTTATTTCATGAAAAAGATACTGGAACATTAAATTAAGTATCTTTATTACATGTTTAGATAAAACATTTAGAATAATTTCAAGATAATTGTCCCAGATTTTATTTTAATTTTTGCTAATTCTTTTCTTAACCACCCTGGCTCCACCCTAAACTTCTCATTTAGTAACCCTTTTATCCCTTTTTATTAATGTTGTGTCCACCATAGTCCCAGAATATAATCACAATTTTGCTCCCACATATTTTTTTTAATCATCATTTGATAGTTTAAGGCAGATAAACCAATCATATGTTAACCAAGAAGGAGCAGATGTGGCTAGTATTTTTCATCCAGTTGATTGCAAAAAATCCAAGGCAAAAAACACTTCTCAGAACTTGCTAACCTGTTTTAGGCTACCGTGGACTCTTATTCCATATAGTTATGAGTAGGAACTCTGCAGTCAGACCATCCTAGTTAGTGGCTGCATCACACTGTGTAACTTACTTTATCTGTACATCAGTTTTCTCAGCATTCACCTGGGGATGATAATAGCCGCTATACCATTATGTTGTTTTGAATATTAAATAGGTTAATACTTGTGAACCGCGTACAGCCATGGTTTTTGCATAGTGAGCTCCCAATAACTCTTAGCTGTTACCAGCCTGCCTTTGCTTTGAGTACCCCCTGGTGTATGCACTGTCTTACCTTGTACATTGTCAGTATTTTAGCAACTCAAGATCTGGGAAAATTGTTTTTCTATGTTTGGGCGTCCAACCCCTCATGTTAGCCTGTAACAGTCACTTAAGAAATACGTTTCAGATGCAATCACATTTCATGGACCTGTCTACAGTGACCTCTTCATTCTACCAGGGAGATTTTACAATGTCTTCTGTGCCCACCTTGTTTACCAAGCTGCTCTCTCATAGTACTTTTAAAACTTTAGTGAAAGTATTAGTCCCTCAGTCATATCCAACTCTTTGCGACCCCATGGACTATAGCCCGCCGGGCTCCTCTGTCCATGGACTTCTCTTGGCAAGAATACTGGAGTGGGTTGCCATTCCCTCCTCCAGGGGATCTTTCCAACCCAGAAATCGATTATTTGTCAGTTTATTAGCTTTCTATTGCTGT
Organism: Bos javanicus; assembly: GCF_032452875.1. NCBI lineage: Eukaryota > Metazoa > Chordata > Mammalia > Artiodactyla > Bovidae > Bos > Bos javanicus. The sequence continues at coordinate 94,041,822 of NC_083877.1, forward strand.
GTAGCAAATTATCCCACAATTAGGAGCTAAGTCCACACAAGTTTCTTAGTTCTCAGTTTCTGCATGTCAGGAGTTTGGGTGCAGGTTAGCTGAATCCTCTGGTCAGGTTCTCACCACACTGAAATCAAGGTGTTAACCGTGGCCACAGGCTCGTCTGAGACTCAGCACTCTTCTCCAAGCTCGTTTGCTTTTTGGCAGAATTCATTAACATACCCTTGTGTGACTGATGTTATGATCCATTTTCATGAGAGCTCTTGGTGAGGAGCTGCTGTCCGTTTTTAGAGGTCACCCTCAGGTCCTTGTCATATGGTCTCCTCTCATAACACGACAGCTTACTCCTTTAATGGCAGCAAACTAGTGTCTGCTGCTGTTGCTTGTCTCCTTTAACTAATTAGGTCAGACCCACCCAGAGTCATCTCCATTTTGATTAACCTGAAGGCAACTGATGTAGGGCCTTAATTAAATCTGTAAAATTTTTTCCAATTATCATGGGAGTGATATTCCATTAGATTAAAAAAATCCAGTCTACATTCAAAGGGAGGAAGTTATACAGTGTGTGTGTAATCTTGGTGGTCTTCAAATTCTGCTGATCACACTCTGTACCCTATGAAATAATGAAGAAATCAGGTACCATTTTTCTCCGTATTTCTATCACCTGGTGAGAGTCGGACACGACTGGGCGACTTCACTTTCAATTTTCAATTTCATGCATTGGAGAAGGAAATGGCAACCCACTTCAGTGTTCTTGCCTGGAGAATCCCAGGGATGGGGGAGCCTGGTGGGCTGCCGTCTATGGGGTGACACAGTCGGACACGACTGAAGTGACTTAGTAGCAGCAGCAGCAGCAGCAGCAGTATAGTATCCAGTGGGTATTTGTTGAAACACAACAACAGTGAAGAAGAATGAATGAATGCATATTACTCTTGTGGTAATTTGCTTATGCTAAAGATAACGTTAGGCTTCCCTGATGGCTCGGATGGTAAAGAATCCGCCTGCAATTCAGGAGACCTGGGTTTGATCCCTGGATCAGAAACATCCCCTGGAGAAGGGAATGGCAACCCACTCCAGTATTCTTGCCTGGAGAATTCCACGGATAGAGGGGCCTGGCAGGGCATGGTCCCTGGGGTTGCAAAGAGTGGGACACTACTGAGCAACTAACAGCACTACTACACTACACTAAAGACAGCTTACATAGTGCAAACATACATTGAAACTGCTAATTTTGCTGAGATTTTGGACAGTGAAATATGGTGCATGACTAGTTGCTTCTGTCGTGTCCAACTCTATGCGACCCTATGGACTATAGACCCCCAGGTTCCCCTGTGCCCCTCTCCAGGGGATCTTCCTGACCCAAGGATCGAACCTGTGTCTCTTATGTCTACGTTCATTGGCAGGGGGGTTCTTAACCACTAGCGCCACCTGGGAAGCCCAGTGAAGTATGGTAAAGTGGTCATTTTGATGCATGTTGATGTATGGCAAAACCAATACAATATTGTAGAGTAAAAAAATAATAATAAAAATAAATGTTTTCCTGGATTGATTTTAAGCAGTTTGTTACAGTTCTATTTTTCTCCATAAATCAAAATTAGTCAGAATTTTTATGGTTTCTCTACATAAACACTTACTAAAATCAAATCATTGTTTCAAACACATCCTCAAACCACTATCATTGTCTGAAACCCATATCAATCTGAATTCACAACCCCTTCGAATGAAAGTAGGGTTCCAGGATGTTCTAGGAGGTGGCTGGTGTCTAATTGGTTTCCCCTCTGAGTATAAGAGGGTCTTCCCTGGTGGCTAAGACAGTAAAGAATCTGTCTCCTATGTAGGAGAACCAGGTTCGATCCCTGGTAGGGAAGATCTCCTGGAGAATGGAATGGCTACCCTTTCCAGTATTCTTGTCTAGAGAATTCCATGGACAGAAGAGCCTGGTGGGCTACAGTCCATGGGGTCACAAAGAGTTGGGTACAACTGGGCAACTAACACTTTCACACTTTCACAGAGTATAGGAACTATACATCTATCAACTTTGATAGATGTTTGAAGAAATAAATGCATATTTTTTATTTATTTGAATATTCCCTAAGAAACATCCAAATGGAATATAACTGAATGTAAGTACATTGACAATTTAAAATGGGAAAGGACTAGTTGGGCCATATGAATGATACGAACTTTTACTATGTCCTATAACAGGTACGTGAGACCAGAGTCAAACCTATATGTTTTAATGTTCTCCAAATTCTAAAGATCTCTTTTAAAATTTTCATTTCTAAGTAGTTGGAACAGTATTTACACATAAGGAGAATGGAGTATTTTAATTTCCTTGTTCTGATTGCCTTCAGGAGAGTTCAGGAAAATGCTAACTTCATTTTCAGTTTGCCCCCTCTTCTCCCTGAGACATTTCTTTTCATCTGATTCACAGGTCAGGGTCAACTATTACTGTTTTATATTTTGAGGGACATTCTGAATCTAAATACCAGTGACATAGACCAAACCAATTTGGAACAATGTTAAAAAAAAATACCACTGTAACACAAATAAAAGAAAAGGCAATAGTGCATTAAAGTGCTTTTTATGCATGCTTTTGCATAATTTTTCTGCATAATTGGCTATTAACCTTTGTTATCCCTCAAGTCCTGTACCTTCAAACTGATTTTCTTTCCAAATGGAGGGGACACTGATTATTATTATTTTTTCTTGAAGTGCCTCCATTTTGGCCCTTATAAACTTTGCCTAGTGAGAAAAATTAGTATTTCCACTGAAGAATATGCATTAAGAGTTCATTCATACTGATTTGCACATAGGAGAAGCCATTTGGGTAAGAATCAATTTACTAGAAGTGTATATATGTTGCACCATGACTTTTGCTTTAAGATATTATCGAAAATATTTTTTAAAGAGTGACAGTTACGAGGTTGCCTGCAATACTTTGAGGGAACATGGATATTTAGAGAGATCTAGACTCTGCCTGTTCTTACCCACCTATACATTTTTGGAAATGTTGCTCCCAGTAAACTCAACACTACATGACAATAAGTGTATCAAATCTTCTTGAAAATCCTGCAACATTACATTATTTCTTAGGTCTTCCCTTGAAACCTTAGTAAATCTGGTTTAGAATAGATTTTAAATAGGCTTGGAAACTTGAAGGAGTAATCTTTAGTTACTTCAATAATACATAGATGGGGCTAATCCCACTGCCAAGTGATTCTTGAATGAGTACTTAATCTGTATTTTTGAACTGCTTTGGCAAACAAAAATACAAGTTTAAGACATTTGGCATCTCAGAAACCTCCTAATAATAATATAGCTTGTTGTGTTAGGTCTTTTTTACAAATTCTTTTTCTCGGATTTCTCATGATTAAAAAGCAGTACTTCTAAACTCTAGATGTACATCAAATCACTTTATTATTATTATTTTTGAACAATGCTCATATCTAGTCTCTACATCATACCAATCAAATAAGAAATTCTGCAGATAGGACCAGATATTAGTATTTCTTAAAGTTCCCTAGAAACTTTTAATATGAAGACAGGGTTTATAATCTTTGGAATAAGAAGAATGATTTTTCCATGAGTGCACACACAACTGAAAATTACATTGTAATTTTTGTGTCCACTTTTGAGTAATGCTTTTATCAAAGATATCTGTAACATATTATAAAATATATGAACTCAGTGAAAGTCCAACTTTCATAGGGAAAGGGAATATGGCATATGGCATAGGGAAAGATGGTGGATTTGTCACTAAGTTGTGTCTGACTCTTACAATCCCATGGACTATAGCCCATCATGTTCCTCTGTCCAGGCAAGAATACTGGAGTGGGTTACCATTTCCTCCTCCAGGGGATCATCCTAACCCAGGGATAAAACCCAGGTCCTTTGCATTCCAGGCAGATTCTTTACTGACTGAGCCAATAGGGAAGCCCTAGGGAGAAGGTAAGTTGTTTTTTATGCAGTTCAAGGGTGAGACTAGAGATCTCTTCAAGAAAATTAGAGATATGAAGGGGACATTTCATGCAAAGATGGGCTTGATAAAGGACAGAAATGGTATGGACCTAACAGAAGCAGAAGATATTAAGAAGAGATGGCAAGAATATACAGAAGAACTGTACAAAAAAGATTTCATGACCCAGATAATCATGATGGCGTGATCACTCAGAGCGAGATATCCTGGAATGCAAAGTCAAGTGGGCCTTAGAAAGCATCACTATGAACAAAGCTAGTGGAGGTGATGGAATTCCAGTTGAGCTATTTCAAATCCTGAAAGATAATGCTGTGAAAGTGCTGCACTCAATATGCCAGCAAATTTGGAAAACTCAGCAGTGGCCACAGGACTGGAAAAGGTCAGTTTTCATCCCAGTCCCAAAGAAAGGCAATGCCAAAGAATGCTCAAACTACCACACAATTGTACTCATATCACATGCTAGTAAAGTAATGCTCAAAATTCTCCAAGCCAGGCTTTAGCAATACGTGAACTGTGAAATTCCAGATGGTCAAGCTGGTTTTAGGAAAAGCAGAGGAATCAGAGATCAAATTGCCAACATCCACTAGATCATGGATAAAGCAAGAGAGTTCCAGAAAAACATCTATTTCTGCTTTATTGGTTATGCCAAAGCCTTTGACTGTGTGGATCACAATAAACTGGAAAATTCTGAAAGACATGGGAATACCAGACCGCCTGACCTGCCTCTTGAGAAACCTATATACAGGCCAGGAAGCAACAGTTAGAACTGGACATGGAACAACAGACTGGTTCCAAATAGGAAAAGGAGTACCTCAAGGCTATATATTGTCACCCTGCTTATTTAATTTCTATGCAGAGTACATCATGAGAAATGCTGGGCTGGAAGAAGCAGAAGCTGGAATTAAGATTGCCAGGAGAACTATCAATAACCTCAGGTATGCAGATGATACCACCCTTATGGCACAAAGTGAAGAGGAACTAAAAGCCTCTTGATGAAAGTGAAAGAGGAGAGTTAAAAAGTTGGCCTAAAGCTCAACATTCAGAAAACTAAGATCATGGCACCTGGTCCCATCACTTCATGGGGAATCGATGTGGAAACAGTGTCAGACTTTATTTTTTTGGGCTCCAACATCACTGCAGATGGTGATTGCAGCCATGAAATTAAAAGACGCTTACTCCTCAGAAGGAAAGTTATGACCAACCTAGATAGCATATTGAAAAGCAGAGACATTACTTTGCCAAGAAAGGTCTGTCTAGTTAAGGCTATGGTTTTCCCTGTGGTCATGTATGGATGTGAGAGTTGGACTCTGAAGAAAGCTGAGTGCCAAAAAATTGATGTTTTTTAACTGTGGTGCTGGAGAAGACTCTTATGAGTCCCTTGGACTGCAAAGAGATCCAACCAGTCCATCCTAAAGGAGACCAGTCCTGGGTGTTCATTGGAAGGACTGATGCTAAAGTTGAAACTCCAATACTTCGGCCACCTCACGCGAAGAGTTGACTCATTGGAAAAGACTCTGATGCTGGGAGGGATTGGGGGCAGGAGGAGAAGGGGACGACAGAGGATGAGATGGCTGGATGGCATCACCGACTCGATGGACATGAGTTTGAGTGAACTCTGGGAGTTGGTGATAGACAGGGAGGCCTGGTGTGCTGCAATTCATTGGGTCGCAAAGAGTCAGACACGACTGAGTGAACTGAACTGAACTGAAGTGTGAGGCAAATCAAGAACGGGGTCTCGGGCTCTGATAACTAAGTTGTGAGAATCCTTTCTCAGTATTATCCAAATACAATGCTGCTGCTGCTAAGTCGCTTCAGTTGTGTCTGACTCTAAATACAAACTATAAATACAATGATTTATAGTAAACAAGACTACAGGGATCCACAAAAACTAGGAGCAATTTAATATGTCCATCTTGGTGGTCTTCCGACTGGGACACATACACTTCTGAAAGTATACAAAGACTTTTCATACAGACAGTCTTTAGAAAATAATTTCCCAGACTGTCAGTCTCCACATATACTTTCCTCTAAGATGTATCTTCGAGAGAATGGTACCCACAATCTGCCACTTCTCCTTTCACACCAATTATCTTATTGTATTAAAGACAGTCTGCCACATAGCCTGAATCTTGCTTTCACAGTGCTATACAGGCCTGGTGTAGTTACACAGAAAAAGTGCTGTTTAAGAGGGCAGAGCTCCTGATTGAGAGTTCCTGGAAACAAACAAAAGCAAAGAGAAGTTCTATAGAAATAGTAACTGGTTTTATGCAAGAAACACTCATGGCAATTTTGTCAGTTCTCTTTATTTTTATACCTATCCATCCATCCACCCATACATTAGATTTATATTTTAGAAGTGAAATGACTGTCATATAGAATTGTATTAGCTTGTTTATTGAACTTAAAAGAAAAAGTCATAAGGGTGCATTTTCTACAGAAAGTCTGATCTAATGGCTTAATGATGAGGTCTAACTTACTATTGAAATTATGTGGCAACACACATTCTCCATAAAGTAAATTAACTTAATCAGCCTCTTCTAATTTTGATGAGGGCATATTTAAATTAATATGCAGACAAGTAATGGAAGAATTCATATTTTATTAATTATAACCTCACGAAAATTGTTAAAACACCAACCTAAACTGTTTGAAGACCACAAGTCTAGCTCATGCTACCTTGGGAGGCAGATTCAGATGGAACTTTGGGGTGTTAATAAAATGCATAAGTAAATCCAAACGAGATGGACTTTGCTAAAAAATAAGATTTTTTTTTTTTTTTAGCTTTGAGTTTGCTAAAGAATATCTAAGGTGTTGCTGACATACAAGGACTGGAAAGTGGAAATTAATGAGATGCTTATCAATCTATGTAGCCTATCTGTTCTAGTCAGTTACATCTACAAGGAAGGAAGCCTCAAAGCTCATTTTCAAAAGTGAATGCCTTTAAGAATAAGTTTGTGGATAGCAACTGAGGCAGACGCCGGAGCAGTGGTGTTGCTCTGTTCAAGCGGGAGACACGCTAGCTTCCTCTTGCCCAGAGTTTTTTAAATGCCAATGCTGGGAGTTTGCTCAGAAACTGGGAAAACTTCCTCTCTCCCTTTTATATTAATGCTATTAAAACTGTTTTCAAATAAAATCATGCTATTTGTATAATTTCAGAGAAATAGTACTTTGCTTTTATTTATTCTCTTCCCCTTTCAGCTGGCTGTGGAACTGGGCCAGGATACATATTTGAACAATAAATATTAAGTTTTTCAGAGTCATCCTTGCTCTCCAGCAGTCCCTAAGGATGAATTCTCCTGTTGTAACTTCCTTAGTCCTTCTTTTAAACTGTCTAGCAGGTAAGGCTTGGCTGCTGAAAGACTGTTAGACACATGCCTCAATCTCAGTGGTAGACACAAATTGGGTATAAGCTGTGATCCACATGACATATATAAAGAATCTAGAGTAGTGGATGACATGTACAGGCTCAACAAAATTAGGTTTCTTTCCTTTATCACCCCTTTTCTATGGCAAATTCAAAAATATTTTAGGAAAAAACTTTCAAAGTGAAGCACACATATAACAGCATTATTTCTAACAGCAAACATCCAACACAGTAAATGTTCAACCACAACTGAATGGCTAATTCTGGCAAGATAAAATTTTATCCTTAAAATGATGTACATTGACCTTTTAACGATAGGAAAATACATAGGCTATAATTCTGAGTAATAAAGCAGGATTATGAATGACAAATACATTATTATATCAAATATATGTATAAAGAAAAGCCTGGATCGAAATGTCTTTCAGTTAACAATAAGACTTCACTGGGTAGTGAGATTTTGCATGACTACTGTTATCTTCTTTGTAGTATTTGAGACTATCTTCCAAAAATTCCAGAGGAAAGGCATATCATCTTTATGTTGGAGAATGAATAACTTGATTAAACAGATGTTCTAAAAGCAGCCAATTTGCTGATGCTTTCCAGAAAGAGGGATTTTCCTGATTATAAGTTCTTCAATCTTTCACTGAAATATTCACCTTTCTGCCCAACTCCTCAGCTATCTTTAGGACAAGTATAATGGATATATTATTTTAAAAGTCCTCACTCCCTTAGCCATGCCTAATTTGGGAGAGGAAAGAGCTTCTTTTCAGGCTCCTCAAAATCTGGTTTCATCTAATAAGCTGTTTTTCTTAGGACTGTATGTCTTTCTTCATGATTAGAAGTCTTATCTTGATTCTAGGTCTCATTGTTCTTTCCAAACATATCCGCTTCACTGAGGTGCACACTATTTTAAAATAAGGGCTTGATGAAATTGCACCTGGTTAGCTTGTTCTTTAAAACAACAGTCTTTATTCAAGGACATTTGAACTATTCACTAATTATACTCCTGTGGAAGGAAGCTTCTTCTCATTTTGAAATCCAGCTCCTGAATCTAATAAATTCTGTCTCTTCCTCAGTAAGTAACTGACAACTGTAGCTGGAGAGATACGTATTTCACTGATCTTGGTCAAATAGCAAAATTAAACTTGGCTGCCAAATATGATCAATGCAAGCCTGCCTGCCAAGGTACAATCAAAGACTCGTGACAAGTTACATGGTTCTCTAGGCCCATCCTTACTTCCCAAGGGTAGGTAGACAACTCTCTGCCTCTTTCTTCCCTTTTATCCTTCCTTTTAGAAATCCATATATTTATCTTAAATCATTATAAATATATCTCTGAAGCTTTCAGCGTCTAAGACTTAGAAACAAACCAATTTCCTGCTAAGAAAAACATACTACATAATAATGGCTTTAGGCTAATAGTATAGTTTTTGTAGTCAGTGTTCCAAAATGTTTAAACACATTTGCTAACAAAAATTACAAATGGCATCAATCTATAAATAATAATTCATAATAAAGAATTGCCATTTTTTTACTGAGTGATTAAAAAATATGTTAGCCTGTAGGTCATGTCAGCATGCATGCTAAGTCGCTTCAGTTGTGTCCACTTCCGTGACCCTATGGGCTGTAGCCTGCCAGACTCCTCTGTCCATGGGGTTCTCCAGCCAAGAATACTGGAGTGGATTGCCATGCCCTCCTCCAGGGGTTCTTCCCAACCAGGGATCAAATCCATGTCTCTTATGTCTCCTGCATTGGCAGGTGTGTTCTTTACCTCTAGCACCACCTGGGAAGCCCAGCCTATAGATGAGCTATGTCTAAATAATATAATGCCACAATTGAATATATATATATATATATATATATATATAGTTATCAGTAGAGAAAGGAATGTGGAAGGAGCTTAAGTGGATTTTTCTGGGTTTTTGAAACTCAGGGTAGTTATTGACAGGAGGGATTTACTTATGGTCTATGGAGTGGAAATTGCATGTGGTTGCCTGGGAGAGAAGGCAGAGGGGACACGCTGAAGTGGAGTACAGTACGGGCATTGTTCTCTAGCCCAACCGCAAGTAACAGTTCTGCAAGTAACAGAACCCATGCCTCCCAGAAAGAAAGGTGCTTCTGGGATAAATGTAAGGGGTCCCCATTCTCTAGAATCCATTTATGATTCAGAGGAAAAGGCAATATTGCTTTGAGACAGAGGTAAATGGTACAACACATTTTTTGCTAGAGACACTCTGCTCATTTATGCATGAGATTCAGCATCACAGTGAGAATGAAAAATGGCCATGTAACATTCTACGGCTATAGGACTGCAGCTTTGGTGGCCATGGGAAGAAGCCCTCTAGATGGGAAGACACACAGTCCTCCCTTGGAGAGCAGCACCAGCTGTGAACTGTCCAGCAACAGAAAGGACGTGGGCCATTGTAGCTGAACACCTGCATGAGACAGGCCTGGGCTGCTCAGAAATACCTGATGAGGCTCCATCTTCATGGACAATTGAAAGCTTGTGGTATCTTATATAAAAACCCCATTCTTATTCACAGATTCCTGAGGCTGATGGCCATTGATTTTCCACAAATTTCTGGTGAAAACCTTGATTTTTTTCCCAACCTTTGCAGTCCTATAGTGAATGCAATAGTGTTCTCATGGTAATACAAATGAATTATATCTCAGAGAGACCAATAAATTTCCCATTCTTACCCAGCTAGCAGATGGTAGGGCAGGGTTTGAAACCAAATCCTTTAATAGTAGATCCCAAATGTTTTCACAGTACATATTAGATCTTTACTTAACATTTTTCTGATTGAAAGGCAAAGATGCTATGTCTCCATATTCTAGGATTATCTCTAGGATTAATTCAGAAATATTCCCTTCTTTTGCATGAGTATACCTTTCACTCTCCCTGAAAGGAATAGCAATGGTGGTTATAACATAGGTAAGACAACTGTACATTTTCAAGGTCAAAACAAGTAACTAATTTAAATAGAGGGAGGTGAGAAATGACGTGTGCAGTTTAGCTCAAACATAAGATTCTTGCTGATCACTCCTGTTTTTCACCATGCCTCATTACCCATGTAATAGGACTATTCTCTGGTTCATCACTCCAACTTGGATTTTCGGGACCTGTTTCACTGCCAACTCCTCTGATACTGAATCTGAAGGACTACTGAGGCCAAGTCTTTCACTTTCCACAAATACAGGAATTTCACATATTTTAAAAGTACAAGTATGTTGAGCCAGGGCCATAAATATTTTTTAATTAATATATAACTAAAGAAGCTGAGTCTGAAATACGACAAGTTTGGTGCAAGGTCATATAGCCAGCAAGAGACAGAGTTGGCACTTTCTCTTAAGATGTAGTCAGAGCCTTCTGTATCTTCCTGAATATCAACATTTAATCAAGTCAAACTACCCATTTGGCCAGAGAAAATAAATGCATTCAGGGAAGTTCATTCTGTGTCCTATTTAGTCATTTCATTAAGGAATTTTTATTACCAATCAATGCAGATTATACCCCTAAGAGCTTCCTGACTTAGATCCCTACCCTTTTTCTACAATTCAAGTCTAGGAAATGTGCCATGGCCTTCTAATTCTTTCTATACATAGAAAAGTTAGCATTCTTATTCAAACTTTGTTCACTATTTTGTGTTTGTAAAGTGCAAGCTTGTTATTTTCCTGGAGAATGTTGTAATGTTAATTAGCTGAGAAACAAGGCATTAATGGTGATGATCTTTCAGTGGCTCAGTAGGGTCAATAAGAGCCCTTTATGAAGCAAAAAGATTTACAATAGTCTGTATTATTTGTTTTGTTTTAAATAGTCAGTTTGTACAGAGAGAGGCTACTAAAAAGTATAGTAAATGAATTGATAGTTAGCATTCCCAACATCCATTGCCACTTCATCTAGCAAGAACCTCAATTTTCACTTGAGAAATCTCCCCTATTTAACTCTTAACTCATGCTGTCTAAATTGACTTCATTCCCACATGACCTCAGTCAAGTCAGGAAGTGCATTGCATTTTCCTGGCCAGTGTCTGGGGTTTAGGGATGGTGGGGAAATATCCAACTTCTATGAGAATGACTAGGAATTCTGTAGGCTTATCTTGAAAACAGAAATATATTTTACTTATGGTACTAAACATGAAAGGGTATGAGACTGAGGTTATTATAGACACATGGTCATCAGGAAGCAGTAGTTGATGGCACTGGGGAACCGCCAAGTGAAGCCTGAGAATGAAATCAGTAGTGAGAAGGCAGACTCAGGAGAACCTAAGTCCTAGTGGCTTTGTTTGAGCCCTGACCGAGACCCTTTGATTTTCACTTATTTGAATTAGGATTTTTTTCTTTCCCCTAAATCATCAAGAGTTTGCAGTGTGTGTGTATTCTGGTTAGAAATAAGTAACCATAACTCATAAAATAAGGAAGCTAAAGTTGCTTACAGGTTGGATAAATGTGTGTTTATCCATCAAGGCAAATTTCATCCTACCTGATGATTCTTCCTTGTCTGAAAAAAAGTAATTGTTGAATATTTTAGATAAGTGGTTGTCATTCTGAGATACTTTAATCTTGTTATTCCATTTCTTTTAGACTGTCTGTTTGGAACCAACAAATTATAGTTTTTTTTAATTTTATTTCTCAGTTCTATTATCACTGGAACTATTTATTAAAGATTTCACCATCACTTTGGAGAACATTCAAAGATATAATTTATTTTTTTATTGAGTTCTACATCAAAAGAGTAGCGTAACTTACATTTGCAAACAGGAACTCTCATGAGAAAACATTTCTCCCCATTCAAAGAAAGAAACGACAATAAGTAGGCGATTTTAGAATCTGCCAAACTAGATATGTAGTAGGTGTTGCTTATATTTATAAATTCACAGAATATATTTGGTTGAAGAGACTATTTCTAGGTGAATATGAGGAAAGGCAAGAGAATTTAATATGTGCATACGTGCTGCTGCTGCTAAGTCACTTCAGTCGTGTCCGACTCTGTGCGACCCCATAGACAGCAACCCACCAGGCTCTGCCATCCCTGGGATTCTCCAGACAAGAACACTGGAGTGGGTTGCCATTTCCTTCTCCAGTGCATGAAAGTGAAAAGTGAAAGTGAAGTCGCTCAGTCGTGTCAGACTCTTCGCGACCCCATGGACTGCAGCCTACCAGGCTCCTCCGTCCATGGGATTTTCCAGGCAAGAGTACTGGAGTGGGGTGCCATTGCCTTCTCCGGCATACATGCTAAGTCACTTCAATAGTGTCTGAGTCTTTGCAACTCCATGGACCATAACCCACCAGGCTCCTCTGTCCATGGGATTCTCCAGGCAAGAATACTGGAATGGGTTGCCATGCCCTCCTCCCCAGGTCTATGGAGTCACAAAGAGTCAGACACAATTGAAGTGACTTAGCATGCATGCACATATTAAATCCTCTTGTCTTTCCTTATATTCACATAGAATTCCCAAAACTCTTAATAGTGCCTAAGTGGAAAAGGATTGAATCATACACTTATTGCCGGGTTCAATCCTAGGAACCACAGTCTCATTAGAGCTCAACAGTCTCTGCAAAAGGTAGCCTTGAAATTCATTTGCCCATATCTCCTATGCTTGAAATTGAAGTGTGATGGGATTCCAAAGGAAAAAAAGTTAGTTCTATACACAAACATGCTTCAGGTGAAATGCACCCAAGGATAATCTGTATAGATCTAAAAGAAACAGGAATCTTAAGGTAATGTTCCTAAAAAGAAAAGAAAAATCTCTACTTGCCCTTTGGAAGTTATCCCATTTCTGTGACTCAGGTTAAACATTTGATGCCTTAGCAGTTTCAATAATCCCGAAAGCTCTTCTTAATACAAAGTACAAGAACCACAGGTAAGGCAGTACATTGCAAGTGCCAGCCTGTACCTGAGATGCTTCAGCTCTGTCATCATGTTAGCTGTTTGATAGAAAATTTCTGAATTTAAGGGCATGTGGGAACACCCTTTAAAAGCCTTCAAGTGTAATTGCTAAAGTGTTCACGGATCCAAGATAAATTAATGCCCTTGGAAATGAGAACAATACTTATGACTTGAAATATATTTTTGCCATTACTATAAAAACATAAGTTATTTCTTACATGCACTTTCGTAATTTCTAAAACAGTAAATAATCTCTGAAAATGCTGAAAAGCTCCAAATGAAAAAAAAAAGTTTATAATCTCATCACCTAGAGGGACCTATTTATAATATTTCTAGTTTGGCTTTAGTCTTTTACCTGTTGTACTTCCACGTAAAGGAGTTTCACTGTCTGATGGCTTGTACATAAAAAAAAAAAAAAAAAAAAAATCTAAGGTGCTTATTGTTTGTATTCTGTTTTTCTTATTTCCATGAGAAGGCCCAACTTCATGAATACCAGTTGATCACATGGTTTTTAATGGATACTTACTACACACACACACACACACACACACACACACACACACACACAGCTTCCCAGGTAGCTCTAGTGGTAAAGAATCCACCAGTTAATGCAGGAGATGAAAGAGATTTGGGTTCAATCCCTGGGCTGGGAAGATTGCTTGGAGAAGGAAATGGCAGCCCACCCCTGTATTCTTGTCTGGGAATTCCCATGGACAGAGGAGCCTGGTGGGCAATAGTCCATGGGGTCGCAAAGAGCTGGACATGGCAGCACAAACACGCATAGAGCACACACACACATATTTAAACAATCATATGTTGTTGTATGCTTAGACTTTTCCAGAGTTCTCCATAATGAGGTAACTCATGTCAAGCATCCTTTCTTTCTCTGATACTGAAATTCTTTTTATAAATTTAAAATTTGAATCTTACAGCAAATCAGAAGATATTAGTGGTGTTGACTTTCAGTAGGAATATCCCAAGAATATTTTCACTGTTTGTTTGTTGATCAATTTGCTTCTCCTATTAGTATATAGTAATTGGTTGATTATATGCTTATGTCCTGCACTAGACTCTAAGCTCCTTGAAAGCAAGAACTATTTTTTTTTTTTTGTTCACCATTGCATCAGTAGCATCCCTCATAATATAGCACATTGCAAGGATTCAATACTTATTATTGAGAAAGTGGGAAAAACACAGACTAAGTTTTCTGAGACAATAAGAACTATGATAATAAGAATGTTTCAATGGTAAAATCATGTGTTAAACCCTATTTTTTAGACACTACCATGTTTTAAGTACATTACTCTATTTAATACACGTGACTGATATATTACAGTTTATTTTACAGATGAAGAACTACAATCAAACCCATTAACTAACAAGTTTACAGAGATACTAAGTGGAAGATTCATGATGCAGCATACGGTTATCTAGTTCAAAGTCCATGTTCTCAATGACCATTTGGTACTGGTGGCTTTTTATTGTATTAGCATCTCTATTCCCAAGCTACCTCAAGAGATTTAAATGGATATAACTTACTAAATGTTTGTGTATGTAAATAAGTTTCATAAACAAATAATTAAATGAAATTAGATGCATTTTCTCTTGGCAAATACTGAAAGCGTGTCCTACACTACTGTGCATAGTAAGCCATTGTCCCTGCTCTTTCTGCGCATACCCCCTGGTCCCTCAGTTTCCTCCTTTCAAGATGTGCTACACGGGTACTGTTATATATCATACTGAATCTACATTCTTTCAGATATATGTTCCTGTTTATGTAAGGCTGGAATGTAACTGAAATGAAATGCCATTTTTTGTTGCAATTTTTTTTCTCTCTCCTTCAATCAGTTCAGTTAAGTTGCTCAGTCATGTCTGACTCTTTGTGAACCCATGAATTGCAGCATGCCAGGCCTAACCCTGTCCATCACCAGCTCCCGGAGTTCATTCAAACTCATGTTCATCGAGTCAGTGATGCCATCCAGCCATCTCATCCTCTGTCGTCCCCTTCTCCTCCTGCCCCCAATCCCTCCCAGCATCAGAGTCTTTTCCAGTGATTCAACTCTTCCATGAGGTGGCCAAAGTATTGGAGTTTCAGCTTTAGCATCAGTTCTTCCAATGAACACCTAGGACTGATCTCCTTTAGAATGGACTGGTTGGATCTCCTTGCAGTCCATGGGACTCTCAAGAGTCTTCTCCGACACCACAGTTCAAAAGCATCAATTCTTCAGCACTCAGCTTTCTTCACAGTTCAACTGTCACATCCATACATGACCACAGGAAAAACCATAGCCTTGACTAGATGGACCTTTGTTGGAAAAGTAATATGCTATCTAGGTTGGTCATAACTTTCCTTCCAAGGAGGAAGTGTCTTTTAATTTCATGGCTGCAATTACCATCTGCAGTGATTTTGGAGCCCCCCCCCCCCAAAAAAAAAAAAAAAAAGTCTGACACTGTTTCCCCATCTATTTCCCATGAAGTGATGGGACCAGATGCCATGATCTTTGTTTTCTGAATGTTGAGCTTTAGGTCAACTATTTCTCTCTCCTCTTTCACTTTCATCAAGAGGCTTTTAGCTCCTCTTCACTTTCTGCCATAAGGGTGGTGTCATCTGGATATCTGAGGTTATTGATATGTCTCCTGGCAATCTTGATTCCAGCTTGTGCTTCTTCCAGCCCAGCATTTCTCATGATGTACTCTGCATAGAAGTTAAATAAGCAGGGTGGCAATACACAGCCTTGAAGTACTCCTTTTCCTATTTGGAACCAGTCTGTTGTTCCATGTCCAGTTCTAACTGTTGCTTCCTGACCTGCATACAGGTTTCTCAAGAGGCAGGTCAGGTGGTCTGGTATACCCATCTCTTGAAGAATTTTCACAGTTTATTGAGATCCACACAGTCAAAGGCTTTGGCATAGTCAATAAAGCAGAAATAGATGTTTTTCTGGAACTCTCTTGCTTTTTCCATGATCCAGCTGCTGTTGGCAATTTGATCTCTGGTTCCTCTGCTTTTTCTAAAACCAGCTTGAATATCTGGAAGTTCACCTTTCATGTATTGCTGAAGCCTGGCTTGGAGAATTTTGAGCATTACTTTACTAGCATGTGAGATGAGTGTAATTGTGCGGTAGTTTGAGCGTTCTTTGGCATTGGCTTTCTTTGGGATTGGAATGAAAACTGACCTTAAAACTTCTCACATTAGAGCATAAGGGTATATAATTTAAGACTAATTTCAATTCTGAGCACACATGAAGTCTGCTTTGAATCCCACTGATAGTCTACAATTTTTCATTTAGCATTAATGTATTAGTGTTGTCACATTTATATAACCATAAAATTTACAGTCAAATCGGTAGAATTAGCAGAAATAGCAAACACATGATTCATATCAAATCAACATATTTGGATTTGTTTATTATTTGCATGCAGAGGGAGAATATCAACATTTCTAGAAAAACTAGTCACAGAAAATAATTTCCCATTGTGCAATATACGAGAGCCATGAGCTTTTGATGTCTTGTGTTACTGTCCCCATTGCAGGATTTTAAGTTGCTTCTGTACTTTCTTAAAATTTCAAGATTTAATCTAATGAATCATCTGGATTTTTCTCTTTTGGCCAAAGATCCAGTCAACTATATTTTTCTAGGAGGTTTCTTGGTAAAGAAAAGTCATCCACAAATACAAGGTCTTCAGTGGACCTACCAAGGCAGTTGATGGGTCATTGTGTGGCCATAGCTCAAGATTAAAGTTTTGTAGCCATTTATCCTTACTGCTATCCCCAAATAATGTGTTTTTGAGGGGTTATTAATAGAAGGATTAATCAAGATTTATTAAATATAATAAATAGAATCTTATAAAATGTTATTTGAGCAAGTTGCCTGTGATTAGTTTCCACATATTACTTCAAAGCTAGTAGAGCGAATGTAACACAATTCACTCTTGGTTCCTAGTTCTCTATGGTTTCACTTTATTATGTCTACTGGTCTAAGAAGGCCTGGTAAAGGCAGCTCTGTGACTGAAGTAACCCCTCTCTAGAGAGCCTCATTATTTTGTAAGTGTACTGGGCATGTTTGGGGGCTATTTCCACCTCCCCTGGGAGGAAGGCTTCAGGTGGGTGACTTCCAACCAGCCCCTCTAGACAAGCAGGTAAGAGGTCTGTTACTGGGAATTATACTTGTCTCGTCCTATAGACTAGCAAGATCGAGACCGGACTTATGTTGGAAAGTTAAGAACTATGTTGGTGGTGGTTTCAGGGTTGTGTGAAACACTGTATTGTAACACTCAGAATCTCATTTTGGGACTGAAGCAGTAGTTTCTGCAGCTGCTGAGAGGGTTGGGGCCCTCAAGCTGGGGTCTAGCCCCAGAGGGTCTCCTTCTGGAGATTATCTGAGTTTGAGAGAGACATTTTGCCTAAGGTCAGGCCTCATCCAGTGACTGGTTGACATGGGGATGGAGGCCTAGTATTTCACACCAACTGAGGCCACTCTGCCATGCCATCCCAAATCCAGCATTCTATCCAATCACTTTCTCGGAGTCTGTTTCCTGGGGAACCAAACATGCCTCAAAGACACAGGAGAAAAAAGAAGATGATAGGTTGCCTTTAATTCTGCAGAACAAGCTATCTCTCAGTCAGAAAGACTTCTCTAAGTTGGTCAAACTGCATGAGAAGGGACTTCTATTAGGATTTGGGTCCAAAGTCTTCAGAGTCACAGACAGAATTCATTTACTAGTCAATATTCACTGCACAAATAGTTTCCCAGTAGATATCACGAGACAAAAAAAAGTATCTAAAAAAGGAGAATTACAAAAAAAAAAAAAAACATCTTTCAGATGTCATAGCAATGATGAGAAATTTTAATGTTACTTTTAGCACTTACAATCACCACCCCCACCTCCCACACACCTCATTACAGTAAAAGGTATTATTTGCAGATATCCATTTTTTTTATCTTCAACTTCATACATTCTGTTTCTTCTGCATGGGACATCTTCCACCTCTCACCTCCATCTGTCTCTCCTTTAAAATCTGTCTTGTTGTGACCCCCTTTCTAAGATGGGTTTGATGCCCTGTCCCTGCATTTCCAGAGTGTCATATACTCCAAAGCCTCAATGTGAGCCTGTTGTTACATATGTCTACTGTGACTCCTCCACTAGACTTCTAGTGCCCAACAGCATGCCTGAGAGTAAGCATGCAATCTTTTGAGATAGATTCTTTGTCAGATTACTGTTTGCAGCTCCTTATATATTCCCTGTAGATACTATGAATTCTACAGATGATGCTTATTGAGTAGTATTAGAGAGCCCTAAATATCTAAAAATATGATACTGTTATGGTATATTCTCCAGTGAAACTTTCTGAACATCAGTTACTTACTATTAAGATATTGTTATGCTTTTCTACCCTTGTGTTCTCAACTATATCATTGAACTCTCAATTATAAACTGTTGTTGCCTTGGTGCACTTTATTCTGCAAAATAGACTGTAAGCTTTCTATGGACAAAGTCAGAAATTGACATTCCACTGTTTTCCCCCACTCGACTAGTACCCCATTAAATCCACAGCAAAATTTTCATTTTGTAATTTATTCTTTGAGCAGATGTAATGGAATACCTTTATTTTCTTTCATAAATATAAATATTATCCAAAATATCTCTACGTAGGATAAACTAAGAACTTTATTCCTGTTGTTAACAAAGGGAAAGTTGCTTTGGTATAAGCATTTTTCTTAAGTTTCTACAATCTCCATTTATTTCACTGAGACAAAATAGTCACAGATAAAAGCTATTTTTTTCCCCAAAATGTACCTAATGATTGCATACACAAAAATATTGCTGAATGTATTAGTTTTTTTTTGTGAAAAAATTCATTAGTGACAATTTTATTTTGTAATTTACCTAGAAGTCTATCTATGGATACTGCAATAGGAAGGCTTTAATACTCTTCAAATTTGCTTCCCTAATTATGGTAAATATCATTAGCTGTGATTTCACATGTTCAGGGCTTCAAGATAATTATATGTGAGCTAGTCTGATCTTTATTTTGGCATTTCTTATAAGGAACTGATGTGGTAAGAAAGTGCAAACAGTTTGTAAATGCAACTATATATACTATATTTATGTTATGAAAGAACATGTGTTTGAAGGGTCTTAAAGCTTTCAGTTACTCTTTCCTTAAATGGAAGAGATATTACCCAAATAAAGACCCTGAGGGATGGGATGGGAGGGAGGTGGGAGGGGGGTTCAGAATGGGGGACACATGTACACCCATGGCTGATTCATGTCAGTGTATTGCAAAACCCACTACAATATTATAAAGTAATTAGCCTCAAATTAAAATAAATTAAAAAAAAAAAAAAACAGGAATCTGAATAAAAGTAAAAACAGATTCTGAGCAGTCAGATTAGAAGTCACATAGTTTCACATTCAGGTCACTCCTGAAGACAGTCATTGCAAGTCCATTCATGCAATTTAAAAGGCTCCATTGCTTAGGGTCCCAGTTACACAACATAGAGAATATCACAGCAGAATGAATAGAAGTACCAGTAGAAGAAGCTGAATAGCAGACAATAAAAAACCCACATGGCAGGCAGACACCAAGTTGGGTACTTGTAAATAAGAAAAGGATATATATACATACCTATATATATATAGGTACATGGATCCCAGAGGAGTCACTTAGTGCTATGAATGGGAAAGAAAGAAAAGGAAAGGGAAAATCACTCAGTCATGTCCGATTCTTTGTGATCCCATGGGCTATAACCTGCCAGGCTTCTCTCTCCATGATATTCTCCAGACCAGAATAATTGAGTGGGTAGCTGTTCCTTTCTCCAGGGGATCTTCACAACCCAAGGATCAAACCCAGGTCTCCTGCGTTACAGATGGGTTTTTTATGATTAAATACCATATATATGTCTAATGATCAGTACAGTTCGGTTCAGTTGCTCAGTCATGTACGA
The DNA here is from genome assembly GCF_032452875.1 of Bos javanicus. NCBI lineage: Eukaryota > Metazoa > Chordata > Mammalia > Artiodactyla > Bovidae > Bos > Bos javanicus. Next base: position 94,061,996 of record NC_083877.1, read on the forward strand.
CTCTTTGCAACCCCATGGGCTGCAGCACACTAGGCCTTCTTGTCCATCATCAACTCCTGGAGCTTACTCAAACTCATGTCCATTGAGTCGATGATGCCATCCAACCATCTCATCCTCTGTCATCCCCTTCTCCTCCTGCCTTCAAGCTTTCCCAGCATCAGGGTCTTTTCAAATGAGTCGGTTCTTCATATCAGATGGCCAAAATATTGGAGTTTCAGCTTCAGCATCAGTTCTTCCAATGAATATTCAGAACTGATTTCCTTTAGGATGGACTAGTTGCATCTCCTTGCAGTCCAAGGGACTCTCAAGAGTCTTCTCTAACACCACAATTCAAAAGCATCAATTCTTCAGCACTCAGCTTTCTTTTTAGTCCAACTCTCACATCCATACATGACTACTGGAAAAAACCATAGCTTTGAGTAGAAGGACTTTTGTTAGCAAAGTAATGTCTCTGCTTTTTAATATGCTGTCTAGTTTGGTCATAACTTTTCTTCCAAGGAGCAAGTGTCTTTTAATTTCATGGCTGTAGTCACCATCTGCAGTGATTTTGGAGCTCCCCAAAATAAAGTCTGTCACTGTTTCCATTGTTTCCCCATCTATTTGCCTTGAAGTGATGGGACCGGATGTCATGATCTTAGTTTTCTGAATATTGAGTTTTAAGCCAACTTTTTCACTCTCTTCTTTCACTTTCATCAAGAAGCTCTTTAGTTCTTCTTCATTCACAAACAGTTAATAATAATATAATTTTCATTCAAAAAGTGATTTTAATAGATGCTCAGAGCTGATGGTCAGCGTCCATTTTGTCCTTATCAGATTTTGAAGTCTTTAGTCTTATCACTGCTTGTGTTACCTCTTTTAACCTTTAATTAAGGCTCTCCCAAGTTGCTCTCTGTTGCAATTGGAATTATATAATAAGCAGGTTATCTTTGTCCCTATGCTTTTTATTTTAACTACCTTGTAGGGTGACAGGATAAGTTTACACCCAATAAAAAGTAGTATGTCTCACAAGTGTAATGGGTGAGGTAGGTTGATGTTCTCCAAAAGCTTGTTCTCCTGGTCCGTCAACAGAATATTTGCTAGGGAATGGCTGCTCAGCCAATGACTCAGTCTCTTCTCCCTGCTTTCAGTAGTTTCCTCGTCCCTGCCTGACCCCCTCATGTCTTGCTCCCTCATTTGTGTTACTTCCAGGCTGAAGTGTTGCAAGTGTGCCAGCTCCATATCACTGTACTCTTATTTCCTATTCTCAACCCTAGATGACATAACACACAGAGGGAGCGTCCTTAGTGGCTTAGATGGTAAAGAATCCGCCTGCAGTGCAGGAAACCCAGGCTTGACCCCTGTGTCAGGAAGATCCTCTGGAGAAGGGGATGGCTACCCACTCCAGTATTCTTGCCTGGAGAATCCCATGGGCAGGGGAATCTGGCGGGCCTACAGTCTAATCGGTTCCAAAAAGTCAGACACAACAGAGTGGCTAACACTTTCATTTTTTTTTCCCACTGTAGAAGCATTAGTGAATACTTGACATGCAGGTGGAGAGTCTGAATATTTGAAATTCCAGGTGGAAAACCAATTGAAACCCAGAAATAGCAGTACTGTACTGTGTGAGCAAGGAATTTGTTCTAGTGTATCAACATTGTAAGTTTGGAATTTACACCATATTGTTTGGGATTTATTGCTTAAAATAGCTGGTTTTTAACTAATACTCATTCTGTTTAATTAGATAGCAAACCTTTTTTCAGAAGCTTCTAGCAGACTTCTTGTAAGCAATTTGCGAAGACAAGGATATATGTCCAAAGCCATAGGAAGATAAATAGGTTTATAGATTTAAAACTCATTTATTTAACACCAGGAAAAAGGCTAGAGATAACACATTTCTAACATGCAGTACAGCTTCTAAACCTTCCAATATTAAGTTCAGTCTACTCTTGTCTTTGTGGATAGAACAACTAACCCAGTAGAGTTCAAACCCCATGTTAGAGCCTGTTCTCGGTTTTAAGTATCCTGCAAAGCTTTTCCCCAGTTCCAATCTCCAAAAACATGAGAATTAGATACATATAAACCTTACTTTTCCCTACAGACCTTATAAAAGGTTCTCTGAGTTTTCTGACTTTTACAAGTTCAATTTTTTTTTTCTTGAATCTGATAATTTGGGATATTATTCCAACTCTGGCATTCTCTAGCTATGACATTATGGACATATTACTAGGGTTCTCAGGCTTTTGTCCCTACCTGTAAAATAACTTGATCCAACTATCTCTAAATTGTCTTCCAGCAATAGAGGATATGTTTTAAAATCTGCAGATATATGTATATAGCAAGTTTATAAAACATCATCCTTTCCATCCATGTCATTTTCATAAATGCCATCTAGCTCTTTAGTTGGGATCCTTTCTGCACAAAGTATTGTATAGTTGGCTCTTAGTTCCTGTTCCTTTTCTCCTTCACTGTACTCCAAATTTAACTGAAGGTAACTGTTAAACTTTCATGACATTCCCATGTATTTCCAACAATATAAAGTGCTGATTGAGGTTAAGATCACACATACCTGTATGCCTCCATCCTCAATACACACACATTGGAAGTATGTGCTCTTTTCACACATTTTTTTCAGTTTTTTAAAACTTTTAATTTTATATTGAAGTACATTCGTTTAACAATGTTGTGATAGTTTCAGGTGGGCAGCAAAGGGACTCAGCCATGCATATATATGAGCACGGATATACGTATATATATGAGCACGGATATATTTGCTCTTTCTCTTCTGCTTTAGAGTAGAAAATTTTAAGGAGTTTATAAAGTCATTCAACTTTTTTTGTCATAAAAAGATTAAACTTGGTTAAACCTTACACAGAAAATTAAATTAAACAAAAACACTCTGTTCCCCAAGCAACAAAATGTTTAAAAAAAAATTTATAGATGATTTTCAGTGTGTAATACTCAGACCTGCTTATGGAAGTCTCTCCAGGAACATGTTGCATCGTTTAAGTGGCTCATTCCTGTGAAGTTCTGCCTTTGAGGTCTTGAGAGAATAAAATGCTTAGTACTTAGACCATGGAAATGAGTGTACAATTGTTTACTAAGAATGAAAACTTTTGAGCTTCTGAGACGAGCACAATTAAGCATTGTGTGTGTGCTCAGTCCTGTCTGACTCTTTAGGATCCCATGGACTGTTGCCTACTGGCTCTTCTGTCCATGGAATTTTCCAGGCAAGAATACTGGAGTGTTTCCAGCTCCTACTCCAGGGAATCTTCCTGATCCAAGGATCGAACCCACCTCTCCAGGGTCTCCTGCATTGGCAGACTTATTTTTTACAACTGCGTCACATGGCAAGCCCTGTATTAGCATTGTATCTAACAGATAACTCACTGGAAACTGAAGTGAAGTAACCACCCCAGGGAAACCATCGTTAGGGGATCAAGAAATAGCACAAGGTGCTTTCAGTAAGGGGCTTCCCAGATGGCACTAGTGGTAAAGACACTGCCTGCCAATCAAGAGACATAAGAGATGTGGGTTCAGTCCCTGGGTTTCGGAAGATCCCCTAGAGGAGGGCATGGTGATCCACTACAGTATTCCTGCCTGGAGAATTCCGTGAATAGAGGATCCTGGTGGGGTACAGTGCATAGGGTTGCAAAGAACTGGACATGGCTGAAGCATCTGAGCAGGCATGTAGTTTCAGTCAACAGTCTTCCAGTGAAAACTGAGTATGGAGAAAAAGAAGCATGAAACAGTGTGAATTGTTGAGTATTTTCTTTTGACTGTTAAAAATGCTGCATTATTTGATGACTTCCCTTAGGTAGTTGATTGAAATGACTTTGTAACATTCTATGAGCTGTTATGCCACAAGTGAAGTTTGAAGACATTAACTTTGAGATTCATAAAAATGGCTATCTATTTGTGAAAACTTTGTACAAATTGCTCCCATTTTATGAATGGCATTGGACTTTGCTGAATAGAATGTATTAATTATAGAAACAGACATGTAATATGCCAGCCGTTTTAGAAAGTGAACATCATGGCTATTCCTTGATGGTTTTTAAATCCCTATCATCTCACAGCAAACAGTAACAATATCATTAGCAAGTTAAACTATTGAGGGTGAACTTTATGCAATGAAAAATAGATAGCAAAACATAACATGTTATGACTTATCATCTGGTAATTTCAATGCTTAAGCATGTACAAGTCAATCAGTTTTTGGTTATACTTGTCTTGGATCAACTGAGATTTTAAATTTTAATTAGTGGTTTTAATATTTGGAGACAGCAAGAGAACGTGAGAGCTGCCTTGGGATCTCATGTCTACCTACTCTAAGATCTTGGGTCATGATAACAAAGTCTGTTTTTACCTTAAATATTCACCATGACCCAGACACTAATCTAATCACTGTCATTGGGCTTTTTTTATGTACAACTCCTTATTAAAGGGGCTTCTCAAGTGATGCAGTGGCAAAGAGTCTGTCTGCCAATGCAGGAGTTCCAGGTTCGATCCCTGGGCCAGGAATTTCCCCTGGAGAAAGAAATGGCAACCACTCCAGTATTCTTGCCTGGGGAATCCCACAGACAGAGGAGCCTGGTGGGCTACAGTCCATGGGGGTTGCAAAAGAGTCAGACACAACTTAGCAACTAAACAACAACAATTTTATGATTACTACTATTGGACACATTTTAAAGGTTACAAAGCCTAGGGAGTTGGTTGTTAGTTTCTCTGAAATAAAAAGTTGATGAAAAGAAAAAATTGTGGAGCAGGTGAGGGCAGTAGAGAAGAGGGTATCAAGTATTTGACATCACTCTGACAAAAGGGTTTCTGCTGATATAATATGTAAATAAACCTCTCTCCTTCTACAGTTGTTTATATTCTTTTATCCTGCTTTATTTTCCTTTATTGCACACATCTTGTTAATGGCTGGCTCATCTCACTATAAAAATATAAACTAAATGAAGGCAGCTGTCTTATTTTTCTTCCTGTTGTGTTCTCTAAGCCTAGAACAGTGTTTTTATAGTAAGAGCTCGGTAAATATTTATCGAGCAAAGTAGTATATTTTCTGGTTTGCCAAGTAATCAAAAATAAAAATATTCAAACTACATAAGTCTTCACTATAAAATAGCAGTGTTGATCATAAATGTTAGTAATGACGGATTCTGAAAGGCATGAGGAGACTTTTGAGGTTTATGGAAATGTTAACCATCTCTTTTGGGGGGATGATGATGGTCAATATTAATAGAACATAGATTGTTATACTGTACACTTCAAATATGTGTCATCATATGTCAGTTATTCTTCAACAAAACTGTTAAAAATAAGGGTAGAGAGTATCATAGAACAACAAAAAAAAAGAATGAATGAATTTGATTTAGGAAAGTATCAGCAAATGTTTCCTATTTTAAGCTTCTCTCATTTACTAATCAAACTTTTCTAACAAACTGACATTTAGAATCCAGTGGATAAATAACAGAGGTCCTATAATAGTGATTCCAACACAGGGACTTTTGCTTCAAGGTCAGTGAGCAAATGGCATTGCTCAATGCTTAATGGCAAAATGTCTCACCTTACATGCCTCTATTTCACTTTATATAAAATGGGTTATACTAAAGAAAATGCAGTACATTGAAATTGCCCTAAGTAGCTCTCATCCGTACTCTGAATTGTTAGAAATACCAACACGCCATGACACTGTTGTTTTAATGCATATATCTTAAAACAAATAACAGCACTTTGTAATAAAGTTGTAAACAAGATCTTATATATGAATTTGCACTTGCTATTCCCTGCTGTGTCTGAACATCAAGTTTACAACTCATCATTATCATTATTATTCATTATTGTAATTATACTAGTGCCAGGGAAAGATAATCCCAAACAGAATAATGTAAGAGCCACTCATATTTGATTGTAGATTATCGTGGAAGCAAGGGAAATAAGTTTCGATTAAAAATGGAAATCCACATGCAGGCAATCACAATTAGCTGAGTGTCTAAGCTACCATAGAGTTCCTAACGTAATGTTGGGCTTATTGAGTTAACTAATGAAGCTGCAATGAGGGAATCTTATAATAGTATACCAAAAGCATATTTAAGACTTTATTTAATAGGTCCAAGAATGGAAAAAATGCACAGTTTCCATATTTCTAAACACTTTAAGTATATCTTTGATATGGCTAATGAAAATTACTTCAGTAAGTCAAATCATGCAGTAGGTTTCAAATAAGGAGTAAATGATAGTTTTATTTTAAATGTTTAATCATTTCGCATACATGTCATATACATAATATTTCATAACATCACGGCCTGGGGATACAAAGTTGAGTAATCATGTGCTTCCTGCCACTGTCTCTTAGTCGAGCATTGGTCGAGCTGACATTGAAGAGAAGATAATAATTAAATACAGTTTAAATTATCTTTGTATCATGAAAGGTAAGTTTTTTATAAGTAAGGATTTCTGTCTTTATTAGCAAGACATTTAACAGCTGAATAGCTGTGAACTTCCTAGCCTCTTAGGGTAAAATTCATTACCCTTAGTATTTGCTTATAATTGTTAGGGCAGCAAATTTTAATGTTACAAGACTCCTACTAAAGGTGAAACCCATATTTAATTTCATTGGCATGGCAGAATAGGAGAATTACAAAAGTACAATTGTTAGATATGCTGATAGATTTTCCTACCCTTTAAGTTCATTGATTAGGTAAATGCCTGTTTCAAAAAGTGGACATGAGAGAAAGGCATAGAAATGGTAGGTTTTGCAGCAATCCTCCATATACTACTCCTGACCTAACCCAACGTTCATCCTCTCTCTCTTTCCCTCTCTCTTTTTCTCCCTCTATGCAGCTATTCATTACTTGGGTAACAATCCAAAGATTGCTTATGACAATATCAGCAAGTAGCAAACATGTACTTATTTTACACAAAGGAAACTTGTTGTCTTTCTTCTTTTCACCTGATAACACACCTTTAAGATCTTTTTATACCACTGCATAGAGGAATCCCTCATTCCCCTTTTAATCTGAATGTTATTCAATGGTCTATACACATATGCAGTATGTCTATATACATATTTTGTGACATTGTACAGGAGATAGGGATCCAGACCATCCCCAGCAAAAAGAAATGCAAAAAAGCAAAATGGCTATCTGAGGAGGCCTTACAAATAGCTGTGAAAAGAAGAGAAGTGAAAAGCAAAGGAGAAAAGGAAAGATTTACCCATTTGAATGCAGAATTCCAAAAAATAACAAGGAGAGAAAATAAAGCCTTCCTCAGTGATCAGTGCAAGAAATAGAGGAAAACAAGAGAATGGGAAAGACTAGAGATCTCTTCAAGAAAATTAGAGATACCAAGGGAACATTTCATGCAATGATGGGCACAATTAGGGACAGAATGGTATGCACCTAACAGAAGCAGAAGATATTAAGAAGAGGTGTCAAGAATACACAGAAGAACTGTACAAAAAAGATCTTCATGACCAAGATAATCACAATGGTGTGATCCCTCACCTAGAACCAGACGTCTTGGAATGTGAAGTTATGTGGGCCTTAGGAAGTGTCACTACAAACAAAGCTTGAGGAGGTAATGGAATTCCAGGTGAGCTATTTCAAATCCTAAAAGATGATGCTGTGAAAGTGCTGCAGTCAATACGCCAGCAAATTTGGAAAACTCAGCAGTGGCCACAGAACTGGAAAAGGTCAGCTTTCATTCCAGTCCCTAAGAAAGGGAATGTCAAAGAATGCTCAAACTACTGCATAATTGGACTCATCTCACATGCTATTAAAGTAATATTCAATATTCTCCAAACCAGGCTTCAACAGTACATGAACCGTGAACTTCCAGATGTTCAAGCTGGATTTAGAAAAGGCAGAGGAACCAAGGTCAAATTGCCAACATCCATTGTATCATTGAAAAATCAAGAGAGTTCCAAAAAAACATCTACTTCTGCTTTACTGACTATGCCAAATCCTTTCACTGTGTGGATCACAGCAAACTGGGGAAAAGTCTTCAAGAGATGGGAATATCAGACCATCTGGCCTGCGTCTTGAGAAATATGTATGCAGGTTAGGAAGCAACAGTTAGGACTGGACATGGAACAACAGACTGGTTCCAAATCGGGAAAAGTGTAGGTCAAGTGTGTATATTGTCACCTTGCTTATTTAATTTCTACGCAGAGCACATCATGAGAAACACTGGGCTGGATTAAGCACAAGCTGGAATCAAGATTGCTGGGAGAAATATCAGTAACCTCAGATATGCAGATGACACCACTCTTATGGCAGAAAGTAAAGAAGAACTAAAAAGCCTCTTGATGAAAGTGAAAGAGGAGAGTGAAAAAGTTGGCTTAAAGCTCAATATTCAGAAAACTAAGATCATGGCATCTGGTCCCATCACTTAATGGCAAATAGATGGGAAAACAGTGGAAACAGTGACAGATTTTATTTTTTGTGGCTCCAAAATCACTGCAGATGGTGACTGCAGCCAAGAAATTAAAAGATCCTTACTCCTTGGAATAAAAGTCATGACCAAACTAGACAGCATATTAAAAAGCAGAAACACTACTTTGCCAAAAAAGGTCCATCTAGTCAAAGCTATGGTTTTTTCAGTAGTCATGTATGGATGTGAGAGTTGGACTCTAAAGAAAGCTGAGCACCGAAGAATTGATGCTTTTGAACTGTGGTGTTGGAGAAGACTCTTGAGTGTCCCTTGGACAGCAAGGAGATCCAACCAGTCCATCCAAAAGGAAATCAGTCCTGAATATTCACTGGAAAGACTGATGCTAAAGGTGAAACTCCAGTAATTTGGCCACCTGATTCGAAGAACTGACTCATTTGAATAGACCCTGATGCTGGGAAAGATTGAAGGTGGGAGGAGAAGGGGACAACAGAGGATGAGATGGTTGGATGGAACCATGGACTCAATGGACATGAGTTTGAGTGAGCTCCAGGAGTAGGTGATAGACAGGGAGGCCTGGCGTGCCTAAGTCCATGGGGTCACAAAGAGTCGGACACGACTGAGTGACTGACCTGATACACATACGCAGTATGTGGCTGAGATGGTAAAGAATCTGCCCGCAATGCTGTAGACCAGGTTTAATCCCTGGGTTGGGAAGATGCCCAGGAGAAGGAAATGGCAACCCACTCCTGTATTCTTGCCTGGAGAATTCCATAGACAGAGGAGCCTGGCGGGCTACAGTCCCTTGGGGCGCAAAGAGCTGATCACAGAGTGACTAACACATACACACACATGTATAAAAAGCATAAAGCTTTCAAATAATGACTTTTGGTGAGCATGTTGGTCATTTTAAACTCTTGTATTACAAACATGCATATTTTCTAAATATAAAATAACATATAGCTTTGTATATGGGCAGTTTCTTAAACGTGAAGAAACATTTGTAGGATAAACACACCAAGGTGATAACTTTTTAAGTCGCCCTCTGTCAATATTGTGTGGATTTAAACTACCATCTGAAATACATAAATGCTGGTTCTTTCTAGCATTTATTTTTGAACAGAGTGTTTTTTTTTTTTCCCCCAAATTTGGATCTTTGCAAATATCCTAGTTTAAACAGATATTTTAATAAGCTTTAATTTTCATTTTTTTCTCACAGTGCGAGGTGGAGCATCCCTTTCATAAGCTACCACATTTATTTTCCATTCTGTGAGTTCTCTGTTTAATAGTTATCATTATTTTTCATTTGAGTTATCTTTTTATTGCATATTTTTAAGATCACTTTATATACCTCCTACTGTGAAATGTGTGGCGAATACTTTTCACAAGCCAAATTTTTCTTTTGATTTTGCTTGTGGTATTATGCCGTGTTATCAGATATAATTGATACAGATTTTTATGTTATCATTTATACAATTACATGTCTTATCATTTTCATTTAGTTTTCTCAATATCGAGGTATAATAACAAAGGCATTATTATTTAAAACATATAAAGGAATTATTGCTAAGGTATTTTTTGTTGTTTATTAATATTACATTTTTTACATTTGAATTTTGTGATATTTGAAGTATTATAGAATTCATCCTGCTGTACTGTATAAGCCTTAATTTTCATTGTCAGATAACAATTCAGTTTTCCAACATTATTTAATAAGAAGTTCTTCCTGTTAACTGGTTTAACATCAACATTTATCATAAAGCAAATTTCCATATATATTTGGGTCCACTTTGTATATTTTTATAGTTTTAAAATTTTTTGTGAGTTATTTTTTCCATCATTTTCTAACTTTTAATACTTGTAATACATTTAAATATATGATAGCTCTGGCCCCTCTGTATTGTTTTATTCTATTTTGGCTTTCATGCTATTTACCTTATTAATTTACATGTAAACAAACTTGTTTAATTTGCTATTGATATTTACACTACTGTTTTTACTTGTTTGTCTACATTTGTCATGATATATACATGTACATGCAGAAGGAGAAGGGGACAACAGAGGATGAGGTGTTTGCATGGCATCACGGACTCAATACACGAGTTTGCAAGCTCCGGGAGCTGGTGATGGACAGGGAGGCCTGCTGCTGCCATTCATGGGGTCACAGAGTCATACGTGACTTAGCGACTGATCAACAACATATATGTATAAGACTCAAAACCGTGAAGAGACTTTTTCACAAACTTCTTCTGAACCACAAGTTTTCCTAAATTCTGTGGGCATTAATGACGTCTTTTAATAAACATACATTACCAGAGCACTCTTTGTCGTAGGTTTTTTACTGGTCTTACGTATGTGGAAGTAGCAATCATTCTTAGCATTTAGAATCATGGAATCAGGAATCAAATTACACCAGTTAAATTCCAGGGTTGTTTTCTACTTTTGTGACTGGGAAGAAGCAACTTTATCTTCCAGAGTCTCTGTTTTCCCTTAAGTAGAATCTTTCCTCTTTACAGAGTTGTAAGAAAAAGTAAACGGGATAAAACTTAGCTCTTCTAATAAACACTAGGTATTGGAGGTTCTAGTGGGTTAGCAGAGGAGGCACCCACTCTCTTTCCTCTTTTTAGCAGTATCCAGTTTCCTTTTGGGGAATCCTTTTTGTGGTAGGCTTATCACCAAATATCTGAAGGGACTCTGGTGACTTTTTTCAGCTGATTTTGTTCTGACTGACACACCAAGGAAAAGGTATGTCACATAAGCAAGTGAAACAGAATTTTCCAGCTTGCCAAAACTGCCAGGTAGAACCAGGGACTGGGGGAGTGGGCCAGAGGGAAAAAGATAATTGGAAAAATCATCTGGACAGAAATTGTGACTCAGTGTCAAGAACGTAGATCACTTCCTCTCTCCTGACTCTTCTAAACACATTTGTCTTCCTAACTTTTTATCCTATGAATTTTCTGTATCCTTCAAATAAAGTCTCTTTAGATTAATTTAGCCAGAGTTGGTTTCTTTACTGTGCAAAGATAAAATAATATTATCCAATTCACATAGTTAAGAAGTATTCTATGCTCTACCATTAAACAACAAAATCCAAACTGATGATTTGTAAGTCACTTCTTTAGAGGCCTTTTCCAGGAAACTTCTCCATACTCAAGGTCTTGAATTCTGCTACAGGTTTGACTTCAATTCTGTTTTACTGAATATTCTTGAAGGACGTCACCATAACTAATTTTGTTGAGAAATATTTATGTATTCCTTGTCAAGACTCCTAATTGTTGAGAAATGCTGTACTGAAAACCTCCCGAGCAAATTTCATCTATTTCTGTTGTTGTTATATTCCAGTAAAATCTTAAACATTTGACTGAAGTTGATCTTCATTAGTGGATGCAACTTTTTTTTTTTTACATCTTCATCTGCCATTTCCAGCATGACCGTTCAGTATGCCCAATTACAGGCACTCTATTTACAATGAAGTCAGAGTCCTATTAATTTGCTAATGAACTGATATTGACTTTATTTTCTGCAAGCTGGCAATGCTTCAAAAGGCAGTTACCTCATTTTCAAAATGAGCCCTGATCAATTTTTTCACTGAAGAAATTGCAAAAAAAAAAAAAAATCAATTAGAAATGCTAATTGGTTCAATAATACCTGTTTCTAAATTACTAGCCTGGCTTGAAGCCAAGTACTCTTGATCTTCAGGAGATCTGAGTGTATACTTCCATCCAGGTAGGGCTCCTCCTGATGCAGGTGAATAAGAGACCTGTGAGGAAACAGGACACCCTGTTTAAGGAGTGACTAGCAGTGGGTCCCCCACTCTGCATTACCAAGCACTGCCTCAGGTCACTGGGTGTTTTGTTGCATATGTGAAAGTTTATTCACTCAGTCCTGACACTCTTTGCAACCCTTTGGATTATAGCCCACCAATCTTCTCTGACCATGGGATTTTTTTAGGCAAGAATAGTGGGGTGGGTTGCCATTTCCTCCTCAAGGGGATCTTTTCCACCCAGGGATCGAACCCTCATCTCCTGCGTTGCAGGTGGCTTCTTTACCATTGAGCCATTGAGGAAGCCCTTTGATTCTATAGTACAATTCAATTATGTAAATATTTTGGAAGGCCTGCTAGATAAGTGAGAAAATATATGGATGATTTTTTCCTTAAACGTTGGCTGGTTTCTCTTGTGGATAGTCCAATCATCTAGATAATTATGGCCCTGTTGACTTCTCTCAGAGGTGCCTTTTCTCAGCTGCCTAACATTTAATTGGGCTTCCATGATAGCTCAGTTGGTAAAGAATCGTTGGTAAAGAATCCGCCTACCATGCAGGAGACCCTGGTTCGATTCCTGGGCTGGGAAGATCCTCTGGAGAAGGGATAGGCTAACAACTCCAGCATTCTTGGGTTTCCCTGGTGGCTCAAATGGTAAAGAATCCTCCTGCAATGTGCGAGACCTGGCTTCGATCCCTGTGTTGGGAAGATCCCTCAAGAAGGGAAAGGCTACCTACTCCAGTGTTCTGGCCTGGAAAATTCCATGGACTGTATGTATAGTCCATGAGGTCACAGAGAGCAAGACACCACTGAGTGACTTTCACATCAACATTTAATTACTGTCAGGTGTGTTAAAACTGGTGCAGTGAGAACGTTAAAAAGGTAACAGAATAGAAAGAAGGCAAACATCAACCTATAGAAATGATTTAATTTTTATTTCTGGTACATGCACATTGGTGGATTCTACCCGGCAGTTTTTGAAGTCAGCACCTTTCCTTAAGTGGCACCTGGGGCTATGGTAGGTGATGCCCATGGCAAAAATTGGAATCATAAGGGGTTAAGTTTAATTCTGAACATAAATATACTATTTATGTTAGAATTAGCCTCATCCACTTTTGAAACCTTTCTGGGTGAATTCTCTGCCTAACTCTAATTGAAGAACTACCTGTTAGCAAAGAGAACAATTTAATAATAATTTGAGGGGAGGTGAAATGAAAACTCAGACATAAAATCCCAGGGAAGCCAAGTCAGTCACAGCTCTACAAATTAATAATTATTACTTAATCCCTGATGAGTCTCCATTTTCTCTTCTGTATACTGGGAAGTAAAATCTACCTTGAAGGACATTGCTGAGAATTAAGTGAAACATTTGTGGCTTCAGTCGTGTCCAACTCTTTGTGACCCTATGGACTGTAGCCTGCCGGGCTCCTCTGTCCCTGAAATTTTCCAGGCAAGAATACTGGAGTGGTTGCCATTTCCTGCTCTAGGATATCTTCCTGACCTGGGGTTCAAACTCATGTCTCTTACATCCCCTGCACTGGCAGTCAGGTTCTTTGCCACTGGTGCCTCTTGGAAAGGGAACCTGTAAAGCACCTAAAATTCTATCTGGTTCTTATATGTGTGTGTAAATATTTTTTTTTTCCCACACAGTCTTATACTTTGTATTTAAAAAAGGAAATAGAAAATCTACCGTAAATATTCTAGGCATACTAAAATAGGTGTTGTTGTTAATATTCCTAAAATCTTAAGTATTTTACTGAGGATGACCTTTCCAAGTTCAAATTTTAAAAGACCCTCAATCTCAGCCACTTACAGAATTATAATGAAGTTTAGTCCTCTGAAGATTCACGGTTGGATGAAAGTTCAGGTTAGGAGAATGTTAATAGAACCTGACAAGTAGATTATTAACCTGTCAGTGTTCCTTAAAAAGAATAATGCTTATATATTTTGTTGATCAGATACAACTTTTTCTGAGCAAATAATTCAAAATTTGGTCGTATAGAAATGAATCTGCACACTCCTGTTTTGCTTTTCTACTAAAGCGAAGTTGGATTTAGAAAATATAATGATTTGAATTATTCAATACTACAGATGTCCTCAGATTTTCACAATTGTTAGAACCCAAAGACCCAAACAGAGTGAAAATGAGACTTCAGGCTCCAAAGAAATTACAAAGATAAGTCACAAATATGTAATGGACAGATAAAAGGAAAATAGTAGGATGAACTTGTGATATCTGGCATGTGGCAAGACAGAATCTGAGAAATGAGTTCCATCAAAATGAAAGATGAAAAGTGTGATACATTTTGCAGTTACCTATTTGTGCTTTGAAGATTGGATGAGCAAAGCTACTGTTTCTTGCTTATATTAGGATGCAGTGAGTGGATTTTCATGTATGAATTGCTTCAACCGTTCATTTAGCAATGATAATAAGAGGTGTTGCTGACTAGTAGTTAAGAATGTAAGATCTTGAATGAGAAAAAAAAAAAAAGCTGTGTTTAAAAATACTTCTTCCATTTTTAGAGGAAAGCTTCCTTCTGGATGCTTGATGTTATGTCTTCATGACTATTCCTTTGTTTCTGTTTTCTAATCTATAAATTAAGGATGCCTATCTCATAGGGAACCACTCTCCAATAATTAAAAGGAAATGATAAATAAAGCATTTAAAGTGCTTTAAGTCCACTAACACAGTACAAATTCAATAAGTAATTAAATAATTGTTACTTTTTCTTGAGTTTCTACTATGTGTTAGGTACCATATATAACATTGTATGTGACTTATATACCATTTTCATCTTTGGTTTGGTAGAAAAGAGTTTTCTTTTGAAGATAAGGAATGCTGAGACTCAGAGAACTTACGTAATTTGTCCAAATTCACCCAAAAGTGATAAATCCTTGAACCTATAAATTTCTGAGCTTCAGGTTTTAGTACTAGCTTTCCTTTTCCTTATGATCTTGCTACTTTTCTATCCTGAATTACTCACTTTAAAGACTAATCACTTTATCTGCAACTGTATTAAAATTATTTAAAATTAATTTATGCTATTGTTCTCTAGAGTTTCTACATGTTTGTCTTCTCCTACAGGCACTTCACTGATTTCCCTAAAGAAAGAAACTGGGTTATAAAGTATTTACATTACCATTTCACTGAGGACAGAATCAACAGGAGCATTATTATAGCTGCTGGATAAATAGCAAAGTAATAAGCGTGGTCTGTATTTTGCTATGTTTTAATTCAAGTTAAGATTTACATTTCATGCACCTTTGACCTTCAGTTTTCTAGACTACCTAAATAAGTAAAAATAAAAAGAAAAGCCAATTTAACTAATTGAGCAATTAGTTCCAATTAATTATAAAAACTATTCCAATAGGCTTCCCAGTTGGCGCTAGTGATAAAAAGCCTGCCTGCCAATGAAGGAGACATAAGAGACCCCGATTCGACCCCTGAGTTGGGAAGAACCCTGGGATAAGGAAATGGCAACCCACTCCAGTATATTGTCTGGAGAATTTCGTGGACAGAGGAGCCTGGCAGGCCTACAGTCTATAGGGTTTCTAAGAGTTGGACATGACTGAAGCAACTTAGCACTCCTGTGCTTTATTCTAAGACATTCTAATGAAAGAATTGTTTATGTCTTCCCCCATTTAAAATTTCCTCATTTCCCAATAATTGGTATGTAACTATCTTTCTAAAATGAAACTTTTGGAAATGCACAAATCATCTTTGCATCAAATAATACTTGATTTTGCTCAGGTGTAGTAACTCTGTCTTACAGTGAGATTGATTAATTTCTTATGTTGTAGTTTTCTCCAACATAGAAGTTGACTTATATGAAGTTCTTACAATGAAAACAGAGCAAGCAGTGTCTTTGACCTACCCAACTCAGTTTCAGATGTGGGTTCTACAACTTATGTGACCCTGTCCTTTTCTTATTGAGAACTGTCATGATGACTGGACTCTCTTTTGGGGAGAGATAGATGCTTGGATCATCTATACTGGCAAAGAATCACAGTAGAAACTCACACATCCCTACTATGTATGTGTTTGGGTGTAATTATTTGTGTATTTGCATGTGTGTGAAAATTTCTTAGTTTCCCATTTACTGATAAATAATCATTTATTTAGTACATACTCTATAGAAAACATTATTAAATTCTATTGGGCATACACAAAAATATAACATAGATCTTGCAATATAAACTTATTCTAAAGATACTGAAGCTTAAGTAAAAATATATAAAACCTTGAAAAGTATGATTTTATCTTAAGGCTATGGCAATCTGCCTGCAATGTGGGAGACCTGGGTTTGATACCTGGGTTAGGAAGATCCCCTGGAGAAGGGAAAGCTGTCCACTCCAGTATTCTATCCTGGAGAATTCCATGGACTGTTTAGTCCATGGAGTTGCAAGAGTTGGACACCACTGAGTGAGTTTCACTTTCATGGCATTTGAGTTCAATTCAGTTCAGTCACTCAATTGTGTCTGACTCTTTGTGACCCCAGAATTGCAGCATGCCAGGCCTCCCTGTCCATCACCAACTCCTGGAGTTTACCCAAACTCAAATCCATTGAGTCAGTGATGCCATCCAACCATCTCATCCTCTGTCGTCCCCTTCTCCTCCTGCCCCCAATCCCTCCCAGCATCAGAGTCTTTTCCAATGAGTCAACTCTACGCATGAGGTGGCCAAAGTATTGGAGTTTCAGCTTCAGCATCAGTCGTTCCAATGAACACCCAGGACTGATCTCCTTTAGAATGGACTGGTTGGATGTTCTTGCAGTCCAAGGGACTCTCAAGAGTCTTCTTCAATACCACAGTTCAAAAGCATCAATTCTTTGGCGCTCAGCTTTCTTCACAGTCCAACTCTCAGATCCATACATGACCACTGGAAAAACCATAGCCTTGACTAGACAGACCTTTGACAGCAAAGCAATGTCTCTGCTTTTGAATATGCTATCTAGGTTGGTCATAACTTTCCTTCCAAGGAGGAAGTGTCTTTTAATTTCATGGCTGCAATCACCATCTGCAGTGATGTTGGAGGCCAAAAAAATAAAGTCTGACACTGTTTCCACTCTTTCCCCATCTATTTCCCATGAAGTCATAGGACCAGATGCCATAATCTTAGTTTTCTGAATGTTGAGCTTTAAGCCAACTTTTTCACTCTCCTCTTTCACTTTCATCAAGAGGCTTTTGAGTTCCTCTTCACTTTTTGCCATAAGGGTGGTGTCATCTGCATATCTGAGGTTATTGATGTTTCTCCTGGCAATCTTGATTCCAGCTTGTGCTTCTTCCAGCCCAGCATTTCTCATGATGTACTCTGCATATAAGTTAAATAAGCAGGGTGACAATATACAGCTTGAAGTACTCCTTTTCCTATTCAGAACCAATCTGTTGTTCCATGTCCAGTTCTAACTGTTGCTTCCTGACCTGCATACAGGTTTCTCAAGAGGCAGGTCAGGTGGTCTGGTATTCCCATGTCTGTCAGAATTTTCCACAGTTTATTGTGATCCACACAGTCAAAGGCTTTGGCATAGTCAATAAAGCAGACATAGATGTTTTTCTGGAACTCTCTTGCTTTTTCCATGATCCAGTGGATATTGGCAATTTGATTTCTGGTTCCCCTGCCTTTTCTAAAACCAGCTTGAACATTTGGAAGTTCATGGTTCATGTATTGCTGAATCCCAGCTTGGAGAATTTTAAGCATTACTTTACTAGCATATGAGATGAGTGCAATTGTGTGGTAGTTTGAGCATTCTTTGGCATTGCCTTTCTTTGGGATTGGAATGAAAACTGACTTTTCCAGTCCTGTGGCCACTGCTGAGTTTTCCAAATTTGCTGGCATATTGAGTGCAGCCCTTTCACAGCATCATCTTTCAGGATTTGAAACAGCTCAACTGGAATTCCATCACCTCCACTAGCTTTGTTCATAGTGATGCTTTCTAAGCCCACTTGACTTCACATTCCAGGATGTCTGGCTCTATGTGAGTGATCACACCATAGTGATTATCTGGGTTGTGAAGCTCTTTTTTGTACAGTTCTTCTGTGTATTCTTGACACCTCTTCTTAATATATTTTGCTTCTGTTCAGTTCGGTTCAGTCGCTCAGTCGTGTCCAACTCTTTGCGACCCCATGAATCGCAGCATGTCAGGCCTCCCTGTCCATCACAAACTCCTGGAGTTCACTCAGACTTCCGTCCATCAAGTCAGTGATGCCATCCAGCCATCTCATCCTCTGTCATCCCCTTCTCCTCCTGCCCCCAATCCCTCCCAGCATCAGAGTCTTTTCCAAGGAGTCAACTCTTCGCATGAGGTGGCCAAGGTCCCTACAATTTCTGTCTGTTATTGAGCCTATCTTTGCATGAAATGTTCCCTTGGTATCTCTAATTTTCTTGAAGAGATCTCTAGTCTTTCCCATTCTATTGTTTTCCTCTATTTCTTTGCACTGATCGCTGAAGAAGGCTTTCTTATCTCTCCTTGGTATTCTTTGGAACTCTGCATTCAAATGGGTATATCTTTCCTTTTCTCCTTTTCTTTTCACTTCTCGTCTTTTCACAGCTATTTGTAAGGCCTCCTCAGACAGCCATTTTGCTTTTTTGCATTTCTTTTTCTTGGGGATGGTCTTGATCCCTGTCTCCTGTACAATGTCACATACCTCCATCCATAGTTGATCAGGCACTCTGTCTATCATATCTAGTCCCTTAAATCTGTTTCTCTCTTCCACTGTATAGTCAAAAGGGATTTGATTTAGGTCATACCTGAATGGTCTAATGGTTTTCTCCACTTTCTTCAATTTCAGTCTGAATTTGAAAATGATATGGAGATTCCTTAAAAAAAAAAACAAAAAAAAAAAACTAGGAATAAAACTACCATTGCTAAGTCACTTCAGTTGTGTCTGACTCTTAGCGACCCCATAGACTGCAGCCCACGAGGCTCCTCTGTCTGTGGGATTTTCCAGGCAAGAGTACTGGAGTAGGGTGCCATCGCTTTCTCCGAAAACTACCAATGACCCAGCAATTTCACTCCTAGGCATATACCGTGAGGAATCCAAAATTGAAAAGGACACATGTATCCCATTGTTCATTGCAGCACTATTTACAATATTTAGAACATGCAAGCAACCTAGCTGTCCATTGACAGATGAATGGATAAAGAAGATGTGGTACATATTCACCATGGAATATTACTCAGCCATAAAAAGGAACACATTTGAGTCAGTTCTAATGAGGTCGATGAACTTAGGGCAGAGTGAAGTAAGTCAGAAACAGGAAGAAAATATTGTCTACTAATGCATATGTATGGAATCTAGAAAAATGGTACTATTTTTTTTTTTTTGCAGGATAGCAATGGAGAAACAGACATAGAGAATAGAATTATGGATATGGGTAGAGGGGAGGAGAGGGTGAGATGTATGGAGAGAGTAACATGGGAACTTACATTACCATTTGTAAAATAGACAGTCAATTGTGATTTGCTGTATGTCTCAGGGAACTCAAACAGGGGCTCTGTATCAACCTAGAGGGGTGGGATGGGGAGGGAGATGGGAGGGAGATTCAAAACGGAGGGGATATATGTATACCTATGGTTCATTCATGTTGAGGTTTGACAGAGAACAACAAAAATCTTAATGCAATTATCCTTCAATTAAAAAAATGTTAATTAAAAATTTTAAAAACAATTAGATATTTGGGCTTCTTTTCACTGAGCATGTAATTTTTTATTTCTGTACTGTTGATATAGGATATTATTTGCATGATTACTTTTTTACCTTTGAAGGTATGAAAAGATTTAATTGTTTTATGTCTAAGACAGGTGACCACTGTTCCTTCAAAAGTTAGGTGTTTTATTGTACTGAATGATGAATTCTCATTTATTATTTCTCAAGAGTCTATGTGAGTAGTATGGTATACAGTATTTTCTAAATAATGTCTTAATTCTAAGGGATTTTAAAATGTTTTTATTATGAAAAATATATTATTAATAAAACTAGAATTATTTAACTTAAAACGTAAAAGAAACAAAAAAAATTTCAGCTTTTAAAGTAAATATAGAAGGAAAAATCATGAGGTATTTTAAAATTAATACAGTAATATGAGAAGCAGAATGTGAAAAGATTTATTTTGTATTATAATTCTAGGAAAGTTTTATTCACTCAGCTGTGTCTGACTCTTTGCTACCCCATGGATTGTTGCCCACTAGGCTCCTCTGTCCATGGAATTCTTCAGACAAGAATACCGAAGTGGATTGTCATTCTCTTCTCCAAGGGATCTTCTTGACCCAATGAATGAACCCAGGTCTCCTGCATTGCAGGCAGATTCTTTACCCTTTGAGTCACCAGAGAAGCCCCAGTTCTAGAGAAACCTCAAATTCTAGGAAAGAAGGTGAAATATCAAATTTAGAATTCTTACTTTTAGGAGAAATAAAAGAAAATTACTACGCTAAATTAAAAATGCATGCAGTGTTGGTGACCTAGCACCTAAAATATGTATGAGTTCGAGTAAGATTTATATAAATTTTAGGATCCTTTAGAAATAAAATGTAAATATGATTTGAGAAAATGTATTTAAAATAATTTTTGATAACATTAAGTAACATAACACTGTGAGAAGCCCTCATAATAGTACTTATTTAGCATTTAGAAATCAAACCCAGATTTCAAAGCCTCTTGTGCTGTTGATGGGAATGTAAACTGATACAGCCACTATGGAAGACAGTATGGAGATTTCTTTAAAAATTAGGAATAAAACCAGCATATGACCCAGCAGCCCCACCACAGGATATGTACCCTGAGGAAACAAAAATTGAAAATGACACATGTGCCCCAGTGCTCATTGCAGCACGGTTTTCAATAGCTAGAGCATGGAAGCAACCTAGACACCCACTGACAGGTGAATGGATAAAGAAGCTGTGGTACATATATACAATGGAATATTACTTGGCCATAAAAAGGAATGCATTTGAGTCAGTTCTGATGAAGTCGATGAACTTAGAACCTGTTATACAGGGTAAAGTAAGTCAGAGGAAAATAAATATCACATACTAATGCATATGTGCATATGTATGGAATCTAGAAAGATGGTACTTTTGAAATTATTTGCAGGGCAGCAATGGAGACATCCACATAGAGAACAGACTTATGGAAATGTGGGGGAAAGGAAGGAGAGGGTGAGATGTATGCAGAGAGTACCATGGAAACTTACATTACCATATTTAAAATAAACAGCCAGTGGGAATGTGCTGTATGACTAAGGGAACTCAAACAGGGCCTTGTACACACCTAGATGGGTGGGATGGGGCAGGAGATGGAAGGGAGGCTCAAGAGGGTGGGGACATATGCATACCTTTGACTGATTCACGCTGATGTTTGACAGAAACCAACAAAACTCTGTAAAGCAATTATCTTTCAGTTAAAAATAAATTGAAAAAATAAATTGAACCCAAATTTCTGGTAATCCATATCATACATGGGGTAACTCCTAGGGATTCCAAAGCAATGGCAGCAGCATAAACCCATGTCTTCCAATATTCTTCAAAAATAAAACAGAATGTGAAGAAGGCCCCATAGAACTACCAACATAAAGCTGTAAGTAAAATGTATGTGTGTTAGTTGCTCAGTCATGTCTGACTGTGCAACCCCAACCTGCCATGTTCCTATGTCCATGGACTCCTCAAGGCAAGAATACTAGAGTGGGTAGCCTTTCCCTTCTCCGGGGTATCTTCCCAACCTAGGGATCAAACTCAGGTCTCCCACATTGCCTGCAGAGTCTTTACCATCTAAGCTACTAGGGAATCCCCAAAACTGAAATGTAACTGGTAAATAAAAGATGCCCAAACTTTAAATTGCTTGCACATTAAAATACAAAACAGCAAATCCCAACAGGCAATCTTTCACACTCTTATCACAGCTTTTGTTGTGAACAAGGGTAATTCAAGAAAAGCTTCATGTAAAAGACAGAAGGGAACCTACATCATATCTCAAATGGCTTTATTACTTCTCCATAAAGGGTACCTCTACCCTATGTGTGAAAATACCAAAAGAGAAAAAAAAAGTTTTAGTAGATCAAAGCACTACTTACAGGATTTTAAACATGTGCAATGTGAGGTGGTCATCTTTGAAAAGTATGATTTTTTTGAGGGGAAGTGGAGAATGCTTAAGTAAGTGCCATTGGAAATTGAATGGTTAAAAGCAAAGGAAGAAAATATGCAGATTTTAGGGCACTGAAAAGTTCTTTCAGATTAATACAAAGAAATGGAGTAAAGGCAACTCTTCTCTCTAGTACTAATTACAATATTATAAAACTAAACAAATTGGACTTTCCTACACTGTCAGAAGAGAAAGTGTCAAGGAGACAAAGGAAATACTTTTGCTTCTGAGCAAACTGAAGTAACAGGCATCTGGATTTAACTTCCTACCATAAACAATAATAATTACAAAA
The DNA here is from genome assembly GCF_032452875.1 of Bos javanicus. NCBI lineage: Eukaryota > Metazoa > Chordata > Mammalia > Artiodactyla > Bovidae > Bos > Bos javanicus. The sequence continues at coordinate 94,084,555 of NC_083877.1, forward strand.
CAATCTGTGAAATCATGGTTCGAAGATACTGGACATGGGGAAATGAATGACGCTGACTCCTGATGGATAGAAACACACGAGGTGAGTGCTGCATTTGCCCCAGCTTACTGCCTTAAGATAGTTTCCAGGCCATAGGAGAGAGGGGAAACCTAGATAGGGCTCACAAGCCTCTTAAGAACGTGCAGCCTAAAATCTATTTACAAAGCAAAATAGTGACGTATGGATACCAAGGGAAAAGGGGGAGGTGGGATGAACTGGGAGATTGGGATTGACATATACAGTATTGATATGTGTATAAAACAGATAACTAATGAGAACCTACTGTATCGCACAGGGAACTCTACTCATTGCTCTGTGGGGACCTACATGGGAAGGAAATCCAAAAAAGAGGGGCTATATGTATACATAGGGCTTCCCTGGTGGCTCAGCTGGTAAAGAATCTGCCTGCAATGCTGGAGACCTGGGTTCGATCCCTGGGTTGGGAAGATCCCCTGGAGAAGGGAAAGGCTACCCATTCCAGTATTCTGGTCTGGAGAATTCCATGGATAGTCCATGGGATCGCAAAGAGTCAGACACGACTGGGCAACTTTATTTATTTATTTATTTAGGTATACGTATAACAGATTTACTTTGTTGTAGAGTAGAAACTAACACAGCATTATAAAGCAACTATACTCCAATAAAACTTTTTAAATACATAATAAATAAAAGAGATTTAGGTCCTTGTAAAAATAGACAAAAACATTTATTCTTTAAATACATTAGTGGATCATCTAAGAGTATTTAAGACCTGAAGCTGTGGCTCAGATCATGAGCTCCTTATTCCAAAATTCAGGCTTAAATTGAAGAAACTAGAGAAAACCATGAGGCCATCCAGATATGACCTAAGTTAAATCTCCGATGATTGTACAAAGGACGTGACAAATAGATTTAAGGGATTATATCTGGTAGACAGAGTGCCTGAAGAACTACGGGCAGAGGGTTGTAACATTGTACATGAGGCAGTGACTATAATAAACATCTATTTAAAACCAAAACAAACGAACAAACAAAAAGATGTTGCCTAGAGATCACAGATCAGGGTATAGCTGACACAGTATGCCTGGCTCACTGAATACCTTCATCAGTGTCAGAGTAGTCTGCCAGCTTCCATCTTTTCCAAGTCAAGTCTGCAGCCTGAACACAGAGGCAGCACTGGCTGCCTCCATTCATTTCCCATTGGTATTGCTATAGTTTCTAATACCCAGGGCATGCTGTCTCTCAGCTCCTCTCTAGTTTCAAACAGCTCTTTCCTACAGCAAACTCCTTGGTTTTCAACACTATCTGGCCTATGTGGAGGTTGATGGGGAGAGTGTAGGGAAAGTATGGAGTAGCTACAGGCTAAAAGTATACAGAATTGAATCATTCTTAACTGCACTTCAGTCATCTGTCTGGAATAAATGGCTCTCAATTTGTTATTTGCTTCCAGACCTTTTTTTAAATTTTTTTAAATAATTGCATTTAGTTTTTCATTGATTTGTGAAGGAGGATTATTGGGTGCCTTCCTGTCTCTGCCATTCTGTAATCCTTTTTATCAAAATAGCTGTTATCTATTTCCAGACTGTTTGGTTGAGATGGTCACAGAGAGTCTCCCTGGCTGCCACTTTCTGTAAGCATTGATAATAATGGGAAACTTGAGATGTCCTCAATTAGGGGAAATCCAACCATCAAATTATTTATAATAAGGCTTTACATATGCAGTTTTAATGACATCATATTCATCTGTAGGTGCTTGTTTTTTTAGTTCCAGCTCAGCTCCAAACAATGTATGTGGCACAGGCCATTCAATTTTTGTCTCCAAATCTCAATTTCCTCACGTAGGCTAGAGGTATTTGCCTAGATTTTTAAAAAAGCTTGTTTCATCTCAGAAATTATATGGTCCTGTGAGAAAATAGCTAGGGTGTCAGTTTCACGAATAACACCTGGTAAGACTAAAGTCAATGTAGTTGATGAGGGAAGAGTCTCTCCCTGTTCCCTCATCAACCGAGAGAGAAAATGAGGTTGAATACCTACTATAATATGTGAATATTATTACTGTAATCAGTGTTGAACTTGCGATGTATGTTGTTATACATAACTATCCTTAGATGTCAATCATGAAAAAGGTTGTACTTGCCAGAAATCTTTTTACTGAAAACATTTTAAAAGATGTGGGAGACTGTGTAGAAAGGTACTGGGATTATATGTTAGATGTAATGATCCTGAACTGTCAGGACATAGGCTAATGTAACTTTTGGAAGTTGAAACTCAGTGCTTCCCAGGCTGGATCCTGTAAGGCTCGAACATCATTAAGTTGAACAATTTTCCTTCAAATATTATATTCATTAAGTGAATATAATCTTCTTCATTAATTAAATGTAAAATCATATGATGGCTAAAAGGTCAAATGCTTGCTCCATTTTAAGACATGTAGAACAAACCAAATTGAATGATTTATTATAAAGAAAACTAAATTCATTTTTTCCTTTGAGGAAACTACAAAAGATTATCTTTGGTAGTATTGGTAGGCATTCTGAAATACTGGCACTTGACTCAGAATTTGCCCTAGCATTGGTCTCTGGGCTGTGACACTGTGTGATACACGAGCAGAACGTTTATTCTAGATGTCCAAGACTGGAAAGGAGTCACAGTTTCCTAGATCAGACTCCAGAAGTGGTTAATATGAGGAATAAATAATATTTACATATATTTATATTCTGCATTAATTCTCTAAGCAGTACTTTCCACAATAAAGAGGAATAATATTACTATTTAAAAGTTATGTAAACATAAAATGCACAAGTCAATGGATAGTGTGAATAGATCATCTTGACAATCATTTTCAGTCAACTCTCAGCAGTTATTATTTGGGTTTCTTATACATATTTATCATTGGACATATTTCTACATATCATTGATAAGAAGTAAATTTTACAAGAGTTAAGCTATTTGTACTTTAATTAAAATCAAGTTATGATTGTTCAGTTTCTGTTTTCTATCTCCTGATTTAAAAAAAAAAAAGTCAATTATCTGAGAATTTTTCCAGATGCAATTCTAATTGGTTTTTGTATGATAGTCACTCAGTCATGTCCATCTCTTCATGACCCCATGGACTGAAGTCTGCCAGGGTCCTCTGTCCATGGGATTCTCCAGGCAAGAATACGGAAGTGGGTTGCCATTCCTTTCTCCAGGGGATCGTCCCAATCCAGGGATCAAAGCAGGTCTCCTGCATTGAAGGTAGATTTTTTTTTTTTTTTTTTTTTACTGTCCAGGGCTAATTCTAATTTAGTAAATCTGAGGTAAGGTCTGAGGTTGAGCATTTCCCACAAACTTCCAGATGACACCAATGCTGTTGGTTCAAGAATTAGACTAAGAGTCACAACAGCTAAAGACAATTTTCAATGTTTTTACATTAAATTTCTCAGGTGGTCACTTAGATTACAAAAATTAATGATCATATTTATGTGGAAATTTTACTTAATAATATTTTTAATGGAAATGTTATCGTGAGATTAGAGAGGAAAAATTAGCAATATTCTTCTGTATACATTAATTTTGTATTGTTTAATGTTTATTTTTTGGTGGTCTTTCCAAGTTTGAAAATACATTTTACTCAGTTATTATATTACAGCACATTGTTTTTTATTTCACAAAAAATTATCTCATTGTTTTATAACTAAGCATTGTTTCAAGAGGTAGAATTCCCACCAAATGCAGAGGAGTTCTCTTTACCAAAATAAGCATGAGGAAACTGACTTAGATCTAGAAAAGTTGGAAAGGACATTAAATAAGTCAGAACCAAAAAAAATTATATTTGTGCCCAAAATAAATCCATCTAGACATTAAGAATAGATCATTAAGAAAATGTAAATAATACAGTATTTTTTTCCTGATTTGAACTTTAAAGTCTTGGACATATATCCCCTTTAATGTTTGTCCCATTATTTTCTTATATTAAGGTTGGCGATTCTGTTGAGCAATACTTTCTTTGTCATTGCTTGGACTACTTTTTTTAAAAAATTCTATTCTTTCAGCAACATTTAGAAAATCATCTGAATGTAATCAGTATTGGCTGTCACCTTTATCTCCCACCTCTTTTCTTCCCTTCTTGCTGGCTTGGGCACTTGACTGTGTTATTCCAGATCTTAAATATCACCAGTCCATTCATAAAACTATTCTCCTCTTAGACTTCATCTTGGTATGAAATATTAGGATAGCAGAGACATTGGGGAAAAAAAAGGTAAGATGAAAATCAAAACTTCATTAGAATTAGTTTTTCTCTGGAGATTGGTAATCACTTCAACATTTGTAATCATTGCAAATCACTAAAAATGTTACTCTTAAACAAACTGATTATAAGCAACAGGAAGTCATGGGGTGACTTCCCTAATGAAGGAGCTCACCTTACCTCCCAACCAACCATAAGCCAAAGGAGCTGTGGGTATAGTATCCCTTTCCTGGCTGATTAAAGGCTGATTTTTATTCGTAAGTCCCCCTGCAAAATCTCAGTAAGAGAAGTAGGTGGAAGACTCCCAAAATGCAAATATCACAATGTGGAGTGGAGTGAGGGTTACTGAGAGAAACAAATCTTCTTTGGGAAAAAGAAGACAGTTGTTTGTAAACAAGTAAATTTTTACAGTATATATTACTCAAATTACTTATGTTAAGTTTTTGATAGTTTTTATCTCAGATGCATGCAATAAAATTTTTTGTGTGTGCTTCAGTATCCAAGATGCAAGATACTTGAGGATAATGTTAAGCTGAAGGATGGTACAGCCAGGTCAGAAGGGAAGAAAACCTTATTTGGGTGTGGAAATTTGTTCCCCCAGGCATTTTTTTTTTTTTTCCGCTTGTAGAGATTTAATAAGACACTGATGGTTGCAATTGTGTGAAAAATCTTCTTGGCTTCATAAAATCCTAACACATACTATTAAAGAGGCATAAAAAGAGAGAAATTATTCTGTCAATTATCAAAAAACCATGATGTCATTATAATCTTTAAATGGAAAGAGAAGATCAAGAGGTGAGATCGGAGTGAGCAATTTGTGTTACTGTTTATGCAATAAATGGCAAGGGGTTATAAGAAAATGTAACTAGTATTTTAGGTGAAACTGATATGTTTTATTCCTCTGAGCCAAAAGTACACATGGAGGTTAGGCCAATCCGACAGAATTAGGTCATCAACTAGTCTGAGTTTGTCCACAGGATCATTCATGTGACATTAAGTAGTAAAGCAGGTGAAATGCGTGAAGGCTTTATTCACATATGGAAATATTTATATGAATATGAATATTATTCACCTCCATGCTGTTCATTGTTTAAATGGGAGTCAGCAGAATTCTGAAATAGTCCACAAATTTCCCACCTTTGTGGAGGCTCTGTATAATGTCCTCCACTTAAGTGTGGACAGGGCTGTGAATAGGATGGACTACATGCACATAATTAGACTATGTTTGATGTCAAAGTGAAGAGATTTTACAAGTTTATGGTCCTGATTCAATTGATTTTACATTATTCAAAACTAAGATTATCAGGTGGGCCAGATCTAATGAGTTGATCCCTTCAAAAATATTGGCTTCTTCCTGAAGTCAGAGACATTTAAAGAATGAGAGAAATTCTCTGGCTGGCTTTGAAATAATACAAAATAGCTAGGTTGTGAAAGGGTCTATAGAGGAAGTCATTTGGCAGGTTACTTTTTTTCCCCTCTATCCCTTTATAGAAGTTGTTTTAAGCTTTTATTCCATGCCATTAATTTGATTTTTCATTGTATCTATTTCATTCTTTGTTTTTTCTTTTTTCCAGTGTATTTATTAGAATATTGTACGTCCAGTACATTTCTTTAGTTTGGCTTTCTAAATGTCTTTTTTTTTTTCATAAAAAACATTCTGTACAAATATTTTAATGAATTCAAATTATCACCAAATCCTAATCAAGTTCTATTATCTCAGGGAGATTATCTCTTTTGCAGAATTATTTTCTACTCCTTTGGTTTGTCTACATCAGACAAAGTTTGAAGAGTTGCCAGCTTATTTATTTTTCATCTTGTTCTTAATGTGGGCTGCTGAGTTCAGATTAACTACACGTTCTGAAATAATTTGGGCAATTGTTTTTGATGCCTCGTGTAGCTGATCTGGCTGAAACAATAGATATGGTTCCAGCTTTTCCAAGTTTGTGAGATAATATCACTCTCCTCACTCTCCTTTTTTGTATTAGATTGTTGCTGATGCAATTATCACTCTTTAAGTATTTAATTTTTTTCTCTACCTAATTATAGATTGAAGAAGGAACTACTTATGAGTGATTCAACTGTTTTCTTTTTTAAATCTTTTCCCAGCATCTACAAGATCATAGAATTAAAGGACAGTTGTCAGGATAATATTTCCCAATGTAAGACCCCAAGACAATAAAGAACAAGAAGATAACGTCTTATGTGTGAAGGTAAGTTAACTAAGCTTGAAAGAAAGACATAAAGCCAAGGTCTTTTTAAAGAACTTGGTAAGAATTTATGCAATGTATTTGGATGTATTCTTTAGACTTAAAAAAATAATATAAAATGCCAGCTAAGTGAATTTCAGTTGTGATGATGAATACAGATGGATTATATTTCTGCTCATGAACGTACAAGCATGGGTAAATGTGGAAGTAAATCTACATGTGGAAGATTCAAACATACGTTACACATGAAAGTGTGTATATCTTAATAATCCTAATAAGCTATGTGAGCAGTATTTTGAGGATATGGGCTTAATTATTAAAAAAGATAACATTCATGAACTATATAGATTGAGATCCAATTAACTTGCTGAAGCTATCTTATTAGATGCCAATTAAGTGTATTAATATTTTTACAATTTCATATATTAAAATGAATTTAACTGTGCCTTTATTGCCATTATAATGTTAATTGCATAGCTACACAATTCATCTTTGGCATAATTATTAAGGCTTACTCTCTGTTCCTCAAAAAAATAAAATTTATAGCTTTATAAACTCTGCAGATAAGTCCCCAAAGCATCACTAGTTTCCTGGCATTGTACAGGTCTTTGTTTTGAAGTGAAATGAAGATTTCCCATGGTTTGTACTAGCTAGATAGTGATTCAAAGTCTTTATTGGAAGGAAAATATGCAGCAGCTACCCAGTGTGCCTGAAAGACACTCTTAGGTCTTTCAATTTGTTTTCTTTTCTGTTATAGTTTTGGTTAATGTGTGTCTAGTTATAGAAAGGTTTTCTGACAACTGAGAGCCTTTTAATGAAGTGGAATAAGAAGAAAACAGATCATGAGATCCTTATTGCCAAATTCAGACTTAAACTGAAGAAAGTAAGGAAGACCACTACACCATTCAGGTATGACCTAAATCAAATCCCTTATGATTATACAGTGGAAGTGAGAAAGAGATGCCAGGGATTAGAGACAAGAGACAGAGTGTCTGAAAAACTATGGACGGAGGTTTTTGACATTGCACAGGAAGCAGGGATCAAGACCATCCCCAAGAAAAAGAAATGCAAAAAGGCAGAATGTTTGTCTGAGGAGATCTTACAAATAGCTGTGAAAAGAAGAGAAGTGAAAGGCAAAGGAGAAAAGAAAGATATACCTTTATGAATGCAGAGTTTCAAAGAATAGCAAGGACAGATAAAGCCTTCCTCAGTGATCAATGCAAAGAAATAGAGGAAAACAATAGAATGGGAAAGATTAGAGATCTCTTAAAGAAAATTAGAAATACCATGGGAACACTTCATGCAAAAATTGGCAAAATAAAGGACAGAAATGTTATGCACCTAACAGAAGCAGAAGATATTAAGAAGAGGTGGCAAGAATACACAGAAGAACTGTACAAAAAAGATTTTCATGACCCAGATAATCACGATGGTGTGATCACTCACCTAGAGACAGACAACCTGGAATGCGAAGTCAAGTGGGCTTTAGGAAGCAGTGAGCCGTGAACTTCCAGATGTTCAAGATGGATTTAGAAAAGGTAGAGGAACCAGAGATCAAATTGCCAGCATCCATTGGATCATTGAAAAAGCAAGAGAGTTCCAGAAAAACATCTATTTCTGCTTTATTGACTATGCCACAGCCTTTGACTGTGTGTCACAATAAACTGTGGAAAATTCTTCAAGAGATGGGAATTCCAGACCACCTGACCTGCCTCTTGTGAAATCTGTATGCAGGTCAGAAAGCAACAATTAGAACTGGACGTGGAACAACAGACCGGTTCCAAATAGGAAAAGGAGTACGTCAAGGCTGTATACTCTCACCCTGCTTATTTAACTTATTTGCAGTGTACATCATGAGAAACGCTGAGCTGGATGAAACACAAGCTGGAATCAAGATTGCTGGGAGAAATATCAATAACCTCAGATATGCAGATGACACCCTCCTTGTGGCAGAAAGCAGAGAAGAACAGAAGAGCCTCTTGATGAAAGCGAAAGAAAAGAGTGAAAACTGGCTCAAAACTCAACATTCAGAAAACTAAGATCATGACATCTGACTCAATGGACGTGAGTTTGGGGTAACTTCAGGATTTGGAGATGGACAGGGAAGCCTGGCGTGCTGCAGTCCACGGGGTCGCCGAAGGTCGGACAAGGCTGAGCAACTGAACTGAACTGAAGAAGGAACCTATGAGAACACAAATATTTTAGATCTTTTTGGTGAGATATGTTTTATTTTGCCTCAACAATCCTCTGAATATTTAGCAAAAGGGTCTTACCAAGTTTGAGGTAGTTAAAAAGATGGGCTTTCACTCAGATAATCTGGGGCTCAGTGTCTCTCCCAATTTCTATTTCTTTGTGGTAGAAATTCATGACATTTATGGCATTTATCGTATTTACTCATTAGTAAAATGTTAATGGTAACAACTCTTACATTTGTTTATGTGAATATGAAATATACCTAAATGTGTATGTATATGAAGACATAATGTTAAAAATGTTTTACAAGGACATCTATACTCATCAAAAACTAGCTTTTATTCTTATAATTTCTATATTTTTGAAACAACTTCTTTGATTTGTATATAACCTACTGCCAAATAACTTTATTTATATATGATTTATGAATGAGATGGATCTCAGGGCATCTGTAAATCTTGAAAGAGAAGTATAAAAAATGTATTCACATGAAAGACAATTTGGATATTCAAGTCTGGATAGGCACAAAGTTATTGCCTTGTTTCATTTATGTCATTAAGATAAAATTTAAATGTTTAATGGTTAACTCTATATTTACACAAGGAGAACCTCTTTCACAGATATTTACTCATGGTTCAACGATCAGTACACTGATGTATCTACATATGAATTATTGAGAGCTGGGATGCCAGAAAAATCTATCCTTATTCCATGCTAACAGGCGGCCGTTGCCTGGAGGCAGGCAATGAGTTTGGCTTGGTACATTTTGCTTTTTTGCTGGAGTTCCACATCATTCTCTCAGGAAAAGTGGCCTGCTCGTCACTGCATTGTTGTATAATATTCAGATATAAGTAAGTTTCAAGGGGGAAGAAATAGCCTTTCCTGTATACTATTCCCATGAACTCCACCCATCACCCCATCCCTGGGTTTTTTCAGCCCTCACATTTCCTGTGTGTGGGAAGACGGTAAGTGGAAGCTACTCCCTGCATCTTCTCCTTCTCTTGCCTAAGCAGTGACGGTCACTTCCCTGGTTGACACCGTCACTTGTGTTTCGTTAATCCGTGCCTGTTTAAGTTGTCTATTCAACCTCCAATAAAATCACCTGTAAAGCCACCGTCAGGTACAATAACACATGTCTTGGAAGCAAAGTCACCCGATTGAAATGGAAGGAAACCTAAAATCCTCGTCCATGTGCTTCCCATTAGAAATGTTTCCTCTAGTTCGCCATTATTTATAGCACCGTTAATGATGGAATTCACACGGAAATAAATGTCTTTCTTGTTGGTGATTATTCATGAGGCCCATGTGCCTATGAGTACGTCAGACAGTGTTCTGTATGGTAGATTGAGACTGAGGGTCACTGGGAATTGATGTAGAAGTCTGAGAAAGGGTTTTAACTATAGCTTCACAACAGTTCCATGGAGCGCTGGGTCTGACTGATAAGGATGAACAATTGTGACCGCCAGAGGAAATTTATGGAAATGGGTTGAACAATTCCAGTGTGGCTCTGGAATATCAAAATTGCAATTTGTACAGGTGGTGAACCTTTAGTCAAATAAGCAATGAAAATAAAGTGGCTGCCACTTGTCAGAGAGCCAGCACCTGGATTAAAAGTTCCTGACGCAGCCTTAGCCCAAACGGCAGGCGGGTTGCAGGCTCTTGCTGGAGTTGAAAGTTGCTAGGTTTTCTTTTCTAGGATTGGATAGCCTACTATCATATTTTATTTCTCTACAGAGTTCTTCATTTGTAGAGAAATTTCAAGGATCTGTCACCATTTCATAACCGCAGAAGACACCCATGAAAAGAAAAGTCCTAATGATAGCTTTCATCCGTTGACTACACTTCAGGCAAATTTTACATACTCTGGTTCACCAAAAAGCTAGGTTTGTTTTTTTTCTTTACAATGATTTGACATGTGAGAAAACTAATGCATGAGAGACTCATCACTGGGTAAGCTATTATCCAAACAATCCAAACAGACTGATTTGTCCCCCGAGTTTGTATGTTCTTATTCCTTGAGCTACACCATTCTGCTTGTGGGAAAACTGAGCAACCTATGAGTTCATCATCACAGATCTCAATCCTAATAACATACACCCACAAGTCCTCATAATTTTCTTCATTAATTACTTTAGTACTGTCCTCTGGAGGAATCTATATAGGTTTAGTTGCTCAAAATTGTGTCCTCCTGTGTTGTCATGAGTTTTTTTTTTTTTTTTTTTAATAATCAGTGCGTCCTCTATCTGGTCTTGAAGCATTCTGCCTTGTAACTTAATTCTAGTGGAATCAATGTGGAATGCTGTGGTAATTCAACCTAATCCTCTGCATCTGACAGTGCATGCATGGTACGGCATGGTGAGGTAAGCATTCCCTGCCTCAAGCACTTAGTTTCTCTATCCCTATGTTTGAAAATCTTTCATGAGTTGAAATTCCCATACATTCTGTACACTATTTTACATATTTTCTTTTGCACTTTTTCCCCATGGAGAGCACAGTAGTAGTAGTAGTGTTTGTCACTCAGTCGTGTCCACTTTGTGACACCATGGGCTTTACCTGGCCATGCTCCTCTGTTCATGGAATTTTCCAGGCAAGAATACTGGATTGGGTAGCCATTCCCTTCTCCAGGCAATCTTCCCAACCCAGGGATTGAACCCAATTCTCTTGCATTGTAAACAGATTCTTTACAATCTGAGTCACCAGGGATAGATATATATGAATAACTGACCTTCTAAACTCTTGATATATTGAGGAAAAGATATAACAATGCTGATTGTGCCAGCAAGAAGTGTGAATTTAGATAAATATTATACTTGAATCTGCTTTCTTCATTCAAATATCCCTGAAAGCATTGTCGATTTATATATATAAACACAATATATATATATATAGTGTTCCCTTAAAGTTTCAAAAACATGCTCAAGATTCAAAAACTTCAGGATTCACTCAAATTTTCAACATGGTCTCTAGTTTTTATTATTTTTGAGATTTTTGTACAGCATTTCAATTTGTAAACCCCTTAAAGATTTTTCTTAAACATAAATTTTCATTAAATAGCATTTAGTAGCATGTTCCAGATTTCCCAGCAATGCAAGCTGAGTCTACATAATAGAGGCCATTATCCAGGGTTTCTTGTATTGCTGTGGTTTACCTACACTCCTGAGTATCAGATTCATTTCGATATTTGGCAAAACTAATACAATATTGTAAAGTTTAAAAATAAAATAAAATTAAAAAAAAGAAAAACAAACAACTTGACTGACATCAAAAAAAACAAGTCATAAAAAATAATTTTCTTTGTATCTGTCCTATCAAAACATCTACTTACTGCAAGAAACCATTGTTGATCTTGTGGAATGGCTTATCTGATTTAAGACCACAGTCTTTCTTTCTAAAAGTTATTTCCTGTCCCCACTGAATGATCCAATCACTCCTGTCCTTCTTAGTTTGCATTATGGCACATCCTGGAATCCAGTCTTCTTGTATTTACAGATGTATAATATAGAGGCAACAGATTAAGTCCAGGAGATTAATTTGTCATGTGAGTGGACATAACTGGCAAAATATCCTCACCCAATTTTCCTGTAGATGAAGGATAAGTTTTACAGTTTTAATCAGAGTCTTGTGTACTAAAATTGTGTACTAAAATCGTCTTTTATGCAGATATTTAGGTATATTATAAACAGATAGTCACAACATTTAATAGTGAAAATTTTAGTCACAATATTTAATAATGAAAATTAGAAATCTCTCAGAAGAGAGTATAGGAGAATATATTTATGATATGGCATGAGGAAATATTTCTTAAAGAGAGCACTATTCAAAAAAAGAAATGTTTATTAATTTCAATGTCATTGGTATTGAGAATTTTATTTCATCATGGAAAGACACCAGGAAAATATGGGAAACATGAAACAGGGAAAAGTGATTGCAACACATACATCAGACAAAGGACTTGTATGTACAGAATCCCAGCAAAGAAAAAAAAAAAAGACAAATACTTTGGAGGAAAAAGGTAAAAACAACAAAAATGCAAAAGGCAGTTCACAGAAGAATATATCTGAATGATCAGTTGTTATGTTGCTCAGACTTGTCCAACTCTGCAACCCCATGGACCGCAGCAACCCAGACTTCCTGTCCTTCACTGTCTCCCGGAGTTTGTTCAAACTCATGTCCACTGACATGAGTGGTGGTGTGCCATCCAACACTCTCGTCCTCTATCCTCCCCTTCTTCTCCTGCTCTCAATAATTTCCAGAATTCGGGTCTTTTCTAATGAGTCAACTCTGCATCATGGAGACAAAATATTGGAGTTTCAGCTTCAGTAAAATCCTTCCAGGGGATATTCAGGGATAATTTCCTTTAAGATTGACTGGTTTAATCTCCTTGCTGTCCATGGGACTCTCAAGACTCTTCTCCAACACCACAGTTCAAAAGCATCGATTCTTCGGCTATTGGCCTTCTTAATGGTCCAACTCTCATATCCATACATGACTACTGAAAAAAAAAAACAAAACATAGATTTGACTATACAGATGTTTATCAGCAAATTGACATCTCTGCTTTTTAATATGCTGTCTACTTTTTTTTAATATATATATTTTATTTTTGCTATCTACTTTTGTCATAGTTTTTTTTTTCTAAGGAGCAAGTGTCTTAATTTCATGACTGCAGTCACCATCCACAGTGATTTTGGAGCCAAAGGAAATAAAATCTGTCACTGTTTCTATTCTTTCCCATCTATTTTTCATGGGTTAATGGAACCAGTTGCCATAATCTTAGTTTTTTGAATATTGAGTTTTAAGCTAACTTTTTCTCTTTCCTCTTTCTCTTCATCAGTTCAGTACAGTTCAGTTCAGTCTCTCAGTCATGTCTGACTCTTTGTGACCCCATGAATCACAGCACGCCAGGCCTCCCTGTCCATCACCAACTACCAGAGTTTACACAAAATCATGTCCATTGAGATGGTGAGGCCATCCAACCATCTCATCCTCTGTCGTCCACTTCTCCTCCTGTCTTTATCTTTCCCAGGATCAAGGTCTTTTCCAATGAGACAGTTCTTCGCATCAGGTGGTCAAAGTATTAGAGTTTCAGCTTTAGCATCAGTCCTTCCAATGAATATTCAGGACTGACCTCCTTTAGGATGGACTGGTTGGATCTCCTTGCATACCAAAGGACCCTCAAGAGTCTTCTCCAACACCAGAGTTCAAAAGCATCAATTCTTCAGTGCTCAGCTTTATCTATAGTCCAAATCTCACATCCGTACATGACCATTGGGAAAACCATAGCTTTGACTAGTCGGACCTTTGTCGGCAAAGGAATGTCTCTGCCTTTTAATATGCTGTCTAGGTTGGCCATAACTTTTCTTCCAAAGAGCAAGCGTCTTTTAATTTCATGGCTGTGGTCACCATCTATCTGCAGTGATTTTGGAGCCCCAAAAATAGAGTCTGTCACTGTTTCCACTATTTCCCTATCTATTTGCCATTAAGTGATGGGACCAGATGCCATGATCTTAGTTTTCTGAATGTTGATCTTTAAGCCAACTTTCTCACTCTCCTCTTCACTTTTATTAAGAGGCTCTTTAGTTCTTCACTTTCTGCCATAAGGGTGGTATCATGTGCATATCTGAGGTTATTGATATTTCTCCTGGCAATCTTGATTCCAGCTGTGCTTCATATAGCCCAGGGTTTCTCATGATGTACTCTGCATAGAAGTTAAATAAGCAGGGTGACAATATACAGCCTTGACATACTCCTTTCCCGATTTGGAACCAGTCTGTTGTTCCATGTCCAGTTCTAACAGTTGCTTCCTGACCTGCATACAGGTTTTCAAGAGGCAGGTCAGGTGGTCTGGTATTCCCATCTCTTTCAGATTTTGTCATGATCCACACAATCAAAGGCTGTTAGAACTGGACGTGAAACAACAGACCGGCTCCAAATCGGGAAAGGAGTATATCAAGGCTGTATATTGTCACCCTGCTTATTTAACTATCTATCTATCTATCTATCCATCTATAGTTCATCAGGCACTCTGTCTATCAGATTTATTTCCTTAAATCTATTTCTCACTTGCGCTGTATAATTTAAGGGAATTGATTTAGGTCATACTTGAATGGTTTAATGGTTTTCCCCACTTTCTTCAATTTAACTCTGAATTTGGCAATAAGGACTTTATGATCTGAGCCAGAGTCATCTCCCAGTCTTGTTTTTGCTGATTGTATAGAGCTTCTCCACCTTTGGCTCCAAAGAATATAATCAATCTGATTTCAGTGTTGACCATCTGGTGGTGTCCATGTGTAGAGTCTTCTCTTGTGTTGTTGGAAGAGGGTGTTTGCTATGATCAGGGCATTCTCCTCGCAAAACTCTATTAGCCTTTGCCCTGCTTCATTCTGTACTCCAAGGCCTAATTTGCCCGTTCAGTTCAGTTCAGTTCAGTCGCTCAGTCATGTCCAACTCTTTGTGACATGCACGCCAGGCCTCCCTGTCCATCACCAACTCCTGGAGCTCACTCAAACTCATGTCCATTGAGTCAGTGATGCCATCCAACCGTCTCATCCTCTGTCGTCCCCTTCTCCTCCTGCCCTCAATCTTTCCATTACCAGGGTCTTTTCAAATGAGTCAGCTCTTTGTATCAGTTGGCCAAAATATCGGGGTTTCAGCTTCAACATAAGTCCTTCCAATGAACATTTTGTCTGTTATTCCAGGTGTTGCTTGTCTTCCTACTGCTTCTGTTAGACCCTTGCCATTTCTGTCCTTTATTGAGCCTTCTGTCCTTTATCTTCGCATGAAATGTTCCCTTGGTATCTCTAATTTTCTTGAAGAGATCTCTAGTCTTTCCCATTCTACTGCTTTCCTTTATTTCTTTGCATTGTTCATTTAAGAAGGCTTTCATATCTCTTCCTGATATCTTTGGAACTCTGCATTCAGATGGGTATATCTTTCCTTTTCTCCTTTGCCTTTAGCTTCTCTTCTTTCCATAGCTGTTTGTAAGGCCTCTTCAGACAACCATTTTGCCTTTTTGCATTTCTTTTCTTGGGGATGATTTTAATCACTGCCTCCTGTAGAAAGTTACAAACCTCTGTCCATAGTTCTTCAGGCACTCTATGAAATCTGCCTTGAACCTATTTTTCATTTCCGCTGTATAATCATTAAGGAATTTGATTTAGGTCACAGCTAACTGGCCTGTTTGTTTTCCCTACTTTCTTCAGTTTAAGTCTGAATTTTGCAATAAGGAGTTCAAGATATGACTCACAGTCAGCTCATGGTGTTGCTTTCGCTGATTGTATAGAGCTTCTCCATCTTTGGCTGCAAAGAATATAATCAGTGTGATTTAGGTGTTGACTGTCTGGTGATGTCCATCTGTAGATTTGTCTTTTGCATTGTTGGAAAAGGGTATTTTCTATGAACAGCACATTCTTTTGACAAAACTCTGTTAACCTTTGCTCTGCTTCATTTTGTGCTCAGTAAGTACCTGTAAAGTTTGAAAAAATCATGCTTAATTTGGAAAGTGCAAGTTAAAATCTCAATGAGATCAGTAATATACCAATTAGACTCATCATAATGGCTGAAATTAAAAAAAAATCTGATAATGCCAAGTGCTGACTAGCATGTTGAATGATCCAAATTATACTGCTAATCGAAATATTGGGCTACCCTATTGGCTCAGATATTAAAGAAACTGTTCGCAATGAAGGAGACCCAGGTTCGATCCCTGTGTCAGGAGTATCTCCTAGAAAAGGGAATGTCTACTCACTCCAATATTCTTGTCTGGAGAATTTCATGGACCAAGGAGTCTGGCAAGCTGCAGTCCACAGGGTAGCAAAGAGCTGAACACAGCTGACCAACTAGGACTAATGCAAATATTAATTTCCTGGTGCATTCTGTTATATATTTGCTGCTAAGTCACTTCAGTCGTGTCCGACTCTGTGCGAGCCCATAGACGGCAGCCCACCAGTCTCCCCCGTCCCTGGGATTCTCCAGGCAAGAACACTAGAGTGGGTTGCCATTTCCTTCTCCAATGCATGAAAGTGAAAAGTGAATGTGAAGTCACTCAGTCGTGTCCAACCCTCAGCGACCCCATGGACTGCAGCCTTTCAGGCACCTCCGTCCATGGCATTTTCCAGGCAAGCATACTGAAGTGGGGTGCCATTGCCTTCTCCTGTTATGTATTTACTTATGGCTTATTATCAAGTTTTCTGGTCAGTAAAGTTGCCTAATACTTTATTGCATTAATAAAATAATGCAATAAAAGTTCCTGCAGTGCATGGCACACAGCATTCACGTATGATAGTATTTGTGTAGTTATTATCATTATCAGTATTTTTGCTTACATTATTTTATAAGCACTCTGCTCATTTTGCCCACAATATATATTAAATGTCTATTTTTAATGTTAAAAAGTCATAAACTGTGCTACATTCTTGGGCTGTCCATATCTATTATCAATTTCCATAAATGAAAAAATGGGAGAAATGATTATAAAATTATCTTATGCTCTGTAAAACATAATGAAAATTAATGAAAATATAACAATTTTTGTAAATTAAACACATACACACATTTCATATTAGCAAAACAGGTGTATTTATGTTATTAATTCTTCTTCAAATGTATGTACCCTTGGACCAGTCAATTGTTTAAAATAATCCAACAGTTGTAGTAATTTTATCTATACAGAGCATTTTTTTTAATGTCACGAAAACTAATTCATATGTATACTCTATGAGCCTATTTTACTCAACATTTTTGGTTATGTTAGCACTCATATTTAAGAGCAAAGGGAAACAATAACTCTTGTGCAGTAAAATAATCGTCTCTTGCACCTGTATGTTTTGAAAACCATTTGTGTTTTATCGAGTGGTATGGTCTTTGTACTTCAAATTTGCATCTTTTTTTTCTTAGAAGATGGATTTCTAGGATTGCAAGGACAGTGGAGATTTGTACTATAAGGGGAGTCCTCATCTCTCAGAGGAATAACTTGAGGTCTAGAGATGCCAAGAACCTTGTTTGGGATTCTTCAGCAGAGACAACTATAACCCAGGTCTCCTGGCTCATGCTGCCCGTGTGTACCCTCTCTGAGATGGCAATAACAAGAGAAATGTTCAAACAGTAAAGTGGGAAGGATCCATCGTCCATAAGTGGGTTGGTTTCTCATTATCAGAAGATTTTGCTGGTGATAATTTGGACAATGTTTTTCTTTTAAGGTATAAGTCAAAAGCATTGAAAGGGCGTATTTCATATCATTGACTCAGCTCTGTGTTGTTTCTGGTAGTTCTATGCTAGAAGAGGTAGAAAGGATTTTTAAAATAAATACATTATTCAGTAGGCAACGAAGGGGTAAAACCACTTTTTTCATAATCACAGTTCTTTCTAAAGTCATACAGTCCCTATAAATGAGATAATGAAGTAACTCCACATTGGTTCTTTCAGTTCCCTGGAGTTTAAAGTGTATTAATGGCTATTGGATTCTGAATAAATAAACTGGATGGAAAAATCATTATGTGAGTTTTATTTTCCAAATATCAATTTGGTTTCTAAGCACTCCAATAACTTACCCTTAATTTTCAGCTTGAAGCTTCTGAGAAAAAAATAGTTGAAATTTGGGGCATCATTTATTTTTTCCCCTCTTGTAATAATGGGGATGTGAATTCAGCGGCTGAGTTTATTGAATTTGGCATTAGAAGCTGATTCATCCCTTAAAAAAAACACATATTTTACACACTGAATTTCATCCTTTGGGGGATAGTGAACAATAAAAAATGCATTGGAAAAATTAGTTGAAATGGCTGGATGAATAAACCCTTTCTTCTGTTCATTAAATTCAGTAGAATCATGTGATCCTCAGTTCTCTCTACTAGAATTTAACTTGAAAATTAGTGAACAAAGCTGTTAAACAGAATTATATCTTTCCTGGGATAAATGTTTAAATTTCCCTGTATGCAGTTTGCATACACCGGGGCCTTTGTATTTCACATGTCACAAACAGGAAAGGTCAGAAATGTCAGATCCCAGTAGCAGGATAGCCAGTGCAGTGTGTGATCTATATGCATGCAAATACCTGGACCTTCCAGTGACCTGCTGACAATATATATATATATATATATATATATATATATATATATATATATATATCACAATACATATATTATATACATATATAATATATATATATCACTAAATCTCCTTTTCTAGCAATGGAAGCAATTAATTGGCAAGAATGACAAAAAGATAAATTGCAACACACAACAGTAACAAGCCAATAACTCATAATCTCATTCCAAGGTCTTGTAGAGTGGTCAAAGTATTCACAAAAGTATGTTTCTACATTCAACAAACCATTGAAGGCCTACCACTTGGATATCTATCTCTTGATTATTTTCTTCCCCAAATCTCCTGCTTTTTCACTTGAAAAATCATGAAATAACTAAGTCTTTTAATTTCTTCTACTTTTTTTTTTCACTTCAGTCGATTTCAGTGGAAAATTATTATAGAGATTAAATAAACACACAATTGGAGTACAATTGCTTTACAATGTTGGATTAGTTTGTTAGTTTCTGCTCTACAGCAGTGTGAATCAGCTATTCCTATATATTTACCCGCTTCCTCTTGAGCTTCCCTCCCATCACCCTCCATCCTAAACTTCTAAGTCATCACAAAGCACTGAGCTGAGCTCCTTGTGCTATACAGCAGGTTCCCACTAGTGTTCCATTATACACATTGCAGTGTGTATATATCTGGCCTTCTAACTGGCAAACCCAATGTCTGTTTCCTTCTTCCTCTCCTCTCTGTCTACCTCCATCAGCTCTTTACTCCCTTTCCTTACTTCTGCAAATTTTGTAGTTGCCTCAGTATAGAAAAACTAGAAGAACTGAATGAGTTCCCTTAACTTTACCTCCAGAAGACAATAACAGACAATATTTTGATGCAATTGCTTTTCAAATTTTCTATATATTTTAAATGTTTGCTGAATATATAAATATAAAGGTATGTATGTAATAGTCAAGATCATTTAAGGACATCTCATTCATTGACTACGCTAAAGCTTTTGACTGTATAGATCAAAACAAACTGGAAAATTCTTAAAAAGATGGGAATACCAGACACCTTACCTGCTTACTGAGAAAGGTACATGAAAGTCAAGAAGAAAAGGTTAGAACCAGACATGGAAACACGGACTGGTTTTTAAGAAAAGATTATGTCAAGGTTGTATATTGTCACCATGCTTTTTTAACTTATATGCAGAATACATCATGCGAAATGCCAGACTGGATGAAGCACAAGCTGGAATTAAGATTGCCAGGAGAAATATCAATAACCTCAGATATGCAGAAGACACCATCGTTATGGCAGAAAGTGAAGAGGAACTAAAGAGCCTCTTGATAGAGATGAAAGAGGAGCGGGGAAAAGCTGGCTTAAAACTCAACATTCTGAAAATGAAAATCATGGCATCCGATCTCATTACTTAATGATAAATAGATGGGGAAATAATGGGAACAGTGAGAGACTTTAGTTTATTGGGCTTCAAAATCACTGCAGAAATTAAAAGACGCTTGCTGCTTAGAAGAAAAGCCATGACTGACCTAGACAGCATATTAAAAGCAGAGACATTACTTTGCCAACAAAGGTCCTTCTAGCCAAGGATATGTGTGTGTGTGTGTGTGTGTGTGTGTGTGTGTGTTTTTCCAGTAGTCATGTATGGATGTGAGAGTTGGACCATAAAGAAGGCTGAGCACCGAAGAATTGATTATTTTGATCTGTGGCATTGGAGAAGACTCTTGAGAGTCCCTTGAACTTCAAGGAGATCAAATCAGTCCATACTAAAGGAAATCTGTCCTGAATATTCATTGAAAGGACTGATGATGAAGTTGAAGCTCCAGTATTTTGGCTTACCTGATACGAAGACCCAACTCATTGGAAAAGACCCTGATTCTGGGAAAGATTGAAGGCAGGATGAGAAGGGGATGACAGAGGATAAGATGGTTGGATGGCATCACTGAATCACTGGACATGAGTTTGAGTAAACTCCAGGAGTTAGTGATGGAAGGGGAAGCCTGGCATGCTGCATCCATGGGGTCACAAAGAGTTGCACATGACTGAGCGACTGAACAACAACAAATGACTTATTTTTTCATAGTAAGTATGGTTTGGGGTTGTGAACTTATAAAAGATTTCTAGAAGTTAAATTACTTTGTCAGTTCAAAAAATTGAAATATTGACGTTCCATGTGATTCCACCAGTATTTGCCTGGTTTTAAATCTAAGGTGAAGATTGTAAACACATTACTTACATATATATATACACACACACACAAATGCTGCACTTTGTTCTGTAAATGTTAATTTATCTCACCTGTAATATTGATAGCCTTGAGTGACTAAATTAAAAATAAATTTTACAATGATTAGGTGGAATATATATATTTCTCACACTGCTACTTTCTTTACTGAGGCCAGTTTCTAAATGCTTTCTCTTTTCTACGCAGTCAGCAGACTTGTTATAACCCTACTGTAGTCCCTTGAGTTCTTTTCAAATTGAAGCATGTGTACATTATATTGTTTAATACGACTTGTTTTCACAGTTTAAACTTTCTCTAGTGTCTCTTTTAGGAGAAGGCAATGGCATCCCCTCCAGTACTCTTGCCTGGAAAATCCCATGGGCAGAGGAGCCTGGTGGGCTGCAGTTCATGGGGTGGCTGAGGGTCGGACATGACTGAGTGACTTCACTTTTCACTTTCATGCATTGGAGAAGGAAATGGCAACCCACTCCAGTGTTCTTGCCTGGAGAATCCCAGGGACGGGGGAGCCTGGTGGGCTGCCGTCTATGGGGTCGCACAGAGTCGGACACGACTGAAGCAACTTACCAGCAGCAGCAGCAGCAGTGTCTCTTTCCTGCCTCTCAGATACTTCTTAAAGAAAAAGTATAATGGCCTTTAACTTCCAGCTGTAGGAAACTTACTCAAGATTTCCTAAGCATGCCACGTATTTTCTTCATGGTTCTGGGCAGCTGTGTTGGTTTCTCTTTAGCTTTTCCTGAACTTTTTAAACTTGTGGCTATTTTTCTTCTCTAACCCTAATTCTGTGCTCTCCCTTAAATTTTTACCCCCTTTCTACATACCCACACTGACATACACACTTATTTTCCTATTTAGTGGGATGTATTCAACCATTCATCAGAGCCCAAACTCTGTATGACTAGATGAGAGATGGCTATCTTGCCACAAGCCCCAGACTATAGGGGTAGCTGCTGTCTTTAGGAACATGATTTTATATCATATTAATCATCACAGGTTTTGACACCTCATGATTTTTATGCTTTGGGAGGGCAAAATCTGTGCCTTATTTACTATGTATCAGGCATTGCAGTAGGACTTAGAGCTTCTACTGACTGAATGAGTAAATTATTGTGATCAATGTTCATATTTAAGACACAGAACAAAATCCTCTTATCTCTGTGTGAGGCAGGAGGATTGCTTTGGATGGATAAAATGATGAAAAGTCTCAAGATAGAGCAAGCTGAAAGTAAGGACAATTATTTAAATAATTTGAAAGCAGCTTAGCTTATTCATTGAAATCTATCAGAGAGCAATAAACAGTGACTTTCTTGTATAAGAGGAAGAATCAGGGCAATGGTGAATGTACTGATTATTAAGAGGTTAATGAAAAATCCTGACCTACAGTTAAGTGGCCACAGTCCAGCTATTGTCAGAATGTATCTAAACACCCCAAATTCTGCAGGCTTTACTACTAATTCTTTAAGGAAGTTGCATTCTTATTAACAAATAATGTTCATCAGAGCCCAGAAATTTAATGGCGATATCTGGTGTTTTTTAAAAATAAGTATTCACTTCAAAAAGTAAGACATTATAGAATATCTGCCTCCTCAGAACTGATATTCTTCAGTTTTTTTACAATGACTGATTACTTTTTCAAGGAAAAAAAAAAAAGGTACATTTAGGCAGAAATGAATAAAACTGAAGAGAAGAAAAATAGCCACAAGGTTAAAAAGTTCAGGAAAAGCTGAAGAGAAACCAACACAGCTGCCCAGAACCATGGAGAAAAGCCTTCTGGGGAATCCATAATAAATGAACATAGGTGATTAAATTTAATTCAGTAGTTGATGGTTCCCAGGGGCCAAGCCTGCCTCTCCGTATATAAAATATATAACTCTATGTTGGCTTAAACATCCGCTGCCAGGCTGTAGGAAACGCACTTAATTCTACCTCTAACCGTCTTTCACACGAGAGGTAATTTATTAAAAACCTTGCCCTTCTCTTTGCTGTGTAGTTCAGATTACCTGTTTCTCTTCTATCATCATGGTATTTTTTCTCTCCCCGTAATGGTGGTTTTGTCAGGGAAATTTCTAAGGCTAGGGGATGAGGCAGACTGCTTCATCATTCTTTCATTATTGTGGCTCCTAGATGGACTGAAAAAGGTCTTTTGCCTCTAAGTTGAAGCTGCGTAAAAATAAGAAATGCTGTTCTTTCCTTCAGCCAACACTTTCTGAGGCCCTGCCATGTGCCATAGGGGTGTGTAACTAAATAAGGCAGCGATTGTACCCTAGGCAAGCTTACATTCCAGAGAGAAGAGTGACATTGGAAAAGAGGAAAGAAAAATGCAAAAACCAGAATGTTCAGAGGAGAAGCTCTTTCTCCTGGGGCAGGATTCTGGGTGACCACCGCAAGAGTGCCCAGAGTTTGACTTCTTTGTTTGGTTTCATTTTGTATCTTTTTATGTTCATGATTTGTTTTTATGCAGATAAATGATGAGAAACAGTTAAAAAGTTAACACTGCCTGTGTAGTTTGGGAACTTAAATCCAGAAAACATAGCCAGTTACTATCGGAACCCAAACTAGTGCTCTGTGACCACCTAGAGGGGTGGGATGAGCCGGGGGGTAGGGGAAGAGGCTCAAGAGGGAGGGAGATAATATGTGTAATTATGGCTGATTCATGTTGTTGTATGGTAGAAACCAATACAACATAGTAAAATTTTAAAAGCCAAAAAATAATAGTAAATAAGTAAGTTTAAAAAACAAATAAACCACTACAATATTGCAAAATAATTAGCCTCCAGTTAAAATAAGTAAATTTAAAATAATTTTAATTAAAGAAAATGACACTGTAATCATGAAACAGAAAACAACCAATTGTCCATCTATAGAGTTTTGGAACCACAGTTTTCAGAGATTTTTAAAAGTCATTGGCAAAACTCAGATTTCAAATTACTATGAAATATTATTAAAAGTGGAGGCAGGTTGAAAAGATATCTCAAGAATATCTTCTATCTTACTTGTGGTTTTTTTTCTGGGTTTCTGGTCATGGAAAATGTTGGCTTACAGAAGTTTTTCTTTTTTTGTTTTGTTTTCCTATTCTACCCTCATTTCAACAAACTGTAAGACAATGTAAGATAGTATAATATAGGAGAGATATTAAGAATAAAAAAAATTTTGTTTTCAAAAAAGAAATAAGGACACTTTTAACAACCCACTGATTTTCATGTTTTGAAGACAGGGCAATGCTTCACCATAATGCAGTCACTGGAATCAGACCTTCTTTCTTGAGATTTAAATAGTCTACATAGATGGCAGGGGATGATTAGCTACTCCTTGCAGAATATTTGACTGATAACTGCCCAAACCCTTGCCAATGTACCTCAATACTGAATCATCCTTTTATTTTGAAGACTTAGGGCCGGAATTTCCAAACCAACTTGTTAACCCATAATTAATGTGTTAGTCCTGTCTGACTCTTTGGGACCCCATGGACTGTAGCCTACCAGGCTCCTCTGTCCATGGAATTCTCCAGGGGATCCTCACAACCCAGGGACTGAACTCAGGTCTCCTACATTGCAAGAGGATTCTTTACCATCTGAGCCATCAGGGAAGCCACCTGATATGAAGAGTAGACTCATTGGAAAGATGGGAAATGCTGGGAAAGATTGAGGGTGGGAGGAGAAGGTGGAAACAGAGGATGAGATGGTTGGATGGCATCAATGACTCAATTGACATGAGTTTGAACAAACATCAGGAGACAGTGAAGGACAAGGAAGACTGGCATGCTACAGTTCATGGAGTCACAGAGTCAGACACGACTCGGCAACTGAACAACAATAACAATGTGTTAGAATCATGAAAACTTCAATATATGATCACAGTTATCTGAATATAAAATGAATTTACTTCATCTGAATGTATCAGAATGACTGTGCATGTTTGAAATTTCCCTTAGATTAACTTGCCCTTCTCCTTGCCTTGTGGCCATTTGTTGTAGGTAGAGCTTAAATGTTTCCTGAATTTTACACATTTTGGCAATATTATATGTTCATGTCAGAAAAAAAAAAATTGGCTCGAAGTATCCACATCAACCCTCACCTACAGTGACTCTGTTTATATATCAAATATGATGCATTCTTTTTAAAACATACTTTAACAGTGTAAATGTACATAGATTTAGTATTTTAAAATGTGATTATGTTAAACCCTCAAAATTATCTCAGGGTGTTAATTTTAAGCATTGCTATCACATCTTATTTAGTATCTCAACCCAAGAATCTCTAAGGGTGATAAGTCACATTTTTACATTTATTCATATAATTGCCCTTTCAGTCTAATTTTTAAGTTCAGTGCTATCTCATGTTCTTGTTGCTTGGCTTAGTTCTGTGTTTCATAAATCCTCTTCTGTTCTACCTTTACAACAGAATAACGGATAGAATGTAAATGTCCTTCAGTACTGATTCAATATTTTATCTTATAATCTTTCCTGTCAACTCTTTCTCTCCTTGACACCTCTATTAATTCCATCACCCATTTTTGGATTCATAAAAAATAATGATACATTTTCTTTTGTCATAGAGAAAAAAATGAGGCTCACTATTGAGTGATGAGTGGAAAATTTTGCTGTCATGCAGTATGCCCAGTACAGAGGAGAGTTAAAGCTCTGGGGAATGAGGTTGAGAGGAAGAAAGACTTTGAACTGTCCCTGTCTTCTATTAGGAGAGCAAAGTCTCTGTTCTGATTGGCTGGCGATATCTGGGTTTGTCTATGGGGACCACAGGGGATGAGATGGCTGGATGGCATCACTGACTCGATGGACGTGAGTCTGAGTGAACTCCGGGAGTTGGTGACGGACAGGGAGGCGTGGCGTGCTGCGATTCATGGGGTCGTGAAGAGTCAGGCACGACGGAGCGACTGAACTGAACTGAACTGAAGCAATGAGCTGTTTGGAGGTGGTCTGCTGAGTGTGTGATGGGCATATGCTGCATCCATGGATTATGCCATTCAGCTGCCTAAATCAAGATTATGATGTTCAGATTGTTACATACTGCTGACAGACTAGATGATCAAGTTAAGCTTGGTCTGTGTCTTTCAAATAAGTTGAATAAAATTGAACATTTAACTGACCATAATTTCCCTTGCTGCTCCCAACACCCTTGTTTCACATATTCATTCTATGAACAAATAGATTCATTACCACAATTATATACATTTGGGAAAAAAAAATGATTGATTTTTAATACATGGCTCTCAGCTCAAATGTGTAACAATCAAATGTAAGTGTTTGTAAGCTACTCTAAAACTGTCTTTTTACCTCATCTTGAGTGAGAAGAAATTGAGATTTTTTTTTAAACATTTTTTTCATCTTACAGTACAATACCTTGAGAAGCACAGTAGAACAGTACAACAGCTGGCATACGGGGGCTGGCCTTGAGTGAGCAGGCAAGAAGAGTTATGACTGGAGGAGGGAGGGCAGGTGGAAGATGGTAGAGCTGAAGGATCCTCAGCAACAGGAGACGGAAGGCAAGCTGCAATTGCACCCACTCATGTCTGACGTTGATGGTACAGGTTCTGGTTCCTTGCTAGATTCAATTCTATCTACCCTCTTGCGAAAACGATCCGGTGATGTCTGGGTCGTAGCTCTTTCCTCCTCTTCATAGATGACCTGGCAGCACTGCACTGCCTTTTGAATGACTGTCGCAACCTTCGTGTACCACTCTATGCTTGGGTCCTCTGCCGCAGAAGCTAACAGTACCCCTCAAATAAAGAAAGTCAGCTTGCTGTTCCTGCACTGTGGATCTCAAATAAAGAAAGTCAGCTTGCCGTTCCTGCACTGTGGATCTCAAATAAAGAAAGTCAGCTTGCCATTCCTGCACTGTGGATCTCTCTGGTTCTTCAGGAACTTCTTTTCAGTCTTGTCTCTCTTCATCCTTTCTTGGTGCTCGGTGCTTCTTAGCAGTACCAGCTACCTCACTCTGCTTTTATGCTTGCTTTCAGGCATCCTGGTCTGGAAATAAGGATTCAAGTACTGTATTCTATAAATACAGTAAAGTACACAAAAGCACAACGGCTTGTAGAGGATGCTCACACGTGACAATATTTGCCAGATACTAACTTAATTGATTGGACATGTGAAGGCACATTTGCATCTTTGAAAGTTCACAACTTGAAGGTTCCTATGCAGGGGACTTACTTTGTTTCTATTCCTTTTAGTTGCTAACTTAAATAACGCATATTTAAACCTATCTTTATTTCTAATCCTAAGAATAAGACAGAAGTTGGTTGTTTTAGGATTCTGAGAGTTCAGTTCAGGTCAGTCGCTCAGTCGTGTCATACTCTGTGTGACCCCAAGGACTGCAGCACCCCGAGCAAGATTAAGTAGATGTATAGGCAGGCTTTTGGTTTGATTTTTTTTTTAATTTTTTGAATTGAAAGATAATAGATTTACAATTTTTTCTACTTCTCCCCCTCTTTTGAAATGAAGTCAACCCTAATACCCTTCGCTACTAGGATACCAGGATTTCTCAAGATCAACACTATTGAAATTTGGGGACAATAAATTTCTTTTGTAATGGTGTCTGTCTTGTGCATTATAGGATATTTCACAGCATCCTTAGTCTTTATTTACCCACTAGGTGCTAGAAGAAACACTCTTTCCTAACTGGCATTAAAACAAAAAACTGTCTCCAGACATTGCCAAATGTACATAGTCAGCATAATCATTTTCATTTGAGGACTAGTGAGCAAGGCTGGTAGAAATACCAGTTCTCCATCACTGTTTGATTTCCCTTCTATTTCCTGTAGGGTTATGGAAAGATCTCAAAAACTTATGAGAGGCATTCATTTGAAAAGACAGCCACAGGTTTGGCTGGTTATCATTCAAACCTTGTATGAGCCCTCTTAAAGTTCAGTGACTACTTTGGATCATGCTGGGGATGGTGAAAGCCCTGCTGAAGCTGAGAGCCCCATGCCTAGGGTCACCCTCTCTAGTCCTGCTCCACAGCCATCACCCTCTGAGTCCTGTGCCCTCCCAGGTCCCTGCCACAAAGGAGGAAAGGGGTCTAGTAGGTAAGGAAACAGTCCACTCCCTCTTCTGTGAAAATTCTCTTTTCCCTCTTCTAGCTCTTCCAGATCTGACCTTCCTTCTTTCTTTCCTAGTCATACATTTAGAAATGAAGGATGAGGATGGTTGAAAATAAGCATTTTTCTCTTGCAAAGTGCTAAAGTTCAGAAAGCAGAAGATTATAAAGGGAGCGCTTTCAATTCTTTAGAATGGGAAGGAGGGAAAAATATATATAGAGAAAAATATATGTAACTTACAGAATTTGGTGCAGTAACAGAAATCTGTGGCTCAAGAAGTTGTATGTGTTCCCCAGGCAACTGAGTTTTTTATACTTAATATTGTCTTGGTCTCTATCCTTGAATACCAGCCTCTTTTTCTCCATACAGTCAGTGGGTTTTAAGAAATGCACTTATACCAGCCCGTTAAACATTATGAAGGTAATGGATTCCTCAGTCTAGTCAGAAGGTGTTTCTTTGCTTGTTTATTTATTTTTATGTGAAACTGATATTGAAAACCCTGGTGTTAATGAAACAAGAAAGCAACATGGTTGGTTATGTGCTTTGGAGCTAGCCTTGCTAGCTCCTTTCATTGTCCAGTTTGTCCATTCTTGAAACACTGTTAATTTCTCTGTGATTCAGTTTCCTCCCTTTAACTTACCTTCTTTTAAACGTGGTTGGACAAATAAGTTAATACGTGGAAAGTTTAGAATGGCTCCTGATCTGTAGTTAGTATTCCATAAACCTAAGTTATTAACTGTATTATTTTCTTGGTAAAAAGGATTATGACTTCCTAACATGAACCAGGCCATCAGGAAGGACTAGAAAAAAGCAACCCAGTAAAGATCATCCACAGTGACTTGGAAGATGTCCTCAGAGACTGTTTGGAATCCATCCATGCCTCTGCCCCAAATTTTCCCTGGCTCATGTAGTCAAAGCCTGGCTTTTGTCTGTGTCTAATCCACTGTTCTGTCTGGACTGATATGTCAGAAGCAAAATGTACCTAATATGCAACATTTAGGCAATGGCACCCCACTCCAGTACTCTTGCCTGGAAAATCCCTTGGATGGAGGAGCCTGGTGGGCTGCAGTCCATGGGGTCGCTAAGAGTCGGACACAACTGAGCAACTTCACTTTCACTTTTCACTTTCATGCATTGGAGAAGGAAATGGCAACCCACTCTGGTGTTCTTGCCTGGAGAACCCCAGGGACGGGGGAGCCTGGTGGGCTGCCGTCTCTGGGGTCGCACAGAGTCGGACACAACTGAAGCAACTTAGCAGCGGCAGCAATCCACTGTTCTGTCTGGGGACTGATACGTCAGAAGCGAAATGTACCTAATATGCAACATTTAGCTTAACTTTACTCTAGGCTGACCTCAGATGATCCTACTACCTATTTTTTCCTGATTTCAGCTCAATCAGATGTGAACACCAGCTGTTCCATGGGTCTCTTCAGGCTGGCAGCCAAGAAATTAGGAACAATAAATGCTTAGAACCTAGTTAGAGATGCTCGGGAATAAAGAACCCCATTAAACTTTATTTCACTCAGATTTTTCAAATCTTATCTCACCAATGAGGGTTTTTTTTTTTTTTTTCTTTCTTTCCTTGCATTTTTCACCAAGGGACTATCAATACCTTATGGAACTGTGGTTCTAAGGACTATAGTTAGAGACAAGATGTTCTAATGTTACCAATTAACATTGATTCATACATGCTCTGTTCTCTGCTCACTTTGGTGAATCTGTGAGCTACTCTTGTATTAGCTTTTGGCCAAACTGTGCTTATAATGGTTTTATCTCAATTCACATTCATTTAACTGTCTCCCTTGGCTCCATATATTATAATAATGTCCAGTCTTATTCCCTGCTCTTCTGGATAAGCCTACTAATTCAGAGCAGCTGCCACCTTACCTGCCACACACACACTTTCTTTCTTTAGCTAATTGTGTGCAGTGCCCTCTGTCACTGGTAGCTACTCCTGAGACAGAGGACATTCGGAGACAACTAGTGCTTCACTGCTTAGTCACTTTGCCTTTAATCATGGTTGACCAGAAAAGGTTCATATTAAATTACAACAAAATACCAATGTGCGTCTCTGAAGCTAATGAGCCTCTTGTATCTCAAGAGAAGAAAGTGAAAATACTGCTGGTTTTGTGAAAGAAGGTTCAGCACTTTCAGCATTCAGTTATTTATGGATTGGATAGAAATAGCTCAAATGTACTCATTCTTGAGATATTTCAGGATGCAAGATTTTTAGTAGCTCTCTTCTGGCCTAAGTTCATTTGATTTGGATGAGATCAGCCATTTGGTCATTTAACCATATAACCTGAACTGCCAAATTAGAGCACCAGACTCTCCTGATCACAATAGAGAGTATGGGGATGTTACATATGGTGGATGGTGGAAGACAAACCAATGGAAAGCCAACTCTGGGATTTTGCTGGGACCTATTTCAGAATAAATGGTTTATTTTCCTGGAGTTGCTCAGTTGACAGGAATAAGTAACAGACTTACAGCTTGAATTCATTTCTTGAGAGAGCCAGCATCAATGTGAAGCCAACCTTGGGTGGGAAGCATAGCTAAACTATGTAAAGGGACTGGGTTTAAAGACATTGCTTGAACTTCTGTAAGGAAGTCATGTCTCACAAGAACTACTGCCTGAACTGATTCAGTAAGCTTCCATTTGGCTTCATCAAGTTTAAGTCAAATTTCTCTCACTTGCAAATAAAAGTGCTTGGCTGTCCAGACTCTGTGCTTTCCAAGTGGCTCAGTGGTAAAGAATCGACCTGCCAAGCAAGAGATTCAGGTTCAATCTCTAGGTTGCGGAGGAAATAGCAACCCACCCCAGTATTCTTGCCTGGGAAATCCCATGGACAGAGGAGCCTGGTGGGCTACAATCCATGGAGTCACAAAAGAGTTGGATCCAACTTAGTGACTAAACAACAACAACGACAAAAGGAAGATAAACCCAAGTGAATGTATTGATTAAACAACAACAATCCAGACTCCAATGTACACAATTTGTGATAAAGCCATCTCTTGAAATGCAAAGCTGCAGAACAATGAGGCAAAACTTATAAGAACAAATCTAGCAACATTTACATGTAAAAGTGCCTTCTAAAAGATTTTTTTGGGTCACGTATCTCAGTCTATATCACCCATCAGCATATCCATGTCATTAGATAATGGCTAAGGTTCTCATGTGAAGAGTTAACTCATTGGACAAGACTCTGACGCTGGGAGGGACTGGGCGCAGGAAGAGAAGGGGATGACAGAGGATGAGATGGCTAGATGGCATCACTGACTCAATGGACATGAGTCTGAGTGAACTCCAGGAGTTGCTGATGGACAGTGAGGCCTGGCGTGCTTCGATTCATGGGGTCGCAAAGAGTCAGACACGACTGAGTGACTGAACTGAACTGAACCGAAGGTTTTGATAGGTGAGTTGTTTGTCTTTGAGCTCTTTTTTTTTTAATATGAAAATTATTGTACTGACCATATAGGAGGAAAATGAAATTTTTGAATGAATAATATAATGCTATGATTAAATCAGGGAGATTTTTTGTTAAAATTATTATTTTGACTGAGTTTTAAAGAGGATAATATTCATATCATGGACAGTTGTTTTCCAAAAGTGAAAACATTAAAACTGGATATTTCTGAGATTTTATTCAAATTTAGGTTGATATATTTAATTTGCATTTTTCCTCTTTGCATTATTTTGCCATCAACTTACACATATTGTTAAATTATTTCATTTTTATATAAAATATCATTGTCAATCTTTCTATAAAACACTTTTTATTACCAGTCACATGACTCCATAGCTCTTAAATAGATTCTACTCCTGACAACATTAGTTTACTGTAATTTACATTATTGTCTTCTGATCTTCTTTATCATTTTAGGCCAAACCCTCCAATTCTTTCTTACACACCGCCAGTACTGTTTATTCTTGTTCAGTCGCTTAGTCATGTCTGACTCTTTGCGACCTCATGGACTGCAGCATGCCAGGCTTCCATGCCCTTCACTATCTCCCAGAGTTTGCTCAAATTCATGTCCATTGAGCCAGTGATACTATATAATCATCTCATCCTCTGCCACACCCTTCTCTTTTTGCCACCAATCCTTCCTAGCATCAGGCTCTTTTCTAATGAGTTAGCTCTTTGCATCATGTGGCCAAAGTATTGGAACTTCAGTATCAGCATCAGTCCTTCCAACAAATATTCAGGATTGATCTCCTTTAGGATTGATTGGTTTAATCTCCTTGCAGTCCAAGGGATTCTCAAAAGTCTTCTCCAGCACCACGGTTCAAAAGCATTAGTTTTTCAGCTCTCAGCCTTCTTTATGGTCCAATTAGATACATTCTATAACTTTAATACAATTTGTATTATTCAGCTACCAGCAAGTTCAATGATACACATATAATAAAAAGTAATAGGTTAATATTGATAAGCCATCAAATTGCCAGTCACTCTGAGGGGTTTTTACATTACAATCCTAACTACAAGAACTTGCCTTTCATTTAAAGGTAATTTATTTTTTTTTAATTTTATTTTATTTTTAAACTTTACATAATTGTATTAGTTTTGCCAAATATCAAAATGAATCCATCACAGGTATACATGTGCTCCCCATCCTGAACCCTCCTCCCTCCTCCCTTAAACGAGATGCCAGTCCAGGTTCATTGCCTTTCATTTTAAACTTTTGTTTTTTATTATCATAATTACATGGTGACAACCAATAAGCTCAGTTCATTGTGTCTTACAACTTTTTAAAAACATAAACAAGTTGAGATACTTGGAATTTTACTGAGCTTTATACCATGCTTCTATGTAACTGTGTGGGCCTATTAGCAATAATATGAGTATTAACTGATACAGAAAGTTTAAAAATTAAGTAAAACATGTAGAGATACCATCATATTACATTAGATTTAACAGTTTTCTGGCCATTAACATTTTTCTCTTTATGTTACAGAATATTATAAAGATAGATAACTTTTCTCTTTGTTGAATTGTATCATAGACCCAAAGTTCTTATAGATCATCCTTAAAGGAGGAGAGAGGGGGATGGAGGTGGAAGAGAAAGCTATAATTTTAGTTTCTCATTTCTCTGTCAGTTTTATTACATATCCATAATAGAAACCCGTGGCACAAGCAAAATATATTTCAATTGCTGGATCTAATGAGAAAGAGCTACTGGTGAAAAAAATAGAAATCTTAAATACAAGTGAGATTTGATGTATTCCTGACATATCTGACATATGCTTATTTATAGAATCAGAATGAAGTTTGAAAAACGTTTGAATTTGAAAGAACAAATTTTTTAGTACTTTTTATTATTCTTTTTTTTTTTTTAATAACCCTCTCTCCACATCACTCCCCAAATCCCTCTCTGTTTCTCCAAGAAACACACACACACACACACACATACATGCACACTACAGGATAATGTTCCTTAATGTCCTGTACTCAGTTTTCTATTAAGAAAACATCTATTGAGTGCCTCAAATGGGCTAGGTATTGGGCTAGTTCCCAGATCCCAGTGCACATAAAGTTTATGAACTTATGCTCAGCATAGGCATAAACAAAATGTAATCTTGTTCACTCATCATAGAAGTCCTCTCAGGTAGGATTTCCTCCTATGCCATGGATGAGTAACTTGCTCAATGTCACTTCAATAATTAAGTAAGAGAGGTCTTCCAACTCAAGTATTTCTAGAGATACAATAAGTTTTGAAGTCCATATCTTTTTTTTTTTTTCTTACCATATCACACATATAATTAACTTAGAGAGAAAACCATTTTTAAAACCCAAAGTTTGTTCTGTTGGTTCAGTTCTTTAGTACTTTGTATAGAAAATGTTTTGATCTGTATATCACAACATGGCATTTGCTTTTTTCATCCATGTGTTCGTTGACTTATTTATTCTAGTTTTATTAAGTGCTTATCTGGGACAGATTTTATAACAAGGTAAAACAGATTATAAGTTGCTAAAGTTCAGATGCTTACTATAAATAAAGTGGAGAAGTAAATGAAATATTCATAACCCAGATATCAATCACTGCCACTCTGTTCTTAAAATCTAAGCCAAATTAGACTCTGTTTAATCCTTATAAGGGACAATTTCTGTTATTTTATTTTAGTTTAATTTGTATTTTTTGTTTGTTTGTTTAATCATCACGAAACACTGATAACCATTCCTTAGAAAATGGCATCTCAGTATCTTCTCAGACTTCACCTTTTGTCGGCTGTCTCCACGTCAGATGACTCTACCTCTGGCTCCAACTGTGAGTATACAGTTCAGGTTGGGCCAATCGGAGCATTTCATGTCTGTATGTATCGTCTGGTTCAGGGTTTATAAAAATGTAATTCAACTAAAACCAAAACAGTTCAGTGAAACCTCTCTACAGCCAATGTAAGAGAACGGATAAGCTTTCCCGCTCGGTTTGCGCATGAGAAGTGGAACAAAGAGACGCCCCAGCCATTTCGCCATTTGTAGAGTGGCCAAGTTCTAAAGAAACGGAGAGAGAAACGGCGTCCCAATGCTGCTTGCGTCCCCATCGTATTGCATTCAGGACTGCACAGAAGTTTTAAATTATCACCTTCATCCAGTCTTTGCTTTTCTTTTCCTCCCCTATAATTTCCTTTATGTTAACCCTTCACCCCATCGAACCACTTCCATAAGCTTACATAATGGATGTTCAGTGAAGTATGGTGCTCTAAATTAAAGGGATATGGCACCATATGGCAATTAATTTAAAACTGTAAAGATTTCACTTAAAAAAAAAAAAATGGTGATCAACATGGCCTACGACCATGCCGCATCTCCTTTCTGTCCTGTAGCCTACATCTAATTTTCTTTTTCCACCTTTCCACCTCAGTGGGATTCCTTACCCTTTTCTCTACTCCCCTCTGGTCCTCAGCTTACCCAGCCCCCCAACAAATAGCATAAAAATGAATTCTTCCATTCAGTTTCTGGGCTAAATACAAAACTTTTCTCAGAGGGAAGACATTTTTAAGCTCTCTTCAGTCAAAATGAAACCCTTTCATTTCCATTCTTTTATATGAAGTTTCTCCAAAAAGGTAAACAAATCTTATAAAATCAGAGCATGCGTGCTTAGCTGAGTCCAACTGTTTGAGACCTTGTGGACTGTAGCCCAGCAGGCTCCTCTGTCCATGGGAATTTTCAGGCAAGAACACTGGAGTGGGTTGCCATTTCCTTCTCCAGGGGATCTTCCCAACCCAGGGACTGATCCTGTGTCTCCCATGTCACCTGCAATTGCAGGTGGATCTTTTACCACTGGGGCTTCCCTGGACGCTCAGCCAGTAAAGAATCCACCTGCAATGCAGGAAACCCCAGTTCAACTCCTGGGTCAGGAAGTACCCCTGGAGAAGGGATAGGCTACCCACTCCAGTACTCTCAGGCTTCCCTGGTGGCTCCGATAGTAAAGAATCTGCCTGCAGCGTGGAAGACCTGGGTTTGATCCCTGGGTTTGGAAGAACGCCTGGAGGAGTACATGGCAACCCACTCCAGTATTCTTGCCTGGAGAATTCCCATGGATAGAGGAGCCTGGCAGGCTACAGTCCACGGGGGTCACAAAAAGTCAGATGCAACTAACCATTGACCCACTGGGGGAAGCTCAATAAAATTAGTGACTTTCCTCCAAACCTGAAGATTGCATCTACTATGTTTAATTGGTCCATAAGTCTGAACATTTTCTTTCAGGCTAGTTTGGATTGATGGTGAAGCAATCAGCAACTTTTTTTCACCTTCACCTTTTTTAGAGGTGGAATTTGCTGGTCTCCTCTCTCTACTATCTCACACATAGAGCATTGATTTGTTTACATACATTTAATACTCATTTCTAAATCTAGTCCTTCTCAGTAGCTAAACGAACAAACAAATACATAAGCAGTCAAATACAAACAGAGAAAACTTCTAATCAGTCATCTCTCAATTATTTCAATACTTTGTTTGTTTGGGCTCTAACTCTGTGATTGTCTGCATGTTACGTTTTTAGCTGAGATTTAGATTCAGCACATTCCACCTGCACAGTGAGGAGCACTCTGTGAGATATCAGTGAAAATTCTCAGAAAACGATGTTTGCAGTCTCTCACACAGGGCGATTCCATGGACAGTATTTCATTTAAAGAGAGCGGCATTCATGCCTCACACTTGTCCAATATCTTTCTTTTGGTGTGCTTGGAGTGATTTACAGGTTTATTTCTTAACAGCTAAATATCCCTAGGAGTCAGAGAGGATACAGGTACTAAAGATCAATATCAGTCTTAAGGAAAGACTTTCAAATTTTTAACAGAGACACTTATTCAGTAATCTTTGCACAATTATATGTGTCTGGAGAATTAGTGACAACTGCAGAATCTTAGCTAATTCATTTCCTATGGACATTTTTCCCATGAACTTAAAAAAAAAAATTCCCCCTAAATCTCAAATTTGTCACGCTATTTGTTTTAAGGCTTTTACACTTTGTTCCTTTCTGATGACGTAAGACTGGAAGTGGACTTGGCAGGGTAACAATAACATCGTTTGGCTTGGCCCTCCAAGAATAAATGGCCACTGACTGCACAGAATTAAATCCTCTCCTGGAGACATTGTGGATGATGGTTCTCCATGTCAGAAACAAAAGCAGTTTGTTTTGCAAATGAGGAACTACCAAGTCTGAGGACTTTGGATGGTCTGCTATTACAGAGCACCAGATGATTACTGGAAAAGACCCTGATCTGGGAAAAACTGAGGACAGGAGGAGAAGAGGGTGACAGAGGATGAGATGGTTGAATGGCATCACTGACTCAATAGACATGAGTTTGAGCAAACTCTGGGAGATAGTGAAGGACAGAGAAGCCTGGCATGCTGCAATTCATGGGCCACAAAGAGTCAGACATGACTTAGAGACTGAACAAGTTATCTGAATTCCTTTAGAGTGTTCTGTTCTGAGAGCTCAAAAGTGGATGTCTCTGGGACTTGTGTATGCAAAAGTTTGTGGTGTCAAGGTGACTAAAGCCCTGATTCTAGGAAGTAGCTTTGATTGACAGCATTTTCATGACTCTTGCTGCTGCTGCTGCTAAGTCGCTTCAGTCGTGTCCGACTCTGTGCGACCCCAGAGATAGCAGCCCACCAGGCTCCCCTGTCCCTGGGATTCTCCAGGCAAGAACACTGGAGTGGGTTGCCATTTCCTTCTCCAATGCATGAAAGTGAAAAGGGAAAGTGAAGTCACTCAGTCATGTCCGACTCCTAGCGACCCCATGGACCTCAGCCCACCAGGCTCCTCCATCCATGGGATTTTCCAGGCGACAGTACAGGAGTGGGGTGCTAGTGACTTCTCAAGTAAATAAATGAACAGCATTTTGTTTCAACGTGGCTTCCAGTGTTACAGTTGTTTCTTTTAAAACATCTTCACCCATAGTAAAATTGATGTGTTAAAAACCAATGCTGATCATCTGAGAT
This sequence comes from Bos javanicus, assembly GCF_032452875.1. NCBI lineage: Eukaryota > Metazoa > Chordata > Mammalia > Artiodactyla > Bovidae > Bos > Bos javanicus. The sequence continues at coordinate 94,121,989 of NC_083877.1, forward strand.
TTGATTTTGTACACATGTTCAGTATCATGCCAAAGTAGGCAAGGCTAATTACAGAGACTCTTGCACACAGAACCTTCTTTCTTCCCCTACCCCTACCATTTCACATTTCTGTGTCAGTTTTAGAAGTCCAAAGACTTTATACTGTCCCTGTTACAAAAAACTGTTCATTGAACAGCATTTTAGGAACTTGTATTTATTATCATCATAGACATTTATTGAGTGCCTATAATATGGGAGTGTGGGGGAAAATATATCTTATATTTGAAAGGGTAGGACTTGAAAGGATAGGACTTCCAAGGTGGAACAGTTGGTAAAGAATCCGCCTGCTATTGCTGATGCACAAGATGTGGGTTCACACCCTGGGTTGGGAAGATCCCCTGGAGAAGGAAATGGCAACCCACTCCAGTATTCTTGCCTGGAAAATTCCATAGACAGAGGAGCCTAGCATGCTGCAGTCCATGGGGTCTCAAAGAGCAGATACAACTGAGCATGCAAGACTTAAAATGTTGTATTTTCTGTGACAATGTGCACTTAAATTGGTTCAAAAAACTAATTTAATTTATGTCAAAGAGATGATGTTCAAAAAAAAAAAAAAGAGATGATGTTCAAATTGCTGCAATTTAGGCATTGGCAAAACATGTAAGAGATTAATTCGTGTAACAAGGACATTTTTGCTGATGACTCAGAAATCACACCAACGGTGGGAGCATAAGAAGGTGGAAATGTCTATAAATGTAACTAGGACAGCATTAGAATCCACTCATTTAGGGTCAGCCCAGGGAAACTCAGGGCTTCCAAGATGGCACAGTGGTAAAGAATTTGCCTGCTAACACAGGAGACACAAGAGATGCCAGTTCAATCCTTGGGTTGGGAAGATCCTCTGGAATAGGAAATGACAACCCACTCCAGTATTCTTGGTTGGAAAATTCCGTGGACAGAGGAGCCTAGTGGGCTACAATTCATGGGTTACAACAGGTTGGACATGGGTTGCAAAAAGTTGTGCCTCTGCATGGGGAAACAACACTTGTTCCCATATATGTGTACTTGTCCAAACACAAATGAAGAGATACATGGGTTTTCCCACATTCATTTTGCCCACCTATCCTCAGAAAAAAGCCTGTATTTTGACAATATTAACCACTACCCATTCTCTCCACATGGTTTAAGCTCTAATAAACATTCATATAGTTATCACTGAAAGAAATAGAATAAAAATGATAAATTTTCTTTGAATTCTCCTTTAGAACAAAAATTTTGTAGAAATTATTTTCTCACTTTTTACTTATTCATATGTTGAGTCAATGTTTGTTAACTTTGTCCTATGTGTCAGGTGTCAGACTCCTCCATTCCTTTTGAATATAAAGACATTTATGCCCTTTGGTAAACATTTTCTACAGGAGGAGTCAGACAGTAGAGTTATATAAACATATTTAGTTTTGCAATATAATAGGTTGTTGTTGTTGTTCAGTCGCTCAGTCATGTTCAACTTTTCTTGATCCTGTGGACTGTAGCATGCCAGGCCTACCTGTCCATCACCAACTCCCGGAGCTTGCTCAAATTCATGTCCATTGAGTTGATGATGCCATCCTACCATCTCATCCTCTGTCATCCCCTTCTCCTGCCTTCAGTCTTTCCCAGCATCAGGGTCTTTTCCAATGAGTTGACTCTTCATGTCAGGTGGCCAAATTATTGGAGTTTCAGCTTCAGCATCAGTCCTTCCAGTGAAAACTTAGGACTGATTTCCTTTAGGTTTGACTGGTTGGATCTCCTTTGATTGGTTGGACTCTCAAGGGAGTTTTCTCCAACACCGCATTTCAAAAGCAACAGTTCTTCAGCACTAGTCTTATGATCTAACTCTCAGATCTATACATGACTACTGGAAAAGCCACAGTTTTGACTATATGGACCTTTGTTGGCAAAGTCATGTCTCTGCTTTTTAATATGCTGTCAAGGTTTGTCACAGCTTTCCTTCCAAGGAGCAAGAACATTTTAATTTCATGGCTGCAGTAATTCTTTACTGTATGGGCCACCAGGGAAGCCCAATACAATAAGTACAAGAAGAAAAATAAATAGTTTATTATTTTATTTATAAAGCCCATATTATTAAGGATACATTATTTAGGTTCTGTTCCATACTAAAAGACTAAGAATAGCCTTTTAAAATATTTTATGTCCAGCATATGTACTAGAACTTATAGGCATCCAACTAATATCATATGAAATAAGTCTTCGTATGAGTTCACAAGAAAGGAAAGTGTTATTTTGCTTTGTTGGTTGAGAGATTGCTTCTTTTATCTAACACTTAGTTTAGCACTGTGTATTCATTAAGTCATTCATTTAGAGAAATCAATGACTCGGTATCTAGGAAATAAGAAATAGCTAACTGTTTCAAATGCTACTGAAAGAGTTGAAAATTGAAAAAAAGATATTTTACACAGCAAAATATTCTTACATTAGACAGCAGGGCCATCATCAAAAAATCTACAAACTATAAATGCTGAAGAGGGTGTGGATAAAGGGACCCTGTTTATGGGAATGTAAATTGGTACAGCCACTATGAAAAAGAGTATGGAGGTTCCTTAAAAAAAAATGAAAGAAAGTTGAAAATAGAGCTATCATATGATTTAGCAATCCCATCCCTAGAAATATATCTGAAGAAAATCATGGTTCAAAAATATCCATGCACCCCTGTGTTCATTGCATCAGTATTTATAATAGCCAAGACATGAAAGAAATCTAAAGGCCTATCCACAGATAAATGGATAAAGAAGATGTGGTATATATATTCAATGGAATATTATTCAGGCATAAAAAAATCATATAATGCCATTTGCAGCAACATGGAAGACCTGGAAATTATATTGAATGAAGTAAGACAGAAAGAGGAAGACACATTTCATATGAAAATTGCTTGTATATAGAACTGAAAAAGAAATGGTGCAGATGAACTTATTTGAAAAATAAAAATAGGCTCAAAGATTTAGAAAGTGAACTTTTGGTTATCAGGGAGGATGAGCAGGGAGAGGGATAGACTGGGAGTTTGGAATTGACACACACATATTGCTTTACTTAGGATATATAACCAACAAAAACCGACTCTATAGCACAGAGAACTCAGTTCAATATTCTGTAATAACCTAAATGGGTAAAGAACTTGAAAAATAATAGATACATGTGTAGGTATAACTGAATCACTTTGCTATATACAGCTGAAATTAACACAAGAGCATTCATTAAAAAGAAAGTGTCCATTAGAAATGATGATTTAAGGACTTAGGATGATCTTAACTGAACAAATTCAGTGGTTCCTGTTGTGCAGACAAGAACCATGTTGGGATGAAACATGTTGTGGATAACAATAAGACATCACTACACATTCAGCAGATTGATAAAAGTACAGATACTGATGAGGATGTAGAGACCCTAGAATCTCCCTACCCTGCTATTAGGAGTATAAACTGGTACAATGATTTCAGACAACCTAATACAGCTTAAACTATGTACACATTTCAAATCTAAATATTCTACCTCAGAATATATATCTTAGATACCTTTCAAACAAGTTCATAGGAAAAATATTATAAATATTTATTGAAGAATCATTAGTATAAAATGTTAACAAAAATACATCTCAAAATATGCTGTTTAGCAAAAAAAGGTAAGTTGAAGAGCCATATAAAGTGTTTTATTTCTAAAAATGGTAGGAAGCATGGAAGGATAAAAGGACAAAGGGAGCAAGTGAGGAAGGAAGGAAGGGAATTCAGAAAGAAAAGAAAAAAAAAAACAAAAAGAAGAAAAACAAATTATATTGATAAAACATTAAAATCTATTAAAACTAGTTAGGTACATGAGTTGGAGATACACATACACACACATATACGTGTGTATACATATATATACATATATATATATGTCATTCTATTATATATTCACATGTCATTCTAATATATATGGTATTCTATTATTCTCTATCTTTACTGTATATTTGAAATAACTTATTACCCAAAGAGGGCTTCCCAGATGGCGCTAGTGGTAAAGAACCCACCTGCCAATGCAGGAGATCTAAGAGACAGGTTTCGATCCCTGGGTCAGGAAGATGCCCTGGAGGAGGACATGGAAGCCCACTCCAGTATTCTTGCTTGGAAAATCCTATAGACAGAGAAGCCTAGTGGATTACAGTCTGTGGGGTCGCAAAGAGTCAGACACAACTGAAATGACTTAGTTTTCAAGCATGCATTACAGAAAGAAGGAGATGAAAAGACAAAGACAGTATGTAAAGATAGTATCTTTTCAGCTTCTTTGACCTGGGACTCAGTGAGCAATAGTACAGAAAAGATGATAAAAGAGATACAGAATTAAAGGAACCAGACTTATATATCTAAAATGATGGGATTGATTCTCTGGAGTGGGTAATCTGTTTCTGGGAAAATATCTACTCTTTCTCCTGGTCATGAGGCAAGTAAAACCTAAGAACAAAATGTGGTCTGCACCACGAGGAAATGTCATTTTCAGGAGATGGCTGTTTCGGGTAAAAAGTCATAGATGAAGCATTTAGAGAAGATAGTGAGGATATGAGATAGGTGACCTGCAAAGGATTAAAATATTTTTTGAGAATTTAGCCATTGTAACCATTCAAGATAGATTGGTTCACAAAACACAACATTTGGCAGGAAAAACTGCCTTAGAAAAAGGGTGAAAGGTAAAACAAGGCAAAACAGCATACAAAGTACACACGAGGCAGAAACTGTTATTTTTTTATTTTTCTAACATAATTTTCAATAATAGAGTTAAAAATAAAAGTAAATGTTCTTAAGCAATACACACAGTCAGAAGACAGCAGGACCAGCTATTAGCATATCTGGCACTGATATAAGACCATTAGGTGGTCTTATATAAGACCCCTGATATAAGACCCTCACTATCTTCATCCTTGTTTCTCCTATTGGAAAGGGAAAATATACCAGATTAAGTTCAGTTTAAGTAAAAGCTGAAGCAACCTCAGTTCAGTTCAGTTCAGTCGCTCAGTCGTGTCCGACTCTTTGCGACCCCATGAATCGCAGCACGCCAGGCCTCCCTGTCCATCACCAACTCCCAGAGTTCACTCAGACTCACGTCCATTGAGTCAGTGATGCCATCCAACCATCTCATCCTCTGTCGTCCCCTTCTCCTCCTGCGCCCAATCCCTCCCAGCATCAGAGTCTTTCCCAGTGAGTCAACTCTTCGCATGTAAATATGTAACACTTTTCCATGACTAAAGTTAAACATAAACAATGAATGTGTAGATATTAAAGAAAGTAATATGGCTGATGGCCTGTGAATAATGTGATCATTAAAAGTAATCCTGATTGAATTATTTTGATAGGGTCAGAAATTGTGGTAGCCTTTTGATCATAATTCTTTGCCTGCTAAACTCAATTGGGCTTCTAGGAAACTACTCTCAAAATAGTCATAAGCAGATAATAATGGAAATCTTTGTGTTCTGGAGAGCCACAGCCTAGAAGATGCTCCACAGTATCTCAAAACCTGGTAATTATTCCACAGATTAAGTGGAGATAAAGGTAACATGTCACTGAATATAATGTCTTGAATGCTATGCTAAGTGGATCACACATATCTGTTGAATCCTTATAACCTAACCTGGTATATCCAATTCTTCCAATTCACAAAGAGAGCAAAAAGTAGGTATAAGCATAGTCTCAAAACGGCATAGCGAGCAAGACTTTGAGTTGGGATTTAAACCCACGAATTTTTGTTTGTTTTGAAGAATAGGTGATTTACAATGTTGTGTTAGTTTCTGGTGTGAAACAAAGTGATTCAGGAATACACACACACACACAGAAACACACACACATTATTTTTCACGTTATTTTCCATTATGGTTTATTACGGGATATTAAATATATTGATAGTTCCATGTGCTATACAGTAGGGTCTTGTTATTTATCTATTTTATATATAGTAATTTGTTTCAGCTAATCTGAATTTCTAATATTTTCCTCCCCCACCCCCCTTTACTTTGGTAACTATAAAGCCTATTTTCTAAGTCTATGAGTCTGTTTCTATTTTGATAAATGAGTTCATTTGTATCATATTTTAGATGCCATGTATAAGTGATGTATTTGTCTTTCTGACTTACTTCTATTAGTATTGCAATCTCTAGGTCCGCTGATGTTGTTGCAAATGACATTATTTCATTCTTTTTTCATGGCTGAGTAGTATTCCACTGAAAGAGAATGGGAGAAGAGGGAGAGATCATAGCACATCTTCTTTTCTTTATTTATTCATCTGTAAATGGACATTTAGGTTACTTCCAAGTCTTAGCTTTTGTAAATAGTTCTTCTATGAATATTGGGGTGCATGCATCTTTTCAAATTGGAATTTTCTCTGAGCATATGCCCAGGAGTTGGCTTGCAGGACTATATGGTAATTAGTTTTAGTTTTTTAAGAAACCTCCATTCCCACTAACAGCATAGGAGTATCCTTTTTCTCCACAAACCCTCTCCAACATTTATCATTTGTAGGCTTTTTAATCTTGGCCACTCTCACTGGTATGAGATGATACCTCATTGCAGTTTTGATTTGCAGTTCTCTGAAGGAGGCAAGAATGTACTATGGAGAAGAGGCAGTCTCTTCAGCAAGTGGTGTTGGGAAATCTGGATGGCTGCATGTAAATCAATGAAGCTAGAACACACCCTCACACCATACGCAAAAATAAACTCTAAGTGGTTTAAGAATTAAATATAAGATGACACTATAAAACTCCTAGAAAAGAACATAGGCAAAACATTCTCTGGCAGAAATCCTAGCAATGTTTTCTTAGGTCAGTTTCCTAAGGCAATAGAAATAAGAGCAAAAATAAAGAAATAAGACCTAATCGACTTATAAGCTTTTGCACAGCAAAAGAAACCATAAACAAAATGAAAAAACTTGGAGAAAATATCTGCAAACCATATAACCTACAAAGAATAAATTTCCAAAATATACATACAGCTCATATAACTCAATAACAGAAAAACAAACAACCCAATCCAAAATTGGGCAGAAGCCCTAAATTTACATTTTTTCAAAGAATAACACTGTTGTTGTTGTTTAATCACTAAGTTGTATCCGAGTCTTTGTGATCCCATGGACTGCAGCACGTCAGGTTTCCCTGTCCTTCCCTATCTCCCGGAGTTTGCTCAGATTCATGTCCATTGAGTCCGTGATGCCATCCAACCATCTCGTCCTCTGTTGTGCTCATCTCTTCCATCTTTCCCAGCATCAAGATCTTTTCCAATGAGTCAGCTTTCATATCAAGTGGCCAGTGACTAAACCCATGTCTTTCTGTTGCTAAACCCAAACTTGATGCTCTACTACACTCCTTTTTAATCTCTGAAGCAAGCTGGGTAAAGGAAAACTACTTAACGTTTTATGTAGGTAATTAAGTAATTTCTGGGAACTCTTTTCACTGACCATTTCAACAATCAGAGGGAAAGTTATAGACATTGTTGGACATGATGAATAGTCTGGTAGCTCTGTAACGAAAATGAAATTACATAATCTCAACTGGAAATGCTCTCCTCGGTCTACTTTCCTCTTTGCAATTGATGTTGTCACCATTTTATAAGTTTCCCTTGTTTTATAAGGGGCTTCCTAGGTAACTCAGACAGTAACAGAATCCACCTACAACGCGGGTGACCTGGGATCAATCCCTGGGTCAGGAAGATCCCCTGGAGAAGGGAATGGCTAGCCACTCTAGTATTCTTGCCTGGAGAATCCCATGGACAGAGGAGCCTGATGCACCACAGTCCATGGGGTTGCAGAGTCAACATTACTGAGTGACTAACACCCTCACTTTCATTTGTTGTTGTTCTGTAAGTACTGCAACCAAAAGTAGTAGACTGGACCTCTGATTAGAAAATGCTAATTTTCCCAGTATTAAGGGAACCTATCCAGGGGCACTAACTAGCTATGAAGACAATCTCCCAATGGACATAGTTAAGGGCCAAGTCTCTCAGTTAAAAACAGTCAGCAGATTTAATGATAATTTTCTATCCCAGTGTCTCTATGAATATGAATTGGTAGATGATTAAGTGATCACTTCTTTCCAATTTTTATACTTTGACAATGCAAGCACAGTCAGGGTATTACTAAAATAAATCTGATGGCAAACATACTGAGCTCCCCTACAAAACTACAGCAGGGTTTTCTCAGGACTTAATTTTTACATAACACTGCTTAACGTGTAATGTAAACTGTGCTCCTTATTTAGCAGGTAGAGTCTCTGTTAAGAAGGCAGAAGAGTTAAAAGCAGGACAGAAGGTGTGAATAGCTATATTTAGATTCATATCTTATATACAAACTCCCCAGAATGTACAAATAAAACACTCACCTCCCAAGAAAGAACATTACATCTATGCTCAGATATTTCACTTATGGGAACCTAGAGAAAGAATACAATTTTCTTCAAAGTAGCAATGACTGCAAAAATAAGATCAAGAGCTTGAGCTACTGATAATAAACTCTCATAAGTGGATTCCAGATGTCAGTCACTGTAGCTCAGCCATGGCCAAAGGCTATTAATCTCTTAAAAACAGTGAGTGCTGAACAGTTCTTCACACCTGAAAACAGATACAAGATATATCCTTTATAACAGCAGCAGCAGTTAGAATGGTCACAGCGCTGGTAATAATAATGACATCCACCCATGATGCTTTTAAGTGGAAAGTGAATATGTCAGGCCCCAAAATATTATCTTTAATAACTGTAATCTTCTGGGATTAAATAGGAATGCTCAAAAATGCGTGACACTACATCCTGGGGATTTACCGTTGATTATGCTTTTTAATCTTCTGTGACCCCATTTTCTTTGGAGTAGTCTATCTGCACCTAAACTTTAGGCCCCAGAGTGCTGTAAAGGCTGTGAAGGGAGTGCTTGATTTGACTTGGGAAAAATAGAAACCATTGCTCTTATGATTTGTAAGCATTACTTTTTATTGCTTAGTCTGGAGAGTGATTCAGTTTTTGGTTTGATTTACTTATTTTATGGGCTGCTACAATGGGGAGCATGTTTTCTCATTAGAGATATCTGTATAGTGAGTTAACCTTCTTCTAAAATGTATCTTGAGATACTGTTCTGATCTTGAACTAATATCTGAGTCCACAAATTGGCTCAAGGAGATGAGATAACACTAAAGGAGGGCAATCAAATGGCAAAATTACAGCAAAAACTCTGCCTAAATAAAAATAATGGCTTGGAATAAACTTTAAAATGTATAGAAAGTATATAGTTCTATTTTTGCCTGATGATCAGTTTCCCAAGGACACAAATGTTGTGTTAAAGACAATGTTTATGTCTGACCTAAAATCTCTGTGTTGAAGCCCTAACTCTCAATGTGATGCCATTTAGAGGTGTGGCCTTTGAGAAATAATATGTGTTACATGAGGTCATGAGGATGGGGAACTTAGTGCAGGATTAGTGCCGTTTTGTTGTATATTAGTGCCATTTGTAAGTCAGGAAGAAAGCTCTCACCAGAACCTGACCATGCTGCATCCTGTCTCAGATTTCCACCTCTAAAGTTTTGAGAAAATGACTTTGTGTTTTAAGCCACCCACCTAGACTGTCTATGGTCTTTTGTGATGATAGCCTGAGCAGACTAAAGTATGTCCTTCAGTGGATAAAGGGAGTTAACTAATGAGCTATATATTTGAATTTGTGACTGGCAGATCTTCTCACCGAGTGCACTTGCTGGTATATACTCACAGTACACCTGTTGCCACCAAAACCTTCTTCCTTGCCGCAACCTATATCCTCATATATAACTGAAGTGTCTGGTTTCTAAAAATCTGTTTTCCAGGTCTCAGAGGTTTTAGCATATAATGTGTTTATGAACTTAAATAACCTTTGTATGTAGGTGGGCTTCCCTGATGGCTCAGCGAGTAAAGAATCTGCCTGCAGTGCAGGAGAGACAGGAGACAAGGGTTCAATCCCTGGGTCAGGAAGATCCCCTGGAGAAGGAAATTGCAGAAGAGCCTGGTGGGCTACAATCCACGGGGTCGTAAAGAGTCAGACACGACTGAGCCTGAGCGTGAGCATGATGAGGATGCACTTAGATAATTAAGATGTGCTTTCTTAGAGTCAATATTTAATAGTTATGTAATCAGAGGAAATAGTCACATTGTACCCACCAGAAAGCTAGATACCTCGCTTAGTAAAAGCTATATAGTATCTCTGAATGTATACTTACCCTGAAAATCGGAACTCTAAATCTGTGCCTCTCCTTGTTAAATATACCTCCGAGCTTCTCTGCTAATGGATCCTGAAAAATACATCTCAATAAAATAAAAGATGACATCACAGTACAGATTTAGAAGACATCTTAGCCACTGGATGAATTCAGTGAGTTGTCCTTAAGGAAAATAAGATCCTATTGCCAAAGTGGAAAGACGGCGATTTAAGAAACAGGAAACTGAAAGTCGCTCAGTTGTGTCCGACTCTTTGAGACCCCATGGACTATACAGTCCATGGAATTCTCCAGGCTGGAATACTGGAGTGGGTAAACTTTTGTGGGCAGAAAAATCTGTAGGAATAAGTATGGGAGTTGGGAATGGTTTCCTTTACCATGTTAAGAAAGAAGTACTGTTTCTGAATGTGTGTGTCTGAGGTAAATGTATCCTTATTAAGAAAATTTCAAAGAGTATCATATTGAGGTACTTTGCCATGAGCCCAGTCAGTTCCTGATAGTAGAATTTATAAGCATTTGAGGAATTCATGATTAAAATAATATATTTGGATTGGATTCAAAGCAAAGGGTCAGAAAGTAATTATCCATTAGCAAACATAATCTTTGTTTCTGCCAAGCACCACAAAACAATGTTAATAATATTAATGAGTATTGAAAAGCATTCTTATTATAGTGAGAGGTTCAAATAATGCATTTACTAGAATAAAATTGATTTTAAACATTAATTTTACACTAGCCTAATCAATGGTCACAGAGTAGGCAACATAATTTTATTTAAACAAGGAGGAGCTGATCTATGGTACAATCAATAATGGTGAAATTGTGAACAATAATAGAATTTGTTGAAAAGTAACACTTAGATAACTGTTACAAACCAATGACATTAATAAAATAAATTAAGCCAATGGTGTTATCAGTGCTACTATCAATAGAAATTGTGTAGCTGTTGAATTATTTTTTTAATTTCATCTTATAAAGAACAGAGAAGATATTTTATTGGAGTTTTTATTTAAATAGAAGAATTTCCTATGACATTACAGGGAGCTGATTACATTTTGAAATGATCATACTAAATGAATGAATCATTTAATAATCATTTATTGTTTATTTATAAAACATTAAACTCCCAACGGAACATTAGATGATTTCTTTACAAATAAAAGTAACATTAAAATTGATGAATGGTTGCAGTAGAAAATGTTTACCTTATTTGTGTAATCTTATAAAGGACAAGAAGAGCATGATGTGTATTTGGAATGATTATGTTAATTATGCAGTGAATGTTGATAGTATGTCAACAGACTAGTCCAGTGTATTAGCAATGTAGTATGACAGTTTCTCTTGCTGTTTCTCCTAGAAAAGAGCAAGAATAGGTGATCTATTCTTGATAGTGTAAATGGACAATAACTCTTCTTAGCTGCATGAGCATTTATACATGGGATGATCAATTCTTTAAGTTATAGCTTTGCAGTCATTTGCATAATAGACTCAAGAAGATTACAGATAGAAGAAACATGTTAGGTTGAATTTCCTTAAACTTGGTTGTTCTGGGACATCCTTTAAAATTTTTCCTAAGCATATTTATGTAACTCCTGAAATAAATGTGTCATTTCTTAAGATAGTTTGTGTGGTGTGATAGATTTCAAGGATACTAATTCATTTCTCTAGTGGTCTATTCTAAGGAGTTTTAATTAACATCATCTGAAGTTATATGTTATATTTAAAAGCAGAGACATTACTCTGCCAACAAAGGTCCATCTAGTCAAGGCTATGGTTTTTCCAATGGTCATGTATGGATGCGAGAGTTGGACTGTGAAGAAAGCTGAGTGCCGAAGAATTGATGCTTTTGAACTGTGGTGTTGGAGAAGACTCTTGAGAGTCCCTTGGACTGCAAGGAGATCCAACCAGTCCATTCTAAAGGAGATCAGTCCTAGGTGTTCTTTGGAAGGACTGATTCTAAAGCTGAAACTCCAGTACTTTGGCCAACTCATGCGAAGAGTTGACTCATTGGAAAAGAGTCTGATGCTGGGAGGGATTGGTGACAGGGGGAGAAGGGGACGACAGAGGATGAGATGGCTGGATGGCATCACTGACTTGATGGATGTGAGTTTGAGTGAACTCTGAGAATTGGTGATGGACAGGGAGGCCTGGTGTGCTGCGATTCATGGGGTTGCAAAGAGTCGGACACGACTGAGCAACTGAACTGAACTGAACTGAAGTTATATGTTAGGATTAAAACAAAATTGGCCCTTTAGTTTTTATATTTTGTGATCATATCTGTTTTCTGTATATAATATATTACATAAATAAATCATTGATTTTGATTGTTCTAGTTTGACCATATGTTTCATTTACCACACATATAATTTCTTTCTCTGTGATTACCAAATAAATTTATTTAAGGATGACATAAATGGCAGAATGAAATAACTGGAAATTATTATCAGGGGGAAATTTATGATATGCTAACTTTTATTTTGTAGTTTGTTTTAACCTAGTTAAAATGATAATTTGTCGATATTATATATAAATATATAATATTTTAATGTAAAAGTTGTTTAATGTGAAGAAGAAAGTGTATACTTTTGAGCATAAAAGTTAAAATTTTACTTGCCAAAATAATTTGTGTTGCAAGCCACTTGTGAACTTTGAACGATCTGGAAAGTATACATTCATTAGTTAGAAAAACCACTTTTTGTAATGTAAAAAGCACTAGAAGTTTAGTCTGCACTAAAAATTACACAAGACATTTAAGCCTGAGAAGCTAAGATGCTACCCCCAAAAGGGGGATATTTAAGTTTTACAGAAAGACATTCATGTTGACCCTACAGGAAATAATTTTTAATTCACATTGTCATCACAAGTATTTATTTAATCAAACAGAAAGAAAAATTCACAGACACAGAGTAAAACATAAATGCTATACATATAGAAGCTGTAATGGCATAATAATAACTTAGTGGCCAGCATTGACAGAGAACACTAGGGGAACAATCTCTTTTATATACAATATAATTTTTAAAAATCTATTTAGAAATTGGAAGTTTGGGCATCAGGTTCAAGATGGTAGACAGAGCACAGACAATTAACTTCCCTTGCCCCTGAGTTAAATCACAGCAAATATTTATTTTAAGAGAATGAATTCAGGGTAATGAGTGACTGATGGAAAATATTAGCAGAATGGGGATAGAATTTCAATAAATGATGATCTGAATAGACAAAATCACAGCCCAGAAAAATTTTAGAGATGTTTCTCACTGTCCAAAAAGTCCTTCTAGGCTTCAAACTTTTGTTCCTGTGTTCAAATATATATATACAAAATCGGGCTAATCATATATACATGATTTTACATTATTACAAATTACATACAATGTGTTATAACAAATATACTCTTAGCTGTTGAACTGATTATGGTGTCCAAGAAAGAGCTAGGTTAGTTGGCTCCGCCCACATCATCTCCTTCTATACTTATAAACCTGCCCACTGATTACAGTCTTATTTGTGCCTAAGCTAAAGGAAATTAGTCCTGAATATTCATTGGAGGGACTGATGCTGAAGCTGCAATACTTTAGCCACCTGATAGGAAGAACTGACTCATTGAAAAAGACCCTGATGCTGGGAAAGACTGAAGGCAGGGGGAGAAGGGGATGACCGAGGATGACATGGTTGGATGGCATCACCAACTCAATGGACATGAGTTTGAGTAAGCACTGGGTGTTGGTGATGGAGAGGGGGGCCTGGAGTACTGCAGGCCATGGGGTCTCAAAGAGTCAGACGTGACTGAGTGACTGAACTGACTGAAGCTAAATGTGTAGTCATATTCTAAAGATATTGAACTTGTTAGGGCTGAAAACTCCCTTTATTTTTTTCTCTGAGAAGGTACAGAAACTTTCAGGCCTACATTTCTTTCCACAATCTGAAAGTGAGGGCTGATGGCAATAAAACAAAATATTCACCATAATCAACCAAATTCTTCAAAATTATAATGGACAAATATTTGAGAACACCAATAGAACAAGGGTAAAACACCATGAAAAACATATATAATAACCAGCCACAGAGACCAAACGTTATCAAACAACTAGAAGATATTTTTATAAAAAGTCCTAATGAATATCCTCAGAAAGATTCAAAGTGATGCTTTATTCTACCAAATCAGTAGTGCTCTGCTATGAAAGAGGGTAAAATAAAACAAGAATATGTTTGGGGGAATTAAAATTTACATCTGTAAATTTAAAAACATAATTTAAAGCATAAAGAAGATATGGTTTAAAAATAGCCCAAATTATACTTTTCAAATTAAAGGAATTTCCTCTTCCAATCATGCTGGAATTACAGGAAACATTAGATGTTGAGATAAATTGTTGGAAGCTGAATGATTCTCTGTTCATAAAAGGTAATGAAGCATTAGAATCTAATCAGTCAGTTCAGTCACTCGGTCGTGTCCAACTCTGCAACCCCATGACTCACAGCACACCAGGCCTTCCTGTCCATCACCAAATCCCAGAGTTCACTCAAACTCATGTCCATCGAGTCAGTGATGCCATCCAGCCATCTCATCCTCTGTCATCCCTTTCTTCTCCTGCCCCCAATCCCTCCTAGCATCAGGGTCTTTTCCAATGAGTCAACTCTTTGCATGAGGTGGCCAAAATATTGGAGTTTCAGCTTCAGTATCAGTCCTTCCAGTGGATACCCAAGACTGATCTCCTTTAGGATGGACTGGTTGGATATCCTTGCAGACCAAGGGACTCTCAAGAGTCTTCTCCAACACTACAGTTCAAAAGCTTCAATTCTTCAGCACTCAGCTTTCTTCACAGTCCAACTGACATCCATACATGACCACTGGAAAAACCATAGCCTTGACTAGATGGACCTTTGTTGGCAAAGTAATATCTCTGCTTTTCAATATGCTATCTAGGTTGGTCATAACTTGCCTTCCAAGGAGAAAGCATCTTTTAATTTCATGGCTGCAATCACCATCTGCAATGATTTTGGAGCCCCCCAAAATAAAGTCTGACACTGTTTCCACTGTTTCTCCATCTATTTCCCCTGAAGTGATGAGACTAGATGCCATGATCTTAGTTTTCTGAATGCTGAGCTTTAAGCCAACTTTTTCACTCTCCTCTTTCACTTTCATCAAGAGGCTTTTCAGTTCTTCTTCACTTTCTGCCATAAGGGTGGTGTCATCTGCATATCTGAGGTTATTGATATTTTCCCGGTAATCTTGATTCCAGTTTGTGCTTCTTCCAGCCCAGTGCTTCTCATGATGTACTCTGCATATAAGTTAAATAAGCAGGGTGACAGTATACAGCCTTGATGTACTCCTTTTCCTATTTGGAACCAGTCTAACTGTAGCTTCCTGACCTGAATGTAAGTTTCTCAAGAGGCAAGTCAGGTGGTCTGGTATTCACATCTCTTTCAAAATTTTCCAGAGTTTATTGTGATGCACTCAGTGAAAGGCTTTGAAATAGTCAATAAAGCAGAAATTGATGTTTTTCTGGAAATTTCTTGCTTTTTCCATGATCTGGTGGATGTTGGCAATTTTACCTCTGGTTCCTCTGTCTTTTCTAAAATCAGCTTGAATATCTGGAATTTCGCAGTTCATGTATTGCTGAAGCCTGGCTTGGAGAATTTTGAGCATTACTTTACTAGCGTGTGAGATGAGTGCAATTGTGTGGTAGTTTGAGCATTCTTTGTTATTGCCTGTTTTGGGGTTTGGAATGAAAACTGACCTTTTCTAGTCTTGTGGCCAGTGCTGAGTTTTCCAAATTTGCTGGCATATTGAGTGCAGCACTTTCACAGCATCATCTTTCTGGATTTGAAATAGCTCAACTGAAATTCCATCACCTCCACTAGCTTTGTTTATAGTGATACTTTCTAAGTCCCACTTAACTTCACATTCCAGGATGTCTGGCTCTAGGTGACTGATCACACCATCGTGATTATCTGGGTTGTGAAGTTTTTTTTTTGTACAGTTCTTCTGTGTGTTATTGCCTCCTCTTCTTAGTATCTTCTGCTTCTGTTAAGTCCATACCATTTCTATTCTTTATCGAGCCCATCTCTGCATGAAATGTTCCCTTGGTATCTCTAATTTTCTTGAAGAGATCTCTAGTCATTCCCATTCTGTAGTTTTCCTCTATTTCTTTGCATTGATTGCTGAGGAAGGCTTTCTTATCTCTCCTTGCTATTCTTTGGAACTCTGCATTCAGATGGTTATATCTGTTCTTTTCTCCTTTGGTTTTCACTTCTCTTCATTTCAAAGCTATTTGTAAGGCCTCCTCAGACAGCCATTTTGCTTTTTTGCGTTTCTTTCCATGGGAATGGTCTTGATCCCTGTCTCCTGTAAAATGTCATGAACCTCATTCCATAGTTCATCAGGCACTCTATCTATCAGATTTAGGCCTTTAAATCTATTTCTCACTTCCACTGTAAAATCATAAGGGATTTGATTTAGGTCATACCTGAATTGTCTAGTGGTTTTCCCCCTTCTTCAATTTAAATTTGAATTTGACAATAAGGAGTTCATGATCTGAGCCACAGTCAGCTCCGGTTCTTGTTTTTGCTGACTGTATAGAGCTTCTCCGTCTTTGGCTGCAAAGAATATAATCAACCTGATTTCGGTGTTGACCATTTGGTGATGTCCATGTGTAGAGACTTCTCTTGTTTTGTTGGAAGAGGGTGTTTGCTATGACCAGTGCATTTTCTTGGCAAAACTCTATTAGTCTTTGCCCTGCTTCATTCCGTATTCCAAGGCCAAATTTGCCTATTACTCCAGGTGTTTCTTGCCTTCCTACTTTTGCATTCCAGTCCCCTATAATGAAAAGGACATCTTTTTTGGGTGTTAGTTCTCAAAGGTCTTGTAGGTCTTCATAGAACCATTCAACTTCAAATTCTTCGGTGTTACTGTTTGGGGCATAGGCTTGGATTACCATGATATTGAATGGTTTGCCTTGGAAACAAACAGAGATTATTCTGTCGTTTTTGAGACTGCATTCAAGTACTGCATTTTGGACTCTTTTTTTGACCATGATGGCTACTCTATTTCTTCTAAGGGATTCCTGCCCACAGTAGTAGATATAATGGTCATCTGAGTTAAATTCACCCATTCCAGTCAATTTTAGTTCACTGATTCCTAGAATGTCGACCTTCACCTTTGCCATCTCCTTTTTGACCACTTCTAATTTGCCTTGATTCATGGAGATAACATTCCACGTTCCTATGCAATATTGCTCTTTACAACATTGGGCCTTGCTTCTATCACTAGTTACATCCACAACGGGTATTGTTTTAGCTTTGGGTCCATCCCTTCATTCTTTCTGGAGTTATTTCTCCACTCATTTCCAGTAGCATCTTGGGCACCTATCAACCCAGGGAGTTCCCCTTTCGGTATCCTATCATTTTGCCTTTTTACACAGTTCTAATCAGTCCTTGTTAAAAGTCCTCACTGATAACTAGAGCATTTAGTAGAGATCCTAGAAGGGCCACAGCTTAGCAGCAGGGCTCAACTATGCCATGCTAGATACATACTACAAGGTATGCTGGATCTTTACTTTGGCCACCTGGATTGAAGAGGTGACTTTTGGGAAAACACTCTAATGCTGGAAAGATTGAGGGCAGAAGGAGAAAGGGATGACAGAGGATGAGATTGTTGGATGGCATCATCGACTCAATGGACATGAGCCTGAGTAAGCTCTGGGAGATGAAGCACTAGCATGCTGCAGTCTGCGGAGCTGCAGTCGGACACGACTGAGTGATTGAACAACAATGCTCTATCTCGCTAACAAAGTTTAAAAATAAACCTTGAAAGGAAAAATTGAACAAGTGTTATGGACTGAATGTGTTTTCCCTGAAAACTCACATGTTGAAATTTAATCCCCAATGTGATGGTGTGTAGTTATAGAGCCTTTGGAATGCAGTTAGATCGTGAGGGTGGAACCCTCATGAATTACATTAAGTCTCCTTGTTTGAAAAGGTAAGAGAGCTAGCTGGCTTTGTTTACACTGTGTGAAGACATAGCAGAAAGACAGCCATCTGCAAAGAGGAAAAGTGTTCTCCTCAGACACCAAATCAACTGGTACCTTGATCTTGAATTTCCCAGCTTTCAGGATTGTGAGAAATGAATTTTTATTGTTGATAAGCCACCTTACACTATGTTTCATTCCAAACTAAGACAAAAAGTAACTTAATCTACTACTACAAAAAAAGTTCAATTATTTTTTAAAAGTTAGAAGGAAATTTAGCATCTGACAACATCAAGCTCACAATCTCCAAAATCCAGTAAAACCAGGGGAAATGTCAGTTGATACAACTAGCTCCAAAAATGATTGGATGATAGAATAGACAAGCTATTGAAACAGCTATTATTACCATGTTCATATTATGTAAAGAAAAAGATAAACAAATAATGAAATAAAAGATTAAAAAGGAAAAAGAACTTCTACACATAAAAAATGAAATATCACTTAAAATTAATTGGATGGCATGAAGCCCTAAGAAGCCAAGTAGACAAAAACACACAGGCAAACAAAACCCCATAAGAGTTTCTAATTAAATTGCTAATAACCCAATTAGGAAGAGATCATAAAGATAAAATCCAAAAAACACTCAATCCAAAAGAAGGCAGGAAAAAAGAACACAAAGTAATAAAGTGAATGGAAAGTTATTGATTGGTGTGAACAAAATTTCTGGCATTTTTCTTTTAATTTGTACTTTTCCCAGGAGTTTGCTAGGGCTTCGGTAGCAGAGCTTCTGTTCTTGTGAGACCTGAAATACACAAATGATTGATTTGAGGCTTTGGGATTCAAAATAGAGTGTGCGAATCTTCATGCTAGGGAGCTTCTCAGCATGAGCAAAATTTAGTAATAATAACCTAGAATGGGTGAACCGCAAAGGGTTCCAAAGCTTAGTGTAAATAAGCACACATGATCTTCGATACTTATTCTAACTTCTTTATTTTGGAAATTTCCCAAGAACACCCTCTTCTGGGAGATTATTAGCATTTACTAACTCAGTAGTGGTGAGGAAAATCATGAGAATCTGATTGCCATGTGACCTTCTTAACTGTTAGCCCAAATTATCATCACCACAAAATTTTCCAAAGTGTTCACAGCGATTCAGGTTTCAAGTTTGTCTATGATTCTGAAAATACTTCAAGAGTCTTCTTTGTAAATTTATTTTCCATTAATATGATGTGTCTTAAACTTCATATATATATATAAGTTTGCTGTTTTCTCAGTAGGAGCTGTTCTGTCAGACATCCAACAAAATCATTTTTTAATCACATTTGTAATGTGTTTCTGTAGATGGGGAATATCAGACATTTAACAGACTGACTTTCAAGGTGAAGGGGAAACCAAAGCTCTAAAATTTCCTTATAGCAGCCATGGGGTGCATTCCTTCCATAATGATATTTTCAGATTTTCTCCACTTATAAATATTCATAATACTGGTTCACACCAGGCATATTCACTAGGTAGCCTTCTTCCAACCATCGAAGCCCATTTGTCTCCACATGGTGTTCGGTAATCCAGCATCTTAATTATTTATTTCTATTGGTATACTATAACTCAGACTTAACAATGTTTTTGAGTTAAGAAAAACACTAAACCTTCAGTGAGTCTGTCTGCAAAGGATCCCTTTGGCAGTGTAAATAAGGTGTAAGATATTTAATCTATTTGTGATAGGTGAATGATACAAGCAACAGTTTAAGGAGGGACCTCATTTTGTCATTCTGTGTGTTAGCTTAAGTTAAAAAATATGAACATGAAGTAGAGATGGATGGATGGAGAGATACATAGGTAAGTAGATAGATAGGTAAAGAGTCTAAGAAACTAAAATTTAACTGGCAGACTTTGACTCTGAAATTTAAGATACAGTGAAAGACTTGAACCAAGTAAAAGCAAACTCAAAACTTTTAACTCTTTTGTTAAAAAAAACTATTATCCTTTACACTGAAACTTGACTGACATTAAAACATTTGATATTCTCTGAAAGAAGACGAATAATTTTGAAAAGATGACTCTTTTCTGATCATGATGAGAGAGGCAGGGTTTGAGAAGACAGACCGTAGGAGGAGGATGACAGATTCAGGAAACACTGAGCCTTAGGGGATTTGGAACCCTAGAGAGGAGACTAACTCCATAGCATAGGGAGCAATTTATTTTCATGTTTTTTTTTTTTTAATTATTTTTCACAACTCCTTGATACTGAAAATTCTGATCAATATTGAGGTTCGTAAGTGAGCAATTACTGGAAGTTGGCAACGAAAGAGAAGGAGTGTGCTATGTAACTCATACCTCCACTGCTGCGGACCAGATGAGTTTTGTCTAATTTCTGAAAAAAAAAAAAAAGGATTAAATATTAAGATTAAAGATCAAACTTCAGTTTTAAAAAGGCTATTTGTTTACTTTTTTGATGGACTGTTCTTATCATAATTTATGTCTCCTTTTAAAAGTCAATAATGTACCTTACAATTATTATCTTCGTGGCTTTTAATGCTTATCAATCCTATAGTTTCATCAATGACCTTTTCATAGATACAGAAATTTAGCAGAAAATAATATAAAATTGTATTATTGACCCATGCAGAGATTAGGGTTTATAAATTAAATACTCATTTGTGAAAATTTTTATAGTAGCTAGTAATCTCTTCTGTACCTTTACCGGTACTGCAAGCTGATTGGGAGTAGTAGTCACGCTTTACGAGTGTTCATTGTTTCCATGACACGCTACGTAGTGCTAGGTGGAAAGCGCTATTGCTGTTTAGTCGCTAATTCATGTCCAGATCCTTGTGACCACATCGACTGTAGCCCCCCAGGCTCCTCTGTCCATGGGATTGAAAGGTTGCCGCGATAAGCTGCAAACGACGCCAGGATTCTTGACCTCCAGAGGAGAGGAATTCGATCTGGGGCCAGTGATGAGGTTTGATCGCTCAGAGCTTTTCATAATCAAGTTTTATTAAAGTATGAAAGAGGTAGAGAAAGCTTCTGACATAGACATCAGAAGAGGGCAGAAAGAGTGCCCCCTTGCTAGTAAAAAGCAAGGAGTTACATACCTATTAGCAAGCTGCTAATTAGAGAAAAGAAATACCTCAAGACAGTGGCACCAGGCCCCTCACCCAGAACATGCATTTTGAGATCACATTGGCACAAGGTGAGCCATCCTGGGCCATAAAACAATTGACACAAATCTTGAAGAAAGGCAGATTTCCAAGTAAATACATAGTTTCAAGAGCATAGTTTAAGGAAAACAAAACACATTGGTAAACTCAGGGTTTGAGAAAAAAAGTTAAGTTCAGGTGGAACCAGGTGTCATGGCAACACAGAATTTTAAAAGAAACCTCTTTTAATTTTGTATAGAGAAGGGGAAAAAATGTCTGACCCTTGCAGTTTGTTTCCTCCTTCCGATTAAGAGAGAGAGAGGAGAGAGAGAAAATAAAGGCTGACCCTTGCAATCTATTTCTTCTGCTTGGGAACCTCTAGCCTTCCTGCCTGTTACCCTCAGTATTTTCCAAGGAAGAATACTGGAGTGGGTTGGCATTTCCTTCTAAAGGGATCTTCCCAACATAGGGATTGAACCTGAGTCTCCTGCATTGGCAGGTGGATTTTTTTATCACTGTGCCACCTAGGAAAATTACATACATATGTCAATACTTATCAAAGTTTATGTTTTAAATATGGACAGTTTATTGTATGCCAATGATATGTCAATAAAGCTGTAAAAACTACAGTTCTACTAATCTAAATTTATGAATGAGGAAATTCCAGAGAGTTAATCATTCTGGGCATACATTGAAGTAATAAGAATTTTTCTAACTAATAAATTTTAACAGAACTAATGAAAAGGAATATGAACAGTACACAGGAAGGACTAATATTTCTGGTATTAATACTTTAAAAAATGGATTCTGGAATAAATGGCATAATTGCTCTATCTCATTTTGCAGTTAAAGTCAGTTATTCATGAGAGAAAGCTAAATTCTTTACCTTTTCTCCTTCAATGTTTTATGAACTCCTTATGATCAGAGATCATCTAATATTAACTTAATTATTTTCACTGTGGGCCAGACAGGTACTATCCTCTGTCCTGTGGGATGTAGGTTATTGTATAGGCATATAAGAAATGATAAACCAAATGATATAGTTCCTAACCTCTTCATGAGACTTACACAGTAGTGGCAAAAAAACCATCAACTAACCACACTACAGGACAGAATGAAAAAGCTACTGATAGATGTACCTTTTCATCTTTAAAATATGCTAAGGCAGTGCAGCTATGGGACCTGTGAATTCTGAAGTGAAGCCAGGAATGTAGGCTGGGAAGGTTCTACAGAGGTATGTGAGAGAACTTACATACATGTAAGGATAGACCCTGATGTATTCTCATGGTAAGGACTCAGGTACATTCTTGCCCTCTTGTGATAACTCTTGAAGCTGCCTCCTCTCCTAGGCTGCTGTCACTCCGCTCTTTTTTCTTGCCTTAAGCATCCTAGGGCTTCCCAGATGACACTGGTGGTAAAGAATCTGCCTGCCAATGCAGGAGAGGCAGAAGACGCAAGTTTGATCCCTGGGTCAGGAAAATCCCCTGGAGTAGAAAACGGCAACCCGCTCCAGTGTTCTTGCCTAGACGATCTCATGGACAGAGGAGTCCGGTGGGCTATAGTGCATGGGGTTGCAAAGAGTCACACGTGACTGAACATCTGAGCATACACGAACACTGACATTTCTAAGTACTCCCTGAGTGAAAAGCCTACTGCTTAAGTTCAAGCTGGGTGTTCTTTATTTGCTGAACTTTGGGGCAAGAGACAGCAAAGGAGCTGAAGTCATGCACTTCAAGCCAACTCCTTAAATCATGTGGGCACAAAATATTCCAGAGACCATAGCAGTTCAAGCCACCCCATAGCAGTAACTCACCGAGTCGGGTTTTTAATTACCTCAAAAACTTGAGTCAACATCGAATGCTATCAGAAGCAAAATGAATGTACGTTAATCACAGAATATTTTAGTCACATGACATCTTTCTTCTCAGGAAAGTTCACAACCCCTAGGTCTGTTTCTCATCACACTTAATGTGAGGAAACAGGATAGCAAGCAGTTTTGAAGAGATTGAATGGGGGAAGGTTGAGTGTTTAATTTAGACAGAGCTATGTAAAACTTGCAGAAAGCAAGTACTTTCTTGGTAAGATATCCTCTCCCTCTTCCTTCCCCATGGAAAAATGGGCCAAAGGAAGAACTGAAGTCATAACATAAAAGTGGTAATTTCTCAAAGCATTGATTTCCTAATAATAACTAATACAAAATAAACTTCTTTCATGAAAAGAGCAAATTTCAAACTGTGCTCCCTGGACTCTTGTATCTTTGAAGATTTATTCCAAGTCTTCTGCAAATAATGAAGTATTTTCCTTCAAAGAATCAGATCCTCTTAGGAGTTTCTGAAATACTTTTATCACTTTTTTATGATGGGAGTTATTGTTAAATTTTCATTGTAAAAAAATAATCTACTAAGTTTCAAGATTATTCTATTAGAAGAAACATGTATGTGATTTTGGAAAATCAAAAAGGATAAGTTTATTTGATATTTATAGATAACATGAGATTTGAAATAAATTGTTTGCTTACTAAATTATCTCTAAGATAATTATCCTACTCTTCTTTATCTCTGATTATTCTGTGTGGGTCTTGGTTTTAACAAATTCTGTCTTGTCTAAAAGCAGAGTTGAAAGTCTGATTCTATAACAAATTTGGGAATAAAGCAAGATCTAATCATTCATTCTGAAATACTTAATGGATTTTAACTCTGATCTAGGCCCAATATTATACTAAGATTGGCTGTGTATCTGTTTTTTAGTGGATCTCAGACTATGGAGAGAAAGATACACCTGTAAATGGATGCAGCTGTGGCATTCTCTGGCCAATCACTCAGACACAATGAAATGTGTCTTTCTGATTCCGCCGTGTTGTTCAGCCGCTAAGTCGTATCAGAGTCTTTTGCAGCTCATGGACTGTGGCCCCCCAGGCTCCTCTGTCCTTGGAATTCTCCAGGTGAGAATACCAGAGTGGGTTGCCATTTCCTCCCCAAGGGCATCTTTTGGACTGAGGGACCACGTCTTCTGCATTGGCAGGCAGATCATTTACCACTGAGCCACCAGGGGAGCCAACTTATCTTTGTGATTTTAATCCAACTTAATTTTTATTTCAGATCCTTGCTGCCGTGCAGAAGTGGTAGCTTCATAGTGCTTGCTTGTCTTACCTCACCAAAGGCAGCTTTACCTGAACTTGTGTCTTGTGGTAACTGGGGAGGTTGTAGTGCTTCCCTGGTGGCTCAGATGATAAGGAATCTCCCTGTAATGCAGGAGATCTGGGTTTGATCCCTGGATCAGGAAGATGTCTTGTAGAAGGGGATGGCAACCCATTCCGGTATCCTTGCCTGGAAAATTTCATGGACAGAGGATCCTGGCGGGTTGTAGTCCATGGGATCAAAAAGAGTTGGATACGACTGACTAACACTTTCACTTTGTAGGTCCACTAGTTACCCCATATTTTATCCATCCCCACAAGCAGTTAAGGGAACATCTATTCCTTCTAGTATGAAAATTTTTTCACATTCAATTCAGTTCAGTTGCTCAGTCATGTCCGACTCTTTGCAACTCCATGAATTGCAGCAAGCCAGGCCTCCCTGTCCATCACCAAATTCCGGAGTTCACTCAAACTCACATCCATCGAGTGGTGGTGCCATCCAGCCATCTCATCCTCTGTTGTCCCCTTCTCCTCCTGCCCCCAATCCCTCCCAGCATCAGAGTCTTTTCCAATGAGTCAACTCTTCGCATGAGGTGGCCAAAGTACTGGAGTTTCAGCTTTAGCATCATTCCTTCTTGTTAAATTGTCCCTTTTTGCTGTTTTTAAGGGCTCGTTTTGACACACCAAATTTCTCTACTCACTATATGTCCCTCTTAGGTGCATTCAGGGTTCAATTTATGATACTCAAAAATCAGAAAGAGACTTGCTTTTAATTGGGGATAAATGTTAAAGGTCAGGACCATGAAAGAAAAGTAAGCAACACGCAAAATAAGTAGCAATTGGCTAATTATTTGAATCGTATTATCCCAATACAAGAAATTTCCATTGTGTGAGGTAAGAGCTAAAAACCAAAAACGGTCAGCACAAGAGTGGCATACACACACAAACACGCATGCACACATCGGCATTCACAGGGTCAGAGGAGGAGGGCAGTGCTTAGACAAGGCTTCCTAGAGTCAAAAGAAAATGCCCGTTGATGTCTATTCTGTGCTGTCTATTCTAGCTTTTATTCCTCTCAGTTTGATGTCCCTGCATCATACATGTTGCCTAAACTTTACAAAAGAGGTGGTCATTCTTAAGATAAAGTTTTAGTAGGCTTATTAGCCTGTCCAATATAGAAAGTCTGAAATACTAACATATCTTCCTGAAAAATGTTCTCATGGATTATTCTATTATGATTTGGCAATGCATAGCTAGGAGAACATGAGCTTTGAAGTCAGGTATGTACTGTGGGTTGAAATCTTAACTTATTTAGTAACTGGAGAATCTTATACAAGCTATTTAATTTCTCCCAGATCCAACTTTCTAATCTATAAAATGTGGATAAGAATTAAAAAAAAAATGGTAGGATGGTTTTTAGGACTCTATATAAAAACTTAATATGTGGCCTAATATAATACTAAAAACGGTAGTTTAGTATTATGAATAGTAATAACGAAATGAAAAATAATCCCCTCCAATCAGAAGATACTCCATGAATGTGAACCACTTTGGGAATTATGAATTTTTAAAGAAGCTACAATCAATCAAATGATTTTATAGTCTCATAAAATCACAGAACTGGAGAGGATCCAAATATCTCACCTTTAGTAGTAATTCTAATAATTAATCAGCTTTTTTCCCCATATCTCAGAGTAATCCAAAACTTTAAGTGCAGAATGAATTAGCTATTTTTCACTTTTGAAAAGTTGACATTTAGCCTTTTAGCTGAATGCTCAGTAAAAATGTAATTATGTTGAATTTAGAGGAAAAAAAATAACAGATTTCCCTTTTAAGGATGATACATAGTTCAGCAGTTCTACTCAGAATTTTTAAATGATACATAAAATGGGGATTTAATGACAAAGTACAAAATTTGTCAATATTCCACCTCAAATTTCTGTTCCTTCTACTAAGTAGGCTAATTTATGAAACAGGCAACAGGCCAATATTTTTTACTTAATGTATATCAAACTCAATAATTCTCTTGATCAGTTCCTATTATGAAACTTAAACAGCATGACCTTACCACAGATGGCTGTAATCAGTCTCAAATTAAATGCTTTATAATGGATGGGGCCATGGAACAACACCTTGGAAGAAGACGAAAATAATCTAAAGGGCTCTAAATTATTCACATTCTAGCCTTAGGCTCATAGGTAGAAAAAGACTTAGAAGTCTTCTAGTTTGACTCTGTATTTTTCAAAAAATTATGAAAATGTATAGGTTTTTCAACCCACAGTCCCTCATGAAAATTATAGTAGGGAAGACACTCCAGGAAGAAGGTCTAATTTGAACAAAAGGTAGATAAATTTTAGGAACATTTTAAAACTTCTGTTGGATTTGGCCTTGAGAGAAACCAGTTACAATTCTAAGTAATCTTATTACTAATAAAACATTTTAGTGGATTTGCAATGTTCTGCTAGTTTCAGGTATATATTCATCTGTTATACATATACATGCATCTATTATTTTATTTTACCACATAGGCCGTTAGAGTATTGACTAATTTTAAATGCAAAAGTTATCTTCATGTTCTAGCCATAACATCCTATTGCACTCCTACAGACTGCACTTTTAAAAATAGTAAAGATGTCCTTGAACTCAGAAAGTTACTGTTTTTACAATTCACCTTCTAAATATTCCAGTTATTCATTATGTATCATTGTTTTCCAAAACCTTCTTAAATTATGCTTTCATTTTTGTTTTCTTTTTCCATGACTGATAAATTGAATTTGACATTCCTCAAATCAATTACAATTTTGTATGAGTTTACTGTTCTTGGTCAAATGACCTTGTAATCTATTTACTATGATGATGAATTTTCTGGTTGAATGATGAAAATTTGAAAAATATGAACTATTTTTTCCAGTATTTTCAATGAGACTATGCTATTTGTGATTGCTTTTCAGTTATATTTTGGATAGTCTACTAATGTTTCACCCTTTAGTTTTTTTTTTTTTTTTTTAAATGTCAGCTACAGTTGAATTTTTTTGCCAATCAAACTATTCTAGGTCACCTTTATTAATATTTGCGTGTCTATACTTTGCCAGTCCAGTATCTAGTGGCCAAATCTCAGTCATGATACTTGAGTTTCATGCTGTGGGTGTGCATGCTAAGTTGCTTCAGTTCTGTCTGACTCTTTGTGACCCTACGGACCATAGACTGCCAGGCTCCTCTGTCCATGAGATTCTCCAGGAAAGAATCCTGGAGCAGGTTGTCCTGTCCTCCTCCAGGGGATCTTTCCAACCCAGGGCTCGAACCCATATCTCTTATATCTCCGTCATTGGTAGATGTGTTTTTTACCACTAGTGCAACCTGGGAAGCCCATTGATCAAGCTGCTACTGCTGCTGCTAAGTCATTTCAGTCGTGTCCGACTCTGGGCGACCTCATAGACGGCAGCCCAACAGGCTCCCCCGTCTCTGGGATTCTCCAGGCAAGAACACTGGAGTGGGTTTCCATTTCCTTCTCCAATGCATGAAAGTGAAAAGTCAAAGTGAAGTCGCTCAGTCATATCCGACTCTTTTCGACCCCATGGACTGCCTACCAGGAGCCTGCCAGGCTCCTCCGTCCATGGGATTTTCCAGGCAAGAGTACTGGAGTGGGGTGCCATTGCCTTCTCCAAGCTATATGTCTTTAAATATATATTTTTAAAATTTAAGTTCACTTACCAGTCTCTGTGTAAGTCTTGTTTTTGCAAGCTTTAAATGTTGTAGAGCTTCAGGGCTTAAAAGTAGAACATCTTTTTGTCCCTTTATATTCATTTTCCCTGAGATGTATAGCTTTTTATTTTTTTTATTTATTCTTTTTTATTTTTTGTTTCTTTTTTAAAATTTATTTTCTTTTTTTTAACTTTACAATATTGTATTGCTTTTGCCATATATCAACATGAATCTGCCACAGGTATACACGTGTTCCCCATCCTGAACCCTCCTCCCTCCTCCCTCCCCGTACCATCCCTCTGGGTCATCCCAGTGCACCATCCCCAAGCATCCAGTATCGTGCATCGAACCTGGACTGGCGACTCAGTTCATATATGATATTATACATGTTTCAATGCCATTCTCCCAAATCATTCCACCCTCTCCCTCTCCCACAGAGTCCAAAAGACTGTTCTATACATCAGTGTCTCTTCTGCTGTCTCGTATACAGGGTTATTGTTACCATCTTTCTAAATTCTATATATATGTGTTAGTATAGTGTATTGGTGTTTTTCTTTCTGGCTTATTTCACTCTGTATAATAGTCTCCAGTTTCATCCACCTTTTTAGAACTGATTCAAATGTATTCTTTTTAAAGGTTGAATAATACTCCATTGTGTATATGTACCACAGCTTTCTTATCCATTCATCTGCTGATGGACATCTAGGTTGCTCCCATGTCCTGGCTATTATAAACAGTGCTGCGATGAACAGTGGGGTACACGTGTCTCTTTCAATTCTGGTTTCCTCAGTGTGTATGCCCTGGGATGTATAGCTTTAAAAACATCAAAGCCTTCTGAATGTTAATCTCCTCCATCATCACCTCTCTAAATCTCTGCTTGATGTGACTACTTAGATTTAGGAGGTATCTTAATCCTAATATGGTTTTAGCCTAACATTTGATATTTTCACTTATACCTACTCTTTACCAGGTATTTTCAATTTTAGAAAATGATACAACACTGAAATATATCCCAAATCCATCTTTATGACTTTCACTGCTATTTCCCCAACCAAACCACCATCTCTGGCCTTGATTTTGGGGGTTTCCTAATTTGTCTCACTTCTGTCACTTTTGTTTCTACCCATTATATATATTCTTTCTTGCAATAGTCAGTGTGACTATTTTAATATAAAATTTTATTTCTAAATTCTACAATAATTCCAATCCTTTCAATAAACTACTCCCCACTATATGATCTGGTTCTGATTCACTGAAATGCTATCTCTTGTGTTTTTTGTTTGTTTAAGTTTGCCTATTATAGTTTAACCACCTGGCCTTTTGGTTTGCTTGTTTCTGTTTCTCAAACATACTAAGAGTGTTTCCAATGCTTTTGGAAATCTCTTTCACTAGAAAAAAAAAAAAAAAGAAGAAGAAACTTCAACCTCTTCCTTCTTGCTTGCCTCTACTCAAATAGTAACTTCTTCCCTGATCCACCTGATCCAAAATAGTCACTCCTATTTCTTCTCTGTTTATATGAGCATACTACTCTCTCAGTACTTGACACTGTCTTATTTATGTGCTAGTTTTCCCACTCTTTATTTTATCATCTATCTTCCTCACTAAAATATTAGGTCAAAGAAGGAAAAACACCACATGACATATTCTTAGAAGAATGAATTAGTGACAGACTGCTTAGATAAATGAATGAGTTATGACCAACCTAGACTGCATATTAAAAAAAGCAGAAACATTACCTTGAGAATAAAGGTCCATCTAGTTAAAGTTATGGTTTTTTCAGTAGTCATGTATGGATGTGAGAGTTGGACTATAAAAGAAGATGAGCCCTGAAGAATTGATGCCTTTGAACGGTGGTGTGGAGAAAACTCTTGCAGTCCAAAACTCCTTGGACTGCAAGGAGATCCAACCAGTCCATCCTAAAGGAAATCAGTCCTGAATATTCGTTGGAAGGACTGATGCTGAAGCTGAAACACCAATATTTTGGCCACCTGATGCAAAGAACTGACTCATTTGAAAAGACCCTGATGCTGGGAAAGATTGAAGGCAGGAGGAGAAGGGGATGACAGAGGATGAGATGGTTGGTTGGCGTCACCGACTCAATAGACTTGAGTTTGAATAAACTCCAGGAGTTGGTGATGGACAGGGAGGCCTGGTGTGCTGCAGTCCATGGGGTCGCAAAGAGTCAGATACGACTGAGAGACTGAACTGAACTGTGTAATATTTGTCTTTCTTGAATCTTTTCTCCATTTGAATAGTTTAGGTAACTACATTGTTTGAAGCCTTGTCTTAATTAGTCCATGGAATTCTCCATAGTCCATGGAATTCTCCAGGTCAGAATACTGGAGTGGGTAGCAGCCATTCCCTTCTCCAGGGGATCTTCCCAACCCAGGGACCAAACCCAGGTCTCCATACTGCAGGTGGATTCTTTACCATCAGAACCACCAGGAACCTCTTCATCTGAATAAGTCTAATCTTATACCTTGAGAATCAGGCAATTTAAAAGAAAGATGGGCAAGACCATTTATATTACCTTTAGTTTATAAGGGACTTGTAATAAATAGTACTGCTGCTGCTACAAAAAAAAACAAACAAACAAACAACAACAACAATCTGGTTACCCTGCTTTTATAATGACTAACTATTGTCCACTTTAGCAGGAGAGATGACCAGAAAATTAATTTCCCCAAGATAGGATGGTCACTTATTATAGAAAAACTTAATAAGGTTTGAAATAATAGAACTTTTCATATTTTTAGGATTTTAAAAATTAGTTCCTCTTTTCTCAGAACACGGAGGAGAAATTTTATGTGCTGACTTTTGTTTTGAATACAGTACCTAAAGAAAACAATTTCCATATTCAGGTTGCTTTCAAGAACTGTTATGCCCTTGAATATGTTTATAATGTTACTAGTACAGAAGTCTTCAATATTATGTGGGAAAATTTACTCAAAATTAGATATCTAATGGATGTTATTGTTGTTAAGTCACTCAGTCATGTCAGACTCTTTGCAACTCCATGGATTGCATCATGCCAGGCTTTACCGTACTTCACCCTCTCCCACTTTGCTCAAACTCATGTCCATTGAGTCAGTGATACCATCCAACCACCTCATCCTCTGACATTCTCTTCTCCTGCATTCAGTCTTTACCAGCATCAGGGTCTTTTCTAATGGATCAGCTCTTTGCATCAGATGGCCAAAGTGTCAGAGTTTCAGCTTCAGCATCAGGCCTTCCAATGAATACTGATTGGTTTGATCTCCTTGCAGTCCAAGGGACTCTGAAGAGTCTTCTCAAACATCACAGTTCAAAAGCATCAATTCTTCAGCATTCAGTCTTCTTTATGGTACAACTCTTACATGCATGCATGACTAATGGAAAGACTCTAGCTTTGACTATGTGGACCTTTGTTGACAAAGTGATGTCTGTACTTTTTAATAAGCTGTGTAGGTTTGTCATAGCTTTTCTTCCAAGGAGCAAGTGTCTTTTAATTTTATGGCTGCAATCACCATCTGCAGTGATTTTGGAGCCAAACAAAATAAAGTCTATCACTGTTTCCATTGTTTCCCCATCTATTTGACATGAAGTGATGGGACTTGGTGCCATGGTCTTTGTTTTTTGAATACTGAATTTTTTTTGACCATTTTTTTTTTTAACTTTACAATATTGTATTGGTTTTGCCATATATCAACATGAATCCGCCACAGGTATACACATGTTCCCCATCCTGAACCCTCCTCCCTCCTCCCTCCCCGTACCATCCCTCTGGGTCGTCCCAGTGCACCATCCCCAAGCATCCAGTATCGTGCATCGAACCTGGACTGGCGACTTGTTTCATATATGATATTATACATGTTTCAATTTTTTTGAAGGATAATTGCTTTACAAAATTTTGCTGTTTTCTGTCAAACATCAGCATGAGTCAGTCATAGGTATACATGTATCCCCTCCGTTTTGAAATTCCCTCCCCATCCCGCCTCTCTTGGTTGATGCAGAGCTCCTGTTTGAGTTTCCTGAGTTTTAAGTCACCTTTTCCACTCTCCTCTCTCACTTTCATCAAGAGACTCTTAAGTCTCATGTAAATAGAATTCACCTGGAGAAATATGATAATTTCTAGTTCGCACTGTCTGTGAAATTAATATTAGAAAGATTAACAAGGTAACACGATTTCATATACTAAAATTAAAAAATATTAGTGTACTCCAAAGTTGACGTGTGCACTTGAGGCCTTTTTTGTCACCATTCATCATTTTCTCTGCCTGATAGAAAGCTTGTTATATTCAGGAAGACGCACAGTTTTAAGTAACCTAGCTCATTAAGGTGGTTTTGACATTCCAGAAGCCATATTGTAGCCACAGTGACTTACCTGAATAAATCTTCTAAAAAATCTTCCCTCTCTTCAACACGTATTTCATCTTTCCTAGATGTTTCAGAACTAAATAAAGTCTTCCCTTTATTATAATAAATCTAAGTAACTACAGTGTGGAGTAAACCAGGCCTAATTCTCAGATGCTCAGTTAAGAGAGATTCTATTTCTAAAATGTACAACCACAAGATTAATAATGGAGTCCTCTAACCCAGCATCTAGATGTAGCGAGGACCTTATGGCTACTCTAGGCTGAAACCAGAGTGCCATACAGGAATCTATGTCTTTGTATTAAAAACAGCGGCCTTTCATTGGTAGTGACTAATAAACTACATTATAATATTATAATAATGCATGCTTAGTAATGTACAGCTCTTGGCAACCCTTTGGACTTTTGCCCACTAGACTCCTCTATCTGTAGGA
This sequence comes from Bos javanicus, assembly GCF_032452875.1. Lineage (NCBI taxonomy): Eukaryota > Metazoa > Chordata > Mammalia > Artiodactyla > Bovidae > Bos > Bos javanicus. Next base: position 94,154,934 of record NC_083877.1, read on the forward strand.
TTTTTCAGGCAAAAATACTGAAATGGGTTGCCATTTCCTCCTACAGGGGATCTTCCCAACCCAGGAATCGAACCTGCATCTCCTGGGCCTCGTGTATTGCAGGCAGATTCTTTACCTGCTGAGCCATTGGCAAGCCTACATTTAATTTTAGATTTTTTAGGTTTAAAAAAATAAGATATTTGTTCTAAATTTAATATGCAATTACAAATGTATTCTGATATGACACTTTCATTTTTTTCATTTAATGAAGAATTCATTTCTCAGAGTTGATGTGCCTTTTATTTGTGGAAGGTCATCAAGAGGCCATTCCTTTCCTCTTATAATGCAGTTTACTTTGCACAACAGTCAGCCTTCACCAGCTGTTTACACTAATTTCTTTTTCCAAGCAATCCTTGGAAGCCTTTGATATGGTAGAACCACACTTACTGGTGCCATGAGGGAAATTGTGACTCTCTGATATAAAATGTTCTGCTTTGAATGAAAAGGATTCCCTAGAAGTGGATTTTAAATCCCTTTAGACATTTTCTGCTGGCTGATAACTCCACATTCATCATTTTGTGCATGATTATTACATGTGATATGCTTCAATAAAAGTTTTACAGGTGATTTTTAAGACCTGCATTTCCACAGATTAACACACTTTCCTGATTATTAGGATCTTCATTTTAATGATTTGCTTGCTAGCATTTTGTATTAGATTGTCCAAATTCACTTCAATGGTTGCCCCAGTTTACTCTTCCTCAACAATTATGTATTGCAACCTGCTATTCAAAGGAAACCATTTTTGTTGTTGGGCACCTGACAGGGGAAAAAGTATACATAACCATACACCTTCTATTTCTACTGTAGATGAGACCAAGCACTTAAATAATAATAGTAATAATTTAACTGATTATTTAAATACAATTTTTTATAATAATGATAAACGGGCAATTCTATTTCATAACTTCTTTTGCAAATAATGCAATGCATTACTTATCACGGTCAAAGAAGACTACTAGAGTTCACTAAGCAGAGTAAAATGAATATTACTGATCTCTTTAAAAGCTGGTCAGTTTAGAGTAGGGCTTTGCTTACAATAAGTTAGATGACCCTAGGCAAAGAAAAATAACATCTGTATTTTGCTAAATAAGAAATGGAGAACGCATTTTGTGCAGTGATTTTTCAGTTTAGTGGGGGTTTTTTTGATCAATTAAGTGCACAGTGACAGATTTTATTTTCTTGGGCTCCAAAATCACTGCTGATGGTGACTGCAGCTATGAAATTAAAAGATGTTTGCTCCTTGGAAGGAAAGCTATGACAAACGTAGTATATTAAAAAGCAGAGACATCACTTTCCCAATAAAGTTCCGTCTAGTCAGAGCTATGGTTTTTCCAGTAGTCGTGTATGGATGTGAGAGTTGGGCCATAAAGAAGGCTGTGTGCCGAGGAATGGATGCTTTCAAACTGTGGTGCTGGAAAAGACTCTTGAGAGACCCTTGGACCGCAAGGAGATCAAACCAGTCAATCCTAAAAGAAGTCAACCCTGAATATTCTTTAGAAGAATTGATGCTGAAGCTGAAACTCCAATACTTTGGCCACCTGATGCAAAGAACCAACTCATCAGAAAAGACCCTGATGCTGGAAAAGATTGAGGGCAGGAGGACATAGTAGTGACAGAGGATGAGATGGTTGGATGGCATCACCGACTCAATGGACGTGAGTTTGAACAAACTCTGGGAGATAGTGAATGACAGGGAAGCCTGAAGTGCTGCAGTTCATGGAGTCAGAGAGTCAGACACAACAGTGATTAAATAATAACAAAGGTACATAAACTGTGTGAAACAACACCTTCAGAATGAAACCATGGCGAAATGGTTGGCGTAGATTCTAACATTGTTGGTTACTGGTTTTGAGTTGAAGTTGGTGGAACTTTAATGCACAGTAAACGAATTTCGCTTTGCCACTTTTTTTGCTTTTCATTGTTTCAGATGCTTTTTTTCCCTCCAATGCTGCTGTAACCTCTGTCAAAATTCAAGTGAATATTGGATGCTCATTTTAATTTATTCTGTAAATGTCCAAAGATCTCATTCTCTGCTACTATTAGAAAATCAATAAAAGTGTTTATTAATTTTTAAGAACTGTGGGCATATTCAGTCCTTGATCCTGAAAGATGTACCTAGTTGCTTAGATAGAAAATAAATTTTACAATGTACAAAAAGACTGTAAAAAGCCTATAGTCTTAATAACATATACCACTTAAAAAAACAACGTTCTAATTTGAGCCTGGTAAACACAATGTAAAATGTGCATCTTTTAAAAGAATTTTTAAGAATTTAAAATGGGTCAGTTATTCAGCACAAATAAATAAGTAGACAAAAATCAGTAGATACCAGGGAAGCCCCTGTCTATTTTCCAACTTTCAGTTTCTTTATGAACATACATGGTGGCTAACTGGCTTCAGTGGTTGTTAATTGTGGTGCCTTCCATGGCTGAATGTTCTTCATTCAAGCTTGTTGGGCTACAGTAGACAAAGAATAATTTGTCATCCCTTTTTGGGAATGCATCTTTAAACCTTGAACTAGAACAATAATTGTAATATCTCAACTGATATATTAAGATGCATTTTATTAAAAATGAGAACTGATCCATTGAACAACAAAAATGGTTAAGGTAACCAACGAGTGAATTTCCTTTGTAAATGAATTTAGCCAGCTAAATTGAAATATGTTTAAATGATCTTTTACTTGTGGTTATTGTGCTACCAATAAATTGGACTTGTAGACTTTAATAAAATATGAGGTTTTATAAGAAATATTGCTGCATAAGTATAAGCATTGTATTGTTACTTATATATCAATAAGTATAACCATGCAACAGCCTCATCACTACTTCTTAAATTGTAGAGAACAAAATTCAGAAGAATCTTATAAATATAAACACACAAATTTGAGTATTCTTATTCAGCCAATTATTTAGGATGGCCAATTTTAGAAGAGGATATGAGATATCTACTATCTGTGATCTTTGGCAAATGACTAAATTTCAATAAGCCTCAACTTCATGTCTATCAATAGAAATAGTAACATTATCCCTGCAGTTTCCTTAAGGATTAAGTGAAATAGCATACAGATAACAGTGAGTAAGGTGTCTAACCTTCAGTGAGTGTTCAATAAGTAGATGTTAGTTTTCAAAGTAGCAAGAAAAAAATTGCTTAGATGAGGAATGGCTTTATTAGATGGAGGATAAATATAACAAGTGGTCTGCTGCTAAGTCGCTTCAGTCGTGTCTGACTCTGTGAGGCCCCAGAGACGACAGATTCTGGGATTCTCCAGGCAAGAACACTGGAATGGGTTGCCATTTCCTTCTCCAATGCATGAAAGTGAAAAGTGAAAGAAGTCGCTTAGTCGTGTCTGACTCCTAGCGACCCCATGGACTGCAGCCCACCAGGCTTCTCTGTCCATGGGATTTGCCAGGCAAGAGTACTGGAGTGGGTTGCCATTGCCTTCTCTGAACAAGTGGTCAATGAGTTCATAATTCTTTAAGCCTTTTATTTATAAAGCTTGAATATTCTCTTATCTAGCAGAATTGAAGAAAGGGGAAGTCAAAGATATATGTGTAGCTAAAGCATACATATATCTATTTACAAAATAATTAGAAAAAAAATGAAACAGAATGTAAAGTGAACTTTACTGTTTTTCCTGCTAATATAATAGACTAGCTATTCAGGGGAATACTTTTTCTTTTTTAAAATTTATTTATTTTAGTTGAAGACTAATTACTTTACAATATTGTAGTGTTTTTTGCTATACATTGATATGAATCAGCCATGGGTTTACATGTGTTCCCCATCCTGACCCCCCTCCCACCTCCCTTCCCATTCCATCCTTTTGTGTCATCCCAGTGCAGGGGAATACTGCTGATATTGAAAGCTAAATCGCAGATGAAATTTAAGACAAAAGAAAGCTTTACAGATGTGCATTGGGCCCACTGACAAAGCCAGAGAAATAAAGGTCATAACGATGTAAGAAATAAAGAAAGAAAAACTGTCCATGGGACACAGATAAGCTTTTCTCAGATGATCTGCCAATCTCCAGTAGAGGGGATCTTGTTTTTAATGAGTTTTTGGTTGTTTAGTTGCTCAGTCACGTGTGACTCTGCAACCTCATGGACTGCAGCATGCCAGGCTTCTCTTTAACAATAAAAATAAGACATAAAGGTTAGGACCTGAGCATGATGAAGATTGAGATTATAAACTTTTTTTCATAAAGCTGGAAACTCTAAAAACCTCTTACCAGAGTGAGTATGATAGGAAAAATATGCCTTGAAAATTAAATCACCTGAGAATTACTATCTGCAGACCTACTATCAAGGGGATTTTGAAGGTATATTCATATTACTTTTAGGGGCTCAAAAGTATCCAAGCAGAATGTCTTAAGGTGCTTCTATTAATATACGTTAGTGCCAGTGGACACTTAGCAGAAAAATCAGAGATACTCTTTGTGGGTCATGATCTAAACACAGATGTTAGAAAATCCTCATGCATAGAGCTGTAAAAAATATGAGTTCACAAAGAGAAATCAGAAAACATACAAAGTAACAAGCTACAAGCAGCCAAAGTAAGCAGAGACAAGCAATAGAATCAGGTCTTCATAGACTACAGATATTGAATGAGCAAATACAGAATATTAAATGTTTGTTTAATATGCTTAATTCTTAAAAAAAAATCATGTTAGATGTACAATGAGTACACTACTGCTATGAGCTAAATTAAGCCTCTTAAAGTTCCTGTTTTGAAGCCCTAACCCCTAGTACCTCAGAATGTGATTCTATTTGGAAACAGGACCTTTACAGAGGTAATTAAGTTACAATGTGACCATTAGGGTGAGTTCTGATCCAATCTTAATATGTCCTTATAAGAAGGACATACATCCCAGATGCACACACACAGAGAAAACTATGTGAGAACACCGTGAGCTGGCCGCCATCGGCAAGCCAGGAACAGAGGCCCAGAAGACAGTATTGGCCAACACCTTGATCTTGAACTTCCAGTCTTCAGAACTAAAATTTTTGTTTAAACCCTCCAGTCTGTAGTATTTTGTTATGGCAGCTCTAGCAAAATAATACAGTATATAAATGAACAGACACATAGAAAATAGACTTTTAGTATAAAAACAAATTAGATAATTCATGGAGATTAGCCTTAGAATTATCCAAAAGGCTCTTAAAGTTGAAGAATGAGGAGGACAAATTTGCCGTATGTCAAGATTTATCCATCAGCCTTACTAATTCAGACAGAGCAGAATGACTGCTTTGCTTGTGGCTCAGATGGTAAAGAGTCTGCCTGCAATGCGGGAGACCTGAGATCGATCCCTGGATTGGGAAGACACCTTGGAGAAGGAAATGGCAACCCATTCCAGTTTTCTTGCCTGGAAAATCCCGTGGACAGAGGATCCTGGCGGGCTGCAGTCTATGGGGTCACAAAAAGTCGGACACAACTGAGTGAGTTTCGTGTGTATATATATATGGCTGCAAGCATAGACAGTGGATGAAATAGTTATATGTGTAGTTTGTGACCCAGAAGTGGGTAGCGATTTATCCCATTTTCTTAGGACATGTTAGTTTACATTAGGTTTCTTGATGTCTCTCTTAGTTCAGTAATTAATACTTTCTTAAATTATCAGTTTGAATCAAAATTATATCACCTGATCTCCATATCATGAAGCTTTGAGGAAAGGGCTAACTAGTTAAAAGTGTTACTTGCAAAAATAACTCACCTATAGGAAAAAAAAATGAAATTAGATGTTTAAACATTGTTATAAACATTGTGAAAGCAATTTAACAGTACATACAGAGGGTAGAAATGAAGCAAATGATTATGTACCCAAGCCTGTGTCCTGACTCTTTTTCTAGTTGGTCTGCTGGAAGGGGAATTCTATTCTAATTGGTCTGTCAAGCAGGAAACATCTGCAATTAGACCTTCCTAGAGAAACACTTTAAAAATAAAAAATTCTCACAAAAAAGTCCTATGTGTCAACGGCGACTCTGATTAGATTTTAGTTCTGGGTTGTTACCATCTGAGAGAACTGCAATTTTTGGTTATACAATTCTCATTATTGACTTACATTTTATTCACTATTATCTAAAGACTTTAGTCATTTCCATGTGTGGTATTACCTAGCCATTTTCTCCATCTTATTTGAATATTCCAACTAGTCACTTAGGCCAATGGGTATGCTCTTAGGAGGGAACTATTGTACAAAAATTAGATGGGGAATTCTGAATACATAACTGCATTCCAAGCCTGGATTTGTGACTTTCAAAGAGAGGTGCTTGATCTTTTGGAAATTTGACTTCTAAATCTATAAAATATGGGTGATAATAATACTCCATAGGATTGTGGTGAGAATTAATTAACTCATGTGGAAGTATTTAGTATAGTATGTCACACATAATATTACTTAATGCATGCTGATTCTGGGATTTCTCTTGCTTATTTTTATTAAATTTAACTATTACTATCATTTCTTAACTTCTACCAGTAAATAATAATGTTTTTTGGTTTTGCCATCAATGATACTCATAATTATATTATCTGTGTATTCAAAAATTTAAAGGCGTTTCAATGCATCATAATCATTGCATCAAATTGTGAAACAGTAAGAGGTCAAAAACCAGAGCTGTGGCATTCCACAGCACACCTCATCCAGAGTAAATATCTACATATTCACATTGGAGATGGTTATTCAACAAGTAATTAAGATAATATATATTTTCATTATATCCAATGATTGTTTATCACTGTTACCCAAAGTTCTGATTTGCTGAAAAACAGTATAAAAAATTTTATGTTGAGTTTTTTGCATGTAAATCAGAGATTAAGAAAAAAAAATATAAGCACTGTAGTAGGAAAACAGTATAAAATATGATATAAAATATCGTGACATTTACAGTAACTGTTTATATCAACAATAACAATTGTGAATATAGTATTGTCACCATTTTATCTAATTACCTAGAACATGGAGACATTGATATCTCTAATTTTCTTGAAGAGATGTCTTGTCTTTCCCATTCTATTATTTTCCTCTATTTCTTTGCATTGATCACTAAGGAAGGCTTTCTTATCTCTCCTTGCTATTCTTTGGAAATCTGCCTTCAAATGGGTATATTTTTTCTTTTCTCCTTTACCTTTGGCTTCTCTTCTTTTCACAGCTACTTGTAAACCTCCTCAGACAATTATTTTGCCTTTTTGCATTTCTTTTTCTTGGGGATAGTCTGATCCCTGCCTCCTGTACAATGTCATAAATCTCTGTCCATAGATTTTCAGGTACTCTGTCTATCAGATCTAACCCCTTGAATCTATTTCTCACCTCCACAATATAATTGCAAGGGACTTGATTTAGGTCATACCTGAATGGTCTAGTGGTTTTCCATACTTTTTTTAAGTCTGGAGTTTGCAATAAGGAGTTCATGATTTGAGCCACAGTCAGCTCCAAGTCTTGTTTTTGCTGACTGTATAGTGCTTCTCCATCTTTGGCTGCAAAGGATATAATCATTCTGATTTCAGTGTTGACCATCAGGTTATGTCCATGTGTAGAGTCTTCTCTCGTGTTGTTGAAAGAGGGTGTTTTCTATGACCACTGTGTTCTCTTGGCAAGACTCTATTAGCCTTTGCCCTGCTTCATTCTGTACTCCAAGGCCAAATTTGCCTGCTACTCCAGGTATTTCTTGACTTCCTGCTTTTGCATTTCAGTCCCCCATAACAAGAGATACATCTTTTTTTGGCTGTTATTTGGCTTGTAGGTCTTCATAGAACCATCCAAATTCAGCTTCTTCAGTGTTACTGGTCAGGATATAGACTTGGATTACTGTGATATTGAATGGTTTGCCTTGGAAAGGAACAGAGATCATTCTGTTGTTTTTGAGATTGCATCCAAGTACAGCATTTCAGACTCATTCATTGACTATGAGGGCTACTCCTTTTCTTCTAAGGAATTCTTGCCTACAGTAGTAGATATAAAGGTCATCTGAGCTAAATTCACCCATTCTAGTCCATTTTAGTTTGCTGATTCCTAAAATGTAGAAATTCACTCTTGCCATCTCTTGTTTGACCACTTCCAATTTGCCTTGATTCATGGACCTAACATTCCATGTTCCTGTACAGTATTGTTCTTTAGAGCATCAGATTCTACTTCCATCACCAGTCACATCCACAGCTGGGTGCTGTTTTTGCATTGGCTCCATCTCTTCATTCGTTCTTGAGTTATTTCTCCACTGATCTACAGTAGCATATTGGGTACCTACCGACCCGGGGAGTTCATCTTTTAGTGTCCTATATTTTTGCCTTTTCAGAAATGGTAAGGGCTTCACAGAAGCTATTAAGAATAGGTTACAAGAACACACAGAAGAACTATACAAAAAAAGATCTTCATGACCCAGATAATCATGATGGTGTGATCTCTTACCCAGAGCCAGACATCCTGGAATAGGAAGTCTAGTAGGCCTTAGGAAGCATCACTACGAACAAAGCTAGTGAAGGTGATCGAATTCCAGTTGAGCTATTTCAAATCCTAAAATATGATGTTGTTAAAGTGCTGCACTCAATATGTCAGCAAATTTGGAAAACTCAGCAGTGGCCACAAGACTGGAAAAGATCAGTTTTCATTCCAATCCCAAAGAAAGGCAATGCCAAGAAAAATTCAAACTACCACACAATTGAACTCATTTCACATGCTAGTAAAGTAATGCTCAAAGTTCTCCAAGCCAGATTTCAACAGTACATGAACTGTGAACTTAACAAATGTTCAAACTGGATTTAGAAAAGGCAGAGGGACCAGTGATCAAATTGTCAACATCTGTTAGATTATTGAAAAAACAAGAAAGTTCCAGAAAACCATCTACTTCTGCTTTATTGACTATGCCAAAACCTTTAACTGTGTGGATGACAACAAACAGTGGAAATTTCTTAGAAATGGGAATACCAGACCACATGACCTGCCTTTTGAGAAACCTGTATGCAGGCCAGGAAGCAACAGTTAGAACTGGACATGGAACAACAGACAGGTTCTAAATCAGGAAAGGAGTACATGAAGGGTATATAATGTCACCCTGCTTATTTAACTTATATGCAGAGTACAGCATGAGAAACACTGGACTGGAAGAAGCACAAGGTGGAATCAAGATTGCCAGGAAAAATATCAATAACCTCAGATATGCAGATGACATCACCCTTAAGGTAGAAAGCAAAGAAGAACAAAGAGCCTCTTGATGAAAGTGAAAGTGGAGGGTGAAAAAAGTTGTCTTAAAACTCAACATTCAGAAAACTATTATCATGGCATCTGTTCCTATCACTTCATGGTAAATAGATGGGAAAATAATGGAAACAGTGAGAGACCTTATTTGGGGGGTCTCCAAAATCACTGTAGATTTTGATTGCAGCCATTAAATGAAAAGATGCTTACTCCTTGGAAGAAAAGTTATGACCAACCTAGACAGCATATTAAAAAGCAGAGACATTACTTTGCCAACAAAGGTCCATCTAGTCAAAGCTGTCGTTTTTCCAGTAGTCATGTATGGATATGAGAGTTGGACTATAAAGAAAGCTGAGCACTGAAGAATTGATGCTTTTCAACTGTGGTATTGGAGAAGACCCGAGGGTCCCTTGGATTGCAAGGAGATCCAACCAGTCCATCCTAAAAGAGATCATCTTGAACATTCTTTGGAAGGACTGATGCTGAAGATGAAACTCCAATACTTTGGCCACTTGATGCGAAGAACTGACTCAGTTGAAAAGACCCTGATGCTAGGAAGGACTGAGAGAGGAGGAAAAGAGGACAACAAGATAAGATGGTTGGATGGCATCACCAATTCAATAGACATGAGTTTGAGTAGTCCCGGGAATTGCTGATGCATAGGGAGGCCTGGTGTGCTGCAGTTCATAGGGTCACAAAGAGTCGGATATGACTGAATGACTGAACTGAACTGAAGACATTATTTCTCATAGTACTGCATTTCCTATTTAGGTTAATTTTAAGCTCTGAGAAAACCTGAATTTTCTCTTCTTCACCTTGGCAATTAGAAAATATAAAAGGTTTTATGTTAATAAAACACTCTTTAGTTTTAAAGTATTCAATTACAAATCTGAGTACATGTATATGAACGATATTTCTGAAGGGATATGCAGCTGGGACTAATTTACTTCTTCAAAGATCTGTTGAGATATGAGCAATGGACCAAAGCCTTGTGAACTGCCTCTGCACGCTATAATTATGTTGAACTATGTCTGAAAGTAACAAATATATAGGGAACAAAAAACCAGATATATCAGAGAACACAGAATGAGTGAATTTGTTAACTCTACAGACTGGATTTTAATTCTGTCAATCCTTCTAAAATTAGAGAAATACTGAAACTGATGTTAAACCAATAATTTAAAGGAACATATTAAAATTCTCTAAGCCAAATGAAGTACTTCAAAATAAAACTCTAAAGTGGCCAATGCAGATTGACCTACAAGCTCCCTAAGTGAGTAATTTAGCATAATATCCTTTTTTAAGTGATCAAGGTTAAGGGGAAACCAAACAATTTTCCAGTTTCAAAACTGATACTTTCAGTTGAAGCTTGTTTTTGTTCAGTCCTAAGTCACGTCTGATTCTTTGCGATCCCCTGGACTGCAGCATGCCAGGCTTTTCTGTTCTTCACTATTTCCTGGTGTTTAATCAAACTCATGTCCATTGAGTCAGTGATGCCATCCAACCATCTCATCCTCAGTCACCATATTCTCCTTCTGTCCTCAATCTTTCCCAGCATCAGGGTCTATTCCAATGAGTCAGTTCTTCGCATCAGGTGGCCAAAGTATTGGAGCTTCAGCTTCAGCATCAGTCCTTCAAGTGAATATACAGGATTGATTTCCTGTATTAATCTCCTTGATTTGATCTCCTTGCTGTCAAAGGAACTCTCAAGTGTCTTCTCCAGCATCACAATTTGAAGCCATCAATTCTTCTACACTCAGTCTTCTTTATGGTCTAGCTCTCACATCTATATGTGACTACTAGAAAAACTGAACCTTAGTGTGGCAAAAATCTAAACCATGGAGGCAAAGGCATGGGCCCAAGCCAAAAAGCACTTGTTATGGAAAGCTGGCTTGTTTTTTGATATGCTAAATGTAACCATCTCATCACAGTTTCACCACTCCCATTATTTCTTTCTTATAAATTAGACATCTTTCTAGAAAAACATTATACCAACTATATTAAAATAATTTTAGAAACAGAAAATAAAATCTGCTGTTATAGTATCAACCAGTAAAATTATTTTCATTTATTTCTATTTTTCTTATATTCTATCAATGTGAAAATATACTTTATATAGTCAGAGTATTACTGAAAATATGATTTTATATGCTAAAAATTATAATCTAATAGACTTTCATGTGGTTCATGATAATGATATTGCTACATCTTATTTTATCACATATTATAATATTATGCCATTTTGATATGTGTGTATATATATGTATTTATATACAATAATCTATAGCAATGGAAAAGACATTCCTTAATTTTTATATGTTTAAAATAGAAGTGCTTGTTTTTCTAGTTTAGGCACTGGCATAGTAAATATATTTTTGGAAAAAATATTTTTTCTTTATTTTTCCCTTTAGGATTATTAATATAAATATCCCTTTTGGGGTTCTTCACATTTTTTTTCTGAAATGAATATGCCAGAATTGAAAACTGCTGTAAAAATCAGCACCATCTGTCATTAATTGAGCACATGTTACTGTGCCAACTGTACAAGGGGCTGGGGATATAGCACTCACCTAGTCAGATAAGGTTCTTACTTTTATGGTATTTACGTTGCAGGCTTGGAGGCAGACCACAAACTATACATTTGAAAAATGCTTAACGTTGTCCCAGATAATAAAAAAAAACCTATGAAGGCACTTAGACTAATGGGATAAGGTATGTTTGAAAGGGAATAAGAATGGCAAATTTAATTGGGGAACGCTATGGAGGGTCTTTCTGAGTGAGAGGGTATGAAGTTTGAGACATCGGAAATGTGTGGAACATGGAAGGCATTGTTAGCCATGTAAAAGTCACTCACGGGATTCAGAACAGAAGGGGCATGATCCAAATTTATATTCTGAAAAGCTCATTCTGGCTATCATGTGGGCAATGGGATTTTTCAGGTAAGAAAAAAAAATAAAAAAGCAGAAAGCCCGAATTGGAGGTATTGTAGTATCCATGTGAGAGAGAATGGGGGCTTGAACCATGATATGGAACACTGTGGTAGAAGAGAATGGACTGGAGTTGTATTTTGCAGATCAAGTTAGTTGTGCTCAGTGATAAATTAGAATGGGTATGTGAAAGCATGAAAAGTTGCTGAAGTAATAAACATCAGTGTGCTCACTCTCAAGAACTCAAGGGTATTTCACCAAGAAATTTTCCTTGCTAATTAATAGTGAAAGAAAAAATTTAAAAAAAGCATCAAAGCAAAACAAACACAAACTTCAACATTTTCCGAGTCAATTTCTCCTCAGTTCAATTCCATTCAGTCACTCAGTTGTGTCCAACTCTTTGTGACCCCATGGACTGCAGCACGCCAGGCCTCTCTGTCCATCACCAACTCCAGGAGTCTACCCAAACTCATGTCCATTGAGTCGGTGATGCCATCCAACTATCTCATCCTCTGTTGTCCCCTTTCTCTTCCTGCCCTCAATCTTTCCAAGCATCAGGGTCTTTTCAAATGAGTCAGCTCTTAGCATCAGGTGGCCTAATAATCTCCATATTTCACACTTATTTTCAAAATTAAAATAAAAACAAGAGACAAAATGTGTATTTTATGAATCATCTATTGCCTTGAGGCAGCACTAAGGAACATCTGTAATTATTCTACTGTATGTGGTAAAGCAACTTTGAAACCTGTCTAAATCTACTGAAGACCTACTTATTATAATGCAAACTCACCCAAGTTGATGAAGCAGTGACCCTTGATCCCTCTTTTATCCTCTGTCAATAATTTGAAATGTCATTTAGAAAGGTAAGAAATGAGAACTTGATTAGACTCTCTCAGGAAAGAGATATACTTAACATTGTGTGTGTGCATAGCATATATAAATTCATGTATCTATCTAATATGAACCATTTCAACTGTAATTCCTATTTGACAGTTAACTGCATCACTTGGAGATGAAGTTATGGAGAATGGAGCAATGACAATAAGAGATCAGAATTTACTGTTAAATCTTTCCAGAGGAAGTTTATTAAAATGGGTTTGTTGAGTTGCACTGAGTTTATTACCAAGAGGCCTTAGTGTTCAGTAACTACCATCCGTCATTCCAGGTCAGGTCCCAGGGAAGAAATGCAGGAGATGAGGTCAGGAAAATAGAAATATTCTTTATTAGCTTAGTGGACTTTGTCTACAAAATCCAGCTTAATCTTTTACTGGACTAAATTAGATTACTTGATAATATAAAGGCTCTTCATCTTTGATTATGGGTAGATGGATATACAACATACAAATCACTTCTGGTATTTTTCCCTAAAACCTATACCCGAGTCTTGGACCATTAACCCCTGCTGGCCTGTCTGAAGTGAAGTGGAAGTCGCTCAGTCATGTCCAACATTTTGCAACCCTATGGACTATACAGTCCATGGAATTCTCCAAGCCAGAATAGTGGAGTGGGTAGCATTTCTCTTCTCCAGCAGATCTTCCAACCCAGGGATCACCAACCCAGGAATGGAACCCAGATTTCCCACATTGCAGGTGGATTGTTTACCAGCTGAGCCACAAGGGAAACCCAAGAATATTGGAGTGGGTGGTCTGTCTACATTGAAGAAATTACTCATATTTCTCCTATACTGATGTAAATGGTATTGTTAAAGCATGAACCATCAGACACATTCAGTGTCTCTTTCTGCCTTTTAGAAGAGAAGAAATAATAAGAATTGTAGTTACATTATTCTATTAATATAAGTGTCAGAGCAGAAAGCAAGCTAATGGGAACTTAGATTTAATTTTTTTTTATAATGAAGAGAAGAGGCCAGATCTTTATAATTTGTCAGAAATCAATCATTGAAATTACCCATTTTCAAATATTGCTCTTTTAGTTAGAAAGGTCATCTCCTTTTTCAAAAAAGGTGATGTTGCTTTTTCTTCCTACCCTTCCTGCAGAAAGAACAATAATTTGATGCTCATGTTACTGTTTAAATCACTTATTCAGGTTTTATGGAATGCTTTGATGTTCCAAATAAAGCTCATTATACTGCAGATCAAAGAGAATGATGCTTTCATCAAAGAAATACAATACACCAATTAGCATTTCATTTATGGGTATATATATATATTTTTCTCCTTCAGTTCAGTTCAGTCACTCAGTCGTTTCTGACTCCTTGCGACCCTATTGACTGCAGCATGCCAGGCTTCCCTGTCCATCACCAATTCCTGGAGCCTACTCAAACTTATGTCCATCACATTGGTGATGTCATCCAACCACCTCATCCTCTGTCATCCCCTTCTCCTCCTACCTCCAACCTTTCCCAGTATCAGGATCTTCTCCAATGAGTCAGCTCTTCTCATCAGGTGGCCAAAGTATTGGAGTTTCAGGTTTAACATCAGTCCTTCCAATGAACACCCAGGACTGATCTCCTTTAGGATGGACTGGTTGGATCTCCTTGCAGTCCAAGGGACTCTAAGGGACTCTGAAGAGTTTTCCGCAACACCACAGTTCAAAGCATCAGTTCTTCAGCACTCAGCTTTTTTTATGGTCCAGCTCTCACATCCATACATGATCACTGGAAAAACCACAGCCTTGACTAGATGGACCTAAGTCCCATTAGTGCCTACGGTATGCCCAGAATATGTGATAGGATTAAGTACATATGTTTCTAGTGATAGATGAATAGAACTGAGAAAGGTAAAACGTGCTGAGGACAGAAGGTACTAAAATTTTATCCCTATCTTAAAATGCTTCATATCATTACTAATACTAATATTAATAGATAATATTAAGCATCTATCTTATTCAACAGTTTCTTCCTCTTGAAAATATCTCATAGACTAAGTTAAGATGGTTAAGCAAATTATAGAGGGAACTATTCTTTTTCTTCCATAGCTGAGATTGGAAATCTAAGTCTAAAAGATTAGATTCCAGCTGGGGAAAGGAACACAACTGTCACACATGACTCGGGGTCATCTAAAGAGAATGCCATCTGGATGCACTCTGAAGGGCAGCAGCAGCATTCCCTCCACAGGAAGGTTCTGTGTTTGCTTGTAGGAACTATATGCACAATCTATTGATACAAAGCTGAATTTCACTCCACAGGCACTTGGAGTTGGCGTAAGCCTGAGTTCTGATTGAAGTTTCTACTCGTGAATTTATGATCTGCCTCATTGTTCAAGTCAAGACTATGAGTCTTGCTTCAGTTCTCTTGTCCTCTGGGGAACTGATTCATTTGGAATCCGAAAAGAATGTTTAAAATTCACTATTGCTCATGTTCTCCCACCTCATTTCTAAAAAGCACTGCACTGCTTTCCCCCAGACTACCATCTAATCCCCAAATGATTATCACATGACATCCCCCGCCCAGTTCCTGGCTTAGATAAATTATATCCCTTAATACTACTTGAAAACTTCTACTGGATTCATGAAAACTGATTTCTTATGGGATACAGATTTCAAAAGTATTTTAATATGGTTCCTTCTTACACTTTAAAAAGAGGCAGAAGACTTAGGTGACATATTTCTGTGGGAGACCTGGGTTCGATCCCTGGGTTGGGAAGATCCCCTGGAGAAGGGAAAGCCTACCCACTTCAGTATTCTGGCCTGGAGAATTCCACAGACTGTATAGTCCATGGGGTCACAAAGAGTCAGACGCGACTGAGCGACTTTCACTTTTCACTTTTTCTGTGAGCATCTTTTAGAGTTTCAGTGTATTAGTTATCTATTGCTACAAAACAGATTGCCATAGCACTCCATTGCCTAAAATGATAAACATTTATTGTGTCACTTTTTCTGTGGGTCAGAAACTCCAAAGCAAATTTGTTGGATGATTCTGGCTCAGGTTCTCTCATCATGATGTAGTCAACTTGTTGGCCTGGGTTCCCATCATCTGAAAGCTTGACTGAAACCGATTGGTACCAAAATAGTCCTCTGACAGGGATGTAGGCAGGAAGCCTCAGTTCCTTGTTGTCTGTTGGGCAGTTCTTTGCCACACAGAACCTCTCCTTATGGCTGCTTGACTCCGCAGCTGACTGTCCCCAGGGAGAGTGATCTACGAAAGGGGTCAGAAGAGGCAGTGCCTTTTGTGATCTAGTCTCTGAAGTCTCACACACTGTGTCTCCACCATGTTCTACTCATTAGAAGCAAATCATTCAGTGTAGTTCTTGTTCAAGGTAAAGGGGATCAGATTCCACCTTTAGAGGAGAGGAGAATAGAATAATTTATGGACCTATTTCAAAAGCATTGCATGATAGAAAGGGCTGGATCTCCTTTGAATCTGGCTTTTGTAGTGTTCTTACAACCTGGAGGAGCTCCTTCACTCTATTTTAGTATTCAAAGTAGAACATTTACATGCCCATGACGGAAAATTTAAATGCATGAGATTTATACATGTTTGAATGTAATAGTCAGTGCACAAGATGCTATACAGAAATAGTCAAGTACATAAGAGTTTATTGTGTACTATTTTCAGCACCAATAATATGTAGTTCAAAAGGCACTTATCTTAATGTCAAAGACAGAAATTAAATCTATGTAGCATCTTTCCTGGCAAGGAGACCTCAGGCAAGTTACATTATCACTTTGCATGTCAGTTGCTTCATTTACTTAAATGAATTCTCACAATAACTCTGTGAGGTGTGTATTATTAGCCCCATTTTATAGAAGACAAAATTGAAGCTCAACAGTATTGCAACTAGAAAGTGATAGAGTCAATATTCCAACGCAAGTTTTGTTGATTTATGCCAATGCTGCTTTGCTCTCTCCTGTACCTTCGAGGGAAGAGAGAAAATGTATAAATTACTCAGTGATGCAGCATATATGAGGCATTTAGTATTTTATTTCTAATAAGATTAGCATGCATATAAAAAGATTCTCCTGAATATGTTATTCCTATTGAGAAACAATAACTTTATGTTTATATTAATCAACAGAATTTTAAATACCAGCAATTTCTAAAGATGTTTTTTAACTTAAAATTTTGAGTTAGGATAATCAGTCAAACGATAGACTACATGATAGTGGTAGTCTGTTCATTGCCTTGGTCTGTGATTTCTTATCACAGGCTGAAGTAGTATTGAGGGAAGTGATTCATAGCTTAGTTCTACCAATGCTCTCCATGCAAATGCCAGATCAGTGGTGCTTTTGGATAGTTTATATCTGCCTCCTTGATTCAAAACCCAGATTCATCAAGTATCTTGATTATGCTATAGATAGAAAAATGGATGTAAGTAAGGTGACCTTTATACACGGATGCCCTGTGTTCATTCACTGTATTCTGCTTTGGACCAAGTATTGAATACTGTAGTTGAATAGCCTGAAATGAAGCTATTCAAATTAAGACGTATTCTAAAAGCTTAGATGGATGCTTGATAACTGAAAATTATTAATTATGCTTTGAACCATCGAGGTTTACCAGAAAAAGTTGAATTTATTGAATATTTAAGCTACTCAGTTTTCTTACATTCTTATGCATTCAGCTAGAAGTATCAGGTAGAGAATCAAATGCTGTCAAAGGAAGGGGCATTGACCAAACAAAGTCTAGAGAGGGACACCATGACCCTGAATGCTGGTCTGTTTCCTTCAGGCCGTAGCTAGCTTGTATTAGAGTGTGACAAGCTACAGAACTATTGAGTATTTAATCTTACTGTAATTCATCACACGACAACATATGGAGGTGGAAAAAGTGATCAATTTTAGAGTTTGTTTTTAATATGTAAGAAGGAGGTTGTATACCGGGCAAGTATAAATCAAAAGGTAATAAATGTCCCAGAAGATTTTAACAAATGTAAATTGCTATATAAATATTAAATAAATTACACAATATTTTTAGGCTCTGAAACATTGAATCACTTTGCAAAGGACTAAATGTCAAATAAATAATGCATGTTTATACATATTTCTTCTATGGACGATTATTACAACTTTAGCAACACTGTTTGCTTTAAAATTTTTATATCCAATGCATATTCATTTTTGGCACTTACCACATACAGCATGATTTTCTTTCAATCACCAATCTTCAATTCTCCAGGGAGCAATGTGAAACTTGAAGCTTCTGTAGCAAGTGGTCTCTCTCCCTTTTGAAGATTGCTAAAGGAAGCTGAAGAATGGGATGATGGTCCTCGGAAAATAGTGGCCCTCAGTATTTGTATGTAGAAGGAATTTGGTTGAACCCAAGTTCAAAGGGAGACTTGGAGAATAAAAATTCATATATTGACAATCTATGTCCTCGGGGGATTATGTGAAAGGAAGTGTGGAAGGAAGAAAACTGTCTTGGTAAGAAAGATATTCCAGTCTGATAATAATACCCAAGTTATATCCATAGCTGTTTCATTATTATTATCATTATCACTGATGTTTTGTGTACTTAAATTATGGCAGGTTTTCATAAATTATTTCACCTTCAAACCTCACCCCCAGTGCCACAGATTTCTACCCTCATGTTTATAGATGAGGGATTTGTCACTCAGAGCAGTGACACTCTGAGACAACTGACTGCCGTCACACAGCAGGGGAACAGCAGTGGTTTTATGTAATCCCAGATTGTCCAACACTAAGACAACGCTGCAGATGTACCCTCCTGACTACCTCTGTGCTGTGCTTTTTAAGACAGCCTGAATCCTTTTCAGTGCCATAAGTCTTGAATGTCTTCTTTTAGGGTGCCCCCTGGAGTATAACCCCCCTGGAGGTTACCTCTCTTGCAGAGTTGCTGAAGGGGCTCAGCATGGCTATCAGTCAGATACACTGGGATATATATTTTCCTTTGCATCCCTCTGACTGAGCAACCCATATGCTGCTACAATACAGGCTGGGATGTAGTGAAGCATTTACTTGTTTCAGCTATGTCAGAGACATGGGTTTGATTTCTGGGTTGGGAAGACGCCCTAGAGTAGGAAACGTCAACCCAGTCCAGTATTCTTGCTTGAAAATTCCACGGACAGAGGAGACTGGTAGGCAACAGTCCTTGGAATCAGATCACAAAGAGTCGGACATGACTGAGCACGTTCACACATAAACACACACGCACACACACATCTGAGGAAACAACCAGGATAGGACTAGGTCTCTCCTGATGCAGACAATGGGATCTGCAGGGATCCCAAAGTCCTCAGGGATCAGGGACTTCAGAATGAGAAGAGTCTTGAGAGAATGCCATGCTGTCAGGAATATGATTTTCAGTAGGCAAAAGGAAAGAATTCTGATTGGAATGTAAAATGAACATTGTGGGGAGGGGAATGTCTGCACATTTTCAAAATTTGGCAAAGGACAGTGAGATTTATGGGGATGTACTGAAGGACTGGCTGGGATTGGTGCTAGAATTCCAGAACATTATCTCAGCACCTTAAACAGGCTTGTAAAACACTGGAGCAGGAAACTGCGTAGACTGCTTCATTATCAAAGCTTCAATCCACAGAAGAAATGTCTTATGCAGAAATTACATGAAGAGGTCAGTAAGGAATCACTGAAGAGGTCAGTTTCTAGAATCAGAGCACCAAGTGAGAGAAGTTGACTTGATGTCCACCTGTCCATTTACTGCATTTGGCTGACTTATCACAGAGCTGACCAAGGGGAAGGTCTTCATCCACAGCTGGGGACTAGAAGGGGACTGAGTGGTTTAGCTTTTGTGTAACAGGCATCAGAAAAAGGCAGTTATGCCATTAAATATCATGATGATAAATGAACTCAATTTCTTATGTTGACATTCAATAATCTGCAGATGTAAGCACTTTGTCAATAATACAGCTGAAATTTATGAACATTGTTTATAGTTTTTATTCCTAAACAGTGAATGTTTGGATGTTTAAAAACCTGTTTGTAAATTTTACATGTAAAATCTAAATTAAAATGATTATTTCTATTTTTTATTGTCGGGTTTTTGTCTTTGATTCTAAACCATAATGTTTTTGTTCTAGTTACATCTTTACCTAATGCATCTCTATCACTAAATAATATAAATTAGTCAAAATTGATATATGATAATGTTAATAAAATGACAATACCTATCATTTGAGGATTTGATGAAACTGAGTGTGATTAAAAAGTGCCTCATATGAATTACTATGCTTAAGTCCCATGATGCCCTATCTGAACAGGTGGCTTTATTAGTTTCTAGAGAGATTCAGTAAACTCATCTGTGATTATAGGTAAGAAGGAAGCATACCAAGATGCAAACCAAGGCCGTTTAACTCAAAAGGCTTATTCTCAACTGCTGGCAGTATTATAAAATGTAGATACATACCCTACCACTATAAGATTCCTCAAACCCTCTGTCTCATTATGTTTTCAAAAGTCAACTTTTCCCTGAAATGAGAGGGAGGACAGTTATTTATTTTTTTTGATTGCCCACCTATCTTGTCTTTCTGCCGATTCACTAAGACAGTCTAAAAGTTAGTTAAAATACTCCCATTTGTTTCAAGCAAAAAATCCATAAGTTTCTAATTCACCGTTTTTATTTTGGCCTTTTGAATAAAAATATATCTTAAAAATTTCAATATATGTGTTCCTTTTAACTTTTCTGGGGGTGTATGGTTGTTTATGATAGTTTCTGCTGTACAGCAAAGTGAATCAGCTATATGGACACATATCCCTCCCCTGACCTCCTCCCACTCTCTCCGTCCAACCCATTTAGGTCATCACATAGCACTGAGCTGAGCAACCTGTGCTTTAGAGCAGGTTCCCACTAGCTATCTATTTTACACGTGGTAGTGTATCTATGGGGCTTCCCAGGTAGCTCGGCTGGTAAAGAATCTGCCTGCAATGCCAGAGACCCCAGTTTGATTCCTGGGTTGGGAAATTCCCCTGGAGAAGAGATAGGCTATCCACTCCAGTATTCTTGGGTTTCCCTGGTGGCTCAGAGGGTAAAGAATCCACCTGCAATGTGGTAGACCTGGCTTCAATCCCTGGAGGTGGGCATGGCAATTCACTCCATATTTTCTTACCTGGAGAATCCCCATGGACAGAGGAACCTCATGAACTAAAGTCCATGGGGTCGCAAAGAGTCAGACATGACTGAGCAACTCAGCACGACACAGCACAGTGTATTTATGTCAATCCCAGTGTCCCAATTCATCTGCTCTCCCTCATCCCCCCGGTGTCCACATATCTGTTCTCTGTGTCTGCATCTCTATTTCTGCCCTACAGATGGTTCATCTGTACCATTTTTCTAGATTGCAAATATATGTGTTAATATACAATGTGTTTCTCTTTCTGACTTAATTCACTCTGTATGACAGTCTTTAGGTCCACCAATATCTCTACAAATAATCCAGTTTTGTTCCTTTTAATGACTGAATAATAGTTCATTGTGTATATGTACTACATCTTCTTTATCCATTCATCTGTTAATGAATATTTAGGTTGCTACTGTGTCCTGGCTCTTGTAAATAATGCTGCGATTAACTCTTTTTTTTCTTTCTTTTTATTGGAGGATAATTTCTTTACAATATTGTGTTGGTTTTCTGCCATACATCAACATGAATCACCACAGACATACATATGTCCCCTCCCTCCCGAACCTCCCTCCCATCTCCCTCCCCATCTGAACGCTATATTAATGCATGCCTATGGAATCTGGAATGATGGTGCTGATAAACCTATACGCAGAGCAGCAGTGGAAATGCAGACATAGAGAACAGACTTGTGAACACAGTGGGGGAAGGAGACGGTGTGATAAACTGAAAGAATGGCATGGAAACATATATATTACCAAGTGTAAAATAGATAACAGGTGGGAATTGCTGTGTGATACAGGGAGCTCAACCCAGTGCTCTGCGATAAACTTTTTAAAAAACATACCAGAAATATCTGAAGCTTGAAAATTTACTACAAGGTATCTACCAGGAACAAGATAGATGAAAAATCTACTCTGTCTAGAAAGGAAAATCTTAGAACTTCAGCCTCAAAATACTAAAGTAAACAGGAAGATAAGCCAGCCTAAGTTATATTTCACTTAATTGATTTTGTTGTTTTGAAAATATTTGTAAATGTCATACTGGTGAGCTGGGCTTGATCGACACTTGCTCAGTTAAATGCTTAATTTAATAACAGCAAAGATTATCCTATGCCTCCTCCCACTATTCACCACCCCAATACTTGTAACTTTATGTGCTACCTGTGCTTATTCACGGGAGAAGGCAATGGCATCCCAATCCAGTACTCTTGCCTGGAAAATTCCATGGATGGAGGAGCCTGGTAGGCTGCAGTCCATGGGGTCGCTAAGAGTCAGACACGACTAAGCGACTTCACTTTCACTTTTCACTTTCATGCATTAGAGGAGGAAATGGCAACCCACTCCAGTGTTCTTGCCTGGAGAATCCCAGGGACCGGGGAGCCTGGTGGGCTGCCTTCTCTGGGGTCGCACAGAGTCGGACACGACTGAAGTGACTTAGCAGCAGCAGTGCTTATTCACTGAGTCATGCCTGACTCTTTGAGACCCCATGGACTGCAGCCCGCCAGGCTTCTCTGTCCATGGGGATTCTCTAGGCAAGAATACTGGAGTGGGTTGCCATGCCCTCCTCCAGGGAATCTTCCCAACTCAGGGATCAAACCCAGATCTCCTGCATTGCAGGGGGACTCTTTACCTACTGAGCCACCAGGGAAGCACAGGACAACTCTGCAAGGGGCCCTAGTGAAGGACCATCCTGAAGTTCAGTTCTTTGATGCAGATATTTCCAGAATTCTCAGAAAGCTTGTTTGTTTTGTCCTTTGAGGCCCATTTTAGACCTGTTTCTGGAATTAAAAGCAGAAATGCTCATTGTCACTTCATGCTACACAATACACTTTTTAGATGACAGATGTCTTAGTCACAATTTACTTAGTCTCAGCATTTTACTTAAAAATTAGGGTACTGGAAAATAATAAGTACCCACACACTAACTGTAACTGGAACCCACATTGCCTGACTTTCAGGTAACAATAAAACTCTGTTACCTACGTTTTTCTTCCTGAACTTGAGAATCTAAGCTCAACTTTATCTTAGGAATTTTCACATTTGTATCTTACATATTAAATGGAATTGGTTTTATAATGACTTACTATATCAAACTGGAGAAGGACATGGCACCCCACTCCAGTACTCTTGCCTGGAAAATCCTGTGGACAGAGGAGCCTGGTGGGCTTCAGTCCATGGGGTCGCTAAGAGTCGGACACGACTGAGCGACTTCACTTTCACTTTTCACTTTCATGCATTGGAGAAGGAAATGGCAACCCACTCCGGTGTTCTTGCCTGGAGAATCCCAGGGACGGGGGAGCCTGGCTAGCAGGTAGCACAGTGACCCCAGAGACGTCGCAGAGAGTTGGACACAACTGAAGTGACTTAGCAGCAGCAGCAGCAGCATATCAAACAGAAGATACAATTATGACAACATTTTCAGGATTTCTGGCCTTTAAATGGATTAGATTGATCTTTTAGAATTAAATAGAAATGGGGAGGAGATATTGGAAGAATATTAAGTAACATTAAAAAATACATTTTTCCCAGCACAGTGTGAATGTCAGACAGTGGAAATATGTAATATACTAAATCTCATATTTTTTTCAAAATTTCCTATCAAAAAAGAGAAAGAGAACATACTAAAAGAATCCAAGGTTCTTTGGGGATTCTCTCTCCGACATCCCCAAAATATTTATATCTATGTATTAGTTAGCAATACTATTGCCGTTATAATAACTTACCACAAATAACATGACATTAGACAAATAGGAAACGGAGTATGTTAAGGGTGCATATTGTCACCCTACTTATTTAACTTCTATGCAGAGTACATCATGAGAAACGCTGGGCTGGAGAACAAGCTGGAATCAAGATTGCTGGGAGAAATATCAATAACCTCAGATGTGTAGATGACACCACCCTTATGGCAGAAAGTGAAGAACTAAAGAGCCTCCTGATGAAAGTGAAAGAGGAGAGTGAAAAAGTTGGCTTAAAGCTCAACATTCAGAAAACTAAGATCATGGCATCCGGTCCCATCACTTGATGGCAAATAGATGGGGAAACAGTGGAAACAGTGGGTAACTTTATTTTTCTGGGCTCCAAAATCACTGTGGATGGTGATTGCAGCCATGAAATTAAAAGACGCTTACTCCTTGGAAGGAAGGTTATGAATAACTTTGACAGCATATTAAAAAGCAGAGACATTACTTTGCCAACAAAGGTCTGTCTGGTCAAGGCTATGGTTTTTCTAATAGTCTTGTATGGATGTGAGAGTTGGACTATAAAGAAAGCTGAGCAGAGAAGATTTGATGCTTTTGAACTGTGGTGTTGGAGAAGACTCTTGAGAGTCCCTTGGACAGCAAGGAGATCCAACCAGTCCATCCTAAAGGAGATCAGTCCTGGGCGTTCATTGGAAAGACTGATGTTGAAGCTGAAAGTCCAGTACTTTGGGTACCTGACTCAAAGAGCTGACTCATTTGAAAAAACCCTGATCCTGGGAAAGATTGAAGGTAGGAGGAGAAGGGGACAACAGAGAACAAGATGGTTGGATGGCATCACTGACTCAATGGACATGGGTCTGGGTGGACTTCAGGAGCTGGTGATGGACAGGGAGGCCTTGCGTGCTGTGGTTCATGGGGTTGCAAAGAGTCGGACATGACTGAATTGAATTGAAACATGTAATGGGTTGGCTAAAGTTCATTTGGGTTTTTTTCTAGAGTCTTACAGAAAAACCCAAATGAACATTTTTGCCAACTCAATATTTATTCTCTCATAATTCTGGAGGCCAGAAGTCCCTCACTTTCCAGGGTTTTGGCAGTTCTACTTCCATCTGGAGACCCTTGGGGAGAGTCTCCCTTCTTGTTTCTAGCTGCCTATAGTTATTAGCATGTCTCCTTCCCCACATGGCTCCAGCCTTTTGTTTCTTTTCCTTTTATCACACTTCCTACTACTATTCTTATCTCCCTGCATCTCTTTTACAAGAACTTTTACAATTAACTTTGAGTCTACCCATAGGGTCCACTGAGATAATATCCCATCTCAAGATCCTTAAGCTAATTTCTGCAAAATTTCCTTTCAATAACATACTCAAAGGTTCTGGAAATTAGAATGTGTTCATCTTGCAGTGGGGTAGGGTGGTGAGCATAATTCAGCCTACTCTGATCTACTGTGAACTTGATAATCTTATTTTGGCTATGCCTCACAGATTTCATGAGGATTGGTGTTTAAAGTTTGTTCTTTTTCCTGCTGTGACTTCTGTTGGCCCTCCCAGTTACAACACTGCTGTGAGGGAGTGATAGGATTTGTTGTGACAGGAATCCTTTGGTAAAAGGTCAACACTAATCCTATAAACCAATGTGTTATCTCAACTCATTGTTAACAATAAAAATACGCCCAGGAAATGAGACATGAGTCTGCAAGCATTCTATCATTAGAAGTCAATCATTTCAATAGCTTTCTTATTCCTTTACATTTTCCAAATTCATACAAAAATTTATGCCAGCTTAACCCAGGCAGCAAATAAGTAGATGAGAGTGAGAATTAACCTTAATTAAAACCTTAGGATAAGCATAAATTCCATAACCAAATATCTTTGAATGCCCATATTTCATGTACTGATTTTATTTCTAGAGAGTCATTAGTAAGTACCTTTTGTTTTTCACTGTTTTCTATGTTCTTCATTTACTGTATTCATATATATATATATATAAAATATGTGTGTGCATATACATATATGTATATATATATACAAGTCTAGCATATGAGAACTATAAATGTTTGTACCATCTTTTATGTTTGGTTACTCAAAACAGAGAACAGTGTTATTTTAACACAGAGAACATTTGTTGATTACATTTAGAGCTATGTTTTCTTAAAACAATATGAAATAATATATTTATGAATATGTTCTGTGAGAATTTGTTATGGAAATTTATGCTTATATGCATAAAGCTGTATGATGAATGCATGCTAAGTCACTTCAGTTGCGTCCAACTCTTTGTGACACTATAGTCTGTAGCCTGCCAGGCTCCTCCGTCCGTGGGATTCTCCAGGCAAGAATATTGGAGTCGGTTGCCATGCCCTCCTCCAAGGAATGTTCCCGGTCCAAGGATCAAACCCATATCTCCCGTGTTTCCTGCATTGGCAAGTGGCTTCTTTACCTCTAGTACCACCTGGGAAGCTCCAAGCTGTATGATGCACGTTGGGAAAGAGGATCTTCAAAAGCAAGTGGAAGCTTGTCACGTAGATCCTTCTCCCCCTAAAGAAGGTGCCTCAACAGAATAAGTGTATAAAAACTATACCAGCTCATGAAACATGAGTGTGAAGATTGGAGATGGGGGGTGTGAATATGGAACAAAACAGAGGTTCAGTTCAGTTGCTCAGTCATGTCCAACTCTTTGCGACCCCATGAATCACAGCATGCCAGGCCTCCCTGTCCATCACCAACTCCCAGAGTTCACCCAAACAGGCAAATTTGGCCTTGGAATATGGAATGAAGCAGGGCAAAGGCTAATAGAGGTTTGCCAAGAGAACGCACTGTTCATAGCAAACACCCTCTTCCAACAACACAAGAGAAGACTCTACACACGGACATCACCAGATGGTCAACACTGAAATCCAATTGATTATATTCTTTGCAGCCAAAGATGGAGAAGCTCTATACAGTCAGCAAAAACAAGACTGGGACCTGACTGTGGCTCAGATCATGAACTCCTTATTGCCAAATTCAGACTGAAATTGAAGAAAGTAGGGAAAACCACTAGACCATTTAGGTATGACCTAAATCAAATCCCTTATGATTAGACAGTGGAAGTGAGAAATAGATTTAAGGGACTAGATCTGATAGACTGAGTACCTGATGAACTAAGTAAGGATGGAGGTTTGTGACACTGTACAGGAGACAGGGATCAAGACCATCCCCATGGAAAAGAAATGCAAAAAACTGGGGTTAGATAGACTCTATTCTAAACAGGATCATTGTGATAACATTAAAAGCTTTTAAATTCACTTCTAAGCATATGTCAACAATGACTCCTTTCCTGCGGTCACCATTGTAGGACAGCAGGAAAGCCAAATGTCTTAAACCCCGTCAGTACAGCATGTCTGATGGTTGATCATCCTTTGCCTGAAAATGAGTCACTGAGCATGAATTATTTTCAAGGCACTAAAAGCCAAAAGATGAACAAAATGCAGAGTGGTAAAACTTGTTTTTATCAAAATGAGTCATAGTTTTAAGTTCAGAACAAGGAATATCAAAGTACAGATCATTAAAGCCTTTGCTGAAGCTATATTTAGGGACAGTTTTTCCATGTTAAAAAGATTCACACAATTTTCAAGCTTGCCACTGATCTATGCAGTCAGAAGAGCAGAGAGAGCTTTGAGGGTGCTGGGTAGTCCTGTAACCCTCATAGACTAGTGAAACTACATTCCGTGACTTCCATCCTCTGTTCTAAAATAATATGGATTGTCGTTACTATGTAAACTGAGCAATACCAGCTTGCACATGTACAGCCTTTTAACTGCTGGATTCTTGACTACTTCCAGGGAATGTAGCAGAAAATTCAGTTTGACCATTATAGCCATTTTCATGTCTGGGGCATAAAGAGACTGCCAATCTCAGCAACCCCTGCAACCTCGTGTGTGCATGGTCCAGTTAAGCTGTGCTTTTGTGTACTATCTTGCTGCATTTAGACATGAGCCTTTTGAAATGGGTAACTGCAATTCTTCACACCACTTGGAAGAAGAGCTCCTCTCAAGAAAACCTTTGGCAGCAAAGAAGGGATTATTTTATGACTGAGTTGGCTGCCGAAATGTAAACTGACTAAACAATTTGGATTCTCCAGGACATTTCAAGTTTCCTGAAACATTTTATCCAACAATTCAGAAGAATAATAGTGTGGATCTACATGCTAGGTTCTCTGCTCTGGTGATACCAAGTTGAATGCAAGATTGCCCTTACCTGATAAGCCTATCTTTTGTTTGGGAGAATACATATTTTTAATAAGGGAGATTTGTTCATTGTGCAATTAACAATGACTTAATTTTTTAAGATTTCAAAGCTCTTCTTATGAATATTTCAAATGGAATAAATTGTTTGTCCTACCATATGCCCTAATTTTTGTTTAAAAATAACTATGTTGACCTTAAAATGAGTATTTCCTTTTTAGAAAATAAAATCAGTGTACTTAAGTGTTGGTTTCTCCATTTCTCAACATAACTTTCTGTCCCCCACTCCCAAACCAATGTAATTGACTTTTGAATATTTCCATGGTCCCTCTAGTATCATTAACACTTTTCTTAGTTTCAGATGCTAATTATATGAAGGGAATTAAAAAAAAATTAAGCCAAAATTATACACTAGACTTTGGAAAAGGATATGTGATAATCCAAATTACAGATAATTTCCCCCCCAAAAAACTACATTTCATTCTGTCTGTGTTGATTGAGCTTCAAAGCCTGGAAAGGAACCAAATTTTGGTCCAGTCCAAATAAAATTTTGCCAAACTCTTACCAGTTTGGAAAGCCAAGCTTCCACATTTGTTTTTCTTGGGTCAGGTATAAATGTTTTCAAATTATGTTATTACTCATTGCTAATGAGCTAAATTTTCATCGGTACAGCTCCCCTTTCTTAATCTAACACTGATTCAGATATTATCCTGCACAATTTTATTTTTCAATGGCAGTTACTAATACCATGTAATTAAATAGATCCTAGTTTATTATTTTAATAGGTCTTGATATATAGTCTTTTAACTGCTAGGTTCTTGATTATGTCCTGGAAATTTAGCAGAAAGTTAAGAGTTTGACCATTATAGCCATTTTCATGTCTAGGGTACAAAGAAACTATTTTGGAAATGGCTTGAGATTTTGGCAGAAGGTGATTAATGGAATTATATATGACTTCAATAGTTCCTTCTCAAATATTAAAAGAATTTCTCCTCCCATCAAGATCTCTTACCTTAAATTCAACCTGATAACCAATTTTTCATGTTATTTGTTTTGTACTTTTCTTTCTTTATCCCCCCGCCTCTCTTTCTCAGGAGCACAATAAATACATTTAGGTAAGTGTTTTTCACATTTTTGGACTTCGTTACATGGTTGTAACCAATTACTTTTAAAACGGTTTTTTACTAAAGAATATTGAAAACATGTATTTCTTGATGTGAGATTTTTCACTTACATCCAACTTTCACTTCATTTGTTATGATACCTGAATGTTACAGAACTAATTCAGCTCACCAACCAACATTATGAAAGTGATGTAAGCTCCTAAAGAAGTCATAACATTCTGAGGTTAAACATAATTTAAGCTTAAAATATCTAAAATTAGTTCCCTATCTGATAATACTTGTTGTATGAATAAGTATGAATGGAAGAACCACTGAAAATAAAAGCTAAATATGTCAACTGCCATTCACACTCAGAGTGCAAATGCAGAAAGCAACTTCTTTTCTTTTGCCTGCATATTCCTATTTTTCTGCCTAAAATGAAACTGTACTCATTAGACAATAATTTGTCTCTATGCCTGAAAAATTGGGAGGACCTGAGGCTTTCAAGAGAGATTACTAGTATTACTTGCTCTGCCAAATGGAAATATAGTTTTCTGTGATTCAGTCATCATCACTCCATCAGATTCCTAGCTTTGACTCCCTTAAACACTTGATGGAGTCAGGGTATAGGAGAACCACACCTGGGAAAGGGTAAAACAGGTAGTTACTCACAGCAGATAAGAGACAGGGCCTCTCTCTCATTGCTCCAGGATACCTGTCCATTGGTAAAAAGTTTCTAGGCACAGGAGACAGGGATAACTGGGAAAAAAAGAAAAGATGCTATTCAAGGAAGCGATTGAAAAGACTTGAGCAGGAAAAGAGGCTTCTAGGAGATTGGCCATGACTCAAAACTGTTATCTGTCTAAAAAGGACATTGGAAGTTAAATAAACAGTATTACTGGGAAAACAAGGGAAGGATAAGCAATTTATGGTGCTGAAAATGCTATTCCATGAAGGCAAAACAGGGCCCCAGGATTCATTTCTGCCATGTGGGATACTATGTTTTATTGTCAAAAGGTTTCTTCCCTTTTTAATTTAACAACATCATCATCATACTAGGAGCTATAATTTATTAAACTCCTAAATGACAGACACTGCACCTGATTAATTTAGCATATACTTAAGTGTCATCCTCAAAATAACTCTCTACAATATGCTATTATCTGAATATTACACACACTCACACATGTATAAAGATACTACAGATACATATGTGTGTCTTTTTAAAATTACTCAGTTATATAACAAAGCACAGTCATAGCAGCCCAAATTTGACCCTAGGTCTATCCAGATCTACCTAAGGCTTGCCTCTACTAACATAAAAATTGGGAGTGCACTTAATCTTCCATCAGAAGCTTTTATTGGATCCATTAATTCCAAATTATATTTCCTTGAAACAATTGTTGAAAAATACTACCTGGAGTGAAAACAATAAAAAACACAAAATAGATTATTCAATCAAATAAGCTTAGAGAAACGTGCATAAATATATTTTTTGAGCTTTGTAATGTGTATTTATATATCAATGGTCATGAGAAATTTTGCAATAAACAAACCAGTTTCAGATTTTTCAATCTCTTTGTTGTGGTTATGTGGCTTGCTAACTTCTTGTGCCAAGTTTTACAAAAAACAAACTTTATTAATCTCCATTTTCTTTGCTAAGGTTATATAATGTGTAAATCTCTTGTGCCAAGTAACATCATAAAGAAATTTCTTTGGAAATCCTTTAGGAATTTTATACTATTAACAAGCAATTTCTAGACATAGTAGTTTTCAAAACTTATTTACTAACTCATTGAATGAATGACTGAATGAATGAGTGAGTTAATTTTAGGAAATTGTGGGAAAAAATTGCTTTCCACAAGACAGTAAAAAAATAAGTCTCTGTCTCTCTCTATTGCTTATAATTTCCTGCCATATTTTTCAGAGCTCTCTGCAGAATTTGTCTTATACAAATCTGTGTTGACTGACTGACTGTCCAAGCCTCACTTTATTGATCCTCATTTGTATTTCTATAAAAATATACTTCTCATAGGGATTTTAATTTGACATTCAGTCGAATAGGAAGAAGAGGTAGAGCCTAATAATAAACGAGATTGTTCCAGCAAAACAAATGAGGAGTGTAGCCTCCTTTCCTTGATGTGCCATATGGACAGAAGAACCTCACCATCACTTCAGTGCATTGTAAGAGCACAGGAGCCTGGCTTGGGGCCATCCTACCATAAAGTACTTACCAACGTAGTAACTGAAATTCAGGAATGCAATATTGCATTGCCTCTATATCCTGAAGCAATCAAAACTAAAATTTGCTTTTTTATCACTAGTAAAAAAGTAGTGATAAAATTTATTTACTAGCTAGTAAAGCTGATTCTAAGGAAACATGTCATTGAGAATTATAAACAGCAACTATTGAAAAGACTATTAACTTGAGTATTCAAGTTAATTTGTGTTAGATTCACTTTTCTTCCGATAAGTTTTTTTTTTTTTTAATGAAATGTTTATCTTGAAAACATGGTAAATGTCTTCTACAGGAATTTATAAATTAAGAAGGTCATGTCTTTTTACATGCTCAGCCCAAAGGCGGTTTGTTCTTTCTGATGCATCAAGAGGACAGCAAAAGAAAGCTTTTCACCTCTCCTCTTTCAGCTAGGTGCTATTCAGAAACAAACACAGCAAACTGAGGAAAATTCTTCAAGATCTGGGAATACCACACCGCCTTACCTGCCTCCCCAGAAATCTGTATGCAGGTCAAGAAGCAGCAGTTAGAACATGGAACAACAGACTGGTTCCAAATTGGGAAAGGAGTACATCAATGCTGTATATTGTCACCCTGCTTATTTAGCTTATATGCAGAGTACATCATGCGAAATGCCACTCTGGATGAAGCACAAGCTGGAATCAAAATTGCCGGGAGAAATATCAATAACCTCAGATACGCAGATGACACCATCCTTATGGCAGAAAGGCAAAGAAGAACTAAAAAGCCTCTTGATGAAAGTGAAAGAGGAGACTGAAAAACCTGGCTTAAAACTCAGCATTCAAAAAACTAAGATTATAGCATCCAGTCCCATCACTTCAAAACAAATAGATAGGGAAATAATGGAAACAGTGATAAACTTTTTTAGGCTCCAAAATCACTGCAGATGGTGACTGCAGCCATGAAATCCAAAGACACTTGCTCCTTGGAAGAAAGGCTATGACCAACCTAGACTGAATATTAAAAAGTAGAGGCATTCCTTTGCCAACAAAGGAATTGTCTAGTCAAAGCTATCGTTTTTCCAGTAGTCATGTATGGATGTGACAGTTGGACTATAAAGAAAGCTGAGTGCAGAAGAACTGATGCTTTTGAACTGCAGTGTTGGAGAAAACTCTTGAGGGTTCCTTGTACTGCAAGTAGATCCAGCCAGTCCATCCTAAAGGAATCAGTTCTGAATATTCATTGGAAGGACTGATGCTGAAGCTGAACCTCTAATACTTTGGCCACCTGATGTGAAGAACTGATTCAATGGAAAAGAACCTGATGCTGGGAAAGATTGAAGGCAGGAGGAGAAGGGGACGACACAGGATGAGATGGTTGGATGGTATCACCGACTCAATGGACATGGGTTTGAGCAAGCTCTAGGAGTTGATGATGGACAGGGAAGCCTGGCATGCTGCAGTCCATGGTTTTGCAAAGAGGCAAACAAGATTGAGCCAACTGAACTGAACGGAAACAAAAGAAAACAAAATAAAATTCTGTGATGTAGTTGTTTAGTTGCTAAGTCATATTGAACTCTTTGGTGACTCATGGACTATAACACACCAGGCTCCTCTGTCCATAGGATTTCCCAGGCATGAATACCTGAAGTGAGTTGCCATTTCCTCCTCACGGGGATCTTCCTGACCCAGGGAATGAACCCATGTCTCCTGCATTACCAGATGGGTTCTTTACCAGTGAGCCTCCAGGGAAACCTGTTCTGTGATGTTGAACAGATAAAGGATAGTTCTGCGGTCTATGTTAAAGAATGAAAGCGTTCTTGCTCAGTTAATAGTGAAGTGAATGTCGCTCAGTCGTGTCTGACTCCATGGACTGTATCTTGCGAGGCTCTTCTATCCATGGAATTCTCTAGGCCAGAATACTGGAGTGGGTAGCTGTTCCATTCTCCAGGGGATCTTCCTGACCCCGGGATTGAACTCAAGTCTCCCACATTGCAGGCAGTTTCTTTACTGTCTGAGCCACCAGGGAGAATTTCGCATTCAAAATTACTCCTTTCCAGTAAGCATCAAGTAATTTTAATGGAATTCTTATATTTAGATAAAATCGCATATGCACTTAATATTTAATAGTATAATTTTACTATTATTTTACAAATAATTACAAAGACAAGGGAAGTAAATAGGTTACTTGGAATTCTCGAGTCCCAAAAAATAATTTCTAAAAATATTGCCTTACCTCCTCACCATCCCGCTGAAAAATTTATACCAAACTTTTTTCTTTTAATTTTTTCATATAATTATACATGAAATAGATTAAACAATCCATTACTCTTTGAAAATAATAAAATAATAAATTAAACATCCACATATCTATTCAAGATTTTATGGTCTTTAATGACAAGCTTCTTTTACTTAGGATAATATATTCAAGGTTGAATCATGTTTTAGCATTACTTCATTCATTTTATTACTGGTAATAATTATTTGCATATATTGTCTTGTATTTATTCATTCATCAATTGGTCAACAGTTGGGTTGTTTCACTTTTTGGCTGTACTGAAAGATGTTTCAGTGAACATTCATTTGTAAGTCTTTGCTTTGGCATTTATCTTGAATATATAACTAGAAATTGAATTCCTTACTCATATGATAATTCTGTGTTTAACTGGGCTAGTGGTCTTAAAGCTCAACATTCAGAAAACTAAGATTATGGCATCTGGTCCCATCACTTAATGGCAAATAGATGGGGAAACAGTGGAAACAGTGTCAGACTTTATTTTCCTGGGCTCCCAAATCACTGCAGATGGTGATTGCAGCCATGAAATTAAAAGATGCTTACTCCTCAGAAGGAAAGTTATGACCAACTTAGATAGCATATTCAAAAGCAGAGACATTACTTTGCCACCAAAGTCCATCTAGTCAAGGCTATGGTTTTTCCAATGGTCATGTATGGATGTGAGAGTTGGACTGTGAAGAAGACTGAACACTGAAGAATTGATGCTTTTGAACTGTGGTATTGGAGAAGACTCTTGAGTCCCTTGGACTGCAAGGAGATCCAACCAGTCCATTCTGAAGGAGATCAGCCCTGGGATTTCTTTGGAAGGAATGATGCTAAAGCTGAAACTCCAGTACTTTGGCCACCTCATGCGAAGAGTTGACTCATTGGAAAAGACTCTGATGCTGGGAGGGATTGGGGGCAGGAGGAGAAGGGGACAACAGAGGATGAAATGGCTGGATGGCATCACCAACTCGATGGACATGAGTTTGAGTAAACTCCGGGAGTTGGTGATGGACAGGGAGGCCTGGTGTGCTGCAGTTCATGGGGTTGCAAAGAGTCGGACACGATTGAGCGACTGAACTGAACTGAGTGGTCTTATCCCCACAATCTCTGCCTCCCTCTCCCTAACACTTTCTCTGCTGAGTTTGGTCTCTTTCCTATAATGATATCTGTGATGGCTTTTAAAGTTCACCCGGTATTCCAAGGTAAGCTCTTCAATCTCAGTATTCTTAAGTTAATTACATCTGCAAAATCCCTTGTTCTAAATAAGGTAATATTTACAAATTCCTGGGATTAGGACTCGATATCTTTGGCTACTATGCAATATGCTACAACTTTTAAGCACCAGAACCTATACCCTAAGAATGTTTAAAGGCCAGAGTTTTGGAAGGCCAGACTATTGTCTGTTGCTGGGACTAACTACAGTTTTGGATTTAACTTTGTCAGACATTTGTTTTATTTATTTATTTTTATTTTTCCTAAAGTTATTATCCCCTAGAAACAGTGTATGTAATTTGTTTTTATTTTTCCCCTAAGTAAGTAAAGTAATAGAAATATCATACTATTTTGGTTTTTACCACATGCATTTAATTCAGACAACTGGGAGATGCCCTGGATGGGAAAACAGAGACTTGGATTCTAGAGTAACTATATGTTAACTGGGCTTCCCTAGGAACTCAGTGGTAAAGAATTCGCCTGCAATGCAGGAGACACACTTTCAATTGCAGTCAGGAAAATAACCTGGAGAAGGAAATGGCAGCCCACTCTAGTATTCTTGCCTGGGAAATCCCATGGACAGAGGAGCCTGGTGGGCTTCAGTCCATGGGGCTGCAAAGAGTTGGACATTACTTAGCAACTAAACAACAATAAAATACACTAACTAGTCATGGGACCTTAGGTAAGTCACTTTCCTGGCCTCACTGTCCTCATCTTGGTTTAGTTTTGTAGTCTTGGCAGTACTTTGTCATTCCAAAACTTATGAACTTGTGTTTATAAACCTCTCTCTTTTATGATATCTCTTGATGGCAAAATAGCTGATCCAGCTGTTTCTTATTATCCATCTCAACTACAACCCAGGTTGTCTGGGTGAATTACTGGAATATTCTAAAAATGACTCAAAATTTGACATTTTAAAGGGGGGCAAATCATTTTGAAATACAGCCAACATATGTTAAATAATGTTAACCCATTTAACACAATAGTTTGTGTCAAAATGAAACAGAATACACCTTAAATCAGGATTAAAGTATCAAATCACAGATGATAAATTCTTCACACTGCACGTATTATAAATTGCAATAAAACAATCAGATTGCATTTTAACAATATGGAAAATTTTTTTCTTATCAGCCCATGTACATAAGAGTAATTTTTCAAAATATATACATAAATATTATGAATCTTTTCAAAATTTCTACAAATAACCACATCTGTTGTCTAATTTGCATGATTAAAATTTCAAACTAATACAATTATGTAAAGTTTAAAAATAAAATAAAATTAAAAAAAATTTAAAAGTCAAGCACCAAAAAAAAAGCCAGTCATTAAATGATATTGGTGATAATAAGTATAATGACTGCAATGCTGAAAAACTAGGAAGTTAGCTTTATTTTGTAGTGATGTCAAAATTATGAGGATTTCAATGGTCTTAATTTGATGTGTCTGAAATTGCAGTGGTTCTTTGTAAGTGGTGCTTAGAGCTATTTAAACTATTTTTTAATTATTTGTATTTGAGGCCACCCAATATTAATTCAGAAAACTCAACTAGATGTTTGTAGGTTTAATGAGCAGCAGTATTTCAAGAAGAGATTCCGAAGCCATTTAAATTAGTTACAGAATATACCTTCATCTCATCCAAGTATCCCCTGAATGTTTCTTTGGTGTATACTGTTACTTTCATATGGGTGGTGGTCTGGTTATGAAGAATTGAATTTAAGAATCAGTTATGAAAACTAGCTTTTATTAGGAAAATATTTCAAATGTATCTTGTAGTCTTTTCCCACATCTTCACTTTTAATTATTTAGTCTTGAGTATTGATGACCTGCAAGTGTATTTGCTATACCTGCTTAAGGCATGGTAATCTCTACCAAAATACATGGAATTAAGTTGCTTAATGGGGTTTCTTTTTGTAGATGTTTTAAAGGGGCACACTGTCAGTGTAACCAAACTAGCTTACTAAGATCTAGAACATGCAAATGACAAGAATGTTATAAGAGGGAAGAAGATCAAACTCTCAAGAAAGTCTACAAAGTAAGAGAATTCTATTTTTTCCTTGACTCCTCTTAGACAGTCAGTAAAGTGTGGTATTTGTGAATGGAAATGGATTGCCTGGGCTTGACCACCAGCTCCATCACTGATTAGCTGTGTAACACTGGGCAGGTTACTACACTTCACTATGCTTCCATTTCTCCAACTACAGAATGGAGATAATAAGTGTATCATGACAAGTTTGGGATGAAGATTGAGTACTAATGTTGAATAAATGATTCATAAATATAAACTATTGATATTATCAATACTTAAAAAGAATTATTATTTTCCATAATTACTTATTTTATTTGTACAGACATGGGAGATAGTGAAAGGCAAGGAAGCCTGGCATGCTGCAGTTCATGGGGTGGCAAAAAGTTGGACATGATTTAGTGGCTTAACAATAACAATAAATACAAAGAATCCATATTCCATTTTCTAAAGCATTTTCTGACTGTGCTATGGTTGGTGGGGCAAATTGTATTTTTCAAAAATATCTACATCAGTATTTTCTGATCCCATGTGCTTTTCGGAACATTGAAACTTTAAAATCAAAAGGAGTTAAATTTACCACATAAGGTCTCATTCTAGTGAATAGAATGTAGAATGTGCTAGAAGAGATGCTGTATGACTTCTGAGGGTAGGCATATAAGGAAATCTAAGGTAGAGTCTCCCTCTCTCCTCTCTGTTCTCTGTGTCTCCAGATGTTTAGTCTTGGAACCTAGCCCATGTGCTGTGAGGAAGCTTAGGCCACCCAAAGAAACCATATGCAATCGTTCCTGCTCATTGTCCCAACAAGAAACTCACCGCCAGCCAGACATGTGGGTGAGAAGGGATTTAAACAGTCTCAGCGTTACAGCTGACACCAAAGTGGAGTTGAGAGGGGCTCTCCTTGCCAGCATCTGCCCAAATTGCAGATTAATGAATAAAATATGTTGCTATTGTTTTAAGCCACGTATCTTGTGATAATTTCTTACATAGCCTTAACAACTGCAATAATAAGCAGTGCAGATACATCATCATTTTAAAAGTGCCTATGAAAGTATAAGGGAAAGTGATGGTTAATTTTATGTGTCAACATGACTGGATTCTAGGATGACCAGATAGTAGGCAAAACATTGTCTTTGGGCTTTTCTGTAAGAAAGGGAGAGGGTGGGATGATTTGGGAGAATGGCATTGAAACATGTATAATATCGTATATGAAATAAGTTGCCAGTTCAGGTTCGATGCACGATACTGGATGCTTGGGGCTGGTGTACTGGGACGACCCAGAGGGATGGTATGGGGAGGGAGGAGGGAGGAGGGTTCAGGATGGGGAACACATGTATACCTATGGCGGATTCATGTTGATATATGGCAAAACCAATACAATATTGTAAAGTTAAAAAATAAAAACAAAAAAGTGATTCTGGAAGAGATTAGCCTTTGAATTAGTAGACTGAGTGAAGAAGATCTATTTAATACTACCCCTATGCAGGAAAAAATAAAGAATTGTGCTTGACTTCTATTAACAGATTAGACAATCGACATGGTTATCTGTAGAAATTTTGAAAAGATTCATAATATTTAAGTATATCTTTTTGAGAACCTACTGTTGTGTACATAGACTGAAAAGAAAAACAAGAATAAACTTTTGCCATTTTGTTAATACGCATTTTTTTTAAAAATTTACAATTTATAATACATCCAACCTATTGAGGGCCTTTATAGGACAGAAAGATAGAGGAAGGGAAAATCTTCTCTCTTTGCTTGAGCCAGGGCATTCATCTTCTCCTGCCCTTGGACAACAGTGTTTGGGTTCTTGGGCTTTCAGACTCAGATTGGACTTGCATCATTGACTCCTTTGCTTTTCAGGCTTTTGACTTTGGACTGGGAGTTGCACCATCAGTTCCCTTGCTTCTCTGGGCCTCAAACGGACTAGGACTGAACCACCAGCTTCCTCAGGTCTCCAGCTTGCAGATGGCAGATCATGGGCCTTCTTGGCTCCATAATTGTGTCAGCCAATTCCTATAGGAGTTCTCCTCTTAAAAATCTCTCTGTATAGCCCATTGGCTCTATTTCTCTGGAGAACACTGACTAATACAGTGAGGAATGCAAAAGTCTCCACAGGCCTAGGTAATGACGAGGCTTAAATAAAGATATGAAACTGGTGGGTGTCTGTACTTAGATCAGCAGGATAGAGGTCAAGTTTGGGAATCTGGCATCCGTAGTTTTAAATCTTAACTCCATCCATACCATACTGAGAAATTTTGTGCCTACCATCTTTCTTTCCTTTGGTTGAGTGTTCTTGGTCCCGGGTAGAAATAGTACATACCTTATGGAATTGATGAAAATAAAAATAGATAACAGACCAGAGTAAAACCTTGACAAATGCCAGTTCTTGTTTAAATTCACTTCCTTGACAATGTTTAGCAAGTGTACTCTATGGTTCAGGCACTTCAATATCCTCTGGAAATACACAAGTAGATGATGTCCCGCCCCATGGAGCTTAGACTGTTTGCACCCAAGACTCACTGTTTCGCTTGTTTATATCAATTCTGGTCTGTTACTAACTTATGTTATTTGTTTTTATTCTGATTCCCTATTTTTTAACCACCCTCCCTATCATCTCCTTCCTATTTTATGTAACACCCTTAACAATAATGATCTGTTCAGAAAGCAGATCTGAGTATATACTTAATAAATCATTAGGCACTTCTCCCTATATCCTCATTATCTATGTATAAGTCTTTCTGATCTTGCTTCCACAAAGTCTATTCATTCTGGTTTTCATTATGCATTTTAGAAATATTACTAAGCTTCATCAAACCCCGCAGCACTGTGGACATTCCTGGGACTCATTGGTCATCAAGATGGCACAGCCCCTACGCTCATGGCCCTTCAGTCTATCTGGGACAACTGAAGAAGCTATAATAATTCTCTTATGATTAAAGATGATCTGGGAGGACAATGAATGGGGAACTTACGTGAAAAGATCAGTGTTTCTGGGGACAAGGTGTTCGTTTTGAGACTTGAAGGATCCATAGAAGTTAGAAGGTGTCATCATCTGCTGATACTAACCCATATTAGTAACAAAATGGCTCAGACTTTTGTGTTCCTGAGGGAGGATTTTTTATTTTATATTTTTTGTGTTCTCAGTGCTGTCTCTGGAACACAGTAAATTCTCATTAGAAGTGTTTTAAATGAATAAATGCTTAATTCTCAAAAATTAAATTTAATGCTGAATAGCAAATTGAGTTTGTCTTTCTCATAAATGATTCGCTTACTCAAGTTCCCTATAGAATGGAACAATTATAAAAGAAACACTTGACGACACCCTTTATAACACAGAACTATATTAACTCATATACTCAGAGGTAGTAATTTATAATCTGTTTTCTTTTCATAGCAAGAGTGCTTAGAAAATGAAAGACGGTGAAAGTAAACTTCTAAAACAAAATAATGTCAAACATTTGGTTTTGAAATGAAACATGTAAAAGGGAAATTGACTAGCTGGAAAAACTGGTATTTCGTTAATTGTGCTATCAAAATAAGTGGCTTTTTTGAGGGGACTAAGCAGGGAAGGGAAATCACTTAATGTGGTCTTGTCAGGATTTTCTGTAAGTGTTATGCATGTTTTAACCAGTTTAAAGAGGCAGGAGAGTGAGGCAGGAAAGGTCAAGGTCACAAAATCTGTACAGTTTGATTTGCAGCTATTTTTAAAAAAAATATGCCAACTGTTCACATTTTTCTGTGAACTTTTTTATAAAAGAAAAATAGCATTTTTCACAGCTGTCATTGGATAATTTGATTTATTGGCGCCACTGAATAATAAGCAAGTAGATTCACACTGAGCATTCTACTGCAATTAGTATTTTTATGGAAATGGCCTGTGTCTGGGGCCTGGACACCCCACTGCCTCCCGGCATGTCTGTTTCAAGGTATTCAGGATTGGTTGTGATTTGCTCTTTTCCAAGAATTTTTTTTTTTTTTTAAGACTTTACTTCTTTAGAGTAGTTTTGGATTCATAGCCAAATCGATAGGATGGTACAGAATTTCTTATATACTTTTTGATCATGCAAGTACAAGCCTCTCCCATTGTCAATATCCCCTAAATGGGTGTTGCATTTATTATACTTGATGAGCCTACATTGATACATCATTAACATCCAAGGTTCAGAGTTTACATTAGAGCTCACTCTTGGTGTTGTACACACTAAGGGTTTGCACAAACGTATCCATTATTATATCACATAGAGTAATTTCACTGCCTTAAAAATTCTCTTGCACTCCACCTATTTATCTCTCCCCTATAATCCTGGTAATCGCTGATCTTTTTAACATCTCATAATTTCACTTTTTCAAGAATGTCATACAGTTGGAATCATACGGACAGTATTTAGCCTTTTCAGATTGGTTTCTTTAATTTGGTCATATGTACTTATATTTCCTCCATGTCTTTTCATAGCTTGATAGCTCATTTATTTTTAGCACTAGATAACATTTTATTTGGAGAAGGAAATGGCAACCCACTCCAGTGTTCTTGCCTGGAGAATCCCAGGGACAGGGGAGCCGGGTGGGCTGCCGTCTGTGGGGTCGCAGAGAGTCGGACACGACTGAAGCGACTTAGCAGCAGCAATATTTTATTAGATGTAACATAGTTTATTTATCCATTCACTTGCTGAAGGACATATTGGTTGCTTCCAGGTTTTGGGAGTTATTAATAAAAGTAGTAGTTGCTCAGTGGTGTCCGACTTTGTGACCCTAAGGACTATAGCCTGCCAGGCTCCTCTGTCCATGGAGTTCTCCATGCAAGAATACTGGAGTGGGTTGCCATTCCCTTTTCCAAAGGATCTTCCTGACCCATGGATCAAACCCAGGTCTCCTGCCTTGCAGGCAGATTCTATATAAGTGAAGATTTTGTGTCTTCAGCTCCTTTGATATCAGAGAATACAGTTGCTGGATTACATGGTAAACTTATATCTGAAACCATCTAATTGTTTTCCAACATAGCTGTACAATTTTGCATTCTCCCTAGCAGTGAATGAGAGTTATTGCTTCACATCCTTATCATGACTTGGTGGTGTCAGCATTCTGGATTGGCCATTCTTGAAGGTGGCAGTGATATTTCATTGCCATTTTAATTCCCATTTCCCTAATAAAAGGAAAACAGAATTGTGTAGTGGCTCTAAAATTCATGATGGAAATGATGTAATTATGAAAGAACAATATGTAAATACAGTAGGGGCTGGAGATTTGAATGGATGTTTATCAACTTAAATGATCAAGTTGACAGGAGATATGTTCATGAATCACATCCCCTTTTTAACCTGAGGAAACTGACACTAGAAGAGATTATTTAACTTGAACTCTGATCACAATTAGGGGCTTCCATGATGGCTCAGTGGTAAAAGAATCTTCCTGCAATGCAGGAGACCTGAGTCTGATCCCCGAATTGGGAAGATCCCCTGGAGAAGAAAATGGCAACCCACTCCAGTATTATTGCCTAGAAATCTCATGGCAGGGTATACCCTGGCAGGGTATAGTCCATAGATTTGCAAAGAGTCAGACATGACCCAAGCTTCAACAACGTGATCACAATTAGGGTGACAAAACTGAGGTTTGAAACTCTTTCTGATTCTAGATCATAATCACTGAGACCCTTAACCTCTGTACCACATGGAGACTTCAAGGACAACAATGTTTGCATTTTTCACTTTATATAATCGCATCAACTTTAGAGTTTGGCATACTTACATAGAGAAAAAGTCAGTAAACTCTTATTGCACTAAATCACATTAAAAAAGCCTAAAGTCTTCATACCTGTGAAAACTTCTAGCACCAATCATAGTCTACAAAAAGAAAGAAAAAATATAAAAAGAAAAGCAAAAAATTCCTTTCTTTGTTTCCAATTCTTACGTTTATTGCTTGTACTGATCATTATTTCTCTATCACATATTTGAACTTCAGTAAAATTTTGAATAATCTTAAATTATTAAGAGTGAATCCTTCTTTTGTGCATTCCTGTTAAGGCAATGCTTCTAATTTTTCATCTCTAAGTAGGATGTTTGCTATATGCTTTGTTGGTTTTCTTAGTATAAGGCTGTTACCTTTAATAAATGCTTTGCAAGAATTTTGTTTGTTTCAGTCATAAATGAACACTAAATTATAAGACAGTTCTCCATCTATTGAAATGATTCTGTAGCTATTAATTTTCCTTTTGATGTGTTAACACCATTAAGCCCAGTTGATACATTTGTTGTTGTTGTTCAGTCGCTAAATCATGTCTGATGTTTGTGAACCCATGGACTGCAATTGGTAAGTTTTCAACTGGGGATGATGCTACCTGCCCTTCCTCTATCAGGAGACATTTAGAATTATCTGGAGACATTTTAAAACTTGTGCCTGGAAGAGGCTTATGCTCCAGTGGGTAGAGGCATCTAGTCAATAGTGACATCTGGTAAGAAGAGGTGAAGGGTACTGTTGATTATCCCATAAAACATGGGATAGACTCTCAAGTCAGAGACTCATCCATTCCAAAATGCCAGGAGCACCAAGCTTGAACCACCTTCCTCTAGGTGAATTGGGGACATTCTCACACACTTGCAGAGTTTTGTAATCTTTAAATATATATTGAACATTAATGGCATGCTAAAGTGTACACATGGTTCCTTCTCTGACAGAGCTTATTGTCTGGAATGAGACAGACCCCACAGTAATTCAGTGTGACTTGGAATATTGGGAGCTACAAGACCGTAGGATACAGTATTCATTGGAAAAATAAAGGAGGACATTTGCCTAAACAAGTCCCAGCAAGAGTTAAATAGTACATTTTCATTCATTCTTTAAATCATTATTTTACATCAAAACCTCATTAAGGCAATCCTGTTTTATTTTAAATAGCAAACTTCAAAGAAAAATTGTACTCCATAGCCAACTAGATGTAACATTGTCAGCTAATAAATGGATGCTATAATCCCAACCACCTCCCTGTCAATTTATCCTTCTTCTCCCCCTT
The DNA here is from genome assembly GCF_032452875.1 of Bos javanicus. Lineage (NCBI taxonomy): Eukaryota > Metazoa > Chordata > Mammalia > Artiodactyla > Bovidae > Bos > Bos javanicus. The sequence goes on from NC_083877.1 coordinate 94,198,839, forward strand.
CCACCATCCCATGCCTTTGTCCTTAACGTTTGAAATGAGTTTTTAGTCTTAATACAGAGAAAATAAAAAACTAACACATGTTGGTTTCAGATTAGAAAATATATTTTTTGTAAATCTGTTACAAGATTTTGTATTATTCATTTTTCTCTTCATCTTCAGGGAAATTCTCATTCTCTCTCTCTCTCTCCTGCAATGTTATTAATATCCATTTACACTGACAATAAATAAAAGGCATCTGCAGGGTTGATGATACCCTGATATGTCTTCAAACTTTATGACTTTTCTCCTAGTATTTGAGCTTCATAATGTGCACTTTCTGCTATGATCCAATTAATCTTAAACACAATACCAGGCATGAAGACTGTTTGGTTTTAATCTACTAGGTTATAACTAGTGGTATTTTCTCCTTCAGTATTGCTCTGCACCCATAAATTATTTGGTAGCAATTATCTCTTAAAATGCATCCAAATGCTTTTCGCTTGCTTCCTGAATTCCAAGTATGCCATCCGTTAAGATATTCCTAAGAACTTAATCTAAAGTTCTATTTGCTCCTTTCTCTAACAGAGAGATATGTGGGTGATTTTTCTTCTTCTTCTTCTTTTTTTTTTGGTTTAGCATGCAATGTGTGTAACATGAGGAGTGCCAGTAGCTACCCTCACCAAAAAGAACTCCATCTGTGTATAATGCTTTGCAAATTAAAACCAACCAACCAAACAAACAAACAAAAAAAAAACAGGTTTAAACTTCAAAACTCTCTGATAACATTTATCAGCTAAACTATTAAAATCAGAATTTAAAATTGGGGGCTTTTAGAAACATAGTTAAGTGCTATGTTTGATGTAAATAATTAAGTAAATCTTTGAAGTGTGGGCCACAGACATAACTGTTTGTGTAAGTGGATGAATCTATAAAAATGTCAATGAGATGCAATAGGAAGAACCAAAAGGGTTCTTATCCTCAGTCTTGTCTTTGAGTCTTTGAAGTGATTCTCATATTCACTTTCACTATAAGCTGTATTACTGTAGCTCCTTCACCCTCTCTAATCATGAGCGTTCTTCCTTGCAAAAAAAGATGATATCTTACCTTGAAGCATTGTTGTACAGAGGAAAAGTCAAGTAATAACAATGATTATGCTACTATTTTTCTGATCTTGTTACATGTACTGTCTAATTTAATACTCAGGAACTATTAATGCATATAAGAAATGAAATTACAGAGAAGTTAAGTAATTGGCCTCTCGTTTGCACAGCCATTGATATTAATAGGTAGGATTAGGAGTAAATCCAAGCAATGTGGGTCAGAGCCCAAATTTACAACTAGTACACATATAATAGACACTGAATAAATAGCAGGTACGATTATTGAGAAAAAGCAGCATATATATTTGTGTTTAATATTATAGTGAAAAGATTGTTTGATAAAATACTGCAGTCCACTTAATCTGTCTTTTTTTTTCTTGCATATTATGGACAATTATAATAACGAACTGTAGCCTGAGTTTCCCAGCCCCACAAATACTATTAACTATACAAGCAAGTTGGCAGTTAAACCTGTGTTAGAATAAAAAGCTAAAATGTGTTTTGCTGCAGTGTTTATCTAAGCATCAGGTCTCAGCATCGGTTCCTAAACTCAATTTGCTTTCCATAACTATCTAAGTCAGTTGTGTGAATGGCACCATATCTTCTCAATAATAGCACAACTTTGCACTTAATTTTAATTAGCTAAGCATAAAGTAGCTTGGATGGCAATCAAACAGATGGAAAATTGATACCACAATGGCTCAAATGTTGAAGACCATCACACAGAGAAGATTATTTCTTTTTTCCTCTCTACTCTTGAAAATAAAAATATTTCTCCAAGAAATGCTTAGCAGACCTCATGGATCTACTCTTATTTTAAATAGTGCATGAATAACAGTACATAGGCAGGCTTGCAGCGGTATATATAACACCTGTTCACAAGCTTGGTACTATTAAAATAACACACTTATCATCTGAAGTATAATTTCAGAGCTATGAGTTTTCAAATAGCTAATGAGCCTTGGAATATTTCTGTAAATAATTGAAAAATGGCTAATTAAAAAAATGCCATAAAAGACACCATTGGATGAAGCAATATAAGCCTACCACACAATATTCCAAGAAGCCTTATTGGATGGAACTCATTAAGTTTCTGGTAAATCTACCAGGAACTATGTTCTGGCCCTCATATTTGCAATCTCAGTAAATTTAAAGTTTTGCGCTAAAGTTTATGTTACAAGGAAGATTTAAATTAAACAATATCACATGGATAATGCAGTGATGTATTAATGTACAGTGAAAGATCATTCTTACAGGAAGCTGTATACTCTAATGCTAGGATCGGCACATTTTCCTATAAAGGCTCAGACAGTTAATAAATATTATAGGGTTTGCAGGAATAATCATCCTTGTTGCTGTTACTCAACTCTGCTTATGCATTAGGTTGGTGCAAATGAAATTGCTGTTTCAGACTGTGAATTTTAAATCATTTTGCATATGTGCGTACTCGGTCACTTCAGTCGTGTCAACTCTGCGACCCTATGGACTGCAGCCCACCAGGCTCCTTTGCCTATTGGATTCTCTAGACAAAAATACTGGATGTGTTGCCATGTCCTCTTCCAGAGGATCTCCCCTACCCAGGAATCAAACTTGCATTTCTTGCATCTCTTGCTTTGCAGGCAGATTCTTCACTCACTGAGCTACCCGGGAAGCCCTTTAAATCATGATAACTAGGCTCAAACAGATATTTATCAATCAAAATAGGAACCCTTACAATCAACACTTTCTTTTTTTTTTTTTTTTGCCAATGAGAAATAAGTTTGTTTATTCCTGTAGCACGAAAATCCATGCTTTGGGATTCGACAAAATTTTGAAAAGCATTTTCTGCTTCCTCCTGGTTGTGGAGGCATTTTCCCTGCAAAACATTGTCGAGATGCTTAAAGAAGTGATGGTTGGTGAGAGGTCAGGTGAACATGGAAGATGAGGCAAAACTTTGTAGCCCAGTCCTTCAACTTTTGAAGCGTTGGCTGTGTGACATGCAACTGGGCATTGTCCTGGAGAAGAACTGGGCCCTCTCTGTTGACCAGTGCTGGCTGCAGGAATTGCAGTTTTCAGTGCATCTTATCAATTTGCTGAGCATACTTCTCATATGTAATGGTTTTTCTTTGGGTTCATAAAGCTACAGTGCATCAGATCAGCAGCAGACAACTAAACAGTGACCATGACCTTTTTTGGGTGCAAATTTGGCTTTGGGAAGTGCTTTAGAGCTTTTGCTCAGTCCAACCACTGAGCTGGTCATCACCAATTGTACAAAATCAACTTTTTGTCACATATCACAATCCATCAGGAAATGGGTGGCTGTTGTGTAGAATAAGAAAAGATGACACTTTAAAACAAAGATTTTTTTTGATTTCCGGTCAGCTCATGAGGCACTCACTTATCTAGCTTTTCCACCTTTCCAATTTGCTTTAAGTCGAATGACAGTAGAATGGTTGACATTGAGTTCTTCAGCAACTTCTTGTGTAGTTGTAAGAGAATCAGCTTTAATAATGTCTCTCAACTGGTCATTGTCAACTGCCCACAGTCAGCCACCTTGCTCCACATCTTCAAGATTCTCGTCTTCTTTGCAAAAGGTTCGGAACCACCAACGCATTGTACATTCCTTAGCAGTTCCTGGCCCAAATACACTGTCAATATGGAGAGTTGTCTCCACTGCTTTATGACCCATTTTGAGTTTGAATAAGAAAATTGCTTGAATTTGCTTTTTTTCTAACAGCATTTCTCTAGTCTAAAATAAATATAAAATAAACAGCAAGGAATAAGTCATTAGCAAAGAAAGCATGAAGTGAGAAATGCTCATTAAAATGATATATACATAACCACAGTTATTTAAGAATGTATTCCAATATCAAAGGGCAAAGTTCAACAATGTAAAACTGCATTTACTTTCACACCAACCTAATAGAACGAAAGTAGCCATGAGCAATTCACAAATCCATGGTCAAGGTTGTATTCCTATAAAACTTATTTATGAACAGTGAAATTTGAACTCTATAACATTTTCACATTATGAAATATAACTCTTCTTTTGTTTCTATTTTCTAACCATTTCAAAAAATAAAAATGATTCTTAGCTCATGAACTACGGTCTTAGGCTATTGACCCTTGCTCTAATGCAGAGGTCAATAAATTCACGCACAAGTTGGGTGATCATAGAATTTACTGTGTAAATCTGGACACCTTACAGTGGAAGATGCTCTAAAATTATTAAAATTATACATAATTTGAAATGTTATTACTATTTTACAATAGTGCTTTTTTTTTATATACAGTAATACTTCTTTTGCTACTATTTACATAGTTTTGCAGACTGTTTAATTATAACAAATACACAAGCATCAATTCTTCGGCTTTTAGCCTTCTTTATAGTCCAAATCTAACATCTATACATGACAACTGGAAAAAACATAGCTTTGACTAGATGGACCTTTGTCAGCAAAGTTATGTCTCTGCTTTGTAATATGCTATCTAGGTTTGTCATAGCTTTTCTTCTAAGGAGCAAGCATCTCTTAATTTCATGGCTACTGTCACCATATGCAGGGATTTTGGAGCCCAAGAAAATAAAGTCTGTCATTGTTTCCATTGTTTCCCCATTTATTTTCCTGTTGGAAAATAACTCATGTCATCTTGTCCTGTGATGGTACCAGATGACATAATCTTCATTTTTTGAATGTTGAGTTTTAAGCCAGATTTTTCACTCACCTCTTCCACCTTCATGAAGAAACTCTTTAATTCCTCTTCACTTTCTGCCATAAGGGTGGTGTCATCTGCATATCTGATGTTATTGATATTTCTCCCCACAATCATGATTCCAGCTTGTGCTTCATCCAACCTAGCATTTCTTATGATGTAACCTGCATATAAGTTAAAAAAGCAGGATGGTAACATAAATCCTTGACATACTCCTTTCCCAGTTTGGAACCAGTCTGCAGTTCCATGTCCATTTCTTTCTTTCTTTTTTTTTTTTTTTTAAGGGCTTATTTGTCTATTCTTTTTTTTATTTTTAACTTTACAATATTGTATTGGTTTTGCCATATATCAACATAAATCTGCCACAAGTATACATGTGTTTTCCATCCTGAACCCTCCTCCCTCCCCGTACCATCCCTCTGGGTCGTCCCAGTGCACCAGCCCCAAGCATCCAGTATCATGCATCGAACCTGGACTGGTGATTCCTTTCATATATGATATTATACATGTTTCAATGCCATTCTCCCAAATCACCCCACCCTCTCCCTCTCCCACAGAGTCCAAAAGACTGTTCTATACATCAGTGTCTCTTTTGCTGTCTCGTATACAGGGTTGTTGTTACCATCTTTCTAAATTCCATATATATGCATTAGTATACTGTATTGGTGTTTTTCTTTCTGGCTTACTTCACTCTGTATAATAGACTCCAGTTTCATTTCTAACTGTTGCTTCTTTACCTGAATACAGGTTTCTCAGGAGACAGTTAAAGTGGTCTCATATTCCCATCTCTTGAAGAATTTTCCACAGTTTGTTGTGATTCACACAAAACAAAGTCTTTAGCATACTCAATGCAGCAGAAGCAGATTTTTTCTAGAACTCTCTTGCTTTTTTGATGATCCAGTGAATGTTGGAAATTTGATCTCTGGTTCCTCTGTCTTTTCTAAAACCACCTTGAACATCTGGCAGTCCTCAGTTCATGTATTATTGAAGCCTGGCTTAGAGAATTTTTAGCATTACTTTGTCAGCATGTGAAATGAGTGCAATTGTGCTGTAGTTTGAATATTCTTTGGCATTGCCTTTCTTTGGGATTGGAATGAAAACTGACATTTTCCAGCCCTGTGCCCATGCTGAGTTTTCCAAATTTAGTGGCATATTGAGTGCAGCACTTTCACAGCATCATCTTTTAGGATTTGAAATAGCTCAACTGGGGTTCCATCACCTCTACTAGCTTTGTTCATAGTGATGTTTCCTGAGGCCCACTTGACTTCACATTCCAGAATGTCTGGCTCTAGGTGAGTGTGAGTGATCAAAGCATCATGATTATCTGGGTTGTGAAGATCTTTTTTGTGCAGTTCTTCTGGGTATTCTTGCCATCTCTTCTTAATATCTTCTACTTCTGTTAGGTCCATACCATTTCTGTCCTTTATTGAGCCCATCTTTACATGAAATGTTCCCTTGGTATCTCTAATTTTCTTGAAGATATCTCTAGTCTTTCCCATTCTATTGTTTTCCTCCATTTCTTTGCATTGATCGCTGAGGAAGGCTTTCTTATCTCTCCTTGCTATTCTTTGGAACTCTGCATTCAGATGCTTATATCTTTCCTTTTCTCCTTTGCTGTTCACTTCTCTTCTTCTCACAGATATTTGTAAGCCCTCCTCAGATAGCCATTTTGCCTTTTTGCATTTGTTTTTCTTGAGGATGGTCTTGCTCCTTGTCTCTTGTACAATGTCATGAACCTCCATCTATAGTTCATCAGGCACTCTGTCTATCAGATCTAGTCCTTTAAATCTCACTTCCACTGTATAATCATAAAGAATTTGATTTAGGTCATATCCGAATGGTGTAGTGGTTTTTACCCACTTTCTTCAATTTAAGTCTGAATTTGGCAATAAGGAGTTCATGATCTGAGCCATAGTCAGCTCCTGGTCTTGTTTTTGCTGACTGTATAGAGCTTCTCCATCATTAGCTGCAAAGGATATAATCTGATTTCGGTGTTGACCATCTGGTGACATCCATGTGTAGAGTCTTCTCTTGTGTTGTGGGAAGAGGGTGTTTGCTATGACCAGTGTGTTCTCTTGGCAAAACTCTATTAGCCTTTGCCCTGCTTCATTCTGTACTCTAAGGCCAAATTTGCCTGTTACTCCAGGTGTTTCTTGACTTCCTACTTTTACATTCCAGTCCCCTATAATGAAAAGGACATCTTTTTTGGGTGTTAGTTCTAAAAGGTCTTGTAGGTCTTCATAGAACTGTTCATCTTTAGCTTCTTCAGCATTATTGGTCGGGGAATAGACTTGGATTACCGTGATATTGAATTCTTTGTCTTGGAAATGAACAGAGATCATTCTGTCATTTTTGAGATTGCATGCAAGTACTGTATTTTACTTTGCCAACAAAGGTTCGTCTAGTCAAGGCTATGGTTTTTCCTGTGGTCATGTATGGATGCGAGAGTTGGACTGTGAAGGAGGCTGAGCACCGAAGAATTGATGCTTTTGAACTGTGGTGTTGGAGAAGACTCTTGAGAGTCCCTTGGACTGCAAGGAGATCCAACCAGTCCATTCTGAAGGAGATCAGCCCTGGGATTTCTTTGGAAGGAATGATGCTAAAGCTGAAACTCCAGTACTTTGGCCACCTCATGTGAAGAGTTGACTCACTGGAAAAGACTCTGATGCTGGGAGAGATTGGGGGCAAGAGGAGAAGGGGACGACAGAGGATGAGATGGCTGGATGGCATCACTGACTCGATGGACGTGAGTTTGAGTGAACTCCGGGAGTTGGTGATGGACAGGGAGGCCTGGCGTGCTGCGATTCATGGGGTCACAAAGAGTCAGACACGACTGAGTGACTGATCTGATCTTATCTGACCGTATTTTGGACTCTTTTTTTTTTTGACTGTGATGGCTACTCCAATTCTTCTAAGGGATTCCTGCCCACAGTAGTAGATATAATGGTCATCTGAGCTCAATTCAGCCATTCCAGTCCATCTTAGTTTGCTAATTCCAAGAATGTCGACATTCACTCTTGCCATCTTTTGTTTGATCACTTCCAATTTGCCTTGATTCATGGACCTAACATTCCAGGTTCCTATGCAATATTGCTCTTTACAGCTTTGAACCTTGCTTCTGTCACCAGTCACATCCACAACTGGGTGTTGTTTTTGCTTTGGTTCTGTCCCTTCATTCTTTCTGGAGTTATTTCTCCACTTATCTCCAGTAGCATATTGGGGACCTAACGACCTGGGAAGTTCATCCATCAGTGTCCTATCTTTTTGCCTTTTCATACTATCCATGGAGTTCTCAAGGCGAGAATACTGAAGTGGTTTGCCATTCCCTTCTCCAGTGGACCACATTCTAAGGACACAAATGAGGAATCAAGTGGAGTAAGAGGTGAGGAAAACGGACTACTTAGCTTTCTAGAAGAGAGGAAACAGGAAAAGAGGGGCTTCCGCTGATAGCCCAGTTTGTACAGAATCTTCCTGAAATGCAGGAGACCCTGGTTCAATTCCTGGGTCAGGAAAATCCTCTGGAAAAGATACAGGCTACCTACTCCAGTATTCTTGGGTTTCCCTTGTGGCTCAGTTGGTAAAGAATCTGCCCACAATGTGGGAGACCTGGGTTTGATCCTTGGGTTGGGAAGATCCCCTGGAGAAGGGAAAGGCTACCCACTCCAGTATTCTGGCCTGGAGAATTCCATGGACTGTACAGTCCATGGGGCTGCAAAGAGTCAGACATGACTGAGTGGCTTTCACTTTCAACAGGAAAAGAGAAGCAAACCTTAGCAGATGTAAGAATTTTCAAGACAAATCTTGATTTGGTTACAGTTTTATTTAGATGCCTACTTTACTGTGATTTTATCCTTCATTTGGTGATGAAACATAATTTAAAATGTTTAACACACACATACACACACAAAAGCTGTTTTTGTCAAAGGTAAGCAAACTAAAAATTTGTAGCTACATAACAATAACACCAGCACTATGACTGGGGTGGCATCCACAACTAGAATGGTGTCTGTAGAGCCTAACATTTCAGTTTATTCAGATAAATAATCCATGCCTCAGAAACAGATTGCTTTTCAAATGCATTTAGCAGAGCTGAAAGGTAATTGACAGCCCCAGAGATAGAATCCCTCCATTAGTTTACAGAAAAGATATCTCATATGCATCATTCTGACTACAATATTGTCTCAAGCAGTTGATGCAACAGTGAGTTTAGTGATTTACATTAAATGACAGAAAAGACTTTCCTTATTCTGGCTGTTTATAATTCAGTAAAACTTCGAAATATACATATACATATTCTCATTCACAACCTGCCAGAGTAAGTGAGGAAGCCTGGTGTGTGTGTGTGTGTGTGTGTGTGTGTGTGTGCAGTGTTTATCTAATTTGGTTATTACAGTGTTTGGGAATTTGAGTTATTTTTAAAGTATGGCAAATTTACTTTAAAACAAGATCCGATCTCTAATTTTGTTTGAAAAAATTAAAAGATTTGGCAGTAGTGGGCCACGATGCACACATTATAGATAGAAGGTGAGCTATGGTTGTCTCTTTAAATGAGTTTCCTTTCTCCCTTTTGCCATTTACACTATGTATGGAATTCTGACTTTATTAAGTCACTGATCCCCACCCCGACCCGTGTAGCCATCATGTCCTATTACAGACCAAAGGTAAATAACACCCAAGATAATTGTTAAAGGTAACAAGGGAGATTTTAGTCAGACTACTGCAATAGGGGAGAGAAACTTCTGAATAAACTGAGTCCAACTTCAACTAAGACACAGGTGACCGAAGTTTTTAAAGGGAGAAATCAAGGGAACAAAAGTGGGGTATGTGGGTAAGTGAAAAAGCTGGAACAAAAATGGGCTAGTTAGGCTGTGGGGAAACAAACAAAAAAAAATGGCTGTGGGAAAATGGAAAATTGAGAGGGAAATGACTAGAAAAATACTGAAAATAGGCAATGAGAGTAGGGACAGAGTTATGTTTTATGCTTTGTCAGTATTGCATTTTCTTTAGCAAAAAATCAGCATAATCTTCTTTAAAGCCATAACCTAGGGCAGGTAGAAGCCAGGTTACAATTTGGACGAATCCCTTGGTACAGTGCTCTGGTATAAAAGTTAATTTTGCATGTCAACTTGCCTGCACTAAAAGGTGCCCAGATAGCTGGGGAAGCTCTATTTCTGGGTGTGGCCCTAAGGGTGTTTGGGAAGAGATCAGCGCGTGAGTCGGTGAACTGAGCAAAGCAGATGGCCCTCCCTACTGTGGGTGGATACCATCCAATCTGTTGAGGCCCAAATATAACAATAAAGAAGAAGGACGAATTCACCCTTCTCTCTGCTTGATCTAGGACATTTTCTCCTGCCTTCAAACACTGGCACTCCTGGTTCTCAGACTTTCTACCTCAGATCAGGGTTTGCCCCATCACTTCCCTGAATCTCTGGCCCTTATTCTCAGACTAGAATTATATCCCACTGGCTTTCCTGGTTCTCAAGCTTGAAAATGACAGACTGTGGGACTTTCGGTCCGCAGATTCCTAGAATAAATCTCCTCTTGTATACATCTACTTCTTACAGGTTTTGTTTCTTTGAAGAACCCTGACTAATACATCCAGCAAGGTATGTTTGCTATATAGCTGGGTTTTTTGTTTGTTTGTTTGTTTTGCTATATACCTGTTCACAGTTTGCACTTATGCTGCTGCTGCTGCTAAGTTGCCTCAGTCGTGTACGACTCGGTGCGACCCCATAGACAGCAGCCCACCAAGCTCCCCCGTCCCTGGGATTCTCCAGGAAAGAATACTGGAGTGGGTTGCCATTTCCTTCTCCACTTATGACTTCTTTATAAAAGAAGAGATAAAGCAGTTGAGCAACATGAAGGCAAGGAGAAGAGGAGAGGGGGTGGCAAGGATCTCTGAGCCCATCTGCAAACCTTCCATGTGAAGTTTTGCAAACTAACTGCCTGTATCCACTGCAGGGAAAGGGGAGTTGCCAGGAGGTGCTTGAAACCACAGGATGAATAAGACCCCATTGCCCTTGAATAGTCATTTTACTGAAAAAGCCACTTATTTTGAACACATTTATTTAATTTATTTTTTTAGTGCTTGGAAGGTTACTTTATTTTTTTTCCTTTTTTAAAAAAAATTTATTTTATTTTTAAACTTCACAATATTGTATTGGTTTTGCCAAATATTCAGGATGGGGAACACATGTATACCTGTGGCAGATTCATTTAGATATTTGAACACATTTTAAAGACCTCCAACTCTACATACTCCATGGAAGAGCAGGACTTGTCTGTATTGCTCACTGTTATTGCAGAGTCTGCCATCATGTGAAGCTCTCATCATTTCACCTTCTCCTCCTCCTCCTCCCTCCCTATCCCTCCACCTCCTCATCCTTCTTCATATATTAATATTTTGTCTTTGATTCTTAAAGTAGTTTATATAAAAAGATGTTCAGAAAATTGAGAGTGGAGATTTCAGTGTGTATTTCCACACTATTAAGAATATAAATCCTTCCAAATCCCTATTTTTAGCAATATTATTATAGTATATAAATGTGTATGTGTAAGAGAGAGAGATGAAAAGAGAGATTCTGGAGTCAAAATAGTTCAAAAGATTGTAATTTCTCTGTGTAAGTTATACGTGCTGAGATTTTCTGTGTGGGCTCAACCTTTTGCTTTACTTCATTTATTTTTGATAAAAGTATTTATGATCTAATTTTAATGTAGAGAAATTCAGTAATTAAACAGAGCAGTTCTGAATGTTGTTAACGCGTAAAAGTCAAGGTGCCAAATAGTCGTTTGGGAACAATAAAAAAAATAGGTTCGGTTTAAATCACTTTCTAAGGTGCTTGGTGTAGGCTTTATAATTTATGCAGATTTTTCTGGTCTCCCAAATATAGCTTGAAAACATGCCGAAAGGGATATAATTCTTCCCAATAACTGTCTGCTTCCATTTGGAATGCAAAGTAGTTCAGAGCAACATCTTACACGGTATTATAACTCTTTCAATTCTGCCGACTGAACTGCAGAGGATAGGAATCCATGTCACTAATATCTGGTAACTTTCTCTAATGTTTGGGGCGAAGTGGAAATTAAAAGGATCAGTGCAAAATAGTAGAAGGACAGGAATGGCTGTTTGAATTTCCATTTCTTGAGTTCACTTGCTAATCCGAGCATTTCATTACTCATCTCCCTTCTTCCTGGAGGGGCTGGTTGACTGGCAGACCTGCTGATATCAGGTGTATGTCTCATAACTTACAAACTGGCATTTCTTCTTTCTGAACTGAATCTTTTGTTAGTGATGATAAATCCCTTTGAGATTTGATTATTTTTTAAAATTCAAAACTGGGGAAGTGAAGCATTCCCATAGTTACAGCTATTGTATCATTTCTTTCTTTAATGCCAGTCTTTTCATGGTAAAGTGTTTATTTGGGGGGATGATAGGTGAGAGGTCAATATTACAACCTGTCACTGTGTGGTAACCTGAGCTTGTTTTCTATTAAAGATCAGAAAGAGACTTTTCTTTCCTGCTTCTTGAATTGCGTTGAGCATGTGCGGCACTGGTTTCAGATCTTCCTGGTTCTATAACCTCTTTGCTCTCCAGCTACTGTGTGCTCAGGCTTCCCTGGTGACTTAGTGGTAAAAAACCCACCTGCCAACGCAGGAGATGCAAGTTCAGTCCCCGAGTGGGGAAGATCACCTGGAGAAGGAAATGGCAGCAACCCACTCCAGTATTGCCTGGGAAATCCCATGGACAGAGGATACTGGTGGGCTACAGTCCATGGGGTCACAAAAGAGTCAGATACGGCATAGCAACTAAACAGCAACACCCTGTGCTTAGTGATTCTAGAGAAAGAGATACTACTCCCTGGTATGAGTAGCAGGTATTAAGACTATCATTTTTATTGAGAGAGATTTTAAAAAATCAAGATTACTTGAAGAGATAAAATTACTTTTACTGCAATTTTATGAAAAAGAAAGCTAAAGCAAATAGTTTGTAATGATAAAACCTGAGCCCCGAATGTGTGTCAATTACTATGCTGATGTTGAAGGACCTGTAAATAGACCTCATCTTCTAGACTCAAGGAGTTAAGAAGTAGGAAAGAAAAACATTTAAACACTGACTCAGGACTCCCCTGGTGGTCCAGTGGCTAAGACTCCATGCTCCCAACGCAGGGGCCTGGGGTTCAATCTCTGGTCAGAGAACTAGATTCCACATGCAGCAATTAAGAGTTGGCAAGCTGCAATAGAAAGACCCTGCAAGCGGCAGTGAAGACTGAAGAGCCCAAGTGCTGCAACTAAGACCTAGCACAGCCAAATAAATAAAATACATATTTAAACACTGACTCTAAAAACTCTGCATAGAATAAACTGTCACTTGTTAGGACTGTGATGGGGAAAATCTAGTGGAAAAAAGGAAAATAAATAGGTTGGGCCTTGAAGTATGCATAGGAGTTCACTAGCCCCAAAGAGGAGAATGGAAAAGGAAGGAGATGGTTCCTTGAGATGGTTCTCCTCAAGGAAAGAGACTTGTCAGGTTGCTGTCTTAATAGCATGGGCTTAGGCAAAGGCAAGCAGAGCCCAGCAAACACAGAAGTGGCCTGCCTTTGGCATGCCTGGGTACCGAAGGAGAGCGGGTGAGACTGGAAGAGACACTTTTCCAAGGGGCCGTGTCCTAAGGCCAGGTAGAGAATAAGCAGGTTCTTGATAAAGATATACTTAGCCCTGTTCATTCGAATTTGTTCCAAGTGTGTTTGTAAGTCTGGCACATTCGAAAGTATGACAGTTAGCTTAGGTAACACAATCAGCTATATAGTTCAGTTCAGTTCAGTCACTCAGTCGTGTCTGACTCTTTGCGACCCCATGGACTGCAGCACGCCAGGCCTTCCTGTCCATCACCAACTCCCAGAGTTCACCCAAACTCATGTCCATTGAGTCAGTGATGCCATCCAGCCATATCATCCTCTCTCGTCCCCTTCTCCTCCTGCCCTCAATCTTTCCCAGCATCAGGGTCTTTTCCAATGAGTCAGTTCTTCACATCAGGTGGCCAAATTATTGGAATTTCAGCTTCAACATCAGTCTTTCCAGTGAATATTCAGAACTGATTTCCTTCAGGATGGACTGGTTTGATCTTGCAGTCCAAGGGACTCTCAAGAGTCTTCTCCAACACCACAGTTCAAAAGCATCAATTCTTCGGCACTCAGCTTTCTTCACAGTCCAACTCTCACATCCATACATGACCACTGGAAAAACCATAGACTTGACTGGATGGACCTTTGTTGGCAAAGTAATGTCTCTGCTTTTTAATATGCTGTCTAGGTTGATCATAACTTTCTTGCCAAGGAGTAAGAGGTTTTTAATTTCATGGCTGCATATAGTACGATAGCTATATAGTACTATACAGTAATAGGTTTATAGTACTTTTCACACAAATAATACATGTAAAAAGCAAACAAAAAATAAAACACTTGTAACCTTACAGTGCAATACCCTGAAAAGTATAGTAGTGCAATTCAACAGCTAGCATACAAGGGCTGGCATCGAGTGAGCAGGCAAGAAGAATTCTTGACTGGAGGAGGAAGCAGAGGTGGGAGATGGCAGAGCTGAAGCATCGCCAGCAACAGGAGATGGAGGGCAAGCTGCAAAGTCACTCACACCTGCTGTTGATGGCACAGGTTCTGGCTCCTTACTGGCACCAATTGCACGTCTGCATCTTTGAAAATTCACAACTTGAAGGGTTGTATGTAGAGGACTCACTGTATAACATAGGGAAAGGGCAAAAAGGTTTTCCACACTGTATAAGGAAAATATATTTCTCTCTTTTCAGAAAAAAAAAAAAAAGACCCAGAGGGCTAGATTGCCACAGAAGCCTTACTGAAGGTAGCAGAGAAAGAGAAGAGTGTATCAGATGCTACGATTAAGGAGTAACAGCTTTATCTGCAGGGAGCATGAGGGGTCAGTTGCAGGAATCAAAGCAGAAAGAGGACATATGCAGAGCCCGTGTGTAGGAAGATTCATCTGGCAGAGTGATGGCTCAGAGGGACAAACGGGAGGCGGCCAGGGGCTGGGAACAAGCTATTAGTTCAAAGCCAAAGTGATAAAGGTTGCTATGAGGATGGTGTCTGGGAAACTGAGATCACACAGCGGCCATAAGCAATGACCTTACACACACAGTGTAACTTCTTATTCTCCAGCTCCTCCACTCACCCAAGTTGCCCCCTCTAGTGCGAGGCCAGGATGGACCTGAGACACGGCCTTCCTTCACAGGTGAGCAGTTACTTTTGCAGCACAGATTTCCACTAGATCTTCTGATTTTGAGAATGAACTAGAAAAGACCAGGAGGAGCCGCTTGTACAACCTACAGCAGGAATAAAGGAGGCAATAAACGTTTTCATGTTCCTTTACTTTGGCAGTGAGAACTCTTCCTCCCTTTCATCTGCTCCGTGCTTGGAGCAGCGAGTCAGAAGACAGCAGATGAATGTAACTGCAAAGCCTTTGTTTTGCTACCAGAGGCATTAAACATAACCCCTTGTTTCATGACATTCTGTCCCAGAAAAATGGAATACTTCTTCTGCATGGCCTCGGCTTTCTCTGCTCTACTCAGATTCAGTATAAGGAGAAAAACACCAGGAGGTGAAGGGGAGAAGCCAGCCTGATATTCTGTGCACTGTGGGGGAGAATCCTGCTGAATAATTCACTGATAATGCAAACAGGCTCCAACTGGCAAATAATTCCTGTTCATCCAAATGATTTATCTGAAAATTAAAAAGTCTAACTAAAATCAAAATAGCAGTATTAATTTACAGAACTCAGAGCATGAATTAGAGGGAAACATTCAATATGTATACCAAGAGAGCATTTTGGGAATTGAACTAAAACAGTACAATTTTTTAAACTTAAAAAAAAAAATCTATGAGCAACTGCCATTTATATTCAGTTCAACCTGGAAATTAGATTGCAATGATATATAGATGCTATTAAGGTACAGATAGTAGGGCTATACTCTGGTCCCCAAGAACTGCTAATTGAATTGTTTCTGTGATAATGGACAAATGTTAAAATTGCTCTGTGCAGAAAGAAAAAAAAAAATATATATGTATTTCCTGTGATCCATTTTATACTCATGCCACAGGCAAAGCCCACTAAAGACATTCAGCCTTTATTCAGTCTCCTTAAGTCCCCATCCTAAAGGTAACATTTCAACCACTTTTCTAAATGATGATAAATACATGAAGCCAAGATATCCAAAGGATGGAATTATTTTATCAAAGTTAATTCCTCCACAGAATCACCACCTTACCGTTTTCCGTCAAAGGTGAGTGGCCAAGGCTGAGTTGAATTATGTTACCTAGGCAAGAGAAGGATCAGAAATAATGAGTGGAAGATTGGATGCTATCTCTAAGAGGCTTCTTTCTTTCTGACACAGAGGATTTATCTGTTTTCCAGAAATCAGCTAGGCGGATGTGTGTGAGAGAGAAAGTTCCACACATATGCTTCATACATAATATACCCTAAAATCATTTAAGAGTTTAAAAAATTGGATAATTAGAGTTTCTAAACTTTAGTTGCCCTCCTGGTTTACCAAAGAGTCGAGAAAAATAAGTAGATGGTAATGCAAATTTATATGATATGTGTGTAACAATGAAATAAATTCACGTGGGTTCAAGGTTTCATTTGAGCGCCCGTATGAAAATGCAATAGCTTTCCCGAAACCTTTCTGAATGCAAAATTGGCTCTAGAATTCCCATGCGAAGCAGGCTCCCAAGTGATATTCTTGGCACTTGCGCTGTTAATACCTCCTGGAATCCAAAGGGGAGATGGCACATGAAAATGAGAAAGTATGGTAAAATAGGTTCAAATAATGGCCACAGAAATGAAAATTACAGAAGCCGAATAACACCCTGAGATTAAGGTTTGGGGGAGGTGCTTGTCTATTTTATAGAAAAGATTATGATTTTTGTAACTAAAATCATTCTCCTTTTTTCTTCTCTTTATATCTCTTATCATCAGATTGTGCCTCCAACAAATTATATTGCCTTGTTGGAGTTATTCATAGGCCTCTGCCTCACTGGTCTTTGTTTATGTACATAGTAAGGTTTAAGTAGCATTGACATAAGGGGCTTCCTTGGTGACTTAGTGGTAAAAAGGTGGCTAGTGGTGAAGAACCTGCCTGCAATGTAGGAGATGAAAGACATGTGGGTTTGATCCCAGGGTCAAGAAGATCCCCTGGAGAAGGAAATGGCAACCCACTCCAGTATTCTTGCCTGGGAAATCCCATAGACAGAGGAGCCTGGTGTGCTACAGTCCATGGGGTCGCAAAAGAGTCAGACATGACTGAGCGATTGAACAACAGCACTGAAATAGCCTGTTTTGTCTGCCACCCCCAATTACCTCCTAAACTTTAAGCCTGGTCTCCTTTATTTCTTTATTCCAATGCCACTTCTGCAGTGTCCCTCCCATCCATTAGCCAGAACACATAATCTACTTTATTTTTCCACAGTTATTACCTAATATTAATTTCTTCATTCACAATTTTGTCTTTATTCTTTGATTTCTCTCACTCCAAATACAATCTCTGTAAGGAATGGCACTTAGAATTGTCTCCTGCATGGAGATATTAAATAAATATCTTGTTACAAGAACTATTTTTCTTAGGAAGAACCAACCTCTGGAAGTTTGTATAACCTTTGCTAATGATTGGAAAAACGTCAGCTCTAGCTGCTAATGAATCTGGGAATTAAGTACAACAACAAAAGACAGGAGGAAGTGATGAAAAGTGGAATTTTCTGTCTCTGAGGCCTCCAATTTTAAAGGGGAAAAAAAAGGCAAACTGTATAATTCACTATAATTTAAATTTTGAGGATCCCTACAGAATTCTATAGCATCAATTAGAAATTAACTATCTTCCTTTTGATGGGGACTATTTTTTAGATAAATTTAAGTCCTGCATAAGAAACTAATAGAGTGAAGGAATAGATATTGTTGTTCATATTGAATCTATGACTTTGAAAGAAACAGGAAATTTGGAAAGTAAGTGTGGGTGGTATCCTCTTTATGAGTTATATTTGTAGACCACGATTTCCATATACAAAGACAAAGCACTCCTGATGGGTAAAAGCAATCACACCATTGTGAAGTTGGGAATGCCCAAGGAATACTAGCACTAATGTGATAAGGCACGGGCATATATTCTCTCTCTTTTGCAAACACACACACACATGTGTGCCTATTCACACATACACATACTTAAGCCCACAGGTGAGCAATCAGAACAGTAAAGATTTATGAGTAACAACTGAAAGATGAGATGTGAATTGAAGGATTTTAACAGCCCTTAGTTAAACATTTTCATGATTATCTAGACATAAGGAGGTCTCCCAGGTGGCGTTAGTGGTAAAGAACTCGCCTGCCAATGCAGGAGACGCAAGAGGGTTCGATCCCTGGGTGGGGAAGATCCCCTGGAGGAGGGCATGGCAACCTACTACAGTATTCTTGCCTGGCGAAGCCCATGAACAAAGGAGCTTAGGGGGCTGCAGTCCATGGGGTCGTAAAGAGTCAGACACGATTGAAGGGACGGCATGTATGCATGCAAGAAGGAGGTTTAGTTTCTGTCTTTTCACTCATTCAATAAACGTTAAGTATTTTTGCCCATTGCCAGGACACATACTAAAGGATATAGTTTTAGATGGTAACAATAACCCTGTATACGAGACAGCAAAAGAGACACTGATGTATAGAACAGTCTTTTGGACTCTGTGGGAGAGGGAGAGGGTGGGATGATTTGGGAGAATGGCATTGAAACGTGTATAATATCATATATGAAATGAGTCGCCAGTCCAGGTTCGATGCACGATACTGGATGCTTGGGGCTGGTGCACTGGGACGACCCAGAGGGATGGTATGGGGAGGGAGGAGGGAGGAGGGTTCAGGATGGGGAACACATGTATACCTGTGGAAGATTCATTTTGATATATGGCAAAACCAATACAATATTGTAAAGTTAAATAAAATAAAATTTAAAAAAAATGCACTTGATAAAAGCTTCACCCTGATGAAGCTTACACTCTTGTGAGAAACAGTAGAAACAAATGGATTGAAATGGACTAGTGTATAAAATTAAAAGGAAGAATAATTTAACTTAATTGGAGAATGTAATCTTCAGAAATAAAATATATTTCTTGTGAAGACTGAGCTCTTTATCACTAGAAATAATTGTATAGAAACTCATGGAAACTTTAAAAATGTTCTCTAAAATCTTACCATATCGGAGAGAGGATAATTCGAAAAGTTTAAGTGTTAGTTGCTCAGTCGTGCCCAACTCTTTGTGACCCCGTGGACTGTAGCCCACCAAGTTCCTCTGTCTATGGGATTCTCCAGGCAAGAATACTGGAGTGGGTTGCCATTTCCTCCTCCAGGGGATCTTCCCAACCCAGGGATCAAACCCAGGTCTCTGGCAGTGCAGACAGATTCTGTACCATGTGAGATACCAAGGAGGATAATTTAGACAATTCTTAAGCTACTTTCCTGGAGAAGGGAATGCCAACTCACTCCATTATTCTTGCCTGGAGAATGCCATGGACAGAGGAGCCTGGTGGGCCACAGTCCATGGGGTCGCAAAGAGTTGGACACACACACACACACACACACATGCGATAATTTCCAGGCTTCTCTGGTGGCTCAGACAGTAATGAATCTGTCTGCAATGCAGGGGGCCTGGGTTCTATCCCTGTGGACGGTCCCTGGAGAAGGGAATGGCAGCCCATTCCAGTATGTTTGAGTGGAGAATTTCAGGGACAGAGGAGCTTGGCTGGGTTGGAAAAGAGTCAGAGACAAATGAGCAGCTAACACTTTCACTTTTCACAAGGTACTTTTCAACTCATGAATTCTATGATTCACTATTGAAGGGGCTCAGTATCCACAACAGGATTATTTAGTTTATTGATCTATTATATAGCTGTGGGAGAAATTTACCATCAAACTAATTGCCTGGAGTGGCCCAGTGGCTAAAAATTCGTGCTCCCAATGCAGGGGGCCCAGATTCCATCCCTGGTCAGGGAACTAGATCCCACATACCTCAACTAAGTGTTCATATGTTGCAGCTAAAACAATTCATGTGCCACACCTAAGACCTGGTGCTTCCAAGTAAATAAATCATTCAGTCACTAAGTCGTGTCTGACTTTTTGCAACCCCGTGAACTGCAGCAAGCCAGGCTTCCCTGTCCTTCACCATCTCCTGGAGTTACTCAAAGTCGTGTCCAGTTAGTCAGTGATGTCATCCAGTCATCTTATCCTTAGTCACCCTCTTTTTCTGCCTTCAGTCTTTCACAGCATCAGAGTCTTTTCCAATAATGCAGCTCTTCGAATCAGAAGGCCAAAATATTGGAGCTTCAGCTTCAGCATCATTCCTTCCAATAAATACTCAGGGTAGATTTCCTTGAGGACTGACTAGTTTGATATCCTTTCTGTCCAAGGGATTCTCAAGAGTCTTCTCTATCACCACAGTTTGAAAGCATCAGTTCTTTGGTGCTCAGCCTTCTTGATGGTTCAACTCTCACATTTGTACACGACTACTGGAAAAATCCTAGCTTTGACTATACAGACCTCTGTCAGCGAAGTGAAGTCTCTGCTTTTTAATACACTGTCTAGTTTTGTTATAGCTTTTCTTTCAAGGAGCAAGCCTCTTAATTTCACGGCTGCAGTCTCCATCTGCAGTAATTTTGGAGCCCAAGAAAATAAAATCTGTCACTTTATTTACTAATAAATAATTTTTTTGTTAATAAAAACATTTATTTTGCATTTTATACAGAACAACCTGAAGTCTGCATCATGACAGTTACCCAAGGGTTTATAGACAATATTATCCATCTCAACAGCATGGTTCTGGGGATTAGGAATCCACACAAACACAGGCAGGAGTTGCAAGGGAGGAAGCGGGGCACAGCAGGAGTGTATTTTTAATCCTTTCTTAAAAAGGCAGTAAAACCTTCTGAGTCACTTGAAACCTGTGCATATGGGGATTCTAAAACAAACAGTGTACTGTGAGCTCTTGGGGAAGGGACAGGATAAGAACCTTGATAAATAAAGGGATATTGGCTTGTGGCAGGGGATGAGGAGGGAGGTTTACTATTTTTAATGTCCTCAGCCCCAGCACCTGATAGTCAAAGGAGACCATGTCCAATCTTAAAAATCATTTCCCTGTTCAGAAAGAGGTACTAGTACTCCTGGGATCAGGCCATGAAGATATCATGCTGGTCTTTCCTAAGTCCCTGTTCTATAGCCCATAGCATATTAAAGGGGAAAAAAAAAAGGTCAGAAGGTAGTGGTTTGTGTTCCAAGGAAGTAAAAACTTAGTTCACATTAAGCACTGATAAAGCCAAATAACTAGGAAAGACCACATAATAGACAGTGCTGTATATACCCACTGAAAAGAGGTCTCTAGGAAAGACCAGTAGGGAAGGTCCACAGCAACCTTGGCTTGAGGTGCAGCAGGTATAGAAAGTCTGGAAAGAGGTGAGTATTCAAGCAATGGGGAATAGAACACTCCTAGATCTTAATTTTAATAGGATAATTTTAAAAAAGAAAAATAAGAAAAATAAAAACCAAATATTGGTTGCCAGTCAACAACAAATACCATGGCCTTTATGATCATCTGGTAGCTTAACCAAAAAAAAAAAAAAAAAGGCCACAGCATCACCCAATAGATCTTGCTAGGAAGTGTCTGTGTGCATGGGAGAAGTTAATGGGGCTTAGTACAGCTGACAATCCAACATGATTCCTATGGAAACAGAAGGGGTAGAGTCCTGGTTTGCTGGTCTATTAAAGGGTGGACAGAGTAGAACCAAAAGTTCTGAAGTGATGGCAAATTCTCTGCAACCAGCTTTGACCTAGGGAAAGAGGAGCCAGATTCCTACTCTGAAGATGGGGGTGAGGTGAAACCTAACCCACACTATATGCATTAGTCCTGGTCATCCTACAGTTGGTGGGCAACTCACACCAGGCAGGGGAAAGGAGCTGGTCAGGGAAGAACGGGTTACTTTTCTTCTTTTAAAAATCTTAATTTATATTTTAACCTCAGACTTATCATCAGTGCCTCAGATACAATTTAATCTTGTCTTTAAAAGCCCCGAAACTAAAGTATACTTTTTTTTTTTAAAGATCCCTCACTCTCTGGTGGATAGTTTCCTCCCCATCTTCAGTTTCACCCTGACTTAGAGTCCACAAACTTCATCAGACCGTCTGTGCTCATGGACTTGGGTCTCTCTAGAGGGAAGCCTAGGGCTCGGCTCCAAATGAGCTGTGCTAATACACCTAGTGCCCGTGATACCCCAAACAGGACTGTGTAGTAATTCATCTCCATCATGCCGTAGTACTGGAGCAGCACCCCGCTGTGAGCATCTACATTGGGCCACGGATTCTTTGCCTTGCCCTGCTCTAGGAGGATATTGGGCACAATCTTGTACAGCTGAGCAACCAGCTTAAACATGGGGTCCTGAGGCAGGTGTTTCAGAGCAAACTCTCATTGACAGGTATATCGTGGATCAGTCTTCCTTAGTATTGCATGGCCATAGCCCGGGACGACCCGTCCTGAGTTGAGTGTGTTCCAGATGTAGTCTCGTAACTTCTCATCTGACACATCTTTGCCAACTTCCTTCTGAAGTTGTGTCAGCCAAACAAGGACTTCCTGATTTGCCAGTCCATGCAGGGGCCCTGCCAGCCCATTCATGGCTGCTGCAAAGGACAAATAGGGGTCTGAAAGGGCACTGCCCACCAAGTGGCTGGTGTGGGCACTTACATTGCCACCTTCATGGTCACTGTGGATGGTGAGGTACAAGCGCATGAGCTCCGTGAACTGAGCGTCAGTATAGCCTAACATGTTGGTGAAATTGTGGGACCAGTCCAGCTTAGGGTCAATGGCCCCAATACTGCTGCCCTCTCGGTACAGGTTCCAGTAGATCTTTGCTGCAACACAAGGAAGCTTTGCGATCAGATCCATACAGTCTTCGTAAATCAACTCCCAGTACTTGGTTCAGTTGATACCCTCTGAATATGCTCGGGCAAAGTTACTTTCACTGTTGAGAGCTGTAACAGCTGCACTGAGCTGAAACATGGGGTGTAGATTAGTGGGAAAGTTGTCCAGCATGGTGACCACGTGGGAAGGCAGAGCTGCCCTCTTTGCCCACTCCTGTGAGAGCCAAGATACCTGTTCCTCTGTTGGGATTTGTCCAGTTACCAGCAGCCAAAATAAGCCCTCTGGCAAGGGTTCTTTGCCCCCTTTAGCCTTTGGCAGCAGTTTCTGGCATTCAGGGATGCTGTAGCCTCTAAAACTGATGCCCTCATCAGGATCAAGAACTGATGTTTCATATACCAATCCCTTCATGCCTCGCATGCCACCATACATCATGTCCACAGTGATCTGGCCCACCACCATCTTGCCATGTTGCTGCCTGAAGGCCTTCAGTCTGGTCTGCTCCTTAGGTATCACATCAGCCAATATGTCTTTCAAATTCGTGGAAGTGCTTCTTCCACGAATTTAAATAAATATTTTTAAAAAATAGTTGCCTAACACCTATAAACTGCAGCCCAGTCTCTCTCCTATTATTAAAAGACAATATATGATACAATTTGAACATTGGCAAGTCTGGCTTTTTACTGGCTGTGAAGCAGTTTAATCAGTAATCTGCAATTAAAAAAAAAATGATTGTATATACCCCACTCCCCCCGAAAAAAAAAAAAATCTGCAAGAAAGCTTTTCATTGCTTTTTTAAAAATACCAGAATTGAGCAAGCTGTGGAAATCCTCCAGGACTATGGCTTTGGAGGAGTTATCCTTCACTATGAGTCACAGTACAGATTTTTACTGAAGTCTATTTGATATGATCTCTGATTTATATTGTGCTTGGGAATCCACTTAATGGGGGCTCCTGACAAATGACACCCAGCTTTATTTGTGACAATTGCCAGAGGGATAGTCTGCATGATGCATTCTGATAGCTCCTAATAAATGATAAATGTGGCATTGAGTTTGAGTGTGCATAGCACACCTGGCTCCGCAAACCCACACAGCTGTTGACAGGTGAGAACACTTGTTTACCTGTGTTACTGGCATTTGCTCATGTGAGCCGTCTTCCCGGGTTTACCACCGCTGCTAAATGAGGCAAACTTATCTTCATAGCCGTGTTCCCAGTGTCTGTGCTTTCCTGCCCTGCTTAATTTAGAAGAAATCGGTGTAATTGAAGAGTGACTTTCTTACAGCTCATTTTGGTTTGATCTTCCCAGGAGTGGGGACTTGGTTTCCAGGGCACATATCTGTTTACTCTGGGGTTTCTGCCAAAGAAGAGAGTCTGCCATACCAGCAATGCATTTGCAATGATCAGACCTTGCTGGAGGGAAGCGTTCATGAATTGGAAAACTGCCTGAATGTATCCAGGAAGAAAGTTCAGAGAGTGGAGAGAGAAGGGAACTCTTTCTCCCTCGAGCATTTTACAGCATATTACGGTTTAGATTCATCTGGCAAAGTTTAAAATCAATGGTCTCTCCCTGGGTAATATTTTCTTTGCAACAATTCTACCTCTATACCCTCGAGGATCAGGGTTTCATGTTGGTTATAGGAGTTAAACTTCACCTAAGCTTTCAGGGGGAAAAAAAGGATACTCAAAGGGTTTTCGATACAAATTCCTGTAGCTGTACTGTGAATGTTGTTGGCATGGAGACAATTTGACAGTATTTGGGTTCTCTTTGACAGCCGACACCAGCAGTACACAATTCTCCTCTGTCATTGAGGAGGTGTTCCCAGGCCTGAACGTGACTTGTCATTGGTACAGACCTCAGTGTACAAAGACACTGCTGAAGTGAAACCAGTTTGTCCTTATCTGGGAGGAGGGCACACAACAGGCTCAAACGGAATTGGATCCGTTAGGTTGTGAGGGGTGAACGGATGAGGGGAGCAAAGTTCAACATCCCTCGTAGACCATAATTAAGGAGCAAAGAGCAGGGCAGAGAACACTTGGCTAAGAACAACTCTCCCGCAGCCCCATGTGACAGGCTTCTGTACATTATTTAATCATGTAGGTCTCACTAAAACTGAAAGAACATTCCTTCATCAAGCAAAAAAAAAATGTAATAATTTTATCCATATTTTAAGGACAACTGTTATGAATAATTAAATCAGGCGATGCTTTGACAAGCCAGATCTATATGCCAGGTCTATACATGTGTGCTCAGTCATGTCTGACTCTGTGAGACCCCAGGTACTGTAGCCCCCCAGGTGCATGCCTCTGTCCATGGCACTTTGCAGGCAAGAATACTGGAGCAGGTTGCCATTTCCTCCTCCAGGGGATCTTCCTGACCCAGGGATCCAACCCATATCACCCGCATCTCCCTCATTGGCAGGCATATTTTTCAGCACAGCGCCACCTGGGAAGCCCATTGGCAAACCAGAGATGATTCTACTGAAAAAAAAAAAAAAATCACAAGAGTTGACTGCATAAAGGGAGACCCTCAATAGCAAACCAGGTTTCTTAACCAAATGTAATCTTGTTATCTCTGGGCCACTTCTTTCTTAGCAATGGTTATTAATCCTTTATACAGTGCTATTTTCCCGATGTTATTAAATCACCATAGATGATTAAGATCAAATATTAGAACCTACTTATAAAAGAACAGTCAGTTGTTCTTGTTCTGAAGCCAAACTTAGGATCCTCTCATGTTCTTTATAATTAGTCTCTTGGCTCAGATTATAGCTTTGCCTCCTCTCTGCTGTTTCAGAGGCTGGTGTCACTGTGAGAAAGACACGCAGGCCTCATCTTGAGTACACTCTGCTTGGTGATGGCAGGGTTCTAGGGAAGAAACCACACTGTAGGCTGACTTTTAATTGCAAAATTCCTTACAGTTATTTCTCCTTTGTCTCTCAGTTAATGCTGGTGTTACAGTATAAACAAACTCACCTAGGACATTGTCAGCAGAGCATCCCATCGCTTTCTTGAATTGACTACATTCTCAGGGAGTAAGCCGAGCAATTTCTGACACCCCGGGGTGACTTTTCCAGGTACTAATTAATCCCTGTTGGAAGGTAATGTAGAAGGATCCTCGGGGTGTTGATTGAGATTCTGTAGAGCTGAGTACCTGAAAATTACATCGACTTATAGAAATAGAGAAACTTTGAGGGCTTTCCAGGTGGGACAGTGAGAAAGAATCCACCTGCAATGCAGGAGACGAAAGCGATGTGGGTTCGATCCCTGGGTTGGGAAGATCTGGAGAAGGAAATGACAACCCACTGCAGTGTTTTTGCCTGGAGAATCCCACGGACAGAGGAGCCTGGCAGGCTACAGTCCATGGGATTACACAGAGTTGGACATGACTAAACAGGCAGACACTTGCACACTTGAACCACAGAGTGAAGTTGCTCAGTTGTGTCCGATTCTTTGCAACCCCAGGACTGTAGCCTGCTGGGCTCATCTGTCTGGCAAGAGTACCGGAGTGGGTTGCCATTTCCTTCTCCAGAGGATCTTCCCGACCCAGGGTTCAAACCCTGGTCTCCCGCATTGTAGGCAGACACTTTACCATCTGAGCCCCCAGGGAAGTCACCTATATACTGCACAATACGTGCCTTTGTTGTGTTTATTTGCCCATATGCATCTTTCTGAGTCTTCCACAGAAGTGTTTCCTCGCACCCTGTGGCATTAAAGGAAGGAAGAATAATGGAAGAACTGGATTAAGCACATTTCTTTAGCCTATTCTAGAATTTAGGGACCAAAAATATTAGATACAACTGAATACGTAAGAGAAAAGACTTTGAGCTCCACACATATATAGATAGGTAGATAGATAGAGAAAGAGAGAGAGAGGCTTCTTCTGGTTTTATAAGAGAAATATCTTTGTGTTAGATAAGATTTAATTTACTAGGAGAATGTGAAGGGTCAGTCTCTATGACATTTACCTCTCCAGAAGAATTCATTCAGTTTAATTTCTATCCCTACCACCAAGCTTGCTTCTCAATTTATTTAAACACCAACCCAATTATACTTACTGAATTCTTTTAAAAAATGTGTGTTTATTTGGCTGTCTTGGGTCTTAATTGTCACATGTGGGATCTAGTTCCCTAACCAGAGACCAAACCTGGACCCATGCATTGGGAGTGAGAGTCTTAGTCACTGTATCACCAAGGGAGTTCCATGAATTCTTTTTAAATCATTAGAGAAAGCCAAAATTTCAGCAAAACCCTCATCTTGTTGTCACTTAATGCAGTTTCCCATCCTTCAAGGTCTGTATTTATCACACTTCTTGCTTCCTGGGAACACACCACCGATCGCTCTAATCCCAGCCACCAACAGTGCAAGAAAACTCATTGAGTTTCAGTGTGTATGTTTCCTCCCCCCATTTCAGATCAGTTTCCAGCTAAGGAAGAGGTCTCTTCTACATTATATTGAGAATAGAAAAAAAAAAAATTAATAAATCTCTGGAGCTGAGATGACTAGCTCCTAAAAAAACCAGGCGGAGAGCCTTTATTAAAGGACTTTTTCAT
The DNA here is from genome assembly GCF_032452875.1 of Bos javanicus. Lineage (NCBI taxonomy): Eukaryota > Metazoa > Chordata > Mammalia > Artiodactyla > Bovidae > Bos > Bos javanicus. The sequence goes on from NC_083877.1 coordinate 94,226,117, forward strand.
TAGAGCACTACTTCAATCATAAAATAATCATAAAGGAATTATGCAAATGTGCTGAAATCATATCATGCATGCTAACATTCAGTTCCAAGTCACTCTGAAGAGAACCTGAGATCAGACGTTGTTGGGAGAAAACATGAAGACCTTCAGAGTTAGCTGATAAGAACTTGACTGATTATAAAACTTATGACTGCCTGTGTGCTCAGTTGCTCTGTCCTGTCCCACTCTTTGTGACCCCGTGGATTGTAGCCTACCAGTGTTCTCTGTCCATGTAATCTTTCCAACGAAGAACACAGGAGCGGGTTGTCATTTCCTACTCCAGAGAATCTTCAAGACTCAGGGACGGAACCCATGTCTCCTGCATGTCCTGCATTGCCAGGTGAATTTACCACTGTTTTCCCTTGGAAAGCCCCAAGTGACTACATTAAGTAAGCACAATTTTAGCTAACATCAAATTAGGTTACTCTTCAGGGAAGAAGTCGCTGAATTGTCTGATAGAACATGCGCAAAGGTTTTAAAAATATTTACTCTTTTATCTAAAACATCACTCATTGATTAAGAAGTTACCATGTCAGACAGAATTCTAACCACTTATGTGTATTATGCCAACTAACTTCATTTATATAACAACCTTGTAAGATCCTAGTAGATTTTCCATTTTAAAAATCAAGAAAATTAACTTCAGAAAGGTTAGGCAATATGTCCTGAGTTACAAAGCTGTGAAAAGCATATTTTTAAACACTATCCTATAAAATTTGGAAACTTCAGAACATCAAGCCTAGGAGACATTTCAGACATTGTTTTTCCATGTTACTCAAGCTTCTACAAATGACTCAAAACTGAGCCTCACATGTTAATGACTTGCTTGAGGTCATATATGAAGGCTCTGCCTCCAGGCTCCTACCTCAAAACAACAGCTTTAGCAACTTGTCTTCATTCATTTACCTATTCACATGGGTCAGTGTTGTCATACTCCATAGTTTGTATTATCTCTTATTGAGAAAATGCAGTCTCTGCTCCCAAAGTAAACTTTCTAATGATATTTTTATGCATATTTGTAGAAAAGGCAATTCTGTGACTGTCTTTATTCCAACTTGAATAAGTGAACCTCATTATGTGATGAGCCACAGTGTGCAAAGACTAACTCCACTTGAAACCTGTACTCCTGTTTGTCTTATGAAATCTTTGTCATTCTAGCTTTGGTCGTTCGGTCACTTAGTCATGTCTGACTCTTAGCGACCCCATGGACTGTAGCCCACCAGGTTCCTCCATCCATTGGATTTTGCAGGCAAGAATACTGGAGTAGTCTGACATTTCCTTCTCCAGGGGATCTTTCCAACCCAGGGATTGCCTGTGCTGCAGGCAGATTTTTTACTACTGAGCCACCAGGAAAGCCCTTGAAATCTTTATACAGAAGAATTAAGACTTCTTAGGACAGCTATCTATTAGTCTAACTCTTTTCCCCACTCCATCTATAAAATCCACAGCATTTGAACTTTTCTCTCCCAAACTTCTATGGGTCTCAGGCAAGATTGACTTAGAAGTGGTTTATGATCAGATGCAAGCATGCTCAGTTGCTCAATTGTTTCCAACTCGTTGTGACCCCATAGATTGTAACCAGCCAGTATCCTCTGTCCATGGGATTTTCCAGGCAAGAATGCTGGAGTGGGTTGCCATTTCCTACTCCAGAGGATCTTCCCTACCTAGGGATGGAAACTGCTTCTCCTGTGTCTCCTGAATTGGCAGGCAGATTCTTTACCATGAAGCCACCTGGGAAGCCCCAGGTGGCATTCATGAGTACCCTTTAGAAAAAAAGAACTACTTCATTTGTAAAAGTGTCAAATGTATTTGTCTCACATGCTAACAAATTGCATAGTTATTAACAATAAAATTCAGAGCTTTTAGAGATCTGTTTATAATGATGGGGATATATATATATTTTTCCTTATCATCATTCAAGGCCAGTCTATTGACCCTGAGTTAAAGGCCCCTATCCTAAAAAATGTAAACCAAACCAAAACAAGAACATAATAATAATGAGTGAAAAGTGAGTGAAAGGAAGAACGAGAGCTCTAAAACTTTGATGTTTTCTAAGACTATAGGTTGAATTATATAAACTTTATAATTAGCCTTTAGATGAAAATCCAGGTCACAAGTTAGTTCAATTAACCTCTTGAGTGTCTCATTAATCAAAACCTGCTTAAAGTGATTTTCTCATTCTTAGCACAATGTAATGTGAAATACACTATGTTTATAAATCCCCACTGTTTGCTCCAGCAATGTTATAGCAGACTTTTGTGTGTTTCTGTCTTTGTTTATGTGGTTGGTTTGGGGTTTGTTTACTTCTTTGCCTTATCTTTCAAGACATTTATGAGAAAAGAATTACCTGCCCATTTCATGGTGTATACCTTTCCATTCACTAGTCCACTGCTTTAGGAAATATGAGATACATACAAAGAGGAAAGTTAGTTTAAATTTAAAATGTGTAAGTCATGGTAGACAAGCAGCTCAGAGATTGTATCAATGCTATTACAGTCACTGACAGATTTGGAGAAAGCAAAAAAAAAAATATATATATATATATATCAGATCAGGACAGTTGGAATCTGCCTACCATTCTCCCCTAACATGTATTAAGTTAGATATGACTGAAACAGTAACTGCAGAATTTTCTCAACCTGTCCATCACTTTACTCAACAGTAGCCACAAGGATAAAAATGACACATCTATAGGTTATGATAACTTTAAAGGAAAATGTGTTATGGTGCACTCGGTAAAATATGCAAATTATCAAGGCAGCAGAGATAATTAAATTTTCTCAAATCAGAACAAAATGACCTTCTTTGATTGAATCCCCCTTTTTTTTTGGAAGAGACACAAATTCACTGCACTCATTGTTATAAGAGCATGTCTTATAATAGTCAAACTTGACAGATGTGGAAATTAAGAAGCTTGAGGATTTATAAGAAAAAAAAAGAATCAGTAAATTGAGGCAAAGAAGATGCTAGATTCCTGACATACGCCTCCTTTTCCTCTCTACTATTTCAGTTGTTTTGATAATTCTTGTATGTACATGCTCAGTCACTCAGTCATGTCTGCCTCTTTTGCAACCACGTGGACTGTAGCCTGTCAGGCTCCTCTCACCATGAGATTCTCCAGGCAAGAATACTGGAGTGTGTTGCTATTTCCTCTTCTAGGGGATCTTTCTCACCCAGGGATCGAGTCTGTGTCTCCTGCGTCTCCTGGCAGGCAGATTGGCAGGCAGATTCTTTACCACTGTGCCACCTGGCAAGCCTTTGATAATTCATGAAAGTAAAAGTGAAATCGCTCAGTCGTGTCCGACTCTTTGCAACCCCATGGACTGTGTAGCCCACCAGGCTCCTCCGTCCATGGGATTCTCCAAGCAAGAATACTGGAATGGGTTGCCATTTCTTTCTCCAGGGGAATCTTCTTGATCCAGGGATGGAACCCAGGTCTCCTGCATTGCAGTCAGACATTTTAACCTCAGAGCCAGCAGGGAAGCCCCTGATAATTCATAGGTGCTGTTAATTAAATCTAGCAGAGTGCTGTATACAATTAAGCAGAGCTATGTCAGAAGAAGTGAAAATGCTTATTTAATCAGTGGTGGATCTATGATACTCTTATTGAAAATAGATATGCATGCTTTTGTTATTTACATTTTCACTGTGACTTGACACTTAGGAAAGTGAAAGTGAAAGTGAAGTCGTTAAGTTGTGTCCGACTCTTTCTTTGTGACCCCATGGATTGTAGCCTATCAGACTCCCCAGTCCATGGGATTTTCAGGCAAGAATACTAGAGTGGGCTGCCATTTCTTTCTCCAGGGGATCTTCCCAACCCAGAAATCAAACCTGGGTCTCCTGCATTGCAGACAGACGCTTTACTGTCTGAGCTACTAGGGAAGCCCAGTGAAAGTTGCTCAGTCATGTCTGACTCTTTGAGACCCCAAGGACTATACAGTCCATGGAATTCTCCAGGCCAGAATACTGGAGTGGATAAGCTTTCCCGTCCCAACCCAGGGATCGAACCCAGGTCTCCAGCATTGCAGGCAGATTCTTTGCCAGCTGAGCCACAAGAGAAGACCAAGAATACTGGAGTGGGTAGCCTATCCCTTGTCCAGTGGATCTTCCCTATCCAGGAATTGAATCGGGGTCTCCTGCATCTCAGGCGGATTCTTTATCAACTGAGCTATCAGAGCTACCTTGATACTTAGTAAAATGTTTGGAAATTCAAAAGAACTCAATATTTGTAGAATTAATGACTAAATAAAATAATTAAAAAGTTATTATAGTTTATTGATTCAGTTTCTCATTTCAGACTCAATGTAAATGTCTGTGTGATATTAGTGCCACCCAAGTTGTTATTTTCTTTAAGCTAGATAGATTTCTCAGTGAATAGTTGGGCTTGAACGGATTAAAATAAAGATTTGAAAGCTCATTTTGTCACAGGTGCATACTAAACATTTTAAAGTCAGTTATCTGCCTACCTTGTCCACTGCACTGATCCTCCTTGTTTTAAGTTAAAACTAGAAATGGTGTGGGTGCACACATGTGAGTGTGCAGGTGTGTGTACACACTCACATGCATGCATGAATGCATGGTTTTCCTAACTGGACATCTTTCGATTTGGCAAACCTTTTGTTTCCTCCTGGGCGATCCTACCTGCACCATAATCAGGACATTAATTTGGCTTTTAAAGTCAGCAATAAGACTATGAAATGAGCTTTGGGTTGTAAATCACTGCTTATATCCAGAATTACCAATTAGAAGATCTGTGACTTGGAGACAGGAATTTCATTTCTCTGGGCCTTGCTTTTCTTGTCAAAAATAAGAAGGACTTAATCTGTAATTACTCTCAATATTGTCCATAGCTATTTTGAGATGCAAAGAAATTTTGGGTTCTAAAGAGCTATAAGTGAGAAATTTTCTAAATTAACCAATATGGTTTCAATAAACTTATTTAAAGGGCTTCCCAGGTGATTCGGTGGTAAAGAATCTGCCTGCCAATGCAGGAAACACAAAAGTCATGAGTTCAGTCTCTAGCTTGGGAAGAGCTCATGGAGAAGGGAATGACAACCCACTCCAGTCTTCTTGCCTGGAAAATTCCATGGCCAGAGGATCCTGGCAGGCTACAGTCCATGGAGTTGCAAAGAGCCAGACGGGACAAAGCAAGTGAGTATGCATACACGCAGCTTATTTGAGAAACACTTGTAATGCCTCTAAGAACACATCTAGTTCTATATCTAGCAGTTTGCCAATGAAGATGCGGTGGGCAAGGCAGTGTAGTGGCTGCTGTATGTACAAAGGTGGGAGTGGGGGCTTCCTCTGTCACCACGTTTGTTGTAGCTACAAGTCGCTACACCTTTCTCTCCTTTTAGCCACCTCTTCCATCCCTGGGATTCTCCAGGCAAGAACACTAGAGTGGGTTGCCATTTCCTTCTCCAATGCATGAAAGTGAAAAGTGAAAGTGAAGTTGCTCAGTCATGTCCGACTCTTCGCAACCCCATGGACTGCAGCCTACCAGGCTCCTCCATCCATGGGATTTTCTAGGCAAAAGTACTGGAGTGGGGTGCCATTGCCTTCTCCGTCTTAAAAGTATATATTTTGGAAAACCCCTCCTAAATTAAAAGAAAAAAATCTAGGGCTAAAATACTTAGATTTGATAATGCAAATTAAATGTCTAGACAAATCATGGAAGGGTAAGGAGAAAGTATGACTTGATATGGACATTTCATTATCTTTTTCTGTACAGACTTTCACTTTCTTTACTACAGATATCATGGCTTTGAAGTCATGGTCATGGATTATTCGTCTCTATTTGCACTGCTCAGACGGTGAAGAGTCTGCCTGCAGTGCAGGAGACCCAGGTTCAATCTCTGTGTCAGGAAGATCCCCTGGAGAAGGGCATGGCAACCTACTTCAGTATTCCTTCCTGGAGAATCCCATGGACAGAGGAGCCTGATGAATTATAGTCTATGAGGTCGCAGAGTCAGAGGAGACTGAGCAACATCACTTTCACTTTCCCACTTTATTTTTTCAAATAGCTCACTCTTCTCTAGACATCGATATTCAGCCCCTAGTCAGGAGTATGGAGAATGCAATGACACCCCACTCCAGTACTCTTGCCTGGAAAATTCCATGGATGGAGGAGCCTGGTAGGCTGCAGTCCATGGGGTCGCTAGGAGTTGGACACTACTGAGTGGCTTCACTTTCACTTTTCACTTTTATGCACTGGAGAAGGAAATGGCAACCCACTCCAGTGTTCTTGCCTAGAGAATCCCAGGGACAGGGGAGCCTGGTGGGCTGCTGTCTATGGGGCTGCACAGAGTCAGACACAACTGAATCGACTTAGCAGCAGTCAAGAGTAAACCCTAAACTTCATAGTCAATAGAGTTCCAAATTAGCTGGGAATCCCTTGCTATGGTGCACAGACATCCTTAAAACTTCTCTTTCCCAGTTTCCTGAACATAACAGCCTGCTAAGTACCTCCTACCTGTCATTCCTTTTATCTGTATTTACCATTAGTTTTAGCACATTCTTAGTCTTTATTTTCTGTTGAGCATACATTTCTCATAAGCTAGTTTCCTTTTCCTTCTCCAGTCTCAATCATGTCATGCTTAGTTAACGTTTCTTATTGAAACCAAATTTCATTTCTATCCTGTTCTCTTTTTAATTCACACTATTATGCTCACTTTGCCCCAATCACATTTAATCCTAATTTTCCTTCCTTTTCTTCTCATGTGTGGTGCAAATTCTCAACTGTTTCCTGCCTGAGTCTAAGTTAAGTTCCTGAGTCTAAGTTAAGTTCTCATCTGTGGTGCAAATTCTCAACTGTTTCCTGCCTGAGTTAAGTCAGTTCTGTCTAATTTGATTTCAAGCTTAAGGATATTCGTGTAGATGAAATTTATGACACTGTATTATAAAGAAAGGAAACTGTTGATATTTAATGTGTTAATTAGTAAAAATAAACTAGTTCCATTTCTTTCTTTCTAAGATGTTAGCACACAACTAATCCTGGAGAGTAGTTTTAAAAAGATGTTTTAAAGAATGTAAATTGTATACTTATTATTAGTATGGATATTGATAATTTAAAAATATATAATTTCTTGAGGGCAAGGGCCATGTATTATCTTCATAGCCTCAATAATGAAAATTAATTACAGTATCAAACAATTATTATATTCTGTCTTTAACATATCTTGTATAATTGAATCTGGCCTCTTCTGTTACTTGGGTCATGACAATTTTATACATTTATCAATCTTGGTCAACAATGGATCCTACCTAATTGATTCAATTATTGATCTCTTATGTCAAGTATTTTTCTCAGCACTTGTAGAAAAATAAGTGGTTTTATATTATATATTAATTGTTTAATAATATAAATTTTCATACGTTATGTAAATATTTTGAAAATACTGCCTAAATTCTTTTGTTCAACCATTAAGTTGACAAGCCCCATTCCTAGTGTTGCCTATATTTGTAGATTGCTCATCACTGTTGCTGCATGGTATTCCCTGACGTGTGTACATCATAATTGCTTGAACTGTTTCACTGTTGATGGATATTTGGGCAGTTTCAGCTTGGAGTTATTAAAAATAATATGCTGCTATAAATATTCTAGTCCATTAATATGTGAACCATGAACCTCCTGATGTTCAAGCTGGTTTTAGAAAAGGCAGAGGAACCAGAGATCAAATTGCCAACATCTGCTGGATCATAGAAAAAGCAAGAGAGTTCCAGAAAAACATCTATTTCTGCTTTATTGACTATGCCAAAGCCTTTGACTGTGTGGATCACAATAAACTGTGGAAAATTCGGAAAGAGATGGGAATACCAGACCACCTGATCTGCCTCTTGAGAAATCTGTATGCAGATCAGGAAGTAACAGTTAGAACTGGACATGGAACAACAGACTGGTTCCAAATAGGAAAAGGAGTTCGTCAAGGCTGTATATTGTCACCCTGTTTATTTAACTTATATGCAGAGTACATCATGAGAAACGCTGGACTGGAAGAAACACAAACTGGAATCAAGATTGCCGGGAGAAATATCAATCACCTCAGATATGCAGATGACAGCACCCTTATGGCAGAAAGTGAAGAGGAACAAAAAAGCCTCTCGATGAAAGTGAAAGAGGAGAGTGAAAAAGTTGGCTTAAAGCTCAACATTCAGAAAACAAAGATCATGGCATCCGGTCCCACCACTTCATGGGAAATAGATGGGGAAACAGTGGAAATAGGGTCAGACTTTATTTTTCTGGGCTCCAAAATCATTGCAGATGGTGACTGCAGCCATGAAATTAAAAGATGCTTACTCCTTGGAAGGAAAGTTATGACCAACCTAGATAGCATATTCAAAAGCAGAGATATTACTTTGCCAGCAAAGCTTCATCTAGTCCAGGCTATGGTTTTTCCTGTGGTCATGTATGGATGTGAGAGTTGGACTGTCAAGAAGGCTGAGAACTGAAGAATTGATGCTTTTGAACTGTGGTGTTGGAGAAGACTCTTGAGAGTCCCTTGGACTGCAAGGAGATCCAACCAGTCCATTCTGAAGGAGATCAGCCCTGGGATTTCTTTGGGAGGAATGATGCTAAAGCTGAAACTCCAGTACTTTGGCCACCTCATGCGAAGAGTTGGCTCATTGGAAAAGACTGTGATGCTGGGAGGGATTGGGGGCAGGAGGAGAAGGGGACGACAGAGGATGAGATGGCTGGATGGCATCACTGACTTGATGGACGTGAGTCTGAGTGAACTCCGGGAGTTGGTGATGGACAGGGGAGGCCTAGCGTGCTGCGATTCATGGGGTCACAAAGAGTCGGACATGCCTGAGCGACTGATCTGATCTGATCTGATGTTACCATTTCTGAAGGCAGGTTGGATTTCCCCTGATTTTAATTCTTCTATATAATTCAAATAAATTGCCAAACACAAAAGATAGAGATAGAATTCATCTTGACTACATATCCACTTTTTGGTTGAGCCTCATTCCTCTACGAGCTTCCCTGGGGGCTCAGAGGTATAGAATCTGCCTGCAGTGTTCAAGAGATGCGGGCTTGATCCCTGGGTCAGGAAGATCCCTTAGAGCAGGGCATGGCAACCCACTTGAGCATTCTTGACTGGAGAATTCCATGGACAAAGGAGACTGACAGCCTACGGTCCATGCAGTTACAAAAGAGGCAGACATGACTGAGTGACTGAGCATGTACACACACACAAGAATTACCAAAACAACTGAAATAATAAAGAGGAAAAGGAGGCCTATATCATGAATCTAGCATCTCTTTGGAGAATGCAATGGCAATCCACTCCAGTACTCTTGACTGGAAAATCCCATGGAGAGAGGAACCTGGTAGGCTGCAGTCCATGGGGTCGCTAGGAGTCGGACATGACTGAGCGACTTCACTTTCACTTTTCACTTTCATGCATTGGAGAAGGAAATGGCAACCCACTCCAGTGTTCTTGCCTGGAGAATCCCAGGGACGGGGGAGCCTGGTGGGCTGCTGTCTATGGGGTCGCACAGAGTCGGACACGACTGAAGTGACTTAGCAGCAGCAGCAGCAGCATCTTCTTTGCCTCAATTTATTGATTCATTTTTTTTTTTCTTCCTGGGGCAGAGGAGCCTGGCAGGCTACAGTGCATAGGATCACAAAGAGTTGAACACGACTGAAGCAACTGAGCACATATGCAGGCAGGCATTCCTTACTCCCATTAGGAGAAAATGTCCTACAGAGAGTTATTTATACTTTTTCTCTTTTTTTTCCTTGAAATCTCTCCTAGCTAAAATGAAGTTTCGGATTGTCGAATTGGAGTTAGATGTTTCACTACTTTAAGCATCACTATTAATTTGAAGGAAATAAGCAATCAAGGAGCACACGTGAAGCCAAGTGTCCCCTGTGTTCTTCGCTGCACTCTCAGACGTGAAGCCAAGTGTCCCCTGTGTTCTTCGCTGCACTCTCAGACGTGAAGCCAAGTGTCCCCTGTGTTCTTCACTGCACTCTCAGACGTTCTCTTTGACCCAGGTCAAAAGTAGTCTCAACTGAAATGGGCTTCCCTGGTGGCTCAGATGGCAATCTGCCTGCAATGTGGGAGACCTGGGTTTTATCCCTGGGTTGGGAAGAACCCCTGGAGAAGAGGATGGGAACCCACTCCAGTATTCTTACCTGGAGAATTCCAGAGGAGTCTGGTGAGCTACAGTCCATGGGACTGCAAAGAGTCGGACAAAACTGAGTGATGCATAGACATATTAACTGAAATAAAAGTTATCTCACACAAGAGGAGAAATTTAGGTAGTGAAAGGTTTCCATTCTAAATTCAAATGGTTACATATTTTATACAGTACTTTTCCAGGAACTCAGACCTTATAAATCTTGTAAAACAATGATACTCTACCAAATTAATTCAATGAGTAAGAACTCTCCTCCAGTACTATAGGTTTATTTGATAAAATATTCTTATCAATGTACTAAACGGAAAGAAAACTGGAGTCACCTGTGTTCATTTGTCCCTGGAAAGGTAAACAGACCACAAGCCAGCTGGTAATATCTTTCTTTCATACTGCAAGGGAGTATCTTTCCACACCTATTTATGAAGGCCATCAATGAAACCTAATATTTTTTTTTTAAGTTCAGTGATTCATTCTGGATGCTTTGCCTACTTATCTATCAGCAGCAGTTGACATAGCTGATTATCCCACACACTTTCCTCACTTGGATTCCAGGGCAGCATTTATTTTTCTCTGTCTCTCTCTTATTTTGCCTGTCTCACTGACCACTCCTTTTTTTTCTTCTTTATGATTGCTTCTTATCTTTGGGATGCCTTAAAATGGGAATGCACCAAAGGGTATGGTCCTTGGAAGTCTCCTCTCTTATTCCCTTTTTATTTCACACAGTCTCCTGACTTTAATTCCCATCTATAAGATGAAGATTCCCAAATTTGCATCTTCCTTCCAGTCCTTCACCTACCTTTCTTTTGTTCCCCTAGGCTTATTGAGGTATACTTTACAAATAATATTGTATATGATTAAATAATTAATATTGAATATTTAAATTATTGTATACAACATGGTGACCTGATATAAATATGTATTGTGAAATTATGCTTTCTACGCCCACCACCGATCTCCAGATTTATGCATCCAGATGCCTTTCTAACATCTCTATTTGTACATTGATGACCTATGTAAATTTGATATGCCCGAAACTGAATTTCCCATTCTTAATCTCAATTCAGTCCCAAATATTCATTGGAAGGACTGATGCTGAAGCTGAAACTTCAATACTTTGGCCACCTGATTTGAAGAACTGAACCATTTGAAAAGACCCTGATACTGGGAAAGATTGAAGGCAGGAGGAGAAGGGGATGACAGAGGATGAGATGGTTGGATGGCATCACTGAGTCAATGGACATGGGTTTGAATAAACTCCTGGAGTTGGTGATGGACAGGGAGGCCTGGCGTGCTGCATTCCATGGGGTCACCAAGAGTCGGACACGACCAAGCGACTGAACTGATTCTCAAATATTCCCCTCCCATTGTCTTCTCCATCTGAAAAGATGACAACTCTCCTCCTCTATTAACTCAAGCTAGAACCATGGTGCCTTCCTTGCCCACTTTCCTTCCCTTACACTCACACTGACTCCATCATTGTCTTCTTGATTCTATCATCAACATTTATAAAGAATTAGACTTTTTTTCCCCCCCATCTCCAATTTCAAGAGTAGACTTCACTTCAAAGTAATAAAGCTTAAACTTTATAACCTTTTTGTGCCAGCTCTTTATACCCCTCTGGGGATTCAAGAGAAAGTAATCTAGCCATGGGCTGGAGGCACAGAGTATAGTCTGCACTGTGATACCCTCCAAAGGGGGGCCTGAAGCTGGGAATAGGGTGTAAGATGCTAGCAGCACCCTTCTCCAGAGCAACACTTGCTCCTGGCCGATCTTACCAGTGTCTGGACTCTCCCACTCACACCAAGGGGAACTCCCTAACAGCATCATGGTTCTTCTGTCTGCTGGGTGACCGTTATGACCCAGGCTTATCCAGCCCTTAGGGACTGACCCTGTGGGAGTGATGGCCAGGGGAAGTAAGAAACCCCAGGAGATAAAGATTAAGTCAAGATAAACCACAGTATGGGGCCATGGATTTCTCCTCTCCAGTGGTTGAGGAAGGGAGATTAAATGGCTGGAGCTTTTGAGGGCTTCCATCCATCAGTTGGCACAGCCTCAGCAAGAACCACAAAGGGAGTTGGGAAATTAAAAGTTATTTTTCTACACTGTCAAAAATAAAAGACAAATTTTGTTCAAGCAAGTTTGCACAAAAGAACAAGTTTTGATTTTTCAATGAGAGAATTATCCTTCTATTCTCTCTACCATAAAATTGCTACATGAAAATGTGATCAAGGAAAATGCTTTTAGACATGTAGGGGAAAAAAAACAGCAGAGAAGTGTATCAGGCACCTAATAATAAGAATAATTTATAAATTTGAAGACTTTTATGATGCCTGTGTTATTTGTTAGCTTTTTAGCATTTGTAATGTCTTATATTTTGAGAGGACACCAGAGCAGCCCTTCTGCTCCTCTGCGTTGTTATCACCTGTGTCTAGAGGTCCATCAGTCTCTAGCCTGGATTAACTCAGGAGTCTCCAAACTTCCGATTTGGTTTGACACGCCCCTCCCCGCCCCTTCCTAGTTAATTCACACAACAGCCGTCAGAGTGCTTATGTTAAACTCTAACCCAGGCCACGCCCCTCTTCTACTTGAAACCTGCCAGTCCATTCCTGTCTTGCTCAGAGTCAAAGCCAAAGGGCTTACCTTGGTCTGCTTCTTGTCTCGCCTAACTCCCTGAGCATGTCTGTCCTCTCTCTTCTCTTCTTCATTCAGCTTCATTCGGGTCTGTCTCTTTACTGCTTTGGCTACGTATCTTTCTGCCTTGGGAACTTCTTAAATGAATGACTCCCTCTTCCTGGAGGATTCTCCCCAAGACACACAGACAGCCTTTCACCTGGTCTCTTTAGGCTGCTTGTAAATAGCAGTGTCTCAGTGAGATCTCCCCGATCATCCCATGTAAAAGTGATTGTTCCCATCACATGCGACGTCTTCTCCTCTCTTTTGTTTTTCCACATACTCTTATCATCTTCTAAAACACTGTAAAGTCAGCTTTCTTATTTCTCCATTCCCTTCTCCTCTCATCGTTCCATGAAGACTGGGGTATTGTTTTCTGGTAGGTCTACTACTATTCTCTCTTCCGATATCTAAGCAATGCCTGGCACATAGTTGGCCCTCACTAAATGTTTTATGCATTCATGAATGAATAAATAATTGGATGAATGACTTATGTTTCCTGTGTTCTTGCAGACCAGAGTTTAGAGACAGAAATATCTTAAGAGCTTATTTGGAGGCTCTAGCAAGGGAGCTTAGTTACTCGTATACCCTTGACCAAACAACGGTCCTCCTCTGTGGGGGAAGGTAGTCCTCTTTGACAGAGAGTGTGGCTTCAGGAGGGACACACATGCAGAGGTGGGGGAAGAAGGGGACACCCGTCTAGCCATCTGAATCAGCTGAATCAATCCTGGCGGATCAACCAGATGACAGGTGTCACAATCAGATCAGCCTCACATACTAGAGATAGAACTATCTCAACAAATATTGTTTTGGTTCTACATGTAACAGAAAGTCGTTAAAGGTTGTTGACTGAGTAAGTAACATCATGAGACCTTTGTTTATGCAAGATGGTTACGAAAATGTCCCTGAAGATGATCTGATTAGAGACAGAACAGAGACAAGCAGACCAACTATTTAGGAGTATTGCAATAATGGTCTGCACTAAGATAACAGAACAGAGGCTATAGTCCTTGGCACGTTGATGCTGAAAATTTTGTAAATGACATTCTGGGGGTCTCGGGGGGGTGCTTTTCTAGTTTAACCCAAATATTTAAGCTGTGTGGGAAAATCCTGAATTTAAAGTTGAATAACCAAAGGGTATCCAAAGGATACCCAAAGAATTCAAATGTAGCATTGGTGGGATGACATGTCTTCAAGATATTTCTTCCAGAAGGGTAAAGTTTAATACATAAATATGCATTTGTTACCAAAATTTTAGCCTTTGAGGAATACCTGTGAAAAATAACACCTTAGCATTTGTTGTAAAAGTACATCCATCAGTTGCGTCTATCTATAAAACAGTAGAGCATAGAGCATCTTATCACATGGGATACAAAAGAGTTGCAGTGGGAACAATAGGTGTTTCTTCATCCCTGGGTCCCAATGTCTGTGGGCATCCCCCCCCAAAACTGAAGATAGCAAATTGATTTTCACAGACAAAAACACACGAGAAACTGGTGAAAAAGGAAACCAGATGGAGAGGGAGAAGGAGGGGGTGGAAAGAAATGGAAGCGAAGCACGCTGACACCTGTTTTCCAGCACAATGATCATTAAAGTTATTGCATGTTATGCCAGAAGCTTTATTTTAAGTATCTGTCTGCTACCTTCTGGGTTAAATAAATAGTTTTGAATATGCATCTCATTCAAATTACTTTCCATCACAATCAGTGACTGCAATTAAAGTTACAGTGCTGAGTAGCTTTGAGTTCTTCTAGAAAACGACAAGGCGTAAAAGCAACACTATCCCCATCTTGTTAACTCTGGAACATACCTTGCTCCTGGATGTAGTCATGTTCAGTACCTCAAAAAAATGCTCACTTATAGGGCCTGCTATTAGTATTCCAAAGTCAGTGTCACCACCACCACCATCATCATCATCACCATCATTTCATAGGGGATGAGTAACAGGCAGTTGTTTAGTCTCTGAGCCATGCCCGACTCTTTGTGACCCTGTGAGCTGTTGTCCCCCAGGCTCCTCCGTCCATGGGATTCTCCAGGCAAGAATACTGGAATGGGTTGTCATTTCCTTCTCCAGTGGATATTCCTGCCTCAGGAATCAAACACGTATCTCCTGCATTGGCAGGCAGATTCTTTACCACTGACCCACAAGGGGAGCCTGAGTAATGGATTGGGACAGGCAATAATTTGATAGATTAGCACTGGTCCCAAGAGAATTTCTCATCATTAGGCAGAAATTAATCTTCAAATGGAAATATCTGGATATATAAGCCATACTTACATCAACTAAATTTTTTTTTAAACAAAGAAGTAGTGTGTTGTGTTAGCAACTATTTCTCTATATATAAATAATACATACACACACACATATGTATATCAGCACTGGTAAGTACAATGTCCACCTATGTATAGCAAGAAATTTTTAAGTTAGTTTTTATTGATTAGTAAATATTCATATGCTTCACTGTTATCCCAGTAATAATTATATGAAAGTAATAATTGTTGCTGAGCACAACAGTTGGATTCTGTTTTCTCTTGATATTTATATGTTTATTGCAATAAACATATTGATGATCTGGAAATCTTAAGTTCTTACTGTGCTAACACTTAAGTTTCTAAACTAGTTTTTGATATAATTAGTAGTCATAGAATTTATTACAGGCTCTTAGCGTAACTGGTTGCCTGGTAAAATGGTTGTCTGAGGAGGACTTAAAAATAGCTGAGAAAAGAAGAGGAGCTAACGGCAAAGGAGAAAAGAAAAGCTATACCCATTTGAATGCAGAGTTCCAAAGAATAGCAAGGGGAGATAAGAAAGTCTTCCTCAGTGATCAGTGCAAAAAAAAAAAAAAAATAGAGGAAAACAACAGAATGAGAAAGACTAAAGATCTCTTCAAAAAAAGTAGAGATATCAAGGGAACATTTCATGCAAAGATGGGCACAATAAAGGACAGAAATAGTATGGACCTAACAGAAACAGAAGATATTAAGAAGAGGTGGCAAGAATACGCAGAAGAACTGTACAAAAAGATCTTCATGACCCAGATAATCATGATGGTGTGATCACTCACATAGAGCCAGACATCCTGGAAGCCAAAGTCAAGTGGGCCTTAGGAAGCATCACTATAAACAAAAGCTAGTGGATATGATGGAATTCCAGTTAAGCTACTTCAAATGCTAAAAGATGATGCTGTGAAAGTGCTGCACTCAATATGCCAGCAAATTTGGAAAACTCAGCAGTGGCCACTGGACTGGAAAAGGTCAGTTTTCATTCCAATCCCAAAGAAAGGCAATGCCAAAGAATGCTCAAACTACTGCACAGTTGCACTCATTTCACACACTAGCAAAGTAATGCTCAAAATCCTCCAAGCCAGGCTTCAGCAGTACACGAAATGTGAATTTCCAGATGTTCAAGCTGCATTTAGAAAAGGCAGAGGAACCAGAATGCAAATGGGCCTCATCCACTGGATTATCAAAAAAGCAAGAGAGTTCCAGAAAAATATCTACTTCTGCTTTATTGACCACACAAAGCCTTTGGCTGTGTGGATCACAACAAACTGGAACCACCTTACCTGCCTCCTGAGAAATCTGTATGCAGGTCAAGAAGCAACAGGTAGAACTGGACATGGAACAACAGACTGGTTCCAAATAGGAAAAGGAGTATGTCAAGGCTGTATATTGTCACCCTGCTTATTTAACTTATATGCAGAGTACATCATGCAAATGCCTGGCTAGATGAAGCACAAACTGGAATCAAGGTTGCTGGAAGAAATATCAATAACCTCAGATATGCAGATGACACCACCCTTATGGAAGAAAGTGAAGAAGAGCTAAACAGCCTCTTGATGAAAGTGAAAGAGGAGAGTGAAAAAGTTGGCTTAAAACTCAACATTCATATATCAACATGCATCTGCCACAGGTATACACAGGATAAAATAAAATTTAAAAAATAAAAATAAACAAAAAAACACAAAAACAAACAAAAAACTCAACATTCAGAAAATTAAGATCATGGCATCAAAATTAAGATTCATGACAAATCAATGGGGAAACAATGGAAACAGTGAGAGACTACTTTATGGGGCTTCAAAATCACTGCAAATGGTGACTGCAGCCATGAAATTAGAAGACCCTTGCTCCTTGGAAGGAAAGCTATGACAAACCTAGACAGCATATTAAAAAGCAGAGAGATAACATTGCCAACAAAAGTCTGTCTAGTCAAAGCCATGGTTTTTCCAGTAGTCATGTATGGATGTGAGAGTTGGACTAAAAAGAAAGCTGAGCACCGAAGAACTGATGCTTTAGAACTGTAGTGTTAGAGAAGACTCTTAAGAGTCCCTTGGACAGCAAGGAGATCCATCCAGCCAATCCTAAAGCAAATCAATCCTAAATATTCATTGGAAGGACTGATGCTGAAGCTAAAGCTCCAATACTTTGTCCAGCTGATGTGAAGAACTGACTCAGTGGAAAAGATCCTGATGCTGGAAAAGATTGAAGATGGGTGGATAAGGAGCCGACAGAGGTTGAGATGGTTGGGTGGTATCACTGACTCGATGGACATGAGTTGAATAAGTGCCGGGAGTTGGTGATGGATAAGGAAGCCTGGCATGCTGCAGTCCTTGGGGTCACAAAGAGTCGGACACGACTGAGTGACTGAACTGAACTGAGTGTAAACATTCACTTTTAGGATATTAATAAATATATATTTAATTTTTAAAAAGTATATTCTTAGATGAAGTTTTGCAAAGCTCTAAAAATATATTACTATTATACAAAGAGCTGTAACCTGCCCCATTGCTATTTCTTGTTAATTCTACAAATTTACTTAATGGAGGCTAACACTGATGTCCTCACACACTGAATAATATGTATGAGTAATTTTGGTAAGTACACAATTAGTTGCTATCCCACCACTCCCTCCTTCCCAAAGAAAACAATCCTAAAATCTAGGCATAATTTAAAAACTAGGCATTGGACAATGATCAGCAGCAGACAGACTCTGGTGGGAAGGATCTGCATTGGGAAAAGTGGAATGATAAAGAGAATTCCAGTCCTAGGATTTAAGCCTGGGGCCAAGGATAATCGGCATAGTACAAGCCAAATGTGTGCTACAGGTGTACTAATACTACTAACTTCAGTATTTTGACCTGGAAGATCAGAGAAGTGAAACCAGGGAAGCTTTGACTATTACAGAGAGCAGGATGTCCCTTAAAGGTGATCGTCTATTCTATCACAGGCTCTGAACTACACATACATGGTACCCACTCAAAGCACCTAAGCTAAAGACAGAAGGCATGGACTGAGATGGGGTTCCATCCAAGAAGCAGCTGCTGCTGCTGCCAAGTCGCTTAGGTCGTGTCCGACTCTGTGCAACTCCACAGACGGCGGCCCACCAGGCTCCTCTGTCCCTGGGACTCTCCAGGCAAGAACACTGGAGTGGGTTGCCATTTCCTTCTCCACCCAAGAAGCAGAGTTTACATTTAAAGTCTACCTAAGGTAATGGCCTGCTAGACAGGAGAAGCAATATCAGGCTGAGAAAATAACAGATTCTTCACAGAGTGCAATTAAAAATTGATCAGTATGTAAGAGGAATAAATAAAATGGAACACTTTTCAAGAGAAAAGAAAACTGACTCTGAAATGTCCTATATGTTGAAACTAGTAAATAAAAGGTTTAAAGTGGCTCTTCCCATTCACCCCAGAGAAGTAAAGCAGGTATAATCACATGAATGAAACTGTAACAAGTCTCAGCAGAGTCATACTGGCAATATAATATAAAAGAAATAGAAATTGTAAAACTATAAAAGGTATACATTATATTAAAATTAAAATTTTTAATGAATGGATTTAACAATGAATGGATATAGTAGATGAAAAATTTCAGTGAACTTAAAAAAGTAATTAATGTAAAGAAAGAAAAATAAATACTAAAAAATTATTTAATAGAGCTTCAGGGATCTTTTATAAAATATAAAATAGTCTAATGTTCATGCCTTTAGAGTCCTAGAAGGAAAGGAAAGATAGAATGAACCAAAAGAAAAATGAAGAAATAATGACCGAGGACTTCCTAAATTTGATTAAGGACAGAAATTTCATATATTAAAAGCAGAGAAAACAACACAAAAATGCTCTAGCACATCACAGTAAAATTGTTGACAACTTTCCTGAAAACCAAAAACGGTAAAATCTTGAAATCAGCAAGTGATAAATGACACATTGTATAAAATACATAAATAGGATCAATGACTTGATTAATAATTGACATCATCAGAAGCATACATGACCACTGTAGCATTAACCTACACAGTTGCAAGTTTTACCTATTTTACATGACTGTAAAATACATAAAATTTCTAGTACAACTTTAAATTTAGTGCCTAGTGAAAGCAATAAAATTCTGATAAGAGAAGCGGAGCTAAAAAGTTAACAGTGATGTTGAGCATCTTTTCATGTGTTTGTTAGCCATCTGTATGTCTTTTTTGGAGAAATGTCTATTTAGTTCTTTGGCCCATTTTTTGATTGGGTCGTTTATTTTTCTGGAGTTGAGCTGTAGGAGTTGCTTGTATATTTTTGAGATTAGTTGTTTGTCAGTTGCTTCATTTGCTATTATTTTCTCCCATTCTGAAGGCTGTCTTTTCACCTTGCTAATAGTTTCCTTTGATGTGCAGAAGCTTTTAAGGTTAATTAGGTCCCATTTGCTCATTTTTGCTTTTATTTCCAATATTCTGGGAGGTGTACAAATAATAAATGCTGGAGAGGGTGTGGAGAAAAGGGAACCCTCTTACACTGTTGGTGGGAATGCAAACTAGTACAGCCACTATGGAGAACAGTGTGGAGATGCCTTAAAAAACTGGAAATAGAACTGCCTTATGATCCAGCAACCCCACTGCTGGGCATACACACTGAGGAAACCAGAAGGGAAAGAGACACGTGTACCCCAATGTTCATCGCAGCACTGTTTATAATAGCCAAGACGTGGAAGCAACCTAGATGTCCATCAGCAGATGAATGGATAAGAAAGCTGTGGTACATATACACAATGGAGTATTACTCAGCCATTAAAAAGAATACATTTGAATCAGTTCTAATGAGGTGGATGAAACTGGAGCCTATTATACAGAGTGAAGTAAGCCAGAAGGAAAACATAAATACAGTATACTAACGCATATATATGGAATTTAGAAAGATGGTAACAATAACCCGGTGTACGAGACAGCAAAAGAGACACTGATGTATAGAACAGTCTTATGGACTCTGTGGGAGAGGGAGAGGGTGGGAAGATGTGGGAGAATGGCAATGAAACATGTAAAATATCATGTAGGAAACGAGTTGCCAGTCCAGGTTCGATGCATGATGCTGGATGCTTGGGGCTGGTGCACTGGGACGGCCCAGAGGGATGGTCGGGATGGGGAACACATGTATACCTGATTCATTTTGATATTTGGCAAAACTAATACAATTATGTAAAGTTTAAAAATAAAATAAAATTGGAACAATAAAAAAAAAAAAAAAAGTTGTGGAAAAAAAAAATAAATAAAAATAAAAAGTTAACAGGAAAATTGAAATAGTATCTTAAAGAAAATGTCAAATAACTTTAAAAAGGCAGAAAACAGTACTAGAAGAACAAAAATGGGAGAGACAGAAAACAAATGATAAGAGAGTGGAGCATCCCAAACATTTATATTAAATGTTCACAGACAAAATCTATAATTGAAACGTATGAATTGTCAGGGTGGAGTGGAAAGCAAAAATCAAAATATGAACACATGAAAAAGAGAACCACTTTACAGGTGGGCTAGGTGGAAAGACCCTGTAGTCACAACATCCTGCTGCTGCTGCTGCTGCTAAGTCACATCAGTCGTATCCGACTCTATGCGGCCCCAGAGAAGGCGGCCCACCAGGCTCCCCTGTCCCTGGGATTCTCCAGGCAAGAACACTGGAGTGGGTTGCCATTTCCTTCTCCAATGCATGAAAGTGAAAAGTGAAAGTGAAGTCGCTCAGCCCTGTCCAACTCTTAGCGACCCCATGGACTGCAGCCTACCAGGCTCCTCCATCCATGGGATTTTCCAGGCAAGAGTACTGGAGTGGGGTGCCATTGCCTTCTCCTACAGGCACATAAAGATGACAACTATTCACAGAGCATCTGTCTAGAAGGATGGCCTGAAGACTAGCAGAAACGGTGTTCTTCATCTAAAGATATAAAGAAAGAACTGCAGTGAGCTGAGTGGGAGGGCTGAAGATGTCAATATATCAAGACCCACACTCCCAGAGAAGCAACTCACAAACAGGAGGGTGATTGCAGAGGTTTTCCTGAAGAAGCAAGTGGTCCAAGGTCCACATTAGGCTCCCCAGCCTGGGATTTTTTTACGGGGAAGACAAGATGTAGGATCATTTGGCATAGAAGGCCAGTGGGGTTTGCACATGGGAAAGACAGGGAACAGAAACTGCTCTTACAGGATGCATGCAAAACCTCTCCCACTCTAAGTCCCAGCACAGGGGCAGTAATTTGGAGGGATTCAGGGTCAGACCCACTTGCTCACTTGGAGAGCATCCCGGAGAAGTAGGAGGCAACCAGGTCTCCCCTTGGAATAGAGTGGCAGCAACAATTTGGGGGAGCACAGGGACCCCAGTGCTGGCAGGCACCCTTTTGGTCTCTCTCTAGCCTACTAACCCCAGGGCCTTACCTGCCAACCAGCAGGCTGGCACCAGCACTGGGATCTCCATGGCCACATATAGAGTCCTACCAGGACCCAGCCCAACCCACAAGAAGGCCAGAAGCTGCTGCACAAGTAAGGGCTCTGCAGTCAATTGGTTGGAGGACCAGCCCCACTTGTCAGTGAATGCAAAATAGTCAGCCCATCACAGCAGAAGGGTCCATGCAGCCCACAGAGGGGCATGCCTAACCCTGAGAGCATATCGCTCTGGCAACCAGAATCGAGTATGCTGCTGGATCCCATAGGACGTCTCTTATATAAGGCCCCTTTTCCAAGATCAGGAGACATAGCCAACCTACCTAATCTGAGGCTGCTTTCAGGTGCATGCACTCTTGCCTGATTCTGTGACCCCATGGACTGTAGCCGCCAAGCTTCTCAGTCCATGGGGTTTCCCATGCAAGTATAGTAGTGTGAGTTGCCATTTCCTACTCTAAGGCATCTGCCTGACCCAGGGATAGAACTGGAGTCTCCTGCATGTCCTGCACTGGCAGATGGTTTCTTTACCATTCTACTACCTACCTAGCACATAGACATAAAAACAACTGCTGCTGCTAAGTCACATCAGTTGTGTCCAACTCTGTGCGACCCCACAGACGGCAGCCCACCAGGCTCCCCCGTCCCTGGGATTCTCCAGGCAGGAACACTGGAGTGGGTTGCCATTTCCTTCTCCAATGCATGAGAGTGAAAAGTGAAAGTGAAGTCACTCAGTCGTGCCTGACTCTTCACAACCCCATGGACTGCTGCCTACCAGGCTCCTCCACCCATGGGATTTTCCAGGCAAGAGTACTGGAGTGGGGTGCCATCGCCTTCTCCGACACAAAAACAAAGAATCAGGCAAAATGAAGAAACAGAGGAACACGGAATACAGTAAGTTCCCTACGTATAAATGCATTGCTTTCCAAGAACAGGTTCTTAAGTCCAACTAAGTTAGCTTAGTTCAGTTCAGTTCAGTCGCTCAGACGTGTTGGACTCTTTTCGACCCCATGGACTGAAGCATGCCAGGCCTCCCTGTCCATCACCAACTCCCAGAGCTTGCTCAAACTCATGTGCATCGAGTTGGTGATGCCATCCAACCATCTCAACCTCTGTCATACCCTTCTCCTCCCTCCTTCAATATTTCCCAGCAGATTGGTACCCAACTAACACAAATATGATTAATACACTATGCTTATATAAAAATCCCAAAGAATCTAAAAAATTCTACTAAAAATGGTACATGAATTTAGCAAGATTATAGGGTACAAGGTCAAGGTACAAAAATCAGTTGTGTGTGTGTGAATAACACACAAGTAGAACATTAAATAATATTGCACTTCCTTTTAAAATAGCAAAATATATATGAAATGTTTTAATAAATGATGTACAAAGTACTGAAAGCAATACATTTCAAAGGGAAATTTCAGAAGAAGTAAATAAAAACATATACAATGGTTATGAATCAATATAACCATATTATTAATATCATGATTTTTCTTTGATTAATAGAGTCAATGTAATCATTCAAAATCACAGCAGACATATTTTTAAGTTCACATATTGATTCTAAAGTAACTATCTAATGCTATAGGTCTAAAAAGTCAAAGCAAACTTTAAAAATATTAGAAAACACAATATCTGATTTTAATGGTTTACTATGAAAACATAGTGTAATTAAGATAGTGTGATATTAACATACATATCCCATGGATGGAGGAGCCTGGTAGGCCGCAGTCCATGGGGTCTCTAAGAGTCGGACACGACTGAGCGGCTTCACTTTCACTTTTCACTTTCATGCGTTGGAGAAGGAAATGGCAACCCACTCCAGTGTTCTTGCCTGGAGAATCCCAGGGACGGGGGAGCCTGGTGGGCCGCCTTCTCTGGGGTTGCACAGAGTCGGACATGACTGACGAGACTTAGCAGCAGCAGCAGCAGCATATATATGCATAGCTCATTGGAACAAAGTAGAGTAGACCTATCCATATAAAGATAATTGATTTTCAATTAAAAGCCTGAATAATTCAATGAGAAGACAGGCTCTTTAACAAATGATGTTAGAACAACTGAAATGCAATAGGAATTAAAAAAAAAAAAAAAGAATAAGACAAGAAACTCTCTACTTTTACCAAACACCATTCATAACTAGAAAATGCAAAAGTACACTTGCTAAATTATATCAATGGTTACCTTATCCTAGGAGAAGACTGACAACATAGAGACTCAAGGGGTATTTTAAGTGTGATGGCAATATTCTATATTCTGATAATGGTGGTACTATTCAATTTTATAAAATTACTAGTTTTACCCTTAAAATGAATAATATTGTTCAGTGGAGTTATATCTCAATTCAGATGGATAGAAATTGAAATAATCATATTTTAGGATACTTCTAAATTTTACAAATTAGGGACTTCTCTGGTAGCCCAGTGGTTAAGAATCTGCCTTGCCATGCAGGGGACAGAGGTTCAGGGTTCAGTTCCTGGTCAGGGACCTAATATCTCACAGGCTGCAGAGTAGCTAAGCGTGGGCATTGCAACTACTGAGCCTGCCCGCTCTGGAGCCTGCCTGGCACAACTAGAGAGCTCACACTGCAACCACTGGGCCCAAGCACCACCACTAGAGAATCTGTGTATCCCAGTGAGAGATCCCACAGGACCCGAAAAAGAACCCTCATGCTGAAAGTAAGACCGGGCACAGCCAAATAATTATTTTTTTAAAAAATAAAATTTGCTAGTAAATAAGGCAGATAAAGGTGTTTAAATTATAAATTACAAGTTCAAGATGCTATTATTACCATATCAAGAATATCGACAGTTTTATTAGAAAAATGTATCATATAAATTAAATGCATCCCGTGGCATGTCATTTACATACATCCTCACATTTTCTTGAAATGTACATTTATTATTTTGTCATTTCTAGCAAACACATTGACAGAGTGTAGATGACAGTGAAAAATCAAATGGGCAAGTGAACTGCAGAACTAGGATTGAAACAGAACCCTTCACTATGAAGCTAAAACCCTTTCCGCTTAGTCATTGTTCCTTTTGTAGTGGAAGTGTATCGGTTAGGCTTGAATGCCAGACATGTACGTAGGAACAAGTATTTCATAGAAGTTTAGTCATGAAGGGTATTTTTTTTTTATGCTTACGTTTTTGTCATAATAATTTAAAGATAATCTGATGAAGAATGATTTCCATATCTTCAGCAAATGTTTGTGGTTTTTAATACAGTTTATTCAATAGTACTTACAAAACAATTTCCTCCTTGAATTTAGTACAGAAATACACTTGATGATCAAAACAACATGAGTTTAAGTTTAATCTGGGATTTAAATGATGTTTATAGGGAGGATTTTGCCATTCAAAAGCATATATGTAGATTTGTGTCTTTAATAATATTTTAAATGGTATTATCATTTTACCCCATGCATTTTATATTTTTAACTTGGCTGACAGGAAGTTTAAAACAAGTATTAACATTCAGTTTTGATAACTCTTAGTCCTAAAATGACTGGAACACCATTCTTCCTTATTACCTAATTACATAGACATTTAATATTCATCTTATATGTGATTTAATATTTTATGCTAACAGTAAAACTTTTGAGGCAGGTAAACTGCAAAAGAAAGTTAGTTTAAAAATTGTTTTTTAAGTTTTTGTGTTGTTAATTATCGTTTTGCTCTTAAAATTTAGCATTCGTTGTTTTGGTCAATATCCCAAATCAGGCATCTAGCAGCAAGTGCTTTTAATAAGCTTTATTACAAATTATAATGGTTATTATTCAGCCACTAAGTTGTATCTGACTCTTTGTGACCCCGTGGACTATAACTCTCAGGCTTCTCAGTCCATGGAGTTTTCCAGGCAAGAATATTGGAGTGCGTTGCCATTTCCTTGGATCTTCCCATATGCTATTAGGATAACAATTCACATTGGAAAGCTCTTTTGATGTTGTATACCAAAAAATGCACTTGTCTACACATACACAACCGTCTTCCATGTATATATGTTAATCTTTGAACATGTAAGATATACATTTAAATTTGGATAACACACATGTATTCATTGTACTTAATTCAATTCTTTAACATATGAGTATTATATAAGAAACACATAAATCTCATGAAAGGTAAAAAAAGAGAAACAACTACCAGCTACAGTAATGCAGTGACTTAGTGACATTAGCCTCTGAGCAAAATATTCCAAGAAATGCATAAAATTTTCCCTGTTTGATAAAGGTTGGAAATAAAGGTATAATAATCAAGTATTATGATACAGAACAATTTTATGAACACAATATTAATATCTATATCACCTATATATGATAACAGACATAGAGATTATTTCAAATTTAATTGACATTATGGGTCATTCTCCCAAAGAATTGTCTGTTATTCAGCCACTAGGCTGTGTCTGTGACCCGAGGACTGCAGCTCGCCAGGCTCCTCTGTCCTCCACTATCTCCCAGAATTTGCTTAAATTCATGTCCATTGAATCAGTGATGCTATCTAACCATCTCATCCTCTCCAGCCCTCTTCACATTTTGTCTTCAATATTTCCCAGCATAAGGATTTTTTCCAGTGAGTCAGCCATTTGCATCAGGTGGCCAAAGTGTAGGAGCTTCAACTTCAGCATCAGTCCTTCCAATGAATATTCAGGGTTGATTTCCTTTAGGATTGACTGGTTATATCTCCTTGATGTCCAAGAGACTCCAAGAGTCTTCTCTAGTACCACAGTTCAAAATTCTTTGGTGCTCAGCTTTCTTTATGGTCCGACTCTCATGTGACTACTGGAAAAATCATAGCTTTGACTACCTGGACCTTTGTTGACAAAGTAATGTTTCTGCTTTTCAATATGCTGTCTAAGTTTGTCATAGCTTTCCTTCCAAAGAGCAAGCATCTTTTAATTTCATGGCTGCAGTCACTGTCTGCAGGGATTTTGTAGCCCAAGAAAATAAAATCTGTCACTGCTTCCATTTCCCCCCTTCTATTTGCCATGAAGTGATGGGACCAGATGCCATGATCTTAGTTTTTAAGTTTTTTTGAAAGTTGAGTTTTTTGAATTTTGAGTTTCAAGCCAGGTTTTTCATTCTCCTCTTTAACCTTCATCAAGAGGCTCTTTACTTCCTCTTAACTTTCTTCCATTAGAGTGGCATCATATGCATATCTGAGGTTACTGATATTTCCCCTGGAAATCCTGATTTAGCTTGTGACTTATTCAACCTGGCATTTCACATGGTGTATTGTGCATAGAAGTTAAATAGCAAGGTGATGATACACAGCCTTGATGTACTCCTTTCCCAGTTTAGAACCAGCCTCTTGTTCCATGTCTGGTCCTATCTGTTGCTTCTTGATCTGCATTCAGGTTTCTCAGGAGACAGGTAAGGTGATCTGCTTCTCCATATCTTTAAGAATTTTCCACAGTTTGTAGTGATCCACAAGTCAAAGGCTTTAGCATAGTCAATGAAGCAGAAGTAGACATTTTTTTCTAGAACTCCCTTGCTTTCTTCATGATCCAGCAAATGTTGGAAATCTGATCTCTGGTTCCTCTGCCTCTTCGAAACCCAGCTTGTACATCTGGAAATTCTCAATTCACGTGCTGCTGAAGCCTAGCTTGAAGGATTTTAAACATAACCTTGCTAGCATGTGGAATGAACACAAGTTACAGTACTTTGAACGTTCTTTGTCATTGCCCTTCTTTGGGATTGAAATGAAATCTGACCTTTTCCAGTCCTGTGGTTACTGCTGAGTTTCCCAAATTTGCTGACATGTTGAGTGCAGCACTGTCCCAAAGAATTAACCAGGACATATTCATTTGTATGGCATTATAAATTATTAGAGTAGATACTCTGACTAAAAGAGAATACATATATACACAGACCTGGTTTACATTATGCATTTACTAGAAGATTGCAGCCATGAAATTAAAAAAATGCTTACTCCTTGGAAGGAAAGTTATGACCAACCTAGACAGCATATTAAAAAGCAGAGACATTACTTCACCAACAAAGGTCCACCTAGTCAAGGCTATGGTTTTTCCAGTGGTCATGTATGGATGTGAGAGTTGGACTGTGAAGAAAGCTGAGCACTGAAGGATGGATGCTTTTGAATTGTGGTGTTGGAGAAGACTCTTGAGAGTCCCTTGGACTGCAAGGAGATCCAACCAGTCCATTCTGAAGGAGATCAGTCCTGGGTGTTCATTGGAAGGACTGATGCTAAAGCTGAAACTCCAATACTTTGGCCACCTCATGTGAAGAGTTGACTCATTGAAAAAGACCCTGATGCTGGGAGGGATTGGGGGCAGGAGCAGAAGGGGACGACAGAGGATGAGATGGCTGGATGGCATCACCAATGAGATGGACATGAGTTTGAGTAAACTCTGGGAGTTGGTGATGGACAGGGAGGCCTGGCATGCTGTGATTCAGGGGATCACAAAGAGTCAGACACAACTGAGTGACTGAACTGAACTGAACTGAACTGAGCAAGTATGGTAGAGTGAACTAATTCTTGGTAATCTGCTATTCTATGTGTTGTTTAGATGTTTATTTTAAATATCCTCATATCATACTCATGCTGCTGCTGCTGCTAAGTCGCTTCAGTCGTGTCCGACTCTGTGCAACCCCATAGACGGCAGCCTACCAGGCTCCCACATCCCTGGGATTCTCCAGGCAAGAACAATGGAGTGGGTTGCCATTTCCTTCTCCAGTGCATGAAAGTGAAAAGTGAAAGTGAAGTCGCTCAGTTGTGTCTGACTCTTCGTGACCCCATGGACTGCAGCTTACCAGGCTCCTCCGTCCATGGGATTTTCCAGGCAAGAGTACCAGAGTGGGGTGCCATAGCAACCCTAAGTAATATCAAGTACTTTCCATACTCATGCCATAAATGTTGATAGATAGACACAGGAAGCAAGGTGGAGCCCATTCACAACCAAGGCCACCAGTAATCAAGACTTGGCTTGAAGATCCTAGAAGAACCAGAGATCATATCCTGAGGCTCAGAAGTTGCAATCATATCAAAGATGCTAACAAAGATGAAACATTTAATGGTACCTGAGAAAGGAGGGATGTGAGGGTGAATGGAAGAAGTAGAAAATTTGTGATTTTGTAGAACACTAACTTATAGCTTTGACACGCTTATAAGAAAATGAATGTGTTATACTACTATTCAGCTCTTCCTCTGAAAATCCTTTCTAAACTGCTCCATCTACTAATAATCCCTTTGCTTGGAATCCCTCATCCTCCTTCTCTACCTGGTAACTCCTACCTATTCTATATTATCGAATTCACATGACCCCCCTCCTCTGAGAAGTCTTCTCAGACTGATGGCTGTGCTTAGTTGCTCAGTCATGTCTGACTCTGTGACTCCTTGGACCGTAGCCTCCCAGGATCCTCTATCCATGGGGATACTCCAGGAGGGAATACTGGAGTGGATTGTCATGCCCTCCTCTAGGGGATCTTCCCAACCCAGGATCAAACCCAGGTCTCCCTCACTGCAGGCAGATTCTTCAGCATCTGGGTCATCAGGGAAGCCACCCATGTCAGACTGATGAGATTATTATAGGTATCGATATCCTCTCCTAGATACCCTCATAATATACTGTGTATTCTCTTCTAGATCTTAGCCAACTGAACTATGATTATTTGCTTACATGACTTTTCCATTTAACTACTATGTCCAAGGCACACATTTTGATTATTTTTAGGTTACCATCCCCTAGTAACTGATCCTGCTAGACTTAAACAATGACAGGGAAACAAAACTAACTTATGAAGAATCAACTGAATATTTTGTGGCAACACTGATATGACCAAAGTATATATAACAGGTCAAAAAGTTCCAACCCTAAAACACAGTCATATTTCAAGATGTCCACCTGGCCAGTTGTTTTCTGCATTACTCATGGATCTAGCTAAAATTACAAACATTTTTTTTAAATTTTAAGGCAAACACTTTAGGAACAAATTAAATACTTATTTTTTTAATAAAATTTCCCTGAGTAAAATTTAATATTTTACTGATTTTACAGAATTGCAATCACGAGTCATAGGATCATCATTAACACTTGCCATCACTGATGAGAACCAAGGTGAGGAAAAATAGAATGTTCCAATGAAAAAGAGTCACACAAGTCAGTTTTTACTATCACTCTGATAGACATATAATTATATGTATGAACTATTATTTAAGTATTCTTCTGGGAAAGGGTATGGATTTCTTTGGGTGACCAATACCATAAAGTTGTGCATCACACTCTGTATACAGGTAATCACGAGGTTCATGAACTTCTCTGAAGGAAGTACAGGTTGATGAGGTATTTTGTCTCCTTTTTGTGGCTTGTCATAGTTTGTTCCTGATATACTCAGGGAAATCTATTATCACTGTTGTTGCTATCATTATAACTAAGTTGTGTCTTACTTTTTGTGACCCCATGGACTACAGCCTGCCAGGATCCTCTGTGCTTGGAATTTTCCAGGCAAGAGTACTGGAGAGGGTTACCATTTCCTTCTCCAGGGGATCTTCCTGACCCAGGGATGAAACCTGCATCTCCTACATTGGCAGGCAAGTTCTTTACCACTGAGCCATAAGCTAATAATTCATTCCATCACATATACTCTGTTATTTTAAGAAATATTGTTTGATGTGAAGTTTGCCAGTCAGTTTCCAAGTTGGTCCCTGGGTTGGCAACGTCTTACTTTTTGAGTTCCAATATCAGATACACAGCTTTGAATTTGGAATGTTGTTGTCATGGTCTTGAATGTGTCTCTGTAGAATTTGTATGTTGAATCCTAAACCCCCATAGGTGATGTTATTAGGATGTAGGATTCTTGGGGACTGCTTAAGGTCATGAAAGTAAGACCCTGATGAGTGGGATTATTGCCTTTATAGGAGATAGCCCCAGAAAACTCCCTTCTCTTCTGCCTTGTGTAGATAGGGCTAGAGGTCAGTGACCTAGAAGATGGCCTCTGTCTGACCATGCTGACACCCTGATCTCAGACCTTAAGCCTTCAGAGCTGAAAGGAATACATTTCTGTTGTATTTAATCTACTTAATTTTTGGAATTTTGCTATAGCAGTCTGAATGAACAAAGATAATTGTTATCTTGACAAATGCAACCATGAAGATTTGAGTTACCTTGCTACATCTAGGGTCTGGGCCTAAATGCCAATAAGTGTTAATCACTCAGTCATGTCCAGCTCATTGCAACCTCATGGACTGTAGCCCACCAGGCTCCTCCGTCCATGGAATTCTCCAGGCAGGAATACTGGAGTGGGTTGCCATTCCCTTCTCTGGGAGATCTTCTCAACTCAGGGATCAAACCCAGGTCTCCTGCATTGCAGGCAGATTCTTTACCAACTGAGTCACAGCGGTCACTAGGAGAATGAAATAGGGTCTTATCTTCTCTGAAAGTCTTGCACAAACTCGCCTCTCTCCAGAATCTGAGGGTGTGAGACTGAGAAAGGCCAGGTCTCTTGGACAAATAACCTAATCCTACCCCAGAACTGGAGCCTTGACAAGAGGTCTGTTGTTAAGAGTTCATATGAGGCTGAGAAAGAGAACCATTGCCAAGCTCTGCTCTCTAGGAAGCCCAGCTAAAGCCACGGGAAAACAAGACCATTTCCAAAGATCACAGGCTTTGAATTAAGGGAACCCAAAGAAAAACACAGAGTGGTGTGAAAGTTTATGAACTGAGATGGCTCTGCTGGCTTCATCTGGGTAGAGTGAGCTGGTCTGCCTGGCACATTCCACACACGCAGGCCAAACACCTTACTCCCCATTAACAAGTCCAGCCATCGGCGTTTCTAACACAGTTGGCTTTTTCAGTGATGTGTTAACCACTCTTTAACTAGCAAAGTAGGCGGGTAGAGGAAAACTCTGAGGGTGATAAATTCTCAGAAGATGTTAACTTTTAAAACACGATTAATGACACCAATTTTAAGTCAAGCTGGTTTTCAATTATTGATGTTGCCGTGGTCGTGACCCTACAGATTTCAGTTGCTCTGTAAACACATTCCTCTAGTTTTGGCCTCAGAATCCCTGTGGGCTAGAAATTACTTGATGGAATTTCTAATTAAAAAAAAATAGAAAGGGCTCCAAGCAATTTAACCCCGAGTTTCCTCGTCAAGCATTCATCCTTACACTCCCTGTTATAAGTGTCCCCATAGTCTCTTATTCATATCGACAACTTGTACTTGACAACACCCATGGAAGAACTGACCGTTCTCCTCCAAAAGCAGCACCCTTCATACTGAAGTTGCTTCAACACCTTGAGATTTACCTTTCAGACTGAATGGTTTCATGCAGTGGTTAACACCATTCACAAAGGATCTATTTATAAGAAGATTCCTTGTGCACTTGGGTGATAGTTGCTAAGGTAACTTTTTTGATTTGGGTCAAGGCTGAAGAGAATTTTGACTTTAGAGAACTCTCACGTATTTACACAGGTGTGGGGCCCACGTATATTTCACACACAAGTCTTTGCCTCTCTGTGGTTTCTTTTGGTCTCTTCTCTCTTCTGCCCTGTCTCTGTCTGCATCCTTCTCTTATATTCTAGTTGGCTCTTCATTAGAAAAATGCATTGCTTTAAAGTTGGTGGAAGTTCTGGGAAGTGCACACTGGAAACTACTTTACAATTATAACCTTCAGTAAAATTTCTGATTCCAGATTCTTCTTCCCAAGGTGACTGACATTAAAATGGCTTTATTATATCTATTGACAAGCTGGTCCATCTGACTTCTCTGGAATGTCTCAAAGGTTGTTAATTAAAGGACGGTAACAATGATATTTTTCAGTGTCATCATTACAATTTGGTTTGGATTCTTGAATGGAGCCAGAGTAATTTTGATATTCAAATCACAATTCTCTGCACTGTGGGATTCGGATTCTCTTGTTATTATTGTGTGTGTGTGTGTGTGTCTGATTTCTGGTAATAAAAATACACATTATATACTTAAGAGAATAACTCTAGGATACTTGGAGATCTTCTTAAAAAGGGAAATATTACTGTTTACATAGTGAAAGCTATTTTTTCCAGTAGTCATGTACAAACATGAGTGTTGGACCATAAAGAAGGCTGAGTGCCCAAGAATTGATACTTTTGAACTGTGATGCTGCATAAGACTCTTGAGAGTCCTGTGGACTGCAAGGAAATCAAACTGGTCAATCCCAAAAGAAATCAACTCTGAATATTCATTGGAAGTACCGATGCTGAGGTTGAAGCTTCAGTACTTTGGACATGTGATGTGAAGAGCTGACTCACTGGAAAAGACCTTGATGCTGGGAATAATTGAGAGCAGGAGGAGAAAGCAGTGGGGGCGACAGTGGATGAGATGGTTGGATGGCATCACTGACTCAACAGACATGCGTTTGAGCAAACTTTGGAGTATACTGAAGGACAGGGAAGTCTGGCACGCTGCAGTTCATGAGATCACAGAGTCGGACATGACTGAGTGACTGAACAGCAACAACTGTTTACATACACTTGAAATCCACGCTAGGAAAATAGCCCCTGATCGTTTTGTCATAGGTAATCTAATGTCCTTGCATTTTGTTAACTTAGAAAATAAAACTGACTTCAAGTAAATCAAAACTCAAAAAAGAACATCCCACTTTGTTCCCTACCAAGATATTTCCCTTGAATGCAAGGCCAAAGAAAGTATCCTTCTTGTGGAGGGTTTGTTAGTTGTTGTGGTAGAGATACAGTTAAGAAAATGTGTGGTGCCATAGTATATGTAGCTTTTAAAAGTTAAAAGCACTCTAATTATTCCTGAGGGGTAGTGAAACTTTAAGAAGAAATATTACAGTCATAAAACTAAGGAAAGCCTAATTTTATACTAATAGTTCATGCTTTAGATGGGTCTGATTTTTTCTTAGTTTCTTTCTGCTGCTGTTAAAATAATTCTGTTACCACCTGTTCTTTCTGCTGTAGGCCTTTTATATATTGAACACATAAAGAAGTCTGTGTCAATTATGGATTGAAGTGCACAGGCTATTTTATTAATAGGGAATTCCATTTGAAAAGTGTGTCTTTTATTCTGTTTAACTATTATTATAAATTACATTAATGGAGATCTACCCTTTGTAAATTTCAGGTAATTACTTTTCCTCCATAAGCATTAAATTTATAAATTTGCTTTGTAAATTTGCAAATTTCAGGTAATTAATTCTCCTTTGCAAGCATTAATTTTCCTCCATAAGCTCATATATTTGTTTTCTTAACTTAGACTAAATGGCTGTGGTTGTGCATATATGTGGTCAGTCATGTTCATCCAACTCTTTGCGACCCCATGGACTGTAGCCAACCAGACTCCACTGTCCCTGGAATTTTCCAGGCAAGAATACTGGAAGGAGCTGCCATTTCCTACTCCAGGGAATCTTCCTGACACAGGGAGCAAACCCATGTCTGTTGTGTCTCCTGCATTGGCAAGCAGACTCTTTACCACTGTGCCACCTGCCTTAGAGTAAGAGGAGTTTCTAAATCTTAGACATCACAATTGTGGGGGAGCAAAATTTGCCACCCCAAAATGATTCTTGGGTGTGAGAATTGTTTCAAGCTGAAAATAATCAGGCCCAAAAGTCTCAGAAGAAACTTTGTCTCCTTTACTGCCTAAAGAATGTATGTAGGAAACTTGTTCTGAGAAGGGAGCAATCACTATTGATAACTATAGTATGAATGAGGGGTATAGACATGATGTCACCTAAAAAGTCTGTTTCTTAAAATTCCTCTTTGTGTCTCATTGTCTGTACCTGCCTGCATGTTAGGTCACTTCAGTTCAGTTCAGTACAGTCGCTCAGTCGTGTCTGACTCTTTGCAACCCCATGAACTACAGCATGCCAGGCCTCCTTGTCCATCACCAACTCCCTGAGTTCACTCCAACTCACGTCCGTGGAGTTGGTGATGCCATCCAGCCATCTCCTCTTCTGCTGTCCCCTTCTCCTCCTGCCCCCTATCTTTCCCAGCATCACAGTCTTTTTCAGTAAGTCAACTCCTCACATGAAGTGGCCAAAGTACTGGAGTTTGAGCTTCAGCATCATTCCTTCCAAAGAACACCCAGGACTGATCTCCTTCAGAATGGACTGCTTGGATTTCCTTGCAGTCCAAGGGACTCTCAAGAGTCTTCTCCAACACCACAGTTCAAAAGCATCAATTCTTCCGTGCTCAGCTTTCTTCATAGTCCAACTCTCACATCCATACAGGACTACTGGAAAAACCATAGCCTTGACTAGATGGACCTTTGTTGGCAAAGTAATGTCTCTGCTTTTCAATATGCCATCTAGGTTGGTCATAACTTTCCTTCCAAGGAGTAAGCATCTTTTAATTTCACGGCTGCAATCACCATCTGCAGTGATTTTGGAGCCCCCAAAAATAAGGCCTGACACTGTTTCCACTGTTTCCCCATCTATTTCCCATAAAGTGATGGGGCCAGATGCCATGATCTTCGTCTTCTGAATGTTGAGTTTTAAGCCAACTTTTTCACTCTCCTCTTTCACTTTCATCAAGAGGCTTTTTAGTTCCTCTTCACTTTCTGCCATAAGGGTGGTAACATCTGCATATCTCAGGTTATTGATATTTCTCCTGGCAATCTTGATTCCAGCTTGTGCTTCTTCCAGTCCAGTGTTTCTCATGATGTACTCTGCATATAAGTTAAATAAGCAGGGTGACAATATACAGCCTTGACATACTCCTTTTCCTATTTGGAACCAGTCTGTTCCATGTCCAGTTCTAACTGTTGCTTCCTGACCTGCATATAGGTTTCTCAAGAGACAGGTCAGATGGTCTGGTATTCCCATCTCTTTCAGAATTTTCCACAGTTTATTGTGATCCACACAGTCAAAGGCTTTCGCATAGTCAATAAAGCAGAAATAGATGTTTTTCTGGAACTCTTTTTCTTCAGTTCAGTTCAGTCGCTCAGTCGTGTTCGACTCTTTGTGACCCCATGAAATGCAGCATGCCAGGCCTCCCTGTCCATCACCAACTCCTGGAGTTCACGCAAACTCATGTCCATCGAGTGAGTGATGCCATCCAGCCATCTCATCCTCTGTCGTCCCCTTCTCCTCCTGCCCCCAATCCCTCCCAGCATCAGAGTCTTTTCCAATGAGTCAACTCTTTGCATCAGGTGGCCAAATTACTGGAGTTTCAGCTTTAGCATCATTCCTTCCAAATAAATCCCAGGGCTGATCTCCTTCAGAATGGACTGGTTGGATCTCCCTGCAGTCCAAGTCATGTCCAATTCTTTGTGCCTCTATCAACTGAAGCCTGCCAGGCTCCTCTGTCCCTGGGACTCTCCAGGCAAGTATACTGGAGTGGGTTGCTGTGCTGTCCTCCAAGAGATCTTTCTGACCTAAGATACAACCCATGTCTCCTGGATTGGCAGTCATGTTCTTTTATCACTAGCACTACTTGGGAAACCCTCATTGTCTGTACATGATGCAGCAAACATTTGTTTACCAAGCATTTGCTTTTCCATCTCCAAGTCAGTTGCCTTCCTCTCCTTTGAGGGTTTCAGCCATTTTGGTGAGCTTCTCAGTTGTCCTGGGTCTCTCTCAAGGATTAATATACTAGTTATCAAATTTTAGTTTGATTTTTTTTCTGTTAATATCTCATGTTGATTTAATTCTTAGACCAGCCAGAAAGCCTAGAAAGGTATACGTAAACTTTTTCCTTCCAAATACAATCCAAGAAGCGACTTAAGCCTGAATGATACATCAGTCATAGGTAAAGGATTCTCAAATAGAAGATTATGATTGTGCTTTTTCTTTATTATCTTTGGATAGAAGTCTAGATATTTGAGATTGTTGATTACCAATGATGAAATGACCTTGATAAGATTTAAACGTGCAGCTGAATAAGCTCTGATTGTTAAATAAACAAAGCAAGTAGAAATGTTTAACTTTTAGTAGATATAGACTAATAAAATTACCAAGGCTTTAAGGGATATCTAATTCATGAATCAACCAGACTTATATAGTCTAGAGGGTTTCTCAGGTGTCACAGTGGTAAAGAATCTGCTTGGCAATACCGGAGAGGCAAGAGATGGGTTCAATCCCTAGGTTGGGAAGATCCCCTGGAAGAGGAAATGGCAGCCTGCTCCAGTATTGTTGCCTGGAAAATTTAACAGACAGAGGATCCTGGTGGGCTACAGTCCATGGGGGTCACAAAGAGTCCGACATGACTGAGTATACACACACACACACAAACGCATACATTCTAGAAATAGAAATTTCTTGACCTTTTGTATTTTGCATTTTGTCCATTTCTGGATTAATTTCAACATATTTAGCTTTATGTTTCTCTCACACTAATGTTTCTTCCCAAAATAATCAAAACAGGGAAAAAAGTTTCCATGGTACCTTATATGACCCTGGTTTTCAGTGGAAATTTATCTACAGCAGCTGAGAGATAGAAAATGGTGGGTCACTGGTGAATTTTAATTATCCTCTGAATATTTTCAAATGCAACTAATAAATATAATAAATTGTTTAAGGATAGAAATAGAGAGAACCCCTTCATTTTTTAAATTAGATGGAGCAATGTATTTCTGTATATTTCTATATAGTTTTTCTATTACTAGGCAATATGAGAAATATTTGCTTGATTTTATATATATATATATATATATATACAGTAGTTTGAATAATCTTTAATTCTCAGAGATTGTTACAAATGTAGAATGTAGAGTGGATGACAAAATGCTGTCATTTTTGAGAGATTTTCATCATATTTGATACAGGACATTATGACATAAATTGGAAAACATTGTATTTGCAGGCTTACCGAGATCTAAAGTAAGCAAGGAGTTTGAGAATCAATAACCTACTTGTTCTCAAAACTATTTTTATTTAAGGGCAATCAGCCCAGCCTGACAGAATCAGTGTGCTCTTTATTTAAATAATTCCCAGATCCAAGAAACTGTTCTGGACCCATAAATTTAGACACCCACTAACCTAATGTGCATCTAAAACAGGCCCAAACACTAAAGAGAAAGGCATGGACTGGCTTTGAATCGACAGACGCATGTTTGATTTCTGGTCCTTCCTCTTAAATTTTTAAGCCAGATTTTTTTTTCATGCATACAATGAGGATAATTGTAGTCACCCCATAAAATTGAAGTAAGAAATAAATGAGGTAATGATTTGAAAGTATTTTGCCAAATGTCAAACGATTGGTAAAGCTCACATAAAAAGGATATTATTTTTGTTTCCTTCTCCTTATTAAACATGTGTTGAGAACACACTATGTACAGAACTCTCTCTGAAAGATATAAATATTATATAAATGACTCATGAACAAAAAAAAAAAACAAAAGACAAGGATATTAGCTGTGTTTAGAGAGTGAGAAATTCTCTACTTGCGATAGTACAGAGTATGGGATCAAGGAGGAACTGAACAAGGGGTAAGGAACTGGATGATTATTTCAATATTTTAAGTAATAATAATAACAATAATTTCCCAATGGAAGTACTGGTGGTGAAAATAGAAATAAATGTTTACCATATAAGCCTTAGTACACCTGATGCAAAATTTGAACTCAATTCAGTATCTTACTCCATTGTGATATTTTGGGCTTTTTGCCAGTTGAACACAAGAGTTATTTGAACTTCAAAAGGTAAGGGTGAAGAAAGTCTGCGTGGATTTCAAATGGTATGCGTGTTGAGAAACAACAAAGCCAGGAAAGGTAAACCGAATACTTGTGATAAAAATCTTTCAGTGGTAGACTATAGGTTTATCCTTAATCCATCAGGCACAAATAAGGCACGGAAGACTTCAGAACTCTATCAAAATGAGGCATAAGGAAGATTAATCTTGCAGTAGTAGATATCAGATGTATTAGATCAGGGAAGAACTGGACATAGGGAAAGGAATCATGATTATTTCAATATTTTAAGTAGTCATGATAACACTAATTCCCCAACAGAAGTACTGGCTGTGAAGATAGAAGGAGGTGAACAAATATTTGCCATAATAGGTATTAGTGTACCTGACACATAATTTAAACCACAATGTAGCTGCTGCTGCTGCTGCTGCTGTTAAGTCGCTTCAGTTGTGTCCGACTCTGTGCGACCCCGTAGATGGCAGCCCACCAGGCTCCCCTGTCCCTGGGGTTCTCCAGGCAAGAACACTGGAGTGGGTTGCCATTTCCTTCTGTGCTATTGCTGTTCACATGTTGATGTTTTTCTGTATCCAATAGCTCAATATAATCATTCTGAAAATAGCAAGGGAACTACTCATTTGTTTCCTGTAATCACATAACTGCAATGTGTAAAGGTATGCCAAACGCATGGGTGGTTAAGTTATCCTTTGCCAGAACCTGCCAAGCACACTGAAAAAAATGCAGAACACATTTGAGAGTGCCACATGAATGCTTTTGGAGCTCTACGTACATTTATTACAGAAGCAATGGCTGCTGTGGCACATAAGTCAAACCAACGTGTGTTTAAAAGGTTGATCACCCTACCGCAGGTCCCTTTTTCACATGACAGATTTTCTTAATGAAGAACCACCTTTGTCTAAACATCCTTTTTCTGTTTATCTACTTGACGAGTAGCAGCCATTAGTGTCCTGCTTCTAGTCCAACAATCATGGCTGCACTATTTGTGATTTAGGATACGGTGGGGAGAGGAAGGGATCAAACATTTATGAGTTTCTGAACATTTCCAGAAACTCATTTTCTACTTCATATACTCAAAAACATTCTTTCCTTTCCTAACGTGTTGTGATCTCTTCAATAGAGATTGAATGTCTTTCCCTTATCTCCCTTTATTCAACTCAGCATTTGCTTCTGCAGTCTGTTTCAGAATCATGCTTTGTCAGAACTCTCTGTGCCACCTCTGAACTGACTGCTCCACACATACATACTTTGGACACCCTGTCCCTGTACTATGATTTTATTCTCCTTTTAATCATGGAGTTGAAAGTGAAGAGACAACAGTTGAGGTTTTATTGTGCCAGCTTCAAAATGTTTCAATAAGTAACCACATGGAAAACAAGGAGTGTAGAAAGGGGGCTGGTAGACAGGGGATCACAAATACTTCTTAACTTCAAAGCAAAAGGAACAGGATAAATAGGTCATTCTGTAGTGATCAACAACATGGATTTATTACCTTTTGAAAATGGCCAGAGGTCCTGAAATATAAATAGAAGGGGCTATTTGGAAGCCTGTCACTTTTCCACCCCTTCTGAACTATGCAGAAATGCATTTACTCTGAAAACATTGTACACTTTTCTTTTAATCCTTTTGTTTTGGCTAAATAAGAAAAAGATGCTTACTTTAAAAAAAAAAAATGTCCATAGGAAAAATGTAAGCCCTTCTCTGCTTTCTTTTCCCTTAATTACTCTCTGTTTACTATCCCTTTACATTTTTCCTGTGCAAAGAAATATATATCTTATGTGTTCATCTACGATTCTGTGTTGGTCTTTTAAGCAGATTGGGATCAGATTCTTCATTTCCTTCCTCAGCTTGGTACTTTATTTAACAATATGCCGTGGATATTTTCCTGAGTCAGAATCTAATTCAATTGTTTTCATGGCTGCACACTTTTCCATTTATACACATTGTGTAATTCTTATCTTTCTCTCACTTTTCCTTTTTTCCTAACACTAGCAATGCTGCCATGAGCTTACTCAAACGTATATTTGTATATATGTGTTCAAGTCTTTTGTAGAAAAGAGTCCTACATGGTATTCAACAGTTTAAACACCTTTTTCTCCATCATCTAATGAATGATATTCATTTATACATGCATATAGTACAGATATATTTTGCCTTTGTCTTCATGATCTCTATAGACTAGAGAGGATCTGTTTGACACATATTTGGGAATTTAAAAAAACAGAGTGCTAAGCATCATTAAAAATAATTCTCACGGATGAAATTTTCTCTGTAAGTTATACTGCCTCCATCCTCTTAACTATGAATATTCACTAAGACACTCAAATACCCTGTCCCCATTCTGTATCTGCACCCGCGGTCGTGTTTGCTTTGTGGTCCAGAATCTTCTTTACTTGACATTCATCAAGATGCTCGTGATTCCATTTTATTTTTTTCCTTTCTTCCAGCAGTTTTAGTATCAGCCTCTCTCTGCAGTAAAGAACAAAGCTACAGTGGAGATGACAGCTTCCCTGGAAGCCATCTAAATACCTTCCTACGCTCTGGGTTTGTTTGTTCTTTTTCAAAGATCAGAGAACACAAGACATGGGCTACATTGACAAGATGCTGGGTTGAACCCTCTTTTAGCGGAAATCATGCTGTGCCTGACAGATTTGCAGCCAGAAGTGTTATTTGGGACACTGGAAGGAAGAATGGGACAGTATACAGTATTTAATATTTTCTTTGTAACTTCATTGTTTTTTAAATGCTTTGTGATATGACAGATATAATTGTCATTTTTTGGTGGGAAAAAAAAAAGCCACAGAGTTGAACTGTCATTAACTTTAGAAGAAGATAACCAATTAATTTAGTAATTAAGGATAGGAGGGCTTCCCTTGTGGCTCAGCTAGTAAAGAATTTTCCTGCAATGCGGGAGACCTGGGTTCAATCCCTGCGTTGGGAAGATCCCCTGGAGAAGGGAAAGGCTACCCACTCCAGTATTCTGGCCTGATGAATTCCATGGACTGTATAGTCCATGGGGTCACAAAGAGTTGGACACCACTGAGAGGCTTTCACTCATTCACTAAGGGTAGGAAGTTTATTTCTGCCTATAA
Organism: Bos javanicus; assembly: GCF_032452875.1. Taxonomy (NCBI): domain Eukaryota; kingdom Metazoa; phylum Chordata; class Mammalia; order Artiodactyla; family Bovidae; genus Bos; species Bos javanicus. The sequence continues at coordinate 94,267,350 of NC_083877.1, forward strand.
TTATGAAAAGACTTAGAGATGGGTATAAAAATTGGAAAAAATAAAGGAAAATGCATTTTACTCAGTTATTGTAAAAGAAATTCTGGAACCATTGAGGTAAATAGAAAGGAATTATGTTTCTAAAACTGTTGTGAGAATTAGGGATGCCAAAGTCTATAAATCACAGGTTTAAAAGAAACATTTATTTATAAAAATAAGAATAATTGTACGTTTATCTCGGGGACTTATTTAAATAGACAAACTCTCCTGCTTCTCTGCATATGATAGCCCACAATATATAACTGGAAGTATGTGGGTTACCTCCACAGCCCAAGGTTGTTTTCTCATCAACAAATGGAAGTGATAAGTATATTTATACTGGGTAGCAGTCACATGACAGAAAAAACAAGTGAATCAAATGAATTGTCTTAATATTCAAGAAATTAACTATTCCAAACTGAAAACCACATTCATTTAAGTTGATCAGCACTAGCTGAAAATCATTTTGATGGGATCGTTTGGTAATCTATGCTCTTTTCTATTATCTGTATTATTTGATTTATCCCCTGTAGCACCCACTGAGGCAAGAAGACATTATTTATACAGCCTACCTAAATGCCGTTGAGGCTATAAAGTCATTTTAAACTATTTAAGTTTTATTAGTCTGGGAAATCTAAAATTCAGGAAACAATACACTGTGTATAGTTTGATATTTAATAGTAACAAAGAGGGACATAAAAAAGGCAAGATGTTCTTTTTCTTCCCTCATATTTGCATAATCTCTCTATATCCCTAATGAACAGGAGTAAGATTCATTGTGCTCCTCTCTGACGCAGAGGTATTATAAACTAGACAGCTAAGAGAGTTGCCTTCAATATTGAAATTACGCCAGTCTAAATACAATGCTGCCTTTAACTTCTCAACAACTTGAATTCCTCCATGAAAACATCAATTAGCCTAAATACCTGAGCATCTGGAAGAATGTCTTTTTATTTAGAACTTCCCTACTAGACAAATCAAGAATGCACTGTGTATTCAGGATAGGAAGTCCAAACTGAACAGATTCAGAAAAGCCATTGAGCTAAAGTGAAATTGTATCCAATTAATTCCACCCTGTAAATATATTGGCAAATTATTTAGACTGCTCAATAGCTTTGGGAATGTTGCCAACATAACTAAGGTGGGAGGAAATCCTGCTTTTTAACAGTGACTACTTCTTCCACTACAGAATTGAGACCTCATGACTCTGAAATGCCTGATGGTGCTCTGGATCCAAGGCTAATGGAGCTTAAGTGATGCCCTCTTTAAATTCTGGGTCACTTTTTAGCAAAAAGGTACTTATTTATCTTAAGACAAGCTCTCTAGGTTCACTTAAAAGGATGTGAACGTTGAACACGTGATGTTCAATTGCGCCTGACTCTTTGTGACCCCACAGATTGTTGCCCACCGGGCTCTTCTGTCCGTGGAGTTTTCCAGGCAAGAGTGAGTCGGTAGGTCTTTCACTTCAGTTCAGTTTAGTCGCTCAGTCGTGTCCAACTCTTTGCGACCCCATGAATCGCAGCACGCCAGGCCTCCCTGTCCATCACCAACTCCCAGAGTTCACTCAGACTCATGCCCATCGAGTCAGTGATGCCATCCGGCCATCTCATCCTCTGTCGTCCCCTTCTCCTCCTGCCCCCAATCCCTCCCAGCATCAGAGTCTTTTCCAATGAGTCAACTCTTTGCATCAGGTGGCCAAAGTACTGGAGTTTCAGCTTTAGCATCATTCCTTCCAAAGAAATCCCAGGGCTGATGTCCTTCAGAAAGGACTGATTGGATCTCCTTGCAGTCCAAGGGACTCTCAAGAGTCTTCTCCAACACCACAGTTCAAAAGCATCAGTTCTTCGGCACTCAGCCTTCTTCACAGTCCAACTCTCACATCCATACATGACCACAGGAAAAACCATAGCCTTGACTAGGTGGACCTTTGTTGGCAAAGTAACGTCTCTGATTTTGAATATGCCATCTAGGTTGGTCATAACTTTCCTTCCAAGGAGTAAGCATCTTTTAATTTCATGGCCGCAGTCACCATCTGCATTTATTTTGGAGCCCCCCAAAATAAAGTCTGACCCTATTTCCACCATTTCCCCATCTATTTCCCAAATATCAAATTCATTTTAGATTCTTTTTTTTTTTTTTTTCAGGGCTACTACTCACTCATTTGGCACGTCTGTGTGAATTAGAAAAAGGTGCTCCTTAGAGTTGGAGAAGGCAATGGCAACCCACTCCAGTACTCTTGCCTGGAAAATCCCGTCGACGGAGGAGCCTGGTGGGTTGCTGTCTATGGGGTCGCACAGAGTTGGACACGACTAAGTGACTTCACTTTCACTTTTCACTTTCATGCATTGGAGAAGGAAATGGCAACCCACTCCAGTGTTCTTGCCTGGAGAATCCCAGGGACAGCAGAGCCTGTTGGGCTGCCGTCTATGGGGTCGCACAGAGTCAGACACGACTGAAGCGACTTAGCAGCAGCAGCAGCAGCTCCTTAGAGTAGACACAGCCCGAGTCAGCACCCCTCAGCCTCCACTTGGCACCCTCATCTGGGCAGCATTTGGCAGCCACAATCTGCCCCACTCTACGTGATAGCCCTGCGTCTTTGAAAAATCTCTAGTTGAATACTTGTCACTTTCCTCCACATGCTCTGAAACATTTTTCCTGATCTCAAAACTTTAGACTATATCCAGATCACTGATCCTTTGCCAAAGATTTCACTTCACATTTTAACGAAATGAATTATTTAAATGTGATTTGTATTTCTGATTTATATTTCTTGTGATTTATATTTCTTCAATATCTATTCACTCCAGATGAATATTTATTCGTCCTCTTCTTATCTCTGAGAAAGGAGTGTCTCCCTTTCCGTCTGAGATTAACATGTTCATCAGCTCCCCCACCAGCACAGGTTACTTGCTACTCCCCATCGTCTCCTCTGGGTTTTGCACGTTCTAGTTTTCTCTCTGCATGGGATACTTAGTTTCAGTTTGTATATGTTCTCAAACCTCCACTACATGGCCTTGAAAACTTGCTGCTGTATGCTTCATTTTCCCAAAAAGATTGCCAACATCTTGCCAACGAAACTCACATATGTTTCAGCCTCGATTCCATAACTCAAAAAGTAGAATGGTGTGCACGTATTTGGCACTCGGTATGGTGGCTCAGATGGTAAAGAATCTGCTTTCAATGTGAGAGCCCTGGGCTTGATCCCTGGGTCAGGAAGATCCTCTGGAGAGGGAATGGCAACCCACTCCAGTGTCCTTGCCTGGAAAACTACATGGACAGAGGAGCCTGGTGGGCAACAGTCCATGGGGCCGCAAAGAGTCAGGCACAACTGGGTGGCTAACTGCTACCACTTTATATTTTGTAATAATTTGTGGAAGGAATTTCCTATTTAATTGTATAATGCTTTTCTCACTTTTTAGCATTTCACTAATGATTTTTAATAGATTTTATTTTTTTAGAGTTGCTTTAGTTTCACAGAGAAACGAATAGAAGGTATAAAGATATCGTACATAACTTCTGCCCACACACATGCACGCATGCATGCTCAGTTGCTGTCATGTCTGATTCTTTGCACCTCCATGGACTGTAGCCCACAAGTCTACTCTGTCTATGGGGTTTTTCTGGCAAAAATACTGCAGTGCATTGCCATTTCCTCCTCCAGGTGACCTTCCTGACCCAGGGATCGAACCCACATCTCTTGGGTCTCCTGCATTGGCAGGTGAACTCTTTACCACGAAGCAACCTGGGAAACCACACACATGCATAGCCTCCCCCATTATTAACATCTTCCAACAGAATGGTGCATTTATTATAGTTTATAAACCCACACTGACACATCATAATCAACCAAAGTTCATAGTTTATGTTAGGGTTCACTCTTGGTGTATACATTTTGTTGGTTTGGATAGATGTAGAGTTTTGGGCATGAGACACAGTAATCACTTGGATAGTCCAATGGAATTCACTGCAAGCACTGGCAAATAAGAATATACTGCTTTGAGAGTGTATAATCATTTCATTCATCTTTTCCTAAATGCTTTACATCCTTTAAAACAAAGGTAACTATAAAGAAAATAAAGTGTTAGTGAACTTACCCCAATTTAAGGATGTGTGTTTATATATATGAATTAATTTCAAGCATGTATATATATATATAGAAAGAGAGAACAGAAAGGAGAGAGAATAACATAATTTTTCTAAGATGGCTCTCAAATTTAAGCTCTCTTTACCAAGATATATTTGGACACCAGAAGTGAGCAAATACTATTTTCACATATTTAAAAGAATTTGCAATTATTTATCTTGATAAGAGAGAGATAACCCTGAATTGAGAACAAGAACATGTTTACTTCATTGCCAATCCTGCTACTTACTATCTGGCCTTGTTAATTTGGATGTTCCTCAATATTTACTTGCTTCATTATGTGCAAACTTACATTAATGTAATCTGAATTACATATGGCATGGAGCCATTATGAGACTAAAAGCAGCAACAGAAACATAGTATATAAATGCAGACCGTTACACACGTATTTAAGTAGAACTTATAAAATGAAGAAAAGAATCTGCAGTTTCCACATGTATTTACTGAGTAGCCACTATTCTAGGCAAACAGGTTTCAGAGGTGAAAAATTATGAGTCTCCTGGAGTGTATCTTCTATTGATGGAGACAGAAAAGAAACAAATGTATTGATGTGATTTAATTATATGTTCACATAATAAACTATTCTTTCTAATTCCATCTCAGGTTTTCTTTTAAGCTGAAATTAGAATGAAAATTCAAATTAATACAGTTCTATAATAATAATTTCTTCATTGTGGAGAAATGCATACAAGAAGAGATGCTTTCTTAGAAATACATATCTGAATATTACACTATTTTAAGGTTCATAGTTTAATAAGACCACTTTTATTTACGCTGTTCTGATGCCATAATGTGTTGTCTCATACATAATTCCAGCCTATCTACATTTCAGAAAGTGTATTAAGGTCCACCGATGCTAAGATCCTGCTTGGCACCAGTGGCGTGATTTCAGAGCCCTTGGAGAAGAAACCCTGCCCCATTAGGACTGACGAGATGTTAAACACTTTTCATAGCAGAGACTTTGATAAAATTATGCCAACATAAACTTATCTTGCCTATAAGGAGGTTTTAATAAAAGAGAAGATGGAGGGAAGCTTGAAAATGATGCATATTTACATAGGCAGAGACATGGCTGAATCCAATTAAGAAGGCAGAAGGCAGTCATGGTAATCTCTGTGGATGTTTAAACATAAAATCATGGAGGTAGGTGTTTAATCAGGAAAAGTATTGAGCTTTCACTACGTGTACATCACTGTACTGGGCTTTGACCCAAGATTCAGGTCGGGCCTGCAAGTTGCCTACAGTCAACTGGGGAGAGGTGGTCATGGAAACACACAAGTATCTCGCACTGCTTTACTGTCTTGACAACAGGGAGTCCCAAAGAAGCAGCAGCTAATTCCTTACAGATGGACAGGAACAGTTACAAAAATAAGTTTAGTTGGTTTTTGAAATAATAGATGTTCATCTGAAAGATGTGATGAGGTATAGCATGGTGGTGGTGGTGGTGGTGGTGGTGGTGGTGGTGGATTGGGTGGGGGCGGTGTGAAGAAAGTTTTCCAGACAGATAGCAGGATTAAGCATTTTAAATGCAGGAGAGGCAAGAGACATGGGTTTGATTCCTGGGTCAGGAAGATCCCCCGGAGTAGGAAGTGGCAACCCACTCCAGTGTTCTTGCCTGGAAAATTCTTGCCTGGAAAATCCTGTCAGAGGAGCTTGATGGGCTACAGTCCATGGGTTCACAAAGAGTTGGACACAACTAAAATGATGAGGATGGTGATAACTTGCATAAAGGTGGAATTTAGTGGGCACTTCTAGACTTACAAAATTTCAGAACATGTTTTTATTATGCCACTCTAAGACATATGTGTGAAAGTTGCTCAGTCGTGTCCGACTCTTTGTGACCCCTATACAGTCCATGGAATTCTCTAAGCCAGAATACTGGAGTGGGTAGCTTTTCCCTTCTCCAGGAGATCTTCCCAACCCAGGGATAGAAACCCAGTCTTCCATAATTGAGGCAGATTCTTTACCAGCTGAGCCACAAAGGAAGCCCAAGAATACTGGAGTGGGTTAGCCTACCCCTTTGCCAGTGGATCTTCCCAACTCAGGAACTGAACCAGGGTCTCCTGCATTGCAGGAGAATTCTTTACCAACTGAGCTATCAGGGAAGTCCCTATGACATATGGACAATTATTATTCTGTAATATTTGATTGTTTCATTTTTCTTGATCTACACATACACAAGAGAGGACCGTAATTTACATACATGTATGTAAAAAAAGAGCTTAATTAAAGTCTTTAGAAAATATTTTTAAAATGGAGAGGGAAAATCTAAGCATCTTTTTAGTGCTTTTATTATTATCCAGAGAATTATGGGAAAATAAACACTACCTAGCCAAGAGATGGGAATTATTTAAAACTGTAGTTTTCTCCAGTCTTAGGATGTTTTGTATTTTTTGTTTTTGTTCAGTCTCTAAGTTGTGTCTGACTCTTTGTGACCCCGTGAACTGCAGCACAGCAGGCTTCCCTGTCCTTCATTATCTCCTAGAGTTTACTCAATTTCATATCCATTGAGTCAGTGATGCTGTTGGTGCTGCTTTGTATTATGCAATGTAAAATATTCTTCAAAGCTATCATCATAGATTAGCATTGGAGAACAGATGCACAGAATACAAATTCTAACACTAGGGATCTGTTTGGGGTTCTACAAAAACACAAAAGAAAACACAAAAAAAGATGTAAAAAACACAAAAAGATGAAAACCACAAAAGAAGATGTAAAAAGTTATACAGCATCTGAAAAATATTGTATTACTATTCTTTGGACCACTATCACACAAACCCCAATGCTCCAGAAAGTTCTGTCTGTAGGTTTCTGAAATACTTACAAAGCTTGACAAGTCTTGATTCTCACTATTAAAAATAGAGAAGCTACCTTTGCCCACTTAACATCAAATTGCCATTTTGATAGCCAGCTGGTTCAGCAAAGACTGAACGGCCTCGCATAGACCATGGATCTTCCTGTTGGCAAATAAGTTGGTGTTTAGTTCTGAATTAGCTGAATAAAGCTTATCAACCTTTCAGAATATACTGCTATGAAAGTATGAGGGAATAGTTACATGAAATTAGGCTGTTTCTTTCCCTAAATATATATATTTTAAGTAATCTTCCATATGTAAGGAATTGGATCTGAAATAAAGTTTGTCCTCCATTCACAATTTGCTCACCTACTAGAAACGCATGCTGTTCTCCATTAAGAAAAAAGCTTCAGCCACGCAGATGAGGTGCAGCCCACTTTGCAGTTCCAAAGGTGTAAGTGTGGGGCAGGGCAAGAAGGAACCGTGGAAAATAAAAGGGACTCTGGAGGCTCATGCCCAAGAAGTTTTCAATCACACTTTAAAATTAAGTGTCTCAAATCAGGATTTAATTTACAGTTTAAGATTTAATAACACAGTCATTGCATGTTAATTAAACAGCAATGGATCATTTAGCAACCTGTTTAATGAGGTGTAACAACTATTGCATATAAAACATACCGACATTATTATTACATTGCCATTAAACTTCAATAAATCTGTTTGAATAATTATTGGTATTTAAGCACTATAAAGGCAGTAACATAACTAGGCATACCTATTTATATTCAATAAAACAAGAATTTTATTGTAGGAATAATTAAATTCCCAGGACCACATTCCTACATTTGTATGACACAAAATTCCTCCTGGTAACAGTGGGAGTTGCAGCTCCAGTAAAATGAAGAATTCAAGAGAGAAGAATTCAGCCCACACAGAAGGAACTGTCCTCATCATTAGTTTTAGAATCTCACCTTTCTTTAGGGGCCAAGCTCATCCATAATTTAATTAATAAATATAATTGAAATACCAGTTCCTCCATTATTCTTTGGACTAGGGGATCATAAATCCACACACTACCTCCTTCATGCTCACACAGGATAAATTAGAGAGGCCTGCCTAAGAATGTGACCTGACCAAAGATGCAGAAAAGCTATAACTTTTATGTTGGGAGGACTTGGTGAGCCAGCAAGGTGTAGAGGGCTCTGCTGACTAAAATAAACATAGGGAATGGCCCCCGTTTGGCATGTATGTTGCTAGGCTGCCTGAAAGATGAGGAAGGTGTGGTGCCATCGAGAACTGATGTACTCTGAATAATAAAGTACAATGTTTTGCTGCCAGATAAAATCTCAAAAGGCCTGTGGGTGGAGAGAGCAAAAGAGGATGCTATCCAGACCATGGGAATATGGAACTCAAGTAGATAAATACACTGACTTAAAAATTCTAGATTATTAATACCTATATTTAAAAAAAATTTTACTGGAGTATAGTTGATATACAGTGATATACAATTGATATACAATGTTGTATTAGTTTCTGCTGTACAGCAAAGTGAATCAGCTATGCATATATATATAGCTGATCCTCTTTTTTGGATTTTCTTTCCATTAGGTCATCACAGAGCACTGAACAGAGTTCCCTGTGCTATATAGTAGGTTCTCATTAGTTATCTATTTTAAATGTGTGTGTGTGTGTGTGTGTGTTAGTTGCTCAGTAGTGTCTGATTCTTTGTGACTCCATGGACTGCTGCCTGCCTGGCTCCCCTGTCCAAGGAATTCTCCAGGCAAGAATACTGGTGTGGGTAACCATTCCTTTCTTCAGGAGATCTTCTTGACCCAGGTATCAAACTCACATCTCCTACATTGCAGGCAGATTTTTTTTACAGTCTGAGCCAACAGGGAAGCCCATTTTAAATGTAGCAGTGTATATATGTCAACCCCAGTCTCCCAATTCATCCCACTGTCTGCCTTTTTCCCCCTTGGCATCTGTATGTTTATTCTCTACATCTGTGTCTCTACTTCTGCTTTGCAAAAGGGCTCATCTGTTGCATTTTTCTAGATTCTGCATATGATATATATGTTATATATATTTTATTTTTCTGATTTGCTTCACTCTGTATGGCAGTGCCTAAGCCCAGTCATGTCTTTGTAAATGGCACAATTTTGTTCTTTTTATGGCTGAGTAATATCCATTATATATATTTATATGTGTGTGCCACATCTTCTTTATCCATTCCTCTGCTGATGGACATTTAGGTTGCTTACATGTCCTGCTGCTGCTGCTACTGCTGCTAAGTTGCTTCAGTCGTGTCCAACTCTGTGCAACCTCATAGATGGCAGCCCACCAGGCTCCCCTGTCCCTGGGATTCTCCAGGCAAGAATACTGGAGTGGATTGCCATTTCCTTCTCCAATGTGTGAAAGTGAAAACTGAGAAGTTGCTCAGTCGTGTCCAACCCTTAACGACCCCATGGACAACAGCCTACCAGGCTCCTCTGTCCATGGGATTCTCCAGGCAAGAATACTGGAGTGGGGTGCCATTTCCCTGGATATTGTAGTGCTGCAATAAACATTGGGGTACACATTACCTTGCAATCCCACTCCTGGGCAAATACCCAGAGAAAACCACAACCCCAAATGATACATGCACTAAAATCTAATTTTCATATGATTGTTTTAAATATTAATATTCCCCATTTATCCAGAATGTTTATTAAAATTTGGCCAGAGTAAATAGATAAGTGTGAAATATAGTTTGAGAGCAACATTTTGTGGAAAGCAGATGATATATACTAGAGATATAGACAAGATTACAAATTCAATTAAAGTTGGATACTAAAGGAGAAAATGGTAACCCACTCAAGTATTCTTGCATGGAGAATCCCACAGACAGAGGATCCTAGTGGGTTACAGAACATGGGGTTGCAAAGAGCTGGACATGACTTGATGACTAACACTAACTAACTATTGGAGCTAAATGCTACTAGGGTACCTGTGGACATCCAAAGAACATCATCAATTGTGGATTGGGCATTCAAATTGTTTTATGTATATTTTAATGGCAAGATGGCCTTGTGAAGTCTAAAGATGTGAAAACCTGGCAGCTGACACTTTATATGTAAAGACACATATGTCTTACAAGGGTAAACATAAGCTGTCATCACATTAGAGAGTTAGTAAACAGATTAATGATCAACACAGCTAGAGGGGAGACTGGGAGGTTGGAACTGACGCTTTCAAACTGTGATGTTGGAGAAGACTCTTGAGAGTCACTTGGACTGCAAAGAGATCCAACCAGTCAATCCCAAAGGATATTAACCCTGAATTTTGATGGTAAAGCTGGGCTCCAATATTTTGGCCACCTGATGAAAGGGCTGACTTACTGGAAAAGACCCTGATGCTGGGAAAGATAAAAGGCAGAAGGAGAAGGAGATGACAGAGGATGAGATAGTTGGATGGTGAGTTTGCTGCTGCTGCTAAGTCACTTCAGTCATATCTGACTCTGTATGACCCCATAGACAGCAGCCCACCAGGCTCCCCCATCCCTGGGATTCTCCAGGCAAGGACACTGGAGTGGGCTGCCACTGCCTTCTCCAATGCATGAAAGTGAAAAGTGAAAGTGAAGTCGCTCAGTCGTGTCTGATCCTTAGTGACCTCATGGACTGCAGCCTACCAGGCTCCTCCATCCACGGAATTTTCCAGGCAAGAGTACTGGAGTGGGGTGTCATTGCCTTCTCCAGATGGTAAGTTTGAACATGAGTTTACAGACATGAGTTTGAGCAAGCTGCAGAAGATAGTGAAGGACAGGGAAGCCTGGTGTCCTGCAGTGTGTGGGATCGCAAAGTCAGACATGCCTGAGCAACTAAACAACAACAAAAGAATTTTTAGAGCAGTGAAACTATATACTATTAACATGGTAGATGCATGTCATTATATATTTGTCCAAACCCATAGAATGTACAGCACCAAGAATGGCTCTTAATCTGAACCATGGACTTTGGGTGATTATTATGAGTCAATGAACATGGAAAAGGCAAAAAATAGGACACTGAAAGATGAACTCCCCAGGTCAATAAGTGCCCAATATGCTTCAGGAGAACAATGGAGATAAAATTCCAGAAAGAATGAAGAGACAGAGCCAAAGCAAAAACAACACCCAGTTGAGTATGTGACTGGTGATGGAAGTAGTCTGATGCCATAAAGAACAATACTGCACAGGAACCTGAAATGTTAGGTCTATGAATCAAGGTAAATTGTAAGTGTTCAAACAGGTGATAGCAAGAGTGAACATCGAAACTTTAGGAATCAGGGAACTAAAATAGACTGAAATGGGTGAATTTAACTCAGATGACCATTATGTCTACTACTGTGGACCACAATCTCTTATAGTCAACAAAAGTGTCTGAAACGCAGTACTTGGGTGCAATCTCAAAAACAACAGAATGATCTCTGTTTATTTCCATCGCAAACCGTTCAATATCACAGTAATCCAAGTCTGTGCTTGACCAGTAATGCTGAAGAAACTGAAGTTGAATGGTTCTATGAAGACCTACAAGACCTTGTAGAACTAACACCCATAAAATATATTCTTTTTATTATAGGGGACTGGAATACAAAAGTAGGAAGTTAAGAGATACCTGGAGTAACAAGCAAATTTGGCCTTGGAGTACAAAATGAAGCAGGGCAAAGGCTAACAGAGTTTTGCCAAGAGAACACACTGGTCATAGAACAAGAAGCACAAGAGAAGACTCTACACATGGACATCACCAGATGGTCAATACTGAAATCAGATTGATTATATTCCTTGCAGCCAAAATGGAGAAGCTCTATACAGTCAACAAAAACAAGACAAGGAGCTAACTGTGGCTCAGATCGTAAACTCCTTATTGCCAAATTCAGACTTAAATTGAAGTAGGGAAATCCACTAGACTGTTCAGGTATGACCTAAATCAAATCCCTTACGATTATACAATGGAAGTGAGAAATAGATTCAAGGGATTCCATCTGATTGATAGAGTCCCTGAAGAATGGTGGACGGAGGTTCATGCCATTGTACAGGAGGGAGTGGTCAAGACCATCCCCGAGAAAAAGAAATGCAAAAATGCAAAATGCTTGTCTGAGGAGGGCTTACAAATAGCTGAGAAAAGAAGTGAAGCTAAAGACAAAGGAAACAAGGAAAGATATACCCACTTGAAGGCAGAGTTTCAAAGAATAGGAAGGAGAGATAAGAAAGCCTTCCTCAGTGATCAATGCAAAGAAATAGAGGAAAACAATAGAATGGGAAAGGCTAAAGATCTCTTCAAGAAAAGTAGAGATACCAAGGGAACATTTCATGCAAAGGTGGGAACAATAAAGGACAGAAAAAGTATGGACCTAACAGTAGAGGATATTAAGAAGAGGTGGCAAGAATATATGGAAGACCTATACAAAGATCTTTATGACCCAGATAATCATAATGGTGTGATAACTAACCTTGAGCCAGACATCCTGGAATACAAAGTGGGCCTTAGGAAGCATCATTATGAACAAAGCTGGAGAGGTGATGGATTTGCAATTGAGCTATTTCAAATCCTAAAAGAAGATGGTGTGAAACTGTTTCACTCAATATGCCAGCCCAGAAAATATGGAAAACTCAGCAGTGGCCACAGGACTGGAAAAGGTCCATTTTCATTCCAACCCCAAAGAAAGGCATTGCCAAAGAATGCTCAAACTACTTCACAATAGCACTCATCTCACATGCTAGCAAAGCAATGCCCAAAATTCTCCAAGCCAGTCTTCAACAGTATGTGAACCATGAATTTCCACATGTTGAAGCTGGATTTAGAAAAGACAGAGGAACCAGAGTTCAAATTCCCCACATCTGTTGGATCATCGAAAAAGCGAGAGAGTTCCAGGGAAACATCTACCTGTGATTTATTGACTATGCCAAAGTCTTTGACTGTGTGGATCACAACAAACTGTGGAAAATTCTTAAAGAGATGGGAATACCAGACCACCTTATCTGACTCCTGAGAAATCTGTATGCAGGTCAAGGAGCAACAGTTAGAACTGGACATGGAACAACAGACTGGTTCCAAATCAGGAAAGGAGTATGTCAAGTATGTTTATTGTCACCCTGCTTATTTAACTTATATGCAGAGTACATCATGAAAAATGCTGGGCTTGATGAAGCACAAATTGGAATCAAGATTGCCAGGAGAAATATCAATAACCTCAGACATGCAAATGACACAACCCTTAAGGCAGAAAGCAAAGAAGAACTAAAGAGCCTCTTGTTGAAAGTGAAAGAGGAGAGTGAAAAAGTTGTGTTAAAGCTCAGCATTCAGAAAATGAAGATCATGGCATCCTGTCCCATTACTTCAAGGCAAATAGAAGGGGAAAAAATAGAAACAGTGAGAGACTTTTTTTTTCGGGGGGGCGGGGGAGCTCCAAAATCACTGCAGATGGTGACTGCAGCCATGAAATTAAAAGATGCTTGCTCCTTGGAAGAAAAGATATGAGCAACCTAGATAGCATATTAAAAAGCAGAGACATTACTTTGCAAACAAAGGTCCATCTAATCAAGGCTATGGTTTTTCCAGTAGTCATGTATGGATGTGAGAGCTGGACTATAAAGAGAGCTGAGCACCGAAGAATTGATGCTTTTGAACTGTGGTGTTGGAGAAGACTCTTGAGAGTCCCTTAGACTGCAAGGAGAACCAACCAGTCAATCCTCAAGGAAATCAGTTCTGAATATTCATTGGAAGGACTGATGCTGTAGCTGAAACTTCAATACTTTGGCCACTTGATGTGAAGAACTGACTCATTGGAAAAGACCCTGATTCTGGGAAAGATTGAAGGCAGAAGGAGAAGGGGATGACAGAGGTTGAGATGGTTGGATGGCATCACTGATGACTCAGTGGACATGAGTTTGAGTACACTCTTGGAGTTGGTGATGGACAGGGAAGCCTGGCATGCTGTAGTACATGGGGTCGCAAAGAGTCAGACAAGGCTGAGCTACTGAAATGAACTGAACTGATGTGTCAATGTAGGTTTATCACTTTAAAACAATGTATCACTCTGGTGGGGAATGTTGATACTGGGGAGGCTATGAATGTGTGTAGTGGGATTATATATGGGATATATCTGTACTTGCCACTCAATTTTGCTATGGACCTAAAATTGCTCTAAAAAAAGTTTATTTTTTTTAAAGTGCCTATTGAAGTTGTAATTATGTGTAGTAAATGTTTCATGGAGCTGAAATTTGAAAAGCAGGAAAATCAGTGAAAACTTGGAAGGCTTTGTAGAGTAGAAATATGAATTATGCCATAAAGAGCAGAAAATGAGCAAGGAGAGATAAGCAGACTGGGTACTTCAAGATAGAGAAAAAGTTTGAGACAATGTAAGTTAATGTGTGGAAACATGTCTTAGCAGAGTATAAATCACACCAATTAGAAGATGGGATCTTTTTGTAAACATAAAAATTCTAAGTGTTCTTATTAGAGTATAATGGGGTAATTATTAAATATCTCATTGTTGAATCAAAAAGGTTTAGCTTTGATACCAAAAGAAATATTGGACCACTGACGGATTTTGAGACAAGAAATGCCGTGTCAACTGATGACTTTCCATCTTTATTGTTGTTTTTTATCAAAGGATGGGTAATGATTCACGGAGACCCCAACAGTAATTTAAGTAAATTATTATATCATCTTCACTGCCTTGTATGGCTCATTAGTTTCTGCAAGCAGGTCAATACATATCTTACCTCCAACTTGCTTATGCAAATTCCTTGTCATAGAATGTCCTTGCTACTTTGTAAATTTCATAATAACTTACTCATAATTCAAGTGTATGTGGTCTTTTTTGGGAAACTCTTGATGATTTAGCAGGCCTTTGGTAAAATTAATAGAATGGAGCTGCCTCTCCTTTAGGAGAAGGCAATGGTACCCCACTCCAGTACTCTTGCCTGGGAAACCCCATGGACAGAGGAGCCAGATGGGCTGCAGTCCATGGGGTTGCTGAGAGTCAGACACAACTGAGCAACTTCATTTTCACTTTTCACTTTCATGCATTGGAGGAGGAAATGGCAACCCACTCCAGTGTTCTTGCCTGGAGAATCCCAGGGACGACAGAGCCTGGTGGGCTGCCGTCTCTGGGGTCGCACAGAGTCGGACACGACTGAAGCGACTTAGCAGCAGCAGCAGCAGCAGCCTCTCCTTTAAGTTAACCTGCAGTCCTGCAGTTAGTAATTTCATAGCACCTGCAAATGTGGTTGCATGCCACTATTTACATTCCCTTCTTCTGGGTAGGCTAAAGACCTTTGATATCAGTTTAATGTTTTACTCATCTACTATTATATATTTTAATTTACTTTTCCAGCTTTATTGAGATATAAGTTCAGTTTAGTTCAGTCATTCAGTCGTGTCCGACTCTTTTGTGACCACATAGACTGCAGCATGCCAGGTTTCCCTGTCCATCACCAACACCCAGAGGTTACTTAAACACATGTCCATTGAGTCAGTGATGCCATCCAACCATCTCATCCTCTGTTGTCCCCTTCTCCTCCTGCCTTCTGTCTTTCCCAGCATCAGGGTCTTTTCCTATGAGTCAGTTCTTCGCATCAGGTGGCCAAAGTACTGGAGGTTCAGCTTCAGCATCAGTCATTCCAACGAATATTCAGGACTGGTCTCCTTTAGCATAGACTGGTTGGATCTCCTTGCAGTCCAGGGGACTCTCAAGAGTCTTCTCCAACACCACAGTTCAAAAGCATCAATTCTTCGGTGCTCAGCTTTCTTATAGTCCAACTCTCACATCCATATATCACTACTAGAAAAACCATAGCTTTGACTAGATGGATCTTTGCTGGCAAAGTAATGTCTCTGCTTTTTAATATGTTGTCTAGGTTGGTCATAGTTTTTCTTCTAAGGAACGAGTGTCTTTCAATTTCATGGCTGCAATCACCATCTGCAGTGATTTTGGAGCCCCCCCCCCCCCGAAAATGACATCTCTCACTGTTTCCACTGTTTCTCCATCTATTTGCCATGAAGTGATGGGGCCAGATACCATGATCTTAGTTTTCTGAATGTTGAGTTTTAAGCCAGCTTTTTACTCTCTTCTTTCACTTTCATCAAGAAACTCTTTAGTTCTTCTTCACTTTCTACCATAAGCGTGGTGTCATCTGCATATCTGAGCTTATTGATATTTCTCCTGGCAGTCTTGATTCCGGCTTGTGCTTCATCCAGCCTGGCATTTTCCATGATGTACTCTGCATATAAGTTAAATAAGCAGGGTGACATTATACGGCCTTAACATACTCCTTTCTCAATTTGGATTATTGAGATATACTTGACATATAACACTGTGGCAGTTTAAGATGCGTGAGGTGTTGATTTGATGCACTTAGATTTTTCAAAATGATTACTACGTGTGTATGCCTAGTCACTTAGTCGTGTTTGACTCTTTGAGACATTTTGGACTGTAGCTCCCCGGGCCCCTCTGTCCATGGGGTATCAGAGACAACAGACAAGAATACTGGAGTGGTTTGCCATTTTATTCTCCAGGGTATCTTTCTGACCCAGGGATTGAACCCATGTCTCCTGTGTCTCCTGCATTGCAGGTGAACTCTTCACCTGCTGAGCCATACATCATGTCACATAATTACCTTATTTTGCCGATGAGAACATTGCAGATCTATTTTCTTAGCAACTTTTAAGTACATAAAACATGTTATTATTAACCATGCTCTACATTAGGTCCCCTGAAGTTATCTATCTTATAGCTAGAATTTTGTACACTTTAACCAACACTTCTCATTTACCTTACCTTTAGACTTTGGTAAGCATCATTCTGTGAGTTTGTCCTTTTTTTAGATTTCATGTGTAAGGGATATCAAACGATGTTTTCGTTTCTCTATCTGGCTTATTTCACTTATCATAGTGCTCTCCATGTTCATCCATATAGTTATAAATGGCGGGACATTCTTCTTTCTCAAGGCCATGTAATATTATATATATACATATAAATGTCCATATATACCTAATAACACTGCGTTATACATATATATGCATATATCAACACAGCACATGCTCTTTCTCCTCATCAGGTCATGGACACTCCAGTTATTTCCATATCCTAGCTATTGAGAATGATCTTGCAATGAACAGGGGAATGCAGACACCTCACACTTCATACCTGTTAGGATAACTGTAATCAAAAGACAAGAGATAACAAGTGTTGGGAAGGATGTGAAGAAAAGGGAACTCTTCTGCACTGTTGGAGGGAATATAAATTAGTATAGTTACTAAGGCAAATGGTATGGAGGATCTTCAAAATACTAAAAATAGAACTACCATATGATCCAGCAATCCTATTTCTGGGTATACATCCGAAGGAAATGAAAACAGGACCTACTAATGTATTTTTAGTCTTTATTTTATCGCACCTTGGGATGCACAGATGTTGGTTAATCATAATTTTTGCTTCGTGATATCCTTTCATCATCTTGCTCATCTTCTTATGCTGTCTTTAACAGAAAATCAGAATATAGTCCATAAAGGACGTATTCAGTGAATTTATGCTCTCTGGACGAATTGTGTCAAGGAGAATTTTATGACAACCTCTGTGACCTTTGCTCACTGGTGCTATTTCTATGATCATTTTAATTTGCAACAGTTAATTGTTCTAGTAGACTTAACCTAATTACACAAGTCTATTAGAAGCAAAGTTTTCTCATACTGGAGGAGAGATTGCAAGAATAAGATGACCTCAGATATTCTGTTTCTGGTTTGAAGATGAAGGAAATGACATGAAAGGAAATATAGATGGTCCTTAGAAGAAGCAAGAAGTCCACATCCAGCAGCCCACAGAGCAATGGGAACCTCGACTTACAGCTACAAGAAAATGGATTCCATCGAAACCCTGAATGAGCTTGGAAGTGAATTCTCCAGAGACTCCAATCAGATCCCAACCTAGAGGGCGTCTCAAATTTGGCCGTTTAAGAACCTCAGCAGAAAACCCAGCCAATCTCACACAGCATTCTGACCTACCAA
Organism: Bos javanicus; assembly: GCF_032452875.1. Classification (NCBI taxonomy): domain Eukaryota; kingdom Metazoa; phylum Chordata; class Mammalia; order Artiodactyla; family Bovidae; genus Bos; species Bos javanicus. The sequence continues at coordinate 94,285,330 of NC_083877.1, forward strand.
ACTGGGAGAATAAATGAGAATTCTTTTAAAGCTGCTATGTTTTTGGTAATTTGTCACACAGCAATAGAAAAACAAATACACAGAATCACTTTTTCCTTTTATTTTTACCACAGTGTCATAAGTAATGTATTATGTGCATACTACTAATAAATTTGATATGAATAAACAAGACAGCTATTATTCTGGGCTATGAAGAACTGGGTTTTTCATGACTACCGAAATTAATTTCTGATTTATAGAAACTGTCAAATTTTTTAAAGTAGTTATGTTCTTGCTTCAAGAGTGGTATTAGCAGGGAGTACTTTTATTCTGGTTCCTGCTGGACTACTTCTATCCTTCTGAGATAGGAGATTCTTCCTCCCTAACAGAAAATAGAATTTTCAGCACTGACATGGCGAGAGGAGCAACTGAAGATTAAGGGTCTTATGTAGCAGACATCAGCAGTCAGATCAGATGTAAGCCACCCAAAGTAAAGGTACTGAATTAAGAATAGAAGAGGCACAGTTTGGCACAAAATAGGTCAAAGCTAGAGAGTTTATAGGAACTAAAATGAAGGTAATGTTAAAAGAAAGCATTTCTTATCTGCCAAGGATTTTTAAGAAAAATCTTTGATTTATCTTTACCAGATAATTCCAAAAGGCAAAACCTGAGCTTGCACTAAATTCAATGTTTAAATTAAACCTGTTAGGGTAAACAATTGAGATAAGATCTGCCAGGAGTTTGGGCGCAGAGGAATCACAGCAATGTCTAACATAAATAATAGAGAACAAGAAAACAGAGGAACAGCAAAGATGGGACATATTTTAGGAAAGAAGTATAGAAAAGATGGATATGAAAATTACTGAATAGTTTCCTTATCTGTTTTGAAGAGATATGGACCACCACGCACAGAGAACAGGAAATCTCCAGCTGTTAAATATCCCAAGTACTAGAAAGGTTGTTTGGGAAGCTGTGCCATCTGCCCCAGGCTGGTCAGCCAAAGACATTCTTAGATAATAGGGAGCCTCGGGAGGAAAGCAAACCTGGAGTGGGGGAAGTAGTCCTTTAGCCACAGTGACTGCCAGTATTGCTTTTTCCCATATACATGATGCAGGGGAGAGAGAGGACGATGGAGAGGAGGGAGGGGAGAGGGCTAGGGAAAGAGCAACAGGCCATGCTAATTAGAGGAGTGGCAGACTTTCATTCGGAGAAGGCAGTGGCACCCACTCCAGTACTCTTGCCTGGAAAATCCCATGGACGGAGGAGCCTGGTAGGCTGCAGTCCATGGTATCTCGAAGAGTCGGACACGGCTGAGCAACTTCACTTTCACTTTCATGCATTGGAGAAGGAAATGGCAACTCACTCCAGTGTTCTTGCCTAGAGAATCCCAGGGACGGGGGAGCCTGGTGGGCTGCCTTCTATGGGGTCTCACAGAGTCAGACACGACTGAAGCAACTTAGCAGCAGCAGCAAACTTTAATTACGTAAGAAGTTTGTCTTCTTCAGAATTAAATGAATACTTGCTACAACAAGGTGCTGGCCTAGTTAACTAGTTATAGGCATTGGATAAAATCAACTGGATTTTGAGGCATCACTCCTTATTTCATAGGACCAGATCCAACACAGCTTGTAGTCCCCTCGGCTTAGACAAAGCCCTATTGGCAGCTGCCTAAAGCGAAGACAACTAAATGTACACCCTGTAAAAAGTGCACAAATGTAGCCTCCTCTCTCTCATGGGTGAACGGCTCTTTCACAGGGGGAGGAGGATGAGGACACCACACCAGAGAGAGGGTGGGAGCACTGCTTTAAAGAAGAATTTTGTGAGAATTCAAATGTTCCTATGATCATAGGTAATAAATTATAGGAAGTGGTACTTAGTCTGTTCTAAATACATTTGATGGCAGTCAGTTCTTATAACAGAAAGCTGAGTAACAAAAACCAGTCTCAGAATGACATATTTCCAAGGACAAAAAAAATCTCAAAGAGATGCATGGAGCTGCACGAAATGGCAGCTGAAGGTCTGAAGGTGAAATTCAAACTGCTAGTCATTCAGCAGTGTCTGACCCTTTGCGACCCCATGGATTGTAGCCTCCTAGGCTCCTCTGTCCATGGGATTCTCCAGGCAAGAATACTCAAGTGGGTTGCCATTTCCTACTCCAGGGGATCTTCCCAACCCAGGGTTTGAAACTGGGTCTCCCAAACTGCAGGCAAATTCTTTACTGTCTGAGCCACCAGGGAAGGAATAACAAGAATGTAAATTGCTAAGAGAAAGTGGAAACCAGTATGCTCTAAGCTATAGAAGAACTTTAGGGAAATTAGAAAACCTTTCTCCCCTTAAGTGTAAGTTTGGCTAGGGGTGGAGGGTTGACAGTCTTTTAGAAGGGGGGAAAAATGTTTTTTTTCTCTGAGTAGCTATAAGGCTCAAAGCTTTTGTTCCACCCACAAGATATATGACCATTTAGTGTGTTCACAGTGGCCCTAGCTTGGAGAAAAATGCACTACAACACCTGTCTTGGGCTTCAGGTTTATCTGGGAACACAGAATTCATGAGTAGGTGAATAAAGACACAACACATCAATCAGGACCTGAGCAGAGCTTCCTGCTGCCTCTGGACTGGCAATGCAATGGTTCACATGTTCACGTGGGGGCAAGAACCACAACCAGTTATTATAATACTTGGTTCTACTCAGAAGACCCAGGGGCAAACAAGGTTCAAAGGACTGCAGAATCACCAGACAAGGAGCAGTAAACCAGAAGGAGAAATGGACATAATAAGCTTTCTGTAAAATATGTTGCTATATTTAATAAATTACTGACTTAAAAAAAGAAAATAAAGATTTTTATGTGTGATTTAAAACAAAGGTTAATTGTGGCTTCACTGGCGGACCAGTGGTTAAGACTCTAGGCTTCTACTGCAGGAGGCAAGGGTTTGTTCTTTGGTTGGGGAACTAAGATCTCACACGTCACATACTGTAGCCAAAAAAACTCCAGAACAAACAAAGCATAGGGTAATAAAAGATAATTTAAGGATCAGGCCAGGAATACCACAATTATGGGGGAGGAGTGATCAATAGGTGGATATGCTTGCTAATGCTTGCTAAGCTTCTCGTGGGCTCAAAATTTAAGGTCAACCATTGGAAAGGTTGTAAATGTAATTTGAGGCTTCTCTACAGGCAGAGTTAAAGAAAAGAGAAAATAGAAAACCTTGTCTCTTCAAGCATTGACCAAGCGAAGGGTGGACATGATGGGAAAACAGGGAATCAGAAGCATCATGATGTCAGTCAGGTTTCCTGAGTGGTTTTGCCATGCCAAAGCATGACCCTCATATCCCAGTAGCTTCTAGCATTAAAGGCATGTTTTTTGCACACCCACCCCATACCCCAAAAAGGGTCTACTGTGAACTGAGCTTGTTCAGGCTGCTTTTAATCTTTACTGTGGGACTCAGGCTGATGGAAGAGCTTCTAGCTGAGAATCTCCAGTCTTGGGACGGGGAAGGAAGAGGTCATGACAAATCACACTGTGGCCTGTAATACTTCTTTTCAGAGATGAGGATTCCTGCTCTCTCTCAAATTTCAGAGTGAAATCAAATCACTTGGCAAGAGTGAAATTAGGGGAACTAGAAAATATCTCACAGGAAGGCACACCATTGTGAGGGGCCCTGCAAGAAGAGGAAGCAGTGATTTAAAAAATTATCCCGTTGGACAAGAGAAAGCACTCTATATGATAATATAAGTGAGTCAGAATATATAAATAAATGCTTTTATTTATATATAAATAAAACTAAACAAGAATCTATTAAAAAACAGAGTTTACCTTTTTGTGAAAAAACAGTGAAATGATAGGTTGCTTAAAAAATCCTAAAACAAAGCAGACAGAAAGTCTAAAAATAGGTGAATCGAAAAATACTTGCGAAGAAATTATCAAATGAAAGTTGCAATAGTAGAAGCAATACAGATAAAAAAATATATAAGTGAATGAATTCTAATAGAAGTAGACTCACTAAAGAAAATAGTCATCAAGAAAACATAAAAGTCATCAATGTTTTGCATCTAAAAGCATAGCTTTGAAAATGAAACGTCAAAACAATAAATGGAAAGCAACAGAATGGTTGGATGGCATCACCAACTCGATGGACATGAGTTTGAGTAGGCTCCGGGAGTTGGTGATGGACAGGGAGGCCTGGCGTGCTGCAGTCCATGGGGTCTCAAAGAGTCAGACACGACTGAGCAACTGAACTGACTGACCAGAATCTGCAAACACAGGACATTACAATACGTCTTTCCGAAAGTTATAGTTGCAACAAAATTTGGTAAATAAATTAAATAAATTTAAATAAATTAAAACACTGATAAAATTAAAAACACTTGCTTACCTATGTATCGATATGTGATAGATTAAAGTGAAAGTGTTAGTCACTCAGTGTAGGTCTCTTTGACCCCATTGTCTGTTGATGGAATTCTCTAGGCAAGAATACTGGAGTGGGTTAACGTTCCCTCTCCAATAGAGAGATTGTTGTTGTTGTTGTCCAGCTGCTCAGTTGTATCTGACTCCTTGCAACCCCATGGACTGCAGCACACCAGGCTTCCCTGTCCTTTACCATCTCCCCGAGCTTACTCAAACTCATGTCCATCAAGTCGGTGATGCCATCCAACCATCTCATCCTCTGTTGTCTCCTTCTCCTCCTGCCTTCAATCTTTCCCAGCATCAGGGTCTTTTCCAATGAGTCAGCTCTTCGCATCAGGTGGCCAAAGTATTGGAGTTTCAGCTTCAGCATGAGGCCTTCAAATGAATAATCAGGGTTGACTTCCTTTAGGATGGACTGGTTGGATCTCCTTGCAGTCCAAGGGACTGTCAAGAGTCTTCTCCAACAACACAGTTTAAAAGCATCAATTCTTCTAAGTTCTAGTCCAACTCTCACATCCATATATGACTACTGGAAAAACCATAGCTTTGTCTAGATGGATCTTTGTTGGCAAAGCAGTCTCTGCTTTTTAATATGCTGTCTAGGTTGCTCATAGCTTTTCTTCCAAGGAGCAAGTGTCTTTTAATTTCATGGCTGCAGTCACTGTCTACAGTGATTTTTGAAGCCCAAGAAAATAAAGTCTGTCACTGTTTCCATTCTTTCACCGTCTATTTTCCATGCAATGATGGGACCAGGTGTCATGATCTTCATTTTTTGAATGTTGAGTTTTAAGCCAACTTTTTCACTCTCCTCTTTCACCTTCATCAAGCTCTTTAGTTCCTCTTCACTTTCTGCCATAAGGGTGGTGTCATCTGAATATCTGAGGCTATTGACATTTCTTTCTCTCATACAGAGATTAGATAGATAGATAAATATTTAACAGAGTTATATAATCTTACACCTAACCGATTAGATAAATTATTCATCAACTAAAAGACACATTGAAATTTACAAATACTGGCCTAACTAAATCAAAGAGTAAATTCAAATAAATCTTACAGAACATTTTAACAATAATGGCCTAGCCTCAATGCAATTAAGGTGAGAAATGAATGTTACAAGTTGTAAATCTGTCGGGTTTCCCTGGTGGCTCAGTGGCAAAGAATCCACCTGCCAATGTGGGAGACGCTTATCTGAATCCAGGTTGGGGAGGATCCCACATGCCACGGAGCATCTGGGCCCCTGCACCGTGACTACTGAGCCTGTGTTCTAGAGCCCGGGACCCACGACTATGAAGCTGGCGTGCCCTGAAGCCTGTGCTCCACAACGAGAGAAGCCATCCCGATGAGAGGCCTGCACATCGCAACTAGAGAGTTGTCCCCACCTGCCTCAACTAGAGAAAAGCCCCACAGCAAAGAAGACCAAGCACAGCTGAAAATAAAGAAATAAAATTGCTTTTTAAGTTTATAAATTCGTTTATAAGTAAATATACATATTGCATATATTAGAATTAGATGCAAACAATGGTTGCATAACAGAACAAGAAGGATGAGTACAATGATCTTTGGGGCAAAATATCTGAAGAGAAAATTTATAGAAAAAAAACAGCATTTCTAAAAATGAGATCTCTTTCACATATCTTAATTTGTCAAAGAATCCTGTAGTTCTGATTGTTCTATAGTATTGGGGCAAGAGCTTCCTGGTAGCTCGGATGGTAAAGAAGGAAGCTCTTGCCCCAATACTATAGAACAATCAGAACTACAGGATTCTTTGACAAATTAAGATATGTGAAAGAGATCTCATTTTTAGAAATGCTGTTTTTTTTCTATAAATTTTCTCTTCAGATATTTTGCCCCAAAGATCATTGTACTCATCCTTCTTGTTCTGTTATGCAACCATTGTTTGCATCTAATTCTAATATATGCAATATGTATATTTACTTATAAACGAATTTATAAACTTAAAAAGCAATTTTATTTATTTTCGGCTGTGCTTGGTCTTCTTTGCTGTGGGGGCTTTTCTCTAGTTGAGGCATTGAAACATGTAAAATATCATGTATGAAACGAGATGCCAGTCCAGGTTCAATGCACGATACTGGATGCTTGGGGCTAGTGCACTGGGACGACCCAGAAGGATGGTATGGGGAGGGAGGAGGGTTCAGGATGGGGAACACATGTATACCTGTGATGGATTCATTTTGATATTTGGCAAAACTAATACAATTATGTAAAGTTTAAAAATTAAAAAAAAAAAAGAATCTGCCTGCAATGCAAGAGACCTGGGGTCGATCCCTGGGTTGGGAAGATCCCCTGGAGGAGGGCATGGCAACCCACTCCAGTATTCTTACCTGGAGAATCCCCATGGGCAGAGGAGCCTGGTGGACATGACTGAGTGACTAAGCACAACACACATTGGGGCAAGGGAGCCCTCTTACATAGATCATTGGATTGTAGCATAGCTTCACCTCTCACACGTGACAATCTGGATATATAGCCCCCGGAATCTGCTACACAAGCACCCAAAGAGACATCTGAAATAATGCTAATTTTAGTATTATTTGAAATAATAATAAAAAAAATTACAAGCAAAATAGAATGTCTGCTAAGGAATTCATAAATATTATGAAATGTTCATGAAGTATAACTCTGATCTGCAATTGAAATTAATGAACTAAAGCAGCATGAATCAAATGTATAAAATTATGGAACAATGTGCAGTGAAAATAACCAAGTTGTAGAATAATAACCACTACAGTATGAGAACATCTATAAAAATGTCTAAAACACACAAGTGATGCTGTTGATTGTACATACACATTCATGGATTAAAAGACAGCAAATTAAGAATCGAATCACAGTTCCATTTTTCAAGAGTAGGCTACAGAATGCATTGCACGGAGACGGTTGCAACTGTATTTATAAGATTTTGATTTTTTAATTAAAACAAAGTAAAAATATTTGAAGCAAGCATAGCAACATATTAAGCTTTATTAAGCTGGATGGAGAGTATATGGTGGTTTGTCATCTTAGCTCCTTGGATTTTCTGTAGGAGTGAAATACTTCATGATTAGGTTAAAGAAAAATGACTAGATACCTATTGGAAGATGGACAGAAGTCTAAACCTAGAGGCTGTGGCCCAGTGCCCCTTACACGCTTTGACCAGGTAATCAGAATTGCCTGCTCTCTATCCTCTGCCATGGCTAGACCAAACTTTCACCAAGTCTGTTCTCCCCACAGGCCCCTGTCCCATGGCTTTCCTCCAGTTTAGCTAACACTAAAGTGCAGAACCGCCCCCGCCCCCACCAGCCCCAGTCATGAGAACTGGCTGGCCACAGTAAGAAGTGTTCCCTCTCAGATCACCTGTCCATTCCCCCATCTCATCTGACCAGGTTCTCCTTTAGATTCCTGCCTGACCTATTCCCCCTCCCCCTCCCTATAAATGTCTTTTTCTCCGACTTGCCATGCTTGTGGATCCTTGGATGGGAGAGTTGCCACTATCTCACCAGCCTTCAAATAAAGTCTCTCCTTATCTAAATCTGGATTTGCTTTTAATTTGACAGTATTAAGGGAATGGGGAAATCAGATATGGTCACAAGCCCTTGTACAGGAACTTGGCCCTGTTTTTGGTACACTTAGAGACTGTACTATACTTCCCCATTCCCTTAAAACTGTTAAAGAAAAACAAATTATCATTGGGGTAACTTTCGTGGAAGCAAAGTTCAATCATTTTTTCAAACCATCTGACTGAATAGATTGCAAATACAAAAGGCTTTTTTTTCCCCCTACAAGATAAGACGATCATACATTCTGGTGTAATATTATATGGTAATAAAATATGGCAGTAATATTATAATGGTTTATGCCATTGTATATTGATTGCTATTGTTCAGTTGTCAGGTCATGTCCAACATTTGTGACCTCATGGACTGCAGCACACCAGGCCTCACTGTCCTTCACCATGTCTTGGAGTTTGCTCAAACTCATGTTCATTGAGTCGGTGATGCCATCCAACCGTCTCATCCTCTGTTGTTCCCTTCCCCTTCTGCAGTCAGTCTTTCCCAGCATCAAGGGCTTTTCCAGTGAGTCAGCTCTTGATATGTGTTAATTACTTGTACCAACCCCTTACTTTTACTTTCAAAGGAGTCCCAGTTTAAATGGCAAATTATGTAGCCAACTTAAAGACATTTAGTCACAATAAACTGTGGAAAATTCTGAAAGAGATGGGAATACCAGACCACCTGACCTGCCTCTTCAGAAATCTGTATGCAGGTCAGGAAGCAACAGTTAGAACTGGACATGGAACAACAGACTGGTTCCAAATGAAAAAGAGTATGTCAAGGCTGTATATTGTCACCCTGCTTATTTAACTTCTATGCAGAGTACATCATGAGAAACGCTGGGCTGGAAGAAGCACAAGCTGGAATCAAGATTGCTGGGAGAAATATCAGTAACGTCAGATATGCAGATTACACCACCCTTATGGCAGAAAGTGAAGACGAACAAAGGAGCCTATTGATGAAAGTGAAAGAGGGGAGTGAAAAAGGTTGGCTTAAAGCTCAATATTCAGAAAACGAAGATCATGGCATCTGGTCCCATCATTTCATGGGAAATAGGTGGGGAAACAGTGGAAACAGTGTCAGACTTTATTTTTGGGGGCTCCAAAATAAATGCAGATGGTGACTGCAGCCATGAAATTAAAAGACAATTACTCTTTGGAAGGAAAGTTATGACCAACCTAGATAGCATATTCAAAAGCAGAGACATTACTTTGCCAACAAAGGTCCGTCTAGTCAAGGCTATGGTTTTTCCTGTGGTCTTGTATAGATGTGAGAGTTGGACTGTGAAGAAAGCTGAGTGCCAAAGAATTGATGCTTTTGAACTGTGGTTTTGGAGAAGACTCTTGAGAGTCCCTTGGACTACAAGGAGATCCAACCAGTCCATTCTGAAGGAGATCAGCTCTGGGATTTCTTTGGAAGGAATGATGCTAAAGCTGAAACTCCAGTACTTTGGCCACCTGATGTGAAGAGTTGACTCATTGGAAAAGACTCTGATGCTGGGAGGGATAGGGGGCAGGAGGAAAAGGGGATGACAGAGGATGCGATGGCTGGATGGCATCACCGACTCAATGCACATGACTATGAGTGAACTCTGGGAGTTGGTGATGGACAGGGAGGCCTGGTGTGCTGTGGTTCCATGGGGTCGCAAAGAGTCGGACACGACTGAGTAACTGAACTGAAAGACATTTAGATGTTTAAACCTGAGCAAAATCTACAACCTACAGAATAATTTTAAATATAAAAAATGTTAAAACAAAACAAGCTTATAGAAACAGAGCACAAAATTGGTGGTTGCCAGAGAGAGGGTTGGTAGCGGTTGGCTAAATGGATGAAGGGAGTCAAAACGTACAAACTTCCAGTTATAAAGTAAGCCCTGGGGATGTCATTCACAGCATGGCCTTATAGTTAATAACATATTCCATAATTTAAAGTTGCTAAGAGAATAGATATAAAATTCTCATCACAAGAAAAAATGTGTTGTAACTAGGTATGGTGATAGGTGTTAACTTGACTTATTTGTGACAATCAATTTGCAACACATACAGATATCGAATCATTATGTGGTATACCTGAAATGAATACAATGGTATATGTCATTTACATCTCAGTAAAAATAAACACGTACGTGTAAAAAAGTCCAGAAGACAAATCTCATATCGTGCCTGCCTCCTTGCTTGCCCTCAACTCTAGCTTGGCTCAAGGTCGCCTTTTCTTTTGCTTCTGCTATATTGGAGTGGAAGAGAGAAAACCGGCCAAGGTCCAGTACTAATCTGAAAGTTCTGGTTGCCTGATTTTGGCCATGGAGAGTCTCTGGGGGAGACTTTCTGGGTGTAGGGGTCTAGCCCAGCTCCCCTCTGGGCCCCTTCTGTGTGGTCTTCATGGATTCTCTGCATAGGGAGGACAGAGCCTCACCAAGACCCAGTTCCCTGAGGTGGGAAATCCCTTCCAGACAGACATCTTTGTTTATTTACAATTTCTATTGAAGTGTAGCTGAGTAACTATGTTGTGGTATTTTCTGTTGTACAAGAAGGTGCATCAGCTATATGGAAACATATGCCCCCTTCTCCTGAGCTTCCCTCCCACACTCACGCCCATCCCAGCCCTCTGGGTCAGCACAGAGTGCCAAGCTGAGCTCTCTGGGCTCTACAGCCGTTTCCCGCTCGCTATCCGTTTCACACACGGAACTTGCATATGTGGCAATGCTACTCTCTCAATTCATCCCACCCTGTCCCTCCTGCCATGTGTCCACACGCCCGTTCTCTATGCCTGTGTCTCTATTCCTGCCCTGCAAATAGGTTCATCAGTACCTTTTTTTTTTTTTTGATTCCTCCATATGTATGCTTTGCTATGCTATGCTATGCTAAGTCACTTCAGTCGTGTCCGACTCTGTGTGACCCCTACACGGCAGCCCACCAGGCTCCCCCGTCCCTGGGATTCTCCAGGCAAGAACACTGGAGTGGGTTGCCATTTCCTTCTCCAATGCATGAAAGTGAAAAGAGAAAGTGAAGTCGCTCAGTCGTGTCTGACTCTTCTCGACCCCATGGACTGCAGCCCACCAGGCTCCTCCGTCCATGGTATTTTCCAGGCAAGAGTACTGGAGTGGGGTGCCATAGCCTTCTCCGATATATGCTTTACCAGACATCTTTAATGGTGGGTGAGGGGTAGAAATAATCGAGCAGTTTAATTCCCCACTTGAAGAGGTTTTTCAAGTTCCTAAATGCTCGCCACTGTTTGTGATTCAGAGGATACTTGAAAGTTGTCTGCCTTCGTATTTCTCTTCAAGGTAACAGAAACCCTTCATCTGATCATGCGGTTAACAGTCATGACACGACATCAGAAGGAGACAAAAAAGCTGGTGTAGGATCACCTCCGGATCCCGCGGCCACAGTGGAGATGCTCATGGCCTGGCGTGTCCTCTGTGGCCCACCGGGTGGCAGGGCTAACCTACCAACACTGCTAACCTGTCAGCTGGGAAGCTCCGACGCGACTCCTGCATTAGATGGAGGAATTGCCCGTCTCTTAGAAGAGGAAGAAGCCCTTGCAGAGCTTAAAAATGTAAACTTAAAAATCTGTTCGGATGTTAGCTGACAGCAAATTTGACTTTGCTTGTCTTTTTTTCCATTTTTTATGACTCTTCATTAGCATACATGTACGAGAGTTAATTATTTCTTTGATTTCTCAGACAAGGACTCATCTGAGTGGAAAGAATCATTATTGGTTAGACATTTGGACAGGGAATGCTCATTTGCTCTATTGAGCAGATGACTCGGGAGAATTTGTGGATAGTCTTCACCATGCTATCAGCTGGCAGGAAAAACACACCCGAGACAACTGGTGAGCTCGGCTGTGTCTGGAGTCGGCTGTGGGGAAGATGGGCTGGACAAACAGTCTGTTCTTCCCACTTCCATCCAGTGACTCTTCTTGCTGGGTTCTGATTCTTAAGGCTCAGACAGGGCTGACTAGAGGAGGCTGGCATCTCACTTAATTAACTTTGTTTCTAAAATCACATAACGAAATAATGCAATAGGAAGAATAGATCTAATATCCATGGGTGTGTAAGAAAAATTATATGATTACCCAAGCTAATAAATAAAGATAGATTGTCTCTCTCTTGCTCATTTATTATTTTTAAACTAGAGTTGAGTCTATTGACTGATCATGATTTTAATAACCATCTTAAATAAAAGTATATAAATTAATGGTAGTCATTTATTTTCATAAATGCATATTCAGTTCAGTTCAGTCATTCAGTCGTGTCTGACTCTTTGCGAGCCCATGAATTGCAGTACGCCAGGCCTCCCTGTCCAGCACCAACTCCCGGAGTTCACGCAAACTCATGTCCTTTGAGTCGGTGATGCTATCCAGCCATCTCATCTGTAGTCCCCTTCTCCTCCTGCTCCCAATCCTTCCCAGCATCAGAGACTTTTCCTTCTCTTTTCATGAGGTGGCCAAAGTATTGGAGTTTCAACTTTAGCATCAGTCCTTCCAATGAACACCCAGGCCTGATTTCCTTCAGAACGGACTCATTGGATCTCCTTGTAGTCCAAGGGACTCTCAAGAGTCTTCTCCAACACCACAGTTCAAAACTATCAATTCTTCAGCGCTCAGCCTTCTTCACAGTCCAACTCTCACATCCATACATGACCACTGGAAAAACCATAGCCTTGACTAGGTGGACCTTTGGTGGCAAAGTAATGTCTCTGTTTTTGAATATGCTATCTAGGTTGGTCATAACTTTCCTTCCAAGGAGTAAGCGTCTTTTAATTTCATGGTTGCAATCACCATCTGCAGTGATTTTGGAGCCCTAAAAAATAAAGTCTGACACTGTTTCCACTGTTTCTCCATCTATTTCCATGAGGTTATGGGACCAGATGCCATGATCTTAGTTTTCTAAATGTTGATATATACACATAAATAGCTTACATACAAATATTTGTGTATATACATATGTAGTTTTGGGGAAATTGTTTATAAACGTACTATTTAAGACCTTAGACACTGTAAAAAGGTTTAATATATTGTGCTTGTTTTTTTTGTTAAAAATTAAATCACCATTTTAAATTTTGTAGTTTATCTATACATTATAAAGAATAATAAAGCAGTGAAATTTTTCCGACCCTGTTAAAATATGTATGTGAATAAATAAAAATATTTCTTAATATCAAGATTTTAAAAATATATATATGCTTTAGTATTGCCCTACATTCTCCAACAGGAAACTAAGTTCAATTTTTAGATCTCCACAATAAGCATAATATTTAAGTGAATCCAAACCAGTATTAAATATAGATAATCTTTCTCATGCTTATATGTATTCCTGTCTACTATATTTACATAAAAAACACAGAAATAAACTCAAGTGGATTTTAAGAATGTATCTTTATAGGAAATCTGAACACTGCTCCTCCAGTTGAAATAAAGAATGTTTCACTTTGTGGACTTTCAGGAAGACATTATTCCCAACAAGATACAACAGGATACTAAGGACAATAAAGATAATGGAGAACAGATGTAGAAATTCTGTGTGAAAAAGCGTGGGAGGGTAAGGGTTTTCAGTCTTCCCATTTGTGTGATAAATAACTGTTTGATGTGCCTTTTTGGGCAGTGCTTTGGACTGCTAACTAAGGGCAGATGGAAGCAAACCGCTGAAATTCTTCCATTTCCTCAACTATAGCTTAGACCCTTCAAACGTTAGGACTTCCTGCATTTCCTTCTGACTGCAATTACCCAGGTGGAAGGTTAGTATTCAACACCTGTTCTGCTGCTGCAATGCCTACGCTTAGAAATGCTTGGGTTTATCATCATTTATTAATTACTTAATCAATAAGCTCTGTGAATGGTGACCATAATTATCCCAGAAGGTCACTGAAATAGAGGAGAATAAGCTCCTAGGGCGATGAGGCTCAGGCGTGCATCCATTTATCTGAAGCTACATGACCAGATGCTATTTTTTATTTCTGCCTTGAATTTCAAATTAACAGTCAGCTGAAAAGACTCTGTTGAAGAATGAATCCATAATAAAGGGATTTACTTCTTTTTCCTTGCCCTTCTTTCTTTGCTTCCACTGATATTGATTATGGGAGATGTGTGCCTTAAGGGAACACTGCTACTCTTTGACTATCTTCTCTCCAGTGTATGTTAGGATCACATTAAGGTCTTGCATTTCTCCACACTCAAGAGTCAATCAAGTGTTTTAGAAACTATGTGCTTTATAGAGAAAAAGTCAAGAAAGTATCAAAAACAAGGCTTCAGTGTGTTCTCACTTGTGGAAAAAGAATTCCAGGTACATTGTTTTAACTCTGACTGACTTTTTGTATTGCTGTTAAGTAGCTAAGTATTGTCCGACTCTTTTTGACCCCATGGAGTGTGTACCATGCCAGGCTTCCCTCTCCTGCACTCTCTCCAGGAGTTTGCTCAAACTCAAATCCACTGAGTCAGTGATGCCATCCAACCATCTCATCCTCTGTCACCCCCTTCTCCTGCCCTAAATCTTTCCCAGCATCAGGGACTTTTCCAGTGAGTCAGGTCTTCGCATCAGGTGGCCAAAGGATTGGAGCTTCAGCTTCAGCATCAGTCCTTCCAGTGGTTATTCAGTGTTGATTTCCTGTCAGATTGACTGGTATGATTTTCTGTATATTGAACATCTAGTTTCTGAAACACTTGATTCCTTTTTGAATGTTGAAAAATGCGAGATAGACAAATAGATGATAGAGATGGGTATATGAATATATTGTTTATAATCTAAAAGTATACAGAGGAGTCATTCATTCTCATCATTATTTGTGCTGTTTTATTTTGTTCATTTTTTAGATAGCTTTTTAATGTATAATTTGCATGTGATAAAATGTATACATTTCAGTGCACAATTTTATGAGCTTTGTCAGTCTATCCCAATCTGAGTGTGGTGATGATACCACCAAAATAATGAGATGGAGCTAAACTATTCACTAGAGTAGCACCCAAGCACATGAGGTGTTTCAGCACTGCAGCAAGGAGCATAACATTTCAGAGGTATCTGGTTATGTCAAATATATGTGTAATTAAATTTATTTATAATTTTTTTCTTCTTACATTTAAAAATATGGCTACAAGAATTTTTAAAATCACTATGTATTTAAAATCACTTGTATTTAATTCCCATAATACAGAGTAGCATAGAACATTTCACCAACACACAAGTTTCCTCACAAATCTTTTCATTGAATCCTCCCACCTCATCCTCACTCCATGACAACCATAGATTTACTCCCTGTCTCCAGCTCTGGCTTTTCTACAATTTTGTATAACCAAGATCTGTGTGTCTGCAGTCTCATCAGTGTGTCTAATCAGCTCCTACACATGTAGTCCACATTGGTATGGTATGTAGTCTCTCTATGATTTCTTTTACTTCTCAAAATGTTTGAATAATATGTTCATATTGTCATATCTATAGTTTATTTTTTTTAAATGCTGAGTAGTACTCCTTAGTACTAGATGCCCATGCTGGGTTTAGAAAACGCAGAGGAACCAACAATCAAATTTACAATATTTACTGAATCATAGAGAAAGCAAGGAAATTTCCAAAAAAAAAAAAAAACTACCTCTTTTTTATCAACTATTCTAAAGCCTTTGACTGTGTGGATCACAACAAACTGTGGAAAGCACTTAAAGAGATGGGGATACTAAACCACCTTACTCTTCTCCTGAGAAACATGTATGTGGGTCAAGAAGCAGCAGTTAGAACAATACATGCAACATTTGATTGGTTCAAGATGAGAAAGGAGGACAACACAGGGCTGTCTGTTTGGCTGTCGCCCTGTTTGTTTAACTTATATGCATAGTACATCATGGGAAATGCTGGGTTGGATAAAGCACAGGCTGGAGTCAAGATTGCAGGGAGAAATGTCAATAACCTCAGATACGCAGATGACACCACCCTTATGGCAGAAAACCAAGGGGAACTAAAGAGCCTCTTGATGAGGTGAAAGAAGAGAGGGAAAAAGTTGGCTTAAAACTCAATGTACAAAAAACTAAGATCCTAGCATCCAGTCCCATCACTTCATGGCAAATAGATAGAGAAACAATGGAAACAGTGAGAGAATCTGTTTTGAGGGGGCTCCAAAATCACTGCAGATGGTGATTGCAGCTGTGAAATTAAAAGATGCTTGGTCAGTGGAAGAACAGTATGACCAACCTAGACAGCCTATTAAAAAGCAGAGACATTACTTTGCCAACAAAGGTCCGTCTAGTCAAGGCTATGCTTTTTCCAGTGGTCATGTATGGATGTGAGAGCTGGACCATAAAAAAGGCTGAGCACTGAAAAATTGACGCCTTTGAACTGTGGTGTTGGAGAAGACTCTTGAGAGTCCCTTGGACTGCAAGGAGATCCAACCAGTCCATCCTAAAGGAGACCAGTCCTGAATATTCATTGGAAGGACTGATGTTGAAGCTGAAACTCCAATACTTTGGCCACCTGATGTGAAGAACTGTCTCATTTGAAAAGACTCTAATGCTGGGAAAGATTGGAGGCAGGAGGAGAGGGGATGACAGAGGATGAGATGGTTGGATGGCATAACCAACTCAATGGACATTAGTTTGAGTAAGCTCCAGGAGTTGGTGATGGACAGGGAGGCCCTGGCGTGCTGCAGTCCTTGGGGTCGCAAAGAGTCAGACACTGCTAAGTGATTCAACTGAACTGAACTGAGACATTTTATATGCATAAAGTATTCATTTAGCATGCTATTTAAAAGTTTCATCCCTGTGGTTGCATATATGAATATCTTGCTATTATTATTATTGCTGAATACTGTTCCATTGCATGGATGTACCACATTGTTTATCCATTAATCAACTGCTGAACATTTGGGTGGTTTCATATTTTTGGCTATTAGGTATAACGCTGATGTGAGCATTCACATACAACATTTTGTGTAAACATGTGCATTTAACTATCTTGAGTACATTTTTCTCAGTAGAATTTCTAGGTCACGTGGCAATTGGCAATTCAACCTTTAACTTTCTGAGGAGCTGCCATACTGCTTTCCAAAGCAGCTGCACCATTTTAAATACCCTCCCTCCAATTATATATGATAGTTCTAATGTCTCTAAGTCCTCCAAACATTTGTCGCTGTTGATCTTTTACTGTATTCATTCTAATGAGGGTGAAAAAGTATTTCATTCAAATTTAGTCCTTGTTTTCCTAATGACTAATAATATTGAGCATCTTTTCATGGACCTGTTGACCATTTTTTTTCCCTGTTGTTATTGTTTTTATGAAGAAACAGCTGTTAGAAGGACCTTCCTCCACAAACACTTCTAATCTCACTTTTGCAATATTTTCCAGTTTTCAATAGGTCTTATTATTTTTTTAATTTATTCCTATGCATTTTATATTTTGATGGTGTATTTTAATACTATTATACTTAATCTATAAATATCATTTTAATTTCAACTTCCAAATGTGCACTCAGTTCAGTTCAGTCACTCAGTTGTGTCCGACTCTTTGTGACCCCATGAATCACAGCATGCCAAGCCTCCCTGTCCATCACAAACTCCTGGAGTTCACTGAGACTCATGGCCATCCAGTCAGTGATGCCATCCAGCCATCTCATCCTCTGTTATCCCCTTCTCCTCCTGCCCCCAATCCCTCCCAGCATCAGAGTCTTTTCCAATGAGTCAGCTCTTTGCATGAGGTGGCTGAATACTGGACTTTCAGCTTCAGCATCATTCCCTCCAAAGAAATCCCAAGGCTGATCTCCTTCAGAATGGACTGGTTGGATCTCCTTGCAGTCCAAGGGACTCTCAAGAGTCTTCTCCAAAACCACAGTTCAAAATCATCAATTCTTTGGCACTCAGCTTTCTTTAATAGTCCAACTCTCACATCCAAACACGACCACTGGAAAAACCATAGCCTTGACTAGACGGACCTTTGTTGGCAAACTAATGTCTCTGCTTTTCAATATGCTATCTAGGTTGGTCATAACTTTTCTTCCAAGGAGTAAGCATCTTTTTATTTCATGGCTGCAGTCACCATCTGCAGTGATTTTGAGCCCAAAAAAATAAAGTCTGACACTGTTTCCCCATCTATTTCCCATGAAATGATGGGACCAGATGCCATGATCTTTGTTTTCTGAATGTTGAGCTTTAAGCTAACTGTTTCACTCTCCACTTTCACTTTCATCAATAGGCTCCTTTGTTCATCTTCACTTTCTGCCATAAGGGTGGTGTCATCTGCATATCTGAGGTTACTGATGTTTCTCCCGGCAATCTTGATTCCAGCTTGTGCTTCTTCCAGCCCAGCGTTTCTCATGATATACTCTGCATACAAGTTAAATAAGCAGGGTGACAATATACAGCCTTGACATACTCCTTTTCCTATTTGGAACCAGTCTGTTGTTCCATGTCCAGTTCTAACTGTTGCTTCCTGCCTGCATATAGGTTTCTCAAGAGGCAGGTCAGGTGGTCTGGTATTCCCATCTCTTTCAGATTTTCCACAGTTTATTGTGATCCACACAGTCAAAGGCTTTGGCATAGTCAATAAAGCAGAAATAGATGTTTTTCTGGAACTCTCTTTCTTTTTTTTTTTTTTGATTTCTGCTCATACTTGACTTTTAATCTTTTATTTTTTCTAATTTAGTTTTATATTTTAACTTTACAATATTGTTTTGGTTTTGCCATATATCAAAATGAATCCGCCACAGGTATACATCCAGCAGATGTTGGCAATTTGATCTCTGATTTCTCTGCCTTTTCTAAAACCAGCTTGAACATCTGGAAGTTCATGGTGCACATATTGCTGAAGGCTGGCTTGGAGAATTTTGAGCATTCCTTTACTAGTCTGTGAGATGAGTGTAATTGTGCAGTAGTTCGAGCATTCTTTGACATTGCCTTTCTTTGGGACTGTAATGAAAACTGACCTTTTCCAGTCCTGTGGCCACTGCTGAGTTTTCCAAATTTGCTGGCATATTGAGTGCAGCACTTTCACAGTATCATCTGTCAGCATTTGAAATAGCTCAACTGGAATTCCATCACCTCCATTAGCTTTGTTTGTAGTGATGCTTTCTAAGGCCCACTTGACTTCGCATTCCAGGATGTCTGGCTCTAGGTGAGTGATCACACCATCGTGGTTATCTTGGTCATGAAGATCTTTTTGTACAGTTCTTCTGTGTATCCTTGCCAACTCTTCTTAATATCTTCTCTTTCTGTTAGGTCCATATCATTTCTGTCCTTTATTGAGCCCATCTTTGCATGAAATGTTCCCTTGGTATCTCTAATTTTCTTGAAGAGATCTCTGGTCTTTCCCATTCTGTTGTTTTCCTCTATTTCTTTGCACTGATCATTGAGGAAGGCTTTCTTATCTCTTCTTGTTATTCTTTGGAACTCTGCATTCAGATGCTTATATCTTTCCTTTTCTCCTTTGCTTTTCACTTCTCTTCTTTTCACAGCTATTTGTAAGGCCTCCCCAGACAGCCATTTTGCTTTTTTGCATTTCTTTTCCATGGGGATGGTCTTGATCCCTGTCTCCTGTACAATGTCAAGAACCTCCATCCATAGTTCATCAGGCACTCTATCTATCAGATCTAGTCTGTTAAATCTATTTCTCACTCCCATTGTATAATCATAAGGGATTTGATTTAGGTCTATTGCTATATAAAAAATGCATTAGTTTTTGTTTTCTATTAGTCTTATATCCTATGACCTTTCTAAATTTATTTACTAATTCTAGTGGAATTTTAATAGATAAGTTTTAAGACTTATTATCATATCATTTGCAAATTATACCAATTTTACTTCTTCCCTTCAAATAAGTAAAATTTTATTTCTTTTTCTTGCCTCATTTTATTGGCCAGAACATCTAGTTTTAATATTGAATTAAGTAGCATATTTCTCTTGTTCTAAATCTTAGGAGAAAAAGAATTCAATCTTACAACTAAGTTTGATGTTAGCTCTATATTTTTTAAAGATGGCTTTAATAGGTTGAGGAAGTTACTTTCTCTTCTAAGTTTTCAGAGAGTTTTATTATAAATGTGTGTTCAATTTTGTTAAATGTCTCTGCTTTTTGCATCTTTTGAGGCTATTATGAAGTTTTGCTTTTTAGTATAGGATTGACTTTGTTTTCCATGGTACGGGTTGTATATTCCAGGTTCTTTGTATGTCTGAGTACTTTTGAATGGATCCAGATATTGTGAATTTTATATATATGGGTCTTGATTTTGTCATGTAACTTTAAATATTATTGATCTTTAATCTGGACACACTGAAGTTACTTAGAGTTTAATATTTTTGAACTCTTTTTTAAAGTAAGCATTTTTAGGATGGACACAGAGAAACCTTACTTACTAACGTAGATTCTATCAGATGCTATCCTATGTATTATATGGTCTTTCTACTCTGACTGGAACACAAATTATTCCCAGTCTGGTGTGAACTCTGGAAATGGTTTTGCCTACTGTTTTCCAGTGATTCTTTCCTTATTGCAGGTACTTTCGTTTCATGCAGGTCATTATTCAGCCATAGTTTCAAGGTTCTCCCCCTCTCTCTATTCAACTTTCCCCTCTGTGATACTCTACTCTGCAAATTCTAGCTACTCTTCCACTCTCTGCCTTTTGATCTTTTCACTTCCGCTCAACAAGTTTGTGGTGTTGTGTTTAGATTCCCATTCTGCTCTTTGGTCTAGAGAATGGAGTCTAAGTAATAATCTGGGGAAATTATTTGCACTTTGATAGTTTTCCCTTTTTCAGAGGAGACAGTCATCCACCACCTACTGTTCATATCTGAAAACTCTCATTTATGAGTTTTACTATTTTATAATACAAACTCTGGGGGATGGTGAAGGACAGGGAAACCTGGTGTGCTGCAGTCCGTGGGGTCACAAAGAGTCAGAAACAGCTGAGTGACTGAATAACAACTGTGTTATAATATGTGAGGATAAATCTGATCCCTGTCATCTGTGGCCAAATGGGTTAAACATCTCCTGCTTTTAACCATCTTTTCTAAATGATATGAGTCAGATTTATTTTATAGTTATGAAACTCTTATAGCCTAAAAGGATTATCAATAATATTTGATCCCAAAGCCCCAAGTTGATTTTAAATTATGTCTTGCTTTTAGAAATTACGTGACATGTCAATCCTAGACAAGGCAATGGAACAAAAAGTAGGTTGAAAATTAGGCTTAGGCTAGCCAAGGAAAAGTGAAAGCTATGATGACAGTCCTGAAGAAGTCATGAACTAAAAATATAAGTTTGGCTGATCATTTAGGAGAACAAATGGAGAAGGTTGAGTGAGAATATACAAACAGGTGTTCCAGAAAAATTAATTAAAAAGATTAACAGGGATAAATAACCTAGTCTAAGATATATTAAAATTGTTGCTTTTAAATATTCCTGAAACTTCAGTAGTTAAAGCTTTTTATAAAAAAAAAAATAAAAGCTTTTTAAATGTATCTATTTAGAAACATAAAGATGACATGTAACTTCACGAAAATGCAGATGAATGAATGAAGTAGTTTTTATATGCCATCTTGGTGGAATTGTGTTTATCTGGACTGAAACTTAAAGATACACCTATCAATGCAAGATGGGAACAAGTGTTACTATAAATATTTAAATGGTATCTGCTTTCCAAGATAGAATGAACAATTTATATTGCAACATTATGGACATTTCTTATTGAGGAAGTACATAGTGAAATAAAAGGCCATAGCTTAGAAGGAAAACAAATTTTATCCTAGTGCAATGTTTCTTCTGTCCTGTGATAAGTTTTACATGGAAATTATCTGCAGTTATTGATATGCCTGACTGCTGAAGTATGAACACATTTTTTTTTTCTTTCCTCTTCATCGTACACATCTAGACTTTTCAGTCAGTTCAATTGCTCAGTCGTGTCCGACTCTTTGCGACCCCACGAATAGCTGCATGCCAGGCCTCCGTGTCCATCACCAACTCCCAGAGTTCACCCAACTCACGTCCATCGAGTCAGTGATGCCATCCAGCCATCTCATCCTCTGTTGTCCCCTTCTCCTCCTGCCCCCAATCCCTCCCAGCATCACAGTCTTTTCCAATGAGTCAACTCTTCGCATGAGGTGGCCAAAGTACTGGAGTTTCAGCTTTAACATCATTCCTTCCAAAAAAATCCCAGGGCTGATCTCCTTCAGAATGGACTGGTTGGGTCTCCTGGCAGTCCAAGGGACTCTCAAGAGTCTTCTCCAACACCACAGTTCAAAAGCATCAATTCTTCAGCGCTCAGCCTTCTTCACAGTCCCACTCTCACATCCATACATGACCCCAGGAAAAACCATAGCCTTGACTAGACGAACCTTTGTTGGCAAAGTAATGTCTCTGCTTTTGAATATGCTGTCTAGGTTGGTCATAACTTTCTTTCCAAGGAGTAAGCATCTTTTAATTTCATGGCTGCAGTCACCATCTGCAGTGACATGCTTTAATTAAGCACTCATGATGTACTCTGCATATAAATTAAAGAAGCAGAGTGACAATACACAGCCTTGACGTACTCCTTTTCCTATTTGGAACCAGTCTGTTGTTCCATGTCCAGTTCTAACTGTTGCTTCCTGACCTGCATACAGGGGTCTCAAGAGGCAGGTCAGGTGGCCTAGAATTTCCATCTCTTTCAGAATTTCCCACAGTTTATTGTGATCCACACAGTCAAAGGCTTTGGCATAGTCAATAAAGCAGAAATAGATGTTTTTCTGGAACTCTCTTGCTCTTTTGATGATCCACCTGACGCTTGCAATTTGATCTCTGGTTCCTCTGCCTTTTCTAAAACCAGCTTGAATATCTGGAAGTTCACGGTTCACCTATTGCTGAAGCCTGGCTTGGAGAATTTTGAGCATTCCTTTACTAGTGTGTGAGATGAGTGCAATTGTGCGGTAGTTCGAGCATTCTTTGACATTGCCTTTCTTTGGGATTGGAATGAAAACTGACCTTTTCCAGTCCTGTGGCCACTGCTAAGTTTTCCAAATTTGTTGACATATTGAGTGCAACACTTTCACAGCATCATCTTTCAGCATTTGAAACAGCTCAACTGGAATTCCGTCACCTCCACTAGCTTTGTTCATAGTGATGCTTCCTAAGGCCCACTTGATTTCACATTCCAGGATGTCTGGCTCTAGGTGAACGATCACACCATCGTGATTATTTGGGTCGTGAAGATCTTTTTTGTACAGTTCTTCTGTGTAACTTGCCACCTCTTTTTAATATCTTCTGCTTCTGTTAGGTCCACACCATTTCTGTCCTTTATTGAGCCCATCTTTGCATGAAATGTTCCTTTGGTATCTCTAATTTTCTTGAAGAGATCTCTAATCTTTCCCATTCTATTGTTTTCCTCTATTTCTTTGCACTGATCTCTGAAGAAGGCTTTCTTATCTCTCCTTGCTATTCTTTGGAACTCTGCATTCAAATGGGTATAGCTTTCCTTTTCTCCTTTGCTTTTGCTTCCCTTATTTTCACAGCTATTTGTAAGGCCTCCTCGGACAACCATTTTGCTTTTTTGCATTTCCTTTTCTTGGGGATGGTCTTGATTCCTGTCTCCTGTACAATGACATGAACCTCTGTCCATAGTTCATCAGGCACTCTGTCTATCAGATCTAGTCCCTTAAATCTATTTCTCACTTCCAGTGTATAGTCATAAGGGATTTGATTTAGGTCATACCTGAATGGTCTAGTGGTTTTCTCCATTTTCTTCAATTTCAGTCTGAATTACCATAGTCAGCTCCCTGTCTTGTTTTTGCTGACTGTATAGAGCTTCTCCATCTTTGGCGGCAATGAACATAAATAATCTTATTTAACTTATATGCATAGTACAGCATGAGAAATGCTGGGCTGGAAGAAGCACAAGCTGGAATACATATTGCCGGGGGAATTATCAATAACCTCAGATATGCAGATGATGCTACCCTTATTGCAGAAAGTAAAGAACTAAAGAGCCTCTTGATGAAAGTGAAAGAGGAGAGTAAAAAGTTGGCTTAAAGCTCAACATTCAGAAAATTAAGATCATGGCATCTGGTCCCATCTCTTCATGGCAAATAGATGGGGAAACAGTGGAAACAGTGGCTGAATTTATTTTGGGGGGCTCCAAAATCACTGCAGATGGTGATTGCAGCCATGAAATTAAAAGATGCTTACTCCTCGGAAGAAAATTTATGACCAACCTAGAAAGCATATTAAAAAGCAGAGACATTACTATTCCAACAAATGTCCATCTAGTCAAGGTTATGGTTTTTCCAGTGGTCCTGTATGGATGTGAGAGTTGGATTGTGACGAAATCTGAGCACTGAAGAATTGATGCTTTTGAACTGTGGTGTTGGAGAAGACTCTTGAGAATCCCTTGGACTGCAAGGAGATCCAACCAGACCATTCAAAAGGAGATAAGTCCTGGGTATTCATTGGAAGGACTGATGTTGAAGCTGAAACTTCAATACTTTGGGCACCTAATGTGAATAACTGACTCATTTGAAAAGACCCTGATGCTGGGAAAGCTTGAGGGCAGGAGGAAAAGGAGAAGACAGAGGATGAGATGGTTGGATGGCATCCCCGACTCAAAGGACATGGGTTTGTGTGGACTCTGGGATTTTGTTGGACAGGGAGGCCTGGCGTGCTGCAGTTCATGGGGTCACAGAGTCAGACACGACTGAATGACTGAACTGACTGAATTACTCACTGGAAAAGATTCAATACCATAGGAAGCTGATTTCATAGTTTTAGGAATATGATGTATTATAAAGAGCTATTATGAAAAGGAGGACAATTTGAAGTTCTTAAATTTCTGTTTCTTTCAAAATTATACCATTTAGTGCAAAAAGTTGCTTAAGTACAAGACCTAATTCCACTGATGCAGGAGGTGCTTAACAAATACTTGTTGAGTTGAAAAGTCTACTAGAGCCAATGGTATACAGAGAAATAAGCTCAGGATTAGAAGAGATTCCAGCTGCAGTTTTAAGTGGATGGGGGCTTGAAAAAGTTAACCTATCAATACCATTGGTGTTTTTTATTTTTGCCTCCAATATGAAGAAATTGACCTGAATCACTTCTAAATCCCAGGATTCCAAGAATCTGCACCTTCTACATGTCTAAACAGTTTTACATGTCTGGAGGTGTCACCACACCTACAAAAGCTATTTCTCCTAGACATTTTTAGAACTCTTCAAAGGTTATTTCTTTGGGATCCTCAATTTCCCCCTTGCCTGTTCTGATTCTGAATTCTGATGTCCATGTTGAGGTGCCCCTGTCATTGCATGCTTGGCCTAAAATTTACCAGTGACATTTTTGTTAGTTAACGAGTTCTCACTTTCAGGTCTCCTGAGTCTGTTGCACCCAGCATCCCAGGAAGGTTTTAGTGAAGCTTCTATTTTAGTATTTTTCTGTTGGAAGACATCATCGAGAGGACACGATCACCAGTTGACCCACAAGATGGACCGGGGCAACCAGAGTCCCCTCATCCTCTCCTCTGTCCTTGGAATGCACTTTCCACCATTTTCCCCCTGAGCTAGAAGCTGCCACAAAAACTCAGCCTTGAGAAAGCAATGTGCAGTTGAGACCCCCTGGACAGTTTACATGACTGAACCCTGGTAAGACCTCGATATAAACTTTAAGGATTCTGGCAGGAAGGTATGGAGCATTACCCTGCAGTGGCCCAAGACAGGCCCGCTTTGTAAGCTCCTTTGCTTATTAAATCTGCTCCCTACCCATCTGCAGTGTCTGCCTCTCCCTTTGGTCTCTTCTGCCCTCCATGTTTGGGATCCAGTTTGCAAACTAATATCCTCCCTTTCATTGGGCTTCCCTGGTAGCTCAGTTGGTAACTAATCTTCCTGCAGTTCAGGAGATCTGGGTTTGATCCGTCGGTCAGGAAGATTCCCTAGAGAAGGAAATGACCACCCACTCCAGTATTCTTGCCTGGAGAATCCCATGGACAGAGGAGCCTGGTGTGCTACAGTCCATGGGGTTGCAAACAGTCCGACATGACTGAGTGACTAACACATTCTCACTTCCGCTAATTATTTTAGGATTTCTGAAATAAAATTCTCTTCCCCATAGGACCCACAAATCTTTGCTAAGACAATCACAGAACAACCAGAATGACAAACATTCTGAGGATCATCTTCTGCTATATTAGGAATCCCTAGACTCTTGCACTTAAACAACCATGAAGGATCTGCATTGCTAGTTTCCCATCTGTCCACGTGTCTATATCCCAGGGAGAGCAGAGCTCAGACTCAGGTTGGACTTTGGGCTAAAGACATGCTCAGAGCAGACTCAGACTGTGATTTTCCTTGGGTGAAATGTAGCTCCCAGATAATATTCAAAGTGCGTGTAGATTTGACAAGATGGGTGATCACTTAATTAGCAACAACTGAACCATTTTCATTCTCTGAGTCACACCAGGTATGACCTTTCAGTTTACAGCTTTGCACTGGCCTTTTCAACTGCAGAAGCTAATATACAATGTGATCTTTAGCAGCTTCAAAGACAGGAGCTCTCATAGGAATGAGAATAGGTAGTAGGCACAGGAGCTTTGTCATTCATGGTGGTAGCCTTGCTACAAATCAGGAAGGAAGTGGCGTGGCATGAAAATCTAAGTGACCAAAACCTGCCCCATTCTTTATATGATATGAAAATCCATGTTTTTTTTTTTTTTTAATGATGACAATTGTTCTTTAGTACTGAAATAAAAGCCCTTAATCAAAAGTGCCAGGTGTCCAACGAATGCTTTGAAGATGAGTTATGTTATTTTGATTAATGTAGAGAAGTTTGTATGTCTTAAACAAGGAGACATGATGAAAATGTCTGAAAGTATGCTCAACTGAGATACTTACAAACTTTTTAGCATATCATTTATTTATTTAAGCTTATTGTGTTTTTTTTTTTTTCACCAAATCTCCACTCAGTTTCTTATTAATCGTATTCTTTTAAGTGTTTGGCCAGATGAAATTTTTACATTAATATTTTAGTCCTAGAGGAAAGAACTCATATATTCTTATCTTCACTTTCTGGAAAAATAATTAATATTCAGAAATACAATTATTGTACTTTATGTTGCAGGGACATATGCTCAAACAGAAGGAGAAAACCAGCAATGGAGTTTTTAGTGTGCAAATATGACTTACAATGTAAGTCATTACAATTACAACTACAGTGTAAGACATTACATTATTTGTAAGATAAACTTAAAAGTCACTGTTTCCTCACCTCTTAATAAATGTCTAGAAACATAAATTTTATAAAAAGACTTTCTTGGTAATTAATATATGCCTAATTAATTATGGAGAAATAATTAATGCAGAAACTTCCTTCCTTTGTATAGAGCTTATTTTTCTCTTTGAACTTCCCTTGTGAGTCAGATGTTAAAGAATCCGCCTGCAATTTAAGAGACCCAAGTTCAATCCTTGGATCAAGCAGATTCCCTGGAGTAGGAAATGGCTACCCACTCCAGTATTCATGCCTGGAGAACTCCTTAGACAGAGGAGCCTGGAGGGCTACAGTCCATGGGGTCGCAAAGAGTCGGACACAACTGAACAAGTAATACTTTCAC
The DNA here is from genome assembly GCF_032452875.1 of Bos javanicus. Taxonomy (NCBI): domain Eukaryota; kingdom Metazoa; phylum Chordata; class Mammalia; order Artiodactyla; family Bovidae; genus Bos; species Bos javanicus. The sequence continues at coordinate 94,312,789 of NC_083877.1, forward strand.
ATTTTTCTCTTCATTAGTGGATAATTTACCTTTTGTTGGAAAGGAAACCCTCTGGTTATTGAACATTATAGTACCGAGAGCACTTTCAAGTCTTCTTGGAAAAAGAGCACAACAAGCCTTCTTTGTGATTCTCAGAAAATGACAGACACATTTTGAATGCTTTGTGGGGAAAACATATGTTAGGATGACTTTGCTTTAAAATTTTGAGAAATAAGTTTTCAGATAAGCTTTTTGTAATGGAAACACTAACAAGACAGATGTATTTTTATTAAATAAATCATTGCAGAAAAAGAAAAATTTAGAGTTCCTGCATATATATATATATATATATACACACACACACACACACATACATATATATACACACACTAGCTAAATTATTGAGAATAAACTATAAAAATAATAAGTGTTTTGGTATAAAACAAGTGGTTCTAAGTTATTCATTTCACCTGTTTACATTGATTGAGTTACCTTGAAAATAAAAATAAAAAAGGAAGTTATATGTTTAGTTTTCCATGTTTCCATATGTAGTTAAAGTTCGAGTAAAGGGTAGAAAGGGGGTATTTTCAAATCCATTTCTAAGTAGATTAAAAACAGACAAATTTGCTTTAGGGCTCTAAATTTCCAGAATTATTATTATTATTTTACAGAAACCCACTTAATGTCTTTTAAAATCCAAAACAAATTTATTCCTACTATACTTTCACTTTTAATTTGCAAAAGCATATTTTTGAAGGAAATTTAGTCTTCTAATTTTTCATTTATTTACACTGAAGTCATTAGGGTGTTATTTTGTAAAATCTATTTGAATTTCCAACACTTTTGAGGATTCTAATTTAGGTTCTATGAAGAACCTTTTAATCTTTTCAAGTTACTTCTCTAAGAGCGGTATATTGTGTTTTTTGCCAAGCACAAGTAACCTTGAAGGTAAAAAAGAAAAAGAAAAAAAAGATTCTACATTTCATTTGAAGAATTCAATTACAAACATTTTCTAAGTTACTTTCAAAGTTGATAAAATATTTTATGCAGCCTGAAAATACCACTGCTGATGGTGAGGGAACATACAAGGATTTTCAGCCAGGTAGAGTAATCCACACAGTAGCGTTGCCAATCGACAGTGTTCATAATTGTTAAAAAAGAGTCAAGGCAACACTTTACATTTGATTATATGGAGCATTTCAGCATTTATTATCTCACATTTTAGATGCTATTCTTCAATCTCAAAACAATGCATGTGATTTTCTTCTGTTTAGGCCCCACGCTACCTTCAAGTCCTATCTCAGGTATAGCATTTAACACCTTACCTTCCTTATCGCATTTATTCTCTTCAATGAAATTCTGTCATCAAGGCATTCAGTACAATTTAATTTAACAACAGAATTTTTGTTTCTCCCTCTCTCATGTGGTATTGTTTTATTTTCCCATAAATAGCATAAGTTCTTTGGGAAAAGGAATCTTCACCTTCTACCTACTGTGCCCACTAGGTAGGTAGTTGTCATTTTTCTTATAATGGCATTCTACCACGATTGGAAATTGCTATTAAATCAAGCTACAAGGATAAAACAGCTAAGTGACTTTAGGAAGTCTTGGAAATGTAGAAAAGATTCAAAGTTTTCACCTGGCCCTTAAATTATAAACTAATTATGCTGAATAAATAGTTTGTGCAAAATTATAAAAGGGCAGTGATTGAAAATGCCTACCCCGGTCAGGTCACTTGCATGATAGTAACTACTTTCTTGAGTTACCTTAAATAGGAGGTCCTGGTAAAGAATGTGGAACTAACAACTACCATCAACCAGAAGAATTTGGGAAAGGTCAAAAAGAGGCCGCTCCAGGCCATATGTTCTACCCACCTCTCAGAATCAATCTTGCTGGAATCCATCATGGCTGGGTGATGGAGTGTGCCCCCAGGAAGGACCCTGAGTCAGAGCGATTGGCCAAAGACAACCTGGAGAAAGTGAAAGCCACTCAGTCGTGTCCAACTCTTCACGACCCCATGGACTATGCGGTCCGTGGAATTCTCCAGGCCAGAATACTGGAGTGGGTAGTTGTTCCCTTCACCATGGGATCTTCCCAACTCAGGGATGGAACCCAGGTCTCCCACATTACAGGTGGATTCTTTACCAGCTGAGCCACCAGGGAAGCCCAAGACAACCTGGAAACTAACCTAATTACCATAAAACCTGAGACTGTGAACCACGTGGCGGAGGAGTCCTCTTGGGTTCCCTTACCCTCTTGCTCTCTGCCCAGGCACACATCCCTGATAAATACTCTTAACTTTTCAGCACATGTGTCTTCTAGGACTATTCATTTCTGAGTGTTAGATAAGAGCCCACTCTTGAGAACTGGAAGGGGTCTCCCTTTCTGTTGTTTCCTTAGACAACAAGTGTTCTACCCTGACTCAGTCTCTACACATGTAGCCTTGACCAAGTCACTTCATCTTTATTGGGCTGCAGTTTCTTCAACTGTAAAATAAGGAAATTGGCCTAGATTTGTGGTTTTCAAGCTTTTCTGCTAAGTACCCTAGGAAAGAGTCTAAGGCATCTTGGAGATGGAAAGGGAAGCTGAATTGTAGAATTCTGGCCCTTCTCAATTCAACGAGAGCAATTCCATCTTTCACTTGAAACACTGCATTTTCCTGTATGGATTCCTTTAGAGGGGAAATATATATTCTGAAGCTAAAAGCAAGTTTGCAAATAATTGAAACATTATTTGTAAAAGTCCTTCCTACTTCGAGATCAGCGAATCCTGGTTTTTGCCTTTAACCCCAGGGAACTTGCTTCTAAAAATGTCTTTACGGTTTTGGTCACTGCTTTTCTTTCAAGCCTCCATGATTCTCTATAAATAATCCTTTGATTTTGCACACCAGAAGCAGGAGGAAGAAAGCTCACGTAAGCCCCTACCATGAAATGCAGTCTTTATTCAATTAAAAAAGTAGAGTAAATCAAACGCTGCTTCCTTAACTTTTTTTTTTTTTTTCAAATCTATGTTTAAGCTTTTTATTGCCTTACTGACAGGCTCCTTTAATTAGGCTTTTTTTCTGCCCAATGGTGAATTTACCAGTCTCTCTTTACTCCCTCGAACCATTTTCCTTCCCATTAAGGTGCTTAAGGATCAAGCAGTAGAGTTGCAGTTGAGAAAGGATCAGTTTTCCATAACTATTTCACTGTTATAAACTTCGATTGCCTCTAATGGTGTGGATCTAAATTTCAGACACAAAAGAACATTTGTACTTCTCACTCTTAAAGTGAACTTTAAAAATTTTAACCAAAACCTAAAAAAGTACTAAATGAGTTCATGCTTCATAAACTTATATTCTACAACCAAAAGAAATAAGAGTGAATCTTTGGAGCCTTTGTGTAGTTAAATATCCATTTTGCAATTCACAGACTTCTCCCTTTACTGAAAAATGCTTGTGACATTTTCCAGGGCTGGCATTGTACACTTTCAACAATCTTTTCACTGATGAAGACAAATGTTACAAAGGTAATGTAGAAATCCTTCTATATCTCTTATTTTCTTTTCATCAGGACCTGCCACATAAGGTGATATATTAATATAGAAGGCAACGTATTACACACTCAAACACCCATACACACTCACACATGCACACACACACAGATATCTGTCAGTGTTATTCGTTTTGCTGCAAACAAAGTTTGCAGCAATAAAATCAATGACATTAAGCATGGAAGATATTAATAGCACTGGCAATTATATCACAGTAAATTACATTTATAGCTTTGAAAATAGCTTTTTATTAAACCCAACGAACATCAATATAACTGCACGTTTGAAAGGATACATAAATCCAGTGAAGGGTGTTGGAAGGGAAGGGGAAAGAGAAAGAGAAGATGACTGAAATTACTTTGACCTAAAAAAGTGTGCAAGATAAAGTGTTAGGTGGATTTGGGGGTCTATAATGAGTAAAGCGAAGCTGGTAATGAATTATCCACAGATTGTGACAATCCATGAATAACGTACAATGTTGTCATTACTGAAACTACTAAAGGTAGACCAGATGCAGAGCCAGCGACGGGCTGGAGAAGCTTGATTTGCTGCAGCATCATTGTCTAAGCAACATCACTTATAAGCCAGCCCCTGGACTGAGTTCTGGGGAGAATGATGTTTAGAACAATCTCTCTAATTACTTCTCTAAATGTAGATAAGCTTAGAGGAGTTTTTGTGAATAAAAACGAATTAAACTTGGTTCTAGGATGCAATAAACATGAGCAAGAGGACATTTAAAGAATGTTAAGAGGACATTCAGTATAATTTAAGTGAGTTTCTTTTAATGGAATTGCATAAAAATAAAATGTGTTGCATCACTCTAGCGAGGTTCCCTAGAAAGCAATCCCAGACAAGCAAAATGGCCTTTTACTGAAGATTTTTCAGTTCCTGGGAAATTTGTGCAGAAATTGTTTTACCTCTAGGGTTCTTTCAGAAACAGAACCAATTCCAGTCTTTAACGTTGTCTCTGAATTTCAGTTTTCTGATTTGTAAAAATTCAATCTGATTCCACTGGGTCTCTTGATGCTTTTGCACCTCCAAAGTTGTGTGATTATGATGTAATTTGTCATTTTCTGTTGGGCATGCTGCCTTTATTTCTCTAACTAAACGAAGATGTGTTATCTAGTGAATGTAATACCAATAGTCCTATGGATTCAAATTGAATTTGAGAGTAGTGTGATACAGCATAGAATACAGCTCACAGTATGGATTTTCTTATTTCAATATGGTGAAAGTGTTAGTCACTCAGTCATGTCTGCCTCTGTGACTTCATGGACTGTAACCCCCCAGGATCCTGTGTCCATGGGATTCTCCAGGCAGGAATGGTGGATTGGGTGGCCATTCCCTTATCCAGGGGATCTTCCTAACCCAGGGATCAAACCTGGGTGTCCTGCATTGTAGGCAGATTCTTTACCATCTGAGCCACCAGGGAAGTCCTTCTCCAAAGTATTTGCTGTCAATTTTGTGAAGTCAAAGATAGAGTGAGATATAATAACTCACACAAAGAAATAACCTGGGCCAATGAAATAATCTCCACACACACACACACCCACACACCTAGTTTGGATGCAAATAACAAAACTCTGCAATGTTTTCTCATCTAGGTATAACTGAAGGGAAACATCCTCAAATAATAAAAAGTCATAGTAATGATAGCAGTTATTATAAATACTAGTAAGTAGTGCCACCACTATGTTAATAATACATGTTATTTTTAGAGGAAAAAATCCTCATATAACACTTAATATATGCTGGGAACTGATCTATACACTCTGCATTTGTTAACTCATTTTGATACTCATGGTAACTCTAGTTATAAGAACTATTGTTATTTGTATCTTTTTTAGGATTAATAAGTGATACATATATAGAGGATATCATTGACTTCAATTTGTAATATGATAACTAATATGATGAAGTGAAAGTGTCAGTCTCTCAGTTGTGTCTGGCTCTTTGAGACCCCACAGACTGTAGCTCTCCAGGTTCCTCGGTTCATGGACTTCTCTAGGCAAGAATAATGGATTGGGTTGCCATTCCCTTCTCCAGAGGATCTTCCTGACCGAGCATTCAAACCTGGGTCTCTCACATTACAGGCAGATTCTTTACCATCTGAGCCACAGGATAAGCCCAACTAATATGATAGATCCTGTTAAAACATTTTACATACTCCATATGCTATTCAATCTTCAGAGAAACCCTGTGGTAAACAATGCATTTTACACTTTATAAATGAGGAAATTGAATAATTTGAATAACCTGCCTAACTTGTTACAATGGTTGCTGCTGCTGCTGCTGCTGCTAAGTTGCTTCAGTCATGTCCGACTCTGTGGGACCCCAGAGACAGCAGCCCACCAGGCTCCCCCATCCCTGGGATTCTCCAGGCAAGAATACTGGAATGGGTTGCCATTTCCTTCTCCAATGCATGAAAGTGAAAAGTGAAAGTGAAGTTGCTCAGTCGTGTCCAACTTCTAGAGACCCCATGGACTGCACCCTACCAGGCTCCTCCGTCCATGGGATTTGCCAGGCAAGAGTACTGGAGTGGGGTGCCATTGCCTTCTCCAACTCCAATGGCTAGATAATCCAACATAAAACAAACAAACAAAAAAGTTATTTATATAAAATAATCAGAGTTTCTAAGCATTACACTTGGAAATTTCCAGGGTTATTCCTTTTTAATAGGTATAGTAATTCAATATCTGGCCATGGGAGAAGATAAAATTAGGGTATTTAACAGTCTTAATAATTACTCAAGCTTCTTCAGATACCAATGAAGCCACTTCACTTTCTAAGGTAAGGTTTACGTGTGATTCAAGGTAGATGGTCTGTAGTTAAACTGAGGTATTACTTCCCTGTTACAAATTGCTAATATATGCTCATTCTTGACCCATAAAAAACAATGATTTTATAATCTAACATATGATGTGGTCCCTCTAGCAAACTTTGAGCAATAATTTGCAAACTCAATTAAACATTCATTGTTGATTGATTGACAAAAAAGAAGCCCACTGGCAGCTAATTTGTAATATGCACTTTGATTACAATTTAAATCCCCTTGGCATTATTGCATTTAATGATTCGTGATTTTTGCCTATTTGTTTACTGTTCTTAACACGAATGATTCCAAATTACCAAATGCCAGGGGGCTTCCAAATGTAATAATTTTACCTCCTCGTATTACCAGTCTCTGCATACTTAATATTCCTGCTTTCATTCAAACAAGGAAGAAAACACTGCATAGCAATAGACGGAAGAAATGAGACGACCACCTGGTGCAGGACCAATCAGCTCCGTGCCTGAGTGCTGATGAGAAAAGCCCTTGCGATGCACTGCCTCACTCCCCCATGGTGCTTATTAAGCTGTTTGTCCTGGCTACAATCCCACCCTTCTACACTCAGCTCTGTGGCCCTGGGGCTGAAATTCTACAAATTATATTTCTTTCTCGTACACTGGCTCCATTTTAGCTTCTGCCAATTGATGCCAGGCAGGGTGAAAGAGCTGGAGAAGGAAATGGCAACCCACTCCAGTATTCTTGCCCGGAGAATCCCATGGATGGAGCAGCCTGGTGGGCTGCACTCCATGGGGTCGCAGTAGGACATAGATATGTGGACCTTCCTGGTTTATTTCCTGAGGCTGTAAGAATCACCATGGCAAGCACTTGTATCCAGCATCACCAACGGGGACTAGTAGAAATTGGTTCCAGTTTTCAGTTTCTTCCGCCTATATCAGTACCAGCTTCACGGAGCTCAAAGGAACTGGGCCCAGTTGTATTGTCCAGAGATCTGAATCCAGCTTCTTGGAGTCCCTTCGCTGACATTCCAAGTTCTAAAAAATCCAAACTCCTCCCTTTTAACCTCAGTGCTAGAGGGTTTGGTACCATTACCATCTCTCTGCTCCCCCAAAGTTCTATTTGCTTTTCAATATATGTTAAACCAATTTGCTGTGTGATGTTCTATGTGTTGAAATAACTACTGTGGTTTCTTTTTTTCCTGCCTGATACATTTCCAGTGTTTTGACTGAAGTTGCTGATAGGTTTAGCTTTTTAGCATGAAATAGTTTTTCGGCGTCTCAGGATGAAATGTGAGAGTGGTATTTAGGAGTTGAACATACACTGACTACACAGAATATGGTTGGTAAACATTTTGCAATTCCGATATTTAGTATCATTTGTGGATCATAAGTCAGAAAAGAAAAACAAAACTGTCAACTATAAATTGGCACTTGCCAAGAGCATTGCCAGTGACTGAACAACAAGGGCATTTGCTATCTGCCTCTGCAAAGAGATTGAACCCTGCAGTTACTAAAGCTCAACACCCCTGAGGGAGATCAGGGTAGAGTGAGGCACTCTGTGCTCCAGGGAATCTAGAGGGACAGGTCTTTAGATAGATGATTTTAGGAACAGATTTTATGATCTCAATCCTTGCATCTCCTCGTATCTAGAAAAGCACTGAATTCCTTCATGGTGACAACAGATCCTCATGACTAGGACAAAATTTTTTCTAAAATGCATGATTAATGAGATTGAAATCCACCTTCATCAAAACCTTATCTATTTGTTCAGTCAGTCGCTCAGTCGTGTCTGACTCTTTGTGACCCCATGGACTGCAGCCTGCTAGGCCTCCCTGTCCATCATCAACTCCCAGAGCTTACCCAAACTCATGTCCATTGAGTTGGTGATCCCTTCCAACCATCTCATCCTCTGTCATCCCCTTCTCCTCCTACCCTCAATCTTTCCCAGCATCAGGGTCTTTTCCAATGACTTGGTTCTTCTCATCAGGTGGCCAAAGTATTGGAGTTTCAGCTTCAGCATCAGTCCTCCCAATGAATATTCAGGATTGATCTCCTTTAGGATGGACTGGTTGAATCTCCTTGTAGTCCTAGGGACTCTCAAGACTCTTCTCCAACACCACAGTTCAAAAGCATTAACTCTTTAGCATTCAGCTTTCTTTATAGTTCAACTCTCACATCCATACATGACCACTGAAAAAAACCACTGAAAAGACAGACCTTTGTTGGTAAAGTAGTGTCTCTGCTTTTTAATATGCTGTCTAGGCTGATCAGAGCTTTTCTTCCAAGGAGCAAGTGTTTTTTTGTTTTTTTTTTTAATTTCATGGCTGCAGTCATCATCTGCAGTGATTTTGGAGCCCCTCAAAATAAATTATCTCAGTTTTCATTGTATCTCCCTTTATTTGCCATTAAGTGATGGGACCAGATGCCATGATCTTCATTTTCTGAATGTTGAGTTTTAAGCCAACTTCTTCACTCTCCTCTTTCATTTTCATCAAGAAGCTCTTTAGTTCTTCACTTTCTGCAGTAAGGGTGGTGTCATCTGCATGTCTGTGGTTATTGGTATTTCTCCCTGCAATCTTGATTCTAGCTTGTGCTTCATCCAGCCTGGCATTTCTCATGATGTACTCAGCATATAAATTAAATAAGCAGAGTGACAGTATACAGACTTGACATACTCCTTCCAGATTTGGAACCAGTCTGTTGTTCCATGTCCAGTTCTAACTGTTGCTTCTTGACCTGCATACAGGTTTCTCAAGAGGCATGTCAGGTGGTCTGGTATTCCCATCTGTTTAAGAATTTTCACAGTTTGTTCTGATCCACAAAGTCAAAGGGTTTGGCATAGTCAATAAAGCAGCAGCAGATGTTTTTCTGGAACTCTCTTGCTTTCTCGATGATCCAGTGGATGTTGGCAATTTGATGTCTGCTTCCTCTGCCTTTTCTAAATCCAGCGTGAATATCTGAAAGTTCATGGTTCACTACAGTTGAAGCCTGGCTTGGAGAATTTTGAGCATTACTTTGCTGGCGTGTGATATGAGTGCAATTGTGTGGTAGTTGAGCATTCTTTGGTATTGCCTTTCTTTGGGATTGTAATGAGTTTTCCAGATTTGCTGGCATATATTTGTTAGGTAGTTAGAATAGGAAAAAGGAGTCCCAAATGGTGGTGGCTAAAAAACAAAGAAGGGAAATGCCCATGAAAATAGAGCACAGGAAGGTCCGAGGACCGTAGTGAGAATCTCAGGTAAAACAAATAGCCTTCCTGGCTAGCCCAATTTACATAGAGTAGGCTCAGGGGACGGAGAAGGCAATGGCACCCCACTGCAGTACTCTTGCCTGGAAAATCCTATGAATGGAGGAGCCTGGTAGGCTGCAGTCCATGGGATTGCTAAGAGTTGGATATGACCGAGCGACTTCACTTTCACTTTTCACTTTCATGCATTGGAGAAGGAAATGGCTACCCACTCCACTGTTCTTGCTTGGAGAATCCCAGGGACGGGGGAGCCTGGTGGGCTGCCATCTATGGGGTGGCACAGAATCGGACACAACTGAAGCGACTTAGCAGCAGTAGCAGCAGCAACAGGCTCAGGGGAAAGAGAAAAAAAAAAAACATATAAAAAGAGGAGCTAAAATTGAGCCACGGTCTTCTCTTCATGTCTTTTGAGTTGGCCAGCCCTCATGCCTCTAGCATGTATTTTCCTTTGCTTTCTAAATAAAACTGAGCTGTAACACTGGTCCATCGTTCACTGCAAATTTCTGTTGCCGCAAAACAGAACAGAGGAAATTGCATACTCCCCTGACATATTGACCTTCCTCTTCCTACCTCTTTGGAGCAGTCTCTCAGTGCTATCTGAGGTGCCACCTCCTGGGATGCAGTCCTCATTTTGCCTCAACTCAAACTTAACTTGCAACTCTCAAGTTATGCATCTTGTTGATGCAACAGTAAGTTTGATTAATTACTAATTGAAGGCATAATCCACAGTCAGTTATGAAAGTTTACCTTCTTTCATTTAGGAAGAATGTCAAGGCTGACTTGCAGATAGAGGAGACTCTTTTGTTTGTGTTAAACTGTATGTTTTATATACCTATATTTGCATTTGGTTTGTTTAGTTATATGTTATTTTTAAGGCATAACCATCTCAAAGTATTCTGACTGATGACCTCCGTTTCCATTAATTTTCCACTGAAGTCCAGACCCTTGTATGTATTTTAAAACTGTCAGAAGTAGAAAATTTGTTTGAGTCAGTGTCTTGCTGCATTTTTCCCGTGTGTTTTTTTTTTTTTTTTTTCCATTTACCAGGCCACATAGGGAGACCCTTTTCTAAAATGATGAGCTTACTGTCAGAGACAGTGACAGTCTAGCCAGTTCCTTGGTTGCTGTGCTTAATAATTGGATCATTACCCACTGATCTAAAATCAACTTTCTCACTAGATCCTTCATAGCATCCTTTGTCCTTCATCCTTTTTTAAGATACAATAATGACCTAAATGTTTAGAGTTATGTTTTATTTCACAGGAAGTTTTAGGGCTTCAAGCCCTGGAGACAGCATCTCAAGTAATACTGAGAAGACTGCTCCAAGGAGTTGAGGGGTGGGGAGCTAGGATATATAGGGGTTTTGCAGCAAAGGGCAGGTAGTAGGGACAAAAAAAAGGCTGTTAATTAAAGAAAACTAGATATCTCAAGTCAAAGAATTTAGTTCTTTTCTGTGTTTGGAAGGGTGCTAGAGTCTGGGCTCACTGATATCATTCCTTCGATATGCCCCTCAACTATCTGGGGCCAGGGTCCTCTGTTTTCACATCCTGAGTCCCCCAGGGCTCACCTTTGGCTGTGGCTGCAACTGCCGATGACCTTGACACTCTTTGTTAACTGATGTCATCTGCAAGTAGGAACTTAGCATCTACCTCTACAAGGCTTGAATTACGAGCCACTACAGGTGCTGACCTTCAACACCCCCTGAAAGGAGTTCAGAGTGGAGATCAGAAATGAGGCACTCTGTGCTTGGGGAGGGAGGGGGAACTGGAAGAACATGTCTTCAGATAGTTAGGTTATTTTCAGGAAATGATTTTTTGAGCCCAGTTCTTGAATCTCCTCATAGTTAAAAAGTCCTTCATGGTGATATCTACTCCTAGTGACTAGCAGTGACCTTCACAAAGCTAGCAGAAACCTTCTGCAAAAAACATGTGCTTAATTTCATGTATTTCCCCTTTATCAACATCATATAGACACCACACAGAGACCTTCCCTCCTGCCTCTTTGGAGCAGTTTCTCAGAGCTATCTCTGAGAAAGTTTTCATGCTATTTCCTAAGCTCTGTTTCCCAGAGCTTTATTTAGCGATTATTTATTTCAGACTTGGATTTATGTGTGAGTTTATTATGGCTAGTCCCTTGCTTACATTTGTTAAATCCTTATAGATAAGAAGGCAAAACATGTTAAAGGAATCCCTTTATGATATGGCCACTATCTCTCCACCCTGTTTTCTAAACCCCATCTCTTACCCTCCTGATAAATATGAACTATTAGCGATTCCTGGAACTGTCCTTGTTTTCCTTTATCTCCATTTCTTTATGAATGTTGCTGCTGCTTCCTGGAATATCATCACAACTCATCTTTGCTTTCCACCAACGCACCATTCTCCCATTGGTGAAGAATCAGCTCAAGTATCTGCTTTTCCAGTAAACATTTTATGACTCCTTTGAGTCCCTTCTTGGAGTTGTTACCACAGCACTTTGCATTTCCCTCTCTCATAAATCTTAGTTCAATCTGTTGCAAATACTTTTTATGGCATTCTTCAATTTAATAACTGAAACTTACAAACTTGATATTATATCTATATAAATATTTAACATATTTTTAGTCTTCTTTGAAGTGGTATTATAAATATACATTGACATACATTTATAGCATATCCACACCTATATAGCCTATAAGATGGGCGTGTGTGTATGTGTGTCTGTATGTATATATATACTTCAGAAACGTGCTTCTTTATTCAACAGTACTGATTGAAATATCTTCATATGCAACTTTGAAATATTAACTACTATGACTAAATATGATTTTATTTTATAAATATGCTAGTTTCTATGTGTCCATTGTCCTGATTTCCTCCTAGAAAATATCATTACCATATATTTCTCAGGGTTCCAGTAATCACATCTATGAAGAGACTAGTCTATGGTCTATGACCACTGTTTTTTCCCTGAAGGCATTCCTTACTAGGAGAGGAGTAAGTTATAGGCCAATCACTTTAACTCTTGTCATCTCCACATGCTCAATAGATGTTTTCAATATTAGTAATGGAATAATAATTATGATTTTAGAGTATTTTGGCAAATGAAAGGACCTCCCTTCTCATAAACTGAGACCCAGATCTTGAGTGATCTGAGGTGGTGTTTTAACTTTATTTAAAACAAAACAAAAAAGGGCATTTGGGGAATCCTTCCTGGGGCTTCCCTGATGGCTCATATGGTAAATAATCTGTCTGCAGTGCAGGAGACCCATGTTCCATCCCTGGGTCGGGAATATCTCCTGGTGAAGGGAATGGCTATCCACTCCAGTATTCTTGCCTGAAGAATTCCATGGACAGAGGAGCCTGGTGAGCTACAGTTCATGGGATGGCAAAAAGTCGGACACGACTGAGCAACTAACACCGTTTCACACTTTCACAGTAGTACAGATGAATGACTCCAGAAACTCAGGTAGTAGAGCAAATACCATATAATTATTTAATCAAAATTAAATTTTATTCTCCGTCTCTACTCTGGCTGTATGGCAATACTTCCTCATCTCAGGTTTTGCTTTCATGACTTATGCAGATATCCTAAGTAATTGATCCAGAGGAAACATTCAAAGGGATCTTCAGTCCATGTAGCTGTTGTTGAAATGTCTGTTGCCTGACTCTGCATATGCCCTAGAAATTTTTATCCCTAGAAAGCTGTTGATCCCACTGCTAAGTAATGGATACTTGTAATAGTGGTGGTTGTTTTTAGTCACTAAGTCATGTCTGCCTCTTTTGAAACCCCTTTGTAGTTTGCTAAGCTCCTCTGTCCATGGGATTTCCAAGGCAAGAATACTACAGAGGATGGCCATTTCCTTCTCCTGGGGATCTTCCCAACCCAGAGACTGAGCCCATGTCTCCTGGATTGGCAGGTGAATTCGTTACCACTGAACCACCAGGGAAACCCCTAATACAGGCAATAATGCTCAGCAAATAGTCCATTTTCATCTGTGAGTTAATATTCTGTCTTGAAGTGAGGCTGTATGAAACGTTCTCATCAAAATGCTGTGAGTAAAATGGAGATATGTTACTTTGGATTAAAACATGGAAAATAAAGTATTAACCCTCAATATGTGCCTTTCCTCTGCCTCAGTAAACATGAAGCATCGATGCTGAGACAGAGGACCCGCTAGTGGTTTGAGTTTCTGAATAAGTATGAAATAAGGATGTGCAGTGTATGGAATGAATTAGACATAAACATTTGTTGTGACAGGCAATTGAAGGATTATTTGTTATTGCAGCTGATCCCAGACTAATGCACCAGTATATTATGTCTTTTTATGGCTGTGAGCCTATTTCTCTAGGGTCCAATGATCTTATGATATCATTTAGACACTACCTTTCAAGTTTTCATCACTTGCCAGGACCTCTAGAGGAAATCCATCATTAAACTCTACTCCTTATGGAGTTTACAGTCTTTACAGCACTACTCAGACTTAGATGTATTCAATTCTTAGTTTCTCTCTAAACCACTCATATCTCTCCCTTCCCCTAAAAGATTCCAAATATAATCTTGATTTGCTTTTTAGCCTTTCAAAAAGTACAGGAGGATGAATTTTCTTCTCCCAACTTCTCTTATGTTTAAGGAACACAAAACCCTAACTCTTCGTTGCATCATGAAGAAGGAGGTAAAAATTGTTAGGGTGATGTGAGTTGAAAGAGGGAAAATATTTTTCCCCAAAACCCTATGGATAGCATCAAGGCATGATTCATTCTAATACTTTTACAGCAGTGAAAGTAAAACAAGAATTTATATCTCAGTAAATCACACTGCCATATACCTAGAGTTCTTAGTGATCTAACCCTGAATCTTGACATCTCACAGGTTGAAATTAACTTCTAAGCATTAAGCTTGATTGCATAAATGACAGTTCAGAGACTTCAAAGGAATTCTCTTACCCTGTTAAACATCTTGTATGACTCCCACATCACATTTTTGAAGCGTGTACAATATATCTGTAACTCTAGCTCCTATTCAACAGAATTTTCACTCTGTTCTCATGATTTCTCTTCCTTCTTCTTGTTCACCATTTTTCCTTCAGCAGACTTTTCTGTCAGAGCAACTTTTTTTTTCTATATATGGTTTTACTTTTGTCTCTGTTTCTGCAAATGATGAATTCCTTCACTGTATAAAGCTGGCTTCTAAAACATAATTTCTCCCTCTAGCTCCAGAAAAATTTGCCTAGACTTACTTCTTTAAGGGTTTCTTAAAATTTTAATGGCCAGAAACCTCCAAAGTAGTTGTCTTGACCTCTTTATAATTTAAGAAAACTAATATCTTAATTTTGTGAGAACTTACAATCTGCTTGGACAAGTGACAGTGATGATCCTTACTATCAGCAGTCTAAGGTACATAATATTGACAGATTGCCAATTCTGGAGTTTCTCTGAAGAACCCTCTCTCTCCAAAATGCTTTCTGCATTAAGCTAGATTCTTTGTGACTATGATATTATTGCATGACATTATTGCTTTTGATGTGCTTTGCATCAGGCTAGGGAAACAGCAAAACTGTACATTAAAGAGTCTTCTTATTCAGATTCCCATTTTTTTTTTCTTCTTTTGGGGAAGCCCCTGTCGCTGAGCTGAGGAAGAGAAGCCGTTTTGCTGTGGGGAGGGGACCCGGTTCCTCAGATTCCCATTTTTGAAATACCTTTCACCCCATACTTAAGAATTCTGCTTGGTAATTTAGCAATATGGAACCTAAATCCTAAAAAAAAAAAAAAAAAAGATCAATTGACTTGGCAATTCCTTTTATAGGATTTTGTTCTAAGGGAAGAGGAGAAAAGTAGATGAAGATGTTTGTTTAATGATGTTAACTGCAAAGATTGTTGCTAAGTCATATCCAGCTCTTTGTGACCCTATGTACTACAGCACACCAGGCTCCTCTGTCCTCCACTGTCTCTTGGAGTTTGCTCAAACTCATGTTCATTGAGTTGGAGTTGCAGAGTTACTGGTAGCAAAAAGAAAGAAGGATAAAAAATCTAAATATCCAAAAGTTTGTGGTTAAATAACTGTGCAGCAATTTTAAATGAGAAGAGGGTATGCAGGTTACAGTGTGTGGAAGGATTTTAGGTGATGATGCTGATAACGATGATGATTGTTTATCTGTATTTTTTTTATTTTTATATAACAATTATGCATTACTTATTTTGATTAAAATAAATAATAAAACAAGAATTTTATTTGGTATTCACTGCTATATCATTTAAGTAAACAGTTAATTTTTTAAAAATCACACAAAGAATTAAGATTAATTTGTTATTCTTTTTTTCATAAGTTTTATAATTTGCAAGATAATTACTATCTGTAAATACCAATGATTAACAGCAAAATTGCAATATTATTCTAGAGAATTTCCTTAGTTGGCGTTTATTTTGGTATCTATCAAATGGATCACATATGAGACCACTTCTATTGCTGGACTGAAACTGATTTCTGGGAGTGAAAGAGTTGTTAACCATATTGATTTTACCATTGAAGATGATGATCTAGAGCACCCTGTGATAATTAGATGATAGGTATTAGAAATAAGACATAATTCATACATGTATCCAAAAATGTATTCACTTCCACACTATCATGTTTCATTTTTTAACAACTGGTTTTATTGGGGGAGTGTATGTAATTTGCACAAAACAAGCTTCTGTTCAGCAGTGATGTACTGTATTGAATTTTGCTGACTCAGTAAGTATTGCTTTTTCTACTGAGATACAGTAAATCACTTAAATATGTTTAAGTGGGCTATCGCTGTCTGGTACTAACATTTAGAAGAAAAAATACTCAATGGATTATTTTTTTCTTCCCTTTCTCTTTTCTATTCCTTGATTCAATTTTCTTCATTCTGCTGCTGTTGCCAAAATCTGCCATATTCCATCTATTCTTTTTTCCACATTTAGGGTTTCTACATGCACACGTAATATTTAGAATATATAGATTTTGTCTTTATAACATATTTCTCTGTGACTAAGAAGTGATATCTTAGCATTGCTAGACTAAATCCCATGAGACATGGATTGTTTCTATTCTGTTCATAGATGTATCCCTAGAGGCTAGAATTGTTCCTGGAATAAAACATGATTGTAATGGGTGTTTTTGACAAACAGGATCCAGTTTTGACAAATTTAAGTCACTTTAATATTCTTTCCTACCCCTCTCTTTAAACATGAACCTGAGGCCTTAATGTAAATGCAGACGGACGCTTGATTCACATTGGTGTCATGTAGCTCCACCTACTGCAGATTTTCCTTTGAGCTATTCAGCATCTGTGACAATACTCAAAAAATGAGGATAATAATGGTTGCTGTGGTTTTCTTAATACTGTTAGCCGAACATTTCTCACTTTTTAAATTCTAGTATCACGGTGAGATTAGACTTCAATCTTCATCCTTTTATGTTATCATAAGATCTCAGTACTAGTTCTGGCTGATGCATTTTGAAATTTTACAATAAACCAAAATTCTCTTTTCTCATCTTGCTTACTCATGGTTCCAGTCAAGAGAGGGTAGCTGCTTTATTCATCTGGGACCCTGAATGACTCTGACAAGAAGAGAATCTTAACACACTCCCAATGGACATGAGTGGGAAATAATTCCCTGCTGTATTAAGTCACAGAGTTTGGAAATTACTACTGCAGCATGGCTTATATCCTAACTGATGCAGATAATTTACTGAAATGTTAAGGTTTTTACGTAGAGTGATTTGAGACTTCCAAGCACTGTGCAAAAACACCAGTTTCTATTATTTGTGCTTTTGTATTGACCATTTTAAATGCTGCTCCCGATCCTACTTTTTCCTTTACTCATTCACAACCATCCGTTTAAGATATTTCAGGAGACAAGTGTGTATTTGTTAAAATCAAGATGCCTTGAAAGCTATTTTGAATTTTCTCCACCCTGAAATATGTCTGTCCCTCATTGGGTGACAGCCTCTATGGTTGGAATAAGAGCTACATTTATGCTTTGAAAATGATGCAAAATCTTTTCCAGATAACTGCAAATCTATCACCCAATGTTCTTCTGAACTTGTGTGAACCAACAGTATAAACTTCAACATGTGTACAGATAAACATTCGTAGCATCCTCTGATTTTAGAAAATGAAAAATGGAGTTTTTATGAGATATGATAGCAAAATAATTTTATTTTGTACTATATAATTAATTTAGAGCTCTGAGTACCACCATTCTTTCCTAAATAACGTTTTTTTATTGTTCCTTTGCTAACTCCTGTCTGACTCTTTGTGACCCCATGGGATGCAGCATGCCAGGCTTCTCTGGCCTTCACTGTCTCCCAGAGTTTGCTCAAACTCATGTCCATAGAGTCAGTGATGCTATCTAACAATCTTGCTCTCTGCCACCCTCTTCTCCTTTTGCCTTCAATCTTTCCCATCATCAAGGTCTTTTCCAGTGAGTCAGCTCTTTGCATCAAGTGGCCAAAGTATTGGAGCTTCAGCTTCAACATCAGTCCTTCCAATGAATATTCAGGTTTGATTTCCTTTAGAACGGACTTGTTTGATCTCCTTGCTGTCAAGAGTCTTCTGCAGCACCACAATTCAAAATCATCAACTCTTTGGCTCTCAGCCTTCTTTATGGTCCAAATCTCATATCTGTACATGACTACTGGAAAAACCACAGCTTGACTAGATGGACCTTCGTCAGCAATGTGATGTCTCTACTTTTTAATACTCTATCTAGGTTTGTCATAGCTTCCCTCTCAAGTAGCAAGCGTCTTTTAATTTCATGACTGCAGTAAATTGCTTTAAATATATATGTTCTAGACGTTAAATTCCTCAGTAGAGAGTATGTGCTGTCTGATAGCCACTGAATCTGGCTTTGGAGACCGTCATTCTCTGCCTTTCTGAATTTTGTAATCTTTTTTCCAGAGTAAACGTTGTTCTTTTTAAACCACAGAGGAATTCTGACAGATCCACTCTAAGACTCTTCATATTTTTTCAATCAACAAATTAGACAATGGATTAGAGGCATTGTTCTACTTTCCATTAGGAAGCATGTGAACCAGATTTTTAAACTGCGTCTGTAATGAAAAGAAGATGGGAAGAGGGGAAGGAAGATTTTGAGTCACATCAAGCAACTTAAATGGTCAATATTTCCTTAAAATATTTCCTGTGTTTTTATTTCTTTTAAACTATAAAGATATATTCTTGAAAGAAAGAGAAAATAGATCTTCTGATGCTTTGTGTCCCCTTATTATATTTAACAGTATGGTTGCCAGATAAATAACAAGACTCCCAGTTAAATTTAAATTTCAAAACTAAATTTTCAAAAAATGTATTCATATATAATGAATATATATTGCTAGTGTAATTTTGGTACATGAAATGTTTGGGAGGTACTTATCCTAAAAACTACCCATTATTTATTTGATATTCAAATTGAATTGAATTTTGTATATTTTTACTTGCTAAATTCAGCAACTGTAAATAGCACACACTGAAAAAGAAAATCACTCGACAGACTCAAACCCCAACTCCTCTCACCATGAATGCAAGATCTGGAACTGGAATTAGACACAGAGTTTTCTAATTCCCTGCCCAGAGATCTTTTCTGCACATTAAACCTGTCTGTCACGACAGATACAGAAGATCATTGCATCAGCCCTGCAAAAAACCTGCCCAGCTCAGCTGTTGGATAGCTGTCTGACTCTATGTTACTAGCTGATGGATTTTGGATGACTTACTTGTCTTCACTCTTTTTCAATGTTCTCATCAATGCCATGGGGCTTAAAGTAACATTAAGATATGCAAGACAACATATTTAAGTTGGCAATAATTATTATTTCACAGAAATAGAAACTATATGCATTTCTTATTTGCTTTTTTGTGTTCCAAGTCCCTTCTGGGTCTGATGAAATCTAAGTCACCCTCAAAAGAAAATACTATAGTCACAGATCATTTTCCTAACATTTTCAGAAAGTTATAAAGTCTCTGGAGCCCAGGTTCCATGAAGACGGAACATACATTTTAGAACCCTTTCTTTTCAAAAGACAACTTTGTTAAATGAGGTTGCCTTATAAACCCCTAAGACATGCTCTTTCACCAAAGTAGAGCTGTCATTTCTTAACCTTGGAATCCCCAATAATTCTTCCTTATAAAGGGCTGAGGCAGTGTAAACCTGAGCTGAGTTGATTGCATATTGCTGACTGATGCATTCTCTAGAGGGCTTCAAATTCACTTACAGCATTTTGCTAGTTGGGCACACATTTAATTTTCTTGGCACTGTATTCAGTGATCTGTAGCCTTGAACTTAAATTGTGAATTTTTCAGGGACACTTAATCATGCACTTTACACAGCAGAACACAAACTATAAAGGGAGACTCTTCAAAAAGTGTTCTTGGAGTTTAATTACATAACCCAGTATGACTTCCTATTATGTATTATCCAAGTATACTTTGTCTTAGAAAAGAATAGTCATTTATTTTCTAAATTAAAAACAATCTGTATTATTTTATCATTATTTTCATCCCACTGCTACCACTGGGAGTAAAAGGGATATCGGAGCAAACATAAATTGCACATTTATTTAACTAGTGCTACATACTTGAATGCCACACTAAATTGCACAAACTAAAATGTGAGTCTTTGTCCTTAAGATGGTCAGAGCTATTAACTAAAAGCCAGATCCATTCTGTAAGGACTGTCATGCCTAGCAACATTCTAGATGATAGAAGACTTGCCAGATGGATATCTGTGTAAGAGGAACTTGCTCCAGTTAGCAATAAAAGAGCAAAGGAACAGAACAGCTTCAACCAGTAACAGGATTCACTTCAATCATGTGACAGGACTTTCATCATCAGACACTATTATGAGATGACATTATTGAACACAGCAAGGTCACCAGCCAGTAAGTTGTTCAGCAAAATTGTAATGTAGACAGGCAAGCACTATGTAACACTTGTTGCTGCTGCTAAAAGCTGGTATTTATTGAACACATATGCAAATTGAGCTAGGGGTTTTCTCACCTACTTTTTATTAGTGAGCTTTATTGAGATATAATTGATAAAATAATAGTATATTTATAGTATACAATATGATGATTTGATAAATGTATACATTGGGAAAGGAGTCCCACCATCAATTCAACAAATACATTTATCACCTCACATATTTACCTCTTTATTTTTGGTGAGAATTCTTAAGTTCCACTCTCTCGGTAAGTTTGAAGTACACAAACAGTGTTACCAATTATAGTCACCATTATTACACATTAGTCAGAATTTATTCACCTTATGGGAGCACAACATCCTATTCTCTGTTTCTATGAATTCCACTCTTTGAAAATTCCATATATGACCAATATCATGCAGTATTTGTCTTTTTCTGTTTGACTTATTTTATTTAAAATAATGTCCTTGGTGTTGTCACATTCATGTTGTTCACAAACCTCAGGACTTCCTTCTTCATTAAATCTGTTATACACACATGCACACTCACAAACTCACACATATATATCTCATATTATTCTATCCATCCATCAATGAACACTTAGGTTGCTTCCACAGCTTGTCTATTGTGCATAACTCTGCAATGAACGTAGAAACAAAGAAACCTCTTTGAAATACTGATTTTATTTCCTTTGGCTATATACCCAGAAGTGATCATTGGTAGTTCTATTTTTTTTAATTTAAATTTATTTATTTTAATTAGAGGCTAATTACTTTACAATATTGTATTGGTTTTTTTAATGTCTTGAGACCTCCACACTTTACATACCCAACAAAGTATAGGTGTTCCCTTTGCTCCATGTCCCACCTACTATCTGTTATCTATGATAATTTTGATAATAGATGGCCTAACTGATGTGAGGTATCTCACTGTGGTTTTGATTTGCATCTATGGAGATGATTGTTGTTTTTGTTCTTCAATATTTTAATGTGGTATATCACACTGATTGATTTGTGGATGTTGAGCCATCTTTGCATCCCTATAATAGCTCTCATTGATCATGATGTTTGTTTCTTTTAATGTGATGTTGCATGTACTTTCAACCCCTCCCAAGGGATTCACAGGAGGCTTCTCCCTCACATTATGTACTTGGCTGCCTTTCAAATCTTTGTGACCATCCAAGCTGCTCTCTTTGTTATTAGCACATCCCAGTAGTTAAGCATTTGTCAAAACACACCAGTGTCCCAAAGTGGAGGAGTGATATCAGTACAAGATACGGGTTGATTAGAAGCAGGACTTGCAGAAAGCAGCTGCGAAAGCATGCAGTCAAACTCCTTCCAGGATAAATTGAGAGACAGGCATTGTTACTTGCTCCCTGGGCAATAAGCCTTGGTGTACAGCCCAGCCATGAAGGTGCTTTTCCACCTGTTTGAAAACTACTTCTTTCTTCACTATAGTCCTGTAGGACTCATAAATGTAAGCCCCACTGACTCTCAGAGTTAAGTGATTCAGGGATCATCCCTCAGATGGCAGATGGAATTGCTCCGTGTAGCTGAAAATTCAGGGAAAATTCAGGATCATTATACATCATATCCTGATAAACACAAGTAAAAGCCCAAGCTTTCTGTATATTTTTGAACAAAGCTTTGCTTCATCTTAGCAGTATAAGGAAGTGGGTGCCTGTATCATGTCCATTTCAAGAATGAGAAATCTAAGTTTTAGAAACACTTAAGTTGTTCACTCAAACAAAGATTAGCAAGGGATGAATCTAGGATTTTAAATTTCACATTCCACCAATTTCTAAGGTGTACATTTTTTTTTTTTTTTTTTTTTTGCACTTTGCATCCTGACATTAGCATTCACTTATGATCACCTTAAGTCAAATAATGAGGAGGACAGACTTGTCATTTCTTGTCAGTGATTTACCTGGTCATAGCAATTCTCTATGTCATTCCTTAACTGAGTTATATACATTGTTAAAACTACAGATGTTGAGTGTAATTGCCATCTAAAATGTCTTCAAAGATGCATTATTCTACAGTTCAACAGTGAAACTAAAAGTTATGGTTTGGGCATTTTTTCCTTGCAATGTGTTACATAAACTAATGTCATATTTTACAGTTGAGCCATTTAGATTTGCCAGAATCAGATAGGTAGGCTTGTATTCAAAGCTGTAAAATAGGCATAATAATATTTCTATTAGATATTTTTCCAGGCTGATATTATATGCTATTGTGTAAATGCCATTGAAGTGTATATATAACAGCACCATTGAAAACAAAGATGCATAATTAAAAGCAAAAATACTCCATGAATTATTTGGTGTTATTGAGCATGCAGACAATTAATAAAATTAAAAAAAAAAACAAAAAACTTTGTTATTCAGGTTAGTTTCCTTTTTGACCATCTTGGTTACTTTTTAACTATTCTGAGACTGGATCAACCAGTGAATAGAGTTTGTTAAGTTATGTGCAAAGACCATACCATAATATACTTTTAAACTTTTTCTTTCTGTGAGCATAATAAATTTCAGAAAAAGATCTGTATTGAGAAGTGTATTTTTTCTTCTTCTAACAGCCCAGGGTACCCAGACACATGTTCAACTTTTAAAGGAGAATAACTTGACCTTAGAAATTAAACTAAGTAGTTAAAATCCCACTCTGGTATTATTTCAAGTAGATTCTCAGCAACAACAACAAAAAAAAACCCCACACAAATTCCAAAAAAATATTTTAGATATAATAAATAGCTGAAAATCAGATATTGTTTTCCTCTAGCTTCTCTGCCTAGCAAATTTCTTTTACAACCTCTATCATTTTCACATTGTGCTAATGATATCTGTCTGCTATTGATAATTAATCTAGATAATGACATTCCTGAGTATGATGCCACATCTCTGGACACTGAAGTGTGTCCAACCTGCCATTAAAATCCCATTAAAGCTTTATTTACCAGTCTCAAATTAAAAATAAACATTGGTTGTCCATAGGGCAGAATAATGATCACATTGACCTTGGAATGTTCATTCCCCAAAACCTAAGGACTGAAGTAATGGAGAACTAACACTGGAACATTTGGTGACGGGAATCCAACTAGTAATCTTGGCAAAAGAGCCAGAATATATGTAATTTCTTACTTGTCTTTAGCAAATACAATTTAGGATATTGCCTAAATAAGATGCAATATCAGAAGAAAAATTTCCTGGATTGCATTTTGCTTGTTGGTTTGTTTCTTAAAGAAGCCATGATATAAATGACTTAATACAAGTTTATTACATACAAAAGGGGCCTGTGTGTGCATTTAGCCTCCGACTTTAGTTTCGGATGTTTTAATTTTGGTGGGAAGTCTTAGTTTAAGTACAGGTTGAATTTAGAGTAAACAACTGCCATCTGGTAAACTAGTGATATTAGATCCCAGATGTTTTTATTTTTTTTTGAAAGCTAGAGAAATTTTGTAACAGAATTCCAGTTCTGGTTAATCCGGGAGATTTATCTTCAACTTAATGTGTTTAAGAAACCAACATAGTAAGCTACTGAGTGTCTGTTTGCAGGGGACGCAACCTATCTCCACGAGAGAATTAATCCTAAAGTGAGAAATAGGTGATTGTCATGAATTTAATATAGCTACCAAGTCTTGATTCTTAGAAGATACAGAGTATTTATGTGCATAGCTCAATGGTTGTTATTGAAATATGTTCTTTTCCTATCCTTCAGGCTGTGTAACAAGGTCCTTAAGAAAAGATGATTTCCAGTAAGCACATTAGTGCCATTTGATTAAGCTAGGAACTATATTTCAACCCAAGCTTTCATTCTTTGTGACCCAAGAGATCCGATTACAGTATAAAAGGATGTATGGACTCGTCCTAACTCTGCCATGAGATATCATACAGCTTTGAGGACTTGAGGGCTCAGTGGGTCCCATGGAAAAGCTGGGAAAAAAATCTTAGACATGAGTGGCCAATAAAAATAGAAATCTATGCACTTGTTATAAAATCAAAGGCTGCACGCCCACACACCCCCAGGGAACTGCTGACCATATGCAGCATCCAGGGAAACCATGGTGTATAGGAAAACAGGACTGAGGGATGATGCTAATGCCTGATTGGCAAAGCAACACAAGACCCCTCAAAAACACAACTTCAAAGAAATGTTTCAAGGAAGGTAGAACTTCACTGGGGCTAGAGTCAGTGGTCAGCAGAAGATCCTTTGTTGTTGTTCAGTCGCTCAGTCACGTCTGACGCTTTGCGGCCCCATGGACTGCAGCACGCCAGGCTTTCCCGTCCTTCACCAACTCAAGGAGCGTGCTCAAACCCATGTCCATTGAGCCTGTGATGCCAATCCAATTATCTCATCCTCTGTCATCTCCCTTTCCTCCTTCTTCCACTTATAAGCCAATCATTGCAGGCCTTTCATACCTTAATGATAATATCATGTTATCTCCAAATGTATTGATACAATTCAGTGAAGATCCTCTTAGAACATTATTAAGAAGAGTGTTGGTTCAGATGCAGGATACACTGCCTCAAATGAGTACAGGTACATACTTAGGACATGTAGTCCTATCTTCTGGTACATTCCAAATATGAGAGTCAGGATGAATGTACCATTTAATCTGTTCTTGACAAAATACCCCATGTGTCTGCTTGTGGTTTACCAACATAGTTCCCATGAAGCCTGGATGTGCTCAAAGATGCCAAATGCTCACAATGCAAGCCCCAGGGGCCATCCATGCATTTGATGGACCAGCTATATTTCAGAGGCTCCCACAACCTCTCCTCAATTTTGACAGTCTGCTAGAATGAGTCACTGAAAGTCACTTGACTCGGGAAATCACTCTATGTAAGTGAACCAGTTTATTTTAAAGAGTGCACCTCAGGAAAAGACAAATGGAAGAGATGCACCTGACGAGGCGTGGGGTGGACCAAGAGCTTCCGCATTCTATTTTGGGCAGCTACCATCCCATCATGTCAGTGAGTTCATCAACCCAGAAGCTCCCTGAGCCCCAACATTTAGGGGTTTTATGAAGGTTGCGTTATATAGGCATGTTTGGTTGAATTGCTGGCCATCAATGGCTGAAGTCAACTTCAGCCCTTTTTCCCTCCCTGGAAGTCGGGAGGTGGAGTTGAAGGCTCCAGCTCTTTGGCCAACACTTGCTTTCTCTGGTGGCCATCCTCCATTCTGAAGCTACTCAGCTCCCACCCCTCATCCTCCCAACGGTTATCTCATTAGCATGAAAACAACAGTAAATTCCATAGGTTTTAGGAATTCTGTGCCAGGGCACAAGGCCAAATATTAATTTTTTTATTACATTACAGAGAGGAAGGATAATTTCTCACTATTAAATATTGCACCGAGGGTAGGAATACATTACAGCTTCCAAACATTCTCTCTGAGGCACTGAGGAACTATCCGCTGGTGCCTGGTACGTAATTGTTGCAGACTTTGAAACATTGGCAAGTTCATTTTTAACTTTTATTACTCTTACGTGATTAAGTGTAAAGCCCGAAGAGAATATTCTGAACATTGAAAATATATCTTCTGGACAAAGAGAAAGAGGAAAGATGTGGAAGATAACTTTCTTCTCAATCCAAGATTGGACTAGTGGTTAAAAAAATAAATAAATAAAAGAATACAGAGAGCAGAATCCATGGCTGTGTGTGTGCTCGGTCACTTGGTTGTGTCTGACTCTTTGTGACCCCATGGACTTGTAGCCCACCAGGTTCCTCTGTCCATGCTTACCATTTCTAAATAAGAACCAACAGGCCGAGTTCTGGGGTCATAACAAGAAACCAAGGAGATTGCATGAGGTCACATATATAAAGGGAGCTGAGAAAAGTCAGCTTTTCTCCAAAAGAAAAATCCATGTGAGATTCTCTGATCACTTACTGCTCCATTCTGGTCTTGGGTGGTCAAACCAGGAGGATTCAAACATTATAAAAGCTGACTTTGTGTAAGGGGCCCGATTTTCAATATAACCAGGCTAAACATAGATCAAAATGTTTTACAAAGATGTCAAACTAACTTCTGACAGTCTTGATCATCAAAAGCATCAGACAAGCCACGCATACAAAATAACCCAGGATTAAATATGTGACACAAACAAAAATCCACGGCAAAATAGGGGTGATCCCAGCAAAACAAAATTCTATAACCATGCAACATATTTCTTCTAATTCATAAAATGTGAAGTTTGAATCAAAAATATACTTCTTGTTTCTTTTTAGATTTATTGTTTAAAGAGATACCATGGAAGACATTATAAAAAGTATTAAATGGAAACAGAGATTTTTTTACCAATTGAATCATTAGATTAACATTTGAAATAGCAAGTCATCATTTTAAAGGAATTTTTAAAAACTAGATTCAGTTCAGTTCAGTTCAGTCGCTCAGTCGTGTCCGACTGTTTGCGACCCCATGGATTGCAGCACGCCTATGCAGAGTACATCATGAGAAATGCTGGACTGGAAGAAGCACAAGCTGGAATCAAGATTGCCGGGAGAAATATCAATAATCTCAGATGTGCAGATGACACCACCCTTATGGCAGAAAGTGAAGAGGAAGTAAAAAGCCTCTTGCTGAAAGTGAAAGTGGAGAGTGAAAAAGTTGGCTTAAAGCTCAACATTAAGACAACAAAGATCACGGCATCTGGTCCCATCACTTCATGGCAAATAGATGGGGAAACAGTGGAAACAGTGTTAGACTTTATTTTTTGGGCTCCAAAATCACTGCAGATGGTGACTGCAGCCATAAAATTAAAAGATGCTTTTAATTAAGAAAAGTTATGCTTAATTAAAAGATGCTTTTAATTAAGAAAAGTTATGACCAACCTAGATAGCATATTCAAAAGCAGAGACATTACTTTGCCAACAAAGGTCCATCTAGTCAAGGCTATGGTTTTTCCTGTGGTCATGTATGGATGTGAGAGTTGGACTGTGAAGAAGGCTGAGCACCGAAGAATTGATGCTTTTGAACTGTGGTGTTGGAGAAGACTCTTGAGAGTCCCTTGGACTGAAAGGAGATCCAACCAGTCCATTCTGAAGGAGATCAGTCCTGGGATTTCTTTGGAGGGAATGATGCTGAAACTCCAGTACTTTGGCCACCTCATGCGAAGAGTTGACTCATTGGAAAAGACTCTGATTCTTGGAGGGATTGGGGGCAGGAGGAGAAGGGGATGACAGAGGATGAGATGGCTGGATGGCATCACTGACTCGATGGATGTGAGTCTGGGTGAACTCCGGGAGTTGGTGATGGACAGGGAGGCCAACAAAGCTAGTGGAGGTGATGGAATTCCAATTGAGTTATTTCAAATCCTAAAAGATGATGCTGTTAAAGTGCTGCACTCAATATGCCAGCAAATTTGGAAAACTCAGCAGTGGCCACAAGACCAGAAAAGGTCAGTTTTCATTCCAATCCCAAAGAAAGGCAATGCCATAGAGTGCTCAAACTATCGCACAATTGCACTCATCTCACACGCTAGTAAAGTAATGCTCAAAATTCTCCAAGCCAGGCTTCAGCAATACATGAACTGTGAACTTCCATGTTCAAGCTGGTTTTAGAAAAGGCAGAGGAACGAGAGATCAAATTGCCAACATCTGCTGGATCATGGAAAAAACAAGAGAATTCCAGAAAAACATCTATTTCTGCTTTTTTGACTATGCCAAAACCTTTGACTGTGTGGATCACAATAAACTGTGGAAAATTCTGAAAGAGATGGGAATACCAGACCACCTGACCTGCCTCTTGAGAAACCTATATGCAGGTCAGGAAGCAACAGTTAGAACTGGACATGGAACAGCAGACTGGTTCCAAATAGGAAAAGGAGTACATCAAGGCTGTATATTGTCACCCTGCTTATTTAACCTCTATGCAGAGTACATCATGAGAAAAACTATATTACAAGTATCTATAAAATGGTCTGAAATATGCTTTATTATCAAACAATAAAAATCTAAATTTACTGGATTAATCTTATGCTTTTGGAAGTTACTTAAGAAATGGGAATAGTAAAATATGAAACAGTTTTTATTAATTAGACATTAAAGATGTTTAAATAATGTAGTAACTACTGACTTAAATATAAATTTATAGTCCCTTACAGTCTATATATTCCAGTGATTTCTTTTTCTTATCAGCCATCTCCCAAAAGCTTTCATTTTTCTGAAAGAAGACAGTAGATAAGTGAAAATGTTTTAATATATTCTCATACAGTGCTCCCTGCATAGTTCATTTTTATTCTCAAAGTCAGTTGGGCCAATTTAAAATGCCAGAAAAATTTCTAAATGCCTCAGTGACTCCTGGTTGTACATTTAAATCACACAAACATAGGGGAAAATAAGACATAAAGGATACACCTGTAATTAAGAAAGTTAGCTTTTAAAATATCTGAAATATTGGTCCCAGAAAGAATTTTGAGTTAGGGAAAAGGATTCTGTGTGACAATCTCTTTATAAGATATCTCAAAATAATGCTGCCTGCTCTTAAAACACTTGCAATGGAATGCACATCTCTGCCATTAAGAGTTTCAGAGGACTGGCTTATTAAATAATTATGTATATAAGTTTGTGTGCAGGTATGTGTGTATTATGAACACAGAAGTGAAAATAGTAAAGGTATCCAACATTTGATTTCCCTCTAATTTTGATTTCCTTGTTCAAATTGTTGCTTTTCTTCTTTTCTGGTTGCAACTGAAATAAAAATAGGACTTTTTCTGACACAGAATCTTTGCTCTCTGGATGCATTATAATATTATTCTCTTGCTCCTCTCAAAATCCCTTAGCTCAGTAAGGCTCAAGGAATTCACAGTCCAAGAAAAATAAGTGTATAAGTAAGTCAGAGGCCTCCCAATCTAACCAGACAGAAGTAGGCTGAGCCCCCTGCATGAGTGGTCAAGAGAGGGCTTGTGCCTTAAGATTCTCTGTCTTTATGATAGGTTTCGGGGAATGTATATATCATGAAAATACATGAATCCAGGTCAAGACGATGCTATCAGTAATGATCAAGGCAGTTGAAGGAATTTAGAAAATGTGAGATGCAAGAGAAATACTTCAATATAGCTTTGCTGCAAAATTCTCAGCTTTGCAGGGCTTTAGGGGATAAAGAGAATATATTGAATAGAATACTAAAAAAGAAATGAAAAGCCACCATTTAACAACAGGAAGTAGAGAAAATTATTTGAAATATATTTTGATACACTTTCCAATGACAGAGTGTAAATTGAATTCAGGGTACAAGGCTGAAAAGAATCATATAGCTGAAAAAAAAAAACTACTGCATTTTTATTTACTATTGCTTCTCATAATCTGAACTAAAAACACTATATGTGTGTATAGCACATGTAATGTTCAAAGATGTTTCAGAATAAGTATCTATTTTTGTCTTCACAAATGTATTCTGGAATTGTAGAGATTTTAATATTTACCATTCTGCAGATGAGAAAACAGTTTAAATAAATTGGTCAGGGTCTCTTGAAATCACAGGATGAGTTGTGACAGATCTGGAACTCAAATACAGATTTTCTAAAACTCAGGAAAAAGTTAAGAAAGATCCTCTTCATGTAATGCACTAGATATAAAATATTGCACATTGCTATTCTTTAAAAAGAAATTAAAGTAAAAATTTTTCAGTGTCCTTAGAGAACATTTGATGTTCTCTCAGGATACAGATTAGTAGTTATACAACCTTGGTCAAGGTGCCTTGCTATGTTTTGGAACTGCAGGCCCAAAGGCTCTTTCGGAAAAGTTTTTCTTGGAAATCAAAAGTTTTTTTTTTTTTCCATTCATCTATTAGGGGAATATATATATATTATATGTATATACACATACATATAGTATATTATTACACACATATATAATATATTACATATATTATATATTATATATATACATATACACACACATACATATATGTATATATGTGTGTATATATATATATGTATATATATATATGGTGCTTCCCTAGTGGCTCAACCAGTAAAGAATCCACAGGCAATGCATGAGACTTGGGTTTGATCCCTGGGTCATGAAGACCCCCTGGAGAAGGGAATGAATACTCCTGTATTCTTGCCTAGAGAATTATGTTGTCAGAGGAGTCTGGTAGGCTATAGTCCATGGGTTCTCAAAGAGCTGGACACGACTGAGCAGCTAAGCATGCACACACATATGTGTGTATGTATATGTACATATTCATGAAACTGAAATAAGATCGTGTATATAAATTTTCTGGTAAATGTACAATACATACGAGTCAGTTACTATTTGAAAGCAATTATAATTGCAATTATTTTCCATTTCATGAAAGAATGGATGTGCTATTTTCTGATAACCTCTTTGTGAGGGTCAAGTGTAATCCTCTGAAATAGCTGAAGCACTATCTCCAGATCTGTGACACAGGGACACCTATTTTTCCTACTAGATTACTGTAGTAAAATAAGTGTTTGTTTTATGGTATGTTATTTTCCAAGGAATGAGGATGTGCAGGGGAACGCAGATGCAACAAATACTACTGAGGCAAATACAACAAGTGGACAAGTCCTATTTGTCATATACAGGCTGTTCTTTGCCTATATATGACATGTGCTATTTGGGCAAAGATGACAAGTAGAGAACACCCAGAGCTCACATGGCCAAAGAGCCATCCTCAGCCCACAGAGAAGTTGTTTAGGCTGAATGTAGCTAGACAGAAGGCAGCATGCAAGCATTCCCATAGAGAGATTCCCCACATGTCTATAGCGCTCTTACCATTTACAACAAAAGGAAGGCAAGGGGCAGTCAGTGTCTGCGTAGCAATGCCACTTCCTCATCCATGAAAAGGGCCAGGTTAGAAAGGAAGCCCTCCAGAGCCCAGCTGATCTGCCTTTCATTCTTTGTGCGAGCTCCCTCTGCTAAGCCTGCTCTTTGCTCTGTTCCAGAGAAAACAAAAGAAACGAGCCTCTGGGGATGTCTTTATTTGTCTCTCCTCTAATGGTTAGCTTTCAGGGCAATTTTGTTTCACACTTTTCATGTTGTTAAAAGGAAAGTGTGTGTGCTATGAAGGCAAAGAACAGCCTGTAACCTAAACCAGTCCAATATACCTTGGTGTGCTGTGACACCATCTCTTGGGGGCCAGGGTTTTGGGGGATGTTGGAAGATCTGATTTGGATGTTTGCCAAATGCCATGGGATAAACCACCTGCTTTTTCTGATTTCAGACTACCCACATGGCTTTGGAAAGAGCCGTACATGCAGAACTTGTGCCAGCTGGGAGGAGCCTGCTTCTCCACACTGTTGAGAGAACACATGTGTCACTAAAATGTACAGTCTTGGTAGTTAAAGTAACACTGCTAGCATTTAAAGCGGAACAACAGGTGTGAATCAGAACAGGTCCAGACCAGTAGAGACACGAAAACGCTGGAATCCTAATAGGATGCAGGCATCTAGAAGACACCCAAGGAACCTTCTTGATGTAACTTACACCTTCGAGATTCCTCTGGTTTGACTGGATTGAGAACTGTTTAAGAATTTGATGAAGGTTTGTCAATTTCTTTTCCTTCCTGAATTTTGAATGTGGATCAGAGTTTCATAGGATAAAAAAAAAAAAAGACTTGGCTTCCCTTCCCTACTCCCTGACCCTGGAATCCCCAAACTTCCCTTGAAGAGACTTTAATTTCAATAGTTTCATTGGAACTACCCAAGTCCAGTATTTATTGCAATCCTATGGCTGTTCAGTTTAGCTCTGTTTCACACTTTGAGGTCCCGTATAAATTTCCCAAAAAACACTTCCTTTTCTTTTCATTTCCTTACATTATCTAGAGTCAGCTTCTCTTGCTTGTTGTTGTTGTTGGTTTAGTCACTAAGCTGTGTCCAACTCTTGCGACCCCGTGGACTGTAGCCTGCCAGGCTTCTTTGTCCATGGGATTCTCCAGGCAAGAATAGTGAAGTGGTTGCCATTTCCTTCTCCATCTATTGCTTGTGATGCCCATTATAATGGCACTGTTGGAATGAAATAACATGGAAGAAACATGTCCCTGGGTCTTCAGACAAACTTTGGAATACTGGAAATGCCGTCCCCCAAGTCCTATCAAAAGTCCAAGCACTTCTTGGAGGGAGGGGAGAATGTTTCTTATGGGGAGAAAGTTCTTTAAAGAAAATTTAGAAACTTATTTGTGCAAGCTGTCTTAAGAAGATGAAAAGCAACAAAAGTCATTTCTGAGAATAATGTTTACAGACCAGGATTCAGTCAAATATTTGATAATAATTGTCTGACATTACAAAACTAGATGATAAAAGAGACAGTTTCTGATCTGTGCACTTTCTCCTGAGCTGGCTTGTAGGTCACACTTCTTACAGGTGTTTGAGTCAGGTTCCTAGGTGATAATGTCAAGGTAATTTGCTCAGTGTATACATCTCATAGGGCCAAAAATCAAACCTACTTATTCTCAGTTTTGTTTGTCTGTTTGTTTGGAAATCCACTTTTCTAAGAACACATGAAAGAAAATTCTGTAACCTTTTTTTCTCAGTGCTATGCCACAAAAATCAGTATAAATGTATTCAGAAAAAGGCACAAGCTTTCACAGACAGTCATTCATTTATCCCTACAACATCAAACTTCCTTACCAGTGGGCTTTTCCAACACTTAAAAAGTTGAGTAAGTCATGAGAAATTTGGAAACTCCTTTTTGCTTCCATATAAGCTACATCACCTACTAGCTTTCCAACAATAGAGGTGGTATTTTCTCTATCTGTTTGCTCCTTAATCTTATTTCTAAAGTTCAGAATTCTGGTAGGGAACTTGATTATTTTTCTGCATGCTATGAATGATCATTTTCAGTTGCAGAGTTAAAAGTGACAGTACCCACTGCTGGCTTTTAGAAACAGCCCAGATTTCTATATTTGACTCCATTAGTGGCTGCAGAACTGTTATACTTAACGTTTTACCCTGGCAGTGCTTGTGTCGCTGTTTGGAAGACAGTACGCAAGGCTAACTTCTAGCTCTTCTAATTGTGCTGACCTTTTCAGACATACAAATCAAAGTGAAAAATAGACTGGCATCATGCACTGCACAAAAGGGGTAAGAAGAAAGCAGGGTATCAGCAATATTGTCTCATAGAGAGAATGCATTGAAAGCAAATTAGTTGGATTCCTTATATTATTTTTAATGTATTCCTTCTATATTCAAGTTGAAATTGTCAATGAAGCCTTAGCATAGCTGATAAAAATGAGAGAGACAGTAATTGAAGAAACAAAAGAATCTGATGACCTCTGTTACTTAAGTCTATACAAATCAAAAATAATCCATAGCAATTTGCTGTTTAGTTGTTTCCTCTGTGGTCATTAGTTTTCAGAGATTGCAAGCGCCAAACACACTTTCAGATATAAGAAGCATTTAAAATACAGGGCTGGACTCCACATACAAAAAGCAGTCTAAAAAGGGGTAGGTTCTTCTTATCTCACATTCATGCGCTCTTTTTTAGGATCCTAGGCAAACAGGTGGCCCTGTTTGTCTCCAAATGGCCCCAACTAACGGGATTGAAACTAAAAGTCTTCTTGATGTAAAAAATTAATTTTATACTTGTATGCTCTTTTACTATCTTAAAAGGCAAATGTCTTCTTTGTTTCTTAACACATTTTGTTTAAGCATTTCAAAATCATAGGAATCTACAAACATCATGGTTATAATTCTACTGAGCTTTTACTAAGGCCTTTGCATCTATGGTCTCTGTTTTTCCCTCTTAAGTAAGAACTCTAGTGTAGGTATAATGACCCTGTGTTTGCTAGCAAAATCCTGAGCATCCAAAAAGTTCAGTAACTTTCATAATTTCACACATCTTGAAGGGGTCACAGTCAGAATCAAATCAGTCACATTCTTATCATCCAAGTAAAAGTGTTGTTTACAGCTTAATGTCCTTCCTTCTGTGTGTGTGTGTTGGTATGAAGATCGGTATAGACTGTTATAAGAGTATAGATAAATTTATATCCTACTTTTTTCTTATTATAATATACTGCCTACCTTTGTAAATATTCTTAATAAATCTTACTTTTAATAATAGGTTGGAATTCCCCTATCTGAGCATCATTTATTTACTCATATGTTTGATATTGGTTGTTTCCATATTTTTTCTCTTCGATAATACTGTGTTGGGCGTTTTTATGCTTCAACTGCTGTTCAATTTTTTGAATAGAGGTAGAAGAGTAGATCAAGTGGTTATAAAAACAATAAAATACTTGTAATTTTTATTATAAAATTCACAATTGTATTAATAGATGATACTAAACTCTTCTCCTGCACTTGATATGAAACACATATAATCATGCACATAACTGAAAGCCCAGGAGCTACACTGACTACTGGTCGTGACCCCGGGGAGACCAATGAGATATTATGTTGGTGGCTGTGCCGTGGAGCACGGCCAGTCCTTAGTGGACATAGGGTAGTTGACACGGACTCTGCGCACGGAGCAGGGACAGAGCAGAGGCCACTTATGAAACAGGAAGTTGGGACAAAAGCCTCTGTTTAAAGATCAGGCTGAGAGTGACAATCCTCTGCCGTACTCTGTCAGGACTATGTACAAAATGTTGATGTTATGTCAGGGAGGAGAGTGTCTTTGATGAGAATTCCTAACTGTAAGCTTATTCTCCAAAGGATTTGAAGGCGGGATCCACACTACTTGTGTGGTCCAAATATCCAAGCTCATATTTAAAATCGCTTTAGGATTTCCTATACCCACAAGGAGCATAGCAGAGTTAAAGTTCACAATCTTTCTGCAGAAGTATCTTATATCAGGGCTCAAAAGAGTGCTTAAAGAAAAAACTGTCATAGACCATGAGCTCAAATGAACTAACCTTATATCAGAGAAAACAAGTAACTATAGAGAAACATAATTATATTCCTGACTAGTCAAATATGTTGGAATGATCAAATATGGAATGTAAATGTATTTCACAGGTTTTAAATGAGGAGTCAAAATAGGATTAAGCAATGAAATACGATGCAGAATGGTCAGGCAGATTAGAAAGGATCCACTTGTGGGTTGCTGCTGTTCAGTCGCTCAGTCGTGTCTGACTCTTTGTGACCCCATGGACTGCAGCACACCAAACTTCCCTGTCCTTCACCATCTCCCGGAGCTTGCTCAAACTCATGCCCATTGAGTTGGTGATGCCATCCAACCATCTCGTCCTCTGTTGTCCACTTCTCCTCCTGCCTTCTCTCTTCCCTATCACTTTCTCCTCTTTTAGGAGAAATTCTAAAACTCTTAGAAGTGGTAATTAAAATTAAGAATTCAATGGAGAGATTAAATAACTAATTTTAAAGAAGCTGAAGAGAGAATGAATAAATGAGAAATAAACCTAATAAAATGAAGTATAAAGGAGACAAAGAGAAAGAAGTCTGATTGAGACCTCAAGTCATCTAAGTCAAAATAAAAGTAAAAAACACCTATATTCAGATGATCAGAAAACGATGATGCCAGACACTGGTAACTTGGCCCAGAGTGATGGTTCTGAACCAAAACGGGACACATCAAGCAGCTCCTCTAGAGATGTGAAGCAGGAAATTGATGGTTTCCGTGTTGATTTGTTTCCTAGGGCATGAAAATGTAATTTAGCAAGGGTTGATAGGCTTGCATTTCCTACCTTGTACACTAAAAGACTGTTGTTTTAAGCACACTACTGACTAATCCATACTTCAGTTTACTCAAATATAAAATCAGTGCAGCGATCAACCTCCTATCACTTTAAAGCAAGCCAATGAGATGGTGTATATAAGTCCCTTGGTATGTCAAACAACACACGATAAGTGATCAATACACATCAGCTACTTTTGAGGCTATTGTTCAATCGACTTATTGTTTTATGAAATGCTGCATTAGATGTAAGGTAGGAGATCTCAATGCAAACAAAGACAGAAGGGTCTTCCTAAGTTCCTTAGAGCAACCTAGACCTTTGACGATGATGAATTTTGTGCTCTTTTATTTCATTTGTAAAACGAGCTGAAGTGAGCTTTGTTACTGTCATAGATATGCCCCAGATAATACAGTTCTAGAGTAACATTACAATGTTGGGGGTCTAATAAAGATCATCCCTTGTTTTGAAAATTCCTATTTTTTGAGTAAATGACCCAGCCTATACAGAGTGCTAATTCACTGTGTATTCTTGACCCTATAGCTGCTGGTGTAAGTAAGTGGCATATTCATATTGATAAATAATAATGATGAAGAAGACTTTTTTATGTTTCAGCTGATTTTTTATTTATTTTTTATTTTTTAAAATATAAATTTATTTATTTTAATTGGAGGTTAATTACTTTACACTAAGACTTTTTCAAAATGAATGGAAAAAGAGGCACTCTCTCTGAGGCACATGTTTTATTAGGATGAGAATTTACAATAGCAGAATAAAAACACAGGATGTTCCAAAAAGGAATCTTCATCTCTGTGATTCATTCACATCAGATCTAGAGAACTGACTTTAAGTGGCAGCACCCTGGGCACCTCACCAAACCCCAGATCATGAACTGGCTCCTTCTCTGTCTTGGATGTAATTCACCATCAGGCAGAAGTCTAGTCCAGCTAGAGCAAGCGCTAACTTCCACTCTCCCTGTTGCTTCATTCCCTATTCCAAGTCCAACTTGTCAAAAAGATCTTTAAATGTAACATAGAGCCCAATTGCTTCCTAAAAATAAATGATTAAACAAAAAATAGATAGGATATTGACATCTTGATTGATATGACATATTTTTGTTAGTGTTGCCCATTACGAGGACAAACAAGTCAGAAAAAAACTCAGAAATCAAGTCTGTAGAAACAAAGTAGTGTCTCATGGAAAGTTACAAGCATTACAATCCCTGTGAAACACCAAATACAATTCACATTGAAGATACGTTTCATGCGTTCACGATGACAAGCAGTGAAGTTTACCTTTACTGACATATAAAAGTTATTGTAGAGTGTTATGATATATTATTTCTAGCTGCCTATTTTTCCTTAATGACTTTCCTAAGACAATGTGATACAAATTGCTACCAGCATAAAATGCACTTTTAGCTGTAGATAAAAGCAGATTTGGGGCTGCAAAAAGCAAATATTTCAATACCTGCTTTGGGCAGAATACATTGAATTTTATGCCCTTTATGTTATTTGAGTAATGTTATCCCTGTTGTTTCTCTCTGGGGAGTTCAAATATTAATATCTTAATTTTCAGACATCAATATTAGTTTGATGAGTGAGACATAATTGTAAAAATTGCTAACAAGGTCTAAAGGAAAATGTCTTTAATAAAATAGCTAGGTCGGAAACTTAAAGTTTATCAGTTTTAAACTTTACCAGAACATAAATCATCAACTCTCTCTAGAATCAAAGTCAATACAGAGAAAGAGTTTTTTTTTTTTTTTTTTCCCTTTATCAGTTGATTCGCAATAGGTTTACGGCCCAAGATTTCTATATGAAAAATATTACCTTACAATAAAGCAACATTTTTAAGAAACTACATTTTATTAATTAAAAAAACTATCAAATAATACTAAGTGCTATTAACCTGATGTCTAGAACTATGAAGAGAAATAATTCAACAGTGTAGTTCTCAAAGGCAGTCTTTAAAGGAATCAGGCAATACATCCCGCAGAAAAAGTGTTACAGGTGGGCTTCCCTGATGGCTCAGTCACAAAGAATCCACCTGCCAACGCAGGAGATACAGGAGACGTGAGTTCAATCCCTGGGTTGCAAAGATCCCCTGGAGGAGGAAATGGCAACCCACTACAGTATTCTTACCTGGAAAATCCCATGAACAAAGGAGCCTGACAGGGAACAGTCCTTGGGGTTGCAAAAGAGTCAGACGTGACTTAGCAACTGGGCATGCACAAGTAAAGTGGGATGCCTCCGGCCAGTATTGGCAATGGAGTGCAGTAAGGTCAGGGAAAATTTCCCAGAGCAGGTAATGTCTAAATGGTCAAATAAGAATCACATCTATGGTACTACAGAGACATAGTTACAGAGGCTTAGGGCTGAATGTGAAGCTGGTATGCTCTGGGAGCTTCATAAGCTTCTGCTTGGTTTGAATATGAACATGAGGCAGAGATGCTAACTGAGTGTCAGTCATGAAGTGCAGCGGGTACCATATTCAAGAGAACAATTTTCTTCTAAAGCTACAGTGAGCTAACAAAAAAAGGCTTTCATGCATTCTGATTTGTGATCCATTCTGGCAACAGTATTCACAGTAGATGGAGGGGGTGTGGCTGTGTGGAGGCAGGACAGGTGTTACATTAATCATGCAACAAAGGATAAGATCCCTAATTGAAGCAAATATAAAATGTCAGTAGTGGTAGATTTTTTTTTCCTGTTTAGTAGAATTCAGCTTCACGAACTTGCTTAATACATTTAATACGCTCAATAATTTATAGACAATAAAATGATTATCAAGTAGAAGACTGCAGAGAGATGCAGATCAAGAATACATGTATTTACAATAGCATGGTCTTTTAGTCCCAGGCTAGATGATCAGTTTTGCCAAAACTTATTACAATGGGAAAAATAAAGGTAGCATACATTGGTCCACAGATATAAAACAACTGTGGGATTAATTCTGTAGACTTCGTCTTCTTTAATTCTGACCCCAAAACCTGTAAGTGGGGTGTTTCTCATTCTTCTCATAATGATGAAAAAAAAAAAAAAAACAGAGATAGATAGAGGTGTGTGACTTTCCAAGGCTTCAGAGAAGATCCTAGAACGGAAATCTCTTCTGTCTGACTTCAGGGAACTACGGTCTTAATCTCTATGAAATATGCCCCTTCTTAGAACTCATGTCCCACCTACAGCAAATTCCACACTGAAACTGAAATTGAGTGCAGCACCTAAGACTTCCATCAGACAGGTGATTGGATGCCGGCTTGTGTAAAGGTGTCAGGCAATAGAGACTTTTGCTTGCAGGTGCCAAGCCTGCACATTTTTAGCTTAATGAACAAGGAGAGCTGATGACAGCCACGGTGACAATCATGGCTACAAGGGAAGGTGTGGCAATGAGTCCAGACTGCTCTGAGAGGAGCACAGAGGCTGGAAGCACTAATACCATCAATATTAATGCCGGTCAAAACACGAGCTCCGCGCCAGAGAGGCTGGTGAAGGAGGCACCCAGGAGAGGCTGATAACCACATCTGATCATCAAAGGGCAGATGTTAAATGTGATTCAGATGAAAAGTGAGAGGAAGTGCTGACAAGGGCACAGCTGAGAGATAGGCAGATGCACATGGTGGAAATTGTCAGACACACGTGTCATCCTGGAGGAAAGCAGGGTACTGGGGGTGGGAAGGGCAGAGGGGCTCACTCATTCCTCAGAACTCATCATTTTAGCTTTTACTCAAGCCAAGGTCAAACAAAACAAAGAAACACATGTTTATTATTTTTTTACATTTTATTTCATTTTGTTACACTTTACAAAAGTCGTTTTACAAAGTCCTGCTATTTTCTGCTGTAGCTCAAAGTGAATCAGCTCTGCATAAACATATATCCCCTCCCTTTTGGAATTCCTTCCCATTTAGATCCCCAAAGAGCACCTAGTAGAGCACCCTGTGTTGCAGAGTAGACTTTCATTAGTTGTCTATTTTATACATAGTATCTATACTGTGTATGTGTCAGCCTCAATCTCCCAGTTCCTCCCAAGCCCTCTTTCCCCTCTTGGTATCCCGTACGTTTGTTCTCAACATCTTTGTCTCTATTTCTGCTTTGCAAAGATCATCTATACCATGTTTCTAGATTCCATAGATATGTGTTAATACACACTATTCATTTTTCTCTTTTTGACCTACTTCAGTATGTATGGTGGTCTCTAGGTAGAGTTTAGTTCCGTTGCTCAGTTGTGTCTGACTTTTTACAACCCCATGGACTGCAGCATGCCAGACCTCCCTGTCCATCACCAACTCCTGGAGTTTACTCAAACTCATGGCCATCGAGTCGGTGATGTCATTCAACCATCTCATCCTCTGTTGTCCCCTTCTCCTCCCACCTTCAATTTTTCCCAGCATCAGGGTCTTTTCCAATAACTCAGTTATTTGCATCAGGTGGCCAAATTAGGGTATGATTAAAAAAAAATAATAATAATTGGAATATGATAGCTTTACAATGTTGTGTTAATTTAAGCTGTACAACAGTGTGAATCAGCTGTATGTATACTTATATGTCCTCCCTCTAGAGTGTCCCTCCAGTCACTAGCAAC
Organism: Bos javanicus; assembly: GCF_032452875.1. Lineage (NCBI taxonomy): Eukaryota > Metazoa > Chordata > Mammalia > Artiodactyla > Bovidae > Bos > Bos javanicus. The sequence continues at coordinate 94,353,429 of NC_083877.1, forward strand.
ACATGTTTAAACATATTCACCACAGACTTCCCTGGCAGTCCAGAGGTTAAGACTGCACTTCTGCTGCAGGGGACAAGGGTTCGATTCCTGGTTAGGGAACTAACCAGGAATTCTGTTTACCATGTGGCATGCTCCTCACTCCCCCCCAAAAGAAATATACATATTGACCAGTCCCAATAATTAAATAAAAGGCCCAAACACGTGGTTTCCTCCAAAGAAAATATTACTGCACATTGATAGGTATAAATTCTTCCAAAAAGAGTTCTGCTGAGTGAAGAATAGAGTGAACAAAAAACAATGCTGCTATTATTTGTTTCTTTTGTTTGCATCCACATATCCACAGGTGACTTTTAAGGTGTGTCTGTTTTTCATCTGCTTTGAACCTTTGTGTTTTGTTGGTAAGGAATGATGATGAAGCTGGCAGGAATTTCTCATTGGTGACTCTGAAGTAGTCATTGCTAATCAGTGAATTGTAGATTCACAGTGCTTCAACCAGTTTACCTATTAATACAAAAGATTCCCATTTCAAAGAATGCAAAACGTGATGTAATAGTGTGCCCGAAAGCATGAAACCATATTTAACTTTGACCTTCTCCATCATCTCCAGGGCAATGAAGTATCTTCCACTGCAGCTAACATCACTACTCAGTAATGTTTCTGTAACTAATACAAACCATGCTTCCAAGCAGGGAACTGTCTTCAGATGCCTGATGAGTAGTTGTAGCTGCTCGTGAATGTCTACCCAAGGCAAGTCATTGTAGAAGCAAAAGTGAAATGACCATTTCAGTTATTCACAATCTGATAGCCAGACGCTAGATCACCCTCCATATCGGAGGGAGCTACATCAAGAGTAGGAATAAAAAGTTGTGAAGATAAGGCTTATAGTGACGTTTAGCATTAGAATAGCTGCTTACTTTGTACAGTTAGATACATGTCACGTTTACTTGAATTCGGAAAAGAAGAGGTATGTGAGGCAGAGAAGTGAAAAAAAAAAAAAAGACTTGGAGCAAATATAAGATGATAAAACGCAGAAGGGGAAAAATCATTAAATTAAGAGTAATGCAGGTACAGATATGGGTCTTTAATACACAATATCTTTGTAGATAAAACAAGAAAATAAACTGACACCTGGAGGAGGAAGTATAAGACGTCAGCAGCTTTCGAGCTTAGTCTTGTTTTCAGTCTGCATTGTCAACCTCAGTTCCCTATAAATTTCATATAAACCTCTAATTCAGTCAGATCTGTTACCTCACGTTAAGATGAACTGTATCTCTGCCTAGAAGATGTTCTGGAACCTGATACCTCGCATACAATAAGTAACTGATGAGAACCTACTATGTAGCACAGGGAATTCCACTGGATGCTGTGTAGGGGCCTGAATCAGAAGGAAGATACATGTAATCATAAGTAAATTTCATGATAAAATCATGAAAAAACTCTCCTTTAGATTATACTTGGTCTTCTCATAAAATGTTCCTTAAGTACAAATATTCATTTGTACTTCTAGATAAAGTGGTCAACTGGATGCATTCAGTCAATCTCCAAATTATATCAAAATGACAATAAACAGATTCTTAAACATAATAAAATGAGAGCAAAGAAGAGGGACAGAAGAGATATTAAAAATAAACAAAGGAAGCTTGAAGTGAAAGGTAACTGACTAAATATCCACAGAAGAAAGACTCTAAACTGCTGGTGGGAGATATGTATTAAGTCAACCAGTTAGTCCAGACATCAGTGGAATTCAGGATTTTTGAAAGAAGTGAGATTGAAAAGGGAAGAGAAGTTGTTTAAAAAATTAAAGGAAGGATCAATACTGAGAGTGGGAGAGGGAAATAGAGAGGAAGAGAGAGAAACAGAGAGAGAAGGCGTGAAGAGACAGAGATGATCTATAGAGAGGGGCCAGAAACAGATTGGAAAAGACACATAGAGAAGGATAGAGGTGAAACTTTTCTAATTTTACTTTGTTTTGTGGAGGAGACTTTGCCTTCATGTAGGTAATTATAAAGCAAAACCAATGTAATATAAATACTAAAAATAAAAAGAATAAATAGATGAATCTGTATGTTTCAAGTGGGATAGAACCAGAGAGGAATTATTTTAAGTGGTATTTCCAACTGTCCTTTGACAGGACATTGCTAATAGAATACACACTTAGTCAAAAAAGTAAACCAAAAACAGTATGAAAGTCTTTTACTAATCAAATTGTTTTCATATTATTATTGATTCTGTAATAAACCATAAGGGCAATTCTGTTGGTGTCACTTGTGACCCAGTTTCAGAATAGGAGAAAAGCATTTAAGATGTAAGTTTGATGAAGTTGAGTAACAATCTTATAGTTCTGAATATGAATGGGGGAATTTAATAAGAAATCATGTTGTGTTTACCTTTTAAAAAACAATAATAGCTACTTCCTGAGTGGAGCAAACTCTGGGAGATAGTGACAGGGAAGCTTGGCGTGCTGCAGTTCCATGGGGTCACAAAGAACTGGACACAACTTAGTGACTGAACAACAACTCTGTACACTGTAATGACCTAGAAATAATAACCAACATAGTGGCGGTGAATTCTCTATGTCTCAGGTTATGGCCACTATATACCGGTGGTTCTCAACTGGCCTGATGAGTTAACTCTTCCCTGCACAGTGATGACAATGTTATTTTATTTATGTTAGCATAGACTCTTTATCTTTTAGACTTCATATCAAAATATTTTTAAAAATTCAATAATGTCTGAGATCTGCTTCTACATTATGTGATGAAAGAATGGAAATGTACCAAACTATTGAAATAAGATTGATCATGATTCAGTATTCACTGAAATTATGTGTTTGGGGGGTATTATATTAGTCTAACTACTATAAACTCTTTAGTCTAGCTACTAAAAGCCCTCATGCTGGGAAAGTTTGAAGGCAAAAGAAGGGAGCAGCAGAAGATGAGATGGTTATATAGCATCACCAACTCAATGGACATGAATCTGAGCAAACTCTAGGAGATGGTCAAGGACAGGGAAGCCTGGAATGCTGGAGTCCATGGGGTTGCAAAAAGTTGGACATGACTTAGTGACTGAACAACAACATCTACTATAGATTAACAATTTTCAATCATTATTTTAAGATAAACATAGCAGGCAGTTAACTCTACAGAATTCCTGTTGGTGTGGGTGAGTGCCTCTTTCCTACTCAAATTAAACACAAGACTGGAGGTTTACCCTCTGATAGAATAGACTAGGTGGACCCAGAAGCGGGAAGCAATACACAAGGATGAAGATACCACACTGAAGCAGGAAATTTTCTGATAGCCTAATACTTAACAATAGAACCAAACACCTACTTAATGGGCAGTCCCTAAAACCAAATAAACAAACAAGGATGCAAGTTATTAATAATAATGATTGAAAACATTTTCTGTATCTTAAATATGAATGGAATATGTTGCCTCCAAATGCAATCCACCCCTGCAAATTGCCAGGAATGAAAGTCTGTTTTACTGGTATTCTGTGCAAGATGAAGGAACTTGTTTTTCACCTTGAAGGAAATATGCCAACTTGGCAGCATGTCCTAGACAATCCAACACCCAGAAACTTCATCAAGACAGTGGACTCTGAGCTTTTGTGCAGAGATATCTTGAGACTATGCAGATAACCCATGCTTCTTTGATGTTTCTTCCACTGGATTTAGTATTCATTGATGATTCTTACTTGAATAAATTGTTAGTGTAATGTTTGTGAAATAATGATATTCTGATATCTTCATGCCTTGTATTAGTTAGTATTCTACTTTAGCCAGAATTCCTTTCTTCTCCATATATTATTAGTTCACTTATGTAAGAATGGACTATATCAGTAATTTATTACCATCAGTATTTATTTTGATGTTCTAGTTGTCCCAGATTGGGCTGAGGTAGTTCCTTTAAGACATCATCTTTATTATTTTGAGATCTCATAATTCTTTGAGTACTCTCTTATCAAAATATGTTTTAAGTTCATCTTAAACTTTTCCTATTCTAACCCTGAAATCAGTTGTTGGAGCTCTGATTCCTTTTAGTGGAAAATAGTGTTCAGAAACTAAGATCTAGGTTTTTTTTTTTTTTTTCCTTTTTGTCTACATTCTCACAATGGCCTGGAGAAAGAAATGGCAACCCACTCCAGTATTCTTTCTGGGAAAATCCCATGGACAGGGGAGCCTGGTGGGCTACAGTCCATAGGGTCTCAAAGAGTCAGGCATGACTGAGCCACTAAACATCTCACAATGGCCAGAGCTAAGATATATATGTAGGCATAGCATGAACACACACACACACACACACACACACACACGTGTGTGTGTGTGTGTGTGCTTGCCTAGCTGCTCAGTCATGTCTGACTCTTTGTGATCCTTTGGATTATAGCCCACTAGGCTCCTCTGTCCATGGGATTCTTCAGGCAAGAATATTGGAGTGGGTTGCCATGTCCTCCTCCAGGGGATCTTCCTAACCTAAGAATTGAACCCACGTCTCCTGTGTTTCTTGCATTGCAGGTGGATTCTTTACCCAGTGACCCATCACACACACACAAACAGATATTTTGACAAATACATACATACATATCTACCTGTTTCTCTATAATCTGTTAAGAGCTGAGCTTATCAATACCTCTTAACCCAATCTGGTGCTATGAAGTTTCTGTCTTCGTATATTTCCACATCCTTTCTCTAACATTGAGAAATCTGCCACTTAGTGTTTCTAGTATGTTCACTTATTTTCTCAAATCCTCTTATAAATGTCTCGTGACAAGGTGGGCTGCTTTGCAGGATCTATACCCACAAGTCCTATCCATGCAGATTGTTTTCTTGACTCCAAGGCCACTGAACAGCTGGCTGAGTCTTCTGAATTCACTCTGGCCTTCTGATGTTACAATGGAATAGCCACACTGGGATGAACCTAGAGCCTGTTATACAGAGTGAAGTAAGTCAGAAAGATAAAGATAAATATCATATCCTAACACTGAACACACATATATGGAATATATATGTGTATATATATATATATATATATATATACACATATATATGGAAAAGGAAACAGCACCCCACTCCAGTACTCTTGCCTGGAAAATCCCATGGACAGAGGGGGCTACAGTCTATGGGGTTGCGAAGAGTCGGACACGACTGAGTGAATTTACTTTCATTTTTCACTCTCATGCATTGGAGAAGGAAATGGCAACCCACCCCAGTGTTCTTGCCTAGAGAATTCCAGGGACAGAGGAGCCTGGTGGACTGCCATCTATGGGGTTGCACAGGGTCAGACATGACTGAAGCGACTTAGCAGCATATATATATATATATATATGGAATCTATAAAACTGGTATTGATGAACATATTTTCAGGGAAGGAATTGACACACAGTAGAGAATGGACTTATGGACACAGTGGGAGAGGGAGAGACTGGGACGGGTGAACAAAGCAGCGTCAACATATACATGCTCTCAGGTGTCAGATGGACAGCTGGTAAGAATATAGCCCAGGGTATCTGGTCTAGTGCCCTGTGATGGCCTGGAGGGATGGGATGGGGGAGGGGAGGGAGATTCTGGAGGGAGGGCATGTATGTATAATTATGGCTGATCTGCCTTGTGTGGCAGAAACCAACACAATATTGTAAAATTAAAAATACAAAAAAAAAAAAGATTAAAAAATATTTTAAAGAAAAGCCACACTGATAGAGTTCTAGCAAGGCTCTCAGCTGGAGGAAGGGTCTATGAATTCATTTATTGAACCTTATGTTAAATATGAATCAGATACCATAGTGTAAGTACCAAAATAGAAATGTTTTGATTCACAGTTCAGATTATATAGATTATAACGCAGTGTTTTGCTTTTTTTTCCAAAACATAAAAGTTGGAGAGGAAAAGATTTTAAATGACAGGTTAGATTTTTAAGATGTTCCCTAATGTCTTAGTTCACAAGGAAGGAGGAGGAGGAGGAGGAGGAGGAGGAGGAGGAGAAAGGGTAGTGAGAGGGGGAGAGAGAGAGGGAGGGGAGGGGGAGAGGCAGTGGAGAAGCAGTGCTTCTGCATGTAGCTTGCTGCAGATGTTTAGTTAACACGTGGTTTGAATCTCACAAGCTCAGCGAGATGTTCAACAACAAGGGAGACGTCAAGAACAGAACTGCGCAACCTGACTCATTCTGAGGCAGCAAAAATGCTTGCCTTCTTTTGTTGTTTAAACTGTTCACCTTTAGGCTTTGTTTCCCCGCAGCGTTTGTTTCTCTGAGGTAACACCATCATCTAGCCACCCCCATCCCTCAAAATTGCAGTGGCTTCAAGGTAGCAGCTCCTCCGGCCGCTCGCAGGTTTTGCTTGGATGCACCTGGTGTGAGGCCTGTCATCTGACCATTTTGAGGCTTTTATGGAACGAATCACCTTTGCTCATTTGTACTGTCGCCTTCATTCGGGCTTCATTTTACTCATCCCCTCACTGAACTCATAAAATGCCATTGTGTCAATGGACATGCACTTCAGTTTTCTAAAGAGGTAAATGCAAGGTTTACCTATCAATTCAGTATTGACCTTTGAAGTTTAAACATAACAAGAACATTCTTGTTCTATAGGAAAGAGCAGTTTAAAAATATCTTCAAAAAATATTGTCCAATATAGACTTTTCTCTCTGTCAAAAGCATCATTCACTGCCCTTACTTCCCTGCCCTCTTCAGGGAAATATATGCTTCCTTTGAAAAACACATATAACATATTTTTGGCTTCAAAAGGAAATTAAAAGCAGCAGAGCATGCTATCATGGTCTTAAGGCTTTGGATAGGCTTAAAAGTAGGTATTGTGAAGCAGATTATTTTTCGAACCAAGTTCATAGTACTGCATTTTCTCAAGGTGTTATCTGTTTGACTTTAAGATTCGAACCAAGTTCACAGTACTGAATTTCCTCAGATTTTATACATTCTTACATTTGAGGTGTCATCTGTTCCTTAGCACAAAATATGGAATTATTTGAGATTAAGCCATCTGATGTTTGGTGACTATGACAGAGTAAAGTGATTGTTCGAAATTTCCCACAAATGATAAGAACGGGATTAAATTTGAAAATGAACAGTTTAGAAGAATGAGAATATATCTAAAAGGTGACAGCAGCCAGAGATACGTAAAAATAGGAGGAAAGCTATGAAGGTCAGAATATTACAAATATATTCAAATCATGAAAAAGGAACGGTTCACTGAGAATCCTATATATGGAAAGTTTCCTGTAAACAGATACTGAGAATATCTGGAGGCTGCAGATAGGATTTACAAGCAATACTAAAAGTGGAGTGTGACACAGAAGGCAGCTTGAATTTCAGGAGGCAGTGATGAGCACTGGAAATGGTAAATATGTGGATAAACATAGCATGTTGTTAGTCAAATGTTTACCATTTCTTTTCTTAGTTTCCTTTAGAGAACATTATCTGCTGAAAGCAAAATTGTAAGGTGCGGTTGAGAAATTAATAGTATACATATGACCATAGTGACACAAAACACAGAGGAGAGTGTAAAATGGAATATGTAGCTGGGAGGCTTCTAGGTTTTACTAAGAGTAAGTCACAATTAACTCTAAGTAGATTGGGATAAGTTCAGATACGTATTTTGACTTCTGGATCCTAAAAGTATATATTTACAGGCTAATTTTTAAAAATAATTCAAAGAAATATAGCTAGGCTGCAGAAAGAGGAAATAAAGCAGAATACTAAAGAAATATCTGATTAACAGAAACATAGGAAAAAAGGAACAAACAACAAAAAAAAGAAAGTGGAAGACAGTCAAATGGTATATCAAACAACAGTTTTTATTACATGTATATAGACTACATACATGTTTTAACTTATTAAATTAATATTTGTTAAGTGGATCTCATGGTGCCAGAAGAGAAGAAATTCAACAGAACACAAAAGAAACTGAAATAGCGAAGTTTTTTTCACTCAGAGGTTCTGGAGGAAGCATAGGACTATGTGTCTCAAGTACTCAAGAGAAAGAGGCAGGACTGAGCACATACCTTTATTAGGGCCCACGGTGGACTGGTTTCAGCTTCCCAGGCCAGAACTGGATCGGTCAATGTAATCCAAAAGAGTAGGGGTTTTGATCTAAGGGGCGCATAGGCTTGCAGGAGCTGGAGGGCAGGAGAGACTGCTCATCACGAGGGCTGCTGGGGCAGTCCCATCAGGAACTCACATTTGCTTGTGGCCCCCAAGGCTGTCATCCAGTGCATGCACTTGCGTGGGGGCTCATATCAGTTTGTTTTATTTTTTTTCTATTTTATTTTATTTTTTTAATTTAAATGTATTTATTTTAATTGGAGATTAATTTACAATATTGTAATGGTTTTGCCATACATCAACATGAATCCACCATGGATGTACACATGCTCCCCATATAGAACCCCCCATCCCACCTCCCTCCCCGTATCATCCCTCTGGGTCATCCCAGTGTACCAGCCCCAAGCATGAAGAAAAACACCATACAGTATACTGACATATATAGATGGGATTTAGAAAGATGGTAACGTTAACCCTGTATGCGAGACAGCAAAAGATACACAGATGTATAGAACAGTCTTTTGATATCAGTTTAAAATGCAACACAGTAGTCACATACAGATGTGAGAGCTGGACCATAAAGAAGACCAAGCTCCAAAGAATTGATGCCTTCAAATTGTGATGCTGGAAAAGACTCTTGAGAGTCCCTTGGACTACAAGGAGATGACACCAGTCAATCCTAAAGGAAGTCAACCCTGAATATTTGTTGGAGAACTGATGCTGAAGCTGAAGCTCCAATACTTAGACCACCTGATGCCAAGAGCCGATTCATTGGAAAAGATCCTGATGCTGGGAAAGATTGAGGGCCGGAGGACAATGGGGAGAGAGGATGAGATGGTTAGATAACTTCATAAACTCAATGGACATGAATTTGAGCAAACTCCAGGAGATCGTGAAGGACAGGGAAGCCTGGAGAGCTTCAGCCCACGGGGTCGCAAAGAGTCGGATATGACTTAGCAACTGAACAACAGCAACCATGGAATAGCTCAAGCTCAGCTAAACTCTTGACAACACTCAAAATGCAGTGATTTTTAGATTATTTGTGAAAGCAAGAGCCAAACCTATGTAGTCTAAAAGAGACAAGATTTAAATATAAGACCCAAAGAGAAAGAAACATCTTTAAAAAAAAATTCTATATAAGCAGTAAACCAAAGAAAATTATCAGAGTCATATTTCAATCAGGGAAAAAGTATACCTTTCTCAGTCTTTCCTAAAAAAAGTAAAAACTAGTCAAAACAATATTGGTAATGAAGATATATATGACCTAAATGACACTACTAACCATCTTTTAAGTCACTGACTTCTACAAAAGACTATGCATCCAAAGTACAGAATACACATATATAGAAAATATGTTAGAAAAGATAGTTCTGAATTCAATTATTAAAGCTATCTTTAAAGGAAACTAGAAAAAGAAAGAGAAAATTTAGCATTAAGTGGAAGGATACATATAAAGATTATAAAAATAAAATAAAACAGAGAAATAAAAAAATAAAATACTATTCTTTAGAGAGACCAAGAAAAACTATCACACAAAAATGCTCAACATCATTAGTTATAGGAAAAAGAGCCTTTAAACTGTAAAGAAACATTACTATATACCCATTAGTGTGGCTAAAATGAAACATATTTATAATGTTGAGTGTTAGAGAGAAAATGGAACAACTGAAAGTCTCATACACTGATGGATATTAAAAATATTACACCATGTGAAAGAAGTCACACTCAGGAGTCCAGGCCATGCAATTCCCTTTATATGACATTTTTAAAACTGGAAACTTTTTATAGTGATGGAAAGCCAACCGGTGATTGCCTGGAGACTGACGGCAGAGAGAAGAATTAAGTGCAATGTGCTCAAGGAAACTTTTGGGAGTGATAAAAGTGTTCCATATTGTGATTGTGGCTGGAGTTTGTGATTGTGTATGTCTATCAAACGCACTGAATTCTAGATGTTACATCTTGCAGTGTATTAAACATCACTTACACCTCAATACAGTTTGTCTCAAAAATAAATGGAAAACTAGGCAAATAAAATAAATGGAAAACTAGGCAAATAAAAAAAAATTGTCATGAGGAGGCTGGTTAATTTATTCTAGAATCAAGTCACTGTAAGTGAAATATGTGTGATTGGGAGGAAGGTATGTAAGGGAATGGAAGACAGGAACTGTGAAGTGGTGGATGCCTGTAATGGGATCAGAAATTCACCAGTCTACTCGAGTTCCACAGTGGCACACTACATAGGCACTCTACTCATTTCAAAGACGAGAAAACTCTTCAGTAGCACTTATTATAAGATGCCATAGGATAGGAAGTGTCTAGGTCACTCAGACCTTAAAGATTGCACTCTTTATGACCTCTCTCTGCTGCCTGCTGCTCACCGTAATATTTTGTGAAAGTTTTAATGAAAATGGCTTGAAAAGACTGTATTTATTTTTATTAATAAACAATCTGGAGTAGCACAGATAGGTGAATTTTAGAAAGCAAAGAACTGGACTTCCCTGGCGGTCCAATGGATAAGAATCTACCTACTGATTCAGGGGACACAGGTTTGATCCCTGACCTGGGAAGATCCCATAGGCTGCAGAACAACTAAGCCTGTGTGCCACAACTGCGGAGCCTGCACCCGAGAGCCCAGGAGCTGCAACTCCTGAAGCCCATGGGTCTAGAGCCTGTGTCCCACAGCAAGAGAAGTCGCCGCACTGAGAATCCTGTGTACTGCAAGCACGAGTAGCCCTCGCTCGTCCCAACTAGAGAAAGCCCATGTGCAGCAGCAAAGACTTACCCAACCAAAGGTCCGACACAACCAAAGATAAATACATGAATAAAATTACAAAAAAGAAGCCAAGGACGAGCACAGCCTCCATGTATTTTTCCTCATTATAACAATCTCCTGTCACTAGCAGTGCTGTGCTGGGAAGTGTTTAAACAACCAGTTTGGTCGAAAGGGAAGAAGAAAAACCTACATTTTGAGCATTTGATGATTTCCATCATACGAATGTTCTCAGCATGCCAATTCTAGAATGCAAATACCAAAATGGAAAGAAATGTGAACTCTGGCTTCTATCTTGGCTGGTGCAAACCAGCTCCAATGCACCACTTTTAGCCTATGTAATAAATAAACAGAATGGATCAGATTTGGTGAGTTCATTTTCCTTCACAGCTATATCATTAATAGCGAATTTCTTTGGCAGGTGTTAAAATAAATTTAGCTTCGTACACTCATTAATAGAAGTGAAACTCATTATCAGGTTTGTGTTACTTACAAGAGGGAAACTTCCTGATGACAAGGTAAGCTAGTGCGTGAATAATACAAGCGACTGCAGTCTTCAAACACAGCTCTTTGGGTGGTGAGACCTCTATAAAAAGAGGTTCACCATGAATTTAGGGAAACATCTGATTAGAGTCCCTGTCTCGCTTCATGTTAGAGGATTGTTTTGTGTCTAAGAAAAAATATCCCGAAGGAGAACATTTAATAAAAATGAGCCAGTAAGAAAAAGATCTGCCCAAATCTCTGTTGCTAGAAATGGAACAGAAAGGAATTATAAAAGTTTGAGTTACCATCATAGGATTTTTGACGGTGCTACAATAATTATTAAAACCCCTGTATGCTTAGATATTCTGTGATAAATTTAAACAGATTATTTTACACATTCTGTATGATACATTTGTTGATGTCATTAAGTCTTCTAGTGTAACTATAATTTCATTAAAAAATAGTTATTTAAAACCCAGTAAGTTGGTCATGGGCTAGAAAACTTAGATATGACAGAATACAGCACATGATACACATACATGAGAAGTATTAGAAAAAAGCATATGAAAATCACAAGAAAATCAATAATGCACAAATCGTCTACTAAGTGCCAAAGACGGAACACAAAATGGAATATCAAAAGGATGTTTGGAATATGGAAAAACTTGTGTGCCTGTGCACTAAGTCGCTTCAGCTGTGTCCAGATCTTTGTGGCTCTATGGGCGGTAGCCTCCACCCTCCAAGGGATCTTCCCGACCCAGGGATCGAACCCGTGTCTCTTATGCCTCTTGCATTGGCAGGTGGGCTCCTTACCACCAGTGCCATATGGGAAGGCCATGCAAAGCCTCAAGAGAAGAGTAAAAAGAGTTTTCGTGCTGACCTGTGACACACAGAGAAATCTCCACAGAGCAAGCGAGGGTTACACTGAACTTTAACCCAGTAACTTGTGGTACAAAGCAAAGCAAAGCCCAGTTCAGTGTGGGTCAGTCGCTCAGTCGTGTCCGACTCTTTGTGACCCCAGCGCACCAAGCCTCCCTGTCCATCACCAGCTCCTGCAGGAAAGTTACCCTTGATAAAATACTGCACTCTCAGAGTTAGTCTTCTCTAAGAATCAGTGCCTGATTGATTTGGTAATAAAATGTATCTTATTTCCATTTATTATTTTACTTAAAATTAATCTTTTATTTGAAACATCACTAAGAACAGGAGATGATCAGTTGAGAACGACTATATTCCTCCTTCCAGGTGAGGAGTCTTTCACTCTATTGTCCACAGATTATTATACTACAAAACAACTTTAAGGAGGGCTGAGCAATAACCATAGATTTGCACAACCGTGGTGTCTTCATTCATCACACGGTATTCTATGAGAAAATCACCCTTTGGAGAATGACCTCAACTACAGTGTGAATGAGGCTCTCTGGGGCCTTTCTATTGGGTGGGGTCCTGACAGAAATGGATTTCTTTATAATGAGCCCTTTGTAAGCAAATAGGCTTACAGTAGTTCCACAGTCTGGGTTCTTCCAGAGAACCAATAGGAGCTTGTATACTGAGAAATTTAGGGCAAGGTATTTATATAAAATGGTGTCTGACTAGACAAGCAGGGCAGGCTTAATGGAAGGGCAGGTTGAAGCTGCAGTTTGCAGACAGAATTTCTTCTGGGATACCTCATTTCTGCTCTTAAAGACGTTCAGTTGATTGAATTGTGTCCACCCAGATTATCAGGCTAAATTTCCTTCACTTAAAGTCAACGGATTATGAACATTAATTACATCTACAAAATAACCTTCACAGCAACACCTAATTTAGGGTTTGATTGATAGACTGGGAACTATATCCAAGATGAGCCATAAAGCTCTCACAGGTATAGACAACTTTCATCTTTCTCTGTCTTTGTTGTTCTCTTCCTGCCTGTGTTCCCTTTTTTGATGCCCTAGCATTCAATGCCATGTTTTTGGATTTATATCTCTATTTTATTAGGAAATATGTTGTCACTTTCTTCTGCATTTGTTAAAAACTCATATCATCTATGTCAATACTCATTACAATTATGCAATATACAGGGCTTTGATTCTCTGTCCATCACTTTCTAATCTGTTAGTTATGAATGGATGGACTTAAGAATCATTCAGAAAACTGTACAAGAAATAGTGATTCAGGCCATCAACTTAGACCCCTAAAACAGAAACTTCAAAATTGGTGGCAATGAATGCACATTTTAAATAAAATGCTTCCCCCTGATGATTTATATATATATACATCAGTACTAACTATATATGTGTATATATATAGTTAGTACTGACAAATGTTGTCATAATTTCATGGGTGTTATCTGTATTCTCTCCTAAATGCAGCTAAATAAAAACTTTAACCCTTCCCCCAATTTTTCTCGCTTTTTTTCCCCCTTTTGTTCATTTTTGGTAAAATTAAAATGGGGTGCTTTTCAGAGCAACCCTTTGCTTGGAATTCAACCTAAAAACAGATATTTTATTCAGTTCAGTTCAGTTGCTCAGTTGTGTTTGACTCTTTGTGACCCCATGAACTTCAGCACATCAGGCCTCCCTGTCCATCACCAACTCCTGGAGTCCAGGAAAACCTATGTCCATTGAGTCGGTGATGTCATCCAACCGTCTCATCCTCTGTCATCCTCTTCTCCTCCTGACCTCAATCTTTGCCACCATCAGGGTCTTTCCAAATGAGTCAACTCTTCTCATGAGATAGCCAAAGTATTGGAGTTTCAGCTTCAATATCAATCCTTCCAATGAACACCCAGAACTGACTTCCTTTAGGATGGACTGGTTGGATCTCCTTGCAGTCCAAGGGACTCTCAAGTGTCTTCTCCAACACCACAGTTCAAATGCATCAATTCTTTGGCACTCAGCTTTCTTTATAGTCCCACTCTCACATCCATATATGACCACTGGAAAAACCATAGCCTTGACTAGACAGACCTTTATTGACAAAGTAATGTCTGCTTTTTAATATGCTGTCTAGGTTGGCCATGACTTTCCTTCCAAGGAGTAAGCGTCTTTTAATTTCATGGCTGCAGTCACCATCTGCAGTGATTTTGGAGCCCAGAAAAATAAAGTCAGCCACGTTTCCACTGTTTCCCCATCTATTTCCCATGAAGTGATAGGACTGGATGCCATGACTTAGTTTTCTGAATGTTGAGCTTTAAGCCAACTTTTTCACTCTCCTCTTTCACTTTCATCAAGAGGCTCTTTAGTTATTTGCTTTCTGCCATAAGGATAGTGTCAGCTGCATATGTGAGGTTGTTGATATTTCTCCCGGCAATCTTGATTCCAGCTTGTGCTTCCTCCAGCCCAGCGTTTCTCATGATGTACTCCGCATATAAGTTAAATAAGCAGGGTGACAATATACAGCCTTGACGTACTCCTTTTCCTATTTGGAACCAGTCTGTTGTTCTATGTCCAGTTCTAAGTGTTGCTTCCTGACCCGCATAAAGGTTTCTCAAGAGGCAGGTCAGATGGTCTGGTATTCCCATCTCTTTCAGAATTTTCCACAGTTTATTGTGATCCACACAGTCAAAGGCTTTGGCATAGTCAATAAAGCAGAAATAGATGTTTTTCTGGAACTCTCTTGCTCTTTGAATGATCCATTGGATGTTGGCAATTTGATCTCTGGTTCCTCTGCCTTTTCTAAAACCAGCTTGAACATCTGAAAGTTCATGGTTCACGTATTGCTGAAGCCTGGTTTGGAGAATTTTGAGCGTTACTTTACTAGCATGCAAGATGAGTGCAATTGTGCAGTAGTTTGAACATTCTTTGGCATTGCCTTTCTTTGAGATTGGAATGAAAACTGACCTTTTCCAGTCCTGTGGCCACTGTTGAGTTTCCAAATTTGCTGACATATTGAGTGCAGCACTTTCACAGCATCATCTTTCAGGATTTGAAAGAGCTCAACTGGAATTCCATCACCTCCACTAGCTTTATTGAAGGGTAATTGCTTTACAGAATTTTGCTGTTTTCTGTCAAACCTCAACATGAATCAGTCATAGGTATACATATGTCCCTTTCCTTTTGAAGCTCCCTCCCACCTTGCTCCCCATCCCACCCCTCTAGGTTGACACAGAGCCCCTGTTTGAGTTTCCTGAGCCATACAGCAAATTCCTGTTGGCTATCTCTTTTACACATGGACGTTTCCATGTTACTCACTCTATGCATCTCACCTTCTCCTCCCCTCTCCCCATGTCCATAAGGCTATTCTCTAAGTCAACCTAAAAACAAGCATTTTAAAAAGAGATTGTTGTTCAGTAGCTAAGTCATGTACAACTCTTTGCAACCCTATGGACTGTAGCATGCCAGGCTTCCCTGCCCTTCCCTGTCCCAGAGTTTGCTCAGACTCATGTCCACTGAGTCCATGATGCCATCCAACCGTCTTATCCTATGTTGCTCCCTCCTCCTGCCCTCAGTCTAGCATCTGCGTCTTTCCTAATGGGTTGGCTCTCTGCGTAAGGTGGCTAAAGTATTGGAGTCAACATGAAACTGTATGTGAGACATCAATAAACACACATCTTGGCCTTCCATAGAGGCCCAGGAAAGTTCATTTCTCAATTTTATGTGTACTGTGTTCAAATTATACTCCCTCCAAATCTGCTAATAGATGTTACATTTTCCCAGTGGAGACAATATCCAAAAGGAAGAAGCTTCCAACTGTACTAAGTACTGAGGACTCTCTTTGAACTGTACCACATGGAGATGGATCTGTTTTTCTCAGATTTTCCTTTTTGTCAGGATATGCCAGAGAAACAGAACCAATAAGATATGCATGTGTGTGTGTGCACAAGGAGATTTATGGTAGGAA
Source organism: Bos javanicus (assembly GCF_032452875.1). Classification (NCBI taxonomy): domain Eukaryota; kingdom Metazoa; phylum Chordata; class Mammalia; order Artiodactyla; family Bovidae; genus Bos; species Bos javanicus. The sequence continues at coordinate 94,369,557 of NC_083877.1, forward strand.
TTGGCTCTTAAGGCTATGGGGGCCCCAAAGTCTCATAATCTGCTGTCTGCAAGCTGGAGAACCAGAAAAAAAGCCTCTGGTAAAGTTCCACCCTAAGACCAAAGGCTGGAGAGCCCGGGCAGCCTCTGGCCTAAGTCTGAGCCCAAGGTCAAAGTCCTGAGAACCAAGCAGCTGCTGCCGTCAAACCCCGGGGTCCTAAGGCATGAGAATCAAGGGCTCTAAGGTTTGCGGGCAAAACCGTTGGAGATCTCAGTTCAAAAAAGAGGAGGAAATTCATCCTTCAGGCCCCCAGTGGACTGCGTGATGCCCACCCGACTTCCTGAGGGTGAATCGCTTTACTCACTCTACTGAATCCAGTGCTCACCTCTTTCAGAAATGCCCTCCCACACCCCCGCCCAGCAATAATGTTTTCCCAGCTAACGGGACACCCCTTAACCAAGTTAAGTTGACATATAAAAGTAGCCAACACAATTGTTAATCCTTATCTTACACTTTCAGCAGTGTATAATTGGTCTATATTGGGGCAAGATTTGACCTTTTCATAAAACAACTATAGATCAGAGTAGGAAAGGTCAGCGAGGCGGCAGCATCAGGCTGTGCATAGCAAAACAACTGGATCGCTTCAAGGGCATCTTTTATCTTGATTCTGCAAATCTGTTTACTTCTATTTACACCTGTGGTTTAAATGTATAAGGTCTTACCTCAGATTTTCTTAAAAAAATATCGCCCCCCACCACCATACACACAATGATGTTTTCAAGTAGTGTTTTTTTGGGGTTTTTTTTTAGGTTTTAAATGGCTGAAAAATTCTTTTTTGTTTGTTTGTTTCTAATTTATTTTATTTTATTTTTTAACTTTACAATATTGTATTGGTTTTGCCATATATCAACATGAATCCACCACAGGTAAGACAAGTGATGTTTATATGCAAAACAATTCAGGAAAAGAAGAATGAAATTCTTTGCTGAGGAGCTGCAGGGCAGTTAATGACTAGCTATTAATTAACACTCCCAGGACCCACCAGGTTACAATAGCTAAGGGTTATTATTTCTAGGAATAGCTAGTTTTAAGCATTAATTGCTATTATAAACTATTTTCTCTAATTCAAAAGGGACCGCTGGTTACTACAGTAACAGATGATAATGACAATTTAGTCAGTTCGGTGAGTTCTTTAATAATTTCAAAGAGTTAGACTTTACATGCTAAGTCATGAAAGATGTAGTGACTAGTTTTATAAGAATAAAGATGAGGAACTAGAAGAGATGCTATCCCTACATTTGTAGAGAAATAAATTAATTTACTACCAAAAAGTGCTACAAAATGCACGTCTGTCCATTTCTAAAAGATGTTGGTGATGATAATGATGATGATTATGAAGATGATGGAAAAGGAAAGAGAAGCAGGGAAATGTTTAAGATGGAACCCATCATTTTGGTGTTAGCCTCACATATTAGCATGTAAATTGATTTTATTATTATTAGTATTGACAAATATTATTAGCCTTTTAATAGTTTAAATATTTAAGATGAAAAGGCCAGAAACTCTTGTTGATCAATTTCATCATAAATAGAACTACAGAACTGTATTGTGAATTATTTAAGTTTCGGTGCATGCTTGCTCAATCACATTTGACTCTTTTGAGACCCCATGGACTGTCCACATGGGTTCTTCTGTCTATGGGATTTTCCGGGCAAGAATACTAGAGTGGGTTGCCATTTCCTCCTCCAGGGGATCTTCCCCATCCAGGGATCAAACTTTATGTCTCCTGCATCTTCTTCATTGGCAGGTAGATTCTTAACCCCTGGGTCATCTGGGAGGTCGAGATTAAGATGCAGACTTTGCAAAAGGAAGTTGAGAAGGAATGAAAAAATTAGAAATCAAAGTAACAGGATGTATTTTGTTTCACTCCTCAAAAAGACCAGTTCCAAGTTGAAAATTATTCTTAGTCTTTCTAAATTTACTTATTGTACCACTGATAATGCCATTTGTGTGTGTGTGTGTATATATATATATATATATATATATATATATATATATATTATCACTGATAGATCCAAGAAATTTGTGATGAGGAAACTTCTTATTTACCAGAAGCCTCTGTGTGTGTGTGTTTTATGGGAAAAGCTGAGAGTGAGACAGGGAGAGAGAGAACTCGTCATGGGTGGACATCATGACGAAGGTGTGGACAACCTTGGACAAGGAATAAATGCTAAGAATCTGTGAGGCAAGATTTCAAAGAAGAAATCTTTGAAATCCAGATTTCAAAGGACATTAGGACCCTAGTGCCTAGGACACTCAGAAGGAAAGCATTCTTGAAAAAGTACTTTCATTGCTAAGTACTTTCATTGTAATAAAAGTACTTTCATTGCTAAGTCTTGGCTTGAAACTGATAAGCCATGGCCAGAGTATTCAACTGACAAAGATGAATGAATGGTTTCAATGAAATGGTTCAGGTTTATTTGGGGGTGCCCACCATGGATAATACATTGCCATATGTAATGAAGTTATATCTTCTGAAAAATCAGAAGCTATCCCACTGATGTCCAAGTGAGAATATTTAAAACACACCTTTATCTTTGACGTGTTTGCATACATTCTGCCATCATCTCCTTGTCTCTAAAATTCCAATGAGATATTCCTTAGATTAAAACTAATACAAAGCATTTTTCATATAAGCAAAGATGTGCTGTCTTTACATTTAGTTGTCACTTTATGTTCTTACTCCTTCAAATAAAAATTAATCTAATTTCATTCAGGCAATCATGGTAGTTTTAAACAAAGCTGTCCATCCTATAGAGGTAAGGCACATTTTATGAATAAAGGTGAAATTTAGGACCGTTCTAGTGATATCCCCCCACCACCAAATCCTTAGTGAATTCCCCAAATTTATTTTATTTTTTTAGTTGAACTTTCTAGAACCATGCCCTTGCACAAGTACCTCAAAATATAGACTAAGAATAATATACAAGGGGAAAAGACTGGAAATATAGAACTTGAAATTTTGATTGAAATTTTACAGGGAGTTCAAACAGCTTTAAGATTAAGTCATAGAAATTATGTTTTATACAAGTGAATTCTTTTAATACAATTTCAATAGAAAGCATCTGATTTTTACTATTGATGGTTGAGGTAGGTGAGGTTGTTGGCAAAATAAAGCAGAAAATAGACTTAGATTTACATAGTGTCTTTTGTTTTATTACACATCAGGTTTAATTTTTTTTTCCTCTTTCACTTTATTTATTGTTTTTTTAATTTAAATTTATTTATTTTAATTAGAGACTAATTACGATATTGTATTGGTTTTGCCATACATCAAACATTTGAATCAGGTTTTAATATAACTACTTCAAATGCTAAATAGTGCATGTTCTGTGCCTTGCAGCAATTTCCTGATAAGATAAAAATCTGGACGATAATTCACTATACTTGAGAAAAGATGAGACGTGACAATATCAGTGATGACTGGACATTATAAGAAAAAAGCTATGATCCTTGTTGTGATCCTAGATTCAATATGAATCTCACTGGCAGGTTTTAACGTCTCACATTACACAGTACATGAAAAATGAGTATTGATGCTGACAAGAGGAAGTAAAACCACAAGCCAGTCCTCCCATTAAAATAGAGATTAATACAAACAAGCGAAGAACATTCAGACGCTTGGAAGTTTTAATTTTCATGGGATATTAAGTTTCATAACACAATCCAGGACCTTTTAAGAAGTAAATTAGATTTCATTCAGCCTAGACGTATGCATTTAAATATAATTCTATCCTTACATAAAAGTTGTCAAGGTGGTGCTTCCTCTTGGAACTATTTGCATTATATGCTAAAGAAATAAAATTTCAGCTTTCGATCTCAGACAGTATTTCATTCATTTGAATGGACAGACTGTGAATTAGACCACGATTTGAGTCAGCAAATTAGGAAGTAAATAATGGGATGTTTCTTTAAGGAGTATATTGTATTTTTGGAAGATAAACAGACACACACACATATATTTATTGCTAAATCACTTAGTGGCTTCCGACTCTTTGCAACCCTGTGAAGCGCAGCACTCCAGTCTTCTCTGACCTCCACTATCTCCCGGAGTTTACCCAAATTCACGTCTATTAAGTTGGTAATGCTATCTATATTTATATATTTTGCATACAGACAGAAAGGTCTTCCCTGGTGGCTCAGTGGTAAAAGAACCCATCTGCCAAAGCAGGAGACACTGGAGACAGGTTTGATCCCCGGGTCAAAAAGATCCCCTGGAAAAGGAAATGGTAATCCATTCCTGTGTTCTTGCCTGGGAAATCCCACAGACAGAGGAGCCTGGTGGACTGCAGTTCATGGGGTTGCAAAGAATCAAATATGACTTTGCAACTAAGTCATATTTAATTTAATTAAGGAGATCCAACCAGTCCATCCTAAAAGAAATCAGTCCTGAATATTCATTGGACGGACTGATGTTGAAGCTGAAACTCCAGTACTTTGGCCACCTGATGTGGAGAACTTAAACATTTGAAAAGACCCTGATGCTGGGAATGATTGAAGGCAGGAGGAGAAGGGGACAACAGAGAATGAGATGGTTGGATGGCATCACCGACTCAATGGACATGAGTTTGAGTAAGCTCTGGGAGTTGGCGATGGACAGGGAGGCCTGGTGTGCTGCAGTCCATGGGGCCGCAAAGAGTCGGACACGACTGAGCGACTGAACTAGCAACTAGAACAGCAACAAAAGTAGACAGAGAGAGAAGGTGTGTGTGCCTGGGTACCCAGAGAAAGTTGAGAAGAGCACTGTTCAACTTGCTGACTAGAGCAGCAGCGTTGGTTTATCTTGGTGAAGTCAGTGTAGAAAATTCGGGATTTGGGAAATGCAGAATCAGAGGAGCAATGAACTAAAGGTCTTCCTTCAAGAGGCATTGTCATATATGTTATACTTGTGGTCTAACTGTAGCCCACCAGGCTCCTCTGTCCATGGGATTCTCCAGGCAAGGTTCTGGAGTGGGTTTCCATTTCCTTCTCCAGGGGATCTTCCCCATGCAAAGATTGAACCTAGGTCTCCTGCATTGCAGGTGGATTCTTTCCCACCTGAGCCACCAGGGAAGCCTTATTCTTGGGGTAATAGCTCCAATTCAAATGATACCATCAGACAGAAGAGGTATTACAAGCAACATTAGTGATGGCCCATCGCTATTCTTTGAATAAAGCTGTTTTCTTGGTCCTTCCTAATCCTACCTTGTAAAGTGAACTCACTGTTCATCCTTAGTGGAGGTTTTTTTTTTTCCACTTGAGGAGTCTTTTCACTAATATCAATTGTTGTTGCCATGGCATTGCAGGTCCCATGCTACTTAGTCACAATCATGTGCTATGCTCAGACGCTCACTTGTGTCTGACTCTGTGAGACCCCATGGACTGTAGCTCACCAGGCTCCTCTGTCTTTGGGTTTTCCCAGCAAGAATACTGAAGGAAGTTGCCATTTCCTCCTCCAGGGGATTTTCCAGCCCAGGGATTGGACTTCTGTCCCCAGCACCTCCTGCGTTGGCAGACAGATTCTTTGCCACTGAACCACCTGGGAAACCATGCTAGCTACCCATAACAAAGTGTTTCTAAGGATTAGTGGGTACATTATTCTGGGGCTGTACTAATATTTTGGGCTTCCCACGTGGCTCAGTGGTAAAACAATCCACATGCAGAGAACTGAATCATATGAAAAGACCCTGATGCTGGGAAAGATCGAAGGCAGGGACAGAAGGGAATGACAGAGGATTAGATGGTTGATGGCATCACCAACTTAATGGACATGAATTTGGGTAAACTCCAGGAGTTGGTGATGGACAGGGAGGCCTGGCATGCTTCGGTTCATGGGGTCGCAAAGAATCGGACATGACTGAGCGACTGAACTGAACTGAACTAATATTTTACTTACTTACTTATTCAACAAGAACTTACTGCCTATTTCATGTCAGTAATGACCTGGACACTGGAGCAGTTTCTCTTTCACCTCGACAAACTGAATCATAATGGGAATTAAAACAGGGCAGGAACATGATAATAACACAATGCCACAAATACTGAAGCAATGGGGCAATAATGTATTATATATATTTATATAGGTGAGCGTACTTATATAAATATAATTAGATAAATACAAAGCTTCTACAACAGTGAGATTATGTATGGTCTGCACTGTAGACTCTACAGTGTCTTGAAAATATAACAAAAGTATATTTATATATATACATACATATATATGTTTATATATATATAAACAAGTTTCTAGAGCACTGCTACCCTCTAGATGCTGTCTCATTTCTCCATTCTCCTTCGTAGCAAAAGTCTTCCAAAATAGTGTCGCTATTTCTTGTAACTATTCTGACCTTGTTCCTTTCCTGACTTTCTCCAATTTGGAATTTTTAATAAATGAACTCCACTGACAGAATTCAAATGAGGTTTATCTTGCCAGATTCAATGGTTGCCTTTCTTTCCCCATCTTACTTCTCAGAAAATTTGAAAGAGCATCAATCTCTTTGAGATACTTCATTCTCTAGATTCATCAATATCACATTCTTACTGTGCTCCTCCTTCCTCGTGAACTTATCTTTCCCAGCCTCTTTTTAATTAACCCTCTGTCTTTGGCCCAAATCTGTAAAGCAAAGAAGTCTATATCCTGAGTCTTTTCTCAAAGTTTCATCCTTTCTGATCGAATCCATTCAAAATGCTTTTGAAGCACTCTCCATACAGTGTTCCTATACATTCATCTCTTACCCAAACTCTCCAACCCCATGGATGGTAACCCACCAGGCTCCTCTGTCCATGGGATTCTCCAGGCAAGAATACTGGACTGGGTAGCCATTCACTTCTATAGCAGATCTTCCCTACCCAGGGATCAAATCCAGGTCTCCAGCATTGCAGGTGGATTCTTTACCATCTGAGTCACCAGGAAAGCCCCCTTACCTCCACAAAGACTCCTTTATCTAACTGTTCAACATTATGCTTTAATAAGGAATATGGATGTCAAGAGTACCGTATCTAAAGCAAAACTCTTTTTTTCTTTAATTTTTTCTTTATTTGTTTTCCCTGTTTCAGTAAATAACACCTCATCTATTTTCTCAAATCAGACCACTAGGGAGAATGGATTATTTTTCCTTTTCCATTACAGCTCATATCCAAGCTTCCAGAAAGCCGGGTCATTTCTACCTCTAATATAAATCCCAAATCAGAGAGCTACTAGTTTCTCATCATATTCAGTGATAAAACCCAAGGCCACACCAACACGTCTCTTGACTAAGCGATTTCTCAACCTCCCAGATTATACCTTTGCTTCACTCCTACCTACCTCTTCCACCATGCATAGTCTACTCTTTCTCCAAATAACAGGCAAGTGATATTTTTTATCAAGGAAAATCAAGTAGTATCCACTCCCTTGCTTAAGATTCTCTAATGACTTGTAATTATATTTTTAACAAAACACCACATCTCTGCAATGGCTTTTTATGATCTGGCCTATCCTTATGTCTCTGACTAAATCCCATCCAATCCACGCATATCTTCCTGTCTGCTAACACTCTAGATCTTTCTTTCTTTATATTTTTTCTGTCCCTTAAACATGACAGATGTGTATAAACCAAGGGCTTCTGAACTTTCCGGTTCTTCTGTGTCCAAGAGGCCCTTTCCTTTGGATATTGGAATGAATGTATTCTTCTAACGAATTAGATCTCAGTTCAAATATTACCTCTTTAGGAAAATTTTCTCTAGTCTCACTAAAGTAGTCTTCCATACATGTACCAACTAGTCACTATTATATTGTTGTGTTTTGTTTCTGTGTAGTTGGAACTGGAACTAACTGTGCATATTTTCTAACTTTTCCACCAGAATGTAAAATTCATGAAGAGAAACACTTTGTCTTTTTTTTTTTAATTGATGTATTCACTGTGCCTATAAAAGTGCTTAAACACAGCTGATGTTCAGTGAATTTTTTGGTGTTGTCAAATAAAAGACTTGGGTGAATACAGTAGATTCCCTTATTCAGAGAGTCAGGGAGTAGATAGACTGTGTGCCTTGCTGCCTCCTGAGAAACCTGCATGCAGGTCAAGAAGCAACAGTTAGAACCAGACATGAAACAGCAGACTAGTTCCAAACTGGGAAAGGAGTATGTCAAGGCTGTATATTGTCACCCTGCTTATTTAACTTATATGCAGAGTACATCATGAGAAACGCTGGGCTGGATGAAGCACAAGCTGGAATCAAGATTGCCAGGAGAAATATCAATGACCTCAGGTATGCAGATGACATCACCCTTATGGCAGAAAGCAAAGAACTAAAGAGCCTCTTGATGAAAGTGAAAGAGGAGAGTGAAAAAGTAGGCTTAAAGCTCAACATTCAGAAAACTAAGATCATGGCATCTGGTCCCACCACTTCATGGCAAATAGATGGGGAAACAATGGGAACAGTGAGAGACTTTATTTTTTAGGGCTCAAAAATCATTGCAGATGGTGACTGCAGCCATGAAATTACAAGATATTTGCTGCTTGGAAGAAAACCTATGACCAACTTAGACAGCATATTAAAAAGCAGAGACATTACTTCGCCAATAAAGGTCCATCTATTCAAAGCTAATGTTAGTCATGTATGGATATGAGAGTTGGACTATAAAGAAAGCTGAGCACCGAAAAATTGATGCTTTTGAACTATGGTGTTGGAGAAGACTCCTGAGAGTCCCTTGGACTTCAAAGAGATCCAACCAGTCCATCCTAAGGAGATCAGTCCTGAATAATCATTGGAAGGACTGATGCTGAAGCTGAAACTCCAGTACTTTGGCCACCTGATGTGAAGAACTGACTCGTTAGAAAAGACCCTGATGCTGGGAAAGATTGAAGGCGGGAGGAGAAGGGGACAACAGAGAATGAGCTGGTTTGATGGTATTACCGACTCAATGGACATGAGTTTGAGTAAGCTCCGGGAGTTGGTGATGGACAGGGAGGTCTGGTGTGCTGCAGTCCATGGGGTCTCAAAGAGTCAGACAGGACTGAGCGACTGAATGAACTGAACTGTGCCTTGCTGGGTCATGGATGTTGTCCATCTTCATCCATATTCAGCGTTGTCACTGATGTGAAAGCTTGTCTGCTTTTTAATCATATTTATCGAATGACACATATAGGTTCATCTTCTAATTTATTCTAATTTCTGTTAAGCAATTCATTATGAATTTATAATGCATTCAGGAGGAATGTCTGTCTTCTCTCTCTCTTTTTTTTTTTAACTTGGAGAATGAATAGTTTGTTAACAGAAAAGAGAGAGGGAGCAGTTTTCTCCAAGTCCTAATATGCTTTTAGCAATTCAAAATACCATATCCTGTATTTCAAATTCTAGCCTCTTCTGAACTAGAAGTTCAGTTCTAGCTGAACATTAGTTTTGTCAGATATGATCTTATGCAACATGTATTTTCTACATGACTTGAGCTGAATATTTCAAAAATCTCCAATAAATTTCAAAATTGGTGTTTATTGAGCAGGATAAACAGGGAATACTTGCTTGGCGTCAATCTCTTAGCAAACTGTTTGGATTTTGATTTGAAAACCTAGACTGCACCATTGCAGTAAAAACCTTCAGGCTAGATTTCCTTTTCTCATTGCATTTCCAGTCACTAGTGAGTGTGTGAAAGAGCAACAGGGTGGCAGCTCACCTAGGGGAGTCTACGCACCTTCAATTCACAATGCTATTTTGCTACTCTAAGTTTTCTATGTGTTGTAATGGCCCTCGACTTTTCCTTCTTTTCACATTCAACTTAACAAACCACTCACCCTCAAAAGAATTGTACTGAAGAAGCCAAAGTAATGTTTCTTTAAAAGAAAATGCTTAGGTACCCGCAACAGACTGCTTGTTAACTTTTTCTGATTTCTTATTGTTCTTCATGCATATATACTGTGGATAGAATGATGTGAATAGATTTTAATGGAAAAAATACATGAAATTACCATTCAAAAAGTACAAAGGTAAAGTGCAATTCAGGTTAGAAATCATAATTCAAAGAATTAGAGCTTGTGACTAAAGAGTTGTATTTCTAAATAAAAATATAAAGAGTGGTTTGATATATGCATTTAATCAAGATTGTGTTTATTTATTCTTGCTTTTTAATTAGTTGATTATAACCATTTAAATTATATCAAATTAACATTTTAATTCAAATAATTATTCTGTTTTTTCATAATGTGAAAAGATCACATCCTTGATTGAAATAGCATCCGAAAATACCATGGAATCTTGTTTTGTTAGTTCTTTTTAAATAACAATGTTAGATATTCAATATTTTTATTTTGAAAAAAAATATCCCCCCTTATCTCTCTCTTGATTTTCTTACAAAGAAGACATGGCTCACGGTCCTTCAAAACAGTTTTTTAAGTCATCCAAAAGAAATAAGAAACTATTTTTTTTTTTTTAGGAGTGGAAAAACACAGTCATGTTTGAGAATAGAAGCTTTCATAATATATGTATATATGCACACCAGGTTCCCAGGTTTTCATGTTCACAAAATTTGTTGACGGTCTGTCTACATTTTAATGAAAATCTACACTAGTAGACATAACCTTAAAATGCTGCTACATCTTCATTGCTAGTGTTTTGTTTATAAATGGCATTTAAACAATTGTTCATCATATATTCTTTTTCTGGGTGTATATTTCCTTACTGGACGGATTTAATTTGAGTTCATAGTTTCATTTTCTTCAGCCAAAATCTACCTGATGCTTAGCTGATCTCATCCTAGATTTGGATGTATCTGTTCAGGCTGTGAAAATTTGGCATATTTTAGGCAACATTTTGTTTCTGTTATGTGATGACATCACTGTATGGAAAAAAGATGTCTTTGCATTAAAAAAAAAATAAAAGTAAGTAGAACAAATCAATTATGCTGAAAAGAGTTACAGGAATTATAACAAGAGGTGGGGAAATCTTTTGGATATTTTCATCATAGCCTCAAAAAGAAAAAAAAAAAGAATGCAATTTTTGTTAAGTGGGGAGAGGTCCCTGTCACTTAACAGTAAAGAGTTATTAAGAAGGTTCTTTTTATTTTTCAACCCAATAAAAACAAATTATACTAGAAAAAGATTTGTGGAAAGTCACAATTCTGCCTTAAGGGCTAAAAAAAATTACAAAATACCTAAGAAAGGCTACATTTTCTGTGAGCATTTGTTAAAGTGTATTTTAATGAAACCTAAGATAGAAACTAGGCTCACAACAGGATTAAGGAAACATTTTGTTTTATTGAGTTTCAAGTTATTGCACTTCACAGATAATCATGTTTTTTGCAAATTGAAGATTTGTTCCAACCCTTTTTTGAACAAGTCTATTGGTGCCATTTTTCTAACATTGTTTGCTCAGTTCGTGTCTTTGTATCAAGTTTTTTTTTTTTTTTCCTTTTTTTTATATATTTTTTTTCTAATTTTATTTTAAGGTTTCAATTTGTTTATTATTTTGATGATTATATCTTTTTTATGGTGAACTGTGATCAGAGATCTTCAATGTTACCATTGAAATTGTTTCAGAATGACACCAATCATGCCCATGTGAGATTGCAAACTTAATAAATGTGTGTGTGTTCTGATTCTGGCCTCCCTATTTCTGGAGACAGAGCAATATTGAACTCTGGTCAATTAACAGTCCCCAGGGCCTCAGCAGGTAAAGAATCTGCCTGCAATGTAGGAGACACAGGAGATGCAGATTTGTTCCTTGGGTTCAGGAGATCCCCTGGAGGAGAAAATGACACCCACTCCAGTATTCTTGCCTAGGAAATCCCACAGACAGAGGAGCCTGGTGGGCTATGGTCCACGGGGTCCCAAAGAATCAGACACGACTGAGCGAGCACACGAGTACGCAGCAATCCCTCCATGGTTTCTAAGTGTTCAAGAGAAAGAGAGACTCCTGCCTCTCATTTTAAATTTAAAGCAAGAAATGAGTAAATTTAATGAGGAAGGCAAGTCAAAAGTCAAAAAAGGCTGAAAGCAAGTTCGTTAGCTAAGTTCTGAGCATAAAGGAAAATCCTTGAAGGAAAATTGAAAGTGCTACTCTAGTGAACACAGAAATGGCAAGAAATCAAGAGTCATTCTGCTGATGTGGGGAAGGTTTTAGTGGTCTGGAGAGATCAAACCAGGTACGTACACGCCTGCATGTTCAGTCGCATCTGATTCTTTGCAACCCCATAGATTGTAGCCCCCTGGGCTCCGCTGTCCATAGAATTTTCTAGGCAAGAATACTGAAGTAGGTTGCCATGCCCTCCTCCAGGGGATCTTCCTGACCCAAGGACTGAACCAATGTGTCTTGCATCTCCTGCACTTGCAGGCACATTCCCACTGTACCACCTGGGAAGCCCCAAATCAGTTACAACACTCCCTTCAGACAAAGACTAATTAGAGGCAGACCCTAACTCCCTTCACTTCTGTGAAGGCCGAGAGAGGTGAGGACGCTGGAGAAGGAACACCGAAATTTCACAGAGGTTGATTCTTGAGGTTTAAGGAAAGAAGTAACCTCCATAACATAAAAGCGCAAAATAAACCAACAAGCGATGACACAGAAGCCGCAGCAAGTTATCCAGAAGATTTAACTAAGATACTTTACAAAGGTGGCTACACTGGACAGCAGATTTTCAATGCAGATAAAACAGCCTACTGATGTTAGAAGATGTGATCTAGAACTTTCACAGCTAGAAAGGAGAGGTCAGTGCATGGCTTCACAGATTCAAAGGACAGATTGATCATTAGGAGGGATCAATGCAACTGGTGAGTTTAAGCTGAAGCAGATGTTTATTTACAGTTTAGAAAATCCCAAGGTCTCTAAGAATTGTGTTAAGTCTACTTTGCCTGTGCTCTGTAAATGCAACAACAAAGTCTGGATGACAGCGTGCATGTTTAAAACATGGTTGGCTTTATATTGTAAGTTCCACTGTTGAGACCTACTTCTCAGTTAAAAAAAAAAGAAAAGAGAATCCTTTCAAAATATTACAGCTCATTGACAATGCACTTAGTCACATAAAAGCTCTGATAAAGATGTACAAGACTGATGTTGATTTCATGCCTGCTAACAAAACATCCATGTGGCAGCCCATTGATCAATGAGTAATTTTCAATTTTGTGCCTTATTACTTAAGAAATATATTTGTTAAGGTTATAAAGTTCATAGACACTAGATCCTTTGATGGATCAGGGAAAAGTGAAAAACGTTCTGGAAAGAATTCAACATTATGGGTGCCTTTAAGAACATTTCTGATTCATGGGTTGGTCAAAATGGCAACATGAACAAAAGCTTGGAAGTTGATTCCTACTGTCACGGGTGATTTTGAGGGAGTCAAAACTTCAGTGGAGGAAGGAACTTCAGCTGTGGTAGAAATAGCAAGAAACTAGAATTAGATGTATAGCCTAAAGATGTGACTGAATTGCTGCAATTTCATAATAAAACTTTAATAGATGAGGAGTTGCTTCTTATGGGTGAGCAAAGAGAAGGGTTTCCGGAGATGGAATCCACTCCTGGTGAAGATTGTTGACATGACAATAAAGGATTCAGAACATAAACTTAATTGATTAAACAACAGCTGCGTTTAAGAGGACTGACTTCAATTTTGAAAGAAGACTGTGGACAGAATGCTATCAAACAGTGTTGCAAACAGCAGAGAAATCATTCATGAAAAGAAAAGATGATGCGACATTTCACTGTTGTCTTATTTTAAGAAATTGCCACAGCCATGCCAACCTTCAGCAGCTACCACTCTGATCTGTCAGCAGGCATCAACGTCAAGGCAAGAACCTCTGCCAGGAAAAATATTACAATTTGCTGAAGACTCAGATGCTGGTTGGGTTTGCCTGGTGGCTCAGATGGTAACAAATCCACCTGCAACGCGAGAGACCCGGGTTCAGGTTCGATCCCTAGATTGGGAAGATCCCCTGGAGAAGGAAATGGCAACCCACTCCAGTATTCTTGCCTGGCAAATCCCGTAGACAGAGGAGCCTGGCGGGCTGCAGTCCACGGGGTCACAGAGAACAGGACACGACTGAGCGACTAAGCATACGCAGCACAGACAGATGCTGGTTAGCATTTTTTATCAATCAAGAATTTTTTAATTAAGATATATATGTTGCTTTTTAAGATACACTACTGTTGCACACTTAATAAACTACAGAATAGTGATCATAACTTTTGTATGCATAAGGGAAGCAAGAACTTTGTGTAACTTACTTTATTGTGATATTGGTTTTGTTGTGGTGGTCTGAAACTGAAACTTCATCTCCAAAGTCTGTCTGTATTTGGAAAGATGGTAAAAGTACTTGCCGGATATGAATCAAACAGAGTAAGAATAAAACAAAATATTTGGCAAGATTTAATACAATGCATTGTTTCTTTTAGCCAAAAACCAAGTCTTGACAACCATTCCGCTGTGTATGCATGTATACGTGTGTGTATATGTGTTCTGCTATGAACACTTAGAGAAATTTTATTTCGAATTTGAAAAAATAATATGCAGTTGCAAAGATACTCGGTTGGTAACTAATTCTAAAATACTTAAATTGATGATATTCTGCCTATCTTTTGTATTTTGAGAGCTAAAAAACTTGCCTAGGTATGAATTTTGGTAAGGGAAAATAGTTTTGTTATTATTTGTTACTGAATTTGCCAGAATAAATTATATGCAACTTCATTTCAGGATAGTAATTCAGTTGTCAAAACTAATTCTCATAATTTTATTGTTTTGATCTTTTATTAAATTTATAATGCTTTGAATATTCTTATATCATGTATTCAGTATATTTTTGGACTAAGTTACTTAAATGTTTCCCTGAAGGTTGTGACATATATACGTTTATGTACATATATATTAAACAGTAGATAATTGTTTGTATATATATATATAATATTAGCTTATATACATGTATGTGTGCTTATATGCATAAATAAATATACATGTATACTTATATAGGGGCTTCTCAAGTGTCATGAGTGGTAAAAAATCCACCCACCAATGCAGGAGACACGGGTTCAATCTCTGGGTCAGGAAGATCCCTTGGAGGAGGACATGGCCACCCACTCCAGTATTCTTGCCTGGAGAATTCCATAGACAGAAGAACCTGGTGGGCTACAGTCCATAGGGTCTCAAAGAGTCAGACACAAATGAAGTGACTTAGCAGGCACGCATCCCTATACAGAGAGAGGCATGTATATAAATCTGGATTAGCAGATGGAACCAGGTTTCTGAATTAGGTTTTATTGAATCAGTTAAGACACAGCTAAGTAATAGAATCATATATGAAACTGTAACAGAAAGAGATTTAAATCCTTTTTTTTCTCAGATCAGGACACAGTAGCCTGAGAACGGAGTTCTTTTCATAAGATTTAGTAGGGAACTAGTTACGTGAGCCATAGCCTCTCTCTCGTTTTTCCAGGCTATGGAAAGTTCTTTTAACATTAACACTCTAATAAGTTGGAGTGTTTGCTTCCCTTTGAATGTATTAGAGAAGAGCAGAGAAGTTCTTCTGCCCTCCATATATCTGGTCTAAGAGTCCAAGGAAAGAGCCATTGTGAGAACTCAAGCAATTGCTTTATGTGTGGGTTTCTTTTCCTGGAGATTAATATATTACAGAGGGTTTCCCCAGAGGACCTCCAGCCTCTCGAGGACTTTAAAGAAGGCATTGAGCCGCCCTCCTGGTTTTCTCTCTTCATTATGGAAGATGGAGAGCATTTCAGGGGATGCTGTGTAGCCACACAGGTAACATCAATTTCTACAGCCCTTCCCGTGTTCTGCCTCTCGCCCTTGCTGTGGCGTTGGGGGCTTTGTGCCAATGGACAGTATGAACTGGTCATATTGCCATAGGCTTTGATGTTTGGACAGTGTTTATATGGTTAGTCGCTAAGAGTCGGACATGACTGAGCGACTTCACTTTCACTTTTCACTCTCATGCATTGGAGAAGGAAATGGCAACCCAGTCCAGTGATCTTGCCTGGAGAATCCCAGGGATCGGGGAGCCCGGTGGGCTGCTGTCTATGGGGTCGCACAGAGTCGGGCACAACTGAAGCAACTTAGCAGCAGCAGCAGCAGCTGCTTCAAGGGGGTGTATCCATAGATGATGCATATTAAGCTGAGAGCTATGTGTGACCCAGCTCATTTAGTCTTTAGACGACTCTATGAGCTAGGTGATTTTATTTCCTGCATTCAGAGATGGGAAACTGAAGCTCAGAATGTTATGTAACTTACCAGAAGTGGCAGAGCTTGGGCTGGATACAGGGTATGAACAGGTGATTCTGCCACTGACTCTTCCTGCTTCCCAGTTAGGACAAAAAGAAAAAAAATATTGAGTGGTAAAATTGCCTGCGTCAGTGTCTGGGAAATGGGAACAGATGAGAATGATGTATCACATACCCAGCTGATTAGCGTGGCATGCGTAAGAAGTTACAAAGTTTGGATGAGTCACACAAATTAAAGGCATGTCTGGGGTGCAATTCTGTGCTGTTTATGGATTTATATGCTAATTCAAGTCACACAGAAGCTGGAAAATAAATTCCAGCTTATCAACAAGTTTATTTTCCTATCTTTATTTTTTTTATCTGTTTAGTATCAATATATCAAAATTCCCAAGTATTCCTTTTCATAGTCTATAACAGTTTTTAAAGAGGGTTGATTTGACAGACTCAGAATAAAATCCCTAAGGGAATCTAACATTGCAAGTAGTAAAATAGCTATTTGTAAATGGTAAGGAGCTGTGTGTTACTGATGGCCAGATCTTTCTAAAAATGATTTCCTTTCTGTTTGACTTATTTTGTAAACACAGAAATATAAATGATACAGTTGAAAAATATATTTTTCTTCAAAAATGAATACCAGGGGTAGACAAAGATTGCAGTTGGAATAAATGTTTTCATCCAAATATTTACAGCCATGGTGTCTATAGTACAGGTCATCACCTCCCTGGCTCACATTGGATAGGATAGCTGAAAAATACCTTAGTGATATATGCTTTTGTTGTTAGAAAGCCAACCGACACCCTTTGAAAACACTTTATTTCACGATAAGCCCCCTTCAGTAGTCTGGAAGGTGACATTTCACTTTCTTTTGAATCTGAAAATCAACACAGGCCCTCACAAAATTCTCTGCTTGTCACTTGTTATACTTATCATGCTATGCCCACCTTACTCCACGAGAGGGCAGTGCAGCTATTATCATTCTGGCCTGCCAGGTTCGACTCACTTTTCCTGATGCTATTATAGAATATCGTAGAAAGCATACATTAATTTAAAATAAACTGCACACATTTATTTTAAAAGCACTTAGCGTGTACCTGATGGTTAATAGATGTGAACTGTTTGGAGCCCTGATGCCTAGAGAGTTAGTGAACGTAATGAATTTGGCAGTTTTTAAAAGAAAAGTGGGGAAGATAGAGAAATATGAACCAAATTTCTTCATTTGCCTTAATACCTTACGGGAAAAGAATCAGAAATAATAAAGAACCGTTATGAACAAGCTGGTAGGTATAAGTATTGGTTTACATTTAAATGAAAATAGCACACAAGAGGAGAAAGGATGTGTTTCAAATAGTTTCCAGCACCTCATTTGAAATGCAAAAGAGCAATCTGTGTTTATATTAACTTAGGTGGATGCCTCTGGTTTGCTTGGTCCTTCTTAAAGATTTGTTTCTATTTCCCTTGGCAATGTGCATTTGGAACTTGAGATGGAGGCTGTGTAAAGACGTCTTCAACATGAAGCCTAGAAGTTTTGATACCAGTTGGGGGAAAGAAGAGCCTAGTGACGTGAACACGCTTCACGAAAGGGGCAGAGTGGACCCAAGTGATATGTTAGGATGTTATTCTCTTTCATTGGCAAATCTTAAAAGAATACATTTATAAACACAAGGCACCAGAAATAAAAACATCCTTTTGTTCTATTTCCTGCAATGACAAGAGATATATATTCTAGATTGCAGACAGAGCTGCCTTGGAGATAAATTGTCTGATTTCGGCATCTCAGCAGTGGATAATAGATTCCCCTCAGAATCACATAATTAAAAAATGACATTTCTGCTACTCTGTGCCAACTCAGTATTGTTGCTGCCCCTGGCTTCCAGGCCCCAGAGCCTTGCAGGGTACAACCAAACAAATTTTGCATTATTCAGTGGGACAATGTAAGTCGTGTTAACAGAAAAACTTCCTTCTGGGGGGGACCAGAGGACTTTATTATATTCTTCTCTACAAATTTCTCTTTCTGCTTTTATTCTCTCTCTCCCTCTTTTTTAACCCTGCCAACAGGAAAAGGATATGAATGATGAGATTAGGACATCCTCTTATTGCAAGTTAGCGAGATGAAAGAGAGCATATGTGACTAGCAGAATAAATTAAGAGCCTAATTTTAGCACTTTTTTTTTCCTCTCAACAGAAATTCAGAATCAGCTGAAGATGAAGCCAAATGTTATGAGAAAATATGTAAATCAATGTGCTTATTAGGTCCATATCTTCGGATATCTTCTGGATGAGAAGGTTAATCCTTATATGGATTCCCCCTCCTTGGGAGTTTCCTGAAAGGCGATTGACTGCAGCCTGCACATCTGCTATTTATGGGCCTCTGAGTTCACTGTATGTCTCTAAAAAAGTGTGTGTGCCAGACAAGCCTCCAATTAACAGGTACTAAAGTGTAAATGGATTTCCAAATGTCACATAGCTGGTAATTAGTGAAACCAGGACTGGCAATGGATCTCTCGATTCTTACTTGGGATGTTTAAATAACAGCCAGTATTCTGCAGGTGTCTTTATTTCAACTAATAAAAGCCCACATAGGAATATTCTTATTAAAAAGATACTATAAGGCTCCTTAGATACATCCAATGCAATGAATCTAAATGTCGATATTTGAACCCCCAATTTGAGAATATTGGGAGCCCTCCACCCAGAGTTTCAGTCCGAGGATCACCATTGATGGTCTTGTGATCCTGAGGGTCTCTCTGTACTTTCATGTATCCACTGTTCTCATGAGCAAAAACAGCTATGGTTACCTGTACTGGACAGCCTTTCTCTCAGACACATAAACTCTTGTGTCTACTAACAAAAGCTAAAAAAGTGTAAAGAAGGGTGATTACAGATTTTGATCAATGTATAATGCCTAGAAGTCACCATGGTAGGCTAGAGATTGAGAGAAGTGTTTGTGGAATAAGCTGTTCTTAGGGTTACTCCTGACTTGCCCTAGGAGCTTGGTAATTTGGGGCAGTGGTGGCAATCATGTGCTGATCTCGTAGAGATGTGAGAGCTATGGGTCTGGACTGGTATGATTTCGGCCCAGTAGCTGGTATGTAGTAAGCTCTAAGGAAATATTAACACAGAGCCACCCAAAAAGGCTTATCCCTATTATTTTAAATCCATCAGTATTCTTGATTTTCACTCAGTGTATTAATACACTGTGGATTCAGAACACAGACTGTCAGAGTTCAAATTCAACTCCTCGTTATTACGTGTATGACTTTGGCATTGGGTTAAACTCTCTGCAGCATTGTTTACTTTTTTTTTTTAACATAATAGGGATGATAATATTACCTCCCCCTCACTGGGTTGTTAAATAAATTAATATATGTAGTACAACTCATGGCATGCTTCATTATTCAATCAGGATTACTATGAATAGTAGAAGCAATAATAGGGGTAGTCATATATTTATTTTAGATTTATCTTTGGGAAGATAAACTGCTCATCAAAAGCATGCGAGTCTATTTACATCTACAGACCTAAGAAATATGCTATTCTACTGAAGCATGAGGAGTGGAGAAGAAAATGATGGCATAAAGCACTTTGCATTATATGGTGGTTCTCCGTGCCCACTGGGAAAAAATTGGGCTCTCTTCCTTAACTAACGATGGGCATAACTCTGGTGTGACAGAAAATCAGTTACATGATCGGAATATCTGTCATACCGCCAAATCCATATGTGGAAATTCTAACACCCAATGTGATGGTATTAGATGAAATGTGTTGGTTTTAAATCATATTCTTATATTTCTAAAAATTACAGTATTGCAATATGAAAATACATATGCACAAGGTTTTCCATTTAAGCAGCATTAATAAATATAAAATACTGGAGGTGTACAACAGCGGAAAGACACCCTTTTCAATAAATGATGTTGGGCAAATGGAAAAAGAACATGTAAAAAAATCAAGTTGGACTACTTCCTCATACTGTATACAAAAATAAACTCAAAACAGATTAAAGACTTAAATGTAAGACCTAAAATTATAAACTTTTTAGAAGAAAACATAGGCAAAAAAAAAAAGAAAACATAGGCAATACACTCTTTGACATTAGCAATATTTTTTGGATCTGTCTCCTCAGGCAAGATGAAAAAGTAAGAATAAATAAGTGGGACCATATTAAACTAAAATGTGCAAAAGGAACCATTAACAAAATGACAAGGCAGACTACTGAGTGGGAGAAGATATTTGCAAATTATATTTTCAGTAAGGAGTTAATATCCAAAATATAAAATATATAAAGAAATCATATAACTCATAAAAAAAGGCAACCCAAAACCAATTTGATTACAAAATGGACAGAGGGCTTGAATGACATTTCTCCAAGGAAGACTTACAAGTAGCCAACAGGTATGAAAATATGCTCCTCGTGACCAGTCATGAGAGAAATGCAAATCGAGACTACAATGAGCCGTCACATCACACCTGTGAACATCCCCTGTGAGTAAAAAGACAAGAGGAAACCAACGCTGGAGAGGATGTGGCGGAAAGGGAAGCCTCACACCCTGCTGGTGGGAACATATGTTGGTGAAGCCACTATCAGTCACTCAGTCGTTTCCGACTCTCTGCGACCCTATGGACTGCAGCCTGCCACGGTCCTCTGCCCATGAGATTTTCCTGGCAAGAATACTGGAGTGGGCTGCATTTCCTCCAGCAGGGGAACTTCCTGATCTAGGGATGGAATCTGCGTCTCCTGTGTCTCTTGCATTGCAGGCAGACTCTTTACTGTTGAGCCACTAGGGAAGCCCCTGGAAAACAATATGGAGGTTCCTAAAGAGTTAAAAATAGAACTACCATACAATCCACCAATTCCACTTCTAGGTACTTACTCAAAGGAAAAAAACAAAAACAAAAACATTAACTTGAAAATATACATGCACCCCTATGTTCATTGCAGCATTATTTACTATAGCAAGATGTGGAAGCAACCTAAATATCCATCAATATATGAAAGAATAAAGAAGAGGTGGTAGATATTTTCAATGGAATATTACTTGCCATAAGAAAGAATGCAACCTTGCCATTTGCCAAAACTTGGATGAATCCAGAAGCTATGATGGGAAGAGAAATAAGTCAAACAGAAATTCAGTACTATATGATCTCACTTATATGTAGACTTTTTTTTTTATGTAGACTCTTAAAAGCAAAACAAACAAACAAAAGTAGAAACAGACTTATAGATACAGAGAGGAAACTGCTGGTTGCCAGAGAGCTGAGGAATGGAGGGACAGCAAGTGAAGGAGTGAAGAGGTACTAACTTCCAGATATAAAATAAATTCATTGTGTCACGTGCACTTAATATACAGCGTAAGGGCTAGAGTCAGTAATACTCTAACAGTGGTGGATGATAGACATACTGGTGACCATTTCACAATGTAGTTTTCAAATCACTAGGTTGTACACTTTATTTATTTTTTTTTTGTTTTTTTTTTTTCAGCATGATTATTTGCATGGACCATCCTAGAATGGGCTAGGTGGTTCAGAGGTTTATTTTTTTAAAATTTTATTTTATTTTTAAACTTTACATAATTGTATTAGTTTTGCCTACACTTTAGCATAATGATTTTCTAATGTCATTACTTAACATAAGACCAGTGAGGTCGGGTGTATGTCTTACCTCAAATTTATAAGATAGGTAGCATTTTTCTCCCCACTTCAGAGAGACATCAGTTAGAAATTAGAGGGTTAAATTATTTGCCTAAACACAAATTCCAGATTCTGTTCTCTATATACTAAAAGTAGCTTTTATTCATTGAGTCCCTAAAAAGATTGTCACTTTGCAAACATTATGTGTAAGCCCCATGATGCCATTGTAAAAATGACTAACATCCTTTATTTAAGCATTCAAAAACTAAATTTGGAGATGCAACATCCCACATGTAACTTGAATGAGCATATTTATGGTTCTTATAATCATCACTGCTCACTTCACCTGAGGACACAAGGCTGATTAAAAAATCTGTATTCTTTTCTATATATCATCTTGAATTCATATCTAAAAGGGATTAGCAGAAATTTCAGTTTACCATGTGTTCTTTATTAAAATGAAAACGTAAACAATAGATGTCTGCATAGTCATGGTTAAATGAATAATATATGTTTTTAATTCTGTAAAGTAGATAGAAGAAGATAATATTATTTTCAATAAAGTTGAATAACACCCACACACACACACATACACACACACACACACACTGTCACATGCATACACATACTATGACAACTAAACAGAAGTGGACACAAAACACTTCTGTTCATTTCTTTATAAAGTCCTCTCCATGTGGTTTTTGGTGAGTGTTCTGGTGAGAAGCAGCACGCTGACAGTAACCTGATTGCTATTCAGAATTAAGTCTCAGTTTTAACCTCTGTTCCGCTTGGGAAGTCAAACTTTCCAAGATTTTCCTGGTGTATATTTGTGTCTGGTGGTCAAGAATTTATTTGTGTGATGACCTCAAGAAAGAATTCTCTGAAGGACAAAGAGGAGCAAACAGAGAAGCTTAGACAAGACTCAATTGTTTGTGCAAAGAGGGATTTGGAATCGAACATTCAGTTTCATTTTCCCTAGATGTTCCCCTGAAAGAAGAGGAATCACATTTGGGATCAGATCAGCAAAGATTAAGGGAAGAAAGCAACCTTAGGAAAACTATTAATACGTTGTTTCACTCTGCCGCGGGAGGTAGCAGAAAAGGAAGGGAGTCATCTCTCTACGCCTTCCAACCACTGTGTCGTTCTTCTGAGGCTCAGAGCACGCAGTGAAAGTCGATATCTTAATCTGTAGAGTTCCGTGCCCTATGCTAGGGACACGTCTTCAGGCCGAGTGCCAGAGACCACCGTGTGGGATACTTTGCAAGACTGGGCACTGTGGAGACCTTTCCAAGAAATACTACCTAAGGCTGTCAGAGGAAGAGAGGAGGCAATGGCACTTCCTACATGGAGCAGGCACAGTGTCTAGGGCTCCCCAGAAGCAATTAGGTGAAACTGCACAGAAGAGTTTCTATGAGAATCTTTTAAGTTACTTGTGGGGGAAACTCCAATAGAAAAAGTTTCTTTATACATTCACCCTTAGGGGTCTTGGACAAGAAGAGATATCAAATATTGAATTGACACTCTTTTATCTAAAAGGAAAAAATAAATCCCTAAGTGCACTTTAAAGCAAATAGACATATATATTTACATATATATGTAAATATATATATATATTATACTATTATTATATTATTATATATTGTTATAATTATATAATATATATTATATTATATATATTACATATAATATATTATTATATAATATTATAATATATTATTACATATATTATATATGTATATTTACATATACATATATATCTATTTATATATATATATATATATATACACGAGTTCCTTCAATGAATTCAGGTACACTAAATGACTCCCAACATATCCAGTGGCTTCAATAAAAGAATACATTCAGAGAGGGGCAGAGTTTGGCCAGGCAGCTCTCCTCCATGCAATTATTCAGGACCCAAATCTGAATGAGGCTCTGTAATCTTCTATGTGCAGCTCCCAAAATTGTCCTGGACACTATTCCCTTTTTGATAGCCAAAGGGAAAAAAGAGAATTCGGTTGCATATGGAAAATCTTGTAGGTCAAGATTCTGCATTCTACTGATCAGAAAATACTTGTGGTGAGACACAGCTGTTGGAAAGCTGTCCAGTGGCATGTGTGAGCCTAAGGGGAAAAGGATATAAGTTTTGGCAAATAGTCAGCAGTCTTTGCTCACATTCAGGGGGCATCCTTTAGCTTAGTTTTATAACATACTGTGCTGTTAATCTTTCTTAATATGTTCTATTTTGAGGGATGACCTCTCAATATAGGGCCTGTAGATAGTAAGTACTCAATAAATCTTTGCTGAATCAATAAATGAGTCATATTTTACAAAATAAACTTAATTTTAAGTGACCCATAAAAGGTGTAACGAACATTAACCATTATATTTTGTTGTGTAAATAAATAATTTACTTGAAACTTAATTCATTTGACTATTCAATCAAATTAGTAAGTGTACATTGATGGAAAATCTATGATTTGCCACTGTCTTAGGTATAGGGAATACAGCAGTGAAAAAGATTATTCAATTTCTTAATCTAACAGAGAAAACACTCTAGTGTTAAAGGCGGTCAGTGAACAAATGAACAGTGATATACCCATTCATTCTGCAAATTACACTGAAATTAATGCAATTAATTTTATTACATTAGTGAATTTAATATATTGCTTGAAGTATTTGAAGCACTATTTTAGGAGCTAGAGATATGAATGAAAATAAAATTCAAAATTATTTGCCTTCAGAGAGCTTATATTCTAATGGGAGAGATGTAGTATATTAAAAAATTAGATAACTTTTTCAGTCACTGAGTCATGTCTGGCTCTTTTGCGACCCTGTAGATTGTAACCCACTAGGTTCCCATGTCCATGGGACTTCCCAGGCAAAAATACTGGAGTGAATTGCCATTTTGCTTCTCCAGGGGAACTTCCTGACTCAGGGACTGAACCCATGGCTCCTTCTGCATCTCCTCCATTGCATGCAGATTCTTTATCACTGAGCGACCAGCAAATGCCAACGCGTTACAGGGCCATCTGTAGTCTGGTGGGGAGGCTGGAGCAGGAGGAATCAGGAGGGCCCATTTCCTAAGCTGTGTTCAAGGACAGTAGTGGCGATGAAGTCTCTGAGTGTAGGCACTTACAGAAAGCAGGAACTAGACCAGAGTACGTCTGGGGGTCCCTCGTGTAAGAACCCACCTAGGGATCTCCACAACTCAGCCCCCAGCCAGAGGGGATGAGCCCATGCTGGGACTCCAATCTTGAGCACTGTTCCATGATTTGATGGGGAAATGAGTCCAGAGTCCTCAACCAGAGTGCTAGCCTAAAGGATGCCTGGTTTACAATGTGATCTTGAAAGATGAAAGACCAAGGGCCTGGTACAGTTTTATTTCTCAGAAGAAGAGAGGTTGCAGAGGCTGAGATTGAAACTGTAGGGTTGGGGCAGCCGTGAGAGGCTGCTCGTGCCTCCCTGAGATGAGTGCCACCCATGACCACATGAAGACCAAGCAAGGTGTGGGTGGGGAGTCTGCATCTTTGGATGGTGACTCAGTTGATGATGCCCCTTCTCTCTTAGGGGAGTGAAATGGACTTCAAACACAGCTGCATTATCGAGAACCCAACAACTAAGGGATAGGTACGGAGTGAGGGGAAGCTGGGAGCCAACTTTGACCCAGATACCTAAACCATTCCGTCCTAGGAAACCCATCAGTCTACCAGGATGAAATATGAGGAGACAGGCCAAACTTATGGCTGACCTTTTTGATACGAGCTCAAGTCTCTCATAGTTCAGTTGGTAAACAATCCGCCTGCAATACAGGAGATACCGGTTTGATTCCTGGGATGGGAAGATCCGCTGGAGAAGGGATAGGCTACCCACTCCAGTATTCTTGGGCTTCCCTTGTGGCTCAGCTGGTAAAGAATCTGCCTACAGTGTGGGAAACCTGGGATGGATCCCTGGGTTGGGAAGATCCCCTGGAGAAGAGAAAGGCTACCCACTCCAGTGAGAATTCCATGGACTGTATAGACCATGGGGTCACAGAGAGGCGGACAGGACCGACCGACTTTCACTTTCACATGCCACAAAACTACCTTTATTGTCAAGAGCTACGGCGGCAGCCTGTACATTTATGCCCCTTTTCATGAACCAATTATGTCAGCCACCTCACACCCACATTATGGAAGTATCTGGTGAGACAATCCTTTATGAGTTCCTTGAATTCCTACACTTCTGTCCAGGTATGTCAAGAATGCCAGGCCTCCAGTGCTCTTCAGCTTGGCCACTTTCCAGGGTCCTGTTTGTAGAGTGCAGTCTTGAAAGATGAGATAATGTTGCTTCAGGGACAGAGAGAAGGTTTGCCTGTGGCTTGTTCTAGTGGATTATGCTAAATCAGAGTATCCTGGCAGGAGTGAAAATTCACTGAACATGTAGCATCTCTCTCTCTGTCCCCATGTAGGACTTGGGGACAAGTAAAATAACACAAATATGTTGATGCTTATACTGTTTGCGGTGCCGTTAGTGACAAATCCCTTTAGTCCTCTTGATCCAGGTGTTCTGTGTCTTCTGACAGCATCCACAAAATAGTGCAGGTTAATTTAATAGCTTATAAATGAGATAAGATCCAATCCCAGACCCCATAGGAAGTTTTCAGATGGAGTTCACTTTTGGGCATGTTGTGTTTGAGATGTTTGATTGAACATCCATGTTGGAATTGCACTACACAGATCTGAAATTCAGAGAAGAGACCCTGGCCACTCACTCCAGTATTCTTGCCTGGAAAATCCCATGGACAGAGGAGCCTGGCAGGCTACAGTTCATGGGGTCATAAGAGTCAGACGTGACTGAGCGACTGAGCAGGAGTATGCACAAGGGTATATATGGTATTTAAAGCTCGGAGACTAAAGGAGTTCACCAAGGGAGTGAGTATAGTCAGATAAGAGTAACCAGAACCGAGACCTGAGACACTTCAATGTTGATATAGTAACAAGTGTCAATAAGTGTCCTGGAGAGTTAAGCACTGTTTTATGATTGTGTCAAGAGAATGGCACTGCCTTCTGAGAGAGACGCGTTAAGATTATGCACTTTGGAACATGACGGTTCTGCTTTTCCATCTTATCTCAGGCTGTTTACACTCTAGTGATAGTGAATATATTTGGCTTTCGGAACATGCAGGTTTTCCTATCATGTATTCTTGCCTTATTCACATCTCTCAGCTTGGAACGCTCATCTCACTTCTAATAACTAACTCCTCGGTCCTTTCAGAGAAGGCAACGGCAACCCACTCCAGTACTCTTGCCTGGAAAATCCCATGGATGGAGGAACCTGGTAGGCTGCAGACAGACCATGGGGTCGCTAGGAGTCAGACACAACTGAGCGACTTCACTTTCACTTTTCACTTTCATGCATTGGAGAAGGAAATGGCAACCCATTCCAGTGTTGTTGCCTGGAGAATCCCAGGGATGGCGGAGCCTGGTGGGCTGCCATCTATGGAGTTGCACAGAGTCGGACATGACTTAGCAGCTTCCAGATCCTTTCAGATCTCTGCTAAGATGTCATTTCTTCAGTGAGGGCTCTTCCAACAGCCTCACATCCAGTTATGTTTTATCACAATATGCATTCATTGTCTTTGTTGAATGTATCACATCTTGTATATTTACTTATATGTTTAAAAAGTCTTCCCAGGTGGCTCAGTGGTAAAGAGTTCACCAGCAGTGCGGGAGACTCAAGTTCAATCCCTGGGTTGGGAAGATCCTCTGGAAAAAGAAATGGCAACCCACTCTGGTATTCTTACTGAGGAAATTCCATGGACAGAGGAGCTTGGCAAGCTACAGTCGATGGAGTCACAAAGAGTTGAACATGACTTAGTGACTAAACAACAACAACAATAGTATGCTTAAAATGTATATCATTTTACATATGCTTACACATTTACTTATATACCAATCTGGTCCAACAGAATGTTTCTTGAAGGTACGGATATCAATAATCATATCCTCTGCTATATTCCCAATGTTTGATCCAGAGTCTGAGTTTGAAAATAGCTTGG
This sequence comes from Bos javanicus, assembly GCF_032452875.1. Taxonomy (NCBI): domain Eukaryota; kingdom Metazoa; phylum Chordata; class Mammalia; order Artiodactyla; family Bovidae; genus Bos; species Bos javanicus. The sequence continues at coordinate 94,397,431 of NC_083877.1, forward strand.
TAAATATTGAGAGAATGAATCTGAGACTCATCATATAAACTTTGACCTCTTAATCTATCTGAGCTTTTCCTCACTCATTTGTAGAATCATATCCACTTCACAGTAGTATTGAGGATTAATTAACCTTGTTGATATATGCTTTCTGATGCATAAGTAGCCCCTTAGTAAATGAGACATTAATCACTCAGTAGTGGAGGACTATATGGGGGAAATACACTGAAAAAGATTATTTATTCAGAGGTACAATTCTTTCTGCTCAGGAAGAGAAATAAATGGGTTAGACTACTCTCTACGTGTGAATAAAGAGCACACACAGAAATAAGAATAATAGACAGACTGTAACTTCAAAGGTTGGGAGATTGGAAAACATCCAAAATGAAGCGAAAGAAACTAGAACCAAAATGAGCAAAGATCTAAGCAACAAAATGAAAAGAACATTGTACAAGAAGTGTCCATAAATCTAAGGGATGTTTCTGGTTCAGAGGGAGCAAGAGATCAGCTAGGAAGAAGAGAAGCAGTGACGAATGACAAAGATTGTTCTTTGATAGAGGCGGCAGAGCTGTCATAACATCAAAAATAATACCTTCTCTTCAGGATAATAAAAGAGAGTAATGGAGACGAGATGCAGAAAACACAGGTACAGCTTCCAGACAAAGTGCTAAGCACTGATTTTGAAATCTATCAACCTTGAGTCTAAATAATTGATTAAAAATTAAGCTTTATGTGACCTAGACTGAACTCTTGGAAAGTTCCAGAATTCATAAGAAAGAAGTAAAAATGTTGTAGTGACTACTTTAAGAGAGGCTTCTTAAAAAATATATTTAATAATATGGTAAGTGTTTTTCTTAAATAGAGATTACTTAAGGATATATATATATTAATAGATATATATAAACGTGTTTGTGTGCATATGTGTAAATATATAATGAATGGAACAGAATAAGAAAAACAAACTAGAAGACTATTTCTAAAAGAATGAAAAGGTTCATGCACACATATTAAACACAAAGTATTTATTTATACTTATAATTTTATTGTAATATGTGTGCCCAGTCGTGTCTGACTCTGTGCGACCCCATGAACTGTAGCCCACCTGGCTCTTCTGTCTATGGGATTTCCCAGGCAAAAATACTGGAGTGGGTTGCAAATTCCTTCTCCAGGGGATCTTCTCAACCCAGGGATTGAACCTACATCTCCTGTGTCTCTGTGCAAGCAGATTCTTTTACTGCAGAGCCATCAAGACAACCCTTAAGACTCTCTGTAATTTTATTGTAAAACATAATTATTATAAGCTATTCTTTGAATGAATTCTATATATATACATGTATAATATATATATAATATATATATATTTGAATGAATTCTTTATAATATACATGTATAAATATATAAACTCCCATTGAGGGCAGTTGTGTCTGGTTCAAGCTCAAATTCAGGGACCTTGGATTGGGCTTTACAATGAGCAACAACACGTCTTCAAATGACAGGCTACAAAGGAAAAGTTTGAAAGAGTTCTATCATGGATTATAACTTAAATGTCCTAGGAGGTTTCAGAGTCAAGGGTCTTGGTAGAATGGTGGAATCCAGGTAGAAGGAAGCACATGAGAAATGGTAGCAGAGAAAATAGAATGGAGTCAAGGCGGTAGAGCCTAAAAACATTTCTTCAGTCATTAAAGAATGAAGTGGTCAGTATTCTACCCTAGGTTCCGGATTGGTCCAGGGGGGCTGTTATAGGACGTGGTGATGGAGGAGGTAACTATGAAAACGTGGTATTAATGTCAGTTGCCAAGTTTGCTTTGACTTATGGTCAAACTAAACCTAAATTAATAGGTTCAAAGACCTATTAGTTTAAAATTTATATTAATATATTGAAACCTTAATACTCAACAGAATGGTATGTTGAGATGGTGTTTTGGGGAAGTAATTAAATCATGAAGATGGGACCACCTTGACAATATCAATTCCCTTGTGAGAAAAGACAAGAGAGCAAGCTTCCTCTCTCCTTATCGTGTAAAGACACAAGATGATGACCACGTGCAGACCAGGAAGAGTCCCCTCATCGGAAACCAAATCAGTGCCTTGGCCTTGGATTACTCAGTATCCCAAACTGTGAGAAATAAACGCTTGCTATTTAAAACGTTCAGTCTGTGGTATCTTGTTACAGCAAAATGAGCTAATAAAGATAGATTGCTACTCTAATAAAAGAAGTAAAGATCTTTCAAGCAGATATTTCAGATTAGGATACTATCAGGTATCTAAGATTCCTAGCATCAGCTTCCTAAGACTACTGACCTTTTAACATCAAATAGTAATTTTCAATATCAGCCTCGTTTGAAAAGAAAAATGTTGTTCTACACTGACATTATTTTCCTCACTTCCAGATAACAATCTTTTGGTAATAGCATTGCATATTATGCAATAGAATTCTGAGACAGCTTTGGTAGAGATTTAATAACATTTTCCTGGTGCCCACCTATATTGTTGACATGCTGTTTCTTACAATAATAAGTTACCAGATCAGGGGTTGGCAAACTTTGACCAGGAACCCAAATTTTGACCAACCAGCTGTTTTTGAAAATAAAGCTTTATTAGTATGCGGCCTCACCCATTCTTTCCTGTGCAGTCTTTGGCTATTTTTCTACTGCTGATTTATTGTCACTAGATTACTTTTCCACTTTGGGGACCCGGTAATCTGTAGTACCACACGTGATGGGGTACTCTGCTCAGGGGTCTCCTTTCTAAACTTCATGATGCTTTTTCCTGCATCTCATATGTGCATACATAATTTTTAATTTATCTGGAATGTTTTACAGGTATTCAAAGAAAAACCAACATACTATTCACAGGCAAAAGATGAGTAATTTTACCTTCTGGAATCTCAGCTTTAGTAGAGTCTTAATGTTTAAAAAACCTTCTAGGACCGGCAAGTTTGGTTTCATACAGAGACACAGAGCATGCTTTGTTTCATAATCATGATTCTTCATCTAAAAAGGGGAAATAGCTTTTTGTTCCCCCTTCCCCCGTGTTCTCTATGCTTGCATTCCATCTTTTCCTTCAGCTAGTCATGTCTTTGAAACTTTGTGATGACTCCTCATCTCCCCCAGGGTGAGTTTAAATTGCTTAATTAGGCATTAAGGACTTTGCATCCCGTGACCTGAATTCATCTGTCCTGGTTTGTCTCTCACCACCTTTGCACACTCACACTTTGCTCTTGCCACACCTCATGGAGGCTTTCTCACGCCTCCAAGATTTTGCATCTTCTCCTTTTATGCTCCAAGGAACTTGTGCACCTCCACATACACAGTACCATTCATCATTCATTTCTTTATTCCCTCCCATTCATCAAATATTTATTGACCACCTGCTCTGTTTCTGGTTCCATGAAAAGCCTTAGGGGAAAAGGATGAATAAGTATGTGCTGTCTCAAGGAACTAATCAATCCAGAGGGAACTTTAACCATATAAACATTTAATCAAAATGCAGCATCGTATCTATATTAAGATAAATAAACATTTTTGAAAGAAAAGGCACATATGTATTTTAATTTTTGTGCTATAATTTTTTTTTTATAAGAAATGTCCCTTTTCAGAAGGTAAGTGACTCCTGGATCCTATTAAAAATGGCACCAAAATGGTTGATATTACTCAGAGTAGTGTGCATCAATCAGATTATCTTTAAATTCCTACCATTATTTCCTGTTCTCATTTATCAGCTAACTAAACAGCAGTAAATAATCTGCATACAATGTAATGCAGGAGATGTGAGTTCGATCCCTGGGTAGAGGCGATCCCCTGGAGAAGGAAATGGCAGCCCACTCAAGTATTCTTGCCTGGGAAATTCCATGGACAGAGGAGCCTGGTGGGCTGTAGTCCCTGGGGTTGCAAAACAGATGGACTCGACAGAGTGACTAAACAACAACAGAGATGCACTTGGATATATTAGCATTCCACAAATTGGTAGCTCCATATCTGAACTCATCATCATATCCACCAGACATGGTCTTTTTGGGTAAACCATTTTCCTTCCCCTGAACCCCAAATTCCCCATCTGTAAACTCATAAGCATCTTGTGAGTCATGTAAACATACACCCATACATACACGATTGTACACACAACTTAAATTTCATTTAACTCTGAGAGACTGAGGCTAGTCTGTTATATTCATTCATAAATTTCTATCCTTTCACAATATTATTCACTGTAGAATTAGGTACTGCATAAAAAAATATATAATTTAAATTTAATCCCTAACTTCTCCCAACCCCATTAGATTATGGCTATTTGTAGCTATATGAAGAATAAACCATTGCATTCCTAGTATATACTCCAGTCTCTGGCACAGAGAAAATATTCAATAAATAATTATTTGATGAATAAAAAGACACTGGTTTTCATGTCTGATGATTTTCTTAGATTTGTTGAAATTACTTCAATACAAGCATTGCATTGATACAGTTTGCCTTGATTTTTATAAATTTAAATTATTAGTCTTCTATTTTTAATCAATTTGATACAGATAAGTCAAATTACCTCACTTGAACTATTGTTCATGTTTACCTTACTAACTCAAAAATTTTCAATAATTTCACATTAACAAAAGAATAATGCCTAATTTTTTAGGCAGAGAATCAAAGCCTTAAATATTTTTTTTCTTGGAATCTATAATTTTTTTTCCAGCTGGCCTTAAAATTGAGTGTGCAGATACAACTGAGTACTGGTAAACAGATTAAGCCATGGTGGTGTGCCTTCCTTCCAGGAAGGGTCCATGAGAAATTTGAATGCATGAGTCTACAACCTTCTCCATCTGTTTGCTGGATGTCAAAAAAGCAGGACACTCTTGGAAATTTTATATTAAAATAATAGAACACCAGTCTCCTATTGGTTGAATGGGTAGAACAGACAAGCTCCCTTCAATCCAACACATCAATTAAATTTTACATGAATCAGAAGTACATTTCTATTTGGTAAAGCTATTGAGATTCTAAGGTTTATTGATTATATTATCTCATGTTGATTAACTCATGTACCCTTACATCAATATTCCTCTTTAGAAATATTTTCCTCTAGTCAAACCAAACTGTAACTTTTTTTCTCTCTACGTATGTAAAAGGCATACCCTGTACTGTGTATATTGCATGTCTAACAGAAAGAAGACCTTGTATTAATAGAACTATATACCACATTATCCCTCACTGAAGTTGCAGATGATCAAGCAAATCATGGTCAAGAATGAATCAGTTCTATTCTCTCTCCCCACTTTGGGACAGAGAAGAACTGAATTCAAGCTGAATGGAGACTGAAAGCTACCATTCTTGATAGTCACAATGGACCAAATATACTAACAGCAGAGAACACAGATATGCAAAACCATCTTTCTCAGCCTCTACTCTTTCAGTGAAGAAGCTACAGGAAAAAAATCAACATTGAGGAGCAGTGTGGGGCATGTGATGTCCCAGATGCTGACAGGAGGTCTGGAAAGCATTGATAGGGATGTAGGGGAAGAAAAGGAACTTCCCTTTACTCTGTAGAGTTCTCATATGAGACCCCTGTAAGGAAAACCATATTCACAAGAGAAAAACAAACAGAGGTTTATTGACAAGTATGTGTCACATATACAGGAGAGATCTGTCAGTTCAGTTCAGTTGCTCAGTCGTGTCCAGCTCTTTGCGACCCCATGGACTGCAGCACACCAGGCTTCCCTGTCCATGTGAGTAGCACCCAGAGGTGGTTTAAATTTCAGGATTAAATGCCATCTTCATTAGGAAAGTAAGAAGGGGATGTAGACCTCTTAGGGGAGAGAAAATGATTTTTTGAAAAAAAGATGAACAGATGGCCTTAGGTGCCCTTAGGACAGATGGGAGAAATGGTGGCTGGTGACAAAGTTTGTCTGGGTGAAGTGTCAAATTTTTGTCTCCTTTCCTGTGATGAATCAATCTTTCCTGGTTGATGAGACTCCCAGGGAGGGGATTTATAACGACTGAGTTCATTGGAGGATCTGTCTTTATGCTGATTAGAGGAGTTCAGAGAAAATGTCCCCTTAAAAATTTGCTGTTTTTCAAGTGCCTACAATTCAAAATAATTGATACATCAGAGCAATGCATTTTGGGATGTCATCTTCTGCTACCCTACAGGGACATACTCAGATGATAGCAAGGTGTGACCAGTCAGAAAGAATATCAGTGATTTAGGACAGTGTTTCATGTGATTTACTTTGGATGCTACATCCTGGAAGGAATTAAAATGATGAGAGGATTTAAGTAGAGAAACCCAGGTGCTCCACAGCACAGGCAGGAGTGTGAGGCACCTTTGGAAGAACACAGTCTGCACTGGTTACTATATCATCTCCAGACCCTGCCCACGAACTGAAAGCATTTTGTGATATAAATTTGATTAACACAGGATACATAGGAAAGTGTGTCTATCTATTGTGTTGATACTTATTGCCATGCACAGATTCCTTCTCAAGAAATCACATAGATAATCATTTGAAAGATGCTCATGTTAGTAAGAGGAACCACGCAAGCCCAGAGAGGGTGAGCTTTTCTATTCAGACCTATTTCAATGCTACCATCTGGAATCTCACTCTTGGCTTTTGTTTCATTTCTGCTACATTATGTCCAGGCTTTGAAAAGCTTAAATTCCCTCAGCATATTGGAGCCAAACCCAGCACCAGTTTAGGACTGTAACACATTCACACTGGCTCCACGCTCTTTTTATTTTAAAACAATTTCTCCATACCTTTCTGAATGTACCATTGCTTTTCTTCTTCTTCTTTTGAAGAGGGAAGTAGATTCCTACAACCCTGAGTCTAATTGCTGGTTGTAAAGTAATCATGGCTTGTTTCTTTCTCCACAGCAAAAGAGACTGGCCAAATGTACCATGTGGAGAGCCAGCAGAGGCCTTGGGCAGCAGGCAGATGGGTTGTACCTGACCCCAAAGATGCAGGAACCCAGCCATGGTCATTCAGTTCTGGACCAAGCAAATCATACAGAGAGGTTTTTCGCTGAGATGGCATTCCTGCAAACCAAATGGGCTCGAGTTCCCTGGAAAGTAATGGGGTCATTGAGAAGCCAGAAAAATAAAGACTCTTAATGGAGTAAGAGTTACAAATGCCTATGGCATATGGAATAAATTGTGAAGAAGTAATCATGAGACTCAAAACCATAGATTTAATAAGACTCCATTTGCACCACACATACAAACAGAATTAGAAATAAATCCTATATGATAGCTTGGGCAAACTAGCATAAGACCACTTACCATATATAGATAGATACAAATGTATATATGTATATATATTTGTTTATTTTTTAAGAAGGAAGGATAAATTGTACTTTATGTCATTATGTTGACACTTGCAAACAAATGCATGCTATAAAATAAGCATAATGCTTGAGAGATCATTTTTAACATTTAATTAGCTCCCTCTTTTAAACATTTCACCTATCATATGATAGTAGACTTAGAAAGTTTGCTTTGTCATCAAGAAAATTCATGCTTTTATAACCTAATGTAATGGTTTGTATCTCTGTTTCTAGCATTGGAACTGAAGAGAGCTAGCAACATTTGAAAGCTGAAATTTTTCTCTGTGAATTTAATTTAATTTTATGTTTCACTCAGCAGGGTGCATATATAGAGTGATTCATTTAACTTTCAGCTTCTCAGATATTTCCCCCATATTTTTGTGTTTGGATTTCTTAAACTATAGGTAGAGGCTTAAGCATAATACTACTTGAGCTTTTTTTCAATGCAGAAAAGGAATGGTTGTGGGGTGTCCCATATTAACCCCCAAATTATGAATGGAATATCAGCTATAAATCTCAATTTGCTGATATGTTTAGTTTTCCATTTATACAAAATAAAAGGTGATTTATATAAAACCGATTACTTAAAGAATACCTTGTAAAACTCCATAGTTTGTGCTCCAAGCAGTAAAAACTAATGCGGTTTGAAATTAAATGATTTTACTCTTCATTGGTAGCAATTATATTAATGATAGAAACAAATTTTTTGTATTGTTAGTTGTGCATGGTTATCCATTCTCCTTTTCCAAATCTGAATGATACTATTTCAGGATTTGGGTCATATCTTTAAAAAATATAAAATAATATTTTGCACATGAAATTAACATATATTGTGCATTTTTAATATTATGGAGCCATTAATGAACTCCTGTGTATACATTCTCCTTTTAAACTGTCCATGTGCTTACCCTAATCACATTACTCTGGGCTCTTTTCCAGGACCAACCACTCTCCTGCATATGCATATGAAATTTATAATTTCTTTCTATTTTATAAATTATAATTTTACCTGCCTTGAATGTAGTCTTAACCAATATATCACCTAATTACTTTTATTTTCAAGCTTCATAAAAGTGTTATTTTGTAGGTTCAGTTCAGTTCAGTTACCCATGGACAGCAGCACACCAGGCTTCCCTGTCCATCACCAACTCCCAGAGCTTGTTCAAACTCATGTCCATCGAGTCGGTGATGCCACCCAACCATCCCATCCTCTGTCGTCCCCTTCTCCTCCTGCCTTCAATCTTGTCCAGCATCAGGGTCTTTTCCAATGAGTCAGTTCTTTGCATCAGGTAGCCAAAGTACTGGGGTTTCAGCTTCAGCATCAGTCCTTTCAATGAGTATTCAGGACTGATTTATTTTAGGATGGACCGGTTTGATCTCCTTGCAGTCCAAGGGACTCTCAATTAGAGTAGGTGGTGGTCTTGTAGGTCATCATCTTGTAGGTGTTGGTCTCTAATTGGCTTGATTTTGCCTAACAGTATTTGTATGAATCATCCGTTTTTGTTGAATGTTGTTATAGATTGTTTATTTTTACTGCTGTATATATTGCTTTGGGTGGATATACTGTAATTTGTTTATCTGATATTCTGGTGATTAAATTTGTCTTGTTTTCAGCTTTTGTTTTATCTTGGTACTATATGTTGCCCTACTATATATTCTACTTTAGACGTCTCTTGGTTGGTGAAATAGCCTCCAAACTTTACTGATGGTGACCCACCACTAGAAAAATTTCACAATATGGCTAGGCAAATATTGTGAAGACCCGTGCAGAGTGTGGGATATTACCCCACTTGCAACCTAGTGATTATTATTACCACATGGATGCTGGCAGAAGACATGAAATTCTCAGGTCAGAGACACAAGACCTCATTGCTCTGGCAAAAGCACTACCCAGAGCTCCACATTTGCTGGCATCAGATTCCCATGCCCTCAAGTTCCACAGGCGTGACAAGAAGGGTTGGTGAGGGATGCCTGAACATGAAGTGATCTGTGTTCCAAGAGAAAACATGCAGCTTGGGCAAGCTTGCGCTTACACAGTAAGCCTGCACTTTGTCTGGGGGGAGACATTACCTCATCTGTCAAAGCTCTTCACTGCAAACACAACAGTGAGTACTGACCAGGGCAAAGAGCTGCCAGAGCTTTAAGGCCTTGGCACACCCAGCAGGAGTGTGGATACAAGTGCCGGTAGTGGATTGCCTCTCACGACAAATATGTGTATGACTGAAGCTCTTACACTTCACATGTTAGGGGAATGTTGATTTTTTTCTTCTACATTTCATTTTCAAAAATCTGTGTGTGACCCACTGAAACAACTGTACAACTTAAAATGCAGCAACTCTCACTTAAAAAAAAAAACAGAAATATAATATGTAAAAGTCAATATATTAAGTCATAGGCCTGAGAGTGTGATTGCTGGATTACATTCGGCCTTAAAATTGAATGTGAACTGTTTTATAAAGTAATTTATCATTATTTTCACATCAGTGTATGAATATTCTCCTGGTATATATCTTCACCACCACTTGGTTTTGTTAGACGTTTTATGTTTTGATAATCAAGTGATGCATAATTATCTCTGATTTGACTTTAATTTGCATTTTAGCATATTTTTAAATTGAGATACTCATCCCTTTCAAATTGACATACAAATTATTTACATTTGTCAGTTACGTATTTTTCCAATATTTTCTCATTGTTTGTGGTTCAATTTTTCATTTAATTTCTGGTGGCATATATAAATGGAATTTCTTTTAATGTTTTCTATTTTTAATTTACAGTTTGTAAGTTTTTCATGTATAAAAAATCACTCTAGATTATAAATCATAAAAACATTCTCCTAAATGCCCTTCAAAATTTTAAATGCCTTTATTATTCAAATACTGAATATTACAACTGAACTGATCATGTCATTTGAATCAACCAAATACCTAAGAAAAACTGTAACAAAAGAAAAGATAAACCTATACAAAGTAATTAAAAGGCATTATTGAGAACGAGTATAACTTAAATGAAAGCAAATATTCATGAAATGGAAGACTTACTATGGAAAGAGGGCAATTATCTTCAAATTCATCTGTAAATGTACTCAATTCATCTGTAAATTTACTTAATTCATTCGTATATTTACTCAAATCCCAAGAAAAATTCCAACAGAATTTTGTCTTGAAAATTACAAGCTTTATGAATATGAAGTTAAATATGACTTAAAATTCATATAAAAATTCAAAGGGCCAAAGATAGCCAATGCAATCTTGCATAAAGAGACTGAAATAGGACTCCCATATATCATACCTTACTTGAAAGCCACTGTAATTAAAATGGGCTTCCCAGGTAGCACTAGTGGTAAAGAACCTACCTGCTAATACAGGAGACATAAGAGCCATGGTTTGATCCTTGGGTCAAGAAGATCCTCTGGAGGAGGGCATGGAACCCCATCTAGTATTGCCTGGAGAATCCCATGGACAGAGGAACCTGGTGGGTTACGGCCCTTAGGGTTGCCAAGATTCAGATACAGCTGAAGAGACAGCACGCATGTATGCACGTAATTAAAATAGTATGTGACTGGTGCACAAAAGCACTCACGAGAACAGAGTAGAGAGTTTAGAAACAGGCACAGCGATATACAGACATTTGATTAATGGTAAAGGTGGCACAACAGAAGTGTGAGGAAACAACAGTCATTTAAGTAAATTAGTATCAATTGGACATCAAAAACAGATTTGGAGAATTCCCTGGCCATCCAGTGGTTATGTTGCAGGAAGGCAGACCTTTTCCAGGGCCCGAAACTGGGCTCTTGTCTAACACTTGGAAATGAATTGTCCGAGGAGACACATGTACTGTCAAAGCAAGAGATTTTATTGGGAAGGAGCACCCAGGAGTAGAGCAGCAGGGTAAAGGAACCCAGGAGAACCACAGTCTTGGGTTTTATGTGATGGGATTAGTTTCCGGGCTGTCTTTAGCCAATCATTCTGACTCAGAGTCCTTCCTGATGGTGCACGCCTTGTTCAGCCAAGATTGATGCCAGCAAGAAGGATTCTGGGAGGTGGTTGGACATGTGATGTCTACTTTTGACCTTTCCTGAACTCTTCGGGTTGGTGGTGGCTTATTAGTTCCATGTTCCTTGTCAGGACCTCCTGTTGTAAAGCAACTCATGCAAATGGTTACTGTGGTGCCTGGCCAGGGTGGGCAATTTCAGTCAATGTGCTTGCCCTGACAGTTAGGACTCTGTGCTTCCACTGTAGGGGATATGGGTTCGAGCCCTGGTTGGGAAACTAAAATCCCATGTGGCACACAACACAGACAAAAAAAGAAAAGAAAAGAAAAAGCATATCTTGGTACACTCATTGTACAAACTAGTTAACTTCAGATAGACTTTAGATTTTAATGTAAAATAAATATTTCAAAGGATAATATAGAGAATATCTTCATTACTGCAGAGTATATAAAGACTATATAGATTAAACAGGGTGCAATCCCATAATTATTTAAAAAATTAACAAATATTATATAGAAGTTAGGGTTTCCCTAGTGGCTCATACAGTTAATAATCTGCTTGCAACACAGAAGATGTGAGTTTGACCCCTGGGTTGTGAAGATGCTCTGGAGAAGGGAATGGCTACGTACTCCAGTATTCTTGCCTAGAGAACTCCATAGACTGAGCCTGGCAGGCTACAGTCCATGGGATTGCAGAGTTGGACATGACTAAGCTATGAACACAGCAACAACAACAATATGGCAACAACATATGGCAACGATATGGCAATATGGAAATTAAAAAAAAAACAATTAAATTTATATATTGTTTGTCAATATACACTATACCTTGAAGGGAAATGATAAGGCTAGCCCTAGAATGAGAAGTTTGCAATACATATTATTGACAAAAGATTAAACATTTGTTTCCAGGATATATAAAAAGTAATTCCTATAAAGTAATGAAAAAAGAAAGAAAACCCAATAAAAAATGACCAAAAGACTTCAACAGAAATTTCACAAATGAGGATATTCAAATAGAAATAAGTACTTGAAAATGTACTCAACCTCATTAATTATCCAGGAATTTCAAATTGAAACTACAGTGACATACAACTTGAGAGGCAATAAATAAGACGAGTGGAAATCCTCTATGTTGGTTAGAATATAAAGCAGTTTCTTAAGCATTGTTGATCCATGTGAGTAGATAGCTTTCTTTGGCTATCATCCTCCATAGAGTCTTCATAATATATCATGTCCAAGTCATAAGTGGTAAATGGATAATCCATAAAAGAATTCAAGTATACTTTACAACTTTACCATGTTTAATTATGAAAGTAGTTCTTTTTTATTTTCAAAACCTGTGTCCAGAAATTTCATTCTATAACAAGCAATTTCTATGTTTTGTTCTATATTTATCACTTATCTCTTTATACATCCACAATTTAAATTCTTTTTTTTGTTGTTGTTGTTGTTTCTGATACTTTATTAAGAAAACTAGTTATTTCTGGGATTATCTATAGAATTCATGAACTTTTCCCAATTGAAAATGTGGGCAGGATTCATTTATGCTTCATTAAGTTGGTGCAATCCCATGTATGATGATTCGATTGACACGTGGGGAAAACTTCCTAATTTCTCTCTCTCTACCTCTCCTTCTCTCTCTTTGTCTGTCTGTCTCTCATTTATCTGTATGTTTAAATGTGTCTATCTATGTGTTTAAATCATTTATCTCAATTACCACTGGTAAACACTCCATCTAAAAAAATATCTTCCCTCTTCCAGTGCCTGGATCATCTATTTTCACTGCCCATTCTACACTTATTTGACATGGCATATTTATTTAAGAACACTAATAATAGTTGGCAATTTGAGCAGTCTCAATAAAATCCACAAGTCAAGGTTTTTTAGTTTTCATATTTAAATACTTTTCATATTACTCTGTACCTTAGCATCTATAAAAGTTGGAAAGACAAAAAAACAGACCATGAAATGCAGGTTGTCTGGGAAAAGGAAACATATTTCTTTGTGGGACCTCATTGTGAGAATGAATAACTTAAGAAAACACTATAAAACCAAGGATTATATGATCCATGAGAGTTATTCAGCAAAAGATGTAGATGATACATTTTTGAGCTGAAAAAAGAACTAAAAGTTCAACAGAGTTTGAATGGAAAAAACTAATGATGCTGTTGCAGAATTCAAGTCTCTTTTCTTCCCCTTATACTGGGCACATTTTGTTAATTTGTATAATTCTCACTGTGAAGATATGTAAGCATGAGACCTCTGTCCTAAATTATTTGTTTTGTTTTGTTTTTCTAAGGAGTTTTCATTAGTGACGGGCTGGGTTAATTCCTGGAAAAGCTCAAATTTATTCTCCTGATGCAATCATCAAATCTGTCTCATGTTATTAGTTCAGTTCAGTTTAGTCGCTCAGTCATGTCCGACTCTTTGCAGTCTCATGAACTGCAGCACACCAGGCCTCCCTGTACGTCAACAAATCCCGGAGTCTACCTAAACACATGTCCATTGAGTCGATGATGCCAGCCAATCATCTCATGCTCTGTCATCCCCTTCTTCTCCTTCCCTCAGTCTTTCCCAGCATCAGGGTCTTTTCAAATGAGTCAGTACTTCGAATCAGGTGGCCAAAGTATTGGAGTTTCAGCTTCAACATCAGTCCTTCCAATGAACACCCAGGACTGATCTCTTTTAGGATGGACTGGTTAGATCTCCTTGCAGTTCAAGGGATTCTCAAGAGTCTTCTCCAGCACCACAGTTCAAAAGCATAAATTCTTTGGTGCTCAGCTTTTTTTTTTTTTTTATTTTTTTCTCTTTTTTAAATTAAATTTATTTTAATTAGAGGCCCATTACTTTACAATATTGTATTAGTTTTGCCATACATCAACATGAATCTGCCACGGTGTACACATGTTCCCAATCTTGAACCCCTCTCCTACCTCCCTCCCCACACCATCCCTCTGGGTCATCCCAGTGCACCAGCCCCAAGCTTCCTGTATCCTGCATTGAACCTTTATAGTCCAACTCTCACATCCATACATGACTACTGGAAAAACCATAGCCTTGACTAGATGGACCATTGTTGGCAAAGTAATGTCTCTGCTTTTTAACATGCTCTCTAGGTTGGTCATAACTTTCCTTCCAAGGAGTTGAGTGTCTTTTAACTTCATGTCTGCAATCACCATCTGCAGTGATTTTGGAGCCCAAAAAATAAAGTCAGCCACTGTTTCCCCATCTATTTGCTGTGAAGTGATGGGACTGGATGCCATGATCTTAGTTTTCTGAATGTTTAGCTTTAAGTCAACTTTTTCACTCTCCTCTTTCACTTTCATTAAAACAATAATAATAATTAAAAAAAAACTAAAAGCCTATTTTAATTACAGTGGCTCATCAAATTATCCATATTTCTTGGGCATAATTTTTCATCTCCATGTCTTATACAATTTCAATGCAGACTTTCATCTTGGCATCTTTATGAATCTTCCTCAGATTACATCAGGTCACAAAATCCTGACATTTCTGCATACAATTCTAGCTCTTAGAATATATATGTACTAATAGTCACACTCAAGTAGGTAATTTCTATTAATTATATTTGTATAATGTCAAATTAATGTAACTATGATTTTCTTTGTATTCCTCTTACATAATCTACAAACCTTTCATAAAACTGAAGCTAATAAATGAATATTGAGCAAAATCTCAAAATAATGTCACTGAAACCAATTTCCAGCTCAATTTTTCTCCCGTTATGGGTCAACAGTCCAGAATTATTAGTATTATCCATAGACTCTGAGCTATTTGTCTAAAGCAGAGTGATACCCATCCCCATTCAAGTTTTCTTGTGGTTGGTTTAAAACCATTCCTTGCTTCTGGAGATATTTTTTATCAAAATTTCCTCTTAACACCTTCTGTGTTGAGGATTTAATACCAGTGGAATTCTGGAAGTGGAATCATTAGGATGTCCTTTACCAACCTAGATAGCATATTCAAAAGCAAAGACATTACTTTGCCAACAAAGGTTCATCTAGTCAAGGCTATAGTTTTTCCTGTGGTCATGTATGTATGTGAGAGTTGGACTGTGAAGAAGGCTGAGTGCTGAAGAACTGATGCTTTTGAACTGTGGTGTTGGAGAAGACTCTTGAGAGTTCCTTGGATGGCAAGGAGATCCAACCAGTCCATTCTGAAGGAGATGAGCCCTGGGATTTCTTTGGAAGGAATGATGCTGAAGCTGAAACTCCAGTACTTTGGCCACCTCATGCGAAGGGTTGACTCATTGGAAAAGACTCTGGTGCTGGGAGGGACTGGGGGCAAGAGGAGAAGGGGACGACAGAGGATGAGATGGCTGGATGGCATCACTTACTCAATGGATGTGAGTCTCAGTGAACTCTGGGAGTTGGTGATGGACAGGGAGGCCTGGCGTGCTGCGATTCATGGGGTCGCAAAGAGTTGGACACGACTGAGCGACTGATCTGATCTTAAGTCCTTTTCCATAAATGAATGATTCATTGGGACAATGAAAGAAAGGATAAGTTTGCCTGCTCAATATTGCCCATCATTTTTGATGAATGTGGTTCACCTTTGTGCAAGAAGTGCAGTTTAGCACTAGTACCTTTTCTGGAATTTACAGAGAAGGAAACTGTAAAATATCTTAGAAATGTATCCATAGAAGGAACACACTGAGGTGGGAATTTTCAAAATCTGAACTACATCAAATGCAACATAAAGTCAGTCCTGTCCAGGAAATTCCTTACTGGTATCAGTGGTAGGACGCCACTTCCACTGCAGGAGGCAGGGGTTCAATCCCTGCGTCAAGGAACTGAGATCCTGCATGCCACACAGAGCAGCCAAAAAAGAAAAAGAAAAAACAAACAAACAAACACAATGCTGTTTGATATCCAAGATATCTACAGGGTAAAATTTGACGTTTTTTTCTTTTTGTAGCCTTATTGGCTTGGTATTGACTTCCACATAGCAACATTTCACTTCTTTATGTCTTCTATGCATAGGAACCTGGAATGACACGTCCATGAATCAAGGCAAATTGGAAGTGGTCAAACAAGAGATGGCAAGAGTGAATGTCGACATTCTAGGAATCAGCGAACTGAAATGGACTGGAATGGGTGAATTTAACTCAGATGACCATTATATCTACTACTGTGGTCAGGAATCCCTCAGAAGAAATGGAGGAGCCATCATGGTCAACAAAAGAGTCTGAAATGCAGTACTTGGATGCAATCTCAAAAACGACAGAATGATCTCTATTCGTTTCCAAGGCAAACCATTCAATATCACAGTAATCCAAGTCTATGCCCCAACCAGTAACGCTGAAGAAGCTGAAGTTGAATGGTTCTATGAAGACCTACAAGACCTTTTAGAACTAACACCCAAAAAAGATGTCCTTTTCATTATAAAGGACTGGAATGCAAATGTAGGAAGTCAAGAAACACCTGGAGTAACAGGCAAATTTGGCTGTGGAATACGGAATGAAGCAGGGCAAAGACTAATAGAGTTTTGCCAAGAAAATGCACTGGTCATAACAGACACCCTCTTCCAACAACACAAGAGAAGACTCTATACATGGACATCACCAGATAGTCAACACCGAAATCAGATTGATTATATTCTTTGCAGCCAAAGATGGAGAAGCTCTATACAGTCAGCAAAAACAAGGCCAGGATTTGACTGTGGCTCAGACCATGAACTCCTTATTGCCAAATTCAGACTGATATTGAAGAAAGTAGGGAAAACCACTAGACCATTCAGGTATGACCTAAATCAAATCCCTTATGATTATACAGTGGAAGTGAGAAATAGATTTAAGGGCCTAGATCTGATAGATAAGAGTGCCTGATGAGATATGGAATGAGGTTCATGACATTGTACAGGAGACAGGGATCAAGGCAATCCCCATGGGAAAGAAATGCAAAAAAAACAAAATGGGTGTCTGGGGAGGCCTTACAAATAGCTGTGAAAAGAAGAGAAGTGAAAAGCAAAGGAGCAAAGGAAAGATATAAACATCTGAATGCAGAGTTCCAAAGAATAGCAAGAGGAGATAAGAAAACCTTCTTCTGCAATCAATGCAAAGAAATAGAGGAAAACAACAGAATGGGAAAGACTAGGGATCTCTTCAAGAAAATCAGAGATACCAAGGGAACATTTCATGCAAAGAAGAGCTCGATAAAGGACAGAAATAGTATGGACCTAACAGAAGCAGAAGATATTAAGAAGAGATGGCAAAAATACACAGAAGAACTGTACAAAAAATATCTTCATGACCCAGATAATCATGATGGTGTGATCACTGACCTAGAGCCAGACATCCTGGAATGTGAAGTCAAGTAGGCCTTAGAAAGCATCACTACGAACAAAGCTAGTGGAGGTGATGGAATTCCAATTGAGCTGTTCCAAATCCTGAAAGATGATGCTGTGAAAGTGCTGAACTCAATATGCCAGCAAATTTGGAAAACTCAGCAGTGGCCACAGGACTGGAAAAGGTCAGTTTTCATTCCAATCTCAAAGAAAGGCAATGCCAAAGAGTGCTCAAACTACCGCACAATTGCAACTCATCTCACATACTAGTAAAGTAATGCTTAAAATTCTCCAAGCCAGGCTTCAGCAATATGTGAACCGTGAAATTCCTGATGTTCAAGCTGGTTTTAGAAAAGGCAGAGGAACCAGAGATCAAAGTGCCAACATCTGCTGGATCATGGAAAAAGCAAGAGAGTTCCAGAAAAGCATCTAGTTCTGCTTTACTGACTATGCCAAAGCCTTTGACTGTGTGGATCACAATAAACTGTGGAAAATTCTGAAAGAGATGGGAATACCAGACCACCTGACCTGCCTCTTCAGAAATCTGTATGCAGGTCAGGAAGCAACAGTTAGAACTGGACATGGAACAACAGACTGGTTCCAAATAGGAAAAGGAGTACGTCAAGGCTGTATATTGTCACCCTGCTTATTTAACTTCTATGCAGAGTACATCATGAGAAACGCTGGACTGGAAGAAATACAAGCTGGAATCAAGATTGCTGGGAGAAATATCAATAACCTCAGATATGCTGATGACACCACCCTTATGGCAGAAAGTGAAGAGGAACTAAAAAGCCTCTTGATGATAGTGAAAGTGGAGAGTGAAAAAGTGGGCTTAAAGATCAACATTCAGAAAATGAAGATCATGGCATCC
The DNA here is from genome assembly GCF_032452875.1 of Bos javanicus. Taxonomy (NCBI): domain Eukaryota; kingdom Metazoa; phylum Chordata; class Mammalia; order Artiodactyla; family Bovidae; genus Bos; species Bos javanicus. Next base: position 94,415,911 of record NC_083877.1, read on the forward strand.
AGTCCCATCACTTCATGGGAAATAGATGGGGAAACAGTGGAAACAGTGTCAGACTTTATTTTTCCGGGATCCAATCACTGCAGATGGTGACTGCAGCCATGATATTAAAAGACACTTACTCCTTGGAAGGAAAGTTATGACCAACCTAGATAGCATATTCAAAAGCAGAGACGTTACTTTGCCAATAAAGATTCATCTAGTCAAGGCTATGGTTTTTCCTGTGGTCATATATGCATGGGAGAGTTGGACTGTGAAGAAGGCTGAGCGCCGAAGAACTGATGCTTTTGAACTGTGGTGTTGGAGAAGACTCTTGAGAGTCCCTTGGACTGCAAGGAGATCCAACCAGTCCATTCTGAAGGAGATCAGCCCTGGGATTTCTTTGGAAGGAATGATGCTGAAGCTGAAACTCCAGTACTTTGGCCACCTCATGCGAAGAGTTGACTCATTGGAAAATACTCTGATGCTGGGAGGGATTGGGGGCAAGAGGAGAAGGGGACGACAGAGGATGAGATGGCTGGATGGCATCACTGACTCGATGGACATGAGTCTGAATGAACTCCGGGAGTTGGTGATGGACAGGGAGGCCTGGCGTGCTGCGATTCATGGGGTTGCAAAGAGTCGGACATGACTGAGCAACTGATCTGATCTGATCTGATTTGATGTTCATATTAAAACGTGGCTTTAGGGCTTCCCTTGTGGCTCAGCTGGTAAAAAATCTGCCTGCAATACGGGAGATCTGGGTTTGGTCCCTGGTTTGGAAGATCCCCTGGAGAAGCAAAAGGCTACCCACTCTAGTATTCTGGCCTGGAGAATTCTATGGACTAAACCCATGGAGTTGCAAAGAGTCAGACACTACTGAGCGACTTTCACTTTCATTTAGTGGCATGAGGGCTTCCCTGATAGCTCAGTTGCTAAAGAATCCGCCTGCAGTGCAGGAGACCCCAGTTTGATTCCTGGGTCAGAAGATCCCCTTGAGAAGAGAAACGCTGCCCACTCCAGTATTCTGGCCTGGAGAATCCCATGGAATCACAAAGGGTGTGACACAACTGAGCCATTTTTACTTTAGTCGCATGGCGTTCAGTAGTATATTGGGTTGACTTGCAACAGTTTCTGAGAGCACTGTGTGCATTTCTTCCTGATTCCATTTTGAGTGGCATTATGTTTACAGCTTGTAGTTGGTCACAGTGAGAGCATTTATACCATGAAAACTGGCATACCCCTTATTATCAGAGCTTCCCCATTTCCAGCGACCCATTGGGCTAAGAATTAATCATCACAACACTACACTGCTACTTTCAAAGGGTGAATTGCAGAAGCCTCTCACATTGTCACCAAAGTGCCGATGAAAACTGCCAGTATAATATTTTGTTCATCTATAAACACAAAACTGTTTTCCCATTCACAACTTTGCTTGGCTATTACCAACTAATGACTCAATGAAATGAAATATACCAAAAAGAGTAATTGGTATACACTTTCTCAGGTAATATAAAATATATTGTGTTTAAATATAATTTATCTTTTGCAAAGTAAACATAGCCAGAAGAAATGAAATATGGAGAAACCCCAGGAGACTTCAATTTAATTTGAATTTCATCTTTTATGCTTATAATGGAAGTGATCTTAAATTATGTAATTTCTTTAAGCTTCAGATAGTTTGTAAGTAAACTTGGAATTGATATTTACATTTTAGGATTATTGTGGCTGTATGTTTTCCAAATTGTAGGAAATAAATGCACATAACTACTCACACATCAAAGAAAATACCTAAATCCTTTGAGAACACAGTCTACAATCCTTTGCATTGTTGCAATGTTTAGGGTGTTAATTTCTTAAATCTTGCCTCAGTCCAACCTCTTGGGACACATTGAGCCAATTCCCCCTTTTTTTGAAATCTCAGGTATGTCACTAAGTAGTTCAAGTAGTTGTGTGGTTCTGGGCACAGCACTTAATTGATATAAGCCTTGGTCATCTCATATGTAAAATAAGGATAGTAAAACTTACATACTTCTAATAAAAATATATAAAATAATGTTAACATAATTATCCCAGGAATGTTTCCGCATAATTACTTAACAATGACTATTTGCTTTGTTATTATTAGAATTACTATTATCTTTGTTGCTACCATCACTTTTACTAGCAGGAATTTGTATGTTGTGTCTTGGGTGCACACTTCTGTCAAAAATATGAATAGAAGGTAATGGAAAAATGTATCTCCCTTTCACGAAGGGTGTATTTAGCAAAGGGATACAGGTCCGTCTAGTCAAAGCTATGGTTTTTCCAGGTCATGTATGGATGTGAGAGTTGGACTATAAAGAAAGCTGAGCACCAAAGAATTGATTCTTTTGAATTGTGGTGTGTTGGAGGAGGCTCTTGAGAGTCCCTTGGACTGCAAGGAGATCCAACAAGTCCATGCTAAAGGAAATCAGTCTTGAATATTCATTGGAAGGACTGATGCTGAAGCTGAAACTCCAATATTTGACCACCTGATGCAAAGAACTGACTCCTTGGAAAAGACCCTGATGCTGGGAAAGATTGAAGGTGGGAGGAGAAGACGACAACAGAGGATGAGATGGTTGGATGGCATCACCGACTCAGTGGGCATGAGTCTGAGTAAATTCTGGGAGTTGGTGATGGACAGGGAAGCCTGGCGTGCTGCAGTCCATGGGGTTGCAAACAGCTGGACACGAATGAGCGACTGAACTGAACTGGACCGACAGGCCACCTGTCAGAGGTTGCAAACCTGACACTGATACTGACCCGAATATCTATCACCATGTCCTCGAGTGATATCGGGATGCCTAGTCCTCCTAACTTCACATTTCATTTCCAAAACGCCTCAGGAAACAAATGCTAAGGTGTCTTCCTTCACTGGGTACAAAGTCACGAGTTCTGGAAAAAGGAAATACGGTGTGCCTTGCTTGAGGCACTGGAGGAAAACAGAGTCCTACTGGAGTGAAGGCAGTGTCTTGCCTGTTCTTAAAGATGTCATGTTTATCCTTCATCTCAGAATTTTTCTGAGGGGCTGAAGTCAAGGCTGTGGTTTTTCCAGTGGTCATGTATAGATGTGAGAGTTGAACTATAAAGAAAGCTGAATGCAGAAGAATGGATGCTTTTGAACTATGGTCTTGGAGAAGACTCTTGAGAGTCCCTTGGACTGCAAGGAGATCCAACCAGTCCATCCTAAAGGAAATCATTCCTGAGTGTTCATTGGAGGGACTGATGTTGAAGCTGAAACTCCAATACTTTGCCTACCTGATGCAAAGAGCTTACTCATTTGAAAAGACCCTGATACTGGGAAAGATTGAGGGAAGGAGGAGAAGGGGATGACAGAGGATGAGATGGTTGGATGGCATCACCAACTCAGTGGGCATGAGTTTGACTAAACTCCAGGAGTTGATGATGGACAGGGAGGACTGGCGTGCTGCAGTCCATGGGGTCGCAGAGAGTAGGACACAACTGAGCAACGAACTGAACTGAACTGAAGTAACAAGAGAGGCAGTAAAGGCTGAGGTATAGTTTGCGATATTTGATAACAGTGGCATTTAAGTGGGAGGGGAGTGGACCTACCAATTCTTCCACCAGTCATTCACATACTCTGAAACCTGAGCTAATCTCACTGTCACCACGGCTTGCCATGTTTTCTACCTTTAAAAACCAACACGTCTTCTGTACTCTCACCTCTCTGCTTTTCCACAACTCCTAAAACTCCTCTAAACTCCTAAAGTTTCAAAGTTACTTTCTTTCAAAAAATTCAAAAACTTTTTCCCAATATGTGTCTAGATTACACTGGATGCATTTATGTATTATCTCCTATGTCACAGGAATTCATGTTCTTTTTTTAATGAGAGTAGGTGATAGAATTTGCCCATGACCCCCAGCTGTTTAATGGTACAGGAGGGATTTTTACAAAAAATTGATTTGTTTAAAAGTACCTGCTTTTTCTGCTACAGTTCACTAGCCCCACGGGCAAGGTTGGATAAAATGAGAGGATTCAGGCAACAATTCTAAATAACTCAGTTGGCTCTCTAAAGGGTTGTAATTAAAGTTGCTCTATTCTGAAAATTCTTTGTGAAGAAAAGAAAAAGAAAGAGCTTACCGTGGACAGCTGGAGCTGATGAAGGGCGTCCAGAGAGAGAAAAATCCAGACAAATGAGACTCTTGGGAAAGACAGGGTCTGGCAGAAGCAGGATAGAGCATGGGTGGAAAGAATATCATTCCTAAAGGCAAAGAGAAAAAGAAATGTCATTGTGAGGTTTGGGGCATTAGTCTCTCTTTTCTGGTTGAAGGAACTTTATTCTTATCTGGCAGGAAAGAATTATTTATTCTTTGGGAAAAGATGGGTCTTCTAATCTTCCATTTACTTAGAGTGTTAACAGATTCCCAAATCCAGGTGCTAGGACAGTGGAGTGGAGAAAAAGCCATTATGCAAAAACACCTGCAGCACTGGCTTCAGACTTTTTTTTTTTTTTCCCGAACATAGAATTTCCTTTTTCTAATTATATTTTGTGGACCATAGCAGTCTTCAGGGGTGATGCTACTCTCCTCCTTGATGGGGCTCTTTGAGAAGAAAGAAAGGAGCTTGTTTCATTGATTTTGAGGTTTCTTTTTGTTTAGAACTGATGATTGTGCCATATATATATATATATATATATATATTCTGTTTTCTTTATTCTTCCTTTTTATTGCAGCATGCAGTTTGACTTTACTTGTTAAAGTGAGTTGATCAGTGTGAATGCATACCCAGTTTAGTCTGCCTCCTCATTGGCCCCTGCTTGCTCTGCAGACCAGAGATACAGGGCAGAGCCTAAGGAGGCTTCAGCAGGGGAAAAGAAGGAGCTTGTTTTTCGAATACATTTATTCTCCACTCCCCTGTCCACCCTGATTTCTGACCTGAAGGGATTAGAATTGAATTTCTTATTCTACCTAATACAAAATGAATTTTATAAAATAAGTGTAGATTTTCATTGGAACCCAAATTAGATCAGCCTCTTGGTTTAGCATTGCTAAAAGGAGAGGAAGTCTATAATAGCCGTTATTCCTATACACTCAGCAGTCAGATCTGGTTTTGAATCCTCTTATAAATACAACAGCGGACAAGTCACATATTCTGTCTGAACCACAGGATTCTCATCTGGAAATGGTGATAATATTAGTCCTCAAAATAATCCGAAATAATCCTTACAATAACTCTAAGGATATATGAATGAAGCTATGAATTTTGAAGATGATTATGAATATCTTAGTACGTAGAACTTAGTGCAAAACCTTGCATAAATTGTTAAATAAATATGATTTTCTTGTCATTATTTTTCCTCATCTACCTCTTCATGTACATCATTTTCTTCTTCTTCTTCCTTTTTTCTCCTTTAACAAATTCCATACTCATGACCTCAAGATGGGCTTTCCAGGTAGCATTAGTGGTAAAGTACATGCCTGCCAATGTAGGAGATATAAGAGAAGTGGGTTTGATCCTTGGGTTGGGAAGATTCCCTGGAGAAAGTCATGGCAACTCATTCCAGTATTCTTGGGGAGGATAAGAGAAAAAGAAGAATCAAATTTAATTTGCATTTTTTATTGTTGCCAGTACTACTGAAATGTGATTGTAGAACTCAGGCTTTTCTACCTCAGCCTTTGTTTACAGGTCCTGAATTACTCTTCCTTTCAGTAGCCATTGACAATTATACTTATTCTGGAGAAGGCAATGGCAACCCACTCCAGTACTCTTGCCTGGAAAATCCCATGGATGGAGGAGCCTGGTGGGCTGCAGTCCATGGGGTCGCTAAGAGTCGGACACGACTGAGCGATTTCACTTTCACTTTTCACTTTCATACATTGGAGAAAGAAATGGCAGCCCACTCCAGTGTTCTTGCCTGGAGAATCCCAGGGACAGGGGAGCCTGGTGGGCTTCAGTCTATGGGGTCGCACAGAGTCGGACAAGACTGAAGTGACTTAGCAGCAGCAAGTGAAGAAATTCATGGGGTTGCAAAAAGTTGGACACAACTGAGCGACTGAACTGAAGTGAAGAAAATTCAGGTAAAGTTCTCTGGCTATAAAAAAAAAAAAAAATTCCTCAGCTATTAAAATCTACTCTTTGAACAAAAAGAGATGCAACCTGGATCAACTGCTTCTTTAATAGTATTAAATATTCTGAGAGATACCTGGATATCAGCAGGGACTGACAGAGTACAACTGTAATGCCTAAAAGGAAATGGATATTTATTATACACAAAAGAGTACATGTAGAATATTTATTTTGGTGAGGGGAGTATGTCACTTATTCTATGTATTCTTATTCTATATATTTGTGGATATTCTATGTATCCACTTATTCTATGTATTCATAGATAAATATAAGAATACTGGGATGAAGACATAGATCTCATTCCAGGGCATAAAATGTAACAGTAGGGACAAAGTTCTGACTGTATAATACAACGCTTTCTTAGTTCTCTTTGGGAGACAGTTGACAAGCAGAATATTAAATTCTGAAACCTGTGGGTTGTGCTTAGAAGAACAGAGGCTGGCATGTAAAAATTGCTTCTTCTTTGCCTTTTTTTTCTCCCCAGTGCCTGTTGATGAGTTCTCTAGATAATCTCTTTCCCTAAGATGTGCTTTATATTAACAGAGTCAGTATATTTTGCCAGGTGAAAAGAGCCTAAGATTTTCAGTGGTATACATTTATTATATTAACTGTTTCAACTATTTATATGCCTTATTACTTAGTTAGGAATATTCTTTGTGATTTTCTTTTGCTATTGTGCCGAGAATATTTCAACCCATGCTTTTCATAGCCAGAAAGGAGAAATAAATTTTCTATGACTCTTATTTCATAAGGATTTCCCTTTTTATTTTCTTCATGCATGAACACTTTCCAAACACATCTTGGTGCATAGAAATCAAAATGCATTTATGTTAGAAGATTCTAACATAAATGACTGAACAATAACTAATGTAAAGTCTACTTTGCACAATCACCAGCGGTGGACTTAGGTCTGGTGGGCGTTTTTAATAAAGAAGAAAATATTTCTTAGCCAGGCTTAGTCCTTTAGGCCAAGCCTAAGAAAAAAATCAATCTACCTCAACACAGATTTCCTATTTTAAAAAAGAAGAACAAAAAGAAATCCTGCCTCTGTGAGGATCAGTGTCCTGGCTGAAAGAGAAGAGTCCCTTCTTACGGTCTGTAAATGTCATGTCTCCATTGTCAAGACTCTTGGGACTCGAAAATCACTGTACCTGCTCTATGTCATGAAAATGTATTTGGCAGTAAAGTGAAATCAAAAATAGTAGACTTTCTTATTTGTTTCTGATAAAGGCAATTTTTCACGAAGAGTCTAAGCATTTAAGATAAAGATTGTTAAGCCTTCCTTTTATACACAGTTGATCCAGTCTCTAAAGTTCATAGATCTATGGAATTTCTATGCATGGAAAGACATTAGAAGAGAGATCCTGATGGAGAGGAAAGCAACAGAGAGCTGACAAGGCAGGGAAGAATTGCAGGGCAAATGTCTAAGGCAGCTGGTAGCTCTGAGGGATGAGCTTAGCATTGGGTGTTGCTTTGTCCTAGAGGTACCTGATGATACATGAAGATGTAGTTGGAAGACTGAGTAACTGAATGGAATTTTTGAAAATTTGGGCAGGTTAGGGTGGGAGTGGTTAGAGCTAAAAAAAAATAAATAAATGGAGCCCAATGCTTGCTATATTGGAAGAGGTATCCTGGCAAATCTCAGTGGGAAATATATAAGCATAATCTCTGCAGATTAAATATATTTAAGATTTAAGATTGTGCTTAAACATATAAGCACAATCAAAATACATCATGAGGAATCAAATGCATTGAAAATGTTCTGTAATCTTTTATTTAATGTTCTAAGTTATGTTAGACTTAACAAGGCTAGGGTTCATCTTGCAATTTTAAGAGTAAGTGATTCTAGAGAGTAAAATGCAGATCTACTTCAATTTATGATGAAGTTATGTCCCAATAAACTCATCATGGGTTTAAAATATTATAGGTCAAAAATGCACTTAATACAGCAAAGCTACTGAACATCACAGCTTAGCCTAGGCTACCTTAAATGTTCTCAGAAAAATTATGCTAGTCTGTAGTTGGGCAGAATGATCTAACATAGAACCTGTTTTACGGTAAGATGTTGAACATCTCATGGAATTTGTTGAACACTGTACTGAGGGTTAAAAGCAGAATGGCTGTGTGGATATAAAACAGTGGTGTGTCAGCTGTTTGTCCTGTGAGCTGGCTTTGCTGGCTGCTTGGCAGCTCACTGTTCATGCCCTGCCTCATGGGCTGTGTATCATGGCATGGAAATGATCAAAATTAAAAATGTGAAGTAAGGATTTTATTGAATCTGTGTCACTTCCATATTATCATAAAAGAGAAATATATTAAGTGGGACCCTCAGAAGTAGGCATTTATCTGTAAAACTCAACAAATTACTGCAGGAGAAGAAAACATTTTTAAGTGAAAATACATAAAGGAAGAAGCTAAAGAAAATATGAAAAATAAAAAGCAGATAGTAAGAAGAAAGATTCATAGTTATATAAGAATAATTTAATTAATATAAAAAAGTAAGCTGTGATATTATAAAGATAATTTGGCTGAGCTAGGGGGAAAAAAAGAAGCTATAATCAAGTTAAGAAACCGGAATGTAAAAAAGAAGGTTAGGGAAAAATTGAATGTGAGAGATTTTAAAGACATGTAGCATGTAAACATTAAACATGAAAAGGGCAAAATATTGCTACCTTAATATTAAAAATGTATTTTTAAATGTAAATAGTATTGCTAGAAAGAAAAGAAGGATCAAAATGAATAAATATCTAACCTGGAAGGTTATACAGATATTAATAGAGATTAAAATATATAAAAGCAAATATTAATAGAAGTGAAAGAGCTATGCACACTTGCAATCACAGAGGGATCACTCTTTTAGTGAAAAGAATAAACAGCTAAAAACAATTAATAGTGATACAGAATATTTAAATAATAAGCAAATATGGCCTAGATTATACTTTGGAGATACTGTACTAAAAAAATAGAATATATATTCTATTGAAATGATTATAAAAAGTTTGTCAAAATCATATGCTAAGGCATAGCACTGTCTCTATAACATTCATGGAAATTAAATCATCAACAGTGTTTTATATGTTCTTTAACCATAATGCAACTAATAAAGTAGTTAATAATAAAGACTGTAACTAGAAAGTTACTATATGTTTGCATATTAAAACATATGCTTGTATATAACTTTATATTACTTTATATAACTCAATAATTTAAAAAATTACTGATGCTTTTATATTTAGTTTTATGGAAATGTAATGATAGTATTTTCAATAGAGCTCTTGTCACTGATGAACAGAGGAATAAAGAAAGTATAATGGGATTCTAAGATTTTTGTCTCATATATTTATGTCATTTAGAAACGTTCAGTTCAGTTCAATCCCTCAGTCATGTCCAGCTCTTTGTGACCCCATGGACTACAGCACGTTAGGCCTCCCTGTCCTTCATCATCTTGCTCAAACTCATGCCCATCAAGTTGGTGATGCCACCCAACCATTTCAACCTCTGTCATCCCCTTCTCCTCCTGCCCTCAATCTTTCCCAGAATCGGGGTCTTTTCTAATGAGTTGGCACTTCTCATCAGGTGGCTGAAGTATTGGAGCTTCAGCTTCATCATCAGTCCTTCCAATGAATATTCAGAGTTGATTTCCTTTGGGATTGACTGGTTTGATCTCCTTGCCATGTGAATAACAGTCAAGAGTCTTCTCCAACACCAGAGTTCAAAAGCATCAATTCTTTGGCAGTCAGCCTTCTTTATGGTCCAACTCTCACATTCATACATGACTACTAGAAGAACCATAGCTTGAATATAGGGACCTTCATCAGCTTAGTAATGTCTCTGCTTTTTAATACACTGTCTTAAGTCTGTCATAGCTTTTCTTCCAAGGAGTGAGCATCTTTTAATTTCATGGCTGCAGTCACCATCTGCAGTAATTTTGGAGCCCTCTTGGAGAAATATCAATAACCTCAGATATGCAGATGAGGAACTAAAGACCCTCTTGATGAAGGTGAAAGAGGGAGTGAAAAAGTTGGCTTAAAACTCAACATTCAAAAAAATAAGATCATGGCATCAGGTCTCATCACTTCATGGCAAATAGATGGGGAAACAATGGAAACAGTGATAGGCAAACAGTATATTAATTTAAATTAGACAATTAGAATATGGGAGACCATTATTCCATGCTTTAAAAAAGAAATATTCTTTGCTCTGAAACATAATCAGAACCATGTCAATAATTGCATTCATACTGTTTCCATCTAGCCAGCCTCTCATTGCTCTGTGCTGTAATGTAAATCAACAAGCTTTTGAAGTGTTTGATCTGGCTGTCATTCTTTATGATAATGAGTGTTTTGTCAATCACTGCCATGTTAGTTTTTGTTTTTTGCATCTGGATGAGTGTTCCCTCTTTGAGACTGGACAAGGGATGCAAATGAAGGACTAGGAAAAAAACGAGAGGTGATTTTAAAAGACAGCAGGGGTGTCAGAAATGAATTTGAAAATACAATCTTTTTTGTGTTCTTGTTTTTTATTTGCTACCAAGACATTGATCTGTGATAATTATAGGAATAGGTTATTTAGTATGTCTTTTGGCAAGGCATTTCAAACTCTCCTAAGAGGATTGCTGTACGAGGTATTTCCCATGAAATAGCTACTGCTGATATAATTATTAAGTATGGATAGAAACAATAATAACAAACATATTGGCAAATATTTAATTTTTTGTAGCTTTTCCAACTTCTACAACTATTACTTGAAGAATCACAAAATGTAAGTTGCAGAAAAGCTATAAACATATAATATAACCCAAGAAAGCCAACTAGCCAATAATTTCTTTATCCAAATTGTCATGCAGAACTAGCTACATTCTCTACAGAGGATTGTAACATTTCAAATTGGGTTCAATGACATTATTATAAAGATTAAAATGAAATAAGGTATCTTCCAGATTGCCTTGGCAAAGGAAGGCCTCTAAAAAGGGCCAAGATTTGTGTGGAATTTTGGAATCTATTATGTAAAGCAGTGCAATATTAGAGCTTACAAATATTGTCAGCACTAATTTTCATAGCTTGCCTGTTAATGCTCCATTTGGCCTAAATTTCCTCTAGCTTCAGTTAATCAAATCAGTTTCTACTTATGGGAATGAAGATTCAATGCACTTTATAATTATTATCTAACTTGCACTTTAATACCCATAAATAGTGAATCCTCTAAAAGTTACCAATACATTTGCCTCAATAGGCAGCCATGACAATTTGGGAAAACTCCTTCGCCTAACAGATTTCCTTGTGAGATTGTTTCGGTTGATGACAAATGAATTTGAAAGTGAGGGCATCATCGAACTCTCTAAGGCTACGCAAGGAGAATTCTGCTATCTAAGAAGACACAGTTAATTTTGGTATATATCTTAATTTAGATTAACTTCATAACCATTCACAGTGCCATTATTTATCATCTTTCCTTCAACTCGTTAGAATGATTGCATTTCTTATAATGTAGAGCTTGCATTGCATTTAATTCTGTAATCTCAGTAGAAGTTAGCAACACGTCTTTTCATTATGCACCTCTCCCAGCTCCCCCCAGATTCTCCACAGAGATCAAGTCATATAATCATAACAAAAACTAATCAGCCTCCACTTGGGAGAAAGAATGTCAGGGAAAGTAAATAGAAGCAGTAAATCAGGAGACAATTGTGAAGGAAAATAGAGCACGGAGGTTACTAAATAATCCAGAAAGAAGCACTCACAGAATTAACTTTTGCACTTTCTATGATCGCATTCTTTACTCTGGATGCTTGGTGTTCATTCTGCCTGCAAATTAGAAAGAGAAGAGTATGTTTTTCTCCCTTTTCTCTAAATAAACTTTGAAGTAATCGGTTTTGTGCGTTCTCATTTTGTCCTCACCAATAAATGCATGGAGAGAGGGAAGAGTGAGATTTCGTTTGCCTGAATCTATCGTTTTTATCTTTTCCTATCCAAATCTACCCTTTGAAAATGCCTTTTACTAATGATGGTACTTATTATAACTAGTTAGTATATTCACAGGATTTATTTAATTATATTGAATCTTAAGACAGTTTAGAAGGCTGTTACTTTAAAGAAAAAATTTGATGGGTGTATTAATTGTTGTTATTTTAGTTATAATTGAAGACATTATTTAAAGCTTATTGCCCTTCTCTTTAAATTATGCTAATCCATCAGCTTTCAAAATTATCTGGCTTTTTATTTCATTACAAGGATTTTCAAAAAGATAAATTGTCACTAACTAGTTCTCAATTTTTCCCTTAAAGGGCTCCTGGGCATGTGTCCAATTCTTCGCCACCCTATGGACCTTAGCCCTCCAGGCTCCTCTGTGCATGGGAGTCTCCAATCAAGAATGGAGTGAGTTGCCATGCCCTCCTCCAGGGAATCTTCCCAACCCAAGGACGGAACCTATGTCTCCTGCATTGGCAGGCAGACTTTTTACCATTGTGCCACCTGGGAATCCCTGTGTCAAATGAGAAATATTTGTTTTTATATTATCTAAAATATTATCATTATTCATATTTTTCTCTTCTAAATTAAAATAAAAAAGGCAATTTATAAATTGATATAGTAGAAAAAGACTACAAAATATCTCTTGGAGGACAATAATTGTTGCAATATTTATTGACTTATGGACTATATGACATCAAGATCATAGGGCATAGTTTTTGTGATATCGCTGCCCTATTAGTTATTTAGATACAACGATTCTAGTCTCTGATTTTATCTTTAAATCATTGGCTAAAGGAAGAATTATAAGTGAGAACGGGTGGCTTACTATATATCACAGGATCTTCACTAGAAGCGGATAGCAGCAAAATTGATAGGGAATTTTTATCTTAGGTTGTGAGCACACACATTGGAATTTATTGCTGCTAATTTACCAACCAAATACTTCAAGTCATTCATCTATTTTTCTCACATGTAAAATAGAAATAACTGCAAAACTCAGCTTTATTCTTCAGAGGAGACTAAGAAAGAGAGTCTAGTAACATGCAATGAAAACCAGGACTCTGTAGCATTGTATAAGCTATATGTAGAAAATACCTGAAGAATTGTGAGGTCAACTGAAAGTTTGCTATGCAGTTGAATAAATCAAATGTAGAGAATTGGCACGATGTTCATCACAGTTAACCTTGAAGAGAGCTATTTCTGCATGGCAGTGAACACTTCTGTAAATCACCTATCTGCAGTATCTTTCTATATTTGGCTGTGTTGGAGGTGAGAGGCTGGGCCCGGTATTTTTGACATCAAAGGTAGAAAGAGTGGGGTCAGGAAGACCTTGGCCATCTTGTCAGCCCATGTATGATTTTCTTCTACTAACACATAAGATAAACTTATCCCAACATTATGCTATTTGGAGGAAATACCATGTTTCATAAAATCTGAGATACTATCTGTCACAGGGCACACCATTATTCTGTGTATCACTAATAATAAAAAGAAAAAAATGAGCAAAATCTTAAATTATGATGAAATGAAGTTATGTCAATGCCATCAATTGCAAGACATATACCAATTACAGAGATGTTAAGATGTAGGGAAATTTGTGTCTCTGAATTGATGATGTACTATAAATCTCCTCTTAAATAACTTGAGTTATTACTTTTGCATTAAGCAAACTCACAAAGAAATCAATCAGGAAATAAAGAAATATTTCCAAGCCAATGATGAATTCCTTAATGGCCAAGCAATAAATAGAAAAATGTTCCCTCACAGTGAATAGAAATCCATTAAACAGAGTACAGAAAAGAAAAGAATATTCGGTGTTATAGTGTATACACAGTTGGATCCTGCAGTGTGTTTACCTTGCTTATTTTAGTGTCTGCGGCACAGGATATATTTTGATGAGATTTGTATTATGTAGATTAATGCAAACATGGATGAATTACTTTTAAATGGTAGTATTATCTGATGTTTTTATTTCCAGGTCACTGGAAGATAAATACTTTGAGGAAAATAAAAATATAAATGTTGAAAAATTGGTGATGTTAAGAAAGAGTTTACTTGTATCTTGGTAGCAAAAATGGACACAATTGGCATGATGTTTTTATGTGATAAAAAGCATTTTCTCCTTTCTTTAGTAGTTTTAAAGAGGTGAACAACTCCAGCTCTCCCCCACCCACCCAGCCAGCTCTCTCTCTCTCTGTCTTCCTCCTAACTGTGCTTGTAGCCAGTGGGGGATCCCTTTGAATGGCATAACAAATTCAATTTCAGAATGTTAACATGAGTCTGTGACGTGGATTGGGAGTACTTCTTAGAAGTAATGAATTCACAGATTATAGGCAGAAACAATACTTTATTACTTCTTTGAAGGATATTTTAAATGCTAACATTATCTTTATTCATTCCTTTGACTCAGTGTAAATGTCCCTTAGGTTTTAAATACTAACTTTGAAACTGGGTCCTCTGGATTACTAGTTATTACCTTATTAGTCTTTAATAGAAGGAACTTTGCCAACAGCAATATATTGTAATATAAAATTTTGAGAAAACAGTATGTGAAAAATATGCATATTAAAGAATGAAAAGTCTTTCAAGTTCAACATTATGTCTTCCACTTACAGTCTTTAAAAGTAAGAAAACAATATATTTTAGTGGGTTTATACATAGTGGTATACTCAATGGACATAAATTTGTGCAAACTTTGGGATATGGTGGAGTACAGAGGAGCCCAGCTTGTTACAGTCCATGGGGTTGCAAAGAGCTGGACGCGACTTAGCTACTGAACAATAACATACATAGTGGTATCAGGCGACTTACTTCACACAGATACAGAATTTATTGAAAGCATGACTTATTTACCTGGAAGAATTGCCGTCTTAAATTATATATTCAGAACATTATGAAAGTTTTGCTAATAGCTATACAGTTGTTGGTCATAAACACAAGCTGGAATCAAGATTGAGGGGAGAAATATCAATAACCTCAGATATGCAGATGACACCACCCTTATGGCAGAAAGTGAAGAGGAACTCAAAAGCCTCTTGATGAAAGTGATGATGTGGAAAGTGATGAAAGTGAAAGTGGAGAGTGAAAAAGTTGGCTTAAAGCTCAACATTCAGAAAACGAAGATCATGGCATCTGGTCCCATCACTTCATGGGAAATAGATGGGGAAACAGTGGAAACAGTGTCAGACTTTATTTTTCTGGGCTCCAAAATCACTACAGATGGTGACTGCAGCCGTGAAATTAAAAGACGCTTACTCCTTGGAAGGAAAGTTATGACCAACTACTGTATAGCTATTAGCAAAACTTTCATAGTGTTATGACCAACCTAGATAGCATATTCAAAAGCAGAGACATTACTTTGCCAACAAAGGTTCATCTAGTCAAGGCTATGGTTTTTCCTGTGGTCATGTACGGATGTGAGAGTTGGACTGTGAAGAAGGCTGAGTGCAGAAGAACTGATGCTTTTGAACTGTGGTGTTGGAGAAGACTCTTGAGAGTCCCTTGGACTGCAAGGAGATCCAACCAGTCCATTCTGAAGGAGATCAGCCCTGGGTGTTCTTTGGAAGGACTGATGCTAAAGCTGAAACTCCAGTACTTTGGCCACCTCATGCGAAGAGTTGACTCATTGGAAAAGACTC
This sequence comes from Bos javanicus, assembly GCF_032452875.1. Taxonomy (NCBI): domain Eukaryota; kingdom Metazoa; phylum Chordata; class Mammalia; order Artiodactyla; family Bovidae; genus Bos; species Bos javanicus. The sequence goes on from NC_083877.1 coordinate 94,431,603, forward strand.
TGATGCTGGGAGGGATTGGGGGCAGGAGGAGAAGGGGATGACAGAGGATGAGATGGCTGGATGGCATCACTGACTTGATGGACGTGAGTCTGAGTGAACTCCGGGAGTTTGTGATGAACAGGGAGGCCTGGCGTGCTGCGATTCATGGGGTCGTGGAGAGTCGGACATGACTGAGCGACTGATCTGATCTGATCTGATACAGTAGTTGCTTATTTCACTTTTTAAAAATAACTAGGTGGTTAGTACTAAAAAGATGTGAAAACTGTGTATATGGAAGTATTTTAATAACTTTGAAAGAACACATGCTTATCATATCCTTCGATTGAGCTAGATTTTATAGAAGAAAGAAATTAAACAAAAGATAATTATGTAATAATAAGGAACAGGAAATATGTTTAAGATTTACAGCTTATCTATAAGACAAGTAAGTTAGCTAATGACTTACTTGTATCTGGAAAAACAATCAATAACCTGGAGGAAAGTTTTCAGAGGAATTTGTCTAGGTAAGAAAAATATACGTAAAATCTGTCTAATAAGAAAAAAGAGGTGTTATTACCAAGGGAAAAAAATCAATAGTGAATGGCATTTCAAAAGAAGGCAATATAATAGGATTACAAATAGTGCATATGATCTCACAGTGTCCTGCTTTAAAGAATGTGGACAACATGAACCAAATAAAGTTGAAATGTTTAAAAAAATGATAAATTGTACATAATGGTAAAAATTTTTCGTTAAAATTTGACAGAAGAGGAAAATGTACTGATTATACTTTTTGAATAGTGTCTGCGTGTGTGCATGTGTTTGTGTAGATGTGTAAAGTGAGGTGAAATGATAGTCATTCAGTCGTGTTCGACACTTTGTGACCCATGGACTGTAGCCCGCCAGGCTCCTCTGTCCGGAGGAGCCTCTTGTCTGGAATTCTCCAGGCAAGAATACTGGAGTGGGTTGCCATTCCCTTCCCCAGGGGATGTTCCCAATCTAGGGATCAAATCTGGGTCTCCTGCATTGCAGGTGGATTCTTTACTGTCTGAGCCACCGGGAAAGCCAATACCCTAACTGTTATTCTATGATTCTACTATAGCTATTGTAGGAAAATAAAGATTGATTTCAAAACAGACTGAAAATTACTGCCAAGAAACAGTGTCATTAGGAACTTCTAGCATTTATCTCTCATGGATGTGTGACTCAGCTAGGAGGGAGTTCTATAAACTTCTGAAATGACAGCAAAATCAATCATAATAACCACAGTAAAATTGGTTGGTGACATGAAAATAAATACAAATTTGAATGTGAAAATCTATCTATGAATGCATATAAAAGAAAAACTTAGAAATAGGTGAATGTGAAAAAAGTAAGATCAGAAATACGTATATTCTAAGAGAAGGATTTGAATTTTGCCCTGAAGAAAATTAAAATTTATGAGTGATTTTTAAACATTAATATGGACAAATTTATATTTTCAGAATATTGTTGTGAGGCCCATTAGCAAGCTTCCCTCTGATCACCAGAGTTACATGCTCTAAGAGCATCCTTCACGTGGTCTGCACATGCAGACACCTACTCTGGTGCTTTGGTAGCCAGGGTAGCCCCTGAACCCTTGGCTGCAAGGCCTTGTCTCTTATGATAGCTGTGGGTCCGTTGGGTCCCTGCACAATTTTCTGCAGGAATGGGAGGCTCGGGGTTGGTGCAGCTTGCTGGTGTGCAGGGTCAGACTCCTGGCACTAACAGCCTGGTACTAGGAGTCCAAAAACACGGTTGCCAGTGCCAATGTTGACTTGGTAGAACAAGCGCCCCAAATGATGCTTCCAGAATCTCTGTCCCCAGAGGTCTCCATCCTTAGGAGGCTTTCCAAAACTAGCAAGTGAGTGATTCAGGCTCCTTTCAAATGATGATTGCCTTTGTGCCTAGACTCAGAGAGTATGAGAGTTGGCACTTTGAGAGCAGAGTCCCCAATTCTTTGAGTCCTCTGGTCTCTCCAAGGCAAGACTCACTGTTTTTCAAGCAATTGTCTTTCCAGGGCAGTACATCCAGACTGGACACTCTGATGTGGGGCTCTGACTCCTTGCTCCTTGGGTAGAGCATCCGTGGCAGTTTTAATCCACCTCTTTGTGGGTGACCAACCCGGGGTGGTGTGGGCCCTGACTTTATCACATCTCTGCCCCTCCTACTCATCTTGTTGTGGCTCCTTTAGTTTCTTTAGTTGTGAAAAATCTTTTCTACGTATCCTCAGGTCATTCTCATAGATGGTTGTTCTGTAACGGTTGTGATTTTCATGCTGTTCATGGCAGGAGTTGAGTTCAATGTCTTCCTATTCTATTGGCTGGGTCCACATCCTCAGGAAATATTTGACATGGTCATAAGAAATTCATTTATTATTCAGTGGTTTTTGTATAAATCTGTTAAATATTTTAGGGGAGGTACTATCTTCACAGGCTTTTGAGATGAAGTTTTAAAAATGCTTTATGTGTGACGTGAAATTTTTGATACATTATTTTTGTAAAATAGATCATGGGAAAGTGAAATGATCATAATTTTTTAACCTGTTCTATAATTTAAAAAAAATCTGCTTTTCTCCAAATACATTCTATGGAACAATTATAGGCCACAGTGGATGTGTTATGTTTTTGGTTTTGAAGTTCAGCACTATTTTTTGAAGCTTAAGAGGAGATGTTTTCAATTTGCAAAGTGACTCTAAGTGGTTTGAAAAGCTTTACAGGGAAAGATAATATGCCTAAAATATCACTTTGTCTAGTTGACAGAATTTAATGAGGAATTTTCTATCTTAAGACTCAGACATGAGTTTTCAATCAGACCATTATCTTTTCTGCAATAATCTGTCTTCTAGACTTAAATTAGGGCAAATGTGAGAGGCTGACCACCTGGTGAAATTGAAAATAAAACTCACTCCCTTTTTTTCAACATAACCATATGTATTCTGAAATATGTACATTCAAAAACTTGCTGCTATTTTGTTACAAAACTAGTAAGGGCCATCTATGTAGATTTTCCTCTCTCTCTCTCTGAATGTGTGATCATGAGAAATGCAAGAAAAATTTTAGTATATCCATTTAATATGGTGTTTATAGTATAGATGTGATTAAACTTACACGTCCTTATATATATTCTAATAAATGCTACTCCTATACTGTCTAAAAGTAGGCACAAGCTTTCATTTTGGGTATAGGATAAACTTGGGCTGGATTCTTAGCTCTGCTATTCAAGTTCATGAATTGGAGAACTTTCTTAACTTGTCGGACTTTCGGTCTTACTATTTGTAAATTAATGTTCTAGTACTACCATGTAGTTATGTTTTGGGAATTAATATAAAGGTATTTGTGACAAAACCTAAGGGCTAGTTTCACATAAGCCCTGACTTATGGGCTCTTTCCTGCCTTTCTCTTCTGTAGAACTTGAAAATGCAAGTCTCTCGCCTTCCCAGACCATTTGGCACCTAGATGTGCACCTGTTGTGAATTCTGGGTAGTAAGATGGAGAGCAAAACCTCATGGGAAGGCTTTCTGAGAATATTCCTTTTATGAAAAGGGTTCACTTGGCATATCCCTTGGGCTTTTAGCCTTTCTTCCTGCTCAGAATGTAGAAACAATACTTGGAGGTGAAAGAATCATCTTGCAAAGAGGAAGATGGAAGCCATGTGCAAGAGATAGTGATATCAAAGATGAAAAAAAATCTCTCCTAATAAACATCTTTAAACCTTTGAACTAACCCTAGATTACTGCCACGAGAATTCTTTTATGCTGGAATAAAATATTTGCTTAGTTAAGACACTGTTGGGCATGAGTCACTCAGTTGCGTCTGACTCTTTGCAACTCCATGGACTGTAGCCTGTTAGGCTCCTCTGTTCATGAGATTGTCCAGGAAAGAATCCTGGAGTAGGTAGTCATTCCCTTCTCCAGGAAGGTACTGTTAGTTTTTAGCTTTTGTTAGTTTGCTTTTGCTTGTGGAAAGCATTCCTTGTTTTTATAAGGTGTAAAGTGTCTAAGAATTTTGTTGACATAATGTGTTCTTTAATATATTTTAATCCTCTCCTAACCACTTTACTGACTCTGAAAGTACATGAGAATAAAACAAAAAACTAACAAAAATTAGAAAATATTCATACTGCACAGTTAGATTTCAATAGGTATTAGCTTGTTATTTTGAAGAACAGAATTTAAGCGTAGCAGAACTTCTCAGGATCACTGTTGCTGTAATATTCACTCATTATAAAGAAGCATACCACTACGAAACACATCACAACAATTGATCAGATCAAATCCCCATCTCATCAATAAGTATTTTAGTAAGGAGATGAGACACACATTTTATGATTTGTAATTTTTACAGAAATTTCATCCCATTCTTTTTAAAACAATTCAGTTTTTCTCCTTTTTCAGCTCATTCATTTCTCAATGTCTTTGCAAAATAACCTTTCCTGCCTAAGCCATTTAGTTCTCACTCCCATCCTGACAAATATAAGCTACAATCTTGTGCTTCACAATCATGTCCTTGGTGAGAGGGAGATGATATAGAGGGTGAACCTCAGTTTATCTTATAACAACTACAATGAAATGAAAGTGAGGCAAATAGGAGCTCTTTTAAATGTTCATAATTTTATAAAATTAGGTACTTTAAATGACAGAAAGAGTTACTTATAGTAACTCATTGCTAGAACTGTTCCTAAAGGGACTGCATTTTGTTGCCAAAAGGCAATTGAGTATGACTACTTCACTTACGCATATTTGTGTATAATTTAGCAGCAAAAGATAGAGTGAAATAAAATCCCTTAAGCTTGTGCTTCCTTTCAGTTACAAGGACTTGGGTACAGGGGAATAAAGAAGTTTTAAAACCCAGATATTTTAAATCTCAAAAGCAATGCTATGCTATGTAAAAAGAGCAAGGTTACTGAAAGCTGTATCACCACTGACTGTGTGGAGGACAAGTTTTAATGAGGTATCTTTGTCCTCTATGAAGTGCTGTTTGCTGTGCTCGGTCATTCCATCAGGTCTGCATCTCTGCGACCCCATGGGTTGTAGCCCGCCAGGCTTCCCTGTCCATGGAATTTTCCAGGCAGGAATACGGCAGTGGGTTGCCATTTCCTGCTTCAGGGGATCTTCCTGACCCAGGGGTCAAGCTCTGTCTCTCGTACTTCAGGAAGGTTCTTTACCATTGTGCCACCCGAGCTAATCGGAAGTTTAAAAAAGTGTTTGGATAAAATCAGTTCATTCAAACAAAACACACTTTTCCCCTCCAGTTTCTTTATGTCTTAGGCCTATTGCTTATTTATTTATATTCTACCTTTTCAGTGTTTGAGCATAAAGTATAATATTAAGGTTCTGTTTATTCACAAGTGCGTCCTGAATCAGAATGGGCTGACTCATCCAGTTAGAGAAGGAGTTTGTTCTTTATTCCTCTCCTCCAAACAGAACTCCCTATTTTATGCCACCAACCACGATTGATACTCGTGCTTTTTTTCATTTTGTTGAAACTTGGCAGAGGAAGCAGGCTGCAAACAAAGATGGGCTTCTCTGTGCTTTAGTGGCAGATTAGCTTCTTGTGCGTCTTAACGTATAAGCAAATCCTACTGAAAAGCAACTCAAAGACTATTCATTGTGGAGGGTTTCTAGTTTCTAAAAGGTGCTTTATTAACACATATACATATACTTTTGGTTTGGTGTTCATATTTATAAAACAATATTTTCATCACAAATCTTTATCTTTGTCTTCCTAGGAGACACAGGGTGCCAAATAAGGTTTGTTTCATTCTTTATTGCTCTGAAAGTTGCTAAATGATAGAAATGACCAAGAGACAAACCCTCCCTTCCCATTTTTTCAAAAGAATTGGGTGATTACTTTAGTCTTCTAAGACTCGTTTCATTCTTATGACTTTCAGAGCTATGAAACAGTGAATCTGTGTTATTTAATGCCACTGAGTTTGTGGTAATTAGTCATATCAGAAATAAAAAGATATACACGTATCTACTGTAAAACTGACTTCCAGAAGATTGGTAACAAAAATTAGAAAAATCCAAGTCCATGTCTCTGTTAAGATGTTGCTGTCACGGGATCATCTGCTGATGATAGAGAAGCAGATAAGGGAAGCCATCTAGTGGAATGTGAGGAAGTATGACTGGGAGTTAAGATAACTGATATGAAGTAGAAATAACAATTATCCAAGACAAAGGAATGTTGTGCGGAAATATTCAAGAAGAGGGAGGCACTTCTGTCAAAGGGAAAAAGTATTTGTAAACAGTTTATGTTGGTTAAAAGCTTGGAGAATATCAGAACTGAAAGAACTCATATCTCTAAAATATTCAAAGTGATGTGAAAAGCAGTGTGCAATGAGACAGGTAAGCTGGAATGAGTGGAGAACTATTTGTTATTTTACATTGGACCGTCAAGGAACTTGTCTTTATTTTAGGAACACGTGGAAGCCAGCAATGGATTTTACTGCACACGCTGGGGTAGTTTGGACTTTTGTTTTAATTAAACTATTTAATTTTATGACTTTCGTCCCACATTAGTCATTCAAATATTTCAGTGCTTTTCTTCACCTCAGCATTTAAAAGCATCTGCAACAAATATATGACAAGGGCGATGATAGTTTTAGGATATCATCCTATTAAGCACTTGTAATAATGCAAATACCATAAGTGATTGTGATGTTTTATATAATAAAATACAATGATTAAATGCCCATATTTCTGGTACTGAGTAGGCAGTTTAGATAATTAATGAAAGTCAGTTAGTTGTCCACATCATCTTAATCAATAAGGTTAGATGGCCTCAATATTTCCTCCTGCCCTTTTGCCCAGCCCTAATGTAAATGGAGATGAAAAAGAAAAATCACTGTGATTAAAAACAAATCTTCTTTAAGTGAACTTTAAAATTAATGTGCCCCTTGTGATAGTCATGGTCTGAGTTTTACTCCCAATTAAGTGCAATGTAAAAATGAAATAAAAATGACATTTGTAAATGGATGGAAAAGAAATCCTATATAAGAATGATTTGATTTTAAATACCTAATGATATTATCTCTTTAAAAAAGTCTGAGGGTAAGAATGAATTGGCCTATAAAATTTCTGATGTCAGTATTTCCCAGAGACAGATGAGGCCTTGCTAATTTTTGCTTATTTGAAGGGAACTGCTCTAAGTTTGATTAAGGGTCTTTCTTAAGAGGGGTACAGGATGACACGGGGCTTCCCTTGTAGCTCAATTGGCAAAGAATCTGCCTGCAATGCAGGAGACAGGGGTTCAATCCCTGGGTTGGGAAGATGCCCTTGAGAAGGAAATGGCAACACACTCCAGTATTCTTGCCTGAAAATGTCCATGGACAGAGGAGCCTGGCGGGCTGCCGCCCATGGGGTCGCAAGAATCAGACAACTCAGCAACTAAACCACCACCACCACCACATGTATATTACTTTTTATAACTTTTATCAGTCATGATAAAAAATTAAAGTGGGGAGAGTCCCATTGAAAATGGATTTCAGAAAGGATAAAGAAAATTTCACGTGATGGCTCTAGTTACAATCAAGCTAAAGCATCTACTTCGCTATCACATATTTCCAAATAGATTTGAGTATACTTTTTAAAAATTAAGATGGGTCCAGATCTTTTTTGTATATTATCATAAACCTCCTACTAGTAGATGAAAAACTCAGGGTGAAGCAGGAAGACTCAAAGTCTCTCTTGGGCGTCAGGATATCTCCTCTTTGCTGGCAATAGTTAAGCTTTTCTCTAGTCAAAGTATGTTCCCTCATTTTAAAATCAGAGTCACTGCATTCACATAGAAATACTTCAAGTACTATGAACAAGTCATACAAACTCAAGGCACCATGTTCAATCTTGGAGATAGAACATCAGATTCTGAGAAGAAGGTCAACGTATTTCCACTCTGTCCTCCACTCATTGACTTCAATTTACCCCCATTTCTCCCATTCAAGTAATTATTTTTTTTTTCCTTCATGCTCCATTTCTAAAGTAAGACCTTGTTGTTTATGGCATTATGTTATTCTTAAAATGATTTTAAGTGAGAGACTGAGTATAATGGTTGTGGTCTATAAAGACATTAACATTTCTGGATTAATTTTCTTATGAATTTCATATTTAATTCATGGTCTTCTGTTTTAGGAGACATTCATGTGTATATATATATATATTTAACTCCATCTCCTTATTCGTAAAGTCTTCAGGAGCTTTGTGATAGTTAAGACCAAAATTTTCCCTAGAGAAACACCTAATATTCACATAAGACAAAATTGCATGCTCTATCATGTCTGACTCTTTGCCACCCCATGAAGTCTTTTTATAAGCAGGAAAGATATAATTAAACGTGGTTGGTGTTTAAAGCTGGATGCTAAACAAATGAAGTTTAAAATAATTTAAATGGTGAGGTGAATCTGTCCCTTGGAAGATTTTATTTTCATCTGGATAACTTAGAAATTAATTTCAAAAATAAGTATATAATCATAGAAGGTGAAGATTAGTGCAGGCCACTCACATCCACTCTTCTCTTGGGGACAAATCAGAACTGGAGAAACCAGTTTAATCACCTGTAAATAAAATCATGTGCTCTCTAGGCATTTAAAATTGTGGCACTAGTAATTTGGAAATATGCCTTATTTGTTTATTGGAAATGAAATTTGAGGAAAAGAGGACTTCAGTATCTCCATTTGTAGCTGAGGGAGACTAGCACTCATGCATGTTCATGACCAATGCCACACAGCTATTTAAAGTCCCAGTTTTCTTTTTTTCTTCTTTTAAAAATTATTCATTTTAATTGCCAGCTAATTACTTTACAATATTGTGGTGGTTTTTGCCATACATTGACGTGAATCAGCCACATATGTACATGGGTCCCCCATCCTGAACCCCCCTCCCACCTCCCTCCCCATCCCATCCCTCAGGGTTGTCCCAGTGCACTGGCTTTGAGTGCCCTTTCTAATGCATTGAACTTGGACTGGTCATCTATTTCACATATGGTAATATACATGTTTCAATACTATTCTTTCAAATCTTCCCACCCTCGCCTTCTCCCACAGAGTCCAAAAGTTTGTTCTTTAAATCTGTGTCTCTTTTTCTGTCTTGCATATAAGGTCATTGTTACCATCTTTCTAAATTCCATATATATGCATTAATAAACTATATTGGTGCTTTTTTTTTTCTAACTTATTTCACTCTGTATAATAGGCTCCAGTTTCATCCACCTCATTAGAACTGAGTCAAATGTGTTCTTTTTAATAGCTGAGTAATATTGCATTGTGTACATGTACAACAACTTTCTTATCCATTTGTCTGCCAATGGACATCTAGGTTGCTTCCATGTCCTGGCTATTGTAAACAGTACTGTGATGAACATTGTGGGACCAGAAACTATAAAACTCCTAGAGGAACACATAAGCAAAACACTCTGACATAAATCACAGCAAGATCCTCTATGACCCACCTCCCTGAGTAATGGAAATAAAAGCAAAAACAAACAAATGGGACCTAATTAAACTTAGGTTCAAGCTTTTGAACAACAAAGGAAACTATAAACTATAAGCAAGGTGAAAAGACAGCCTTCAGAATGGGAGAAAATAATAACAAATGAAACAACTGACAAAGAATTAATCTCCAAAATAAGCAGCTCATGCAGCTCAATACCAGAAAATAGTGACCCAATCAAAAAATGGGGCAAAGAACTAAACAGACATTTCTCCAAAGAAGACATACAGATGCTAACAAACACATGAAAAGATGCTCAACATCACTCATCATCAGAGAAATGCAAATCTAGACTACAATGAGGTACCGTCTCACACCAGTCAGAATGGCTGGTATCAAGAAGTCTACAGCAATAAATACTGGAGAGAGTGTGGAGAAGAGGGAACCCTCTTACACTGTTGGTGGGAATGCAAACTAATACAGGCATTACGGAGAACAGTGTGGAGATTCCTTAAAGTCCCAGTTTTCTATTGATGATCAGAATTAATGATTGACAAAGAATGCTAGAATGAAAACTGGGGTGAGTAAGGCCAAACTGGAACCCATCAAATTCACAGTGGAGATATTTACCTAAATAACGATGACCTTCAGAGTGTCATGGCAACTGCTACTTCTTGTCTTCCAAATCCTGTACAACTTTATTTTGACCAACTCTAATCTGGAATTGGCTTCCCTGGTGGCTCAGTGGTAGAGAATCTGTCTGCCAATGAGGGAGATGAGGGTTCAGTCCCTGAGTCAGGAAGATCCCCCAGAGAAGGAACTGCAACCCACTCCAGTATTCTTGCCTGGGAAATTCCATGGACCAAGGAGCCTGGCGGGCTACAGTCCATGGGGTTGCCAAAGAGTCAGACATGACTTAGAGACTAAACAACTTGGAATCACCCAGGAAAAGGACATTCTATGAACTTTACTGCCTAGAGTAACCAAGTTGGCAGAGCCACAATTCAGCATATTCTCAATGTTAAAGCAAATATTTTGACCAGTTTGTCAAAGCTCTTTTCTTTTTTCTTGTTTGATGCTATTTCTAATTGAGTTATAACTGACATGTAATATTATTATATCAGTTTTAGTTGTATATCACAATGATTCAATATGTATATGTATTGTGACATGATCTCCATAATTAGTCTAGTTTAAGAGAGAGCATGTTCTCTGTATGTAGAAAGAAGGAGTAGCATTAAATAGAAGATATGGTACCCTTAGTATTCTTTTATAAATCCAGGTAATTACCAGTAAACAGTTTTCTAAAAGGCATAGTGGGACCCTGTTTTGAAAATATTAATAATGGTGTTAAGGATCAGAGAGAATAGATATTCTACAGTCAATCGTTTGGTAAGTACGGTGCTAAGCAAAGTTTAGCAAATATTAAAAATGATGATGTTTTTAACATTTTGGTATTTATTTTGATTGAAGGAGAAAGGAACATAGGAGATAATATAAGGAATTTCGTTAAATTACATGTCCACATAGCTGCTACTTTTTCCTTCACCTTGATGACATCTCTAAGAACAAAAAAGGAAAATTTTCTAAAGGTTTAAATATCTGATACAAATTTTCACCTGCATATCTTATTCTCTGTATTTAAAAAGTAAATTATCTCTTCAACATGAAAGATGAGGAAGGTTGATGATCTTTCACAATACACAGTCATTTTCTGACAATTTTGTATTGCCTAAAAAGTAAAGAATGGATGATTTAATGCAAACGAACCAACAATTAAGGGTCATTGTTAGTTAATCAGCAATTTAAAAACTTCCATAAGGTATCCTCAGAGTGGAATTCTTTCCTTGTCCTTGATTCATGATATTCCCATGACTTTGCTCAGGGGGAGACTTGGCAGAATCACGCTGCAGTCAATCATAAAGCTATTATTAAATGCCCATGTTAATGACCAGTTTCTAATCATATTGTGGATAAAGTTAATCAAAGGTAGAGACGTGCTTTGTGAAAAAAAAATTACTCATGAAATTGGTTTTGAGTGAAAAGTCACACTTTTGCTTATAAAGTTAAATTTTAACTTCACCTTTTATTTTTAACAGTAGTCTACTCACACTTCACAGTCTGAAAAGACATGTAGCACTGACAAGGTTTCTTTATATATTATTTAAACATCAAGTCTGTACAAGGACTGCGATGTCTTAAAAGCTCTATTATATTATATAATAACCCAAATCCAATGTGAATGATAACTCAAAAATGGCATCCCGAAGAGACATATAAGAAAGGTCAACATTTTATATCAACATAGGTCTTTTTATGCATAGATCAAAATTAGTGTTTATAAATTTGGTGCTATGAGAGTATTGCAAGAATGCTAGAATTAGAAAAATTAAACACATAAATAAAATTTATATTGGTGATATTTTCCCAGTGTAAATTTAATAAACTTATAATTTCCATATAAATTTCAATATATTCCAATATAAATTCCCAATTCTTTTATATTTGCAATATGATTGATTATTCATTCCAGATGGTCAATGATCTGATTTAAATTCTATCAGGTCTTCTCTAATCTGTCCCTTCTATTGATTAAAGAGGACTATTTAAAATAAAATTAGCTTGGATATGAAAATAAATATATACACTATATATGCAAAAATATATTTTTACAATATTCACATATATTATGCAATGCAATATTATATAAATGTTTGTATATACTATAAATAGCATATTTAAATTAATTCAGATGTAATAAAGGGATGTGAGATTGAGATGAGGTGATATTTCCTATATTTGTAGAGTTGTCATATACTTTTATTTTCTGATCTTTCTGAATATAGTCTATATATCTTTAGTTAAGCTATCTTGTAGCAGAGAAAATTAACTTTTTAAAATTAGATTTTCAAATTGTTGGTAAAGAAAATTCACTGAATTTCCCTGAATAATTCTTCCAGAACAACTGATACCATTATGATTTGAAAACATATTTAAATTTTACAAATTTAGTGAAAGAAAACCCACTGGAAAGAAATTCTAATCAGAATTTCCAAAACTAAATTAGCAAAACTTGAAACTATAAAATATCAGTAGTTATCAAGGTAGGTACATTTGCAGGAAAAAGACTGAATAGATGCTATTTGATAGTAAAGTTAAATGCTTAGCTTTTAAGATTTAAAAGGAGATCACTTGGGAAATAAAGCAAGAGATTCTTTGATGAATAAAATAAGTGCAATTTTTTATTGAGTTAATTTTGAGTAAATTGTCCACTAGAGTATTTATTTGGGCTTCCCTTGTGGGTCTCCTGGTAAAGAATCCACCTGCAATGTGGGAGACCTGGGTTCGATCCCTGGGTTTGGAAGAACCCCTGGAGAAGGGAAAGGCTACCCACTCCAATGTTCTGGCCTGGAGAATTCCATGGACTGTATAGTCCATGGGGTTGCAAAGAGTCAGACATGACTGGGCAACTTTCACTTTCATTTTTCACTTTCAGAGTATTTATAAACTCCAAGAGAAAGAATTTTACTAATTCGGGATATAGTTATTAAAGAAGATGAAAAATTCAATGGATCAATCCTATTAGATCATTTTTTTCTGACCTAGGAGTACAGAAGTAGGTGGGTAGAATGTAGGTCAATCAGCTGATGTAACTGCATCAAGACTCAAGTTCCTTCAACCTTGAACTTGTTTTCTCTAAGGTGTTCTATTAAAGAAGAAATCAGTGCCATCTCACCTACACATTGACTGTTCTATAGTCACTGAGATGGGAGACAGTGATTTCCTTCAAATCAGTTAAAGTCAAGAAACACGTTCCTTCACAAAGATTTGACCTGGAAGTCTCACCCCTTGCTTCTGCTCACCTTTCACTGCTGGAAGCTTACTCATAAGCTGCCACACACAGTTTCAATGGAAACCCAGGTTTGTATTCTCTGAATTAGGTCACCATGTATCCAGCGATACCCGAGGCAGGTGTGGAGAGAGAACACAGGAGACTCTGTGGCTGAAAGAAGATGGAGACAATGAATATCTGAGGGCTTTAGCAGTCTCTACCCCAGGAACCTGGACATTGTGTTCACTAATGTATCCTCTCCTGAACAAGGTTCTAGTTCACTGTAGTTGCTCAATGAATATTTTCATTTCAGGAAAATCAAACCACAAAAAGAAAGTATTATGTTTCACCCAAGGTGAATTGCATTTAACTTATTTATAACAAAATTCATTATTCCTGACCTTGCTGCTGCTGCTAAGTCACTTCAGTCGTGTCCGACTCTGTGCGACCCTGTAGAAGCCAGCCCACCAGGCTCCCCCATCCCTGGGATTCTCCAGGCAAGAACACTGGAGTGGGTTGCCATTTCCTTCTCCAATGCATGAATGTGAAAAGTGAAAGTGAAGTCAGTCGTAGTGACCCTGTGGACTGCAGCCTACCAGGCTCCTCCACCCATGGGATTTTCTAGGCAAGAGTACTGGAGTGGGGTGCCATGGCCTTCTCCAATTCCTGACCTTAGTTGATTTTAAAAGTGTGTTATTCCACTTTATTGGATGTGTACACTAATGTCTTTTGTAAACTTTGAGAAGTTTTGGCTCTGATTTTTTCAGTTTTGTTTCCTTCCCTTTCTACCTTTCCTTTCTTTCTGGAGATCATATCATGTATAAAAGAGTCCAACAGGACTGAGCAACGGAGCATGCACACGTATATTGGTGTGCCTGATTGTATCCAGATCTCTGAGGCTCTATACATTTTCTTTATTGCTTGTATTTCTTAGACTAGAAAATCTCATTGATAAAAATTCAAATTTGCTGATTTTTTTATTCTTCCAGTTAAAATTTGCTTTGAATCCTTTTAGCCAGTTCTTCTCCAGGATTTCTAGTTGTTTCTTTTTTTGCAACGGATGTTCATGGTTATTATCTAGTTTGTGAGACATTATTCTCCTACTTGCTTTTGATTCTATAGACATGGCTTCCTTTAGTTCTTTCAATATATTTACAATCGCTGATTTAAATTCTGTCCTAAGTTCAATATATGAGCTTCCCCAGGGACAGTTTCTATTAACAGTATCTTTTCCTGTGTATCTGCCATACATTTCTGTTTCTTTGTGGGTCTCAATTTTTTTTTTAATGAGTATAGAACGTTTTTGAAAATATACTGTGGCATCTCTAAAAATCACATTTACCCACCTCTTCATGGATTGTTTTTGTTGAAATGCATTGTTTTTGTCTGTTTGGACTATTTTTATAAAGTAAAAGTCTACATTAAATGTCAGATGCAGCAACTGAAAACTTTGTTCCAGTTACCTTAATGATGAGCCTTTCATTGGACAGAAGTATAATTAAATACCTTGAATCTTGCTGAGCGCAGACCCAGCACTTTCCAACTCTGCCTTAGTCTTCAATGTTATTCAAAGACAGCCAGAGAGGAACAGTTAGGACCTTCTTATGTATGGGGATGTACACGGTCTTGCATATGTGTGCGGCCTTCTAAATTTTCAGAAATATATTAAAGTTTTTAAAAGCCCACTATGGACATGGTTTTCCCCAATTTGTCCTTTTAAGATTTTTGGTGAACCCCTTATTCTCCCAGACTGGTTTTGCTGCTTCAGATCTCTGTGATTAAACAATTACCAGAGATTATTTTTGAAAAAAAAAAACAAAAACAAAACCTTGAATAGTAGTCTTTTTGATGAGAGCATGCACTGACTCATATCAGAACAGATGATTCTGAGAAGAGAGCTTTTCAGGAACCATCCTGACATGTTAAATAATGACTCTCCCTTGGGATTTTTGAAGTGGTGCAATCCTGGTCTCTTTAATGATTGCTGAGCTGCTGGACTGCTGGGTTTTAGATTCTGTAATTGAAAATTTGTTAGTTTTCAAGGATATAAAGAATACATAGAGGAGAAGTATGGAAAGATTCGTGGCATGTTAATGTCCCAAGACTTGCTCTTATTTAGATTTCACCATTTTTCTTGATAGACTCTTCTTGGGTTGTTACAAGCTTTTGGTTGATTTCCAGAGTTTTTAAAAGGTTGATTAAGGACAATTTTGACCAATGCTCTCAATATTTTATAGAGAAACAGATTGTTAGATTTCCTTAATTTTTTTGTTTGACATCTGGTTCTTATAATTGGATATAAGTACCCTAATGCTCATTGCAACAATATTTACAAAAGCCAGACATGAAAGTAACTTAAATACCCATCGACAGATGAATGGATAAAGAAATTGTGATACATTTATAATTGAAATATTACTCAGCCAGGAAAAGTAAATAATTTGAATCAGTTGTAGTGAGGTGGATAAACCTAGATATCTCACCTTTCTCAGACCCTTTGTTATACAGACAAAAAGTTTGAGGTTCTGGAAATTTAAATGACTTTCCAAAAGCAACCCAACTGGCATATCCTTTATCTAGATAAAACCAAGGCCCAAGGCCTTCTGCATCCTTGGAAAACTCTGGTCAACACATTTAAGAAAAAAAAAAAAAAGATAATGTATGAAACTAGATATTATATCTTATGTATGTAAATACAATATTATTTTATTTACAATTATAAGCATACAGAGTAGAGTCCAAAGCTAGATAATGGCAGGGAATGCTTGGAGGAAAGACCAGAATAAGTTTCAGATCTCAGAAGACATGATCTTGAATGTCACGAGGATGTTTTAGTCTTTGAAATAACCCATTATAGTAGTGAAAATGAGACTTGACTTTGAATGAAAATTCGTTGTTTGGAAATTGTTTCAAGGATGACGTGTTTTTCTTTAAGTTGATTAGAAAATTGCTTTTTTCTTAAGTAATTGTCTCCTCTTTGCAGTTAACTGCTGCTTATCAAAGGTAGGAATGTGTGTGTCAGTGATGTCAGTTAAGGGTAACTTAATTTTACTTACTTAAAAGTTTAAGAAAGTAACATCTTACAGTTCCACCAAGACCCCCTTCACAAGTTTATCATCATCAGCTTAGATAATTGCCATTCATGACCAGCTCCCCCAGATATTCTTTGGACAGACACATCAAATTTAGCTAGTTATTCTAGAATACAGATCCCCAGCATCCAAGATCTAATGCCTGATGATTTGAGGTAGACCTAATGTAATTATTCCAAGAAGGGGGACCCTTTCCAGGGCCCAAATTGAGCTCTTGTCTAACACTCAGAAATGAACTGTCCGAAGAGATACATGTGCTAACAAGGAAAAAGATTTTATTGGGAAGGAGCACCCAGGCAGAGAGTAGTGGTAAGGGAACCCAGGAGAACTGCTCTGCCATGCGGCTCACAGTCTTGGGTTTTATGGTGATGGGAACTGTTTCCGGGTTGTCTCTGATCAATCAGTCTGACTCAGAGTCCTTCCTGGTGGTGCCTGCATTGCTCAGCCAAGATGGAGGCCAGTGAGAAGGATTCTTGGAGGTGGTCTGACACGTGGTGTCTCCTTTTGACCTTTCCTGAACTCTTCCAGTTGGTGCTGGCTTATGAGTTCCGTGTTCTTTACCAGGACCTCCTGTCATAAAGCAACACATGCAAATGGTTACTGTGGTGCCTGGCCAAGGTGGGTGGTTTCCCTGTGCTTTCCCTAAGATAATAATAATAGAAATAGAGTGCATGACATATGTGGCATGCTTGAATCAACCCGAAACCGTTACCCCTCTTACCCCTGGTTCATGGAAAACATGTCTATCAAAAAACTGGTCCCATATGACAAAAAGGCTGGGGACTGCTGCTCTAGAATTTAGCTAATGTAGTTACTGGGGTGTCTTCTGCAGCTCCTCCAGTCAAATGGTCAAATAACCTTCATGAAGATGTGGGGAAAAAAAATATATGAAGATGACTGGCTCATCATTGGCTACCCACCCTCAGTCTTTATTTTTCCACTATTAGTCAAACAGAGGATGAGATGGTTGGATGGCATCACTGACTTATGGACATGAGTTTGAGCAAGCTCCGGGACATGGTGAAGGACAGGGAAGCCTGGCATGCTGCAGTCCATGGGGTCCCCAAAAGTTGGACACAACTGAGCGACTGAACAACAAGCAAGACAAGTAACTGAGTCTGTCCTGCCCTGTTTTGGAACACATAGTGTGTAGATCTGACATTTCTGTTGCTTTTTTCCCCTACTTAAAGTTGATTTAATTTAGTTTCTTCTGGAAAATTGTTAGTGTTGTGACAGAAGGGAAAAGCCTGTGTCAATGTTTGCCTCTGTTCAGCTTTCATCGGAGGGTTTCCTGTGGCTAAGAACCCTGGGTGAGTTTTATGATGCAGATTCTGCTCACAGACCTGTCATCATCCCTGGGAGAATACCGAGGAGGCAGACGCTCATACTAAACAGAAAACCCCAAGGACTCTGGTCACTTGTCTCTCCCTTAAGCACATAACCAGGCTATCAGATGATCCTTTGAAACAACACACATGGCTTTCACTCATCTGGTTATGTCCCTGTTTCACCAGAGCATTAGGCTGAAATCTGCCTTTGACATTTTCTGTGGTTGCATCTCCACTGCTGGCAGATTCTTTGATTCTTTGTGCAGCATCTTTTGCAGAACTTGTAAAGCTAGACCAGAAATACCCAAGTGGCAATACATTTAAAATGTCTTATTAGAAGCAACTTCACAGGCACCTTTGCCATAGTTTGTTCCAGAAGCTTGAACAAGAAATCTATTTGCGCACACACTGTGCTACAAAGGCCAATGTGATCTTTCCAAACTTGAAGTGCTGCCCCATAAACAGTCTCAAAACACCTAAGTCAGCTGTGACCTACTATGAAAATCTGTTTGGAACTTGGACCACACATTTGTACAATTTTTTTTGGAGATATTAATGTGTTAAAGGCTTGAAAGAAGACAGTGCACTTTCTTTGAGTAGAATGGTTCTCCCTCTTCAGGGAAGCCTAGGTAAACGGATTTTCTGAAGAATTATTACAAGCGAGCTGTTTTTGTTTCAGCTGTAGGAATTTAATTGGTTGATTTGTTAATAATTGCTGTTACATGCTATGCTCTATTTTCTGAAAAGATAGATGCAAGTGTATTTTTAAAGCCTGCTTAAATAAATTATGTTGCTTTTTAGACCTTTTTAAAATGCATAGAGCTGCTTCAAAAACCAAGCAATAGGTGCACTGGTAATTGAAAGGAAAGTGGTTTCCTTAATTCCTTCCTATTGTATGTGGTGATGATGTTAAAGAGGCAGAAATTTGCCATTGGCATTGTAAAGTGTCTGAAGAGGTTATTCTCCGATATTTTAAATTAAATTGTTACTTTGATTTATAAATGAACGGGTAAATACCAAAAAATTAACAGCTATGCCAGCTGGAGCTCTAAAGTAGAATTCAAAAATCTATGGAATGCTGCTGGAAATACTATGTGGTATTTTTGCAGGGAGTACAGAAACAAATTTTCAAAATGTTTTCCAAGTGTTGCCAGGAGAAAATGAAATGGACATTTCAGGTAAAGCTATGAACATTGACAGATCAAGCGTCTAGGATTTCTTTCCCTGATATCATCTAACACAGCATCCTATTATTCCCATACATAATTCTTTCTTCAACATTCAATTAAGTAATGTTTGTTGAACTTTACTATCTTCTAGAGACTGTTTTATACACCTGGATTATGTCAATAAGAAAAAACAAAAAGAAAAAAAAAAAGAACTATGGAGCTTAAGTTTTAGTTTGACAATAAATGATTGTAAGAAATAAATTTTAAGGTATAGATGACAATTGACGTAGTTAACACACACACACACACACACCAAAAACAATAGAACCTAGTAATGTGAGGAAAAAAGGAATAGGTGGAGGGATGGAAGTAAATCTTTCATTGTTAAATAAAGAGATCAGGCTTTGAGAAGACTTAAAGAAAGTAATTGGATTGAACAATGTTTTCATCTAAAGCAGAGCTCTCCAGGTACTGGAGAATGAGTAGCAGGGTCCTATTGTTTCGGAGTCCAAGCTCACTCAGCTGCGTGGCTGTCAGAGGCCAATGAATCCGAGGGAGGAGTTGTTGAGCAAGGAATACAAATTTATTCAAAGCCAGCCAACTGACCAAGAAGATGGCAGACTAATGTCTCAAAATAACCAACATGTTGAGGTCTGGATGTCATGTTCTTTTATGGGTCAGAGATGGGAGAAGTGAGGAAACAAATTATGAAAACCATTTAATTCTTGCAAATATCTCCTAGAATAGAAAACCTCAGGCAGTGGGATGTGTTAGTTTTTGTTTCTTACAGTTCTTCAGGGGTTAACAGTGTAAGATTATCTCCCAGTCATGTAACAAAGGCACTTTAGTTTAAGGGTCAGGCAGAGGCTTCTGAGGCAGGCCATTATGTATGATTATAATAACAAAAGTGGCAAAAAAGAAAAATGGCAAAATCAAAGAAACAGATCTAGCATGGAAGAGTCAAAATCAGCTCTTTCCTGTTACACTATTGCTCCTAGAAATATGTGGCTGGGACAAAGCGGAGACAGAGAGTGATTGTAGGAAAGTAAATTAATGAGATTTTAACATAATAAGGGTAGGGAGATCATTGTAGGTTATTGTAAAATCTCTGGCTTTCACTGTAAATGAAGTTGAGAACTACTGCTAAGTTTTGAGCAGAAAATCTGACTTTCTTGTTTAAAAGATATTTCTTTTGTAGAAGAGAGAGACAAATTTATAGGCTACTTCAGTAGTCATTTTTAGAAAAGTTGGTGACTTGAACCAAAGGGTAACTTTAGTAAATGTGGTAAGTAAATGTGGGAAGAAGTGCTCAGCTTCTGGATAAACCTTGGATGTTAATCCAATAAGATTACTGACAAATTGGATTAAGATGCCAGAGTAGTTTGCAGGAAACTGAGATCAAAGAATCAGAAATTTGGTAATTAAAAGAAAGAAGACAGGATCATTGGAAGACATGGTCAATAATGTATATAAGTATGCATGGGTTTCCTTGGTAACTTAGCTGGTAAAGAACCCACCTGCAATGGTGGAGACCTAGGTTTAAACCCTGGGTTGGGAAGATCCCCTGGAGGAGGCATGGCAACTCACTCCAGTTTTCTTGCCTGGAGAAGCCTGATAGACTTCTCCAGGAGCCTGGCGGGCTACAGTTCATGGGGTTGCATAGAGTCAGACATGACCACAGCACATGTAAACATGTATGCATTATGTCAACTAACTTTTAACTGAGTAAATACTTCAAAATTTTGTAGATTAAGAAAACTAAAATTTGCTTGGTTCATGATTATGTGGGTTAGCTGGATGATTCTTCTGATGTGGGCTTATTTGGATAAACCCCACTGGGCTTTCTCATGCGTCATAGTCAGCTGAAGTGTCAGCTGGTAAATGGATGATCTAGGATGACCTCACAGATAGTTCTGGCAATTAGCAGGCTGTCAGCCAAGGCATTAGGAGTGATTTAGCTGTGGTGTCTTTCATTGTTTAGCAGGCTAGCCTGTCCTTTCACACAGGTCAATGTTAGTTTTTCCAAGACAAGGGTGCACAATGCACACACATTTTACAAATCTCCACTTACTTTATGGTTGCTAATGATCCATTGGTCAAAACCAGCCACATAGCCAACCCACATTGAAAGGATGTTGAACCAGACTCTATCTTCAGATGGAAAGGGACAAATTTGTAGCCATTTTTAAAATTAGCCATATGTATTTATTTTCTGTCTTATCTGCTACGTTCTAACTTCCATGAAACTAAGTCAATCATGTTCATTTATTAAACCTCTATTGCTTTGTATGATATTTGAAAAACAGTGTTCATTGATATTATAAATGCCTATTTATCAGTGTCTAAATATACCCCAAACAAAGTTACCCACTTCCCCAGTAGACCATCACCACTTCCAATTTCCCAGCTTTCAGGAAATACATATCTGTTTCCTAACTCTTTAGATCAAAACATTGATGTCACTTCTAGGCATTCCTATTATCTCTTGCCTTATCAGATCCAGTTCCTTGTTTATTCTAGTTATTCAGTTACTCTCAACTGTACATCTTTCAACTTCTATTAGTTTTATCTTCTTATAATTAAGAGGTCAGATGATCTGTTTACTAGATAAGTTCTAGCTTGACTTTCGGCTACTACAACTCCTTTCATTGTTCACCTGACCTCCCATCAAATCCTGGATTAATCTTTCAAAAGCCTACTACACATTATGCCAACTCTCTGTTCAATGATTTTCAGTACTTTCTTTTTTTTTAAACAACTTGTCAGCTGCATACTGAAAGGTCAAGATTCCATGAAGTTAATCAGCTTAGAGCCTGGCATGCTACATACAGTCCATGGGGTTGCAAAGAGTCAGACATGACTTACTGACTGAACATCAACAACCAGCTTTCACAGTGCTTACTTTCAAGCTTTCAAGTATCTGATATTCCTGATACCTGGACTACAACTCTTCCCCTCAATATCCATATTCTTTTTCTTTCCTCTGTATCCACTAGCATATCAAATTTTGCTGTTGATCACTCAGTCATGTCCAACTCATTGTAACCCCATGAACTGCAGCATGAACTCGTGTCCGTTGAGTCAGTTATGTCATCCAACCATCTCATCCTCTGTCATCCCCTTCTCCTCCTACCCTCAATCTTTCCCAGCATCAGGATCTTTTCTAATGAGTTGGTTATTTGTATAGATGTCCAAAGTACTGGGACTTCAGCTTCAGCATCAGTTCTTCCAATTAATATTCAGGATTGGTTTTCTTTAGGATTGACTGGTTTGAATTCCTTGCTGTCCAAGGAACATTCAAGAGTCTTATCCAGCACCACGATTCAAAAGCATCAATGCTTTGGTGTTCAGTCTTCTTTATGGTCCATCTTTCACATCAGTATATGACTACTGGGAAAACCATAGCTTTGACTGTATGAACCTTTGTTGGCAAAGTGATGTCTTTGCTTTTTAATTTGCTGCCAAGTTTGTTATAGCTTTTGTTTCAAGGACCAAGTGTCTTTAATTTCATCGCTAGATTTACCATCCAAAAGTGATTTTGGAGCCCAAGAAAATAAACTCTGTCACTGTTTCCAGTTTTTCCCCGTCCATTTGCCAGATGCTATGATCTTAGGTTTTTGAATGTTGTTTTAAGCCAGCTTTTTTGCTCTCATCTTTCACCCTCATCAAGAGGCTCTTGAGTTCCATTTTGCTTTCTGTCATTAGAGTGGTATTACCTGCATATCTGAGGCTATTGATATTTCTCCTGATAATATTGATTTCAGGTTTTTGTGTTATCCAGCCTGGCATTACTCATAACGTACTCTGCATATGAGTTAAATAAATAGCATAACAATATATTGGCTTGATGCACTCCTTTCCAAATTTGAACCAGTCCATTGTTCCATGTCCATATCTAACTGTTTATTCTTGTCCTGCATACAGGTTTCTCAAGACATAGGTAAGGTGGCCTGGTATTCCCATCTCTTTTGGAATTTTCCAGTTTGTTGTGATCTACACAGTCAAAAGCTTTAGCATAGTTAATGAAGTAGAAGTAGTTTTTGTTTTGTTTTGTTTTTAGAATTCCCTTGCTTTTTCTATGATCCAATGAATAAAAATTTTCCCACACTCTGTGCTTCTCAGTGGTCAAATTCCAACTCTCTGAACATTGTTCTATTCAAGACACTTCACAATTTCAAACAAAACATAAAAAAAAACATAAAAAATATTATGAAGTTTTAATAGCAAAAGCAAAATTTTCTTTTTGTGGGTTGGGTGCTTTAGACAAATTGTTGAAAAAAGTGCCAATGAATGTATGATCTTTGGTGTTTCAATGGAATTAAGAAAGAAATCTAGAAACAAAAGTTTTGTTACTCAAATAGGTTAGGAAAAACTGTGTTCAGGTTATTTTAATGAAAACGTTTTACAGTGTTCTACTTTGCTGATTTATTTGATGAATATCAAAGGAAAGGATATGGTTATTCTCAGAATTCTATAACACTTGAAACAACTATATTTTTCCTTCTTCATATGCAACCATGGATCTACTAACATACTGAGGATCACATTTTGGAAAATAGCTATTGATAATTATTGGCTACTTTATATGTTTCCATATCTGTGTTTGCCATTTACATTTTACTAATGATATTGGACATTTGCTGTCCATGGCTGCTTGCATTCATTCATCTGGTTCCTATGAAGCAGGGGCCTCAATATACTTTCAAGCAATTCCCTCATTTAGTATAGAATTGATGGGGGTGATGGCACCATCTGAGCCAAGCAGGGGATGTAATGACCCAACCTGGGCTATTTGTACTTTTTGGAATTTTGAATCTTTAGTAGAGAGCCAGAAAAAATAAAGAGCTAACTCATTCCAGTAGCAGTAGCCTGCCAATACCATTAATGCATGACAGGTAGAGTAGACACTCCTGCTTCCCGCCACCCCTCAACTTAAGATAACCATGTCTTAACCCCTATAACCTGTGAAAAGGTGAACCAGGTGGGCCAATATAATTACAAGTGTCTTTAAAGATGACAGATGAAGAAAGGCACCTAAGCTAAGGAACCTGTGCAGGCTCTTGAAGTTGAAAACTTAAGGGAATGAATTCTCCACAAAGTCTTAGAAGGGAATGGCATCCTGCTGACCTGCGGGTTTTAGCTCAGTTGGATCTGTTTCTGGCTCCCCAAATTACACAACAGTAAGATAGTACATTAGTGTTTTCAGCCAATGTGCTTGTAGTTATGTTTTATAGCAGTCAGCCATAAAAAACAATGCAACAAACCTATCTTGATTCTTGAAATCAGGTTGGGTCTTATTTATTCTTAAATGGTTCCTCAACTTTCTTGTACATTGCCTAATACTTCCTAAAACATTCTGATAAATTCTGTCTTTGCTAAATGTATTCAGAGTCAGTTTCTGAGGCTTTATAAACAAAACATACAGTTTAAAATGTTTATCCATGTATTTTTGTCATTTTTTATCCTTATTAGATTATAAAGTCTCATGGAAAATATCTTCATGTGTTTTATATATACATATGTAAATATAAATGGAGTCTAATGTAGTCATTAATTATTTGCTGTTCAATAGATGTTGCTAATCCTTATTAATTGGATTCATTAAAAAATACAAAAAAAATCTTATGGAGCAACATACAATATAGGTATTTTATTAGAAAAAAAATGGAATGATGCAAAATTAGTAACAAAGCATAAAATTTCCTCTGAAGTCTTGTTTAAATGTATGAATACCATTACATAATTCCAATATAGCTGTTTTACAATTTTTATTTTTATTTTTTACTTAAGCATTTTGTGTGTTAGCATGTGTTTTCATTACTTTTATTTTCACTGGCAATGAATTTCATTAAGCCAGGTGGTGTAGTGGTAAAGAATCCACCTTCCAATGCAGGAGACTCATTGGACTTAGGTTGGCTCTCTGGTTTGGGAAGATCCCCTGGAGAAGAAAATGGCAACCTACTCCAGTATTCTTGCCTGGAAAATCCCATGGACAGAGGAGACTGGCGGGCTACAGTCCATAGGGACACAAAGAGTCAGACGTGACTGAATGACTAAGAAAAAACACACATTACAATCGTTAGAGTTTGCACTGTTTTAATTTTCTAGAAAACAATTTATACTGCTTCTCTTATAGTAAATGTCCACGGGCTGCAAGATTTTGTCCAAAGTAATTAATCTGATTATTTTATTTATATATATGGTGTTATCAAAAAGTTGGCATTAACTGTATATGAATGCAAAAATATTTGCTACACTTTTGCAGAATTTTAAATCAATAGCTTTTATTTGTTTCTGTTTTTGTCTTTTTGTTACTGTTATTCTTGTTCAGTTGTGCCTGACTCCGTGACCTCATGGACTGTAGCAAGCAAATTCACAGGAAAACAGGATAATTCATTCCTTCCTACTGGCTTTTGTCTGAAGTGTTGCTGATAACAAGGCAGCTGTCAGTTAAACTGTCATATCTCACCTGGCTCAGTGACTCAGTGACTCACCAGGCATCACAGGCTCAGTGGATTGAGTTTGAACAAACTGTGAGAGATAGTGGGGGCAGGGAAGCCTGAGGTATTGTAGTCCATCGGGTGACAAAGAGTTGGACATAACTTAGCGACTGAACAACAATAGCTGTGTGCATTGTATATGTGTTTTCTAGATGCTTCACAGATTATATGGATTTACCTTATTTAATCTTATTGGGATTATAATTTGAAATATTATTTTTATTGATTTACTTGGGTGACTAGATCTGAGAATGTGTTTCTCAACAGTTCTGGAAATTTCCTGGCTAATAGTTCTTTAAATATTGTTTCTTCATTGTTTTTATGTTTTGGAACTCTGATTATATTTACATTTAAAAATTTTTTGGTCTTTTCAGCTCCTTTTATATTTTTCCTCTTGTTTTCCTTTCATCCTGAAATCTGCTACATTCTTTAAATATAAAAAAGCATTTTATTAATCTTTTTACTGCAATTAATACTTTTTCTAATTTGTTGTTTACCTATCTTTTGATAATTTCAGTGATTATATATACATATATGTGTATATGCATATGTGTACCTACATTTATATTTCTACTTTAAGAATTTATAATCAGTTTTTTCTTTTTTCTTTTTAAATTATATATTTTATTACTTTGAAAAAATTTATTGGCATACAGTTGATTTACAATGTTGGGTTAGTTTCAGGTGTACAGCAAAGTGAATAAGTTATACATATACATACGTCTACTCTTTTATGGATCCTTTCCCATTAAGTCATTACAGAGTATTGGGTAGAGTTCCCTGGGCTATGTAGGGGGTCCTTATTATTTATTTATTTTATGTATAATAATGTATATGGTGACTGCAGCCTTGAAATTAAAAGACGCTTACTCCTTGGAAGGAAAGTTATGACCAACCTAGATAACATATTAAAAAGCAGAGATATTACTTTGCCAACAAAGGTCTGTCTAGTCAAGGCTATGGTTTTTTCTAGTGGTCATGTATGGCTGTGAGAGTTGGACTGTGAAGAAAGCTGAGCACCGAAGAATTGATGCTTTTGAACTGTGGTGTTGGAGAAGACTCTTGTGAGTCCCTTGGACTGCAAGGAGATCCAACCAGTCCATCCTAAAGGAGACCCGTCCTGGGTGTTCATTGGAAGGACTGATGCTGAGGCTGAAACTCCAATACTTTGGCCACTTCATGTAGAGTTGACTCATTGGAAAAGACCCTGATGCTGGGAGGGATTGGGGGCAGGAGGAGAAAGGGACGACAGAGGATGAGATGGCTGGATAGCATCACTGACTCGATGGACGTGAGTCTGGGTGAACTCTGGGAGTTGATGATGGACAGGGAGGCCTGGCGTGCTGCAATTCGTGGGGTCACAAAGAGTCGGACATGACTGAGCGACTGAACTGAACTGAGTGTGTATATGTCAATCCTAATCTTCTAATTTATCCTTTTCCCACTTTCCCCCTTGGTAAAGGTAAGTTTGCTTTCTATATCTGTGATTCTATTTCCATCTTGTGTATAAGATCATTTGTACCATTTTTTAGATTTCACAAAAAAGTGACATCATATGATATTCATCTTTGTCTGATTTTACTCAGTATTTATTTATTATTTAGATATTCACACACTTATCTTTATAAATATATTCATCTTACTACTTTATCTCCATGCTTGATAATTAAGATATAAGCATTTTAAACTCAAATTCTGACATCAATTTTATTTTATTCACTGTAAATCATATTACTTCATGTCCTTAGCTGTTTTGTGATTTTTGACTATAAAGTCGTATTCCTTAGACAATCTGTAGAAATACAGTAAGCTTATATTAAAGTTAGGCTTCTCTGCGATGCAGGAGACCCAGGTTCAATCCCTGGGTCTGGAAGATCCCCTCGAGAAGTGAATGGCTACCTACTCCAGTATTCTTGCCTGGAGAATTCCATGGACAGAAGAGCTCAGTGGGCTATGTTTCAAGAGGTCTCAGAGTCAGACAGAACTTAACAATTAACCCTTTCACTTTTTAAATGTTAAAGTTGAGTTACTCTGGACAGGGTTTTTGTTTGTTTGCTTGTTTTGCTATCACTTGACTGGAGGCACTACAAATCTAGGATCATTTTAAATGAAACTATATGGTTGCATGTGTGATAAGTCACTTCAGTCTTATTTGTCTCTTTGCGACCCTATGAACTATAGCCTGCCAGGCTCCTCTGTCCAAAGGATTCTCCAGGCAAGAATACTGGAGTGGATTGTCGTGCCCTGGTCCAGGGCATCTCCCCAGCTCATGCATTAAATGTGTGTCTCTTATGTCTCTTGCATTAGCATGTGGGTTCCTTATCACCAGCACCACCTGGGAAGCCCAAATTATTTGGTTAAGATTTTTCAAAAGAAACAGACTGAATTTACGTTACAAATCTTCATGAAATCCAGATGGTTAAAAAGAGAGAAAAAAATTTTAATTAGATCCCATTTGTTTATTTTTGCTTTTATTTACAATATTCTGGGAGGTGGGTCGTAGAGGATCCTGCTGTGATACAGAGTGAAGTAAGCCAGAAAGAAAAACACCAATACAGTATACTAATGCATATATACGGAGAAGGCGATGGCACCCCACTCCAGTACTCTTGCCTGGAAAATCCCACGGATGGAGGAGCCTGGTAGGCTGCAGTCCACGGGGTCACTAAAAGTCGGACACGACTGAGCAACTTCACTTTCCCTTTTCACTTTCATGCATTGGAAAAGGAAATGGCAACCCACTCCAGTGTTCTTGCCTGGAGAATCCCAGGGACGGCGGAGCCTGGTGGGCTGCCGTCTATGGGGTCGCACAGAGTCGGATACGACTGAAGCGACTTAGCAGCAGCAGCAGCAGCAACACATGTATATGGAATTTAGAAAGATGGTAACAATAACACTGTATTCGAGACAGCAAAAGAGACACACATGTATAGAACAGTCTTTTGGACTCTGTGGGAGAGGGAGGGGTGGGGATGATTTGGGAGAATGGCACTGAAACATGTATAATATAATATAAGAAATGAATCGCCAGTCCAGGTTCAATGCATGATACAGGATGCTCCGGGATGGTGCACCAGGATGACCCAGAGGGATGGTATGGGGAGGGAGGTGGCAGGGGGGTTCAGGATTGGGAATACATGTACACCTGTGGCAGATTCATGTTGATGTATGGCAAAACCAATACAATATTGTAAAGTAATTAGCCTCTAATTAAAGTAAATATATTTAAATTTAAAAAAAAGAGAAAAAAGATTTTTGAAAACTATCTTTTACTTCTATGTAATTTACATATATAGTTAATAAATATGTTTTTATATTCCCTAAGAATATTTGAATAGGGGGAGTGTCATGCTTTGAGAAATTTGATTTTTTCTCTAGAAAAGTGAATTCCTTATAATATTAATGCATTTCAGTAATAACTTACCACAGGTGATTTTTCAGAACCCATAGGGACCAGATGAATAAAGAAGGAGGGCTGGAGAGATACGGTTAACAGAGAATAGATGTTATAAAATAGGAAAGTACAGCTCAGTTATCACCATCCTTTCCTTGATCTTTTGATAGTAGAGGCACAGTATTGTTAGAGTTCCAAATTTTATGGAGGAACTAGAATTCTAAATTTTGATATATTAGGAGCATATTAAAAATAAACAACAGAATAGCATAACCAAAAATGGTGTGATATGGACTTCTGAAAATATAACCCTCCTTAAAACCAATGAAAAACATCTGTCAAACGTTGTCAGAATTAGCTATTTCAAAACTATGAAAATTAAGCAAAGACTTGCAGCAACACTTATTTTAAAAATTGCTGAATGTTCATATTAGCAGCAAGCTTTATGGTTTTGTAACTTGCTCTATATCTGTGTCCTACTATCTAGCCTAGGAATAGATTGCTAAAATAACAAGTTAAACTTCCTGGTACCAAAAGGAAAAGCATGAAGCTCCAGCTTTTTCAAAACCTTATTCTGAAACAAAAATGAAATGATTATTTTTTTCCTTCCCTGGAAATGCTCCAGATGAAAATTTTGTCTTTATTAAACATGACTTGAATTCATGCATTACTAAAGTTTATCCTTACATTAAAATACTTACAGGAAAGTATTTTAATGTTGCAGTTGCTGCAGGTGAAGATAAAAGTTGGGCCAAATAATAAACCATCTAAAAATCTTAAAAAGAAAAACTGAGGAATAAGATGTTGCCCTAATAAAATGCCATAGCCTGAGTGTCTTAAGCAGCAGAAATATTTTTGCCACAGTTTTAGAGGCTTGAAGTCTAAGATCCAGGTGCCAGTATGGTTGATTTCTTGTGAGAGTACTTTTCTTGGCTTGCATAAGCCACTTTCTCACTATGTCTTCACTTGACAGTGAGAGAGAAAGAGGGACATCTTTATTTATCTTCTTATAAGTCCACACATTCTGACCAAATTATGGTCACCCTTAAGACCTGATTTAACTTTACTTCACAAAGAGCTTATCTCTAGATATGCTTATATGGAGGGGTAGGGTTTCAACAAATGATTTTGGGGAAACACAATTTTGTCCACATAAAATGTCACAGAAATTTTGGAACTCTCTGATATATTGTTGGAGTCTAGAATGCTGTGACCATTTGTGAACTTGTTTATATGTCTAGGAAGGTCTTGAGAATGTCTTAACATCTCACTTACAAATGGACTTGAAACTGCACAACCAGCAATTAAAGGCCAAGACAGAGTGGTAAAAGCTTGTAATGGTATGCACACAGATATTGCAACAAATATGGAGAGATTTATGAATTCTGGAAATTTAGGGAAAGTTCTAGCCACTAAAGGAGAAGGCAGTGGCACCTCACTCCAGTACTCTCGCCTGGAAAATCCCATGGATGGAGGAGCCTGGTGGGCTGCAGTCCACGGGGTCGCTAAGAGTCGGACATGACTGAATGACTTCACTTTCACTTTTCACTTTCATGCATTGGAGAAGGAAATGGCAACCCACTCCAGTGTTCTTGCCTGGAGAATCCCAGGGACGGGGGAGCCTGGTGGGCTGCCGTCGATGGGGTTGCACAGAGTCGGACATGACTGAAGCGACTTAGCAGCTAGCCACTAAGCAGAAAACTCAGTGGAGGTTTGTAGGATTCTAAAATTACTGTGCCACATGTCCTACGGTAATATTGAGAGATGTGTCTTGAAATCTGTTGGGTGATATCCATTTTAGCTTGTATTTTTTTCTTAAAAATATTGTGTCAGGATCTATGGAAAGTGAGTTATATCCTAAAATTCTGGGTACCCCCAAGTGTTTCTGTTTTTGAAAAAGAAAGATAATAGGTGCCTTTCAAGACTCATTTTGAATATCTAACAAGTAACTTGCTGTGAAACACAAAGTACATTGAATGATTTTTCTTTGTCTTTACCATCAAGAATACCACTGAGTCCATAGATGAAAGCCCTCAGACGAAAGACCAATCAGTAAATTTTAGACCCTAAGCATCATATAAAATAAAAATCCATCTCTGTGTGAGTCATTATCAAATAGACTTTGTCACACACTTGAAGTCAGTTCAGTTCAGTTCAGTCGCTCAGTCATGTCCGACTCTTTGTGATCCCATGAATTGCAGCACGCCAGGCTTCTCTGTTCATCACCAACTCCCAGAGTTCGCCCAAAGTCATGTCCATTGAGTTGGTGATGCTATCCAGCCATCTCATCCTGTTGTCCCCTTCTCCTCCTGCCCTCAATCCCTCCCAGTATTAGAGTCTTTTCCAATGAGTCAGCTCTTCGTGTGAGGTGGCCAAAGTATTGGAGTTTCAGCTTTAGCATCAGTCCTTCCAATGAACACCCAGGACTGATCTCCTTTGGAATGGACTGGTTGGATCTCCTTGCAGTCCAAAGGACTCTCAAGAGTCTTCTCCAACACCACAGTTCAAAAGCATCAATTCTTCGGTGCTCAGCTTTCTTCACAGTCCAACTCTCACATCCATACATGACCACTGGAAAAACCATAGCCTTGACTAGATGGACCTTTGTTGGCAAAGTAACGTCTCTGCTTTTGAATATGCTATCTAGGTTGGTCATAACTTTTCTTTCAAGGAGTAAGCGTCTTTTAATATCATGGCTGCAATCACCATCTGCAGTGATTTTGGAGCCCCAGAAAATAAAGTCTGACACTGTTTCCACTGTTTCCCATCTATTTTCCATGGAGAGATGGGACCAGATACCATGATCTTAGTTTTCTTAATGTTGAGCTTTAAGCCAACTTTTTCACTCTCCTCTTTAGTTTTTAAAAATGTTATTCCAGCTTGCGATTGAACATGTGATTGTACAAAACCGACTTAGTCACTGGATATTTTTGGTCCTTGAAATGCCCTTTCCAATTTTTGGAGCAGAACTTTTGCCTTGGGCTATCTTTAATAATATATTAAGCATTAAATGTATGAGCATAGTATAAGCACATTAGTTTTTTTTGTTGTTTTTCATTGCATGGCTTTTTTTGCGTCTTTAAAATACCACAAATAAGTCTGAGGAGTTATCCAGTTTCATGCTGTTTCTGTAACTGAACAAGCTTTTATTCATCAGCCTAAAAAAACTGTTCCTTTTTTCACAAATGTAGATACTGTCCAAGCTTTTTTTGATATATTTGCTTGTAACTGGTAGGGTTTGCTGAATCAAAGAAGCTAAATTTGGTAGAAGTTCCATGTTGTTCCTTCAAGAATTAACTCATCATTGTAAAGTAATTAGCCTCTAATTAAAATAAATAAATTTAAATTAAAAAATTAAAAAAAGAAAAGAATTAACTCATCTTAAAAATAAAAAATCAACGCATCTTTTTGGGCTTGAGACAACAAACAAACAACTCCTGGCTTCATCCAAGCCCAGTAGATGCGTTGCTTTTTGCCAAAGAAATTTTGAGTTTCCTCACGAGACCCATTCTCTTGAAGAATGACGTTGATAGCAAAGCAGGCCGCAGCACTGCTGTTCTGTACATGACTACAGTTTATGCACACAAGCCGGTGCCTTTCTCTCTCCCCACCCTTTGTAACCTGGAACTTCTTTTTTTTTTTTTCCCCAAGGAGAGTGAGTTCTACATTGATGAGATTGGAGTCCTTCTCCCAGGGTGCCACCAGAACCCTTTGCAACAACTGGGCATCCCTTCAGAGTGATTTTGATATCCTCTGGAATATGAACCAGAGAAGGCGATGGCACCCCACTCCAGTACTCTTGCCTGGAAAATCCCATGGACAGAGGAGCCTGGTAGGCTGCAGTCCACGGGGTCGCTAAGAGTCAGACAGGACTGAATGACTTCACTTTCACTTTTCACTTTCATGCATTGGAGAAGGAAATGGCAACCCACTCCAGTGTTCTTGCCTGGAGAATCCTAGGGATGTGGAGACTGGTGGGCTGCTGTCTATGGGGTTGCACAGAATCGGACACGACTGAAATGACTTAGCAGGAATATGAACAGTCTTAATGCTGAGGACAGGCTTCATTCTTCCAATAGGTGCAACAAAGAATCACATTCATATTTTTTAGCTGCCCTGAATTCCACATTCCTCTGTACTTGTACTCATTCCTTGTCAAGGAAATATACTTTATTTAAATGTACAATTACTTGTTATTTTGTTGTGTGTGTCCTTCCACATGGAAACTATTTTGTTATCTAATTTTTAAGTTGCATTTACTAAATAGTTAATGTTTTCAAGCTCTCTTAATCCTAGACTGGTAAGAGTTTCCTAAGCAGCTATAAATAGAAAAAATATATATACAGCTGGAATTTAAATCTGAAGCCATCATAGTCCTGTGGGTATGAAAATTAACTCAAGTAGCATCATGAACTGTTCACATTTATTAGGTGATCCATTCAAGGAGGGTCCTTTATTTCTTAAATCATGCTCAATACATGAGATGTTATTCACTAAAATCTCAACTAGATGCATAGACTGAGTACGGTGCTGCTGCCCAGATCAATAGTGTGTAGGCTGACCACTGATCAACCATCAGTGAAGCAAGCGTCCACTTATAGTTTGTTTCCACTACCCCAAGAGGTAACTGTAAGCGTTACTGTGGTTACCTCTGCCACTTGGAAGACTGAGTGAAGAAAAGAGCTTCAGGTGGAAATATTCTCCTCATTGAATAAATTGATGAGTGGGTACTTGAAACTTCTGTGCCCAAATTCTTCATCTTAATTCAAAGTAAGGTATACAATTATTTGGCATTAATATTGTATTTAAAATGGCCACAATGACTGTGGTGGACAATGAAATGCTATAGTGATTTCCCACTTTCTGGTACCCAGCAATCTGTGTAATCTTTTCCAGAGTGGAGGCTGGGACCAGTGAGTTGATTCTAACCAATAGACTACAGTAAGTCCCCTACATATGAATCTTTAAGATGCGAACTTTGAAAGGTGTGAATGTGCATTCTGATAGCCAATCCTGTAAGTGAGTTCGAGTGTCTGGAATACATCATCATGTGTGTGCATCCTCTAGAAGTGGTTGTGCTTCTGTGGACCTTACTTGCAGTACAGTACAGTACAGTACTATACAGTCTACTGTATAATGGTACAGTGTCTTTATTTAAAGTCCAGGATGTTCCAAAGCCAGTATAAAAGCAGTGGTATGTAGACAATTGTGGTAGTTGAGTATCTAGGCTAACTTGGTTGTACTTAGGAACAAATTGGACTTAAGAACACAGTCTTGGACTGGAACTTATTCGTCTGTAGAGGACTTATTATATGGCAAAGGTAATGCTGTTGTTCAGTCTCTGTGTCCACCTTTTTGTGACCCCATGAACTGTAGTACACCTGGTTTCTGTGTCCTTCACTATCTCCTACAGTTTGCTCAAACTCATATCCATTGAGTTGATGATGTCATCCATCCAAGTCATCCTCTGTCACCCCCTTCTCCTCCTGCCTTAAATATTTCCTGGCATCAGGCTCTTTTCTAATGAGTTGGATCTTTGCATCAGGTGACCGAAGTATTGGAGCTTAGATTCAGCATCAGTCCTTCCAGTGAATATTCAGGGTTGATTTTATTTAGGATTGACTGTTTGATCTCCTTGCAGCCCAAGAGACTCTCAAGAGTCTTCTCCAGCACCAGAACTGGAAAACATCAATTCTGTGCTCAGCCTTCTTTATGGTCCAACACTCACATCTGTACATGACTACTGGGAAAAACAGAGCTTTGACTATAAGGACCTTTGTCAGCAAAGTGACATCTCTGCTTTTTAGTAGGCTGCCTAGGTTTGTCACAGCTATGCAATAATAATAATAACTAATTTGATTTAGTTTATTTTATATGGAAAAGGTGATGGGAAAACACCCCATGATTATTTTATATTCTATAAGGTTCTGTCTTAGCATACTCTCTTTTGCTGGTCTTGAAAAAGCAAGCATCTATGCTGTGAACTTCCTATTGAGAGAGTCACATGGAAAGGAAGAGAAGGTAGTACAGAGGACCTGGCAGTTAGCAAAAATGGGGAGACCTCATTCCAATAATTGAAAGAAGTTGAATTTTGCTAACAACCCTAGCCAACTGGGAAGAAATTCTCACTTTGAGCATTAAGATGAACACGTAGCTCAGCTAATACCTTGACTGCATTTTCTGAGGTCTTGAGCAGAGGGTTGAGATAAATTGTGTCTGGACCCCTGACCCACGAACAACATGAAAAAAAAATAGGTGTGTTGTTTTAAGCCTCTAAGTTTGTGGTAATATTTTTATTATCATGTTGAACATGCATACAATAACAAAGGGGTAATTTCCACTTATATGGTTGATGGCAAATATTTCTGATAAAATAATGCTGTAACATCATTAGCAAGTAATGATGAATGGTAAATTTGTTCTATGAAAATTCTCCTTAAAATGAGTTATTTATTTAATCAAGAGGGCATATAGTGCTTAAGAACATGAGTCCTGTACTCCTTGGGTGAAATCCCAGACCTTCTACTTTCTAGCTGTATTACCCTGAACAATCCATGGAAACTCTCTGAGCCTCCATTGCCACATCTAAAAAATGGATAATAATTACATATATCTCACAGGCATAGCTGTGAGAATTGAGTGAGTAAAATCATGCCATTTATATTTGTTAAATTATTGGCATAAATATTTTGGTTTTATGCAATATAACTAAACTGTAAAGTGTGTTATTTCTGCCAAAATAATTAATCTTCAAAAGTGAAATAAATAACTCTTGTGCCTAGAATTAATGTTGGAAATAGTAAAGGCTGTGAAACAAGTGAACAAAAAAATTGCAGATGCTCAAAATTTAAAGAAGGTGAATTCAATGACAGAGCAAAAGAACACTGAGAAATAGTCACAGATTCACAGCAGATAATCACAGCAGATTACTGAATTCAGAGAAAGAGACAACATGTAGAGAACGCATTCAGAGAAAATGTGCTACGGTAAAATGTGCTGCAGGTAAAACAAAGCTATAATGATAAAAGTTTTGGTTAAGAAAAGCTACATAAGAACAGAAAACTTTACTTAGTAAGGATATGTAAACAGTACCCAGAAGATCTAGTATAGAAATCATTATGCTAGTAGTAAATTTTAGGAGAATTCTCTAAGGCTAAAGTCGTAAAACACACTAAGGAAAGAAAGACAGAGAGTGGCTAATCCAGGCACATATTTCACAAAGACAGGACAGAGACCATAGCTGAAAAGTCACTTGTTCATAGCTGAAAAAATTACTATCAATTTCTATGTGATCTCACATCAGTGGTATAAACTAAGCTTACTGTCTCTTTGTGTTTCTAGTTGTTTATACACTTCAAATAAATAGTGAATCTGTATATGAGCCAGTCTAATGTATAATCTGATTCCAGCAAATATGTTTTATTGGATTCAACAGTTAACCAATGCAATTTATCCTTGAAATTATGTTGCTCAATGGATTAGCCTTGGTTAGTTATCCTCAGACTTCTCTGTTAGGCATAAGCATTTTTATTTTAGGTCCTTGCAGCCAAAGAGAGGTAATGTATTTGAAACAGGACATATGCCCCTGAAATAAATGGGCATTAAGTTTAGCTACCTTTTCACTGATTGCTTGTGATTTAAGGGCCTTTTCAATGATTATATTCAATAGCCAAAATGATTGAAAAATCAGGATCCTATGAATCCAATTCTTTGTCTTTCTAGGGCAGAGAATTGATGCTTTTGAACTGTGGAGAGAGAAGACTCTTGAGAGTCACTTGGACTGCAAGGAGATCCAACCAGTCAATCCTAAAGGAAATCAGTCCTGAATATTCATTGGAAGGACTGATGCTGAAGCTGAAGCTCCAATATTTTCGCCACCTGAAGTGAAGAACTGACTCATTGGAAGAGACCACGATGTTGGAAAAGATTGAAGGCAGGAGGAGAAGGGGACGACAGAGGATGAGATGGTTGGATGGCATCACTGACTCAATGGACATGAGTTTGAGCAAACTCCGGGAGCTGCTGATGGACAGAGAAGCCTGGCAACCGAGCAGCTGAACTGAACTGAACTTGAATCCAATTCTTTGTCTTTCCAGTGTAGAGACAGCTTTAGTTTTCTATTATAAAGATCAAACAGTTATAAAGTAATTTTTTGAAGAATACAATCTTCTGGTGAAAAATTAAATCAAACTTTAATCCATTTGATAGTAACCAGGGATAAAATTAGATGATGAATATTAAAGGGGATACCTACCATTTTTAAAGAAGCTACAGATTTTGAAAATTTTCAAGTCTACTTTATATCATTGTAATAAATCACAAAAATATAACTAACAAATCTCAGTAAACATGACCTTTTTAAGAAAATTTGTAAATATCACTCTATTTTTCTTTGTCACAGTTCTCTAATTTAGAAAAATAAATAGAATGTAAATATTGCTCTTATGTTGAATCAACCACTCATTAGTACTTACAGTGCCAATGGTTTTTCCCCTTAAATACACAAACTCTCCAAAAATTTTAGATATCCATTAGCTAAATACTTCTTAATATGTTAACATCATATTTATTTTTTATATTTTAATAATGAACTATTTCTTGCTGTGCCTATATATAAAACATAACATATGCTATTGGCTTAATTATCTATATGAGGCCTCAGAAACAGTTTTCTGAAATACAGAATGATAAGAAGAATTACATACATATGTATGTGTGTATAGTTTTAAATATTTATGTTCATATTTCTTTTTTTGTATTTATATATATCCAGACATGAAAATGTATCTCAGTTGAGGCTATTAATATTATTCCAATCTGAAATGTGGGCAATCCATGCAATATTTGCCATTATGACAATACTAAACAATAGACACAACAAATACATTTCCAGATAAGCATTTCTCATAACATTATAAACATAGGTGCATAGATAGATAGATGGCAGCCAGTTAGACAGATGTGCATGAGAGCTATGTCATTTCAGTCATGTCCAACTCTTACAACCCATGGACTATTGCCCCCCAGGCTCCTTTGTCTATAGGACTTTCCCAGCAAGAATACTAGAGTGGATTGCCATTTCCGTCTCCAAGGATCTTCCCAATCCAGAGATTGACCTACATTTCCCAATGGATAGATATCCAGTGGCAGCAAACTATTCTAGTGTTGTATAAATGAAAGTGAAAGTTGCCCAGTCACGTCCGGCTCTTTGCAACCCCCTGAACTATACAATCCATGAAATTCTCCAGGCCAGAATACTGGAGTGGGTAGCCTTTCCCTTCTCCAGGAGATCTTCCACACTGGGGATCAAACCCAGGTCTCCTGCATTACTGGCGGATTCTTTACCAGCTGAGCCTCAAGGGAAGCTCAGTGTTCTGTAAATAGTCACATATTCAAAGAACAACTCTAGCTCTAAAAATAATTCCAAAGATAACTGACAAAGTATTTTTGGGAAAAAAAGGGATTACCTGTGGGATAAATGCATAAATTATGGAGGGAATAGTTAGATTCAACAAACATTTGTTGAGCATTCATTATATATCATCATTTCTTTTAGGGAATTGTATTGGGCATTCTGGATTTTGCTACTTCTATAATATTACTGTTCAGTCGCTAAGTCATGTCTGACTCCTTGCAACCCATGGACTGTAGAATGCCTTCCAGGCTCCTCTGTCCATGGGATTTCCCAGGCAAGAATATTGGAATGGGTTCCCATTTCCGTCTCCAGGGGATCTTCCTGACCCAGGGATCAAACCTATGTCTATTGCATCTCCTGCCTTGCCAGGCAGATTCTTTAGCACTGGGCTACCTGGGAAGCCTAATATTTGCATATTTAAAAGCAAGAATTACTACTTGTTTTTTTTTTTTTTTTAAGTAGTCTCATTTATAGACATACTGAAAAATTGGTAGCTTAAAACTGCTAAATCTAGTTATATTATTTATTCCAAAATTCTATCAAGTGATGGCATTGTGCTATTCACTTTGTGAATGAGACAAATGTTTCTTGTCCCATGGTGTTAGAAATCTAACAGACAATATTCTTCCGAATTTTAAACTATTATTCATTTAAAAATACTTACAATTGATGGAGAGAAACTTTTAATGCTGATATATGTTAAATGACATGGAAATGTTTTCAATGTGGTCACTTTTGACCAGTGCTCACATTTGGAATAAGAACTGCTGGGGATTGTGGTGATGTACACATATGCATAGATGGATAGATAAATGCTATTTAAATAGTGTTTTCTATTCTTGAAGATCTTTATTTTCTGAGGTACATGTATGACATTGTGTGCATAGTTAAATGATGCTTCAATAACAGAAAAGGAGATATTAATTGAGGAAGACAATATCAGATTGTTACTCATTTGTTTATATGAAGACAAGGTGGAAGATCATGCTCAATTTAAACGTATTGCTCTATTTAACATGAAAACTTGATTACCATTTCACTGGGGAAAATGAGACAGAAAATATATATTAAATTTGAGAAAATAAAAGATGATTCACTTTAGGTATGACATTAACATGAATCCCAGGCCATGAATTGATGGCCTCTGTACCATATCAAGAACAATGACCTCAATTAACTTTATATAAGTGTTAGTAAATAATGTTGGAAATATGTGTTAATAAAAAGAATAATTAATTTAGTTTCTTCTATTTTTAAAGAAAATTGATTTTGCTATAAGTAAGCCATTTGTATCAAAGTCAGTTCTTTTGTCTATTAGTCTGTTCATTCATTAAACAAGTATTGTTATTTAGGAAGAAATTTTGAATGTATAAATATGTATTAAAATAGCCAGTTATTTAATTTTTCAGTTTAATAGATACATATTTGACATTTAAATGATTGATTCTTACAAAACTGATTAATGTCTAAAAATGTGAGCTCATTGAAAATACATTATATATTGTGTTGATGCTATTAATTGATGAATTATCTTATTGATAAAATAATACTCATAGGAATAGCATTACTGTTGTATATAGCAGTAGCTGTCACTCCCTTGATTGGTTGAAAAAGATTAATTTTTATATATAGATTCATATATAGATGTTTATATAGTCAATTATTTTAAAAATATACTTGTTTACATACTCAGTTATCTTAAATATATACATGCAAATGTAAAAATATAAATTAATATATAGTCAAGGCTATGGTTGGAGAAGGCAATGGCACCCCACTCCAGTACTCTTGCCTGAAAAACCCCGTGGACGGAGGAGCCTGGTAGGCTGCAGTCCATGGGGTCGCTGGGAGTCGGACACGACTGAGAGACTTCACTTTCACTTTTCACTTTCATGCATTGGAGAAGGAAATGGCAACCCACTCCAGTGTTCTTGCCTGGAGAATCCCAGGGATGGGGGAGCCTGGTGGGCTGCCATCTATGGGGTCCCACAGAGTCGGACACGACTGAAGTGACTTAGCAGCAGCAGTAGCAGCAAGGCTATAGTCTTCCCAGGGATCATGTATGGTTGTGAGAGCTAAAATGGAAAGAAGGCAAACACCAAAGAACTGATGCCTTCAAACTATGGTGCTAGAGAAGACTCCTCAATGTCCCTTGAACAGTAAGGAGATCAAACTAGTCAATCTTAAGGGAGATCAACCCTGAATACTCACTGGAAGGATTGATGCTGAAGCTGTGTTTTGGTCATCTGATACAAACAGACGACTCATTGGAAAAGTCCCTGATGCTGGGAAACATTGAAGCAGAGGGAGAAAAGGGCGTCAGAGGATGAGATGGCTGGATGGCATCACTGATGAAGACAACATGAACTTGGGCAAACTCCAGGTGATGGTGAGGGACAAGGAGGCCTGGCGTGCTGAGTCCATGGGGTCACAAAGAGTTGGACATGACTGGGAAAGTGAACAACAACAGCAATACATATACAATTGCTTGTTTATTCACATTCTTATATAAGTAGCATATTTGTGTATGTGTGTCATTGCAGAAACCACACAAATTAGCAGTTATAAAACCAATTTTATCTGAAATCATGATGGTTTTATTTGTATTGATTACAAGGTGCCTGCCACAATTGCTAACAAGAGCAAATCCATAGAAGATGTGAGAATATCAATAGGCTTCTAAGTCACAAATAATGAAGATGTATATTCAAGGTACTTTGAGTTTCTGAAAATTATTCCTTAGATCTCAGAATGAAAAGAACTACAGTAAAACCATTTTTGGTTGATTAGATAGCAATGACAATATCAAGTGAAAAGAGAAGATGGTAAATTGTCAGATTCATTTTAATGCACAAGGTATTTTACAATGATATAAATAAGCTGTGTTTTGCAATTATATATGTTGCAAGTCATGGTAATTTTTCCTGCACTTTTTTTTTTCTTTTCTAAACTGCCTTGAGCTAAGTTGTGAGTATGATATTCTCAGAGTAAGTAAAATGGAACCTTAAGAAAGTACTTCAATAACTCAAGCAATGATAATATGAAAAATCCTTATTTCAAGAAAAGGAGAGATAGGAATGTTGATGTGTTCAGAATCACTGATTCCTGTTTGATATCTTTATTTCATGAATCAGTATTTAACAATCACAGGCAATGAAGTTCATGTACAGAAAAACGTTGAGAGAGCTGACACTATATTATGCCTGAAACTATGGTGGTACTTCTGATTTTAAAATATCTTATTAAAAGGCATATAGCAGTTACCATTTTATTTATTAATCCCCTGCTATTTCTTACCTCTAATTTTATTATAATGAATATATTTAAGTTGATATTTATGGAGTTATGAGAGTTAATACTTTTAAGAAATTAACTTAAAAAAAAAAAACTCTTCTGAAACACACTATTAATTTGAGCAATGTTAAAAAATAGTATTCAGGCATATAAACCATATATTTGCACTTTTCCACCCAGTTCTAAAAAACCAACACTTTTAATTCAGGACATTTTCAAGCAGTAATTAGATTATTTTTGGCCTTTACTAGAACTTGGATTCATCTTCAAGAAACAACATTTTGAAATGCCTTGTTGCAGAAATTCATATTAAATTGCCATCAGGAAATTACACTGAACTATTAAAAATTCTGCTCTTATTTAAATTATCCTTGCCTCTCTTGTTTTTTGTTGAAGGATCCCATTAGTGTAAAACCCTTATAGTAACCACACATGAATAAAGAATTGTTGCATTTATTCTGTATTTTCTCCCTTTTACAAGTGATACAATTTAATACAAAGTGAATTTTAAATCGCATTCAGTTCAGTTCAGTTCAGTCGCTCAGTTGTGTCTGACTCTTTGTGACCTCATGAATTGCAGCACACCAGGCCTCCCTGTCCACCACAAACTCCTGGAGTTCACTCAAACTCAAGTCCATCGAGTTGGTGATGCCATCCAGCCATCTCATCCTCTGTCGTCCCCTTCTCCTCCTGCCCCAATCTCTCCCAGCATCAGAGTCTTTTCCAATGAGTCAACTCTTCTCATGAGGTGGCCAAAGTACTAGAGTTTCAGCTTTTGCATCAGTCCTTCCAAAGAACACCCAGGACTGATCTCCTTTAGAATGGACTGGTTGGATCTCCTTGTAGTCCAAGGGACTCTCAAGAGTCTTCTCCAACACCACACTTCAAAAGCATCAGTTCTTCAGTGTTCAACTTTCTTCACAGTCTAACTCTCACATCCATACATAACTATGGGAAAAACCATAGCCTTGACTAGACAGACCTTTGTTGGCAAAGAAATGTCTCTGCTTTTGAATATGCTATCTAGGTTGGTCATAACTTTCCTTCCAAGGGGTAACCGTCTTTTAATTTCATGGCTACAGTCACCATCTGCAGTGATTTTGGAGCCCCAAAAATAAAGTCTGACACTGTTTCCACTGTTTCCCCATCTATTTGCCATGAAGTGATGGGACCAGATGCCATGATCTTCATTTTCTGAATGTTGAGCTTTAAGCCAACTTTTTCACTCTCCACTTTCACTTTCATCAAAAGGCTTTTTAGTTCCTCTTCATTTTCTGCCATAAGGGTGGTGTCATCTGCATATCTGAGGTTATTGATATTTCTCCCAGCAGTCTTGATTCCAGCTTGTGCTTCTTCCAGCCCAGCATTTCTCATCTTAAGGCAAAGTGAATGTACAAAGATGTTTGTACATTGTACAAAGGATGTACAAAGAATGCTGTCTTTGTTTAGACATTTACTGAATCCATTACCTAAGAGGATGCAAGAAGTAAATAGTGAAGAATAGGCTTCATTTTACAGTGTAGATTTAGAACAGGTCTACTTGGGATACTATATATAGAAAATATGCAAAGAAATTCCATATTTGCAGTATTGGAGGGGGGATTTCTGTGCTCAAACTTTCTGTGCTGAATTAAAAGTAAACGGGGAAGTAGCATGAGCTAGCACTTATTTGACTTTGGTATGGACTAGACAGTGGGTTTCCCTGGTGGCTCAAAGGTAAAAAATTTGCCTGTCAAGGAGGAGACTTAGGTTTGATCCTTGGGTCAGGAAGAACTACTAGAGAAGGAAATGGCAAACCACTCCAATATCTTTGCCTGGAAAATCCCAGGGACAGAGGAGACAGGCGGGCTCTAGTCCATGGGATTGTAAGGAGTTTGACATGACTTAGTAAGTAAACAGTAACATGAACTAGATAATGGGGATAAAGGAGATGTAATGAGTGAAAAAGCTGGCTTAAAACTCAACAGTCAAAAAATTAAGATCACAGCATCCCATCACTTCATGGCAAATAGATGGGGGAACAAAGGAAACAGTGATAGGCTCTATTTTCTTGGGCTTCAAAATCACTGCGGATGGTGACTACAGCCATGAACTTAAAAGACGCTTGCTCCTTGGAAGAAACGTTATGAAAAACTAGACAGTATAATAAAAAGCAAAGACATTACTTGATTGACAAAGGTCCGAATAGTAAAAGCTATGGCTTTGCCAGTAGTCAGGTATTGTGTGAGATTTGGGTCATAAAGAAGGCTGAATGCCAAAGAACAGATGCTTTCAAAACAGTGGTGTTGGAGAAGAATCTTGAGGATTGGATGGAAAGTAATCCTAAGAAATAGGTGAATCCACTGATTGCTTTTCTCGGGATCACCAGTTCATGACATTATGATTATGTAAAAACGCATCTTGAAGAAGCATTACTTAGGAAATGCTTTAACATGCCTAAATGCC
This sequence comes from Bos javanicus, assembly GCF_032452875.1. Taxonomy (NCBI): domain Eukaryota; kingdom Metazoa; phylum Chordata; class Mammalia; order Artiodactyla; family Bovidae; genus Bos; species Bos javanicus. The sequence continues at coordinate 94,475,496 of NC_083877.1, forward strand.
CCCTCCTATGTCAGAACATTTCAATTCTTTAGGAGTGATTTTAAAAGTTTAAACTTCCTGGCATGTCTTTCAAGATGTTCTTAGATTAACAATAAATGGACCTATGTGTGGTGCATGCTAAGTTGCTTCAGTAGTATCTGACTCTGTGTGACCCTATAGACTGTAGCCTGACAGACTCCTCTGTCCATGGGATTCTCCAGGCAAGAACACTGGAGTGGGTTGCCATTCCCTCCTCCACAGGACCTTTCTGACCCAGGGATCAAACTTGGGTCTCTTCATGTCTTCTGCATTGGCAAGCAGGTTCTTTATCACTTGCATCACGTGGGAGCTATGGTTTTTCCAGTAGTCATATATTGATGTGAATTAGACCATAAAGAAGGCTGAGTCCTGAAGAATTGATGCTTTTGAACTGTGGTGATGGAGAAGACGCTTGAGAATCCCTTGGACTGCAAGGAGATCCAACTGGTCAATCCTCAAGGAAATCAGTCCTGAATATCCATTAGAAGGACTGATGCTGAAGTTGAAGCTCCAATACTTTGGCCACCTGATGTGAAGAGCCAACTCATTAGGAAAGACCCTGATTCTGGGAAAGATTGGAGGCAGGAGAAGGGGATGAGAAAGGATGAGGTGGTTGGATGGCATCACCGACTCAATGGACGAGTTTGACCAAGTTCTGGGAACTGATGGACAGGAAAGGCTGGAGTGCTGCAGTCCATATGGTCACAAAGAGTAGAACATGACTGAGCCACTGAACAACAACACTGACACTTGGGAAGCCCGAGAGAACCTATACTGAGATCCAAACGATAATGAGCATTTCAATTCCTTGTACGTTTCATGAATGTTTCAAAATTAGGTTATTTGTTTCATGACAAATGTCCAAGAATTTAGGTCTCAGGAGTGCATGTGATGGAAAACAATCTAGCATATTTCTTAGGAAGACTGTTAACTCTATGTGTAAACTTTTGTTTCCACACATGAGCTGATTTTCTTTAGGGCAAAGTTGTTCAGTTTCTCAGTCTTGTCCAACTCTTCATGGCACCATGGACTGCAGCACACCAGGCCCGCCTGTCCTCCAGAGTTTGTCCAAACTCATGTCCATTGAGTCAGTGATGCCATCCAACCATATCATCTTCTGTCATCCCCTTCTCCTCCCACCTTCAATCTTTTCCAGCTTCACAGTTTTTCCCAATGAGTTGGCTCTTCACATCAAGTGGCCAAAGTATTGGAGTTTCAGCTTCAGCATGAGTCTTTCCAATGAATATTCAGGACTGATTTCCTTTAGTATTGACTGGTTTGATCTCCTTGCTGTCCAAGGGACTCTCAAGAGTTTTCTCCAACACCACAGATCAAATGCATCAATTCTTCAGTGTTCAGCCATTTTAATGGTCCAGCTCTTACATCCATACATGACTACTGGGAAAACCATGGCTTTGACTTTAACTAATTTTCTTGGCAAAGTAATGTCTCTGCTTTTTAATATGCTGTCTAGGTTGGTCTTAGCTTTTCTTCCAAAGAGTAAGCATCTTTTTATTTCATGGCTGCAGTCACCATTTGCAGTGAATTTGGAGCCTGAGAAAGTAACGTCTGTCCCTGTTTCTACTGTTTCCCCATCTTTAGGGCAAAGAGTAAGGTCTAATTGAAGGCCATTGATAACTGAATAAGAGCATCATCCTTCTTCTGTCTCGGATCTCAAACATTCAATTAGCAACTCCTCCAATAATAACAGATGCAAGCACAGTAAACCCTTGTGCCATGAACAAGGCTGTCTATAGATATATGAAAAGAAAAATAGGGGGTTGTTATGAGCTAGTTATGTTACCCCATAATTTTCCCAATCCTGCTTTAATTTCCAGAAGATCTTTAGCAAATTAAGTGCAGACTGCTGATAATACTTTCTTCCAGTAGTGTCTGACTTTCGGTGTCCCTGTGCGCAGTGGCCTGTTAGGCACCTCTGCCCCTTAGGGCTTTTTCAGGCAAGAATACTGGAATGTTCCTCCTCCTCCGGGAGATCGTCCCATCCTGAACATGTGCCTCCCGCATTGCAGGTGGATTCTTTACCTGCTTAGCCAGCAGGGAAGCCCTATTTTTTATGTACCTTTTACATTGTCTAACGTCCATTTTAATTTTTAATTATTCTGTTTTGCATTTGTTTGTTAGGCCACTTCAGTATAGATTTTTTTAATTATTAATCTATTATCTATGAAACATTCAAGGTAATAATACAGTCAATATTGAAAGAAAATAAGCATACTGAGAAGAACTCTTTTCTCCTTATCTTTAAAAATGGCCATATTAATCACTGTGAAATGAAAATCATGAGAGGTTTAGGAACTGAGGTGGAAGATGACAGGAAATCATTAGAAAAATCAATATGCTTAAATGATGAAAGATGAAAGCATAATACATCTAAGAAATGTACAAATATCAAATAGGTAGTTCAGTTGTCAAAAAGCAACATTATTCTACTCTAGGGGAAAACAGGAACTCGAGGTATAAAGCATGATAATGGGGAATGTAAAGTAAAAATTCAGTGTTTTTCAGAGTGAAAATGATGCTGACTTCCAGGAAAGATGGAAAATTGTGATGGATTACAGCATTCCACTTGAGAGTTTTCCTGATCACAGTGCATTACAATACCTGTATCTGTATGTGTTTATACATATGTAGTGTGGTTGTCTGAGGAGATCTTACAAATAGCTGAAAATAGAAGAGAAGCAGAAAGCAAAGGAGAAAGGGAAAGAAATACCTAGCTGAAAACAGATTTCCAGAGAATAGCAAGGAGATAAGAGAGGTTTCTTAAGTGATTAAAGCAACAAAATAGAGGAAAACAAAATGGGAAAGACTAGATATCTCTTCAAGAAGGTTGGAGAAACCAAGGGAATCTTTCAGGTAAAGATGGATACAATAAAGGACAGAAACAGCAAGGACCTAACAGAAGCATAAGAGATTTTAAAAAGGTAGCTAGAACATATAGAACTAAACCAAACAGTCTTAATGACTAGGATAACCACGATATTGTGGTCACTCATCTAGAGCCAGACACTCTGGAGTGTGAAGTCAAGTGGGCCTTAGGAAGCATCACTGTGAACAAAGCTAGTGGAAGTGATGGAATTCCAGCTAAGGTATTTGAAATATAAAAAGATGATGCTATTAAAATGCTGCATTCAACATGCCAGGAAATTTATAAACTCAGCAATGGCCACTGGACTGAAAAGGTCATATTTCATTGCAATCCCAAAAAAGGCAATGCCAAAGAGTGTTCAAGTGCCATAAAATTGCACTCATTTCACATGCTAGCAAGGGAATGCTCAAAGTCCTTCAGCTAGGCATCAGCAATACCTGAACAGAGAACTTTAATATGTACAGCTGGATTTAGAAAAGGCAGAGAAATCAGAGATCAAATTGCCAACATCCCTTGGATCATCGAAAAAGCAAGGGAATTCCAGAAAAACATCTACTTCTGCTTCATTGACTACGCTAAAGCCTTTGACTGTGTGGATCACAACAAACTGGAAAATTCTTAAAGAGATGAGAATACCAGACCACCTTACTTTCCTTCTGAGAAACTTGTATGGAGGACAAGAAGTATTAGAACTAGACATGGAATAATGGACTGGTTCCAAATTGGGAAAGGAGTATGTCAAGGCTGTATACTGTCACCCTGTTTATTTACCTTCTATACAGAGTACATCTGTCAAATACTAGACTGGCTGAATTACAAACTGGAATCAAGATTGCTGGGAGAAATATCAATGACCTCAGATACTCAGATGATACTACTCTATTTGCAGAAAGCAAAGAGGAAATGAAAAGCCTCTTCATAAAAGTGAAAGATGAGAGTGGAAAAGCTGGCTTAAAACTCAGCCTTCAAAAAACTAAGATCATGACATCCGGTCCCACACTTCATGGCAAATAGATGGGGAAAAAGTGGAAACAGCGGCAGATTTTATTTTGTTAGTCTCCAAAATCAATGCAGATGGGGACTGCCGTCATGAAATTAAAAGATGTTTGCTCCTTGGAAGAAAAGCTATAACAAACCTAGGCACTGTATTAAAAAGCAGAGACATCACTTTGCAAACAAAGGTCCATATGATCAAGGCTATGGTTTTTCCAGTAGTCATGTATGGATGTGAGAGTTGGACCTAAAAGAAGGCTGAACACCAAATAATTGATGCTTTCAAATTGTGGTGCTGGAAAAGACACTTGAGGGTCCCTTGGACTGCAAAGAAATCAAACCAGTCAATCCTAAAAGAAATCAACCCTGACTATTCATTGGAAGGACTGATGCTTAAGCTTAATCTCCAATACTTTGGCCACCTGATGTGAAGACCCTGATCCTGAGAAAGATTGAGTGCAGGAAAAGAATGGAGTGACTGAGGGTCAGATGATTGAATGGAATCACTGATTCTAATTTAGAGTCAATGAACATGAGTTTGAGCAAATTCCCGGAGATAGTAAAGGACAGGGAAACCTGGAGGGCTGCAGTCCATGGTATTTCAAAGAGCTGGACACAATTTAGGGACTGAACAAAAACATGCAGGAAAAGAGAGTTGAAAAGGTCTAATTATTAGGTTGTGGGTCTGTGCAATCTTGCTACATTTTAAAACAAATTTTAACATACATATATTCTAACTCAGCAGTTCTAATTCCAGATACTTATCCCAGAGCAATTGACAAAGATTTCTAGAGAGATATCTGTACAGCAACCTTGATAATAGTGTTACTTATAGTTAATAAGGCAGAAACAAACTGAGCAGCCACCAACACAAAAATGGATAAGCAAATTGAGGTACTTATTAACAATTAAAATTCTTTCATATTTTACAGAAAGTAAAATTACATGAAAAAAGAACTCTAAATATTAAATTCTAATTAGTAATATGAACCCTGAGACATTTTGGAGTGGGATATAGCATTGTCTGAAACTTGATAAAACAAATTGATACATGGCGAGAGATAAAGATATGTATGAAATAGAACAAATATGCCAAAATATTAATAATTGCATAATTTAAGTGACTGGAGTATGTTTATTCACTGTATGGTGTTATATACATTTAATATCTCAAATATGAACTGTAAGGGATAAATTAAGAGACTCTAATACCACAAAACATATGACCTGTTGCTCTTTTGTTTACCTCTTCATTTATATCTATATTCAATACATATAACGACAGGAAGGAATAAAAACATTAAATAAAGGAAATCTAAAGATCAAGTATGAGAAAAATTAATGTCTGTTAATCTAAACCAGAAAGTGTTGCCTGTAGATGGTCGTGATGGACTGAAAGAAGCAGGCGGGATCATCCAAGATAATGGAAACGCTCTGTCTCTTGATCGAGGTGGTGGTTACATGAGTGTGCAAGTGACCCAAATCCATCACTGATAAAATTAAGATTTTACACCAAATAAACAAAAAGGGTGAAACAGAAACATTTAAAAATTATCTTCCAATTAAAAATGAATTTAAGAAAAATATTAAAAAGAAAAAAAAATTACTTTCTCTTAGAAAGCTGAGATGACTCATCTGTGATATAATTTTAATAAAGGAAATACTAAGGAGTATATTTTATCAGAAAATTAGCTGCAGGAAGAAGAATAGATAAGCAGGAAGGAATAAGGGGCAATATAAAAAGTAAGTATATAGGCAAATCTAGATACAAAACTATTTTAATTGTTTTACTGACTTAAAAATGTGTATCAAATAAATTTAAATGATTAAGGTAGCATCCAGAGAAGAACAGATATGTTGAGTTAAAGTTCTCTAAGCTCACTGAGTCACGGGAAAATTGCATGTATATGTTTTATACATCAAGATTTTAGATTGTGATCTCTATGAGAACCATAAAAGTAATGATAAAAGATACTAGCAAATCATAAGGAAAAACTGTTTGCTTTACAAATAAGTAGACAAGAATGAAGCTGTACAATGAAAACGATATACAAGCACTTAAGTATTTAGGACGATGTGCATGGTTGTGGGCAACTTTTTTTTGATACGTGTCAAAAATAAAATAAACTTATGACCAGAATGATAGATGGAAAGATATATATATAGCAACATGAGAGAAAAATGCTGCACTTAAGTCCAAATATGCCAATGGTAACATAAAACCATTTTACATAATTAAAAAGAAATATTGTCAGATGAGTTTAAAAAGAAATAAAACAAAGTAAAAGAAAACATTTCTGCTTACAACCTGCTTTAAATATGAAGATACAGAAGAAAAAGAAGAAAGCAATGGAACTGATCAATGTTAATCAAAAGAAAAATCATGCGACTATACTATTAATAGACAAATAGAATTTCAGAGAACATTAATAAGATGAAGAGGCATATATCAAAACGATACAAGGGTTACTGACCAACATTTGTAAAATGTTAAACATGTGTTACCTAATACTATAATGTCAAAATATTTGAGCCAAATGGGCAGAAACCAAAAGGGGAACTATTCAAATTCACAATGATATTTGAAGATTTTAACCTAGTTTTCTTAGTCATAGGAGAATAAGAAGAAAACCTAATACGTAGGAAAAAGAAAGAGTGGGAGTTGCTCAGTCAAGTTCAACTCTGCGACCCAATGGACTGTAGCTCACCAGGCTCCTCTGTCCACGGGATTCTCCAGGCAAGAACACTGGAGTGGGTTGCTATGCTCTTCTCCAGGGGATCTTCCCAACCCAAGGATCAAATCCAAGCCTCTTTGCCTGCATTGGCAGGCAGATTCTTTACCACTAGTGCCACCTGGGAAGCCAGGAAAAACAAAGGTTCACTATAACTGACAATTATCAAACTTTTATATCTAAAAATAGTGCCAGCAACTGAAGCATACTAATTTGTTTTAAAGGCATGTGGAATATTTGCAAAAATAAAAATATGTTAGTAAATGAAGTAAGAGTATATTATCTTCCTAATGTGAATTAAAGATAAGCAACAATTTTAAAAAATTAAGAAATACCAAATACTTGGATATCATGTAGAATACTTTTATTGATACATTGCCAAGGACTTAAACACATACAAAATGAAAATCATAGGATGATTTGAACTTAACAAAACTTGAAAAAATGGATCTATCAACTTTTGAAGCAAGAATATTTAGAATCAACTTAGAGAGTTGGTGCACTCCTTTCATTTGTTATGGTATTAATTCTGTTCTCCAGCTTCTAATTCATTGTATTGGCCAATACCTTGTCTAGAAATGACTAATTTGGAACTCTGGTTACCTATTTTCTCTCTTTTTTCTCTCATTCCACCCCCGATTCTAAGAAGTATCCTTCCTCATGTTTATAGGAAAGTGCACCACATCTTTTCATTGCTAATAATCCATAGATACTCATACACATAGAAATTCATTATATCCATTTTTCTATTGTAAAAGTCTGATCAATACTGGCTACAATATACACACAAGAAGTTAGATGATCCAGAATATATATATCCATCATCATTATCATATTGCTATCACTATTATCATCGTGTCAGAGCAAACACTTTCATATTTATGTCCGTAAATGAGGTTCTCTTTTGAATTCTCAATTAAGCCTTAGAACAAGTCTATTAGGTGGGTACTATTATATAACCCATTTGTACATGAGGACACTCAGGCAGAAAACGGTAAGTAAATTTTTCTGGTAATAGAGCTAATGCATGCTGACCTAATTTGAACCAAGGTAGCCTAGTTCAAAAGCATGCTCTTAGCTATATGCTATGCTACTTCTTATGAATATAACACATGAAAATATATCCAAATTTGCTGTTTTTCAGTCACTTAGTTATGTTTGACCCTTCACGACCCCATGGATGGCAGCAAGCCAGGTTTCTCTGTTTCTCACCATCCCCCAGAGTTTGCCCAACTTCAGGTCCATTTCATTGATGATGCCATTCAGTCATCTCATTCTCTGTAGTTCTATGCCCAAATACAGGCATTTTTTTTTTCCCTCAGTTGCCACCTAACTTTTACAGATAGGTTCTCTGAGTTAATCTCATATATTCCTAATTTTATGGTTTACTAATCAAGAAAACTGACTTTATTGAATTAGTTTTTTTTTTTTTAAATAAGAGAATGATAACCTAAAATTGTTTCAATCGTTGCTGCCTAGCTATGTGCTTTTTAATTATGTGGTAGTTGAGTTGGACATGACTTAGCAACCAAACCATCAGCACCACCATGCAACTATTTCAGGTCAGGAGGCCTTATGGATAGCTCTCTTGCCAGACTTTCAAGGCAAATGCCTGAGTTCAAATATCAGGCTATTATTCGAAGCAGTTCAGTGACTTCCAACTTGTACAAGGTCAGGAAAGTTAGACAAGTTTCCATAACCTTAGCTTCCCCACATGTAGAATCAAGATGATAATCTCTGTTCTCCTGTGTGTGTGTGTGTGTGTGCATGCACACGTGTGCACTCTCACATGTTTGTAGCCCTGTGGATTGTAGCCCACCACATTCCTCTGTCCATGGGATTTTCCGAGCAAGAATACTGGAGTGTATTGCCACTTCCTACTCCAGTTCCATGGCAAAGCATTAAATAAAACAGTGCAGGTAAAGCACATAAACATCTGTGTACGCTGCTTGAAAGACAGAGCCTGAAGACAGAGAAACACATTGAGACAGAAAAATAAAGCTGTTAAAAGTTAAACTGAAACATACTAACATTAAAAGAGTTTGAATAAAAATCATTTTGAATTGGGCAGAATCCAATCTAACAGATAGAAAGGAGACCTGAGGAGCTACATACAATGAAATGCTTCTCTGTTTTTCTTTTTCTCATTCTGGAGCAATGAATCATTTTACTTTCCTTACTGCTTTTCATACACATTTTTTCCCTTTCACTCTTTCTATCCCTATGTAGTTTTATTTTATTTTGATGTAGATCATTTTTTAAATCTTTCTTTAATCTGTTACAATCTTGCCTCATTTTTTTTTTAATGTTTTGGGTTTTTTTGGCTGCAAGGCATTTGTGAGCTAATCTCCATGACCAAGGATTGAGCCTGCACCCCCTACACGGCACGGCAGTCTTCACCATGGGGCTGCTAGGGAAGTCTCATGCCCAAGTGGTTTTAATTCCATGTATTGATTATAAGTTTATTCCATAAATGCTTAATTCCTAATAAAACCTAAGAACTAAGCACTTGTGGACAGTATTCTGTGAACTGGCAAATTTGTAAATACATTTTATAATTCTAGAAGTATATTCTTCTCCACAGTAGAAATTCCAATGTGGCACAAAACATTTTTACTAAAAGACCCAAATAGCTTTCATTCCTCTGTAAAAGGAAAGTGAGGGTGGATAATTCTATGTTCAGCAATTAATTTGTCAGTATTTTATCTATTGGAAATGATCTGGATATTTGATGTATATCCATTATTTAATCTATCTTAGTGTAGATAAATTTTGAGACATCACAATTTTTTTTGGAAACTATTTCTAAGTAAATATACCTTAAAGGACTTCCCTGGTGGCTCAGACCATAAAGCGTCTGCCTACAATGTGGGAGACCTGGGTTCAATCCTTGGGTCGGGAAGATCCCCTGGAGAAGGACATGGCACCCTACTCCAGTACTCTTGCCTGGAAAATCCCGTGGACGGAGGAGCCTGGTAGTCTACAGTCCATGGGGTCACAAAGAGTCAGACACAACTGAACGACTTCACTCACGACTTCACTCATACCTTAAAGCATAATTATTGCTGAAAGTATTATTTATAAGATCTTCCCTGGTGGCTCAGATGGTAAAGAATCTGCCTGCAATGAGAGAATGGCAGCCCATGCCAGTATTCTCGCCTGGAGAATGCCATGGACAAAGGAGGCTGGCAGACTACAGACCATGGGGCTGCAGAGTCAGACACAACTGAGCGACTAACACTATTTATAATTTTTTTATTTTATGCCTATTTAATTTACTTGTTTTTGACGATTATATTTAGGTTAGTCATGAAAATTTCATGACATTATGCAGCTAACCATCATCCTATGGTACCTTTATTACTGACAGTTTCTGTATATAACAAAGTAAGTAGGTTGAAACTAGCTTTTATTTACCAAAGATTATCCTAGTTCATGGAGAAGGCAATGCTTGCCTGGAAAATCCCATGGATGGAGGAGCCTGGTAGGGTGCAGACCATGGGGTCACACAGAGTCAGACACGACTGAAGCGACTTAGCAGCAGCAGCAGCAGCAGCAGCATCCTAGTTCATGTAATCTTGAAAAACAGTTGGGTTAGATTCTGTATTTCTGAAAGTATACTTGATTTATACTATGCTTGTTTGACTTGAAACCAATTAAACAGAGCTCTTTACAAAATAATTTTGGAAATATGATCCAGAAAATTTCACATGTATAAAATGAATACATACACATACTATAAGCATACAGACAGACACAAACAGAGATCTTAGAGCTTTTATTCTAAAATTTTAGCCATGAGACAGGTGCAATAATGCAAAAATCACTATTTTATAAAAGAAGAGTTGGATCTAAATTGTGTTTCTGCAGATGGAATAAATGAAAGTTATTTCCTCAGACAGCTAAAGCTTTTTGCTAATATCTGTGAAAGAGAATTTTGAGATTTTTCCTAGGCCTACCTAGATTTCAAAACAGGCCCTTCCCACCCACTCCCCTCCCCCCACCTTCTGATAAGATTACTTGGTTTCCAGAGAAGTACAGGCAGAATTCTTCTATCAGAAAAGACACAGAAAAAAGGAAGCAACTTCCATCAAGAAGGATTTTTTTCTGGTAAGTCCAGGTGTTTTACAACATTTGTATATCTTCTAAGATAAATAGGAGAGATTTGGGTATTTGTAAAACAATAGATGGACTTTAGAGCCACCTCTCTATGCTTGTAAAGACTTGAATTCCAAGACAAGTATGTGTGCTCAATCACTCAGTCCTGTGTGACTCCAGGGACTCTAGCCCACTCAGTCCTGTGTGACCCCAGGGACTCTAGCCCATCAGGATCTTCTGTCTATGAAGTTTTCGAGGCAAGAATGTTGGAGTAGGTTGCCATTTCCTACTCCAGGAGATCTTCCCAACCCAGGGATCAAGCCTGCATCTCTTGCTTCTCCTGCATTGACAGGCAGATTCTTTACCACTGAGCTCCCTGGGAAGACATGTATAGTTGTTTGTAATTCCTCAGGTTACAACCTGAATGATAGAGAGGCTGACACAGCTTCCAACTACACCTTCCTCAATTTGCTTCCATGTATATGAGGGAGCAGATCTTCAGCTAAGATGGAAATCAAACATTCCCACATCTAGATGCAGAACTGTGTATCTTTGGAATGTTTCATTAAATTCCTTCACAAAAACTTCAGAATATTTTACTTTCCCTTTGGGTACATAGTTTCATTTTGATTGTGTGGAAAAGGCCTAAAAATGCTCCCATTAGGCCCTGAATATTAGCTTCCAATTTGGCCAAATTTTGACCACAGAGATACTATAAAAATATATTTTGAATACCTTGTCAAGTTTCAGTAAGTATTCCTGGACAAACATGGCCTCAAGAGGCATCCCCAAAGAGGGTGCAAAATATACTATCCTTCTAAGATCACTGTCAACCAAAAAAAAACCAAAAACAAAAAAAATCAAGAAGAAGTGCAAGACGGCAAATAAGAAAAGAGTCTATTTGGGGTCTAAAGAACTGCAGTTGGTTCTCATTGTTTATCTATTTTATACACTGTAGTATATATATATGAGAGAAGGCAATGGCACCCCACTCCAGTACTCTTGCCTGGAAAATCCCATGGACGGAGGAGCCTGGTAGGCTGCAGTCCATGGGGTCGCTAAGAGTCGGACATGACTGAGCAACTTCACTTTCACTTTTCACTTTCCTGCATTGGAGAAGGAAATGGCAACCCACTCCACTGTTCTTGCCTGGAGAATCCCAGGGACGGGGGAGCCTGGTGGGCTGGCGTCTATGGGGTCACACAGAGTCGGACACGACTGAAGTGACTTAGCATAGCATAGTATATATATGTCAGTCCCAATCTCTCAACTCATCCCCCCTTAGTGTTCATACATTTGTTCTCTGCATCTGTATCTCTATTTCTGCTTTGCAAATGGGTTCATCTGTATCATTTTTCTACATATATGGAAGCAACCTAAATGTCCATCAACAGAAGAATGGATAAAGAAGATGTGACACATATATGCAATTGAGTATTACTCAGCCATAAAAGGCACAATACTGAACCATTTACAGAGACACGAATGGATATAGAGACTGTCATATAGAGTGAAGTCAGAAAGAGAAAAACAAATCCTGTGTATTAACACATATATGTGGAATCTATCCATTGAGGTATATCTTAAATGTTCCCTTGTCTATTAACCTTTTACTCATATTTATAGTTTTGGTCTATTGTGAACCATTACACTACATTAATAGATGTTTGCTTTATTCATTATCACATTAGTTTGGCAGATGACACTCTACTCTTGAAATTCTTATGTTTGAAACGTTGCAAAACTACCAAACAAATGACCATGGTCAAGTTAGGTAAACTCCTTATTCCTTGTTTATGTATCTAAAGTTCTACCAAAATCTTAATGTCAGCACGAGATTATATTGGCTAGTGAAGTGAAAGTTGTTCAGTCGTGTCTGACTCTTTGCAACTCCATGGACTATATAGTTCATGGAATCCTCTAGGCCAGAATACTGGAGTGGATATCCTTTCTCTTCTACAGGGGACCGTCTCAACCTAGGGGTCAACCCCAGGTCTCCCACATTGCAGGCAGATTGTTTATCAGCTGAGCCACAAGGGAAGCCCAAAAACACTGGAGTTGGTAGCCTATCCCTTTTTCAGTGGATCTTCCTGGCCCAGGAATTGAACCAGGGCCTCCTGCATTGCAGGTGAATTCTTTACTAACTGAGATATCAGGGAAGACTATATTGGCTAGGACTAGTGTAATGAACAATAGCAGTAAAGTTTGTTGAGTGTTCATTAGGTCTCAGATTGTCATAAATTCCCTGGTTGATAAAACATCATGGAGTCCTTCTTCTGTGGCAGAAGTACTGGATATTGTACCCTCCGATATGTGTTTGTGATGACATTTACTCTTGATGATGGACTGGATGTACTGGAAGCTTACCTCGTGAATTCTGAAAAATTCTTCCAGATTCCAGCATCAGAAGTCTTAATCAATGATAACCTTCAGCCAAGTGTGGATATGAACATGGACATATTTTGTCCTCCAGGAGCAAAAGTTGATGCATCTCCATGGTTGGAATGTTTAATCAAGTCATATAATGTGAGCAGAATGGAGCAGCAAACTTGCTATCAGATTTCTGACACCACAGTTGCAGATGATGTTATCTAATTTTGACATTCAACTTTGCATATGCAAAATATTGCAATTTTAGAAAAAATTATTTTCTATGACTCTGCCATAAAACACATAAAAGATCTAGCTCTGTGGTTTACTCTCCATTTTAACTAGTATCTTTTTTTTTTTTTTTTTTTACAAATAAGCATTGTCTTATATTAATGTACTTTTAGTAAGTTAAAAGTGTTCCTGTTGCTCAAAAAATCCAATATGACAGTTCTGAGGGTTATAAAAGAGAGACATCAAATAACTAAGGACTGTGTTTTCACTTAATTTTTATTCTTCTCCTTTTGAGAGACGCTATTCTGTTACTCTACTCTAAAAGTTGGAGTAGGAAATGGAAACCCACTCCAGTACTCTTGCCTGGAAAATTTTCATGCAAGAGGAGGAAAATTCCACGGAGAGGGGAGCCTGATGGGCTAAAGTCCATGGGGTCTCAAAAAGTCGGACATGACTGAGCACGAGCATGATGTATTAATTCATGCAAATCCGATACCATTCATGATATTTTCCACGTATAATCGTTGAGAAATCTAATGCCCAGAGGAATTTTAAACTTATAAGGCAGACCATGATTTTAAGCAAAATATGTTTACTACAGAATCAGTGCTGAGTCGCTTCAGTGTTTCCATTTCTTTGCCACCCTACGAACTATAGACCTCCAGGCTCCTCTGTCCATGGGACTCTTCAGGCTAGAATACTGGTGTGGGTTGCCAAGCCCTCCTCCAGGGGATCTTCCCTACCCAGGGATTGAAACTGCATCTCCTGTGTCTCCTGCATTGCAGGCTGATTCTTTACCCACTGAACCACCTGGGAAGCCCCGTTGTAGAATCTACATTCTACGAAAACTGTGCTAACATGATAAAAATATACAAGGGGATATATAAAATAAAGCAGACTGGTAGAAAACATTTTAACTTTTTGTAATCCATTTTCAGAAAGTTAACTTATAGGTAACATATTGTTCTTTTTTCTTTCTTTTGGTTTTCATAAATGAGAAAATGCTCTCTTCCATTTAAAGAACCAATGTTTACTTCTAATTCTATTCTGAGCTCATGAAATTGCATTGTTTTCCCAGTTAGAATGTAGACAGAATCTTATGCTTGAATATGATCAAGCTTGAAAAGTCAAACCTTCTGATTTCTTAATAGGCATCACTGGATGGTTTGTAAATTCAATCTATTGTAATGAGATCACTGAGGAAAATTATGTTAATATTGTCTAACCTGAACTAGATAAGGTTCATCAACAGAGCTGTTTTGCAAATCAACTATGCTATGTTTTACATAATCATGCAAATTGCTGTTGCATCTATCCATTCTATGCAGTGAATGATATTCAAAGTAATTCTGCACTTGTTGTCAAGATTTACATTACAAGGGCATTTAGCAGTTTTCTTATGGTAGATGTCAAATAAACAAAAGTTATCAAGCACGTTTAGAAACCACATATATACTGAACTGTTTGGTCTCATCTTAAGGTAAATCTAATTTCATAAAGCATGATAAAAAATAAATACTTACCCTTGAGAACAGGGAATGATGTGGGAAGATACTGATTACTTTCTCAGAAAATTTGATTAGGTAATTTTACCGTGTTTAGGATGTCAAACAAATAAGTACTACTGAACTCTCTGCCACTTTATGGAACCATAAAAACCAGACCAGAGTTTTTCACCACTCCAGTGAGGTCAAATATGTATGTGTACATAATACTGGGAGTTTATATTTTTCTCTGTTGAATATTTATATTACATGGTTGACATGGTTCTTTGTTTTCCTGAGAGAGAATATTATGACAGAGACCATCACTTGAAAGTGCAAGTCTTTCAGTCGTGTACCACTCTTTGTGACCCCATGGACTGTCCATGGGTTTCTCCAGGCCAAATACTGGAGTGGGTAGCCTTTCTCTTCTCCAGGGGATCTTCCCAACCCAGGAATCGAACTGGGTTCTCCTGCACTGCAGGAGGATTATTTACCGACTGAGATATCAGGGAAGCCCAGATCACCACTTAATTGAATCTAATATCTCTCTAATTTTTAAATTCCTTGTCACAGAGATTTGTTTCTATTTATATAATTGACCACTCAAAGTTTAATTATGGAAACAACTTTACAAATACCTAAAACACAGATTTTGGCCCACAAATCAAGCCTGATTTTCTTCCCATCCATATAATTTCCCCATTTGAGAACTGTATTTGCTAGGTGAGCCCACCTAGCATTACAAGGTGACATATAATTGAATTAACCTTTTCAAGAGTTGGGGTAACAGAACTGCACATAGGGAAAAAAATGTGTGAAGTCTATAAATGGGAAAGGACTTGGAACAATAAAAGAAAAAATAATTTACATATGTAGATATTGGAGGGTATTAGTGAACCAGAAGATGTGGAATGAAGATGAGGTCATAAAATCATTGTGAAGAGTTGAAATTGATCCTGTTGGCCATGGTAAGGAATTGGATTTTGTTTTAACAAGAGAAGTTATTTGAAGATTTTTTTAAGAATGAGAATAGAGTGCAATGGTTTAGGATTTAAAAACCTAACTCTGGATTCTTTGAGATTACATTTTTGAATTTGGATAGACCATTTAATAACTACTGCAGCAGAAAAGGCAAAAGATTATAATGATTTAGATTAGGCTAGGTGCATAGAATAGTTGTAAAAGGAGGAACATTTCAAAAATATTTTAGAATGATAAGCAATAGAACTTCTTATGGATTGTACTTCAAAGAGGATAAAAATAGGAGATATTAACAAAGATGGGTCTTCATCAACTGGGTGGGTTGTTGGCCCAGTTAATAAAATGCTAAAGTCTTCAGGAAAAAATGGATTTTGGTCAGAGCAAGGGATTAAGTTGTATGTTTTGGATAAGTGTGTGAGATGCTTCTTAAATACAGATATGCAAAGATGTATCCCTTTTGGCAAATTTTGAGTAAAGACCCTCTTCACTACCATGATCTTGAGATGGAGCTGCATCTAGCTTTCCCTTCCACTTTTGTACTTCCCAAGATGCTTTAGAAACTCAAGTTCATCAACAACTTCCCAATAGCTGGGTCTGCAGCTATTTCTAATCCAAGGTACTTGCCAGTGTTCATGAAAAGGTGAATACTTTCTCATTTTTGCAAAAATTTTAGTATATTCTAGTATATTTTAGTACAACATTTTTAATTTGAATATAACATTTTTTACACTGTTTTAAAACACGATTTCTTTCCAACCTTTCCATACAACTTCTTAACCAGCTAACCAACTCTGATTTATTCTATTCTCATAACACAATACATTGGCCTTGCTTGTGTGAACATGAGTGATTTTCAATAAAGTTTTTTCATAATGACTTAATTATATACTTGTCTAGTTATTGTATATGACTAAATGCTGTATCCATATTTATTTTGAATTCCATAATTACAGGGCCTTCCCCCATGGCTCAGCGGGTAACCAATCTGTCTGCAATGCAGGAGACACAGGAGAAGTGGGTTTGATCCCTGGGTTGGGAAGATATTCTGGAAGAGGAAATGATAAGGATCGTTTACTCTTTATATCCTCTATAACACTGATCCTCTGCTTGGTAAACAATGGGTACTCGGTATTTGTTGAATTAAGATGAACCTCCATTCCACAAGGACAGAATTTATCTAACGGAGAGAGACCTTTAGAAGTAAATATTTTGACAAACTTTTATACTTGATGAATTTCTTATTTCATTTCTATATTCTGTTGTCCTAGTCCAATTATTATTTGATTGCTAAAGCTGTTGGAAGAATTGTATTTTTAGAATACAGTCGCACAGTTTAAAGATCTATTTGATTTTAATTTTCAAAGTTTCTTTTATGAATAAAAATTTAGCCAAGTAAATAAAATATGCTATTATTTCTTTTCTGTTTCTTACATGAAAATAATGAGGAAACAGGAAAAACACTGCAAAGTCAGTTATATTATATGCTTCTTACATGTTTGTGAGTGGTTTTATATTCTGGTCAATTAGTCATATTTCCTTAGAAAGCATTTGTAGAATGCAAGATTTCAGGTGGTAGGTCACTGAATGCTAAGAGAACTAAAATGTCAACAACAAAATTAATTTTTAAACTATAAATTTGAAATGAGTCCTGCATTGACAAGTAAGAAAACTATGTACTTTGAAATTTCAGCCAGTTTTTATTTTTTTTTATTTTTATTTATTTTAATTGGAGGCCAATTACTTTACAATATTGTATTGGTTTTGCTATACATCAACATGAATCCGCCACGGGTGTACACGTGTTCCCACTCCTGAACCCCCTTTCCACCTCCCTCCCCATACCCTCCCTCTGGGTCATCCCAGTGCACCAGCCCCAAGCATCCTGTATCCTGCATTGAACCTGGACTGGCGATTCATTTCTTATATGATATTATACATGTTTCAATGCCATTTAATGCCTAAAATTTTATGTTAATACAGTAAAAAAATATAAAAGGACCAATAATAATGTGTGTAATTAGTATTTTTTTTTGAAGCAGACAGCAATTTAGAAGTATTGAGTTCTCACATGTCTATTTTGTGCTGTTGATTAATAGGTGAAAGAGTAGAAAAATGCATTTTAATTTTTCTTGGAGAGCAGTTATTTGTAAATCTGGGAAACCCTGCCTTATTCTGTCCATACTGTAAATTGATTAAAACTTGATGATGACTTTTCAAGTGACTTTCAATTAAATAAAAAAGATCATTAAAGTTTGTATTTATCATTTGATACATAATTTTAATGACTATAATTTAATGCAATAGAGTTGACTTCAAACGGACATACTTGCTTTTATACCTCTTCAGCATATCCCCAAATTTCTGGTAGAAAAGGTAATATTTGTGCTTTCCATTTCCCCATAGAAATTTAACAGCTTTTTTTTTTTTTTGGAAAAACGTGCCATGATTACTAATAGAAGTAATTAATTAAACTGTTAATTTAATATGTTACTCAGAAAAAATTCTCATTTTTCTCTAAGTTTTTATTTTAAAAGAATAATTAGTGCTTATTTATTTTACAATATTGCAATTAGATCATTCTTTCTTCCTCTCTCTCTCGCACAGGCACACACTCTCACACATGCACATACATCTTCTATCCAAAAAGTACATTTCTTCCTAAAATCAGAGTAGGTTATCTGTCCTAAAATTGATGTTTGTGAACATCATTCTTTTTAAATTTTATAGCACTTTGCTTACATGCTATATTTAGAATGAATGCAAAAAAAAAAAATCTACTTTCTTGAATGTTCTTATAATTTTAACTTTAAAATTTTTATTCTCTGTATTTTTATTCACTCTCAGAAAGATTGCTATTTATCTGATTTGTCTAACTTATGTTACTTTTCTAAAGCTGTACTGAAATATAATAAGTTCATATAAAAGGATTAGTGACAAAAATATTTGAATATCATGTGCTGTCTTCTTTAACAGAATTCAGCAAAATAGCTAGACCAGGATAAAATGTTACCGAACTTGGAAAGAGTGTTCTGTATGAGAAAAGCTGGTCTGTGGGTGAAAGGACAATTGTTTGGCATACCTAAGAATTCTTGAAAGTAAAAGAAACCAACCAGTGATAGGTCTGGGTCTTTTTCTTGGTTGTACCTTATGTAAGAATCTCATAGTAGATGCTCAGGAGGATCCTCTTTACATCTATTTCCAAGGGAAATCACACAAACAGAGAAGTTGACAGACAAGACACAGAATTCTGGTACAAGAGACCTAAGAAGTCCCAGTTGTTGTCAAGACCTTTTAGTAGTTGAATGTGATACTTCAAGAAGGCGTGGAAATAGAATCATGGTGATCTTATAGGCCCTTTATTAACTTTCAGTGTGACAGAATTTATTAGCATTATTGCATTTTAATTTCTTCATTCTTAAAATTGATTCCATCTAATTATGATACTTTATATATTGGGTTATTCTGAGGAGCAAGGTACATTAATTTATCACTAGATAAATTGGACAAGCTACCACTTTTTAAAGTGTAGTGCCATTGTGTATATATATATATATTTTTTTTTTCAGATAGTGTTTATTGACTGTGTATTAAAAAGTAAAAGCTATGAGTTGTTACAGGGAAGGAGAGTGACAAAACAAGAGGGTCAAAGAAAGAATAAGGCCACAGACAATATGACATGTTCAGGAATGGTCATGAAGGAGATATAACAGGAGGAATGGGAGAGAAAACTTTCAAATGTAGAATATCAGTTCAGAGTGGACTCTGAGTGTCAGGCAGAGTCGATCCCATTTCAGAACATGTGTACTAAGAAGCTCTATATCTATTTATGAAATCACACTAGAAGTTTAATCTTTATGAGCACCTTAGTTTAAAAAATAAAACTGTTAGCAATTTCCATTTATTTTTTAATATAAGTTTTGAGTATTATTTTCATGGTATCATTGACTTGCAATTCAGAAGACTTTACCTAGTTTTGACAATGAACTTTGACTTAAATGCTCAACGTCTTGCAATTTCTTATGATTATTTTCATTCATTTGTGATGAGCAGAGTTAGTGTTTGAAGTGCAATCTGTTTCCATGGAGCAAAGCAAAGCTGATTGACCTTTAATGCAATTAAACCTGTGAGTTTGCCTCATTAGTCACATATTTAAAGCAAATGAGCTGTTATATTTATCTAACATAATTAACTTGTAGTCCACGTTTCAGAGTAAATAAAGTATGGCCAACTTTATGAGATTATTTCATGTAATAAATTCCTATCTCAAAATAATGAATTGTGAAGATTATTATACATTTTGGGTTTATATACTTTTCTCATCTAAGACATTTAGAAAATATGTACTACAAGAAATGCAGTTTGAAAAATTTGAATATCTTTTAAAAATTACCACCATATTTTAGTAAACATGAGAATTATAATAGTAAATATCAATAATGTAAACATCTTTCAATAATGTAAGCATCCTGCATATTCTCTTACAAAGTCAATACACTCAATTGCAGTTGAGCTAATAATTTATAGAAGTATTATTTCTATAAATGTATGTATAAATGTATAAAAGTATTACTTCTATAAATACTTCTATAAATTGGACTTCCTTGATGGCTCAGATGGTAAAGCGTCTGCCTACAACATGGGAGACCTGGGTTCAATCCCTGGGTTGGGAAGATCTCCTGGAGAAGGAAATGGCAACCCACTCCAGTATTCTTGCCTGGAAAATCCCATGAATGGAGGAGCCTGTTACGCTACAGTCCATGGAGTCGCAAAGAATCGGACATGACTAAGCGACTTCACTTCACTTCTATAGATACAGTAAGACTTCTGAAACATGTGCTGGATAAATGATGGGTTGTGTAGTTAAATGCTTAACTGATGAGTAGGAGCTTTATGTAGTAAAATTGTGAAATGTGTAGTATATAGTTCAGTTCACTTCAGTAGCTCAGTCGTATCTGACTCTTTGCGACCCCATGAATCACAGCACACCAGGCCTCCCTGTCCATCACCAACTCCTGGAGTTCACTGAGACTCACGTCCATCGAGTCAGTGATGCCATCCAGCCATCTCATCCTCTGTCGTCCCCTTCTCCTCCTGCCCCCAATCCCTCCCAGCATCTGAGTCTTTTCCAATGAGTCAACTCTTCGCATGAGGTGGCCAAAGTACAGGAGTTTCAGCTTTAGCATCATTCCTTCCAAAGAAATCCCAGGGCTGATCTCCTTCAGAATGGACTGGTTGGGTCTCCTGGCAGTCCAAGGGACTCTCAAGAGTCTTCTCCAACACCACACTTCAAAAACATCAATTCTTCAGTGCTCAGCTTTCTTCACAGTTCAACTCTCACATCCATACATGACCACAGGAAAAACCATAGCCTTGACTAGATGGAGCTCTGTTGGCAAAGTAATGTCTCTGCTTTTCAATATGATATCTAGATTGGTCATAACTTTTCTTCCAAGGAGTAAGCATCTTTTAATTTCATGGCTGCAGTCACCATCGGCAGTGATTCTGGAGCCCCCAAAAATAAAGTCTGACACTGTTTCCACTGTTTCGCCATCTATTTCCCATGAAGTGATGGGACCAGATGCCATGATCTTTGTTTTCTGAATGTTGAGTTTTAAGCCAGCTTTTTCACTCTCCTCTTTTGCCTTCATCAAGAAGCTTTTTAGTTCCTCTTCACTTTCTGCCATAAGGGAAACACCATGCTGAAGTGAAACATTAATATGTTTTAATATTTATTAACTTACTGAAAGAGTAATAAAAATACCCTCCATTTATTGATTAGCAATTCTGTCCCTAACATGTATTAGGATCTTCACTTGCTAATAACACAAATAATTTAGGAAGGGGTCAATCACTGCATTTTATATACAAGCAATCTCAAGAAGGTAAAGGTTTCTCATGGCCTCATCTAGCCAGAGAATGACAGAGGCAAAATTCATCTGCAGATACAGTGAATCAAAGTTCAAAATTCGTACCCTTTTTTTTCCTCAAAGGTGTAGAATTCACATTATCAAATGAATAAATGCAAAAGTGTGTTCACTATATACGCTTGTGGGTGTTCAGTCCTGTCCAACTCTTTGTGATCCCATGGACTGTGGCACAGCAGGCTCCTCTGTCCATGGGACTCTCCAGGTTCCAAGAATACTGGAGTGGGTTGCCATTTCTTCCTCCATGCATCTTCCTGACCCAGAGATAGAAACTATATCGTGTATCTTCATATTGCAGGTGGATTCTTCACCACTGTGCCACCTGGGAAACCTCTATATGCTTAGTAATATGTAAGTAAACTATAACATGTGACTATTGGTATATATTTAGAAATACAACAGTGAAACATTGTATTAGGGAAAATGGCTCTCAAATTGCAGATGATTTTGGCTTGGGGAAGCAAACCAGAAGCCGCATGAACAAGGAGTCAACTCTTTTCACCTAATTACCAGCAGATTACATTTTCTTTTCATGTTTCATCTATTTTATATCAGGCTTCCCTGTTGGCTCAGACTGTTAAGAATCTGTCTGCAATGTAGGAGACCCAGGTTCAGTCCCTGGGCCGGGGAGATCTTGAAAACGCAGAGCAACCCACTCAGTATTCTTGCCTGGAGAATTCATGGACAGAGAAGCCTGATGAACTACAGTTCATGAGGTAGCAAAGAGTCACACATGACTGAGCAACTAACACTTTCTTGTTACAATTGTTAACACTTTCTAGTTGAATAAAGTTGGTTAGAGGAAGCAAACCGGAAGCCATGTATACCTGGGGCCAACTCTTTTCACCTAATTGCCAGCACATTATTTTTGCTTTTTACGTTTCATATATTTTACATCACATGATATCTTAGTTGTAAGGAGAGCATACATACTGGCTCTATCATTACCTTAGGTGAATTTCATTTGTATTCTAGTTTGAAAATTGGGTGCAATGGCAATCTTAATCTGAAAGGTGTTGTGAGGATTGAATGATAATAACCCACGCAGAGTGCTTAAAAAGTTGGCACAAAGTAAGTGCTTAAAAAAACATCTAATTTTTATTATTACAATATATTATTATTTTTTACTATTGCATTATAGGTGTCTCAGAGGCTAACGAATTCACTTGCAATGCAGTAGATCTGGGTTCAATCCCTGGGTTGGGCAGATGCCCTGGAGAAGAGAATGGCTATCCCCTCTAGAATTTTTGCCTGAAGAATTCCATGGACAGAGGAGCCTGGGAGGTTACATGACTGACTTTCATACTTGGAAAAAATATCTGCTGTATTTTTAAATATTGGGTTGGACAAAAAGTTTCTTTGGGGTTTTCCATAACATCTTACAAAACAACCCAAAGGAATTTTTTCTCCAACCCTATATATTTATGTAATATAGTAATGCTTATATTATATAAAAATGAGTAGATATCAATCTCATGTTCCAATTAATTTTCAATTGGATTAACTGCTGCATAAAATTTTTATTTTACTCATTTCCTGAATGCTTAATTTTGTAAAAATATACTAAGAAAATACCTAGTGTACAAGTTATTAAGGATAGTGCAAAATCTTTCTGAAATGTGCAAACTAAAGAGTGATTATTATAAGATAGATGAAAAATATACATAAAATCTTGTTGATTTTTTTTTTCTTTAACATTTTATCTTTGGTCATGCCACAAACTGAATCTTAGTTACTTGAATAGGGATTAAACCTGCACTCCCTGCATTGGAAGCACACAGCCTTCACCAATGGAGCACCAGGGAAGTCACAAAATCTTGATTTTTTTTTTTGAGGGGGGGAGTTATTGTATAATAGCAAAAATTCTGACAAGAACTATTTTTTTTACTCTATGTATGTATGTTCAACAATAGAAGAATAAGAGAAAGCACTACACCATTTTTTCTCAGCCATCACTAAGGGAAAAATGTAGTTCTAATTAAGTTTCAGTTTAGTTCAGTTCAGTCGCTCAGTCCTGTCTGACTTTTTGCGACCCCATGGACTGCAGCATGCCGGACTTCTCTGTCCATCACCAACTCCTGGAGCTTACTCAAACTCATGTCCATCGAGTCGGTGATGCCATCCAACCATCTCATCCTCTGTCATCCCCTTCTCCTCCTTCCTTCAATCCTTCCCAGTATCAGAGTCTTTTCCAATGAGTTAGTTCTTTGCATCATGTGGCCAAAGTATTGGAGTTTCAGCTTCAGCATCAGTCTTTCCAATGAACATTCAGGACTGATTTCCTTTAAGATTGACTGATTTGATCTCCTTGCAGTCCAAGCGACTCTCAAGAGTCTTCTCCAACACCACAGTTCAAAAGCATCAATTCTTCAGCGCTCAGCTTTTTTTATAGTCCAACTCTCACATTCATACATGACTACTGGGAAAACCATAGCTTTGACTAGACAGACCTTTGTCAGCAAGGTAATGTATTTGCTTTTTAATATGCTGTCTAGTTTGGTCATAGATTTTCTTCCAAGGAGCAAGTGTCTTTTAATTTCATGGCTGCAGTCACGACCACAGTGATTTTGGAGCCTAAACAAATAAAGTTTTCATTTTTCCCCATCTATTTGCCATGAAGTGAAGAGACCAGATGCCATGATCTTAGTTTTTTGAATGTTGTTTTAAGCCAGCTTTTTCACTCTCCTCTTTCACTTTCATTAAGAGGCTCTTTAGTTCCTCTTCACTTTCTGCCATAAGGGTGGTGTCATCTGCATATCTGAGGTTATTGATATTTCTCCTGGCAATCTTGATTCCAGCTTGTGCTTCATGCAGCCTGGCAATTAGCATGATGTTGTCTGCATGTAAGTTACATAAGCAGGGTGACAATGTACAGCCTTGATGTTTCCCAACTTGGAACCAGTCCCGTTGTTCCATGTCCAATTTTAACTGTTGTGTCTTGACCTGTGTATAGGTTTCTTAGCATGCAGGTAAGGTGGTCTGGTAGTCCCATCTCTTCAAGAATTTTCCACAGTTTGTTGTGATCCACACAGTCAAAGGCTTTAGAGTAATCAGTGAAGCAGAAGTAGATCTTTTTCTGGAATTTTCTTGCTTTTTCTATGATGCAAAGGATGTTGGCAATTTAATCTCTGATTTCTCTGCCTTTCCTAAATCCAGTTTGTACATCTTGGAAATTCTTGGTGCATGTACTTTTGAAGGCTAGGTAGAAGGATTTTGCTAGCATGTAAAATGTTATAAAAGAAAGCAAAAATTATTTAAAAGCTATAAAATATGATAGGGATACAATGTATTATTAATTTATAATGCCCATAAGTATTATTATAATTTTGCTATAATTATAATTTAGTTTCAAACTTGTTTCCAGATTTGTACTAATTTTTATCAACTTCTCTTACAATAAAGCACATTCATATCCTCAAGCAGATGGTATTCTTTCACCACATCCATGCCGATGAAACTTAGTCTCCTGAGATCTGAATATCTGTATTCTCACTATTTTCGCTTCTTATTTTTATCACCTACACCACCCTTATTATTTTGACTTTACAAGGATATGCATTTTTATTTCCCTCATTGCCAAGCTATTGAGAACTTAAGTAGTAAAAATAGCTTCTCATATATTAGAGTTTATGACCTATCATATTGTATTGGATTTATCTTATCTATTAGTGTGTGCATGCTACGTGGCTTCAGTCACGTCCAACTCTATGGACTGTGGCCAGCCAGGTTCCACTATCCATGGGGATTCTCCAGGCAAGAATACTGGAGTGGGTTTCCGTGTCCTCCTCCAGGAAAGCTTCCCCGCCCAGGGATCAAACTCACATCTATAATGTCTTCTGCATTGGCAGCAGGTTCTTGGCCACTAGCACCACCTGGCAAGTCCCTTGGGAAAAACGCATAAATGGAAAAGTCTAGGAGAAAAAAAAACAAAACTATGCTTAATTGATAATCTTAGTAAAAAGGGTCTTTTTTTAAAAAGTGCATATTCTATTTTTTAAGAAGCACATAGCACCACTGTATTGATTCCTAAGGTTCCTTGTTTATAAAACCAAAACCTCTTCACACATCAGATCACAAAAGACCAAATGTAAAAAAAAAAATAAAAGACACAAGCAAACAAAACCAAAATATAATAGATAGGAAACGTTCTGTGATCCATTATTGCATTCCTGATCAAAGACACAAAGGAGATTGGAAATATGCAAACAATCTCCTCGCCATAAGGAAATATTTTATCAGATAAAGCAACCACTTAGAATGGATATAAGAGATTAATGCTTCCACCAGCCTTCACCACTCAGCCTTCTCTTCTATCCTTTATGGAGCAATGGAGGGGAAAAAAAAGTGAGCAATAAACTAGTCTAATCAAAGGCACTCTGTGAGATGTAATGAAAACATTCCTGAATTCCTGATTTTTTTTTTTTTTTTTTTTTTTTTGAGGAAAGACAAAGGTTCTCTTTCAGGTGTGTAGCCCTGCATATCCTGCTGTTAGGTTTGTCTTACAAACTGTGGTGCTGGTTGAGGAGCGGGAACAGTCTCTGCTGGAATTAAGGTGTTGACAGGGAAATATTTTATATAAATGATTCTTTGCTGGTAGATTTTCTTCTGTTCCCTCCCTTCTGCCAAGGGAAAATGCCATGAGGCCATGAACATGAAAATGAAAAAAGATGAGAGAAAAACACCTTTCCTCAGTAATTTTAATTTTTTTGGACCCTTTCAGTTTCCCTGAAATATACTAGGAACACACATGCCCAGCTTCTTTGTTGAACCTCTGGCCAGCAAACATCTGGGCACAAGTAAAACTCTCCAGGATTCCCAGAAATTCCCTTCTCCAGTGTAGGGTCTTATAGCAAAAAGGATGAGGGTTCACTGATATATTTTGGTGTAGAACCTTGTAAAAATGCAGATCTCTAATTAGCAAGGCATCTGACATGAATAAGTTTAACATAAAAGGACCCTGCACACTGGTTCCCAATGCATTTGCTTTGTTCTGACTCATATGATCGATAAAACTTATAGGAAATACACTGGTCAAAGCCGTGTCAATATCCAGTAGAAAGAAATATGGCCAGAGATAATCTCGGATCCTCCTTATTTAAGAAAAGATATGCAATTTAGAATTTTCAATGTTCTAATACCAAATGGCATGTGATTTATTGCACCATTACCTGGTACGTCAGTGGGTTGTGAGACCTGGGTAAGAACTGCTGATATAGAGAATGATCTCTTGGGGCAACTCAGTAAAATCTGCTGTGAAACATGTTTATTGAAGCCACAGTTGCCCTGGGAAATTCCTAATGCCAGCCCCTGCATCATGCATTCATTATAAAGAAAGTCAGAGACAGGAATTTTGCTTTCATCCATCAGGCTACACTCACTCTTTTGCACCTGTAGAGAAAGATACTGGAACTAGAGTTACAGATGTTACCAGGTGGTGGTGGAGGGGACAAGGTGGGAGACTGTCTCCCTGGTGGCTCAGATAGTAAAGAGTCTGTCTGAGAGATCCAGGTTTGATTCTGGGTCTGAAAGATCCCCTGGAGAAGGAAATGGCAACCCACTCCAGTATTCTTGCCTGAAAAATCCCATAGACAGAGGAGCCTAGTGGGTTGCAGTGCATGTGTTCGCAAAGAATTGGACAAGATTGAGTGACTAACACTTATGCATAAAATATAAAATTAATAAGAACCTACATATAGCACAAGGAATTCTACTCAATGCTCTGTGGTAGCTTATATGAGAAAATAATATTGTAATAGCCTATATGAGAAAAGAATGTAAAAAAGAGTGGTTTTATATATATATCTATATATATATATCTATATCTGATTCACTTTGCTATACTCTTGAAACTAACATAACATGGTAAATCAATTATAATCTAATAAAAATCAAAGCAAAATAAAATATAATGACAAATTACATTTTTTTAGAAAAGAGAGGATACTTTGCTAATGCTTCCTGAATTCTGTAGTGTGTTCTCTACTCACATCCCTCTATGACCTGCCTATTGGCCTCTTTCTGCACAGCAGTAAGTAGTCTTTCTATATTTTTGTATTTTCTAATTCTCTCAAAAATACAACACAGGTGTATGTTTCTTTTCTTTTTCTCCTTGTCATTGAATGCTTTTCTAGAGGAGAGAAGAAAATGACTACTTTGTATTGGAATCTCCACCTGGGAAAGTCTTACTATAGAACTTAGTGGATTTTTGTTGTTGTTGTTGTTATGAAAGAGGGACACTCACATACTAAATAATTCATTAATTCTACAGGTAATTGCAGGAGTACCTCTGTCAGATATCAAGCCACACATTTGTATGAATCTGTTTCCAACCCTAATCTGGACCCCATTACTCCATTGATACCTTAAATGTCAGAACCTCACTGTCTTAATTTCAGTATTCATTAGTTTAAGTCTTGATACCTACAAATACCATCTAGTTGCTTATTCTTCTTCAACATTATCTTGACTGTTTCTGGCACCTTGCTTTTTCATATGAATTTGAGGAATATCTTGTCAAGTTCTAAGAAAAATAATGTGTTGTTTTTATTGCAGTGTTCTGATTCTATAGACTAATTTAGATATAAGTGGCAATTTTAAAACTCATATTGTGTTATATCTCTTCATTTATTAACATCTCTTTTTGTTCTTTAATAATAGTTTAAAAAAATTTTGCCAAGAATTTACACTTTTGTTATTTGTATTTCTAATAACATTATGCTCTTGTTATTGAAAACAGAATTTTTGAAAATTTTGCATTTTCTAGTTGGTAATTACTAGTATATGTAATCCAATATTTTAAGCGAATTGTGAACTAAGACAGTATGTAAAAGTATTTTTTAAATATTATAATTTTATTTAGACTGTTTTATATAGATGGTCATAATAAAGATATTTTTAGATAACTATAAATTTATATATATAAATATTTAGATAAATAAAATCCTCTCCTATTGATTTTATTTTTTCTTCCTTTAATATCTTTATTCAAAGTTGTCTTTAATAAAAAAGGCATTGACAATCAATTAATCATATTACAATTGATGTACAGAAGTCACAGAAAAATGCAAAAAAATTTTCATGCTATGAGTATGCTGCAACCAAAATTTAACTCCAGTTAGCATTTATTTTTAAAGTTGTTATCTCTTTCTCTGTCCTCAAGCCAACTCTGTTAATTCTAATTTGGGCAGTCAAGTTACTAATGGAATACTTTATTATCGCTAATCTTTGTCCTCTCTAAACATTTAGCTTCTGTTCAAATCTGACCTACTCTTTGTCATCCAGCTTAAATCCTACCTACTTTCAGAAACTTCTCTAATGTTCTGAGACCAAGGTTCTTGCTCTCTTTTGAATTTCCACAGCAATTATTTTTCTGGGTAAGTTTTTCATATTAATTATGCACACCATTAGAACAATTATTTCATTGTTATAGTGATATTACATTTAAATTACAATTATTTTTTTTCACTTTCCTAACTCATTTCTCAAACTATATTTGAGCTAATAGTTTGCCTTGACATGAGGGACTGTTCCTTTTTTCCCCACTAGGCAAAGAGTATGATTTGCAGACACAGGGACCTGTCACTTGTTTGGTAGTTCTTCTACACCTCCAGCTAGATTTCGACTATGGAGCTACCCAGAACCATGGAGTGTTGCACTCAGGTGTGGTGACTGCAGAGAGTCTCCACTAAGATAATGCTCAGTGGAACCAATGGGATGAGTGGGCCACCAAGACCTCCTATCAGTAGAGCCACTGGTGTGAAATTCCAACTCAAGAGAGTCACAGGCATGGAATCCCAACATATGAAAGCCACAAAGTGTGCTCTTCCCCGAAAAGCCATGGGAGCTAGGAGCCAACTCATTGTATTTTGAAAGGGGTCACCATATCAGTGTGTCCAGATTGCAGGATTGCCTGACCCTGTGAGTCCTAGGGTTTTGGACTTCCTTGGGGCTTATAATTTATTTTCTGTTTGTATTTCACCCTTTGGAATGAGATGTCCTATGCCTTTTCCCGCATTGTATTTTAAAAGCATACAGCACATGAGATTTCACAAGTTCACAACTGGAGTCCCATGCATACCTGATTCAGATGATATTCAGATGAGAATTTGGACATACACTTTTGAGTTGCTAACACATGAGAGAGAGATGGGTTTTATATGTTGTTGTTGTTTAGTTGCTGAATTGTGTCCGACTCTACAGTGGACTGTAGCCCTCCAAACTCCTGTCCATGGGATTCTCCAGGCAAGAATAATAGAGTGGGTTGCCATTTCCTTCTCCAGGCAATCTTCCCAACCCAGGGATTGAACTCATGTCTCTTATGTCTCCTGCATTGGCAGGTGGGTTCTTTACCACTAACGCCACCTGGGAAGCCCCAGATTTTATATAACTGAAGTGGAATGTTATGGTCTGAACATTCGTATCCCTCCCAAAATTCATATGTTGAAATCCTAGTGCTCCATGAAATGGTTTTAGGAGGTAGGGGTTTGGCAGGTGTTTAAGACATGAGAGTGGAACTCTCACGAATAGGATTAGTGTCCTTACAGAAGAATCCCACAGGCCTCCACACCCCCTTCTACTCTATGAGGACAGTGAGAAGTTGGTAGTCCGCAGCTGGAAGAACAACTTTGCCACAACCTGACAAGGCTGACACCTTGGTCTTGGACTTCTAGCCTCCAGAACTCTGAGCAATAAATTCCTTCTGATTATAAGTCACATATTCTACAGTATTTTTGTTATAGCAGCTTAAGTGCACCAATACAATTTCACACTAAGAAAAGACTATGATTTGCTGAAATAGACACCCATTATATATGTAGCAGATGCTCCTTTTATATCCCTCACAAAGTTTTCCCAGAGTTTTTTCATATGTTGGAATGTTGAATAAATACTTCTCTAGAAAAAGACATAGAATTTTTCATTATTTGCACTGCCTAATTCCAGTGGTACTTTTTATACATGTGAAACTTTGACTTTTTAAAAAAAATGTTTTGATGATATTAATATTTGTAATTTAACTCAGAAGGAGATAATTTTGTAAATTAAAGTGGGAAACTTTTCAAAGAGAAAGATTTACTCATATATTCATTTTCTCAAATCCTCTCCTCTGTCAAGAGACTTTTGTGGATATACATGAAACTTCCCTGGTGGCTCAGCAATAAAGAATCTGTCTGCAATCCAGGAGACATGGGTTCCATCCTGTGGGTCAGGAAGATCCCTTTTGGAGGGCATGGAAACCAACTCTATTCTTCTTGCCTGCAGAATCCCATAGACTGTGTATACATACATACATACATATACACACACACACACACACACACACATATATATGTATGTAATCCAAAAATATGAATATATAGAAATGATTGGCCAACAAATATCTAGGTCTCACCCTATGTACTTGAAATTCTGTGACATAGTAAAATAAGAAAAAAAAAAAAAAGAATGAAAAGATCCCTATACTGTTCAGTCATGCAGTCATGTCTGACTCTTCGTGACCCCATGGACTGTAGCACTCCAACCTTCCCTGTCCTTCACAATGTCCTGAAGCTTGCTCAAATACCTGTCCATTGAGTCGGTGGTGCCATCCAATCATCTCACCCTCTATTATCCCCTTCTCCTCCTGCCTTCAATCTTTCCCAGCATCAGGGTCTTTTCCAATGAGTTGGCTCTTTGCATCAGGTGGCCAAAGTATTAGAGCTCTAGATTCAGCTTCAGCATCAGTTCTTCCAATGAATCAGTCAGCCAGTTCAGTTTCTCAGTCATGTCTGACTCTTTGCGACCCCATGGACTGCAGCAGGCTAGGCTTCCCTGTTCATCACCAACTCCCAGAGTCTACCCAAACTAATGCCCATCAAGTTGGTGATGCCATCCAACCATCTCATACTCTGTCATCCCCTTTTCCTCCTGCCTTCAATCTTTCCCAGCATCGGGGTCTTTCACAGTGAGTCAGTTCTTCACATCAGGAGGCCAAAGTATTGGAGTTTTAGCCTCAGCATCAGTCCTTCCAATGAATATTCAGGACTGATCTCCTTTAGGATGGACTGGTTGGATCTCCTTGCAGTCCAAGGGACTCTCAGGTGTCTTCTCCAACACTACAGTTTAAAAGCATCAATTCTTCAGTGCTCAGAGACTATTCTTTTAGGCTGTGTTTGCCACTGCCTTTTGATATTTTCCAAGTGAAAATGTGTAGCCAAAACTAACAAGAAACCAAACTAGAATTTCCAGAAAATAAAATGTTATCAGTGTAGAAGAAAGCAATGATGGTACAAGGCAAGTGAAGGAAAAAGGAAGATGAGTGTGTAAACAGTGAAGGAAAGTAAGTCAAGAATAAAGATTAGTTCTTTGTCAGTTGCTTCATTTGCTATTATTTTCTCCCATTCTGAAGGCTGTCTTTTCACCTTGCTTATAGTTTCCTTTGTTGTGCAGAAGCTTTTAATTTTAGTTACGTCCCATTTGTTTATTTTTGCTTTTATTTCCAATATTCTGGGCAACTCCTCCAGCTCAATTCCAGAAAAAATAACCCAATCAAAAAAATGGGCCAAAGAACTAAACAGACATTTCTCCAAAGACATACAGATGGCTAACAAACACATGAAAAGATGCTCAACATCACTCATTATCAGAGAAATGCAAATAAAAACCACAATGAGGTACCATTTCACGCCAGTCAGAATGGCTGCTATCCAAAAGTCTACAAGCAATAAATGTTGGAGAGGGTGTGGAGAAAAGGGAACCCTCTTACACTGTTGGTGGGAATGCAAACTAGTACAGCCCCTATGGAGAACAGTATGGAGATTCCTTAAAAAACTGGAAATAGAACTGCCTTATGACCCAGCAATCCCACTGCTGGGCATACACACCAAAGAAACCAGAATTGAAAGAGACACGTGTACCCCAATGTTCATTGAAGTACTGTTTATAGTAGCCAGGACATGGAAGCAACCTAGATGCCCATCAGTAGATGAATGGATAAAGAAAGTGGTGGTACATATACACAATGGAGTATTACTCAGCCATTATAAAGAATACATTTGAATCAGTTCTAATGAGGTGGATGAAACTGGAGCCTATTATACAGAGTGAAGTAAGCCAGAAAGAAAAACACCAATACAGTATACTAACACATATATATGGAATTTAGAAAGATGGTAACGATAACCCTGTATGAGAGACAGCAAAAGAGACACAGATGTATAGAACAGTCTTTTGGACTCTGTGGGAGAGGGAGAGGGTGGGATGATTTCGGAGAATGGCATTGAAATCTGTATAATATCATATATGAAATGAATCGCCAGTCCAGGTTCAATGCATGCTACAGGATGCTTGGGGCTGGTGCACTGGGATGACCCAGAGGGATGGTATGTGGAGGGAAGTGGGAGGGGTGTTTAGGATGGGGAACATGTGTATACCCATGGCAGATTCATGTTGATGTATGGCAAAACCAATACAATATTGTAAAGTAATTAGCCTCCAATTAAAATAAATAAATTTATAGTAGAAAAATAAAGAATAAAAAAATGGAGAAGCTTGGGGACAATGGGTCAGAATTGCTGCATGTGAGACATTTTAAAACTGACTTCTTGCTATTAAATGTGAGATAGTTTGGGTGTGGTTTTGGTGTGTTTAAATTATGTTTCCTCTGTGGCAGGGCATTGGAATTCCTTCCATTTTATGTGAATTGTAGTATGTTTCACTGTGATCATAAACTCTACTCACTATTCTCAATTTCTGGCAAGATTTTGTATCCACCATAA
Organism: Bos javanicus; assembly: GCF_032452875.1. Classification (NCBI taxonomy): domain Eukaryota; kingdom Metazoa; phylum Chordata; class Mammalia; order Artiodactyla; family Bovidae; genus Bos; species Bos javanicus. The sequence goes on from NC_083877.1 coordinate 94,508,967, forward strand.
GTTCTAAGAATTTAAAATCTCTCTTAAAACTTATAACTTGTTGATGTTGATATTTTTTAAACATATAGGGGTTCCCACGTGGCTCAGTGCTAAAGAATCCGTCTGCCAGTGCAGGAGGTGTGTGTGTTATATTCTTAATTCAATCAGGTCTCCTGGAGAAGGAAATGGCAACCCATTCCAATATTCTTGCCTGAGAAATCCCATGGACAGAGAAGCTTAGTGAGCTACAATCCATGAGGCTGCAAAGAGTTGGACATGACTTACTGGCTGAACATATCTGTATACATAACACACACATAATATATGGAGGTAAAGCCTTTCTGATATGATAAAGGGAACTGATTTTGACGATATCTTTAACAATATGTCAACTCCATTAATTTTGATTTTGGAACTTTTAACAGGAGATTGCACTCAGTCACATTAAACAGATTCTGGAGAAATACCTATTTTTCATCCTGATTGAAACACGTGTTTTTTTAAGGTGCATTTCAAAGAATATAGTTTAAAAATGTTCAGAGAGTTAAACATGACTCCTCAGATGAATAGAGATCACAACTAAGTGATGAATTTAATGAGAGATAGGCCAGAACTTTTCTCATCCATTCATACCCAGGTTGTTTAACCAAAGCCCATTTTTCAATTTGTGCCCCAACTTTGTTTCTTTCCTTACTTAAGTGAAACCTTCTGACACAAATGCAACTCAGAGTCCATGTGCAAATCAAAGCCGCAAGCAGAGAAAAAAGTGGTCTGTCACATTCCTGACAGTGCTGATTTAAGGGTCTGTGTGTTCCTGCTATTTTTTTCCTTTATTTTAATTTCCTGGCTAGAAGCTGATATTTTCCACTTACTTCATTCCCTCTTTCTGATACTGGCACATTTAATATGTAAAACAGTAGCCACAGCTTAATTTTCATTTACCTTCATTTTTAAGAGTAGGGATAATATGTTCCAAATTTGCTGATAAAGAAATGTCACAAATGCTACATTTTAATTTTGAAAGCTAGAGGTCCTTTAGAATAGTTATGCAAATTTCACACATATCTTCTTTGAAAAATATGAACAGCCTTAAGGTCAAATTCAATTTCCCTTTTCCTTCTTCCCCTTTTTCCTTATTAGAGTCCCAATGACCCTATAAGAAACTCCCTCTTAGTTCTTAGACTTTTAAGTTTACAGTGCGACATGTGAGGACTAATACAAATATTATAGTTTAGAAACTTATTTTTCTTTTCCCAATTTCCTCAGTTCAGTCACTTAGTTGCATCTGACTCTTTGCAACCCCATGGAGTGCAGCATGCCAGGCCTCCCTGTCCATCAGCAACACCTGGAGTTTATTCAAACTCATGTTCAATGAGTCAGTGATGCCATCCAACCATCTCATCCTTTGTCATCCCCTTCTCCTCCTGCCTTCAATCTTTCCCAGAATCAGGGTCTTTTCTAAGGAGTCAGTTCTTCACATCAGGTGGCCAAAATATTGGAGTTTCAGCTTCAGCAATCAGTCCTTCCAATGAATATTCAGGACTGATTTCCTTTAGGATGGACAGGTTGGATGTCCTTGCAGTCCAAGGGAGTCTCAAGAGTCTTCTCCTAATTTCCTAGGGAAATATAATTTAGACTTATATTTTGAGTGCTAGTGATCAGGAGTATGGATGACTTTCTATAGAAGACAGCATTACTTGTCCCATATTTTATAAGTTGCAGTTTCATTTGTCAAATTGTTTATTAGTATTTTCATATTATGAACAGTCAGCCTGAGCCCTTTATAGATTCTATATGTTTCACTGGGTAGATATTGTGAATTTTTTAAAAGACATGTGAGCTAATAGTACTTCCAAATTGCCTTTTTCCCCCCACAAATTCACACTTTTATTTATTTAATTTTCAGTAAGTTTAAGTCCTTGAAGTTTACAGCATCACACAGATTCCGTATCCAATGACTTTAGTAAGAAGGTTGTTTCAGAATTTGGCAAGATCCATGCTAGATTCCACGAGCCAGAGTTACCTTTCCCCAGATAACCCTGGTTTTGTTAGGTTTTCTGCCAGGAGTTACTATGCTGTTCTTTGTATGCAGAAGCATATCTCTTGCCTAGATAGAAATCAGTTTAACCTCTTACATAAACACCTTCAATTTAGGAAGTGCTGTGTGCTCCCTTTGGGTCCAGAGATCCCACTTATACCCAGTAATAATGGCCTTGGACCATAATTTTTCCAACCTATTAGTCATGTTAGAGTCCTGTTCCCAGCAGCTTCCACAGGCTCCAAATGTCTCCAAATTGCCTTTTAAAAGTTCTCAAAGAGTGTAGCTGCGCCACAATTTCCTGCTTCTCTCCTGAGGGTTCAGAGGTCTTCTCTGCCACCTGGGCTATCCTTAGGTTTCTCCATTTCATTGATCACAAGGCTATTCATGGAAGGGGTCATAGATAATACCCCTGCATTACAGAAATTATATAATTTTGAGATATAGATTGGCTGATGTTTCCTAATCCTTGGGTGACAGTTTCACCCATCTTAATTCTTATAGTACAGTTTTTACAAAGGACAATATCTGTCACTTTCTAAAAGATATTATTTTTTAGAGCAGTTTTAGGTTCATAGCAAAACTGAGACAAAAATTGAATTTTCCCATCTTCCTCCTGTCCCCACAATGTGTAAATTCTCCGATTATCAGCATCCCCTTTGCGGTATCTTTGTTCCAATAGATGAACTTACACTGACATGTCCGAATAACTCAAAGCTCATAGTTTGCATAAGGATTCACTCTCAGTTTTGTGCCTTCTGTGGGTCTGGGCAGATATGTAATGATATCTGCCCATCATTACAGTTTTGCACAGGGAGTTTTTTATTGCCTTAAAAATCGTCTATGTTCTGCCTATTCATCCTTTACCCTATTCCAGTCCCAGCAACCACTGATTTTTTTTTTTAATTGCCTCTTAATTTTGCCTTTTCCAGAATGTCATATAGTAAAAATCAGACAACATGTGCCTTTTCAGAATGGCTTTTTTCACTTAGTAACCCTTATACATGTAAAGTTCTTTGACGTCTTTTCATGACTTAGTTGCTCATTTATTTTTCTTTCTTTCTTTTTTATTTAAGTGCTGAGTATTCCTTTGTCTGAATATGCCACAGCTTGTCGATCCATTCACCTATTGAAGGACATCTTGAATGCTTCCAAATTTTGGCAATTATGAATAATGCAGCCATAAATATCACTGTGTAGTTTTTTTGTATGGACATAAGTTTTTGACTCTGTTGGGTGAAATACCAAAGAGCACAAATGCTGGATCATATGGTAAAAGTATGCTTAGTTTTTTCAGATACCAGCAAACTGTTATCCAACAATGTCTATCATTTTAAAATAATTACAATAATTTTGGTTGTTTGTTTTTATGTTCCTATTCTCCTGCAATGATAGCAACATATATAATTTTTCCTTCTGTTGAATGATCATTTGAATTTTTCTTCTTCTTTTTTGTTTGTGAAAGCTTTTATTTTAAAAGTGCATTCTTTTTTTAAATTTACTAATTTTTTAATTGAAAGATAATTGCTTTACAGAATTTTGTTGTTTTCTGTCAAACCTCAACGTGAATTGGTCATAGTACACGGGTATCCCCTCCCTTTTGAACCTCTCTCCCATCTCCCTCCTCATCCCACCACTCTAGGTTGATACAGAGCCCATGTTTGAGTTTCCTGAGCCATACAGCAAATTCACATTCTTTATGTTAATAATATCCATACCTTTTCATGCTGTGCCAAATATTTTCTCTTGATTTAAGGTTTACTCTGATGGCTACTCTGGTATGTCAGTTGGGTCATGATGAACAACTCTTTGGTCAAATACTAGTCTTAACGAAGTAAGTTGGAGCTATGCTTAAAGGAATAACTAATTAAAATACATACTTTGAATAATTCACAGTATTTTTTTGTTTTTTCAGCCATGCACTGTTTTAGGGTTTACAAAACACACATGTACATTCATTAATTCTATCGAATTAATGGAGCAGTCTGTAAGGTAGACTCAGTGGATAGCTTCTCTCTTTAGTGTTAGTTGCTCAGTTGTGTCCAACACTTTGCCATCCATGGGCTGTAGCCCACCAGGCTCCACTGTCTATGGAATTCTCCAGGCAAAAATACTGGAGAGGAGAGCCATTCCCTTCTCTTTGCAGCTATAGAAACACATCTCAGAGAGGAGAAATGAAGCTAGGGTCACCCAGCGATGGATTCTAGAGCTGATCTTTTCCATAACTTATTTAGTGTGACAAATGTTATTAAACATTGCTTCACTTTTAAGTAATCTTTGCTTCCTGTAGATGACTCATAAGCAAGTCGTTATCTACACCTGTTTATATCTATAGACCTCTACATGGGAGACAAAAGCGGTCTGAGATGCTAGCATAACTCCCTGCAGGTCTTTAATGTATAAAACACTGCGACCTTCATCATATGCAACTTGGAGTTCTAAGATGCTAAACAAGTGATAAAGGCAATATTTTATAATGCAGTCACACCATAGTTCACTTTTCTTCTAAAAAAATATAGACATGCTTTACTGGGGGAAGAGTGGAGTAGGAGATAAAAATGGTCAATCCAATTGAAATAACAGAATGAAGGCTATCCTGAATTGAAGATAACATATTTATGCTTCCACTAAAATGTATTCAGCACCTTGAGAGTGAACAATGACAGCAGCATTAATAAGTGACATATAAACAATGTGCTACACTAATTTAACTTGAAAATATTAATTTTCATGACTTTTTATTGCATTGAATGGCTTCTTACATATATAATAAATCTTGGAAATCAAGTCTCATTACTTTCCCTTTCCCATGTTTGAATATCATGTCTACTTAATTGCCATAATTCCTGGTGATTTCTGTTAAATTTCTTCACTGTATTGCTGAATAAAATAAGCAGTACTTTAATCTTTCTGCACAGATGCAGCACCTAAACACTGCTGTTTTTCAAGGCTTAGTTTTTAGTTGCGATGTATAAAATTTCACATGTTCAACTGCAAATTACTTACTTAATGCTTCCTGGATGCTTATTGAAAAACATGTTTCTTTTGTTCAGCAAGAAAAAGGAAGTTCAATATGGTCCAGTCTATCAATATTTGCAGAGAAACTGAATCATCTTTTCTCTGTACACATTTATCTATGCTCCAATTAAGCAAGTAATGGTTGGTACATTGATTGCTTGATCAATTTTAAATTATCAACTGAGGATGTGAATATTCTATTCCTATGCCTTCCTTGTGCTTCTTTTCTAAATTCACAAAATTATTGCCTTGATTTCTAAGCTTCATAAGCATCTGTAAATGTAGCTTATGTGCTGTGCTGTGCTTAGTCACTCAGTCATGTTTGACTCTTTGTGACCCCATGGACTGTAGTCTGCCAGCCTCCTCTGTCTATGGGATTTCCCAAACAAGAATACTGGCATGGGTTGCCATGTCCTTCTCCAGGGGATCTCCCCAACCCAGGAATAGAACCCAGGTGTCTCACGTTGCAGGCAGATTCTTTACCATCTGAGGCATAAGTGAAGCCCAAGTTTAGCTTAAGGTACTACCTTTTCACTGATAAAATTAAGTTTCAGTTCAGTTCAGTTCAGTTGCTCAGTCATGTCTGAATCTTTTCGACCCCATGAATCGCAGCACTCCAGGCCTCCGTCATCAGAGTCTTTTCCAATGAGTCAACTCTTTGCATGAGGTGGCCAAAGTACTGGAGTTTCAGCTTTAGCATCATTCCTTCCAAAGAAATCCCAGGGCTGATCTCCTTCAGAATGGACTGGTTGGATCTCCTTGCAGTCCAAGGGACTCTCAAGAGTCTTCTCCAATACCACAGTTCAAAAGCATCAATTCTTCGGCACTCAGCCTTCTTCACAGTCCAACTCTTATATCCATACATGACCACTGGAAAAACCATAGCCTTGACTAGATGGACCTTTGTTAGCAAAGTAATGTCTCTGCTTTTCAATATGCTATCTAGTTTGGTCATAACTTTCCTTCCAAGGAGTAAGAGTCTTTTAATTTCATGGCTGCAATCACCATCTGCAGTGATTCTGGAGCCCAAAAATATTCTGACACTGTTTCCACTGTTTCCCCATCTATTTCCCATGAAGTGATGGGACCAGATGCCACGATCTTTGTTTTCTGAATGTTGACCTTTAAGCCAACTTTTTCACTCTCCTCTTTCACCTTCATCCAGAGACTTTTTAGTACCTCTTCACTTTCTGCCATAAGGGTGGTGTCATCTGCATATCTGAGGTTATTGATATTTCTCCTGGCAATCTTGATTCCAGCTTGTGCTTCTTCTAGCGTGTTTCTCATGATGTACTCTGCATATAAGTTAAATTAAGTTTAGCTCATCTTAATTCTTTCAATGAAAAGGTAGTACTTATTATTTGTGAAATACATATTTCCCAGTCACTTTGTAAATGATCTCTTTCTGTGAAATCACCATCCATGTATTCATTACATATTTATGGAATGGCCATTAAGTGTGTGCCATTATGTATAAGTCACAATGAAAGTTATAGATAAAGGACTTAAGGAACAGTTAGATCTGGCACAACTGTGAGATCTGCAGAAATGAAGGTAGAAAGAACAGAAGAATCAGAGGAGACATTAACAAGTCATTCACAGAAATCATCCTCTCTCAGGTACCAAAGTGGAGCAGGGAAACTCATGGGGGGATCCAGGGGGAGTGTAAGTAACTATCATTTCTGTGGTCTACAGTCAAGCTCCTAAGCTGCAGGTGGTCCTAAGTTTTCTGTGGTCAGCTGGGCTAGCAGCTAGAAGTAAGAGCTAGAAGAAGAGCAAGAGGAGACTGATGACAGGCAGAAGCTTGCCAGGAATCTTACATCTTGCTTATCATCACATCTGACTATTGTGATGTTGTGAGCAATAAGGGCTGCTTCACTCTACGTTTTAAACCAGCCTTAGTTTCCACTGTTGAGAAATTCTTATGCAGAATCATTTCAGAATCAGCTCCACTAAAAGTCTTTTGTTGTTTTTTCTGCTAAATGTCTTCAGCCGTGTCCAACTCTTTTCGAGCCTATGAACTGTAGCCTGCCAGGCTCCTCTGTCCATAGGATTCTCCAGGCAAGAACACTGAAGTGGATTGCCATACCTTCCTCCAGGGTATCTTCCTGACCCAGGGATTGAACCCTCGTCTCTTACATCTCCATTGGCAGATGGGTTCTTTACCGCTAGTATCACCTGTTACTCATGTCTTATTTTAAATTAGGTTACTCAGATGCAAGATTTGAGAGTGATTGGTTAATAAATGTTCACAGGAAAACTTAGTAAGAAACTAGGAAAATGGAACCAAAAAAGGAAGAAGGTCAAGAAACTATGTGATATGATGCAAAGTCCCATGACGGGTAACTTATTCTCAAGTGTCTATCATATGTCCAGGTGGTCCTGACTAAGGGGTATTTATATCCCCACCTCAATCAGATACTTGTTAAGAAATGCTTGTGGAAGTGAAGTAATATAAAAGGTTTCCACATTTACATAAAAGTATGTACTCCAAAAGCTTGAGGCCCGTTTTCTAACAAGGAGACACACAGTTGTTACCATTGGTACTAAAAAAAGATTGGGACCCAGATTGCATGAAAATAACGACAGGATCCATGGAGAAATGAATAGAACATCTTCTATACAAATAGCCCTAATTCTAAATAATATATCCCCTGATATCTTACCTTAAGTATACTTATATGGAAACAGGGCTGCCTTGGTGGCTAAGTCATAAAGAAGTGAAATCGCTCAGTCATGTCCGACTCTTTGTGACCCCGTGGATAGTAACCTACCGGACTCTTCTGTCCATGGGATTCTCCAGGCAAGAATACTGGAGTGGGTTGCCATTTCCTTCTCCAGGGCATCTTCCCAACCTAGGGATTGAGGGGCAGAAGCTTGCAGGCAGACGCTTTAACCTCTGAGCCAAATCTGCCTGCAATTCAGGAGACATGGGTTCGATCCCTGGGTTGAGAAGATCCCCTGGAGAAAGGAATGGCAACCCACTCCATATTCTTGTCTGGGAAATCCCATGGACAGAGGAACCTGGCAGGCTACAGTCCACGGGGTCACAAAACTTGGAAATGACTTAGGGACTAAACAACAACAGCAAACATAGGTGAGAAAGAAACAAAAAGAGGGGGGAGGGTCTTTTTTTATTAAAAATTATTTATTTTTTGATTTCCATAATATTCTTGAAGATGTCCATATAAAACAAAGTAAAAAATGGTGACACAGATGAGACAGTAAAAAGTTTTCTACAGATGTATTGAATAGACTTCAGAAGTCCGAGTGAGGAAATACATACTCCACCTTACCTTACAATGTCACAGTCAGTCTTCATAAATTCTCAGAACTTTGATTAGGATTACAGAGCAGTGCCTATGGGTCTCTAAGCATCTCAATATACAAACATCTTCACATTTTATAGTTTGATACACCAATTATTTGATCAGTTATCACATATTTTTGAGGGAAAAAGGAAAAATAAGTCTAAATGGGCTCCTTTTGGCAGCTCCACTTGCTGTTCAAAAACAGCATAGCAATCTTGTTGACTGATCATGATTATTATAAAAGAAAACATTCTGCTAATAAAAGACACTGCATTCAAAATCAGACAAAAAATTGAACATACTAATTAGATTAAATGTGAAAGTGGAACTGGATAATCTTATGAAGCATATTTTAGTTTTGCAAGGACTGATTTTATAATTGCTATTTTCATATAAATACCTTGCTATGTCCAATCTCTAAAAAAATGTAAAAAATTTCGATACAATAAAATGACTTTTATAGTGTGATGGATCATTTTAATAACAGTATACATAATCTACTTTATAAAGAGAAATTGCTATATTCTAAGCATATTTTGTCATTAGCAGGGCTTAAGTTACAGAAGAGAACTGTAGCTCATGAGGCTTTTCTGGCCATGGAATTTCCCAGGCAAGAATACTAGAGCGGGTTGCCACTTTCTGCTGTAGGGGACTTTCCCGACCCAGGGATTGAACCCATGTCTCCTGAGTCTCCTGCACTGCAGGCAGATTCTTTACCACTAGCACCACCTGGGAAGCCCAAAGATATATTAATAGATATTAATTTTAATATCTACCTTGCTATATCTATAACTATATCTATATATATGTATATATAAACTATGAGATGAATTACCTCATATATTTAAAATATTTCATTGATAAACATTTTAATAGGTATGTATGAGAAAGTATAATAGATGCTTTTACTTATCATTCACTGAGATCTATGATGAATATCTAAGTATTGTTTCTACTCATGTAAGGTTTGTTTACAGAGTGTAGAGGCAGACATACGTATGTGCAAGTAAAGGCAAATTAATTACATTTATCTATACATCTTGGAGAAATGTATATCTTAGTCTGTTTGGGTGAGTATAACAGAATATCATGGACTGAGTAGGTTATAAAAGAGAAACTTATTTTTCCAGGTTCTTGAGGCTGAGAAATGGTGATCATCACCACAAAATCAAGGTGCTGGCAGATGAAATGTTTGCTGAGGGCTGGGTCATTGGTTCATAGACAGCCCTCTATTGAAACTTGCTGTGGGCTCCTCTGGAGAAGGGTCAGACTCTGGGATTTCTTTTGTAAGGATATTACTCCCATTCATGACAGTCCAACCCTCTTGACCTAAAGTGAAAGTATTTGTAGCTCAGCCTGTCTCACTCTTTCTGACCCCATGGACTGTAGGCCATAGGGCTCCTCTGTCCATGGAATTCTCCAGACAAGAATATTGGAGTGGATAGCCATTTCCTCCTCCCGGGCATATTCCCGACCCAGGAATCAAACCCAAGTCTCTTATGTCTCCTGCATTGGCAGGCAGGCTCTTTACCACTAGCGTCAAATTTGTCACTTAGAGATATTGTTTTGGAGACCAGAAAAGATGTATGGAATGAAACACTCAGAGAAGTTAATATAAATGTATGTGACCGAAAACATATTTAATATCCAAATATTAAGTTGTTTTGATGTGTACTTGTGTGATAAGAAAGTTTAGAAGAGTTTCAAATTAGGAGAGTTTCAAAGAAAAAATACCATTTTCTGCAGTATAATCCTATCATATCACAGATAAATCAGCAGTTTTACTTAATGGTTGATGTTCTTGAGCAAAGATCACAAAATTTAATGATAATATATTTCTCATGTCAGTTTTATACCTTTTAAAATATGTTGTTTGGTGCTGAAAAATGTTTGAAATCTCGTTCACAGCACAGTGGTCTACAAGGGGATAGTTTGAAATTGATGTCTTATTTTACTATAATAACAATGTTAGTTAATATATACATATATATTAGTGATTTATCTGTCTATCCTGTATCTATATCTAGAATTTTATTCATGGACATACCTATTCTACCAAATATCTGTGTTGAAAATTATGGCTTTTAAAAGAAAACTTAGTTCTGTATGTAGAAAACTAGGTGGGAATATTCAAAATTGCCTAAATGATTTCACTCAATAAGATGTACCAGCAGTGTTTAAATAATTACTACTGATTTAGTCTAAGCATTCCTGGAGAAGGAAATGGCAACCCACTCCAGTATTCTTGCCTGGAGAATTCTATGGACAGAGAAACAAACCTGGTAGGCTACAGTCCATGGGGCCCCAAAGAGTCGGACACAACTGAAGGACTCACACACTAGCCTAAGTATACTAAGTAACATTGTGAATTTAATAAAATATATTTCAGAGACTTCCATTTCTAGAATGTAATAGATCATACTAGGCTACTGCTGCTACTGCATGTACTAGACAAAAGCTGGTTACATTTAATATATATTTATATTTAAAGATGTCAGAGATTTCTGGATGAGTTACCTTCTAGAAAGGTGGAACCATTACAAGGTGAACTAAAGATTGCTGACAATTTTCCATTTATTAAGCATTTTGGATTTTAGGCCCAACTAGAGGAATGCTTCCTGAAATTGCTACTTCCCTGATACCTTCATTTTTTCATTTACCTTTTGAGCTATCTAGTTAACAAGCTTTAACCTAGTTAGCAATTTATTTGTATTAATTTCTTCTGTTATAATAACTGATGTGATTTATATCTCTTAATTGGAGTCTCACTAGGACGAGTGCGAATGTAACAGATTGTATTTACTTATTTATTTATTAAAATTAGGAATAGCATATGGTGAAGAGAGACTGAAGAGAGAATCCTGGTGAAAGTGAAAGTCGCTCAGTCATGTCCAACTCTTTGTGACCCCATGGACTGTAGCCTGCCATGTTCTCTGTCCATGGAATTCTCCAGGCAAGGATACTGGGGTGGGTAGCCGTTCCCTTCTCCAGGGGTTCTTCCCCATCCAGGGATCAAACCCAGGTCTCCCTCATTGCAGGAAGTTTCTTTACTGTCTGAGCCACAGGGAAACCCCGGGTATCCTGGTAGATTTCTGCAGATTTGCATATCCCCTACTAAGAACATTAGATTTCTATAAAATTAATCATACCAAATAACTAGTGTATATTTGCTCATGAATTTTCTTCTGTAAATATTAAACTGAATGTTAGGGTTATTATTCATTTTAAAGATTGATTTAGAAGTGATGTTTTCAGGTATGTTTGAAAGAACTGGGCAGGGATGATGTAAATAGCTGACCCATCTTGTGGTTTCCTGAGTCTGAGGTAAAGAGACAAAGAAGGAAAAATATAAATAAAAAATGTAGGAACAAGCAAATCTAAAATTTAGATGTATGTATCAAATTAATATAAGCACCTTTTGAATAATATACAAAGCAATATTAATCACTTTAATAATGGCAGATTACAATAATACTTACTGGTCAATGGTATGATTCACAATGAATACATTCAAAACCATATTCTGATATAACAGTTGTCAGGAATCTGAGTTTAAGAATTTTTCTTCAGATTGTAGAACATGGTGTTTCTCTGGTGGCTCAGTGGTCAAGAATCTGCCTGCCAATGCAGGAGACAGGGGTTTGATCCCTGATCTGGGAGGATTCCACATACCTTGGAGCAACCTTAGAAAGCATCACTACGAACAAAGATAGTGGAGGTAATGGAATTCCAGTTGAGCTATTTCAGTTCCTGGAAGATGATGCTGTGAAAGTGCTGCACTCAATATGCCAGCAAATTTGGAAAACTCCGCAGTGGCCACAGGACTGGAAAAGGTCAGTTTTCACTCCAATCCCAAAGAAAGGCAATGCCAAAGAATGATCAAACTATCGCACAATTGCACTCATCTCACACGCTAGTAAAGTAATGCTCAAAATTATCCTAGCCAGGTTTCAGCAATATGTGAACTGTGAACTTCCAGATGCTCAAGCTGGTGTTAGAAAAGGCAGAGGAACCAGAGACCAAATTGCCAACATCCGCTGGATCATGGAAAAAGCAAGAGAGTTCCAGAAAAATATCTATTTCTGCTTTATTGACTATGCCAAAGCCTTTGACTGTGTGGATCACAATAAACTGTGGAAAATTCTGAAATATATGGGAATACCAGACGACCTGACCCACTTCTTGAGAAACCTATTTGCAGGTCAGGAAGCAACAGTTAGAACTGGACATGGAACAACAGACTGGTTCCAAATAGGAAAAGGAGTACGTCAAGGCTGTATATTGTCACCCTGCTTATTTAACTTCTATGCAGAGTACATCATGAGAAACGCTGGGCTGGAAGAAGCACAAGCTGGAATCAAGATTGATGGGAGAAATATCAATCACCTCAGATATGCAGATGACATCACCCTTATGGCAGAAAGTGAAGAGGAACTCAAAAGCCTCTTGATGAGAGTGAAAGAGGAGAGTGAAAAAGTTGGCTTAAAGCTCAACATTCAGAAGACGAAGATCATGGCATCTGGTCCCATCACTTCTTGGGAAATAGATGGGGAAACAGTGGAAACAGTGTCAGACTTTATCTTTTGGGGCCCCAGAATCACTGCAGATGGTGATTGCAGCCATGAAATTAAAAGATGCTTACTCCTTGTAAGGAAAGATATGACCAACCTAGATAGTATATTGAAAAGCAGAGACATTACTTGCCAACAAAGGTCCGAGTTGTCAAGGCTATGGTTTTTCCTGTGGTCATGTATGGATGTGAGAGTTGGACTGTGAAGAAAACTGAATGCCAGAGAATTGATACTTTTGAACTGGAGAAGACTCTTGAGAGTCCCTTGGACTGCAAGGAGATCCAACCAGTCCATTCTAAAGGAGATCAGTCCTGGGTGTTCTTTGGAAGGAATGATGCTAAAGTTGAAACTCCAATACTTTGGCCACCTCATGTGAAGAGTTTACTTATTGGAAAAGACTGATGCTGGGAGGGATTGGGGGCAGGAGGAGAAGGGGACGACAGAGGTTGAGATGGCTGGATGGCATCACTGATTCGATGGATATGAGTTTGAGTGAACTCCGGGAGTTGGTGATGGACAGGGAGGCCTGGCAGGCTTTGATTCATGGGGTTGCAAACAGTCGGACATGACTGAGCGACTGAACTGAACTGAACTGGAGCAAACTAAGCCCTTGGGCTGCAGCTATTGATCCTGTGCTCTAGAGCATGGAAGCTGCTATGACTAAGGCCACAGGCCCTAGAGCCAATGCTCTGCAACAAGAGAAGCCACCATACAGAGAAGCCCAGGCAACTCAACTGAGAGTAGCCCTCACTGGCCACAGTTAGAGAACAGCCTAAACAGCAACCAAACCCAGCACAGTCTAAAATAAATAAGTTATTTAAAGAAATATTGTTTAAAAAATTATAGAATATGGATACAGAAAAGAAAATATGAAGAATTTCCATGTATTCTATTTGACTTTCCTTAAAAATATTTCAAATAAATTTTCCAAAAGCATCTTTTTAAATAAAATAATATGTTATTGGACTTCATTTTTTTCTGTATGCCTAATCTTTTCAACTAAGGAAACTTCTTAAATTTCTTCTCAATACTTCAGGTAGTCAAAGTTATCTGTCAGCTCTCCATTTTCTCCCAAAAATAATAAAAATTGTATTAAAGCAGAAAAAAAAAGTCTATGAACTAGAAATAAAAGCAGAGTGGCCAATTTCAGCATCCAAGTCACTGAGCTTTTCAACATATGTTCCAACAACTCATGACGTGTTACTTACAGAACAATTCACTTCACTCTCCCCATCATAAAAATGAAAATATATAAATCATTCATCTTTCCAGATTTTCAGACATAAATCTGGAAACATCTGTGGCTTTTTGGTTCACTTTGCAATATTCATACTAGTCATTCAGTGTTTGACTTTTTTTTCCCTCTTCTGGAATCTGTTTTCATAAGAACTACTACCTGTTACAAACCTGAATATTTTGACAGAGTTTTGGTTACTTTTTAGTTTTCTCCAGATATGTTTTCCTTTTTCCCCAGGATTTCTTGGCTAATGACAGCTATGACCTAACTGCAGTGAAAAAGTAGCAACATGATATTTGAGGTTGATACATCTGGCAGAGAAAAGGCAAAAAGAAAATGTGAGATATTTCATCACTAAAGTAAATGCAAAATTGGACATTATAAGCCATGCTAATATTATAAGGTGATCTTACTTTCAGTTTAGTTTTCATTTTATTTTGTTAGTGATGATACTATTCTCTATTCATTGTACCAAAGTCAATGTGTAAATATAGTCACTGAAACTTCTTTGTAACATAGGAATAAAGTAGAGAATCTTATGATGGAAATATTGGATGCAGGCAGAAAACACTATTGAAAAAGGGCAAAAATCCTATTAGCAGGATTTTCTTTTTTAAAAAATAGCCTTAAAGTTGTGATCTTAATATGACGAAGATAATATGTTACCATATGTTCCTCACTGGTTTTAAGAGTTCTTTTTTAATCAGCTATTTATTTGGAAAGAGCAATATGTATTAAAAAGAAAATGCTTTCAGATTATGTCCGTTTCTTCTCTCAAAATTGTAGTGACAAATCTGGTTGTCTCTCTTAATGAAGCACCCTGTAGCTTCAAATTTTAGTAAAGATTATCTAGCCAAAAACAAAGATATAGTCACAGGCAAACATTCTTGTTTTTATTTGTCTCTTGTTGCCAGAGTTTCAAATGAAGCAACTTTTTTCTCCAAAAATGCAAACCAGGGAGACTCTGCTTCTAGAAAGGCATGACACAACTTTATTCATTTTTTTTTCAATATTTCCACAAACAAAACAGTTTCAAAAGCTCATAATAAGAGCTGAATTTAAAAGATAAAATCTGCCTTCACTAAAGGAACTTACATTCTTTAAAACAGTAGTGATATGAAGATGGCCAATAAAGTATTATATGCATTAAAAGAAGTGATTACAAGGTAAACCAGGGGAATAAGGAATATAGTGATGAAGACCCCTGAAAAAAATGTATGGTGGTGACAAGCCTTCACTTCAGAGGTAATTCTTAATTGGATTTTTCATGATTTTCTAAAAGAAATTTGTTTAGCTCATTAATCAAACAGAAAACATTTTATTTATTATAACTATTTCATTTTAGAGGACTAGATATGTGAATAAAATTAGAAGCATGAAGCAAAGTAGCATGTTAAAGGAACTGAATATTCTTTTACCGTAGTGCTGTCAGATGAGTGTATCATTTTAGGCAAATTCAGCCTATCATCAGTTTTTATATTTATTGGAATGTGTCTCACTCATTATTTTACTATTGTCTATGATAGCTGTCTTCTTTTCATAAATGCAGGAGGAGAAAGGGATGACAGAGGATGAGTTGGTTAGATGGCATCACTGACTCAGTGGACATAAGCAAGCTCCGGGAGTTGGTGATGGACAGGGAAGACTTGCGTTCTGCAGTTCATGGTGTTGCAGAGGGTGGGACACCACTGACGGACTGCACTGAGTTGTCCCGAAGACGAATCTAGCATTGCTGGATTAGAAGACTAATCTAACATTGATCCTTAATTTAGAGTTTTTTCTCTTATCAAAAAACAAAGCCTGAGGGGGAGGGGGGAAGGGATTCCATGGACCTGTAACAGAAAAAGAGGAAAGGACAACTGAAAGGTGTGTTTGCTGAGTTGCCCACTGGCAATGTTGAACTTTGAACCCTGTACTTCTGGTAAACAACAAGGGTCAAGAAGTCTCCTCCATCTTTTTGAGCTTTGGGAAAATCATATCACAATGCATAATTCTCCCCCACATGACTTACATAAGACTTATGGTCTTCTCTTGTGTACCTATGAAAGGTCCAGGTATAGGCCCTTCAAATTCCCATTCTTTGTCTCATAAATAATTAGCTAGGGGAGAAGAGAAGCCCAACTATAGTTTAATCAAGTTAGTGGGCATTTCATCCAAATTGCTGAGTAGGAACAACAGTTCTGAAAATTATTTATTTATCAATATTTATATATGTGGCCGTGTTGGGTCTTAGTTGCAACATGTGGGATCTTTCGTTGTGGCTCACAGATTTCTCTCTAGTTGTGATAAGAGGGCTCCAGAGCATGTGGGCCAAAGTATTGGAGCTTCAGCTTCAGCATCAGTCCTTCCAATGTACATTCAGGATTGATTTCCTTTAGGATGGATTGGTTGGATCTCCTTGCAGTCCAAGGGACTCTCAAGAGTCTTCTCCAACACCACAGTTCAAAAGCATCAATTCTTCGGTGCTCAGCCTTCTTTATGGTCCAGTTGTTAAGAACCCACCTTCCCTTCCAATGCAGGGGATGCAGGTTAAATCCCTGCTTGGAGAACTAGGATCCCATGTGCTTCTGGGTAACTAAGCCCACACATGACAACTACTGAGCCCACGTGCCCTGGAGCCCTCTCATCACAACTAGGAAGAAACCTGTGAGCCACAACTAAGATCCCACATGTTGCAACTAAGACCCAACACGGCCACATCAATAAATATTGATAAATAAATAATTTGCAGAACTGTTGTTCCCACTCAGCAATTTGGATAAAAGGCCCACTAACTTGATTAAACGATAGCTGGGCTTCTCTTCTCGCCTCAGGCCCCTGAATTATGACTCACTTTTGAGCACTGGAAACAATCTCTTCTTAATGATCCCTCTACAGAGCAAACTGGCACGGAGGAAAAACATTCTCTGATAAACCCTGATCCTCCCGCTGGAACAGCCTACTCCCCTACATCCAGTTCTTTCTGACTGATTCTCAGGCGGGTTTCTATTTGACACCTTGGGTATGACATACTAATGAACTATTCTGTGAGATAAAAGCAGCTGAACCTTCCCTTGGGTAAGGGTTGCATTGTTGGTGTTAGCTGCCCCAAATTTCCCAGTTACACAATGAAAAAGGTTGTGAGTTTACCTCACCACCCCTTTCATACACAGCTTTGGGGTTTGAATGAGAGTCTGATGGGGATCTATAGCTCTATATCTTATAAAACTTCTACGGTGGTGTTAATCATACAATTCCTCTGGGAGACACTTTTGTTTTGTTTCATCCTCCTCCCAAGGGGCTGCAAGAGTCAGTCTTAGGGTCCTCCACTTGATCCTTTTTGCCCAAAACTGCCTTACTCTACAGTTCAGGGAGTCAATGAAATGCTTCTTCAAACTCTTAGGTATATTTATGGCAATTATAGGCTTAGGAAGTAAAAATACCCACATCATTATTCCATGCATATATTGAGTTCAGTTCAATTCAGTTCAGTCACTCAGTCGTGTCCGACTCTTTGCAACCCCATGAAACACAGCCCGCCAGGCCTCCCTGTCCATCACCAACTCCTGGAGTTCACTCAAACTCATATCCATCAAGTTGGTGATGCCATCCAGCCATCTCATCCTCCGTCATCCCCTTCTCCTCCTGCCCCAAATCCCTCCCAGCATCAGAGTCTTTTCCAGTGAGTCAACTCTTTGCATGAGGTGGCCAAAGTACTGGAGTTTCAGCTTTAGCATCATTCCTTCCAAAGAAATCCCAAGACTGATCTCCTTTAGAATGGACCAGTTGGATCTCCATGCAGTCCAAGGGACTCTCAAGAGTCTTCTCCAACACCACAGTTCAAAAGCATCAATTCTGCGCTCAGCTTTCTTCACAGTCCAACTTTCACATCCATACATGACCACTGAAAAAATCATAGCCTTGACTAGATGGACCTTTGTTGGCAAAGTAATGTCTCTACTTTTGAATATGCTATCTAGGTTGGTCATAACTTTTCTTCCAAGGAGTAAGCGTCTTTTAATTTCATGGCTGTAGTCACCATCTGCAGTGATTTTGGAGCCCCCCAAAATAAAATCTGACACTGTTTCCACTGTTTCCCCATCTATTTGTCATGAAGTGATGGGACCAGATGCCATGATCTTTGTTTTCTGAATGTTGAACTTTAAGCCAACTTTTTCACTCTCCTCTTTCACTTTCATCAAGAGGCTTTTGAGTTCTTCTTCACTTTCTGCCATAAGGGTGATGTCATCTGCATATCTGAAGTTATTGATATTTCTCCCGGCAATCTTGATTCCAGCTTGTGCTTCTTCCAGCCCAGCGTTTCTCATGATGTACTCTGCATAGAAGTTAAATAAGCAGGGTGACAATATACAGCTTTGACGTACTCCTTTTCCTATTTGGAACCAGTCTGTGGTTCCACGTCCAGTTCTAACTGTTGCTTTCTGACCTGCATACAGTTTTCTCAAGAGGCAGGTCAAGTGGTCTGGTATTCCCATCTCTTTCAGAATTTTCCACAGTTTATTGTGATCCACACAGTCAAAGGTTTTGGCATTATCAATAAAGCAGAAGCAGCTGTTTTTCTGGAACTCTCTTGCTTTTTCCATGATCCAGCGAATGTTGGCAATTTGGTCTCTGGTTCCTCTGCCTTTTCTAAAACCAGCTTGAACATCAGGAAGTTCACGGTTCACGTATTGCTGAAGCCTGGCTTGGAGAATTTTGAGCATTACTTTACTAGCGTGTGAAATGAGTGCAATTGTGCGATAGTTTGAGCATTCTTTGGCATTGGCTTTCTTTGGGATTGGAATGAAATTGACCTTTTCCAGTCCTGTGGCCACTGCTGAGTTTTCCAATTTGCTGGCATATTGAGTGCAGCACTTTCACAGCATCATCTTTCAGGATTTGAAAGAGCTCAACTGGAATTCCATCACCTCCACTAGCTTTGTTCATAGTGATGTTTTCTAAGGCCCACTTGACTTAACATTGCAGGATGTCTGGCTCTAGGTGAGTGATTGCACCGTCATGATTATCTTGGTCATGAAGCTCTTTTGTGTACAGTACTTCTGTGTATCTTGCCACCTCTTCTTAATATCTTCTGCTTCTGTTAGGTCCCTACCATTTCCGTCCTTTATTGAGCCCGTCTTTGCATGACATGTTCCCTTGGTATCTCTAATTTTCTTGAAGAGATCTCTAGTCTTTCCCATTCTGTTGTTTTCCTCTATTTCTTTGCATTGATTGCTTAGGAAGGCTTTCTTATCTCTTGCTATGCTTTGGAACTCTGCCTTCAGATGGTTATATCTTTCCTTTTCTCCTTTGCTTTTCTCTTCTCTTCTTTTCACAGCTATTTGTAAGGCCTCCCCAGACAGCCATTTTGCTTCTTTGCATTTTTTTCCATGGGGATGGTCCTGATCCCTGTCTCCTGTACAATGTCACGAATCTCCGTCCATAGTTCATCAGGCAATCTGTCTATCAGATCTAATCCCTCAAATCTATTTCTCACTTCCACTGTATAATCATAAGGGATTTGATTTAGGTCATACTGAATGGCCTAGTGGTTTTCCCTACTCTCTTCAATTTAAGTCTGAATTTGGCAATAAGGAGTTCATGGTCTGAGCCACAGTCAGTATTGGAGTTTCAGCTTTAGCATCAGTCTTTCCAAAGAACACCCAGGGCTTATCTCCTTCAGAATGGACTGGTTGGATCTCCTTGCAGTCTAAGGGACTCTCAAGAGTCTTCTCCAACACCACAGTTCAAAAGCATCAATTTTTCAGTGCTCAGCTTTCTTCTCAGTCCAACTCTCACATCCATACATATGACCTAAATCAAATCCCTTATGATTATACAGTGGAAGTGACAAATAAATTCAAGGGATTAGATCTGATATACATAATGCCTGAAGAACTATAGATGGAGGTCCATGACATTGTACAGGAGGCAGTGACTAAGACTATCCCATAATACGGTTGCTGAGAAACCACAAGGTAGGAAACAAGGATCTGTCAGCTGCACAAAGCTTGCTCAAAAATGGTCACTGTGTTACTAATGCAAGAGGTGAGGCCGAAAGTATATGAAATGGCATGAAAGAGCTGCCCACTCTGTTGTCCATCTGTCCTTTTGAACCCACCTCCCTGTTTGTATCCTTCCCCCCCTTATCTTCTTTTGTTTGTTGCCCAGTGCCATCTGCCAGCAATAGCCATGTGATCACCAGACATAGCTTCTTAAGGCTTTTTTGGCCCCCCAACAATAATCCAGTCTCTTCCAGTCTTTGCACTCTGACAACAAGTTCTTAAGCTAGTCCTGAAGATATTGGAAAAACAAATCTTCATTCAAATACAGTACTGCTTTTCACTTGCTAGGCTTGAATATTTTATTTTGTTTCTTCATCTGGGAAGTAAGGGTAGAGCTAGTAAGTTTTAATTGTGCAAAAATTTTATTGTGATAATATATGCAAAAATGTTCTGGAAACAAGAAAACTCTAAACAAAATATAATCTGTTGTTTCAGGTAATCGTTAATTTATAATACATGAGAATAAAGACCTTTGAAGTGCTTAAAGAGTGTTTGGAGAAGGCAATGGCACCCCACTCCAGTACTTTTGCCTAGAAAATCCCATGGACGGAAGAACATGGTAGGCTGCAGTTCATGGGGTCGCTAGAGTCGGACACGACTGAGCGACTTCACTTGCACTTTTCACCTTCATGCATTGGAGAAGGAAATGGCAACCCACTCCAGTGTTCTTGCCTGGAGAATCCCAGGGAGGGGAAGCCTGATTGGCTGCCGTCTATGGGGTCACACAGAGTCGGACACGACTGAAGCAACGCAGCAGCAGGAGCAGCAAAGAGTGTTTACCTTTCAGAAATACTTGTGTTTAAAAGGAAAAAGGTGTAGCTGAAATGAATAACTGATTAAAGTTAGAATTTCTAAGATTCAGTGGGATAGGTAATTTCATGGTGCTAGGGAGGTACGTCTCAAAGTCTCCTTTTCCTGGTTATTTCATCTTCTTTTGACACATTTTCTGATTATCAGTACATATACATAGCTGTCCTTTTTCTGAGTACTCATTTGGTGCCAGTAGTCTGCTAACTTCTTTAAATATTAATACTTTGCTGTATTTATTCCTCACAATAAACCAAGAGATAGGTATTATTATGGTTCCATTTGACATGTGACAATAGTCTTTAAAGTCTTAAAACATGTCCCAATTAAAACAGAGTCAGTAGATGGCACAATTAGTGCTTAAATCCAGGTTTGTATTAGAAGGCTTCTGAGCTCTTTATTTCACAGTTGTGATATGTTTCTAAAAATTTATTTCCTTTTTATTTTTTAATGTATATATTTTTACTTGTGGGAAAACTGCTTTACAATACTGTGTTGGTTTCTGCCATATATTGACACGAATCAGCTGTAGGTATATGTTTGTTCCTTCCCTCTTGAACCCCACTCCTTTTTATTTTTTAAATTTATTTGGCTGTGCTGGGTCTTCATTCATTCGCAGACTTAGTTGTGTAGGTTTAATCTTAGTGCCCTGACGAGAGATTGAACCTGGACTCCCAGCACTGGGAGTGCAGAAGCTTATCCTCTGGGCAACCAGAGAAGTTTCCCACAGTTGTGATATCCTTGATCGGTAGCATGACCACATCTCTTGAATTGCCTTGAACAATCCCAGTTTTTTGTCTGCTATCCTGATCTAATTAGTGGTTCATTTTACTCCCCAAATTATCCTAGCTTTAGTGATAAATTATCTGGCTTCTTCATGTTCAGATTGTTTGTCTTGTTTTTAAATAAACTTTACATCATATTTTTCAATTGTGTCTGCATATTTGAAAATAATAACACAGTGTCATTCTCTGTGTCTTACAATCTACTTAACGGGAAAAGCTATTTGGCCTCTTAAATTCCCTGGCATATGTATCATGCCACAAAAATACCTGGCACAAAAGAATAGGCATAATCAATATCCTAAAATAGTCAACTTTGGTTTGGTGCTGAAACAGAAAAACTCCAAAAGACAAGACAATAATAAGTATCTCTTATGTTTCTAGCACTAATACATATTTCTTATATTTCTCCAGTATTTCATTGTAAGACTGTATGAACACTCAGAGATTTTTTTTCAAGGCTAAAAATTTCTGATACAGTCTTGTTAAGAAAAATCTTTTAGCTTTCCAGTAAAGAGTTCAGTAAGATATTATGGATGATCCCATATTTGAACTAAATGTTTGCTTTTATCTTGGGAAAAATTCAAAGTTTTGTTCAATGTGTTCAAAAACAGACTGCTTACTAATTGCTAATTTGTGTAGTCAGGAGGGTTAGAACAGTATCATTTTGGGATTTCTGAATCATTTTGATGATTTTTCAGATAGGAGAAAACATATTAAGAGACTATTCTTTCCCCTCCTGTCATCTATAAATGGATTATATGTCTAGTGAATACTAGTTTACTGCTATTGATTCCAAAGTCATGCCATATCATAAGTTACAGCTGGATGACTCAGGACCTCAATCAAGAGCTCTTGGTTTCTGTATTGTGTTAACTGGTCATTGTGACCTGAATTATAGTGAAGAAGAGATCTTACTAGGAAATTGATATATTTAACAAATATTTCCATTTCTATGATAAAAATAATGCTGAAAAATTTCCTTTGATGATAAAATTAAGGATATTGATTTCTTACATGTTCAATAATAAATTTATATCAAATATTTAGTTATAAAAGCCCTATGGAGTAGATTGATTATATACATATTCAAATATACTGCTTACTTAATATATATCTGTGCCACTTTAACTTGCTATATATTGAATATTTTTATTAGAAGACTTGTTTTGTATATTTAATCACTGATAGTGTGACTGTTGCAGAAGGCAATGGCACCCCACTCCAGTACTCTTACCTGGAAAATTCCATGGACGGAGGAGCCTGGTGGGCTGAAGTCCATATGGTCGCTAAGAGTCGGATACGACTGTGCAACTTCACTTTCACTTTTCACTTTCATGCATTGGAGAAGGAAATGGCAACCCACTCCAGTGTTCTTGCCTGGAGAATCCCAGGGATGGGGGAGCCTGGTGGGCTGCCGTCTAGGGTCGCACAGAGTCGGACACTGACTGAAGTGACTTAGCAGCAGTAGCAGCAGTGTGGCCGTTTATAATTATCCAGAGAGTGTACAATGGAGTAAAATAGAGTGATTTTATTTTAGGAAAATATATACAAATATATAGAATTATTATTCATTAAATTATTGCTATTAATTTTAGAAGTTCATTTTTACATAATTTCTTATTTCAAAAAATGTTCCTATTGATGTGATGGCATTTTTTCTCCTATGCCTTTAGTGATAAGTACATTTTAATTGAAATAAATAATAAAAATCACTTTTATCAATAGATGTTGTGATGAAATGGAGTGGATAAGTATTAAGTTCAGAAAAGCTGACTGTTGGCTTTTACTCTCCCATTGCTGCTTATTGAATGTGTGTCCATAAGCAATCTAAGATTCTGGAGTTCAGTTTCATCACCTTTGTAAAAGTAGATGATGTTATTCCATACACTTGATACTGATCTTGCTAGTCCTAAAACTATTTTCTCCATATTTTTATCTTAGAAAATGGGGCAAATCTAATTGCACCTGCTGCTCCTGACAAATTTCACTTAGGAATGTAGCAAAAGATCTAGGAGTTTTGAAATGAATGTCCCCATTCTCTCCAAGCTTTAAGAATGATTTAACATCTAATCTATACTCTAAAAGCCACATTTATTTAGAATCAATCTTAATTTTACAACCGTTTGCTCATAATTAGTGTTGAAAGGATAAATTATATGTTGTAAACTTGTAAACCTCAAGTTACTTCGTGCAAACAGTGAACATCATGATTCAGTTAATCAAGATGCAAACTCCAGTTGAATTGTCATGGATGTAGACAGAATAATGGTCTTCCAAATGAAAGTGAAAGGTACTCACTTATGTCCGAGTCATTGCAACCCCATGGACTATACAGTTCATGGAATTCTCCAGGCAAGAATACTGGACTGGGTAGCCTTTCCCTTCTCCAGGGTATCTTCCCAACCCAGGGATCAAACCCAGGTCTTCTGCATTGCAGGTGGATTCTTTACTATCTGAGCCACAAAGGAGCCCAAGAATGTTGGAGTGGGTAGCCTTTCCCTTCTCCAAGGGATCTTCCTGACCCAGGAAGTGAACCTGGGTCTCCTGCATTGAAGGCAGATTCTTTACTAACTGAGCTATCCAAAAATGTCCACAACTAATCCCGGTTTCTGTTAAGGTGTCAGGATCCATGGCAAAGAAGAATTAAGGTTACAGATCCAATTAAATCTGCTAATCAAATGACAACAAAGTAGGGAGATTATTGTGGACTGTTTGGGTGGTCACAGTGTGATCACAGAATTCCTAAATGTGGAGGGTGAGGTGAGTCAGTGTAAGACTGATACAATATGAGAAAGATTTGAAAGCAATTGTTGGCTTTGAAGATGGAAGGAAACATGAGCCAAAGAAGAAGGGAAGCCAGATTGGAACATAGTCTGGATATGGAACAGGTTGATTCTAGCCTAGTGAGATCTACACAAATTTCTGAACTACAAAACTATAAGATTCAAATTTACGTTATTTTAAGCCTATAAAAATATGGTAAATTGTTATGCAGCCATAAGAAACTAATACAGTAACTAGCTTTAGTATGGTCATTAATGAACAGCAACTTTGGTACAAAATTGACTGTACATTTAATTATTAAATTGATTTTGAAGTGATTTTCCAATCTTTTGAAAAGTAACAAGTCTCCATTTACAATATTGTGTGAGCAGTAGAATGAAAATTATGTTGACTCAGAAGGAAAATATAAATATAAACAGAAAAAGAATGTGGAATAGCATATGCTATTTTTGACCTTCCATGAAACACAAACATACATAGAGAATATCTGGGAAATAAAATGAAACACAAATTATAGTGAAATAGAAATATCAGTTTTTAAGTTTTATGTAATTTTAATGTTCAATTATACAGTTATTGTTAATTATAAAGCTGGTATAAAAATATATAGGTCAATCCAGCAAGAAACTGAGCCTCCACAGTCATCCAACATCAATAAGACAGGTTTGGAGATGCTGCTTGATCACTGGAAGGAAAGCTGTGACAAACCAAGGCAGCGTATTAAAAAGCAAAGACATGATTTTGCTGACAAAGTTTGTATGTATATTCAAAGCTATGGATTTTCCAGTAGTCATGTCCAGGTGTGAGAGACAGACCATAAAGAAGGCTGAGGGCCCAAGAAAGATTGATACTTTCAAATTGTGGTGCTGGAGATGACTAGAGAGTTCCTTGGACACCAAGGAGATCCAACCAGTCAATCCCAAAGGAAACAACCCTGAATATCCATTGGAAAAACTGATACTGAAGCTGAAACTCCATTACTTGGAGTTCCAATACTCTTTGCAACTGATGCAAAGAGTGGACTTATTGAAAAAGACCCTGATGCTGAGAAAGATTGAGGACCAAAGGAGAAAACTGTGGCAGAGGGTGAGATGGTTTGATAGCATCAATGATTCAATGGACATAAACCTGAGGAACTCTGGGAGATGGTGAAGGACAGGGAAACCTGGCCTGCTGCAGTCCATGAGGTTACAAAGAGTGGGAAATGACCTAGCAACTGAACGCCAACAAGGAGGTGCCAGCTGGGCTAGTTGACACACTCTTGTCCCTTTGCCTAGTGTTATCCCGGTCCAAAAAAAAAGCTGACTTTTCATCCAATCCAGTATCTACTAGGTGGGATGAGGTGGTTCCAGGTGAACATAAAGAACTCTCCACGTCTCCCTTCCATTCTAATCTGTATTACTCCACATATTTAGTTCAGTTCAGTTCAGTTGTTCAGTCATGTCTGATTTTTTGCGACCTCATGAACTGCAGCACACCAGGCCTCCTTGTCCATCATCAACTCCTGGAGCTTACTCAAACTCATGTCCATCGAGTCGGTGATGCCATCCAATCATCTCCTCCTTTGTCATCCCCTTCTCCTCTTGCCTTCAATCTTTCCCAGCATCAGGGTCTTTTCAAATGAATCAGTTCTTTACATCAGGTGGCCAAAGTTTTGGAGTTTCAGCTTCAGCATCAGTCCTTCCAATTAATATTCAGGACTGATTTCCTCTAGGATGCACTAGTTGGATCTCCTTGCAGTCCAAGTGACTCTTAAGTTCAAAAGCATCAATTATTCTTCAGTACTCAGCTTTCTTTATAGTCCAACTCTCACATACATACATGACTATTGGAAAAACCATAGCTTTGACTAGATGGACCTTTGTTGGCAAAGTAATGTCTCTGTGTTTTAATACACTGTCTTGGTTGGTCATAACTTTTCTTCCAAAGAGCAAGTGTCTTTTAATTTCATGGCTGCAGTCACCATCTGCAGTGATTTTGGAGCCTAAAAAATAAAGTCTGTTACTGTTTTCACTGTTTCCCCATCTATCTATGCCCTGAAGTGATGGGACTGGATGCCATAATTTTGTTTTCTGAGTGTTGAGTTTAAGCCAACTTTTCAGTTTCCTCTTTCACTTTCATCAAGAGGCTCTTTAGTTCTTCTTCACTTTCAGCCGTAAGTGTGGTATTATCTGCATGTTTGAGGTTGTTGATATTTCTCCTGGGAATCTTCATTCAAGCTTGTGCTTCATTCAGTACAATATTTCTCATAATGTACTCTGCATATAAGTTAAATAAGCAGGGTAACAATATACAGCCTTGATGTACTCCTTTCCCGATTTGGAACCAGTCTGTTGTTTCATGTCCAGTTATAAATGTTGCTTCTTGACCTGCATGCAGATTTCTCAGGAGGCAGGTCAGGTGGTCTGGTATTTCCATCTCTTTCAGAATTTTCCAGTGTGTTATGAAATACACAGCCAAAGGCTTTGGCATAGTCAATAAAGCAAAAGTAGACATTTTACTGGAACTCTCTTACTTTTTTGATAATCCAACGGATGTTGGCAATTTGATCTCTGGTTTCTCTGCCTTTTCTAAATCCATCTTGAACATCTGGAAGTTTATGGGTCAAATACTATTGAAGCCTGGCTTGGAGAATTTTGAGCATTATGTGAGATGAGAATAATTGTGCAGTAGTTTGAGCTTTCTTTGGCATTGCCTTTCTTTAGGATTAGAATGAAAACTGAACTTTTCCAGTCCTGTGGCCATTGTTGATTTTTCCAAATTTGCTGGCATATTGAGTGCAGTGCTTTGACAGCACATCTTCTAGGATTTGAAATAGCTAAACTGGAATTCCGTCACCTCCACGAGCTTTGTTCATAGTTATGTTTCCTAAGGTCCACTTGACTTCGCATTCCAGGATGTCTGGCTCTAGGTGATTGATCACACCATCTTGATTATCTGGGTCATGAAGATATTTTTGTATCATTCTGTGTATTCTTTCCACCTCTTCTTAATATTTTCTGCTTCTATTAGGTCCATACCATTTCTGTCGTTTTTTGAGCCCATCTTTGCATGAAAAGATCCCTTGGTATCTCTAATTTTCTTGCAGAGATCTCTCAGTTCAGTTCAGTCACTCAGTTGTGTCCAACTCTTTTCGGCCCCATGAATTGCAGCACACCAGACCTCCCTGTCCATCACCATCTCTCAGAGTTCACTCAAACTCACGTCCATCGAGTCAGTGATGCCATCCAGCCATCTCATCCTCTGTTGTCCTCTTCTCCTCCTGCCCCCAATCCCTCCCAGCATCAGTCTTTTCCAATAAGTCAACTCTTCGCATGATGTGGCCAAGGTATTGGAGTTTCAACTTTAGCATCATTCCTTCCAAAGAACACCCAGGACTGATCTCCTTTAGAATGGATTGGTTGGATCTCCTTGCAGTCCAAGGGACTCTCAAGAGTCTTCTCCAATACCACAGTTCAAAAGCATCAATTCTTCAGTGCTCAGCTTTCTTCACAGTCCAACTCTCACATCCATACCTGACCACTGGAAAAACCATAGCCTTAACTAGATGGAGCTCTGTTGGCAAAGTAATGTCTCTGCTTTTCAATATGCTATCTAGGTTGGTCATAACTTTCCTTCCAAGGAGTAAGCGTCTTTTAATTTCATGGCTGCAGTCACCATCTGCAGTGATTTTGGAGCCCAAAAAATAAAGTCTGACACTGTTTCCAATGTTTCCCCATCTATTTGCCATGAAGTGATGGGACCATATGCCATGACCTTTGTTTTCTGAATGCTGAGCTTTAAGCCAACTTTTCACTCTCCTCTTTCACAGTCATCAAGAGGCTCTTTAGTTCCTCTTCACTTTCTGCCATAAGGGTGGTGTCATCTGCATATCTGAGGTTATTGATATTTCTCCCAGCAATCTTGATTCCAGTTTGTGCTTCCAGCCCAGCGTTTCTCATGATGTACTCTGCATAGAAGTTAAATAAGCAGGGTGACAATATACAGCCTTGATGTACTCCTTTTCCTATTTGGAATGAGTCTGTTGTTCCATGTCCAGTTCTAACTGTTGCTTCCTGATCTGCATTCAAATTTCTCAAGAGGCAGGTCAGGTGGTCTGGTATTCCCCTCTCTTTCAAAATTTTCCAGAGTTTATTGTGATCCACACAGTCAAAGGCTTTGGCATAGTCAATGAAGCAGAAATAGATGTTTTTCTGGAACTCTCTTGCTTTTTCCATGATCCAGTGGATGTTGGCAATTTGATCTCTGGTTCCTCTCCCTTTTCTAAAACTAGTTTGAACATCTGGAAGTTCACAGTTCAGGTATTGCTGAAGCCTGGCTTGGAGAATTTTGAACATTACTTTACCAGCGTGTGAGATGAGTGCAATTGTGCGGTAGTTTGAGCATTCTTTGGTATTGCCTTTCTTTGGGATTGGAATGAAAACGGACCTTTTCCAGTCCTGTGGCCACTGCTGAGTTTTCCAAATTCCCATTCTATTGTTTTCCTCTATTCTTTCCATTGATCACTGAGGAAGGCTTTCTTATCTCTACTTGCTATTCTTTGGAACTCTGCATTCAAATATGTAAAGCTTTCCTTTTCTCCTTTGCCTTTTGCTTCTCTTTTTCACACCTGCTTGCAATGCCTCCTCAGACAACCATTTTGCTTTTTGC
Source organism: Bos javanicus (assembly GCF_032452875.1). NCBI lineage: Eukaryota > Metazoa > Chordata > Mammalia > Artiodactyla > Bovidae > Bos > Bos javanicus. The sequence goes on from NC_083877.1 coordinate 94,538,191, forward strand.
ATTTCTTTTTCTTGAGCGTGGTCTTGATCCCTGCCTCCTGTACAATGTCTCGAACCTCTGTCCATAGTTCTTTAGGCACTCTGTCTATCAGATCTAATACCTTGAATCTGTTCGTCACTTCCACTGTATAATCGTAAGGGACATGATTTAGGTCATAACTGAATGGTCTACTTTTTCCCCTATTTTCTTCATTTAAGTCTGAATTTTGCAATAAGGAGTTCATGTTGTGAGTCACAGTCAGTTCCTCGTTTTGTTTTTGCTGACTGTATAGAGTTTCTCCATCTTTGGTTGTATAAAATATAATCAATCTGATTTCAGTATTGACCAGCTGGTGATGTCCATATGTAGTCTTCTCTTGTGTTGTTAGAAGAGAGTGTTTGCTATGACCAGTGCCTTCTCTTGGCAAAACTCTATTTGCCTTTGACCTGTTTCATTCCGTATTCCAAGGCCAAATTTGCCTGTTACTCCAGGTATTTCTTGACTTCCTACTTTTGCATTCCAGTCCCCTATAATGAAAAGGACATCTTTTTTGGGTGCTAGTTCTAGAAGGTCTTGTATGTCTTCACAGAGCCATTCAACTTCAGCTTCTTCAGCATTACTGGTTGGGGCACAGACTTGGATTACTGTATATTGAATGGTTTGCCTTGGAAACAAAGAGAGATCTTTCTTTCGTTTTTGAGATTGCATCCAAGTACCGCATTTTGGACTCTTTTGTTGACTATGATGGCTACACCATTTTTTCTTAGGGATTCTTACCCACGTTAGTAGATACAGTGATCATTTGAGTTAAATTTGCCTATTCCACTCCATTTAGTTCGCTGATTCCTAGAACGTCGATGTTCACTTTTGCCATCTCCTGTTAGATCACTTCCAATTTGCCTTGGTTCATAGACCTAATATTCCAGGGTCCTATTCAGTATTCTTCTTCATAGCATCAGACCTTGCTTTCATCACCAGTCACATTCACAACTGTTTTTTTTTTTTTTTTCCCCTCTTTGTCTCTGTCTCTTCATTCTTTCTGGTTATTTCTCCACTGATCTCCAGTAGCATATTGGACACCTCCCAACCTGGAGAGTTCATCTTTCAGGTCCTATCTTTTTCCCTTTTCATATTATTCATGGGGTTCTCAAGGCAAGAATACTGAAATGGTTTGCCATTCCCTTCTCCAGTGGACCATCATGACCCATCTATCTTTGGTGGCCTTACATGGCATGGCTCAGAGCTTCACTGAGTGTGACAAGGCTGTGGTCCATGTGATTAGATTGGTTAATTTTCTGTGATTGTGGTTTTTCAGTCTGGCTGCTCTGTGATGGAGAAGAATAAAAGGCTTATGGAAGCTTCCTGATGGGAGAGACTGACTGAGGGGGAAACTGTGTCTTTTTCTGATGGGCAGGACCATGCTCAGTAAATCTTTAATTCAACTTTCTGTTGATGGGTGGAGCTGTGTTCCCTCCCTGATATTTATCTGGGGCCAAACTCTGGTGGAGGTAATGAAGATAATGGTGACCTCTTTCAGAAGGTTCCATGCACACACTGCTGCACTGAGTGCCCTCAACCTTGCAGCAGGCCACCGCCAACCCGCACCTCCACTGGAGACTCCTGCACACCCACCGGCACGTCCCGGACATTTACGGGCAAGTCTGGGTCAGTCTCTTGTAGGGTCACTGCTCCTTTCTCCCAGGTCCTGGTGTACACAAGGTTCTGTTTGTGCCCTCCCAGAGTCTGTTTCCCAGTCCTGTGTAAGTTCTGGCAGCTCTATGGTTGGTTAATGGCGACTTCCTCCTAGAGGGCTTATGCAACACCCAGGTCTACTGCATCCGGAGCCCCTACCCTTGTGTACCTCTGTAGGAGATGCTCAAACACAGTTTTGTCTCAGTCTCTGTGGGGTCTCTGGGTCCTGGTGTGCACAAGGTTTGCTTGAGCCCTCTGTGTCTGGTGGGTATGGGGTTTGATTTAAAATGCAATTCCCCCCCCCACCCCCCGCCATCTTGCTGTGGCTTCTTTTTTGCCCTTGGACATGGGGGATTTCCTCTAAGTTGCTCCAGCGCCACGCAGTTGCCACTCCAGTGCCTACCGTCCTCCTGGGGCTTCTCTGCCCTTGCTTCACATAATACAGCTACAGTATAGCTCAGTGAACTATACTCAATAGTTTGCAGTAACCTATAAGAGCGAAGTATGTGAAGAAATATATATATATGTATAACTGAATCACTGTGTTCTACATCCAAAACTAACATGATATTGTAAATCAATTATATTTTAATAACATATATATAGATTCTAACCATCATGCATCCCCAAAATTTTTCACTTTCCTAAACTGAAGCAACAATGTGAATGTAGTTAATGCCACTGAAATGTATAGTTAAATATGGTTAAAATAGCATGCTTTACATCATGTGACTTTTACCAAAATTAAAAAAAATAATAAAAAATAAAGAGAGTCGGACACGACTGAAACGACTTAGCAGCAGCAGCACATAGACCCTGGAGTTTTACATTATAATATTTAGAATCTTCAGAGTGTAATTGAGAAAACACTTATTATATCAAAACTAGAAAAATCACATTGTGTATAAGAGAAGATATTAACAGACACCAAGAGCAAGAAAAATTAGATGTTAGAATTATCTGACAAATATTTTAAAACAGCCACCATAAAATATTTCAACAAGAAGCTTAAATTCTCTTAGACAAATAAAAATTATAAAATCTCAACAAATAAGTAAAAAATTATAAAACAAAAATCAAATAAAGCATGCGTAACTGAAAAAACAAATCAGAAAAACAAATAAAACACTGGTGGGCGTCAGTGATGATAAAGGACAAAATTAACTAACTTGAGGATGGATCAACAGAATTTGTGCAATCTGAATATCAGAAAGAAATAGCATGAAAAAATTCAACAGAGTCCCATGAACTTGTAGAATAATAAAGGAGGTCACATTCATATTTTTGGCCAAAATCAGAGGGTGCAGAGAATAGAACTGGAAAAAGTATTCAATGAAATAATGGTAAAAAATCTTTCCAAATTTGCCAAAACCTGCAGACTCAAGAAGCTGAGTGAATGCTATACAGGTGGGGTTAATGGTAAAGAACCCGCCTGCTAATGCAGGAGACATAAGAGACACATAAGATCCTGGTTCAGGAAGATCCTCTGGAGGAGGGATTGGCAAACCACTCCAGTGTCCTTGCCTGGCAGGCTGCAGTCCATAGGGTTGCAGAGATGGACATGACTGAAGCGACTTGTCATTCATGCAACCCAAGGCAAGATGCGTCATAATTAAAGTTCTGGAACTAAAGTTGAAGGAAAAATCTTGAAGGCGTCTAGAAATAACCAGCACAGTAGGCAAAGAAATACTAGTTCAAAGGACAGTAGATGAACCTTGAGGCCAGAAGGAAATGCCTCCACATTTTTGAAGTACTGAAAGAGAAGCATTATCAACTATAATTCTGTATCTGGAAATGATGTCATTCAAGAACAACAGGGAAATAAAGACATTTTCAGATAAAACATAGTGTTGGGATTATTGCCTATGACCAAAAAAAAAAGATGATAGTACATTTTACCACTTGGTTTTAACTTTTTAAGAAAGCAGTTCTGGCAAAATGAAGGCTATGGTTTTGAATGATTACCTTCAGTGATTGGTAAAGTCTTTTTGATAAACATACTTATCAAAATATAACCTTTTATATTTTGTCCCATTAAACCAGCTCCTCCCAGCTTCTTCTCATCTCAGGAAATGACAATTCCATCCTTTCATTTGTTGATGTCAAATCCTTGGAAATTTACATGCATACAAGCAAATCCAGTAGCTTTACCTTTAAAAGTGCTCCTGGCTCTCACTGCTCCTGCCACTGAGTGTAAACCATCACTCTTTCATACAAGCTTTCGCAATATTATTACCTAATATGTCTCAAGGGTACCAAGATAACAACTCTGATGTACACTGAGATCTGAAGGAACCAGAGAAACTGGAAATAACTTTCGGCATTGAACAGCTTCTTGTTTTCCTACTGTACCACACAGACAGTCTTAATTTCTATGTGGGCTTCCTAGAGGGAAAAAAGTTTGGGGAACATTGGGTCTAGACAATTGCAATAACTTGGAACAGTTTTCCTGCTGTATTGTCTGCCTTCCTTGGTGTATTTTGCACAGAGAAAACAAGGGATTTTTTAAAAATATAAGTCCGATAATGTCTACACCTGCTCAAACACTCCAAGGGCCTACCATCTGTGAAAGCGACTCAAAATTTGATTCAGATGTAAATGCTCATGGTGCCAGGAACACCAAGAGGGGCTGAAAAAGTTTATCACTCACATAAGGAGGTATTTCAGGAAGAGCACTACCACTCCCAAGGGAGTCTGCAATGTCTTGAAAGAGCAGGAAAAAGACTGGCTTGGAATTTTTATTACATTTAGGCAGTAGAGTCTGGATGAGGATGTCTGTTTGCAGATAGTGGTTTGTGTACTTTGTGTCTCCTGTGGAAACCAAAGGGAAGAGCACGGGGTTTTCTTATCAGCTTGCCCAGATGCTAGGCAGAAAGGGAAGAGCTGGGTAAGGCTTAAAAGCTCTCAGCAGTCAAACAACAAACACAAGGAGCTCGACTCTTCATTACACCAAAGAAGTGAAAGCATGTTCCGATCACTTTACCAAATAGAACACCCTAGAGTCTGCCTCCCTGCTACATCCGTAACTGTATTCACCACCCACTGCTACAACCTGTTCGGCTCCACTCAGGGTGGTCCCCGGTTTCTCCAGAATCTGTGCAAACCCTTAGCACTTAGAATTGTCATGAGTGCTAAGTCGCTCCAGTCATGTCTGACTCTTTGTGACCCGATGGATCATAACCCATCAGGCTCCTCTGTTCATGGAATTCCCTAGGCAAGCACACTGGAATGGGTTACCATGCCCTCCTCCAGGGGATCTTCCTGACCCAGGGATTGAACCCTTGTCTCCAGCATCTCCTGCATTGGCAAGCAGGTTCTTTACCACTGGGAAGCACATGAATAGTCTTATGTAAATATTAATATTTGTTGACTGCTTTCTCTCTAAGTCTTGTCCAACTCTTTGCAGCTCCATGGACTATAGCCCTCCAAGTTCCTCTGTCCGTGGAATTTTCCAGGCAAGAATATTGAAGTGGATTGCTACATCCTTCTCCAGGGGATATTCCTGATTCAGGAATTAAACTCTAGTTCCTGTGGATCCTGCATTGGAAGGTGGTTTCTTTACCACCTGGGAGGCATTCTTTACCCTTTGTTGAGTAAAAGGACACATTTTTTCCAACAAAGTTTATTCTACCTTCCTGTCCTTCCCTATGGAGAAGGCAATGGTACCCCCACTCCAGTACTCTTGACTGGAAAATCCCATGGACAGAGGAGCCTGGTAGGCTCCAGTCCATGGGGTCGCTAAGAGTCGGCCACGACTGAGCAACTTCACTTTCACTTTTCACTTTCATGCATTGGAGAAGGAAATGGCAACCCACTCAAGTATTCTTGCCTGGGGAATCCCAGGGACAGAGGAGCCTAGTGGGCTGCTGTCTATGGGATCCCACAGAGTCAGACACGACTGAAGCAACTGAGCAGCAGCAGCAGTCCTTCCCTACAACATAAGATTCTTATGTAGTTTATAAATATTTTGTCTATCATTTTGCTTGTTAATAGCCTCTAGAAACTTTACTGCAAACTTTATATTAAATAAAAAAAATAGTTATGGTTCTAATTTCTAGCTTATAGTTCAATTCAGTTCAGTCACTCAGTCATGTCTGATTCTTTGCCACCCCATGAATCCCAGCACACCAGGCCTCCCTGTCCATCACCAACTCCCAGAGTTCACCCAAACTCATGTCCATTGAGTCAGAGATGCCATCCAGCCATCTCATCCTCTGCCGTCCCCTTCTTCTCCTGCCCCAAATCCCTCCAAACATCAGAGTCTTTTCCAATGAGTCAACTCTTCCCATCAGGTGGCCAAAGTATTGGAGTTTCAGCTTTATCATCAGTCCTTCCAATGAACACCCAAGACTGATCTCCTTTAGAATGGACTGGTTGGATCTCCTTGCAGTCCAAGGGACTCTCAAGAGTCTTCTCCAACACCACAGTTCAAAAGCATCAATTCTTCGGCACGCAGGTTTCTTCACAGTCCAACACTCACATCCATACATGACCACATGAAAAACCATAGCCTTGACTAGACGAACCTTTGTTGGCAAAGTAATGTCTCTGCTTTTAAATATGCTATCTAGGTTGGTCATAACTTTCCTTCCAAGGAGTAAGTGTCTTTTAATTTCATGGCTGCAGTCACCATCTGTAGTGATTTTGGAGCCCAGAAAAATAAAGTCTGACACTGTTTCCACTGTTTCCCCATCTATTTCCCATGAAGTGGTGGGACCAGATGCCATGATCTTTGTTTTCTGAATGTTGAGCTTTAAGCCAACTTTTTCACTCTCCACTTTCACTTTCATCAAGACACTTTTTAGTTCCTCTTCACTTTCTGCCATAAGGGTGGTGTCATCTGCATATCTGAGGTTATTGATATTTCTCCCGGCAATCTTGATTCCAGTTTGTGTTTCTTCCAGTCCAGCGTTTCTCATGATGTACTCTGCATAGAAGTTAAATAAGCAGGGTGACAATATACAGCCTTGACGTACTCCTTTTCCTATTTGGAACCAGTCTGTTGTTCCATGTCTAGTTCTAACTGTTGCTTCCTGACCTGCATACAAATTTTTCAAGAGGCAGATCAGGTTGTCTGGGATTCCCATTTCTTTCAGAATTTCCCACAGTTTACTGTGATCCACACAGTCAAAGGCTTTGGCATAGTCAATAAAGCAGAAATAGATGCTTTTCTGGAACTCTCTTGCTTTTTCAATGATCCAGCAGATGTTGGCAATTTGATCTCTGGTTCCTCTGCTTTTTCTAAAACCAGCCTGAACATCTGGAAGTTCACACTTCACATATTGCTGAAGCCTGGCTTGGAGAATTTTGAGCATTACTTTACTAGTGTGTGAGATGAGTGCAATTGTGCAGTAGTTTAAACATTCTTTGGCATTGCCTTTCTTTGGAATTGGAACAAAAACTGACCTTTTCCAGTCCTGTGGCCACTGCTGAGTTTTCCAAATTTGCTGGCATATTGTGTGCAGCACATTCACAGCATCATCTTTCAGGATTCAAAAGAGCTCAACTGGAATTCCGTCACCTCCACTAGCTTTGCTCATAGTGATGCTTTCTAAGGCCCACTTGACTTCACATTCTAGGATGTCTGGCTCTAGGTGAGAGATCACACCATCGTGGTTATCTGGTCATGAAGATCTTTTTTGTACAGTTCTTCTGTGTATTCTTGCCACCTCTTCTTAATATCTTCTGCTTCTGTTAGGTCCATACCATTTCTGTCCTTTATTGAACCCATCATTGCATGAAATGTTCCCTTGGCATCTCTAATTTTTTTGAAGAGATCTCTAGTCTTTCCCATTCTGTTGTTTTCCTCTATTTCTTTGTCTTGATCGCTGAGGAAGGCTTTCATATCTCTTCTTGCTATTCTTTGGAACTTTGCATTCAGATGCTTATATCTTTCCTTTTCTCCTTTGCTTTTAGCTTCTGTTCTTTTCACAGCTATTTGTAAGGCCTCCCCAGACAGCCATTTTGCTTTTTTGCATTTCTTTTCCATGGGGATGGTCTTGATCCCTGTCTCCTGTACAATATCACAAACCTCTGTTCATAGTTCATCAGGCAGTCTATCAGATCTAGTCCCTTAAATCTACTTCTCACTTCCACTGTATAATCATAAGGGATTTGATTTAGGTCATACCTAAATGGTCTAGTGGTTTTCCCTACTTTCTTCAATTTCAGTCTGAATTTGGCAAAAAGGAGTTCATGATCTGAACCACAGTCAGTTCCCTGTCTTGTTTTGGCTGACTGTATAGAGCTTCTCCATCTTTGGCTGCAAAGAATATAATCAATCTGATTTCGGTGTTGACCATCTGGTGATGTCCATGTGTAGAGTCTTCTCTTGTGTTGTTGGCGAGGGTGTTTACTATGACCAGTGCGTTGTCTTGGCAAAACTCCATTAGACTTTGACCTGCTTCATTCCATATTCCAAGGCCAAGTTTGCCTGTTACTCCAGGTGTTTCTTGACTTCCTACTTTTTCATTCCAGTGCCCTATAATGAAAAGGACATCTTTTTTGGGTGTTAGTTCTAAAAGGTCTTGTAGATCTTCATAGAACAATTCAACTTCAGCTTCTTCAGCATTACTGGTTGGGGCATAGACTTGAATTACTGTGATATTGAATGGTTTGCCTTGGAAATGAACAGAGATCTTTCTGGGGTTTTTGAGATTGCATCCAAGTACTGCATTTCATACTCTTTTGTTGACCATGATGGCTCCTCCATTTCTTCTAAGGGATTCCTGCCCACAATAGTAGATATAATGGTCATCTGAGTTAAATTCACCCATTCAAGTCCATTTGATTTCGCTGATTCCTAGAATGTCGACGTTCACTTTGTCATCTCCTGTTTGATTACTTCCAATTTGCCTAGATTCATGGACCTGACATTCCAGGTTCCTATGCAATATTGCTCTTTACAGCATCAGACCTTGCTTCTATCACCAGTCACATCCACAGCTGGGTATTGTTTTTGCTTTGGCTCCATCCCTTCATTCTTTCTGGAGTTACTTCTTCACTGACCTCCAGTAGCATATCGGGCACCTACTGACCTTGGGAGTTCCTCTTTCCATATCCTTTCATTTTGCCTTTTCGTACTGTTCATGGGGTTCTCAAGGCAAGAATACTGAAGTGGTTTGCCATTCCCTTCTCCAATGGACCACATTATCTCAGAGCTTTCCACCTTGATGCACCTGGCTTGGGTGACCCCACAGGGCATGGCTTAGTTTCATTGAGTTAGACAAGGCTGTGGTCCGTGCGATTAGATTGACTAGTTTTCTGTAAGTATGGTTTGTGTGTCTGCCCTCTGATGTCTCTCACAACACCTACCATCTTACTTGGGTTTCTCTTACCTTGGACGTGGGGTCATGGCTCCTCCAGCAAAGCACAGCTGCTGAACCTTACCTTGGACAAGGAATATCTCCTCACAGCAGCCCCTCCTGACCTTGAACGTGGAGTAGCTCCTCTCAGCCCTCCTGTGTCCGCACAGCCACCGCTCCCTGGGCATTGAGTTGCTCCTCTCAGCCGCTGCCCCTGACCCCAGTCTAGGGGTAGCTCCTCTCGGCCACGCTTCTGCACAGTCCGTCACAGCCGGTGCGCTTCTGCCTCGGGATCCAACGCAGTCTGCATGCTTCTAGTTTACACTATTATTTAATTAGAAGAGATAACATAACCAGTTTCAGAACACTCATTTATTGTTTGCTTTGCATTTCTTTTTCTTAAGATACCGCCGGTTCTTGTTTCAGTAGTCTTTCATTAGCTCTTCCACAATGGTTGTCCAAATGCGGGGGAGGGGGAGATCTCAATATGAATATATGATTTTTTAAAATTACCTATACTTTTGTAGTATACACTCTTGTGACAGTATTTTTTTTTTAATGAACACTTTGAAAGGATGCTCTTTATCGTCTCTCAGTAGCATTTCTGATGAGAAGAGGGCTTGTTTAATTGCTGCTCATATGTAAGCAATCCACCTCTCCCGTTTATCTAATGTTTTGTTAAGAGGAGAATGCTGCAAATTTATTTGTTCATTTGTTTTTAATCCACAGACGCTTTGAGAGAGTTGTTGGCTGTTTGCTTTTTGTAAAGATTAATTTCATTTACCTCAGTTTATTACCATACTCTTCTCTCTCAGCTTTTCTCTTGCTCTTTGCTGAAGTTCTGAATTCAGACCCAGGTCTTATATTGGTGGGTTAGGTTCCTGTTTAGTGGTGTTATTTGAAATTTGGCAAATTGAATCTAGTACATTCTCTAGTGTAGGACCTGACTGTCAGGCTCTTCTCTATCTCTTGTATCTCTGGGTATGAAATTTTAAATGAGCTATAGATCCAGAAAGAAGCAACAACTTTTAAAACTTTTTCTTCTTCTCAAGTGTATGCAGTAAGCCTGGCTTTAAACACTGTCTTTATTTTCATATTTTTCATTTCTAACTTCATCACTGTCTAAGTCATGCCCTGTTCTCCGGAATTCCATGTTTTGACTCTAACAGGCCTGAAGATTCAACCCTGCCCACTATTTTCCATTATTTTTCCAAGTACTTATCTTTTGGAGCACAGTGTAATGACACCTTTTTTTAGTAAACTTTAAAAAATTAATTGGTTTATTATAATTGGAGCATGATTACTTTACACTATTGTGGTGTTTTTTTGCCATATGTCGACATGAATCAGATATAGGAGTACATACGTCCCCATCCCAAACCCCCCACCCACCTCCCTCCCTCATCCCATCCCTCTGGGTTGTCCCAGTGCACTGGCCTTGAGTGCCCTGCTTCATGCATTGAACTTGCATTGGTCATCTATTTTGCATACGGTAATATACATGTTTCAATGTTATTCTCTCAAATCATCCCACTGCTGCCTTCTTCCACGTAGTGCAAAAGTCTGTCCTTTATATCTGTGTCTCTTTTGCTGCCTTGCATATAGAGTCGTTGTTACCATCTTTTGAAATTCCATATATATGCTCTAATGTATTGGTGTTCCTCGTTCTGACTTACTTCAGTCTGTGTAATAGTCTCCAGTTTCATCCACTTCATTAAAACTGACTCAAGTGTGTTTCTTTTTATAGCTGAGTAATATTCCATTGTGTATATGTACCACAACTTCCTTATTCATTTGTCCGCTGATGGGCATCTAGGTTGCTTCCATGTCCTGGCTACTGTAAACAGTGCTGCAGTGAACATTGGGGTACACGTGTCTCTTTCAATTCTGGTTTCCTCAGTGTGTATGCCCAGCAGTGGGATTGCTGGGTTGTATGGCAGTTCTATTTCCAGTTTTTTAAGGAATCTCCACACTGTTCTCCATAGTGGCTGTGCCAGTTTGCATTCCCACAGACAGTGTAAGAGAGTTCCCTTTTCTCCATACCCTACCCAGAATTTATTGTTTGTAGACTTTTTGATGGTGGCCATTCTGACTGGAGTGAGATGCTACCTTATTGTGGTTTTGATTTCTTAAATAAGGAGTGATGTTGAGCATCTTTTCATGTTTGTTAGCTATCTGTATGTCTTCTTTTAGTCTTCTCTGTTTAGTTCTTTGGCCCACATTTTGACTGGGTTAGTAAACTTTTTTTTTTTTTTAAGTATGATAGATATATAAAAACACATATAACCAATTTGCATATTGACAAATCATTTCAAAGAGAACACACACATATGACTGCTAACCCAATGAAGAAAGAATATTACTAGCATTCTTGAAGTTCAATTCATTTTCCTGCCTAGCTACTAAACATAATTTCTTCCTTGAGATTATCCTGACTTCTTTCCATTTAGGTGGTAAAGAGGACTATGACTTTTGAATTTTATCTTTTTACATCTTATCTATCAATGCTGTTAGTTTGCAGAAGAGTCAGGAGGCGACTTAGAGTGAGAACAATGATATGCCTCTCCAGAAAGGAAATCCAGAAGGACTTATCTTGAACAATGCTTGCCTTTGAGGCCCTCTACTGGAAGGTTCATGCCCAAGTTCCAACACTTACGCCTGTGTGCTTCCACTTATCTAAAAGACAGGGCAGCCTGCCTTTGACAACAGCAGACAATGAGCATGATATTAACTGTTTATGTGCTCATGTGTATGGAACATATGAGTTCTCAGAGCATTTACATCAACGTTAATAATAATGACATAGTTGAGTACTGAGTGCTCACATATGCTGTCAACTTCCATGGCTAAACTTCCTTTGGCCTCATTTTCAGAGATAACCTAGGCCTAGGGGGATTGATTCGAGTCTTCTGTGTGTTTCTCAAGTTAGTCCTGACAGTCTGAACTGATGCCATTTTTGTCTTCCAGATTACTATTAAAATAAGTGTCTTGGGACATGGCACATGTGTCTGTGTTTTTTTTTTTTTTTTTTTAATGAAATCTAAAACTGGCGAACATTATTTTGATTTGACTTTTTTTTTTTTTCCTACAAAACCCTAAATGGGACTCATGAGAAGTGTCAGGTGAACTCGGCCCAAGTTTTCAGGAGAACGCACTCCTTCCCCAAGGATATAAAGACAAGATTTATGACTCCAGGTGAAAAGTATAAGAAAGCTGGTGACTGTAGAACACTTTAGCTTTGGGTTTCTGGTTCATTGGGAGTCTAAAATGAAACTTGGTGATTGCAGGGGCAAGTCTCTATAAATAAGCCTTTGCACAATTTGTGAAAAATGGACTTCAGTCTATGGCAGTATATTCACATGCATTATGTCTCCAAAGACCATAGAGTTAACTTGTAAAAGTAGATGGCATTTTCATCTTGAGCTTTAGCGTTGTCAGTGATGTTTTATGAATAGTTTGGAATTCCCAGTTTCCTCAGTTAAAGCAAATCTTGATAACATTTTGGTTTACTCACAAGTATGACCCTGAAATGGTCTTGGTCCACATCACAATATACTGTTCAGTATTCAGAATAGGAAATCAAGTTATGTCTGTCTGTATATCTCACAACACATACATAATTCATTAAGGAATTAAAGCTCTAAGTTTATGGAGTGTTTTTTTTTCCCCTCTGCTATGGAATTTTTAATATGGAAGACTGAGTCAGAGTGTCTGTTTGTGATTTAAAAGCCCCCAGACTGAAGACTTTTGCAGGTGCAAGTTGGCTTGTGGGTGGGATCTAGCCTGTGGACGAGCTCTCGTTTCAGCACCAAAGTAGAAAATGGGCATGGAATGAATCCTCTCTTGCCCCATTAACAACTGGCTTCATAGGCAACATCTGGAGTTCACATAGGTATTTTATGACTAAAATAGCAGAAGTCACACCACCATTGGCTGTAGTACTCCTAGGCTAAGAACCACAACATAGTCACTGAAAGAACAGTCTTTTCATTGATTAAAAAGGCTCAAGCATGTGTCTCTTCTAATTTATGATGAATTATGCAAAAGACCTCGGTTCCACCTTCTATTTCTAATTTAGTATATCATAGTGCTTGTCTCCGTTAACACAGGGAAAGACAAATGAACAATACTTACAAGAGACATTCTCCTTTCGTTGGTCCCTAAAACTGTCGGTCCTGCTGTAGAGGTATCATAGGGCATGGGAAAATCAGCACTAGCCAATGATGGACAAGATACAGGTTTCCTGTTCCAATAAAGGTCCGTCTAGTCAAGGCTATGGTTTTTCCAGTGGTCATGTATGGATGTGAGAGTTGGACTACGAAGAAAGCTGAATGCCAAAGAATTGATGCTTTTGAACTGTGGTGTTGGAGAAGACTTTTGAGAGTCCCTTGGACTGCAAGGAGATCCAACCAGTCCATCCTAAAGGAAATCAGTCCTGAATATTCATTGGAAGGACTGATGCTGAAGCCAAAACTACAATACTATGGCCACCTCAGGTGATTGACTGACTCATTTGAAAAGACCCTGATGCTGTTCAAGATTGAAGGCAGGAGGAGAAGGGGATGACAGAGGATGAGATGGTTGGATGGCATCACCAACTCAGTGGACATGAGTTTGAGTAAACTCCAGGAGTTGGTGATGGACTGGGAGGTCTGGCATGCTGCAGCCCATGGGGTTGCAAAGAATCAGACATTACTGAGCAACTGAACTGAACTGAACTGAACGGTGAAGGCAGTGGACATATCAAGAAATAACTTTAAGACAGTATTTAGCCCTGATATAGTTTCCTAAATCAGTTTTCTTAAAAGAACAAGAGTCCATTTTCCTCTGTCATACAAATTCTTTGAGTTGGTAAGATAAGAACCTGAGGAATAGAGAGAAATAGCTGACATCTTGAAAACAAAATTAAATAGAAAGAGGCTCCTGTATGCTTGGATAACTCAATCTTGTTGAAGTAAGAGGTTCTTTCCTTTGAAGAGAGAAATTAGAAAGTGTTTTCTCAGCTTCCTGATAGCATGTCAAGCATAAACACTACTCAGGAGATTGGTGTTACCCCGATGTTAGGGTTAATATACATGGGATGCTTCAAGGAGCAGAGTTCCTCTTCCACAGACATCGCCTGAGTGAACAGGAGAAAAGAGCTCTGGGGATTCTGACTCCAGGGCAAGGGAAGGCAATTAACAAACACATGTCATTGCTTTCTTATTCAGAAAGGCAAAGCCTTCAGTTCTTTGAAAATTCTTACTATTTCAGTAAAAATGTTAAGTTCTAGATACATAAAAAGGAGCATGATCTTTGGTGTTATTAGACTGTTTTTCAAATTCTTTTTCATTATTCAAAAGCAGAGACATTACTTTGTCAACAAAGGTTCGTCTAGTCAAAGCTATGGTTTTTCCTGTGATCATGTATGGATGTGAGAGTTGGACTGTGAAGAAGGCTGAGTGCCGAAGAATTGATGCTTTTGAACTATGGTGTTGGAGAAGACTCTTGAGAGTCCCTTGGACTGCAAGGAGATCCAACCAGTCCATTCTGAAGGAGATCAGCCCTGGGATTTCTTTGGAAGGAATGATGATAAAGCTGAAACTCCAGTACTTTGGCCACCTCATGCGAAGAGTTGACTCATTGGAAAAGACTCTGATGCTGGGAGGGATTGGGAGCAGGAGGACAAGGGGACAACAGAAGATGAGATGACTGGATGGCATCACTGACTCGATGGACATTAGTCTGAGTGAACTCCGGGAGTTGGTGATGGACAGGGAGGCCTGGCGTGCTGCGATTCATGGGGTCGCAAAGAGTCGGACACGACTGAGCAAATGATCTGATCTGATCTGATCTGACCATTGGGTATGTATGTGTGTGCTCAGTCATGTCCAGCTCTTTGTGGCCCCATAGACTGTAGCCAGCGAAGCTCCTTTGTCCATGGGCTTCTCCAGGTGAATACTGGAGTGGGGTGACATTTCCTACTCTAGGGGAGCTTCCTGACCCAGGGATCTAACTCTCCCTCATTTGACAAGTGGATTCTTTATCACTAGCATGCCCTAGGAGCATGATCTTTGGTGTCATTAGACTATTTTTCAGATTATTTTTCCTTATAGGCAATTACCACTGGTATGTGTTCCATGAGCTAAAATCCATAGTGCTCTGAGAGGGCAAAAGCAGAGGTGAGAATGATCAAAAGAGGCCTCTCTGAAGAGGTAATAAGTAAAATGATATTGATTGGTGATAAAGGAAGAAGGAGATGTGAGTCTCTCAAAAAGCAGAGATAAGAAAGCTCAAGGCAGGTCAGCATGTATGGAGGCCCTGGGCAGGAAAAGTTGGGGTTGGTTCAAGGCATTGAAAATGACTGGACATACATGAATTATTGATCCTGTGTATAAAATAGATAACTTGGAGAAGGCAATGGCACCCTACTCCAGTACTCTTGCCCGGAAAATCCCATGGAGGTAGGAGCCTGGTAGGCTGCAGTCCGTGGGGTCACGAAGAGTTGGACACTTACTGAGTGACTTCACTTTCACTTTTCACTTTCATGCATTGGAGAAGGAAATGGCAACCCACTCCAGTGTTCTTGCCTGGAGAATCCCAGGGACGGCGGAGCCTGGTGGGCTGCCATCTTATGGGGTCGCACAGAGTCTGACACGACTGAAGTGACTTAGCAGCAGCAGCAGCAGTGTGAACCTACTGTATAGCACAGGGAACTCTATTCAGTGCTTTGTGGTAACTGAAATAGGAAGGGGATCCAAAAAAGGCAGGGTGTGTGTGGGGATGGGTACATGTACATATATAGCTGATTCACTTTGTTGTACCGAAGAAACTAACATAACATTGTAAAGCAGCTAACCTCCAATAAAAATTAGAAGAAAAAAAGGAAAACTATGGGACCTAAAATCTAGTCAGGAAAAGAGAAAGGAACAGGAGGTTAAACTGGACAGGTAGTTGGGGAATAGGTTATTTTCTTTCTGCTGCTGCTGCTAAGTCACTTCAGTCGTGTCCGATTTTGTGCGACCCCATAGACGGCAGCCCACCAGGCTCCCCCGTCCCTGGGATTCTCCAGGCAAGAACACTGGAGTGGGTTGCCATTTCCTTCTCCAATGCATGAAAGTGAAAAGGGAAAGTGAAGTTGTTCAGTCGGGTCCGACCCTCAGGACCCCATGGACTGCAGCCTATCAGGCTCCTTAGTCCATGGGATTTTCCAGGCAAGATTACTGGAGTGGGGTGCCATTGCCTTCTCTGATTTTCTTTCTAGTAGTTGGAATTTGTAACATAAGGGACACAAGAATTAAAGGGTGTTCTATACATCTGTGTCTCTTTTGCTGTCTCACACACTGGGGAGGGAGGAGGGAGGGGGGTTCAAGAAGGGGAACACGTGTATACTTGTGGCAGATTCATGTTGATGTATGGAAAAACCAATACAATATTGTAAAGTAATTAACCTCTAATTAAAATAAATAAATTTATATTTAAAAATAAAAAATAAATAAAGTAAAAGTTTTAGTATGAAAAAAAAAAGAATTAAAGGGTGCATTGAATTTAGCGTGTATCAAGGGACTAAAGATTTTGAAGTCTGAATATTCTTCACTTGAATAGACAGTGAGAAGGTAACTGTTTTCTTAGGAATGTATACAGGGTAGAAGATTATTCTTGCAGTACTTAATAATGCTTGATATTTGAAAAGAGGTTTTGAATTCGCTAATGTTTTTCACAACAGCTCTTTTTCTTTTTCTACAAAATGTTTCCGAGTGTATAGAATTCAGATTTATGGTCAGTTTATCTCAGGAGTTGGACATGACTGAGCAACTGAACTATCAAAGGAGAGAATATTAATCTTCGAATATAGAGAAAGATGATGCTAATTAATAGAGATTGCATATTAGACAACTTTTATCTTAAAAGTTCATGAAATAGGTGTTGACCTGATATTGAAATGCTACAAAATTTACTTGGGTGTTAAAGGATTGTTTTCCCCTGAAATTGTCTAAATCAATGTTATAAGGTGGAATTTCATTTTTACGAAGTTCAGGAACTAGCAAAACTAATAGCAGATGCCTGTGGCAGAGAGAGATTGATTGGAAAGTGAAATAAAGGAATGTTCTGGGGTAATAGAAATTTTCTGTATACAGAAAAAATAAAAACCCTTGATTGAGTCCCCATAAGATTTTAATGCATGATGAAATTTGAAACTTAGAGTTATCAATAGAATACCTTGGCCAAACAGGTGACTTGTCATTGTGGAAATGAACACAAAACAAAACAACAGAATCACTAATTGTAGGGCTATTTGGTCAAATTCACTTATTTGGGCAAAAAAAAAATGCCAAAGCCTTATAACAATATCTGGGAAAATGTTTAAAAGGCATATTCTTCGTCTTTACTCCCTGTGACCTTAACTAAAGAAGCCACCTTTCTCCCTGGCTAGTCAATGATTGTGATATTGAAAAGATACTGATTTAAGCCTTTACTATATTTGAAATCATACCCCAAATGAAACTGTAAGCCTTAAAAATATTTAGTGTTCTGCTTATATTGAATACATGAAAAGTACTAGGAATTTAGAATTTAAGATTTGAATTTTATTGATTAAAGTATGTTTGGTTTGTCTGTATATTGATCTGTTTACATTTACCATCTATTATTTTGAGAGTTGTAAGAAGTACAAGGTGTTCTGGACAAAGAGAGCTCACAGAGTTGAAGAATTTAGCTGTGTCTTCACAAGACACTTGTAATAAATGCCAGAAATAAAGAATATGTTTCAAATATCCACAAGAAATCTGTTAATATTGGGAATACTATTTAAGTTATTTAAAACTTTTCATAATAGAATGGAAAATTGCTATTTATCTTTATACACTTGATCAATACATTTCCAATTCATTCCTAAATCCTTTTTAAAACTGTAATTAAAAAAAGAATTACTTCTACTACTTACCAGTGATCTATCCCATAGATATTCCACTATTTTACAATGATATAGTATTTCCTTTTTAGACTGAAGCTATCAGGAGAAAACAGTTCAATAATCTCAGATCCATTTTTGAATCAGTTTTTCAGACCGCAATTCTTTGTGCACGTGTGTCTCTGGGTTCATTTGTCTGTGTTCTGTCTCACTGGCTTTCATTGAGAAAGCTTCCAAACACTGATGCTTCATTAATTACTCATTTCAGAGTTGCACGAAGTTCAGAGGTTCAATTCTGAAGAACTAGGAGACACAGAACACAAAGGAGTCATACAAGACGTGTTTAAAATGCCGTCAAATGTAGGTCACAGAACAAACGTGCTCCTCTAGGGTAAACCTGGTGGCATTTCATATGTAGGCTTTTGTGGTCCTTGCTCTTCTGAAATAGCAGGAAATGTTTCAGCAATTAGAGTGAGCAAATTGTAAAGGGAAATATGGTAGTGAGTTACCAGCCTAGTCCTTAAATAAAACATTCCTTTCCTAATGTAGTCCTCATGCGGCTCCGTCTTCTGTTAGCGGGGGCCACTGCATTGCCACAGGCAAGAATGAAATACACGGTAGTTTGATAATGGTAATACACGCAGCGAAAGAACAAAAACACAATTATGATAGAAGTGAAGAAGACATCAACTACATTTACCCTTAGGCATCTTTATGGTTCCCCTTGAACAATTTAAAACACAGACTAATTTCAGTGATGTGTGTTTGTCTTATTTGCATTAGGTAAAAGTTCTAGCTTTTCCATATTATTTTTATTTATTGTACCAAGACTGAAAAAAAAGAAATGATGCCTGAGTTATATCCATTTATTTTTATTTGTAAAGGAAGACATAGATATGTATTTAAAAATAAAAATGCTTGAGCAGAAACAAAGGGAGGTTCATAGGAATATATTAAAATTTCTAGTAAAATAGTAGACATTTTAAAGTTAGTTTTCATATGCTGATTTCAGGCTGAATCAACTTTTCAATGCTTCACCCTATCTCAGGCATTAAGAATTTGTTTCCAAGAGTTACATCCTAAGTATCTCTCTCTCTCTCTATGTACAGTAAATACTATATATGGTGTATATATATATATATATATATTTAAACTCTTTAGTTATATATGATTTTAGATAAGCAAGTCAATGAACTTAGTATAAAAGTTCAGTTAAGATAACTTCACAAAGTATTAGAATAATTTGTTGAAAGAAAATACATGATCATCTTTTGAGAGATATTCAATGTGATACTTTTGGGTATTAGATTTATTAAGAGTATTGTTAATCCTAGGCTAAATTTAATGTGTGATTATGACTAGTAACTAGGATCACGAACAACATAGAATTAGGAACTTGTTGAATCAAGTGCAATAACCAGTAATAGGAACCAAAAATTCAACTCCTTAAATATATGTAAAAAAATATAGTCCATATTATATATCTTTTATATACTTATAAATTTACACATATATTATATTTTTCTATATTCTATATTATACATTTATAAATTTATACATCTGTAGATATAGATAGTAAATATATTTCAGGAGTTGCTTAAAATTAATATGTAGTATTTAATATACAGGTGTGTATATGTGTGAGCATATACAATAAAATTCAAAGTTAGGAGTAAACTTGAATTCAAATATGCCTCATACTTATATCTCATTAGGGAGTATTTGTTAATACCGTCATTGGACAAACTTCATTCACTCAATGCTGTTCTCCATCACTTTATTAACTCTTGATTTTCCCTAAGTCTTATATTAACAAGGCTACATTTTATAATTTATAAAACTGGGAGAATAATAAGATCCCTATTAATGGCTTACATGAGGTTGATTTGAGATAATTAATCTAAGGCACTCCACAAAGTATTTACTTTCACAGTCAGCTGATGTTCAATTACTTAAGAGCCAATAGTTGTGCTTTTGGTGTTATCTAGTTTACATCCCTCTACCACTGCCTTCATTTTTAATTATTCTAATTTGAGCATGTTCAGAAGAATTTTGAAAGACAAGAAGAGAAGTGCATTTATAACCAGTTAGTTTTCCTACTTATTACCAGATTTAGTAAAGCATTAAGTTAGTAGTGTTAAATCAGTTAAATCTCTTTGAATAATGGAAAGATTGTGGATTTCCTATTTCTTTGAGTTTCTCATATTACCTCTATATTGTTCACTGTTTTTGATTATTTGGGGAAATATTATAATAGAAATGACTTGTTCTTCACCAATTCATGCAGCTTTATTTGCTAAAATAGAGGCACCTAAAGAGATTCTTCCTGGATATAGCTCTTTGAATCCATTTTTAATTATTTAAGTTCAATTTTGATAAAGTTTGGACCTCAATGCTTTCTTTCTCAAGCATATTTCCCTTGCTAGGCTGCTTTTTCTCCATCACAATGTTACCTTTACTAATCAGTAACATAAATTAAATCTTAGACTCATCCTCTATTAATAGTTATAAATATGTCTTCTATATTCTAAATTCCACCTTTACCTCTTTGAATCCATACATAGTACTTAGTATCATTCCAAGCCCTATATTTGGCACTAAATATGTTTTCTAGTAATAATAGATGTGTGGTTACATTCATATTTGTGTGATTTTAACTAAATTTTTAGATGAAACATTAGGTTTATGTAGTATCTCAATGACAGCTCTCCAAATGCTATTAATGATCAACTTGAAAGATTATAGCTGTAGAAACTTGCTAGACACATTATGTAGATAATTTGATTTGGGGGTGGACACATTTACCTACTGGTTGTATCTATTGCACTGGTTGTATCTGAAAGGTAGCCAGTGTGGATCATTTACTTGAAACAAATAGCTGTATTTAATTACCAAACAGTCAATTTATCCATAATTAAGGGTACATTTAAAATGGCATCAAAGAAAGGAAACAGATAAACATTAGAAGTTTAACCAATCTGACTCAGAAATCTGAAAGTATTCTACATGTGGAATCCATCAAGCGGACTTTAGTGGCACTTGCAAACTTCCCTTTTTTGTAACTGTTCCTTATTAAACTCAGAGGGATTGAGGATAACTTTTTCAGTAATTTATGACATTTGTGTCTATTTGCAACAGTTGTAAAAATACAGTATAACCAAGAAACATCATAAAACACTCATAAACTCTTCCACAGGCAGCCAAAGGGCTAGACTTTCCACAGCAGTTAATGATACAAACGTGAGTGACTTATCCCTCGGCAGAGGCTGTGTGAAATCTGTGAACTATGTAATGCATTTTAGCAAATATTTGAGGCATAAAAATAAAAACAAAATCAGTTTTATATAAAAGAAAATTCCTCAATAATTCTGTAAGCCTCAAGTATGAATTATTATGGGGAAAAGATCTGTGTCAGTGTAAAATATCTAGTCTTATCACTATATTTTAAAATATAATATTCTCTGTGAAGTTTACAATAATTTATTTCTTGGTTAAAAGCAATGAGTTCACTTTATTATGGGTGGAAAGTGAATTGTTTTTCATATGGAAAATGCAGACTAATATTCTGCATTATATGAATGGACAATTTCATAAGAAATTGAAAACACCAGGATATATACATTTATAAAATTACTGATACATGTGTATATGCATATATTACCTTAATTTAATTTATTAGGAATGGCTTGTATTTTACAACTTTTAAAATAATATCTGAAGGATTCTCGTGCTTCCAGAGTTCACATTTTATAGTTCCTTGAACAATTCCATGTGAAAATAATTCCAAAGTAGTGTTGGCAAAGAATTTTTGCTACCTTACTGATAGCACTTGCTAAACTCAGCTTATTTTCTGAGTTCCTGATATGTCTTTGTATTTATTGGAATATGTGAGACCTTTCCTCCCCAAACCACACAAGAAATGCCTTGGAATTGGATTGCCATCAACACACTGATCTTTTCCCCAGGAACTAAGCTGTTGAGAAGATTAAGAAGAGATGAAGTTCTCACAGTTATGCTACTAGTTTGACTCATTCCTAGACTGAAAACAATAAAAAATTAGGTCACAATCTAGGTTAACTTGGCATTAGCTGCACAATTCCCATTGCTGTCATTAGCTGGATCTCTTGGGGATGACATTTTCTGGAATTCAAAGACTGATGAAACGAAAAAAGATAAAACTCTTGGGACAAAGTCCGAATTGGGGGAAAAAAAGAAAGTAGTGATAATAACTCAGATGAGTCACTACCCAGACTACACTTATTCTGGAAGATTTCCTTCCCAAGAGAATCTGAAAAGCGAAATATTAGAGGAAAACACAAGCATATTGTCATCACTATCTGGCAGGCTGCTAAACTGCTACTCACAGTAAATTTAGTATGCTCAGTCTCTTAGTGATGGGACACAGCAAGACAGAATAGACAACAGTCCTCATGGAGAACTATGAGCAATAGATGCATTTCGTTCAACCATATCCTTGCCACAATTTTCCATATTCAACAGACCCGGAATCTTGGAGTGCACACCTCATCTAACATTGAACATGTTAAGATCCAAATTGTAGAGTCGGAGGGAAAAAGAAAAATATTTTTATTAATGAAAAAAGAGAAAGAAGAGTAGCGGAGATCGAAGTTTCTCAGAAATAAGTAAACAAACAAAAAAATTAAAAAGGAAAAGAAATAAGACAAAGAAGATAATGCCAATTTCCCTCATTTTCCTAAGCTGGAAATACTAAACATAGAGATAGGATCCTTTTCCATGATTGTTGTTGCTTAGTTGGTAAGTCGTGTCCTACTTCTTTTGAGAACCCATGGACTGCTCCTCTGTTCATGGGATTTCCCAGGCAAGAATACTAGAGTGGGTTGCCATTCCCTTCTCCATTTTCTGTGATTGTTTTGAATTGTTGTTCAGTCACACAGTCATGTCTGACTCTTTGCACCCCCAGGAACTGCATGATTACTTTATCACAAATACCCATATTAACAGATGCGTTAAAAACACAAAACACACACAGATATACATGTGTATGTGTTTAAAGTAAAACTACTTAAGTGGAATTAATTTAGAAATATGATTCTATTGAAAAAAAAATGATGATTAACAAAAACTAATTAAAAGCTAGTATGGATATAGTCCAAATGTACTCTGTAAATTTTGTTTCTTTGTTCAGGCACTGACAATATAGAATATTGACATTACACAATGTAAACACATTCACAACACTTACATCATTATGTCACATGCTGTTAATTACCTAGCATGCTGTGAAATCTCCTAACCTGCTACAAAATACACACTCATACAAAACTGGAAATGTTTCAACTATTGCCTTGCTTTCTAAAAATGACCTGAAATTGATGTTTTCAAGACATGGCTAAACATACATGTCACTAGTCACAGAGGAACACCATAATAGCGTGTATGCTCACTAACATTCATTTTGTAGCTTTTGCTTGGTTATATGGTGCATCTGTAAATTAGTTGCAAACTGAAACCTCTCCTGTAATGAATTGAGAGAGTTCTCTACCCTAATTAATCAAAAATGTGTTAACATTTCAGAGACAAAGAAACAATGAAAAGGTCATCGCTAGTGAGATTTGTGTCCTAGATTTTGCTAGTAATAGCTTGCATGTCACTCCCACCCCTTCAATGAGATTATAAATACTGGGTGGAAATGTGAGAGTAAACCCAAATATATTTTATTAGCTATGAAGAAACATGTCTTGATTATTCAAGTCAGTTCTCTAATTGTAGTTTTGATGCTCTATTTCTTGAAATGTGAGAATTCAAGGAAACAGTTTGGAGGTTGTGTTAGCCAGAGCCTGATATTCCAAGCAGGCTTAATGGGACCGGGATACTACACTCATTTCTGTTGTGTTTCTAACTTTCCTGAGCTGCCACAGAAATTGCTTAATGGTGATTTCAGATGAGATCCTGCTTAATGAACAAGTTATCACCCAAGTCCTCAATCTCTTCCTTACTGCCACTTCCTCTGTCTCTTTACTTCATGAAAAGCATGGATGCTTACTCTATGACAGTTCAAATAGTATGTCTTCTTTGAAGTCTTCCCTACTTAGGCAGAGTAATCCTTCTCTCTTTAATTTTCCTGTAACACTTTGTACATAATTATTACAGTAATTATCACACTGTATTGTAATGTTAGGTCTTTTTCTGTAACTAATGAATGGATACCCAATAAAATGGATAGTCTTATTCATTTCTTGTTTTCTTTTAAATCTGTGGAATCTTGCATAAGGAAGCACTGAGTAAATGTTGTTTGTCTTTTATTTTGAATATCACAGTCATTGCTTTTCCCAATCACTACTTGCTTAATTCATTTGTAATAAAATTTTGGCAACATAAATTGATTGGTTTTAATAGTGTTTTGTGTGTAGTAGACCAGTACATATGAAGCATTCAAAGTTTGAGACACAACTTCAATATTTTCAAAAGGACATGTTATTTCAGGTAAAGTGTAAATGCTAGGTGAATCAGTCTCCTATTTACATTTTTCTGAATTTTTCTTCCATAATTATGTATAGTTGAGAAGGGAGAGTGACAATGGAAAGGAGCAGGAGATCATGTAACTATATTTTGGCAGAAACATGAGGGATTCCTTTTAGTAGGGAAAGATTTGTGCTTCTTTGTTGCCAGGAAAAGACCCAGGCTGAATGGGATACTCTGAATGTGATAGTCCATCATTTGAATAGAAGACATTCATCCTATGACAATGCATACAGAGAACAAACAAACAAACAATTTTTTTAACTTATATTTGAAACTGCTGCTGATCAGTCACTCAGTTGGGTCCAACTCTTTGCCACTCTTTGGACTGTAGCCCATATTTGAAACTTAAACTCAATTGAAAGGGAAACTTTGTGATATGTACTTGAAAGATAATTTATGTAGCATCTCCAGGTCTTCAAAGTATTTTAAATAAATTAAAGATATATTTATTTGTCAAAAATTAATGTTCTTAATTAACTGGTCCTTAATAAAAGAGAAACCAGAGATCAATTTGCCAACATCCGCAGGATCATCGAAAAACAAGAGAGTTCCAGAAAAACATCTATTTCTGCTTTATTGACTATGCCAAAACCTTTGACTGTGTGGATCCCAATAAACTGTGGAAAATTATGAAAGAGATGGGAATACCAGACCACCTGACCTGACTCTTGAGAAACCTGTATGCAGGTCAGGAAGCAACAGTTAGAACTGGACATGGGACAACAGACTGGTTCCAAATAGGAAAAGGAGTACGTCAGGCTGTATATTGTCACCCTGCTTATTTAACTTATATGCAGAGTACATCATGAGAAATGCTGGACTGGAAGAAGCACAAGCTGGAATCAAGATTGCCGGGAGAAATATCAATCACCTCAGATATGCAGATGACACCACCCTTATGGCAGAAAGTGAAGAGGAACTAAAAAGCCTCTGATGAAAGTGAAAGAGGAGAATGAAAAAGTTGGCTTAAAGCTCAACATTCATAAAACTAAGATCACGGCACCTGGTCCCATCACTTCATGGGAAATAGATGGGGAAACAGTGGAAACAGTGTCAGACTTTATTTTTGGGGGCTCCAGAATCACTGCAGATGGTGATTGCAGCCATGAAATTAAAAGACACTTACTCCTTGGAAGGAAAGTTATGACCAGCCTAGACAGCATATTCAAAAGCAGAGACATTACTTTGCCAACAAAGGTCCATCTAGTCAAGGCTATGGTTTTTCCAGTGGTCATGTATGGATGTGAGATTTGGACTGTGAAGAAAGCTGAGCACTGAAGAATTGATGCTTTTGAACTGTGGTGTTGGAGAAGACTCTTGAGAGTCCATTGGACTGCATGGAGATCCAACCAGTCCCTTCTAAAGGAGATCAGTCCTGGGTGTTCATTGGAAGGACTGATGCTGAAGCTGAAACTCCAATACTTTGGTCACCTCATGCGAGAAGTTGACTCGTTGGAAAAAACTCTGATGCTGGGAGGGATTGGGGGCAAGAGGAGAAGGGGATGACAGAGGATGAGATGGCTGGATGGCATCACTGACTCGATAGACATGAGTTTGAGTAAACTCCCGGAGTTGGTGATGGACAGGGAGGCCTGGCGTGCTGCAATTCATGGGGTCACAAAGAGTCGGACACGACTGAGCGACTGAACTGAACTGAACTGAATGAAAGAAAATGGGGGAATTTATTGACCAGAAGGAGGAGCTTTTGAAAATTGTATATACAAAGAAATATATGGTTTCTATAAAATGATCTACATTTTGCTTAAATCATTTCTCTTAGACATGATTGCAAAACAATGAGACAGATATTTTTGTGTCCTTGTAACTTGGACCTGGAAACATAAGCAATATAAATTTGTAGAGATACAAGATATTTAGAATTATTATAACTCTTTAGCTCTTTTAATAAATTTTAATGCAAATTAAATTTTCTAAATTTTGCATTAAAACTTATTAAAATCTTAGGTCAGTAGTGAATCGATTATAATTTTTTGTAACTTTTGGAGAATGTATCTATTATTATTATTATTATTAATTTTGGTTGTGCCAAGGAGTGTGTAGGATATTAGTTCCTCTACCAGGGAGCAAACCCATGCAGACTGCAGTGGAAGCAAAGAATTTTAACTACTGAACTGCCAGGAAGTCCCTGCTCTTTAAATTCTAACCTGAATGTATAAATTGGAATGTTTTGTTTGCGTGTGTATGCACAAAGTCACTTCATTCTGGTGTCCAACTCTTTGCAATCTCATAGACTGTATAGCCTGTCAGGCTTCTCAGTCCATGGATTTCTCCAGGCAAGAATACTGGAGTGGGTTGCCATTCCCTTCTCCAGGGATGCTTTGTTTAGGAGCTGATAATAGTAATTTCAATGTATTAAGTGAGGTTCATATTCTGTCTAGAATTTAATTAAATGTATTGATAGAGAAGCCAAGCAATAATAATGGTGATGGGTAGAAAATTAACTCTGAGATAATCAGTATTTAGAGAATTTCATTTTATAGAACAAAAAGATGGAGGAAATAATAAGGAACATTAAAAGGGTTTTACTTTATACTGTTTCTTCATGAACAATTGAGAGAATGACAGAACAACAAATTTTAAACTAAAATAAATTGTGTTTAGACAGGATTAATGTAGTAGAGGTTCCTGGGCTACAAATACATATGAAATACCCTTTTGCACTCTCTGAGAATAACAGTTTTTCTAGGGTCACTCTTGACTGCATGGATAGATGGAATATATTTGTTGGAATCAAAACTGCCTAAGGTAATTAAATTTAAAATCACGATGCATTGGATGTCAGGCAGGGCCGAGTCAGATGAACTTGGTTGCAGTATGACCCTTACTACTCACTCTCTGAATAAACTCTTAAAAGACAAATATGAATCCGTGTCACTAGTTTTAAATGCAAAATGAGAACAGTAATTCTTAAGAGGGGCTTCTTTAAAGATGATAAATTAAATGAACTTAAATAAGATATGTAAAATGACAGAATTTAGATTCTCAAAATCCACTCATTGTCTTCCTAACCTCCTCAGGATTCTCCTGAGACATAAAAAATATAACAGCTTAAATTAGCTTAGAAACTTTTGTTTCTCCCTATTAAAAAACTACAAGACCAAACTCCCATTAAGAAAAACTAGAAAAGCTAGCTATTTTTCCATGAAAACCTTTTGAAAGTACCTCAAGACTATTGAGGCAACCAGGGCTTTAGAGACCTAAACTGTAGAGACAAGGAAATCATGAGGAGTGGAATCCCTTTTCTTTAACATTTCTTACTGGGGCAGTTTTGATTCTTGGTGTAGGTCCAGCATTTGAGAATTTAGAAAGAGGGTAAGAATCCAGGAGAATTCTCCTCTATGTTGTGGTCTTGGCTTACACAAAATTGGAAGTTTTGGAATGCTCAGGGGCACATTATATGAGTGGCCATGATTCTGGGGAGAAGAGAACTAAATAAGGTGTGTGATGCATTGAATTCTTTTTCTTCTGAGGAACTTTGGGAATTCTTAAGCTTCACAAAACAAGAAGCTAAATGTCAACCAAAAAGCCCCTGAAAGCTCAGTCAATCGAGTTTTCTAATGTCTCATGGTGGAAAGGGAAAGTGTTGGTCTCTCAGTCATGTCCAACTCTTTGCAACCCCTTGGACTCTAGCCTACCAGGCTCTTCTGTCCATAGAATTCTCCAGGCAAAAATGGTGGAGTGGGTTGCCATGATCTTCTCCAGGGGATCTTCCTGCCCCTGGTGGAGACTAGACCAGTTTAGAATTCAGGACCTCCCAAGAAGTAAAGCAGTTTTAGTATACCTCCTAATCCCTCAGCTGAGATGTCTGTGGGCACTGCCTCAGTAGTGACACATAAGTAAAACATGTATTACAAGGAATGCGCCCAGACTCAGATACATTTACAACTTGTTTGAATTAACGGATTTTTTTTTTTCTATTCCCAGTTTGGGGGAAAAAAAATTCCCAAAGAAGATGGAATTAGCATTATTCAGAGATTCTTTATCTTGTTTTTCTTTGTGTATAGAATATGGCACTCCATCAAGAGTAACCAAGCATATTAAGAAAGAGAAATAGAGATAGAGACAGAGAGACAGAGAGGGCAAGAGGAGAAAAACATAAATAAAATGTAATCTATTTTTTTACAGATTTGCAATTACAAAGCACATATTTTTGAAACTTAATGTAATTAGTGCAATCAAAACACAGATGGCAAGATGAAGAATTCCAAACAAATCAGTTTGAAAAGAGCTTTCATGCAATCCTTTTATTTATTCCAACAAACACATTTATTTAAAATATACAGATGTTAAGAAATTATAAAGGAATTGTAAAGAAAAATTTTAGAATTGTGAAATTTTGCTGTTGTTTTTTAGTTCCTAAGCCATTTCTGACTCTTTGCACCCCATGGAGTGCAGCACGCCAGGCTAGTCTGCCCTCCGTATCTCCCAGAGTTTGCTCAAATTAACGTCATTGAGCCGTTGATGGTGTCTAACCATCTCATCCTCTGGCACTCCTTTTTCCTTCAATCTTTCCAACCATCAGGGTCTTTTCTAATGAGTCAGATCCTTGCATCAAGTGGTTAAAGTATTGGAGCTTCAGCTTCAGCATCTGTCCTTCCAATGAATATTCAGGATTGATTTCCTTTGGAATTGACTGTGTGATCTCCTTGCAGTCCAAGGTACTCTCAAGAGTCTTATCCAGCACTACAATCTGAAAGCATCAGTTCTTCTTATTTACCAACAAAATTAAGAACTAAGTAGATAGATTTAATAACAAACTAATCCATTAAGTATATGAATGAACACAGCAGAAGAGTGGAGTAGTGCTTTGTAGTGTAGGAAAATAGACTATAATCTGCCTGAGTCAAAAATAATAACTTAATTAAAAAAAAAAACACACATACACATACAAACGTGCAAACGCAAGAGGCATATGAGACATAGTGAAAATGTGTGAGATGTAATATTTAGAGTACCAAAAGGGCTGAATAGAAAAAAATTAAACAAAACCAATATTTGGATGATAATAAGTCTTTACTCTTTTTAATTTAAACTAAATATTTAAGGTTTATTATATACCACAAGCAAGACAAATACAAGGTAACCCTCATTTAAGTATTATTATATTCAAGCGCCTCACAAACCAAAAACAGGACATCTTAAAAGTGACCATAGATAAAAAGATACGTTATTTTTAAAAACACAACAAAATTCATAGCTCAACACTAAACAGAAACAATGACAGCTAGAAGTCACTGGAAAATAAAGATTTAAAATGTATTATTTTAAATAGTGGAAGCTAGTTTTAGCTATTGGTTACTATATTCAAATTCTGTCTTGAATTCAAACTTGCATTAAAGTATTTAAGAAAACCCTCAAAAATCCTTTTTATATGCCAGCAGATTACAAATCTCTATAAATTTGAAGATCAACATATTCCCTAGCATTCTTAGGAAAATGAAATTGCAGTTAGAAAGTAAGAAAATTCCAGAAAAAAAACATCCACTTCTGCTTCATTGACTATACTAAAGCCTTTGACTGTGTGGATCACAACAAACTGTAGAAAATTATTAAAGAGATGTGAATACCAGCACCTTACATGCCTCTTGAGAAATCTCTATGCAAGGCAAGAAGCGACAGAACCAGGCATGGAACAATGGACTGGTTCAAAATTAGGAAAGGAGTACGTCAAGGCTGTGTATTGTCACCTTGCTTATTTAACCTATATTCAGAGTGCATCTTGCAAAATGCTGGGCTGGATGAAGCACAAGCTGGAATCAGGATTGCAGGGAGAAATATCAGTAACCTCAGATATACAGATGACACCACCCTTATGGCAGAAGGTGAAGAGGAACTAAAGAACCTCTTGATGAAGGTGAAAGAGAAAAGTGAAAAATCTGGTTTAAAACTCAGTATTCAAAAAACAAAGATCACATGCCACGTCCCGCACAGAGGGTGAGAAAGATCTGAAACGGGGGCAAGTGCATAATGAAAAGACAGACATATATAATTTGGCAAGCAGGGAGTCAGGGGGCCCTCTTGCTCTTCATGGCAGGAAGACAAAATGGCTCCTTTCAGCTCTCACTTTTATTGGCAGTAGTCACATCAGATCATTAGGGAAGAGCGATACTGGGGAGTTTGATTAGCACAGGCCCTGCTGTTGATTAGGAATATCTTGTTTTGTTTCCATGGAGACGGATGCAGGAGTAGGCAGTAAAGTGGAGCAGGGAGAGTGTCCCGCTCCAAGAATGTCCGCTCAGCATGCTTACTAGGACAATCATGAGGGTGCAGTTTGCCACACCCTAGAGTCATGGGGCAGGTTCTGGTCTCTGCTCCGCCAGGCTGCAGCAATCATGGAACCCGGTCCCATCACTTCATGGCAAATGGGTGGGGAAACAGTGGAAACTGTGAGAGGCTTTATGTTCTTATGTTCCAAATTCACTGCAGATGGTGACTGCAGCCATGAAATCTAAAGACGCTTGCTCCTTGGAAGAAAACCTATGACAAACCTAGAGATTTGGGAGAATGGCATTGAAACATGTAAAATATCATGTATGAAATGAGATGCCAGTCCAGGTTCGATGCACGATACTGGATGCTTGGGGCTAGTGCCCTGGGATGACCCAGAGGGATGGTATGGGGAGGGAGGAGGGTTCAGGATGGGGAACACATGTATACCTGTGGTGGATTCATTTTGATATTTGGCAAAACTAATACAATTATGTAAAGTTTAAAAATAAAATAAAATTAAAAAAAAAAACCTAGACAGCATATTAAAAAGCAGAGACATTACTTTGCCACCAAAGGTCTGCCTAGTCAAGCTATGGTTTTTCTAGTAGTCATGTATGGATGTAAGAGTTGGACTATAAAGAAAGCTGATCACCAAAGAATTGATGTTTTGAACTGTGGTGTTGGAGAAGACCAAGAGTCCCTTGGACTGCAAGGAGATCAAACCAGTCAACTCTAAAGGAAATCAGTCCTGGATATTCACTGGAAGGACTGATGCTGAATCTCCAATACTTTGACCACCTGATGCAAAGAACTAACTCATTAGAAAAGACCCTGATGGTGGGAAAGATTGAAGGCAGGAGGAGAAGGGGATCTCAGAGGACGAATTGGTTGGATGGCATCACTGGCTCAATGGACATAAGTTTGAGCAAACTCTCAGAGTTGGTGATTGACAGGGAATCCTGGTGTGCTGCAGTTCATGGGGTTGTAAAACGCTGGACACGACTGAGTGACTAAACAGACTGAGTTTCCATTAGAGCTTTCCCAGTTGGCTCAGTGGTAAAGAACCCACCTGCTAATGCAGGAGACATGGATTTGAACCCTGGATCGAGACCATCCCCTAGAGGAAGAAATAGCAGCTCACTCAAGTAGTCTTGCCAAGGAAATCTTATGGACTGAGGAGCCTGACTGGCTACAGTCCCTGTGGTTGCAAAAGAGTGGATCATGACTTAGCAACTGAACAACAAAAACAGAGCTGTCATTAAATGGTGTAGTTTTTCTCTTGGTCAGCTGTCATGGCTTATTCCCATAACTTGTTGGTCTTTCAAAACTTCTGAGTTCAAAAAAAATATGTAGAAAGTAAGTCCTCTTAATGCTCCATTGTTTTTTCTTCTTTATATATTTTATTTTAACCTTTTTTTCTCAAACCTAGAAAAGAAAGGCAATCTATTAATTACTGTGTAAAAGTATGTTTTACTTTGCTTCCCTGGTGGCTCAGAGGTTAAAGCATCTGCCTCTAATGCGGGAGACCTGGGTTCGATCCCTGGGTCAGGAAGATCCTCTGGAGAAGGAAATGGCACCCCACTCCAGTATTCTTGCCTGGAGAATCCCATGGACGGAGGAGCCTGGTGGGCTACAGTCCCTGGGGTCGCAAAGAGTCAGACACGACTGAGCGACTTAACTTTCAACATTCAAAAGTATGTTTAAAAATTACAGAAAAATTTTGAAAGTCATGGTGGATGGTATTTATTAAGATTTGAATATAATTTTAAATATGGAATGAAGCCAATATTCCCCTATTCATTTGTAATTATTTTCTTAGAATTAGCTTAATTTGACACTTGGCATTAATGTTTCAGGCAGTGAAATATAAATATAGGAGAGTAAGTAGAAGCACACTATAAGAGTTAGTATAAAGTAACATATTCCCAAAACACATCACTGTCAAAAATGACAATACTGGAGTGAGACATAATGCATGAAATATACATTTCATTTTTGTGGAATTTCTCCCAGTTGCATCTTGGTAAGATGTTTACTTCATCTTTGCTTCCCAAATAATTCCTTTGCCCCAAGGAATGTGAAATCTTCAATGTCTTTGGTCCTTTAAAGGCTACTGCCACTTATATTCTCTACCCTGCCTCCTTCAAGTAGTCATTAATTTAGCTTACACATTGATAGGCAACATACACATGAATTTAGGGACTAACTCTGAGAATGTGACCATAAAGTGATCAGCCTATGTGATTTTTCCCCTGATGATAGTTTTTTCTATAAACTGATGCATCTTTGAAACCATTTCTTTAGATTCTATTGACTCTTATCTAATGTTTGAAAAACTAAACATTCCACAGTCTTTTCTAGACTTAGGGAAGGCAGCGTTATCAAAGAAAGCTTTTTCTTAGAATTGCTGAATAATTTCTGAAGCCCCACACATTCCATAGATAATCTGACATATGAAATGATAGAATATATTAAGTGCTTAAGTGTTTAATACTTTGTTCAATTGCTAAGTCATGTCCAACTCTTTGCTGCATTTGAAAATTGAACTTATATTGAACCTTGTTTAAAGAAAGAACTAAGAACATTTAATTTGGTAAATATATAACTAATCAATATCTTTCATTTGAAAAGCAAACCAAGTCAGATGTTAATTAAAAAAAAAAAAAAAGGCTCACAAAAGACAATATACTAGTTAGGGTTTTCTAAAAAAACAGTACCAGAAGAATAAAATTATAGATACAAATATGTATGTGAGAGTTTGTGTTCAGTCATGTTGACTCTTTGCTACCCCATGGACTGTAGCCTGTGAGGTCCCTCTGTCCATGGGATTTCCCAGGCAAGAATACTAGAGTTGGTTGCCATTTCCTTCTCCAGGGGATCGTCCCAACCCAGGGATTGAACTCACATCTCCTATGTCTCCTGCATTGGCAGGTTGATTCTTGACCACTGAGTCACCTGGGAATCCCAGATACAAATATAGATATTTCAAAAGAGATTTATTGTGAAGGATTGGCTCATGTGAATATGGAGGCTGAAAAGTTCCATGATCTGTTGCTTGCATCTGGGGGCCCTGGAAAGCCAGTGGTGTAGTTCCAGTGTAAACCGAAAGGCCTGAGAAGCGGGGGAGTCAGTGGTATAGATTCATTTTGATATTTGGCAAAACTAATACAATTATGTAAAGTTTGAAAATAAAATAAAATTAAAAAAAAAAAATCCTAGTCTGAAACTGAAGACTGACAGCCAAGAGCACTGATGCCCCAGGGCAGGGCAGGTAGGAGACGCAGATCCGGCAAAGTGCAAGTCGTTCTTTCCTCTATCTTTTTGTTCTATTAAGACCCTTGAGGGATTGGATGGTGCCATTAGCATTGGTGTGGTGATACTCACTCGGTCCACCATTTAAAACACCAGAGGTGTTATAGAAACACCTTCACAGACACACTCAGAAATAATTTTTTACCATCTATCTGGGCATCTGGTAGCCCAGTCAAATTGAAACAAACTTAATCACCACTGCCAGGAAGTTTGAAATTTGCTTACCAAATACCTTTTGTAGAAATAAGCAAAAACTGAAACAAAACAAGCAAAAAACTACTTTTAATACACAAGATACAGCTTTGGAGGCAAGAAAAAAATAACATCTGTGAAATGGTGAATAAAAAGACTACTGAAGTTTTAGTTGGGAGAGGTAGTTATAGAAAATAGCACATCCAATTATCTTTCCGGTTATTGAAAAAAATAATTACTTAATATTGACCTTGTTGCTATAATGAAGATATCTGAGTAAAAGGCGACAGCATGTGTGTCTTTTCCTGAAGCAGGAAAGCAGAGTCTTACCTCTGTTCAAACCGAAGACAAGCAAATGTATCTACAGGGATGAGTTCTTGGCATTGTGTGAGATAAAAATAAATTAAGACATAAAACAATGGTGAATAGTTAAGGAATTATTAAATAGAAGGTACTGAGTGTAAGAGAATAGATTCGTATTTGAAAGAAAACAAAAGTTAATCCTTGCTTTGCTAATTTGTCATTAAAGATTTTATCATCCCACTGTGCCTTAAAATAATCTTCAGTTTTACCTGGTCTAATAAGTCATCCATTCCTTCTGAAATAACAGGTATGTCCATTGCTATTATGACCAATACTTTTTTGAAATTATTTCTCCCAGTTGAATAATGATATTATGTAAGATTTACAAAAGTATGAGTAGTTACAGTTGTATGGACTATAGTGATCAAGTCTTACTAAATTAAATCTAAAAGAATTGTCATTGTGTATTCCAAGAAATAATTGCTTAATGAAACTTTGTAGGTTTTTGTTATTTTTTATTATTTTATTGTTGTTAAATATTGGCAGATATATTACATTCAAATGACCTTAATTTTTTAAGCCTTTATCTACCTCTTAGGGGAGAGTGCTTATTAAATACATCATATACTTGAGTTTATAAACTTATATTTACATGTTAGATATTTTACTAATACTTCTGTGGTGAATAAAATTCTACAGATCAAATGTAAAAATTCACAGCTGCTCATCTATAGACCCCAGCTTTCTCATATTTCTCTTGTCATTGCCAAGTCTAATTGTTGGCACATTAGCTTTCAATATAAAACTAGCCAGTTACAGCAAGGTAAGATTTAAGAGTAATGGTTGGATTCATAAGCCCTTCAAGAGTCAGGAACTCTATGACATTCACTCCCCAAATTATATAGATGAGGATCCTGGGAGTGAGTGAAGGACACTCAGCAAGTTAATAGAAAATCTTGACAGCAATGACATTTTATATGTTCACAGTGTTTTACAATTCTCAAAGCGTTTTCTGCAAATTATCTCTTTATATCCTCATGATAACTTTAGGGGATAAGAAGTACAAACATTATTTCTTTACCTTCTCTCTTTTTGTAGAAGAGTTATTTAGGGGATAGAGAATCTATGAAAGTGGAAGTGTTAGTCGCTCAGTCGTATTAGACTCTTTGCCACATCATGGACTGTAGGGCACCAGGCTCCTCCATCCGTGGGATTGCCTGGAGTATCCCATGGATGGAGGAACCTGGTGGGGTGCAGTCCATGGGGTCGCTAAGAGTCCTACATGATTGAGCGACTTCACTTTCACTTTCATGCATTGGAGAAGGAAATGGCAACCCACTCCAGTGTTCTTGCCTGGAGAATTCCAGGGACGGGGTAGCCTAGTGGGGTGCTGTCTATGGGGTCGCACAGAGTCAGACATGACTGAAGCACCTTAGCAGCAGCAGCAGCAGCAACCCTTCCCTTCTCCAGGAGATCTTCCCGCCCCAGACATTAAACACAGGCCTCTTTCATCACAGGTGGATTCTTACCGTCTGAGCCACCAGGGAAACCCATGAGAGTTAGTTAGTCACAAAGTTAGCAAGAGGAATAACCAGTAGACAACTGTAATTTCCTTGGGAATAGCCAGTATTTCCTTCAAACGTTTTCTGAGTACTTCTATGGGCCAAACATGGTGGCCCGTATCCACATTTTAAGGATACTGCAGTGGCCCAAATAGACTAACTGTCTTCTGCTGCAGGAGAAGGGGGTGACAGAGGATGAGCTGGTTGGATGGCACCACTGACTCAATGGATGTGAGTTTGACCAAGCTCAGGAAGTTGATAATGGACAGGGGAAGCCTGGCATGCTGCATTCCATGGGATCGCAAAGAGTTGGACACATCTGAGTGACTGAACTGAACTGTCTGCTCTTTTATAGTTTTATATTTTATTGAGAAAGGTATACAATAAATACATGCAGGAAGGAATATTCGTTAAATATCTTTATGATAATAAATGTTATATAAAATATAGTAATGGGATGGGTGGTGACAAGAGCAAATCTATAGAACAATTAGGAACCAACTGTCTGATAAAACGATAATTATATAAAGAACTAAATGATGAGAATGAACAACTGATAGGAAAATTGGTGGGCAGAGCTTTCTAGGTGGAGTGAATAGCATTTGTCTGGGGGGAAGGAATGCTTGACATATTTTGGACAATGTGGGCTCAGACTACTGAGGCAGTGAGAGAGTCAGCTGACAGATGATTCAGGTGAGGTGCTTGGATTTAATTATTTTATGTGTTTGGAAATCACTGAAGGATTTTAACAGGTAGGGGTGCATTTTAAAGAGATTGTTTTGAATACTGTGTCATTTTTCTCTAAAATATCATTCTTGTATTATTTACTCAAAAACTAAAATATATTTTACCAAGGAATAATATGGTCATTAGAATAAATTTTGCACTAAAAATGTGCGTTATACAATATTGTGTGTTCCACTTTCTTCATTAGGAACATGGACAAAAAAAAATCTCAGTATAACAGCATGAATTTAAACTACATGTAGCAGTCATCAGCATTTTTTCAATGAAGTACCATTATTGGTTTTGAAAAGTCTGTTAAAATTAGGTTTTATGATTAAATACAAGCTTTACCAAAAATATATATGTAATTATTAGCTATCCTGAATGTTTAAGTAATTATTTTCACATCTATAGATGGAAAATGGATAAACTACATAAGTTAATCTTATGTATAAAGATTAATAATACATAAGATAATATAAAGATAATAATACATAAATTAATCTTTTATATTTTGGTGTTTTTATTTTAAATTTTAGATGATATGAGAAGCCTATTATGGAAAACACAAAATTATACCAGATCACAATAGCATACCATGTGTATCTCTGAAAAGTACAAAGATGTAAGGCATTTATATTGCAAATTCTTCAAGAGAAAATACTGTATATGTTCATTTAGATTGTCAATAGATTTGACTATGAGCTTATATACATCTGGATGTTTTTTAAAAGATTTCAATAAAGAGCTAGTGAGAGATAGAATCAGTGGGAATTGGCATTTGTAAAAGGTTTTAGAAGATAATGGTAAAAATTCTAAACATAAAATTAGTATTTTCACCACTTTCAGATGTCTATGAGTATTCTGAATTGTACTAAGGATGCTCCATAAAGCTATTGTTTCACACCCTAAATTTTTCCTCTTTTATGAAAATGTAGAAATAACTTTCTTAAGAAAGAAAGGATTATTCTACAAAATCAATAGGAGCAAAGGCAAATACCTTAGAAGAAACATAGTGTTCTCATTGGGCCAAAAGTTTTATAGACAAATGCAGATTTATATTGGAAGGTAAAGAGAAACAATTTTTATGAGTGCAAGTATTTATGAGCCAGATGAGCTAAAGTCCTTAGTGAAAATCATTATTCAAAGAAAAAATTCTGTGCTGTATACAAAACAACTTCATTGCATATAACATATTTTATGTAGAGTGCATTGCAAAAATGTTTCACCCAGTTAAATTATATAAGTCCTTGGATAGTACATGTGCATTATGTGATGTTAAATTATAAAAGTATAAGACTATATTTCATTGTGACGGAATTAAGCATTCTGCCACAGAGCCAAGAGGTGAAGAAGAAGCAAAATAAAAATTATAGACAAAAGTAGGAAATACACTCCAGTATTCTTGCCTAGAAAATTCCATGGACAGAAGAGTCTGGCAAGCTACAGTCCATGGGGTCACAAAGTGTTGGACACACTTGAGAGACTCAGCATACACACAGGAAATATAAGGTGGTTATTTTATATAGTATCTATAGTTAGAGAATGGAGAAGGAAATGGCAATCCACTCCAGTACTCTTGCCTGGAAAATTCCATGGACGGAAGAGCCTGGTAGGCTACAGTCCATGGGGCTGCCAAGAGTCGGACACTACTGAGCGACTTCAATGTCATATTCAATGTCATATAGTTAGAGAAAGAATGCTATTGTAAAGTTAGAGTACTGTTTAAAGATGGAAAACTGTAGATGGAGAACTGAAAAATATAAAAAGAAAGCAGATAATAATAAGATGCTTTGATAGTCAGCTATATTTGACAATTCTTAGAAGTTGACATAAACTTCAGCACTGCCGTTCAGCTTCAAAATCATTGCAATGACAAAGAGAAAATCTCAGCAAATAGATCCAAAGTTGTGGTTTAGAAAGTCATGTTAGGGTGCTGAAATAAAACTGAGGCTCTACAGGGCTCTGAAGAAGATGGCTGAGAGTTCCATGTTTGTGGATAATGAAAGTGTGGGTAATAGAAAATTAATGAATCTGCAAAAAGATGATGAATTTGCTTGATACACAAAGCTTGAAAGCCAAGGATCTGGGTGGAATTCTCAGGCATATGGACTGAATCCAGAGGAAAAAAAAAATGCTGGTATTTTCGGTTTTACTTTTCAGTCCATGGGCTTCCATGGCAGGTCAGATGGTAAGGAATCTGCCTACAAAATAGGAGACCTGGGTTGGATTCCTAGGTCAAGGAGACCGCTGGAGATGGGAATGGCAATGCACTCCAGTGTTCTTGCCTGGAGAATCCCATGGACAGAGGAGTCTGGTGGGCTAGAGCCCATGGAGTCACAAAGAGTCACGTGATTCAGTGACTAACACAACCCTTTCAGTCCACTGGGAACATAGAAAAAGGGAGAACAAATATACAGCTTGACAAAAAAAAAAAAAAAAAAAAATTGATCCAAATATCCCACTAGTTATGTAACTAGACCTAAGATACTCTCAATATCAATTTTTTAGTAGGAAACATTGGTCAGAGGAGGTATTTACACTTAATAAGGGAGAAAGAGTAGTACATTTACTACTAGCCATGAAAAAAAAATTAAGGTAACAAATTTAGAAGACATTCTTCTGGTCAACGATATCTCATGACAAGAAAGAGAAAACAAAAACCAACGAAAAACCAACTAAACACTGACAAATGGGACATCAAGCAGAGCTATGAATATAGTTAACATTATTTTAACCTAATGATTGAAGAAAGCCAAAGGCATAATAAGAATCTGAAGGCAATTTTTTAAGTTTTAACTAAAGCTACACAATTAAGTTTTTGTCAATTCTATATCTTATCCTGACTCTATGACCTCACCTTCTGTTGAAAAAATTATAATATGAGAAAAAGCCAGTAAGTCAACTAAACAGTGATTAGCCTTTAATCTGGCTAGCTCTACATTCAAGGAAAATTTAAGGGGATTTGTGTTTCAGAGCAAGAAGAAAAAAAGTCACAAAATGCTAATTTGAATTTATGGGTTACACACACAGAATTGTTTCCTATTGTGGCTCTATCTGTTCTCCCACTAACTGGTTGGAATCAGCAGTAGGCACTAAGCCATGTGATTTCTAGTCTACTCTAGCACCACTGCTTGGAAGTAAACCATGGGAGAGCAGTGCCATGGACTGCTGTTGTTCTTGCTCAGTCACTGAGTCGTGTCTGACTCTTTGTGATGGCATAGACTGAGCATGCCAGGCTTCCCTGTCCTCATGTCCATTGAGCTGTTGATGCTATGTAAACATCTCATCCTCTGCAGCTCCCTTCTTTGCCTCCAATCTTTCCCAGCATCAAGGTCTTTTTCCAATGAGTCAGCTCTTCCCATCAAGTGGCCAAAGTATTGGAGCTCCAGCTTCAGCATCAGTCATTCCAATGAATATTCAGGGATGATTTCCTTTGGGTTTCACTGTTTGATCTCATTGCTGTCCAAGGAACTGTCAAGAGTCTTCTCTAGCTCCACAATTTGAAGGCATCAGTTCTTTGTTGCTCAGCTTTCTTTATGGTCCAATTCTCATATCCATACATGACTACTGGAAAAGCCATAGCTTTGACTATACGGACCTTTGTCAGTTAGGTGATGTCTTTGCTTTTTAATATGCTGTCTAGTTTTTTTTCATAACTTTTTTTCCAAAAAGAAGCATCTTTTAATTTCATGGCCGCCGTGGATTGCTCTCCTGAATTTACCATACTCTCGGAGGGTGGGATTATTTAGACTGAGGAAGATTTGAACAGAGATTTATGGTTGCTGTAAAGGATAAACCTCAAATTCTGCTGTACAGGATAAACCTCAAATTCCACTGTACAACCTATTTCTGAACTTGGAGATCAATTACCCAGTATAAGATCACTGAAAACTTTAGACAAAATGTGAAAGAATGACAATCAAATGAAACACACAAATAAATAAAAAATATCCCACTCAAACTAAGCTTGAAATTAAAATTCCAAATTTTATAAGTAAATATAATGTTAATAAAAACAGCTATAGGATCACTGACTAGAACATACATTTACTCTAAAATTAAAAAAAAAATTATTATGTAGAACCTAAAAGTAAAACCAATGCAATAAACTCATAATACAGAGAGGCTCATACTAAGTGATATCAACTGTAGCTAACACTCAGGGGAGAAGTGGTGAATTTCAAGAGAGTACTTGATATACCCCTTCCCTCTAAAATTCCAGAGGGATAATGATATATTTTATGTAATAAAGAACCAACTTTGATTAATATTTGTATAGTAAATATAATTTACATAGCAAATTAAATGGAGCAATATTTGTGAAGAAAAAATATATGAATAATTTAAGAAGGACAGCAATTCATAGGTGAAACAGCCTAAGAAACAAGAGGGTTAAAATTAAATTTACAACCACACAGTTCATACTAAATTTGTATGTCATCACTGTTAAAGAGAAGTGATTGCAACTATCAGAAAGAAAAAAGAGATTATATGCAAAAGAATTAAGTAAGCTTAACCAGAGATGTCCCAGACAGATGGTAAAAGATAAATATCCCGGGAAAGATAAGAAAACATAACTCCACAATTCTATGCTGTTCAAACTGTCACTCAACACTGCAGGCAAAGTATTGAGATGCAAAGGTAGGAGTGTTAAGACCCCTATGACCAAAATAAAGAATTAATGAAGAATATACTTCAATGAGTATACTACAAACAGGAGAGAAAAGAGACACAAGTAACGTTGTAGAGCACAGAAAGTGCACCTTAGTTAACTTCACTAAGACCGACCGCAAAGTAGTCATCATTACTTTGTGTTTAAAATTATATAAAATAAAATAACTAACAATATCAATGAAAAAGAAGTCATAATAAGTGGTTATTGTTCAAGAAAAGTTTATGAAGTTCCCTTAGTTTTATTAAGTAAGATGTGCAGTTAACTATGTTTGGGAAAATGTAAGTCAAACCAGTAAAATTACTGAAACAAATTTTGCATCCTTCAGCCCAGAAGAGGAAAGACAAGGGATATCAGGAATTTTATCCATCCAATCCAAATTAAAAAGAAAAAAACAAAAAAGGAAACAATAACAACAGGGAGATAGAGAAAGAATAAAAATAAAATGGAAAGCATATACAAAATAAGATGTTGTACAATATGTATAGTATTTTATATTTATAATATAATTTTTGTGACTATATTTACATATAAAAACATCTATTTCTGCTTTATTGACTATGCCAAAGCCTTTGACTGTGTGGATCACAATAAACTGTGGAAAATTCTGAAAGAGATGGGAATACCAGACCATCTGACCTGCCTCTTGAGAAACGTTTATGAGAGTCAGGAAGCAACAGTTAGAACTGGACATGGAACAACAGACTGGTTCCAAATAGGAAAAGGAGTACATCAAGGCTGTATATTGTCACCCTGTTTATTTAACTTATATGCAGAGTACATCATGAGAAACGCTGGACTGGAAGAAACACAAGCTGGAATCAAGATTGCCAGGAGAAATATCAATAACCTCAGATATGCAGATGATACCACCCTTATGGCAGAAAGTGAAGAGGAATTAAAAAGGTTGATGAAAGTGAAACTGGAGAGTGAAAAAGTTGGCTTAAAGCTCAACATTCAGAAAACGAAGATCATGGCATCCAGTCCCATCACTTCATGGGAAATAGATGGGGAAACAGTGTCAGACTTTATTTTTCTGGGCTCCAAAATCATTGCAGATGGTGATTGCAGCCATGAAATTAAAAGACGCTTACTCCTTGGAAGGAAAGTTATGACCAACCTAGACAGCATATTGAAAAGCAGAG
This sequence comes from Bos javanicus, assembly GCF_032452875.1. Taxonomy (NCBI): domain Eukaryota; kingdom Metazoa; phylum Chordata; class Mammalia; order Artiodactyla; family Bovidae; genus Bos; species Bos javanicus. Next base: position 94,580,706 of record NC_083877.1, read on the forward strand.
ACATTACTTTGCCAACAAAGGTTTGTGTAGTCAAGGCTATGGTTTTTCCTGTGGTCATGTATGGATGTGAAAGTTGGACTGTGAAGAAGGCTGAGCACCGAAGAATTGATGCTTTTGAACTGTGGTGTTGGAGAAGACTCTTGAGGGTCCCTTGGACTGCAAGGACATCCAACCAGTCCATTCTGAAGGAGATCAGCCCTGGGATTTCTTTGGAAGGAATGATGCTAAAGCTGGAACTGCAGTACTTTGGCCACCTGATGGGAAGAGTTGACTCATTGGAAAAAACTCTGATGCTGGGAGGGATTGGGGGCAAGAGGAGAAGTGGACGGCAGAGGATGAAATGGCTGGATGGCATCACTAACTCGATGGACATGAGTCTGAGTGAACTCCAGGAGTTGGTGATGGACAGGGAGGCCTGGTGTGCTGCGATTCATGGGGTCGCAAAGAGTCGGATACGACTGAGCATGATCTGATCTGATTATATATAAATTATATATACACCTACAGTCACAACAAATATGACATAAATTTTACTTTTGAAAATATTATCAGATTGTATTAAAAACAACTCTAACAATACAAAATCAACTATATTCTACATAAAAGTCACATATAAACAAATGCAATATATAAAGGTGATAACAGAGGTCTGAAAGCAGGTATGCCTAGTAAACAGCAAATGAAAAAAGCAAGTAAAGCAATTTCAAATACCAGATATGAGCTACTTTAAGGTGAAAGTATTAATTTGTATTTCACTTGGCACTCTCTTGCTCAGCCATATCCAACTCTTTGCAACTCCGGGACTATAGCCCACCTGGCTCCTCTATCCATGGAGTTCTCCTGGCAAGACTACTGGAGCGGGTGGCCATTCTCTTCTCCGGGACACTTGGCACTGCATAGTATTAAAAGAAAAAGGCCACAGATCTCTTCAAGCAGCTCTGCAATTCATGAATATATAATCATGTAAGATCACAGCCTTCAAATACACAAAGCAAGAGCGATAAAGTCTCACGAAGTAATTAAGCAATCAGTATCCTGAAGAATTTAATTTCAACACATATCCACTAGACATTGTCAGCCAGAAAGAGTGGTTCATAGATATACAAACAATTTTAACAAATAACTATAGTGTGCTTGACATTAACACCTATTTATGTAGGATCCAGCCTTCCAAAATGGAGAATATTTTACCAAAAACTTTGTATTACTTTATTTTCACTTGCAAATTAAATGCCAAAGCAAAGCACATAATTATACCTCAATGCAATGATATTAAAAATTAAAAACAGAAAAAAATATGTTTAAAGACATAAATGCAAGCTAAATATTCTACAGGTGGTAAAGGAAACTGTTGAAAATTTTCAAATATATATAAAGTAGAACAAAAATAAAAATAATACACTAAAATTTGCATAAAAAGATCAATATAGTGATTAGTGGTAAATTTATAATTTTAAAGGCATTTACGTTAAAAAAAAATTCTGAAAACAAAGAGCTAAGAAAAGCTACAAAACAAATGACTAAGTTTATAGGAGAAATATGAGAGTAATAATAATAGCAAAAGTGGAAATTAATTTAATAGAAACACATTAGGAGAGAAAAGATCAATATATTTGTTACTTTGGCAATACTGATTAGGGGAGAAAAGCCACAAACAGATTTACAACAAAAAAGGAATGCTAATTTAGTTACAGTAGTGCTTCTTAAAATAATAAGATTGGTTTGAATAATTTTCTGTCAATTACCTAATAGAATATTGAGAAAATATAGAAATTATAAAAATGTACTGAGAATAACAGAAAACCTGAATATCTGATAAAGAACGTGAACCAAAAATTTAATCTTCAATCATCAGCCTTTTTACTTACAAAACACATGGTCAACCCAGATGACTTTACCTTCAAGGAACAGATGTTCCTGATTTTATACAATTACAGACAGTAAATTTAGAAAAAAAGGAGAACTATTCAGTTTAAGTTTATGAGGCTAGTATAAGCAGAATAACAAAACCAGACAAGAACAGCAAAAAGGAAAAAAAAAAATATATCAATACCAGTTTCCGAAAAAAGTCATGTACAACAACAATCCAAAATAAAATACTAGCAAATCAAGTTCAATATTATAACCATATATGTGCACATGTATAGGCATACACCTATGCACACATGCAAACTATATTGTAACAAATTAGTTTTTATTCCCAGGAATGTAAACAAATGTCAGTTTCAGATAAAACTATCACTATGTCATGCTGCATAGAGTTTAAGGGAGAAAAAAAAATTGAGCTCAAAAAAAGCATATGAAGAATTTATTAAATTTCAATACCTAACTCATAATGGACACTCAAATGATTTCAACTGGAAAGGAAGCTCCTTGTTATCTGACGGACATCTATCAAAAACCTATACTAAATAATATGTTTAATGGTCCAATCCAGAGGCTAGATTGTATTCACTCTTATTTTGAGAAGTCCTAAACATAGTATTATTTAGAGACAAACATGATGTTAAAAAATAGAAATTGTCTCTGTTCATGCTGCTGTATCTTAAGCAATATCTAGAAGAATCAGCAAATTCAACTATCTAATTTTGTTTTAATTATCAACTTTCTACAATCAAGAACCATAAAATATTAACTGTATTTTTAGTATTAACAGATAGAAAGTAAAATAGAAATGAAAAGACTATTTATAAAAACAACGAACTATAAGGTGTCTAGAGATAGAGCTTAAAAACAAAATATATGAATCAATAAAATTACCAATAATTATTGAAAAACATAAAAGAAGTTTTAGACAAAGAAACAGCTAGCTATGTACTATGTCCATGAATAGAAACAGTCAACATTTAGACATCAGTATTCCCAGTTAATCTAGAAATCCCTTAAATAGTATTTTAATAAATTTGCTGCAAGTTTGTTTGCTGCAAATGGAAAATGTAACTGAAGTAAATAATAAATTTTAAAAGGGATGCAAACCAGTACAGCCACTATGGAGAACAGTGTGGAGATTCCTTAAAAAACTGGAAATAGAACTGCCATACCACCCAGCAATCCCACTGCTGGGCATACACACCAAGGAAACCAGAATTGAAAGAGACACGTGTACCCCAATGTTCATTGCAGCACTGTTTATAATAGCCAGGACATGGTAGCAACCTAGATGTTCATCAGCAGATGAATGGATAAGAAAGCTGGGGTACATATACACAATGGAGTATTACTCAGCCATTAAAAAGAGTACACTTGAATCAGTTCTAATGAGGTGGATGAAACTGGAGCCTATTATACAGAGTGAAGTAAGCCAGAAAGAAAAACACAAATACAGTATACTAACACATATATACGGAATTTAGAAAGATGGTAACGATAACCCTGTATTCAAGACAGCAAAAGAGATACAGGTGTATAGAACAGCCTTTTGGACTCTGTGAGAGAGGATGAGGGTGGGATGATTTGGGCGAATGGCATTGAAAGATGTATATTATTATATTTGAAATGAATCGCCAGTCCAGGTTCGACGCATGATACAGGATGCTCAGGGCTGGTGCACTGGGATGACCCAGAGGAATGGTATGGAGAGGAAGGTGGGAGGAGGGTTCAGGATGGGGAACACGTGAACACCCATGGCGGATTCATGCCATACAACACCCATGGTTGATGTATGGCAAAACCAATACAATATTGTAAAGTAATTAGCCTCCAATTAAAATAAATAAATTTGTATATAAAAAAAAAATAAAGATACACTGGTATGCCACAAAAAAAAAAAGTCACATTGTAGGAAAAATATAAGTTTTAAGCTCAGTTCAGTTCAGTTCAGTTCAGTCCCTCAGTCGTGTCCGACTCTTTGTGACCCCATGAATTGCAGCACGCCAGGCCTTCCTGTCCATCACCAACTCCCGGAGTTCACTCAAACTCATGTCCATAGAGTCAGTAATACCATCCAGCCATCTCATCCTCTGTCGTCCCTTTCTCCTCCTGCCCTCAATCCCTCCCAGCATCAGAGTCTCTTCCAATGAGTCAACTCTTCGCATGAGGTGGCCAAAGTATTAGAGTTTCAGCTTTAGCATCAGTCCTTCCAAAGAACACCCAGGACTGATCTCCTTTAAAATGGACTGGTTGGATAAATAATCCTAAATGCTTCACTTAATTAATTTAAAATAATTTAAAAGCCTATGAAATACACACCTTGTAGAAGTACTCTAAAATATCATAGTTTTAACTCAGAAAAGAGTGAAAAAAAAAAACTAAACAAATAAGTTAAATATGAAGTGTCTATAATGTGAAAGTTGTCATGGAGGTTAACACAGAGATATCTAAGTGTCAGTCTCTGAGATCAAGCACCTCATAATTTAACAGAGCTGTTTACACAGTATCTCCCATCTTAGGCAGCATATGTGTAGTCCCACAAAGATAGAGGAACAAAGAAAGGAGTACTTGAAAATGGCACTGACCAATGAGCAAGATTTCAGTGAATTGCAAGGGCATTCTGGATAGAACATATTCTGAGCCACCATGGAGAAGCAGGAAAGTACACAGCATATTTTGAGACTCGTTGGTTTCCATAGGAGAGTAATAAGAGATAAACTAGGGATATGTATTGGTTGGACTCCCCTCTGTTTAAAAAGGAAGCAAAGAATCCAATTAAACTTCTGGCTACCATAGGAACAGAAAATGTGTAAACAATTGGGATGGATTACATATAAGAATTAGTTCTGGACAAAACTCTGGATGAAATTTGTCTGTGTTTCCCACGCTCTTCCCTGTTTAGTGTTCTAAAGCTTTCCTTAACCCTCTTTTCTCAATGTCTGTTGTTTTTATTAGATTTGGGAAATTTTAATAAAATTTTTAGAATGTAAAAAAAAAAAAGATATCAGAAGAGGATTTTTATCATTCTAAAGACAATACAAATAATGATAGTTTTATCAAAGCATAGTATTGGCAGAATTAGGGACAAGTGGACCAGTGGTACTGAGTAGGACTGCATATAATATGTATATACAGAAAGAGGTAGAATTGCTGCTGCTGCTGCTGCTAAGTCGCTTCAGTCGTGTCCGACTCTGTGCGACCCCAGAGACGGCAGCCCACCAGGCTCCTCCGTCCATGGGATTCACCAGGCAAGAGTACTGGAGTGGGGTGCCATTGCCTTCTCCAGGAAAAGCTACTGTGTTCAAATAAAAATGCTGGCACAGTCACTTGTTGTGTTCAGTTGCTCAGTTGCGCTAAACTCTTTGGGACCCCATGAACTGCAGCACACCAGGCCTCCCTGTCCATCACCAACTCCCGGAGCTTGCTCAAACTCACGTCTATTGAGTCGGTAATGCCATCCAACCATCTCATCCTCTGTCGTCCCCTTCTCCTCCCACCTTCAGTTTGACCCAGTATCATGGTCTTTTTCCAATGCGTCAGTTCTTCCCATCAGGTGGCCAAAGTATTAGAGCTTCAGCTTCAGCATCAGTCCTTCCAATGAATATTCAGGATTGATTTCCTTTAGGATTGACTGGTTTGATCTCTTTGTGGTCCAATGGACTCAAGAGTCTTCTCCATCACAGTTCAAAAGCATCAATTCTTAGTGCCTGATTTTACTCGTGAATCTCCTCCCATTTTAAAGTGAGTCCAAACTGGTTTGAGAGGTGATGTCTTGGTAGGGCTGGGACTGGTATCACTCTGAGGGATAGTTTAGGTGGTAGAAGTGTAGCCATGTTGAATTTCAGCTTTAGCATTAGTCCTTCCAAAGAACACCCAGGACTGACATCCTTTAGAATGGACTGGTTGGATCTCCTTGCAGTCCAAGGGACCCTCAAAAGTCTTCTCCAACACCACAGTTCAAAAGTATCAATTCTTTGGCACTCAGCTTTCTTCACAGTCCAACTTTCACATCCATACGTGACCACTGGAAAAGCCATAGTGAGATAAATTACCATATTCAATTTCAGATCTGATCTTACACATATAGAGTAAGTTTTCCTATTTGGTCAGTCAAAGCAATGGTAGTATTTAATATAAACTCCTGCCCAGGTTTGTGAAATCAGGGCTATTTCACATGGGATTTGTACAGCTGCAAATATGTTAGTTGAAGAAATGCAGATAAAGGTGATGGTAAAATTTAAAGAAAAAAGGAAAGAATTCTATCCCTGGTATAATTCAAAGTTGACGTCACCAAGTTTCCTCTTTCTTGGTCCTGCAACTTGTGGGATGAGCTTATTCCTGGAATATAAGAATACTCAAAGGGCCCAAATCGATGATAACCTGAAATTTTAATACTGAAGGAAATGGAAACCCACTCCAGTAGTGTTGCCTGGGAAATTCCATGGACTGAGGAGCCTGGCAGGCTACATGGGGTCATGAGAGATGAGAGTCGGATATGACTTAGTGACTAGGGAAAAAAAAAAAAAAGAGGAGCTGGAGGGCTACAGTCCATGGGATCACAGAGTCGAACACAACTGAGCGTGCACACACACACACATGCTTTAATTCAAGGATCCTAAAAAACAGTTTTTAAGATATTAGGAGTTTCTTCTTTTTGAGTTTTAATGATGGGCTATAAAGAAAGCTGAGTGCAGAAGAACTGATGCTTTTGAACTGTGGTGTTGGAGAAAACTCTTGAAAGTCCCTTGGACTGCAAGGAGATCCAACCAGTCCATCCTAAAGGATATCAGTCTTGAGTGTTCATTGGAAGGACTGATGTTGAAGCTGGAAGTCCAATACTTTGGCCACCTGATGTAAAGAGCTGACTCATTTGAAAAGACCCTGATTCTGGGCAGGATTGGGGGCGGGAGGAGAAGGGGACGACAGAGGATGAGATGGTTGGATGGCATCACCGACTCAATGGACATGGGTTTGGGTGGACTCTGGGAGTTGGTGATGGACGGGAAAGCCTGGTGTGCTGGGGTTCATGGGGTCACAGAGAGTCGGACACAACTGAGTGACTGAACTGATGCACATTTATGATTTTTTTTCTTAGATAATTTATTTCTGCCATGTTAGCTAACTACTTCTTAGTCATCCCAATTCCAGAATGTTGCTAAATAGCACGGGATAAAGGCAGAACAGAAATTCAAATCCAAAACTGTTTATTCCAATACCTGTCCCACTATGCCAAATCTTTTTTCTGATAATGACTCAAAAAACATGTTGGCACATATGGGAAAGAAAACTAACATTTCAAAAAACTCTCCCTTTAGTCCCATTTATTACCATGCTTATATGAACCCTCACCACCAGAATTCGTTTTTAACTGTTCAGCTACCACAAGGTCTAAACTTACGTATCATCTTTTATTAATTATTCAGCCTACTTCAAACTACCTTCAATACCTATCACTTTATTGAAACTACTCATGAATGTGTTTTTTGCACTCAAATAGAATGGATCATTCTCAGTTCTCATTTATGTCTTCTTACACCTTGAAATATTTTCTGGTGTCTGTTAATGACATTGCATTTCACCTTGCTTACCTTTCTTAGGTGCTCCTTTCTATTCTCATAAAAATGAATGATTCTGCTTTCTCCTCCAAATTTGTATTGGTGGAGACACCAGTTTGGATGACACAGGCCTTGGACTTTTCACACTTATCTCTCTGGGTAAATATATCCAGTTCTAGAGTTTTGAACACTCTTTATACAGTGATTACTGCAATTGTACATGTCTAGCTGCTCATCATTGTTGGGATCCAGATACGAGCACCCAATTACTCGATATGACTCCTTAAATATTTTAAATATATGTATATAATTTGTATATATTTGCTAATATATTTATATATTTTTCCAATTATAACATTTACTTTATGATTATATTTATATATAAGCATTTCTTCTATTTATAGCATAAAATATATTTCCTTAAAATGCACATGCCCCCATGCTTGCCATATGCATGCATGCTCAGTTGCCCAGTTGTGTCTGACTATTTTGAGAACCCATGAGCTGTAACCCACCCGGCTCCTCTGTCCATGGGATTGTCCAGGCAGGAATACAGGAGTGGGTAGCCTTTTCCTCCTCCAGGGGATCTTCCCCACCCAGGGATGGAACCCAGGTCTCCTGCATTGGCAATTGGATTTTTTTTATCACTGAGCCAGCTGGGAAGCTGCACATGCCCCCAAAGTAATGCAAAATCCCTGATTCCAGTGGTTTCTGTGAAAATAAAACACACTGCCTTTTACGGGGTTGTTCCAACCCCAGACTCAAAAGTCTTACATGATTCTTTGTTTTTCCTCACCCCTCTTATCCAATTCATTAACAGATCCTTTTAACTATTCCCAGAATATACCCAGACCATTTTCACATCATCTTCTGGGCTTCTACCATATTTCTTGCTCAAGTTCCCACAGTATTTGGCCATGATAACTGTAATCATCAGTAATTGGTCTCCCTGCTTATTTTCTGCTTTGCTTTCTATTGCTGCTATAACAAATAACCATAAACTTATGATATAACACGGCACTCATTTATGAGCTCACAGTTCTGTAGGTCAGATATACAGGTAGGGCTTACTGGATTTTTTATTTGGAGTTACAAAAGGTTGAAACATAGGTGTTGATCAAACTGAGTTCTTAACTGCAGACTCTCAGGAAGAATATACTTCCAAGCTCAGTTAGATTGTTGGCAGAATTTATTCCTTGTGGTGGTAGGAATGAAGTCCCAGTTTTCTTGCTGCCTGTCAGCCACAGGCTGCTCTGGAAATCCAAGTGTATTGCTTCTCACTTGGCTGCTTTTATCTTTAACCCAGCAAACGAAGGTCAAATCCTTCCCATACTTTACATATCTTTGAATTGCTCTTTTTGGTAAACTCTTTTGCCATGTAGCAAGATAAACACAGCAGTAATGGACAAAGAGCAAAATTTATAGGGCCATCTAAAATTCTGTTTACCTACTGCTTCTTCTACTCTTGCCTCTCATCTACATGATTTGCTATTTATTTAAGAGCCAAAATGATAATTTCAAAGTATAAAATATATGCAGTTTTCCTACTTTAAGTCCTTTATGTCCTTTCTGAATTTATTGTCCGTAAGCTCCAAAACCATCCTTTTATTTTCTCTAATTACTAAAATTCTAATTGGATTATTTTAAGTTTGTAGCTGGTATTCTTTGTGTACTTTGGCAGATGACAACCTCTCTGAGTTTAGGTTCGATTGCCTATAAAATTTTATGTGATATGGTTATTTGGAGACATTGATACACACACACACATGCATATGTGTGTGTGTGTATATACTTGAAAAAAGTGAAAGTATTAGTTTCTCAGTTGCATCCAACTCTTTGTGACCCCATGGACTGTAGCCTGCCAAGCTCCTCTGTTCATGGAATTCTCCAAGCAAGAATACTGAAGAGGATAGCCATTCTGTTCTCCAGATCTTCCTCACCCAGGGATCAAACCCAGAACTCCTGTATTGCAGGCAAGATTCTTTACCGTCTGAGCCACCAGGGAAGCCTATATATGTGTGTGCGTGTGTGTGTATACAGTGATTAACAGATGACTTATACTCTTCAAATAAGTCACCCCAATCATCCTATTTCCATGTTATCTTCCTGGGACCAGTCTGCTGACAATGATGACTACTTGCTCGCTCTATCTTTTGTCCAAATGGCTATGAAGAATGATTTATCTAAATGGTATATATTATATTGGGCAAAAGATAGGTATTCCTTTCAGTAAACACAGAGTGATTTCAGTCTAAAGTGTGTTGTAAACCCTGTGAAAAGCACAGAGACAACACAAGTGTTACATTGTGTCCTTCAAGAGTTTGGACTCTGGAGGTAGTGAATGAAATTAGATATGTCATGAAGTAGGATTGACATCTCACTATAAACAGAACTACGGTCTCATTTCAGGCAATGGATATGTCTGTCTCCAAAAGGCATCTTCTCAGATTTGGCTATTTATTTAATTTTGATTTGTGGTGGGAGAGATTGTCTGAAATGAGATTTATTAGAGATGTAATAGAATAAGCTAGGTAGTATGAATATGCCCTACTGTTTTCCCAAAAGAAAAATGGTACATGAGCTTAAACCACCATTGTAGATAGCCATTGGAAAATGATGATTCTAATTCATTAAATATGTTTCTCATAATTGCTATTTAGTTAACGACTGCAGTTAAATAAGACTATCATAAGACACACTATATTGGATACTAGTTAATTTAAAACATATGTTTTAAGACTAAGCAATTATAAATCAAGCTATTCACCCCCTAAACTTAAATAAATATATCCATGATAACTCACTTGTACATAATTAACAAACAATAATTACTTTAGTAAGCCTACATTATAAGGCCATGCTAATAAAAATAAGGAACAAAAATTTCTGTGTTGAACTTCCCAGCTGTTATTTATAGTTTTAAGACTTTTCACATTGAATTAAGCATAAAATAGGACAAACTCACTTGTGATTGCCACACTGGAATTGAGTACAAGAATTAAGCTTATTCACAACTATAACTCATAAAAGAGATGCTAATAGAAGCATATGATACACAGATTTAGTCTTCAGATATTTACTTCTATAGGCCCCTTCATCTTTAAACTTTAATAAAAATGTTAGCAAAGTTGGTTCTTAAACATAATTATTTGAAAGGAGAAATTTGAAGCATGAGTTCACTTTGGTTTGTGTGCTTTGTATTAATCCAATAAGTGACAAGAAGCCTTCTCACTCACCTTGTTACCCTGATCTTTACCATGAAATTATGTGTTACTTGTTAAAGGACACGGCATTACTACAGTGGTTAAATTCATTGGATCCTTCAGAGGATGATTGCAATGCATAGCAAATTGCTTTTATAATAATAGGTGGCATAATTGAAACAAAATCATCATTCTCTACCCAGTCAGGCTATTATGAATCCCTCTTTGTACTTCCTGACTATCTTGATGTACCCCTATATTACAAATGATCATTATATTATGATCATATCATTGCTTGTGTATATTATTTACTGAAGTGTCGGTACAACAACTATGCTTATTTACATATTTAATTTAGTATTTAGCCTTAAAATGTATTATCACAATCTTAGTAGGCACAAAAAATTGTTTATTGAATGAATCTTTGAATGATGCATGCGGACTTCTCATTTGGAAAAAGGTTGCAAATAATTTAAAATAGTTTGTCTCAGTTTTTCTTTATATTGAAGAAGATAATTAAATCAATAAACTTTAGCTTAATGTATCTAGAGTAATGGGGCTTCCCTGGTGGGTCAGACAATAAAGAATCTGCCTGCAATGCAGCAGACCCCAGTTTGATCCCTGGGTCAGCAAAATCCTCTAGAGGAGGGAATGGCTAGCTGCTCCAATATTCTTGCCTGGAGACTTCTACTGACAGAGAGGCATGACGGGTTACAGTCCACAGGGTCACAAAGCGCCTGATACAGCTGAGTGACTAACACTTTCACTTTTAATTTTCATCTAGAGTAATATTGTTTAATCAAGTCACATCATTTTGTCAATTTTCTAGCTTTTTTTTTGCATATGAACAAATTTATTTGTGAAATTGTTAAGAAGGAAAAAGAAATTCATGCTGAGTTTGCAGTAGTTTGACATTTATTTACTCATGTTTCTAATGTCTTTGCATTCTGGGCTTTCTTATATTATTTCACATACTCAAAAGATGGCTTCTGGATAGTCATGATTGGAGAAGCTTGACCTCGGGTAGGGTGTTTTGATTAGAAAAAAACTGAAATTATGCAGAGTATTTTCATGAGGAAAGTATTAGGCAGACTGGTCTTCCCAGATGGCACCAGTGGTGAAGAATCTGCCTGCTGATGCTGGAGGCACGAGTCATAGGTTCCATCCCTGGGTCAGAAAGATCACCCTGGAAGAGGAAATGGAACCTGCTCCAGTAATCTTGCATGGAAAATTCTGTGGACAGAGGTAGCTGGCGGGTTATAGTTCATGGGACTGCAGAGAGTTGGACACAACTGTGAGACTGAGAACACATTAAGCAAATGAAGAGTTTCTGTTGTTTTTATAGAAAGATTTATAAGAGTATTTAGGTTTTTACTTATTTATTTTTAATGTTTCTCATCAGGGCTGACAAGTTTAAAAAGGATGAAATAACTTAGGGGGTAAATCTTCCTAGAAATAGAGATCATGTTTAGCTGAAGTAATCTTTGTCTTGCATTCTTTGGAACATGAATATAACATGTGGAAAAAATTAATCTCACATTGAAATTACTATTATTACAATTGCTGATAGGAAGATACAGAATAGCAACATAATACCTTAGTCTGTGTCATTATACTCAGATCTAAATATCTTCTTCACTTGTCTGCCTCCAGAATTCTCTCTAATCAAACTGGTGTTCAGTACTAGAAATCAACCAATTTTAGAAGCTACTTTCTTAAGAAATCTCGGTTGCTCCCATTACTTAATTGATTCAAAACTCCTCTGATTTTTTAAAACATTTTTACTTAATACTTTTCAATAAAATCAAGTTAATTTCCCACAATATGCGAGTACGCAACTGTTACGTACATTTGAGTGAGCCTAATTATAGCTATCTTGCTTGATTCTGCACTCAAGCTTCCCCTTGTAGTATTTATTTCCTTATTGTTCCTTACTCTCATTCTACGTTCTGAACTCTCGCCTAGCCAGCCATGACCTATTTAACTTCCACTCTCCATTTAAATAATTTCTCCATCTGTATCACTTGATTTTTGTCTTCAGCTATATTCAGATCCAGACGATTGACACACAGTGGTTCTCAAGGTGTTACAAAATTTTCTGAAGACATGAAATTTTTCTCTCCTATTTCTTCCAGATATTTATCAAATGCTTTCTAATGATTGACAATTAGCAGAATTCATAATGACCTGTTAAAATCAATTGCTGTTAGTATTGAGAATTGACTGGAAATAGAAAAAGATTCTTGTGTAGGACTCATGTTTACTAAAAACACACACATGCTCTCTCTCCATATATATAAAATCTCTATTTATGGGGCAAGGAAGAAGTATGTTTAGTTGTCCCAACACTACTTCAGCCATATTAATAGAGAATACTTAAAGGAGATTTTTGTTCAAATGTACATTTTTATCATTACAAATTTTCCTGAGCCTTGTGATTTTAATCAAAGGATTTAAAAATGTGTTCCTTCATGTAGGCCTGCTTTTTAACAAATTCAGCTAATGGTGTCTTTGTGAATACATGTATAAATTAAAACAAAATAAATCTAAAAGATGTTTTAGTTTTTTTACTGGAGGTAAGTTGAAATATAAAATTTTATGCAGATATATGATTGTTTCGTCGATATCATCGTCTTAGTATAATAGCTATCAGAGCTAATAACACTTATTGTGAGCTTACTACATGCCAGAGTTCTCATTGCCTTACTGATACGCTATCTTATTTAATGTGCCTGTCTATGAGGCTGATAGTATTGCTATATTTATTACATAGATAAGGAATAAAAGTGTGAGAGAAATTCAGCTTTGTTTCAGATCACAAGCCAATAAATGATACATATGGATTCAAACTAAAAAATAGTTATAAATTATATAAATTTTGATTACTGTTGTTATCAAAATAATTTCTGAAGTTCCCAAAGGCACCAATTAGAGGAAAGACTTATTTTGTTTACATGTCTCAGGAATACATCTGCCACATGTGTTGCTACGATGCAAAGAATGAGAACAAATACCTTGAAAGTTCATACTATTGATAATTGTCATGTGGGCTGTGAAGCATACTGTTAAGGTAAAATTAGTCAATGGCTGCCCACTGCAGTACTCTTGCCTGGAAAATCCCATGGACGGAGGAGCCTGGAAGGCTGCAGTCCATGGGGTTGCGAAAAGTCGGACTCGACTGAGCAACTTCACTTTCACTTTTCACTTTCATGCATTGGAGAAGGAAATGGCAACCCACTCCAGTGTTCTTGCCTGGAGAATCCCAGGGACAGAGGAGCCTGGTGGGCTGCCATCTATGGGGTTGCACAGAGTCGGACACAACTGAAGCGACTTAGCAGCAGTAGCAGCAGCAGTCTCCTTCAGAAAAAACTTTTTTTTTTGGCAATCTTTTTTTTTTTCCAGTTCACTTAATTTTATTTCATTTATCAAATTTAATTTTATTTTAATTGAGATGTAATTGACATATAACATGGTGTAAGTTTAAGGAGTATGTTGTTGTTGTCTGGTCATTAAGTTGTGTCTGACTCTTTGTGACCCCATGGACTTCAGCACACTAGACTTCCCTATCCTTCACTATCTCCTGGAGTTTGCTCAAAGTCACGTCTAATTGAGTCAGTGATATTATCTAATCATCTCATCCTCTGCTACCCTCTTCTCCTTAAGGTGTATAACATGTTCATTTACTACCTTTACCCTTTGAAGTAGAAATTCCACTGTTGCATTAACTGACATCTCCATCAGGTCATGTAATAATTTATTTTTTGTGGTGAGAACATTTAATATCTTGTACCAGCAACTTTAAAGTACAAATAGAGTGTTGTTAACTATGATCACATTACTATACATTAGATGCTGCTGCTGCTGCTAAGTCGCTTCAGTCGTGTCCGACTCTGTGCGACCCCATAGACGGCAGCACACCAGGCTTCCCCATCCCTGGGATTCTCCAGGCAAGAACACTGGAGTGGGTTGCCATTGCCTTCTCCAATGCATGAAAGTGAAAAGTGAAAATGAAGTCGCTCAGTCGTATCCGACTCCTAGTGACCCCATGGACTGCAGCCTTCCAGGCTCCTCTGTCCATGGGATTTTCCAGGCAAGAGTGCTGGAGTGGGTGCCATTGCCTTCTCCAATACATTAGATATCCAGAGCTTATTAATGAAGTTACCCACTAAGAACTGCTTTTGCAGTATCATATAGAATCGGGCTTGCTGTTTTTTCATTTACATTTGTTTTGATTTTTTTTTTAACTTTTTTATTATTATTTTACATTGGAGTATAGCAGACTAACAATCTTGTGATAGTTTCAGGTGGATAGCAAAGGGATTCAGCCATTCTCCCCCATCCAGGTGTCACATAACACTGAGCAGAGTTCCCTGTGCTGCACAGTAGGTCCTAGTTGGTTATCCATTTTAAACACAGCAGTGTGTAAGTTAGTGTCCATCCCAAACTCCCTATCTCTCCCTCTTGTTTTTTCCCCGTCATCAGTTACACTTAGTTTTAAACCTTACTTCAAATATATCTTTGGATGGACTGCTAATATTTTAACATTTCATGAACACCTATCACTGCTTGCTCTCTAGGTATCGTTGGAAACCAATAATACTTCCCTCAGAGAGGGACCACCTCTTTCTGTCAATCATAACTTCCCCGTAGGAGCTGTGCTATTTTTGCTTGACTCCCTTGCCTCTGGTTTAAATTTTATGGGTGTCTGACCATAGATAAGCCAATCAATCCCTTCCCTGGGACAATGAGATTAAACAGGTAAATTCATACAGGTATCAAAGTATTTTCCCCTTCAAAAGAGGCTGATCTGCAGAAGGAGAAAAAATATCTAACATAGAGAAACAAAGAAGGGGAAGAAAATTCTGAAGTCATTCAAAGTGCTTGACACAATATTCTTTTAGATTGAAGTAACCTCTTGGCCTTCACGGGTCTTCACCTGTGAACTCTACCTCTTATTCTGTGATACCTCTCAGCATCCTAATAATATAAAGCCCTTTCCTTTCCTTTCATTTTTAGCTTTATTTTTGTCTGAGTCTAATGGAAATGATTTTTTTCCTGAAATAGTCCTGGTTATTTTAAATGGTCAAATGAAAGTCTGTTTTTTATGCTATTCAAGTCCAGGTATCAAATGCTTAATAGAAGTTTATTACATTGAATTTCATTAAACTGTTTCAACTAAAGGCTAGGAGACTAACTAGGATTGAAGTGGCTGAGGGAGAAGAAGACCTACTAGTTTTCTTTGACTTATAACTTTCTTTTATTTCCCAAATAACCTTAACGGAAAAGGAAATTACAAGCTTGTATAGAAAGACACTTGACTATTTTTATTGGATTGTATTGCTCTAGCTCAGCAGTAAAAAGGAGCCTTTCAATCTATTAGGGTGGAAAAAAATAGGAAAGAACTGTTTGAACCTGAGCAGTTATACAAAACAGAAATTGGCTTGGCCAGTCCACTCAAATCCTGATGCTTTTATTGGAAAAGGTTTCTTTTTCAGGAAGTTCTTTTTAGAGTTGCTGAGTTTGGACCGGCAACTAGAGACACCTGTTTGAGAAAATGATCATACAGAGACACTGACAGGGAGTTTTTCATAGAAGAGAATCTGGGAAGGAAAATGTGAGTACCAAGTAGTGGGATTGTTTATATAAAATCCTCATGACCTATTGGTGGCAGAAAGCTTTTCTCCATAAGAAAATTCATCCATT
This sequence comes from Bos javanicus, assembly GCF_032452875.1. NCBI lineage: Eukaryota > Metazoa > Chordata > Mammalia > Artiodactyla > Bovidae > Bos > Bos javanicus. Next base: position 94,597,036 of record NC_083877.1, read on the forward strand.
CAGAGTCCAGTAACTCTCTTTCTCTCACAATCTCACTGTTAAGAAAAAAAAAGGAAACCCAGAATCTTGGCTCACTTTCATACAAATTCTGTTGAGGTTCCCAGTGAAGGAGTTTGAATGGTAACCCACCCCTGGGTTGCAAATGGCAATTCAGGAACAGATCATTTTGAATCATTCATGAAACAGTCAACCTTGAGATTCTGAACATTGTGTTTGAGAATAGAAGAACTGAACAAGGGACTTGGGATGGTCATTATTAAGAAGCAAAAGCTGCTATTCAGATGATTACTAGCACCCAGAAGGAGTAATCAGGTCTAAAATAGAGCTGTTTTACATTTGAAAGAGTTCTATACAAATGTCTTTGTGAAATATAACTGTTTCAGGTAGTATTTATTTTCCATCCTTTTCCATGTATTGGGTATTTTACAGTACATTTTCTTATCATATTACATTTCAGGCAGACCTATGGGATGTAGTCACACATGTATTTTAGAAGCTATATATTGAATGAGGCACATGTAAATCAATTAACTCCTAATTGTCCACATAGAGATTTGTGAATGTCTTTTTTTCCTCCATATACTTTATTCATAGAGTTTGAAATAAAAGGGAGAAGTGAGAAAGGGGGTGTTATATGAAGGAGAACAGTTTTCTTAGCAAGAAACCTCTAAACTGCTGAGTTGAAGACATTTCAGCAAATTATCAAGGACATGGGGTCTCAGCAGCATTCACATCTCAGTAACATTGGATTGTGTGATATATAATCTTAATGATTGTGGCTTGAATTAAGCACACACACAATTTCTTACTCACAAATCTCAAGGTCCCCCAGTAATTTACTCAAATAACTTAGTGTAAGGTGACTTTTGGTTAGATGCCAGGTTATATCAAGTAAGATACTCCCGAGGCCAAAGTGTTAAGTTTGCTACATAAAAAGACTCAGAGATTATGGTCATATTTAACTACTCATCCGAATCTCCTATATTGCCACTGTTTTAAAGACAGTTCTGTGTCTGTTTAATGCAGTTTTAAAATGTATTTTTTAAAAAAGGTATAAAAATCTATGCTTTTTTATTTAATAGCTTTGTACTAGAAAGCTTAGGAAGCTTTATTCAAAATAGTGTACATGAGCATTGTCAGAGATACATTATTACCTTAGTGCTTAAATTTGGCATGACCCACGGTAACATGCATTATTTCAATGCTCATATCAGGCTTGTTCTCTGTTAATGCTCACAACTGGCTCAGGTCTTCATTACTTGGGGCTCAATTTTAGGTGGTAAAGAATCTTCCTACAAGGCAGGATACATAGGAGAAGTGGGTTCAATCCTTGGTTGGAAAGATATCCTGAAGTAGGAAACGGCAACTTACTCCAGTATTGTTGCCTGGAAATTTCCAAGGACAGAGGACCCTGGTGGGCTACAGTCCATGGTATCACAAAGAGTCGCACACAATTGAGAATGCATGCATGTACATATAACATCGCTTAGGAGACATGAATGATTTTCTACCAATAAGACTAATTTTTCATCAGCTTTTATTTGGGAGTCTTATTAAGATACATATACTAAGACTGGAAGTTCCTGAAGCAGCTATTAATTATTTATTTGTATCTTGAGAAACCTGTACACAAGTCAGGAAGCAACAGTTAGAACCGGACATGGAACAACAGACTGGCTCCAAATAGGAAAAGGAGTACGTCAAGGCTGTATATTGTCACCCTGCTTATTTAACTTCTATGCAGAGTACATCATGAGAAACGCTGGACTGGAAGAAACACAAACTGGAATCAAGATTGCCAGGAGAAATATCAATAACCTCAGATATGCAGATGACACCACCCTTATGGCAGAAAGTGAAGAAGAATTAAAAAGCCTCTTGATGAAAGTGAAAGAGGAGAGTGAAAAAGTTGGCTTAAAGCTCAACATTCAGAAAACGAAGATCATGACATCTGGTCCCATCACTTCATGGGAAATAGATGGAGAAACAGTGGAAACAGTGTCAGACTTTATTTTGGGGGGCTCCAAATCACTTCAGATGGTGACTGCAGCCATGAAATTAAAAGACGTTTACTCCTTGGAAGGAAAATTATGACCAACCTAGATAGCATATTCAAAAGCAGAGACATTACTTTGTCAACAATGGTCCATGTAGTCAAGGCTGTGGTTTTTCTAGTTGTCATGTATGGATGTGAGAGTTGGACTCTAAAGAAAGCTGAGTGCCGAAGAATTGATGGTTTTGAACTGTGGTGTTGGAGAAGACTCTTGAGAGTCCCTTGGACTGCAAGGAGATCCAACCAGTCCATCCTAATGGAGATCAGTCCTGGGTATTCATTGGAAGGACTGATGTTGAAACTCCAATACTTTGGCCATCTCATGTGAAGAGCTGACCCATTGGAAAAGTCCCTGATGCTAGGAAAGATTGAGGGCTGGAGGAGAAGGAGACAACAAAGGATGAGATGGTTGGATGGCATCGCCGACTCAATGGACATGGGTTTGGGTGAACTCTGGGAGTTGGTGATGGACAGGGAGGCCTGCCATGCTGTGGTTCGTGGAGTTACAAGGAGTCAGATATGACTGAGCAACTGAACTGACTGACTGACTTTCAAGGGAATCCCAGATCTTTCACTAAAGATAAATGTTTATAGTGGAAAACCATGGGGATAAAAAGGAAAATTTAATGAGTAAGGTCAAGGAAAATATATAAGAAAGGATTAAGAAAATGTACTAAATCAAAATTGTTTCTTCTTGGAAACTACACAAAAGTGATTATAAATCTATTAGATTGGCTTTTCCTTCTATTAATTTGGATCAGTTGGTACATAATGATAAAGACAAGTCAGAGAATATCATAGTTATACATTACTCTTGTAGGTATGGGAGCTGGAAACATAATATTATTGGAGTTACCATTAGATGCCTACTTTCTTCACTGAGCTCATCTCCTACCACTTTTCCTCATATATTTTGCAGTTATACTTTCTCTTTTCCTGTTTTTCAAATGCTTTATAATTATTCTCATTAATGGGCCTTGGCTGTCTGCTTACAAAACTGTAAGTCCATTATTAAGATATTAATCTCATCTTTCTCAGGATTTGTATATCAGATCAAATGTCATCTTCTGGGAGACCTACTTCTTGATTACTCTAGTTAAAAACCAACCCCAATTTCCTATCTTCAATGGACTTGCTTTATATTTTTAGAAACTATATCACTGCTTTGAAATTAATTACTTCTTTGCCTATATAAAAATGTAAGCACAATGAGAGCATGTTTAAAGACAAATGGAGGCTCATTAGATTTGTAAGAGGTTATATGAGCCAATACCTACTTGAATGGGGCAGTGCCAGGCCTAGATTGGAATTGGTTAGGAGCCTCTCCACCAACAGGAGCTAGTGGAAAAACTTCTGTAGAGACGAGTTGGAAGCAAAGCAATTGCATTTTCTGACTAGCCATAGCTTATGAGGCTGTCTTATGTTTGAAAGCCTAGTTGGCTCTTTGTGACTGGTTGTCCTTAGGTTTTGTTGTCTCAACCAGGAGACATTTCAGGCTTAGGTTTCTGTTTGCTTATATAAGCTAATGGCCTCCTTGTCTAATTAATTTAAAGCATGGATTTTGCCTTGCTAGTTAGGGCATTCTAGTATCTAGAAGAAGGCCAGGCTCATATCTATACTCAATAAATGTTTGATAACGGACAAGTGATTATATTCAGATTCATGACATCATGATTGGATAGTGGCAACACGTTTGTAAGTGTCCATGATTACCACTAATTGTTCATTTGTCTATTTGTTGAATCATCCTTCGTTGTAAAACTGCTTCTTGTTGTTCAGGGGCTCAGTAGTGTCCAACATTTTGTGACTCCCTGTCCTTCACCATCTCCTGGAGCTTGTCCAAACTCATGTCCATTGAGTCGGTGATGCCATCATTCATTCTAAAACCACTTACCCACCACTAACTTAGTGCCATAAACAAGACTACATTCTCTATGCCATGGAGAGTCACAGAGAGATTTAAGTTAGTAATGAAACATTTATGAATGTGTATATATGTATACATATGTGTATGTGTATCTGTGTGCACATGCATATGTGTTTTTAGTAAATAACAATAATATCTGGAAAAAAGATGGATTTGAAAGAGTTAAGTCCAACTGTTACGGCAGTTTCAGAGCTAGATGATGACCAGTCAAATGCAAAGAAGTGACAAGTCCCAGATATACTTCAGTGATAAAGCTAACAGAACTTGTTAATTGAATGTTGAGGTGAGGAGGCTTTACAGAGAGCCCTCGGTTTTTGAAAGACTGTGTGGTTAATGTTGCTTAAATTGATTAGATGGATCCAGATGGTTGAGAGAGAAAGGTCTGTGAGAGTTGTCTGAATGTCAGAAGTTGAGTTGAGGTCCTGTGGAGCATCTGTGTAAAGATATTCATCAGAGAGTAGGATACAATGATTTGAGGTTCAGGAAAATTGTATTTTGAGAAGATACACATTTGATAGCAATTATTTGAAATCATTAGAGTGTAAGGAACACAGAGGAATTCTCAGAGGAAACAGAGAAAGGAAGTCAAGAGACACATTAGGAAAACTATGTGAGTAAAGTTTGAAGAAAGAGAACTCGGTCAACGATATCAAATGTAGTAAAAGTTAAACGTGATGAAGAGTGAAAAATTATTAGAAGATATAATCATGCTATTTTTGGTTGCTACAGAGTCAATAATTTAGTTTATTACAGAACTTACGAATGTGAGACATTTTACAGCATACTGTTTTCTCAGATTCTTGGAAAAATGTTTTTTATGCTTTTTGATTTCCGATAAGAGGCATGCTAACTTTAGATGAGTATTCTACAGTTATTCTGAGGCAGACTCTATCTCAGATATGAAAATTTTTTGTCTGGGAAATGATGAAGAATAGACTAAGCCTGTGAATATCAAGATTTTCCAAACAGGACAACCTTGTAACAACCCCATTTGCTGCTGATTCCTTCTACTGTGATAAGCGCTGTTGCATTACACACCGACATTTCATTTAGCCATCTCTAAAAGAGAAAGGTCTTCAGTATTTCCAAAGGTGAAATGATCCCATATGCTACCTTTTACAACTAGCCTCAAACTTTTTCAGTTCAGTCCAGTTCAGTTCAGTCACTCAGTCGTGTCCAACTCTTTGCGACCCCATGGACCACAGCACGCCAGGCCTCCCTGTCCATCACCAACTCCCGGAGTTTACCCAAACTCATGTCCATTGAGTCGGTGATGCCATCCAACCATCTCATCCTTTGTCGTCCCCTTCTGCTCCTGCTTCAATCAAACTTCTTTCAAGTCTACTATCTTCCCCGTTGCATTGTCTACTCAAAGAAAACAATATATAAATCTTATCTTCTATAAATCTTATCTCAGCATTAAAATGTTGAGTCAGAATTGCTTTGAAATAGGACAGGTAAACCCAACACACACACACACAGACACACACACACAGACACACACGCACACACAAACATAGGATTAAATAATGAGAAGAGATCAATGGAATAGAAATTAAAAATGGAGGAAAGAAACATCTTAGATGTTGAGAAAGCTCAACATCTAAAACTGATATAGAAGGTCTCTGAAAATTAACGTCTGTTTTTGCTTTCAGCCTCTTGTTTCACCTTTGTTTTCTCTGCCTGTGACTACTAGTGCTGTTCCCACTTTCCCAGTCACACCAAAGCCAAACCACGTCCATTGTTTTGCTCCCTATCAACATGTAAACTGAAACTGGACCTGACGCCGCTCAGTCGTGTCCGGCTCTTCGCAACCCCGTGGACTGTAGCCTACCAGGCTCCTCCGTCCATGGGGTTCTCCAGGCAAGGACAGTGGAGTGGGTTGCCATTTCCTTCTCCAGGGGATCTTCCTGACCCAGGGATTGAACCTGGGTCTCCCACCTTGCAGGCAGACGCTTTAACCTCTGAGCCACCAGGGAAGCCAACCACTCACCAAATCCTTTTGCTACTACCTCTTTAATAATCCAGATACCAGTGATTTTTCTGTTTCCTTAGACTGCATTCTAGTGGTATTTGGTCCTTCTGTGCACAGATTATTACAGTGGCCTCCTGATATCTATAACCCTTGCTTTGACTGGTTCTAAAATGAGTTCATAATTCATAGTACTTTCAGAATAATCTTTTTAAAATGAAAAATCTCGTCCCACTTTTTCCCTACTTAGAATCCTGCAATGACTCCCCAGGGGATTCAGTGTAAAATTCAACTCCTTACCAGCTTAGTGGTACCCTATCTAATCTGGAACCTGTAAGTTTTCTGACCTCATATCCTTCTAGTCTTTACATAAAGTCCAGCCTCTGGAAAACTTGTGGTTGATTTTATAGACCTTTCTTCTTTTTAGTACAAGCATTTAAAGTCAACGTTTCCTTATAAATCACATTTTTGCTTCATCCTACAAAACTAGATATGCTGAATTTAATTATTTAGTTAAAATAGTTTCTAATTCCTTTGTGCTTTATACAGATTATCTAAAACTATTTTGCATTATTTCTAAATATTTCTGTTTTCCTATTTTATAATTTTGATTTATAATTTAATTGTATTGATATTAGAGAATATACCATATGTTGAATTCAAATTCAAAGATTTGAATCCTTTGAATTCTACTTAATTTTTTTGGTAAGGTTATATATATTTTATCTTGGTGATATGTTACTTGCATTTGTGAAGAATGTGTAAACTAAAACCCTTGCACATATTCTGTGTGTATGTGCCTGCTGAGTCACTTCAGTCGTGTCTGACTCTTTGCAACTCTATGGACTGCAGCCTGCCAGGCTCCTCGTGCACGGGGATTCTCCAGGCAAGGCTACTGGAGTGGGTTGCCACACTCTCCTCCAGGAGATCTTCGCAATACAGGGATGGAACCTGCATTTCTTATGTCTCCTGCATTGGCAAGAAGGTTCTTTACCACTAGCGCCACCGTTCTATAAATATCAATTAAATCATGGTAGTGAGATAATGTCCAGATCACCTGTGTCTTTACTGAGTCTTTTATGTTTAGTTCTGTCAATTTTTGAATTAAAGATGTTAAAAATTTAGCAGTGTTTGTGAAATTGTCTCTGCTTGGTTCTGTCTTTGCTTCATGATTTTAAAGCTCTGTTATCAACTGAATATAGATTTCTGATTGCTTAATGTTCCTGACTCTTTTATCAGTGTTAAATGTATATCTTATTTATGATAATTCATTTACCCCAAGTCTATTTTATCTGTTACTTATATAACCATTTTAGCTTTCTAATACATACTATTTGCATGATATCTATATTTTATTCATTTATTTTTAACCTGTGTTTATATATATATATAATACATCTCATATGGTTTAGAGTTGATTTTTAATCACTTCTGACATTTTTATCTTTTCATTGAAATGTTTATTTGTTAAGTCATTAATATAGTTGGATTTAAGTTTAATATTTTTTCCTGTTTGTCCCATTTGTTTTTGTTCCTTTTTTAAAATTCATTATCCTCTTTTATATTATTTTGATATTTAAAAATTATTTTATTGCAATTTATGTATTAATTTTTGCTTTGTCTTAGTGATTACTCTAGGGAAAACACTTCCTCAGTGTTTCAGTATATTTTGAATTACTGTTTTATCAGTTCACAAAATGCATTTTTATGCATACAATGCAGAAAAATTTTAATTGGTTATAGCTCTTTATTTTTATGCTACTGTGTCATATGTTACAAATACATGCATTATAACAATCAGAATTTGTAATATTTTTGTAAAATATTCACGTGTACTTTAAAACAGAGCAAGAAAAGATAGTATTTTAAATTTATTTCAATATTTACCGTTTCTGATGTTCTTCATTCATTCCTGAGGATACTGTTCTTTATCATTACATATCCCTTTAACCTGAAGAATATCTTTTAACATTCCTTATATTTGGGATTTGCATATGGTTAGCTTATTTTTATTTTCTCTAAAAATGTCACACTATTATTCTTGAAAGATATTTGTGTAGACATGAAATTCCAGGTGGACAAGATTTTCTTTCAACACTTCAGATATGTCATTTTGCTGTCTTCTGTTTTCTATCATTTCTGATTAGAAAATTTGTAACATTCTAATTATTTTGCCCCTGAATGTACGTTGTCCTTCGTCTCTGTCTGCTTCGAGACTTCACTCTTTATCTCTAGTTTTCAGTAGCTGACTATGAAACATCTAGTTATGCTTTCTTTATATTTATTATGTTTGAATTTGACCAACTCTATTGCATCTGTAAATATATGTCTTTCACCAAAACTGGGAAATTTTCAGGCCAATATTTGTTCAAGTATTTTTCCTAGTCAAGTGTCTTTCAACTCTGTGGGATTATAATCATGCACACATTAAATAATTTTGCTTTTTGTTATGCTGCTTGTCTCTAAAGTTCTGTTCCTTTTTCTTTCATCATTTTCTCCCCTTTTCTTTAGATTAGATATCTTCTATTAATCTATCTTTCTTTCTAGTGATTATTTAAAAAAAAATTCTCTCTAGTCTATTAAGACCACACTGGGTCTTAATATCTAACCAGGGTTAGATATTGTAATTTTCACTTCTAAAGTTTGCATTTGATTCCTTTCAGTTCAGTTCAGTTCAGTCGCTTAGTTGTGTCCAACTCTTTGCAACCCCATGAATCGTAGCACACCAGGCCTCCCTTTCATTGTTTCTATTTTCCTCTGACATCTATCATTTCATTTATTATAAGCTTATATTCCTCTTTTGGTCAGTCATAGTTATAATACTTGCTTCAAAGTCCTAGACTAAACATTCTAATACCTGGGTCATCTCAGTATTGATTTCTGATGATTATTATTTTCCTTGAGAACAGATCATATTTTCCAAGTTCTTCATACACTTAATAATTTTGGATTGTATTCTGGAACTGTAAATATTATATTGTGGATGATGTTGACTCTGTACTATTTCTCCAGAGTTTTGGTATCATTCATATAGCAAGCAGCTAATACTGTTTAACTCAATTTACAAACCCCTTCTCTTGAGTAGCAGCTATGTTTCACTTTGTTCTTTTCTCTTTAGAGAGTTGTTGGCAGTCTGCCCCATACCCTGTGTTTCTTACTTCAGTGCAGAGATTTAGGAATAGCATAAACATAGAATTTGGAGTTTACCCTGATGACTCACAGGGAAAGAATCTGCCTGCATTGCAGGAGACCTGGGTTTGATCCCTGGGTCGGGAAGATCCCCTGGAGAAGATAATGGCTACTCATTCCAGTATTCTTGCCTGGAGAATCCCATGGACAGAGGAGCCTGGTGACCTGCAGTCCGTGGCCCTGCAAAGAGTCAGACACCACTGAGCAGCTAACACTTTCACTTCTTTTCTCTTGCTCTATTACTCTGCAGTGGAGAAGGCAATGGTACCCCACTCCAGTACTCTTGCCTGGAGAATTCCATGGATGGAGGAGCCTAGTAGGCTGCAGTCCATGGGGTCTCGAAGAGTCAGACAGGACTGAGCGACTTCACTTTCCCTTTTCACTTTCATGCATTGGAGAAGGAAATGGCAACCCACTCCAGTGTTCTTGCCTGGAGAATCCCAGGGACGGGGGAGCCTGGTGGGCTGCCGTCTATGGGGTCTCACAGTCGGCCACGACTGAAGTGACTTAGCAGCAGCAGCAGCATTACCCTCCAGGATTAATTACTCACTTTCCAAAGATAGTGGTTGCTTTGAAATCTGATGCCTGTTACTGTAGGCCAAAAGACTTTGTGTTTTCTTTCTGAGTTTCAGCCTCTGTCATCCAACTGAAAGTTCTAAGAATGAGTAACATTGTAAGTTATTCTCTTTTTCCAGGGATCAACTCTGTATCAGAAAACTTCTTTGGTCTTGTGTATATCTCAGAGTCCATAGGTAGTTTTTGTTTGAGTTATTCATAATTGATGTTCATCTGTTGGTCTCTTGATTTAGAGTTTACAGGAATGTATTTGAATATATCTGAAACAGAACCCAGATATTCAGTTTGTATTTTGTCATATAGTTCAGCAACAATGAAAGCAAGCCTCAGGTTGGAGACACAGACATAAAATTCGTTAGGCTACCAACCCAGGTGATATTTAATTAGGAATGGTGATTTTCAGATGCTGGCCTCAAATAATAATCTACTTTCAATTTTGAACCTACCTTTTTATGTCTAAATTTCTAAAACAACTATTAAAATATATAAAAACCTGTGAGGTCTTTTCCCTGAGGTCATCACACAGTTATATAATCATCTTTCACATATTTAGAAATACTTATAAGCAAAACAACTCTTCAACATTATAAGGTATCCTATTAAGGCATTTGCTTAATTTACCTTGTATAAAGATCAGTCCTTTGCACCAATTTTATTTATGAAGTAACATCTATTTGAAAAGAAGATAGTGCCATGATACATGGCCATAGTATGATAATCTGATAACTGTTTGGGAGATGGGAGAGGCATAATAGATTGAAAATGTGGATCCTGTGAAGCCCCAATAACACTATTATTAGACTGAGTTTATTTTGTGAAAAAACTGCATCTTTACTATTTTTATATCTCCAGTATCTAGTTCCTTGACTTATATACGCTGTGTATTTGGTAGATTTTAAGAAAATTACATCAGATAAAAAACAATTTTGTTCATTCAATAATCATCTCTTGATGGATGTTGTTTGCAGAAGAGTATGACATTCATAGTCTGAAACATTTTGATACTAGGTTTTAGAATTTAATAAACACAATCAGGTAAGTCAAACTTTTTGACTCTAACTGACTTTACAAAATGGCAATCATGTTGACTAATTTACCAGGTGGTGCAAGTCACATAAGATAATGTAGGTGAAATTGTTTTCAAAATAGTAAATTTCTATTAAATGATAGGACTTCCCTAGTGGCTCAGTGGTTAAAGAATCCTCCTGCCAATGCAGATGGGGAGTTCGATCCCTGGGTTGGGAAAATTTCCCTGGAGAAGGAAATGGCAGTCCACTCCAGTATTCTTGACTGGGAAACCCCATGGGCAGAGGAGCCTGGCAGACTACAGCCCACTGGGTCACAAAAGAGTTGGACATGACTTAGCAACTAAACAACAATAACCATAAAATGCTAATCATGATTATCTCTGTGTAACACAGTATTCTAGTTAGTGTAGCAAACATAAAATACTCAAGATAAAATTCATTGCAAGGAAGAAGTTGCAGTCTAGACAAATGAACCTGTGAGCCTATAATTATGTAAAAAAATTCCCATGTGTAAGATTCATGTGTTCAAATTAAATGGTCTCTGATTGAGGATGCAAGCAATTCATCTAGAAGATGATATCTACAAACTTTGGAATGTAACTCTGTAATGCCTTCCTTTTGGCCTTCTAAAGCCCTATGCTTTCTTTTCCTGCTTATTTCAAGAAAGTTGAATAAATAAAATATCATAATGTATATTTGTATATTATGTTTATTTATCATTGCTACATTGGTTCATCATTTGTATATTCAAAAATATTTTTAAGATGGTGGGTGGCATGCAATTTGTAAAAAGAAGGTAAAAGTGTGGAGACAAGCCTCCTGTTTAGTTATCAGGCAATCCTCTCTGTTCTTGCATCACTTTAGCTTTTCTGCTTCCTTTTCTGAACCCAAGAGTACCCACTCTGATACTCTTGCCTGGAAAATTCCATGGGCGGAGAAGCCTGGTGCAGGCTATAGTCCATGGGGATCGCAGAGTCGGACATGACTGAGCAACTTCACTTTCACTTTGAGAAAAGAGACCTGGGATTCCCATTTTAAAGTAATAAATGCTATTGTTCTGATCCTGACTCAAAATAGACAATTTAGAGGTTGGAGGTTAGGCTTTAATTCTAAAAGTACCTTCTCTGTGACTCACACTTCTTCCCTTTTCCATTTAAAGACTTAGCTGAGACCTTTATTTCAAAGAAGCAAACTATATAGTGCTAACTACACTATTAAATACAGCAGTGGACTTGGTGAATATGTTGAACGAGAGACAATAGTTTGCAATAACTGTAAATGGATATGACCTTTAAAATTGTATAAAAATAAAAATAAAGTGGATTCTGTTCTGACAGTTTTCATGTAGCAGATACATTATAACTAGCACATTAGCTTCCCTTGTTTCTTAATTAACTACGGCTTGGGGGAGAAAATTGATATTTTGTGTTGGCTCCTCACACAGGACCAACACATGAAAGCCATCACAGACTAAAATGTGCTGGTTTCCTAGGCCCTCCTGCCTGTCCTTTGGAAAAGGTTTACATCTCTGTGCTAAAGATTATTTCCATTTTTCATGTTTAAGAAAAGGTCCTCCAATTGCACCATGACATTTATATCATGTAAGAGACATCTCATTGCTAAAGTAAATTTGTACATAATATATTTCAGCATTAAGGTTTCTGGATTTTAATTAGGGGATGAAACATAAATCAGAATTTTAAGCCACAGTAGTTAATAGACCTGTCCGTATGCTTTCTATTAGACTAACAGTGCCAATCACAATATTCACACGTAAACATGCCAAATTTTAGTTTGTGCTTAGGAAAGCCTTTGAAAACTTGTTCTCTACCTTGTATTGATAAAAGGTGGGATTTTTAGCCTTAGGTACTTTGCAGCAAAATGTGCACTGCAGTGAGAGTGCACCACTAAAAATAAATTCAGACTCACCTGCCTATCTGGCCTCCCCCTTGAGCCCTTTCTTATTTAATATGTGATATAGTGAGCAAAGCAAGAAAAAAAGCAAAACCAAAAAAGACATGTGGTATGCATGTTTATATCCACTGTACTTTAAAGGATTTAAAAAATTTTGTTTGGCTTTTTCAGTGCATTTAACTGCTCACAAATATATGAAAACATGCTTACATGTAGTAGTGTTTAAATTTGATGGTGTATTTTTTTGAAAACTGGGGAAATGTGGAACACCTGCTTTTAAACAGCCTGTTAAGGTTTTCAGTTATATGCTTAGGCAACTACAGAGCCACTGAAAGCAGCAGTGTACCAAGAACCACAGTATTTAGAATTATCCACAAAATAAATAGAATATCCTACCAAGGATCAAAAACTTAATGTGAATCATTTGTCTCATGGATACTTTTGGTAGGTTGTGGTAAAGAAAACCACAGCCCATGGCAATGTTAACTGCTAAAGCATAATTAGTGATAATATGCCCGTCACTTTCTGCCAGGCAAGTAAAAATGCCCCAAGTTATCTTCTTTCAAATAGTTCATTCTCTTTTGTTTGGTACAAAATTTCCTAAAAAGCATGAGTCTCACTCTATTGTTAACATAAGTTAATTTTGAGAAGAAAAGAATGAAAAGAAACCAAAGGCGATTTTCACGTATTACTTTGTACATTTTTGACATTTTAAGTCCAGTGAGAATTTACCCATATATAAACAGTGCATAAAGAAAGAATGCATGAATTGATTTTCACTCTAAGAAAAAAGAATTTTCATTAGTTGTCTAAATTAGCATCGTTTTTTCTGGATTTCCTCCTACGCACTAGAGAATGTGATTGGTGCATGGTTGTATTGTATTTTAAAAATGCACAAGACTGTCTTAACTACTGATCTTACAGTTTGGCAGAGAAGACTGGCAAGTGACATTGGACTGGTAGTAGAGTGTCAGAACAGCATTATTAGAGGTATTCTGAAGTGCTTGGGTGTTCATTGGAAGGACTGATGTTGAAGCTGAAATTCCAGTACCTTGGCCACCTGATGTGAAGAGCTGACTCCTTTGAAAAGACCCTGATGCTGGAAAAGATTGAGGGCAGGAGGAGAAGGGGATGACAGAGGATGAGATGGTTGGATGGCATCATCGACTTGATGGACATGGGTTTGGGTGGACTCTGGGAGTTGGTGATGGACAGGGAGGCCTGGCGTGCTGTGGTACATGGGGTCGCAAAGAGTCGGACACAACTGAGCGACTGAACTGAACTGAAGTGCTGAGGGAGCAGAGGAGAAAGATACACAACAGGTGGGGAATGTCAGGAAGGGGCAGTGATATCAGCTTGGTGCTGAGCCCTGTGGAAAAAACACAAATATCTCAGTTGAATACAGAAAGGAAGGCCAATATAACAGAGAGAAGAGCATCTGTGAAGCACAGACTGGAACACAACATGACTACCTTACAAGAGTAATTCGCGTAGCCCAGAGCAAGCTAAGAAAGCTTATTTTCTAGGAAGTGACATAGAATGAGGTCGCACACATAGGCCAGCTATTCTACATTAATGCTTGTTTTTAGTGCTGGTCCAGGGCGTCAGAGATTGGGAAAAAAAAGTTCAAACAGAGGAATAAATACTCAGATTTACATTCCATGGTGCCTGAGGATCACAGCCAAATGATTTCTCAACAGCTGTCTGTACTTCATCTAGCATTTAATATATGTACGATTAGTGATAATTTCAATAATTGTTATGCCACCACCTGGGAGAAGGTATCAGTGTCCTATTTCCCACATGCAAAGGGTTATCTGTAGACTCCTTAAATATGTGAGCAACTTAACCCAAGAATCTCATTTTGAGTGTGTATTTCCTAGGGCTGTTCATGAGTCCAACAGGAAAGAGATGGCAACATCAATGGCAACAATTCATAAAGCAAAAGCAGTTTTAATAGAAATGGTGATGAAACATCCTAAATCTAACAACAGTGGACAGAAAAGTTGCTATTCACAGGTCTAAAGGGGGACGAGGAGGTGTGGTTACATAAGCTAGGGAGATTACCTGTAGGCAAATGCTGCCTGATAGTAGGTTTGGTCTTTAGTAGAGGGACACTGCCAATTTGTAGTGGTTTTGTGGGGAGACACTCAGAGTAACAAGGACTGGACCTCTCACCCATTCTCTTAATTCCTATTGGTGCCAACCTTTGGCTAATTTGAAATCAAAATGAAGAACTGATCAGCTATTTAGGAAGCTGTGTGGAAACAGTGAAGCCAATCTGATGGGAAGAATGGAAATATCAAACATATCACACCTCTTTTTTTTTTTTTTCATCAGTGGGATGGTTGGCTTCAGGGCACCATATCTCAAAAAGTTTCCTAGAGTCATAGTTTTATAGTGTGCTAATCATTTAATTTTAAGAATTTTCAAGTGATCAATTATGATTATATCAAATACACAGAAAACATGTCCATATGGATGAGCCACTCAGGTCTTTAATATACAAATAGCAGTGCAGCCCTCCAAGTACACATGCAGTATTCTTAGATGCATTTGAATATTAAACTCCTTTTTAGAGTTTAAGTTGGAGGGCGAATTAGGAACTATGAGGCTATACTTACAAATTCAAGGAAAAAAGATACTCAATTTTTATATTTTTTTCTGAGTTATTGTGTTGGCTGACAAAAAATTCATCTGCCACAGCTATCATATTCACGAAACTCAACGTTTTCTGTCTTTTCATCATGGAAGATATGACCCTACTGACCACAGTTCATTGGCTCATTGAAAATATTATAGTTTTATCAAAAACTATTTGTGTATACATCATTTTGCAATTTGACTTGAAGTAATCTTTTATAAAAACTTCAAAGCTATAAGCTTGCATTTTCAAAAATGAAATTCTTTCAGTTCTGGGGTAGGGTTCCATATTTTCCCTCTTCAGTTCTCTGCTCTTAACATTATGTCTTTTAGTAGCTAAATCTCCTTGTCATTTCTGCTGCTAAAGAGCTACGTAAGAATAAATAAAATGGCCCAACTTCCTTGATATGGCTGTGGAATCTTCTAGCTCTTGCCTTGGGATTAGTGCTTCAAAATCTGAAATGTATATTCTCTTGCTTACGTTCTTTTCCCGTATTTACTTTGAGGCCATTCTTGTATTCTCTTCTGAGCATCTTTATACATTTATTTTTGGCTGTACGGAGTTTTGTTGCTGTGCATCCTTTCCTCTAGTTGCTGTGAACAGAGACTCCCTCTAGTTGCGGTCCGCAGACGGCTCACTGCAGTGGCTTCTCTTGCTGTTCTCTAGGCTTCAGTAGTCGCGGTGAGTGGGCTCAGTAGTTGCGGTTCCTGGACTCTAGAGCCCAGGCTCAGTAGTTTGTGGTGTACGGGCTTCGTTGCTCCTTGGCATGTGGGACCTTCCCCACCCAGGGACGGAGGCTGCGTCTTCTGCATTGGAAGCGTACTCTTTACCACTGAGCCATCGGGGAAACCCCATCCTTATATTCTTAAACGTGAAACGCGTATACTTAGTGTACTTTTCTTATTGTAGTTTGAACTTTTCAATATCAGAAGAATAACTGGAAAGCAATTACAGGAAAGAAAATAAAGGAATCTTGAAAACTGCAAAATTAAGCACAATGATTTCAGATAATTGACAAGTCAGTATGTGATATCATTTCAAAATATTTTGGACAGTTGGTTAAAATATCCACCTTGACACTATGATTTATGGCAAACTAGTTAATCATTAGGTCTGTGATGGACACGCTTACATTCTGCAGCTGCAGTTTCATTGGGGGGTCTCGTGATCACTTGCAGATGTGCAAAGGAATTTGAGCATTCTGTCCTCAATCCTCTTACTCTTTTAAAACCTCTCATTTCACTGAACAAGATGATTAATATGATTGGATACAATACATATTCATCGATTCATTTACATAAACAATACATTTATAAACAATTCATAAACAATACATTTACATCAAATTTTGGTGTAAATTTTTATTCTATCAATAAATGTATATTTGGAATTTTCTAATTTTTCTGTTTTTATTTTTGATATTATAACTGATTTAAATTAAAAAAATTAGAGTAGACACCCATAGATTATTTCGAAATTTTCACAATATAGTGCTTGGAACATAGAAGTATTTGTTGAATTAAAAAAAATATATTCTGGATTATAGCTTTGTCCTTCTGCTACATATTAAAAAATAAAAATTGCTAATAAATAGGGAAAGGTAGCCCAATATCACTCATTGCTATATAACTTCCAAGGTTTAATATTTACTTCAGAAAATATAGAATTTAGCCATGGGTAAAATGAAAATTTTAAATTATTCATAAGGTAAGATATTATTGGAAAAGATGGTACATCTGTGTCTGAAACATGTCAATTATTTTACAAAAGAATGCTATCATTTATGATGTACAAACAGATTCTCCAAAGCTAATATATTGAGTCATAAATCTTTGCTTGAATATTTTTCATTTCAAGTCACTGATGGGCAGAATCGTGGAGATGTGCCACTATAAATAAAATGGTGTTGGAGTGTCACAAGCTGAGTGATTTTTGCATGAGTAAAAGTAGACTGCAGTATTCCAGATGATGACAGAATGATTTCTTCAAAATATCAATTTTTACTTAAATCCACTTAAAGAATATTTTCATAACTTATTAATTAATAGAACAAGATAAAACATTCTATAATTACATTCTCTATTGGTTTTTGCTTTTTAAGAATAAATTTCATTGAAAATATGTGTTAGAAGATAATTATACTAAAGCTTTGAAAGTTTATAAAAGAGTGTGTGCATGTGTATAAAAATGTAAATTGCTTCTCCTTAGAACAAATCAATCATTTCTTTATAATAAATATTGCTGGTATGCTTTTGGTGTGAAAATGAATATGTCATTTCTGATTTGGTGTTATAATGTATTAATCTCCTGTGGGTAATAGCCAACCTACTGTATAAAAGAGTGCTTCACAGTACATCAAAAATTGCAATCAGAGTTCTTTCCCCTGTGATTTGTATTCTAGAAAGAAAAATACAAAACTAAAGTGGTCTGTGGGCACCTTCTCTCCATGTGAGAACAGGGTCAAGACCATCAATTTGACTCATATTTAAAAGCTCATATCTTTCAATGGTAAACACTAGAGAAGAAAAATATTTGTTTATTAGTTTTCTCAGTTTAGCCTGACAATACCAATGTACACATATACATGACTTTCGTATTTAGAGAATTAAATCTTAATTCAGAAACAGCTGATCAAAATGTTTACTTTCAGTAACTGTTTTTAAAGTGAAGTCACTCAGTCGTGTCCGACTCTTTGCGACCCCATGGACTGTGGCCTACCAGGCTCCTCAGTCCGTGGGATTTTCCAGGCAAGAGTAGTGCAGTGGGTTGCCATTTCCTTCTCCAGGGGATCTTCCCAACCCAGGGATGGAACCCGGGTCTCCTGCACCGCAGGCAGACGCTTTACCATCTGAGCCACAGGGTAGACAAACATGGTTGTCAATGATGGTGATCTTTATAGTCAGAAAGATGTATGTTTTAGTATAAATTCCCATAATACGGATGCATGGGCTTAATCATGACATGAGAAACCTTGTATAAATGCTTGGCATGTATCCAGTATTATATTAAAGGTCTTCTGAACATTATCACACACAATCCTCATAGCAACATGATGATGCATTTCACAGATTATAGAAATGAGACAGAAAGTTTGCGAGTTAGCTGAAGAAAAAAAATAAAAGATATTAAACTCGTCTGTCCAACTCAAGTTTATACTCAAAACACCTGTGTTCTGCCTCCTTCCAATTTATGTAAAATTTCCGAGTTTGTTTCCTCTTAAGACGGGAACATTTGTTTCCTTCTTCAAAGCTCGTGTTAGAATTAGCATAAATGAAAAATCCTTAGCATGGAATCTGGTGCATAATGGTCTGTAAAAAATACAACTGCTATTACTTTAACATATGTTGAAAGGATATTTCTTCTAAATAATTAACAGATATGATGTTGTTGATGATACTGTTATAATAGTTGAATTGCCAATTTATCCTTTTTCAAATTGGATGTTCCATTCTTCATAGGGAGTGCGATTGCCTGTCTTGTTCTCTCTCTGTAAGAGAAGGTCAGAGAGAGAGATGTGTTCCTGAATACTTTGCTGCAGGGAAATGACATTATAACTAACTCAATGAATCATGAGAAAAGGATAAATAGAATAACTACTAAATTTGAGATAAGATATGAATCATAAACAAACATGGTGTGTCAATTGTAAATTTTTTTCATCAAAACCTTACTTTCTCTTGATTTTGAAATGGGAATATCTAGAAAGAAAGTGATCTGGATAGTAGCAGAAAAAAATGGGCCAATAATAATAACTAGCATTTACCAACTGCATAAGTATTCAGTGCCTACTGCTGTTCTAGGGAGTTTTATATGGAAACTCTGTTAACAAGAGGTACAATGGTTATCACCTTTTACAGATGAGGAAACTGAGGTACATGTAAGTAAAATACAATTGATTCAAGATTACACAAAAGATTGAACTCAGTCAATGTGGCCTCAGAGTCCATAATTTAAAACAAGAAATAATTGAGTGTATATATTTATCCATGCATTTTTTTTCCTTTGGTATTTAAACAGGCAAAGTGACTTAAAATATAAGACTCACTGGCAAAATATAGTATAAAGGATAAAAGCTCTAGCTTTGGAATACAAAAAATAGGTAATGCATTAATTATGTGACTTTAGGCTATATAAGGCTTCTCTGAGCCTCATTCTCCTTATCTATTAACTGGAATGATACTAGTTCTTCTGTGGTTTGTAATAGTGCCTTTAAGAGATACTTAAGTTAAAGGTTGGCATAACTTTGCATGTAGAATATCTTCAACAACTGTTCACTGAATATGAAATTAGAAAGCATCTTGAATTTTAGAATATTACTCTTTTAACATTTCATTGTGATTGAATCTACCTTATCTGTGAATTCATAATCAGCAGTTCATTTCAAGATCTTAAAGCATTATTTAAATGAAAGTGAAATAATTCTATAATATAAAGCAACACAACTTCCTCGAATAAACCATTATAGAAGATTTAAGTGAAGAAATAACTTTTCCTTCCTCAGCTTTCCTCCTTCCTATTAAATATCCCAATAGGTTTATTTACGTTATTTTTCTGATTAAATGCTGAGTAAATGTTTAAAATCTAAATGATTTTTTAAACTGTTTTCTCTCTTTTTTTATTTTTTAAAAGAATTATCACATAATCAAAAAAAATCTAAGTTTGCCATATACAAGGTATTTTTTTAACCATGATCATAATTTGTTTGCTATGAGAGGTAATCTGTGAGAAGTCATATTACCCCTCCCTTTTTTTTAATAGAAAATGCATCTGAATTTTAAAGAAGTAAACCACCTTCTTCTAGATAGAAAATGCTAGTAAACCAGATTATAAATCCAGATTTGTCCACCGAAACAAACAGGCGCTCATTACCCGCACAGGTTTAATAGCCCCTGATGATTTGTGCTGATTGTCCACAGGCAGCATCTGATTCATTAACATAATATAGGTCTGGCCTTACATTTCAGGTAGCAAAGTAATTTATAATCTATCATTAGCTGAATGTCTGAGAGAGGTAGTAAAACTTCATGTTGAGTCATTAGCATGACTTCACAACCCGGCAATCACATTAATGTCCAGGAACCAGAACCCCGAAGGCTGCTTTCTGCTTACTGCATCTGTTTTCAATTATGATGCTATCTGGATTCCCAGTTCAAGTCAATGTTCTGACCTTTAAAATTTTTTTAAACAATACCGTAGTTACAGTCTTCTTCTTGAGTTACTTCTTCCTGAAATAATTTTGTTCTTGTTGCATAAATTTGCAGCTCTTGAAAAGTCTTGAACCATGTCTGTGCAGTCAGGCTGGGTTAGGGAAAAACAAGTGGCCTTTTACTATTCCCAGATAGAATAACTAGTGATTGAAGCAATTAGAACAAGAAGAGCATTCTTGTACCAATTGCCATATTTGACCAAAATAAACAGACATTTTATTAAGTATATATTGATTTTCCAGTCTGGCTACAAGTTCAAGTACATATTAGGATAATGCACATTGATCAGTGCAGTACAGCACAGAGCACATTGTAAGAACACGGGTTATTTAACCTGTTTCAGATTTCAGGGAGCTACATAGAAGGCTCATGCTGCATTTGGTAATAGAGATTTATTTTGAGAATATATAAGGTAATGTAGAAGCACAGGAAACTCAACTTTTTTGGTCAAACCTTCTGGTCTTGAAGATTTGAAACTACAGTCAGAGTATCAAAATGTCCAATGGAAGCTTTTTATAAGCCAGCCACTATACAAGACATTTTATGTACATTATATATTAATCCCCTTGATAACTCAGAGAAGATATTATCATACCTACTTTTATATGACAGCATTCAGGTTTAAGAGATAGAATGATTCTCTCTCTATCACATAGCTAGTAGATGTCAAGGTTAGAATCTGAACTTGAGCTTTGGTAGAAATCAATTATGGAGAAGGCAATGGCACCCCACTCCAGTACTCTTGCCTGGAAAATCCCATGGACGGAAGAGCCTGGTGGGCTACAGTCCATGGGGTCGCTAAGAGTTGGACACAACTTAGTGACTTCACTTTCACTTTTCACTCTCATGCATTGGAAAAGGAAACGGCAACCCACTCCAGGTTCTTGCCTGGAGAATCCCAGGGGCGGAGCCTGGTGGGCTGCCATCTATGGGGTCGCACAGAGTCGGCCACAAGCAGCAGCAGCAGCAGCAGCAGAAATCAATTATGGGATGGGGTTGATAAAGCCAAATAAAATAATACTGTTATGCTGATAGTCTTTCTGTGTACCACATCCTCCACCCAACCCCATGTTATTTTCTTGACTCTTACTTTCTCACAAGGAAAGATTAATGATATTTGTACATGAAATGGTCCAAGAATATCAGAAAGATATTAAAAGGAGGAATTTCCTGTTGTATCAACAAACCAAAAGAAGTATTGGCCTGGGTATATAGTTTGGATTCTGAATTCTGCCCCTACCCAAATACTTGATCTTAACCAGCCTTCTGAGCCCTCCCTTTGCTCATTGTTTTAAAGTCCATATTCCCCTCACACTCAGTGTAATGTGTGACTTCTTAATTAATGGGGCTTTTCTATGGAAAATGTTAGTTGCTCAATCATGTCCAATTCTTTTTGACCCCATGCTGTAGCCCGCCAGGCTCCTAAATACATGGGATTTTCCAGGCAAGTATAGTGGAGTGGGTTGCCCTTTCCTTCTCCAGGGGATATTCCCAACCCAGGGATCAAACCTGGATCTCTCACATTGCAGGCAGACTCTTTACTGTCTGAGCCACCAGGAAGCCAGCTTCACTGCTGGCTCAGACCTTAAAGAACAGCCTGCGATGAGGGAGACCTGGGTTGGATCCCTGGGTTGGGAAGATCCCCTGGAGGAGGGCATGGCAACCCACTCCAGTATTCTTACCTGGAGCATCCCATGGATTTAGGAGCCTGGTGGGCTGCAGTCCATGGGGTCACAACTGAGCGAGCACAGCACATTCTATCCAATCTCACACACTTAATTTTCAGCATTGTAGACATTCTATAAATATTTACTAAATGAATATTAAAAAAAGGGGATGAATGTAAAACTGTGGATTATGATAAATAATTGTGAATAATTTAAAAAGATTCTAGCATTCATTGAGGTAATATTGGCACTTGATTAAGTTGTTTATGATATTTTGTTTTGGATCTGTGTGATCCCCACCACAGAAGAAAAATGGCCAGATACTGATAAAAATTTTCTTGTACTTGACATTTATTATTGAAATAATACTTAATAGCTACTAATTGTATTGTAGAAAGATATACTCTGGGTAATTCAGGGTTCAAAAAGTCAATTACCAATTGGCAAGCTTTTAGAATCTCCTAAGACTATTACCTCACTATCTTTTAGAGATACACATTTCATGGTTTCCTATTTAAAAAATTATATCCTTTATCAGAGTGAGTCAGAAGCTGTTAAACAGTGTTATGCTTGTTATCAAATGCTATTCATGATATTGAAAACAAATAATTAAAGTATGAAATGTGTGTGTTTATTCATATTTGTGATTTAACCTCTTACAGAAATTTTTTTAGTAAAATTATATTCAACCTAAGGATTATTTTTATCAGACACTGGAGAATAATACATTTTGTAGGCTGTTAATTTACTTTAAAGTTTATTTGTAGAACTAAAACAATCATATCTATGAATAAAATGTACTTTTCTTTTGAATGATCCATGGGGATGCATTTCTTACCAGCCAGTGTTGAAAATTTCTTGTTAGTTTCTATGCTATGTTGATTTGAGGCCAAAGGTTATTGTCTTGATCATCAGAAGTTTATGTGGAATAATTTTATGATATTAGTCATAGTCTTTACTATAAATCTGGAGAAGGGAATGGCAACCTACTCCAGTGTTCTTGCCTGTAGAATCCCATGGACAGAGGAGCCTGGTGAGCTACAGTCCACGGGGTCACAAAAGTCAGACACAACTGAGTGATGAGCACTTACTGTGAATAATTCTTCAGTCAGTGTTTAGCACATCTTCTTTAGTTTTATAAAATAATATTGGAGCCAAATGAATTATTTCAATGTCATCATGGAAATTTTAGCCTCTTTCTTAAGAAAAATATACACATAGAGACACACCTACATACCCATATGTCTTCACGTTTTTAAGTGCTCTTAAACTCATCCATAAATCTCAGGTTAATTACTTGCAAATAAATAATGAAAGGAAGTCACTAATGAATGAATATCTGTCATTGTACTGTGGGCGAAATGAGGCCAAGATAAATATGAAGCTTGCTTCTTGCCTTGGAGGAGCTCACTACTAGAATTCCACATAAAGATTTCATAAAAAGTAAAACACCCAGTTAGAGAGACATATTAAAGATCAATAGCACATGTGAAGAAAATATTTGTAGAGTAAATACTAAAATATAATTCAATGAGAAAGAATAAAGAGTAAAGTAGAAAAATAAAAAATACTCTTTATAGAAAAACATGCACAATATTAGAAAATTCTCAACCTCAGTCATAATTAAAGAAATAAAAATACTTCAAAAATAATTGTTATTTATTCCTACTATTTAGCAAGGGTAAATAAGGTTTATATAATACTCACAGGAAAATGGCAGAGCAATTTTGCATTGCATGAAAATTGAAAGAGTTCGTTCGCCCTACCTCTCCCTCTTCTCCTGTTCCTTTCCCCAAACTGAACTCTTTAAGAACTATTAATATTTAATCCTAGGTTTTGACAGCTCCAGGTGTTAGTGATGGACAGGGAAGCCTGGCGTGCACTAGTCCATGTGGTAGCAAAGATTCAGACATGACTGAGTGACTGAACTGAACTGAAGGTTTTGAGTCGAGACAGAAGAAATCAAACATCCAAAAAGGGGATGGGAAGCTACTTTGGTCCAGGGAGAGGTGACAACCCAAGTAGGTTGATGAGAGCATCTTTACCAAAGAGTCAGCAATGACAGAAAAAGACTAAGTTTAAAAATCCAAGTGGAGTGGAGGAAGGCATCTTCATGGAGGAAGAGGGCAGTAAACAAATTAGTAATAATGGAGCCAGCTGAATAAGCTACAAATAAGAAAAAGAGAAAAAAGTCATCGGGTTGGAATTGCTTGTATTGGCACAAATACATAGCTTTTGATATATACAGGTGCGGAAATAAATATAGGTAGATTATATATAGGCATAAACAGTGCAAAAGACTTAGAAGGAAATAGAAAAATATTTTTAAAAAATTGATAATCTAGCTCTGCCCTTTGAGAGGGCTGGAAACTAGTGATACCTCATAGTAATGATGATACCAAACTCCAAATTTTGGCTTCTATGCACCAATCTCCACTAAAAAGAACTCTGATTCGTGGAGAAATGACTCATCGTAGGGTTCAGTTCAGCTCAGTTCAGTCGCTCAGTCGTGTCCGACTCTTTGCCACCCATGGACCAAAGCACGCCAGGCCTCCCCGTCCATCAGCAACTCCCGGAGTCCACCCAAACCCATGTCCGTTGAGTCAGTGATGCCATCCAACCATCGCATCCTCTGTCAACCCCTTCTCCTCCCACCTTCAATCTTTTCCAGCATTACGGTCTTTTCAAACGAGTTAGCTCTCCACATCAGGTGGCCAAAGTATTGGAATTTCAGCTTCAGCATCAGTCCTTTCAATGAACACCCAGGACTGATCTCCTTTAGCATGGACTGGTTGGATCTCTTTGCAGTCCAAGGGGCTCTCAAGAGTCTTCTCCAACACCACAGTTCAAAAGCATCAATTCTTTGTCACTCAGCTTTCTTTATAGTCCAACTCTCACATCCATACATGACTACTGGAAAAACCATAGCCTTGACTAGATAGACCTTTGTTGGCAATGTCTCTGCTTTTTAATATGCTGCCTAGGTTGGCCATAACTTTCCTTCCAAGGAGCAAACATCTTTTAATTTCATGACTGCAATCACCACCTGCAGTGATTTTGGAGCCCCCAAAAATAAAGTCAGCCAGTTTCCTCATCTATTTCCCATGAAGTGATGGACTGTGATCTTAGTAATCATAGGGTAGCAAAAGGAAATAAGATAAAACCTTAGAACCTGTTGGGTCAGAAAGCAGGGAAGGTCTGGAAAATGATGGAGCCAATAAAAGCAATGGTTATAGATTATAAGCTATTGAATAAAATAAGACACCTTGAATCCAAGCTAAAATAATAAACAGGTATGATGGGAGAGGGGATATTTAAATAATTTTAAAGAACTTCCTTATAGAATGAAAAGTACAAATGTTGGTGGGGGGAGGTGGAAAGTAACTTTAGCAGAAAAGCTTGGAAGAACAATTACAAAATAATTAAAGCTAACATCATCAGTATTTAGATGAATTAAAAATGCTCACTAATGGATAGGATGCAATGAGAAGAAATAGCATGATCTCTGTAGCATTCCTGCCAAGGGCACATCACCAAAATCTAATCATGAGAAAACCTCAGATAAATCAAACTGAAGGACCTTCTGCAACATACCAATGGGCTATTTTCAAAAGTATCAAGGTCATAAAAATCAAGGGAAGCTAAAGGTAATATTTTAGACTGGAGAAGACTAAAGAGAAATAAGAAATAAATGTAAAACACAATCTGAATTTCAGTGCGTCTGTTGTAAAAAGGACATTAGGAAAAATTTTTAGAGGGTCTGAGAATTAGATGGTAGTAATGTACCAAAATAAAAGAAAACAATAGAATAAGAAAGACTAGAGATCTTTTCAAGAAAATTGAAGATATGAAGGGAACATTTCATACAAATATGGGTCACGATAAAGGACAGAAAAAGTAAGGGCCTAATAGAAGCCGAAGAGATCAGGAGGTGCCAAGAATACACAGAAGAACTGTACAAAGAAAGTTTTTAATGACCTGTTAATAACCACGATGGTGTGGTCACTCGCTGAGAGCCAGAGATCCTTGAATGTGAAGTCAAGTGGGCCTTAGGAAGCATTACTATGAAAAAAGCTGGTGGAGGTGATGGAATTCCAGCTGAGCTGTTTAAAATCTTATGAGATGATGCTGTAAAGTACTGCACTCAATACGTCAGCAAATTTGGTAAACTCAGCAGTGGCCACTGGACTGGAAAAGGGCTGATTTCATTCCAGTCCCAAAGAAGGGCAAGGCCAAAGAATATTCAAACTACTATAGAGCTGTGCTCATTTCACATGCTAGCCACATAAGGCTCAAAATCCTTCAAGCTAGGCTTCAACAGTACTTGAACTGAGAATTTTCAGATGTAAAATCTGGATTTAGAAAAGGCAGAGGAAATAGAAGTCAAGTCACCAATATCTGTTGGGTCATAGAGAAAGCAAGGTAATTCAAGAAAAACATCTACTTCTGCTTCATTGACTACGCTAAAAACCTTTGACTGTGTGCTTGTGCTAAGTCACTTTAATTTCCAACTCTTTGAGACACTATGGCCTGTAGCCCTCCGGGCTCCTCAGTCTATGAGATTCTCCAGGCAAGAATACTTGAGCGGGTTACCATTTCCTCCTCCAGGGGATCTTCTTGACCCAGGGATACAACCCTGTGTCTGTTAGGTCTCCTGCTTTGGCAAGAGGGTTCTTTACCACTAATGCCACCTGGTGTGGATCACAACAAATTGTGGAAAATTCTTAAAATAGATGGGCATACCAGACCACCTTACCTGCCTTCTAGGAAGTCTGTATGCAGGTCAAGAAGAAACAATTGCAACCAGACATGGAACAATGGATTTTGTTTTTAAGAAAGGAGTACAACAAGACTGTATATAGTCACCTAGCTTGTTTAACTTCTATGCAGAGTGCATCATGCAAAATACTGTGGTAGATGACTCTCAAGCTGGAATCAAAAAGTAATTAGCCTCCAACTAAAATAAATAAATTTAAATTTAAAAACAAAAGATTCCTAGGAGAAATATCAACAACCTCAGATATGCAGATGATACCACTCTAATGGTAGAAGTGAAGAGGAGCTAAAGAGCCTCTTGATGAAGATGAAAGAGGAGAGTGAAAAAGCTGGCTTAAAACTCAGCGTTCAAAACACTAAGACCATGGCATCCAGTCCATCACTTCATGGCAAATAGAAGGGGAAAAAGTGGAAGCAGTGACAAATTTTATTTTCTTGGGCTCCAAAATCACTGCAGACAGTGACTGCAGCCATGAAATTAAAAGACATTTTTTCCTCGGAAAGAAAACTATGACAAACTAAGACATCATATTAAAAAAACAAACAAACAAAAAAACAAACAAAAAAAACAGAGCCACCATTTTGCCATCAAAAGTCCGTGTAGTCAATGCTATGGTTTTTTTCAGTAGTCATGTACAGATGTGAAATTTGTACCATAAAGAAGGCTGAATACCAGAGATGTGATGCTTTTGAATTGTGATGCTGGAGAAGACTCTTAAGAGTCCCTTGGAGGTGAAGGAGCATCTCCTTGTTGTAAGGAGATTAAGCCAGTCAATCATAAAGGAAATCAACCCTGAATATTCATTGGAAGGACTGATGCTGAGGCTGAAGCTCCAATACATTGGTCACCTGATGTGAAGAGCCAACTCATTGAAAAAGACCCTGATGTTGTGAATGATTGAAGGCAGGAGGAGAAATTGGCATCAGAAGATGAGACAGTTGGATAGCATCACCCACAAATCAACAATGAATTTGAGCAAACTCCAGGAAGGATACAGGGGTCTGGCATGCTGCAGTCCATGGTGTCACAAAGAATTGGGCATTACTTTGCAACTGAACAATAACAACACTACCAATTCTACTAGTTCTAAGGTTTCCTTGTTAGTAAAAAATACATATTAAAATATTTGGAAGTTATGACCATTACATAATGACTTGAGTTCAAATGGTTTAGGGAAACAAATCCTTTGTCATGTTCTTGCAATTTTTCTATAACTGAGACTGTTTCAAAATTTAAAAAAGAAGTTTATTCATTTCAACTTTGTAATTTCACAAGTAATCTATACCATATACATACTTTCACTAGTATTTAAAAAATATACACACACATACACACAACCCACAGGGCTTCCCCTCCACTCTGAGATGCCTTTTGTCACTGAGGAAAGAGGAAAAGACAGAAATCCTCTACCTCAAATAGTCTTGAGTGTAGACCTTTACATGAAAGAATTTAAGGGCTGACAGACTGATTTTGACTGTGATGCTGATTATACGACCCTATGTGTTTGTCGAAATTCATAGAACTACACGGTAAAAACACTTTATCAGACAAATGGTTACCTCAGGTTAGGGAGATAGTGACAGAAACAGGTGGTAAAATATTGCTTTGGGATCTAATTAATGCTCTGTTTTTTGTTGTGAGTGCTATTTATAATAAGGCAAAAAATCACTGGGCCAAACACCAATGTTTTAAATATGTTATTATTTTATGCCTAAGCAAAAATTACATTAGGTGTTTAATGTTAATGATTGAAATGCCAATAATATCATCATACCAGTAATGTTAATAACTGTTTTATAGTCATGCCAGAAATATAAACTGATGACAAACATTTAAATTTCCAGGAAGATTTGAAATAATTCATTGAAAAGACCATATTATGGAAATGCTTTATCAATACTCACCTGGAATAGGCTGTAAATTATATTCCTATCTCTGTCCTCACTTGCATGCAGTCGACATCATTATAATGAAAGGAAAACAGTGGTTCAAGGGGGTTAAAAGCAATTATGCTAAGATTATTGGTAGTGCCTAAAAGTAATCAAGAGGATGCGTGCCCTGTGTGCTCAGGTGCTTAGGTGTGTCAGACTGCTTGTGGCCCTATGGACTGTAGCTCCCAGGCTCCTCTGTCCATGGGATTCTCTAGGCAAGGCTGCTGGAGGGCTTGCCATGCCCTCCTCCAGGGGATCTTCCTGACCCACGGACTGAACCGGGACATCCTGTGTCTGCTGCATTGCAGGTGGATTCTTTACCACTGAGCCACCATGGAAGCCCAGTTGAGAGTATACTGGAATCTATATTCAAAACTCGATCCCCAGTTCTAGCTTGTCTTTATTCACCAAAAACTAGAGTCTCTTCCAGTAGAACCATATCTTATTTGAGGGAGGAAGCAGGGATAACATGGTGACAAAGAAAAATGAGGTAGATGAAAGGCATCATCCATAGGATATGTTGAAAAAATAGGACATGTAGCATAAAATACCTGCTGCATATGTTTCATGATTTTATTACCATTAATAACTATTGCTGCTAAAAGAAATGAAAGGATGCTAGTGCAGCTAGTGATTGTATCAGACAGATATTAGTACAGAACAGTCATGATTGTGTCTACTCTTTGAAGAATTCAGTGTAATTTTAATAGTGTCTATGAAATTCTAACATCCAGCCACACTCCCCACTAACAGCTTTTTCTCCACATCATATGTGAATTGCCAAATTAAAATATGAGACCTCCTAAAGTTCATGCCATCAAAACAACTCTTTTTCAAATCAACATTGTAGTAGTTCACCATTTCTCCTCCCATAGAAGAATAAAGCATGCTCTCAAAGTTCAATATTCAAAGCAAAACAGGGAGTATTTCCTACAAGTTGTTTGTTTTCAATTTACACTTCTCCTCACCTCAGCATACCCATGGATCTGCAAAACTGTTACTTCTCAGCCATCTGGGAGAGAGTGTGAGTTCCTGTTGTAAAGCTGTTTCTCTCAAAAAAAGCTCTTCCTGTAAAGAATGTATGTTTAGAAATGGCAATAAAAGAGAATATTAGATAACTAAATTTCCTCACGTTGTAGAAAAACAATTCCTTAGTTGAATTGGTTGACTTTGGCATGCTAAAGCTATATTGAAATGAATTTGTCCATTCATTTTAAATAGGCCTCTACCTTCTTAAGATATCATATTGCTCTATACCCACGAGGTTAGCTAAATATTAAAAAATCTTTTTCAAAGTAACACATTTTAGGCTACCTTGTGTCTCTATTCTGCACATTAAGTTAGTATTCTATTTTCAATGTATTTCATCAGGAAATTAAATTAATAAATTAGCATTAGTAGAAGGTCATGGAGATAAAATTTTCTTTGCTTTCATGTGACTTTTCCTTTAAAACCATATGTGTTACACTGTATTACATTATATTTATTTCTGTATTTGTTTGGGGCTTGGCTCAGATGGTAAAGAATCTGCCTGCAAAGCAAGAGACCCAAGTTTGATCCTTGGGTTGGCAAGACTCTCTGGAGAAGGGTATGGTAACACAGTCTAGTCTTCTTGCACAGAGAATTCCGTAGAGAGAGGAGCCTGGTGGGCTACAGTCCACGGGGTCACAAAGAGTCAGACGTGACTGAAGTGATTTAGCCTGCATGCAGCTATATTTGTCTACTTGCACTGAGGACTATTATTAATATTACTGGGAGAATAATTTTTATTACAACTTTTCTGTTATATAAGTTTGAGATTGTTTCAAAACAATGTCATCATCTGTAAAGAACACTCCATATTAACTTCTGTTGATTTTTATATCAGTCTTGTTACACAGAATTTTATTTCTGAATGTATTTTATCACCCAAAACATTTTTATTTCAGCTACTAATACTTCCTTGTCAATGCAGATAACTCGATGATAATCTCTCGTCAGTAAAAAATAAAGTCACACAATCCCTTTTATCTCCACTAGCAACATAGATGATATACATGTATTTTAATGGCTAATGGATTTAAAAATGAACATGTTTCCTGTTCGATGAGCTGCACTTAGTTGCTCAGTCTTGTCTGACTCTTTGAGACTCAATGGATTGTCACCTGCCAGGCTCCTCTGTCCGTTAGAAGTCCTGTTCTATGCAGATATGTTTTTTCCAGGGTGGAAATCCCTAGATAGTTCAGGGTATGTAATACTGAATATATATGTTTTTTGCCCAGTCTCCTCTGGGAACAACCAATCATACACAGTTCAGTTCAGTTCAGTCGCTCAGTCATGTCCGACTCTTTGCAACCCCATGAATCGAAAAAATGCCAGGCCTCCCTGTCCATCGCCAACTCCCAGAGTTCACCTAAACTCATGTGCATTGAGTCAGTGATGCCATCCAGCCATCTCATCCTCTGTCGTTCCCTTCTCCTCCTGCCCCCAATCCCTCCCAGCATCAGGGTCTTTTCCAATGAGTCAGCTCTTTGCATCAGGTGGCCAAAGTATTGGAGTTTCAGCTTCAGCATCATTCCCTCCAAAGAAATCCCAGGGCTGATCTCCTTCAGAATGGACTGGTTGGATCTCCTTGCAGTACAGGGGACTCTCAAGAGTCTCCTCCAACACCACAGTTCAAAAGCATCAATTCTTTGGCACTCAGCTT
Organism: Bos javanicus; assembly: GCF_032452875.1. Lineage (NCBI taxonomy): Eukaryota > Metazoa > Chordata > Mammalia > Artiodactyla > Bovidae > Bos > Bos javanicus. The sequence goes on from NC_083877.1 coordinate 94,628,607, forward strand.
TCTTCACAGTCCAACTCTTATATCCATACACGACCACAGGAAAAACCATAGCCTTGACTAGACGGACCTTCGTTGGCAAAGTAATGTCTTACTTTTGAATATGCTGTCTAGGTTGGTCATAACTTTCCTTCCAAGGAGTAAGCATCTTTTAATTTCATGGCTGCAGTCACCATCTGTAGTGATTTTGGAGCCCCCCAAAAATAAAATCTGACACTGTTTCCACTGTTTTCCCATCTATTTCCCATGAAGTGATGGGACCAGATGCCATGATCTTCGTTTTCTGAATGTTGAACTTTAAACCAACTTCTTCACTCTCCTCTTTCACTTTCATCAAGAGGCTTTTGAGTTCCTCTTCACTATCTGCCATAAGGGTGGTGTCATCTGCATATCTGAGGTTATTGATATTTCTCCTGGCAATCTTGATTCCAGCTTGTGCTTCTTCCAGCCCAGCATTTCTCATGATGTACTCTGCATATAAATTAAATAAGCAGGGTGACAATATACAGCCTTGACATACTCCTTTTCCTATTTGGAACTAGTCTATTGTTCCATGTCCAGTTCTAACTATTGCTTCCTGACCTGCATATAGGTTTCTCAAGAGTCAGGTCAGGTGGTCTGATATTTCCATCTCTTTCAGAATTTTCCACAGTAAAACAAACAAAACCCAGATTTTTGAAGACAACCAAGAACCACAAACACAGCCTGAGTTTGAGAAGCTAAGGTCTTTGAAAGAATGGTGAGTGAGTGAGACAGTGAGGTAAACTTGAGCTTTTTTCTGGCTTTTTCCTGAAGACATTTGATGAGTCACAGAGATTTATATTCAGGCTCAGCAGAAAGTAGCAACTAGAAACTAAAAATTTGTTAGTGTTATGAGTTTAGAGAGTCCAAAACTGGAATTCAGATGCTAAGACCCAGAACAAAAGAGAACAGTAATGTGGACATATAATTCCACAAGGTTTTGCTCTTGAAATGTTTGCTAAATCCTAAGATTCCCAGGGGGTAAGAAGCTTAGAAATCAAGCAGAAAGAAGTGACTGATGGCTAAAGTGCTAAGTAGAAATTTTTAGCAGTCTGTTGGTACTGGGCATTAAAAAAGTAAAATTTGGATCTTGTTCAGACGTAGGCACCCTAGTTCAAAACCAAGCTTTCAGCAGAGACTCCTGAAATATGTCATTTTAGTGAATGTCAACCAGAAATGTGTACACTGAGACTCAAAGTGATCTGTCCCTACCCTAAATTAGAAGAAACTCTGAGGAAAACAGTGTCGTTCATTCAGAACCACTACAGTTTTTCTTGTACTACATCTATCAAATTCATGCATAGTATATAAGAAATAAAATCTAATCAACAAAGCCAAGAGAACAAACAGTCAATAACAATAGACATGCAGCTAATCCAGATACTGGATTTCTCAGACATAGACTTTAAAATAGGCATGATTAATGTGAGTAGTAAAGTTTATTTGTCTGATTGGAAATTGTATTTGGAATAAGCAGGGATGTGCTAATTCAAATCTATTGATTACCTCCAAGTGGTGAAATTCTTCAGTGATTTGTCTTGTGCTATAAAAGTTGTCTTCACATTAACCTTCTAAGGGTCATTATTATCCTTTTTTCTCACTTCTTTTAAAATGGAAGTCAGGGTTGGATTATATAAAATCATGTATCTTTAAAAATATACAATATATTAAACTCAACCTAAAACAAGGACAATACATATTTTAAGGACATTTTTCTTAATTTAATTTTATTTTTTAACATTATAATATTGTATTGGTTTTGCCATATATCAAAATGAATCCGCCACAGGTATACATGTGTTCCCCATCCTGATCCCTCCTCCCTCCTCCCTCCTCCCTCCCCATACCATACCTCTGGGTCATCCCAGTGCACCAGCCCCAAGCATCCAGTATCGTGCATCAAACCTGGACTGGCGACTCGTTTCATATATATATAATACATGTTTCAATGCCATGCTCCCAAATCATCCCACACTCTCCCTCTCCCACAGAGTCTAAAAGACTGTTCTATACATCAGTGTCTCTTTTGCTGTCTCGTATACAGGGTTATTGTTACCATCTTTCTAAATTCCATATATATGCGTTAGTATACTGTATTGGTGTTTTTCTTTCTGGCTTACTTCACTCTGTATAATAGGCTCCAGTTTCATCCACCTCATTAGAACTGATTCAAATGTATTCTTTTTAATGGCTGAGTAATACTCCATTGTGTATATATACCATAGCTTTCTTATCCATTCATCTGCTGATGGACATTTAGGTTGCTTCCATGTCCTGGCTATTATAAACAGTGCTGTGATGAACATTGGGGTACATGTGTCTCTTTCCCTTCTGGTTTCCTCAGTGTGTATGCCCAGCAGTAGGACTGCTGGATCATAAGGCAGTTCTATTTCCAGTTTTTTAAGGAATCTCCACACTGTTCTCCATAGTGGCTGTACTAGTTTGCATTCCCACCAACAGTGTAAGAGGGTTCCCTTTTCTCCCCACCCTGTCCAGCATTTATTGCTTGTAGACTTTTGGATCACAGCCATTCTGACTGGCATGAAATGGTACCTCATAGTGGTTTTGATTTCCATTTCTCTGATAATGAGTGATGTTGAGCATCTTTTCATGTGTTTGTTAGCCATCTGTATGTCTTTTTTGGAGAAGTGTCTATTTAGTTCTTTGGCCCATTTTTTGATTGGGTCATTTATTTTTCTGGAATTGAGTTGTAGGGGTTGCTTGTATATTTTTGAGATTAGTTGTTTGTCAGTTGCTTCACATGCTATTATTTTCTCTCATTCTGAAGGCTGTCTTTTCACCTTGCTTATAGTTTCCATTGTTGTGCAGAAGCTTTTAAGTTTAATTAGGTCCTGTTTGTTTTTGCTTTTATTTCCAATATTCTGGGAGGTGGGTCATAGAGGATCTTGCTGTGATGTACGTCAGAGAGTGTTTTGCCTATGTTCTCCTCTAGGAGTTTTATAGTTTCTGGTCTTACGTTTAGATCTTTAATCCATTTTGAGTTTATTTTTGTGTATGGTGTTAGAAAGTGTTCTAGTTTCATTCTTTTACAAGTGGCTGACCAGTTTTCCCAGCACCACTTGTTAGAGAGATTCCATTGTATAATCCATTGTATATTCTTGTATATAGAGATAATCTCATTGTATATAGAAATAATCCATTGTATATGCTTGCCTTTTTTGTTAAAGATAAGGTCTCCATATGTGCATGGATTTATCTCTGGGCTTTATATTTTGTTCCATTGATCTATATTTCTGTCTTTGTGCCAGTACCATACTGTCTTGATGACTGTGGCTTTGTAGTAGAGCCTGAAGTCAGGAAGGTTGATTCCTCCAGTTCCATTCTTCTTTCTCAAGATTGCTTTGGCTATTCGAGGTTTTTTGTATTTCCATACAAATTGTGAAATTATTTGTTCTAGCTCTGTGAAGAATACTGTTGGTAGCTTGATAGGGATTGCATTGAATCTATAAATTGCTTTGGGTAGTATACTCATTTTCACTATACTGATTCTTCCAATCCATGAACATGGTATATTTCTCCATCTATTAGTGTCCTCTTTGATTTCTTTCACCAGTGTTTTATAGTTTTCTATGTATAGGTCTTTAGTTTCTTTAGGTAGATATATTCCTAAGTATTTTATTGTTTTCGTTGCAATGGTGAATGGAATTGTTTCCTTAATTTCTCTTTCTATTTCCTCATTATTAGTGTATAGGAATGCAAGGGATTTCTGTGTGTTGGTTTTATATCCTGCAAATTTACTATGTTCATTGATTAGTTCTAGTAATTTTCTGGTGGAGTCTTTAGGGTTTTCTATGTAGAGGATCATGTCATCTGCAAATAGTGAGAGTTTTACTTCTTCTTTTCCAATTTGGATTCCTTTTATTTCTTTTTCTGCTTTGATTGCTGTGGCCAAAACTTCCAAAACTATGTTGAATAGTAATGGTGAAAGTGGGCACCCTTGTCATGTTCCTGACTTTAGAGGAAATGCTTTCAATTTTTCACCATTGAGGATAATGTTTGCTGTGGGTTTGTCATATATAGCTTTTATTATGTTGAGGTGTGTTCCTTCTATTCCTGCTTTCTGGAGAGTTTTTATCTTAAACGGATGTTGAATATTGTCAAAGGCTTTCTCTGAATCTATTGAGATAATCATATGGTTTTTATTTTTCAATTTGTTAATGTGGTGTATTACATTGATTGATTTGTGGATATTGAAGAATCCTTGCATCCCTGGGATAAAGCCCACTTGGTCATGGTGTATGATCTTTTTAATGTGTTGTTGGATTCTGATTGCTAGAATTTTGTTAAGGATTTTTGCATCTATGTTCATCAATGATATTGGCCTATAGTTCTCTTTTTTTGTGGGATCTTTGTCAGGTTTTGGTGTTAGGGTGATGGTGGCCTCATAGACTGAGTTTGGAAGTTTACCTTCCTCTGCAATTTTGTGGAGAAGTTCGAGTAGGATAGGTGTTAGCTCTTCTCTAAATTTTTGGTAGAATTCAGCTGTGAAGTCGTCTGGACCTGGGCTTTTGTTTGCTGGAAGATTTCTGATTACAGTTTCAATTTCCGTGCTTGTGATGGGTCTGTTAAGATTTTCTATTTCTTCCTGGTCCAGTTTTGGAAAGTTGTACTTTTCTAAGAATTTGTCCATTTCTTCCACGTTGTCCATTTTATTGGCATATAATTACTGATAGTAGTCTCTTATGATCCTTTGTATTTCTGTGTTGTCTGTTGTGATTTCTCCATTTTCATTTCTAATTTTATTGATTTGATTTTTCTCCCTTTGTTTCTTGATGAGTCTGGCTAATGGTTTGTCAATTTTATTTATCCTTTCAAAGAACCAGGTTTTGGCTTTGTTGATTTTTTCTGTGGTCTCTTTTATTTCTTTTGCATTTATTTCTGCCCTAATTTTTTAAGATTTTTGAAGTAAGACATTGACAGGGTACCCAAGGCATCTATACTGTGAAAGAATAGATGAAGCTAACAAATGACAAGGAAATGAATCCAATGAAGCAGAATCAATGGAATAAAACATATCTTTTGACCATTTACATATGAGACTGTAATGGGTTAGTTTAATCCTATATGTGGGAGAATTAAGTCTGTGTAAAGGACAGTCCCCTCATTTCTTACTGTGTTTGTCCCCACCCCTCTGCTGACCTCAGGCTAAAGAGAATCCCATGTTCTGATCTGTCTTTATTAGCCCAGTAGGCACAGTTCAGGCAGTAGCCCCCACAGCTGACCATCACCCATGACGATGCTGCCTACTTCCCCTCTCTGAATCCTGGGTTGGAACACATATTGGTTTTTCTGCCCAGTTTCTCTTCTGTTTTGGGTATAATTAATATTTCACACATTATCAGTCTGCTTTAAATGCCACCTCATTAATACACTGGGACTCCACTTCCATGGCTGATTTTTTCAAAAGAGGGGCATGGCCATAGAAGAACCATGTATGATTTTATAAATGGAAGAGAAATCCATTTCTTTGTCAACAAAGTGCAAGTTATGTTAACTTTGGAGATGTGGGCAACTATTTTCTGCCATATGGCTTAAGGGGGAAAAACTGAAGACTTCTAAATATTAAATGAATAAGATTCTTTCATTGACCATACTCTAGCCGGGCTCCTCTGAGCTCTCTTCACAAATAGACATTGGCTTACAAAGACCTAAGCAAATTCTGTTGTAGTTTTTAACAGCTCGAGGCCACATCCCTAGGATGATCCTAACTCCTCTAAAGTGGGCTGCCTGAGAAAACTCAAGACTTCCAGGAGAATGTAGTGTTTGTTTCAGAGGACCCCTGAAGACAGGGCTCCTGTATCCCAGCTCCAGGGCAGTGGGTAGGAGCTCCACATTGACACGCGCTAGGTAGCAAACCTAGGTGATTTTCACATGGAGCAAACTTCTCCCCTTCCTCTTTTTGCAAATTTTCATCTTTCTGATTCTCCACTTCACTCTGCCTTTAAAGAACCCAGTCACTTCTGTACAAATTGAAGTTAAATTAAGTTCACACTGGACTCTTTCTCTATTGCAACAGGATATTAATGATCAAAATCTTTCTTTACACTTTAGTCTCTATCTTTATTTTTTAGAGTGCAGTTGCTTATTTATTTATTTATATTTATGGTTGCACTGGGTCTTTCCTGCTCCCCTTGGGTTTTCTCTAGTTATGGCGAGTGGGAGCAACTGTTTGTTGTGGCACACAGACGTCTCCTTGCAGCGACTTCTCTTGTTGCAGAGCACAGGCTCCAGGTATGAGCTTCAGCAGTTATGGCATGTAGTCTCTGTAGTTGCGGCTCATGGGCTCTGGAGACTGGGCTCAGTAGTTGTGGTGCATGGGCTTAGTTGTTCCACAGCATGTGGAATCTTCCCAGACCAGGGATCAAACCCATGTCCCTTGCATCAGCAGAGGCATTTCTATCCACTGTGCCACCAGTGTAGTCCTGTCTTTATTTTTGATAGTAATAGAAATAAAGACTTTTCTTTCAGAGCTTCTGAGAGAAAGTTATGTCATGCCTAATGGATATAGAAAAAAAAAAGTTTCCAGGTAATTAAAATTTCTCTCTTGAAATAGAAAGGATTGTAACTGGAAACAGGAAAAATAGTAATGCGAGAACACTCATGGTTTTTTCATCCTGCCTCCAAAAATAAGTCATAAATTTGTTTTCCATGAAATATTTCAGCTGTTAAGTTTATAACTTGTGTCCTACTCTTTGAGACCCCATGGACGGCAACACACAAGGCTTCCCTGTCCTTCACTATCTCCCAGAGTTTTCCCACACTTATGTCAATTAAGTCGGTGATGCCATCAAACCATCTCATTCTCTGTTGCCCCCTTATCCTCCTGCCCTCAATCTTTCCCAGCATGAGGGTCTTTCCCTGAATCTCTTCACATCAGATAGACAAAGTTTTATAGCTTCAGCTTCAGCACCAGTCCTTCCAATGAATATTCAGGGTTGATTTCCTTTAGGATTGACTGGTTTGATAATCTTGTAGTCTAAGGGATTCTCAAGAGTCTTCTTCAGCACCACAATTTGAAGGCATCTTCAAAGTCTTCAGTTCTCAGCCTTTATTATGGTCCACCTCTCACATCCATACATGACTATTGGGAAAAAAACATAGCTTTGACTCATTCAGTTGTATCTGACTCTTTGCAACCCCATGGACTGTAGCCTGCCAGTCTCCCCTGTCCATGGAATTCTCCAGGCCAGAATTCTCCAGTGGGTAGCCATCCCTTCTCCAGGGGATCTTCTCAACCCAGAAATTGAACTCAGGTTTCTTGCATAGCAGGTGGATTATTTACCAGTTGAGCCAACAGGGAAGCCCATAGCTTTGACCATACAGACTTTTGTTGGCAAAGTGATGTCTGCTTTTTATACACTGTCTAGGTTTGTCATAGCTTTCCTTTCAAGGAGCAACTGTCTTTTAATTTCATGGCTGCAGTCACTGTCTACGATGATTTTGAAGCCCAAGAAAAGAGAATCCAACACTGTTCCCACTTTTTCCATCTATTTGTCATTAAGTGATGGAAACAGATGCCACAATCTTAGTTTTCTGAAATTTGAGTTGTTTTTTTTTTTTTTTTTTTAACTTTACAATGGATTAAAGACAATCTCTTTAACAAGTCATGCTGGGAAAACTGGTCAACCACTTGCAAAAGAATGAAACTAGAACACTTTCTAACACCATACACAAGAATAAACTCAAAATGGGTTAAAGATCTAAACATAAGACCAGAAACTATAAAACTCCTAGAGGAGAACATAGGCAAAACACTCTCTGACATACATCACAGCAGGATCCTCTATGACCCACCTCCCAGAATATTGGAAATAAAAGCAAAAATAAACAAATGGGACGTAATTAAAATTAAAAGCTTCTGCACAACAATGGAAACTATAAGCAAGGTGAAAAGACAGCCTTCAGAATAGGAGAAAATAATAGCAAATGAAGCAACTGAAATTTGAGTTTTAAGCCAACTTTTTCACTCGCTGTTTAGTTCCTCTTTACTTTCAGCCATCAGAGTGGTAGCATCTGCATATCCGAGGTTGTTGATATTTCTCCCACCATCTTGATTCCAGCTTGTGATTCATCCAGCACAGCATTTTGCATGGTGTACTCTGCATACAAGTTAAATAAACAGGGTGACAGTATACAGCCTTGAAGTACTCTGTTCCCAATTTGGAACAGGTCCATTGGTCCATGTGTGGTTCTAACTGTTGCTTTTTGGCCTGCATACAGTTTTCTCAGGAGACAAGTAAGGTGGTCTGGTTCCCATCTCTTTAATATTTTTCCACAGTTTGTTGTGATCCATACAGTTAAAGGCTTTAGCATAGTCAATGAAGCAGAAATAGATGTTTTTCTGGAATTCCTTTGCTTTCTTTTATGAATACTATGCTCCAGATGGAAGTTCTCAGCAAGATTTGCTTTACTTTCATACAAGAACAGGCAGTTTCATATCCACCCATTAGAGTGTTGTGAAAGTGAACAATGGTTGTGGTGTTTAAAAAAAATTGAGAATTACTTTTATATGCTACTTAAGAAATGTAAGAACCAATGGTCTTGATAGCAATAATGCATTTGAATCACTGGCAGTATCTATATAGGTGAATAATTCTTGAATAAATTTATTTACTGTTCATAAGGAGGAAAATGTAATTGGAATGTTTAGTCCAGGTAATTTGATGAATTCCCAGTATAAGGAGTTGATTTAAGCTAGTGCCTATAAAAGTTGAAAACTAAAGTCATCCTTCTGTATTCTTTTACCATTTGCTATGAAATTGCATCAGTCTTTTTCAGGAAAAGAGCCAGGACAGATAAATCTAAGTTCACTGGGAAAAGAGTTTGTGTTTATGACAGTGCCCAGTGAGCTTCTATTGCTTAATAAATGTCAAATCTGATGGATAATATTCATTTATATGTTACATGGCTGCTTTTATATTTCCCATTGCAAAGCTTTGACTTATGGACAGAGATGTTAAATGTCCTTATTCTAATCTAATTTCACAATACCTAATTATGGTAGCTCACCCTTTTCAGCTAAAGTGTTTTAGGACTAAAGAACCAGTATTCTTGTTTTTTTTTTTTTTTTTTTTCATTTATATGTACTTATATTCTGGAAACATTTATTGGAAACTCTTAGGATCCAGACATGAAAATGCATTAGAATACAACCCTTATCTTCAATAATATTGAAATCTAGTAGAAGACACAGACACAAAAGTAATTAACTATGAATCAATGTATTAAATATTATTTGGGGACAAACACTTTGTACATTTATCTACATTCCACCTGCCTTTAAAAATGATTTTCTCCTTCCTATTAACATTAGGAATTTTTTCACACTGTATTTTTATCTTGTAATTTGTGGCTCTCTTCAAGTTGTATTAAAATCCTTTTCTTTCTTTCTTTTCTTTCTTTTTTATTTTTTTTTTTTTGAGACAAGTTTGAGTGCATTGTGCATGCTTGCTAAATCATTTCAGTCATGTCTGACTCTTTGCGACACTATGGATATGAGCCACCACCTGGTCCTCTGTGCATAGCATTTTCCAGGCAAGTACACTGAAGGGGATTGCCATGCACTGTTCCAGGGGGTCTTTCCAACCCAGGAATCAAACCCATGTTTCTCATATCTCTTGCATTGGAAGGTGGGTTCTGTACAACTAGCTCTACCTCGGAAGAGAAGATGAGTTTGGGAATGTTAAGTAAAATTCAGGTCAGTAAATGAATGAATAAACAATTATAATCATGAGTCATATGTAATAATAGCTAGTAAAGTGCTGGGAGTGAAAAGAGGAGGAATTCATTCTGCATAGAAAAAAAAAATTTTTTTTTAAATTATATCCAAGGATGAATACAATTCCAAGATAAATAAAATGGATAACTGAAATAAATATTACCAATTTGTAACTTATGAACCTTAATTTTTTTCAAAAACATTGATATCTTTCCTCATTTTACCATTTAGCATATCTTGAAAATAATTAACTGATATAAAACTTCACTTTTTTCATCTATTTTTAATGTTCATATGTTTGGTAAAATACTATTAAAAAGTGGAATGCCCTCAGGGAAGGAGAAAGAGAAAAATCATGTTTAGAAAATTGGCCATGGAAGTATTACTAAATGTTCAGTTTTCCTTCATCATGAATAATGTGAAGAAACATTCTCACTTAATTCCCAAGAAATGTTTTAAACTTCTCACAGAAATTTTTTTTGTCTTTTATATTGACAAAGCCAAAATGAGTTTTATGGTGTTTGCTTTTTCTCTTTCAATTTGTTGTCAATCTGAAGTACAAATGAAGAATCCTGCTTTTATTTTTATTTTTTTGTTTATTTTTTAAATATAAATTTATTTATTTTAATTGGAGATTAATTACTTTACAATATTGTATTGGTTTTGCCATACATCATTATCGGGTTTAACTTACCTAGAAGCCCTCATAGACTTTTTTTTCTTTTTTGCAGACAGGAAAAAAATAAAATGGAGAAAGATAAAATGAAAAGGGCATTAATATTGGCTATGAGGCCCTATACAATCTGGTGACTGCAATGCGTTCATTTCATTCTGGATTCTCATCATGTTTTTGGTTCCTTGAAAAATGTGTGCACTTTCTCATGTCAGAGACAAGTGATTCACTTTGAAGTGCTTTACTCTCACAACTAACCCTTAATACCTACATGTACCCCCAGTTTTCCTATCTGTAAAACAGGAACAATTATAGTACCTATCTCAGAAGCATATAAAGAGAAGCTTGTTAACACAGGACAAGTACTTAGGACTGTACCTTGCTCAGAGTAAATGCTCCCCAATGCTATATAGCTTGACCTTTAGACTGTTAGATACAAGAGTTAGATCCTGTTATATATTGTGGTTCTGTCATTTATTAATCCTCAACACATGGCACTGTGCACTTAATAAGTAATTCTGGTCTATCTCAAGGGATTCCTGAGTGAATTTAAAAAATAGTTTTCTTTTTTTTAATGTCCATATTATTTAGGAAATTTATTTCATTAGTATTTTGGTCCAATTAAGACATATGGATTACTTGGTTGAAGTTCAGTTGACAGCCTCTGTAGTATCCCATAAATAACTTCAACAACTTAGTTTTGGGGAAAAAAAACCATAAATACCAAAAATATTCTTACTGTTTTAATTATAATAAATTGTTTTTCTTATATGTCATATTGCCATTACTTCCACTTTAGATCATCATGAATTTCTTCTGTATAGGTGAAATAAAACTTAAAATACTTGTGAAAGAAGTTCTTCACAAGGAATAGAATGAATCTTTATGGTATAAAACTACTAGAAAAGTGTTAGAGGAAATAGAATCAATATTTTTACATATTTTGTAGTTTCAACCAACAATTTACTCTTTATAAAGAATTTCAGATGCTTAGAGAAAATTAAAAATATAGCTGAAAGGTTATGTTTAAGAAAGAAGAGCTGAAATACAACTAGATATGGCAATAAGAGAACTTTCTAAGTGTAATGAGATTTTCCATTTAGATAGGACTAGAATATGGCTATAACTATAATGATAGGAATACAGTGTGACTATTTTAGGAGAAGAGATTTGCTTGTGTAATAGCAAAAAAAATGCATTACATTTATGTCCTATAGAGTTAAAATTAGCATTATGGCATATAAAAGAGTTTGGAGATATCCCAGGGCCTCTAAAATTTCATATCTTTTTAAAATTATAGAATAAAAGAATGTTGCTTTAAACAAAAGTCCGGTTTAGCAAATAGCTTAATGATAAGAATTATCAAATGATGGAAATGTTGCCTTTTATCTCAAGGATAGACCATTAATGGCAATTGGCAAATAGTTTTTTGTGCCCACATGATATACATGAAGTGTTCTAGGACTTCATGGACCATAAAACTCAATGCCTCTGCTGTTTCAGACTTCTGGCCGTCTGTTTGTATGTATAACATCAGCATATGCTTAGTTCATAATCATAGAGCAGTTTTCTTTGGATTGGTGGAGATGCTTAATTCCTTCCCCTGCCCCCAAGAAAATATTGGCTGTATTGACTTTATCTCTTTTTTTCAAGCTATTTTGTAATGAATTTAAAGCAGAGTCTAAGTTGCTTTTATTTATTTGTCATAATTGTATGCTTTAAAACAAACAAATGCTAATATGCAAACATGAAATGTTTGAGTGAAAATTGTGAAGTTAGAAGAAAAAGAGACAATCAGATGATCAAATATAGCACTTAGTCTTGATGACAGAGGAGAAACAAAGTACAGATATAATAAATGCAGGTGGTTTTTATTCTTTTGATTATGTATTTAGAAGCAATGAAGACAGATGGTATTTTTCAAAATGTTTGGTAGCTCAGCTAGTAAAGAATCCGGCTGCAATGCAGGAGATGTGGGTTCGATTCTTCGGTCAGAAAGATCCCCTGGAGAAGGGAATGGCGACCCACTCCAGTATTCTTGCCTGGAGAATCCCATGGGCAGAGGAGCCTGGTGGGCTACAATCCATGGGGTCACAAAGAGTCAGACATGGCTGAATGACTAACACTTTCACTTCACAGAGAGCTAGGGTAATTTTAAATAAGATGAATATCCTTCTTAAATTAAAAATAAAAATAAGAAACCTGATCTCAAGCCTTTATGAACTAAAGTAGGAAGATACAGAAAGTGAATATGTAGTAGTAGAAAGTTACACTTAACTCATATTTTGCCTGCATATTAAAATGTATAGAAAGGAGAGAGAGGGAAAAATAAGAAATATAAAGTGACTTATATTGAAGATAATCTTAATATTAGGTAATTGTGTATGTGCTATCTCATTCAGTGCAGAGGATGACTAGGTTGAATGTATTCACAGTAGGTAAATGCCACACATACTCCTTAATCCTTCTTGAGCATCTGTTGATAAACTTATGACTTATCTGTGTGCTTTTAAGTTGTCACCAATCTTTTCTATGTTGTGATATGTTTGAATTCCTTCCCTAGATTTATTTCCTTAGTATCCCATTTCTCTATAACAACATTAAGCTAATCAGATCAAATAATCCCCAGAAAAGAATTTGAAGAGTACTATACTACCCTTCTAACAGAGCAAAACGTCTTTTTTTGTTTTTTAATGAACTGCAATTTTACAAAAATTTCTAAGATATAGGTAATGTGAAACTAATATACACTTAAATAACATTTGTTGACGTCTTGGAAATTCAAAGATGAAGAGATACGCTTTTAGTATTTGTGGAGAATAACTTTTCTTCCGACCTTTAATGATGGATAAAATATCCACAGGAAGATCATTCAAGACAGAAGAAACATTGTCAGCGGAAATCTGAGACAAGAAAATATGGGATGGCTAGGAGAAGCATAATCAATTTGATACTAACAGAACATAGTTCATCTGGGGAGAGTTGTGTTAAATGATGAGGAAGAGGATTCTTTACAGGATGGTTTAAACTGCAACTGATGTCAATTTAACCACTGTTTATTGAACGCTGAGGAATTCAAAAATGAAGAGACAGTTTAAGTGCTCAAGGGGGAAATGATTCAGTTCAGTTCAGTTGTTTGGTCCTGTCTGACTCTTTGCGAGGAAATGGTAGGTGGCAGTAAATGCTAGATAATCATCAAACCTAATTTCTTTCTGGACATAGATGTAGACTACATTAGCCAAATGCAGTGAAGGCAATTGGCCAGGTTCCAATCAATGGTATGTAGGTTGAAGGTAAGTTCAGTGTTACCGAGACGTAGCCTTAAAGCAGCTCTCCACACAGGGTGCTTCATTGGTCTTTCGCTTTCCGTGGTGACTTGGAAGTCATAGAATACAGTTGGGAGAGACAAAAATAACCTTCATCCCCAATCAGTATTCTGGCCTGGAAAATGCCATGGACTGTAAAGTCCATGGGGTTGCAAAGAGTCAGATATGACTGAGCAACTTGAACTTTCACTTTCTGGTAACTTCTTGAAATAAATATTACTTATGAGTGAAAAAAATAATATTGTTCTAAGCCATTGAGATTTTGAGGCTCTGTGGCATCTCTTAGCATTAACTTAAAGAATATAATGCAGTAATTCATGAAATACATGACCATTCGAAAGATGAGGTGTATCATTCAAGGTGAGAATGTAAACAGACTATAGCTGTAGATTAAGGCTAGATTTAGGACAAGTAAAAACAAAAACAAAAAGAATCAAATGAGGAAATACAAGTATCTTATCAAACAGATTTCCTAAATCCTCGTATCAAGGAAAATGTATATAGACTTCTAGTTGTATTTTACTATATTGTTTTATCAAATATATCTGTAATCAGCAATCTTTTGCCACTTGGTTTTTATAGAGTGATAAAAAATGGGTTTAGAGACATATTGAATCCATCAATTGCTCTCAAGCTAGAAATATTATTTAATGTATAGATTTGACTTAGAAATAAAGCCTATATTTCATTATCTTAAAAGATATTGTGGTCATAAACAATGGCAGAGTATTTAAAGTGAAAAGTTTTATGAACGATATACTCACCCTTTCCATTTGTAAAGACTTCAGAATTCTCAAAGCATTTTCATATAACATTTCATTTGATCATTTCTAAAAATATAGTGAGTATTTCAATGATCTATTATGTAACTACCCTCTCAGAAAGTAAGTGGCTTAAACAAAGCAATCACTTATTGAATTCACAAATCTAGAATTTGAATCAGGCTCAATGGAAATAGGACTGGACATGGAACAACTTACTGGTACAAAATCAAGAAAGGAGTATGAAGAGGCTGTATACTGTCACCCTGCTTATTTACCTTATTGGAGAGTACATCATACAAAATGCCTGGATGGATGGATCTCAGAATGGAATCAAGGTTGCCAGGAGAAATATCAACTACCTCAGATATGCAGATGATACCACTCTAATTACAGAAAGTCAAGAGGAACTAAAGAACCTCTTGATGCAAGTGAAAGAGGAGAGTGAAAAAGCTGGCTTAAAACTCAGCATTCAAAAACTAAGGTCAAAGCATTCAGTCTCATCACTTCATGGAAAATAGATGGGGAAAAAGTGGAAACAGTGATGGATTTTCTTTTCTTGGGTTCCAAATTCAGATGGTGACTGAATTCATGAAATTAAAAGATGCTTGCTCCTTGGAAGGAAAGCTGTGACATACCTCATTTTGTTCTGTTTTTCTTCCTTTAGTTGCTAAGTAGCGTCTGACTCTTTGGAATGAGGTCCACCCCAAGACTATAGGCTCCTCTGTTCTTGGGATTTCTGAGGCAAGAATACTGGAGTAGGTTGCCATTTCCTTCTCCAAGGGATCTTCCTGACACAGGGGTCAAACCCACCTTTTCCCTGCATTGGCAGGCAGATTCTTCATCACTGTGCAACCTGAGAAGCTATGCAATCCTAGAGAGCATATTAAAAGGCAGACATCACTTTGCTGACAAAGATCCGTATAGTCAAAGCTTATGGTTTTTCTAGTAGTCATGTACAGATGTGAGAGTTGCACCATAAAGAAGACTGAGCACCACAAGGAATTGATGCTTTTGAACTGTAGAGCTGGAGAAGGGACTTGAAACTTGAGAAGTCTCAAGAAGAAACTCTTGAGAGTCCCTTGGACTGCAAGGAGATCAAACCAGTCAATCCTAAAGGAAATCAACCCCAGATATTCATTGTAAGGATTGTTGCTAAAGCTGAAACTCCAATACATTGGCTACCTGATGTGAAGAGCTGACTCACTGAAAAAGATCTTGATGCTGGGAATTACTGAAGGCAAAAGGGTAGAGGGGGGCAGAGGATGAGATGGTTAGATAGCATCATCAGCTCAATGGATATGAATTTGAGCAAACTCTGGGAGATATTGGAGGACAAAGGAGCCTGGAATGATGCAGTCCATGGGGTCACAAAGAGTTGAACACAATTTAGAGACTGGACAAGAACAAATCTCAAAAACCTACTGAGGCTCATAAAGAGAAGATGGACAGTTCACCTCTTGAGACAATGGCGAGGCTATGGAAGAACATGTAGGATGAAAAATGTTTTCACAGCCATTTTTAGAAAATGATATCTGCCAATTCAAAATAGGCATTGCCATTCTCATTTTTAAATAATAAAATTGAGGTTAAGATTGTGTATACCCATGGCGGATTCATGTTGATGTATGGCAAAACCAATACAATATTGTAAAGTAATTAACCTCCAATTAAAATAAATAAATTTATATTAAAAGATTGTGTAAGTGATTAACCCAATGCCAAATAGAAATAGGAAAGCTGAAGCTGAAAGAAAGTCTATTTTCTCCAAGGAAAGCACTTTTTTTCCCTTCTATTATTAGTTCCTAACCACAATGGTAATCACATCTATAGAAACAGTTAGCATCAAGTACATTCCTGGTGTATCAGTAGTATACCACATTAGCTCAAAAGTGGTACTAAATGAAAATGCAAAATGAAATTAAAATAGTGAGAAGTTAAACAAATAATTTTACTGGTAGTAAAAATCAGCATAATTATTTTACAGTGATATATTATGCATTATCATGGAAATCATATGCTATAGTGAACTATACAATTGAGTTTGCATTAGAGCAAAATATTATTATTGCAATTCCTATGAATATTTAAATTTTAGATTTCCAGATTTGAAATTTTTCCAGGTCAATGAAGCAAGGATACTCACACTTAAGACAATTCCCAATGAAACACTTGATATAGCTTAGCTCCCATCATTGCTATTCCTCTGGAATGTTCTTCATGTGTATGTGCATGTGAACTGAGTTGTGTCTGACTCCTCGAAACCCCATGGACTCCCCATAGCCCACCAAGCTCCTCTGTCCATGGAATTTTCCAGGAAAGAATATTGGAATGTGTTGCCGTTTCCTACTCCAGAGGATATTCCCAAGCGAGGGATGGAACTAGCATCTGTTGTGTCTCCTGCGTTGGCAGGCGGATCCTTTCCCAGTGGTGCCGCATGATTTTCACATTATTTCACTGTCCATTTGGTTCTCCAATACAGACTGCTGCTGCTAAGTCACTTCAGTCATGTCCGACTCTGTGCAACCCCATAGACGGCAGCCTACCAGGCTCCCTGTCCCTAGGATTCTCCAGGCAAGAACACTGGAGTGGGTTGTCATTTCCTTCTCCAATGCGTGAAGGTGAAAAGTGAAAGTGAAAGTGAAGTCGTGTCCGACTCTTAGCGACTCCATGGACTGCAGCCCACCAGGCTCCTCCGTCCATGGGATTCTACAGACTGCTCATAGCAATTTAACTTCTCTCCTGACCGCTTTTATTCCTTCACATACATTTATCTAGTTAGGCAAAAATTTGGCTTATTTAACCTTCTAAATAGTGCCTAAATTTTCTAATACTTCTCTATTCTTCCTGAAATTATCAAAATTAAGTATAGCTTCATCCTATACTTGGGATATTCCATTTTCTTTTTGTCTCCTGTCATAGTTTTCGTTACAATCTCCAAACTACTGCCTATGTCATAGTGATCTTAAAATAGAAAGATTACCCTTACATATGTGAAAGAATCACAAAGATGAAACTCAAAGTACATGGAATTGTAAAGTAATAACAATTACACCACCAATACCACAATGACGACAGCCCCATGAGTCTTCACCTTGTGCAAAGCATTGAACGGACAAAGAACCTATCTCATAATCCTCATTCTAATTTAGGCTATTATTATTCCAGCTTTACACAAACTGAGCTCTTTTGGGGTCACTAACTTGCCAAAGGAAATGCAGATGCAAGGAAAACCTGTCCAGATTCACATTTTACCATTTCCTCCAAAGCACTGTATCTTTAAGTCACAGTGAGTCCTTTTATAGCCTTAAATATCATGCTTTTCACATGTTATTTCTCTATCTGAAGTGTAGTATTCAGTGGAAAATTCTTATTCTTTTAAAATAAATAGAACATTACGCTCTTATGGGAGGTGTTCCCAAGATATGAGTAATTATTAAAAACTATTCCTAATAAGAGCTATCCTTTTTGATGACTAACCGTATGTCCAAAACTCATAAATTTTAAATATATTTATTTATCCCCCCTTGACATAAATGTGATTAGCATCCTTATGTGTGACACATGTGAACATTGAGAAGCAGAGCGTGACTTGCCTTAAGACATAGAACAAGATCATGTAGCATTGCCAGTGATTCCAACATGTTTTTGTAACTTGTATGATTTTTGTGAGAGCTTATGACTAAATCTATGTGAAAGAATATATCAGATGGACAAATTACAGGCATTCCATATTTTTTTATAAGCTATATTGTATGGATAGACGATATAGATAAATGATGGTAAGTGACAGATAGATGTATTCCCATTAAATTATGTCTTATACCATCTACAGAGATTTTTTATTTTTATTTCTATATCTATCTATCTATCTATATATTTATCATTTAGTACAGAGTTGGAACGTAGAATTTTTATTCCAAAAATGTTTGTTGAAATCATGTTTCTTTCTTTCTTTTTTTTTTTTAGGAAAAACACCAATACGGTATACTAACACATATATATGGAATTTAGAAGGATGGTAACAATAACCCTGTGTACGAGACAGCAAAAGAGACACTGATGTATAGAACAGTCTTATGGACTCTGTGGGAGAGGGAGAGGGTGGGAAGATTTGGGAGAATGGCATTGAAACATGTATAATATCATGTATGAAATGAGTCGCCAGTCCAGGTTCGATGCACTATACATCAGTGTCTCTTTTGCTGTCTCATTTCATTGAGCAAATGAATGTGTCCATTTTTTTGCCATGTTTCCTTTAATACGATTTCAAAGCTTTAGGTCTTACAGAAAGGATGCTGAATCTGCCAGCATAAATTCAAGCTCCCACCCTTACCTCCCCCTTATTCCAGTGCAGTACTTATTGCTGGCAATACCTACAGCATTTAAGATGAGGAGACTTAATTTATGGGCCAGGTTTTCCTGCAGTCAAATTACACCTGAACAACTGTGCTCCTTGACTTTAGTGATGAGTGTACTTACCAACCAAAGATCAAGGCAGAGAGACTTCCCATAGGATTCCATAGAACCCTCTTCTTAATCCATACGTATGCATGTCACACTTTGGAAACACATTTGAATAACATGTTTTGACTTTTGTTTTCCTTATTAGACTATAACAGCCATAAGAGGAACTATTTTGAGTCAACTTTTGGTGGATTACTCAGCATTCTGCTTTGAAAATACTTGGTAAATAAAATGTTCTTAAAGAAAATATTGAAAATTTGAAATCCATGAAAGAATGTTTAGTGAATGGAAAATACATAAATATAAATAGATATATTTAATGTAATGAATGATTTGATATATTGATTTTTCTAATTTTATTCATGTGGATAGTCTATGCTTCCGGTTATGTAATATTTGCAGGAAGGGTTTATTTCTAGAAGTAGCCTATTGTAGCGTCTGAGGTCCTGGAATCTGCACCCACACTACCTGAAGTCATAGTTTACATCTACTTTAGGGAACTTACTAATTGTGCTTCAGTTTCTCATTATATAATAGGAATTTTGTAAATAAAAAGTGAGTTAAAAATATCTGCTTATAAGACACATAGATCAGTGTCTTGTAAGCAGAATGTGATGGATAAATGTTTTCTGATGTTTTAGGAGTGTTTCATGGCATCATTAAAGGAGATAGGTTAGCTACGTCTCATTGATTCTCTCAGGAAGGAATAATTCAGATTTTCTCAGGAAGAAAGAAAAATATAGACTTTATCACAGAGGCAATGATAGTCTGGAAAATGGCAAAATTCACTAGATTTGTAGCAAGTAGATGCTCATTACATACAGAGGAAATTGGTATGCTTGTATCGTAATTTGAATTTTACATCTAAAAAAAAGGAAGACAAAATAATTTATTTTTAAAAGTTAGCATGGCTGAACCATCACCTCTATTAATGCTAAGTAAAATGACTTAGAAGAAACAAATTTGAAATACTGACACAAATGTGAATAACAAAAAAGATAAACATTTTACATTCTTGAATTTGTGAAATATCTGTACATTGAATCATTGTTTGTTAGAAGTTCTAAATATTGATATAAATTAACTTTAAATGATTTTCAACCAAAATAACAAATTATACTTGTCTTTGAAGTTCAGAAGCACAAAGTACTGTTTAATTTTTTTATTTATTTTACATTGGAGTAGAGTTGATCAGGTACATGGTGTTAGTTTTAGGTGTACAGCAAAGAGACTCAGTTATATGTATACATGTATCTATTCTTTTTCACATTATTTGCCCATTTAGGTTGTTATAGAGTACTGATCAGAGTTCCCAGTGCTATGCAGGAAGTCCTTCTTGGTTATCTGTTTTGACTCTGGTACTTCATTCTGGAAAGGAATTTGGGAAGGATGGTGGATGGCCTAAAATTAAGATGCAACATGGAGTGCTTCTCTGACAGCTTTGAAGCTGCCAAAGACTCAAAGGCCAAACCATGAGTTTCTCAATGCTCACCACGTATGTCCCCCACCAGGGCGATAGCCCCTCCACTCAGTTTGTTCCCCCGTCAACTGGAGCAACTTCTGCAGCCTGTCCTGTATCCAGCTTCCCTGCCAGCCCGCAGAACTAGTCAAATAAGCCAGTCGCATCCTCTCTGGGGAACCAGAAGTCACTCAGCCTCTTGTTGCTGCAACATTTGCGTCCCAGCCCCCTGCACATTCACCCTGCTCCCAAGTGCAGCCTCACGGGTCCTGTACAGCGTGAGATGCTCTTCTGCCCAAGGCTGTGAGTTTACACAACCAATTAACTGCTGTCAGTCTCATCTGTCCAGTGACAGCTTTGGGTGTTTAGCCATCTGGAGAACCTAGAATGGGGGCCCAGTGTCTCACCAATGCATGAAGAGTAGGCGAATAAAACAGGAACATATTTTAAATTTCTTCTATTGTTTTATTCATTTACTTAATATTATTATTGTTTATAAAAAGTATAATCCCCCTTTATTCCATAATTTATCCATTCATTAAGTAGTCAGATCTTTTTTAAATTTTATTTTTGCCCTTACAAAAAGTCGGACACAACTGAGTGACTGAGCACAGCATAGCACAGGCCAGCCAGAGCAGATATCTCCCAGACTTCACTTTCTGCCATCATGCAATAAAAAATCTTGCTGCTTTTAAAGGGAACATGTGATGAAGTCAGGTCCACCCAGATTAATCTCCTTACCTTAGGTCAACTGCATTAGGCTGGGTTCTCCATATATATGATTTATTGTACAGTATTAGCTTCCCTTCAGCTGGTAAATAATCCACCTGTGATGCGGGAGACCTGGGATCGATCCCTGGGTTGGGGAGATCCCCTGGAGAAGGGAAAGGTTATTCACTCCAGTTTTCTGGCCTGGAGAATCCCATGGACTGTATAGTTCATAGGGTTGCAGAGTAGGACAGGATTGAGCGACTTTCCCTTTCACAGTATTAGCACACATGAATATGCAACTTCTTGACAGTCTTCATTCTCTTCATGAGTAAAATGAGGATACTGATACTGTTCTTACTATTTCAGAGTTGTTTTGAAGTTTAAATGTGCCAAAGTTAAAAAAAAAAAAACAAAAAACCCTTTGAGCACTCTGTAAAGATAATATTACTTAAGATAAATATTGCTTATTTAGTTGTAACTCTAAGTTATGTTCTGTTGCAAGCACTTCAGAAGAATTATTGCATTTCACTTCACCCTATCTCCATTGTACCTATTTTATATATGAGAAAACCGGGGCACAAATGCAGCCAAAATTTAAAACCAGCCAAGCTGACTCCAGAGGGCACATGACTAACAACTTTCCATTTTGCACATGTAACGTTTTTATTTGATTTCATTTTTGCCTTATTTTTTAATGTTTTCTTGATTTCTCATTCCCAGTCCATTCTCTAATAACTGCTACACCAAAATTCTGATTTTTTTTTTAACTTGAATCTCATCTCTTAAAAATTTGCCATTTATTTTTTTCCTATTTGGTATCTTGCAGTTGTTTGCATCAAACTGTTTTCAACTTGATGATATTTTCTAATTTTAGATGACGTTTTATTTTTCTGCTCTCCTATGTTTATCTGCAGGAGAAAAGTACATAATGAAAACTATGCTTTTCTGTTTATGTGTGTGCTTGTTTGAGTTTTGCCTTTTTTTAAATGGTAATTTTGTGTGGAAGCGCTTCCCTGGTGGCTCAGACAGTAAAGAATCCACCTGTAATGCAGAAGACCTGGGTTTGAACCCTGGGTAGGACAGATGCCCTGGAGAAGAGAATGGTTACCCACTCAGTATTCTTGGCTGGAAAGTCCCATGGACAGAGGAGCCTCGAGGGTTACAGTCCATAGGGTCACAGAGTCGGACATGACCGAATGACTAACACTTCATGCTTTGTGTAGAAATTGCCACAAATGCCATGCTATTATAAGGGAAAATAAAGCAGAATACACATTTATTGTTTTAAACTATTGACTCCCAATGCCTAAGTTAAGGTGTTTGATAGACTGTGAGACAGATTCTTAGATGCTGAGCAAATAAATTACTCTGAAAAGCACTGTCTTTGTCTTCAGTGAATAAAAATTGTATTTAAGTTTTAGTTGTGTTTGGGCTCCATTTAATTTGCTTTTTATAGATTTATTGAAGAAAGGGAATATTTGAGTGCTTTAGTGACCCAATTGTAGCATTTTCTTGAAAATTGTTTTCTTTATTTTATCATTAATGGGAGTCTTAATATAGTTACCAACCCACTGGCCTGAAGCAGGTATTGTTATAATTAGTGCTGAAAGTCTTTTTAAAATTGTTATTGATTTCCATTTTCAGATGTACACCTGACTTGAAAAGGGTCTGCAACCTTTGCTTGAACTCCTTGTGCAAATCATACTTTTAAAGTAAAACTAACTGAAGAAAGTTTTTAGTAGTCTAAATAGCTTCAGAAAAACAATACAAGATTAAACAAGGAAATGGAATTCCAATTACGTCTTGACTATTTTATTCATATTGTGGAGAAATTTGAGATATCTACAGAAGGATATTAAATATATATATATATATATGTATATTTATTTATTTATTTCATTCTTTTAAATGGTAGTAAAATTGACCAAATAGAGTGCAGTAATTCTATAGGATCAATTGTGAAATTGTTCTTTATAATCTAATATTCACAGCAAGACACACTTGATATATACATATTAAACTGGTTATGTGTGTGAGAAATGAAATAATAATTTATTTTACAGTGATTATGAGACTGGGACAGAAGCATACACTTATAATTATTTATTATGCTTTCTTACTTCTATTAAGTAATTCTGATCATTGGAAAGATGATGATCAAATGCCCAAACTATGTTTTGAGTTCTGGAGATCTAATGTACAACATGGGAAATTTAGAATTTAGTATGTTTTACAATCAAAATATTTAATATAAAATAAAAACTATATATCTATGGGATTTCCCAGAATAGTTATATTTAAAAGATATTTTCAAAAATGATATTTTATGGCAATTTATTTGTTTGTTAATTCATTGATTCACAGTTTCAATGAACAGTAGCATCAGTTGTGAACTCAGAGTTGTGTGGTATGGGATTTAGAAACATAAATACAGTATACTAACGCATATATATGGAATTTAGAAAGATGAAAGAATCTTATGTCTCCTCAACAGGTTCAGAGTTTATTGGGTTTGATGGGTAAGTTGATAATTATTATTACATTTCTGTTCTTATATATATGACTTATATAGCCTGTACCCGCCTTCACCATCTACAAAGTGATAAATATGATTTCCATGATTTAAAAAAGAAGCACATTTTAAATAAAGTGTTTAAGTTACTACTGCTACTGCTGCTAAGTAGTTTCAATCCTGTCTGACTCTGTGCGACCCCATAGATGGCAGCCCACCAGGCTCCCCTGTCCCTGGGATTCTCCAGGCAAGAACACTGGAGTGGGTTGCCATTTCCTTCTCCAATGCATGAAAGTGGAAAGTGAAAGTGAAGTCACTCAGTTGTGTTTGACTCTTAGGGACCCCATGGACTGCAGCCCACCAGGCTCCTCCATCCATGGGATTTTCCAGGCAAGAGTACTGGAGTGGGGTGCCATTGCCTTCTCTGAAGTTACTACTAGATAGGCAATAGAAAAAGTTTAACTACTTCCTCTCTCTCTCTTAACACCCTATAACACATAACACAAGCACAACCACACATAATACAAGCAACTTTCTTCAATTTTGATAGAATTAATTTTTAATTTATATAAAATAATATTTATATGATAAAATATTTTATACTTTAAAATGTATATAATATTTTACATATTCAGACTCATTATTTTGGGTAGGGGGTGCATACTCTTCACCATATTTTGAAAAAGGTTCATGGTACAAGCAATGCTAATAACTCCTGACAGAGTGTGGACCAGAAGGAAAAGAAAAATCTTGCAGAAGGTTATAATGCAGTAGTCCCCACTTATTTGAGGTTTTGCAGTTTCAGTTACATGTGGCAACAACTGTTCAAAAATATTAAGTGGAAAATTCCAGAAATAAACAGTTTGTAAGTTTGAAACTGTGCATCACTCTTTCTAAAACTATTGAGATGATAATATATTTTTCTTTCCTCCTATTATTGTAATCCAGTGAGTTAAGAAAACATTTATGTTAAACTTTATTTTTTTATTTCTGAGGGTAATTCTTCTAATTAAGATTTGTTTTCAATCTATTCAAAAGAGATAATGGTTACAACACTGGTAGAAAGTGACAGTGTTGCACTTTTATGAATTTTATAAGAAAAAATAATGCTCAGAATCTGTTTTTAAAAAGCTGGAATTAAGCATATCACAGATGTTGAATACAAGCAATCAGATGTGTACATCAAATTTTTCTAGCCCAGCTACTTTCTTCATTGCAGTTAATCTTGAGGACATGAAGGAAACCTTGAGGTAGCTAGTAGGCTAGATTTCCTTCAGTGTTTTTCTACTATGTCACCTCTATGGTGAGTGTTTATAAGAATGGAACTTTTGATCAGTGTCTCTCAGTTCAGTTCAGTTCAGTCGCTCAGTCGTGTCCGACTCTTTGCAACGCCATGGACTGTAGCACACCAGGCTTCCCTGTCTATCACCAACTCCTGGAGCTTGCTCAAACTCATGTCCATCAAGTTGGTGATGTCATCCAACCATCTCATCCTCTGTCATCCCCTTCTCCTTCTGTCCTCAATCTTTCCCAGCATTAGGGTCTTTTGCAATAAGTCAGTTCTTTGCATCAGGTAGCCAAAGTATTGGAGTTTTAGCTTCAGCATCAGTCCTTCCAATGAATATTCATGACAGTTTTCCCTTAGGATTGACTGGTTCGATCTCTTTGCAGTCCTAGGACTCTTCAAGAGTCTTCTCCAACACCACAGTTCAAAACCATCAATTTTTCAGTGCTCAGCTTTTCTTATAGTCCAACTCTTCTGCAATGGCAACCCACTCCAGTACTCTTGCCTGGAAAATCCCATGGACAGAGGAGCCTGGTGGGCCATAGTCCATGGGTTCGCGAAGAGTCGGACACAACTGACTGACTTCCCTTTCACTTTTGACTTTCATGCATTGGAGAAGGAAATGGCAACCCACTCCAGTGTTCTTGCCTGGAGAATCCCAGGGAAGGCGGAGCCTGGTGGGCTGCCATCTATGTGGTCGCACAGAGTCGGACACTACTGAAGCGACTTAGCAGCAGCAGCAGCACATCCATACATGACTACTGGAAAGACCAGTGGCTCTAGTCTTGGGTTAGTCTATTCCTTTTCACTGATAAAATAATGTATCTGTTTCAGTAGCTTTGTTTATGAAGCTAATTTCCAGCATTTGGGGGGAGTTGGATGGTGAAATTAAAAATGAATTTGTTCAAAATGCTAACATGTATGTCCACTTTTTATACACAGTGAGTTCTCAATATGCTATGATAATTTTTTTCCTTTAATTTAGGGATGAATGCAACTTTTCTAGAAGAGGAACTAGGGATTTCTTTCTTCCCTGGCACCATGGTTTTTAATTGTCCTTGGACATATATTTTAGTTTATTCATTCACATTACATTTCTCTGATTACCATGCCCAAGCTTTGCATGAAACAGCATTTTTTTTTAATTTCTCATAGGAGATTTTTCTAAAGTTACTTTCTACCAAATTTTCCAAGTAAGTGCATGCCTTCTAATTTGTGGAGCTCAGAGTGCCCTTATCAAGAACTGCAGATAAAAGTAAAGAAGTGTGTGATGAAATTGAGATTTTCCAACCTGTTTTGAATTTGCTTTTTATTTAAGGAAAGTAAAAGTAAAACAAGACCTTTAAGTTTTATGCATTTTTTTCCACTTTTAAGTCACCATCTAACTCTTATTCTTACTTCCAAGTTCTTTATAATGTTTTTCCTAACAGCACTCAATAGAATTTTTAATTATTTGCTGAATGCACAGTATGAGTTAAAAAAAAATCAGAATTCCTTCACAAAATCAATATGACAACAAGCTAATGAGCCTTCCTGTGTGTCACAGCCTAGAAAAGACAAAAATCGAGCCCTAGAAAAGATTTATCAAGCAACTTGCACATATAGAATAGTATGAGACTAAATTATATCACACATAGTTTTATGAGTTTTAGAGGAAAAGGTTGGAAAATAAGTTCTGGATGAGTGTGCTATTTAAGAAGTCTTTTAAAACACATTAGGGCTTTTAATCCCCATTACAATCTTCTAGGTTGGGCATCAAAACTGATTTTATAAGTGGTAGTACACATGCTTTTAAAGGCTAGATAAAGGAAAGAGCTAAGCCATAATGAAAGTGAAAGTGGAAGTCTTAGTTGCTCAGTCATTTCCGACTCTTTGCAACCTCAAGGACTGTAGCCCACCAGGCTCTTCTGTCCATGGAATTCTCCAGGCAAGAATACTGGAGAGGGTTGCCATTTCTTTCTCCAGGGCATCTTCCCAACCCAGGAATTGAACCCAGGTATCCCTGGAGAAGGAAATGGCAACCCACCCAGTATTCATGCCTGGAAAATCTCATGGACCGAGGAGCCTGGTGGACTACAGTCCATGGGGTCACAAAGAGTTGGATAACACAGCGACTTCACTTCACTTCTCCTGCATTGCAGGCAGATTCTTTACTGTCTATACCACAAGGGAGGCCCTAATATGTGAGTTTAAAGATGTATAGAATTTGCTTTTACAAAAAGTAGATAGAAAGGAAAGAGGAAAAGTTTCTCCTTTTAAAAATAACAATAATAAGACCACATAGAAACAGAATATTTTGTTTACTTTAGAGCAAATAATACTTGAATTCTTCAAATTTTCCTTCTTTGATTCTCTGAGCACAATGATTTTATACTGAATTAGAGTCTTAAAACAATGTAAATCATCACTTGTTTGTCAGAAAATTCAATAAGCCTTTGCCCCCTCAAGTTTTTACTAAGTTTTCTTAAGAAAGTCATGTCAATACTCTGACTGACAGATGATAAATCCCAACAGCAGCCTTATAGATTACCAATTATTCTTGCATATAAACACCCCAAATTTGTGACAGGATAACTTTATGGTCATTGTCTAGAATATGTCAATGAATTTTTCATTTCTGTGTCTCTTTAATTGGTTGTATATTACCCAGTCAATTCCTCTCATTATGTGACATGGTGTTAAAGATTTTTTTGGCCTGATATTCACTTATTTTTCTTTCTGTTTAGACCCATGCTTTTCAAAGTAGCTTCCCATATCTCTAAGAGTTTTCTTCCTCTTAAGAAACTATTTTGAAATTAATAACGCATTTCATGGTAATTGTTCTGTATTGCTAATACTCTGACTCCCAAATATGCTTTCTTTTTAATACACTCTTCCCATTTCCTTTCCAAAATATTGTGATTTTCACAGTGTCTCTATTGTTCTTTCAAGCACACTTACGAAAGAAACTGGAATGTGACACCCAGGAAAGACTTTATAACTGTGGCTTTTGAAAAGTTTGAGTAAGAATATTGAATTTTAACATTTTGCTAGGTTGACAGCTAGTGGAACAACCCAAAGTCTTTCTGAGGGTAGTAAGACCAGTCAGGGCTCAGTTATAAAATAGGGAAAAAAATATATTTTTTCAGCTAAGCTTTTTATTTTGTATTGAGTATAGCCAATTAACAGCATTGTGATAGTTTCGGGGGGACAGCAAAGGGACTAACTATACATTTACATGTATTCATTTGCCCCCAGATTCCTCTCCCATCCAGGCTGTTACATAACATCAAGCAGTTTCCTGTGCTATACAGTAGGTCTTTGTTGGCCATCCAGTTTGAATATGGCAGTGTGTACATGTCCAACCCAAACTCCGTAGCTATCCTTTCCCCACCTGCCCCTCCCCTCCACCCCTGGAAACCATAAGTTCATTCTCTAAGTCTGTGAATCTGTTTTTGTTTGGTAAATAAGTCCATTTTTTATCCTGTCTTTTGAGATTCCGCATAGAAGTGATGTTACACAACATTTTTGATTCTCTGACTTACTTCACTTAGTATGATCCGCTCTGCATCCCTCCATGTTGTTGCAAATAGCATTGCTTCATTCCTTTTAATGGACAAGTAGTGTTCCGTTGTACGTGTGTGTGTTCAGTTGTTCAGTCCTGTCTGGCTCTCTGCAGCCCCATTGACTGTAGCCCACCAAGCAGGCCCCTCTATCCATGGAATTTTCCAGGCTATAATGATGGAGCAGATCTCCATGTTCTCCCCTAGGGGATCTTCCAGACTCAGGGATCAAACCCAGGTCTCTTGTATCTCATGCACTAGTGGATTCTTTACCACTAGTGCCACCTGGGATGTCCATTCCAGTATATATAGTTCAGCAAAATCAAGAACTGGAGCCGACTGTGGCTTAGATCATTAGCTCCTTACTGCAAAATTCAACCTTAACTTGAAGTAGGGAAAACCACTAGACCATTCAGGTATGACTTAAATCAAATCAATTATGATTATACAGTGGAGGTGACAAATAGATTCAAGAGATTAGATCTGATAGATAAATTACCTGAAGAACTATGGGCAGAGGCTTGTAACATTGTACAGGAGGCAGTGACCAAAACCATCTCAAAGAAAAAGAAATGCAAGAAGACAAAGTGTTTGTCTGAGGAGGACTTAGGAAAGCAAAAAAGGAGAGAAGTGAAAGGCAAAGGAGAAAAGGAAAGATACACCCAACTGAATGCAGTTCTAGAGAATAGCAAGGAGCGATATGCAAGCCTTCTTAAGTTAAAAATGCAAAGAAATAGAGGAAAGCAATGGAATGGGAAAGACTAGAGATCTCTTCAAGAAAATTGGTAATACCAAGGGAACATTTCATGCAAAGATGGGGTCAGAAAAAGGACAGAAAGGGCAAGAACTTAACAAAAGCAAAGTAGGTTAAGAAGAGGTGGCAAGAGTACACAGAAGAACTGAAAAAAAGATCTTAATGACCTGGATAACCACAATGATGTGGTCATGCACCTAGAGCCAGACATCCTGGAATGTGAAGTCAAATGGGCCTTAGGAAGCATAACTGCAAACAGTTGAGGTAATGGAATTCCAACTGAACTATTTCAAATCCTAAAAGATTATGCTGTGAAAGTTCCACACTCAATATGCCAGCAAATTTGGAAAACTCAGCAGTGGCCGCAGGACTGGAAAATTTTAGTTTTCATTCCAATTCCAAAGAAGGGCAATGCCAAAGAATGTTCAAAGTATTGTAAATTGTGCTCATTTCACTTGCTTGCAAGATAACGCTCAAAATCCTGAAAGCTAGATTTTAACAGTACATTAACCAAGAACTTCCAGATGTATAAGCTGGATTTAGAAAAGGCAGAGGAACCAGAGATCAAATTTCCAAAATCTACTGGATCATAGAGAAAGAAAGGGAATTCCACAAAAACATTTACTTCTGCTTCATTGATTATGCTAAAGCCTTTGATTGTGTGGATCACTACAAACTGAAAATTCTTAAAGAGTTGGGAATACCAAACCATTTACCTGTCTCCTGAGAAAACTGCGTGCAGATCAAGAAGCAATTGTTGGAACCAGGCAATGGAACAATGTAACTAACAGACAGGCTCAGAATTGGGAAAGGAGTATGACAAGTCTGTATATTGTCACTCTGCTTATTTAACTTCTATGAAGAGTACATCTTCAAAATGCTGGGCTGGATGAATCACAAGCTGGAATCAAGATAGCCAGAAGATACATCAACAATCTCTGATACACAGATGATACCAATTTAATGGCAGAAAGTCCATTTTTTGACTGTTGTAAACAACCTTACAGTGAATATTAGGATGCATGTGTATTTCTGAATTATGTTTTTCTGTGGATATATTCCTGGGAATAGAATTTCTGGATCACATGATAGTTATATTCTAATATCTTATATTAAAATATAATATATATATATATATATACATATCTTATATAAAATATAAAAAGTTAAAAGTTATATTTTAATATCTTAAGGAACGTCCATACTGTTCTCTCATCACCACTGTAAATGTAGGAAAGTTCCCTTTACACCCTCTCCAGCATCTATTGATAGCCAGAAAAAAGAGGAACTTCTGAGATATACAGTAACACTGATGAACCTAGAGGATATTATGTGAAGTGAAATAAACTACTCACAGAAAGAAAAACACTGCATGATTACATTTATATGAAGTATCTAAAACAATCAAGTTCATAGAATCAACTTGTGATATGATGGTTACCAGGGACTAGGGGGATGAGGACATGGGAAATTACTAATTAATGAGCATGATAACATTTCATTTAAAGAAAATGAATACATTCTAGAGATCTGATATATAACCTTGCACCTATAGTCAACAATAATGTATTGTACATGAAAATTTGTTAAGAAATTAAATCTCATGTTAAGTGTTCTAAAATAAAATTCAATTTTTTAAATTAAAAAATCATATATGAAGTACTAGTTCCAATATTCCCTGTTAATGTATTCCTCTTTTTAAAAGATTGCATTCATTAATTAAAAATGGTCCTATAACCTAAAGCAACCTGAGCATCTGGAGAAAAATCTGGGTAATAGAATCACATTCTGCTCCCACTCAGAAAAAAGTAAGCCCAACTATCTGAAAAAGAATTCTTTACTTCAGGACAGTGAATTATTCTTTGGTAGTCAGTAAAAGAATATAACCTGTTGTAAGCCAGTTTCAATTTATGTGAAAAATTCTGGACTGTAATCATAATAGAAGAAAAATCATCAAGGCTTTCAGCATTTCTACATTTTAAAAATATTATTTACAAAATTAACAAAAGAGAGTCAACTAATTAAACTGTACTCCATTTCATCTGTCTCAGGTTTGAAAAATGCCTGTACACTAGTTAAATATCAAGTTATTTCTATGACTTTAATGGGACAAAATAATCTTGTAATAATACATTTGCATTGATAAAACACAACAGAGCTTATTTTCTATATTAAAACATAATGCCACCTTGATTTTTTTTAAAGAATTACTCTTTACCCTTATTTCCATCTTTGTAAAATGAAACATTTATGATTTACCCATAATTTTTAAACCAGAGAATACTAGTACTCAGAAACCATTATCTCTGGTCAATCTCCATATTCTGCCTGCTCTAAGTAAATATACGGCTTACAAGTTTGCTGAAATTTATCTCATTAAAATTTTATTGAGAGTTAAGGTTGGATGGCATCACCGACTGGATGGACATGGGCTTGGGTGGACTCCGGGAATTGGTGATGGACAGGGAGGCCTGGCATGCTGTGGTTTATGGGGTCGCAAAGAGTCGGACACGACTGAGCAACTGAACTGAACTGAACTGATCTTTATTTTAAAAGTTATATAAAAACAAAAGTTAACCACTTTCTTGATGAGATATAGTTATTAAACTCCCTGAAGGCAAATGACCACCCCAGTGATTTCTCAATGTCTCTCTTAGAGAGATAGCAATGCCATCTTTTAAGTTAGGAAATGCAATATAGCACAGATGCTCATCTTTATTTCTATCAGGTTCAAAACTTAGTTGGAAAGCTCAAGGAGGCCTCAGTGTCCTCCCAGGAGGGTATCCAACAACATACTAAATTAATCTACCCCCTGTTCACACTTCACTCAGCTATTTTCTTTTCCCATCTCAGTTTAAATTTCTCTCAATTACAACTGTAAATATATAATTAGTTTTTTAGAATCGTGTTTATCATAAAAACACAACCAATCACACCTGTAAAATTAGAGTCATAGAAAATAAATCCTGAAAGTGTGCGTGCATGCGTGCATACGTGTGCGCCGTCCCGCCGGCTCGCCCGCCAGCTCAACTGGCTTGGCGGGGGTCGGCCTGCTCTACGGGTGCCTTCACCACGGTTGCTAGTCATGACTCTGTAGGCGGAAGCGTGGAGACCAGCCTGAGCGTCACAGGCTCCCCCACACACAACCGCGTGACCCGGGGACTTTCCCCAGGGTGTGCAAAAACACAGGCACCACCTCAATTCAGAGATGGGGGCGGGAAAGGGTGCACCCGCGTCTTCGCGGAATAAAAAAAAAAAAAAGAAAATAAATCCTTTGATATCTCCATCTATTAGAAATTTTAATAAAAATGAGTTTATTGGTATCTATTTTAAATCTAGGTTAAATATTATGATGTGTACCTAAAACTGTCCTTCAGTTAGGAGGAACAATGAAAAAGTCTATTGACAAAGGTTTCAAATAATTGTTTTACTGATCAACAATTGAAAAAACAACAATTGTTTCTCAGAGGGGGAAAATGAAGTTGTGATAGCTACTTAATAGTTATAAATCTACTGGGACCCATGCAACAGGTACATTAAAAAAGTGCTTTGATAGTACAATAGATAATAACAACTCAACATTCATTTATTCTTTCTCCCATTGAATCAAAGAATTAAATACATAAGACATTATTCATTTGCAGATTGATTAAATAAATATATTATCGATAAATATAATGTAGCATAAATATTATCGATAAATATAATGCTGCTGGAAAACCTTAGAGAGTTGTTTACAAAGCTGACAGGCAAGCAGAAAGCACAGAGGATTACGTGGGGAACTACAGTGAAATGTAAAGATTATCATGATAAAAATGTCACTGGAGCGTGGGCTGGGATGGGGGTTCTTAAGGCAGTGATAAGGTTAGCAAAGTCTCCCATTGTGAGAAGACTTACTCTTAAAGTTAAAGAACATGTAGGATGAATCTAGGAAAATAAAGGAGGGACATGTGTCCCAGAGATAGAAAATAGTAAGTGAAATTGTGCAGAAATTAAGAATTTTTAAATTTTCCTCACTGGTGCAGTGAACATTTAGAATAAACTAGAAAGACAGGGCCAGAGACAAATTCGAGACCAGATTGTTCACAACCTTCAAAGGTCTTATGTATTAATGCTTTATCTTATATCATAGGAGGGTGTTAAACAGG
Organism: Bos javanicus; assembly: GCF_032452875.1. Classification (NCBI taxonomy): domain Eukaryota; kingdom Metazoa; phylum Chordata; class Mammalia; order Artiodactyla; family Bovidae; genus Bos; species Bos javanicus. The sequence goes on from NC_083877.1 coordinate 94,662,002, forward strand.
CAGTAAGATGTTCATATTCATATTCATGTCAGAAAGTCCTCTCTGTTAAAATTGTGAAGAATGAGTTCAATGGGAGCCAGAATAAAGGCGGAAAGACAAATTAGAAGGCTATTGCAGCAGTGCATGAAGAAATAAGAGAGAAAGCAAAATGGATAGAAAGGTAGGAGGGAGATTTGATTTACAATTAAATGTAGACATGGCAAGACATGGTTATTCACTCTTGATAATAAAGAAGAAGGAGGTGAAGATTAAAGTCAGATTTCTGAATTTGATAACTGAGAGGAAGGTTATATTACATATTGAAAATGCAAGTGGGTTCAGTGGGATTAATAGAACACTGGTTCAGCATTATAGGTGTTAAGATTGAAATATCTATAAATTATACATTTGAAATAAGCAAAATGCAAACATATACTGCTGTACATTTTACAGAAAATTTTGAACAAGCTAATGATTTTAAAGACACTAGTCTATGAAAGAAAGTGTAGTCGCTCAGTTAAGTCTAACTCTTTGCATCCCCATGGACTGTAGCCACCAGGTTCCTCTGTCCATAGAATTCTCCAGGCAAGAATACTCAGGGCTCGGGGGCGTGGGGGGTTCCATATCCTCCTCCAGGGGATCTTCCCAACCCAAAGTCTCCTACAATGGCAGGCAGCTTCTTTACCTCTAACGCCACCTAGTATACAGTCCATGGAATTCTGCAGGCCAGAATACTAGAGTGGGTAGACTTTCCCTTCTCCAGGGGATCCTCCCAACCCAGAGATCAAACCCAGGTCTCCCATATTGCAATCCCAGGTGGATTCTTTACCAGCTGAGCCACAGGGAAGCCAAAGAATACTGGAGTGCGTAGTCTATCCCTTCTCCCGCAGATCTTCCTAACCCAGGAATTGAACCGGGGTCTCCTGCATTGCAGGAGGATTCTTTACCAATTGATCTTATAGGGAAGCCCCTAATGTGAGAAAGAATATTATAATCTAATCACCAGTGAGAGAGAATGAGAAAGCATAAGGTGATAAAGAGAGCGTGTGTAGCAGTGTCATGAAAGTAAAAGAAAGAGTTTAAAACAAGGTTTTCAAAAGTGTCAGATGTGGCCACAGTAAAATAATGTAAGGATGAGGACTGTCCATTGTGAAGGTGAATAGTGGCAATGCTAAGAGGAATTTTGGAGAAGGCAATGGCAACCCACTCCAGTACTCTTGCCTGGAGAATCCCATGGACGCAGGAGCCTGGTGGGCTGCCGTCTACAGGATTGCACAGAGTCGGACACAACTGAAGTGACTTAGCTGCTAAGAGGAATTTAGTGCATAGATGACACCTGATCAAAATTGTAGTCAGCTTCATAATCAATAGGAAGTTGAGAAAGCAAAAACAATAATATAAACAATATACCTTAATATTATTTGGCAATAAAAAGTAGGAGATAGCTCCATGGTACCTAAAAGTACTTTACAGTATCAAAGCAGGGATGTGTATGTGTGCATTTACAAATATATGTACATATTCATTATTTCTTTTTACTGAAAAAGAGAAAAAATATGCCTGAGTACGATTATGAAAAATGTATTAGAAAGTTTAAGAAACACAAGTCGCATGACATAGTTGATATCAGAACATGTTTTGTTAAAAAAGTAATAGAAAACAACATAATCCAGATATGAGGTAATTAGAAGTAATAGTATCTTCAACTTGGTGTGGGTGTATACTGGAGGGATTCCAGAAGGATAAAGACCTAATTAAACATGTGTTTCAGACATACTGTTCTGGCCTTCCTATGGATATGAATTGCAGTGGGTCCAGCCTTGAGGAAAGGAAGCCAGGTAAGGGCCTTATGTAAAATTCAATCAACAAGTGATCAAGACATAAACAGAACTGATCATTATAGAAGAAGGGATAAGGGAAATAACACTTAAGTTTTGAGTAAGTGGAATATGTGGGTCTTAGTTTCTAACTAGATATCATGAGTGATCTGATGATAGAGATGATGTATTGGGACAAGTACAGAAATGTTCACAATTTTGCAAATTTGATAATTAGACAATTAAAAACAAGTATTTATTGAGTGCCAACTGTGTACTATATACTATATAGAGCTGGGGGTGAGAGCTAAACAGAAAGATAATGCACAAATACTTTGGGTAGTGCAAAATTCTCCAGGCCAGAATACTGGAGTTGGTAGCTATTCCCTTCTCCAGGCAGATTCTTTACCGACTCAGCCACCATGGAAGCCCATGTGTATATATGCATATATGGGCTTCCCAGGTGGCATCCCTTCTCCAGGAGAATCTTCCCGACCCAGGAATCTAACCCAGGTCTCCTGCATTGCAGACAGATTGTTTACCTGCTGAGCTACCAGGGAGGCCCATATATGTGGGCTTATTTACATCATACAAACTGCATTTTTTCACATGAAGAAACTAATTTTTTAAAAAATAATGCTTATCATTCAGGCAAATAAGTGGCGCAACTAGGTCTAATTAACACTAAAGTGTTTATATAACTGCACTTAATTCCTTCAATACCCATGTGATAGCTGGTGTTTTAACTTTACTAAATTAAAAATACAATTATTCAAAGAGAATTCCAATAGGATAGTATTCTCTTTTTTTTTAAACTGAAATATCTTGAGAGCTTGGCTGCAATAGAAATTTTGTAAGTATTTCCTTTTTTAGGAAATTACAACCCACGCCAGTACTCTTGCCTAGAAAATCCTATGGACGGAGGAGCCTGGTGTCCATGGGGTCCCAAAGAGTCAGACACGACTGAGGAACTTCACTTCACTTCATTTATTTATTTACTTTGGTGGCGCTGAGTCTTCATTACTGCACACAGGCTTTCTCTAGTTGCAGCGAGTGGGGCTACTCTGTAGTTGCGGTGTGTGGACTTCTCATTACAGCGGGCTTCTCTTGCTACTGACCATGGGCTCCAGGGGCTTGGGCTTCCGTAGTTGAGGCACATGGTCCCAGTAGTTCCAGCTCCTGAGCTATAGAGCCTAGGCTTAGTAGTCGTGGTGCATGGCTCAGTTGCTCTGTGATGTGTGGAATCTTCTTGCACCAGGGATTGAATTCATGTCCTCTGCATTGGCAGGAGAATTCTTAACCACTGGACGGCCAAGGAAACCCTGTATTTCTTGAGTGAATTAAATGAATTGGCCAAGATCTTACAGTAGGTTTCCCTGATAGCTCAGTTGGTAAAGAATCTGCTTGCAATGCAGGAGACCCCAGTTGGGTTACTGGGTTGGGAAGATCCACTGGAGAAGGGATAGGCTCCCCAGTCCAGGATTTTTGGGCTTCCCGTGTGGCTCAGATGGTAAAGAATCTCCCTGCAATGCAGGAGACCTAGGTTTTATCCCTGTGTTTGGAAGATTCCTTGGAGAATGGAAAGGCTACCCACTCCAGTATTCTGGCCTGGAGAATTCCATGGACTGTATAGTCCATGGGGTCGCAAAGAGTCAGACTCAATTGAGCAACTTTCACTTTATAACAGGCAATATTTGGAACTAGATTGCTGCCTCACATCCCTTCTCTTTGTGTTACTCCTATCAAAACCATGAAGCCAATTATTTTTTAAAAAGTAATAATTTTAACAAATTATAAGGGATAAATATAATGTGAAAGACATATCATCTGAGCAATCAGAGAAAAGGATCCATCACATATATTGAGGGCAGAGAAAATTATGCACTTGTTTGTGGGAACAGCAATGTTTTAAATAATCTAGTAAATCAGTCATTGGGAAGAAGGTGAAAATGTCAGTCGCTTAGTCAAGTCCGACTTTTTCCGTCCCTGTGGACTGTAGACCACTAGGCTCCTCTGTCCATGGAATTCTCTATGCAATAATACTTGAATGAATAGCTAGTTCCTCTCTAGGGGATCTTCCCAACCCAGGGATTAAACCTGGATCTCCTGCATTGCAGGAAGATTCTTTACTGCATGAACCACCAAGGAAGTCCGACAGGACAGAGGATGAGATGGTTGGATGGCATCATCAACTCGATGGACATAAGACTGAGCAAGCCCCAGGAGACAGTGAAGGATAGGGAAGCCTGGCATGATGCATGTAGTCCACGGGTTTGCAGAGTCAGACACGATTTAACAACTGAACAACAACAAAAATTACTCATTATGCTAGTGCTAGCATTCCTGTTTGAATTCTCTGGAGACAGGTGGAGTTGACTTTGTGAATAATTTGGTCCTTAAAGTAAAAAATTTGTGATCTGGAAATAAGGTAGCAAGAAAAAAAACACAAAGTTATATGGCATTTTCTCTTTGACAGTCTTAATGACTATTTGTCTTATCTCTTTGACATCTCATAATAATGTGAGAAAATATGAGTCAACTGTCATAGCTACATTGCCCTTTGTCGACTTTTAAGTGTCAACAATTATGGTCTGAAATTTGTCAGGGTCTAGTAAATAGCAACTTTTCCATAAAGGTATTTTTTTTTAATGTAAAATGTGGTCAGTAGTCTAACATTATTATATAATAATGTGTGGTTATTTGTGAGATTTTGTCTGAAATATGGTCTACTGCCCTTTAGATGATATATATGTACATGGTCTAAAAAACATTCTCAAATGTTTTCTTGAGCAAATTACCTAAAGCAGTATTTCTTAGCTAGGTCTATTTCCCCATCTTCTGTCTGTGCCTTACTTTTTTCTTTACTTTCCCTTATTTGACAATATATATTATGCATTATTTATTTTAGTTGTTTACTGTTGTTCTTCCAACTAGAATGCCCAGAAATTACATGTTTAAGTATATACTAAACACTGATGTACAATTATATATATATATATATATATATATGCAATTTTCATGTAGATGCATGTTCATATCTCTTCTGTTAGCAATAGCCCCCAAAAGGAAACAACCAAATGTTCATTATTGGTAGAATAAATATATTGTGATTTGGGGGATACATATCAATGAGAATAAATTAATTGAATCTAACACAACAAATGCTCAGAACACTTACATAAACCTATAGTTGAGAAAAGTCATCTAACACAAGTTTATGTTACAGTAAAGTGTTAAATATCTCAAACAGTTTTTAGAGTACTCTACAAGAGGAGACATAAAAAAAGAATGGTTTTATGGATACAGAATGACTGTGAGTATATCAGTTGTTCATGACCATGGGGCTGACTAGGAAATGAGGCTTGTTGTAGCTATTCAACGTCATGATAAAGGATTACACCCCACATCACTAGCTTGTTGCTATGTTCACTCACTAAGTTGTATTGGACCCCTTGCGACCCCATGGACTAGAGCAGGCCAGGCTCTCCTGTCCTTCACTCTATCCCGGCATTTGCCCAGATTCATGTCCATTGAGTCAATGATAATATCTAACCTTCTCATCTTCTATCGCACTCTTCCTCTCTTGCTCTCAGTCTTTCCCAGCACCAGGGTCTTTTCCAATGAGTTGGCTCTTTGGATCAGGTGGTCAAAGTATTGAAGCTTCAGTTTCAGCATCAGTCTTTCCAATGAATAGCCTGAGAAAAGATAAAAATATAAACTTTGATATATATTTTCTACTGAATGTGTACTGCTTTCAAACCGTTTTAAACTTGAAATAATGTAAGTTTAAATTTTGTAAGTCAGAGACCTTCTGTACATACATATATTAAATATGAGGCATGTAAATATCTCTCTAGGCACACACAGAAAAATAAGTTTGAGCCTGTGCACTTTAGCTTAGAGTTATTGCTGTAAGCACGAGCAATGTGCTTTTTCAAAAGATATTTTTTTGAAAATTATCTGCATTCTCAGGTGATTCCTATAAGTCATGTCATACTTTCTTAATGTCACAAAACTGGAATCAGTTAATAAGCGTTTCTGGAACATTTTCATTTTTCTAGCCCATCGTAAGACTATCTTCCCTGGATTTTTGCTCCACTTCTAGTTTGTCCAGTTTCTTACTTTTATGTATTTTTATTTATATGCTTGATTCAACCTCTAGAATGGTTAAACCCCCTCATTAACATTGATTAACACTGGATTACGGCTAGAATTACCACTTGGACTCATTTTTTGGAATAAAGGCTCGGCAACTGCAGAGGAAAGAATTAACACAGCAGGATGGTGTGGCCTTACCCTACACATTCCCCAGAAAGACTTGTTTTAACCATTCTGTCTCAAAAGGTTGTTTCTGTATTCCTGAACTCTTGTCACATGCTGCACCAGTTTATCTGGACTGTTCATGTTAATAATATGATTAATGGTGAATGTTGCTGTTGTAATTCAGTTGCTAAGTCATGTCCACTGTTTGTGACTCAGTGGACTGCAGTTTCCCAGGTTCTTCTGTCCTCCACTATTTGCCAGAGTTTGCTCAAGTTCATATGCATAGAGTCAGTGATGCTATCTAACCACCTCATTCTCTGCTGCCCTCTTCTCTTTTTGCCTTTAATCTTTCCCAGCATCAGGGTCTTTTCCAATGAGTAAGTTCTTCACATCAGGTGGCCAAAGTATTGGAGCTTTAGCTTCAGCATCAGTCCTTCCAATGAGTATTCAGGGTTGATTTCCTTTAGGTTTGACTGGTTTGATCTCCTTGAAGTCCAAGGGACTCTCAGGAGTCTTCTCCAGCACCACAATTCAAAAGCATCAATCTTTTGGTGCTAAGCCTTGCTGTTGCTGCTGCTAAGTCGCTTCAGTCGTGTCCGACTCTGTGCGAGCCCATAGACGGCAGCCCACCAGGCTCCCCCAAGCCTTTACTATGGTTCAAATCTCACATCTATACACTGTTACTGGAAAAACCATAGCATTGATTATATGGATCTTTGTCAGCTAAGTGATGTCTGTGCTTTTAATATGCTGTTTAGGTTTGTCATAACTTTCCTTCCAAGAAGCAAGTGTCCTAATTTCATGGCTGAAGTCACTGTTCCCAGTGATTTTGGAGCCCGAGAAAATAAAATCTATCACTGCTTCCTCTTTTTTCCTTCTATTTGCATGAAATGATGGAATCAGATACCATGATCTTAGTTTTTGAATGTTGAGTTTTAAGTCAGCTTTTTCACTCTCCTTTTTCCCACTCATTAAGAGGCTCTTTAGTTCCTCTTCAGTTTCTACTGTTAGAGAGGTATCATCTGCATATCTGAGGTTGTTAATATTTAACAGTAAATACTTGCTTTCAATCTTGGGGACTGGGGCTTTATTAACTGAAGTCAATCACACAGGCACTGTATGATGAGATGATTGTGACTGTCCCCCAATAAATCCATGGTAGCCAAGCTCAGCTAAATTTCCCTAGCTGGCAAAACTTTGCACTTGTTGCCACACAATGTTGCTTGGAGGAATTAAGCTCATTCTGTGCTACTCCATGGACTGCAGAATGCCAGGCTTCCCTGACCTTCACCAACTCCAAGAGCTTGGTTAAACTCATGTCCATCAAGTCAGTGATGCCATCTAACCATCTCCTCCTCTGTGTCAGTTCTCACATCAGGTGGCCAAAATATTGGAGTTTCAGCTTCAGCATCAGTCCTTCCAATGAATATTCAGGACTGATTTCCTTTAGGATTGACTGGTTGCATCTCCTTGCAGTCCAAGGGACCCTCAAGAGTCTTTCAACACCACAGTTCAAAAGCATCAATTCTTCAGTGCTCAGCTTTCTTTACAGTTGAATTCTCACATCCATACATTACTACTAGTAAAACAGTCCAGGGGGTTGCAAAGAGTTGGACACAACTGAGCGATTGGACTGAACTGAACTGTGCTACTCCACTGGGAGGGGTGCTTAAAATCTTACACCTGGTTTCCTCTGGACTTTGCTGGGGAGCCTTTTCCCTTTGCTGATTTTCTCTGCATTCTTTCACTGTAAGAAATTGTGACTGTGTTCCCCAATGTTTCAGCAGGTAAAGAAACCTTTTGTAGGAGATGCAGGTTCAATCCCTGAGCTGGGAAGATCACCCAGAGGGGAAAAATGGCAACCCACTCAGTATTCTTGCCTGTAAAATCCCCTGGACAGAGGAGCCTGGTGGGCTACAATCCAAAAAGTTGTACAGAATCAGACAGGACTGAACAACTAACCATGCATACACATGAATATAAAAATCTTTAAGTCCTATGGGTCATTCCAGTGAATCTTCACACTTAAGACAGTCTCAGGGATCCTGACCACAGACTCTTTCCCAGTGCTGTCAACAAAGGTTTTCCCAGGCACTCTCATGGATGGTGCTACTCTTGTTCATTTCTCCAACAAAGTGCTGAACGGAATATAGTTACAGTAAAGCAAAAATGTTAGTAATAGCAGAAACCAATTTAGTAATAGCAGAAAGAAAACTCATGAGTTATCCTTGCATTGGAGAAGGCAATGGCAACCCACTCCAGTACTCTTGCCTGGAAAACCCCATGGACGGAGGAGCCTGGCAGGCTGAAGTCCATGTGGTCCTGAAGAGTTGGACACGACTGAGAGACTTCACTTTCACTTTTCGCTTTCATGCATTGGAGAAGGAAATGGCAACCTACTCCAGTGTTCTTGCCTGGAGAATCCCAGGGATGGCAGAGCCTGGTGGGCTGCCGTCTATGGGGTCGCACAGAGTCGGACACGACTGAAGCGACTTAGCAGCAGCATCCTTGCATCTCTCTTAATGTCTTTCATTCTTTTTACCTTATTATGTGACTGAGAAAAACTTGTATCAGGAGTGATCATCTATGATATTTTCTTGCATCTTCATTTTTAAAATTAATTTTTACTGTAATATACCTAGTTTACGATGCTGTATTAGTTTCTATTGTACAGCAAAGTGAATCAGCCATGCATATACATCTGTGTGTTCGTCACTTAGTCATGTCCGACTCTTTGGGACCCCATGGGCTGCAGCCCACCAGGCTCCTCTGTCCTTGGGATTCTCCAGGCAAGAATACTGGAGTGCACTGCCGTTCCTTTCTCCAACATGTACATGTATCACCACCCTTTTGGACTTACTTCCCATTCGGGTCACCACAGTCATTAAGTAAGTTCCCTGTTCTAATAGTATATTCTCTTTAGTTATCTGTTTTATACATGGCATCAACAAATATATGTGTTAATCCCAATCTTCCAATTCCTCCCACATTCCTTTTCCCCCTTGGTATCCATATATTTGTTCTCTACATCTGTGTCTCTATTTCTGCTTCACAAATAAGATCTTCTATACCTTTTTTTTTTTTTTTTAGATTCCATATATGTATTAATTTGGAATATGTGTTTTTCTCTTTCTAATTTACTTTATCTTGTATCTTTTAAGCTTGCATTGCTTTCTTATTTTTATTCTTTATTTTATTTTTTGCAATAATTTATTTTAACACACTTCTCTTTATGTGGTAAAATAATATAATATAGTCTGTTAATGCAAATGCACTATATAAATAAAAATGAAGTGGTCTTAATGGATAAACTAGACATAATTGAATAAGGGTTCCACCTTCAAATTTCCAGATTGTGTGTTAATTTCCCTCCCCTCAAAATTCATATGTTGCAGTTGTAGCTCCTTCTACCTCAGAATGGAACTGGATTTGGAGTTAGGATCTTTAAAGCAGCAGTTAAGTGTTAAGCAAGACCCAAGAGATGAAGGTTCCATCCCTGGGTTGGGATATTCCCCTGAAGAAGGAAATGGCAACTCACTCCAGTATTCTTGCCTAGAAAATTCCATGTACAGAGAACCCTGGCAGGCTACAGTCCATGGAGTATCAGAGTCAGATACAACTGAGCATACCCTCAAAAACAATCTGACTTAATGTACTTATAAGAAGAGATTAGGACACACACAAAGAAATGATTAAGTAAACCCACAGTGAGAAGGCAGCCGTCTTCAAACTGAGAAGAGAGGACTCAGAAGAATCCAGCTCTGCTGATGCTTTGCTCTTGGGGTTCTAGCCTCCAGAATTGTGAGAAAATAAATTTCTGTTAATTAGTTTCCTAGTCTATAATACTTAATTACAGCAAAGCAGCTCTAGAAAACTAGTCTCCAAACTGTAAAACTACTAATGAGCCTTTAGTATAAATAGCAAACTGTATGTTATTATCTGATGAATGTACTTCAGAATACACTTATACATCTGACATTAAATATTAAATACTGGAAAATTATTTATTTATTTGCATTTTAGAAAAAAATGATATTTCTGCTTTAGGATTTCTTTTAAATTTCTATATCAGTGATTCCTAACCTATAGGCCTTGAGTGTGTGGTCCATCACTCAGTAATGTCCAACTCTTCTGTAACCCTATGGACTGAAGCCTGCCAGGCTCCTCTGTCCATAGGGTTATCTTGGCAAGAATACTGGAGTGGGCTACCATTTCCTACTCTGGGGGATCTTCCTGGTCCAGGGATTGAACCTGTGTATCCTGTGGCTCTTGCATTGGCAGGTGGATTCTTTACCACTGAGCCATCTGGGAAGCCATATAAGCCATCACCAAGTGACTGAAAGTTAAATACAGTAAACTTGGGAATTTATTCACATAACAAAGAGTAACTCTAGACTGAATAAACAATCTCTGTACATAGCTTTATTTAAAATTTTCAAATGTATGTAAATGATATTTTGATTCCAAGATGCAAATCATTTGTAAGTATTTCTAAATGATTGTAGTATTGTGCTTTTGATTAATGAAGTCTAAGAAAAGTTATCAAGTGAAAGTCCACATATTTTTCAAGCTATAAAGACATAGTTATGCTGAATGTATGAAATCTTCATAACAATATCATTTTCAATTTTAAAAAAGGCTGGGAAGTGTGTCTTTTTCTTTGGAAAAGTAGCATAATATATGACCGTGAATCATAGAAAGAAAAACTATCATCTGTGTTATTGATTTTAAAATCTGTATTTTCATATGAAGAAAAAAAGCTGAGCCATTGATTATTACAGGGGAGCTAACACCTGGCTTATTCAACCTATTAATGGTAAAGACAGTGTAGAATAGTTGTTTGTGACTTCTCGAGTTGACTTAAATGTGTTCAACTTCCAGCTTCACAATTCATGAGCTGTGTGACCCTGAGAAAACTAAATTAATGTCTACATCTCAGTTTTCAAGCCTATAAAATGGGAATGATGAGTTTCCTTCCTAGAAATACAGTGAGAATTAAAGGATAGAAGGCTTTGGGTTACTAAGAGTCGGACACGACTGAGCGACTTCACTTTCACTTTTCACTTGCATGCATTGGAGAAGGAAATGGCAACCCACTCCAGTGTTCTTGCCTGGAGAATCCCAGGGACGGGGAAGCCTGTTGGGCTGCCGTCTCTAGGGCCGCACAGAGTACGACACGACTGAAGCGACTTATCAGCAGCAGCTACTTAAAAAACACTGAGCAACGTGTGTCTATCCCATTGGTTTCAATGTTAAGCTTATTTTCCTTTATAAGTCCTTTGCTGCATTCACTCACCTAGTCAACTTCCACCCTGTATACAGAATAAACAAAGTGATTCTGAGAATGCACTTGAGACTTAGAAAGAAAAATATCATAGATCCGCAGCAGGAAGCAAATCAACTTAAACCCTGCTAATTTCTCTGAAACTAAATACTTAGATTTATAGCTACAGGATAGCTTCCTTCTCTGATGCACTTCAGCGACTCTTGTGAAATTCTTATTTCTTTACTGAAACCAAAGCCTTTCAAGGAGTCAAAACATGACAATTGGAAAGCATTTTGAAAATAACTTCAAAATATGTTTGTGTCTTTATTCTGACAATGCCTTGCAATTGTTTTCTTTTTGAAAACACAATTGGTAAATATCAGAGAGAAAGAATTAATGTGTATAAATCTCTTTTAAAAATTCACTGATCTTTTCCATCTTCAAATGAGACATAATACTGCTGGGAGTGAGGATAATGTCACCAGGTTAACAATGTAATATATGAGCATGCATACACAATCATAAATTGCAAAGGAGGCTGGGCTTGTTCTAGTTATCAGTGAAATCATTGCAGAATGATAATGGAAATCAGCCATATAAAAAACTACCAGGCAAATTATTATCCAATCCATCCAACAAAGAATTTTTCTGTATTAATTCTCACTCAACATTCAACAGGATACTTTATATAACTTAATAATCAGTTACTTATTAACATATTTGTAATTATTTTCCTTCATTTTGCAGCAGCATATTTTATCTTGAGATTGTTTCTGCTTTTCCCAGCTCCGTCAAAATATTTTGGAATGAAAAAATTTACTATTTTATGGCCTTCTGACATTTCCAATTATCAAGTATTCTTATTCGTGAGAACAATAGTTGGTAAATTCATAAAACAAGACAGAAGCCCATAAATTGAGTAGGATATTTATGGGACATTATTTCAGCTGTGTATTGCAGAACATTTGAGTGTATAACTAAAAATCAGCTGAGACAAGTGACACTTTTCTGGAAGAAAACAATGCAAACTGACAATGTAGTAAGCATTCTTTTCCTTCTTCATCTTCTTTTTTTTTTTTTTTTGGTTTGGTTTACTTTTTTTATAAGGAGGAAATTTTAACAGTAGTGATGGTGTTAAGAAACATTATGCAGAACTTGAAAATAAGGCCAAAGGAATCCTATAAGTTTTTTGGCCTCATCTTGGAGCATTGTCTAACAGGCCTGAGAAAGAGTAATGTGATTTTCTAAAGGATATATATTTTTTCTGTTTGTTTGACTTGCTACTTCCAATTTATTAAGAGAAGAGTCTCAAATTCTGCAAAGTTATGTGCCAAGCTGTTGTCATTTAGTCACTAAATCATGTCCAACTCTTTCTCGACCTCATGGACTGTAGCCTGCCAGTTACCTCTTTCCATTGGATTCTTCCGACAAAAACACTGGAGTGGGTTGCCATTTCCTTTTCCAGGGGACCTTCCCAACCTGGGGATTGAACCCGCATCTCCTGATCTGGCAGGTGGATTCTTTACCACTGAATGACCATGGGAGACCCTATGTTAAACTGTAGATGCTGATTCCTTTTTTTTTGGTAGGAACTATTCTCAATAATCTATGATTTTCTTGCCCCTTAGGACCTTAATCCATTTTACATCTAAGTTAGCAATCTTATTTCACCATTTTCAGTCTTCAGTTCTGTCTTTGATTCTTTATTGTTTCCTTCATTGAAGAGTTAAATCTTTGACATAATGTTCATTTTATATTGGGAAGCATGCTATTAATGCTTGGAAATATATAATACTTTTACTTTATTATGAATACTTTGAGCTTAAATTTCAAATTATAATTATACTTTTAAAATTATATTTTATCAAGGAAAGCAATAATCATTTATAAAGCAAGGTAGTTACTATCAACAATGAGAAAGGCAATTAAAGGATGGCAAGAGCCACTTATATCAAAATAATTTGTTGGATTTAAGCTATACTTTTTGCTTCTTCACAAAATGTATATTTGCAAAGCACCAAACATCTGACCTCATGTTAAAATAGCTCTGTTAATTATGTGAACTTTATGTATATCTCTTCTTGAAAATTTTAATATTTTTCTAAGTTAATCTGTTTTTCCCTTCTTAAATGAAACTGCTCTTTGTAACTCCAGTCTGAAATCATTTTCCTGACTTTTCTTCAGGTGATAAGTAAGTGACGTAGCTTAGGAGGGAGCATAAAGAAAGAAAAAGAGGGAAGGGAGGATGGTGGAGAGATGGACTGGGGGTTTGGAGTTAGCAGAGGCAAACTTTTATATAGAATGAATAAAAAACAGGTTTCTACTGTACAACACAGGGGACTATTCAATATCCTGCCATAAACCATAACCAAAAAAAAAAAAAAATGGTAGGGGCAAATCAGTCCTTCAAGAACTCTGACCCTTCTGAGGAATGTCTCTCAAGACTTAGGTGTAAGGGAAGAGACTTCCCTGGTGGTTCAGTGGCTAAGACTCCATGCTCCCATTGTGGGGGCTTGGGTTTAATCCCAAGTCAGGGAACTGGATCCCACACGTCAAAAGTACAAATTCCTGCATGCTGCAACAAAGATCAAATATTCCAAGTGCTGCACCTAAGAACCAGCTTGGGCAAAGATATATAATTGAATAACAACTAAGAAGGTGGCTGGGAAAGTGACCAAGATCAGTGTCAGTGGTTCACAGTTCGATTTGACCTCCTTGTCTTCAATTTCTTTTATCATATGGAGTTTGGCTAGATTAGGGGGGAGCTGAACAGTATGAAAAGGCAAAATGATAGGATACTGAAAGAGAAACTCCCCAGGTCAGTAAGTGCCCAATGTGCTACTGGAGATCAGTGGAGAAATAACTCCAGAAAGAATGAAGGGATGGAGCCAAAGCAAAAACAATACACAGCTGTGGATGTGACTGGTGATAGAAGCAAAGTCCGATGCTGTAAAGAGCAATATTGCATAGGAACCGGGAATGTCAGGTCCGTGAATCAAGGCAAGTTGGAAGTGCTCAAACAAGAGATGGCAAGAGTGAATGTCACCATTCTAGGAATCAGCGAACTGAAATGGACTGGAATGGGGGAATTTAACTCAGATGACCATTATATCTACTACTGCAGGCAGGAATCCCTCAGAAGAAATGGAGTGGCCATCATGGTCAACAAAAGAGTCCAAAATGCAGTACTTGGATGCAATCTCAAAAATGACTGAATGATCTCTGTTCGTTTCCAAGGCAAAACATTCAATATCACAGTAATCCAAGTCTATGCCCCAACCAGTAACACTGAAGAAGCTGAAGTTGAACGGTTCTATGAAGACCTACAACACCCTTTAGAACTAACACCCAAAAAAGATGTCCTTTTCATTATAGGGGACTGGAATGCAAAAGTAGGAAGTCAAGAAACACCTGGAGTAACAGGCAAATTTGGCCGTGGAATACGGAATGAAGCAGGGCAAAGGCTAATAGAGTTTTGCCAAGAAAATGCACTGGTTGTAACAAACATCCTCTTCCAACAACACAAGACAAGACTCTATACATGGACATCACCAGATGGTCAACACCGAAATCAGATTGATTATATTCTTTGCAGCCAAAGATGGAGAAACTCTATACAGTCAGCAAAAACAAGACCAGGAGCTGACTGTGGCTCAGACCATGAACTCTTTATTGCCAAATTCAGACTTAAATTGAAGAAAGTAGGGAAAACCACTAGACCATTCAGGTATGACCTAAATCAAATCCCTTATGATTATACAGTGGAAGTGAGAAATAGATTTAAGGGCCTAGATCTGATTGATAGAGTGCCTGATAAATTATGGAATGAGGTTCATGACATTGTACAGGAGACAGGGATCAAGACCATCCCCATAGAAAAGAAATGCAAAAAAGCAAAATGGCTGTCTGGGGAGGCCTGACAAATAGCTGTGAAAAGAAGAGAAGGGAAAAGCAAAGGAGAAAAGGAAAGATATAAACATCTGAATGCAGAGTTCCAAAGAATAGCAAGAAGAGATAAGAAAGCCTTCTTCAGTTATCAATGCAAAGAAATAGAGGAAAACAACAGAATGGGAAAGACTAGGGATTTCTTCAAGAAAATCAGAGATACCAAAGGAACATTTCATGCAAAGATGGGCTCGATAAAGGACAGAAATGGTATGGACCTAACAGAAGCAGAAAATATTAAGAAGAGATGGCAAGAATACACAGAACAACTGTACAAAAAAGATCTTCACGACCCAGATAATCACAATGGTGTGATCACTGACGTAGAGCCATATATCCTGGAATGTGAAGTCAAGTGGGCCTTAGAAAGCATCACTACGAACAAAGCTAGTGGAGGTGATGGAATTCCAGTTGAGCTATTCCAATCCTGAAAGATGATGCTGTGAAAGTGCTACACTCAATATGCCAGCAAATTTGGAAAACTCAGCAGTGGCCACAGGACTGGAAAAGGTCCGTTTTCATTCCAATCCCAAAGAAAGGCAATGCCAAAGAATGCTCAAACTACTGCACAATTGCACTCATCTCACACGCTAGTAAAATCATGCTCAAAATTCTCCAAGCCAGGCTTCAGCAATATGTGAACCATGAACTTCCTGATGTTCAAGCTGGTTTTAGAAAAGGCAGAGGAACCAGAGATCAAATTGCCAACATCTGCTGGATCATGGAAAAAGCAAGAGAGTTCCAGAAAAGTATCTATTTCTGCTTTATTGAGTATGCCAAAGTCTTTGACTGTGTGGATCACAATAAACTGTGGAAAATTCTGAAAGAGATGGGAATACCAGACCACCTGATCTGCCTTTTGAGAAATCTGTATGCAGGTCAGGAACCAACAGTTAGAATTGGACATGGAACAACAGACTGGTCCCAAATAGGAAAAGGAGTTCATCAAGGCTGTATATTGTCACCCTGTTTATTTAACTTATATGCAGAGTACATCATGAGAAACGCTGGACTGGAAGAAATACAAGCTGGAATCAAGATTGCTGGGAGAAATATCAATAACTTCAGATATGCAGATTATACGACCCTTATGGCAGAAAGTGAAGAGGAACTCAAAAGCCTCTTGATGAAAGTGAAAGTGGAGAGTGAAAAACTTGGCTTCAAGCTCAACATTCAGAAAATGAAGATCATGGCATCCGGTCCCATCACTTCATGGGAAATAGATGGGGAAACAGTGGAAACAGTGTCAGACTTTATTTTTTGGGGCTCCAAAATAAATGCAGATGGTGACTGCAGCCATGAAATTAAAAGACGCTTACTCCTTTGGAAGGAAAGATATGGCCAACCTAGATAGCATATTCAAAAGCAGAGACATTACTTTGCCAACAAAGGTCCATCTAGTCTAGGCTATGGTTTTTCCAGTGGTCATGTATGGATGTGAGAGTTGGACTGTGAAGAAGGCTGAACGCTGAAGAATTGATGCTTTTGAACTGTGGTGTTGGAGGAGACTCTTGAGAGTCCCTTAGACTGCAAGGAGATCCAACCAGTCCATTCTGAAGGAGATCAGCCCTGGGATTTCTTTGGAAAGAATGATGCTAAAACTGAAACTCCAGTACTTTGGCCACCTCATGCGAAGAGTTGAGTCATTGGAAAAGACTCTGATGCTGGGAGGGATTGGGGGCAGGAGGAGAAGGGGACGACAGAGGATGAGATGGCTGGATGGCATCACTGACTCGATGGACGTGAGTCTGAGTGAACTCCGGGAGTTGGTGAGGGGCAGGGCGGCCTGGCGTGCTGCGATTCATGGGATTGCAAAGAGTCGGACACGACTGAGCGACTGATCTGATCTGATGTAACAACAAAAGGGAATGGCAAACCACTTCAGTATTCTTGCCTTGAGAATCCCATAAACAATATGAAAAGGCAAAAAGATAGGACACTTAAAGATGAACTTCCAGGTCTGTATATGCCCAATATGCTACTGGAGATCAATAGAGAAATAACTCCAGAAAGAATGAAGAGACGGAGCAAAAGCAGCAGCAACGTCCAGTGGTTGATGTGACTATATTGATGGAAGTAGAGTCTGATGCTGTAAATGCAGTATTGGAATGTTAGGTCCATGAATCAAGGCAAATTGGAAGTAGTCAAACAGGAGATGGCAAGAGTGCACATTGACATTTTAGGAATCAGTGAACTAAAATGGACTGGAATGGGTGAATTTAACTCAGATGACCATTATATCTACTACTGAAAACAAGAATCCCTTAGAAGAAATGGAGTAGCCATGATGGTCAACAAAAGAGTCTGAAATGCAGTACTTGGATGCAATCTCAAAAACGACAGAATGACCTCTGTTTTTTTCCAAGGCAAACCATTCAATATCACAGTAATCCAAGTCTATGCCCCAACCAGTAATGCTGAAGAAGCTGAACGGTTCTGTGAAGACCTACAAGACCTTCTAGAACCTAATACCCAAAAAAGATGTCCTTTTCATTATAGGAGGCTGGAATGCAAAAGTAGGAAGTCAAGAAACACCTAGGAGTAACATGCAAATTTGTCCTTGCAGTACAGAATGAAGCAGGGCAAAGGCGAATGAGTGTTCCCAAGACAATGCACTGGTCATAGCAAACACCCTCTTCCAACAACATGAGAGAAAACTCTACTCAAAGGCATCACCATGGTCAATACTGAAATCAGATTGATTATATTATTTGAAGCCAAAGATGGAGAAGTTCTATACAGTCAGCAAAAACAAGAGCAGGACCTGACTGTGGTTCAGATCACTAACTCCTTATTGCCAAATTCAGACTTAAAGTGAAGAACATAGGGAAAACCACTAGAACATTCAGGTATGACCTAAATCAAATCCCTTATGATTATACAGTGGAAGTGAGAAATAGATTTAAGGGCCTAGATCTGATTGATAAGAGTGCCTGATGAACTATGGAATGAGTTTCGTGACATTGTACAGGAGACAGGGATCAAGGCTATCCCCAAGAAAAAGATATGCAAAAAGGCAAAATGGTTGCCTTACAAATAGCTGTGAAATGAAGAGAAGTGAAAGACAAAGGAGAAACGGAAAGATATACCCATTTGAATGCAGAGTTCCAAAGAATAGCAATGAGAGATAAGAAAGCCTTCCTCAGTGATCAATGCAAAGAAATAGAGGAAAACAATAGAATGGGAAAGACTAGAGATCTCTTCAAGAAACTTAGAGATACCAAGAGAACATTTCATGCAAAGATGGGTTCAATAAAGGACAGAAATGGTATGGACCTAACAGAAGCAGAAAATATTAATAAGAGGTGGCAAGAATACAAGAAGAAATATACAGAAAAGATTTTCATGACCCAAATAATCAGATGGTGTGATCACTCACCTAGAGACAGACACCCTGGAATGCAAAGTCAAGTGGTCCTTAGGAAGCATCACTATGAACAAAGCTAGTGGAGTGATTGAATTCTAGTTGAGCTATTTCAAATCCTAAAAGACAATGCTATGAAAATGCTGCACTCAATATTCCAGAAAATTTGAAAAACTCAGCAGTGGACAGAACTGGAAAAGGTCACTTTTTATTCAAATCCCAAAGAAAGGCAATGCCAAAGAATACTCAGACTATCTTCCACACAATTGCACTCATCTCACATGCTGGCAAAGTAATGGTCAAAATTCTCCAAGCCAAGCTTCAATAGTACATAAACTGTGAACTTCCAGATGTTCAAGCTGGATTTAGAAAAGGCAGAGAAACCAGAGATCAAATTGCCAACATTCGTTGGATCAACCAAAAAAGCAAGAGAGTTCCATAAAAACATCTACTTCTGCTTTATTGAATATGCCAAAGCCTTTGACTTTGTGGATCACAACAAATTGTGGAAAATTCTTAAAGAGATGGGAATACCAGAGCACCTGACCTGCCTCTTGAGAAATCTGTATGCAGGTCAGGAAGCAACAGTTAAAACTGGACATGGAACAACAGACTAGTTCCAAATAGGGAAAGGAGTACATCAAGGCTGTATATTGTCACCCTGCTTATTTAACTTATATGCAGAGTACATCATGAGAAATGCTGGACTGGATGAAGCACAAGCTAGAATCAAGACTGCTGGGAAAAATATCAATAATCTCAAATATGCAGATGACACCGCCCTTATGGCAGAAAGTGAAGAAGAACTAAAGAGCCGTTTGATGAAAGTGAATGAGGAGAGTGAAAACGTTGGCTGGAAACTTAACATTCAGAAAACAAAAGTCATGGCTTCCAGTCCCATCACTTCATGGCAATTTGATGGGGAAGCAATGTAAACAGTGGCAGACTTTATTTGTTTGGCTTCAAAATCACTGCTGAGGGTGACTGCAGCCATGAAATTAAAATATGCTTACTCCTTGGAAGGAAAGTTATGACCATCTAGACAGCATATAAAAAGCAGAGACATTCCTTTGCCAAAAAAGGTCTGTGTAATTAAGGCCATGGTTATTCCAGCAGTTATGTATGGATGTGAGAGCTGGACTATAAAGAAAGCTGAGCACTGAAGAATTTACACTTTTGAACTATGGTATTGGAGAAGACTTTTGAGAGTCCTTTGGACTGCAAGGAGATCCAACCAGTCTATCCTAAAGGAAATTAGTTCTGAATATTCATTGAAAGAACTGATGTTGAGGCTGTAACTCCAATACTTTGGCTACCTGATGCAAAGAACTGACTCATTGGAAAAGCCCCTGATGCTGGGAAAGATTGAAGGTGGGAGGAGAAGGGGATGACAGAGGATGAGATGGTTGGATGGCATCACCGACTCAATGGACATGAGTTTGAGCAAACTCAGGAAGTTGGTGATGGACAGGGAGGCCTGGCATGCTGCAGTCCATGGGTCACAAACAGTCAGATATGACTGAGCGACTGAACTGAATTAACCACAAAAGAATATTTTTATCCTAAATTTTTACCTACTTTAGTGATGTTGTTCCTTCAGCCTTTGATGCAGCATAGGGTCCGGTTTCAATCACCACTCTTGGATAAAGGAGACAGTTTGGTAGCTTTCCCTGTATCAACAAAGGAATGTTCAGTAGCTTACACTGAAAAAGGAATTCTTATAGATTAATGTCACTCAGATCTAGAATGGCATTTTACATTTGAAGACAATCAGTCTCACCTTACATTTTCAAAGGAAGAAGCATAAGTTTAAAATGTATCTTTTTGTTTTTACTTTACAATGTTAGTGACTTACAGAATGCCACTCAATTGAAAAGGAGATGGAGAAGAGGAAGTATATTATAAATAAAATTATTTAAAAAATAAATATTTTTATTAAAAATAAAAGTAAAAAATAAATTTTACAGGAATGGAAGAAACCCGAACTCCGGAGCTTACTTTGTCCTCAAAATCTCTTTTTGCAAATGTCGGGAATGACATGAAGAAAGCTATTTTATTTATTTTGCAAAGCTAGATCTGGCCTAAGGCTATCTCTCAATCTTAGTACCAGAATATTTTCAAATTCAACAATGTTGTTACTGAAAGAACAAAGCAATTCCAAAGATCATAGCTATGATTGGTTTTATTTGATGCCTTTGAAATAGACTGTGAGTATATTTATCTTATTTATATGTCCCACAGCTCTAGGTCTGAGCTTCTGTCGAGGTTTGCATTAGCAACTAAAATTAATTTTCCTGTTCTACTCTGTGACAGCAGTTTTGAAGTACTATAAATTTCAAGACAGTTTCATCAACTATAAGTAATTACTAATAAGTGACAAACAAATGCTTTATTTTGTGTGTTTAATTAGTAATTACAAAGTAATACATTTCCTAGAGTATCAGATAGAAAAATAGTTTAAATCATTTTAAGATTGATTTTTTGTTTTTTGATTCCAATGAGAATTATGAATAAGAATTGAAAAATTATAATGTGTAATACAGCCAAATAAATGTTTCTAGAAATGATGCCATTTTAATTGAAAACAAGAAAACTCAACCTGCATTCAATTTCACCAAACCACATGACACCACCACATCTCTCAATAGATTTCAGCATTTTTATGCTTTAATATTGTATTTCACTTTTTTTTAATCCAAGTAATCAGAATCTTGTTTTGAAAACAAACCATTTATTACTTGGTATGTGGCTATTTATTACTGCTCAGTTTTGTTTTGCAGTCATGCAATAGAAATGGCAGTTAACAGATCATTTCTCTAGCAATCTGGGGATGAATTATAATGCCACTGAAAGCAGAGTGGCAGAATGAACAATTAATGGTTTCCAAAAGTATGTTAGTAAATCTGTGCTAGATATACAGACATATCTAAAACTGTATTTGATGTATTTCTATTTTTTTCATGTTTCCCCAAAAGACTTCTGTCAAGCACACATAAAGAGACACTGGAGATAGAGGAAGAAGTTTAAATGGACCAGTTTTCTCATTTTTCATAGACATGTGTCAACATCTGAATTTCTTTTGAAAAATCAAGAATGACAGTAATGCTGAGGAGCAGTAACAAATCTCATAATAGTCTAATAACTGGGCAGGGACGAGGGGAAGGAGGGAACATGCCAATGATACACACAGAAAAATCAAGGCTAGATCATGACTTTTAATGGCAGAAAGGCTTGATATTGATTCTTGACTCCGTTCTTGAAGGAATTACTCATTACCTATTGGTCCTCAATCTTTCATTTATGAAATTTGAAAATAACTTTGAAACATAAAGTTTGGGTTGACCATCCTCTTATAATGCTTTCATTGCTTTTGAACATCTTTGTTAAACTTTGCTACACGTGTTTCATGCTCCATGCATATTTTGATTCCCACAGGGCATTTCTTGCTTTGCAGAAACCATATTATTTACACTTATATACTTAAAGCATGTCATAATTTAAAAAAAACATATATGTTGAAAATTTAATAACTTTATTTTTTCAGTCCTTTCAAGAATATTGGATGGAACCTTGGGCCTCTATGTGAAACTTCAATTGTCATTTGTTTAGCATTAATTTAAAAATGGCATAATTCTAAGAACCGAAAAAATTAAATGGTGTCATGTCTTTGATCATAAAACTTGTTTCAAGGGAAGTGGTTTACAATCTTTGCTTTCATTAATTTGAAAGAAGTCTTGAGTTATAGTTAATGAATCAATGAAAATAATTTTTAATTATAGGTCACAGTTTGTTTGCAGCACATACTTCAGACAGATTCAAACTGTGAACTTGATAGGAGAAAATTTGTGTCCGTTTCATCTACTTATTTATATGAATATTATGGTTCTGCTGATAGTGTTTAATGAGAAATATATGCAGAATTTATCCAGAAACATGGCACTGTTTAGCAAAATTATTTTAACCTATGGATACAAAGAATAATATAAAAGGATCATTTTTTCTCATCAAACATATATTTTTGATTAATTTAATTGCTAAAACTTTTTCACTCATTTATGGTTTTGATCAAGTATGTACTAACAATAACTGTAATGAAGTCTAGTTGAAATTTTTTTGTTCATACTTGAGTCTCTGGTCACAGGAAAAGAAAACAAACAAAACATTCTTTTTATATTTTGTATAATATATTTGTAATTGAGTGATGGTTAATTTCCTCTTTCATCAACATGCAGCATTAGTAAAGTGCATTTGTTATAACTGACGAGTCAGTAATGACACATGATTGTTAACAAAATCCACAGTTTACATTAGAGTTCACTCTTAGTGTTGTACATACTATAGGTTTTAAAACTGTATGACATGTATCCATCATTATGATATCATAGAGAATAGTTAGAAAGCCCTAAAAATACTGTGTTGTGCCTATTCATTACTTTTCCCACCCTCCAGCCCCTGACAACTACAGATCTTTTTACTGTTTCCATATTTTGCCTTTTCCAGAATGTCATATAGTTGGAATAACACAGTATATAATCATCTTTTTAGATTGGTTTCTTTAACTTAGCCATATGCATTTAAGATTCTTCTTTGCCTTTTCATAGCCTGATAACTCATTTCTATAACTAAATAATATTCCATTGTATGGATATATTGGGCTTCCCAGGTGGCTCAGCAGAAAAGAATCTGCCAGCAATATAGGAGACACAAGTTTGATCCCTGGATTGGGAATATCTCCTAGAGAAGGAGATAACAACCCATTCCAATATTTTTGCCTGGGGAATCCCATGGACAGAAGAGCCTGGCAGGCTACACTCCATGAGGTTGCAAAAGAGTTAGACAGGACTTAGCGAATAAACAACAACAACAGCCTGGATGTATCAGTTTGTTTATCCATTACTATTGAAGAAAATTTTGGCTGCTTAAGTATTTTGGCAGTTATGATTAAAGCTGTTGTAACACGTGTGTGCAGGTTTTTGTGTAGACTGAATTTTCAAATCATTTGGGGAATTATGGTGGTGGTTTACTTGCTAACTTGTGTCCCACTCTTGTGACCCTTTGAACTATACCCGATCAGTTTCCTCTGACCATGGGATTTCCAAGGCAAGAATACTTGAGTGGGTTGTCATGTCCTTCTCCAGAGGATTTCCCAACCCAGGGATCAAACTCAGGTCTCCTACATTGCAAGCAGTCTCCTGCATTGCAGGTGGATTCTTTACCGACTGATTTGGCAGTTATGATCAAAGCTGTTATAACCTTTGTGTGCAGGTTTTTGTGTAAATTGAATTTTCAACTCATTTGGGTAATTCTCCGTTCAGTTCAGTTCAGTTCAGTTGCTCAGTCGTGTCCAACTCTTTGTGACACCATGAATCGCAACATGCCACGCCTCCCTGTCCATCACCAACTCCTGGAGCCTACTCAAACTCATGTCCATTGAGTCAGTGATGCCACTCAGCCATCTCATCCTCTGTCGTCCCCTTCTCCTCCTGGCCCCAATCCTTCCCAGAATCAGGGTCTTTCCCAATGAGTTAACTCTTCGTATGAGGTGGCTAAAGTGTTGGAGTTTCAGCTTCAACATCAGTCCTTCCAATGAACACCCAGGACTGATCTCCTTTAGGATGGACTGGTTGGATCTCCTTGCAGTCCAAGGGACTCTCAAGAGTCTTCTCCAACACCACAGTTCAAAGCATCAATTCTTCGGTGCTCAGCTTTCTTCACAGTCCAACTCTCACATCCATACATGACCACTAGAAAAACCAT
The DNA here is from genome assembly GCF_032452875.1 of Bos javanicus. NCBI lineage: Eukaryota > Metazoa > Chordata > Mammalia > Artiodactyla > Bovidae > Bos > Bos javanicus. The sequence continues at coordinate 94,686,393 of NC_083877.1, forward strand.
AGCCTTGACTAGACAGACCTTTGTTGGCAAAGTAATGTCATGGCTGCAGTCACCATCTGCAGTGATTTTGGAGCCCCCCAAAATAAAGCCTGCCTCTGTTTCCACTGTTTCCCATCTATTTCCCATGAAGTGATGGGACCAGATGCCATGATCTTCGTTTTCTGAATGTTGGGCTTTAAGCCAACTTTTCCACTCTCCTCTTTCACTTTCATCAAGAGGCTTTTTAGTTCCTCTTCACTTTCTGCCATAAGGGTGGTGTTGTCTACATATCTGAGCTTATTGATATTTCTCCCAGCAATCTTGATTCCAGCTTGTGCTTCTTCCAGCCCAGCGTTTCTCATGATGTACTCTGCATAGAAACTAAATAAGCAGGGTGACAATACATAGCCTTGATGTACTCCTTTTCCTATTTGGAACCAGTCTGTTGTTCCATGTCCAGTTCTAACTGTTTCTTCCTGACCTGCATATAGGTTTCTCAAGAGTCAGGTCAAGTGGTCTGGTATTCCCATCTCTTTCAGAATTTTCCACAGTTAATTGTGATCCACACAGTCAAAGGCTTTGGCATAGTCAATAAAGCAGAAATAGATGTTTTTTTTCTGGAACTCTCTTCTTTTTTGATGATCCAGTGGATGCTGGCAGTTTGATCTCTGGTTCCTCTGCCTTTTCTAAAACCAGATGGGGTAATTCTAAGCACTGGTAAATTTCTAAAGTGAGTAATTAAATGACCTTGAGTGTATTCTCAGTATTGTGAAGCCACCACATTATCCAGTTCCAAAATATTTTCATCACCTCAAACTAAAACCCTATACCTATTAAGCAGTCTCTCACCATTCTCTTTCTACCAGCTCCTGGAAATCATGGATTCACTTTCTGTCCCTACAATTTTCCCTATTCTGTTTATTTCATATAAATGGAATTCTATAAGAACAGTTTTGAGCCTGACTCCTTTCTTCATGAAAAATGTTTTCAAGTTCATCCATATTGTAGAATATACTAGTTTGATATTCCTTTTTGTAGGTGAAAAATATTCCATTTTATGTATGTATATATGTATGTATGTACTGCAATTTGTTTATCCTTCTGTTTAGTTTTAGACAATGGATTTTTCCCACATTTTTGCTATTGTGAATAATGATATAATAACATGGATATATTCATTTGAGTACCTTATCTGAATTCTTTTGTGTGTACACATGACTGTAATTGCTGGGCCATATAATAATTTTATGTTTCACTTTTTGAGGAATCACTGAGCTGTTTTCCATAGATGTGCAATTTTACATTCCTATCAGCAGTGTATGAAGTTCCAAATTTCTCCACATTCTTTTCAACACTTGTTAATTTCCATTTAAAAAATATGTTATGATAGCCATCCTAGTAAGTGTGAAGTGATATCTCAAGATTTTGACTTGCCTTTTTCCTAATGAATAAAGTTGTCTTGCATTTTTTCATGTGATTTTTGGACATTTCTATGTTTCCTTTGGAGGAATGTCTATCTAAGACCTTTGTCCATTTTTAACTTAGGTTGTTTGCTTTTCGTTGTTGAGTTTTAATTGTTTTTAAAATATATTCTGCAAATGAAACATTTTCTGGTTAGATTTTTGTGTCACCTTGATGCTAATATAGTTGGTAAAATATTTCTGGGCGTATCTGTGAGGACGTTTTTATAAGGAGCTACATTTGATTCAGTAGACTGAGTAAAGGGATCTTTTATCAATGTGAGTGGGCATCATTCAGTCCTTTGGGGGCCTGAACAGAACAAAAAGGAAAGGAAGGACGACTTTCTTTTCTTGAACTGGGACGTCTATCTTTTACTGCCCTCAGACATCAGAACCCTGGTTTATGGGAACTTACACCGTCAACTCCCCTGGTTATCTGGTTTTTTGACTCAGTTTGAGCTGCACCATGATCTTTCTCAGTTCTCCAGCTTGTAGACAGCGGACTTTGGAAATTTTCCACCTTCATAAGAGTGGGAACCAATTTCCATAACAAATCTCTTTCTCTTTTCTCTTTCATATATCTATATCCATATTATATCTATTTCTATCTATTCCTTATTGGTTCTGTTTCTCTGGACAACAGTGAATAATACAGTACTTTTATCAGATATATGATATGCCATAATCTCTCCAATTTTGTAGGTTATTTTTTCTTTCTTGATAATGTCCTTTGATGCACAGAAGTTTTTACTTTTGATAAAGTCTAATGTAGTTTTTCTTTTATTGATTGTACTTTTGGTGCCATATTAGAGTCCATTGCCAAATCTAAGGTCATGAAAATGTACACTGTTTTCTATGAATTTTATGGGTTTAGTTATTATGTTTAAGTTGTTGGTCCATTTTGAGTTAATTTTTTGTACTAATAAAAGTAGGGGTCCAACTTTATTTTTTGGAGTGTGAACATTCATTTGTCCTCCTGCCATTTGTTGAAGATACTATTTTCTTTACTTTCTTTGCCATAATAACTATCTAATACTTCTAATATTATAAAAATATAATTTTTATATTTATCTTACCTATTCCAATTTCTGAATAATCTTGCAAGTGTTTATGTTTTTAATTTTTTAGACACTAATTTTGTTGGAAAATTTTCAAACTAGTATCTTCCATTTTCTAACTATAAAGAGCGGCTACACTGAAATGGATTTTAGCAGCGTTTTCATGTCAGATAGTATGTGTGTGTTATTTGTGTGTGTGCGTGCTGGGAGTGGGTATGTGTGCTCAAGCTCTTCAGAATTATTCTATAATGACAGCAAACTTAACTTTTTGTTTGTTTTGACTATATGATTAGGTGCAAAGGAATCAGTGAGCAAAGTATAAGGTTGAGTGGTGAGATTCTGTGTGGTGAGTCAGATCAGATCAGATCAGATCAGATCAGTCACTCACTCGTGTCCAACTCTTTGCGACCCCATGAATTGCAGCACGCCAGGCCTCCCTGTCCATCACCAACTCCCGGAATTCACTCAGACTCACGTCCATCGAGTCAGTGACGCCATCCAGCCATCTAATCCTCTGTCGTCCCCTTCTCCTCTTGCCCCCAATCCCTCCCAGCATCAGAGTCTTTTCCAATGAGTCAACTCTTCACATGAGGTGGCCAAAGTACTGGAGTTTCAGCTTTAGCATCATTCCTTTCAAAGAAATCCCAGGGCTGATCTCCTTCAGAATGGACTGACTGGACCTCCTTGCAGTCCAAGGGACTCTCAAGCGTCTTCTCCAACACCACAGTTCAAAAGCATCAATTCTTTGGTGCTCAACCTTCTTGACAGTCCAACTCTCACATCCATACATGACCACAGGAAAAACCATAGCCTTGACTAGACGAACCTTTGTTGGCAAAGTAATGTCTCTGCTTTTCAATATGCTATCTGGGTTGGTCATAACTTTCCTTCCAAGGAGTAAGCGTTTTTTAATTTCATGGCTGCAGTCACCATATGTAGTGATTTTGGAGCCCAGAAAAATAAAGTCTAACACTATTTCCACTGTTTCCCCATCTATTTCCCATGAAGTGGTGGGATGCCATGATCTTTGTTTTCTGAATGTTGAGCTTGAAGCCAAGTTTTTCACTCACCACTTTCACTTTCATCAAGAGGCTTTTGAGTTTCTCTTCACTTTCTGCCATAAGGGTGGTGTCATCTGCATATCTGAGCTTATTGATATTTCTCCTGGCAATCTTGATTCCAGTTTGTGTTTCTTCCAGTCCACCGTTTCTCATGATGTACTCTGCATATAAGTTAAATAAACAGGGTGACAATATACAGCCATGACCAACTCCTTTTCCTATTTGGAAACAGTCTGTTGTCCCATGTCCAGTTCTAACTGTTGGTTCCTGACCTGCATACAAATTTCTCAAGAGGCAGATCAGGTGGTCTGGTATTCCCATCTCTTTCAGAATTTCCCACAGTTTGTTGTGATCCACACAGTCAAAGGCTTTGGCATAGTCAATCAAGCAGAAATAGATGTTTTTTCTGGAACTCTCTTGCTTTTTCTGTGATCCAACGGATGTTGACAATTTGATCTCTGGTTCCTCTGCCTTTTCTAAAACCAGCTTGAGCATCAGGAAGTTCATGGTTCACATATTGCTGAAGCCTGGCTTGGAGAATTTTGAGCATTACTTTACTAGCGTGTGAGATGAGTGCAATTGTGCAGTAGTTTGAGCATTCTTTGGCATTGCCTTTCTTTGGGATTGGAATGAAAACGACCTTTTCCAGTCTTGTGGCCACTGCTGAGTTTTCCAAATTTGCTGGCATATTGAGTGCAGCACTTTCACAGCATCATCTTTCAGAATTTGGAATAGCTCAACTGGAATTCCATCACCTCCACTAGCTTTGTTCATAGTGATGCTTTCTAAGGCCCACTTGACTTCACATTCCAGGATATCTGGCTCTTGGTCAGTGATCACACCATCATGATTATCTGGGTCATGAAGATCTTTTTTGTACAGTTGTTCTGTGTATTCTTGCCATCTCTTCTTAATATCTTCTGCTTCTGTTAGGTCCATACCATTTCTGTCCTTTGTCGAGCTCATCTTTCCATGAAATGTTCCTTTGGTATCTCTGATTTTCTTGAAGAGATCCCTAGTCTTTCCCATTCTGTTGTTTTCCCCTATTTCTTTGCATTGATCACTGAAGAAGGCTTTCTTATCTCTTCTTGCTATTCTTTGGAACTCTGCATTCAGATGTTTATATCTTTCCTTTTCTCCTTTGCTTTTCCCTTCTCTTCTTTTCACAGCTATTTGTCAGGCCTCCCCAGACAGCCATTTTGCTTTTTTGCATTTCTTTTCTATGGGGATGGTCTTGATCCCTGTCTCCTGTACAATGTCATGAACCTCATTCCATAGTTTATCAGGCACTCTATCTATCAGATCTAGGCCCTTAAATCTATTTCTCACTTCCACTGTATAATCGTAAGGGATTTGATTTAGGTCATACCTGAATGGTCTAATGGTGTTCCCTACATTCTTCAATTTAAGTCTGAATTTGGCAATAAGGAGTTCATGGTCTGAGCCACAGTCACCTCCTGGTCTTGTTTTTGCTGACTGTATAGAGCTTCTCCATCTTTGGCTGCAAAGAATATAATCAATCTGATTTTGGTGTTGACCATGTGGTGATGTCCATGTACAGAGTCTTCTAGAGCGTGTTTGCTATGACCAGTGCATTTTCTTGGCAAAACTCTATTAGCCTTTGCCCTGCTTCATTCCGTATTCCAAGGCCAAATTTGCCTGTTACTCCAGGTGTTTCTTGACTTCCTACTTTTGCATTCCAGTCCCCTATAATGAAAAGGAGATCTTTTTTGGGTGTTAGTTCTAAAAGGTCTTGTAGGTCTTCACAGAACTGTTCAACTTCAGCTTCTTCAGCGTTACTGGTTGGGGCATAGACTTGGATTACTGTGATATTGAATGGTTTGCCTTGGAAACGAACAGAGATCATTCTGTCATTTTTGAGACTGCATCCAAGTACTGCATTTCAGACTCTTTTGTTGACCATGATGGCCACTCCATTTCTTCCGAGGGATTCCTGCCCGCAGTAGTAGATATAATGGTCATCTGAGTTAAATTCACCCATTCCAGTCCATTTCAATTCACTGATTCCTAGAATTTTGACATTCACTCTTGCCATCTCTTGTCTGACCACTTCCAATTGCCTTGATTCATGGACCTGACATTCCCAGTTCCTATGCAATATTGCTCTTTACAGCATCAGACCTTGCTTCTATCACCAGTCACATCCACAGCTGGGTATTGTTTTTGCTTTGGCTCCATCCCTTCATTCTTTCTGGAGTTATTTCTCCACTGATCTCCAGTAGCATATTGGGTTACCTACTGACCTGCTGAGTTTCTTTTTCAGTATCCTATCATTTTGCCTTTTCATACTGTTCATGGGTTTCTCAAGGCAAGAATACTGAATTTGTTTGCCATTCCCTTCTCCAGTGGACCAGATTCTGTCAAATCTCTCCACAATGACCCTCTCGTCTTGGGTTGCCCCATGGGCATGGCTTAGTTTCATTGAGTTAGACAAGGCTGTGGTCCTAGTGTGATTAGATGGGCTAGTTTTCTGTGAGTATGGTTTCAGTGTGTTTGCCCTGTGATGCCCTCTTGCAACACCTACCATCTTACTTGGGTTTCTCTTACCTTGGGCGTGGGGTATCTCTTCATGGCTGCTCTAGCAAAGCACAGCCATTGCTCCTTACCTTGGATGAGGGGTATCTCCTCACCACCGCCCTTGCTGACCATCAGTGTGGGATAGCTCCTCTGGCCCTCCTACACCCACAGTAAATGCCCCTGCATTGTCTAGCTCACTATTTTTACACGCCCAATAATCTGCAAATTATTATTTGTTTATGTGACTTCAACAATCATTTACAAAATCTACTCACAGTGAAATTCTAACAATTATCACCAGAAACCCAAAGATGAGTGGTGCCAGTCCCAACATCCCTTTACTCCATGACCTCTCAGTACTGCTGACTGTGCTGCTATTTTTTCATTTCCAAATTAGACCACTATGCATAATGAACCAGAATGTGCAATTCAACAACTTCACACAAAATTTCATTAAATGAGGAAACTGCCTTTTAATAAGTGGTACTGATTATTTTTGTCTCTTAAGTCATGCATGATATTTTTCTTTTACTTTTCATATTGATCATGTAAAGAACTATCCTCAGTATTCATGTGGCAAGAGTCATTTCTTAATAAATACATGATAAAATTTGACCTATGACTCTCACTTTCTAGAAACATATCCTTAAAAAAAACTGGAATAATGCCCAAAGATATATATGATGTTATTCAATATGTTTTTTTAGTGAAAAACTGACAATTGTATAAATGTATAATAATAATAAGTCAAGTAAGTTAAGGAATAATATAACATGTAAAGGTTAAAATGGAGAAGGAAATGGCAACCCACTCCAATGTTCTTGCCTGGAGAATCCCACGGATGGGGAAGCCTGGTGGGCTGCTGTCTATGGGGTCGCACAGAGTCGGACATGACTGAAGTGACTTAGCAGTAGCAGCAAAGGTTAAAAATGTCAGCAAACATCTTTGGTTAGTCTGCATTTCTGACAGTAAAATATTGTTGTGTAAATAGAGAAACTTACAGACAACATGTGGAAGTGAATCATTATGTAATATATTACACATACACATATTTTCATAAGTTGTAGAAATACATATATATTTATTTTGTCTTGGTTGTGGGTTATCGGAATTTAAATCATTATTTTTTCAGGCTGTATTAGTTTGTAAGTTACATGTAATAATTCCTGGTGGCTCAGATGGTAAAGAATCTGGCTGCATTGTGAGGGACTCAGGTGTGATCCCTGAATTGGGAAGATTCTCTGGAGAAAAGTATGGAAACCCACTCCAGTATTCTTGCCTGGAAAATCTCATGGATAGAGGAGCTTGGCAGATTATAGTCCATTGGGGTCACAAAGAGTCAGACATGACAGAGCAACTAACACTTTCATTTTTCAGGTTCAGTTTTTCATACATTAAAAAGAATGTAGCTCACAATATTCTTTCTTTCCTCTACAATGCTATGAATAGGCCAGTGTTTTTTCATTAAGCAATATAATGGTGTTGTCATAACTGGACACCTTCAAAAGGCTGAAAGAGCATGTGAATAGCATACCACAGCTTCCCTTGTGGCTCAGCTGGTAAAGAATCCACCTGCAATGAGGGAGACCTGGGTTCGATCCCTGGGTTGAGAAAACTCCCTGGAGAGGGGAAAGACTACCCACTCCAGTATTCTGGCCTGGAGAATTCCAGGGACTGTACAGTGCATGGGGTTGCAAAGAGTCGGACACAACTGAGTGATTTTCACTTTTACTTTCACAGCTAAGATAAAAAAATAAAACATGAGAATGTGAAGAATTTCAGGCAAAAATGACTTACTGTCATAATTTTAACTTAGTAGAGCAGGAGCAAGATTTCCACTCTGAGTAACGTCTTATGATATCAGTGGTCACAGGTCACCAGAAATATGTACAGAGTAATCCAGAAATGCCTTTTTAAAGAGGCCCTAGTAGCTATTCAATTTCCCATTCAAATCTTTTGCTTACAATTATCCATAGGTGCAGAAATTAGCCTGCAGGTAATTGCAACCATAGTGGGTTTTCTAAGTAATAGCTATGTTCAGTCAGCTCAGTTCAGTCTCTCAGTGTGTCTGACTCTTTGCAACTCCATGGACTGCAGCACTCCTGGCTTCCCTGTCCATCACCAACTCCTGGAGCTTGCTCAATCTCATGCCCATCGAGTCAGTGATACCACCCAACAGTCTGTTCCTTAAAATGACGGGACATTAAAATTATATGTGCAAGTACCTCATTATGAGGTCTACTAATTTCAGCATTCGTTTGACAAGTGCAAAAGATCTGAGTGTCAAAATGGTGAATATGAAAGAGCATACTCCAAGAAAGTACTCATTCGAGTCATCCATTGCAGATGCGTTACAAACGATCCCAAATTAGAATCTTCAGCAATGCCATTTATTGAATATTATAATTGTGTGGTTCAGGAATTTCCTAGGAATCAGCTGTCTAATTCTTCTACTCCTTATAAAACTGACAGTGGTTACTTGGTTTTATCTTATTTGTGAATGGACTTGGTCGCTCTTTATTTGTATATCTGTCACCTGGATGAAGATCATGGTATAGTGGCCCTCACCTGAAATCCTTGAGCAAACACCAGCATGGTGACATTAGGTTACATGGGATTCTTACCTGGAGATTCACAAAGTCAAGATAAACTGTTCTAGAGAACAAGGTAGGAGCTCTGTATACTTTTGGTTGAGTTTTAAAGATCACTTAGAATCACTTCTGCAATCTTTTGATTGAAGTAGTTACAAGCCTTCAGGTTTAAGAGAGGGAAGGAGTATCAAATCATTTGCAGTGATGTTTTGAAGTGGGCATAAAATAGCCTAAGAAAGATGGGGAGATATGATAGTGGAAACACGTTTATAGACAAATACTAAATGAGTAAAGGAAGCAGAATTTATCATAAATTGAATTCCAAAACTGAAAGTAGAATAAAAAGCTTGTTACAGATACACATATGAAGTCATGAAATCCTTTTCATGCACAAAATAAATGTGTAGAAATAGCACATTGCAGACAAATAAAATATCCTTTGGTTTATTTTTTTTTCCATCTAAAATTTTATTTTATTTTATTTTATTTTAATTTTATTTTATTTTTAAACTTTACATAATTGTATTAGTTTTGCCAAATATCAAAAAATGTCATAGATTTATCTCAAAGTTTTTAGTTTTTTGTTTAATTTTTTATTAAGTATGATGGCTAAAATTTATAGGTCATGGACTGTATGCCACGCATTTTATTAAGTGCTCTGAATTAATTATCATATTTAATTCATTAAACAATGCAAGGAAGACACTATTTTTATCTCTATCTTCTAGTTCAGAAAACTGACAAATGAAGAGGGTATGTAATATACCAAAGATTACATATCTTGTTAATAGAAGTGAGTACTGTTACAAACCTGGAGGAAATGGCAACCCATTCCAGTATTCTTGTCTGAAAAATCCCATGGACAGAGGACCTTGGTGGGTTGCAAAGAGTCAGACATGACTGAGCAACTGAGCTTGCATGCACAGCTACAAAGTGGATATCAGACCCCAAGACACATTTTTTTTTAACCACTACTTTTTAGTACTTTTACTTGCTTTGAATAATTTCAGAGAAAATTATCTTTAATAAAATATGTCCTTGGAATTCTGTGGGACAAAAATCTATTTTAAAACCTAATGTAAAAACTAAAGGGGCTTCTCTGGTGGCTCAGATGGTAGAGAATCTGCCTACAATACAGGAGACCCAGTTTTGATTCCTGGGTCAGGAAGATCCCCTGGAGGAAGGCATGGCAACCAGCTCCAGTCTGCTTGCTTGGGGAACTCCATCACAAAAGAGACTGGCAGGTTACAGTCCATGGGGTCACAAAAAGTTAGGCAGGTGTGACTGAATGACTAACACTTTCACTTCAAAGACTAAAAGTAAGATCACAGATATGGGAAGAAACCTATATGGTTTTCTATGCTCATTTATGTTAATGGGTTTCAAGAATTTTTATAAAGAACTTACCATTTTGGAAACACCAGATAATAGAAACTTAGAAATGGAAGGGAATATAGAGGTAGTCTAGTCAAGTAACCTAATTTTTACAGTTGGCTTAGTTGCAAAGTCATGAAAAAGCACTAATGTGGTACCTTCTATGTTGTAATTCAGAGTACTAAAGTTTTCATTAGAAATTGTAAATTTTCCAAATTCCACAATCATCTCAGTCAGTTCAGTTCAGTTCAGTCACTCGGCTGTGTCCGACTTTCTGACTGCATGGACTGCAGCACACCAGGCCTCCCTGTCCATCACCAACTCCCAGAGTTTACTCAAATTCATGTCCATTGAGTCGGTGATGCCATCCAACCATCCATTTTTGTCCCCTTCGCCTCCTCCACAATCATCTAAGATGCCCTAAAACATTTCTATCATTGGAAGGAGCTTTCAATACTTGTCCTCCAAAGAAGGGAAAAAAAGTTCATCAATATCTATGGAAAGCATTTCTAAAGATGGCAGTTTCCCATGGAGTCTGATTAATTGATCCACCTTCTGCAATATACCCTGAAAACATTTTAATTGAAAATGCTAGGTAAATAAATCATCAATTATGAATCTCACACTAAGGTAAGAAGCACATTGAGAAATAATTTGAACCAGGCTTGACAAATCTAGGTGATTTTCCTTAAGTAAAGACAATGAAAGTTGGCTTGAAAAAGCAAAACTACAGTCTGTCATCTGAAGTTGTTGAAAACCAAAATTATTTAACCAGGACAGAGAGACTTTCCATAATAAACACAGTATGACAATGCTTTCTTTCTATAGTTCAATAAAAACCCAAATCCATCAGGGAATAAACAGGACCTGAAAACTGGTTTAGATTTTCCATTTTGCAATAGTATTTCTATAAATAATTTATAGCTCCGGTATTTACATATCTACATTTATTTATGGTATATTTTAAAGAGATAAGAAATACCATCTCTAAGTTTTCTCAGGACACTATTTCAGGCTCTTCCTGGACAAACATTTTTGTCTTTTCTTCAAAATAGTGATCCTAGCCTAATCACATGCATGCATGTTCAATCGCTTCAGTTGTATTCAACTCTTTGTGACTCCATGGTCTATAGCCCTCCAGGCTTTTTAGTTCATGGGATTCTCCAGTCGAGAATACTGGAGTGGGTTGCCATTCCATCCTCCAGGGGATCTTCCCAACCCAGGAATTGAACCCAAGTCTCCTGCATCTCCTGCATTGTAGACAGATCCTTTACCACAGACCCACCATGGAATCACACAATTTCATCTTCATTAATTTGGGGGAGGTTATTCTGAAATTTTTGCTCAATCACAGCCATCAGTCCAGTAGGGTGTTAAATCTATTTGCCTTCCTTCTTATGAAAGGATTATCTCAACTATCTCTCTTCTTGAGCTGTCCCTCAAGCATCCTTTCCTAGAATGACTTCTCTCCACATACACCATCATTGCCACTCATCACATCCCTCAGCAGGTTTTGAATTCATTGAGGGAGCCTTCTTCATCTTGTAACCAGCAGGGTCCTAGGCCCTATGTGTTTGCCATCATAGGGTCTCAATAAGGACATTCAGAAGCAGATAAAAAGGAAGACATAAACAGAAAAGTAGGGGGAGAAAAAGAAAGTGTAAACACAAAATGAAGAATGGAAAAATAGGCTCTAAAATCAGCATAGAAGGGGATGTTAAAACTAGTGTCAGAAATAGTTATGTTACATGCAGGACTGGGCAACTATGAAGTCCTCAGTCCTCCAGTACGAGGAGGATGGGCATCATGTTCTTTTTGTCAGTATCTTGCAAGCTCATGGAAGATGGAGGATAAAGGAAGTTAAGTCCCCAAATCTGCATTTGGCTAGATGGAGACACATACAGCTGATGGTTATTTCCAGTGTAAGCCAGCAGGCTTAGACCCAAGGAGAGCCAATGTTTTAGTCTGAGTATAAGAATAGGAAAAAAAAAAAAAAAGTCTCAGTTCAAGCTGTCAGGGAGAAGGAGTTCTTTCTTCCTCTCAGGAAGATCAGACATTATGTTCCCTTTGGGTCTTCAATTTATTGAATAAGATCCACCATATTACAGAAAGCAATCTTCTTTATTCAGTCTACCAGTTCAGATATTAATCTCCTCCAAAACCACCCTCACAGAACACCCAGAATAATGTTTTACCAAATATCTGGGCACTCCATGACCCAGGTAACACAGAAAATTAACAATTGCAAAAAGACCTCTTGTCAGTGTTCTGGCCTTAAGCATCTCCTTAAATCATAATCAATCTCCAAATAAAGAGAATGACAAGGTCCTAATTCTACCAGGTGGTCCAGTGGTAAAGAATCCACCTGTCCTGGGTCAGGAAGATCCCCTGGAGGAGGAAGAGGCAACCCACTTTAGTATTCTTGTCTGGGAAATCCCAAGGGCATAGAAGCCTGGCTGGCTACAGTCCATGGAATCACAAAGAGTCAGACAGGACTGGGACACTGAGCACTCACACACAATTCTACCTAACATGGAAGAGCTCTCCCGCAAGCAACTGAAAATGCACTAAACCCTTCCTCAGAAGACAAGGTAAAGTTCTTGACTGATATTTACTCTTTATTTGATATCCTGAAACTTAAGTTCTATGATGTTGTCAACATATCTTATGTGATGAGGGAGTAAAAGAGAAAGAGGAGTATTAATTACATATACATACACAGTCATACAGAAACATGCCCGTACATAATGCATAGGAAGTATGACATAGCTATGACAATCCGTCCTCCTGTTTGTAACTAGTCATGATTACAGTTGGTATTTATAACTACTTTCTCCAGTGCCTTTTGCTTTCAGCAGATATTTCAGCTGACCACAGGTCTTTACCTGATTATATGACTCAAATCCTAATTCCTGACAATCCTGGTCATTTGTACTACTCCTGCCTTGATTGGGTTGCTATAGTTTTACATTGACTTTAATTACAGGGTTTGGTAATATTGAGACACTCTAATCTTCCTGTATTCCAGATACATTAATAAAATTGCAGACTAGCAGTTCAATTTGCCCATGGTAGTGGGGATCAATCATCCCATCCAACACAGTAACAGATTTCTTTTCCTGTTGATTCAGAGGCATTAGGAGTCCAAAGAGCCTATCATTGTTCTATCTGTTTATAGAAATATTGTGTGTAGAGAAAGTAAACCCTTATCCAGAGTAAATGCAAAATGCTGACACTTCCATGATAAAAGATGTCTATTGCCTGCCAACTGGATTGATAACTCCAGAGAATGATATCAAATTGAGGACTCATTGTTGGCCTCTGCAACTGAAAGACTGGACACTTAGCAATGGACATGACCAAGTCAGCCTCAGTGAGTGGAAGACTGTGATGAGCTCATGCACAACTCCATGGTGGACCACCATGATCACTTTATTGTTGGACGTGTTGGGGGATGGTAGGAGTGACTATGTAAAAGGCTGACAGGTATCCATAAAATGGGTTATCTAATCCAATCCATTGAATATTAAAATCCTCCTCTGCTGAGGTCATTATTTAGTGGTCATTCAAATAGGACACAAATATTTTTTACATTTTTTCCCTATCCAGAAGTCTACCGATATACCTTTTCCCCAAATTTCCTTGCCATTAATTTTCTAGTCTTGTTGCTTCAAAGTTCCTGACCATCCAATCAAACCATCCCACAGTCCATGAGTCACTGAATAGTCACATATTCAGTCATTAATTCTTCTAGATTAAGTGAACAACCAGGTGCACTGCTTGAAATTCTGCCAACAAGGAGGACTTTTCTTCTCCACTGTCCTCCAGGAACATCCCAGAAAGGGGCTGTATGCTGTGCGTGCATGCTCAGTCATGTCTGACTCTTTGCAACTGTGACACACCAGGTTTCTGGGCCCATGGGATTTTTCAGTCAAGAATACTGGAGTGGGTTTGGCATTTTCTCCAGGAAGATCAAGGGGATTTCCCTGACCCAGGGATTGAACCCCCATCTCTTGTGCCTCCTGCATGGGAAGGTGGGCTCTATGACTAAGCCACATGGGAAGCCCCATATGCTATAGTTGTCCACTTTTAAGTGGTCCCACCGTAAAGGGAGGAACTGTCCATGAAGAGTTTTAAGTTTTTTCTTTCTCTATAAGGTGATCACAGGAATCTCCCACAAGCGTCCAGAGGTATACTCTGAGAGAGAGAAGGCTTGTAGCAGGAGTGGAAACCATGAACATTTGAGCTACCTTTTCCTATAACTTACCTGTGCCTTCAGGGCCTGATCACTTTTTTACCTCTTTGATTTTGAAGTGCTGCTGTGCATGCCTGACATTATCACTTGATGGGTTAGATAACACCCAGGCCGTGATGGGCAGCTCAGATCACGTGGTAACTTGGTGACCCATGATTAAATATTCAGTTTCTAGCAGGCCAAGATCTACTTCTCAAAAAGGGAGTAGTTATTTGAAGAGAATGTAAGGGCTTCAGTTCAGTTCTGTCGCTCAGTTGTGTCTGACTCTTTGCAACCCCATGGACTGCAGAATGCAAGGCTACCCTGTCCATCACCAACTCCTGGAGCTTACTCAAATTCATGTCCATCGCGTCAGTGATGCCATCCAACCATCTCATCCTCTGTCGTCCCTTCTCCTCCTACCTTCAATCTTTCCCAGCATCAGGGTCTTTTCCAGTGAGTCAGTTCTTTGCATCAGGTGGCCAAAGTATTGGAGTTGCAGCTTCAGCATCAGTCCTTCTGATGACTCTTCAGGATTGATTTCCTTTAGGATAGCTGGTTGGATCTCCTTGCAGTCCAAAGGACTGCATGTAAAGGCCAGCTGCTCTATAATCCTAAGTGCCTATACTTCAGTTCACCACCAAAGGCTCTAAACAGCATCTCTGACTGCCTCTGCCATTTCAACCACCATTGGATCTGCTGGATCATATGATCCAAGAGACAGAGCAGCTAGCGCAGAAGGTTGGACCTATTCCAGAGGCTTGTCTTGTTCTCTACCCTCTTAGAACTGGCAGCTTTTCAGGATATTTGGTAAACAGGCTAAAGTAACACCACAGATGAGAAATATGCTGTTTTCTGAATCCAAGGAGACCCATTGGATGCTGTGCATCTTTTTTAGTTTTAGGAGGGGCCAGAATCAATAACTTATTCTTCACTTTAGAAGGGATATCTTCATGTGTCACTGAGGTAGAAAGTCTTTGAATTTTAGTCAGAATATATTTCCTACCCTCTGACACACAAATGTCTTATCAATAAGTCTAGAGTAGTAGGTGCTGCTTCTTGCTCACTAAATCCAATCGATAAAATGTTACCAGTGTAATGGACCAGTATGGTCTCTTGTCTAAAAAGTGACCAAGATTCCTATGAACTAAATTATGAAATAGGGTTGGAAATCTTTATACCCCTGAGTAGGACAGTGAAAGCATATTACTGGCCTTTCTAGATGCAGGCAAACTGCTTTTGGTAGTCCTTATTGACAGGGAAGGAGAAAAAGGAATTTGCCAGATCAGTGGTGCTTAAGCAATGAAATCACATCTGGTACTGCAGCTGCAATCATAACCACCACCCAGTTAAGCTTATGATGGCCCATGGCCATTCTATAAGACCTATGTATCTTCTGCACAGATCAAATAGGAGAGTTGAATGGGGATGAGATTGGAATCACTTCTTCTGTAGCTTCCAAGTCCTTCATAGTGGCAATAATTGCTACAATCACTCCAGGGAAGTGGTATTGCATTTGGTTTACAATTTTCCTGGGCATTTGGCCTTTGTTACAATAATAGCCCTCTTTCTAACAGGTTATATAACCAATGCTATAGCTACCGAGTAAGTTTCTATTTTCAGGACAGGATAAATAACCACAGTGTGGGTTCATGGAACCACTGACCCCACTGTGAGATAATCTGAACTAAAATCCTGTTGATTACATGGTCTGCATAAGCCCCTACTTTGGCTGGTGAAACATAATGTCATTTTGGGTCTCCTCAGTTCAGAGTGAGTGTCCTATAAGTCCCTGAAATTCCAATTATGTCCTTTCTTCAAATGTATAGATACACTGGTAAAAAGACATGCTCTTCTGTCCATGGGATTTTCCAGGCGAGAACACTGAAGTGGTTTGCCATTTTCTCCTCCAGGGAATCTTTGCCCCATGGACTGAACCCCTGTCTCCTGCATATCCTGCATAGGCAGCTGAATTTACCACTGAGCCATCTAGGAATCCTTCAGTTAGGTTGATAGGTCTTAAATGACAAATCCTCTCTGACATTTCAAACTCCTTATTCCTTTTAATCCTGTACATTATATTAAACCAAAACAGTCCTGTCATTTCCAGCTCGCTGGCTATAGGCCACTTTTTGGTTCGTGTTTCAGGTAAACAACCAAACTGTTAGAGCTTTTATCAACTCCTTTCAATTCAGTTCAGTCACTCCGTCATGTCTGACTCTTTGCAACCCCATGTACTGCAGCACACCAGGCTTCCCTGTCTATCACCAACTCCTGAAGCTTGCTCAAACTTACATGCATCAAGTCAGTGATGCCATCCAACCATCCCATCCTCTGTCATCCCCTTCTCCTCCTGCCTTCAATCTTTCCCAGCATCAGTTTCTTTTCCAATGAGTCAGTTATTCGCATCAACTGGCCAAAGTATTGGAGCTTCAGCATCAGTCCTTCCAATGAATATTTAGGAGTGATTTCCTTCAGGATGGACTGGTTGGATCTCCTTGCAGTCTAAGGGACTCTCAAGAGTCTTCTCCAGCACCACAGTTCAAAAGTATCAACTCTTTGGCTCTCAGCTTTCTTTATAGTCCAACTCTCACATCCATACATGATCACTGGAAAAACCATAGCCTTGACTAGACGGACCTTTGTTGGCAAAATAACGTCTCTGCTTTTTAATATACTGTCTAGGTTTGTATAGCTTTTCTTCCAAGGAATGAACATCTTTTAATTTCATGGCTGCAGTCACCATCTGCAGTGATTTTGGAGCCCAGGAAGATCATTGTTTCCATGTTTTCCCATCTACTGTTCCCCGTGTACAGTATCAAGTCCTTTAGTTCAAACGTTAAATGTGGAATTTCTGCTTCATGAGCCCGTATACTTGGCTTGATCCAACTTTATGACTCTTCCTCCATTATGGTCTTGTATTATGTATTTAGGAGTAAAATTTGTTCTATTAATGTTCTTGCTCCTCATTTTATCAAAACCTTGTTTATCAGTCACTTACTTGGTAGACACTTATTCATAGAGAAAGTGATAGTGAAAGTGTTAGTCATTCAGTTGTGTCCAACTCTATGAGACCCCATGGACTGTAGCTCACCAGACTATGTCCATGGTATTCTCCAGGCAAGAATACTAGAGTGAAGTCAGTCCCTTCTTCAGGGGATCTTCCAGACCCAAGGATTGAACCCAGGTTTTCTATACTGCAGGTGAATTCTTTACAGTCTGAGCCACCAGGGAAACTCGTTCATAGAGAAACCCCTCCCCCACAACCAAATAAATGTTTTGTGAATGTACTTAGAATTTTAAGCAGAGGTACTAACTGTAATTAAGAAATGAGTTATTGCTTCTATTACTAGACTCAGAATGTGAAGGTGAGGTTAAAAGCATAAAGATGTGACTAAGAGACATGTTATTAATTCAAGCAAGGTAGATATTTGAGAAACAGTTAATGCAGCCAACTTAGACTGGTGGCTGGTTCTTGCTTTTTTTTTTTTTAATAGTGGGAAGTGCTGATATAAGGCTTGGATTAAATGACAGCAAACTGGAGAAAGGTCAACGTTTAACAACTGGCCTCATGTTCTCAAGATAAGAATAAAATCAGGGACTAGGATGGACTTTTGGTTAGCTTCTAGCCTACAGAAATCAAAGA
This sequence comes from Bos javanicus, assembly GCF_032452875.1. Classification (NCBI taxonomy): domain Eukaryota; kingdom Metazoa; phylum Chordata; class Mammalia; order Artiodactyla; family Bovidae; genus Bos; species Bos javanicus. The sequence goes on from NC_083877.1 coordinate 94,704,334, forward strand.
CAAAGCCATCAAGGAAAAGATTGTAAAACAGAGAAAATAATAAAGTTCAGCACATCTCTATAGCCTTGGAACCTAAGCTATTCTAATTTACAAGTGTGTTGTTCAGGGAGAAGTATCAAAGAAACATAAAGTTACTTATTACTGTGTTTTTATGATTTTATTTTTAAAGTTTCTTTAGTTTTTAATAATCACACATACAATAGAACAAAAAGGTACTAATCTATACTCAATTCTGATTCCAAGAGCCAATTCACTTTGTCTACCTTAGATCACTTACAGCAAAATATTAGGCAGAGGAAGTTAGCTAATTTTTTACTTTCCCCACATTATGTTTCTAATTTATCACTGAAGTTGAAGTCCAAAAAATGTCCAGAAGGAAATGCCCACATGCATCGTGCATTATAGATTTTGATTTTAGATTTTCCAGAGCAAGAACAAAAAAGATTAGATGTGTATAGGGTAGGTGGGTGTATGTGCTCACAGATGTATTTATAAGTGGAGATCCAGGACTCTATTGAGGTAACTTTGCATTTTAATAAGTTATTTTTAAAATAATAAAAAGAGAAAGCTTTGCCCTAAGTAAAGAGAAAAAAGTGATGGGACCTCAGCAGTCCTTTCCTCAAGACACAATTTCTCCTTAGGATGAAGTCTAGAAAATGAATGGGAACAACTTTGATCTATGTACTTATTTGCTCCAAGTTGCAACTTTATTGATTTTGGCTACAGGTAAGTACCTGAAGATGTGTTAACAGTCACAGAGGGTAACAGGGAAGAGAAGGAAAAATGTTCATCATGTGGCTCAGAGTCTGTAGACATCACAGCTTCAGCTTGGGGAAAAACCCCCAAGACAGCCCAACCTCTAGAGGAGAACAGGTTTGTTTGTTTTTTGTTTTTTTTTTTGAGCACGTTTTTTCAACCTCAACACTATAATGTTTTGAGCCAGATAATTCTTCTTTTGTGTATGATAAGATGTTTAATGGCCAATACTTTCACCATCTGATGCAAGGAACTGACTCATTGGAAAAAACCCTGATCCTGGGAAAGATTGAAGGCAGGAGGAGAAGGGGACGATAGAGGACAAGATGGTTGGATGGCATCACTGACTCACAGGACATGAGTTTGAGCAAACTCCGGGGGTTGGTGATGGACAGGGAGGCCTGGCATGCTGCAGTCCATGGAGTCGCAAAGAGTTGGTCATGGCTGAGCGACTGAACTGAACTGAAGCTGTTTAACCCATTATTGTCTTTTTGATTTAATCACTAAGTTGTGTCTGACTCTTTTGCGACCCCATGAACTGTCACCTGCCAGGCTTCTCTGTGCATGGCATCCTCCAGGCAAGTATATTGGAGTGGATTGCATTTTCCTTCTCCAGGGAATCTTCCTGACCCAGGGATCGAACCCATGTCTTCTTCATTGGCAGGAAGATTTGTTACCACTGAGCCACTGGGGAAATTTGAACTATTAAACTCCAGTAACTGTTCTCCCCTACTCCCAAGTCTTGGTAAGCATAAATTTCCATAGGCTGCCAAGTACTCAGAGATTCAAAATCATCCCCTCTCCTGAAACAATTCATTAAGCACTTTAAGGAAAGAGGAAACACAAATTACAGTCAATCCTCTGTATCTGTGAATGTAGATCCCACAGATATGGAGGACCCACCATCCTAGCCATTTTATGTGAGGGACTTAAGCATCTTCAGATTTTTTTGTTTTTCCTCCAGGGAGCTCCTGGAACCAATCTCTAGGCAACCAAGGGAATTCAAAAGAGTCATAAGGATACTCTAATCCCAAATAAATAAACTACATTTTCAGTGTAAAATATGGAGCATTAGAAGCAAGATATAGCAAAACTGCTGTAGTCAATCATAAACTTACCATTAGCAATTTATTTATTTATTTATCATTATTTTTTTTTTCTACCAGCATTTACTCAGTGGTAGCCAGATCCCAAGCCCATTGGAGGATCTGGAAACCTTAGCTGGATGAGACAAATAATAAATATTGGGCAATTCTAAAGCAGTTTATATGCAAGGTATTACACAACAAAAAAATGTTAAGGGTGCTGACCAGTCTGAATAGAAGCATCTTTCTAATTATTTGTTTTTTATAAAATCTCTTGAAATGTTTTCTCAACATGGCAAATTTTTTTGTTGCCTATTCATATTCTATTCTATCCACACAAAGCCCCCTTTTTAATTTTAATTAAATTTAATTTTTTAGTGTAATACTGGAGTTAAAAAAAAATTAGTTTTGTTCCTTGCATTAGTGGCATAAGGCCTCTTTTGGCAGCAGCTTGAGCCTCTGGGAACACTCTCTCCCAGAGAGCAGCAGAAAGGGATCAACTGGCTCTTAAACAGTTCTGTTTGCAAGTGGCCAGCAGGTTGGAATGTGATAACAGCCAGCAGACACTTCACATGGATTTTCTCTGCCAAGTCTGGGAAGCGTCTGTCATATGCCATTGTGAAGTGAACAATCAAAGTTGGTCTTGGGGGAGGGTCCCTCCCCATTGCCACCGGGCCTGTTTACTTGACTACTTTAAAGAGGAGGAAAGAGCCATATGGATTAAATGAGAAAGAAGAATTTGATCTTTTAGGACAGATTGCAAGTTTTACAGACATTTCTCAAAAAAAAAAAAAATCCATTTTACTATCCTGTCTCCATCTATATTTTTACCTAGTCTCTTTCTTGCAATATGCCTAAGAAACAATTTAAAGAAAATGGTTGGGTGAAATTCTGGCTCAGGTTTCTGTAGAATGCATTTTATCTCTTCTTTACAGACTGTGGCTGGTGTAGGGAAATTGTGGCTGTGTTAAATTCTCATAACAATTTTTGTTACTGATGGGAAGAATTCTAACATTTTTAAAATATAAAAATCATGATATTAAAACAATATTAACTTAGTTTTATGTGTTTCTCTGAATTCCAAATATTACGGTGTTCCTCTAAGTTAGATTATCTCTCTGAGTGTTAAGCTGAATAAGATAAAAGTCAAGCATATTAAACTGAAGATTTATAAGATACAGAAATAACTTTTTTTAGATAAAAGAAGTCATCCATTGTATGAAGCCAGACTATCTCATAAAAATGGTTTGGCAAGGACTGTGTATGGACAGTGGGTAGCCCCAGGAAAAGGACAGCTAGAGTTATCAGAGTCAACAGGTACTCCTATTTCAAAAAAGACTGTAATAGTGCTGCCATTTACAATTACTTTCAAAGAAGAGCTTCTTAAATAGGACTGCTTCAGAACCTGCAATCATTAAAAAGAAATGTAGATCCATGTGAAGAAAATGTTCATTTCTAAAGTTAAAGGAGAACTTAGAAATTTTCCAACTCATTTTTAAAATGATGTCTCTACCTCTGCTTCTAGTAAAATAAATTTTATTTCAGTGGAAATGAAATGACATAAAGATAATTTACTTTCCTGACATTTATGTGTTTGCTTACTTTGCCCATTTAACTTTACAAGAACCATAAAACTGAATTAGAAAACCACTCCTGTGTTTAAAAATGTTTTCTGTGTAATTGGTGTATATTTTACTGATATGAGATCACCATTAGTAATAATATTAGTAGATGTAGACTAGCATTTGTGTTTAAGTGGTATCCCATTAGCAATATATAATCAGACAATTATGATATTGGTAACAGAATAAATTTTATAAAACTATGATTATACTTCTCAGAAGTACAGTTGAGATAGTACTAGAGTTTCCTCACAAAATCACGTTTAAAGTCATAGGGATTGACTAGAGCATCTCAAATGAAGCTTATATTTATTTTTTATTGAACATATATCAAGAAAATATTTAATGTTTTGCCAATGGTATTATCTAACTGGTTTAATTACATTTAAATATAAGAAATTATTTTGACAACGATATCTTAAATTATCACTTTTCAAAATCCTTTGAATTACTAGTGCATCTGATCTTCAGGACAATGACGTAGATAGGCCCTACAGTGATATTTCATTTTACAAATGAGTAAAATTAATATCTGAAAGGTAGCTATCTCAGAGTATGCATCGGTCTGCGCCCCACCAAGATCCAACAGTTTTCCAATATAACAATGGCTGGCCAGGAAATGATACTTACACTTATGGATATTAATTAAAAGTTAAAAAATGATATATGTTATTTGTGATAAATATATATCACAATGAAATAAAAAAACCATGGAGGACAAATTATTTCCAGAGGAAAACTGCTCTACAGACTTAGATTACTTAGGCAAATCAGCCAGCTGAGTCTAATCTCAATACGTTAAAATATTTTAAAATATTTATTAAATGCCTATATTATAGACTTCCCTGGTGGCTCAGATGGTAAAGCGTCTGTATACAATGCAGGAGACCCAGGTTTGATCCCTGGGTCGGGAAGATCCCCTAGAGAAGGAAGTGGCAATCCACTCCAGTACTATTCCCTGGAAAATCACATGGACAGAGAAGCCTGGTAGGCTACAGTTTGTGGGGTCACAAAGAGATTTCCAGAGGAAAACTGCTCTACAGACTTAGATTACTTAAGCAAATCAGCAAGCTGAATCTAATCTCAATACTTTAGAATATTTTAACATATTTACTAAATGCTTATATTATATGTCCAATTAAAAATACTAACATATGCAAATCAAACAACAAATTGGTACTGAGAAAGTAGGGAACCTTTCTGAACAGCTGGTGTTATTGAAAACCTAACTTAGTCTACTTTGTTCTATAGAGCATCTCTACTAAAGGTTACAACCCCCCCACCCCCCGCCCCCGCACACACACACACAGTAGACATGGGAGGAAAAAGAGAATTTTATATGTGTGTGTGTCTATGTCTTTCTGTGTGTGTCTGTGCTGTGCTGTACTTAGTCTGTCAGTCATTAAAGACTAAGGGACTCTTCAAGTGAGGGACACAGGGATTCTCTGTGACCCCATGGACTATAGCCCCCAAGGCTCCTCTGTCCATGGGGATTCTCCAGGCAAGAATACAAGAGTGGGTTGTCATGCCCTCCTCCAGGGGATCTGCCCAACACAGGGATCAAACCCAGGTCTCCCATATTGCAAGCGGATTCTTTACCAGCTAAGCTACCAGGGAAGCCCATGTTTATGTGTATACATATATAACAGAAACCTTATGATGGGTTATTTTGGTTGTGGAGGGTTGGCTATCAATGGAAAACTGTAATGATAAAGAGTAGACAAATCACGAGCTAAGTTGCTCTGTCAAAGAAAGTGTAAAACTGAGATTTTAGTGAGGAGAAATGTGAAGGAGGAAGGGAGGGATTTAGGAACAATTTTGACGAATACAGTTCAGTTCAGTCACCCAGTTGTGTCCAACTCTTTGCGCCCCCATGAACCGCAGCATGCCAGGCCTCCCTCTCCATCACCAACTCCTGGAGTCCACCCAGATCCATATCCATTGAATTGGTGATGCCATCCAACCATCTCATCTTCTGTCATCCCCTTCTCTTCCTGCCCTCAATCTTTCCCAGCATCAGGGTCTTTTCAAATGAGTCAGCTCTTCGCATCAAGTGGTCAAAATATTGGAGTTTCAGCTTCAAAATCTGTCCTACCAATGAACATCCTGGATTGATCTCCTTCAGGATGGACTGGTTGGATCTCCTCGCAGTCCAAAGGACTCTGAAGAGCCTTCTCCAACACCACAGTTCAAAAGCATCAGTTCTTCAGTGCTCAGCTTTCTTTATAAGCCCAACTCTCACATGTGTACATGACCACTGGAAAAACCATAGCCTTGACTAGATGGACCTTTGTTGACAAAGTAATGACTAATACAGGAACATTGTAATTGGAAGTAAATGGAGTCCATATGAAAAAGCTTATATTTTAATCAGATATTGAATATATAGCATACACTAGGCATAACTCTGTGAAGGCAATGGCACCCCACTCCAGTACTCTTGCCTGGAAAATCCCATGGACGGAGGAGCCTGATGGGATGCAATCCATGGGGTCGCTAAGAGTCAGACACGACTTCACTTTCACTTTTCACTTTCACGCATTGAAGAAGGAAATGGCAACCCACTCCAGTGTTCTTGCTTGGAGAATCCCAGGGATGGGGGAGCCTGGTGGGCTGCCGTCTATGGGGTGGCACAGAGTCGGATACGACTGAAGCGACTTAGCCTCAGCAGCAGCAGCTGGCGCTGTCCTCGGTGCTGATTCTAATGCAGCTGCTCTTTTGAGCGCAGCACCTCCTACAGTGAAGCCCGGCAGATCAGTGCAGGGGTTCTGCTGGCTTCCTCCACATCGACCAAAGTGGCCCTGTTGGTTTTAGTGTCTTTTAAACTGTTTTCTGATGATCATTTTTTTCATATTTAAACTCTGAAGGCCAGGGCATTATTGAGGTTTCATACTAGGTTTCCTTTTGCTTTTGTTTGTTTAGTAAGATAATTGAATACATTGTTCCTCTGTGGTCCTTACATGTTATCAACCAAGGCACGGCTGGGACTGCACTCCTGCTGGCTCTAGCCCACCCTGGGAAGACTGTCCCTTGGAAGAAATCTCCCTCCCCTGTGTCTGTTGTATGGCTGAGCTGGGAGTGGAGGGAGAATGCTGGTCACACTTCTGTGTCTATGATGTCCACAGAAAAGAAAAAAATCTGATGGAATAGATTTCATTTTTTTTTTAAGGATGAAGAGAGTTAGATAAAATGTTAGTCTCCCCAAATATTTTTTATATTACATACAAATCACATACTTTCTCTTAGTTAAACTTCCACTATGGAAATATATATTTGATGACATATTTTATATATAAGAGATATATATGATACATAGCAAAAGACAAAATATGGGTATTAAATTTATTTTAATTTCTTCAAGTAATTTTTTAAGTAAAAAATGAAGAAAACTTAGCTATATAAATTTTGAGAGGTTAACAAGTGAAGTCTGTACTTGATATTTTAGAGATCTTAAAAATGTAATTTATACCTCATCAGATCAGATCGGATCAGATCAGTCGCTCAGTCGTGTCCGACTCTTTGCAACCCCATGAATCGCAGCACGCCAGGCCTCCCTGTCCATCACCAACTCCCGGAGTTCACTGAGACTCACATCCATCGAGTCAGTGATGCCATCCAGCCATCTCATCCCCTGTATTAGAACATACCTATACCTGGTATGTTCTAATACAGGTCTAGTTCACTTATAGACAGGGGATTTGAGATATAAGCAAATTCTTATAGAATTATTAAAACTTTTGTAAAATACAGTCTTCAAGGAGAGGTTAGACTTTTGTTCTAAAAAAAATCACTGCAATTTTAAATGTGATGGCTTAAAATTCATTAATTAAGTAATAGGTCTTCATTAAGTTATTCAGTAAAATTTTTCTGAACCTTTACTACAGGCCAACTCTAATGCTTGGTTAGGATTACAAAATATGTACAAGAAATAATCCTGATTTCAGCTAGCTAATAGCAATAGCTGATAACAATTCAACAAGGCATATAGTTCCCCATCAAATCCTGGTTGAATATAATGAGTAGTAGGTATATAAATGAGTCATTTCAAATGTAGTTCAAAAGAGAAATATTAAAATCAGCAAGTTATTTTTTCCAACTTTATTGAGCATCATTGACAAATAAAAGTTGTATATATTTAATGCTTGCAATATGATAGTTTTATATATGTATATATTGTGAGATAATTACCTTAGTCAAGCTAAGGTAATTCACTAATTCATAGTTACCTTGTGCATGTGTGTGAATGTATGTGTATGTTGAGAACACAAGATATACTCTCTTAGCACATTTCACATATACAGTTACAGTTTTATTAATTATAAACAGTTTAGATCCCGATAACTTATTAATTATATAGCTGAACATTTAAACCCTTTAACCAAGTTATCTTGAGTGGCCAATTTAATCTTTGTTATATAGTCTATTATATAACAGAACTGACTCATTAAAAAAGACCCTGATGCTGGGAAAGATTGTCCGACTCAATGGACATGAATTTGAGCAAGCTCTGGAAGTTGGTGATGGGCAGGAAAGCCTGGCGTGCTGCAGTCCATGTGGTCACAAAGAGTTGGACATGGCCTAGTGACTGAACTGAACTGATATATTCTATTTTGTATGTAGATTTTAAAATATTTTATACCTATTTTGTATCTGTTCACACCCAAAATGATCTCATAACATTCCCCACCCCCCAGAACTGTATCAGAAAGTAAGGAGATAAGTTAAAATTTTGCATGCATCAAGCTTGATGTGATAAAGTGATCCTCCTTCTCTTATAACTCATCAAAAGTCAAAGAAGTAAAGATGATGAGTTGGGATTAAAATTTTGGATAGGTGTATTGTCAGAAGAATTTCTTACTCATTTCTGTAACTGCACACACTCATTTTTTCCCCAAATCCTTTTTATCTGCCATTTAGCAAGAATCCAATTACTGAGCATGAGCTTACTGCCTCATAAATAACATCCTCTTAGCTTTCCAATCACACCATTCCAATTCTGTATTTTGTCAGCAAAAGTCCTGTTTTTAAAAATAATACTTTGGCCATCTGCTTACCCATATGTGCTACACATCACTGAATGTTAGATTCTCTGCAAGTTTTATAGATGGTACCACAAACCTCGAATGTGTTTTCTCTCATAATTAGCATTTTACAACCACGTTAAATTGATCACAGGTAAACTGTTTCATTTTGGTGTGTTATTTTGATTGTAATCAGACTGCTTGCTGGAAAGTGATTTTGTAGCCAATATATTTTAGTTATAAAGAGTTTTCTTTCCTCTTTTATAGCAAATACATTATTTTAAAGGTCACACTTGTCAGACTTATAAACCAAATCCAAGACTTGCAATGTAAGGCATCCGTGGGAGGATCCATCAGTGTTTACACTGGGGTGAAGAATGTTATCTTAGCAGGCTCCATCAATTTCAGTGACTGATGATGTCATTTGCAATCTCTACAACTGGTCCCTCTCAGATGAAACACTGCTTGGTAAGGGATTCTGTTTTAACTTTTCATGTTTTCCTAAGTTATGTATACATACTGACCATTCCTTTTTCCTAAAAATGATAGGCATAAATAAATGTATAGTTGGATTTGAAGTTGCTATAACTCTTTAGAGTGTCCCTTGTGGCTCAGCTGGTAAAGAATCCACCAGGAATGCAGGAGACCTGGGCTCAATCCCTAGGTTGGGAAGATCCCTGGAGAAGGGAAAGGCTACCCACTCCAGTATTCTGGCCTGGAGAATTCCATGGACTGTATAAACCATGGGGTAGCAGAGTCGGACATGGCTGAGCAGCTTTCACTTTTACACTTTAATTGAGAGACTGTTCTATTTACAGATGAATAAGAAAAATGTTAAATCCCCTGGAAACCTGCCAAACTTAGACTTCAGTGCTTTTTGGAACGGGCTTCCCTGGTGACTCAGATGGTAAAGAATCTGCCTGCAATGTGGGCAACCTGGGTTCCATCCCTGGGTTGGGAAATTCCCCTGGAGGAGGGCATAGCAACCCATTCCAGTATTCTTGCCTGGAGAATCCCCATGAAGAGAAGAGCCTGGGGGGCTATAGTCCATGGGATCACAAAGAGTCGGACATAACTGAGCAACTAAGCACAGCAACATTTTAGTGCACTCATGAGGATTAAGGACTTCCCCGGTGGTGCTAGTGGTAACGAATCCATCTGTTTTGTAATACCTTACGTTTTCACAGTTAAAATGTAAGTTCAGTAATTGCACATTAAATGGGTGCAGTACACAATTGTTGATGCACAGTGTTTTCGCTATCACTCAGTTATAGTAAGCAAAATCTCTTTGCTTTATGTTTTGAACCATAAGTGTATAAATGTCAACTTCTGATTACCAATTTGCAAGACTACTTTTACCTTGTCTTTTCAAAGCTTTGTTTCTTTGTTGCTTCATTTTTGCTTAGGATTTAAGTTCTATTTTCACAAAATTGGGAACAATGCAGTGTGTGTATTTCCCACTGGATTTCTTACCTGAGGCTACCCTAGACTTAACATCCTGTCCCCTTTCCTGTGCAGACAGGTAAGAAAGTTCAAATTTTCCAGATTTCATTGAAACCCTTTGTGGCACAATTTTGCTTTGTTCCCAAGGGCCCAGGGTTTGGGTCTTTACTATAGAGCTGTCCTCTATGAATTCCTTATTGTTATTTCTGGTCATTGATACAATGTAAAAGAGTACCTTCTACCTTTCTTTCAGTTTTTCATGATTTTGATAGCTTTACTAGGAAGATTATTTATGGTTCTTATTAGTCATACTGCCTGAAAACAAGGACTAAGTAACTGAGTCAGTCTACTCGAGAGTAATATAAGATTATAATTGACTTATTCTTGATATTTTTCCCAAGTAAATTAATAAAAGGTTCTTATCATGTACAAGTTCTCTCAAATGTGAATTTAAAAGGACAGCCTAATGAGAAGGCTTATATAACTTAACTTTAGCTATATTAAGTCCTGAGAATTCTTAATAGGTCTAACTGTAGCTAAATTGTAAAAAATTAAGGACTCTCAGATCCTGAGTGTGTTATGGTGCTACCTATATGGATCCTGGGGATAACCATAATAATGAGATTTTTCTAAGATTGTACATCTAGCTAATGACAGTGAAAAGACTCTAATTAAGGACTTTTGACTAACACTCATCCGTATTTTCACTAACACTAGCTTAAATGTTATTTGCTAGTTGCATTATTATGTTATGTTAATTATGTTGTATTCGTAACATAAGCACTCTACTATGCACTTTGCAAATATCTTACTTAATCTTGAAAACAAAACAGTAACTTTGAAACAGCACCTAGATCATTCTTCCTTTGTGAGAAGGAAATTGAGTATTGTAGAAGTTAATATTTGTTTTTACTAAATTGATATCATGACAGAGTAACATGAACAGCATCATAATCCATTGCAAGATTCTCCAAAACACTGCGTGCATGTGTGTGTGTGTGTGTGTGTGTGTGTGTGTGTGCCTGTGTGTGTGTTAATGGATATATTTACAGTCTGTCCTATTACATGTCCAAAGGCTGTTAAGAACCACATAATTAAAAAGTCAGTTTGTGCTGATGAGGTTTAGGCTTACAGAAGAGTCTTAAAGAAGTCTGGGTTTATTCTAATTAAGTGAACTACCAGGGTGCTAAATGAAATTCTGTGCTTGGCAAACTCGCTTTCCTTTTGCATGGAGTTATTTTGTGGATGAAATACTCTGAGGATGAATGTTAAAAGCGCTTGTGACACCTAGACCCTCTCCAGAATTATTTTCTGAAAACACTCAGCAGTTTGGCAGCTGCTTTGCAACCTGGGAGTGCATTTTAATTGGCATCACATAACTTTATGACTGAGGGATTTATTTCTCTCTCCACAAATTTCCTCCCCTCTTTTAGCCTATTAGTTTAAATGTTTGAGTTAATATCACAGGCATTTCCCACTATAAACTCTTTGAGGCCATGGTGAAATTATATGTCTAGTTCCCCCCACCCCCTGCCCCTCACCCCCAGAATTTATTAAAAAAAGAGTGAAAGTCAGACTCTGCCAAAAAAAGTTTTGCTAAGTTTTATATGTCATTTTCCTTTTTCTCTTTTCGTTTTGATCTCTGTCTAGTATTATTTGCCCAATACAACTCAGTAAAGTTGTGATTATTTTGATAACCAATCTTGTCAATGTTAACATATCAGCAAAATTTTCATAGAAGTAATATCTTTTGCAGTTCACTGGACTTGTCACAGTAGCACAGACAGTCTGATGGTTTCCAATTATAAGAAGTTTTACTTATTTCCTAGAAAGAGTAGATCACATCATCAGTGACACACCTGCATTATTTTTTTAAATTATTTAAATTAATTTATTTATTTTAATTGAAGGCTAATTACTTTACAATACTGTAGTGGTTTTTGCCATACATGATTCAGCTATGGGTGGACCTATGTCCCCCATCCTGAACCTCCCTCCCCATCCCATCCCTTAGGGTTGTCCCAGTGCTCTGGCTTTGAGTGCCCTGTTTCATGCATCGAACTTGGACTGGCAATCTATTTCACATATGGTAATTTACATGTTTCAATGCTATTCCCTCAAACCTGTATTCTTTTTAAAAGGCTAAGTGTCTCTTCCATTGCTCCATAGATTTATCTTTAATAAAGTACAAATATGAAGTTGACATGTAGTGACTATGAACCTGGGCTTTGATGTCAAATGCATCTGAACTTGGATTTCAATTCTTTTTCGCTTTATATCTTTAGACAAATTACTTGTTCTCTATTAGGTTTAGTTCCTTCATCAGCAAGTTGAGGATAAGAATATTAACAGTGAATGAAGAAATGTAAATAAAAAGTTTGGAAAGTGCTTTCTTGCATGCTTGCATCCTCAGTCACTTCAGTCACGTCTGACTCTTTGTGACCCTATAGACTGTAGCCCTCCAGGCTCCTCTGTCCATGGGATTCTCCAGGCAAGAATACTGGAGTGGGTTGCTATGCTCTCCTCCAAGGGATTTTCTCCACTTAAGGATCTGACCCATGTCTCTTATGTCTCCTGCCTTGGCAGGCAGGTTTTTGTTGTTGTTGTTACCACTGGTGCCACCTGGGAAGCTGGCCATTCACCTGTTAAGCAGTCAATTAACAGTAGTTAATGAGTGCAACTAATAATGTATTAAAACAGTTAAAAATATCGGAAGCCATGAACAGACAACAAATGAGCTTTAGGGAAACTGTCCCATTTTGGAAGATGTAAGAAGAGAAATATAAATTTTGGATATCTTGAATCTGACCTTGAGTGATAATTAAAGAAACATTTTAAGAACGGCTTTAGTTAATTAGTAGTTTTAGATAGATAACAATATTAGTTCAGATGTTTAAAGTTCATGTGTGATTTGTGAATGCAAACTTTAAAACGCATTATATTTAACTTGTATTCTTGAACAATTTTAATGCATTTGATGATTCTTTTTGTAAACTGGTATATGTTAGGTCAAAAGCAAAATAAAATAAACCCACAATTATTGGAAATGTGCTAAGCCTTCAGAATTTAGTTTAATTATAGAATACCATGGTTCTTAAAGTTAGCGACAAAACTATTTTCCCTCTGAGATTATATTATGTCTAATACATCTACCTGTTGTATTAATTGGTCAGAATCTAGCCATTTCATAGGGTAGTTCTAAATATTATACAAGATTTTGGAGCATCATAGAGGCTGAATTAAAGGTAAATTAAATTTAGTAAATACCTTGGGTGTTATATTTGTTTTCTAGCAAATCACTAACAAATAAAAGACAAACTGTTATAAAAGACAAAATATATTAAATGAAAAACACCCTGGTAACCAAAGTCTTCTTATCATAGGTTTTGATATTCTAATATAGTTACTTTAAAATTATATCTGTGTAATTAATTTATGCATGGGTGCAAGTTTGTATTTGCATGCATGTGTATATATATGTATATGTGTATAAGCGTGTATATATACTCACACATCAAAATACATACCTATATAATACATATAGATTGACCTCAACTCTACCTGATGCAAAGAGCCAACTCATTGGAAAAGATCCTGATGCTGGGCAAGATTGAAGGCAAAAGAAGAAGAGGGTAGTAGAGGATGAGATGGCTAGAAGCATCACCGACTAAATGGGTATGAATTTGAGCAAACTCTGAAAAAGAGTGTAGGACAAAGGAGCCTGGCATGCTGCAATCTATGGGGTTGCAGAGTTGGACACAACTTAGCAAATGAGAAAAATCACATTTTAGGTAAACTAACTGAAAAAGACATTAGCAATTTTATTCTGTAGAGTTCTTTTCTATTTTCTAACAAAACACTGAATTTAAAAATTAATTAGCAACTTTAGTCTACATTATAATATAGTGGCAAATATAATATAATGGCAAAAAACACTATAAAAGCTTTTCCAGTTTTGTAGATTGTTTACCGGTTCTTATCATCAAAATGAACATCAGAATGTATTGGTTACCTTTTATGTAAGGTAAAACATAAAGAAATGGAGTAGCCATCATAGTAAACAAAGAGCCCGAAATGCAGTACTTGGATGCAATCTCAAAAATGACAGAATGATCTCTGTTCATTTCCAAGGCAAACCATACAATATACTGTAATCCAAGTTTATGTCCCAATCACTGATTCCAAAGAAGCTGAAGTTGAATGGTTCTATGAAGACCTACAAGACCTTCTAAAATTAATACCCCCAAAAGATGTCCTTTTCATTATAGGGGACTAGAATGCAAAAGTAGAAAGCCAAGAGATACCTAGAGTACCAGGCAAATTTGGCCTTGGAGTACAAAACAAAGCAGGACAAAGGCCACCAGAGTTTTGCCAAGAGAATGCACTGCTGCTGCTAAGTCGCTTCAGTTGTGTACGACTCTGTGTGACCCCATAGACCGCAGCCCACCAGGCTCCCCTGTCCCTGGGACTCTCCAGCCAAGAACCCTGGAGTGGGGTGCCATTGCCTTCTCTGAGAGAACACACTGGTTATAGCAAACATTCTCTTCCAGCAACACAGGGGAAGACTCTGCACATGGACATCACCAGATGGTCAATACCTAAATCAGATTGATTATATTTTTTGCAGCCAAAGATGGAGAAATGTTATACAGTCAGCAGAAACAAGACCAGGAGCTGACTGTGGCTCAGATCATGAACTCCTTATTGCAAAATTCAGACTTATTTTGAAGAATAGCGAAAACCATTAGAACATCCAAGTATGACCTAAATCAAATCCCTTACGATTATACAGGGGAAGTGAGAAATAGATTCAAGTGGTTAGATTTAATAGAGTGCCTGACGAACTGTGGACAGAGGTTTGTGACATTGTACAGGAGGCAGGGATCAAGAGCATCCCCAAGGGGAAAAAAATTTCAAAAAGGCAAAATGGTTGTCTGAGGAGGGCTTACAAACAGCTGAGAAAAGAAGAGAAGCCAAAGGCAAAGGAGCAAAGGAAAGATATACCCATTTGAATGCAGAGTTCCAAGAAATAACAAGGAGAGATAAGAAAGCCTTCTTAAGTGATCAATGCAAAGAAATAGAGGAAAACAATAAAACGGAAAAGACTAGAGAGCTCTTCAAAAGTATTAGAGATACCAAGGGAACATTTCATGCAAAGATGAAGACAATAAAGGACAGAAATGGTATGGCCCTAACAGAAACAGAAGAGACTAAGAAGAGGTGACAAAAATACCCAGAAAAACTATACAAAAAAGATGTTCATGACCCAGATAATCAGAATGGTGTGATCACTCACCTAGAGCCAGACATCCAGGAATGCAAAGTCAAGTGGGTTTTGGATGCATCATTGCAAACTAAGCTAGTGGAGATGATATAATTCCAGCTGGGCTATTTCAAATTCTAAAGATGATGCTGTGAAAGTGTTGCACTCAATATGCCAGCAAATTTGGAAAACTCAGCAGTGGCAACAGGACTGCAAAAGGTAGTTTTCATTTCATTTCAAAGAAATATGATGCCAAGCAATGTTCAAACTACCACACAATTGCACTCATCTCACACGCTAGCAGAGTAATGCTCAAAATTCTCCAAGCCAAGCTTTGGCGGTATGTGAATCATGAACTTCCAGATGTACAACCTGGATTTAGAAAAGGCAGAGAAACCAGAGATCAAATTGACATCTTTTGGATCATCAAAAAAGCAAGAGAGTTCCTGAAAAGCATCTACTTCGGCTTTACTGACTATACCAAAGGCTTTGACTATATAGATCATACACAAAAAAAACCTGGAAAATTCTTCAAGAGATGGGAATGCCAGACCACCTTACCTGCTTCCTTAAAAATCTGAATGCAGGTCAAGAAGCAACAGTGAGAACTGGACATGGAAAAACAGACTCATTCCAAATAGTGAAAGGAGTACTTCAAGGTAATATACCCTGCTTATTTAACTTATATGCAGAGTATATCATGTGAAAAGCTGGGCTGGAGGAAGCACAAGCTGGAATCAAGATTGCTGGGAGAAATATTAATAACCTCAGATATACAGATGATACCACTCTTATAGCAGACAGTGAAGAAAAATAAAGAGCCTCTTGATGAAAGTGAAAGAGGAGAGTGAAAAAGTTGGCTTAAAGCTCAACATTCAGAAAACTAAGTTCATGGCATCCAGTCCCATCACTTCATAGCAAATAGATGGAGAAGCAATGGAAACAGTGACAGACTTTATTTTCTTGGGCTCCAAAATCACTGGCTGCAGATGGTGATTGCAGCCATGAAATTAAAAGAAACTTGCTCCTTGGAAGAAAAGCTATGCCCAGCTTAGACAGCATATTAAAAAGCAGAAACATTACTTTGCCAACAAAGGTCCATCTAGTTAAGGCTATGGTTTTCTTCCAGTAGTCATGTATGGATGTGAGAGCTGGACTATAAAGAAAGCTGAGTGCTGAAGAATGGATGCTTTTGAACTGTGGTGTTGGAGAAGACTCTTGAGAATCCCTTGGACTGCAAGAAGATCCAACCAGTCCATCCTATAGGAAATCAGTCCTGAATATTCATTGGAAGGACTGATGCTGAAGCTGAAACTCCAATACTTTGGCCACCTGATGCAAAGAGCTGACTCATTGGAAAAGCCCCTGATGCTGGGAAAGATTGAAGGCAGGAGAAGGGGACGACAGAGGATGAAATAATTGGATGGCATCACCGACTCAATAGACATGAGTTTGAATAAACTCTGGGAGTTGGTGATGGACAGGGAGCCCTGGTATGGTCAGACACGACTGAGTGACTGAACTGAACTGATGGTTCCTAAAAATAAAATGATTATTGTTAAGTAAGACCTATTATATTAACAAATAAAATAAATTGTGTGGGAATCAAGCTTATAAGAATCCATAAGTAAAAATATACATTGTCTCCTCTGTTAGAAACTACTAATAACATATTTAGAGATATAAATGGATTAAATTACTTATAAAAATTCATCTAAGAGCACATTTTATATACCAAAGACAACCTTTTGTTGTTCTAAATCATCTCTCTCTGGACTCATCACATTATCCTGAAGTTTCATATTTCAAGTAATTATCAAAGCATCAATTTTGTGTTGGCAAACATACTGAGGTATTAGATCATTAGTATCCACTAAGCAACTATGTATTTGTCAGATGGCATCTCCTATTTCCTGAGAGATAACTGAGAAGCTGGGAAACTACACTTTGCTTTTGACAACCTTATGCTGTTGATTGTTCAAGTATTAAAATCCAGGGAGCTGGATGTGGAGGTTCTGGACAATTTCCCCTGAGTCAGATTAGGATTCCAAATAATAACACCCTAAGAGATAAAACTGCAGAGGATTCTATTTTGAGAGTAAGAATGAACTGGAAGGATGTGGAACTGCAACAGTGAACGACAGTGTTGAACTTTTTTCAAAAAATGAAATTATAACTCTTTCTCAGACTTAAAAATGATATTATCAGATAAAAACATAATAACTAAGAGGAGAAGAAAAGTTGAAGTATCAGAAAAAAAGAAGGGAATAAATTACACACAATAGAAAAAGACATTAAATAGATATATTTATAAAGTATAAGGAGATAAGAGAAAAAAAATCAGACAAAACCTAGAATCTATAAAAAATAAAAATCATTAGAACTGAAAGTTAGTGTGAATAAATGGATGGTTTATTTTAAAATTATTCATGACACAAACCTCGGCCTAATAATCCTGAAGAAAGGTCATAAAAGTATCCGTAGTCAATCATGAATAGAGAAATATGGAAAATATAGAAGAATGAGTAAAAGACATAAGCATTCAGAGATAAAAAGCCTAATATACATAATAGCCCTTCTGGATATTAGCTAATATTATAGTATATTTTCTTCTATCTCCTTATGCTTAACAAAACTAGTTTAGAGTGCTTTTTCTATGTGATTCCTCCCCATTTTTTGATATGTGAGTTTTCCTTCTACTCAGTTATTATGTTTTTAATCGATGAAGGAAATAATTTTAATGTCTAAAAAGTATTAGTAATTTAATTTTTCTAAAAAAAGTCAAATCTAGTCTTCAATCTTTGCAATTTTACTTATATTTGGCTTACCCTTACTCTCAGAACATAATCTTTCAGAATCCTAACTCATAGAATATAATTCTTTGGAATCCTAATAACTGTTCCCAGAAACTTTACCAAGGCCTCAAAATCCAAGACCCTAGATCCTAACCTTTGTATAACTAACACAACAAAGTTGTCAAAAGCATAATGTACTTTCTCAATGTCTCAATCAGGAAAAGGCAGATGCCTCTAGGATAAAATCAGTTTTCAATACTGGCCTCAACTTTTCAGATTTTCTTTCCTCGGATCTAGCAATTACACACAAAACATAACTCATCTTTGGTTTAATAGCTCTGTGATATCTTTGTGGTTGTTCAGTTCAGTTCACTTCAGTCACTCAGTTGTGTCTGACTCTTTGTGACCCCATGGACTGCAGCACACCAGGCCTCCCTGTTTATCGCCAACTCTCGGAGTTTACTCAAACTCATGTCCATTGAGTCCATGATGCTATACAACCATTTCATCCTCTGCCATCCCCTTCTCCTGCCTTCAATCTTTCCGAGAATCAGGGGCGTTTCAAATGAGTCAGTTCTTCACATCAGGTGGCCAAAGTACTGGGGTTTCAGCTTCAACATCAGTTCTTCCAATGAATATCCAGGACTGATTTCCTTTAGGATGGACTGGTTGGATCTCCTTGCAGTCCAAGGGACTCTCAAGAGTCTTGTCCAACACCACTGTTCAAAAGCATCCATTCTTCAGCACTCAGCTTTATTTATAGTCTAGCTCTCATATCCATACATGACTGCTGGAAAAACCATAACCTTAACTAGATGGACCTTTGTTGGCAAAGGAATGTCTCTGCTTTTAAATATGCTGTCTAGGTTGGTCATAACTTTCCTTCCAAGGAATGTCTTTCAATTTCATGGCTGCAGTCACCATCTGCAGTGATTTTGGACCCCCCAAAATAAAGTTTCTCACTGTTTCCACTGTTTCCCCAGCTATTTGCCATGAAGTGATGGGACTGGATGCCATGATCTTCGTTTTCTGAATGTTGAACTTTAAGCCAACTTTTTCACTCTCCACTTTCACCTTCATCAAGAGGCTTTTTAGTTCCTCTTCACTTTCTGCCATTAGGGTGGTGTCATCTGAATATCTGAGGTTATTGATATTTCTTCTGGCAATCTTGATTCCAGCTTGTGCTTCTTCCAGCCCAGCATTTCTCATGATGTACTCTGCATATAAGTTAAATAAGCAGGGTGCCAATATACAGCCTTGATGAACTCCTTTTCCTATTTGGAACCAGCCTGTCATTCTATGTCCAGTTCTAACTGTTGCTTCCTGACCTGTATACAGATTTCTCAAGAGGTAGGTCAGGTAGTCTGGTATTACCATCTCTTTCAGAATTTTCCACAGTTTATTATGATCCACACAATCAAAGGCTTTGGCATAGTCGATAAAGAAGAAGTAGATATTTTTCTGGAACTCTCTTGGCTTTTTGATGATCCAGTGGATGTTGGCAATTTGATATCTGGTTCCTTTGCCTTTTCTAAAACTAGCTTGAACATCTAGAAGTTCACAGTTCATGTACTGTTGAAGCCTGGCTTGGAGAATTTTGAGCATTACTTTACTAGTCTATGAGATGAGTGCAATTGTGCAGTAGTTTGAGCATTTGTTGTTGTTCAGTCACTAAGTTGTGTCCGACTCTTTGCGATTCAAGCATTGCAGCACACCAGGCTTTCTTATCTTTCACTTTCTCATGGAGTTTGCTCAAACTCATGCCCACTGAGTCGGTGTTGCCATCCAACCATCTCATCCTCTGTCACTCACTGTTCCTGTGGTGTACTTAGTCGCTCAGTGGTGTCTGATTCTTTGCGACCCCACGGACTGAAGCCCAACAGGCTCCTCTGTCCATGGTATACTCCAGGCAAGAATAAAATGCCCCCTCCAAGGGATCTTTCCAATCCAGGGATAGAACACAGGTGTCCCACATTGCAGGTGGATTCTTTACCATCTGAAGCACCAGGGAAGCCTAAGAACACTGGATTGGGTAGCCTATCTCTTCTCTGGTGGATCTTCCCAACCCAGGATTCAAACTGGTGCCTCCTGTATTGCAGGTGGATTCCTTATCAGCTGAGCTACCAGGGAAGCCCTAATTTCTCTCTAGGAAAACCAATGTGAAAGAATTACTATAAATTCTATTTTGTCTACATGGAAACTGAGGCTTGGAAAGTTTAAATAACTTACTCATAATTGCATAACCAGCAAGTGGCGATGTCAAAATTTAACCATGACATTAAAAGTCACTTGCTCCTTGGAAGAAAAGCTGTGACAGAACTAGACAGCATATTAAAAAGCAGACATTAGTTTGCTAACAAAGGTCTGTAGAGTCAAAGCGATGGTTTTTCTAGTAATCATGTATGGATGTGATAGCTGGACTATAAAGAAGGCCAAGGGCCAAAGAATTGAAAGGGCCAAAAAATTTGAATTTTGGTTCTAGAGAAGACTCTTGGGAGTCCCTTGGATGGAAATCAACCCTTAGTATTTATTGGAAGGACTGATGCTGAAGCTCTAATATTTTGGCCACCTGATATAAAGAGCCAACTCATTGGAAAAGACCCTGATGTTGGGAAAGATTAATGGCAAAAGGAGAAGGGGGCAGCAGAGGATGAGATACTGACTCAGTGGACATGAATTTGAGCAAATTCTAGAGCATAGTGGTTTACAGCTTATCTCTTGAATAAAATAATTTAAAATTTAATTTCATACTTTTATTCTTCCCATATAGAAAGATTTTCTAAACTCTGCCATTACAGAGCTGAAAGATTACTATATAAAGTAAGTTATATCTAGGTTTTTGCAAATCTTTGACATTTATTATAAATGTGTGTCAAAATTATGTGGTCTTTTTGTTTGGTTGTTTTTGTTGCTGTTGTAAGAATTCAGGAATGCTCGATAACCCATAAGAACAATCTCCAAATTCTTTTTGGTTTGAAATATCAATAGCATTTGTTTCCTTATCATTTTGTGCATTGCTTTAAAATTAGACTATGACCTCTGTCAAATCTCACTTAATTAGAAATTTCTTCTAGTTAGTTTCTGATTTTAAAGAATTGCTATGATTATCTGTTTCTCATTTTCAAAAGACTTTATCTTTGCACAGAGTAATACAAGAAGGGCTTCCCTGGTGGCTCAGACAATGAAGAATCTGCCTGCAATACAGGAGACCTGGGTTCCATCCCTGGGTCGGGAAGATCCCTTGGAGAAGTGAAGTAAAGTGAAAGTTTCTCAGCCGTGTCTGACTCTTTGCAACCCCAAGGACTATGTAGTCCATGGAATTCTCCAGGCCAGAATATTAGACTAGGAGAAGGGAATGACTACCCACTCCAGTATTTTGGCCTGGAGAATTCCAGTGTCGGAGGAGCCTGGAGGGCTCAGTCCATGGGGTCACAAAGAATGGGATACCACTGAGCGACTAACACTTTCACTTTTACTTTCAAGATAACAAGGCTTAGGGCAGTATTTTGTTTCTTAGACTGCTTATGTGTCTGATAATTCATAATCTCTATTATTATTGCCATTTAACATTTCCTGAGACTCTATGGGTTATATTTAACTACACTAAGTATTTTCTTGACTTGGTGATGTATCATCTGCATTTAACACTGGATAAATGGCAACCCACTCCAGCATTCTTGCTTGAGAAATCCCACAGACAGAGGAGCCTGGCCTGCTACAGTCCATGGGGTCACAAAGAGTTGGACATGACTGAGTGACTAACACACACATGTACTTAACATAAAGGAAAATAATGTCTGTAAAATACAGTGAATATTGAGTATGAAAATACTTTTATTTATTACACTAGCACTCATACAAACAGTTTAAAAAAGTGGACTTGCCTGGTGATCTAATAGTTAAGACTGTGCTTTCACTCCAGGATATAAAGATCCCACATGCTTTGTGATTCAACCATTAAAAAAAAAAACAAAAAAAAACTTTACCATCCCTAATGGCTCAGACAGTAAAGAATCTGCCTGTAATGCAGAAGACCAAAGTTCAATCCCTGGGTCAGGAAGATCCACTGGAGAAGAGAATGGCAACCCACTCCAGTATCTTGCCTAGAGAATTCCGTGGACAGAGGAGCCTGGCGGGCTACAGTCCATGGGGTCACAGAGAATCAGATACCACTGAGCAACTTACACTTTCAGAATATATTGTCATCACAAATGTATTTTTGGTCTTTACGTGTGATTCTATGCTCATTTAGTATTGTTGATATATTCACATATTCTGTATTTTTTTATTTACATCATTTTCCATGTAAGTTTGATCAAAATAATTATTATGGAAATGTTGCAATACCATTATAGCTATTAAGCTTCTATATAGCATACTGTTCATTATTTTTACAGAAGCAGTATCATCCATCAAATAGATATACAAATAATTTGCCTATTTCTTTTATTATAAGATATATAGAGTATTTAACATTTTATAATTATAAATAGTATCTAAGTTCATATATTTAATATTATTTACCTATGATAAGTTCTAAAATGTATGATTACTGAATCAAAAGCTCAATAAAATTGTTTTGATGGTTAATGACAAGCAATAAACTTACTATCTAAAATAAATTTTATCAATTTGCAAATCAAAAGGCACCAATGGTTTTATTGCCTTCTTCTATCCATGGGTATTTACACTTTAACATTTTTTATGCTAAGTCACTTCAGTTGTGTTGGACTCTTTGCAATCCCATGGACTGTAGCCTCCCAAACTCCTCTGTCCTTGGGATTCTCCAGGCAAGAATATTGGAGTGGGTTGCCATGCCTTTTTTATTGCTTATTTATTAACATAAAAAAACTTTTTTGATACTTGGAAATTAATAATAGCCATTTTTAAGAGCCACATTTTCCTTAAAGCTACATAAGACGGTGATGTTTTGCCACGGAATAAGTTTAGAGCATCAAATTGAAGATTGCAAAAATGAATTGTCTCTACTACCCTAATGAGTTCATGCAACACTAAAGTAAAAATATGCCATCCCGTTTTATGATCTTTCATTCACAGAGATATGAAAAACAATCAATGTAAGTTAAATAAGCAAAATTAATTTGATCGCAGCTGGTGAATGACGTGGTGGTGAAAGCTGATGATCAATTTAATGTTGACCTTTGAGCTCCATAAAGTTTTATCCTCAGGTCTCTTGACACCTAATGATTATAGTAGATGACCCCAGTTTTCATGGCTTTTGCTTGTTAACAAATTGTGTGTGTTTAGGTCTGATTCATGTTGATTCCCTTATTAGTTATACTTCATTCCAGAGAGGCCTTAAATCCCCCAGGTTTTTCTTTTTTTTTCCTTGAAGTTAGGTATAAGAAAGGATATTCTGGAACGACTGTGCCCAGCACAGAGGTTTAAAACAAGAGGTGAAAGTTCAACAAGTTCAGGTCAGATTTTAACATGTTCCAGAACTTCTCACAAGTCTACCAAAGTTAGAGATTGATCCATTAACTCCTTGTGATCCTGTTTCCCACTTAGAATTTATTTCCCTGACATTTACAAGTTTCAGTGGTGAGTAAAAATAATAAGTTCTTAGTCAAGTGTTCTTTTACTTCAGGTCACAATATCGACAGAGGTGGTTTAGCCAAAACCATACAGAGTTTCTGGGGGGAGGGGGAACAAAACTCTTGAATGTTGCTTAGACTGGCTAAATGCTAGTAACCATCTGTCTAAGGGTAAAGGAAGAACCCTGGGTGGTTGGAGGCTGGGAGCAAAATGTACATTAGAGGTTCTTCTGATATTAGTATACTTTGAGCTAATCAAGTCCAGGTGCCCCACATTATTGCTCAAGGTACAAATGTCATAAAAAATATGACCCTAGAACTCACTTCGATGCTGAAGTATAGAGTTGATCCATTCCATGCTTCCTGTTTAAACCCTTAGCCTCCAGAATAAATTATCTACACTTAGCTTAGAAAATAAGCATTACAAAATTCTGGCTCTGTACATGTCACTGACACTAAAATATCTGTAAATTAGTATCTGGTGAGATCATGACAAAATAATTTTTACCCCTGTGTCCCATTTGTTAAGAGGCCAGATGTTAGGCTAATTTTTTTTTTTTTCTCTCACACAAATTTTTCTTTCAAGTACTAAACAATGGTATTTTTGATAATACTTAGAAACTTAAAAAAAAAACTGTAGGGACAACTGAAATTTGTATTTCTATTAGTCAAGAAGCCATTCCATTATTTCACTAATACATATACATCTTAAGAGAAATGTTTTCTCTTTTGATATACTGCTTGTTAATTGCATGAAGCTAAGAATATTACAATGCAACTAGTTAATGACTATTGATGTGAAAAGCTCAACATGTTAGCTATGATATTTATTACACCTGAGCAACAAAAAAACATGATTAAAATATTGTTTATCTGACCAGTTAGTCCCCAGTGAGGATGATGTACGTCTGAAAATGCTCAGAATTATAAAGTAGGAAATAATAAGAAGGGAGTATTAATAACAAAGAGGAGGGAAATATAAGTTAGAGAATGTTGTCCATATAAGTGGTCGGTAAATGTGTCATGGAAACACTCACATTGTGTCCTAAACAGGATAAAGTCCCATTGTCTCTTCAATATAAATGATATATTTTAAGGTAGTCTGTTT
The DNA here is from genome assembly GCF_032452875.1 of Bos javanicus. Taxonomy (NCBI): domain Eukaryota; kingdom Metazoa; phylum Chordata; class Mammalia; order Artiodactyla; family Bovidae; genus Bos; species Bos javanicus. The sequence goes on from NC_083877.1 coordinate 94,728,982, forward strand.
AAGGAATTGAACTATTTAGTTAAATAGATTTAAATGCTTTTTCTAACATCAAAGTTGAGATAATCTTTAAGTTACCTTCTAAAGTTAGAAAGGATGGAGCAAAGGTCAGAAAATAGGTGAAGATGGAGCATTTTTGAGTCAAATTCCTGGAATTTGAACTTTGCCTCCACTAATTTCTAATTTCTAGTTGTGGTGCTGTGGTTCTGTTATTTTGCCTCTCAACGCTCTCTTTTCTTATCTAATTGTTATGTCACTCAGTTATGTTCAACTCTTTGAGACCCCATAGACTGCAGCACACCAAGCTCCCCTGTCCTTCACTATCTCCTGGAGTTTGCTCAGGTTCATGTCCACTGAGTCAATGATGCCATCCAACCAGTTCATCCTCTGTTGCCTGCTTCTCCTCCTGCCTTCAAATTTTCCCAATATCAGGTCTTTTCCAATGAGTTAGCTCTTTGCATCAAGTGGCCAAAACATTGGAACTTCAGCTTCAGCCTTAGTCTTTCCAGTGAAAATTCAGGTTTGATTTCCTTTAGGATTGAAAAAAGTAATAATAAGTTTTCCTTTCTCATAGTCAGTTCACAAATGGATAATCATTATTATACAAGAAAATATGAACTAACAATATATTGAGACAAAGGGAGCCCTCAAGTTATAAATAATAAAGCTTCGGTTGAAGGGCAAATATGCTCTTGTTTTTCTTCCAACAGTAAAGGGCCTCATTTACTTATGCAATGGTTCCAATGTATTTCAGAAATAATCTGAATGTGTACCCAATAATTAGTATTTTTGAGCTGAAATGTGTACATTTTCACATTAAGTAGGCAAAGATCAAAATAGGCTCACAGCAGCTCAAACCAGGTTTAGCCTTAAAATAAATTTGTCTCAAATTTTGTAAATTGAAGCTTTTAAAAGCCTATAGATTTTCAAATTTCAGTTAGGGGATTATAGATATATACCCTGTTGGGAAAGTATGGAGTGAAAAGAGCCAAGCCCTGCTACGGGAAACATTTTGATTATTGCCCAAAATAGCTAATCCATGTGCAATTAATCTATAGGTGAATTGTATATATTACATCATTTAAAGCTTCATTTTGGGCAAATGAAGTTATTTGAGAAAAATTAGAAGTCACAATGGCAAGTTAGGAAGATTAAACAAATATAATATATCACTTATATGTGGAATCTAGGAAAATGGTATGGATGAACTTATTTGCAAAGTAGAAATAGTCACAGATGTAGAGAACAATCTTATGACTACCGAGGGAGGAAGGGGGATTGTACTAATTGGAAGTTAGGACTGACATTTATACACTACTATATATAAGATAGATAACTAATTAAAAGGTATGGTATAGCACAGGGAACTCAATGCTCTGTAGTGACTTAAATGGAAAGGAAATGTGAAAAAGAGTGGATATATGTATATGCATGATTGATTCACTTTGCTATATAGCAAGAAACTAACGCTGTAAAACAACTATGCACTCCAATGAAAATTACAAAAAAAAAAAGAAGTCACAATGACAGGCCCCATTGCTTGGGTGATTATCTCACTAAGGCAGCAAATTTTGTCCTGAGGGAGCAGTTGGTTTACTGAGATTATTTTGGAGCTTGACATGAATAACTCTCCCATCTTCTCCCCTTTCATAACAGTCAAAGAGAAATGTCACAAGAATTGTTACTGGCCACTTTAAGGGTATGTGATTCTTTCTTTGGAAAGAAATAACCATTGTTCCCTGGTGATGAGCAGAGAATAGACTAGTGATGGAGCACTAACAAATTCCTGGTCAGTGTCAACTTAAAGTTAAGTGATGTTTAAAAAAAATGAATCCTTTGAGAGTTGAAAAATAGGCAGTGGAAAATTAAGTATGGTGCATATTGACAAATGCATCATTTGTTCTGCATCATAAAAGATAAAGTAGTCTATAAGACTGACAGGATCTACTTTGTAGAGATTTATTTAATGGGATAATAAAACTTTGGAAGTCGAACTTAATCTTTAAATATTCTGCAAAAGAATTTTGTCTCCCCCCAAATCTCTTGGTATTGATTTTAAAATAAAATCAAACACTGTAGAAGTCAAGTATAAATGTCTTTTAGTTACAACCCAAAATAAATAAAATAAAATGAATAATTATTATATTTGAAATATTAAGTTATAATTTTCCATTTTTTACTGATGTAGTCTGAATTAGCACTGTCAAAGGAGTCAAAGGAGTTAAAGCATATTGATGAGCTATTTATTCTTACATAGGTCCCACAAATTTCCTACCTTCTCCCTCCATCATTTTCTACCTCTCTGTTTTCTCTCTTACAATACTCCCCATTCCTGCCATATGTTAGGACAGTTCTTCTATTGTTTCATTTAAAGATTATCTCTATTCACTAAAATGTGCTTTGACACAGGATTGTTTTTTATAGTCTACATGTTAAAAATTACTTTATGTGAAAATTTTTGATATCTGTTTGTGTATGTTTACATTTCTTCGTGATGTAGAAATGAGAATCCCTTGGACAGCAAGGAGTTCAAACCAGTCAATTTTTAAGGAAATCAGCCCTGAATACTCATTGGAAGGACTGATGCTGAAGGTGAAGCTCCAGTAATTTGGTCACCCGATGTGAACAGCCGACTGATTGGAAAAGTCCCTGATGCTGGGAAAGATTGAGGGCAGAAGGAAAAGAGGGTATCAGAGAATGAGATGGCTGGATGGCACCACCACTGCAGTAGATGTGAACTTGGGCAAACTCCAGGAGATGGTGAGGGACAGCGAGGCCGCACAGCCTGTAGTCCATGGGAGTCACAAAGAGTTGGACACAACTGAGAGACTGGAAAACAACAACCACATTTCTCAGTAGACTGTGTTCAGTTTTTATCATTGTATCATCACAGCACGTAATCTAGTAGGTAGCTCAGAGGTACAAATAACTGTTGGTTACATTTGTTGTTCAATTGCTAAAAGAGACTGTTTTTTAGAAAATTATTAATGTCTCTGTAGCCCATATGAGTGAAATGAGAATTCCACTGAGACAAATTAGATGAATGGTTATCAGAATATATATTATAGAAAGAAAAAGCTTTCTTCTATGGGAAGAGGTGGCTAATTCAACTTCTGGCAATATTGTGTTCATACTCTTCACTGTGCTGAGTTCCTGCTACAGAAGTCAACAAAGCACTGTCCTGTGAGAAGCAGCCAATCCAAGCAAAAGAGGGTAAGAGATGGAAGCCTCTAAGCTCATAGCCACCAGATGAGAAGGAGGTAATCCCAGGGAAGAGCACTCAGGGATGTGATGTCTGTAGGGGATGTTTCTGTCCTCTTACGGCTTAGCCATCATTTCATGAAACCCACCCAGTTTCCAGCTTAAACAGTGATATTTGATTAAATAAATAGCTTTGCAAACTAGTTTTAGTTATAAATGCATTAATATATCAATAGATTTATGTCCCTCACTCCTCTGATATAGTAATCCTATCCTTAAATTGGGCTTTGCTTGTGGTTCAGCTGGTAAAGAATCTGCCTGCAATGCAGAAGACCTGGGTTCGATACCTGGGTTGGGAAGATCCCCTGGAGAAGGGAATGGCTACCCTCTCCAGTATTCTGGCCTGGAGAATTGCATGGACTGCATATAGTTCATGGGGTTGCAAAAAGTTGGACACAACTGAGAGATTTTCAATTCACTTCAACCCTAAATCAATAACCTCAGATATGCAGATGACACTACCATTATGGCAGAAAGTGAAGAGGAACTAAAGAGAGTCTTGATGAAAGTGAAAGAGGAGACTGAAAAAGCTGACTTAAAATTCAACACTAAAAAACGAAGATCATGACATCCGGTCCCACCACTTCATGGAAAATAGATGGGAGACAATGGAAAGAGTAACAGATTTACTTTCTTGGGCTCCAAGATCACTGCAGATGGTGACTGTAGCCATGAAATTAAAAGATGCTTGCTCCTTGGAAGAAAAGTCATGACAAATGTAAACAGCACATTAAAAAGCTGAGACATTACTTTGCCAATAAACATCTGTCTAGTCAAAGCTATGGTTTTTCCATAGTCATGTATGAATAAGAGAGTTGGGCCATAAAGAAAGCTGATGGCCAAAGAATTGATGCTGTCCAACACCAAATCCCAGAGTTCACTGAGACTCACATCCATCCAGTCAGTGATGCCATCCAGCCATCTCATCCTCTGTCGTCCCCTTCTCCTCCTGCCCTCAATCCCTCCCAGCATCAGAGTCTTTTCCAATGAGTCAACTCTTTGCATGAGGTGGCCAAAGTACTGGAGTTTCAGCTTTAGCATCATTCTTTCCAAACAAATCCCAGGGCTGATCTCCTTCAGAATGACTGGTTGGATCTCTTTGCAGTCCAAGGGACTCTCAAGAGTCTTCTCCAACATCACAGTTCAAAAGCATGAATTCTTCGGCGCTCAGCCTTCTTCACAGTCCAACTCTCACATCCATACATGACCACAGGAAAAACCATAGCCTTGATTAGATGAAACTTTGTTGGCAAAGTAATGTCTTTGCTTTTGAATATGCTATCTAGGTTGGTCGTAACTTTCCTTCCAAAGAGTAAGCGTCTTTTAATTTCATGGCTGCAGTCACCATCTGCAGTGATTTTGGAGCCCCAAAAAATAAAGTCTGACACTGTTTCCACTCTTCCCCCATCTATTTCCCATGAAGTGATGGGACCGGATGCCATGATCTTCATTTTCTGAATGCTGAGCTTGAAGCCAACTTTTTTACTCTCCACTTTCACCTTCATCAAGAGGCTTTTTAGTTCCTCTTCACTTTCTGCCATAAGGGTGGTGTCATCTGCATATCTGAGGTTATTGATATTGATTCCAGCTTGTGTTTCTGCCAGTCCAGCGTTTCTCATGATGTACTCTGCATATAAGTTAAATAAACAGGGTGACAATATACAGCCTTGATGAACTCCTTTTCCTATTTGGAACCAGTCTGTTGTTCCATGTCCAATTCTAACTGTTGGTTCCTGACCTGCATACAGATTTCTCAAGAGGCAGGTCAGGTGGTCTGGTATTCCCATCTCTTTCAGAATTTTCCACAGTTTATTGTGATCCACACAGTCAAAGGCTTTGGCATAGTCAATAAAGCAGAAATAGATGTTTTTCTAGAATTCTCTTGCTTTGTCGATGATCCAGTGGATGTTGGCAATTTGATCTCTGGTTCCTCTGCCTTTACTAAAACCAGCTTGAACATCAGGAAGTTCACGGTTCACATATTGATGAAGCCTGGCTTGGAGAATTTTGAGCATTACTTTACTAGTGTGTGAGATGAGTGCAATTGTGCAGTAGTTTGAGCATTCTTTGACATTGCCCTTCTTTGGGATTGGAATGAAAATGGACCTTTTCCAGTCCTGTGGCCACTGCTGAGTTTTCCAAATTTGCTGGCATATTGAGTGCAGCACTTTCACAGCATCATATTTCAGGATTTGGAATAGTTCAACTAGAATTCCATCACCTCCACTAGCTTTGTTCGTAGTGATGCTTTCTAAGGCCCACTTGACTTCACATTCCAGGATGTCTGGCTCTAGGTCAGTGATCACACCATCATGATTATCTGGGTTGTGAAGATCTTTTTTGTACAGTTGTTCTGTGTATTCTTGCCATCTCTTCTTAATATCTTCTGCTTCTGTTAGGTCCATACAATTTCTGTCCTTTATCAAGCCCATCTTTGCATGAAATTTTCCTTTTGTATCTCTGATTTTCTTGAAGGGATCTCTAGTCTTTCCCATCCTGTTGTTTTCCTCTATTTCTTTGCATTGATCGCTGAAGAAGGCTTTTTTTTATCTCTTCTTGCTATTCTTTGGAACTCTGCATTCAGATGTTTATATCTTTCCTTTTCTCCCTTGCTTTTCACTTCTCTTCTTTTCACAGCTATTTGTCAGGCCTTCCCAGACAGCCATTTTGCTTTTTTGCATTTCTTTTCCATGGGGATGGTCTTGATCCCTGTCTCCTGTTCAATGTCATGAACCTCATTCCATAGTTCATCAGGCACTCTATCTATCAGATCTAGTCCTTTAAATCTATTTCTCACTTCCACTGTATAATCATAAGGGATTTGATTTAGGTCATACCTGAATGGTCTAGTGGTTTTCCCTACTCTTCAATTTAAGTCTGTATTTGGCAATAAGGAGTTCATGGTCTGAGCCACAGTCAGCTCCTGGTCTTGTTTTTGCTGACTGTATAGAGCTTCTCCATCTTTGGCTGCAAAGAATATAATCAATCTGATTTCGGTGTTGACCATCTGGTGATGTCCATGTATAGAGTCTTGTCTTGTGTTGTTGGAAGAGGGTGTTTGTTATGACCAATGCATTTTCTTGGAAAAACTCTATTAGTCTTTGCCCTGCTTCATTCTGTATTCCAAGGCCAAATTTGCCTGTTATTCCAGGTTTTTCTTGACTTCCAAGAGTTTCTTGACTCTCTCTCTCTATATATATATAGAGAGAGATGTGTATACACAAATATCTTGTTTTATTGTGTTCTGTAGATACTGTGCTTTCCTTAAAAAAATGAAGAAGAAGAAGGTTTGTGGCAACTCTGAGTCAACCGTCTATTGGTTCCCTTTTTCAATATCATTTGCTCACTTCATGTCTCTCTGTCATATTTTGATTATTTTTGAAACAGTTCAAACCCTGCACCAGCAAAAGCATTACCATTCACTAAAAGCTTGAATGATGATTACCACTTTTTAGCAATAAAGTGTTTATTAACTGTTTGTTATATAGATATGCTATTGTATACTTACTTGACCTCATTATAATGTACACATAATTTTTATATGCACTGAGAAACCAAAAATGTTGTGAATCACTTTACTGTGACATATGTTTCATTGGGGTGGTGGTCGGGAACCAAACCTGCAATATATCTGAGGTATGACTGTACGCATAATATAAGTATATCTTATACATTATGTGTATTATATATTTAGAGGGAAGGCTGCAACACGAGTGAAGAGATATATAATAACATACGTGAGGTTCCCAAGTGGCTCAACAATGACAACAAACTCCAACATCCTTTCCTGTGGAGTCCCGTGGACAGAGGACACTGGCAGGCTGCAGTCCATGGAGACCCAGAAGCTTCAGACACAACTGCGTGATTAAACAACAACAAATATAGTACATGTTACCACTGGGTTGGCCAAAAATTTTGCTCGTATTTTTGCATAAGATGTTATGGGAAAGCCCAAAAAAATCTTTGGCCAACTTGATGTATCATGTTTTAAGTGGCTTAACCATTTCCAAGAATTTTGGTTTGTTTTGATTTTTGTATATATAGAGATAGATAGATAGTGCTAGGGTTTTATGACATTGGGAAAGAAATGGTGGAAAATTGAAGTGATATTTACTATTACAGTCTAGGATGGTAATCTTTGTAAATAACTGTATCTCAGTATTTAAGGAAGATATTTTTATGGTGGTAGAGAGAAGTCATTTTCAGGTAAGAAATTCCTCCCATGGTGAAATTCCTTCCCTGGTGCTTCCACTGGGAAATTGCCCCAGTGTTACTTAATCCAGGTATGAGTCAAATTGCTCAGTCATGTCCAACTCTTTGCAACCCCATAGACTGTAGCCTACCAGGCTCCTCCATCCATGGGATTTTCAAGGCAAGAATACTGGAGTGGGTTGCCATTTCCTTCTCCAGGAGTTCTCCCCAACCCAGGGATTGAACTCTGGTCTCCTGCATTGTAGGCTAAAGCTTTACAATCTGAGCCACCAGGGAAATCCAGGTGTAACACTCATTAAATAATTTGAAAATTTATTACAGTATCCCAGGGGAGGAGAAGCAAAGGCCAAAGAAAACTTGAATTCACCTTATTGCAAGGTTATGGGATTTCTTTTCATATGTCTTTTTACTCTGAAGAATTTAGGGAATAGGTAATGATGGGGTTTACCTCAAGGATTGTTTAATGGATTAAGTGAAAAATATCACAATGTCTTGCATATACTAAGTGTATAGAAGGCTGTGCATTGCTTTTATGGATGTACTAACTACATAATCCTGTTTTTTTTTTTTTTTTTCAGCTCAGTGAGGATATCTTGCTTCAGGAAAAAAATAAAAATCAGAATGAAGGCAGGAGAAGCCTGGTGCTTTTGAGAATTGCTAACCATCATTATGTACATGATGGGGTTTATGAAACAGGTTCTATCACATTTGAACTCATTCCAGCAGTGGTGACCCTTTCTCAAATCCAGATGTTTAAATGGCTGCTCAATGGGGATGTTCGGGATTATAAATATGTCCCATCTGCTGCTACCGTCTGCCTGCTCTTGAAATGTGCAAAATCACCCTGTGCACTTGGCATTAGCAGCAGTCCTCATTCAAATCCACAGGAAAATTAAAAGGTAACCAGAAACCTTTCTTGTAGCACAGGCTTTCAAAGATGCCTACTGTGAATAAATGAAGGTCAAGGCAATCTCTTTGTTAATGTATTGTTGCATACAAGTCTATGGGATATAGTTCATGATTTGAGAGACATGTCAATCAATATAGTCATATACAAAAATTAGAAGACATTTAAATTTCCAGCTCTAGAAACCTGAAGGCAAGTTTGCAAGCTTATGTATATGGATCACATAATCGTTTTCTTCAAATAAGCGCTTGGCTGTAAGTTTGATATTGTAGGAAGATAGAATTTTCCAGCCTGAATATGTAAAAATAACAGTAATGTTAATACTAAGAGTAGTATCAGCCCCAATGTTTTGTTTAGGTTAGGTAGTTCTGTTTTCCATTATTCTGTATTTTAGCATACCTGTCTTGGGGGAAATTTTCTTTGTGCGTTATTTCTTAAATTTTATTTTATTTTAAAGTAGAAAAAATTACTTTACAATATTGTGATGGCTTCTGCCATTCAACAACATGAATCAGTTATAGGTATACATATGTCCCCTCCATCTTGAACCTCCCTTCCACCTCCCTCCCCATCCCACCCCACCAGACCAATTGTAATAAAGACCAATTATATTATCTAAAATGTTTCCAAATATCACGTACTAAGCTGGATGTCAGCAGAGAACCAATCCAAGATTTTCAGATATTCTAATTTCTCCTTTAGTTCTTCCTTGAGTACCAGACCCTATCATGTACATTTACCGGTGATTGAATGTGGATCTACTCTGGGAAATGAGTAATATTGGGTGAAGGGATATCTTTCAGGGAGAACATGGAGGAATTCCTGGAGAAGAACTTAGACCTGAGATATGAGAACTAATATTAATACTTCTGGCAACCTAGGGCATGGAGTGCCTTACTCTGAGAGGAGAAATCTAGAGTGCATGACCTGATTCACCAAAAATTATCTATTTGATATTTTAAATTGGTTCCATTTCTTCAGGATCCAGCTACTTAAGTTTATACTTCAGTTGTAGGTTACATGGATAAAATCACATATTACTTCCAATCTGAAACATCTAAACTTTAGAGTCAGCAAGAGTAAACCAGTACCTGATAAAATAGTGTACCCCCATCCTGCAATATTTTTGTGGTTTCCTGCTTTTGAGTGAACTGGAAGTAGTGTATCAGCACTTTAGTTTCAAAACTGTCAGAGTAAAGACTGTGAAATGAAAAATGGTGGCACACAGCATTCCTTGAACTGTTTCTCCTTTTCATAAAAGCAATATAGTAATTGATTTGGACTGGAATGAACATTTACCCTAACCCACCCCACTAACCCAACAAATATATTAATTAAATATGATTCAAATAGGATGGTCTCAACAGTTAATATGGGTAAAATAATTAAACATCAAGTTATTTTACTCAAGTATACTACATTACTTTCACTGATGTGAAAAAGAACAATATGGATTATCTAGCTCTTTGCCTTTATTTTAAAAAGATTAATAAACTGAGGTGTAGGGAGAAACTGTCATTTAGCCTTTTAACTAATATTTATTGAGCCTCTACAATGTATAGGCATTTAGCTAAATACAAAAGATGAGAGACAATAAAAGAGACCTCATCCCTTGTTCATGCAGCTTAAAGCTTTGAGGCACGTCTGATAAAAAAATAGAACAACAAACTAAATTAAAAAAAGATAATTAGAAATCATGATACAATGGAGTCGATCATCACTTTATATTAAGAACCAAAACAGGCTCCATTTTAGTGGGAGATTAGGCAAGGTAACTTTAAGATCTGTAAAAGAAAAAAACTCACTAATAACAGCAAGGAGAACATTTCAGGCAATGAAGAGTCTGGCATTTTCAACAAACTGAGGACATCTGTTGAGTTGGAGGGCATTTTAAAATAATGAAGTGACATGAAAGTCTGGAGTTTGCATTTAGATTTTATTTTAATAGTGATAGAAAGTCATGCAAGATGCTATAACTTGGTGGTAGGCTGGAAAATATGATTTGGCCCAATAAAACGAAAACTTTCTAGAAGCTAGGTATCCAGTAGATTGTTACAAATGTAGTGTGGGCGTTGAATGTTTGTGACAAGGGTTATTCCATGGAAGATCAAATGAGCAGTTGTTGTAGTTTCCCAGGTAAGGAGCAATGGCTTAGTTTATGATTGTTGCTGCTGTTATCTAATCACCAAGTCATGTGTGTCTATTTTGTGACCTCTTGGACTGGAGCCTGCAAGGCTTCTCTGTCCATGGGATTTTGCAGGCAAGAATCCTGGAGTGGACTGCCATTTCCTTCTTCATGGAATCTTCCTGACCCAGAGATTGAACCAGCATCTCCTGCGTTAGCAGGCAGATTCTTTAGCATTGAGCCACCGGTGAAGTCCCAGTTTATGACGGGCATAGTCAAAAACACAGTAATAGAAAAATCCAGAATGTTTTGAGGCAGGATTTAAAGATGAACCTAAAAAAGGGAGATATAGAAAGGAAATTTACATGAAGGTTATGTTTAGATATCAAGGGTTTGGTTTGAACCAAATAACTCTTTCATTAACAATTGTCCTTTGCAATTCAGAGACTTAAAATGCTTTACATAGTTAGCTCAGTCAGTCAGTTCAGTTGCTTAATCGTGTCTGACTCTGAGACCACATGGACTGCAGTGTGTCAGGCCTCCCTGTCCATCACCAACTCCCAGAGTTTACTCAAACTCAAGTCGATTCAGTCGGTGATGCCATCCAACCATCTCATCATCTGTCACCCCCTTTTCCTTCTGCTTTCAATCTTCCCAGCATCAGGGTCTTTTCAAATGAGTTAATTTTTTTCAAATGGCATCAGGTGGCCAAAGTATTTGAGTCTCAGCTTCAGGGTCAGTCCTTCCAATGAATATTCAGGACTGATTCTGTTTAGGGTGGACTGGTTGGATCTCCTTGCAGTCCAAGGGACTCTCAAGAGTCTTCTCCAACACCATAGTTCAAAAGCATCAGTTCTTTGGCACTCAGCTTTCTTTACAGCCCAACTCTCACATGACTGCTGAAGAAACCATACCATTGACTAGATCGAACTTTGTCGGCAAAGTAACATCTCTGCTTTTTAATATGCTGTCTAGGTTGGTCATAGCTTCTTCCAAAGAGTAAGCGTCTTTTAATTAGATGGTTGCAGTCACCATCTGGAAGTTCATGTTTCATGTATTGCTGAAGCCTGGCTTGGAGAATTTTAACCACTACTTTACTAGCGGGTGAGATGAGTGCAACTGCGTGGTAGTCTGAGCATTCTTTGGCATTGCCTTTCCTTGGGATTGGAATGAAAACGGACCTTTTCCAGTCCTGTGGCCACTGCTGAGTTTTCCAAATTTGCTGGTATATTGAGTGCAGTACTTTAACAGCATCATCTTTCAGGATTTGGAATAGCTCAACTGGAATTCTATCACCTCCACTAGCTTTATTCATAATGATGTTTTCTAAGGCCCACTTGACTTCGCATTCCGGGGTATCTGGCTCTAGGTGAGTGATCACACCATCGTGATTATCTGGGTTGTGAAGATCTTTTTGTACAGTTCTTCTGTGTATTCTTGCCACCTCTTCTGAATATCTTCTGCTTCTGTTAGGTCCGTGACATTTCTGTCCTTCATCGAGCCCATCTTTGCATGAAATATTCCCTTGGTATCTCTAATTTTCTTGAAGAGATCTCTAGTCTTTCCCATTCTACTGTTTTCCTCTATTTCTTTGCATTGATTGCTGAGGAAGTCTTTCTTATCTCTCCTTGCTATTTTTTGGAACTCTGCATTCAAATAGGAATATCTTTCCTTTTCTCCTTTGCTTTTCACTTTCCTTCTTTTCACAGCTATTTGTAAGGCCTCCTAAGACAGCCATTTTTCTTTTTGGTATTTCTTTTCCATGGGGATGGCCTTGATCCCTGTCTCCTGTACAATATCAAATAGTTCATCAGGCTGTCCATAGTTCATCAGGCACTCTGTCTATCAGATCTAGTCCCTTAAATCTATTTCTCACTTCCACTATATAATCATAAGGGATTTGATTTAGGTCATACCTGAATGGTCCAGTGGTATCCCTACTTTCTTCAATTTAAGTCTGAAATTGGCAATAAGGAGTTCATGATGCTTTTGAACTGTGGTGTTGGAGAAGACTCTTGAGAGTCCCTTGGACTGCAAAGAGATCCAACCAGTCCATTCTAAAGGAGATCAGACCTGGGTGTTCATTGGAAGGACTGATGCTAAAGCTGAAACTCCAAATTTGGCCACCTCATGTGAAGAGTTGACTCATTGGAAAAGACCCTGATGCTGGGAGGGATTGGGTTCAGAAGGAGAAGGGGACCACAGAGGATGAGATGGCTGGATGGCATCACCAACTCGATAAACATGAGTTTGTGTAAACTCTGGGAGTTGGTGATGGACAGGGAGCCCTGGCGTGCTGCAATTCATGGGGTCACAAAGAGTTGGACATGACTGAGTGACTGAACTGAACTCAGTCACCATCTGCAGCGATTTTGGAGCCCCCCAAAGTAAAGCCTGCCACTGTTTCCAGTTTCCTTATCTATATGCCATGGAGTGATGGGACCAGATGCCATGATCTTAGTTTTCTGAATGTTGAGTTTCAAGCCAACTATTTTACTCCCCTATTTCACTTTCATCGAGAGCCTCTTTAGTTTTTCTTTGCTTTCTGCCATCATGGTGGTGTCATCTGCCTATCTAAGGTTATTGATATTTCTCCCAGCATTCTTGATTCCAGCTTGTGCTTCATCCAACCCAGCATTTATCATGATGTACTCCTCATGTAAATTAAAGAAGCAAGTTCACAATATACAGGCTTGACATACTGTTTACCCAATTTGGAACCAGTCTGTTGTTCCATGTCTAGTTCTAACTGTTGCTTCTTGACCTGCATACAGATTCCTCAGGAGGCAGGTCAGGCAGTCTGGTATTCCCATCTTTTGAAGATTTTTCCACAGTTTGTTGTGATCCACACAGTCAAAACTTTGGCATAGTCATAAAGCAGAAGTAGATGTTTTTCTGGAACTCTCTTGCTTTTTTTTTTGATAGTCCAACTGATGTTAGCAATTTGATTTCTGATTCCTCTGCATTTTTTAAATCCATGTTGAACATCTGGTAGTTCACAATTCATGTGCTGTTGAAGCCTGGATTGTAGAATTTTGAACGTTACTTTGCTAACATGTGAGACTACTTCAATTCTGTGGTAGTCTGATAATTCTTTATCATTGCCTTTCTTTGGGATTGGAACAAAGACTAACCTCTTCCAGTCCTGTTTGCACTGCTGAATTTTCCAAATTTGCTGGCATATTGAGTGCAGCACTTTCACAGCATCATCTGTCAGGATTTGAAATACCTCAATTGGAATTCCATCACTTCCCCTAGCTTTGTTTGTAGTGATGTCCTAAGGCCCATTTGACTTCGCATACCAGGATGTCTATCTCTAGATGAGTGATCACACCATCATAGTTATCTGGGTCATGAATATCTTTTTTGTATAGTTGTCTGTGTATTCTTGCCACCTCTTCTTAATATCTTCTGCTTCTGTTAGGTCCATACAATTTCTGTCCTTTATTGTGCCCATCTTTGCCTGAAATGTTCCCTTGATATTTCTTTGGGATATTCTTGATCGTTGCTTCCCGTACAATGGCATTAACCTTCGTCGTTAGTTCTTCAGGTTCCCTATCAGATCTAATCTCTTGAATCTATTTGTCACTTCCAGTGTATAGTTGTAAGGGATTTGAGTTAGGTCTTACCTGAATGGTCTACAGGTTTTCCTGACTTTCGTCAATTTAAGTCTGAATTTGGCTTAAAATGCTTTACATAGTAGTACTATGCAAAGCAGTACTATTGATTTAAGTAGGTGTAAATAGAAAATCTCAGGGGCTAGAAATAAAACAATTCATACTATTAACTTCACAAAACACACACACACACACACACACACACATACACACACACACATAGAAACAAAAAAGACACCCTTTTTCCTCAGTCATAGAAATCACTGTTCACAGGAAAATCTTTCATTGAGAATCCAACTATGATATCACGAGTATAAAGTTATAAGTAAATTTTCTGCCAGCCAGCTATGTGGAAACTTTAAGCTGAATTCTATTCCTGGTGATTTCAGTTCAGTCTTCAGAGGAGTTTTGTGGCATAAATATCAAAGTGCAGAATCATATCTGGTACATAAGTACATGCAATAAAAGCTGGTTTCTATAGAAAAGGCAGTGAGATGATTAATTCAAATAACATTATTTAATAATTTCATGTTTTTTTCACATAACTCAAAGGGTCAAAACTAAATTCACATAGCATTATAAATAAGTGTATATCTAGCTGGAAACATTGTTCAAAGGATGATTATCTCTAAAAATTATTTTCAAAGTGAATATGAACAGGTAACACTTTGGAACTCAGTCTTAACCAGTATAATAATAATACAATAACAGACATGCAAGTAGTCCATACATATATATGCGTACATATGTGTATACACATACACACAACAGGTATAACTACATGTAGAATAAAAGCATACATGTAAATGAAATTTGAATTTAACAAACACATACATATCTTCAACTTTGCAAATTATCTGTCCTTGGTTATCAAGAAAAAAATAAAATGTATGTGTCAGGTACATTTTTTAAAATAAAGTTTTGCTTATTATATTACCATTATGCATGCTGACAGAATTTCTTAGGAAAATTAATGGATGATACTTTAAAACATTTCTTTTCAAGTCCGTGATTTCTCTTTTCTCCATCAGCATGTTCTAATATTGCGGCTAAGGCTAATCATGAAGACTGATTTTTGGTTGATGATTATGGTACCCGTGCAGCTGTTGGCAAATCTGAACTGTCTCCTGAGCTGCGAAAGTGACCAACTAGATCTCTTTAGTTTTTACCATTCCTGTTTTAAGAGAAAAAAAAAAATTGAAACTCAACAATAATGACAATTTCTAATGAGAATGAACACTGTGTGAGACTGTGTCAGTGCAGGTATAAACTGATAATTTGAGCAAAGTTGGGCAGTTGATTGACATTAGCTAGTGCCGGGAGCCGGCGTGGGGACTTCCACCTTTGGCAAAGATCATGAGGAAGGAGGCTCGACATATGCAAAGGCGGGATGGAGCCTCAGGAGTCCCCCTGGAAATTCTCAAGCATCTACCCCCAAAACCAGAGCCTGCCTACTTTACTACTTTGTGCTCTCACCTACACCTCTGACTTTATGGGGGGCTGTCCCCCACCACTTCTTTTGGAGAAGGAGTTAACTTAGAGTTCCAGTTAATAATAATTCCTGGGCGTGATAGGAGTGTTTCAACCTACAAACTCCTCTGAAGGTTCGCTAGCCTGCCTGACAGCCTTGTCCGGCCACATGTGATTGCTCACAGCCTCCCAACCATGAGAGGCACGAGATGCTTTAAACTTTCTGAAAACAGGTTCTTTAGAGAAGTTAGAAAACTATTAGCATAAGTATAGTGGGCTGATTAGAAATTGTATTGGTGAAGGGTTTTTCATTTTTTGAGCCAATGTTTACTATTAAGTCTCCACATCCCCTGCCCTTATACACATTAATGAATATATAGAAGAAATAAGTATTAACCTTTGATATTAATCACGTTAGACCTTAGGCTAAGCAAATTCTTTCCTTAATTAAAACCCACTACACCCTCACCCTATTGGAATGTAACTTTATCTGGTACCTTCAGAAGGTGGTGTCTGTTTTAAGAATAATCACCCCTGGAGAAATAAGTATTCTGGTTGACTGACCGCTGTCACAAGGAGAGGGTCATAAATTGTCAGCAGGCCTCCTGGCTAGAAGATGATGTAACACCCCTAAGACCTCTGTATACATCTGTATGAAGCACCTGACTTTAATAAAAGTCAGGACTGCTGACCCCGCATGACTTTTGTATAACATCTCAGTGTATAAAAACAGACCCTGGAAAAATAAAAAATGGGATCAGTTCCTCGAAAGACCGGTCTCCCCATGTCATTCTTTCTCTCACTTTCTGGCTGAACCCCCATCTGGAACATGGAGGCTCGTCAAGCCTACTAATTATGCCTGGGCTTCTAAGATCTGAGCGGGGAGGCCTTAGTGTCTCCTCTCCTTCGGGAGAACGGGAGGACGCCTGCGGCCTACGTAGGTGATGTAAATTCCTTGCCTTGGAATTTTATTAGCTTTCCACGTAAACCAAGTTATTCAGCCTCTTTTCTCCACTGAATTTTCCTGCTGAGCTATCCTCATTCTATTACTTTTTATATCTCTAATTAATATTTAATTAAAGCTATCATATCCTGATCGCTGAAGCTGCCTCCCCTTCAAACTCCCTGGATCAGCTGGGGCTGGACCTGGGCAAGTTAGGATGTATAACACTCAAGAGATGTCTTTGCAAGTTTGGGCTATTTATTTATCAGTAGCCCTCGGACTGCATATAACCTCCCAGCCTTCAGCGAAGTTTGTATATGTTAATATCTGCATATAGGACAGAGGGCCCTGATTCCTTTCTGATAAAGGTTAAGAGCTGAATACTGCAAGTTCACCCTTTGCCAGTCTTCAGGCCTAGCACTTGATTTTTGATACTTTCTTAATATTAACTTAAATAAATTAATATGGCCTACTAATAATACAGTCTGTGATTTTCATGAATAGGTATCTCCTAGAAAGGGTCAGTTTTAGAAATAGTAGGTTATAGAGGAGGTACACATGGGTTTTGAGGCCTTCGCATATCTGTGGCCAATTCTGAACAGATTTTCACAACTTTTCAGCCACAGCCGTGATGCTATGCTGGCAGGTTTATAAACATATTTAAAATAACGAAGTGGGTAAGAGAGGTTAGGACTAGTGATATAGTAGCAACCAGACTGACAAACATACCACATTGTTATCTTTTATTCCTGACTAAACAAAAATGAAAACAAAAAACTACAGGTTATTAATTTTCATAGCACATATAGAGGAACAAAATAAATGATTAAACGTCTATTACCACCTATTATCAGGGACTACATTAAGGAGGTGCTGGTCAAATTGGCTTCATTTGTCCCCCAGACTTTTCAGAGTCTGGCCTGTGAGGCCAGGCCAACTGAGGTTAAAGCAGACAGGGAAGTGATACAGCTGGAGATCCTTAAGAGTGATCAAGGGCCAGCCCGAAGGAAAAGTCAGCAAAATGCAAGGCTGAGAGCTCTTTACAGGCAGAGCAGAAGAGTCGTGTGTATTCAGAAAACAGTCTAACCCCATCCAGAGAACTTTATGATTTAGTTAGATTTTGTTTAAAATTCCAGAATAGGAGCAGCTTGGTCAACTTTGATCAAAACATTTCAGGGGAAAAGAATTGTTAATTTTCAAAAATAATGTTATTGGAGCATTTGTGAAATAGTAAAAAGAAAAAATTATATATATATATATATATATATATGTAATATAGGGCACAAGTGTCTCCTTGCTAACAACGTATTCTCATCTTTATCTTGAGCAATTAATACATAGATTGTGCATTTTAGTGGGAACCTGTTCATTCATGTACCTCTAGGTTATTGGTTTTTCTCCTGTTTCTGGCTCAGATTTTCACTCCCTCACAGTATCTTCTGGATGACTTTCCAAATAAATATATTCACACTCACAAAAAAAAAAAAAGAAAAAAGGAGGAGACATAGAAAGAATGGTTATGTGAAGGTTATGTTTAATATCAAGAGTTTGATTTGAACACCAGAATTGTGAAATGTAGTTCATCTGAGTGAAGGGCAGAAAAAGGCAATTTGGTACACAAATCTAATTCATTAAGTAGCAGTACAATATCTTATATTTATCACAGTGAAAACTTGACCTTAGCAAAGAAATTTTATCTAAGATTAATTAAGAATAAATTTATTGAGGTATCGCTGACAAAAAAAAAAGGTTCATATTTAATGTGTACAATGTGATGCTTTAATATATTGTAAGATAATTATCATCATCAAGCTAACAGTATACTGTCTTGATTTTCATTCTATTTATCTGGATATTTTTAGTCTGTATTCTTTGCTCAGGACCACTATTAGAAATTAAAATATTTCAGTATCTGAGGTGCTATTTTCTTCTCATTCTGTATCTTTTTTCTATAATCTTATGGTTTCATTTATTCTCTGTGGCCCATCAGTTACATGATTATTTCTTCATTGAAGTTTACAACACATATATACAATTGTCTCCTTGTCAAATGTACAGCTTTCAAATGCATGTCATGTTTATGTCCAAAACCGAAGTTAATGATTTTCATTGCAAACCTGTAATGATACCCTATGAAAATGTGAAATCAATGATCTAAGATCCCTGTATCTGTGAATGTATCCAACAGTGTATGCAGCCTAGAACCAAGGTTTAATCCTTTACCTTTTTCTCCCACATACAATTAGTCATTAAGTTCTGCTGCTGTATCATATATTTCTATAGCTCTCTATACTTATGTAAAACTTAAAATATTATGTGACCAATTATGTATTCCCCTTAAAATATAATCATTATGGAATCCTCCAGTAGTCTGAATTTTCCATGAAATCAGACTGTATTTGTTTTGCTCACCATTGTGACCCCAGTTTATAATGCACTTTTGACATTACTGCTGTTTTTCAGTCACTCAGTCATGTCCGACTCTTTGCAACCCCATGGACTGCAGCACACCAGGCTTCCCTGTCCTTCACCATCTCCTGGAGCTTGCTCAAACTCATGTTAATGAGTTGGTGATGCCATCCAACCATCTCGCCCTCTGTCCTACCCTTCTCCTCCTGCATTCATCTTTCCCAGTATCAAGGTCTTTCCTAATGAGTCGGCTCTTTGCATTATGATAGGTGCTAAATACATACTTTCTAAGGGACTAACAAAGCATATAAGTAAAATAAACATACTTTATAAAAATGTGTCTCAAATGTTTTTGATTATGTAAATTTTGAGATCATTCTCATTTTTAGTATTTCATTTTTTTCTTTTTGAAATACAACTACATTTATTTTGAACAAACAACAATGAACATATTTAATAAATCCATTTCTACTCTAGTTTTGTGGGGATATAAACCAATTAAATAAATAAAGCTCATATATTTCAATATTTTGATGTAGAACAGAAAATTGTATTTAGTCACAATGCATAATGGCTTTCAAATTACAGATATTTAATAAATGTCTTATGGATAAATTCATAAATAAATAAATGAATGGACAGTATTTTAAACAATATAGGTCATAAAAATATATGCCCAATTTCTGTCCTGATTATTTCCTGTAACACTTTCTCTGTGATTATTTTCAATACAGCATTACCTTAATTAATAAGGTTAAGGAGGTTGGCGACATTTCTATCAAGTGTGTCCCTTCTCCATATTACTCAAAGTTCATAAAACCCTAAATAGCATTGCAGGTAAATCATAATTCAAACTGAAACAGTAACTAGTACAATTCTAAACATTTGCTAACAGCTTGAATTTTAGCAAAATTAACTTTCATTCTTGGGAATCTTTGTCTTATCTATTGATGTCAAGGGTCAGATAGTAAAGAACCATAGAATTATGAGAATAAAACCTTGTTAACAAAGTATATAGGACTTCCCAGGTGGCTCAGATGGTAAAGAATCCACATGCCGAGCATGAGACACAGGTTCAGTTCCTGGGTTGAAAAGATCCCCTGGAGAAGGAAGTGGCAATCCACTTCCAGTATTCTTGCCTGGGAAATCCCATGGGCAGAGGAGCCTGGTGGCCTACAGTCCATGGGGTCACTAAAGAGTAGACATGACTTAGCAAGTAAACAACAACAACAAACAGAGAAGATGTATAGTGTTTATTGTCACTGATGTTTGCTAAATTATTGCCCCCACTAGGATTATGGAAATTTCATGAAAAATTTATGAAGTGACAGGATTAAACTGGGTGGCAGGAATACACACTGTTTCTCTCTGCTTAAATGTTTTAATAATATTCACTGTGTTTAATAAGTATTAATTGGTGACATGTGATCTAGACATTTATTTCAATGAAGAAAAATTTCAGGAAGTTTCAACAAAGATTCAATGTATGCTCTTCACACAGCAGCATATTTGATTCTGGGTAGCTGGAAAGAATAACTCATTTTTATGGGGAATATACAAATGTATGGGAGAAGACATATGCATCGATAATCATCATGTGCATTAAACTGAAGTGAGTATATGAGACAAGTGTACAAAAAGAGAGATCAATTCTGAGAAAGGGTCTTCAATACAAATTTGAAAAAAAAGAAAAAAAAAATCTGTGCCCAATTATGTTAGTACTTTCCAAACAAAATTAATAGCGTGAGTCCAAACAACAGAAGCAAGAATATGATTTCGCATCATTTAGTTCAAACCTAAATCTTGCAGACTTTCTAGATTTTACAAAGTTTGAGCAACTACCATTTACTTATCAGATACTTTCATGTTAATATATTTTAATATATTTTATGTCTTATCAAATCCGTGGCCCAAATATGTGGAACAATAATATAAATATTTAGTCGCTGTAATATAATTATCCTTTCATGAATCAAAAAACAAAACAAAACAAAGCACACACCCATGGAAGCACTTTATTTTAACAGTTGATCTTCCATTTCCCAAATAAGTAAAGTTACAAAGACTGTGCAAATATATCCTAATTTTCTGATTGAAGTGTCATCTTGTTTGGTTTCCAAACATCAACCTGGACCTGATTTTCTACTTTACTCAAATATTTGAAGGAAAAAAGCCACCAATTTCAAGTTGACACCTTATAAACTGAGAAGTAAAGTTAGGAAATGCAGCACATGGGGTAGCTGGAAGCTTATTTATTAGCGTTCTGTAAATAGACTCTTAAATAATTGTAAGTCAGTGTGGACAAAGAACTACACTGTAGTGCTATGCATAATCTGCACAAGTTCTCCGTTTATTGACGCTCTACTCAGATCACTCTGACGAAATATGTCTCAATCTAAGCAATGTGAGCTATTAGAGCACATTTCTCCTCAATCTGATTGAAACTTCACTTCTGTTCAACTCAATGACCCATAAACAGATGCAAAATATATAGCTTTTTATATTTGTAACAAAAACTTTAGTCACATGCAAAGGGAATCTCATTTATTAAAAGATGGTACATTTGTCTGCTCAGCTTTGTATGTGAATATTAGAAAACCCCTTTTACATCTTCAGACTTGGTTGACAGGGAAAGTGTTTGCAGATAAATTACTATTAAACTAGAAATAAGTTTTGACCTGCCCTGTGAAGATAAGCTGTGGTATACCAAGAAGATATTTTTATCTGAAATTTCCTAACAGTGCTTGCACACTGTAGGTATAATCTATATCTAACCTCTCTTTCTCTCTATGTAGATATCTGTATTTCTGGGAATAAATATATATATATATATATATATATATATATATTCATATTTATTTAATGAAAGAATGAACTAATAATATATCTTCTACAGCTACAATATTTAAAGTGTAATTATAAGCTTCTATGAAGTAGAAAAATTGATTGAAATTAAACCTTTTCCAACAGTATATATGACTAAATTTAAAACAAACATCAATAAAAGAATGCAAAATCACAATAAAAAAACTCCGGGAGTTGGTGATGGACAGGAAGGCCTGGTGTGCTGCAGTTCATGGGGTCTCAAAGAGTCGGACATGACTGAGCAACTGAACTGAGCTGAAGGGGATTTATGGGGATGGTGTTAGTCAAAGAATAATACTTGGGTTATATAAGATGAATAAGTTTTAGAGATCTATTGTATAGCAGTGTCTATATTTTACAGTACTGCTTTGTATCCTTGAAAGTTTGTAAGAGTAAATCTTATGTTGTTTTATAACAAAAACAACAGTAAACATAAAGAAGATTATATGACATTTTTGAAAGTGATGGATATGTTTATGGCATACACTATGGTGATGGTTTTCTCAAAATTCATCAAGTTGCTCACATTACCTATGTACAGCTTTTTGCATGTAAATCATACTTCATTAAGTTGTTTTAAAAATCTGGATAAATATAAATGATTGTAACAGAGTGATATTCTAATACATAAACTCATAAATAAATAATATGTGAATACCAGAATGATAAGAGAGATGAACAGAAATTAGGGAAAAAAATCTGTAAGTATTCACCTTAACCTCAGTACTAATCAAATGAATTAAAAAATTTTTTTTAACCAATCAGGTTATAAAGTTTGTAAAAGAGGATAGTTAACATTCATCAGTTATTAGAATTTGGCAAAATGGAGCAGTCACTGTTAATAACAGCAAATTGCTGATTGTTTAAAGAACTGTGAGCAGGAACAAATTGCAGGACTCAACAGTATTCTATTATTGACAAAAATCTCTTGTAAACATTTTTATTAAAGAAACTTTCATATATTTCCCTAGCTTGTCAGGAAAAAAAAATTGACTTTCATGTATAAATTATTTTTATCTTTAAAAGAATGGAAATTCTTTTATATTGCATATGAAAATCAAATAAGAAATCATTTTCTCTGACAAACTTTAGCTAATATAACCCATTATGTGTCTTTAACCAAGGAATTGGTAAAATTGATAATATTAATGAGCTGGAAAGGACTTTACACTCTACTTAAACCATTAAACGGATTTCACAAGAGACAGACATGAACCATAAAGACATAAAGAAACAACGGTACAACAGATACAACCCAAACTCTCTCACATACACACGCACACACACACTCACACACAACTTGTTCAGAAGAAAATTTCAGGTTAGGGGAAAAAAAAAATAGTAGCGAAATCCATCATGACACTCTCCAATATTTAGGATGGAAGGTGGAACTAGATTAGAATATTTTTTCTTTATTTCTATTTTTTAATGGTGAAAGCCCTTGTTCTAATGTAACTTTCAAAACACTGGACCGAGAGCTATTCAGTAGATTCTTCTATGACACAGTGTTTCAGCATCAGTCTTAATTCCATCCTGAGTGCCAATCTTTTCTCAGCTCCTTGCAAATAGGGGCTGGCTAGTTGTGAAGCAGGCAATGGCAGCCCACTCCAGTACTCTTGCCTGGAAAATCCCATGGATGGAGGAGCCTGGAAGGCTGCAGTCTATGCGGTCGCTGAGGGTCAGATACAACTGAGCAACTTCACTTTCACTTTTCACTTTCATGCATTGGAGAAGGAAATGGCAACCCACTCCAGTGTTCTTGCCTGGAGAATCGCAGGGCCAGCGGAGCCTGGTGGGCTGCCATCTATGGGGTCACACAGAGTCGGACACGACTGATGCAAGCAGTAGCAGCAGCAGTTATGAAGCAATCACTACTGGCAATTGGATTCGCTTCCCATTGAGTTCCTGTTGTGCTACTGCCCAGATAAATGGCTTCACTTCCTGGAGCTGCAGGGTGGATTCAGGACCTGCTTGGCTGGATGCAGGAGGGTGGACCACAGACTCCATAGACCACCACACATTGCTGTACCAGCAGTATAGGAAACATTTCATGAGCAGTGTGCTATAAATGATGTGTCATAGTGTATTCTACTGTGCTGTAACCAAACTGCATCTTTTAATCCAGTTTCCTGTGACAAATATTTAATCTGTTCTGCTTGCCTTCAGTTATTATCTTAATCAGCCACCTCTGCAAAAGCATCAATAACTCAGTGCTTCCTGTTATTAGCTGTCCACTATTATAAAAAAAAAAAAAAGAGGACAAATAAAAAAGAAAGGATGAATCAGATGACATTATTTTTGTTTTATTTATTAGGTTGAGTGTTCTGTCCTATTGCTTATTCTCTGAGCTGCCTCTGGCTTACCAGTTATCGCTTAATGATGTTCTTTGGAGCTCAAAGTGCTTGTTGGCATTCTACACTCTGCTCTTGAACTGTGATTGTCAAAGCAAAGTGCATCTCACATACCTGGAGGTCTAGCGCAGGTCTAAGTGGGATCAAGAAGGGATCTAAATATCAAAAGCAAAACAAAAGATTGACACAGTATTCCAAATCCCTGCTTCATGTTACTTGAAGTCTAAAGATTTCCTTTAATTTTGAGCCTTTTATGGATTAACCACTGCTAGGGAAATGCTATTTTCAGGAGAAGATTATTCTGGTACATTGGACATGACCCTGTTGAAAAATTGAGCTGACTGAAAGAAAATAGCAAAGAGAGGAATAAGGGTGCCTCCAGCCCTTTTGAGGAAAGGTAGCAATCTTCAAAAATCTGATTTGGGTTATGGTATCTTTCCAAGAAGGCTTCCCAGGTGGCTCAGCGTTAAAGAATATGCCTGCATTGCAGGAGACTTACAGGAGATGTGGGTTTGATCCCTGGGTCAGGAAGATCCCCTGGAGTGGGAAATGGCAGGCTACTCCAATATTCTTGCCTGGAAAATCCCATGGGCAGAAGAGACTGGCTGGCTGTATTCCATGGGGTTGCAAAAAGTGTTGGATGTGAGTTAGGGATTAAACAACAATGGCCAGTGAGGGAATTATCAGATAAAATGACATATGTTTTAAAATGTATGTTGCTATATTGCCCTCCAGGGTTTCATAATTTACAATAGCAGAACCATTGAAAGGCTCTTATTTCTTTACTTCCAGGAGTATTGGATGGTATTTCTGTTTGGCATGAGACATGTAAATTAGTCTGTCTATGACTTTTTCCTCATTTGTAAAATGGGAATAATACTAGCACCTGTCTGTGTCAGGTCTTTGATGTTCCTGAGAGTAAATTTTTGTTAGTGCCCTGTGTGTGCTCAGTCGTGTCCAGCTCTGTGTGACCCCGTGGACTGTAGTTCACCAGGCTCCCCTGTTCATGGGATTTTCCAGACAAGAATTACTGGAGTGGGTTGCTATTTGGAAACATTTAGGTGTTATTTTGGTATTAGAATTTTCATTTGAAACTTTATTGTATTTATACAGCATTACATGCCTAAGACATTTGAAAAATACTGTAAATGGCCTTTGAATAAGGCCTGGCATCTTTACCATCTGAGCCACCATAGTCTATTAGAATTTTCATTTGAAATTTATTGTATTTAACAGCATTACATTTATAAATATAGTAACATAAATTGTTGGAGGCATGTAATGCTGTATAAATACAATAAAGTTTCAAATGAAAATTCTAATAGACTATGGTGGCTCAGATGGTAAAGAGTCTGCCTGCAATGCACGAGACCCAGATTCCATTCCTTGATTGGGAAGATCCCTTGCAGAAGGGAATGGCAATTCACTCCAGTATTCTTGCCTAGAGAATTCCATGGACAGAGGAGTCTGATGGGCATGGGGTCACAAAGAGCTGGACATTACTGAGTGACTAACACTTTCACTTTCCCACAACATATTTGAAATTACAGTTATGAAGCTATTACATTAAATTTATAGACTAGATTTTTTTTTCTTTTTTTTAATTTTATTTAATTTTTAAACTTTACATAATTGTATTAGTTTTGCCAAATATCAAAATGAATCCACCACAGGTATACATGTGTTCCCCATCCTAGATTTTCTTATGAAGTAATTACTTGTCCTCAATTTATCTCAGATAAAAAGATTTCCTTTCTCTAGTAAAGTAATGAAGTATTTGTTTTTCTCAAATATTTCTTCCTTGAATTCTAAATTTTCCTGATTTAAAATTTGTTCATTTATATATAAATACTTATGTTTGAGGCATATTGTATTAGTAAAATGTTTTAAGTTCTTAAAAGACACAGCTTATTTAAAGTTAATTCAAAATAAAATGGGCTCTTTTGTGATCTAAACTTCCATGAATTTTAACGCATGTGTAGGATTACGTACAGACAATTAGGACACAGATTTCCATTATCACAGCCTCCAAAATTATCTTGTGTTGCCTTTTTAGTCACACTTTCTCTCCAGTCTTTACTTCCATCAGCCACCAAATTCTTCTCCTGGACCATAGTTCTGCTTTTTAGAAGGTCATATAGAAGAGCTCATACAGTATAACATTTAATTTTTTGAAACCAGCTTAATTTCTTAGCATAATGCTTTGAGATTCAACCCTTGTGTTTATCAATTGTTCTTTCCTTGTAATTGTTAATATTCCATTGTATGGATGAAGACAATATGTTTATTCCTTCACCTGCTGAAATATACTGAATGGTTTTCAGTTTGGGACGATTATAAATAAAGCCATTCCAAGCATCTATGTATGGAATTAATGTGAACATAAGTATTTATTTATCTAAGATAGATACCTAGGAGTGGGATTGCTCCAACCTTAGAGAAGGTTTCACTTTATTAGAAGCTTTCAGTTTTTCATAAAACTATCCCTTTTAAAGAGATTTTTCATGTAAATATATAAGGTTAAGCTTTTTTATACAGTTACTATGTTCTTAAATTCTAAAAGTTAAAGTAGAAACACACATACTTGAGAATAAGCCATCTAATTACTTAATTTTCAGATCAGATTACAAAGAGTATCACCAACCTAGACAGTTCTACTGTTTGGTAAATTCAACTAGCCTATTTACTAGTTACTGCTTCATGTGATTCTAAATTATGTTCTTAAAATTTCTAAATGTTAAGGCTACTATAGATATTTAAAGTATAACTGGTTAGCATTTGTCTGATACAAACCTACAAACCTACTGTCATCACATATTTTAAGACAGTCATTTCCATATAAGGACATGAGGAGAATGAATTACAGTCACAGTGCATAGAACACCATCTAGCAATGGCATCCCACTCCAGTACTCTCACCTGGAAAGTCCCATGGATGGAGGAGCCTGGTGGGCTGCAGTCCCTGGGGTCGCTAAGAGTCGGACACGACTGAGCGACTTCATTTTCACTTTTCACTTTCATGCACTGGAGAGGGAAATGGGAACCCACTCCAGTGTTCTTGCCTGGAGAATCCCAGGGACGGGGGAGCCTGGTGGGCTGTTGTCTATGGGGTCGCACAGAGTCGGACACGACTGAAGTGACTTAGCAGCAGCAGCAGCAAAATGAAAGTTCAAATCATATTAGCCATTATGATCACATAATTTCCTTGGGATTTTTTTGATTTCAAATTTATCCTTGGTATCTATTCTGTTTCTACAAAGTAGAATAGCATTTGACATAACAGGCAAAATTGTGGTGATTCCCACCCCCACAAGCCAATATGCTAAGAGAGAAGGTCTGAGTGTCCATTTATTTGCTCAAATTCTCAAAGGTTGGCCTCAGTTGTGCCTACTAAGTAACATTTTATTCTCCCTTTCTTATTCCTAATCCTACTAAGGCATGCATGCTTAGTGGCTCAGTCCTGTCAGACTCTTTATGATCCTATGGACTGTAGCCCACTTGGCTTCCCTGTCCATCATGGACAATCCAAATACTGGAATGGATTGCCATTTCTTCCTTCAGGGGATCTCCCAACCCAGGTATTGAACCCATGTCTCCTGTGTCTCCTGCATTGGCAGGCGGATTCTCTACCATTGAGCCACCAGGAATGCCCCCTCCTAAGGCACTTAATACAAAATACATGCTTCCGCTGGGCAAAGTAAGAAATGCAGTGTCTACTGAGGGTGATCTTTGGCTTTGCCTAAATCTCCCAAACCTCTGGAGGCTGCTAGATTCCTAAAAACAGTCAGAGCAGTTTCTTATCCCAGTCTATCATCTGCACTCAAAGTTGATTTGCTATGTCAATAGTCTCCAAAGTCCATCATGAACAATTCTTCCTCTTTGGAATCTTTTCTCTTATATCCAAAGCAGAACAAAGAATTGTCTAGGATCCGAAAATGAGATAGCAACCCTTAAATTCTGTCTTCCTCAATTTGTCTACTTCTTGTCTTTTTCTTTCCAAGACAAATGACCCTCTCTTTCTCCAATTAAAAGCAATCACCCCTTCCCCTACAAAAAAAGGCACAAAGATCAAAAGCATTTCAGTGGCTATAAACACATTCTGAGAGTAAATAGACTACATTAGCCTAAAAAAGTTGAATATTTTTCAGAGACTGATAATCTTTCACATTCTTTTCTTGTAAGGTCTTACCTATATGCTCAATATATTCAATTGAATGGTCTTTTTAATTTATCAATGAATAACAATATTTGGTAGTGTTTTTGCAATTAGCCATTACATAACAAAAATGCATCTGAATTCAATGAGGGAGATAGAGAACATTGGATAAATGATGTTGAGGTTAAAGCTAACCATTTTGAAATACAGTGCTGGATTCTTATCTTGCAACATATCTGAAAATAGATGTCACTTAATTAAAAAGGGTAAATACATAAATCTAAAATAATACAACTAGAAAAAATATCTGTGAATAATTATCAGTATTTTCACCTCAAGCTGATGACTGCTTTTTTATTTATGAAAGCAAAAGTAGAAATATAGATGGCTCAGTGTACAGAAAATTTTACAAAAGACAGAACAATAATTAATCATCCATGAAAGGTTTGCATGTTAAAAAGTAAACAAAGTTAAATATCAAGCAAACATTTGTGATATATATATGTGTATCTGATAAGTCATCTCATTGGAGCCCATCACTGTATTTTTTACTATTACATTACTAAGATTTTCATTCAGATATAGAGAGGATTTACATATTTGGGGTTTTACGCTATTATTGCTTCTTCTTTTTTTTTTTTTTCAAGTTAGTTTTGCTTCTTAACTGAAAACCTTTGGGAGGGGGATTTTTAGAAAGAAAATTCTTCATCAAGTTCACAATGTCTGTGATTTTGCTTGGCCAATTTATATTGGGATTCAACTATTTCAAAAGGACCTTCTGAGCTTCATCTCATTATCATAAAACTTCTGAGATAATTTTATGATAGCTTTCAGCCCTAACACCTTTTCTCCATTCATGTTGTCTGTCTGGAGTTCGCTGGGCACAACACAGAAGACAAGCCACACACTGCTGTCTGTTCTTCGGTGTTCCTGCGACTATTATTTTGAAGGTTTATAGAAACCACACAGAACTCTCACATGCATTACTTGGCTTCTCTTGCCCTAGTTGGGGCAATAGCTTCTTGCTGAAATATTATCCTGAGGATCTATGTGTTTATTTTCTGATCTCTCCAACTCAACTGTTACCCTGGAAATTGGCACATATTCCTAATTCCCCATTGCTTGTTTAATCAAATCCAACATATCAGTGTCATTAGAAATCCACTCCTTTATCTACTTTTCCCATTTTCCCATTACACAATATCACAGCTATCCCACATGGTAACTTTGGAATCGTCCTCCATTTGCCAGTATTTTCTTTGTGGGGTTGTGTTTTTGTGTCTGATTTCTTCAGGCTGAAAGGTGTATGCCATGTTTCTTTTTTTTTAATTTTACACTTTGTAAAGAAACTACATATTTCTTTAAAGAACAATAAAATAAATGCTATAGAAACTTTCGCTGCAAGGAGAAAATTCACCCAGGCATGGGAAGTTAAAAAGTTTAGGCAAGATTCTGTTTCTCATGATTTGTCTTTCCACGCTGCTGCTGCTGCTAAGTCGCTTCCGTCGTGTCCGACTCTGTGCGACCCCATAGATGGCAGCCCACCAGGCTCCCCCGTCCCTGGGATTCTCCAGGCAAGAACACTAGAGTGGGTTGCCATTTCCTTCTCCAATGCATAAAAGTGAAAAGTGAAAGAGAAGTTGCTCAGTCGTGTCCGACTCTGTGCGACCCCATAGACGGTAGCCCACCAGGCTCCTCTGTACATGGGATTTTCCAGGCAAGAGTAATGGAGTGGGGTGCCACTGCCTTCTCCAATAGGGTACTTCTTATTTTTCATCCCTGAGACAAGAATAAGTGTTGTCAGGTAATAAATAACTGAATGATGAACCTCAGATGATAAACATATAAGCAGAAAATGTATCTACAACTTCTCTTATCTCGTATAAATTATTTTGGTGTTAACCTTAGAGAGCATGGATTTATTTTTTATCAATTTATTTTAAAACAAGGCATATTTTCAAAGTTTTAGCTCAAGTAAAATCTCATCTAATAACCTTTTAAAAATCATCCCAAATAGGATTGATTTCTGTTCTTTCATAGAATGCTTTCTTATCTTGATCATAAATAATATCTCTTCTGCCTATAACTAGATCTGTAATTATCTGAATTACACAGTAGAACATGATTAACTCAAGATAATAGATTCTACTTTGTTCATTTTTGCACATTTTATTATTAGAATTCATTTTGAAGATAGTAAACTATCAATATGCAATTGTTTAGTTGAAATAAATTATGAAGAGTATCATTAGTTATTATGTCTATTTTTGAGTGTTGGTTTCAAAAAGTTACTTTATGAATAGCTGAGACCTGAGTTTGAATTTCAGTTCTAATATTGTCCAGTTGAAATTGCCCTTGGGTTTTTTCTTGGTTCTGGTGGGACATCAAAATCAAAAGAGAACTAGACGCTTACTATGATGATCTTGTGTTTTAATTGGGTGAGAAAATTAATGCAATAACTATATAAATTACATAAACTATCTAAAGTTGATGTTCTGGAAAATAAAGTAGAAGAAGGTAAGGCACTTCCAACCATACTAAGTTCTAGTGTTACAAAATAATTCTTGCTATGTTCTTCATCACATTTTGTAGGTGTTATTTCAGCTTTCTGGAAAGACCTTTCTCCTAGTTTTCCCGTAATATTATATTAATTTATTCATTTATTCTTTTTAATGTCAGCACAGGCATTTTTTTGTATGTTGCTGCTATATAAAATAGTTTTCCTCTGGCCATCAAGAAGATCGGTGTGATGAGGCAGATTGACATTATGACTCAAATATACTCTCATACATGCAGATGTGCTGTAAAAGTATCAAGTATGATCTATGATAATTCTGGAAGATCTGAAAAATCACATTAAGGGAAACAACTGAAACATAGGCTGTGGGCTGGAAGGAGTAGGGTAAGAGAAAGAAGTGCGTTAGATAAGCATCATTTCTTGCAAGCCTATTTCAAGAATTGCCTCCTTAGCAAGGCTTGCAGTGAGCTACATACTCTTCATTCCCTACCTTATTTGTGGTTGAAAAGCTTTTGTGTGTGTACACTTTATCTAGCACATATCACTATCTCCTGTAATTATCCATTTATATAACTGTCTCATCTGATGGGTGGTATGCTCTGAGATCTAATAACCATAACTTACTGACCTTAATAAGCATCTCATTTGTTCTTCACTGAAAAAGAAAACTGGCAATCAAATGTTCAATGGATGTAATGCCAATCAGTCCAACCTGTTTAAAGCATTGATGCCAAAAATTAACAACTATATATATACACAATAAGCTCAATGTATTAAGATCCTAGAATTATTGGGAGGCAAATTTACATTTATTATTTTAAATCATAACATTTTTGCCTTAAACCATTGAATGCATGTAACAGCCACTAATCTGAATCACAATTTAATGAATTGGCAAATTTGATTTTCTATATTGTGAATATGATGGCTGACATATCATAGACATAATTTTACGTGTCTCAAAATCATTTTGTGTCCTCAACTAGTAACACGTATGAAAACCTGAAGGTGACATAAGTTTGTATTTTTATGAAATACAAAGCTGGATCAATGCTGAAACATTTCCCATTTATTCAAATAATGTTCCATGAGCTTAATTTTTTTAATACATAATATTTGAAATATGCTCTCCATTTGAAACTCATCACTCCTTGAACCTTAAATTCAAAGATTCAATAAAATGATCCCAGAAGGAAAAAAATAGATGAATTAATTCATAAAGCTTATTTATAAAAAGGTAAAAATCTTATGCTTTTGTAAGCAAAAATATTTAAAATTTACTTTTCTAGGAACAGCAAAAATGGGTCTTTTGCCTTTCAAGGGAAAACTTATTTCATGCACTGAGTCATCCTTCCTTTTCTGCCCTAGCTCTCTCTAGTCTCTTAGGAATCAGTTAAGAGAGACTGAATTTAGAAATGATTAGTTTTCCTCTACATAGAATTTGAACAGTATTATGAAATAAATATTCATTACAACAAACATAGAGAAAACCATACAAGAAAATTGGCTTGAGCTGGGTAATAAGATACTCTTTTTTTCCCCCCATAGGGAAGCATTGCTTTTAAATATTTAGGTTCAAAACAGCTAAGAACAAATAATACTCTGCTCAGAAATATCTCTTAGTTAGCAATACGATTTTCAATCAGGAAAAATCAGACTTTCATGTGTTTTATTAGAATTAATAACTTCCTGATCAAGTTAAATTTTGCCTGAAATCAGCCTAAAGAGGTAATTTCTTTTGGAACCTTATTTTTCGGAATCATTGTCTTCTAGAACCTCTTCCCATCTATAACTTGAGTCAGATTATCAGTCTTTTCAGTATGGTGGTCTGTGTGCAATCTCAGTTGCTAAGTCATGTCCACCTCTTTGTGACCCCATGGATTGTAGCCTGCCAGGCTCCTCTGTCCACAGGATTGCCCAGGCAAGAATGCTGGAGTAAGACGCTATATCTTTCTCCAAGGGATCTTCCAGACCCAGGGATTAAACCCACCTCTCTTGCATGGCAGGCAGATTCTTTACCACTGAGCCACCAGGGAAACCCTGTTTATAGCTTGTATCACTATAGCATGTCTGAATTTCGGAAAATGGAAAATTTTGATAATCAGAATTTTCAGGTTCTTGTTTGGTACTTTATACGTGATCTTTCTTAATGATTCCAGTTTATAGCCAGTGAGAATATTTCACATAAAAAAGTTTTATTGTTTAAGAAAGTTGGTGAAACAAAAAGCAGGTAGTCAGGTTATACTGCCACACCCATTCCTGTACCTCTTTATTCTTCCTCTCAGCAATTTACATAAGGGTGCAACACCATCAACACATATGCATCCACTAAGAATAAGAACAGGAGATTTTTCTACTTTATTTTTTTAAACCATTTAAATTATTTGAATAAATTATGTCTTCAATTATATAATTCTCTCTTTCATCCAACTCATGTACACACTTAATATGAGACACTATATCTATGGCTGTAATTTTGGTAATTAAAGACATGCTCTGTTTTTTGTTTTTAACACCCATTAAATTTAATTTAGCAGTTTTGACTGTCTGAGTGAGATTGTTATGAATTAGACAAAGGCAAGCATTTTTGGTTATTTGTTGTTATTTTTCCCTCTTCTCAGAGAATCTCAAAATGCATTCTAAATTCTGCAGGTAACAGCAGCAATGAACTGTGTTTGAGGTGTCAAGGATCCCCCTCCTTTTGGAAATAGAAGGGTATCTAGTAGCTTCCTTTTAGAAAGTTGTGTTCTAAACAAGGAGCTAAATCTCCAATCTGACACAGCTGTTTACCATTCTACAGTTGTTTCCCTGAAAGTCCATTACTTGGGACGTTGCTGTCATGTTCTTTTCTTATTTTTCTAGGCTCAAATACTCTCTCACACACACACACAGTGAGAAGGAGACAACGGAATGGAAAGCTGGATTCAAAATGTCACTTTCAAAAAAATAACAAGATGTCCTCACTGGAATTACATTTTTTCCAGCTCTTGCTCTTTGAAAATCTTTAAGCCTCTTTATTCTTCCAAATTACTTTTATTGGATACAGATACTTCATAGGAGAAACCTAGCATGTGTGTTAACAATTTCATCACAATGTAAGCTCTGCTATGAGCAGTCATATGGGGAATCATGTAAACTTTGCAAAATATTAGATCAATGGCACCCTGATAAAGATAAAGATAGATTGAGATAAGTAAGTAGAGAGATACATTCATACATACATACATACATATTCTTAGAAGGCATAAGATTAAGATAATTTAAATATACCATATTCTTAAAAGATAAAACCCTCTAGAATTCTAAATCTGATTATAAGCCTGCTAAGCTCCTCTGTCCATGGAATTCTCCAGGCCAGAATACTGGAGTGGGTGGCCGTTCCCATCTCTTGGAGCTTTTTCAAACTCATGTCCATCGCGTTGGTGATGCCATCCAAGCATCTCACCCTCTGTCATCCCCTTCTCCCCCTGCCTTCAATCTTTCCCAGTGTCAGCGTCTTTTCTAATGAGTCAGCTCTTCGCATCAGGTGGCCAAAGTACTGCAGGTTCAGCTTCAACATCAGTCCCTCCAATGAACACCCAGGA
This sequence comes from Bos javanicus, assembly GCF_032452875.1. Classification (NCBI taxonomy): domain Eukaryota; kingdom Metazoa; phylum Chordata; class Mammalia; order Artiodactyla; family Bovidae; genus Bos; species Bos javanicus. The sequence goes on from NC_083877.1 coordinate 94,763,397, forward strand.
CTGATCTCCTTTACAATGGACTGGTTGGACCTCCTTGCAGTCCAAGGGACTCTCAAGAGTCTTCTCCAATACCACAATTTAAAAGCATCAATTCTTCGGTGCTCAGCTTTTTTTATAGTCCAACTGTCACATCCATATTTGACTACTGGAAAAACCATAATATTTACTATATGGACATTTGTCAGCAAAGTAACATCTCTGCTTTTTAATATGCTGTCTACGTTGGTCATAACTTTCCTTCCAAGGAGTAAGTGTCTTTTAATTCCATGGCTGCAATCACCATCTGCAGTGATTTTAGAGCCCAAGAGAGTAAAATCTTTCACTCTGTGTAGATACATTAAGTTTAAGAAGGAAAAGATGACCCATTATATCTCACTGAAAATGCTCTCTACTAACTTTTCTAATGTGATTTTTGAAAAATAGTTGCATATATTACATGTTAAGAAGCATAAGTACATGTGAAAGTACTGCAGAGTTTATGTGGAGGAGAAAATCATGTGATTGAGTTAAAATACCTGAAATTGAGTTAAGAAGTGACATAATGAAAATAGAATTTTCTCTTTTAAGCCACACTTTTATCCATCTTTACTTTTAAAATAATTATTATTTTACCTACATCTATTTCAAACAAGTGTGTTCAATTTTTAATAGTAATCAAGCAGACCCTTGAAAGAAAAATCCAATATCTTTCTTAGAACACCACACACAGTGAAGGTGACACATGCTTACTCCATGATTAAAGCTTCATTCAGTTTACATCCCCACTTTTTAGAACCACCCAAGGGTAACATAGTTGTTGAGTACAACTCAGATAAAAGTGATTTGTATCATGTAAGAAATACTACAATTGTGTTCCCAGTGGGGACTGCCACACTGGATGCATAATTTTCATCTTTTGAAGGTATGGGAATAAATAAAACAATAGTCAATTAAGGTTATACAAACAGTCTCTCTTATCACAGAGTTTGGTAAATAGATTTTGTTAACAATGGACCTAGTTAATGCAAATACCTTAGCAAAGAACCCAAGTTTATAGTTGCATACTTTTACCTGAATCATAAAGCATGCAAAATAACGTTCATCCTGTAGATAGTAACTCTTGGAAGGAAATTAAAAGCTATCAAAAAATCATATGAAAGGGAGTATTTATGTATTTAGGTTGTAATGACAAATTGCTTAAGATTATTTCAGCTATCAATTAAAGGAAAGCCATTCAAAGTGGTTTAGGTCAAGGGAAAAAATGTGTTTATTTCACAGAAAGATCCAGAGATAATATAATAGCATTCAGGTGAGTCTTGATCAAGTGACTAAAAAAAATGTCACCAAGACTTCTATCTTCCCATTTTTGTGTTGTGGCTACTGCTCTATTGGCTTCATACTCGGTGTCCACTTGATAGCCCCAGGGACTCTAGGCTTATTTCATTTCTATGGCCAGCAGTCTCAGAAGGAAAAACAGCTCTTCCCCTAGAGTAATGATTCTTGCCTGGCAATAATTCTGCTCCTCAGGACACAGTTGGCAATGTCTGTGTATATACATATTGCTTGTCACAACTGGGTTATGAGGGTGATGGAATCTAGTGAGTAGGGGCCACAGAAGCTACCAACATCTTACAATGCACAGGATAGCTCCCCAAGAAAAAGGAATTATCTATCCACCAGTATCAGTAGTGCTAAGGTTGAGAAATCCTCCTGAAACATCTAAGTCCACACTGTTTGATACATCACCACTAGTCACAAGAGGCTATTGAGCAACTAACATATGATCCATACAAACTGAGATATGCTTCAAGTGTAAAATACACATCATATTTTGAAGGTATTATGAAAAATGAATGCAACATTTCTCATTAACAATTTTACATTGATCTGTTAAGATGGTACTATGTTGAACATTTGTGTAGAATAAAATATTTTATTTAAACATTGTATCTTTTTTCTTCTCTTAAAATGTGATTACTAGATAATTCTTTTATATGCTATTGTAAATGGAGTTGTATTCTTAATTTCATTTTTGAGTTACTCATTTCTGAAGCATGAAGAAACAACTGTTTTGTATATTGATCTTGCTGATTTGATTTTGTTGATTATCTTGCTGATTATTATTTTGCTGATCAGCTGATTGACTTTGCTGATTATATCTTACAGATTTTTTAAAGTATGACTTTATTAGATTTTTCCATATATAAGTTCATTTTTTTGTTCAGTCACTCAGTCGTGCCCAAATCTGTGACCCCATGAATTGCAGCATGCCAGGCTTTCCTGTCCTTCACCATATACATTCATGTTATTTGCAATTGGACTAGCTTCAGTTCTTCCTTTGCAATCTCCATTTTTCCAGCTTACTTGTTCTGGCTAGCTTTGTTGTTGTTGCTGTTCAGTCATTAAGTCATGCCTAACTCTTTGCAACCCCATGGAATGCAATATGACAGGCTCCCCTGTCTGCCACTATCTCCCAGAGAGTGCTCAAATTCATATCCATAGAGTCACTGATGCTATCTAACCATCGCTTCCTCTACCACCCTTTTCTCCTGCCTTCAATCTTTCCCAGCATCTGGGGTCTTTTCCAGTGAGCAGCTTTTGGCATCAGATGGAAAAAGTATCAGAGCTTCAGCTTCAGTATCAGTCCTTCCAAAGAATACTCAGGGTTGATTTCCTTGAAGACTGACTGGTTCGATCTCCTTGCAGTCCAAGGGACTCTCAAGAGTCTTCTTCAGCACCACAGTTTAAAAGCATCAATTCTTTGGTGCTCATCTTTCATGGTCCAACACTCACATCTGTACATGACTGCTGGAAAAAACATAGCTTTGACTATATGGAATATTTTAAGCAAAGTGGTCCCTCTCCCAACAGAGGTTCATCTTTGTTGATAAAGGTTCATCTAGTCAAAGCTATGGTTTTTCCAGTAGTCATCTATGAATGTGAGAGTTGAGCCATAAAGAAAGCTGAATGCCGAAGAATTGATGATTTTGAAGTGTGGTGTTGGAGAAGACTCTTGAGAGTCCCTTGGACTGCAAGGAGATCCAACCAGTCCATTCTAAAGGAAATCGGTCCTGAATATTCATTGGAAGGGCTGATGCTGGAGCTGAAACTCTGATACTTTGGCCACCTGATATGAAGAACTGACCCATTTGAAAAGACCCTGATGCCGGGAAAGATTGAAGGCAGGAGGAGAAAGGAACAACAGAGGATGAGATGGTTGGACGGCATCTCTGACTCTATGAACATGAGTTTGAGTAAGCTCCAGGAGTTGGTGATGGACAGGGAAGCCTGGAGTGCTGCAGTCCATGGGGTCTCAAAGAGTTGGAAACAACTGAGCTACTGAACTGACTGACTGATATCTCTGGTTTTGCTATGCTGTATAGGTTTGTCATAGTTTTCCTTCTAAGGAACATGTATCTTTTAATTTCATGGCTGCACTCAGCATCTGCAGTGACTTTGGAGCTCAAGAAAATAAAACCTGTCACTACTTCCATTTTTTTCCCCCCACTTATTCACCATGAAGTGATGGGACCGGATGTCATGATCTTAACTTTTTGAATGTTGCATTTTAGCCATTTTTTCACTCTCCTGTTTCACCTTCATCAAGAATCTCTTTAGTTCCTCTTCTCTTTCTGTCATTAGAATGGTATCATCTTCATATCTACAGCTGGAGCATTTATTATTATGTTAAATGGAAGTTACTAGAGCTGACCTCAAGGGACAAATTTGAGTCTTTAATTATTAAGTATAATAGTACTTGTGTGGAATTTTCATATTTGCCTTTTATCAGAGAACATTTCCTTCTATTCTTTTTTTTTAAATTTTATTTAATTTAACTTTACAATATTGTATTGGTTTTGCCATATATCAAAATGAATCTGCCACATGTATACATGTGTTCCCCATCCTGAACCCTCCTCCTTCCTCCCTCCCCATACCATCCCTCTGGGTCATCCCAGTGCACCAGCCCCAAGCATCCAGTATCGTGCATCGAACCTGGTCTGGTGACTCGTTTCATATATGATATTATACATATTTCAATGCCATACTCCCAAATCATCCCACCCTCTCCCTCTCCCACAGAGTTCAAAAGACTGTTCTATACATCAGTGTCTCTTTTGCTGTCTCATACACAGGTTTACCATTACCGTCTTTCTAAATTCCATATATATGCATTAGTATACTGTATTGGTGTTTTTCTTTCTGGCTTACTTCACTCTGTATAATAGGCTCCAGTTTCATCTACCCCATTAGAACTGATTCAAATGTATTCTTTTTAATGGCTGAGTAATATTCCATTGTGTATATGTACCACAGCTTTCTTATCCATTCATCTGCTGATGGACGTCTAGGTTGGTTCCATGTCCTGGCTATTGTAAACACTGCTGTGATGAACATTGGGGTACACGTGTCTCTTTCAATTCTGGTTTCCTCTTCTTATATTTTTTTAGTTTATTTATCATGAAAACATGTGAGATTTTATCAAGGTCTTTTTCTGCATCTATAGAAATTACTTTTTTTTTTTTTTTAAGCTGTTGCTATGGTATGGACACTGACCAGTTTTTTTCTGTATTGAACCACCTTCAAAATTCTGGGATAAATCCCACTTGGTCATGGTGTTTAATAATTTTAATATGTTTCTGGATTAGGTTTGCTGGGATCTGTCAAGGGATTAATATTTATATAAGATCTAAGATAATTGGCCTGTAGTTTTCTGTTCTTGTGATGTCTTTGTCTGGCTTGCCTATAAGGGAAATGCTGGCCTCATAGATTGTTTTAGCAAGTATGCTTACCTCTTCTATTCTTTTGAAGTTTGTGAAAGATTGGCATTAACTTTTCATTATAACACTTGGCAGAATTCAACGGTGAAGTCTTCTTGGTCTTGTGTTCTGTTGTTGGAAGCTTGTTTGTTTTAACTGATTCAATCCTTTTACTTGTTATAGATTTACTCTAATTTTCTATTTCTCTTTGACTCAGTGTCAGTTGAGTGTGTACTTCTAGGAATTTGTTTTGTACTGCTACTGTTACAGAGAGCTGTTATTTTTGAGTCTACCACTGAGGTTGGGAGTGGGAAATGGGAGAAGGGCAAATTAAAAGCTGTGTTTTTACTGCTCTTCAGTAATTTTTATAAACTACTTTCCAAGTCACTTTTGACAGAGTTACAACAAGTTGATTCTGATGGTTTTGCCAGCATTTTAGTTTATTTTATTGAGGAATGGATTTTGGAGTTTATAACACCCAATTATGTTTTTTCATAATGGTTTTTCCAGTGGTCATGTATGGATGTGAGAGTTGGACTGTGAAGAAGGCTGAATGCCGAAGAATTGATGCTTTTGAACTGTGGTGTTGGAGAAGACTCTTGAGAGTCCCTTGGACTGCAAGGAGTTCCAACCAGTCCATTTTGAAGGAGATCAGCCCTGGGATTTCTTTGGAAGGAATGATGCTAAAGCTGAAACTCCAGTACTTTGGCCACCTCATGTGAAGAGTTGACTCATTGGAAAAGACTCTGATGGTGGGAGGGATTGGGGGCAGGAGGAGAAGGGGATGACAGAGGATGAGATGGCTGGATGGCATCACTGACTCGATGGACGTGAGTCTAAGTGAACTCTGGGATTTGGTGATGGACATGGAGGCCTGGCATGCTGTGATTTATGGGATCACAAAGAGTTGGACACGACTGAGTGACTGAACTGAACACCAATTTTATTGATATCAGTCTATATTTCATTCAATCTAGATTTTAACCTCTTTCTGTGACTGCTAAAACAAACAAAAAATACTCTTTATTAACTGGAACTGACTTTTATTTCTTCTCCTAAATACTTTTAAAATATCTGCAATGTAACACTATTTTTGGCTTTATTTCAATTGTATTTGCAACATAAACCAAATAATTATGGTACCTCTAATCTCATACTTATTTATACAAATGCAAAATAAAACAAGCCTTGACAGAGATAGTGGAGAGTTTTTGGAACTATTCTAAATTTCTGAACATTGGTGGAGCTGATTTAATAGGAAAAGCCAGCAAATCACAATTTAGCAAATTTGCTTACAATTTTTTTATATGTATGTGTCATAGCTATTGACATTTTAATCTTATTTTCTTTTACAATTTATCGTATGTATTGGTTTTTTCACATCACCCATAAATATATAAAGAGTAGCTATTTCTGTCATTTCACTCATTTTTTCCTTCTGGATGTTGTTAAATGCAAAGAAAATACATCCAGAAATAAAAAGGAGGTAGGGAGGTATATGTATGTAGAATTGTAAGGTCTATTTCTTTTTTTCTTGTATAAAAATTCAAAAATAAATTGTATTGGCAAGTGAGAGAAAAAAATTATTAAGCACAAATCTTAATTATAGAACCTCCTCAATTTTTTTGAATAAATGATTTTTTTAATATATAATTGTGTGAATATGCTGGAGTATGTTCAATTAGCCTCTTTTGGGAGGATGCTTGTGCTGTTTTTAATATTTCCTTTTACAAATAAATTTGTGTATACATTTTTTTTTGTATATGTAAACTTTATTTCAATTGTTTTTCCTTTTTTTGACTTTTACAAATAAAATTCTTAGATAAAATATGAAAGGTTATGGATGTTTATTAAATACTTCCAGATAATTTCCAAAATATATTCTTCATTTTGCATTCTCATGAGCAGTTTTGAAGATGTCAGATTTTTTATCATCTTGCTGAAGAGTGTGTGTTGACAAATTTTGGATCTTGCCAATCAGAAATATAAACAGTCTCATCTCTGGAAAAATTTAATTTGGATCTGAACATCTTCTCAGATGCTCAAAAGTCTTTAAACAGTTTTTAATTTTTGAAATCTGTGTATTATTTTGTAAAATTATTGCTAAGTGACTTTTAGTATTTTTATTCTTGGGTCTATTAGCTTCTTTTTTAAGATAAAAATAAAAGGCAACAGATATGTTTCTTCCAGCTTACGGTCTGGAAGACCCTAAGAACAACTCCGGTGTTCCTATCATGCAAAACTTTTTTTTTTTCTCTTTGTTTGTTTTGCTTTAATGGAACCAATTATCTTTTACTTCCTCTGTTTTTTTTTCAGACAAAGTTAGAAAGCTGACTCCAATCCCAGGTAACACCTTTTTCTCATGTTTACTTCCCCTGCTTGTATGATTTTATATTTATATCATTGAAGTTGTTGGGGGTTACTGTGTTGCATAGTGTGTGTTATGGACCCAACTTTTTCTTTGCCCAAATGACTATATAGCTGTTCCAATGCTATTTATTGAAATGTTAATCTATTTTTGCAGTATTTGAAATGCCAGTCTTACATAAAATTTTCAAATATTCTTGGATCTCTTTCTGAATTTTTTATTCCATATAATTGGTCTGTCTATTCCTACAGACATAGTAGTATAGAATAGTACAGTTCTATACTATTTTAATTTTAGAGATTTTATAGAATGTTCACATATCTGGTAGACTTAATCAACCTTCATCACTTCCTTTTTCAGGACATGCTTGACAGACACTAACCTTTAATAAGGACATGTAGCAGAGAAGGAAAAAAAAATTGTGATTTGGAATCTATTCCATCAAGTATTTGCTAGAGAATTAAAAGATAGCTTCATTATTCTGACACAAGCACTCACTATATACACAGTAAGGTGGTAACTTATTTATAATGGCAACATCTTTAAGACTGCAACTTCATAATCACAATCTTTGTGGTATCCAAGCTACAACTTTACCAATTGTGAAACTGTGGGCAGATTACACTACAACTTATTGTTGCAGTGAATGTTAAAAATAGAAAATGTATATCAGCTTAGCACAGTGATTGGTAAATTAAAAATTCTCAATGAAATTCATAATTTATTGAGATGGCTTTTTCTATCTTAAATATTAAGTATAGAACCTATTTTTAAAATAATTTGTTTATATACACTAAATCTGTATGGATTATCAAGAAAATTCTCCAAAATCAAGGGCTTTCTCCTCATTTTTTCACATTTCCCTAGTCTCTCAGAGTAAAAAATCTGCCTGCAATGTAGGAAATCTGGGTTTGATCCCTGGGTCAAGAAAATCTCCTGGAGAAAGGAATGGCAACCCACTTCAGGATCCTTGCCTGGAGATTTCTATGGGCCAGAGGAGCCCAGCAGGCTACAGTCCATGGGGGTGCAAAATCTTATTTACTGAGCTAAATTTAAATAAAAGGAAACTGTAATCCAGAGAGATACGTAATATGCCTGGGATTCTATAGAAAAGTACTGACAAAGTCAGAAAGCAAATCAGTTTTTTCAATTGATCTTCTCCCTTCTGTAAGTTTAGAGTAGGACCAAATGATACAAATTTCTTCTCAAACTCCATGGTT